>NC_135233.1:161550582-163950582 GCF_051348905.1 Ranitomeya variabilis
GGAGAGTTAGAGAAGAGAAAGAGAAGAGAAAGAAGAGAAAGAGAAGAGATAGAGAAAATAAAGAGGAGAGATAGAGAAAAGAAAGAGGAGAGATAGAGAACAGAAAGAGGAGAGAAAGAGAAGAGAAAGACATGAGAAAGAGGAGAGATAGAGAAAAGAAAGAGAAGAGAAAGAGAAGAGAAAGAGAAGAGAAAGAGAAGAGAAAGAGGAGAGATAGAGAAGAGATAGAGAAAAGAAAGAGGAGAGAAAAAGGAGAGATAGAGAAAAGAAAGAGGAGAGAGAGAAAAGAAAGAGAAGAGAAAGAGAAGAGAAAGAGAAGAGATAGAGAAGAGAAAGAGAAAAGAAAGAGAAGAGATAGAGAAAAGAGGAAAGATAGAGAAAAGAAAGAGAAAGAGAAGAGATAGAGAAAAGAAAGAGAAAAGAAAGAGCAGAGATAGAGAAAAGAAAGAGGAGAGTTAGAGAAGAGAAAGAGAAGAGAAAGAAGAGAAAGAGGAGAGATAGAGAAAAGAAAGAGGAGAGATAGAGAACAGAAAGAGGAGAGAAAGAGAAGAGAAAGACATGAGAAAGAGGAGAGATACAGAAAAGAAAGAGAAGAGAAAGAGAAGAGAAAGAGGAGAGATAAAGAAAGAGGAGAGATGGAGAAAAGAAAGAGAAGAGAAAGAGGAGAGATAGAGAAGAGATAGAGAAAGAGGAGAGATAGAGAAAAGAAAGAGGAGAGAAAGAGAAGAGATAGAGAAGAGATAGAGAAAAGAAAGAGAAGAGAAAGAGAAGAGAAAAAGGAGAGATAGAGAAGAGATAGAGAAAAGAAAGAGAGGAGAAAGAGAAGAGAAAGAGAAGGAGGAGAGATAGAGAAAAGAAAGAGAAGAGAAAGACAAGATAAAGAGAAGAGATAGAGAAGAGAGAAGAGAAGAGAAAGAAGAGCAAGAAGAAAAAGATAAGAGAAAAGAGAAGAGAGAAGAAAGATGAGAAAGAGATAGAGAAGAGATAGAGAAGAGATAGAGAACAGACAGAGAAGAGAAGAGAAAGAGAATAGAAAAAGAGAGAGCGAAGAGAAAGAGAAGAGAAAGAGAAGAGATAGAGAAGTGATAGAGAAGAGATATAGAAGGAGAAAGAAAGAAAGAAAAAGAAAGAAAGAAAGAAAGACACGAGATAGACAAAGACAGAAAGAAAGAGAGGAGAGAAACAGATAAGGAGAGAAAGAGAAAGAGAGTGAGAGAGAGGGTGAGAAAGAAACAGAGAGGGTGAGAAAGGGTGAGAGACAGAGAGGGTGAGAGAGTGAGGGTGAGAGTCAGAGAGTGTGAGAGAGAGATCCCAGAAACTGACGATTTACCAGAACCTACAGAGGGAGTACAAACTGACCCAATATCTAGAGAAACTAGAAAACCCCAAAGAGTGACAGATCCTGAGCGCAGGCTGAGTGCTCACAGCCTACTCATTGAATCTGGGCGGCACCAACAGAACTACAAGCCTCGAGAGAGCAGCCTCTGCCAGCAGTGCCCCCAGGAGGCCATGGAGGATGAGGCCCACTTTCAGCTGAGGTGCCTCAAATACTCCGCAGTGACGAACACTCACCTCAAGAGACTGTCTGATCTCCTCCCAGACTTTGCCTCCATGGAGGAGGAAAAGAAACTACCGATAATACTGCGGGAAGAGGAAATTGCAGCGGCCATAGCATCGGAATACAGTATGTCATTGCCTGCCACAGACTTAGAGCAGCCTGATAAGTCATGGACTTCTGTCCCCCACCCTGGACATGTCCCTATCCTCGGACTAAAGAGCCTGCTATGTCATGGACTCCTATACCCCACCCTGGTCATGTCCCTATCCCCCGACTAAAGAGCCTCATATGTCATGGACTCTATACCCCACCCTGGAAATGTCCCTATCCCCCAACTAAAGAGTCTGATATGTCATGGACTCCTGTACCCCACCCTGGACATGTCCCTATTCCCCGACTAAAGAGCCTGCTATGTCATGGACTCCTATACCCCACCCTGGACATGTTATCCCCCGACTAAAGGGCCTGCTATGTCAAGGACTCCTATACCCCACCTAGGACATGTCCCTATCCCCCGATTAAAGAGCCTAATATGTGATGGACTCCTATACCCCACCCTAGACATCTCCCCTATCCTCTAAAAGGAGCCTGATATATTCTGGACCTCTATATACCTCCCCACCCCCACCCCCCACCCCATTCTTTTTTACCATATGCTTTGGCAATGATAACATGTACTTAGTCCTGCCAATAAAGCTCATTTGAATTTGGGTGCGAGAGGGTGAGAGAGAGAGGGGGTGAAAGAGAGAGGGGGTAAGAGAGAGCGTGCGAGAGAGAGGGTGAGAGAGAGAGGGTGAGAGAGAGATAGTGAGAGAGAGGGTGAGAGAGAGACAGAGGGTGAGACAGAAAGAGTGAGAGGGTGAGAGAGAGAGGGTGAGAGAGGTTGAGAGAGAGCGAAGGTGAGAGAGAGACAGTGAGAGAGAGAATGGGGGTGAGAGAGCGTGAGACAGAGACAGAAAGGGTGAGAGAGAGAGGGTGAGAGAGCGAGGGTGAGAGAGAGACAGTGAGACAAAGACAGAAAGAGTGAGAGGGTGAGAGAGAGAGGGTGAGAGACAGTGAGACAGAGACAGAAAGGGTGAGAGGGTGAGAGAGAGGGTGATAGAGAGGGTGAGAGAGGGGGTGAGAGAGAGGGTGAGAGAGAGACCGTGAGAGAGAGGGTGAGAGAGAGAGAGGGTGAGACAGAGAGAGAAATGGTGAGATGGTGAGAGAGAGAGAGGGTGAGAGAGAGCGAGGATGAGAGAGAGACAGTGAGAGAGAGAGTGGGGGTGAGAGAGGGTGAGACAGAGACAGAAAGGGTGAGAGGGTGAGAAAGAGAGAGGGTGAGAGAGAGGGTGAGAGAGAGCGAGAGTGAGACAGAAAGGGTGAGAGGGTGAGAGAGAGCGAGGGTGAGAGAGAGACAGTGAGACAGAGACAGAAAGGGTGAGAGAGAGAGGGTGAGAGAGACAGTGAGAGAGAGAGGGGGTGAGAGAGAGGGTGAGACAGAGACAAAAAGGGTGAGAGAGGGTGAGAGAGAGAGGGTGGGAGAGAGGGTGGGTGAGAGAGGGTGAGAGAGAGAGTGAGAGAGAGGGTGAGAGATGGTAACAGAGAGAGTGAGAGAGTGAGCGAGAGGGTGAGAGAGGGAGAGGGTGGGAGAGAGAGTGGCTTACCTTCATTGTAGAGTGTGTCAGTGACTTCCTTCTTGACATTTGTCAAGTCAGCAATATTCCCCACAATTGTGGAGCCTACTGACTGGAGCAGACTAAGGGACCTTCATAAATGCTTAGGAAACCTTTGCAGGTGTTTTTTGTTAATTATTCTAATTTACTGAGATAATGACTTTGGGGTTTTCATTGGCTGTAAGCCATAACCATCAACATTAACAGAAATAAACACTTGAAATAGATCACTCTGTTTGTAATGACGCTATACATGAGTTTCCCTTCTTGTATTGAAAAACTGAACATAGATTGCAGAATAGAAACTTCCCAAATGTGTTTTGTTCTCAAGCAGTTGACAAAACAAGAGTAATATTAGCAATTAAAAATACTGTCAATTTCCAATTAAACAGTAGCATTGTGGAAAATGAGGGTACCATCCTGGTATGCAGCATAAATAATAAAACCTACACAATTGTTTCTGTATACACCCCAAAGTCCAGGCAGATCTCATTTATCAAAGACACTTTGGCCATAATAGCCGATATAAAAATGGGCCCCGCTGATATGTGGGGACCGTGTCCCAATATAGATAAGTCTGCACACTCCCAAAAGAAAGAAAAAGGCCGATCGTTTTCTCAGACTCTCTTGTCAGAGCTCTATGTTCTATGGTGGGTTTTGCACACCTCCAAACGTGATTAAAGCTTCTATTCACATACACATAAAGGATATTCAAGAATTGACCTAATTATCTATCTATATAATTGTCTAAGGTCCACTTCCGTCTGTTTGTTTGCTTGTCTGTTTTCCACTTCCGTCTGTTTGTCTGTAACGGAAATCCCACGTCGCTGATTGGTCGCGGCAGGCTGTCCGGCCGCGAATTGGTCCCTCCCTAGTCCCCTCCAGTCAATGCCCCCTCCATACTCCCCTCCAGTCAGCGCCCACATAGCGTTTCAGAAGTCCATTAACGCTGCCATTAACCCTGTAAGTGTGACCAATGTTTTACTATTGATGCTGCCTATGCAGCATCAATACTAGAAACATATAATGTTAAAAATAGTAACAAAAAAAATCATTATATTCTCACCTTCCGTCATCCGCACCAGCCTTTCCTGCTCGGAGTGACGCTCCGTTCCCAAGAATGCATTGCGTCAACGACCCGTGATGACGTAGCGGTCTCGTAAGACCGCTACATCATCACGGGTTATTGCCGCAAGGCATTACTGGGAACGGAGCGTCGCGAGGAGCATCGCTAAAGACCTGGGCTGGATCTGGGGGCTGCCGGAAGGTGAGTATATAACTAATTTTTATTTGAATTCTTTTTTTAACAGGGATATGGTGCCCACATTGCTATATACTACGTGGGCTGTGTTATATACTGTGTGGGCTGTGTTATATACTTCGTGGGCTGTGTTATATACTGCCTCGCTGTGCTATATACTACGTGGGCTGTGCTATATCCTACGTGGCTGTGTTATATACGTGGCTGTTATATACTACGTGGGCTGTGCTATATACTACGTGGGCTGTGCAATATACTATGTGGGCTGTTATATACTACGTGGCTGTTATATACTACGTGGCTGCTATATACTACGTGGCTGTGCTATATACTACTAGCTGTGCTATATACTACTAGCTGTGTTATATACTACGTGGCTGTGCTATATACTCGTGGCTGTGTTATATACTACGTGGCTGTGCTATATACTCGTGGCTGTGCTATATACTACGTGGCTGTGCTATATACTCGTGGCTGTGCTATATACTACGTGGCTGTGCTATATACTCGTGGCTGTGCTATATACTCGTGGCTGTGCTATATACTATGTGGCTGCTATATACATACATATATATTCTAGAATACCCGATGTGTTAGAATCGGGCCACCATCTAGTATCTTCATAAATGGGAGAAGGATCGACAATGCACAGTCACCCCGGGTCAATGGCAGACGTACTTCTCAATGATAGGCACACACTCGAAGTGTACAAATCATTTGGAAAACGCAAAAAAAACCTATTGTACAGGTAGTATTTCACAGCATATACACTGGCACTGATCTACCGCAATTCTCCAGATGTGTGCAGGAGATGTGGTGACGCTAATGCAGATATGATGGATATTTGGTGGACCTGCGATAGAGTAAAACAATTATGGGATGCAATCACCCATCTAATGTCCCAGATTAGCAACATGCCAATGACAATCACCAAGAAGCAAGCACTTCTGGCCATTGACCTGGATTTAGTTCCGCACAAGTTTCGGGCAGTGATTGTGCATATTCTCACAGCTAGCAAAATCAAAATCGCAAGCTATTAGGAAAATCCTGCCTGAAATTATAGCATTGGTGAAGGAGAATTGTCTCTCTGAAAAAAGAATTGCTTCGTCTACTAATAACATTTTATCGTTCCTCAACAAATGGGACAGTTGGCTGTCATTCAGGTTAAATACTGTGGATGTAGAGAGATAGCATGGTACCAGGGTGGATAAAAATCAATGTTTTTTTAAAAAAATCAAAAAAATCGGATTTTTTTGATTTAAATCGGATTTTTTTGATTTAAATCGGATTTTTTTCAATAAACTGCTTTTTGAGGAAAATATTTTACCATCCAAAGGTTCTTCCATCATGAGATAAAGCTGAGTTGTTTAACTCAGTAGAATAAAGGCTGTATATGTGTAACATTCACAATGCCATGCTCTTCCAGAGGTTTCTGTAGGATGCTGACTATCCAACAAGTTTGGGCATGTCAACTGAATGGAAAAAGAAACTAAACCAAAAGTGAAACCAAGCTAGAAGTGTGGAATTAAAGGGGCAGTATGAACAAAATGTGGAGGCTATTAATAGTTTATACAATTAAGACATGCTGCTTTTAAACACCTACCTATTGCCATATAGTAAAACAAAAAAGATTTTTACTTACTTTGGGGTCTCCCCCCTCACCCTGGCGTTAGATCGTTGCCCCTAGTTTCGTCCGTGTAACTATGGGCGCACATGCGCACTGCTCTCACTTCTCATTTTAATCGTGATTTATATTAAAAAAAACCTTTTGATTTAAATCAGTGATTTAAATCATGATTAAAATCATGATTTAAATCGATCCGATTTAAATAGAAAAAAATCTTTTGATTTAAATCGTGATTTAAATCAGGATTTAAATCGGCGTGATTTAAATCAATCCACCCTGCATGGTACTAGCTACAATATTGGAAATAAACAATCTGTAGTCATCACCCCCTTTCTTCCTCTTTCCCATTTATCTGTAATTTGCTATGATAAGAAATTATTACTGTTTAACTATCAAATAATTAAGGAACTCAAGAGAATGTGACGTCATGATGATCAACAGTGATTGATAATATGTTGTAAATTATGATTAAATATTTCAGTAAATGTTGTGGTTAAACAAAGACATGCACATACAGTACACAGACATTCACACATACAGTACACAGACATGCACATATATAGTACACAGGCATGCACACATACAGTACACGGATATTCACACATATAGTACGCAGGCATTCACACATACAGTACACAGGCAGCACGCAGACATGCACAAATATAGTACACAGACATGAGCACACATACAGTACACAGACATGCACACATACAGTACACAGACATGCACACATACAGTACACGGATATTCACACATACAGTACACAGGCATTCACACATAAAGTACACAGGCATGCACACATACAGTACACGGATATTCACACATATAGTACACAGGCAGCACGCAGACATGCACAAATATAGTACACAGACATGCTCACATACAGTACACAGACATACACGCATACAGTACACAGACATACACGCATACAGTACACAGACATGCACACATACAGTACACAGACATGTACACATACAGTACACAGACATGTACACATACAGTACACAGACATGCACACATACAGTACACAGACATGAGCACACATACAGTACACAGACATGTACACATACAGTACACAGACATGCAAACATACAGTACACAGACATGAGCACACATACAGTACACAGACATACACACATACAGTACAGACATACAGTACACAGACATGCACACATACAGTACACAGACATGAGCACAAATACAGTACACAGACATGCCCAAATACAGTACACAGATATGCACAATATAGTACACAGACAGTACACAGACATGCACACATACAGTACACACATATTCAGACATGTACACACATACAATACAGATATGTACAGGAATACACAGACATGCACACATACAGAATGCTGATATGCACACATAGTACGCACACATGCACACATACAGTACACACATATGCAGACATACACACATAGTACGCACACATGCACACATACAGTACACAGATAGTAAGCAGACACACAGTACACACATATGCACACATACAGTACACACATAGTACGCATACATGCACACATACAATACACACATACAGTACACACATACTACGCATACATGCACACATACAGTACACAGACACTTGCACCTACTCCTGATTTTGGCTTACAAATTCTTAACCCAAATCCAGGCTACAATGTGTATGTGAATGAGACCAGAGATGGGGGCAGTAATATGGGACGGTGCTTTTAGGATTTCTCCCACAGCCCCCGCACAGTAAACAGATATGGCACCAGGGGCGAGGGCCGACACTTGCTGCAATCCCTGTATCCTGCAGTACTGCGGCCATTGTACGGGGGTTCGAGAAAGTAACCCCACAGGGAAGAGAGTGGAGGGGAGGAATACGGGAACAGATCACTGACACTTATCTGTCACTCTGTGATGAGCTTTTCCTGCGGAGCCTGAGATTAGTAAATCACCATCTTCCATCTGTGGCCTGGAGAAAATGCTGCTCTTGTGTTGGCATCTGGCGGTGAGACGACTGCTCTGCTCAAGTGATCGGCGGCAACTGGTGGCGGATCGAGCTGTGTCACAGAGGAGGTGATGATGTCACAGAGAAGGTGATGATGTCACAGAGAAGGTGATGATGTCACACAGGAGAAGGCGATGATGTCAGAGGAGAAGGCGATGATGTCAGAGGAGAAGCCCAGGAGGAGGACAGCAATTCGTTATTTTCACTGCTTTGAATACGTCTTCATTTTTGGTACTCTGGAATACATATTTATTTAGTGGCTTCTCAGTGACAGAACAACCTCCCCCAACACAGGATGGGCCCCACAATCATCACTACTATCCTGCACATGATATACTCTACAACTATGTACATCCTGGTACAAAAGGGGACAAGCCGACGACCAGCAGCCACCAGTAGAGGGAGCACAGGAGCAGCTGCAGAAAGCCGCACATTACACGTCCTGTGCATACAGGGTACAGGGCGCAATATGGAGAAAAAATGAGCAAACGAAATCACCAACTGTCGCAGCCGCCGGGCTCCTCCTCCGATCCAACACAGTGACGGCCGGGCTCCTCCTCCATCCCTAACACCGCCCTCTGCCGCCGGCTGTCGGTACCTCCCTGCTCTCCGCACCGCCGGGAACAGAAGATCAGGGACACTGTTACCTCAGCAGGACAACCGCTACTTGTGGCCGTAGAGTCGTTGCCACGCAGGGGACGTCTGTCAGCGCGGTGACGTCACCGCATGGCCCCGCCCACTGTGACACGTGATAGAAGGGTTGCGCTAGATCGGAGGTGATGTTGCAGGCAGGATCTCATTACCAGCTCCGCTGTAGACACAGGTCAGTGCTGAGGTGAAGTGGCCGGAGGTGAGGAGCGGGGCCCCACTGTCCCCTCCGGTGTAGTCAGCTCAGCACTGGCAGGACGGGACGGAGGTGGCTCCAGGACCCGCATACACTCTCCGTTGTAGTCCCCTCTTCCGGCTATTTCAGGCATTTTGCTCCAGGCTTTATTGGACAATATTAACACTAACCAGCCATTTCAATTTTATTCTAGCAAACTCAAACCTACATTGGCCCAAGCAAATAAGGGTAAATACCCCAAGGAGTCTATCAGCTGCAGAACAACTGTATTTCCATTCATGTTAGGGTATGTTTCCACGTTCAGGAAACGCTGCGTTTTTGACGCTGCGTTGAGCCGCAGCGTCAAAAACGCAGCGTCCAGATGTTACAGCATAGTGGAGGGGATCTAATGAAATCCCGTCTCCACTATTCAGTAAAAAACGCATGCGGCATACCCGCGGAAACGCACATGCGGCACGTCTTTTAAGAACGCAGCATGTCCTTACATTGCAGAAAAAACGCAGGTGACCTGCCAGTGACCTCAGGTGCAGATTTGGTCAGGATTTTACTTGCATAAAATCCGGACCAAATCCTGAAGCAAACCTGACCGTGGACACATAACCTAAGGCTATGTCTCCACGGGCCGGATGGCCGGCGGTATCGCCGCAGCGGCGAAGCCGCTCGGCGCTAAGCCCCGCCCCCTTTCTGGGACGCGATCATGCCGGATGTGTTAACTCTTCACATCCGGGATGATCGCTCTCTCCCATAGCGCCCTGTGATATGCCTTGCGGGGACGCTGCGTCCCCGCAAGGTGTACGGACATGCTGCGATCTGAAAAGACGCGCAGCATGTCCGTAATCGCAGGGCCGCCGCGTGCGGGTTTCCACGCATAGTGGAGACAGGATTTCATCAAATCCCCTCCACTATGCTGGAACATCTGGACGCTGCGTGTTTGACGCTGCAGCTCTGCGCAGCGTCAAACAAGCAGCGTTTCCTGAACGTGGAAACATACCCTAAAATGAAGACCATGATATGTACAGGAAACAGCTGCTATCGGGCTGTCCAGCAATAGTGCAGGGGTCCTGAGAAGCCCATGATATGCACAAGAAACAGCTGCTATCAGGGGCTGTACAGCAATAGTGCAGGGGTCCTGAGAAGCCCATGATATTTACAGGAAACAGCGGCTATCAGGGACTGTCCAGCAATAGTGCAAGGGTCCTGAGAAGCCCATGATATGTACAGGAAACAGCGGCTATCAGAGGCTGTCCAGCAATAGTGCAGGGGTCCTGAGAAGACCATGATATGTACAAGAAACAGCTGCTATCAGGGGCTGCCCAGCAATAGTGCAGGGGTCCTGAGAAGACCATGATATTTACAAGAAACAGCTGCTATCAGGGGTTGTCCAGCAATAGTGCAGGGGTCCTGAGAAGACCATGATATGTACAAGAAACAGCTGCAATCAGGGGCTGCCCAGCAATAGTGCAGGGGTCCTGATAAGCCCATGATGTACAGGAAACAGCTGCTATCAGGGGCTGTCCAGCAATAGTGCAGGGGTCCTGAGAAGACCATGATATTTACAGGAAACAGCTGCTATCAGGGGCTGTCTAACAATAGTGCAGGGGTCCTGAGAAGACCATGATGTGTACAGGAAACAGCTGCTATCAGGGGCTATCCAGCAATAGTGCAGGGGTCCTGATAAGCCCATGATGTACAGGAAACAGCTGCTATCAGGGGCTGTCCAGCAATAGTGCAGGGGTCCTGAGAAGACCATGATATTTAAAGGAAACAACTACTATCAGGGGCTGTCCAGGAATAGCGCAGGGGTCCTGAGAAGAACATGATATTTACAGGAAACAGCTGCTATCAGGGGCTGTCTAGCAATAGTGCAGGGGTCCTGAGAAGCCCATGATTTGTACAGGAAACAGCTGCTATCAGGGGCTGTCCAGCAATAGTGCAGGGGTCCTGAGAAGACCATGATATTTACAGGAAACAGCTGCTATCAGGGGCTGTCCAGCAATAGTGCAGGGGTCCTGAGAAGACCATGATATGTACAAGAAACAGCTGCTATCAGGGGCTGTCCAGGAATAGCGCAGGGGTCCTGAGAAGAACATGATATTTACAGGAAACAGCTGCTATCAGGGGCTGTCTAGCAATAGTGCAGGGGTCCTGAGAAGCCCATGATTTGTACAGGAAACAGCTGCTATCAGGGGCTGTCCAGCAATAGTGCAGGGGTCCTGAGAAGACCATGATATGTACAGGAAACAGCTGCTATCAGGGGCTGTCTAGCAATAGTGCAGGGGTCCTGAAAAGCCCATGATATGTACAGGAAACAGCTGCTATCAGGGGCTGTCCAGCAATAGTGCAGGGGTCCTGAGAAGACCATGATATGTACAAGAAACAGCTGCTATCAGGGGCTGTCCAGCAATAGTGCAGGGGTCCTGAGAAGACCATGATATGTACAGGAAACAGCTGCCATCAGGGGCTGTCCAGCAATAGTGCAGGGGTCCTGAGAAGAACATGATATGTACTGGAAACAGCTGATATCAGGGGCTGTCCAGCAATAGTGCAGGGGTCCTGAGTAGACCATGATATTTACAAGAAACAGCTGCTATCAGGGGCTCAGCAATGGTGCAGGGGTCCTGAGAAGACCATGATATTTACAGGAAACAGCTGCTATCAGGGGCTGTCCAGCAATAGTGCAGGGGTCCTGAGAAGACTATGATATGTACAGGAAACAGCTGCTATCAGGGGCTATCCAGCAATAGTGCAGGGGTCCTGATAAGCCCATGATGTACAGGAATCAGCTGCTATCAGGGGCTATCCAGCAATAGTGAAGGGGTCCTGAGAAGCCCATGATATGTACAGGAAGCAGCTGCTATCAGGGGCTGTCTAACAATAGTGCAGGGTTCCTGAGAAGCCCATGATATGTATAGGAAACAGCTGCTATCAGGGGCTGTCCAGCAATAGTGCAGGGGTCCTGAGAAGACCATGATATGTACAGGAAATAGCTGCTATCAGGGGCTGTCTAGCAATAGTGCAGGGGTCCTGAGAAGCCCATGATATGTACAGGAAAAAGCTGCTATCAGTGGCTGTCCAGCAATAGTGCAGGGGTCCTGAGAAGACCATGATATGTACAGGAAACAGCTGCTATCAGGGGCTGCCCAGCAATAGTGCAGGGGTCCTGAGAAGACCATGATATGTACAGGTAACAGCTGCTATCGGGCTGTCCAGCAATAGTGCATGGATCCTCAGAAGCCCATGATATGTACAAGAAACAGCTGCTATCAGGGGCTGTCCAGCAATAGTGCAGGGGTCCTGAGAAGAGCATGATATTTACAGGAAACAGCTTCTATCAGGGGCTGTCCAGCAGTAGTGCAGGGGTCCTGAGAAGACCATGATATGTACAGGAAACAACTGCTATCAGGGGCTGTCCAGCAATAGTGCAGGGGTCCTGAGAAGACCATGATATGTACAGGAAACGGCTGCTATCAGGGGCTGTCCAGCAATAGTGCAGGGGTCCTGAGAAGACCAAGATGTGTACAGGAAACAGCTGCTATCAGGGGCTATCCAGCAATAGTGCAGGGGTCCTGAGAAGCCCATGATGTACAGGAAACAGCTGCTATCAGGGGCTGACCAGCAAAAGTGCAGGGGTCCTGAGAAGACCATGATATGTACAAGAAACAGCTGCTATCAGGGGCTGTCCAGCAATAGTGCACGGGTCCTGAGAAGACCATGATATGTACAGGAAACAGCTGCTATCAGGGGCTGTCCAGGAATAGTGCAGGGGTCCTGAGAAGAACACGATATTTACAGGAAACAGCTGCTATCAGGGGCTGTCCAGCAATAGTGCAGGGGTCCTGAGAAGCCCATGATATGTACAGGAAACAGCTGCTATCAGGGGCTGTCCAGCAATAGTGCAGGGGTCCTGAGAAGCCCATGATATGTACAGGAAACAGCTGCTATCAGGGGCTGTCCAGCAATAGTGCATGGGTCCTGAGAAGACCATGATATATACAGGAAACAGCTGCTATCAGGGGCTCCCCAGCAATAGTGCAGGGGTCCTGAGAAGACCATGATATGTACAGGTAACAGCTGCTATCGGGCTGTCCAGCAATAGTGCAGGGGTCCTGAGAAGACCATGATATGTACAGGAAACAGCTGCTATCAGGGGCTATCCAGCAATAGTGCAGGGGTCCTGAGAAGCCCATGATGTACAGGAAACAGCTGCTATCAGGGGCTGACCAGGAATAGTGCAGGGGTCCTGAGAAGAACATGATATTTACAGAAAACAGCTGCTATCAGGGGCTGTCCAGCAATAGTGCAGGGGTCCTGAGAAGCCCATGATATGTACAGGAAACAGCTGCTATCAGGGGCTGTCCAGCAATTGTGCAGGGGTCCTGAGAAGCCCATGATATGTACAGGAAACAGCTGCTATCAGGGGCTGTCCAGCAATAGTGCATGGTGTTGTGAACTCTGTTTCCGGGCTCCCTCCTGTGGTCGTGAGTGGTACTGTGTGAGTTCTCTCTTTGGGCTCCTCCTGGTGGCTCTTTTTGTTAGTTTGCAGGTTTCTGGCTCGGATCAGCTGTCTCGTCATCTGCTAGTCAGGTTTCCTATTTAATCCACCTGGTCCTTCATTCCTTGCCTGTTGTCGTTGTATTCAGTGCTATTCTGATTGCTCCTGTCTACATCCGTTATCAGTCTCTCAAGAGAAGCTAAGTTTTGTTTGCTTATTTTTGCTCATCTGTGTTCAAGATGTCTCCTAGTATATGATGAGTTTTGTCCAGCTTGCTAATATGTGATTTCCTTGCTTGTTGGTGCTCTGGGGTGCTGAGTTGCTCCCCCCACATCGTTAGTTGGTGTGGGGGTTCTCGCATTCTCTGCGTGGATATTTTTGCATAGGGTTTTTTACTGACCGCACAGATCTCTTGCTATTTTCTGCTATCTAGCGTTAGCGGGCCTCATTTGCTCAACCTGTTTCATCTCTGCGTTTGTCTTTTCCTCTTAACTCACAGTTATTATTTGTGGGGGGCTTCTATATCTCTGGGGTTATTTCTCTGAGGCAAGTGAGGTCTTTACTTTCTCTTTAGGGGTAGTCAGTTTCTCAGGCTGTGAAGAGACGTCTAGGATTTCAGGAAACGTTCCACGGCTGCCTATAGTGTGTGCGGTTAGGATCAGGTTTGCGGTTAGTCCAGTTACCACATCCCCAGAGCTCGTCCTATTATCTTCTACTTAGCTGGTTAGATTTGTGATCCTAAGCCACTAGGATCATAACAGTACAACAGGCCTAAAAGTGTTTAATGCATCGCAGAAGTGGGATAAGAGAAGTCCTGAGTACAATTTTTTTTTTTTTTTCCTCTCCCTTTGCTGCAGTCGGTCCAGCTTCTCTCATCACCTTAATCTCTGGGTGGCTTTGAGTTCAGCTGCAGACATGGATATTCAGAGTCTGACTTCTAGTGTGGATCATCTTGCTGAAAGGGTGCAAAGCATTCAGGATTTTATTGTTCACAGTCCTATGTCTGAGCCAAAAGTACCTATTCCTGAGTTGTTTTCTGGAGATAGATCTAGGTTTCTGAATTTTAAGAATAATTGTAAATTATTTCTATCTTTGAGACCTCGTTCCTCTGGTGATTCCGCTCAGCAAGTTAGAATTGTTATCTCCCTGTTACGTGGCGACCCTCAAGACTGGGCATTCTCCCTGGCGCCAGGAGATCCTGCATTGCTGAATGTGGATGCGTTTTTTCTGGCGCTTGGATTGCTTTATGAGGAACCTAATCTTGAGAACCAGGCAGAAAAGGCCTTGCTGGCTCTCTCTCAGGGTCAGGAGGAAGCTGAGGTGTATTGTCAAAAATTTCGGAAATGGTCGGTGCTTACTCAATGGAATTAGTGTGCCCTGGCTGCAAATTTCAGAGAAGGTCTTTCCGAAGCCATTAAGAATGTTATGGTGGGGTTCCCCACGCCTGCGAGTCTGAATGAGTCAATGGCTTTGGCCATTCAGATTGATCGGCGTTTGCGGGAGCGCAAACCTGCGCACCATCTGGCGGTGTTTTCTGAACAGAAACCTGAGTCTATGCAATGTGATAGGACTCTGACCAGAATTGAACGGCAAAATCATAGACGTCAGAATGGGTTGTGCTTTTACTGTGGTGATTCAGCTCATGTTATCTCAGCATGCTCTAAGCGTACAAAAAACTTCGCTAAATCTGTCACCATTGGTACTGTACAGCCTAAATTCATTTTGTCTGTTACTTTGATTTGCTCTCTGTCATCCTACTCAGTTATGGCTTTTGTAGATTCAGGTGCCGCGCTGAATCTGATGGATTTGTCATTTGCCAAGCGCTGTGGTTTTATTCTTGAGCCATTACAGTTCCCTATTCCATTGAAGGGAATTGATGCTACACCATTGGCCAAGAATAAACCTCAATACTGGACTCAGGTGACCATGTGTATGACTCCTGCACATCAGGAGGTGATTCGCTTTCTTGTGTTATATAATTTGCATGACGTTGTCGTGTTGGGTCTGCCATGGTTGCAGGCTCATAATCCAGTCCTGGATTGGAAAGCAATGTCTGTGTTGAGTTGGGGTTGCCAGGGAATTCATGGCGATGCTCCATTGGTATCAATTGCTTCCTCTACTCCTTCTGAAGTC
Source organism: Ranitomeya variabilis (assembly GCF_051348905.1). Lineage (NCBI taxonomy): Eukaryota > Metazoa > Chordata > Amphibia > Anura > Dendrobatidae > Ranitomeya > Ranitomeya variabilis. The sequence goes on from NC_135233.1 coordinate 161,566,137, forward strand.
CCTGAGTTTTTGTCGGACTACCAGGATGTATTTGATGAGCCCAAATCCAGTGCCCTACCTCCTCATAGGGATTGTGATTGTGCTATAAATTTGATTCCTGGTAGTAAGTTCCCTAAGGGACGACTGTTTAATTTGTCTGTACCAGAGCATGCCGCTATGCGGAGCTATGTAAAAGAGTCTTTGGAGAAGGGACATATTCGCCCCTCCTCGTCCTCTCTTGGTGCGGGATTCTTTTTTGTGGCCAAGAAGGATGGTTCGTTGAGACCCTGTATAGATTATCGCCTTCTGAATAAAATCACGGTCAAATTCCAGTATCCCTTACCATTGTTGTCTGATCTGTTTGCTCGGATTAGGGGTCTAGTTGGTTCACCAAGATAGATCTTTGCGGTGCGTATAATCTTGTGCGTATAAAACAGGGCGATGAATGGAAAACAGCATTTAATACGCCCGAAGGCCATTTTGAGTACTTGGTGATGCCTTTTGGACTTTCTAATGCCCCTTCTGTGTTTCAGTCCTTCATGCACGATATCTTCCGAGAATATCTGGATAAATTTATGATTGTGTATCTGGATGATATTTTGGTCTTTTCAGATGATTGGGAATCCCATGTGAAGCAGGTCAGGATGGTATTTCAGGTCCTGCGTGCCAATGCCTTATTTGTGAAGGGTTCCAAATGTCTCTTCGGAGTCCAGAAAGTTTCCTTTTTGGGCTTTATTTTTTCTCCTTCTTCTATTGAGATGGACCCAGTCAAGGTCCAGGCTATTCATGATTGGACCCAACCTACATCGGTTAAGAGTCTTCAGAAGTTCTTGGGTTTTGCTAATTTTTACCGTCGCTTCATTGCTAATTTTTCTGGTGTGGTTAAACCTTTGACGGATTTGACCAAGAAGGGTTCTGATGTGACTAACTGGTCTCCTGCGGCCGTTGAGGCCTTTCAGGAGCTGAAGCGCCGGTTTTCTTCGGCTCCAGTTTTATGTCAGCCAGATGTCTCTCTTCCCTTCCAGGTCGAGGTTGATGCTTCTGAAATTGGAGCAGGGGCTGTTTTGTCACAGAGAAGCTCTGATTGCTCTGTGATGAAGCCATGTGCCTTCTTTTCAAGAAAATTTTCGCCAGCTGAGCGAAATTATGATGTTGGTAATCGGGAGTTGTTGGCAATGAAGTGGGCATTTGAGGAGTGGCGACACAGGCTAGAGGGAGCTAAGCATCGTGTGGTGGTCTTGACTGATCATAAAAATTTGATTTATCTTGAGTCGGCCAAGCGGTTGAATCCTAGACAGGCTCGTTGGTCGTTGTTTTTCTCACATTTCGATTTTGTGGTCTCGTACCTTCCTGGTTCGAAGAACGTGAAGGCTGATGCTCTTTCTAGGAGTTTTGTGCCTGACTCCCCTGGAGTTTCTGAGCCGGCTGGTATCCTCAAAGAGGGGGTAATTTTGTCTGCCATTTCCCCAGATTTGCGACGGGTGTTACAGGAATTTCAGGCGGATAGACCTGACCGTTGTCCATCAGAGAGACTGTTTGTCCCAGATAGATGGACCAGCAGAGTTATTTCCGAGGTCCATTCTTCAGTGTTGGCGGGTCATCCTGGGATTTTTGGTACCAGAGATTTGGTGGCTAGATCCTTCTGGTGGCCTTCTTTGTCGCGGGATGTGCGTTCCTTTGTGCAGTCCTGTGGGATTTGTGCTCGGGCTAAGCCTTGCTGTTCTCGTGCCAGTGGTTTGCTTTTGCCTTTGCCGGTTCCTAAGAGGCCTTGGACGCATATTTCCATGGATTTTATTTCGGATCTTCCGGTCTCTCAGAGAATGTCTGTCATCTGGGTGGTTTGTGATTGTTTTTCTAAAATGGTCCATTTGGTGCCCTTGCCAAAGTTGCCTTCTTCCTCCGATTTGGTTCCGTTATTTTTTCAGAATGTGGTTCGTCTGCACGGCATCCCTGAAAACATTGTGTCTGACAGAGAATCCCAGTTTGTGTCCAGATTTTGGCGGTCCTTTTGTGCTAAGATGGGCATTGATTTGTCTTTTTCGTCGGCCTTCCATCCTCAGACGAATGGCCAAACCGAGCGAACTAACCAGACCTTGGAAACTTATTTGAGATGTTTTGTTTCTGCTGACCAGGATGATTGGGTGACTTTTTTGCCATTGGCCGAGTTTGCCCTTAATAATCGGGCTAGTTCGGCTACTTTGGTTTCGCCTTTTTTTTTTGTAATTCTGGTTTTCATCCTCGTTTTTCCTCGGGTCAGGTTGAGTCTTCTGACTGTCCTGGGGTGGATTCTGTGGTGGATAGGTTGCAGCAGATTTGGAACCATGTGGTGGACAATTTGACGTTGTCACAAGAGAAGGCTCAGCGCTTTGCTAATCATCGTCGCTGTGTGGGTCCCCGACTTCGTGTTGGGGATTTGGTGTGGTTGTCTTCTCGTTATGTTCCTATGAAGGTTTCTTCTCCTAAGTTTAAACCTCGTTTTATCGGTCCTTATAAAATTTTGGAAATCCTCAACCCTGTGTCATTTCGTTTGGACCTCCCGGCATCGTTTACCATCCATAATGTGTTCCATAGGTCTTTGTTGCGGAGGTATGTGGTGCCTGTGGTTCCTTCCGTTGAGCCTCCTGCTCCGGTGCTGGTTGAGGGAGAATTGGAATACGTGGTGGAGAAGATCTTGGATTCTCGTATTTCAAGACGGAGGCTTCAGGATTTGGTTAAGTGGAAGGGCTATGGTCAGGAGGATAATTCCTGGGTTGTCGCCTCTGATGTTCATGCGGCCGATTTGGTTCGTGCCTTCCATGTGGCTCACCCTGATCGCCCTGGGGGTTCTGGTGAGGGTTCGGTGACCCCTCCTCAAGGGGGAAGTACTGTTGTGAACTCTGTTTCCGGGCTCCCTCCTGTGGTCGTGAGTGGTACTGTGTGAGTTCTCTCTTTGGGCTCCTCCTGGTGGCTCTTTTTGTTAGTTTGCAGGTTTCTGGCTCGGATCAGCTGTCTCGTCATCTGCTAGTCAGGTTTCCTATTTAATCCACCTGGTCCTTCATTCCTTGCCTGTTGTCGTTGTATTCAGTGCTATTCTGATTGCTCCTGTCTACATCCGTTATCAGTCTCTCAAGAGAAGCTAAGTTTTGTTTGCTTATTTTTGCTCATCTGTGTTCAAGATGTCTCCTAGTATATGATGAGTTTTGTCCAGCTTGCTAATATGTGATTTCCTTGCTTGCTGGTGCTCTGGGGTGCTGAGTTGCTCCCCCCACATCGTTAGTTGGTGTGGGGGTTCTCTCATTCTCTGCGTGGATATTTTTGCATAGGGTTTTTTACTGACCGCACAGATCCCTTGCTATTTTCTACTATCTAGCGTTAGCGGGCCTCATTTGCTCAACCTGTTTCATCTCTGCGTTTGTCTTTTCCTCTTAACTCACCGTTATTATTTGTGGGGGGCTTCTATATCTCTGGGGTTATTTCTCTGAGGCAAGTGAGGTCTTTACTTTCTCTTTAGGGGTAGTCAGTTTCTCAGGCTGTGAAGAGACGTCTAGGATTTCAGGAAACGTTCCACGGCTGCCTATAGTGTGTGCGGTTAGGATCAGGTTTGCGGTTAGTCCAGTTACCACATCCCCAGAGCTCGTCCTATTATCTTCTACTTAGCTGGTTAGATTTGTGATCCTAAGCCACTAGGATCATAACAGCATGGGTCCTGAGAAGACCATGATATGTACAGGAAACATCTGCTATCGGGCTGTCCAGCAATAGTGCAAGGGTCCTGAGAAGACCATGATATGTACAAGAAACAGCTGCTATCAGGGGCTGTCCAGCAATAGTGCACGGGTCCTGAGAAGACCATGATATGTACAGGAAACAGCTGCTATCAGGGGCTGTCCAGCAATAGTGCAGGGGTCCTGAGAAGCCCATGATGTACAGGAAACAGCTGCTATCAGGGGCTGACCAGCAAAAGTGCAGGGGTCCTGAGAAGACCATGATATGTACAGGAAACAGCTGATATCAGGGGCTGACCAGCAAAAGTGCAGGGGTCCTGAGAAGACCATGATATTTACAGGAAACAGTTGCTATCAGGGACGGTCCAGCAATAGTGCAGGGGTCCTGAGAAGAACATGATATTTACAGGAAACAGCTGCTATCAGGGGCTGTCCAGCAATAGTGCATGGGTCCTGAGAAGACCATGATATGTACAGGAAACAGCTGCTATCAGGGGCTCCCCAGCAATAGTGCAGGGGTCCTGAGAAGACCATGATATGTACAGGTAACAGCTGCTATCGGGCTGTCCAGCAATAGTGCAGGGGTCCTGAGAAGACCATGATATGTACAAGAAACAGCTGCTATCAGGGGCTGTCCAGCAATAGTGCACGGGTCCTGAGAAGACCATGATATGTACAGGAAACAGCTGCTATCAGGGGCTGTCCAGCAATAGTGCAGGGGTCCGGAGAAGACCATGATATGTACAGGAAACAGCTGCTATCAGGGGCTATCCAGCAATAGTGCAGTGGTCCTGAGAAGACCATGATGTACAGGAAACAGCTGCTATCATGGGCTGACCTGCAAAAGTGCAGGGGTCCTGAGGAGACCATGATATTTACAGGAAACAGCTGCTATCAGGGACTGTCCAGCAATAGTGCAGGGGTCCTGAGAAGACCATGATATTTACAGGAAACAGCGTCTATCAGGGGCTGTCCAGCAATAGTGCAGGGATCCTGAGAAGACCATGATATGTACAGGAAACAGCTGCTATCAGGGGCGGTCCAGCAATAGTGCAGGGGTCCTGAGAAGACCATGATATGTACAGGAAACAGCTGCTATCAGGGGCTGTCCAGCAATAGTGCAGGGGTCCTGAGAAGACCATGATATGTACAGGAAACAGCTGCTATCAGGGGCTGTCCAGCAATAGTGCAGGGGTCCTGAGAAGACCATGATGTGTACAGGAAACAGCTGCTATCAGGGGCTATCCAGTAATAGTGCAGGGGTCCTAATAAACCCATGATGTACAGTAAACAGCTGCTATCAGGGGCTGTCCAGCAATAGTGCAGGGGTCCTGAGAAGACCATGATATTTACAGGAAACAGCTGCTATCAGGGGCTGTCCAGGAATAGTGCAAAGGTCCTGAGAAGAACATGATATTTACAGGAAACAGCTGCTATCAGGGGCTGTCCAGCAATAGTGCAGGGGTCCTGGGAAGCCCATGATATGTACAGGAAACAGCTGCTATCAGGGGCTGTCCAGCAATAGTGCAGGGGTCCTGATAAGCCCATGATGTACAGGAAACAGCTGCTATCAGGGGCTGTCCAGCAATAGTGCAGGGGTCCTGAGAAGACCATGATATGTACAGTAAACAGCTGATATCGGGCTTTCCAGCAATAGTGCAGGGGTCCTGAGAAGACCATGATATGTACAAGAAACAGCTGCTATCAGGGGCTGTCCAGCAATAGTGCAGGGGTCCTGAGAAGACCATGATATGTACAGGAAACAGCTGCCATCAGGGGCTGTCGAGCAATAGTGCAGGGGTCCTGAGAAGAACATGATATGTATTGGAAACAGCTGCTATCAGGGGCTGTCCAGCAATAGTGCAGGGGTCCTGAGAAGACCATGATATTTACAGGAAACAGCTGCTATCAGGGGCTGTTCAGCAATGGTGCAGGGGTCCTGAGAAGACCATGATATTTACAGGAAACAGCTGCTATCAGGGGCTGTCCAGCAATAGTGCAGGGGTCCTGAGAAGACTATGATATGTTCAGGAAACAGCTGCTATCAGGGGCTATCCAGCAATAGTGCAGGGGTCCTGATAAGCCCATGATGTACAGGAATCAGCTGCTATCAGGGGCTATCCAGCAATAGTGCAGGGGTCCTGATAAGCCCATGATGTACAGGAAACAGCTGCTATCAGGGGCTGTCCAGCAATAGTGCAGGGTTCCTGAGAAGACCATGATATGTACAGGAAACAGCTGCTATCAGGGGCTGTCCAGCAATAGTGCAGGGGTCCTGAGAAGACCATGAAGTGTACAGGAAGCAGCTGCTATCAGGGGCTGTCCAGCAATAGTGCAGGGGTCCTGAGAAGACCTTGATATTTACCAGAAACAGCTGCTATCAGGGGCTGCCCAGCAATAGTGCAGGGGTCCTGAGAATACCATGACATTTACAGGAAACAGCTGCTATCAGGTACTGTCCAGCAATAGTGCAGGGGTCCTGAGAAGACCATGATATGTACAGGAAACAGCTGCTATCAGGGGCTGGCCAGCAATAGTGCAGGGGTCCTGAGAAGACCATGATATGTACAGGAAACAGCTGCTATCGGGCTGTCCAGCAATAGTGCAGGGGTCCTGAGAAGACCATGATATTTGCAGGAAACAGCTGCTCTCAGGGGCTGTCCAGCAATAGTGCAGGGGTCCTGAGAAGACCATGATATTAACAGGAAACAGCTGCTATCAGGGGCTGTTCAGCAATAGTGCAGGGGTCCTGAGAAGACCATGATATTTACAGGAAATAGCTCCTATCAGGGGCTGTCCAGCAATAGCGCAGAGGTCCTGAGAAGACTATGATATGTACAGGAAACAGCTGCTAACGGGCTGTCCAGCAATAGTGCAGGGGGCCTGAGAAGACCATGATATGTACAGGAAACAGCTGCTATCAGCGGCTGTCCAGCAATAATGCAGGGGTCCTGAGAAGACCATGATATGTACAGGAATCAGCTGCTATCAGGGGCTGTCCAGCAATAGTGCAGGGGTCTTGAGAAGACCATGGCATGTACAGGAAACAGCTGCCATCAGGGGCTGTCCAGCAATAGTGCAGGGGTCCTGAGAAGACCATGATATGTACAGGAAACAGCTGCTATCGGGCTGTCCAGCAATAGTGCAGGGGTCCTGAGAAGACCATGATATGTACAGTAAACAGCTGCTATCGGGCTGTCCAGCAATAGTGCAGGGGTCCTGAGAAGACCATGATATGTATTGGAAACAGTTGATATCAGGGGCTGTCCAGCAAAAGAGCAGGGGTCCTGAGAAGCCCATGATGTACAGGAAACAGCTGATATCAAGTGCTGTCCAGCGAAAGTGCAGGGGTCCTGAGAAGACCATGATATTTACAGGAAACAGCTGCTATCAGGGGCTGTTCAGCAATGGTGCAGTGGTCCTGAGAAGACTATGATATGTACAGGAAACAGCTGCTATCAGGGGCTATCCAGCAATAGTGCAGGGGTCCTGATAAGCCCATGATGTACAGGAAACAGCTGCTATCAGGGGCTGTCCAGCAATAGTGCAGGGGTCCTGAGAAGACCATGAAGTGTACAGGACGCAGCTGCTATCAGGGGCTCTCCAGCAATAGTGCAGGGGTCCTGAGAAGATCTTGATATTTACAGGAAACAGCTGCTATCAGGGGCTGCCCAGCAATAGTGCAGGGGTCCTGAGAATACCATGATATTTACAGGAAACAGCTGCTATCAGGTACTGTCCAGCAATAGTGCAGGGGTCCTGAGAAGACATTGATATTTACAGGAAACAGCTGCTATCAGTGGCTGCCCAGCAATAGTGCAGGGGTCCTGAGGAGACCATGATATGTACAGGAAACAGCTGCTATCGGGCTGTCCAGCAATAGTGCAGGGGTCCTGAGAAGACCATGATATTTGCAGGAAACAGCTGCTCTCAGGGGCTGTCCAGCAATAGTGCAGGGGTCCTGAGAAGGCCATGATATTTACAGGAAACAGCTGCTATCAGGGGCTGTCCAGCAATAGTGCAGGGGTCCTGAGAAGACCATGATATGTACAGGAACAGCTGCTATCAGGGGCTGTCCAGCAATAGTGCAGGGGTCCTGAGAAGACCATGAAGTGTACAGGAAGCAGCTGCTATCAGGGGCTGTTCAGCAATAGTGCATGGGTCCTGAGAAGACCTTGATATTTACAGGAAACAGCTGCTATCAGGGGCTGCCCAGCAATAGTGCAGGAGTCCTGAGAATACCATGATATTTACAGGAAACAGCTGCTATCAGGGACTGTCCAGCAATAGTGCAGGGGTCCTGAGAAGACCATGATATGTACAGGAAACAGCTGCTATCAGGGGCTATCCAGCAGTAGTGCGGGGTCCTGATAAGCCCATGATGTACAGGAAACAGCAGCTATCAGGGGCTGTCCAGCAATAGTGCAGGGGTACTGAGAAGACCATGATATTTACAGGAAACTGCTGCTATCAGGGGCTGTCCAGCAATAGTGCAGGGGTCCTGAGAAGACCATGATATGTACAGGAAACAGCTGCTATCAGGGGCTGTCCAGCAATAGTGCAGGTGTCCTGAGAAGACCATGATATGTACAGAAAACAGCTGCTATCAGTGGCTGTCCAGCAATAGTGCAGGGGTCCTGAGAAGACCATGATATGTACAGGAAACAGCTGCTATCGGGCTGTCCAGCAATAGTACAGGGGTCATGAGAAGACCATGATATGTACAGGAAACAGCTGCTATCGGGCTGTCCAGCAATAGTGCAGGGGTCCTGAGACGACCATGATATGTACAGGAAACAGCTGCTATCAGGGGCTGTCTAGCAATAGTGCAGGGGTCCTGAGAAGACCATGATATGTACAGGAAACAGCTGCTATCAGGGGCTGTCCAGCAATAGTGCAGGTGTCCTGAGAAGACCATGATATGTACAGAAAACAGCTGCTATCAGGGGCTGTCCAGCAATAGTGCAGGGGTCCTGAGAAGACCATGATATGTACAGGAAACAGCTGCTATCAGGGGCTTTCCAGCAATAGTACAGGGGTCCTGAGAATACCATGATATGTACATGAAACAGCTGCTATCGGGCTGTCCAGCAATAGTGCAGGGGTCATGAGAAGACCATGATATGTACAGGAAACAGCTGCTATCGGGCTGTCCAGCAATAGTGCAGGGGTCCTGAGAAGACCATGATATGTACAGGAAACAGCTGCTATCAGGGGCTGTCTAGCAATAGTGCAGGGGTCCTGAGAAGACCATGATATGTACAGGAAACAGCTGCTATCAGGGGCTGTCCAGCAATAGTGCACGGGTCCTGAGAAGACCATGATATACAGGAAATAGCTCCTATCAGGGGCTGTCCAGCAATAGTGCAGGGTTCCTGAGAAGACCATGATATATAGGAAATAGCTCCTATCAGGGGCTGCCCAGCATTACTGCAGGGGTCCTGAGAAGGCCATGATATGTACAGGAAATAGCTCCTTTCAGGGGCTGTCCAGCAATAGTGCAGGGGTCCTGAGAAGACCATGATATGTACAGGAAACAGCTGCTATCAAGGGCTGTCCAGCAATACTTCAGGGGTCCTGAGAAGACCATGATATGTACAGGAAACAGCTGCTATCAGGGGCTGTCCAGCAATACTGCAGGGGTCCTGAGAAGATCATGATATGTACAGGAAATAGCTGCTAACAGGCTGTCAAGCAATACTGCAGGGGTCCTGAGAAGACTGTGATATGCACAGGAAATAGCTCCTATCAGGGGCTGTCCAGCAATAGTGCAGAGGTCCTGAGAAGACTACGATATGTACAGGAAACAGCTGCTAACGGGCTGTCCAGCAATAGTGCAGGGGGCCTGAGAAGACCATGATATGTACAGGAAATAGCTGCTAACAGGGGCTGTCCAGCAATACTGCAGGGGTCCTGAGAAGACCATGATATGTACAGGAAATAGCTGCTAACAGGGGCTGTCCAGCAATACTGCAGTGGTCCTGAGAAGACCATGATATGTACAGGAAACAGCTGCTAACGGGCTCATTTGGGCCTATCTACAGCATTCTTTAATGCTGTATATCTGCCCCGATCCAACCTGAAGGAGAAGAAAAATAAGTATTTTTACAGTCACCTAGGGGGCAGTCCGGTCTGATGGCTTTCGCAAGTCCAGGTCCGGCGCCTCCCATCTTCATGCGATGACGTCTTCTTCCTTGCTACCTATCGCGGCTCCTGCACATGCGTAATGATCTGTCCTGTTGAGGGCAGAGCAAATTCCTGCAGTGCGCAGGCGCTGGGCCTCTCTGACCTTTACCGGCACCTCAAACAGGGCAGATAAGTACACTTGCGCAGGAGCGCGACACAAGGCAAGCAGAATGACGACATTCCATGAAGATGGAAGGCGCCGGACCTGGACGTGCGACGCCCATCGGACCGGACTGCCCCCCAGGTGACTATAATAAAACTTATTTTTCTTCTCTTTCAGGTTGGATCTGGGGCAGATATACATCATTAAAGAATGCTATAGATAAGCCCCAAAAGGCAGTGGCCACATCTTATAGCAGCAAAACGAGGTGACAAGTTCCTTTTAAATGATGTGATAAAAAATAAAGAAAAATATTAATAAAAAAGATGAATATGGTCTTGCCAAGACCAGTGAGATTAGATGGGAAAAGGTGTATATTAGAACAATATATAGTCACTATAGAAATATATAAAAAAATATTTAATAATTGATGGCAATAATAAAGAGTATATGCCCCTATCGAGTGTGAAACAAAAATCAGCTAAAGTTGAAGAGAAGAGAAAGTGCATGGTGCTAAAGTGAGTACAGTGCCAAAATTTAAACAACATTGCTATAAAAAAAGAATATTTTTTAAATGCAATTAGTGACATACATTTTTTTTAATGAATATATTCTTATTTAATACACTGACCAATTTTTCTTCTTTAAAATAAAAAAAATAATGAACCCAATATCTAACCATGGAAACATAAGGCATCAAAATGGTTCTTAGTAACAGAGAAGGAAAACCAGATATCTATTCATTCAGGAGCTTGTCCTTTATATCATCTTTAAAGGGAACCTATCACCCCGTTTTTTTCGGTATGAGATAAAAATACTGTTAAATATGGCCTGAGCTGTGCATTACAATAGTGTAGTTTGTGGACCCCGATTCCCCACCTATGCTGCCGAAATACGTTACCAAAGTAGTCATTTTCGCCTGTCAATCAGGCTGGTCAGGTCGGATGGGCGTGGCTTCTTCCCCCAGATATTGCGTAGTTTTCCGTTGGTGGCGTAGTGGTGTGCGCATGTCCAACGTCCCCAATCCTGCACGGGGGGGTGAAAATAGCAGCGATGTCCGTTATTCCATTGGTGGTCGGTGGGCGCGGCCATCTTCCTTTGGCCGCACGTGCGCAGAAGCGGCGCTCTGCTGGCCGCAGCTTCAGGAAAATGGCCGCCGCGATCTCCATCTGCGCACGCGCGGCATCCCGCGGCCATTTTCCTGAAGCCGCGGCCAGCAGAGCGCCGCTTCTGCGCACGCGCGGCCAAAGGAAGATGGCCGCGCCCACCGACCACCAATGGAATAACGGACATCGCTGCTATTTTCACCCCCCCGTGCAGGATTGGGGACCTTGGACATGCGCACACCACTACGCCACCAACGGAAAACTACGCAATATCTGGGGGAAGAAGCCACGCCCATCCGACCTGACCAGCCTGATTGACAGGCGAAAATGACTACTTTGGTAACGTATTTCGGCAGCATAGGTGGGGAATCGGGGTCCACAAACTACACTATTGTAATGCTTAGCTCAGGCCCTATTTAACAGTATTTTTATCTCATACCGAAAAAAACGGGGTGATAGGTTCCCTTTAAGTATCAGGATCCTTCTTAATTTACAGATCTTGGCTTCAAATGGTCAAAATGCTATCCGAGGTCCAGTCCTTGCAAAGCTCCATCCATTATAATTCCGCAACACCCTTATATGGAGAATGAACTGTAATCATAAAACACAGGTGTAAGAAACCATAAAAGGTCAACCTACGATATTAGTTGTTACGAATTAAAAATAAAAGATTCAGAAAAATTACCGTAAATAAAATAGCCAATACATACAGATTAGAATTAAAAACACCCCTAACTCTTGAAATTGATAACCCCTTATAAGAAAGCCCCAAATCCAAAATCTTCATTAAGTCCAACTGGGGACACTGTGTTTAATCTATAGATCCACTGGCTCTCTACCCGTTCAAGACTCTTAAAAAGATCCCCACCCCTTGGTCCCAAGGAAACATGATCTATAGCTATAATGCGGAGCTTACTTGATTCACAGTTGTGAAACTTTTGGAAATGTTTAGGAAGGGTCTTCAATTGTTCATCATCCCGAGCATTTTTTGCTTTGTCTATGTCCCTTACGTGTTCTCGGACACAAATTCTCAGTTTTCTTATTGTCTTCCCAATGTACAACTTGTTACATGGGCATTGGGCAGAATAAATGACACCCTTAGAGGTGCACGTAAGATAATGAAGAATTTTATAGGTTTTTGTACCACCTGTATCATAAACTTCCTTACTTTTAGTTAAGTTCCGACATGCTTTGCAAAATAAGCAAGGAAAAAATAATAGGGGAAGATTGGTTTGATGTTTTTTTACCTTGGGGAGTAATGGCTCTTTACTAACATGTCCCTTAGATTTTTAGATCTATTGGCTGTAATAGCTGGTCTATCAGGAAGCATTTGTTTCAGAATTTGATCAGTCTTAAGAACATTCCAATGTTTATTAATTATATTGGTCAGTTGTCCCCATTGTTTGTTATAAGGGGTAATTAATCTAGTTTGTGATTCTGTGTTACTGTTGTGGTGGAATTCTTGTAGTGTAATTGTGTGGTGTATCTCTTGCCATTTTATATCTGTCGATGGCTGTACCCACGTTCACAAAAATGTTGATATAGATCTTTTGCTTCTCTTGAAAAGGCTTCTTCTGTAGAGCAAATATTTTGATCCTTAAATGCTGACCAACTGGAATGTCTCTAAATGGTTGCCTTGGAGTGCGAAGATTCTGCATGTAGCAATGAATTGGTGGCAGTTGGCTTGCAAAATACATCAGTATGAATATGTCTATCATCAGATACTTCCAATGCAATATCTAAAAAATTAAGTTGTCTGCCATGAGAAAAAGTCAGTTTGATATTTAGCTCATTCTTATTCAATGTATCCATGAATTCACAAAGTTGTTCATTGGAACCCTCCCAAATGAACAGGATATCATCAATGTATTGTATCCAATGATGAATCCTGCTCACTTGGTTGTGTGGCTTACTCTGGAAGATCTGTCGCTCCCATGCCCCTAAGAAGAGATTTGCATAGGATGGCCACATACCACCCCCATAGAAGTGCCTTGGGTCTGATCTTTGAAAATAAAGCAGTTATGTGTCAAGATAAATTCAAGTAGTTTCAATATAAATGCAATTAGATCTTTATCTAAACTGCTCATTTCCAAAAACGAATTGACTGCACGTAGGCCGTCTGGATGCCTTATAGATGTATATAAACTCTCTACATCAGCTGTAACGAGTACCATATCTTCTTGTAATGATAGACCATCCAGACTCCCAAGTGCCACTGTGGTATCTCGAATGTAAGAAGGCAGGGTGGCCACAATTGGTTTCAAATAAAAATCAATTGTCTGACAAACCAATTCACATAAGCCATCTTTTCCCAACACAATTGGTCTGCCTTGGGGGTCATTAGGTTTTTCATGGACCTTAGGGATAAGGTAAAATGTTGGTAACCTACGGTTGTGTGTCAAAATAGTGTCCAAAAAATTGTGGGGGAATGACATTAGCCTCGTATGCTTTTGTAACAATATATGCTAGTTCCTGTTGGTATGTTGGTAATGGATCAGGGGATTAGAACCAAGTTTTTTTATAACACGACACATCAGATAGGAGTTTGTAAGCCTGCTTTTCATACATAAGGTTAGGCCACACCACCATATTACCACCTTTATCTGCCAGTTTAAAGGTAACATCTGTCCATTCTTGTAATTCCTTAATGGCACTACTCTCAATCCTATCAAGATTTGAGGAAAGTGAAGTTTCCTTACCTAGCTTTTCAATGTCTTCCGTAACTAGTTTTACAAAAATCTCCACTGCCGGGTGTCACAATATGGTAGGAAATATCATATAAGTTGAGTTTCTCTTGTCAGCCCAGGATGTGGGCTAAGAAACCCCCCTTCTCTTTTACTTCAGAGTTGAGCTTGCCTTGCCAATGTATGTGAGAGGGGAGTTTTATTGAAGAAAGGTATTTACGACCGGCATTTCCTGCCGCGTAAGCTCTTGTCCAGCTATCACTGGACTAGAACCTTCTAGAATCATGAAAGTCCTTTGTTCTGTTTTTGTAAGATATTAGGCAAATCTTTTAAGTTAAGACCACGAAAACATATATTTGTAATCTCCATCGAAGGAGCTAACCATCACTCTAAACATGAGCTTTTAACTCCATCAGGTGAAGAAGTAGGGATTTCTCTGTAAATATACATCCCAAATAGAACATATTTGATCTCACTGGAATGCCAGCGATAATACGAGATGAATGCTGGGTATGGTACGATTATGACATGTTCTGGAGCGAAGTTACGGGCATCAGATATATTTCATGCCCTGTTAGTAAAAAGGAAGAGGTAGGAGGGATTGGAAAAGCCAGCCCTTTCTGTGAGGTCACAGGCTGTAGGTTATAAAGTTGCTGGCAGGCTTCCAGGGGGTTGTTGTGAGTTTTTCCTGGACAGACCTGAGCAGCACGTCCAATGAGCTGGGACGTATGGTTGCCTGCAATGCAATGATCTGAGAAATGTGAGTGTTATCTTTTCTTCATTTAATCCTTTTATTTTCATAATTACCTTGTACATATTTGCAATTGTCTCACTTGTAACATCTTTGTAAAATATTTTTATAAAGCACTGCCTACTCCTTGTGGGGTATATTATTTCATGCCAGTTCTTCCTCCCTGCTCTAAAAACGTACCCTAAGTCTCTTGAAGGGGAATTACGCTACTGTTTTGGGTTAGCTCCGGACCCGTTTGATCGGAGCTGGTGGCAGCGACCGTGTGCAGGCTTTTGGGTGCTGTTTCAGCGACTGCGGCTTGATAATTATTGTTCCTGCCTGCGTGGGAGTAGTTATCGCGTCGCTGCAGCGCGCCCAATAGCCAGTACATAGCAGGCAGCCTTTTTGGCGGCTAATTACCCTAGGTGCAGTACCTAATCTGACCTGAGAGTAAGGGGGGCGCCAGAGAGCTGCAAGGGTTGAGTGAAACTGTAAGCGGGATACACAAATCCCTGCAGTTCATGGTATATTGAAGAGCAGTGGGATACCTAAAATAAGCCCCTGCTGTAAACTAAGAGGTCAATAACCTTGTGTGTTTTTTTTATCACATTGTGACAGTCGAGGGATAAGGAGGATAAGCCCCCCCCTGCACATGTGATAGCCGTCTGCTGGTCTAAAGTCACCCCAATCCGTGACCTAATGGTGGCAGTGGTCAGGAATCCTTGTGGATTTTCGTGACAAACTGCGGGCCACGGCTAAGGGATCGTGACAATTGGAGACAGTCACGGTGGGAATCGTGACACCGGGCATCGATTTAGGCTAGGAAATTTTTTTGAACCATTGTAAAGGTGAATCGGGAATGTACTCACCGACGATGTTTCTCCTTCTTTTGCCAGAGATTCTAATATTAACAAGGCCCGCCGTTCCTCATCCGTATACCATGTAGAGGTCGTACATGGTTTTACGTGGTAGCCATTAAAAATTATGTCTATAGAAAAATGTCTATAGATTTAGTAGGAGAGGAGGTTAAACCTTTTTCTAGGACATGAACTTGTGCCTGTGTTAGACATTGTTCGGACAGATTAATTCCCGTATGCTCATCTTTCCTGTTACTCATTCCACTGTTGTTGCGATCTTGATGTCTTTTTTGTCCTCCAAATCGTGTTCTCATGCTAGAACCCCTAGATGAGTTGTTGGATTGGCATGAAGTATTACTAGAGTAAGGTGCAAGTGAGGTATTGGAGGAGCTTCTTTTTTTTTTTTTAAATTCGTTTATTGGCATCAAAATAGTAGTGTTACAAACATTTGGTATCCAAGAATGTCAAGCATAAAATGTAATACATACAAAGTGCGTATTATTAAGCATGAAATAAAATGCAGCCGTCATCCATAGCCAACGTTATATTATGGTTATTAAAGCTGTTGGATCAATAGTAACACATGAAGTTACGTAAATAGAAAAAACGTAGAAAACCAAAACACTTGAATTAGAACTGTATCTACGCTAACTACTAACTCGCCGCCACACTTCACAACCGACCTCCACGTGACACCCCCACTCCACAACAAATCTATAGAGTAAGATGGGAAGAGTTCCACCTACCCCAGATTTTTTCAAATTTGCCTGGGCAACCTCTGTTCTGATATAACGTACGTTCATATGGAATGAGTGAGTTAACCAGTTCAATCCAAGTTCCTTTAGTTGGACCTGTACTCCCCATCCACCGCAAAGCCAGTACCTTCCGTGCCATAAAGAGCGTCTCACGTAGAAAAATATAAATGTAGTGATCCCAAGTCTCCTCTTCCCATACTCCAAATATACAAACTAATGGGTCAAGGGGAACAGGAATTGATAGCAGTGATGCAAGTAATGATGTCACCTCCTTCCAGTATTGAAGAATAACGGGACAACTCCATATCATGTGAATGAAGTCTGCATCTAAGGCGTGACAATGCAAACACTCTGATGTTTGAAATCGACCCATTTTAAAGAGCCGTATCGGAGTTAAATACGATTGATGTATTATGTATAGTTGAGTCATCCTGTTGTTAACTGATGGGGAAACTTTAATTGGGGATTCAAGAATGTCTTCCCATTCCTCCCCCAGCGTATTAGAAAGAAGTCCCTCCCATTTCCCTGGGTGGCGCACTCTCCATAGATCCATCCAACCACTACCCTCCATGAATGAAGCTAATTGGGATGTGGTCTGAGAGAGGGGCTCCCCCACCCCATCGTCGCCCAATCTCAGCCTATCCAAACGGGTATCCATGACCAGATTAAAATCCCACATGCAGATGACATTCGCATCTGGAAAGCTTAAGGCAAAGCTCATCGCCATCCGAAGTATTGATAGATTAGCTGGAGGAGGGTTATAAACACATAATATAACGTATTCACGGGAGTTAATTAGCGCATTTACAAATACAAACTGACCTTCAGGATCCCTCCTGGCCTCCCTCATCTCCCATCTAACGTCTCTGTGAATTAACAGAGAGACCCCCCTTGAGTAGCTGGTGTGAAATGCGTGTATGGACCATTGCACCCACGGTTTCTGTACACATCGGGCCGTGTCTCTAGTCAAATGTGTCTCGACTAATGCTACAATATGTGGGTGGTAGCGCTTGATCTGTGAGAAAACCTTAATCTTTTTCCGGGGAGATTTGATACCACGCACATTCCAGGTCATGTAGATTATTTGGAGGAGCTTCTTGTTAGAGCTCTATCAGGTTTATTAGTGCGACTTTGCCACCGATAGACTTTTTTTGATTCATAATCTTGGATATCCCTTTGATATTTCTTCATTTTTGAAGAACTTATAAAACATTCCCATTTTTCTAAGTCTTTATCAATATCTTGACACATTTTTCCAATTCATCATCATTCATCCAATTAATCGGGGCAGCGCGGTGGCTCAGTGGTTAGCATTGTAGCCTTGCAGCGCTGGAGTCCTGGGTTCAAATCCCACCAGGGTTGAAATCCCACCAAGGACAGCATCTGCAAGGAGTTTGAATGTTCTCCCCGTGTTTGCGTGGGTCTCCTCCGGGTACTCCGGTTTCCTCCCACATTCCAAAGACATACTAATAGGGAATTTAGATTGTGACAGCAATGATAATGTGTGCACACTGTAAAGCGCTGCGGAATATGTTAGCGCTATATAAAAAAAAATAAAGAGTGAAAGAGAGAGCAGTTGGTGTGTCTTGTTGCATTTGCACCTGTAGAGCATTAGTTTGTGTGTCGATCTCTTGTAAAGACTGAGTATTTTTGTCATTAATGATTTCCATAAATGTTAATGAGCAGATTATAGACGCTTCCTCCCACCTCTTAGGGTACCGTCTCACATAACGATTTACCAACGATCACGACCAGCGATACGACCTGGCTGTGATCGTTGGTAAGTGGTTGTGTGGTCGCTGGAGAGCTGTCACACAGTCAGCTCTCCAGCGACCAACGATGCCGAAGGCCCCGGGTAACCAGGGTAAACATCGGGGTACTAAGCGCAGGGCCGCGCTTAGTAACCCGATGTTTACCGTGGTTACCAGCGTAAAAGTAAAAAAAAAAAAAACAGTACATACTTACATTCCGGTGTCTGTCCCCCGGCGTTCTGCTTCTCTGCACTGTGTCTGCGCCAGCCGGAAAGCACAGCGGTGACGTCACCGCAGTGCTCGCTTTCCGGCCAGCGCTCACAATGCAGAGAAGTAGAACGCCGGGGGACAGACACCGGAACTGTGTAACCCGTTGTAACCGACTGTGTAACCCGATGTTTACCCTGGTTACAAGCGAACGCATCGCTGGATCGCTGTCACACACAACGATCCAGCGATGACAGCGGGAGATCCAGCGACGAAAGAAAGTTTCAAACGATCTGCTACGACGTACGATTCTCAGCAGGATCCCTGATCGCTGCTGCGTGTCAGACACAGCGATATCGTATGGATATCGCTGGAACGTCACGAATCGTACCGTCGTAGCGATGAAAATGCCACTGTGTGACGGTACCCTTAATCAAGGTCTCATTATCCAATCAAAATGAGGGATATACTGTAATTGGATCCTTAACCCCCTCATGACCCAGCCTATTTTGACCTTAATGACCTGGCCATTTTTTGCAATTCTGACCAGTGTCCCTTTATGAGGTAATAACTCAAGAACGCTTCAACAGATCCTAGCGATTCTCAGAATGTTTTTTTGTGACATATTAAGCTTCATGTTAGTGGTAAATTTAGGTCGATAATTTTTGCGTTTATTTGTGAAAAAAATGGAAATTTGGCAAAAATGTTGAACATTTTGCAATTTTCAAATTTTTAATTTTTATTCTGTTAAACCAGAGAGTTATGTGACACAAAATAGTTAATAAATAACATTTCCCACACGTCTACTTTACATCAGCATAATTTTGGAAACAACATTTTTTTTTGCTAGGAAGTTATAAGGGTTAAAATTTGATCAGCGATTTCTCATTTTAACAACAAAATTTACAAAACCATTTTTTTAGGGACCACCTCACATTTGAAGTCACTTTGAGGGGTCTATATGGCTGAAAATACCAAAAAGTGACACCATTATAAAAACTGCACCCCTCAAGGTGCTCAAAACTACATTCAAGAAGTTTTTTAACCTTTCAGGTGCTTCACAGCAGCAGAAGCAACATGGAAGGAAAAAATGAACATTTAACTTTTTATTCACAAAAATGAATTTTAGCAACAATTTTTTTATTTTCCCAAGGGTAAAAGGATAAACTGGACCCCTAAAGTTGTTGTAAAATTTGTCCTGAGTATGCCGATACCCCATATGTGGGGGGGAATCACTGTTTGGGTGCACGACAGGGCTTGGAAGGGAATGACTTTTTGACTTTTTGAATGACAAATTGGCTCCAAACTTTAGCGGACACCATGTCGCGTTTGGAGAGCCCCTGTGTGCCTAAAGATTGGAGTTCCCCCACAAGTGACCCCAATTTGGAAACTAGACCCCCCACGGAACTTATCTAAATGCATAGTGAGCACATTAATCCCCAAGGTGCTTCACAAATTGATCCATAAATATGAAAAAGTACTTTTTTTTTCACCAAAAATATTTTTAGCCTCAATTTTTTCATTTTCACATAGGTAACATGATAAAAAGGATCCTAAAATTTGTTGGGCAATTTCTCCTGAGTACACCAATACCTGATATGTGGGGGTAAACCACTGTTTGGGAACACAGCAAGGCTCAGAAGGGAAGGAGCGCCATTTGACTTTTTGAATGAAAAATTAGCTCCAATCGTTAGTGGTCACCATGCCGCTTTTGGAGAGCCCCTGTGTGCCTAAACATTTGAACTCCCCCACAAGTGACACCATTTTGGAAACTAGACCCCCAAAGGAACTCATCTAGATGTGTGATGAGCACTTTGAACCCCCAAGTGCTTCACAGAAGTTTATAACGCAGAGCCATGAAAATAAAAAATCATTTTCCTTTCCTCTAAAATTATTTTTTAGCCCACAATTTTTTATTTTCAAAAGGGTAACAGGAGAAATTGGACCCCAATAGTTGTTGTCCAGTTAGTCCTGAGAACGCTCATACCCCATATGTAGGGGTAAACCACTATTTGGGCGCATGGCAGAGCTCGGAAGGGAAGTAATGATGTTTTGGAATGCAGACTTTGATGGAATGGTCTGTGGGCATCATGTTGCGTTTCCAGAGCCCCTGATGTGCCTAAACAGTAGAAACCCCCCACAATTGACCCTATTTTGGAAACTAGAGCCCCCAAGGAACTTATCTAGATGTGTGGTGAGCACTTTGAACCCCCGAGTGCTTCACAGAAGTTTATAACGCAGAGCCATGAAAATAAAAAATAATTTTTCTTTCCTCAAAAACTGCGTTTTACTTGCGGATTTACCACGGATTTCCAGTGTTTTTTTGTGCGGATTTCACCTGCAGATTCCTATTGAGAAACAGGTGTAAAACGCTGCGGAATCCGCACAAAAAATTGACATGCTGCGGAAAATACAGCGCAGCATTTCCGCACAGTATTTTCCGCACCATGGGCACAGAGGATTTGGTTTTCCATAGGGTTACATGGTACTGTAAACTGTTGTGAACTCTGTTTTTGGGCTCCCTCTTGTGGTCACAAGTGGTACTGTGTGAGTGCTGTCTTTGGGCTCCCTCTGGTGGCTCTTTGTGTCATTCTGCAGGTCTGAGGCTGGATCAGCTGCCTCGTTATCTGTTAGCTGTTTCCTATTTAGCTCACCTGGACTATCAGTTGTTGCCTGCTGTCAATGTCTTCAGTGCTATTTTGGAGCTCTCCTGCATGCCTTCGTTATCAGTCTCTTCAAGAGAAGCTAAGTTTTTCTTTGGTCATTTTTTTGATCATCAGTGTTCATATGTTTCTTGGTTTATTTTTGTTTCTTGTCCAGCTTGCTAATATGTGATTTCCTTGCTTGCTGGTAGCTCTAGGGGGCTGAGTTTCTCCCCTCACACCGTTAGTTGGTGTGGGGGTTCTTGTATTCTCAGCGTGGATATTTTGCATAGGGTTTTTTACTGACCGCACAGTTCCCTATCTGTCTTCTGCTATCTAGTATTAGTGGGCCTCATTTGCTGAATCTGTTTTCATTTCTACGTTTGTATTTTCCCCTTACCTCACCGTTATTATTTGTTGGGGGCTTCCTATATCTTTGGGGTGATTTCTCTGAGGCAAGTGAGGTCTTACTTTCCCTCTAGGAGTAGATAGTTTCTCAGGCTGCGTCGAGACGTCCAGGATTTTAGGCACGTTCACCGGCTACCTTTAGTGTGTTTGGTTAGGATCAGGTTTGCCGTCAGTCCAGTTACCACCTCCCTAGAGCTCGTGTCTAGATTCATTAACTTAGCTAGTCCGTTTTGCGATCCTCAGCCACTAGGATCATAACATTAAACGTGATGGAAAACTGCCACAAATCTGCAGCTGCCAATCCACTGCGGATCCACAGCCAAATCCGCACCATGTGCACATAGCCTAATTCTAACCCTAATTGCAACCCCAACCCTAATTCTAACCCTAACCCTAATTGCAACCCTAACCCTAACCCTAGCCCTAACCCTAGTTCTGACCCTAGTTCTAACCCTAACCCTGGTGGAAAAATAAAAATATTTTATTTATTTCATTATTTTCCCTACCTATGGGGGTGATAAGGGGGGGCTTTGTTTACAATTTTTTTTATTTTGATCACTGTGATATAACCTATCACAGTGATCAAAATGTACCTGTAATGAATCTGCTGGCTGACAGATTCGGCGGGCGCACTGCGCATGCGCCCGCTATTTTGGCAGATGGCGGCTCCCATCTTAGATACCAGACGGACACCGGGAGGGACCCGGGGACTCCAGAGGTACAGGGGGTGGGATCGGACAGCGGGGGGGGGGGGGGTGCCGGACAGGACGAAGGGGAGAGGAGGGCAGCGGAGCACAGAACGAAGGTGAGGAAAGACTGACAGCGGTGGCAGATCGCCACTGTCAGTCGGTAGAGGGGGCAGATCACAGTTTCCAGCCATAGACAATGATATTACAGCATGGCCATGGCTGGATTGTAACATTTCACCAAGTTTCATAGGTGAAATATTACAAAATGGTTTGATTGGCTGTTTCACATTCAACAGTCAATCAGAGCGATCGTAGCTACATGGGGGCAAAGCCACCCCCCCGGGCTGAAGTACCACTCCCCCTGTCCCTGGAGATCTGGTGAAATTGGAGTTAACCCTTTCACCCGATCTGCAGTGACACAATCCCTCCATGACGCCACATAGGCGTCACAGGTCGAATTGGCACCGACTTTCATGACGCCTACGTGGCGTCACAAGTCGGGAAGGGGTTAAACCTCTGGGGACAATCTTTTGTTTATGGTAGTTATCAAGAGAAATTTTTGTCCACCAGAGTCGTGTCTTCTTATGGAAAATATTTCGGTATTTTTTTGTGGCTTCCTCAAAATTATTAGGAATATCATTAGAATTGCTGACAGCTCCCTGCTTAAAAATATCCGAAACTTTATTTAGCCAGATTTGTTCCCTGGTCTTAAATTCCATTCTGGATATAATGGGATTTTAAATCTGCTAACAAACAGAAGAAATTGAACAATATTAACACTAAACACCCATTGAAATTAAATTTTAGCAAACTCAAAAATACAATAAAAGAAATAAATTATGCAAAACACTACTGGATAGAGTGTGCTCCCATAGTAAGAATCAAGTACAGCAGGCAAATTATGCCTAAAGTTAATCAGGAGCCAGGGCCGGTGTTAGTGGCAGGCAGACCAGGCAGCTGCCTAGGGACCCCGCTCCCCCAGGGGCCCGCAGCTAGCAGCACATCACGAAACCGCTATGGGGCCTGTGAGGCAGGGGGGCCCACCTGCCACCAGCCCAGACTCCCCCCGCCACCGCTGATGCTGGTACAGTTCAAAGCACTGAGGGAGGAGAGAGCGTCAGCTGACCCTCCCTCTCCCATCATTCCCCTCTGCCTTTGACACTGCAGGTGTGCGATGAATCATATCATCACGCAGCAACTGTGTGCTGGGCCCGGGCAGTGCAGCCACTGAGACTGGAGCCGGGAGCAGCGCGGGGCATGAGGAGAGGTGAGGATTGTGTTTTTGTTTTTTTATATATATTCGTGAGTACTGGACTGTGGCGCTATTGGGAGGGGCACTACATTATATTCTATGGAGCAGGCTGTGTTATATACTGTACTATGGGGGCACATTATATTCTATGGAGAAGGCTGTGTTATATACTATGGGGGGCACATTATATTCTGTGTTGTGAAATTGGATTTTGGGCTCCCCCGGTGGCCACTGGTGGAATTGAACTGGTGTGCATCATCCTCTCTGTTCACCTGTTTCCATCAGGATGTGGGAGTCGCTATTTAGCCTTGCTCCTCTGTCACTTCCATGCCGGTCAACATTGTAATCAGAAGCCTTTCTGTGCATGTTCCTGCTGCTAGACATCTCCCAGCTAAGTTGGACTTAGTCCTTGTTTGTTTTTGCATTTTGTTCCAGTTCACAGCTGTAGTTTCGTTTCTGTGTCTGGAAAGCTCTTGTGATCTGAAATTGCCACTCTGATGTTATGAGTTAATACTAGAGTCTTAAAGTAATTTCAGGATGGTATTTTGATAGGGTTTTCAGCTGACCATGAAAGAGCCCTTTCTGTCTTCCTGCTATCTAGTAAGCGGACCTCAATTTTGCTAAACCTATTTTCATACTACGTTTGTCATTTCATCTAAAATCACCGCCAATATTTGTGGGGGCCTCTGTCTGCCTTTCGGGGAAATTTCTCTAGAGGTGAGCCAGGACTATATTTTCCTCTGCCAGGATTAGTTAGTCCTCCGGCCGGCGCTGGGCGTCTAGGGATAAAACGCAGGCTACGCTACCCGGCTACTGTTAGTTGTGCGGCAGGTTTAGTTCATGGTCAGTTTAGTTTCCATCCTTCCAAGAGCTAGTTCGTATGTTTGCTGGGCTATGTTCTCTTGCCATTGAGAACCATAACAGTTTGACCGGCCTAAAGGGTTAAATTAATTGACAGAGAAAGGAGAGAAAAGAGAAGTCTGCTGAAGATTTTTTTTTTTTTTTCTCAGTTCTGAGTGTGCTTGTAATTGAATCTCTTGCAAGTCTGCCTATATTGCAGCCTTTCTCTCTCTCTCTCCTTCTAATCCTGGAATGGCTCTGTGTTCACCTGTTTAAAATGGATATTCAGAGTTTAGCTGCAGGTTTGAATAATCTCACCACGAAAGTTCAAAACTTACAAGATTTTGTTGTTCATGTTCCTATATCTGAACCTAGAATTCCTTTGCCTGAATTTTTCTCGGGGAATAGATCTTGCTTTCAAAATTTCAAAAATAATTGCAAGTTGTTTTTGTCCCTGAAATCTCGCTCTGCTGGAGATCCTGCTCAGCAGGTCAGGATTGTGATTTCTTTGCTCCGGGGCGACCCTCAGGATTGGGCTTTTGCATTGGCTCCAGGGGATCCTGCGTTGCTCAATGTGGATGCGTTTTTTCTGGCCTTGGGGTTGCTTTATGAGGAACCTCAGTTAGAACTTCAGGCGGAAAAGGCCTTGATGTCCCTATCTCAGGGGCAAGACGAAGCTGAAATATACTGCCAGAAATTCCGTAAATGGGCTGTGCTTACTCAGTGGAATGAGTGCGCCCTGGCGGCGAATTTCAGAGAGGGTCTCTCTGATGCCATTAAGGATGTTATGGTGGGGTTCCCTGTGCCTGTGGGTCTGAATGAGTCCATGACAATGGCTATCCAGATCGATAGGCGTCTGCGGGAGCGCAAACCTGTACACCATTTGGCGGTGTCTACTGAGAAGACGCCAGAGAATATGCAATGTGATAGAATTCTGTCCAGAAGTGAACGGCAGAATTTTAGACGAAAAAATGGGTTGTGCTTCTATTGCGGTGATTCAACTCATGTTATATCAGCATGCTCTAAGCGAACTAAGAAGCTTGATAAGTCTGTTTCAATTGGCACTTTACAGTCTAAGTTTATTCTATCTGTGACCCTGATTTGTTCTTTATCATCTATTACCGCGGATGCCTATGTCGACTCTGGCGCCGCTTTGAGTCTTATGGATTGGTCCTTTGCCAAACGCTGTGGGTATGATTTGGAGCCTCTTGAAACTCCTATACCCCTGAAGGGGATTGACTCCACCCCATTGGCTAGCAATAAACCACAATACTGGACACAAGTAACTATGCGGATTAATCCGGATCACCAGGAGATTATTCGCTTTCTTGTGCTGTATAACCTACATGATGTGTTGGTGCTTGGATTGCCATGGCTGCAATCTCATAACCCAGTCCTTGACTGGAAAGCTATGTCTGTGTTAAGCTGGGGATGTAAGGGGACGCATGGGGACGTACCTGTGGTTTCCATTTCATCATCTATTCCCTCTGAGATTCCTGAATTCTTGACTGAATATCGTGACGTTTTTGAAGAACCTAAGCTTGGTTCATTACCTCCGCACCGGGAGTGCGATTGTGCCATAGATTTGATTCCGGGTAGTAAATACCCTAAGGGTCGTTTATTTAATCTGTCTGTGCCTGAACATGCTGCTATGCGAGAATATATAAAGGAGTCCTTGGAAAAGGGACATATTCGTCCTTCGTCATCTCCCTTAGGAGCCGGTTTTTTCTTTGTGGCTAAGAAAGATGGCTCTTTGAGGCCGTGCATTGATTATCGGCTTTTGAATAAAATCACGGTTAAATATCAATATCCGTTGCCACTGCTGACTGATTTGTTTGCTCGCATAAAGGGGGCCAAGTGGTTCTCTAAGATAGATCTTCGTGGGGCGTATAATTTGGTGCGAATTAAGCAGGGGGATGAGTGGAAAACCGCATTTAATACGCCCGAGGGCCACTTTGAGTATTTGGTGATGCCTTTTGGTCTTTCAAATGCCCCTTCAGTCTTTCAGTCCTTTATGCATGACATTTTCCGTGATTATTTGGATAAATTTATGATTGTGTATCTGGATGATATTTTGATTTTTTCGGATGACTGGGACTCTCATGTCCAGCAGGTCAGGAGGGTTTTTCAGGTTTTGCGGTCTAATTCCTTGTGTGTGAAGGGTTCTAAGTGCGTTTTTGGGGTTCAAAAGATTTCCTTTTTGGGATATATTTTTTCCCCCTCTTCCATCGAGATGGATCCTGTCAAGGTTCAGGCTATTTGTGATTGGACGCAACCCTCTTCTCTTAAGAGTCTTCAGAAATTTTTGGGCTTTGCTAACTTTTATCGTCGATTTATTGCTGGTTTTTCTGATGTTGTTAAACCATTGACTGATTTGACTAAGAAGGGTGCTGATGTTGCTGATTGGTCCCCTGCTGCTGTGGAGGCCTTTCGGGAGCTTAAGCGCCGCTTTTCTTCCGCCCCTGTGTTGCGTCAGCCTGATGTTGCTCTTCCTTTTCAGGTTGAGGTCGACGCTTCTGAAATCGGAGCTGGGGCGGTTTTGTCGCAGAGAAGTTCCGATTGCTCCGTGATGAGACCTTGTGCTTTTTTCTCGCGTAAATTTTCGCCCGCCGAGCGGAATTATGATGTTGGGAATCGGGAGCTTTTGGCCATGAAGTGGGCTTTTGAGGAGTGGCGTCATTGGCTTGAGGGGGCTAGACATCAGGTGGTGGTATTGACTGACCACAAAAATCTAATTTATCTTGAGTCCGCCAGACGCCTGAATCCTAGACAGGCGCGCTGGTCGTTGTTTTTCTCTCGGTTTAATTTTGTGGTGTCCTACCTGCCGGGTTCTAAGAATGTTAAGGCGGATGCCCTTTCTAGGAGTTTTGAGCCTGACTCCCCGGGTAATTCTGAACCTACAGGTATCCTTAAGGATGGAGTGATATTGTCTGCCGTTTCTCCAGACCTGCGGCGGGCCTTGCAGGAGTTTCAGGCGGATAGACCTGATCATTGCCCACCTGGTAGACTGTTTGTTCCTGATGACTGGACCAGTAAAGTCATTTCTGAGGTTCATTCTTCTGCGTTGGCAGGTCATCCTGGAATCTTTGGTACCAGGGATTTGGTGGCAAGGTCCTTCTGGTGGCCTTCCCTGTCTCGAGATGTGCGAGGCTTCGTGCAGTCTTGTGACGTTTGTGCTCGGGCCAAGCCTTGTTGTTCTCGGGCTAGTGGATTGTTGTTGCCCTTGCCTCTCCCGAAGAGGCCCTGGACGCACATCTCGATGGATTTTATTTCGGATCTTCCTGTTTCTCAGAAGATGTCTGTCATCTGGGTGGTGTGTGATCGTTTCTCTAAGATGGTCCATTTGGTTCCCCTGCCTAAGTTGCCTTCTTCTTCCGAGTTGGTTCCTCTGTTTTTTCAAAATGTGGTCCGTTTGCATGGTATTCCGGAGAATATCGTTTCTGACAGAGGTACCCAATTCGTGTCTAGATTTTGGCGAGCATTCTGTGCTAGGATGGGCATAGATTTGTCTTTCTCGTCTGCTTTCCATCCTCAGACTAATGGCCAGACCGAGCGGACGAATCAGACCTTGGAGACATATTTGAGGTGTTTTGTGTCTGCAGATCAGGATGATTGGGTTGCTTTTTTGCCTTTAGCGGAGTTTGCCCTCAATAATCGGGCCAGTTCTGCCACCTTGGTGTCTCCCTTTTTCTGTAATTCGGGGTTTCATCCTCGATTTTCTTCTGGTCAGGTGGAATCTTCGGATTGTCCTGGAGTGGATGCTGTGGTGGAGAGGTTGCATCAGATTTGGGGGCAGGTAGTGGACAATTTGAAGTTGTCCCAGGAGAAGACTCAGCTTTTTGCCAACCGCCGGCGTCGGGTTGGTCCTCGGCTTTGTGTTGGGGACTTGGTGTGGTTGTCTTCTCGTTTTGTCCCTATGAGGGTTTCTTCTCCCAAGTTTAAGCCTCGGTTCATCGGCCCGTACAAGATATTGGAGATTCTTAACCCTGTGTCCTTCCGTTTGGACCTCCCTGCATCTTTTTCTATTCATAATGTTTTTCATCGGTCATTATTGCGCAGGTATGAGGTACCGGTTGTGCCTTCCGTTGAGCCTCCTGCTCCGGTGTTGGTTGAGGGCGAGTTGGAGTACGTTGTGGAAAAAATCTTGGACTCCCGTGTTTCCAGACGGAAACTCCAGTATCTGGTCAAATGGAAGGGATACGGTCAGGAGGATAATTCTTGGGTGACTGCCTCTGATGTTCATGCCTCCGATTTGGTCCGTGCCTTTCATAGGGCTCATCCTGATCGCCCTGGTGGTTCTGGTGAGGGTTCGGTGCCCCATCCTTGAGGGGGGGGTACTGTTGTGAAATTGGATTTTGGGCTCCCCCGGTGGCCACTGGTGGAATTGAACTGGTGTGCATCATCCTCTCTGTTCACCTGTTTCCATCAGGATGTGGGAGTCGCTATTTAGCCTTGCTCCTCTGTCACTTCCATGCCGGTCAACATTGTAATCAGAAGCCTTTCTGTGCATGTTCCTGCTGCTAGACATCTCCCAGCTAAGTTGGACTTAGTCCTTGTTTGTTTTTGCATTTTGTTCCAGTTCACAGCTGTAGTTTCGTTTCTGTGTCTGGAAAGCTCTTGTGATCTGAAATTGCCACTCTGATGTTATGAGTTAATACTAGAGTCTTAAAGTAAATTCAGGATGGTATTTTGATAGGGTTTTCAGCTGACCATGAAAGAGCCCTTTCTGTCTTCCTGCTATCTAGTAAGCGGACCTCAATTTTGCTAAACCTATTTTCATACTACGTTTGTCATTTCATCTAAAATCACCGCCAATATTTGTGGGGGCCTCTGTCTGCCTTTCGGGGAAATTTCTCTAGAGGTGAGCCAGGACTATATTTTCCTCTGCCAGGATTAGTTAGTCCTCCGGCCGGCGCTGGGCGTCTAGGGATAAAACGCAGGCTACGCTACCCGGCTACTGTTAGTTGTGCGGCAGGTTTAGTTCATGGTCAGTTTAGTTTCCATCCTTCCAAGAGCTAGTTCGTATGTTTGCTGGGCTATGTTCTCTTGCCATTGAGAACCATAACAATTCTGGTTGTAAGTGGCACATTTGTGAGTTCTGCTCTTGGGCTCCCTCCGGTGGATTTAAGTGGAACTGCTGCTCCTTGGATTTAGCAGTCAGCAGCTGCTTCCACTGATCGTCTATTCTGGCTCGGCTATTTATCCTGGCTCTATCCTTCAGCCAGTGCCAGTTGTCAATGGTTCCTGCTTGGATTCACATCTCTCTTGGATTTCCCTGATATTCTGACCAGTTCAGCAAAGATAAGTCCTTGCTTTGTTCTTTTGCTTTCCACTTTTTGTGGACTTAATCGTTCAGCACATTCTATGTTTTTTCTACTCCAGCTTGTCAGTATGGATTTATTCAGTTAAGCTGGAAGCTCTGGGAAGCAGATTTACCCTCCGCATCTTTAGTCAGGTGTGGAGATTTTTGTAAACTCTGTGGTGGATTTTTCTAGTTTTTAATACTGACCGCACAGTATTCTGTCCTGTTCTATCTATCTAGCTAGATTGGCCTCCTTTGCTACATCCTAGTTTCATTCTGTGCATGTCATTTCCCTCTCCACTCACAGTCAATATTTGTGGGGGGCTGTCTGTCCTTTGGGAATTTTCTCTGAGGCAAGATAGCTTTCCTGTTTCTATCTTTAGGGGTAGTTAGTCCTCCGGCTGTGACGAGGTGTCTAGGGAGTGACAGGAACATCCCACGGCTACTTCTAGTGTTGTGTTAAGCTCAGGAACTGCGGTCAGTACAGGTACCACCTCCTCCAGAGCATGTCCCATGTTGCTCCTAAACCACCAGTTCATAACAGGGGGGTACATTATATTCTATGGGGGAGGCTGTATTATATTCCATGGGTGGGCTGTATTTTATGGGGGGTACATTATATTCTATGGAGGGGCTGTATTATATTCTATGGGGGTCTGTATTATATTCTATGGGGGTACATTATATTCTATGGGGGGCTGTATTATATTCTCTGGGTGGGATGTATTATATTCTATGGGGGCTATATTATATTCTATGGGGGCTGCATTATATTCTATGGGGGGCTAGATTATATTGTATGGGGGCTTCATTATATTCTATGGGGGCTGCATTATACTCTATGAGGATGGCTACATTGTATTCTATGGAGGGCTACAATATACTATGTAAGGGGGCTGCATTATATTCCATTGATTGGCTGCATTATATTCTGTGGGGGGCTGCATTATACTCTATAAGGGGGCTACCATATACTGTATTCTATGGAGGGGCTGCATTATTCTATATGAGGGGGCTGCATTATATTCTATGGGGGTTACATTATATTGTATGGCGGGGCTGCATTATAATCTGGGATGGCTGCATTATACTCTGTGGGGTGGCCGCATTATATTCTGTTTGGTGGCTGCATTATGCTCTATGGGGTGGCTGCATTATACTATATGTGGGCTGCATTATACTGTATCAAGGACTATGGGGAATACATTATACTATATGAAGAACTATGGGGTGCATTATACTATGGGAAGTGAATTGTACTACATGGATGACTATGACGGTGCATTATACTATATGGAGAACTACGAGGAGTGTAATATACTATATGGAGGACTGAGTAGTGTATTATACTATATGGAGGCCTGAATGTATTGTAATATATGGAGGGCTATGAGGAGTGTATTATACTATATGGAGGACTGAGGTGTGTATTATACTATATGGGGGACTGAGGAGTGTATTTATATATATGGAGGACTATGAGGAGTGTATTATACTATATGGAGGACTGAGGAGTGTATTTTAATATATGTATGACTATAGGGAGTGTATTATACTATATGAAGGACTAAAGGGAGTGTAGTATACTATATGGAGGACCATGAGGAGTGTATTATACTATTTGGAGGACTATGGGGAGTGTGTTATACTATATGGAGGACTATGGGGCACATTATAATATATGGAGGACTATGGGGTGTATCATACTAAATAAGCAAAATCCTGCATATTCATCAAGTGATTGGATTGTTTATGCCGGAACAAAAATCATTGTTCTCAGCAGCACATCGCCCAGTATAAACTGTAGATGTGCTGCTGATAACATGATACTGTATGGGGACAGATTGGTCTAATAGTGATTGTTCTGTTCCCATCACTCTTTCTCAGTGTAAAGAGGCTGAGAAACAAGCGTTGAACGACTTCAGTATTGTCAATCACACTCGTTTAGTGGCCTGAACTCAGCCCATGTAAATACAACAGAAATACTTCTGTGTGATGTGCAATATGTTAGCATTTGGGGACCCATTTTAAACTTTTGCCTGGGGCCCCACTTTGCCTAAAGCCAGCCCTGTCAGGAGCACACTAGAAATTAAACAAATAAATCAGTAGCACTAACAAGTTTTGCATAATTTGTCTCAGGATCCCTGCAATATCGCTAGACAGCCTCTGTTAGCAGCTATTTCCTGTACATATCATGTTCTTAATTTTAAATGAAGTAAAATTAAGTTGTTATTTAGCTAATATACTCTTTGGGTGTATTTACCCTTAGGGTATGTTTCCACGGTCAGGAATGGCTAAGAATTTGCTCAGGATTTGACGCACCAAATTTGCATCTGAGGTCACTGGCAGGTCACCTGCGTTTTTGATGCATTTTTTACATGCGTTTTTGATGCATTTTTTTTCCTGTTTGCAGATATATTGGGATATGTTCCCACGGTTAGTAAACGCTGTGGGTTGGACGCTGCGTATATCTGCAGCGTCCAGCTGTTACAGCAAAGTGGATGGGATTTAAAGGAATCCCATGCCCACTATGTGTGCACCAATGCACACGGCCCACCCGCAGAAACGGACATGCGATGGTCTTTCCCGACCGCAGCATGTCAATTTATGTAGCGGAGACGCTATGTCTCCGCTGCGTAAATTACTAGTGATGAGCGAATATACTCTTTACTCGAGATTTCTCGAGCATGCTCGGGTCCTCCGAGTATTTTTTAGTGCTCGGAGATTTAGTCTTGCCGCAGCTGAATGATTTACATCTGTTAGCCAGCATAAGTACATGTGGGGGTTGCCTGGTTGCTAGCATTTATTAGATGCGGTAAAACCGCATTATCTTTCTTGTCACATGCGTATTAAGTGAGGTAACGCAGCTTACTACACATGTGTACTAATTTACATAACGTGAACCTTGTGACACAGTCGGATGTACATGACACAGGAAGTACAGAGAGAGGTCCCCTCCTTTTTAATAAATAAATAATTTAAAAAAATAGTGTGGGGTCCCCCTATATATGTTAACCAGCCAGAGTAAAACAGACTACTGGGACTGGTATTTCAGGCTGGTAA
Source organism: Ranitomeya variabilis (assembly GCF_051348905.1). Taxonomy (NCBI): domain Eukaryota; kingdom Metazoa; phylum Chordata; class Amphibia; order Anura; family Dendrobatidae; genus Ranitomeya; species Ranitomeya variabilis. The sequence continues at coordinate 161,598,392 of NC_135233.1, forward strand.
GGATCCAATATCCATGAACCTTACCAGCCGGATAATACCAGGCCACAGCAGTCTGCTTACCTTGGATAGTTAGCAAAAATTTGTGGTATCCCCTCCAAAAAAAAGGTAAGGGGTCCCCCTATTTTTGTTAACTAGCCAAGGAAAAGCAGACAGCTGCAGCCTGGTATTCTCAGACCAGAGAGGCCCATGGATTTTGGCCCTCACCAACCTAAAAATAGCAGCCCGCAGCCGCTGCACAACTGGCACATCCAAAGATGCGCCAATAGTGGCACTTTACCCGGCTCCTCCCACTTGCCCTGTAGTGGTGGCAAGTGGGGTAATATTTGTGGGGTAGATGTCACCTGTGTATTGTCAGGTGACATCAAGCCCACAGCTTTGTAATGGGGAAGCATCTATAAGACACCTCTCCATTACTAATCCTACAGTTATATGGTCAATAAACAGACAGCCAGAATAAAGTCCTTTAATAATCTTAATTTACCATACTTACTGCGTCGCCTGACATCCAGACACAACAGAGCTTGTAGCTGACTACCGGAGATAACTCGGTCTCTGGCATTCACCTGCACTGCAGTTCTCACAGTCAGCTGACCGTGAGAACTTTGCTAGGGACCGGAGATAACCCCGGCGGTCAAGTGCATGGCTGTTCTCGCGGTCAGCTGATCTCATCGCAAGAACTGCAGTGGACGCGAACTTCCGGCTGTGGCACAAGGTAAGACATTATGTAAATTAGTTCACATGCGCAGTAAGCTGCGTGACTATAAAGATGATGTGGTTTTACCGCATCTAATGATAGTCTATGAGCAATTTACGCTGCGGTGACTGAGCATCTCCGCATCGTAAATCTGGAAAGATGCGCCACATGTCCGTTTACGCAGGTCTGCCACCTGCGTCTTTGAACACATAGTGGAGATGGGATTTCATAAAATCGCAGCCACTATGCTGTAACTATGCTGCGTCCAATCCGCAGCAAATACTGAACTTGAAAACGTACCCTTATTTGCTTGGTCCAAGGCTTTATTGGAGCAAACATCACAGGTCAGACAAGCATATGTTTTACACTGTCTGTGATAGATTTTAAGTATTTGGGCAAAATTCTATTTTATTTCCTGATTTATAAAACTTGCATTTTTATTGTCGCTTTTTGTAATATTAATACACTCAGCGTTGATTGTTCAGTGTTACAGTTTTACCTGAATGTGACCTTTCCTGTCTGTCACCAGTTCATTCCGCAGCAGCGACATTGTGAAGAGTGGGCGGAGCTTTCGGGGAGAGGCACAAAAGAGCACAGCCGACAATCATCATAACAGAGCGCAACTGACAGTCATCATAATTAGTGATGAGCGAACGTGCTCGCCACTACTCGGTACTCTCCCGAGTATCACTATGCTCGGTGTACTCGGCGAGCACTGAGTATTTCCGGGATTATTCGTCGGGAGCTCGGGTTTCCGCCCTGCAATTCTGGCGCTCTTTAGAGCGCCAATGACAGTGCAGGGATTGTCAGCCATGCACTGTAATGCCGCAGCCATCTTTGTTGTGGTATTACAGTGACTGGCTGGCCGCACAGCATCATTAGGTCTATAAGAGACCTGGCGCCGTCCTGCTCGCCGCATTCTGCTTTGGACTTAGCGACTGTAGGGAGAGCTGCTGCTGAGTGAGGGTCAGAATCATCCTATTAATAGTTAATGCAGGTCTGCAACTGTTCAGTTCACAACTCCTGAGAAACCAACAGTACTTTTTGGGCTAATTTGGGGGTCTGTTATGACCTGGTGGTTACGGAGTAGCACTGAGATGACCTGGTGGGTAAAACCAATCATGGACAAGCTCCGAGGAGGTGGCAGCTCCACCGACAACAATCACAGTTATGACCTGGTGATTACGGAGCAGCACAGAAATGACCTGGTGGGTAAAATGTACAAGCTCTGAGGAGGTGGTAGCTTTACTGACCGCAATCCCTACTCCTAACACTAACACTAGAAATAGCTGTGGGACGTTCCTATCTCTGCCTAGACGCCTCGACACAGCCTAAGAACTAACTACCCCTGAAGATGGAAACGGAAAACTATCTCGCCTCAGAGAAACCCCCAAAAGGAAAGATAGCCCCCCACAAATATTAACGGTGAGTGGAGAGAGAAGTGACAAACTTAGAAATGAAAATAGATTTCAGCAAAGGAGGCCAACACTATCTAAATAGACAGAGATAGAAAAGGATACTGTGCGGTCAGTATAAAATCTAAAATCCACGGAGTTTACAAAAATAACCTCCACACCGACTCGCGGTGTGGAGGGGCAAATCTGCACCCCAGAGCTTCCAACTAGCCTGAATATTTCATAATGACAAGCTGGACAAAAGAGACATAACTTAAACCTGAACAGAAGGTCAAAAGCAGGGATACACCCAAGAACTAGCAGAACTTATCTTAAGCTGAAATGGACTGGCCAACAGAGTACTTCCAGGAGAGGACAGAATCCAACAGGAAAACATTGACAGCTGGCATCGACTACAGACTAGAGCCCAGTTAAATAACAAGGCCAAGGAACCGATTAGTGAAGGCAGCTGCTAAGTTCCACTCGAAACCACCAGAGGGAGCCCAAGAACGGAATTCACAACAGGGGTCCCGAGATTGCAGCGCTAGGTACGCATGGGAGTCTATGTGCACATATCCACATCAGTGCAAGGCCTGCAGTCGCAGTATGTAAGTACATCGCTCTTACTGCATACCTCCAAAAGCTCCATTACTGTCTGCTACTGCTGCTTATTTAAAGGGAACCTGTCACCTCAAATTGTCGGGATATGTAAATGCCTTTTTTCCGGTCTGATGGGCGGCATTTAGTTTTCATTTCTCCAACCCTTCCGTCCCTGTTGCCCACAATATGTTCGAGAATTAGAGTACTTGTCCTCCATAGTTCTTGCATGTGCAATGTAATCTTCGCTCGTGCACGCGCAGTATGCTTTGCACAACTGCGGGCAAAGCCGAAAAGCATTACTGCACATGCGCCCGCACACTATGTCCCAGAACACAGCGAAATACTTCCGGGACATAGTGCGCAGGCGCATATGCAGTAATACTTTTCGGCTTTACCCGCAGTTGGGCAAAGCATACTGCGCGTTCGCGAGCGAAGATTTCATTGCGAACTATGGAGGACAAGTACTCTAATTCTCGAACATATTGCGGACAACAGGGACGGATGGCGTGGAGAAATTAAGACCAAACGCCGCCCATCGGACCGGAAAAAAGGCATTTACATATCCCGCCATTTTGAGGTGACAGGTTCCCTTTAATATATATCTACGGTAGCTGCAGTTTTAATTGGCTTTTTTTTTTTGTTCACCTGATACCTGCTCCTTTTAGGCTATGTGCACACGTTGCGAATTGGTGTGGATTTTTCCACAGTTTTTGCAAAATCCGCTGGTAAACCGCACTGCGGATTACCCGCTGATTTGCCATGGGTTTACCACGGTTTTTGTGTGGATTCCACCTGAGGTTTTACACCTGCGGATTCCTATTGAGGAGCAGGTGTAAACCGCTGCGGAATCCACACAAAGGATTGACATGCTGCGGAAAAAACAACACTACGTTTCTGCATGTTTTTTTTCCGCAGCATGTGCACTGCGGATTTTGTTTTCCATACGTTTACATGGTACTGTACAACACATGGAAAACAGCTGCAGATTCACAGCATCAAATCCGCTGCGGATCCGCAGCAAAATCCGCAACGTGTGCACATAGCCTTATTCTAAAGCAATCCAGAGCCTCCTTATTTTAACACTTATTTGCTTGTTCACGCTGTCTACTACAGCCAGGTTATTGTAATCCAAGAACGTGCAAATGTACCTTTTTTTTTGTCTCAGACACCAGATGTGAGTGCGCCAAAAATCTTTTTTTGGCTATGTTCACACGATCCTTTTTTTGCTGCGGATCCGCAGCGGTTTTGAGGCTGCGGATCCGCAGCCGTTTTCCATGCAGGGTACAGTACAATGTTACCCTATGGAAAACAAAATCCGCTGTGCCCACTATCCTTTTTTTCGCAGGCAAATCCGTGCGGATTTGCCTGCAGAAAAAAAGAAGTACCATGTCTATTCTTTCTGCTGATTCCGCTCCTGTTTTCAACATGCACCAATAGGAACGTGTTGTTGAAAACCCGCAGAGGAATCCGCAGAAGAAAAAGCAGGAAAATCAGCAGTGCAGTTCTGCACTGCGGGTTTTCCAAATCAGGACCTGAAAAAAACCGCAGCAAAAAAAGGATCGTGTGAACAAGCCCTTTTTCTTTTTGTGTCATAGCCAACTTGTTGACACAATTTAGTTGCACCCAAAAAAATCAAGGCCACATTTAGATCAGTCTGTTATCTGAGGGCTGACGGATGGTGTATCGGTGGTGGAAAAAAACGTAGTTTTGCAGGCATACATATAGTTGTGTGTGCTAGCTTTGTTCTCCTTTTTTTTTTTTTTCAAAAATTCACCCCCCCCAATTTTTTTTATACAGTCTGTTATGTTAGGCTGAAGCCTTGTGTATCTGTGGTGGAAAAATTGTAGCTTCGCAGGCATAAGTTTCATAGTTCTGTCTGTTAGCCTTGTTCCACTTTTTTTTATTTTAAAAATTCTCCAAACCCCCCCAAAAAAATTATACAGACTGTTGTGCCAGGCTGAGGCCTTGTGTATATGTGGTGGAAAAATCGTAGCTTCGCAGGCATAAGTTTCATAGTTCTGTCAGCTAGCGTTGTTGTACTCATTTTTTATTTTTTGCCAAATTTCGCATACAAGAGAAAAAAAAATTAGACAGTCTGTTATCTGTGGCTGCTGCCTGGTGTATCGGTGGTGGTAAAACCGGAGTTTCACAGGCATACGTATCATAGTTCTGTGTGCATGCCTTGTTCTCATTTTTTATTTTTTATTTTTTTTTAATTCACCCCCAAAAAATATATACCGTATATTTTTTATACAGTCTGTTATGTCACGCTGAGGTCTGTTGTATCTGTATTTTAAAAATCGTAGCTTTGCAGGCATAAGTTCCATAGTTCTGTCTGCTAGCCTTGTTCCACTTATATATATATATTTTTTTTAATTCTCCAAAAACAAACAAAAACTTTATACAGTCTGTTATGTCAGGCTGAGGCCTTGTGTATCTATGGTGGAAAAATTGTAGCTTCGCAGGCATAACTTTCATAGTTCTGTCTACTAGCCTTGATCCGCTCTTTTTTTTTTTTTTTTTTAATTCTCCAAAAGCCCCCCCAACAATTATACAGTCTGTTATGTCAGGCTGAGGCCTGTTGTATCTGTGGTGGAAAAATCGTAGCTTCGCAGGCATAAGTTTCATAGTTCTGTCTGCTAGCCCTGTTCCACTCTTTTTTTTTTAATTCTCAAAAAAAAAAAAAAAAATTTATACAGTCTATTATGTCAGGCTGAGGCCTGTTGTATCTGTGGTGGAAAAATCGTACCTTCACAGGCGTAAGTTTCATAGTTCTGTCTGCTAGCCTTGTTCCACTCTTTTTTTTATTTTAAAAATTCTCCAAACACCCCCCAAAAAATTATACAGACTGTTGTGCCAGGCTGAGGCCTTGTGTATCTGTGGTGGAAAAATCGTAGCTTCGCAGGCATAAGTTTCATATTTCTGTCTGCTAGCGTTGTTGTACTCATTTTAAATTTTTTCCCAAATTTCTCATACAAGAGAAAAAATAATTAGACAGTCTGTTATCTGTGGCTGTGGCCTAGTGTATCGGTGGTGATAGTTTTGCAGGCATACGTATCATAGCTCTGTGTGCTTGCCTTGTTCTATTTTTTTGTTTGTTTGTTTTTTTCAAAAATTCACCTCCCAAAAAATATATTTTATACAGTCTGTTATGTGAGGCTGAGGCCTGGTGTATGTGTTTGAAAAATTGTATCTTTGCAGGCATAAGTTCCATAGTTCTGTCTGCTAGCCTTGTTCCACTTTAAAAAAAAAATTCTCCAAAAGCCAAAAAAAAACCGTTTTATACAGTTTGTTATGTCAGGCTAAGGCCTGTTGTATCTGTGGTGGAAAAATCGTAGCTTCGCAGGCATAAGTTTCATAGTTTTGTCTCTAGCGTTGTTGTACTCATTTTTTATTTTTTGCCAAATTTCGCATACAAGAGAAAAAAAAATTAGACAGTCTGTTATCTGTGGCTGCTGCCTGGTGTATCGGTGGTGGAAAAATCGTAGTTTCACAGGCATACGCATCATAGTTCTGTGTGCTTGCCTTGTTCTCGTTTTTTCTTTTTTTTTTTTTTTTTAATTCACCCCAAAAAATATATATATATATTTTATACAGTCTGTTATGTCAGGCTGAGGTCTGTTGTATCTGTGGTGGAAAAATCGTAGCTTCGCAGGCATAAGTTTCATAGTTCTGTCTCTAGCGTTGTTGTACTCATTTTTTATTTTGTGCCAAATTTCACATACAAGAGAAAAAATAATTAGACAGTCTGTTATCTGTGGCTGTGGCCTGGTGTATCGGTGGTGGTAGTTTTGCAGGCATACGTATCATAGCTCTGTGTGCTTGCCTTGTTCTATTTTTTTGTTTGTTTGTTTTTTTCAAAAATTCACCTCCCAAAAAATATATTTTATACAGTCTGTTATGTGAGGCTGAGGCCTGGTGTATGTGTTTGAAAAATTGTATCTTTGCAGGCATAAGTTCCAAAGTTCTGTCTGCTAGCCTTGTTCCACTTTTAAAAAAAAATTCTCCAAAAGCCAAAAAAAAACGTTTTATACAGTTTGTTATGTCAGGCTGAGGCCTGTTGTATCTGTGGTGGAAAAATCGTAGCTTCGCAGGCATAAGTTTCATAGTTCTGTCTCTAGCGTTGTTGTACTCATTTTTTATTTTTTGCCAAATTTTGCATACAAGAGAAAAAAAATTAGACAGTCTGTTATCTGTGGCTGCTGCCTGGTGTATCGGTGGTGGAAAAATCGTAGTTTCACAGGCATACGCATCATAGTTCTGTGTGCTTGCCTTGTTCTCGTTTTTTTTTTTTTTTTTTTTTTAAATTCACCCCAAAAAATATATATATATATTTTATACAGTCTGTTATGTCAGGCTGAGGTCTGTTGTATCTGTATTTTAAAAATCGTAGCTTTGCAGGCATAAGTTCCATAGTTCTGTCTGCTAGCCTTGTTCCACTTTTTATTTTTATTTTTTTTAATTCTCCAAAAACAAAACAAAAATGTATATAGTCTGTCATGTCAGTCTAAGGCCTGTTGTATCTGTGTTGGAAAAATCATAGCTTCGCAGGCATAAGTTTCATAGTTCTGTGTGCTAACCTTGTTCCACTCTTTTTTTTTTTTAAGAAATTCTCTAAAAAACAAAAAAAAATGTATACAGGCTGTATCTGTGGTGGAAAAATCGTAGCTTTGAAGGCATACTGATCAGATATAACTTTGCTCCAAATAAATACATTTGTGTTGAGCTTTTGAAATAGTTCAGTAGTCCATTTAAAATGAGCAAGGCAAGGGACGGGGAAGTGGATGTGATGCTGATGGTGCATGCAGATGACGAGGCCGTGGCCAAGCTGAAATGGGCCACAACAAGGACCCACATCTTCTCGCTCGACCTTCTTGTCCCAGTGTCTATGGGATCGCAGCACACCACTATTGAAGCCAGAGCAGTGTGAAATGGTTGTTGGTTGGATAGCGGATAATGCTTCCAGTTACTAAGCCACCACCACCATGTCTTCCACACGGTCAAGTCAGAGGAGCTGTGAGTGTGGACCGGATATTCCTCACCCTGATCCTCCTTCCTTCCACCATGCCAAGTGCCCTGAGACAACTGATCCCACACTTGGACACTCCGAAGAGCTGTTCAGTTTTCCCTTTTAAGATTCTGTACTCTCGGCCGGTCAACTTGAAGTAGGACCAGATGAGATCGCATGTAGCAATGCCCAAAGCTTTGACCAGCCACGGTCACACAAAGGTAATGGTGGGAATGTGTCACAAGAGGTGGACGAGGATGAGACACAATTGCCAGAAAGTCAGGAGGAGGAGCAGCGTGCGGATGTGGAAGACAAGTTGGTGGATGACATAGTGACTGACCCAACCTGGCAGGAGGACATGCTGAGTGAGGACAGCAGCACACATGGGGAAGGAGGCTTATCACCCCAACAGGCAGGAAGAAGCAGTGTGGTGGCCACAGACAGAAGGCGTGCATCCGTTCCCCTTAACACCAACATGAGGGAAGTTGCCATTCCAACTGTTAGATCTTCCTGACTCTGCCGATAACCCCAAGCAGGCCATTTGCAGCACCTGCCATGCCCGCAGGGGTAGCAAAACTACCAGCCTGACATCCACCAGCATGATCAGGCACATGGCAGCAAAGCACCCGACTTTGTGGGCCGAACCCCAGGCTCCAGGAACACTGTCTGCACGTGACACTATTGCTTCTTGCACTGTTTTGCATAGAACTCAATCCCCAGTCCGCCGTGCATGTGAAGATGCCTCTAGCCCTGCACCTGTTGTTGCCCACAGTCAAGCAGCACCATCATCAAGCCTGTCAGCATCCTTGTCCCAGCCCAGCCTTCAGTTGTCTATACCAGTCACTGGAACGCAAGCGGAAATACCCAGCCAACGCCCCACAGGCGACAGTACTAAATTCTAACATTTATCTTCTGCTTGTGCTCGAAATGTTGTCTTTTAGGCTCGTTGAGACAAAAGCTTTCCACAACCTAATGGTGGCGGCCATCCCAAGATACTCGTTCCCCAGTCGCCACTATCTCTCGTACCAGCATTACACCAGCATGTGTCCCACAACATTACCTGTGCCCTCAACAATGCTATTACTGGGAAAGTCCACCTAACCACGGACACGTGTACAAGTGTTTGTGGGCAGGGACGATACATCTCACTGATGGCACACTGGGTTAACATAGTGGAAGCTAGGACCCAGTTGGACCTTGGGATGGAACACATCCTCCCCACGCCGAGGATTGAGGGCCCTACATCAATCAGGAATGCCCCCACAGTCTACAGCTCCTGCACCTCCTCCTCCTCTTCTGCCTCCATCTCTGAAATCAACACATCAGTCAGAAGCTGGAAGCACTGCGGCACTGCCTCAGCCAAGTGGCAACAGGCTGTGCTGAAGCTAATCTGCATAGGTGACAAACCGCACAATGCAGAAGAGTTGTGGACAGCACTGAAAGAGAAGTCAGATATTTGGATGACACCGCTGAACCTACAGCCAGGCATGGACGTGTGTGACAATGGCCGGAACCTGGTGGCGGCTCTGAGACAAGCTGAGCTCACACAAGTACCTTGCCTGGCCCATATGCTTAACCTCGTGGTTCAATGTTTTCTGAAAAGCTACCTGGAGCTGCCAGATCTGCTAGTGAAAGTACGCCGTCTGCCTATTTTAGAAAGTCAGCTACAACTTCAGCCGCCCTTGCCGTGCTTCAGCAGCGTTTGCAGTTTCAGGCTCACCGACTAGTGTGTGATGTCCCCATGCATTGGAACTCTACACTGCATATGTTGGAAAGGATTTGTAAGCAGAAGAGGGCAGTTGTTGACTTCCAACATCAACAAGGCCGTCGAAATTCAGTTCAGACTCCACACACACTGTAAGACCTCAGGAGTGGACATGGATGTCAGACATATGTACCATCCTACAAAACTCTGAGGACTGCACCAAGATGGTGAGCGGCGATGACACCATATTTAGCATCACCATCCCGCTTTTCAGCATTTTGAAAACCTCTCTGCTCACAATTAAAATGGATGCATTACAGGCAGAGCACGAGGACATGGACCAAGGAACCATACAGGGGGATTACACTCAGCCCATCCTCATGTCTTCCCAGTGTGGATTGGTAGGCAATGAGGAGGAGGAAGAACATAAGCTACTTTCATGTGCTATAGACGGTACTACAAGCACAGCTGTCATACCGTCTGTTCAGCGGGGATGGCCTGAGGACAGGGAGGAAGAGGAGGACAGCATTGTCAGTCGTCCTGTTGGTGAGGACACGGAAGTCTTGCCTGTTAGCAGTCTGGCACGCATAGTTGACTTCATGTTGTGCCGCGTTTTACGTGAGGCTCGCATTATAAAAATTTTTGGTGATACTCATTACTGGTTGGTGACACTTCTAAACCCATGCTACAAGGAGAACTTTCAATCTCTTCTGCCAGAGGCAGAGAGGTGTACTGAAATGTTGCAGGACCAGAGGGCCCTTGTAACGGAATTACTTAGAAAAGTCCCATGTGAGAACGCTGGCAGCAGATGTCAGAGTTTGTTGTACAACCAAGAAGTCTGTTAAATATGCTTATTTTCTCACATTTATTTAATCAAGACTATTCACCAGGTGCATTACTCTTAAAGAAAAATGTCATGATATTCTCATAAAAAAGATAGTGGTTTATTGAATTGTCCACAGAAAAACCACATTGCAGTGAAACATAAAAATAGATGAAATAGTTACGAACAGATTGTCCATGTGTAGATATCAGCACTTGATACTCATCTTTCCCAAAGTTTGAATGGTAAAAGCCGTCTGTCTGTGTGAAATCTGAAGGTCATCATGACTACCGCTACCAGCTGTTGCTTCCTTGAGTGACTTGTCTGATGTCCATGGAGAATGATGATGAAGGCAGGTGACATCCCCCACATGACAAAAAGCGCCCCCACCCTCCTAAGAGCTGTGTTTATATACGTGTCCTCAGACCACGTGTTCCCCTTTATATGGAGTTGACTTATACTCTGAGATACATACACAGAAATAGCTTATTGTAATGTCAGCAAGAAGCAATGTGCTCAGTACAGAATTGAGAATATGAATAATTCAATTAATTAATATTTAACAATTCCCCCTTTTGAGGGTGACAGACATTGATTGGAACCCTCAAATAAAATATATTAATAAGATCTTCTTTCTTTTTTTCTTCTTTTTTTGGCAAAATAATTTAATGTTCATAATATTAATAATAATAATAATAATAATAATATTGTTATACGTATTCAACAATATAATGATATGTAAATTCATGTTATGGTAAGCTGTGACTAATATTCATATACAATATATATTATACTTCCCTATATCTACTTGAAGCATCTCAGGTCTGATGTCATCTGGTCTTCATCTTGATGTCTCCTTCTTGGTTCTTTTAAAACAATCTTTATTATAATTCTTTTGAAATCGATGATAGCATGTAGATATTGTAGAGACCGCGTGTCATGTCTCAATCAAAATCCATAAATTCAAATGTTGATAAGAAAACAAAGTTCATAGATGAAATGTAGCTTTAATATCTGTGCAGTGTCACCTTTAAAGACCTGGACTTACATTGGCTCGCCTTGGAAATCATCTGGAATCTCCATATCATCCGCATTGGTCTTGGAACAGGTGTGATGTCTTTGGTCAGCACAGCAAGGGTTACATTGACTCTTCCTTGCTAATCATAGCACCGTCCATAACCAGTCTTTAGTGCACAGGACACATGTCAGGGTTGTAGCATCCTGACAATTATCTGATTGTTCACCAGCTTTCATGGAAGTCTTATAGGTGATAGGAAACCACTGGAACGTAATAACACAGTTCATCTTAGCATCATAGGATCATCTGTTGTGAACTCCGTTTTCAGGCTCCCTCTTGTGGTCACAGATGGTATTGTGTGACTTTGGTTTTTTGGCTCCCCCTGGTGGTTTGGTTTATTATCCTGCGGGTCTGGCTGGATCAGCTGCTTCGTTATTCACCAGGGAGGCTCCTATTTAGCTCTGCTTCACTTCCACTTGTTGCCGGCTGTCAATGTATTCAGTGCTATTCTGATTACTCCTGATTATCTCGTTTTCTGCCTCTTCAGGATAAGCTAAGTTCTGTTTGAATATTTTTTGCTCATCTGCCTGCAATATGATTTCTGTGTATGATGAGTCTAGTCCAGCTTGCTGATATGTGATTTCTTTTTGCTGGTAAGCTCTGGGGTACGGAGTTGCTTCCCCCGCACCGTTAGTTGGTGCGGGGGCTCGAGCAATCTCTGCGTGGATATTTTGAATAGGGTTTTTTATTGACCGCACAGTTCCCTTCCTATTTTCTGCTATCTAGTATTAGCAGGCCTCATTTGCTAAATCTGATTTCATCTCTGCGTTTGTGCTTTCCCCTTAACTCACCGTTAATATTTGTGGGGGGCTATTCTATATCTTTGGGGTCATTCCACTGAGGCAAGAGAGGACTTTCTTTCCCTCCAGGAATAGTCAGTTTCTCAGGCCGTGAAGAGACGTCTAGGATTTTTAGGTAACGTTCCACGGCTGCCTATAGTTGTGTGCGGATAGGATCAGGTTGCGGTCAATCTAGTTACCACTTCCCCAGAGCTAGTAGTCTGTTCAGTTACTTAGCTAGTCCGACCTGCGATCCTTGCCACTAGGATCATAACAGTACAGCCGGCCGGTAAAGTGTTAATTGCATGGCAGAAGCAGGAGAAAAGAAGCTTGGAGATATTTTTTTTTTTTTTGCTGCCGTGTGTCTAGCTGCTGTGTGTCTGGCTTCTCTCCTCCCCTTAATCTTGGTGTGGCTCTGAGTTCAGCTGCTGATATGGATATCCAGAGTTTAGCCTCCAGTGTAGATCATCTTGCTGCAAGGGTACAAAGTATTCAGGATTTTGTTGTGCACAGTCCTATGTCAGAGCCTAGAATACCAATTCCGGAGTTGTTTTCTGGAGATAGATCTAGGTTCCTGAATTTTAAGAACAATTGCAAGTTGTTTCTTTCTTTGAAACCTCGTTCCTCTGGGGATTCTGTTCAGCAAGTTAAAATTATAATTTCTTTCTTGCGTGGTGACCCTCAAGATTGGGCTTTCGCATTGGCTCCAGGGGATCCTGCATTGCTCAGTGTGGATGCGTTTTTTCTGGCCCTTGGATTGCTCTATGAGGAACCTAATCTTGAGAACCAGGCTGAAAAAGCGTTGTTGGCCCTCTCTCAGGGGCAAGATGATGCAGAGGTGTACTGCCAGAAATTTCGGAAAAGGTCGGTGCTTACTCAATGGAATGAGTGTGCCCTGGCTGCAAATTTCAGAAAAGGTCTTTCTGAAGCCATTAAGAATGTCATGGTGGGGTTCCCTACGCCTGCAGGTCTGAATGAGTCAATGACTGGCCATTCAGATTGATCGGCGTTTGCGGGAGCGCAAACCTGCGCACCATTTGGCGGTGTCTTCTGAACAGACACCTGAGTCTATGCAATGTGATAGAATTCTGATTAGAAGTGAACGGCAAAATTATAGACGGCAAAATGGGTTGTGCTTTTACTGTGGTGACTCAGCTCATGTTATCTCAGCATGCTCTAAGCGCACAAAAAAGATTGATAAATCTGTCACCATCGGTACTTTACAGCCTAAGTTTATTTTGTCTGTTACCCTGATTTGTTCCCTGTCATCTTACCCGGTTATGGCTTTTGTGGATTCAGGTGCTGCCCTGAGTCTGATGGATTTGTCATTTGCCAGGCGCTGTGGTTTTGATTTGGAGCCTTTAAAATTCCCTATTCCACTAAGGGGAATTGATGCTACACCATTGGCTACGAATAAACCTCAGTACTGGACACAAGTGACCATGTGCATGACTCCTGTTCATCAGGAGGTGATTCGCTTTCTTGTATTGCATAATTTGCATGATGTTGTCGTGTTGGGCCTGCCATGGTTGCAGACTCATAATCCAGTCCTGGATTGGAAAGCAATGTCTGTGTCAAGTTGGGGTTGTCAGGGAATTCATGGCGACGCTCCTGTGGTGTCAATTGCTTCATCCACTCCTTCTGAGGTCCCTGCGTTTTTGTCAGATTACCAGGATGTATTTGATGAGCCCAAACTCAGTTCTCTACCTCCTCATAGGGATTGTGATTGTGCTATAAATTTGATTCCTGGTAGTAAGTTTCCTAAGGGACGACTTTTCAATTTGTCAGTGCCGGAGCATGCTGCTATGCGGAGTTATATAAAGGAGTCTTTGGAGAAAGGACTTATTCGCCCCTCCTCCTCCCCTCTTGGTGCGGGGTTCTTTTTTGTGGCTAAGAAGGATGGTTCCTTGAGACCTTGTATTGATTATCGCCTTCTAAACAAAATCACGGTCAAATTTCAGTATCCTTTGCCATTGTTATCTGATCTGTTTGCTCGCATTAGGGGGTCTAGTTGGTTCACCAAGATAGATCTTCGTGGTGCGTATAACCTTGTGCGTATTAAGCAGGGTGATGAATGGAAAACTGCATTTAATACGCCCGAAGGCCATTTTGAGTACTTGGTGATGCCTTTTGGACTTTCTAACACTCCTTCTGTCTTTCAGTCCTTTATGCACGACATCTTCCGCGAATATCTGGATAAATTTATGATTGTGTATCTGGATGATATTCTGTTTTTTTTCGGATGATTGGGAGTCCCATGTTAAGCAGGTCAGGATGGTGTTTCAGGTCCTGCGTGCCAATGCTTTATTTGTGAAGGGCTCAAAATGTCTTTTTGGAGTCCAGAAGGTCTCTTTTTTGGGTTTCATTTTTTCTCCTTCTGCTATTGAGATGGACCCAGTCAAGGTTCAGGCTATTCATGACTGGACTCAGCCTACATCTGTTAAGAGTCTTCAGAAGTTCTTGGGTTTTGCTAATTTTTACCGTCGCTTCATCGCTAATTTTTCTGGTGTTGTTAAGCCATTGACGGATTTGACCAAGAAGGGTTCTGATGTTACTAATTGGTCTCCTGCGGCTGTGGAGGCCTTTCGGGAGCTGAAGCGCCGGTTTTCTTCGGCTCCGGTCTTATGTCAGCCAGACGTCTCCCTTCCTTTCTAGGTCGAGGTTGATGCTTCTGAGATTGGAGCGGGGGCTGTTTTGTCGCAGAGAAGCTCTGATGGCTCTGTGATGAAGCCATGTGCTTTCTTTTCAAGAAAGTTTTCGCCTGCCGAGCGGAATTATGATGTTGGTAATCGGGAGTTGTTGGCTATGAAGTGGGCATTTGAGGAGTGGCGACATTGGCTCGAGGGAGCTAAGCATCGTGTGGTGGTCTTGACTGATCACAAGAATTTGATTTATCTCGAGTCGGCCAAGCGGCTGAATCCCAGACAGGCTCGTTGGTCGTTGTTTTTCTCTCAGTTTGATTTCGTGGTCTCGTACCTGCCGGGTTCGAAGAATGTGAAGGCTGATGCTCTTTCTAGGAGTTTTGTGCCTGACTCTCCTGGAGATTCAGAGCCGGCTGGTATCCTTAGAGAAGGGGTGATTTTGTCTGCCATCTCCCCAGATTTGCGACGTGTGCTGCAAGAGTTTCAGGCGGATAGACCTGACCGCTGTCCACCGGAGAGACTGTTTGTCCCGGATAGATGGACCAACAGAGTCATCTCCGAGGTTCATTCTTCGGTGTTGGCGGGCCATCCTGGAATATTTGGTACCAGAGACTTGGTGGCCAGGTCTTTTTGGTGGCCTTCCTTGTCGCGGGATGTGCGTTCCTTTGTGCAGTCTTGTGGAATTTGTGCTCGGGCGAAGCCTTGCTGTTCTCGTGCCAGTGGTTTGCTGTTACCTTTGCCTGTCCCGAAGAGGCCTTGGATGCACATTTCCATGGATTTTATTTCGAATCTCCCTGTCTCTAAGAGAATGTCTCATCTGGGTGGTGTGTGATCGTTTTTCTAAGATGGTCTATTTGGTGCCCTTGCCTAAGTTGCCTTCCTCCTCCGAGTTGGTTCCACTGTTTTTTCAAAATGTGGTTCGTTTGCACAGGATTCCTGAGAACATTGTTTCTGACAGAGGATCCCAGTTTGTGTCTAGATTTTGGCGGACCTTTTGTGCTAAGTTGGGCATTGAATTGTCTTTTTCGTCGGCCTTCCATCCTCAGACGAATGGCCAAACCGAGCGAACTAATCAGACCTTGGAGACTTATTTAAGATGTTTTGTTTCTGCTGACCAGGACGACTGGGTTACTTTTTTGCCGTTGGCCGAGTTTGCCCTTAATAATCGGGCTAGTTCTGCTACTTTGGTTTCTCCTTTTTTTTGTAATTCGGGGTTTCATCCTCGTTTTTCTTCGGGTCAGGTGGAGCCTTCTGACTGTCCTGGAGTGGATGTTGTGGTGGATAGGTTGCATCAGATTTGGAATCATGTGGTGGACAATTTGAAGTTGTCACAAGAGAAGGCTCAGCTCTTTGCCAACCGCCGTCGCTGTGTGGGTCCCCGACTTCGCGTTGGGGACTTGGTGTGGTTGTCTTCTCGCTTCGTTCCTATGAAGGTCTCCTCTCCTAAGTTCAAGCCTCGGTTTATCGGTCCTTATAAGATTCTGGAAGTCCTTGGCCCTGTGTCATTCCGTCTGGACCTCCCAGCATCATTTGCTATTCATAATGTGTTCCATCGCTCGTTGTTGCGGAGGTATGTGGTACCTGTGGTTCCTCCGGTTGAGCCTCCTGCCCCGGTGCTGGTTGAGGGAGAATTGGAATACATGGTGGAGAAGATCTTGGATTCTCGTGTTTCTAGACGGAGGCTCCAGTATTTGGTCAAGTGGAAGGGCTATGGTCAGGAGGATAATTCTTGGGTTGTCGCTTCTGATGTTCATGCGGCCGATTTAGTTCGTGCCTTCCATGTGGCTCATCCTGATCGCCCTGGGGGTTTTCATGAGGGTTCGGTGACCCCTCCTTAAGGGGGGGGGGTACTGTTGTGAACTCTGTTTTCGGGCTCCCTCGTGGTCACTGGTGGTATGGTGTGACTTTTGCTTTGGGCTCCCCCTGGTGGCTTTGTTTGTTATCCTGCTGGTCTCTGGCTATCAGCTGGTTCGTTATCCTCTGGGAGGTTCCTATATAGCTCTGTTTTACTTCCACTTGTGGCCGGCTGTCGATGTAATCAGTACTACTCAGATTCCTTCTGACTACCTTGCTCCCAGTCCATCCAGGACAAGCTAAGTTTTGTTTGCTCATTTTTTGATCAGCAGTGTTTATCATGTTTTCTTGTCCAGCTTGCTAAAATGTGATTCCCTCGCTTGCTGGATGCTCTAGTGGACTGAGTTTCTCCCCACACACCATTAGTTGGTGCGTGGGTTCTTGATATCTCAGGATGGATATTTTGTAAGGGTTTTTTATTGATCGCATAGACCCCTGCTCTATTTTCTGCTTTCTAGTACTAGTGGGCCTCTTTTGCTGAATCTGATTTCATCCCTACGTATGTGCCTTCTTACTACACCGTTAATATTTGTTGGGGGCTTCTATATCTTTGGGGATTATTTCTCTGGAGGCAAGCGAGGTCTTTCTTTCTCTTTAGGGGTAGCTAGTTCCTCAGGCTGGCTCGAGACGTCTAGGAATTTTTTAGGCACGTTCACCGGCTACCTCTATTTGTGTTGGATAGGTTCAGATTTGCGATCAGTCCAGTTACCATCTCCCTAGAGCTTGTCCTTAGTTTATTCACTTGCTGGTCTATTCGTGATCCTCAGCCACTAAGGATCATAACACTATACACAATGAGACTTTGTCTCTGTGTAGTCGGTTTGAAGCTATGTACAGGAGAGTAAGTGGCTGCAAGGGCTGTAGGTTGCTCTTTAGAATTGTGCACATCTGGAAGGGATGTCAAAGCAATTGATTTGGAGCAGACTAAGAACATTGCATTTGTTTTGTGGAGTTCAGGAGAGTCAAGTTGTTAGCTAACTAAGGTTATGTGTCCACGTTCAGGATTGCATCAGGATTTGACGCAGGTAAAATCTGCACCAAATCTGCACCTGAGGTCACCTGCATTTTTTCATGCGATTTTTGACGCGTTTTTATGCGTTTTTTCATGCGGATTTGTGTGTTTTTGTAAGCTCAATGAAGATATACAGAAAAAAGAATTGTGATGTCAATTCTTGTCCAACCTCTTAATTTACATACTCCATTGAAAAATATACACACACAGATAGATAGATAGGTTAGATGGATACAATAGATAGATATGATACATATCTATCGTATCTGTCTATCTATCGTATCTATCTATCATATCTATCTATGGATCTATCGTATTTATCTATGGTATCTATCTATCGATACATCTATCTATTATCTACCGATATATCTATCTATAAATATATCTATATATAGATATATCGATAGATGGATACGATAGATATCTATCATATCTATCTATTGTATCCATCTATCGTATCTATCGATATATCCATCTATAAATATAACTATCTATATATAGATATATCAATAGAGATATTGATAAATAGATATATCGATAGATAGATAATAGATACCATAGATAGATAATAGATAAACAGATGATTGATAGATACGATTGATAGATACGATAGATAGATGGATACGATAGATGGATCACACAAGCGAGAAACTCGGACGAGTTGCGCATCTTAATACCCGGCACTGCCGCCGGCACTCGGGTGCAGAGCGTGCAGCTGCATGTATTTCTATGCAGCTGCATGCTCCACTCCCGAGCGCCGGCGCTAGTTTCGGGTATTAAGATGCGAGACTCGTCCGAGTTTCTCGCATGTGTGATCCCGGCCTTAAATTAAGTCACACACACGAAATCTGCATTAGGCCAGGGTCACACTCGCGAGAAACTCACACAAGTCTCTTGCTTCAATACCCGGCACTGCCACCGGCACTCGGGAGCGGAGCGTGCGGCTGCATGTATTTCTATGCAGCTGAACGCTCCGGTCCCGAGTGCCGCGGCAGTGCCGGGTATGGACGCCGGCCTTAAACGCAATATGTTTAATTTAAAAAAAAAAATAAATTTGAAAAAAAAAATGGTGTGGGCTCCTGAGCAATTTTCTGCACCAGAGGGGGAAAGCCGACGGCTGGGGGCCAATATTTGTAGCCTGGGAAGGGGGTAATACCCATGGCCCCTCTCTAGGCTATGAATATCAGTCCGCAGCTGTCTGCGTAGCCTTTACTGGCTATTAAATTAAAGGGACCCGCCTAAAAAATGACGTGGGGTCCCCAGCTGCGGGCTGATATTCATAGCCTAGAGAGGGACCATGGTTATTGACCCCCCGGCTACAAATACCAGCCCCCAGCGACCCCAGAAATGGCGCATCTGTAAGATGCGCCATTTCCAGCACTTAGCCCCTCTCTTCCCACTCCCCTGTAGCAGTGGGAAATGGGGTACTAAGGGGTTAATGTCACCTTGCTATTGTAAGGTGACATTAAGCCTGGTTAATAATGGAGAGGCGTCAATAAGACGCCTATCCATTACTAATCCTAGAGTAGAGAAAGAGTTAAAAAAAATTAAAGACACAGCAAGAAAAAAGTATTTTAATATTCTTAATTTTACCATACTCGATCGCCTGCATAAAAAATTAAAATAATAAACCAACCGTATACTTTCCGCCATAGTCCAATTAATAACGAATGTCCCACGACGATCTCCCCTATAGAACAGTGACATCGGGTGATGTCACCGCTCTATAGGCCCTCCAGTGACAAACTGACAGGAGACCATGGCTCCTGCAGTGTATCACTGAGGTTACCTTAGTTCAGAGTCTCACTTTATGGCAAAGCTGTGTTGGAATTTTCCCACACAGCAGTGCCACAAGTGAGACTAGGGACTATTTTCTCACAGGGGCGGAGGAATACATTGTGGGGAATACATTATGGAAGGATACCTTCCATCATTGTATTCCTGGAGCCCCTGGAGAGAGGTCACATCAGCTGATGTGGCTGCTCTCCACCGGAGATAGTCGTGGGACACTCGTTTTAATTGGATATCTGCGGATTAGGGAGTATATTGTTTGTTTATTATTTTATTATTTGTTACAGGTGACACTGGCTTCGGGGATCAAGGTGATGGTATGTACTCTGTTTAATGTACTGTATGTCTATGTATTGTATGTATGTACTGTAAGTATGTTATGAATGTTGCATGTTCTGTATGTATGTACAGTATGTTGCATGTCATATGTTGCATGTCTCATGTCACATCTCATGTCGCATATCTCATGGCGCATATCTCATGTCGCATATCACATGTCGTATGTCGCATGTGCACACAGTCCAGACGAGTCCGGCTCTGCTACATCTGGATGCCTGACATCCAGACGTAGCAGAGCCTGTAGATGATCGCCGGAGATAACTCCAGCGATCACCTACACTGCAGCATTGCCACAATCAGCTGATCAGCTGTTTGTGAGAACCAGACTAGTGACCGGAGATAACTCCCGGTCACATGCACGGCAGTTCTCGTGATAAGTTATCGCGAGAACTGCAGTGGATGAGGGACTTCCGGTGGCGGGACAGGTGAGCCGGCAGACATGCGTAGTAAGCTGCGGGTACGCAGTTTCTACGCATGTGCTAATCATTAGATGCTGTTTTACCGCCTGTAATGATTGTCTATGGGAAATTTACGGTGCGGCGACGGAGCATCGCCGCACTGTAAACAGACATGCTGCATTCTGAAAAGAAGTGCCGCATGTCCGTTTACGCTGGTCTGCCGCCTGCGTGTTTTACCGCACAGTGGAGACGGGATTTCATGAAATCCCCTCCACTATGCTTTAACATCTGGATGCTGCGTGTTTGACGCTGTGGCTCTAAGCAGCGTCAAACACACAGCGTTTCCTGAACGTGGAAACATACCATAAGGCCAGTTTTACCTTAGCATTTCTTTGCGCAGCATAGGCCTGCGTACTGTCCGCATGCATCTTGCGTACTTATGTTTAACATTGTGTATGCAGGGACATGCGTTGGCATCAGTTTTCATGCGGATGCGTCGTTTCGCGGTGTCCGGCGAATGCAACATGTTGAATTTTTTTGAGCCATCAAATATGCACAGGCATACGCATGCGGATGAGTGGTACAACAACCTTGTCTCCCTAAAAGAGAGAGAAAGGTATAGTAAGTCACTCATGGACTATAACCTTGACAACAAGGGACCTTCATCCACTGCTCACAGCAGGAGAGTGAACGCTGGGCGCTGCAGAAGCAGGCAGGGAGGGTTTGTCACCGTCCATTGGTCAGTCCATCACCAGTCACAGAGGGAGACAAACAATAGGCCTTACCTGGAGGCATCCCCTGACCAGGATTTATGCAATCGAGGTCCCATCGTTTGAATCTTGTGCTCCTCCTCCCCCAGGTCATCGGGGCGAGGAACCGCGAAGGGAACACCCCAATTATGCCAGCAGCCCCGGAGTCGCCTCGGCGCCAGCCGGGAGCGCATGCGTTCCAGCGTGGAATGCACCAGGAAGTAAACCGGAAGTTTGGTCTGACGTCACTTCCGATGTCCGTGGGCTCCAAAATCAGCCGGCATGTGGAGAGGAGGACGTCGGGGAGCTGCAAGAGGATCCCGTCCGCACATCACCGCCCCGCTTTACCCCCCCCCCCCCCCGAGGAGGAGCAGGAGGGGCGGGAAAGGGGTCCCGAGTCACACGAGGATGGTGGAGATGGGAGCAGCCCCCGGAGAGCAGAGCCCCCGACCTCGGCTGCCCGGCATTGAGAAGGTGAACGTAGGGTGCTCCAAATCGCCGGCCACGGCAGCACCATCAGAAACCTCTTCATGCCCCATAGGGGACAGGAAAAACACTGGAGGTTGTAGGATGTAGGAAGGGGAGTGGTATTTAACCTCTTCTGTATTTCCTGTCCCCCATTAGGGCGGGGAGACATCCTCCGATGCTGCTGTCCTGGAAGGTGACTGGACAAGCTGTTATTTTATCAAGACTACAGCAAGCAGCCCAGTAAGTGATACATCAATCGAACCTGGGTCTTTGCTTCTACATGCTGCACTCAGATGGGGTAGCAAAAATATGGTCCCATATTCCCTTTAATCAATTGCCTAAGAAGGAGATAAGGAACCTAAAATGTATATTAAAATAAATATAGCAGTTCTCTTGGTGAGTTATGTTGAAATCGTTTTCTCACAAGAATTTGTTGACGTAATCTGTGGTCTGATCAGATTAACAGACCAGACATTACGGAAACCACACAAAAAAAACCTACACCACTTATTTTTGGTTTAAATGTTTTAATTAATTTGCTCAATACTTTTATATTACATGTTGAACAAAAATGGAAAAAAGTCCATTGTACCAATCACCTCAAAGAAATCAGAAGATACAAAAACTGGGCAGCAGATTAGACAAATGTGACGCACCTGTAGTCAGTGTTACTCAATGATTAATGCAAAGTATTGGCTCCTACATACGCAGAACTGTAATGTCCATGTTACTTATTATACTTATTATTGAGCATGTTCACTCTTGTACACCTCACATTACCTTTGCTACCAAGGAAGCATTGAACTTCAATCAGTACGTACCTAAATTGTACAGCGATCTAATGAAGCATAGTACCATATCAAATAAACACTGTACTATGTGCATAGTGAAAAATGTCTTCCTGGGACTTACTGGTTTGGTTATAAATGAACTTGATCTAACTTAGAAGGGTTGTACGATCTTGTGATAAAAGATCGCAGAGACAGTATGTGACTGCAGACTTATTAATCTGTACAGTGAGCACCATACGCAAGTCAGGATTCTCCAGTTATGCTGGTGAGAGCAGGCAGTCACGTGACTACAAGTATGCAATTTGCATATATGCGGACACATACCTACTAGATGTGTTTGGCCTCATTCGATACAAATGAATTGAGTAAGGCCGGACACATACCTACTAGACGTGTTCGGATTCGCTCCATACAAGTGAATTGAGCAAGTCTAGTTTGAATGTGGCTGGAAGTATGCAAAACGCATACTTGCGGTTATGTGGCAACCGCTCTCACCGGCCACACAGGATTCCAAAACTTATCACAAGACCGCACAAACTCTAATATGAAACCGCTTGCTATAACTTTACAATTTACTATGTTTTTTTTTTTTTCAGGAAGTCTGCTAATGGTCAGTGTGCAGAAATATTCTTGATTACAAGTAGGCCTCATTCAGTCGTTTTTTCCCTCAGGCGTGGAAACAAAATTGAACCATTGTCATGTGTCAGATCAGATTTTCATTAATACTTGTGTTTTTGCTGTTTTTTAACATCAATAATTTTCTCGAGTGGTGTATAAAAAAAAAAGGCTCTCCCACTACAGGGTTAAAAATGGACTTCACAAATATTCTACTTCGAGTTTATTGACTGATTAAGACACTGTGCACAGGACATCAGTGCGCATCCGTGTGCTGTCCGTGATTTTGATGTGCGACAAATTCAAAACGGACATGTCCACAAAAAGACATGGAAAGCTGCAGACTATAATGGGTTCTATCCGCAAATAAACATGGGTAGTACACGCATGTAAAAAATGGATGTCTGAAAGATGCCTTATCCTGATAGTTTCCCTTTAATGCCTAGCATGTTAACATCAGAAAATGACCCATTCTTTAAATCCGCTTTGTTTTTGCATGTATGTTTAAAAAAATGGCAAAGCATTGTTTTTCATATCTTGTTCTTCATTAAAAAAACAAAAAGTATAATCTTGCAATTTTCACTCTCGCCACTGGGCTTTTTTTTTCAACAAACTTTTTTTCCTGTCCTTTCAGGAAGAGTTTAAAGGGATTGTCCACTACTAGCACAACCCCTTCTTGATCTAAATGTTTGGCCACATTAAAATAAAAAATCCTATACTCCCCTCCCGAGGTGGAGCCGTTCTAGTGGTGGCAGTCCCAGGGCTCTCGTGCGGTTGTATGACGTGGTGCCCGGCGTCCAATCAGCACTGGCGTCACTGTCCCCGCCTTCAGACGAATTGAACATGAAAAGGAAGTCAGGAGTGCAGCTGATCTCTGACTTCCTCTTCATGTTTAATTCGACAGAAGGCGGGGACAGTGACGCCAGTGCTCGTTGGGCGCCGGGCACCACATGTCATGCAACTGCACGAGAGCCCCAGAACCGCAAGTGCCGACACTGCTAGAATGGCACATCAGGAGGGTAGTACCAGATTTTTTATTTTATGGTTGCCAAACATTTAGATCTAGAAGGGGTTGTCCTAGGCATGGGTAACCCTTTTAAAGCAGTTTGCAGGATTACAATGACAAGTATCATTTCCATACACTGCTGATAACACAGGATTCGCCAGTCACGAAAATTGATGTCACAACTGACCCTGCTCCCCTCCTCTACACAATCACATTTGCATATGCTCATTAGATAAGTCAATACAAAAGATATGGTCTAAGTCTGTTCATTGTGGCTAAGTAGATTCTTTGTTTCCCGAAACAGGAAGCTAGAGTCTAAAAAGCCCCAGTAACCAGTGTGAAAATTGTAAGATTATTTTTAATACAGATTATGATACGAGAATAAGAAAAAAGTGTCAAATTCTTAAAAAAAAAAAAATCTAATTTAAGCAATAGGTATTTTTCTAGCTTTTTATGAATAAAATGATGTCAGTTTAGAGAGGAATCCACAACAGATTTCTAATGGCTGATCCAGTTCTCTGGGAGATGAGCCATTGCCCGAAAAGTCTGTCACCGGCTCTCGCATAAAGAACACAGAAGCAAAGAACATTCCAGAATATAGAGGATTCATGGGAGATAACTATCAGCCACACAAACTAATGTATATAGGTTGCGAGACATGAACTAAGTCCAAATTCCATCATTGGCGTGCCCTCTTCTAAATATTTTGTAAACAAGATCATTTTTTCAGTGACCACAATTAGTCAGGTTTAAAACTTAAAGGGAATCTGTCACCACATCTGACCTAACAGCCCTGCACATAAAATAGACTCTGGGGGCAGAGTTATCTCCAGGCACCATCCTCCCCCGGAAGCCTGGAGGAGGTCACTTACCTAAGGGTACCGTCTCGCTATACGATTTACCAACGATCACGACCTGCGATACGACCTGGCCGTGATCGTTGGTAAGTCGTTGTGTGGTCGCTGGAGAGCTGTCACACAGACCGCTCTCCAGCGACCAACGATGCCGAGGTTCGCTGGTAACCAGGGTAAACATCGGGTTACTAAGTGCAGGGCCGCGCTTAGTAACCTGATGTTTACCGTGGTTACCAGCGTAAAAGTAAAAAAAACCAAACCGTACATACTCACCATCTGATGTCCGTCAGGTCCCTTGCCGTCTGCTTCCCGCTCTGACTGAGTGCCGCCGTACAGTGAGAGCAGAGTGCAGCGGCGACGTCACCGCTGTGATCTGCTCTCACTTTCCGGCCGGCAGACAGTCAGAGCAGGAAGCGGACGGCAAGGGACCTGACGGACATCAGATGGTGAGTATGTACGGTTTTTTTTTTTTTTACTTTTACGCTGGTAACCACGGTAAACATCGGGTTACTAAGCGCGGCCCTGCGCTTAGTAACCCGATGTTTACCCTGGTTACAAGCGATCGCATCGCTGTCACACACAACGATCCAGCGATGACAGCGGGAGATCCAGCGACGAAAGAAAGTTTCAAACGATCTGCTACGACGTACGATTCACAGCAGGGTCCCTGATTGCAGTAGCGTGTCAGACACTGCGAGATCGTAACGATATCGCTAGAACGTCACGAATCGTGCCGTCGTAGCGATGAAAATGCCACTGTGTGATGGTACCCTAAGTCATAAAAGAGGATTTCTCAGCAACAACACAGCTGATATGAGACACACAGGGAGGACTGTCCTTAGCAGTCTATAACCTGTATGCCCATATTAATAGTTTAGATAGGTCAAATGTGGTGACAGATTCCCTTTAAATATTGAACAGTAGCATTGCATTACATTATGACTATGCCTTAGGGAAACCCTCATTCAAGGGGTTGTCCAGATACAAGTCTGCAGTCACTCTATGTAACTGCAGACTTGTGAATCCTCATATCGCATGGACTGCACGCTGTG
The DNA here is from genome assembly GCF_051348905.1 of Ranitomeya variabilis. Taxonomy (NCBI): domain Eukaryota; kingdom Metazoa; phylum Chordata; class Amphibia; order Anura; family Dendrobatidae; genus Ranitomeya; species Ranitomeya variabilis. The sequence continues at coordinate 161,624,044 of NC_135233.1, forward strand.
TGGAACCTCCAGTGCCAGCGGTCACGTGATATGCACACTCCCAGTCACATTCTGTGTCCTCGCTCAATGGACTGTATTGTTGGAATGTGTCGGGAGCGTGCATAGCACTTACCTGTGGACATATGACCGCCATTCCCAGCACTGGCACTGGTGAATTTTCACAACGTAATCTATGTGCAACGTGAGGATTCACAAATCTGCAGTCACTGTGTGAATGCAGGCTTGTAGTTTATGACCGGACAACACCTTTAAATTCTGGATTTTAGCCTGAAAATATCATATTATTGCATATGCTCAATGAGAGATGGTGGAACAACTGATGCACACAGTACAGTATTTCAAAACAAGGATAATTTTAGCCTTACAAAAACTAAAAACAATGCACCCAGTGTCTCTTACATATTAGAATGGACCCAAGAGGCTGTCCAAAAGAGCACATAAAACAGAAAAATAAGCTCTTTAGAAATCTACGTGCAATAATTGAAAATATGTGTTTTTGTAATGGGACATGGGACGGTCTTAAAGGTATGCAGCGCCTAGGCATCACAAAGAAGAATGCATTAGATGTGTTGTAATTTGTTCCAACCAAGATTGCCTATAAAGGGAGTTGCTTAGTTGATAAATAGATGGGGTGGTCTTCTCTATAATGAGTAACTACGAGTGTCGCCCTCTGGAGGACCTGCAGGTACTGCAGGGGTATTATTACAGCCTAATTGCTCTGATCGCCAGGGTCACAGCTGTAAAACACGGTGATGACCTCATCATCCAGAAAAAAAACATCTTAACAATAAAAGATGCCTAATGTGAACATTTCCTTTAGAGGCAATAAGAGCAAAATAAGATTTCTGTTGGGCATTCGTTTATAAATGGACTGATGGACATGAAAAAAATAATATTCTAAGCAGACATCACAAATACAACCGCTTATGCCACATACAGGCCTTATATTTCTGCTTCAAGTTTAATGATTGTTTCCAACACATTGTAATAACTTATTTTTCCTATTGGAGACCGTGCACAGGACAGCAGCAGATATGTACATATATTTATATAAGAAATACTTCTTCAGGATGGATCACTTAAACGAAACGCGGATATTCCTAACACAATAAATCATAGTTAGGACTAAACGCAATGGTACCTGTAAATATTATCAAATAGGAGTGCATTTCTTGGTCTGTCCCTTCATTAATTTAACACCCTGCCGGCAGGAATGGAATAACAGAGCCAACCTGAGTTGTAGTTCAAGTGAATATAGAAGTCACATTTGATTTGTGTTGCCGGAGACAGAGGATCCAATAAGAAAGGAAATCGCTTGTATCTTCTGACTTTCATTGATTGCGAAGAGCAATTTACGCAATACAAGAAGGTACCAGCTCCCGTAGTAAGAAAGGAAGTTCCAATGATTACATCTACCATTTAGTGCAGGGATTCTTAGAACAAAACACTGCACAGAAAGCTTCCATCAAGTCTCCAGTGCAGAAATTCCCCATAATTCCATCAATGCTACAAGCCGAGATTGGAAAAAAATCCCTGTTTTCCCATGTTCAGATTTAATTTTAACCTATGAAAGGTTATTTAAAAAAATTGCGCATATTTGGTTGCGGTAGCATTGTCTATTTAAACAAAAAAAATTTTTAGGCACAATTAGGAGAAGGGACTAATAAATGCAGCGTCACACTAGACATTCAGCAAGTCCTCATCACTGTCATCATGAAAGGAAGCTACAGGAAGCCTGTCCTCCTTTTTACGTTCAGTAGATCTAGATTTCCCAGTCTGATCTTGTCCTCCGTTCGCTATTCCTATCAAGTTCTCATCACTGCCAGAAGTGTACTGGCCCACAGACCGGGTAGAATTCCTCTGTTTGTTCCTTGCGGACTGTACTCTGACTTCAGGGACAGTTAAAACCTCATCTTCACTGTCAAGATCATCAACATGCAGTGATGTGAAGGCTCCAGCCTTAACACTCCTAACATGACCGTTCTCATGATGTGGTTTTCCATGGTTGGCAGACACTTCTTCCATGAGCCATTCGGTTTCATTCTCCACTTCCTCTTCAGTGTTGATCTGAACAATATAAACCAGTGAAGTAAATTAAATCACAGAGAAACTGATCAAATGAGAGAAATTTCAAGTTCAGACATGGAAATTTAGGATTAGAGAAAACAGAAAATGTGTAAATAAAGGCAGATAAAGCTGATCACTCTATGAATACATTTACATATGTAGTCAAAATACTTAAAAAGCAATTAAGCTTTTTTATTTCTCTTCACTATGGTGTCCAGCATAGAAAGCTAGGAAAGTTTGTATTTGACTTCATTAGGGAATTTGGCATTTTTCCTGTTCAAAACTAAGATCAGTGGCCTCCAGATCCCTCGCTTTTTCCAGGATATATAAGATCTGCATTCCCTGTCAATGTAATTGGAGCATGGATTCTGTCTGCAGTGGGGGAAACATCTCAGGAGTGGGCTAGTCACCTTCTCCTTGGCTGCGCTATCAACTATGTTTTTATCAGAAATGCTGAAGCATTTTGGAGTAAAAGGCAGATGCTCAGAATACAGGAGCCGCTGCCGAATTCTTGCTGCAAGCAATTTCGGCGTCATGAATCAGCTGATAAGATTCCTTTTACATAGTCATAATATCCATTTCCAATCCATAATAGACTGCAGCTACTGACATGGACTCTGCTGTGGCTGAAGATAACAGCATCATACCAGAAAGGGAATACTGTATTTTTCAGACTATAAGACGCACTTTTTCCCCAAAATTTTTTTTGGGGAAAATGGGGATGCGTCTTATAGTCTCAATGTACTTACCAGGAGCGTGGCAGCAGGAGTTGGGCAATTCTGCTGGCCCTGGGATGGGAAGACGGGGTGTGCGGTGGTCCAACGCTGCAGGGCGATGATCTTACTCCCATCCCAGGCTGATGGGGCAGGTTGGGCGGTGATCAGTGGTGCAGGGGCTCCACCGACATTTTGTGAGCCCTTGCACTTCCATTTCTGCAATGCGGTGACCTCAGGGAAAATGGCTGCCGGAGGCCACCGCATTGCAGCAATGGATGTGCGGGGGCATCGGACTATCACAAAATGTCAGCGGATCCACTGCATCACCGAACCTCCAGCACCAGCCAGGGATGGGAGTCAGATCATCGCTGGACCACCGAACACATCCTGTGACCCTGCTCCACCAGCACTGCCGATCCCCGCACACCCCCTCCCCAAACCCCTCCCGGTAAGCTGAATTCGGATTGCAAGACGGACACCCATTTGACACATTAATTTTCTGTATTTTCCTTCTGCAAATTTAGGTGCATCTTATGGTCTGGTGCGTCTTATAGTTGAAAAAATACGGTAATAGTTTAAACACTGCAATAACTAGGATGGAAGGCCACCAGAAAATCAGCCTTAAATGGGATGTTTCACAATTGCAATTTATTACCCATTCATTGTGCTCAATCAAAAGAATGCTGCATTGATCTTATAAGCACTGTCCGCTTTACCCTGTAACTGATGCTATTATTTCTATTAACCCCTTCACCCCCGGAGCTTTTTCCGTTTTTTTCGTTTTTGTTTTTCGCTCCCCTCCTTTCCAGAGCCATAACTTTTTTATTTTTAAGTCACTATGGCCATGTGAGGGCTTATTTTTTGCGGGACGAGATGTACTTTTGAACGATACCATTGGTTTTACCATGCCGTGTAACAGAAAACAGGAAAAAAAATTCCAAGTGTGATGAAATTGCAAAAAAAAGTGCAATCTCACACTTGTTTTTTGTTTGGCTTTTTTGCTAGGTTCACCAAATGCTAAAACTAACTTGCCATTAAGATTCTCCAGTTCATTACGAGTTCATAGACACCTAACATGTCAAGGTTATTTTTTATCTAAGTGGTGAAAAAAAATTCCAAAGTTTGCTTAAAAAAAAAAAATTGCGCGATTTTCCGATACCCATAGCGTCTCCAATTTTCATGATCTGGGGTCGGGTGAGGGCTTATTTTTTGCGTGCCGAGCTGGCGTTTTTAATGATACCATTTTGGTGCAGATACGTTATTTTGATCGCCCGTTTTTGTATTTTAATACAATGTCACGGCGACCAAAAAAAACGTAATTTTGGCGTTTTTATTTTTTTTCTCGCTACGCCATTTAGCGGTCAGGTTAATCCTTTGTTTTTATTGATAGATAGATTCTGAACGCAGCGATACCAAATATGTGTATGTTTGATTTTTTTTGTTTTATTTTAATTGGGGTGAAAGGGGGGTGATTTGAACTTTTATATATATTTTTATATATATATATATATATATATATATATATATATATATATATATATATATATATATATATATATATATATATATTTTTAAACACTTTTTCTTTTTAATTTTGGCATGCGTCAATAGCCTCCATATTGAGGCTAGAAGCATGCACTACACGATCGGCTCTGCTACATAGAGGTGAGGTACAGATCACCTCTATGTAGCAGAAAGACAGGTGTACTTTGAGCCCCGACCACAGGGTGGCGCTCAAAGCAATCGGCCATCAACAACCATAGAGGTCTCAAGGAGACCTCTGGTTGTTATGGCAATGCACCGCTGACCCCCGATCATGTGACGGGGGTCAGCGGTGCGAGCAGTTCCGGCCGCGCGGCCGGGAGCGCTAGCTAAATGCCGCTGTCAGCGCTTGACGGTGGCATTTAACTAGTTAATGGGCGCGGGCGGATCGCGATTCTGCTCACGCTCATTGCGCGCACATGTCAGCTGTACAAAACAGCTGACATGTCGCGGCTTTAAGGTGGGCTCACCGCCGGAGCCCACCTTAAAGCAGGGGATCTGCCAGCTGACGTACTATTCCGTCAGCTGGCAGAAAGGGGTTAAAGTGGTAGTCGGGTCTACTCATTCCCTCATCTATAGTTGAGTGGGGTCGGTCACATCAGGATTACTAGCAGTTATCAATAGACAAACCATCACTGGACCTGCTTAGCTCCCTATGTACAAGGGAAGAGAACCAGAATAGCTCTTTAAGCTTAAGCAGACTTAAAGTGCACCAAACACTAGCTAGCCCTAGACCAGAGGATTGCCAAAATGTATAACCTTTTGCAAAAAATGAGAGAAATTGACTAATTATATTCCAAAAGACCTGACTCTCCAGCAGGAGACTGGTCCCAACTTCTGGGCTGTGAGACCCCCAGCCTGTTGTATGACATCACACAACCCTCCATAGCAGCCTTTCGTGTAAAAATATAAGATACTCCATGTTGCTTTTGACTAAAGGAGTGCAGCTGGCATATTAAACAGCGGTTATAGAGGTAACTGCTGCTATGATGATGCAGGCAGCGCTAATTCAGTCAAACACACAAGATCTTCGATTTAGATAAAAAAGGCTGCTGAACGTCATGTCAGGTTCCCACAGCCCAGAAAAGATGGGACCCAACTCCTGCTGGAGATATGGCTCTTTCTGATTAAAAAGGTGCTTAAAGGGGTTTTCACACAAACAAAGTTAATTTTATATAACATTTGAATCAATGAACTTGGAATAATAATAATTTCCACAATTGGATGTGTTAAATAAAATGTTCCTGTGCCGAGATAATTTTATAAATGTGCCCCTGCTGTGTACTGGATAATGGCTGTGTCTGACCGTACAGGAACAATCTGATCATACCACAGCTCCTGGGCAGGGGAGGACGCAAAAGAGTATACAGACATTACACTATGGGTTCTTTTACTGAGGCAAAACATTTCACTGCTTTTAAGTAATATGTTACCTCACAGAAAGAATCAGCTGTGATACCTGCTGTTCTGACGGTTTGCTCTTTTGCATCCTCCCCTGCCCAGGAGAGGGAAAGAAAAACAAAAAGATATAATGATGTATAGTTCCAGGGATCAAACAAAAGCTCCTAGTCAACTTAAAACACTAATCAACCATTGGAAAAAAAATCTACATATTTGTAATCACTGTAATTGTACTCAACCACAGAATAAAGTTAAATATGTCATTTTTACAGCACAGTGAACTGACTGAATTGCTGAATTTTTCCCCCCAAGCAGATCCAATTTATCCCATTTATATTGAAAGAAAAAGAAAATCTGTGGTTGTAGAGTGGGGATTTAAAAAAATAAACACAAAAACAAACTATCTTTGGAAACTGGGAGTGAAATAAAGAATGATATAATTGTGGTTTACTGTTCTCTCATAATTTTAATAATTTCCAAAATAGGAATTGTGAATAAAAACCAAAATTATCAGGTTGTATTATGTTAACATTTAACACACCACATAAAAAAATATCTAAGACTTGAGTCCCTGCATCTTTGGAAGCAAGCATTGATATAACTCCAGTGTAAATGTTATTAGTGAGAGTGGCTAATGAAGGCTTTTAATGGAAAGTCACCATTTACCTTGGTGTATTTGTAGGACACAGTGGAACTTCTCCGGCAGCAGTTGGTTAGCTTGTACATTACAGTTTCCCTTAGAAAAGAAAAAATGAGTAAAACGTCATTAAACAAATTAGATATTGGAACAAAACAACTATTAGAAAAGTAAACAATGAATCAGCAGTGAGATATTAATTACTGGACTTTTATTTATCTCAGTAGGATTGTAAAGGGAAGCGATCATATTTCCCGGTGATAAATTTATTCTACTGCTTTGTTCTAACTGTAAACAGCTTCCTGTGTGTCCCTATTGCACCAACACAGCCTCACACACCAAAGTACCAGTGGTAGACAGCGGACCCTCGCCCCCTCCATCAGCACTTCCTAGCTGTCTCACTGATAACCTGTAACTTTAATCCCTATACAGCATCTTAAGCATCAGAAGTGGGGAAAAAAATGTTCACTGGTGACATTTACGGAAGAGGCAATTACTTTCTTAGTACATTAAATATAATAGCAATTAATATGTGAGTTATTAGTTCAGTAGGCATAAACCAGACAAATGAGCTCATAGCCGAGCCACAAAGAGCTAAAGAAATCCCTCAGCAGATCCCCCAAAATTGTTTGCCTTGGCTTTAATTGTCAGATACACATATCCTACACAATCCTGGTTGACACTATATTCGCAAGCCTACATCATTCATTCCTAGTCACATGTGTTATATAGTCTCCATGCAGTGGGCAATAGAGGGATTTTTGGTTCTTACCGTAAAATCTCTTTCTTGGAGCCTTCATTGGGGGACACAGGTAACCATGGGTGTATGCTGCTGTCACTAGGAGGCTGACACTATGCAAATAAAGAAGAAGTAGCTCCTCCCCGGCAGTATACACCCTCCGACAGGCACCAGGCAACTCAGTTGGTGCAAAAGCAGTAGTAGGAACAGATAATATAAAACTCAACCTATGTACCAACCCACAACAACGGCACGTTAGCCAACATGGTACAACTTCAAGGGAGGGGTGCTGTGTCCCCCAATGAAGGCTCCAAGAAAGATTTTACGGTAAGAACCAAAAATCCCTCTTTCTCGCCTCATTGGGGGACACGGGTAACCATGGGACGTCCAAAAGCAGTCCCTAGGGCGGGTATTCTGCAGAAAAGGAGGAGTTAGGTCGGCCGGTGAGAAACCAGCGCCTGCAGTATCCTCCTACCCAGGCTCGCGTCCGCGGAAGCCTGAGTATGCACCTTGTAGAATTTGACAAAGGTGTGAATGGATGACCACGTAGCGGCCTTGCAAACCTGCGAAGGCGAAGCTTGGTGAAGAACTGCCCAGGAAGCTCCCACAGCCCGGGTAGAGTGAGCTTTCACCCCCAAAGGAGGCTGTTTGTCTTGGACACGGTACGCCTCCAGAACCGCCAAACGGATCCAACGAGTAATTGTGGACTTGGAGGCGGGGAGTCCCTTTCGACGCCCATCCGAGACGACGAACAGAGGATCGGCCTGACGAAAAGAGGCAGTTCTGGCGAGGTAAATCCGGATAGCCCTGACCACATCCAACTTGTGAAGAGATTTCTCCAAGGGATGAACCGGGGAAGGGCAAAAGGAAGGGAGAACAATGTCCTCATTGATGTGAAAAGATGAGACTACTTTCGGTAAGAAAGAAGGAACCGGACGAAGAACCACTTTGTCCTGATGCAGGACTAGAAAGGGTGAACGACAGGATAATGCCGCCAGCTCTGACACCCTTCTAATGGAGGTGATGGCGACCAAAAAGGCTACCTTCCAGGATAGAAGTGAGAAGGAAACGTCCTGAAGCGGTTCAAAGGGCGCACGCTGGAGGGCGTCTAAGACGAGGTTGAGATCCCAAGGCTCGACAGGAGAACGATAAGGGGGAGCTATATGAGCGACCCCCTGGATGAAGGTCACCACCTGAGGCAGGGAAGCCAGGTCTCTTCGAAAAAGAATGGATAGAGCGGAGATCTGACCCTTCAAGGTGCTAAGGGAAAGACCCGAATCTAGACACGTTTGAAGGAAGCTGAGAAGGGAAGGAAGGGAAAAGGTCATAGGAAACAGATTGTTGTCCTAACACCACCGGAAAAAAGGCCTTCCAACATCTGTGGTAAAAACGCGAGGAAGCCGGTTCTCTCGCTCTTATCATAGTCTGGATGACGCTATGAGAAAAACCCGCGTTCTTCAGGACCGCGGCTTCAACGGCCATACCGTTAAATTCAGAGACCGAGAATTCGGGTGGAAGAGGGGCCACTGCGAAAGAAGGTCCGGAAGCCTCCACGGAACGTCCGATAGCATGTTCACCAGTTCCGCATACCAGGCCCTGCGAGGCCAATCTGGAGCTACCAAGAGTACGGGGACCCCTTCTGTCTTGATCTTCATTACGACCCTTGGGATCAAGGGGAGGGGCGGGAACAGATAGGGAATCTGGAACCGGGCCCACGAGATCACGAGAGCATCGCATCCGACGGCCATCAGATCCCGAGACGTACTGGGGAAACTTGTGGTTTGCCCGGGAGGCCATCAAGTCGACGTCTGGAACGCCCCACCGCTGGCAAATCTGGCTGAAGACTGCGGGAAGAAGAGACCACTCGCCCGCCATGATGTCCTGGCGACTTAGAAAGTCGGCTTCCCAATTGTCCACCCCTGGGATGTAGACGGCTGACAAGAGAGGGAAAGTGACCCTCCGCCCAACGGAGAATTTTTGCCACTTCCGTCATGACTTGACTGCTGCGAGTCCCTCCCTGATGGTTTATGTATGCCACGGCTGTGGCATTGTCCGACTGAATGCGGACCGGCTTTCCCGAGAGGAGGGACTCCCAGCGGATGAGGGCTACGAAGATGGCTCTGATATCCAAGAGGTTGATAGGGAGGCACGCCTCCTGAGCAGTCCAGCGGCCCTGGGCTGTGAGGTGGAGAAAGACCGCTCCCCAACGCTGGAGACTGGCATCGGTGGTGATCACCTGCCAGCGGGGAGGGAGAAATGACCTCCCGTGCAGAATGGACAGCGTCCACCAAGAGAGAGACTGCTTCACCTTGGAAGAGAGGCGAAACTGACGGTCCAGGGAAAGTGGATTCCTGTCCCAGGCAGACAGAAGGGCCAGCTGGAGGGGACGAGAGTGGAACTGAGCATAGTTGACCGCTTTTATAGAAGCGACCATTTTCCCCAGATCCCTCATGGCGAGACGGAGGGACAGAGGGTTCGGCCCTTTAGCGCTCTGACACCCCGACGAAGAGAAAGGAACTTCTCCTTGGGAAGGAAGACCTGAGCCCGAAAGGTGTCGAATTCCATGCCTAGGAACTCCAGACGTTGGGTTGGAATCAAGGAAGACTTCTGGTAGTTGATTATCCAGCTGAGGCGAACCAGCGTGTCCAGAGTAAACTGGAGGCTCTGGCTGCAATCCCGATGGGATGAGCCCTTGATCAAGAGGTCATCGAGGTATGGGATTACCAGAATCCCTTTTGAACGCAGAATGGCCATGACAGCTGCCATGACCTTCGTAAAGACCCTGGGAGCAGACGCCAGCCCGAAAGGGAGGGCCGTGAACTGGTAATGATGCTCTTGGATCGCGAACCGGAGGAACCTCTGATGCTGTACGCAAATCGGAACGTGAAGGTACGCATCCTGAATGTCCACTGAGCACAGAAACTCTCCCGGTTCCATGGACGCGATCACCGAGCGCAGAGATTCCATTCTGAAGTGTCGAATCCAAGATGGCGGTTCAATCGCTTGAGATCCAAAATCGGATGGAGAGAGCCGTCCTTTTTTGGAACCACGAACAGGTTTGAGTAAATTGATGCAGCCACAAAAATAAAAACATCTCTGGAATCCATCCCTATTATCACTAAATACAACTCAAATTCATATTTTCTCCGTAAAATAGTCAGCAGACACTGGCACATTCTAAAGAATGATAAAATATTGGGAGAAAAAATTAATAACCGGCCAAATTTTGTATACAAGAAGGGTCAAAGCCTGGGAAATATGATTGCCCCTACAGTCCAAGGGAAAAAAATCCCTCTGATTCAGCCTTCATTTACATTTACTAAACTGAAAGGTTTTTTTTCCATGCTGTAAATGTAATGCATGCAAACTTACAACAACAAAGAAATGCACTAGTATAAAGAAAGGAGATGGGACTATTCAAATCAGGGACTGTATTACATGTTGTACAACAGGGGTTATCTACACTATTGAATGCCCATGTGGCAAACTCTATGTGGGAAGAACAAAAAGACCCTTAAAAATAAGGATGAATGAACACATCCGGAATATTGAAAAGAAATTTAGGGGTCATCCACTTTCCCAACACTTTGTGGAACATCATGGCGGGACACTTCAACGGATGAAAATAACAGGCATTGCGGTGGTACACCGCCATTGGAGAGGTGGTGACTTTATAAAGGCAATGTCACGGGCAGAGACAAAATGGATCTTTATTTTGGACACTCTGGCACCGAGAGGATTGAATGTGAACGTTGAACTTTTTGGATTCTAATTAAACAGTTCTTATCAAGCAGCTATATAAGGTTGATGAGTACGAGGCAGAGGCCAACCCTGAGGAAGGAGACAGGTGTCTCCGAAACGCGTTGGTTGTTTGGTCCTAGCTGCACTCCGTACTCACTCTCCGGGGGTTACGGTCACATGGCGATTACGTCACTCAGGTCCTGCGCACCGCTCGTACTCACCGCCGCGACGGCACACAGCGGCGTCTCTGCAGGATCCCGTTCCCACATGGAAGACTTTTGATGGTGGCTTGCCGCCGGCCGGGGCAGCCACCCACCTATATTTCATATTCCGCTTGCCGAGAAACTTCTGAAACGGAATCAAGATATAAGACTGCCAGCTAGCAACGGAGGTAGGAAGAAATTTTCTTTAAAAGCGTCTATTTCGCTCTCTGCTCATTTGAAGTGAATACACCGGTCCTTTATTAGCACCGACTTGAATGTTAGACCTTTATTCAGGATGTGTTATTCTAAGTTGTTTTTAAAGGTTTTTTTTAGTTTTTTAATAGCAGTATTTAAGCTCCTATTATTAGTTCCGTTACCTGAACCAGCGCATACCTATATACACCCTGTATGTATATATATATTTATATAGGTTTGAGTAAAAACCCGAAAACCGCTCGCGAAAAGGCACCGGCACTACGACTCCCGAGGCGAGGAGCGAATCGACGGCCTGGAGAAGCCCTGGGAGATGAGAGGGCTGTTTGGGGGGACGAGAGAGGAGGAAACTACTTCCTGGGGGCGAAGAAAATTCTATTTTGTAGCCTGACGTGACAATCTCCCTGACCCAGGTGTCGTCGACTACTGAAAGCCAAACCTCTGAGAACAGAAGAAGGCGGCCTCCCACCGTGGAAGGATTTCCAGGTGGGGGCGACCCGTCATTTATTAGAAAACCTGTGGCCCCAAGATCCAGATGGTTTTGCGGGGTGGCTCTTAGCGCTCCAGCGCGGCGGAGGCCTGAAAGAAGGTTTTCTTTGGTCCCCTTGTGAGGAGGAACGGTCCTGGTTGGGGTTTCCTGAGGCGGTAAAGGACCGAAAGGGACGAAAGGACTGGGGGCCCCTCCTGTTGAAGGGACGTTTCGGCTTGGACTGGGGTAAGGAGGTACTCTTACCACCCGTAGCGTCCGAGATCATTTGATCTAGCTGCGTGCCGAAGAGTCTGGAACCCTGGAAGGGCAGACCAGTAAGCGATTTCTTAGAGGCGGGGTCAGCGTTCCACGCCTTTAGCCAGAGAATCCGGCGAATGGCCACAATGTTGCCGTTAGCCCTGGTGGAGCAGGCCGCCGCATCAAAAGAGGCATTCATGAGGTATTTTCCTGCCAGAGAAATCTGATCCGCCAAATCAGACAGTTCCTCAGCAGGAGCAGAGGCCAAAATGCCCCTGCGCAGGGTCTTGGCCCAGGCTGATACAGCCTTGGCTACCCATGACGAGGCAAAACTAGAGCAAAGGGAGGCTCTGGAGGCCTCAAATGCCGATTTTGCTAGCGCCTCACTCTGTCTGTCCATGGGGTCCTTAAGGGAAGCCGCGTCCGGGATAGACAGAACTGTCTGCGAGGATAGCCTGGACACGGGCGGGTCGACCTTAGGAGACTCGGACCATTTGTAGACCAGGTCGGAGTGAAAAGGGTATAACACGTCTAGCCGTTTCCTGCCAGAGAAACGCTTACCAGGGTTTTCCCAGTGAGTGGAGGTGTTGTCAAACTCCTTGTGATTAAGGAAAAATCCTAGAGTCAGATTCCGACTGAGAGGTTACGTCAGACCCGACGTCCGCCTGTGAGGAAGGGTAACGGGCAGATAGGGAAATCCTGATGTGGTCCGGAGAACTGGAGGAGGATCTAGATAAGGTCCTTTTTCTGTCTCTTTTGTCCGGTCTGCCTCTGTGAGGGTCTTGGACAGGTGCGAGCGAATCACCGTGTGTGGCGTTCATGACACTGGTGGCATTAGAGAGAAGCGGGATACGTTCAAGTGCCTGGACCAGGGACTGAGACACCTTAGTCAGGTCAGACACTGATTGAGACATTGCAACAGCCCACTCCGGGGGAGGGGGGGGTGCACTCATCCCAGGACCTAGGAGCTTCCAGGGGAGCTGACATGGTGGTAGGAGCGCAGGATGGGCAGAAAGGGGAAGGCTGACCTGAGGCCCACTTTTTCTTGCAGAGAGTGCAGGCGTACTGGATGGCCGAAGTGGCAAAGGCCGGAGTGGGGTCAGACATAGGTGGATATTACCTTGTCCAGGAGAGGAGAAATACTGCCGGGAGTAGTAGAGCCCGAGAGCAGTAGCGCTGAGCCTGCTGGAGGACAGCGACAGCGGTAGCCGCAGGAGTCTGTGCCTGTGTTCCCCCGAGAATTCTGTGTCCCACGCGGTGAGCAGACCCTGACAGGAAGCAGGAGGACGCAGAAAGAGCGCGATGATGTGGCCGTGCACAAGCGCCGAAGGGGGCATGCATAAGGAACGCCCCCAAGCGCTGAACTCCCGGATGCAATAATGCCGGCCGCCACAAGGGCGCGTAAGCGCCGAATGAAGGAGAAGGAAGCCGGGAGAGGGAGAAAAAAATGGCGGGGAACGCGCCCGCAGGTTTGAATAAAAGGAGGGAAATGCCAGCGTGACCAGCGGCGATCGTATGCCGGTCTGAGGCCCACTTCCCGAAATTGCAGCCCCCTTTCCTTATACAGGAGACCCTTGAAAAGGATATAATTAGTGTTGAGCATTCCGATGCTGCAAGTATCGGGTATCGGCCGATACTTGCTGTATCGGAATTTCCGATACCGAGATCCGATATTTTTGTGATATCGGGTATCGGTATCGAAACAACATTAATGTAAAAATGTGTAAAAGAAAGAATTAAAATAAAAAATATCGCTATACTCACCTGTCCGACGCAGCCTGGACCTCAGCGAAGGAACCGGCAGCGTTGTTTGTTTAAAATTCGCGCTTTTACTTGGTTACGTGAATTCCCGGCTTGTGATTGGTCAGGGCGGCCATGTTGCCGGGACGCGGACCAATCACAGCAAGCCGTGACGAAATTACGTCACGGCTTGCTGTGATTGGTCCGCGTCCCGGCAACATGGCCGCCATTAACCAATCACAAGCCGTGACGTCACGGGAGGCTGGACTTGCGCACTTTTTAAAAAACGCGCGTGTCCAGCCTCCAGTGACGTCCCGGCTTGTGATTGGTCAGGGCGGCCATGTTGCCGGGACGCGGACCAATCACAGCAAGCCATGACGAAATTACGTCACGGCTTGCTGTGATTGGTCCGCGTCCCGGCAACATGGCCGCCATTAACCAATCACAAGCCGTGACGTCACGGGAGGCTGGACTTGCGCACTTTTTAAAAAACGCGCGTGTCCAGCCTCCAGTGACGTCCCGGCTTGTGATTGGTCAGGGCGGCCATGTTGCCGGGACGCGGACCAATCACAGCAAGCCGTGACGAAATTACGTCACGGCTTGCTGTGATTGGTCCGCGTCCCGGCAACATGGACGCCATTAACCAATCACAAGCCGTGACGTCACGGGAGGCTGGACACGCGCGTTTTTTAAAAAGTGTGCAAGTCCAGCCTCCCGTGACGTCACGGCTTGTGATTGGTTAATGGCGGCCATGTTGCCGGGACGCGGACCAATCACAGCAAGCCGTGACGTAATTTCGTCACGGCTTGCTGTGATTGGTCCGCGTCCCGGCAACATGGCCGCCCTGACCAATCACAAGCCGGGAATTCACGTAACCAAGTAAAAGCACGAATTTTAAACAAACAACGCTGCCGGTTCCCTCGCTGAGGTCCCGGCTGCGTCGGACAGGTGAGTATAGCGATATTTTTTATTTTAATTCTTTCTTTTACACATTTATATGGTTCCCAGGGCCTGAAGGAGAGTTTCCTCTCCTTCAGACCCTGGGAACCATCAGGAATACCGTCCGATACTTGAGTCCCATTGACTTGTATTGGTATCGGGTATCGGTATCGGATTGGATCCAATACTTTGCCGGTATCGGCCGATACTTTCCGATACCGATACTTTCAAGTATCGGACGGTATCGCTCAACACTAGATATAATACATCCAGCCAGGTAAGATCAGGGAAATCGCTTGGCGGACAGGAGGGGGGGGGGGGGGGGGGGGGAGGGGCGTACTGTTGATTGAAGGCTCCCTACCTGGAGATGAGGAACGCATCAGGATCCCTGGGAGAGTAGAGGGTCCTGGAAGAAGTCCTCCTTCCCGCGCCGCGAGCTCCGGCGCAGAAGACGGCCTCGACCCCTAACCAGGGGGAGAGGGTCACTGGAAGTGACCGCTGTCTTCCTCTCAGCCGAGGAGAGGGATAAGGAGGGGAAACGGGCAAGACTGGCCACCGAGAAGAAGGTCACCCTGAACACCCGAAAGGGTGACAGAGGACAAAGTCCTGCCCAGCGAGTCCGAGAGGGTGCGATGTGGATGATACCACACTGCTCTCTCGGTCACTCAAAGTGGGGAAAACAGGGTGAGAAGAACTGCACCGTTACCCTGAAGAAAGAGTCTGAAAAAGAAAGGGGAAAAGGTTAATACACACAACAAATCCCTGTAAAAGAAAATGCGGATCTGGTGTTAGATCCAGGTCCGCCTCCTACAGACACTAAGCAAAAACTGAGTTGCCTGGTGCCTGTCGGAGGGTGTATACTGCCGGGGAGGAGCTACTTCTTTATTCGCATAGTGTCAGCCTCCTAGTGACAGCAGCATACACCCATGGTTACCTGTGTCCCCCAATGAGGCGAGAAAGAAAACGTTACTGGCAGAACAGTGGAGTTAATAAAGGAAAAAGCAGAGGCAGTGGCATACTGCCAATTGCAGCAGACATGTAGCCGCTATGGGGCCCATGAGTCAAGAGGGGGCCCGATTCCAACGCTGACATTGGGCCGCCCCCGATAGACATTGTACTTTCAACAGGATAGGCATTCTGGTCCAGAATGCCGATACAGATGAAAATAATCATGGGAGACAGAGAAGTCAGCTGATGCTCCCTCTCCTATCATTCCCCCTCTGCATCTGAGCGCTGTGACATCTCACCGCAGTGGACGCTGTGCTGAGCAGTGTAGGGTCAGAAGACGCGCTGCAGAAACTGGAGTAGCGCAGAATGGGGAGAGGCGAGTATTTATTTGTAATGTGGGGTCCTTAATACTGTATGGAGGGTTATGTGGGTCCCATAATACTGTATGGAGGACTAAGTGGGGCGCATAATCCGGTATGGAGGACTATATGGGGCCCATAATACTATATGGAGGACCTTATGGCATCTGTAATACTGTAAGGAGGAGCTCATAATATTGTATAGAGGACTGTGTGGGGCCCATAATACTATAAGGAGGACTATGTGGGGCCCATTATACTTTATTTAGGACTATATGGAGCCCATAATACTGTATGGAGAACTGTCTGTGGCCCATAATATTGAATGGAGAACTATCTGGGGCCCATTATACTATATGGAGGAATATGTCAGGCTCATACTGTATGGAAGACTAAGTGGGGCCCATTATACTGTTTGGAGGACTAAGCGGGGCCCATTATACTATTTGTATGGCTATGTGGGGTCCATTAGAATATTCAGAGAGCTATGTGGGGCCATTATACTATTTGGAAGGTTATGTGGGACCATTACACCGTTAGCAGATCTACATGGGGGTGCCATTATACTGTTTGCAGGGCTATGTGGAGGGCCATTATACTGTTTGCAGGGCTATGTGGAGGACCATTTTACTGTTTGCCGTGCTATGTGGGGGGCCATTGTAATGTTAGCAGGGCTATGTTGGGGCCACTGTACCGTATGCAAGCAATTAGACATTTTTGAGAAGGTTTTTGTAGGGTCTATCATGCAGTGTAAAGGGCTGTATATGGGCCAGTATGCTGTTTGGAGGGCTGGGTAGAGGCTATTATACAGTCAGTGTGGATGTTTATGTTGGGGCCATCATACTGAATGGAGTGGTGTGGAGGCCATACTGTATAGATTGCTATGTGACTATCACTGTTTGGGCATCATACTGTGTTGGGGGAGGGTCACCATATTTTGCCAACACGGTACAAAGATTTTTATCTTTTCTTTATCATATTTTGCTGGGGAGGGTTAAGGGAGGAGAGGGGTACAATAGTGTCATCATACAGTGTGTGGAGGATATTGTGAAACTAGATGGAGGCACGATGCAATAGAGGGCGGTAATGTCACGATGGGGCAGGCATGAGGCGCTGTTGTTGCCTAATGGCATCCTGTGATAATCTAATGACTTTTGCATCAGGGAACTTGTGCTTGAAGTCTACGCTTATATACATCGTTTTTGTCCCAGCGATGCTGTTGCTCTTCAAGAGTCTCATTTGTCCTTAGTTGTCTTCGACATTGTGCCTTTGCTGCTTTCATTTCATTGACATACTTTTTATGAGGAGCCATGTTGGTGTTGATATTTGCTTTTTAAAGGGTGTTTTCCCACGAACAAAAGTTCATTTTAAAAATTGTCTGTCTGACCATGTACCGAACATACCACAGCTCCTGGGCAGGGGAGAAAGCAAAAGATGATACGATTTTGTGAGGTAAAATATTTTTTTTTTAAAACAGTCAGTGAAATATTTTATCTCATAAAATGAATCCTCTGTGATCTCCTACTGTAATGTCAGTATTATCTTTTGCTTCCTCCCCTGCCCAGGAGATGTGGTATGCTCCATGCACGGTCAGACACAGTCAAGTTTTAAAATGGACTTTCGTTCTTGGAAAACCCCTTTAATGTGACCGGCTTCCTCTGTCTGTAGACACGTTGCAAATCTGCCGCCGGGATCAGCCGAATGATTCACTGCACCTGCGCGTAATTCACGCAGGCGCAGTAAATCAGATCGTCACCATCTTTGTGCAGACCGAAAGCGGCGGTCACATTAAAACTGCGCATGCACTATTCCTGTACAAGATGGCGGCAGTCAGTGAATCATTCGCCTGATCCCGGCGGCGGCGTGTTCGCGACGGTGTTCCACTGGTGGTACCGCGCAAGAGGCTGCGTGAGTGTGTGAATGTGAGTAATGCGTTCGGCATATAGAGTGTGTGTGTGTGTGTGTGTGTGTGTGTGTGTGTGTGTGTGTTGCGACGGTGGTACCGTGCAATAGATTGGTAACAGCAGCAGTTTCCATATTGAGACACCCATCGCTTGGGTGTGCCAATATGGCGGTCAGTGAAATCCTCCGCTTGGAATTCTGGGATACGGCGACATCTGGACAGAACAGGAAATGAAAACATTACAAGGCAATTATATAAATAGATTATACACTGCTCAAAAAAATAAGGCAACACTTAGACAACACAATGTAACTCCAAGTCATTCACACTTATGTGAAATCAACCTGTCCAGTTATGAAGCATCACTGATTGTGAATCAATTTCTCCCGCTGTTGTGCAAATGGATCAGACAACAGATAGAAATAATAGGCAATTAGCAAGACAGCTCCTATAAAGGAGTGGTTCTGCAGGTGGTGACCAAATGCCATTTCTCTGTTCTCATCCTTTTTGGCTGTTTTGGTCACTTTTCCATTTTGTCATTGCTCTCACCCCAGAGGTACAGTAGCAACCCACAAAAGTTGCACAGGTAGAGCAGCTCATCCAGGATGGCACATCAATGCGAGCTATGACAAGAAGGGTAGCTGTGTCCAGAGCATGGAGCAGATACCAGGAGACAGGCCAGTATACCAGGAGACGGCCGTAGGAGGGCAAAAAGCCATCAGCAGGACCACTACCTCCTCCTATCTGCAAGGAGTTACAGTAGGAGCAGTGTCAGAGCCCTGCAAAATGATCTCCATCAGGCCTCTAACAGCAATGTGTCTGCTTAAACTGTCAAACAGACTCCATGAGTGTGGTATGAGGGCCAGACGTCCACAAGTGTGTGTTGTGCTTACAGCCCAACATCGTGCAGGGCAATTGGCATTAGCCAGAGAACACGAAGATTAGCAGATTCGACATTGGCGCCTTGTGCTCTTCACGGATGAGAGCAGGTTCACACTGAGCACGTGACAAGACGTTAAAGAGTCTGGAGACGCCATGGACAACGTCGTGCTGCTTGCAACATCTTCCAGTGTGAACGGTTTGGCAGTGTGTCAGTAATGGTGTGGGTAGGAATTTCTTTGGAGGGCCGCACAGCCCTCCATATGCCAGCCAGAGGTACCCCTACACACACACACACACACACACACACACACACACACACACACACACACACATACATACATACATACATACATACATACATACATACATATATATATATATATATATATTTGTACGTTTTTTTGTGAAGCAAAGTGGTAAACAAAGCCGCTCAAAGAATGAACATGCTGCTTCTATTAACTGATTTAAGGTTTCGGAACCTTAAAAGCAGTTAAAAGAGTTAAGAAATGGAACATGTACACAGCAATGTAAATGAGATTATTTTGCACTATGTTCATTTTTTTGCAGCACTTTTTCAAGCAGATTCCAGATGGAATCTGTTAAAAAATAAATAAATAAATAAATACATTGTTTGCACATTCACTTATATTGGATTTATTTTGGAGAACTGGGGCAATTGTAAGAGCATTTGTATGTGCAAAGTTTATTTAATCTACCAGGCTAAAACTATCATGTCATGAATTCTGCTAAGGTGATGAAATTGTTCTACATGAATACTGTGGAGAGGATGCCTTCTCACAGTTGCAGCAAATTAAGTGGTGGTATGGACATGCTCTGATCAGCCCATTCTACTCTGTCACAGAAATATATCCTAAATCCATCACTGCAATTTTGTCAGAATTCTGGCATAAATTGCTTTGAATAGTTGCAAAAATGTTGTTTAGCGTTTTCATACCAGCTTCTCTCAACGAATCCAAAATGGGTCGAGTTGGGATGTGACAACACAGCTCGTCTAATTCAGGATTAGCTGTGGCAGTCCCTACACCAAAAATCTCTCTCCAGTCAGACTGAATAAAGATTTCTGACGAAGCGCATGTCAGTTATGAGACGCTCCCGATTCATGAAGAGGTTTATTTCTCTTCATGAATCAGGAGTGTGACTCCACCACGCCTCCGCATCAAGAAAATCGCTGGCCTTAATTATTTGGGGCCTATATGTTATAAGTCTGGGGACTGTTATTGGCAGGGAGGCAAGATAAACTTGTTCTTAGATTTCTTAAATCAATACATGGCTATACAGCCTTTGTGGCATTGTGCACTCTACTGCTAAAAGAATCCTACCATATGGTAAGCAGCTGCCATGAAAACATTCTCCACACCAATGTTACTCCTTCACCAATCCAAACTGTTCATACCTGACAGAAAGGACTCACTGATTCATGCTGCTTGACCCAAGGAACGTGTGTGTGAGGGAGGCATTGCAATAACACCAAACTGATCTTCTATTGTTATAGCCT
The DNA here is from genome assembly GCF_051348905.1 of Ranitomeya variabilis. Classification (NCBI taxonomy): domain Eukaryota; kingdom Metazoa; phylum Chordata; class Amphibia; order Anura; family Dendrobatidae; genus Ranitomeya; species Ranitomeya variabilis. The sequence goes on from NC_135233.1 coordinate 161,644,317, forward strand.
GTGTGTTTGCAGGAATGAAGAGCTGTGCGTTAAAGGCGATGAGAATGATGCGACCTCTGACTGGCTGGGGGAATTTGTGAGAATGTCGAGTGATCTCCGGGAGAGCCAGTGCCAACTACGCTGGAACGGCGCCGGCACCAGTGGTCAGTATAACAGTTATTTTACAGGGGGTAAACATACAGATTGAGATGGGGTTCTCCGAGCAGTGGACAACCCCTTTAAAACACTATCCCAGCTAGTCTAGCATCAACAACTCATTAACCACAGTTATTCAAAGTAGCCCAGGTCACTCAATCTTCCCAATTCAATGTGGATTTACACTGAAAGTGAAAACACAGAAAATAGAATATCAGGATATAATTTAGGGTAAGCCCTTACCATGCTTGGCTTGTATGCAAGCTGTAAACACCTCATAAAAATAAAAAAAACAATGCCAGCTCACCTTCTGTCTTTCTTGTACAATAATAGTACAGCTAAACATACAACTAGAATCACCAGAAGAATGCTGAGCATGGCACCCACAGCTTGGCTCCTACCAGACAGGCCTTGATACTGATTGTCATCGGATTCGCCACCAGTGCCTTCTGGACTGTAACATACAGGAACAGTAGACAAATCAATTAAAAAAAAAAAGGTACAAGGTCATTTACAAATAACATTCTGATTAAAATATAGAGAAGAGAACAGCAAATAGGCTGATACAGTATTGCCATGACATACATAGGTGATCCATAGGTATATAATAAGAGATGTATTTATTTTGTATATGCAGTTGTGCTCAAAAGTTTACATACCCCGGCAGAATATTTGCTTTCTTGGCCTTTTTTTCAGAGAATATGAATGATAACACCAAAACTTTTTCTCTCTATTTTGGAAACTACACCCCTCAAGAAATGCATTGACTGGTGTAATGTCCATCTCGAATCTAAAGGTGTTCCACAAAATATTATAATATTTTCTTGTGAAAATTAAACCTTGCCATTTTTTTGTCCACGTAAATGTTGCTTTAATCCCACATCTTTCATTTTCACAAGGGTAACGAAAAAATTTGCAACAGATTGTGAGGCCCATTTTCCCCAGCGTATGCGAATATCCAATATGTGGCTAGAAAGGGAAGGACTAGGAAGGGAAGGAGCACCATTTCACTTTTGGAACACAGTTTTTGGGGGAACTGATTGCGAACGCCATATGGCATTCTGAGAGGCTCCGAGGTGCCAATACATCAGAATCCCAACATAAGTGACCCCATTTTGGAAACTGTACCATCCTGGAATTTATCTAGGGGTGTAGTGAGCATTTTAAACCCACAGGTAATTTACAGAAATTACATTCTTCTTCTAGACTGATGTTTTAGTCCCAAGTTTTAAATTTAGTCAAAAAGGTTAATAGGAGAAAACAGACCCCACAATTTGCTTTGTATTTTCTTCTTAATACGACAATACCCCATTTGTGGTCGAAAATTACTTTCCAGGCACAGTGCAAAGCTCAGAAGGGAAGAAGCGCTGTATTAGGCCACGTGCACATGCTGTGGATTCCATTGCAGAATTTTCCGCAGCGAATTTGAGAAATCCGCAGTGAAAAACCACTGCGGTTTTTACTGCGGATTTATCGCGGTTTCTTTTGCGGTTTTCTCTGCGGGTTTTCACCTGCAGATTTCTATTGGAGCAGGTGTAAACCCGCAGAGGAATCCGCACAAAGAATTGACATGCTGCGGAAAATAAGCCGCTGCGTTTCCGCGCGTTTTTTCCCGCAGCATGTGCACTGCGGATTTAGTCTCCCATAGGTTTACATTGTACTGTAAACTCATGGGAAACTGCTGCAGACCCGCAGCTGCGAAGCGCTGCAGATCCGTAGCAAAATCCACAGCGTGTGCACATAGCCTTAGAGTGCAGATTTTTCTGGAATGGTTTGTGGGTGCCATGTCACACCAGCAGAGTCCCTGAGATGCCTGAACAGTAGAAACGTTCCTCAAGTTAATCCATTTTGGAAATTACAGCCCAGTGGGAATTTACCTACTTATGTAGATATGATTTTGACTCCATGGGTGTTTTACAAAAACAAGCACGCACACATTGGATGCTGAAGAGTAAAAATGGAAATGCCCCAATACCCTATAAACTTTAGTTCACAATAAACAGTAGCACCCAGTACATCGTGCCCAGCTTGTGCTTCTGGAGACATGCACCCCTTAAATTAAATGGGTTTTCCTTGCTACAGTGATGCCAGACATGGGGATGCTAACTGGGGTTAAAGGCAGACTGGGGCTCAGAATGGAGGTGGGACATTTGGAAGCAGAGATTTCACTGGAATTCTTTTGGAGGATCTATGCTGCTTTTCCAGAGCCTTTGTACTACCAGTAACCTAATCCCCTATATTTCTGTTGGTAACAGTTGATATAAATCTGAGTGTGGGCTTGGTTTTTATAGAAGCTTTTATTAGCAGCATTTTGGGGCACATAACATTTTGGATCACTTTTAAGCCTCAGTTTGTATTTATCCTGTACTTTACTCTGAGCACTTAGCATACACTGAATATAACAAGTCTATAGTTCCCTGTAAAACGCTAAGTTTTTGTCATTTAAAAAAATTATTTCAGAATTGTATCCACCTTTACTGTTACCTATAAGCTGTACAATTCAACTGATAATCAGTTGTGTGCCGAAAAAGACAATTAAAGATCTAAAAGAATGCGAGTGGATTGCATAAATATGCACACCCTTAAACTAATACTTTGTTTGAAGTACCCTTTGAATTTATAGCAGCATTCAGTCTTTTCATATCTAGAATTGGCAATCTTTGCCCACTCTTCCTTGCAGTAGCAATCCTAATTTGTCAGATTGTCTGGGCCTCCCCTGTGTAATGCCTTCTTCAGGTCATCCCACAGATTTTCAATTGCATTCAGGTCTGGGCTCTGGCTGGATCATTCCAAAATCTTTTATTTTCTTCTGGTGCAGACATTCTTTTGTTGATTTGGAGGTGTGTATAAGGTTGCTGTCATTCTGACAGATGAAATGCTCTGTATCTTCAGCTTTTTAGCAGAGGCCTGAAGGTTCACAATTCCCTCTACTTGACTAAAGCCCCAGTTCCAGTTGCCAAAAAACTGCCACAAAGAATAATGCTGCCTTCACTATGCTTCACTGTGGGTATGGTATTATTTTTGTTTGCAGTGTGTGGTCTTTGCACAAAACATGAATTTAGCAATTATGGTCAAAAAATTAAATCTTGTTCTCAATAAACAACACATTTTTCCCCACATGCTTTTGGCAGACTGTTTTACTGTTTGTAAGAGAAGGCTTCCATCTTTCCACCTTACTTCACAGGAAAGATATATTAATAACAAAGGACTTTTTTACATGCAGTTCACAACCAGAGCTTGCTAGAAATTCCTGTATCGCCTTTAATGTTGCTGTATGCCTTTAAGCATCCTCCCGGATCAATTTTCTTCTTGTCTATTCATAAACTTTTGAGGAATGTTCAAATCAAAGCAGGGGGTGGCGTTGGACAAGTGCCCTCACGCCAGCTTGTCACAGCAATAATGATCACCAAATAAAACCTACAGTGTAAGTAAACAATAGAACACAGCCTGACATGTGACACATTATTGAATTCTGTGTTTTAACCAAAACCTCATGCTGTCCTCACATTACATAGCAAAAACCTGCTGACAGATTCCCTTTAAGCCATTTCCTGATGGTTGTCTTGACAGTGTTCCATGATCTATCTAAAGAATAGGAAATGTTTTTGTACCCTTCTCCTGGTAGCTTACAACACAGCAAAGGGATATCATTGTTGAAAATAGTTTAAGGACCATGACTTTTTCTTTACAATACAACTAAGAAAATGTCAGGATAATCCCATTAGAACCTTAATGTGGGGATAATCAGTCACTTCAAATGATGGCAGTTGTGTACTGACTACTATGTAACATGACTTTAAATTTGATTGCAAATTCTGAATGTAACATCTTCAATAATATTTACACTTATGCAACCACATTATTTTAGTTTTATTGGAATGCTATGTCCCTTGGCCCATGCCCTGTAAACGCTACCTGCAGAGATTGACAATGGCATTTAAAGCACACCTTTATTTTTATTGCACCACTGGAGTGGTGCTTTAAAGTAATTCCACTGCCCACTGTCTCATACTCACCTTCATCCTTTTCCAGCATCGCTCCCGTCGGTCTCCAGTAAAAAAAAGTGACCTGCCGGCAGCTCCAGTGTTTTATGGAATGTGTCGGAGGTCACTTCTTAATACGTTCTGGCTCTCATAGACTTGCATTGACCTACTGTGACGTAGCTTCTGACTTGCAGCCAGTCAGAAGTTATGGGCACAAGGTGGCGCCACTGGATTGGAGTGGTGTCGGTAAAAAGTGAGGCCGCCAGAAGGTGAGTATAAGAACGGGGGCAGGGGGATTACATTTAAAGCACCACTCCAGCACTGAAAAAAACAAACAAAAAAAAACAACACAAAACTGCTGGAGTGGAGATCAGCCCCTGAGCAAGCATCATACACGGGGACCAGACGTTTGATGTACTGGTATGTAGAAAGTCAGTAAGGGGTTAAAGCTGTACACTATAAACTTACATCAGTGGGCAAACAGCAGAAGTGTGCCAGGTGAACATATACTGACAGTCTGCAGTTTCATGTAGGAACTCTGGTTTTCCTTCCCCATTGGATGGGCTGCAACGTAAGAATATGGAGGACGTTGCATTTTTTGTTTTGTCTTTACCACATTGTGAGTCTGAGGTAAAAACAACATCCAAATCATCATCTGTAAATAAAAACAAATATAAAAATAGTCCGAAAAGTTAGAAATCTTGTTTTTTCAAAACAGATGAATACTTAAATGGGCTTCTGGATATTAAAAACATTATTGGGAAGAAGAAATTAAAGGGAAGTTATTAACAAGATAATACAGTCCGATCTGCAGGCACCATGTTATAGAGCAGGGGGAGCGGAGCAGATTGATACATAGCTTTTTTGAAAATAGATTCAGTATATCCTGTGATTTAGTCATTTAATTCTGTCCTTTCTGGGGGTTTTGGTCCAGTGGGCGGTCCCATCGGTGACTCACACCTATCTCTGTACGCACTTTATAGAGAGAAAGCTGTCAGTCACTGCTAGGACCGCCCACTGGAGCAAAAATCCCAGAAAGAGAAGAGGATTCAATGATTAATACTCAGGTTATAATGAATCTTTATTCACAAAACTATGTTTCAAAAAGGAGGACACAAGGAGTGTTCAAAAGTTAGAGTACAAAATTTATTGAACAACTGGAAGAATTCAAATAGAAAACCCACATAAAAATACACAAAATCAGGACACCATGAAATGGCATCCAGTACCATATCAATAACAACTACAATTACACATGATATGGGAAAGAGGATCTGCTGCCACAAAAAAAAAAAACCCAGAACCATAAAGCCCCTTAGTTTAACCCACTATTGGTAAATCTTGCCTAATCTGGCTTCTCCACAGGGCGTCGCTTATGGTCTAACTGAGGTTCAGACCAACCCATGGGAAAGCCCCTGGAATGCATAAGTAAAGTACCAACTGGCCTCCAAAATCCCCATAGGGATATCGCATAGTGATCCTCTTACCAAGTACCGGAGTCCAAATAAATTGAGTCCCACCCCACTCAATTTATTTGGACTCCAGTACTTGGTGAGAGGACCACTATGCGGTATCCCTATGGGGTTTCCCATAGGTTGGTTTGAACCTCAGTTAGACCATAAGTGACGCCCTGTGGAGAAGCCAGATTAGGCAAGAGTTACCAATAGTGGGTTAAACTAAGGGGCTTTATGGTTCTGGATTATTTTTTGAAGCGGCAGATCCTCTTTCCCATATCATGTGTAATTGTTATTGATACGGTACTGGATGCCATTTCATGGTGTCCTGATTTTGTGTATTTTTATGTGGGTTTTCTATTAGAATTTTTCCAGTTTTTCAATAAATTTTGTACATTAACTTTTAAACACTCCTTGTGTCCTCCTTTTTGAAACATGATTTGGTTGGAATTGTATATATAGGGGCCGAGACATGTTTATTGGTTACCCTCAAATATGAGTCTGGGTTTGTGTGTATTATTCACAAAACTACCGTACGTATCATTCTCTCATCTCATGGTTCACATCCAGTCCCTCTTTAGACAAATGATCCCAGGAAATCCAAGATTTCTTCATATTAAAAATCGGTAACAAAAATGGTCAGGCAGTTTGGATACACTCATGATTTTTTTAAAAAAAGGCATCGAGACCAACATGTTTCGACTCCATGATTAAGACCTGCCTGGGTCGAAACATGTTGGTCTTGATGCCTTTTTTTTTTTTTTTCATTAGTGCATTTAAACTGCTTGACGTTTTTTGTTACCCGTTTTTAATATGAAGAAATAAATAGATGTTTTAAGAAATCTTGGATTTCCTGGGATCATTCGTCCAAAGTGGCACTGGATGTTAACCATTTGATGCATACAAAACTTCACCCAGTGGATCCGTGCAGCCTGGAGGACATATTAACCAGAGGAGGTGGTGAGCTGACAATCTCATTTTATATATATTCTTTCATCTCCACCTACTCTCCATCATGGTGCCTGACGGTAGAAAACAATTTTCATGGTGACAGGATACCTTCAAGCTAACAGAAGGAAGTACAGTTAATAAACAGAAAAAAAAAAAAAAAAAAACCATTACTCACATGATAAATTCCTCTTTGCTTCAGCGCTTTTACTAAAATAATGAAATGATGAAATGTTGTACGCCTATGCTATATCCACAGCCAAACACTGGATATACGGGATATCACTTGAGAAGGAAAATCTACAAAGATTTATCAGCTGTAATAGTTTTGTTTCATCTTATCGCATTTACACTTGTTCGTTTTAATTTTTTTTTTTTTTGAAATCTGGATAACCCCTTTCATATTTTTTTTTCCAACATATAAATTATAAAGCCTATTTAGACAAAGACCTTTGAAAAAGTGTCAATGGACCAGTATGTATACATGTGTCTGGACTTTAATGAATGCAGCAGCTCTATAATTTGGTATAAAACAGGGGTGGGCAATTCATTTTCCCAACGTGCCACATGAGAGATCCCGACTGTTGTGGAGGGCCGAACCAATGGGCTGAAATGAATTCTGCTCAATATTATAATAAATTAATTATAATTATTTTATATTAATACTAACTGTATCACTTAATATTCAGCAGAATTAAGTATGCTGACATCCTCCCATATACCATTTGAGCCAGTACACAGCCCCTTCTATATTTAGTAAGAGTCCACACACAGCCCCCTATATACAGTAAAAGTTCCCAGATAGCCTCCCCATGACCAGCATATGACCATGCATGAGAGCCACATACAGCCTACCAATGTGCAGCATAAGAGCCCCATACAACCTACCTTTGTCCAGCATGAGAGCCCCATACAGGCTCCTCTTGTCCAGCATGAGAGCCCCATACAGGCTCCCCTTGTCCAGCATGAGAGGCCCCATGCAGGCTACCCTTGCGCAGCATGAGAGCCCCTTACAACCTACCTTTGTCCAGCATGAGAGCCCCATACAGGCTCCTCTTGTCCAGCATGAGAGCCCCATACAGGCTCCTCTTGTCCAGCATGAGAGCCCCATACAGGCTCCCCTTGTCCAGCATGAGAGGCCCCATGCAGGCTACCCTTGCGCAGCATGAGAGCCCCTTACAGGCTCCCCTTGTGCAGGATGACAGCCTCATACAGGCTCCTTGTCCATCACGGGAGACCCATACAGCCTACCCTTGACCAACATGAGAGACCCATACAGCCTACCCTTGTCCCATGACAGCCCCATACAGGCTCCCCTTGTGCCACATGAGAGCCCCATACAAGCTCCCCTTGTCCAGCCTGAGAGCCCCCATACAGGCCCTCCTTGTCCAGGATAAGAGCCCCATACAGGCTCTCCTTGTCCAGGATAAGAGCCCCATACAGGCTCCCCTTGTCCAGCTCGAGAGCCCCACACAGGCTCTCCTTGTCCAGCACGAGAGCCCCATACAGGCTCCCCTTGCACAGCACGAGAGCCCCATACAGGCTCCCCTTGAGCAGCATTAGAGCCCGATACAGGCTCCTCTTGTGCAGCACGAGAACCCGATACAGGCTCCCCTTGACCAACATGAGAGACCCATACAGCCTACCCTTGTCCCATGAAGGCTCCCTTTGTCCCATGAGAGCCGCATACAGGTTCCCCTTGTGCCGCATGAGAGCCCCATACAGGCTCCCCTTGCCCAGCATGAGAGCCCCATACTGGCTCCCCTTGCCCAGCATGAGAGCCCCATACAGGCTCCCCTTGCCCAGCTCGAGAGCCCCACACAGGCTCTCCTTGTCCAGCACGAGAGCCGCCTACAGGCTCCCCTTGTTCAGCATGAGAGCCCCATACAGACTCCCTTTGTCCAGCATGAGAGCCCTATACAGGCTCCCCTTGTCCAGCATGAGAGCCACATACAGGCTCCCTTTGTCCAGCATGAGAGCCCTATACAGGCTCCCCTTGTCCAGCATGAGAGCCACATACAGGCTCCCTTTGTCCAGCATGAAAGTCCCCATACAGGCTCCCCTTGTGCAGCATGAGAGCCCCATACCACCCTCCCCGTGTCCAGCATGAGGACCCCATAGCCTTTTCTCGTCCAGCATGAGACCCCATAGACTTCCCATATCCAGCAAAACAACCCATACATATGAAAAAAACACCCAAAACCCCCCAAAAAAACACCACATACCTAGTTCCCGTTCCCACCTGGCGCTCTGCCAGTGCCTTTGCGCGCTCAGATACACTGACTCTTGGCAGTGAACAGCTGACGCGATAAAATTACGCCATTGCGTTAGCGGTCTCACAGGCTGATTGGTGGAAGAAGGGTTAGGTGGGCCCTCCTCCGCCAATGCATTCACCACTGCCTGCATCCCGAGGATGCAGATACCCGTTACAGCGGGCGGCAGCAGACAGGCTGGGGAGGGCAAGGTACGACCTATAGGCCATTGTTTTCAGGGGGCCAGACAGCAACAGACAAAGACGGATGTGGCTTGCACTTTGTCCAGGTCTTGTCTAGAAAAACGCAGCAGCTTTATCTGGTGTCACATTACGGGAACAGCAGCTCTCTCCATTGTGCACAGGCAGAACTTTTAAAGAGTAACAATCGTTCTAATTTGTATTTCATAAATAAACAGGACACTTAAAAATAAGAAACCTTGTAATATATCTTATCACAGAAATCTGCTTCTTACTTCTCCTGAACGGATCTTTCACTCTGAATTCATGGGTAAAATTTGAATCAGTGAAGATACATTTTGCCATTACTGAAATGGGAAATAAAGGATGTGCTCAAAGTTCTATCAAGGGGAGAAAAAGTGGGAAGGAGCTACAGGCAGACAAACATTCTGCTGCAAGTTCTCTTGAAACATCAGTTACAGTTCTCCATAGAACTTTATAAGCACCAACTGTCATCTGTTATCTCAGTAATGGGTAGATCTGTTTACACTGAATAAGTCTATTGATTTATGGGGCAAACAAACAAAAATAAAACAATGGTTATTATTCAAAGAATTCTAAAGACCCAAGTTTTTTAGTATTTTATCTATGGACAATGGTTAAGGTGTTACTGTCATTTCAGGAGAGCTTGCAGCAGATTATCTGTGTTGGTCTCTAGCTCCTTAACACCACCATAGAATATTATGAGCAGCAACTATCCTCTCCTATATCAGTAATGGGAAAGTCTGTCTTCACTGAATACAGATTTTACCCGTGAATTGAGATTGTGATCATGAAAGATTAGTCTAGGAGAAGAAAGAAGCAAATTTCTCTAATAATATATATTACAAAGCTTCTTATTTTAATAAGTACTATTGATTTATGAACATAAAATAAAAAGACAGTTAACTCTTTAAGGCGTAAAAACGACAGTATCTTTGAGCTCCGTGGTTCCGCTGGTGTAGATGGCACCAGCCGCTGGACTCGGTGATCGGCGGCAGCAATGCAGATATGACGTGACTGCTAAAGACTATAATCAAAATGTTCGAAACTAAGATTATTTTTATCACGACAAACAAATTTATACAAAAAGGTTGAAATGGGAAAACTACTTTAAGTTCTACTTTAAAGGGGTATTCCCATCTCTAAGATCCCATCCCAATATATAATAGGTGTAATAATAATATTAGCATTTCTCCAATTACAAATTTAGTATAGATCTCCTGACTGGTTATGTCGTTAATGTCATTTGCAGGGCATTGCAAAAGCTTATGTATCCATGGTACTGACCATTCACATAGTGACAGTTACTTAGTTGCTAGTGGTCGTAACATGGATATCTAAGGTACTGCAATGTTTGCACATGAGGTGACAGCGAATCTGGAGAACTATACTACAGTTCTAATTTGATGTATTTGCTGTTATGATACGTGCTATATATTGGGATAGGATCTTGGAGATAGGAATATGCTTTTAAAGCTTTCACTTTTTTTTTTTTAAAGAAAGGGTTTAAGATCCTAATTTTGCTCTTGTAAGATGGATGGAAACATTTCCTCACCATCAAGATAAAACTTTACATCACTGGTGGCGCCAACAGCTCGAGTGAAATCCTGGTTAATCTTTACTTGGCATATGGCGGCCTTGTGACATTTCTTATAGGTGGAGTTCTCTATTCCAGAAAGCTGGACTTGGTATACATACTGATCCTTGCTCCTTATATCACCATAAGCTGTGTATGACCTGTCGGGGGAAAAAAGCTTGTTAATATTATAGCTGTAGGACTACTGGAGGGGCTTATGCTTATTGTGCACCCTCTAACTCCATGACTTGCTATATAATACAGTGGAAAGGCAGACATCCATCTTATAGGTAGACTGAAGACACCAAGTTTCTAATGTTATTAAGCATTTTTTCTGACCAGGTTTGCCCTTGTCAGTGCAGTGGGTTACTAGATACAACAGGTCACAGAATCTGTGATAATAGCAATTTTGCTACAAACACAAATTGATGCATGCACCACTACTGTTGCTTCAATTTCATATTACATGCATTCAACATGAAAGCCTTATTAGAGAAGTTATCAAGTAACACTATTAGGTCATGCGGACATGATCAGGATGACATTTTGGGTGTTAGGGGCACTAGAGAGCTTCAATAGATAAAGTCTATGGCAAACTGTCAAATTATAGGTTGCTGGCAATAAAATGATTATTGGTGGCAGGCATATTCCCTGGCAATGCTCCCTCATCTACTATTTATTATATCCCTCAGTCTAGAATAGCTGATAGTGGGAGTTTCCACAGGGTTAGAATACTTTAGATTTATTGGCCCATTTAAAAACCAAATTACATGACTCAATTAACTACTATGTGACAGCAATGACAACCCTTAATAGGATAAACTCCCATGCCACACTTACTTTTTGTAGATGCTGGTTAAATCGATCTTTACATCATTTTCTACATTTATTATTCCATTTGTCATAGTAACTTCCTTCGGAATAATAGCACACGCTGCTCGCGTCTCCCACTTTATGTAATAGCGACAAGACTGTGGATCAAACCTAGGGGAAATGATAGACGATACTGGTAACAGCCAGCTAATATTATAATAATAATAATAATAATAATAATAATAATAATAATAATAATAATAATAAAATATATATATATATATATATATATATATATATATATATATATATATATATATATATATATATATATATTCAGATGCTGGATGAAAGAAGATATACACTGTAGGTGTTAAAATCTGAGAGCCAAAGGACATCTTCCGTGAAACTAATACTGCCCTATAAATAATATGTCCCTTACAAATCCTTTTTCCACAGCATGCCATGTCCTTGGTCATTGTGTCATATATGATATTACAGTTAATAAGGCCATAACTGCACACAGTAAGCTACTGAATGAGTGAGGGAATAACACCGAACTCGTGATGGCATGAATTTACCTTTTCTGATTACGTTAGCAACAATTTAGCCTTATTCTCACTTTCATCAACAAAGTCATGTGCATTAGCTTCAGTAACATTACTTAAAAGGTAATGTGCCATCAGAAAACAGCCTATAGTTTAAATCAATGTTTAAATAAATTTTTATTTTAAACATTTTGGCTTTTTTTTTTTTTTAAACATAATATTGGTCACAATCTGTAGTTTAAAAAAAAATTCTTGTAATTTTCACTAACTACTGTGGCTTTTTTTTTTTCTAGATAAACTTCCTATTGTTTCAGGAAACAACACATGTACGTATCTTTGTATTCAAGTGACAAATGAGTTGCACAAAGATCATTCTTCAGGGAAGGTCAGCAGTGAAATCCCCTATTGTGATTGGTGTATCATCTGTTATCTGCTGAGTATCGAGGTCTGACCTGTCATTCTAATACTTCCTGTGATAATATGGAGACGATGTAAAATTTTCTTGAAAGAACAGGAAGTATGTGTCTAAAAAGCCCAATTATTTTTAAGAAAGATCGTAATAAGAAAAAAAATCATTGCTTTTTTAGTACAATATAAGTATGGCAAAAACCTAATTTTAACAATAGGTCACTTTTTGATGACATTCTCCCTTTAAATGGTGTGCTAGGCCTCTTTCACACCTCAGTCTTTCTTTTTTCCATTACAATGTGTGAAAAAAACGGATCCAGCAAATATTTCTGCTGGATCCATTTTTTTTCTCATAGACTTGTATTAGCAACGGATTGTGATGGATGGCCATCCATTTCATCCGTCATGTGCTAGATAGTTAGTAAAATTGCTGTCCGTCGGGGCGGAGACAACGCAAAGAGGAACATTTTTTCTGTAAGTCAGAAAATCGCTCAGCGACGCAGGATCCGTCGCTGACCGTCAAAATCAGGAATCCAGATACGTATGCCGTCTTTTGAAACTGAGCATGCGCGGAAGAATTTCCCATCAGGGTAATTCATTCTCGCTCTCTCTCTCTTTTTACTATTGATGCTGCCTATGCAGTATCAATAGTAAAATAATATAATGTTAAAAATAATAAAACTGATACGTCATCGGGTCATTTCACAAGGCATTACTGGGAACGGGAGCTGCCGGCAGCATCGCGAGCATCGGGAAGGCCGCGGGAAGGCTGCGGGGGACGCCGGAAGGTAAGAATATCACGATTTTTAATTTTTATTATTTTTAACCTGGGTTGTGTTGTGTATGCGTTCTCGCAGCGGAAAAACGCGGCGAAGACGCATACACAAGGTGTGCACATAGCCTCGACGGATCCGACACAAAAACGGACCCAGTGCATCCGTTTTTTACAATCTGCACAGGATCCGTCTTTTCAACATTTTGACGGAGTGTGACTGATTGTAGAAAACGAAAGTGTGAAAGAGGCCTAACAAGTTTGAAAGTCATAACCTATCCACAGTACAGGTGATATGTTGATAGCTCGTGGGTCCCACTTGTGTAGACCCACGAGCAGCCCCATGTAAACTATTGTCAATGCGTTCTATAGAGGCGATTCAAGAGGTGGGATCAACCATGGATATGTGACAACTTTCAAACTTGTGCAAACCTTTTATACATCTACTGTATTTCTACTTATCCGAGAGCCCCAGCTCTTATGTATCAGCCAGACAACCTAGATGGCAGTTCTATAGAAGCGACTGATTATGGCCTAACAACGAGCAGGACAGAAGAGGTGGTTATATGGACAAAGTCCTCAGATCTTAGAGCGATGTCTTATATCAAGACATTATGCAATGTAACACTTACTTTTCCAATACAGGCTTGGCTGTTACACTGTTACATATAAGGTTTATAGTAGTCGAGAATCTTTGCTCCTTTCCACACGTGTCTCCATTTGAATAGGTCACTGAAATGATTTTATCTGGTGGATGCACAGAATGGTTATAGGAGAGGTTACTGATGAGCATTACATTCACTGACTCGAATACAGCCAGCTCATTTTATAGCCAAATCACAAACTTAGGTAACAATTTACATAATGGTCACGTTTAAGCCATTAAGATGTTCACAATAGCACGTATAAAGAGTTGTGATGTTAAATTTACAGGATCCATAACAGATCCGGGTAATAAAGTGCGAAGCGATTAGGACATTATGGATATAGGAAGGGGCAATGTTGTCTTTCCTGAGTATATCAATGTGCCAGGATCTTACGTAATTTATTAATGTCAAAAGAAAAGCCACAAACACATAGTCCACACTTGCTATAGTGACATCCAAAATTAACACCTTTAGACCAAACTTCACCATAGGGTATAATATGACACCAAATTCACAACATTTTCTGATAATTATTTGAGGGAATAAATATATTTAAACACAAAAAACTCCGGCATAACCAAAAATTAAGTATAAAAGACAAGTACAAAGTTTATTAATCAATAACAATTAAATCACAAATACATATGTATATCTGCTGTATGCAGTATATATCAAACAGGAAAAATGAGATAAGGAGAACATGACGGTACGTCAGGTGGCATGTGGTTTAACAGGAAATCATCCCTAGAAGGTGCGCACAGTATACAGCTATATCAGTAGGTCAGGAAAATAGTAAACAGCTTAACAAAGCGCCAACAGTACATCAGACTATTCCCAACATACTGACCATACAGCGCATAATTACGCTATCAATTGTGCACACTTCCCCATAGATCAGAGGGAAACCAGACCACACTTCACCTGATTGCCCCGGACGCGCGTTTCGCGGTGAGCTTTTTCAACAGGGGTTAATATAATGCCCGTCTATTGTGCTTATATATCAATGGTACCGGAAGTATGGCCGGAAAACGGCGCATGCGCAATTGCAGCCCATGCGCGCCCTCTCCTGTGGCCGTCACAACAGAGCGTCCATGTAGGCGGACCAATATAAATAAGGGAGCAGTGACATGTCGCGTAGTATACCACACAAGTGGAATTACACGAAATGAATTCTCGGAACTTAAATTCCCTGCTCCCATCCGATGTTTTAAAGGTCCTACATCTCAAGATGTTAGGAGAGGCGACATGTCCCGCAAGGATAACAGCCTTGTCATGGGTTGCTTGTGCCAAAAAAGTTTAAGCAACCCACGACAAGGCTGTTATCCTTGCGGGACATGTCGCCTCTCCTAACATCTTGAGATGTAGGACCTTTAAAACATCGGATGGGAGCAGGGAATTTAAGATCCGAGAATTCATTTCATGTAATTCCACTTGTGTGGTATACTACGCGACATGTCCCTGCTCCCTTATTTATATTGGTCTCACATCGAGAGAACTAAAAGTTAGGACGCGCGAACATGTGCGCGATATTATAGCTGCCAAGGAAGTGACAGACATATCTTGCCTTAAAACGTTGCCGAGACACTTTCGGACACACCACGGGTCCGACCCCAGTGGCTTAAAGGTGAGGGGCATAGACAGGGTTCATGGAGGTATCAGGGGTGGCAATATGGTTAATATCCTGGCACAATGTGAGTGCAGATGGATCGTCACCCTTGACACCATTGCCCCCAAAGGACTCAACGAAAAGTTGAGCTTTGCCCCCTTTTTGTGACCTACCCCGTCAAAAAATACATATATTTTTTGATATATTTTTTCATATTTTTTGATATGTCCCACTTTTTCGTCTTGTCTGTGTGACTTGTCAAATTTGTAAGGAGCATTTGGGGTGGTTTTCCTCTCTCTGTTGATATCCCATAATTTCCACCCATTTTTAATTGTACTTGTTTACTCATTGTCTTTTTAGCTTTTAATTTTGTTTATTGACCGTGAGCCCAGAGGTCGTATGAAATATGGCGGACCCTTCTTCACCTATATGGATCATAGAAAATAAGATTTCTTCTTTTCGTCGTACTATAGACACTATGCACTGTTAACACTTTAATAGGTTTAAGTGGGATATTTATTATTCATTTTGTCTAGATATCTTTTTGCAATAACTTATGGGCTTATGTGCTCTTTTAGTGCTCTATACTCACTGTTCTTTAGTTATGTTCTGTTAATGAAGTGGGTTTTTCTTCCCCTCTTTTATGCAGGTTGATCACTATAATACGTTCTGCCACACATATAGTCCTTTTAGATGTGTCCGCACCCTCGGTCTTCTTCAAAATGGCGGCTGATGGAGTGCATGCGCGCTTGTCGGCTCTGATGCCCGCCCCCTCTAGTGGCTATCTAAGGCTACGTTCACATTTGCGTTGTGCGCCGCAGCGTCGGCGCCGCAGCGCACAACGCAAACAAAAACGCGGCAAAACACACGCTAAAACGCTGCGTTTTGCGCCGCATGCGTCCTTTTTGGCCGAAAGTTGGACGCAAAAAAAATGCAACTTGAAGCGTTTCTTGCGTCCAACGCTTGCGGCCATGCGGCGCAAAACGCAGCACAACGCATGTCCATGCGTCCCCATGTTAAATATAGGGGCGCATGACGCATGCGGCGACGCTGCGGCGCCCGACGCTGCGGCGCTGACCGCAAATGTGAACGTAGCCTAATGTGAACAGCGCGCCGATGTAAGATGACGTCACTAGGCAGGTTTCCGCCTACATGGACGCTCTGTTGTGACGGCCACAGGAGAGGGCGCGCATGGGCTGCAATTGCGCATGCGCCGTTTTCCGGCCATACTTCCGGTACCATCTATAATATAACGCTGGGAGCGTCACTCTGTCCGAAGCCTTTATAGACTGCGCAGGCGCGACGCTCCTAGCGTTACATTATAGTGTCAGGAAAAAAAAAATGGCGCCGGAAGGCGCGGACTGCCGGGAGCAGGGGGTCGGGAGCAGGGGGACACCGTCCAATATTTCCGCCCTGATTATGCTGTGGCACTTCATGCCACAGCAATTTGTTACGCCCGCCATTCCTTTCCGGCGCCATTGTCTTGCTCCTCCTGGTGCCGGAATCGGCGCCTGCGCAGTCCGCGCTTTCCGGCGCCATTTTCTTGAAGACACATTGCAGTGTGTCTTCAAGAAAATGGCGCCGGACAGCGCGGACTGCGCAGGTAGGTGCCGATTCCGGCACCAGGATGACACAGAAAATGGCGCCGGAAAGGAATCAGGTAGCGCAAGTAACAAATTGCTGTGCCATGAGGCTGTGGCACTTCATGCCACAGCTATTTGTTACTTACGCCACCTGATTCATTTCCGCTGCCATTTTCTTGGTCCTGCTCCCGGAATCGGCGCCTGCGCAGTCCGCGCTTTCCGGCGCCATTTTCTTGAAGACACATTGCAGTGTGTCTAAAAGAAAATGGCGCCGGAAAGCGCGGACTGCGCAGGCGCCGATTCCGGGAGCAGGACCAAGAAAATGGCGGCGGAAATAAATCAGGTGGCGACAGCCGCCGCACCCAGCACAGCCACCGCACCCAGCACAGCCGCCTACAGCCACGCACAGCTGCATACAGCCACGCACAGCCGCCGCACCCAGCACAGCCGCCGCCCTGAGCACAGCCACGCACAGCCGCCGCACCCAGCACAGCCGCCGCACCCAGCACAGCCGCCGCCCTGAGCACAGCCACGCACAGCCGCCGCACCCAGCACAGCCGCCTACAGCCACACACAGCTGCATACAGCCACGCACAGCCGCCGCACCCAGCACAGCCGCCGCCCTGAGCACAGCCACGCACAGCCGCCGCACCCAGCACAGCCGTCCACAGCCGCCGCACCCAGCACAGCCGTCCACAGCCGCCGCACCCAGCACAGCCGCCGCACCCAGCACAGCCACGCACAGCCGCCCGCACTCAGCACAGCCGCCCGCACTCAGCACAGCCACGCACAGCCGCCCGCACTCAGCACAGCCGCCCGCACTCAGCACAGCCGCCCGCACTCAGCACAGCCGCCCGCACTCAGCACAGCCGCCCGCACTCAGCACAGCCGCCCGCACTCAGCACAGCCGCCCGCACTCAGCACAGCCGCCCGCACTCAGCACAGCCGCCCGCACTCAGCACAGCCGCCCGCACTCAGCACAGCCGCCCGCACTCAGCACAGCCGCCCGCACTCAGCACAGCCGCCCGCACTCAGCACAGCCGCCCGCACTCAGCACAGCCGCCCGCACTCAGCACAGCCGCCCGCACTCAGCACAGCCGCCCGCACTCAGCACAGCCGCCCGCACTCAGCACAGCCGCCCGCACTCAGCACAGCCGCCCGCACTCAGCACAGCCGCCCGCACTCAGCACAGCCGCCCGCACTCAGCACAGCCGCCCGCACTCAGCACAGCCGCCCGCACTCAGCACAGCCGCCCGCACTCAGCACAGCCGCCCGCACTCAGCACAGCCGCCCGCACTCAGCACAGCCGCCCGCACTGATGGGGGCGCAGGATGGAGCAGCACGTGATAGGATGGGGGCGCAGGATGGGAGCCCATGACAGGATGGGGATGCAGGATGGAGCAGCACATGACACGGTGGAGCAGCACATGACAGGATGGGGGCGCAGGATGGAGCAGCACATGACACGGTGGAGCAGCACATGACAGGATGGGGCGCAGGATGGAGCAGCACATGACACGGTGGAGCAGCACATGACAGGATGGGGGCGCAGGATGGAGCAGCACATGACACGGTGGAGCAGCACATGACAGGATGGGGATGCAGGATGGAGCAGCACATGACACGGTGGAGCAGCACATGACAGGATGGGGGCGCAGGATGGAGCAGCACATGACAGGATGAGAGAGCAAGATGGGAGCAGCACATACCAGGATGGAGACCATATACCAATATAAATGCTCGCCACCCGGGCGTAGAACGGGTTCAATAGCTAGTTGATATATAAGCACAATAGACGGGCATTATATTAACCCCTTTTGAAAAAGCTCACCGCGAAACGCGCGTCCGGGGCAATCAGGTGAAGTGTGGTCTGGTTTCCCTCTGATCTATGGGGAAGTGTGCACAATTGATAGCATAATTATGCGCTGTATGGTCAGTGTGTTGGGAATAGTCTGATGTACTGTTGACGCTTTGTTAAGCTGTTTACTATTTCCCTGACCTACTGATATAGCTGTATACTGTGCGCACCTTCTAGGGATGATTTCCTGTTAAACCACATGCCACCTGACGTACCGTCATGTTCTCCTTATCTCATTTTTCCTGTTTGGTATATACTGCATACAGCAGATATACATACCGTATGTATTTGTGATTTAATTGTTATTGATTAATAAACTTTGTACTTGTCTTTTAAACTATGTTGTATTGGACCGATTTACTCCATTTTCTTTTGCTGAACTATTTCTGGAGTTGTCCAGTTGAGTGGATGCCCTTGGGGCATTCGGGGAGAGTTTTATACTCTCAAATTGATTATAGATTGGTGGTTTCTGATTATGTCTACAAAAATTAAGTATATATAGTTCACTGGCTCAAAAAAATCTGATGATTGCCTGTGCTAGTTGCATAAGCTGCAAAGATGAATATAATCAATGGCTACAGCAGTCACAGCCTGTACTACTGGCATCATGCCTCCTGTAGCCAAGCACTGAGCCATTAATGGTTATAGCCAAATATTGGCTGCAGCCGCCATGTTCTGAGTCATTGTAAACTATCACAGGGAGGATGGTCAGAGCATAGATTACTGGGCCAAAGAAAAGGTAACTTCACTAAGGACAAAGGCCTTCACTAATTTCAACTCATTTAATTTGAGGCCAATTTTTGTTTTTTATTTTACTTACTCCCCACTGTCTTCCAAAAGAGTTGGAATGGAGAAAACAAATTCTGCAATTCCTTCACTGTTTCAGCCTTCTGTGTTTACTGTGCAGTAAAAAAACAATAATGCTAACTTTATTTTTTCGGCTCAGTACAATTATGCCGATACCAAATTTCTATTTTTTTTTTGTACTGCTTTAAAGGAAAAAAAAATCTTTTGCAAAAATTTAGCTTGTGTTACCATATCCTGATTGCTTTTTTTATGGGTCAAGATAATGAAATAGACTCAGCTTCTGAACCATGCTTGCTGACCCGACCATCCATACGGCACATAAGGGGCATATCAAGAAGTAGTTAAAAATGCGTAGTCCGTCTCTGAAGGCATAAAAGACACAACTGGCCAAATCCACATTTGATTGAGGTCGTCATAAAAATGTATTAAACTTAAACCATGGTCACTACGCTCTTCTCCCTACCCTACAGACGTCAAAAGAATATAATTGCATGAAGTTCTCCCTATCCCAGCAGAAGAGGATATAGTCTGTTCTTACTAAAAGGAGAAGGTATACAGGGGCTGACACAGTTTTCCCCTCATATAGGTCTCTAAGCAGTGCAGACCAATTCTTGGCTTACCTTGCAAAGTCACTTTCTGCGTATACACCTGCCCTAAAACCTGGACATGTCCATTACTTTCCCGGCACACACTTGCTGTTTCTGGACACCCACTAGGCCCTTGGTTTACCCTTTGGCAAAGGTTAATATAATACCTGTATACAACAATAAAATACATAATTATAGTTAGATAATACTGTGGAATCCTTTGTGCTACAGCCAGATTCTGTGTACAAGTAGAACATAAGAACTTACCTATCACCGTTATGAATAACAATCCAGCATCCCGTCATCGAGGACAGCATTCTAAGGTCATACATCTGGTGATTAAAAATAAACTTGCAGTCTAATTTTTTGGGAAGACAAGCTAGCTGCGTTTTCCATTCAAAGGTAACTGAACACCCATTAGTCTCACTCAATATGGTAGGAGATCCCTTTCCAGAACTTTCATCGCATTTAAAGAAGATAGTGGAACGCCTCTTTTCGGATGCTTGAAAGTAACAAAAAACAAAAAGTTATCCAATGTTTTCCAAGTACTGTAGGTTCCAAATTATAATAAATCTATTAATAACAAGAAATAGAATAAGTCACAGTTTCACGCACCCCTCAGGGCCTGGCACTAAGCACATGTGCCAGCTTTGTCTGAAGTATTCTTATAAACAAGAGTGAAGTTACAGAAAATCAACGTCTTATTAAACCTACTTGGATAACATTTCCCCCAGCTTCCAGTTGTCTCAGGATTGGCAACTGTTCCGCACCACAAACTCTGTCTGTCATCTGTAGTGCACGTGTTATAGGTTTTACCTTTATAGGTGAATGGTAGGATACAGACATCACCATTTTCAGTCACTATTGCAAAAAAAAGAAAAGGAAAACGCTTGTAACAAAACTAAAAGACCAATAGTTCAGACGCCGAAAAATTACAACTGGTTAAGAGATCTTCTATTTTACTGGAAAAATTGACTCAATGTAACATGTAAAGTAACCTTCCAAGTATGTAACCCCAAATCGCCATTACCTATAGGAGAATACTTAGCAAATTAAAGCTGCACTTTAGGAGAGTACCAATGGCATTTTTGACTGGTCTAAACATATGTGTGCCCTAAACATCGGGCAGCACGAAACAGGGAAAGGCTACCACTTTACAAAGAGCTATGTTTTACTGTCACGTTTCACAGTTGTCTTGGCTGTTCCCCATTGGCTTGGAATGATTGACAGGTCACTACCCGTAATTACAAGATGTGAAAAAACAACCTAGATGATTTGCCTTAAAGTTCCCTTAACTATAAAGCTCAGCACAAGTCCTGCTGTAACACATTCAGCTTTCAGTGCTCTGTTCCAACTACCGTACTCTGTTATCTATTTATTAAGATATAGAGGCAACAGGGCATTTGACCAAGCACACCAGCTTGGAACAGCGAGAGCCATTAGGACAATTGCTATGGGTGAAGCAGATGCGAGGGGCTGGTGCGTTTGAAAGATGTGTAGCGGCATCTTGTTGGGGGATGAGAGGAAGGAGGTAAGCCGATAACTGCTGTATAGAAATCGATGATGGGACACCAGAGTTTTATTCATAATAGTGATTGGTAAGTTCTTATGTTATACTTGTACTCAGAATCTGTCTGTAGTACAAAGGATTATACAGTCCTACATGCTCTATTCTACAGGAGGCGGGGACAGTGACGGCAGCTCTGATTGGGTGCCAGCGTCACATGTCACAACAACCGCACGGGAGCCCTGGGAGTGTGAGTGCCGACACCGCTGGAATAGCGCCGACACGGGAGGAGAGTATACGCTTTATTATGTTATGGGAGCCAAACATTTTGATCAAGAAGGGGGTTATCCTAGTAGTGGACAACCCCTTTGAGCTCTGTCTGGAAATATAACTACTGCATACTTTTGGCTAAGTTCTGGGCAGGCACTATTTTTCAAGCTCCATGGAAAAAAGCTGTATACTATAGGAAAAAAAAAAACCACTAAAAGCTCTCATTCCACGAGAAGGACAACAGAACACACTTTTATTATTTCACTGTCACTCCTAATGAATTTTATTTTTCTTTCTTTTATCTTCATCCTCCGACTAAAAAAGCCACCCCAATACCCAGTGGCGTAACTACAAAGTTATGGGCCCCGGTGCGAACTTCCAAATGGGGCCCCCCCCCCCTACCTCCGTGACGCCCCCCCACCCCCTTCCCCTAGATACGCCTCGGACTGTTGCAGGAATCTCCTGCACTGCAACATGGTGTTGGGTGCCAGCACAGCCCGCACAGTGGTATATCCAGCACAGCCCGCACAGTGGTATATCCAGCACAGCCCGCACAGTGGTATATCCAGCACAGCCCGCACAGTGGTATATCCAGCACAGCCCGCACAGTGGTATATACAGCACAGCCCGCACAGTGGTATGTACAGCACAGCCCGCACAGTGGTATATACAGCACAGCCCGCACAGTGGTATATACAGCACAGCCCGCACAGTGGTATATACAGCACAGCCCGCACAGTGGTATATACAGCACAGCCCGCACAGGGGTATATACAGCACAGCCCGCACAGGGGTATATACAGCACAGCCCGCACAGGGGTATATACAGCACAGCCCGCACAGGGGTATATACAGCACAGCCCGCACAGGGGTATATACAGCACAGCCCGCACAGGGGTATATCCAGCACAGCCCACACAGGGGTATATACAGCACAGCCCGCACAGGGGTATATACAGCACAGCCCGCACAGGGGTATATACAGCAGAGCCCGCACAGTGGTATATACAGCACAGCCCGCACAGTGGTATATACAGCACAGCCCCCACAGGGGTATATACAGCACAGCCCGCACAGGGGTATATAGAGCACAGCCCACACAGGGGTATATACAGCACAGCCCGCACAGGGGTATATCCAGCACAGCCCACACAGGGGTATATACAGCACAGCCCGCACAGGGGTATATACAGCACAGCCCGCACAGGGGTATATCCAGCACAGCCAGCACAGGGGTATATACAGCACAGCCGGCACAGGGGTATATACAGCACAGCCCGCACAGTGGTATATACAGCAGAGCCAGCACAGGGGTATATAGAGCACAGCCCGCACAGGGGTATATACAGCACAGCCCGCACAGGGGTATATACAGCACAGCCCGCACAGGGGTATATACAGCAGAGCCCACACAGGGGTATATACAGCAGAGCCCGCACAGGGGTATATGCAGCACAGCCAGCACAGGGGTATATAGAGCACAGCCAGCACAGGGGTATATACAGCACAGCCCACACAGGGGTATATACAGCACAGCCCGCACAGGGGTATATACAGCAGAGCCCACACAGGGGTATATACAGCAGAGCCCGCACAGGGGTATATGCAGCACAGCCAGCACAGGGGTATATAGAGCACAGCCAGCACAGGGGTATATACAGCACAGCCCGCACAGGGGTATATACAGCACAGCCCGCACAGGGGTATATACAGCAGAGCCCACACAGGGGTATATACAGCACAGCCCGCACAGGGGTATATACAGCAGAGCCCACACAGGGGTATATACAGCAGAGCCCGCACAGGGGTATATGCAGCACAGCCAGCACAGGGGTATATAGAGCACAGCCAGCACAGGGGTATATACAGCACAGCCCGCACAGGGGTATATACAGCACAGCCCGCACAGGGGTATATACAGCAGAGCCCACACAGGGGTATATACAGCAGAGCCCGCACAGGGGTATATGCAGCACAGCCAGCACAGGGGTATATAGAGCACAGCCAGCACAGGGGTATATAGAGCACAGCCAGCACAGGGGTATATAGAGCACAGCCCGCATCTCATCTCCCCCCCCCCCCCCCCCCCCCGATAATGGCCCCACAGTCCGGTGAAAAAGAAAAAAAAAAACTCTCCTCACCTTTCCTTTTGCCCGCGCTGCTCCTGGTGGCTGCAGTCTGCCCAGGACACTGCAGGTGCGCGATGATATGACGTCATCGCGCACCCGCAGTGTACTGTCAGAGGCAGAGCGGGGAATGATGGGAGAGGGAGCGTCAGGTGACGCTCTCCTCCATCATTGCATTGAACTATACCGGTGTCATAGACGCCGGTATAGTTAAATGCGGCGGCGGCGGCGAGGAACAGTGCAGCGGCCCACTACTGGCATCGGCTCTTCTGGCATTTGCCAGAAGTGCCCGATGTCCAGCCCGGCCCTGCCCTGCCCTGCCGGCCCGGGGCCCCTGACCTGCGGGGCCCGGTCGCAATGGCGACCGCTGCGACCGCGGTCGTTACGCCCCTGCCAATACCCTCTCCTCACACTGATTTCTCCTTCACTTACACACGATTTCCATCGTCTCTTCCGACTCTTGTTCACTTGTTCTTTTCTTTATTGTTCCCCTCAGAAAAAACATTAATTTGTTGGACCTCCTCTAACTCCAACTAATTTCCTTTTCACCTACCTATTCTTTATCACTTTTCAAAGCACCATTTCATACACAAAATTGTCCCTCGCTTGATTTTTCCCACCTATAACTTTTTTTTTTTTCATTAAGATATTACCCTATGCTCTGTTTCCCAACAGTATTTATCTAACAGAAAGCAAGTCAATTGCAAACTTGCATATTTTCATAACAATTAAGCAAAGCAATTTAATAACTTGAGACTATTCCTTTAAGGTAGGCAATAATCTTGAAGCAAGGTAAAGTACAGTATATTGTTCTGGTACGTAGTCTTCTAATTCAGAAAGACATTTAGGCTCCCATCAGTTCTATGCTGGAACCAGTTATTGTGTAAACTACAACAAGTACAGGAATGAGAACGTCTAAACTATACACCGAGTCACTTTGGGTACAATAAAAACACAAAACTGGGAAATACTAGAAATTAAATGGAATCATAAAACTACCAAATAACTGTTCATGATGTTTTCTTACCTGGTGGACAAGGGTCTCCCCCGGCATACTGAAGTACCACCATATTCCCTTGGTGATCATACTCCATTTCAAAGGCATTTGCATTTCCAAAAGAGACAAAGTTTCCAGACTGAAGACACACAGCACCACTACATTTGCCAGTCGGCACATTTTGTGCAGGAGAGCACACGCCAATATAGTAAGTGTTTAGACCAGTTGCCTGAAATTAAAAATTCTTATTCATATTAAACTGAACATTTATAGAGACATATAAAAAGTCATTTTGTTTTTCACAACTCCCTAAATAACCATCTTGCCTCCTACACTGGGAAACTGCTTCATTTCTCTTATTCATTTTTTCGTTTCAGACAAAATGTAAAGTGGCTGCACTGGTTGCATGATGCAAAAAAGGTCAAAGGCAGCAAGTGACATTACATGACCGCGGAAGCCAATCAGCAGCCACAATCAATTACGTTTCAAGAATCTAAGGAACCTTTTGTAAAGAACAGTCATAAGTGTAGATAAAAAGAAACCCATTGTCCCGTTCCCTAGAATGAGAATATCTAAATACCCACTGATAGGAGTATTATCAACTCAAGCACCCACAGGTGTGATATCCTCTATCTATACCTTTTTGTTAAACTCTAAAATCACATCCACTCAGCTCGCCGAAGAACGCAAGTGGCGACACTTAATACCCTCTATCACTGATGATCAGTGGAGCAATATCCTGGGGGCACATACAAGGTGTCACCTGCTGCAAACAACAAGTTAATACAGTTGTATATTCTTCACCAATCCAATCTGACCCCACGTAGATTACATAAATTTGGTAGAGGGGCAACTGATGAATGTCATAGGTGTGGGGAATTGGGGGCAGATTTCTGGCATCTAATTTGGAACTGTAGAATTATACGAAGATATTGGAGTGAGGTCATAGCTACATTGGAGAGGATAATTGGGATACGGATCAAATGTAATCTAAAGTTGTGCATCCTGGGTGCTGTGGATGAGATGTTTTACCGAAACGCACGTCAGGGTGGACGGGTGTCCCTGCGCTACTTACCATCTTCATCAGGTAGTGTGTATACATGGAAGTTTGTTGTATTATCGTACTACTTATCAGCACTGCAGCTATGGAGCATATAAGTTTACCATTGCTCACTAGTTATCTTTCACGGTTACATCTGTTCCATGAGTCTGTGGATGCTAGTATATTCTGCATTCTCTGTATATATTTGTACATGTATACCCCCATTCAGGGATACACCCAACATTGGGCTGTTTTTAATGCTGGTGACATTTAGTTGCCATCTTTTAGCCCTGCGTGTCCGGTTGTCTGTTTTTTATTGTTAAATATCCAATAAAGTTGTTACCATTTTAGATTCTATGACTGCTCGGTGGTTCTTCGCAATTCTATGTAGTTTTGCAGTTGTCCATGTATCCATGCTTAGGTGGTAGTGTTACTGATAGATACACTTACAGTATATATGTATACTTTTATAGATAAATTGGATTTGTGAGGGTATAAGTTCTCTACTGCCAATAATGCACATCAGAATTTGGCTATATATAAATGCAGACAACCAAACAATTGTAGACACCAGGAGCAGTAGCAGAGTTTCAAAACATAAAAGGGACAATTTAAAAATTAAATAAAACTGAGGCTGGGGGACGGGGTGGGAAATCCCATTAATGTAATCAAAGTTTGATCAGCATAAATCAATCAATTTATCTTTACTGGTGTAAAGGTACCTTCACTGGTGTAAAGGTACCTTCACATTAAGCGACGCTGCAGCGATAGCCACAACGATGCCGATCGCTGCAGCGTCGCTGTTTGGTCGCTGGAGAGCTGTCACACAGACCGCTCTCCAGCGACCAACGATGCCGAGGTCCCCGGGTAACCAGGGTAAACATCGGGTTGCTAAGCGCAGGGCCGCGCTTAGTAACCCGATGTTTACCCTGGTTACCAGTGTAAAATGTAAAAAAACAAACATGACATACTCACCTGCGCGTCCCCCGGCGTCCGCTTCCTGCACTGACTGAGCGCCGGCCCTAACAGCAGAGCGGTGACGTCACCGCTGTGCTGTACTTTCACTTTCACTTTATGGCGCTCAGTCACTGCAGGAAGCGGACGCCGGGGGACGTGAAGGTGAGTATGTACTGTTTGGTTTTTTTACATTTTACACTGGTAACCAGGGTAAACATCGGGTTACTAAGCGCGGCATCGTTGCTTTTGGTGTCAAACACGACGATACACGCCGGTCTGACGACCAAATAAAGTTCTGAACTTTCTTCAACGACCAGCGATATCACAGCAGGATCCTGATCGCTGCTGCCTGTCACACTCAACGATATCACTAGCCAGGACGCTGCAACGTCACAAATCGCTAGCGATATCGTTTAGTGTGACGGTACCTTTAGACTTAACCAATTAGTACCAAGAATGGATACATCTATGGCCAGCTTTAAGCTTCATATATTCATAACGTCATACAGCTTTATGGCAGTACCCAGAATCTTTATGCGTTTGTATTACAGACCTATAAACGCTCCATGTGATGCAATTTGGTGCCCCCAAAATATATGGGCTATCATTTTTATTACAGACTTCTTTGTAACCCATAAAGAAAAAATTGCAAACTAAAGACAGACATAAGTACTCTTCTACAAGCCCCTGTAATTTCATGGTTGTTAATATTGCTGATGCATGCTTTCTGGAGAACAGCTTGCTAGCTCTACATGAATTGTCACATATTGCTTTTAACCATCCAACAACAACAGAAGAGCTTCTTCAATTTTTTACAAATGCATTGTTTAAACTTTCATTAGCTAAGGGCTTGTGATACAAATTAACAGAAAGGTTTGCAATGAGGCAAGATTAGTGGGCATACATACTTACTTTGTGCA
This sequence comes from Ranitomeya variabilis, assembly GCF_051348905.1. NCBI lineage: Eukaryota > Metazoa > Chordata > Amphibia > Anura > Dendrobatidae > Ranitomeya > Ranitomeya variabilis. Next base: position 161,672,334 of record NC_135233.1, read on the forward strand.
TCTCTTTTGAGAGACTAGAGAAATTAAAATTGTACTGTAGCTGCTGGTCCTTCAGTGAACATCCGGAGATAGTTTCTTCATCAGGGCACACTAATGGAGTGTCCCATTCAAAAATATAATTGCATTCAGAAATCTCAACAAACTTTGGTGTACCCTGTGAAGGAATCATATGATAAAAAATATGATATAATGATGCTGAAAGAAAACAGAACATAAAAATGTAAGCTGTTTTATACACTCCAAACTTACCAAATCCGTGCCTGTGTTGCAATGAAAGATAATCGTGGTGGAATAGTATTTCTGTGGCATAGAACCACATGTTGTCCGGCTGTCCATTGTAAGTGAAACAGTTTGTGTAGTTATATTAAACTGTGGAGCGCTTGTTGGCTGGCCAATGTCCTTTTATTGGTATGAAAAAAATACATATATATTAAGATCTATTTGGTCAGGGTGTAAACAAACTAATACGAGAACATATTTTCCAGCTTCTGATTTTATTCTAATTGGCTAGTAAAGGGTTTGTCCAGGCAATATTCCCAGTATTTATTGCTGAAATGAATTAAAGTACTATTAAAGTATCAATACTCCCCAATCTACTGTCTGAGCACTCAGACATCTTGGTCTGTGCTACCTAGTCAGGTCCTCAACATAACCTAAATGGTCAGAAATGCCCACTCAGCCAATTACTGGCCGCAGTGGTGACTTGACACAACCCATGACTGGTGACTAGCACAGCTCTGGTCATTTCAGGTATGACCAAGATGGGACCAGAAAAAACAGACTAGCATGGTCAGAGTGAGAGCCAAAGCAGGACCTGGGAGTGTTCAGTAAAGTATAAAAATTCTAGTATATGAATCACTTCATGATTCCAAACAAGGCACAATTAATACCATTTACTACGTAATATGAATCCTTATTACGCCTTGATGACAAGGCAATTTAAAAAAAAAATCTCACTTTTTAAAATTGTAGTGCAGCGGGGTTGGTACAGTGTGACAGACAGGCAGTGAAACAAAAAAGTTCTAAATAGTGATGAGTGAGTGTACTTGTTACTCGGGTTTTCCCGAGCACGCTCGGGTGACCTCCGAGTATTTGTTATTGCTCGGAGATATAGTTTTCATTGCCTCAGTTGCATGATTTACGGCTTCCAGATAGGGAACAAGCATTCCTCACATGTATTCAGCGCTTTGATGTGGGCTCCCGCAGTGAGCCCGCATCAAAGCCAGAACATGTCAGCTGTTTTTAACAGCTAACATGTGCCCGCTATAGGCGCGGGTGGAATCGCGATCCACCTGCACATATTAACCAGTTAAATGCACCACCGTGCAACGCTGAGGAGTGCCAGTCCTTTTGGTTACTCTTGGCTCCATGTTACTTCACACAGGCTGAACTTTGCAGAGCCACCTGCTCTGCACGTTTGCAAACCAAGACTGACACACCCAACCCTTTGCTGCAGGGTTGTTGTTTTTTTGTTTTCTTTAAATGAGATCTGTGACCATTTGCCTCTTGTAATAGCTTGCCCAAGACCAAGCACTTTTATTTTGCACTGCAATCACAGCTATGCCACTGACTGCAATGCACTGCAGCGGCCTCAATATGCTTCTGTGTGCATCCTGGGGGACACATAGCGACCCTCGCATATAACACCTGTCGCTGCCTCACAGATGCATTATTTTCTATGTGTTATCAGTAGGTCAACATAGATGTACAAGAGTTTTTTTTTGTATGGGAGGTTTGGTTTTTTTTCTAAAGGAATCATTTTCAGGTAAATATATAGTGTATTGAGCAACATTTGTTTTTGTCATTTTGCAGGTGATAACAAAACTGTTGATTTTGGCACAGCCAGCTAAAATTTGTATTCATATGTTTGGTGGAGTTTTATTGGGACATAAAAGAATTTTTCATAAATTCAAGAAGCTGCAGAACATGGCAGAACTAGAAGCCATAACTGAGCATCCCCAGATGATGATTTATTGGATGTGTGTGTGTGGGGGATTGCTTGGGTGACACTGGGCCTCTACGTTCAGTCTAACCACTCAGATGCCAAAATCAATTGGGGCTACAACATCTAAGGAGCTAAACATCCTGGATCAGAGTTATCTGGTTCTTAGCCTATGGAGCAGAGCAGCAGCTGTAATTTATAGCTCATACTTAATGCCAATGACATCAGCTACAATCCTCAGACTGGGCCATCACAGTGCCATACATCTATGGTCCGTGACTTTAACCACTACCTGATGTTAGTGCCATAAATATAAGGCAGATAATGGTGAAGAGTTAAAATCCACTAGCATTTATATGGGATTTTTAGGAGAACCATGTAACACAAATGCCATACATTGTCATTAAAGAGAACCTGTCACCTGAATTTGGCGGGACCTGTTTTGGGTCATATGGGCGGGGTTTTCGGGTGTTTGATTCACCCTTTCCTTACCCACTGGCTGCATGCTGGCCGCAATATTGGACTGAAGTTCATTCTCTGTCCTCCGGAGTACACGCCTGCGCAAGGCAATATTGCCTTGCGCTGGCGTGTACTCCGGAGGACAGAGAATGAACTTCAGTCCAATATTGCGGCCAGCATGCAGCCAGCGGGTAAGGAAAGGGTGAATCAAACACCCGAAAACCCCACCCATATGACCCAAAACCGGTCCCGCCAAATTCAGGTGACAGGCTCCCTTTAAGACTTGTCATACACCAGGGCCAGACTACTGTTGGGAAAAAAAAACAAAAAGCCACTCCTTATGGCTCTTTCAGTTCTAAACATGTTGACCATGACAAATATTGGATAGCAGTGTTACAGACCTATTACATACAAGTCTCTCTTTTGTAAATGCTTAAGCTAATTGATGAAGGTCACAAATGATGGAATCCCTTCATTAATTCAGAATGACTAAATAGTGTATTTGAAATAAGAGGTTGAAACAAGATGTCCCTCTTTAAGGCATGTGTATTTAGAGAATTTGCACTTCACTTACAGCACTTCCTTCGGGTGTCATTCTGCATACCGATGACCCAGGTGGACAATTTGCAACATGACCCAATGGCTGGCAAATATTGATGTAGAAATCTGAATAGTTACTTTTCTCTGAACTTATTAGGACTTCATAATAACCAACGTGCTTGGTCAGAGGACTCAAATCAATGAGTGATGTGCCATTTCTGACAGAACATTTAATCTGAAATATAAAAAAACCCAAAACAATAACTAGAGTGATTCAAAAGAAGAAATTCTATGGATGACAAGAAGATGAAACTTTTTCAAGCAGAGATCTTTAAAACCATATGGAATAGAAACACAATATTGAAAAATGTAGTCATTTTTTATTATGCAATTAATACCCTTTAATTAATTAAACTGAAGCATCCCTTTTCTAGGATACTATTATTGCGTCATTTATTCCATGGCGCTTTACATGTGATGGGGGGTGATATAACCCCTCCTTAACTTTGCAAGCATACATACCTCTTTTTCACAGACTAGAGGTGTGCGCCAAGAGAAGTGCCATGTACAAGTGTCACGTCTAAAGGATGTCAGGGAAGGGAGACTGCTGGCAGCCGTATCCACGCCACATACAAATGTAAAGATGCTACTGTGCTGGCTACTGGAGTGCCCGTCACAAGACTGCCCTCCGGAGTACGTTAGTTGTAGCACCTGGTCCACATAAGTGATTTGGCTCTGAGACATGCCTGCATTTATGAGTTTTCCATCTTCGGATACACAAACACCTGTCCAAGAGACAAAAAAAGGAGACAAACAGGATTTTTGGTTAGTCACCGTAAAATCTGTTTCTCAGAGCCTTGATTGGGGGACACAGGAAACCACGGATGTATGATGCTGCCAAAAGGAGGCTGACACTATGCATAAAAAAAATTAGCTCCTCCTCAGCAGAGTACACCCCACCGACTGGCACTATGTTAATCAGTTAGTGAGAAAGCAGTAGGAGAAGCAGCAAGTAAAAGAAACAAACACAACTCAAACTATAACAATATAACACAGTAAGCAGAGCTAATAAACATGGGAGGGTGCTGTGTCCCCCAATGAAGGCTCCGAGAAACAGATTTTACGGTGAGTAACCTAAAATCCTGTTTTCTCTATTGCTTTATTGGGGGACACAGGAAACCATGGGACGTCCCAAAGCAGTCCCTGGGGAGGGGACAGCAGAAACTCCGTTCAGGTCGGAGAACACACTACTGCTGCCTGTAAGTTCCTTCTACCTAGGCTGGTGTCCGCCGAAGTGTAGATATGGAACCTGTAAATTTTGGCAAACGTGTGGATGGAAGACCAGGTTGCCGCTTTGCAGAGTTGCAGGGCGGATTGCCCTATGGTGTACCGTCCAGGAGGTGCCCACTGCCCGGGTAGAGTGTGACTTAATCCCAGGAGGAGGCGCTCTGTTCTTAACCCGGTATGCCTCCAAAATTGCCATTCAGATCCACCAAGCAATCATAGCCTTGGAGACCGGCAGGCCTCTACGCGCACCCTCTGGAATGACAAAGAGTTCGTCTGCCTAAAGGGGGCAGTCCTAGCCAAATAGACCCCCACTGCCCTGACCAGGTCTAACCTTTTCAGTGTATGCTCCAGAGGATGAGTCGGAGCCGGGCAAAAGGAAGTGAGAACAATATTGATTGATGATCTCTGCGAACCAAGACCTCCTGGACCAATCCGGTGCAATCAGAATGACTAGCACCCCTTCCGCCTTGATCTTCTTCAACAGCATTGGAAGAAGAGGGAGGGGAGGAAACAGATAGGGAAGAACAAACTGTGACCGGGATATTGCCAGAGAGTCGGTGCCTATCGCAAGAGGATCGCGGGACCTGGAAATGAAAAGTGGAACCTTCCTGTTCAGCCGGAACGTCATGAGATCCACATCCGGAGTACCTCATCGAAGGCAAATCTGATGGAAAACTTCCTGATGCAGAGACCACACTCCCGCTGCGAGACCCCCACGGCTGAGAAAGTCGGCAGCCCAATTGTCCACACGAGGGATATGCACTGCAGATATCGCCGGAACAGTCGCCTCTGCCCAGAGCAGAATCTTGGATACCTTGGCCATTGCCAACGGACTCAAGAGTTCCTCCCTGGTGACTGACCGTGGTATTGTCTGTCTGGACTCGGATCGGTAGACCCATGAGAAGCTTTTCTCAGTGAAGGAGGGACAGAAGAATAGCCCTCATTTCGAGGATGCTGAACGGCAGAGAAGATTCCTCTGCCGACCAACGACCCTGCACAGTCAATTGGCGAAAGACCACACCCTAGCCGAGAAGGCTAGCATCCGTCGTCACCACCTGCCAGTGAACGGGATGGAAAGACCAACCCTGGAAGATGAGAGGGGATGACAGCCACCAATTGAGAGATAGTTTGACTCGGTAGGAGAGCCGAACCGAACAATCCAGAGAGACAACAGACTTGTTTCACAGAGATAGGATGGCCTGCTGAAGCAGTCTAGAACGGAATTGTGCAAAAAGTAATCGCTTCAAACGCTGCCACCATCCTTCCCAGGACCGCCATGGCTGAGCGGAAGGAAGCAAGCCGAGGGCCCTGCAGAGAGCGAAACCCCTGCTGGAGGATTGCGCTCTTTTTCTTAGGAAATAAAAAACCTTGTCTGGCGGGTGTTGAACAGCATGCCTAGAAAAATGAGGCGCTGAGTCGGGACAAGGCAAGACTTTGCCCTGTTAATTAGCCATCCAAATCGGGACAGGGTGTCTAAAACGATGAACAGATTTTACTGGGCTTGATAAAAAGATGGAGCCTTGATGAGAATGTCGTCAAGGTATGGGATGAGCACTAGACCTCTGATCTGCAAAATGGCCGTTAACGCTGCCATGATTTTTTTGAAAACCGGGCGAAGAACTGAAAATGGTCCTGCCACACCGCAAAACGCAGGAATCTCTGATGCTCTGGAAAGATAAGGACATGGAGCTAGGCGTCCTTGATGTCTATGGAGCACAGGGACACCTACGACTCCATGGAAGCAATTACTGAACGAAGGGACTCCTTCCTGAAATGTCGCAGGTGGACCCTTTTGCTCAGTAACTTTAGGTCCAGGATGGGTCGAACCGCGTTGTCCTTCTTCGGCACAACAAATAGGTTTGAATAAAACCCTGTGAAACGTTCCTGGTCTGGGATGGGAACGATAACACCTGAACTGAGAAGGGAGGTAATGGATGCAAAGAACCCCGGAACCAGAGAAGAATCTCTTGGAGGACGGGATTCGAAGAATCAATCTTGGGGCCACAAAACAAAATCTATTTTGTAGACCCATGACCCTAACCCATGCATTATGGGAACACCAGGAGGGTGTGGGTTTAAAAGAATCCCTTTTCCTATTCTGGTGAACCTGTGGCCTCTCCTGGCGGGAAAAAAATCTTCCGTTGCAGAGAAACGGAGAAAGGGCCAAAACTTAGGCTTCAGAGGAGGCAGGCGAGGTCTGGACTGAGAACGGAGGGAGCTCGTTCCTCCGATGGCCTCCTTAATAACTTGGTCGAGCTTGGAGCCAAACAGATGGGATTCCTGGAAAGGCAAACTGGTAAGGGACTCTTTTGCAGATAAGCTGGCCTGTCACGCCTTAAGACAAATAGTCTGTCAGATGGCCACAATATTGCTGGATGCCTGAGCCGCACAGTGGCGTTCAGGGAGGCGGATACCATGAACTTCCCTGCATGAGAAATCATGAGAATTCCGCGAGGTCGGCCAATTACGCCGGACGGGCTCCAGAAAGAATGCCCTGACGAAGTTGTTTAGCCCATGTAGCTATAGACTTTAACACCCAGGTGGTGGCAAAGGCAGGACACAATATAGAAGTGGCTACTTCAAAGGCAGACTTAACTAAAATCACTATGGTCCTGTCATTGAAGTCCTTGAGGGATGCTCCACTCGTAAGCGGGAGGCCCTTGTTGGAGGATAGTCTGGAAACTGGAGGGTCCACAGTTGGAGAAGTGGCCCAGTTCGCCTTGAACTCAGAGGCAAAGGGATATAGGATGCCAAGGCGCTTTCCTCATCGAAGCATCAGGTTGGGTTTTCTCGTTCCCTGTTAAGTACCTCCTCAAATTCTCTGTGTGTGGCAAAGACCTTAGGAGCTGGTCTCGACTGTCTAAATGAAACCGCCTGTTCTGCGGGTTCCGTAGCGGTATCTGTAATGTTACATGTCTGATTTACTACCACAATGAGGCTCTGGACCATGTCTCTCATATTAGAGGTCTGGTCAGAATCCAGGTCCGAGTCATCCACTGATAGTGCGTCTGAAACCACTTTGCCTGACTTTGGGGAGGAGGACCGGGAAGAAGCAGTCCTCCAGGAAAGACCAGGGGGAGAGACAGAGCGGGAGGAGGACCTAGAACGATGCTGCTGCCTGGATCTATTACAGCCCATGTTGGTAGGCACGGCCGGTGAGTTTTGCAATCCGCTAGCAACGACGGAGGCAAGAAGGGACAACCTGTCAAGAGCGGATACCTGGGTCTACGAAACCTTGGTGAGATCCACCACAGATTGTGACAGAGAGGTAGCCCACACTGGGATAGGGGCAAAACTCTCTCCTGTGACAGTAGAGGACTTCTGGTTAGCAGACACGGAGGAGGGGGGGGGGCTGCTGCAGTCCTGACAGAGGGGAGAGGACTGACCTAGAGGGAGTTTGCATTTACATGAAGAGCAGACTAAGTGCCTGACAAGAGCAGAAGAAGAAGAGGAAGCAGGAGGGCGAGAGCACTCTCCTTTAGGATTAGGCATGATAAGATGTAGACCCACTAATTAACGCCAGAAGGTTAGGGGACAGAAAGATACAGGCTGAGAATAGTGTCAGTCTGCAGTGCAGAGCTACTCACAGGAAGATGAGGGTCCTGTCTGGTTCCAGGCAGTAGAGCGAGCTCCAGGACAGAGGAGGGCACGCAGTGTGAAAACCACGCGGAGACTTCATGCGAGTGGAGGAAAGGGGAGCAAGTGCAGAAGAACTTGCACGATAAGGCCGGAAAAAGGGGGCAGAGCTAACTGCAGGAGCTCTTAGAAGGGGCAGAGCTAACAGTGGAAGCTCCGAGAAGAGGCCTCTAACCGTGAGAGCTCCTAGAAGGGGCGGGGCTAACCAGGGGTGTTGAGAAGGGGTGGAGCTATTAAGATGAGGAGGCGTGTCTACAACGGAGAGGGAAGCCCACCTACTGATGCTGGGAAGAGGGGCGGAGCTAGATGCCAAAACCAAGCCGTGCTGAAGCTGGGGACTAAAGTGGTGAAAACTCACCAAGCAGGGGAGGGCGGCGTGGAGGTCCCGATGTTAACGGTACCGTAACCCTGCGCCCACAATTCTTGCTGCGCTGCTCGTCCCCAGTGCCTGCTAAATAAAATAAGGGAAAGCTAGATCTTTATCTTCTTTCTTCATCTTTATCTGAACCTTCTCATCAACACCTCTGGACAGGAACCTGAGAGGGAGAGAAAAAGAGATGTACCTCTCCATAGAAGACCATCGATAGATGTCCGAGCCTCTTACATTGAGGGACGTCCATGCCTCCTGAAACCGACAGGCTCTGTTGGGCGAGTGGGTAGGAAACGGGGCCAGGACAAAAGTAAGGCGTCACCTGAACACTCTACATGTGTTAGGGAGTTGGGGTCCTGCAGGCGAAATATATAAGGATACGGGGTGGCAGTACACGCCGTATTCAGTCTCTACGTGGGAGTACAGTGTGACTGTACACACTGTAACCCCCGAGAGGTAAAGGAGACGATCCATCTGATAAAGAAAAGACGTTACTGGAAAACAACAAAAACCGAGGTAGATATGGGTCTAGTGAAAGATCCGTGTCACCGCCTACTGACACCAAGCTAAAACTAATTAACCTAGTGCCAGGTGATGGGGTGTACACTGCGGAGGAGGAGCTAACTTTATTTGTGCATAGTGTCAGCCTCCTAGTGGCAGCAGCATTCACCCATGGTTTCCTGTGTCCCCCAATGAAGCTATAGAGAAAAAGTTGTGTTCACACTTCATTTCTTAATAACAATCAACATATGCTCCAGGCAATTTCAGCACATGTGTGAAACAGTGCCCTATTGATCTGGCATACACCAAAAGAATAACTTTATCATATTTGCTGGGCAGTACAATTACTTTTAGGGAACAGTATATAAGAAAAATAGTTGCTCCAGAGTAAGGCTATGTGCACACGATGCGGATTTGCTGCAGATCCGAAGCGGATTTTTCCGAGCAGAAACGCTGCAGATCCGCACTGTGATGTACAGTACAATGTTAATGGGAAAAAAAATAGCTGTGCAGATGGTGCGGAAAAATCAGTGCGGAATTGCTGCAGATTTCAAAGAAGTGCATGTAACTTTTGTGCGGATCTGCAGCGTTTCTGAACCCCTCCATGTTAAAAATCCGCAGTGGCAAAAACTCCAGAAAATCCGCATCAATTCCGCATAAAAACAGTACAAAATCCGCATAAAAACTGCGGCAAATCCGCAGCTGCGGATTCTGCCAGGAGATGCAGATTTTGTGCAGAAAATTCTGCACCTCTTTTCCTACGTGTGCACATAGCCTAAGATTTAGGCTGTGTGCACACGTAGCATATTTTTCGCGTTTTTTTCGCGGTTTTTCGCTATAAAAACGCTATAAAACCGCGAAAAAAATGCTAACATTAAACATCCTATGTAATAGAATGCATTCCGCATTTTTTGTGCACATGCTGCATTTTTTTCCTGAGCGGAATCGCATTCCAGAAAAAAATGCAGCATGTTCATTAAAATTACGGAATCGCGGCGATTCTGCACCCATAGGAGTGCATTGATCTGCTTACTTCCCGCACGGGGCTGTGTACACCATGCAGGAAGCAAGCAGATTATGTGTGGTTGGTACCCAGGGTGGAGGAGAGGAGACTCTCCTCCACGGACTGGGCACCATATAATTGGTAAAAAATAAAAGAATTAAAATAAAAAATAGCGATATACTCACCTTCGATGTCCCCCGCAGTGTTCCCGCCTCACCGCTGCATGCTGCCGCTTCGATTCCTATAGCTGCTGTGCGGTGAAGGACCTGCAATGACGTTGCTGTCTTGTGATTGGTCGCGAGACCGCTCATGTGACCGCTCGCGACCAATCACAAGCCGTGACGTCATCGCAGGCCCTTCACCGCACTCCAGCTATAGGAACGGACGCCGCTGAGGTCTGCAGGTGAGTATAACCATTTTTTTTATTATTTTTAAACATTCTATCTTTTACTATAGATGCTGCATAGGCTGCATCTATAGTAAAAAGTTGGTCACACTTGTCAAACACTATGTTTGACAAGTGTGACCAACCTGTCAGTCAGTTTTCCAAGCGATGCTACAGATCGCTTGGAAAACTCTAGCATTCTGCAAGCTAATTATGCTTGCAAAACGCTAGTTTTCTGCGGGTATATGCATGCTAATTCTGCATGCGATATACCCGCGGCAAGAGGCGCAGAATTTCCGCTGCAATTCTGCAACGTGTGAACTTAGCCTTAAAAATGCTTTATTTAGTAAATAATAAAGCAGCACGGCACTAGGCTTGTAGCAACAAGAATAGAAAAAGTGACATGTTTCAACTCAACCACAATCTGGTCTTTATCTGAGCTCAGAATTTTACTCTGAGTTAGAACAACTCTCTTTTATTATATGTCATACATGTGATCAGGACAGAGGTCCGTGCACCCGGAGGAACCAAGTTGGTTGGGGAGCTGACCTATTCCCACTTCATTAGTGAACGGTATACGGTACCTTTTTATTTCAATGGGGTTCTTAAAGGCACTGTATGCCACTATAAAAAAAAAAAAAGGGATTTTTGTGTACTCACCGTAAAATCCTTTTCTCAAAGCCATTCATTGGGGGACACAGACCGTGGGTGTATGCTGCTGCCACTAGGAGGCTGATACTAAGTGATACAAAGAAAGTTAGCTCCTCCCCTGTAGTATACACCCTCCTGCTGGCTCTTAGCTAACCAGTTCAGCGCAAAAGCAGTAGATCAATAACAACATATGAGCTTACATCATGTCATATTATACACTCACTGGCCACTTTATTAGGTACACCTGTCCAACTTCTTGTTAACACTTAATTTCTAATCAGCCAATCACATGGCGGCAACTCAGTGCATTTAGGCATGTAGACATGGTCAAGACAATCTCCTGCAGTTCAAACCGAGCATCAGTATGGGGAAGAAAGGTGATTTGAGTGCCTTTGAACGTGGCATGGTTGTTGGTGCCAGAAGGGCTGGTCTGAGTATTTCAGAAACTGCTGATCTACTGGGATTTTCACGCACAACCATCTCTAGGGTTTACAGAGAATGGTCCGAAAAAGAAAAAAAATCCAGTGAGCGGCAGTTCTGTGGGCGGAAATGCCTTGTTGATGCCAGAGGTCTGAGGAGAATGGGCAGACTGGTTCGAGCTGATAGAAAGGCAACAGTGACTCAAATCGCCACCCGTTACAACCAAGGTAGGCCTAAGAGCATCTCTGAACGCACAGTGCGTCGAACTTTGAGGCAGATTGGCTACAGCAGCAGAAGACCACACCGGGTACCACTCCTTTCAGCTAAGAACAGGAAACTGAGGCTACAATTTGTACAAGCTCATCGAAATTGGACAGTAGAAGATTGGAAAAACGTTGCTTGGTCTGATGAGTCTCGATTTCTGCTGCGACATTCGGATGGTAGGGTCAGAATTTGGCGTAAACAACATGAAAGCATGGATCCATCCTGCCTTGTATGGAGCATCTTTGGGATGTGCAGCCGACAAATCTGCGGCAACTGTGTGATGCCATCATGTCAATATGGACCAAAATCTCTGAGGAATGCTTCCAGCACCTTGTTGAATCTATGCCACAAAGAATTGAGGCAGTTCTGAAGGCAAAAGGGGGTCCAACCCGTTACTAGCATGGTGTACCTAATAAAGTGGCCGGTGAGTGTATATGAGAGTATAGCATATCGGATTGAGCTTACAGCCTGTCAGCTATATATATAAGATGCATCGTGATCACTCGCTATTCCCGCCCCCTGCACAGTAGCTCCACCCCCCACATCAACACATAATCCCGCCCCCACCCCATTACCACACACAATCCCGCCCCCCACATTACCACACACAATCCCGCCCCCCACATTACCACACACAATCCCGCCCCCCACCACATTACCACACACAATCCCGCCCCCCCACCACATTACCACACACAATCCCGCCCCCCACCACATTACCATACACAATCCCGCCCCCCACCACATTACCATACACAATCCCGCCCCCCACCACATTACCATACACAATCCCGCCCCCCACCACATTACCATACACAATCCCGCCCCCCCACCACATTACAACACACAATCCCGCCCCCCCACCACATTACCACACACAATCCCGACCCCCACCACATTACAACACACAATCCCGCCCCCCCACCACATTACCACACACAATCCCGCCCCCCCACCACATTACCACACAATCCCGCCCCCCATATTACCATACACAATCCCGCCCCCACCACATTACCATACACAATCCCGCCCCCCCACCACATTACCACACACAATCCCGCCCCCCACCACATTACAACACACAATCCCGCCCCCCACCACATTACAACACACAATCCCGCCCCCCCACATTACAACACACAATCCCGCCCCCCACATTACCACACACAATCCCGCCCCCCACTACATTACCACACACAATCCGGCCCCCCCACCACATTACCACACACAATCCCGCCCCCCCCAGCACATTACCACACGAGGCTCCGTCCTCACACATTACCACATGAGGCTGCATCCCCACACATTACCACATGAGGCTCTGTCCCCACACATTACCACATGAATCCAGTTTGCTTTTGATTTTACACTGTGAATAAAATGTATTAGTATTATTCTGATTTTTAATTATTATTATTAACGTCTTTTTAAGTTAATTTACCACCTGCGTAAGCGCTATTGAATGTTGTCATTATTTACTTTAGTTTAATCACTAGCAGCGTTAATTAGATAGCAATGAGCATGCCGAGCATTAGCTGGCTAGAAACAGCTAGTATTATATATGAGAGTATAGCACATCAGATTATAAAAACAAGCATAAGCTAATACCAGGGTGGGAGCTGTGCCCCCGAATGAATGGCTCGGAGAAAAGGATTTTACTGTGAGTACACAAAAATCCCTATTTCTCCTTCACCTCATTGGGGGACACAGATCGTGGGACATCGCAAAGCAGTCCCTGGGTGGGGACAACATCAGATCAGGACCTGTGTAACCGCTACTTACAAGTGCGCCACCGTGGTCTGCAGAGTCCGCCTGCCCAGACTCACATCTGTGGAAGTGTGGGCATTATAGTGCTTCAAGAATGCATGCAGACTGGACGAATCCGCAAGCTTGCAGGCATGCCTTGCCGACGCCTGATGCCTAGAACCTTCGATAGACAGGGAGATAGGCTGACATCTAGCACGGAAGGACTCGTGGATGGTGAAACGAATCCACCAGGCTAACATGGCCGATGAAACGGCTAAACCCTTCCTGTAACCATCAGGAAGCCTTCCTCTTACCGTCAGGAAGCCCAAATAAAGCGTCCAACCTTCGGAAGGACACCGTCCTCGAGACGTATCTACTCAGAGCACTCCCTTCGTCCAGAATATGGGGAACTCATTCCATTTTGTGGACTAGTGCCGAAAGAGATGAGGGAAGAACTATGCCCTCACAACAGTGGTAATACAATACCGCCTTGGTAACAAGGGATGGGGATGGCCTGAGGACAAACTTGCCTTGAAGGTAATAAGGGAAACAGACCCACGTGCCTCCTACAGACACTAAGCAAGAACTGGTTAGTTGAGAGTCAGCAGGAGGGTGTATACTGCAGGGGAGGAGCTAACTTTCTTTCTATCACTTAGTGTCAGCCTCCTAGTGGCAGAAGCATACACCCACGGTCTGTGTCCCCCAATGAGGCGAAGGAGAAAGATCTCTTAACTAAAGGCATCTAGTAGATGACAATATAACTAGTGACTTGGGGAAAAATATCAAAGAAAAAAAGCATACTTACTTACAAACACTGTCATACTACCAATGCACTAAAAGGATGCAGCAGACCCCCATGATAAAGGCGGAGGAAGCACAAGTGAAAAATACTGAGGAAACAACCACTCACACCAAGCATTCATGGAGGTGGTGGATGCCTAGGATTATAAATGTACATGGATAAAGCTTGTATAGGGCACCAGTCACACAAATACTTTTGGTGCACAGTATCTGGCTCACAACTTATTAGTACCGCCCATACTATTCGCTCAGGGGGGATGACCAACACTATATAAGAGCACCCCACAGGGACAGTCACCCTAATTTACAATGCCAACCTTGATGGGTCTGACTGCATCATGTATAAAAATGGAAAAATGTGCAATAAAAGATGAAAACAAAAATATATAAAATACATGAAGTATCAACTGATATTTTGGCCAAAACGCGTAACCTCGCAACCCATCGCCTTCCCAGCCCCTACTGGTGACTTATGGTCAGAACAGATCATGTCTACAGAATCGTTTCTCAACCTAAGTGTCCACAACTAGCCAACATCTTGACTCCTCTCTTGCCTAATTGCGGTGAAGCCGGGCTTTGTGTATAGCCGAGGAAGTTTACACTATATAATTAGTTCTAGATGGGACGGTTTACTCACCGACTCCAGGTTGACATGGACTATTGGTAACACTACTGCAAATATTTAACCAAATTGATCTTCCCACATCTGTAATAAGATAACCACTTTTGCTTGACAACGGAGACAGATCAAACTCAAAATCTGGAAGAGAACAGTCATGATATGAACTGGTGCTCAGGTCTAGATCATTCAGCTTAATCAATACTTTGCTCCTTAAATACTTTTTTCTTTACTTTCTATCTAGAACTTTATATCTAGAACTTCATCCCCAGAGGGTCCATTGGTGGTTAATAATAGGGAATGCAGGAAAACACCTCCATGTATACATTACGGATCAAGGATAAGCTGGATAGATGTTTACCATACATAATATTTCTGTCAGAATCTGTAGGCACAGTCCATAAGATTAGGAAAAACAACCCACTATTAACTCCTCACTACCTGTTGCAGGGTTCTTGACTCGACACTCATCATGCGTCCTTACTGTCAATGGACATGCATATGCAGTGTCCCAAAAGAAAGTGAAGTCACAGTCCTGTACATTAGAGACTAACAACGGTCCTGATACCTAAAGAAAAAAGGAAAAACGAATCACTGATATATATTCAGGATCAAGCAATGTGTGGTGATGGGGGTGAGAAATATCTCATCTGCAAATAACTTACCCCTTTGCTCATGTCACATCTAAATCTAATTGTAGTTGTCCTACTTCTCATGCCAGAAGGGCAATAGTCTCCATTTTTATACTGAAGCTCAGGTACTCCGTTGTTCCATCTTGGACTGGATGCAAGTTGTCCCAGACTTATTGCCTTCTTGCCTTCCAATAAACAGGCAGCAGAACCATTGGGGCATGAAGCTGGCCCTTTAAAGCAAATTATCAAGCTAAGTATCTTTCACAAAAACACAGAAACTTTATAGACTTGTTTAATGTTATGAAAAGGAATTAGTCAGGCAGGTAAAAAGGGTTTTCCCACCCTGAAACAATTTTCTTGAATAACTGCAACCTTCCTAAAAAGGTAGAAGGATGAATGCCTACTGTATTGTGACCATAGAGGCTCTGATTGTTTTTTGCAGCTTAGATCTTGAAATAGGCGGCCGAGAATAATGTCACACGACCGTCATTCCAAAGAAATAAAGTACATTACCCAATTTCCTCCTTTTCTGTCTTACAGTCCCTCACAGTGCAGAGTTCACTAATCTAGGAATTGAAAAATACAGCTGAAAAAGGGGCAGCACCGCTTACCTGCCCAGGTCTCTGAGCAAATGTACTACAGGATGCAGCCAGCCCATGTAGCGAATTTTTTGAGAATTTTCAATCCTCTTTTGTGGCTTAGCTACTAGTTTAGTGATAGGACTGGCGAGCTTGAGGACCCTTGATGTCGGGTTGCGAGCTAGCATATCTTGGCCAAAATACCGACCAATACCTTACATATTTATGTGTATTTTGTGCACTTTACTTTTCAGGGTGCAGCCGGGCCCAGCACGTTGGGTCTTGTATACATGGGTGTTCACATTGGATGCATTGAGAGCTGGCCAGCCTGCCTAATCGAATAGTATGGGCCTGACTAATAGACACTATGCATTACCTGCATGTGAACAGAGCCCTATACAGGCCTTTATTGTGCAAGCATATACTAAGCCGTCACCCCCTCCATTAATTGGGAGGTGGTGTGTGGCTGTCTATTTGGTATTTTGCACCTGTGTTGTTAACATCTTTGCTATATAGGCTGGCTGCATCTTGTAGTGCATTTGCTCAGAGACCTGGGCAGGTAAGCGGTGCTGCCCCCTTTTCAGCTGTATTTTTGGAGAATTTACAGTCCTCTTTTGTGGCTTAGCTACTAGTTTATCTAAAAATTGCAGCATTCCCACTGAAGTACAATCGCGGTACTTTACTGCAAAGTTGTGGAAAAATACTGAAAAATAACAGGAAAACTGCTCATGTTAAAATCACTGCAAAATTAGGCAATCTCCAGTTACAAGACTGTGATTCAAAGGGAGAAGCAGCACTTCATAATTTATACTCCTCCAATAAGGAAGGGAACTCCAGCCCTGCAGACATGGAATCTTCTTTATTCACGTAAGGACAAATGGTAAGACTTACATACTAGGGTTGGCTATAGCATCTATGTGTCTCAGTTGCCGTAGCACCCTAATGATTAAAACATGGGAGGGGGTGATGTGTACGGGGTACTGAAAGGTATGGTGGATGTGTAAATTCAATGCCAGGGTGCCCTTAGGGCTCAATCACGGAACGCCATTATGCTGCATGCCCCTTCTGAGGCCTGCATCAGCGCAAGCTCCCATTATAATACTATCAGGACAACAGGTTCACAATCCGCTCTTTTCACATTGTGGCTGCGTTACCATAGAGCTCCATAACATTATAACAATTTCTTACAACTTTTTTTTTCTTAATATGTTACTGCATTTAATTGGGTACCATGGCTATCATAGCATCTACTGTATATTGATACTTCCAGTTAGATTCTATTGTGGGAATATGCCAGACGGGCCATATTCTACGGTGTTCGATCCTTCTGAATTAAGCATATAATAATGTTCACAGTAGTTTTATCCTCTATATCCTGTATCTTTCACATTGTGTTTTTTTTTCATTATATGTTTTTGTATATTTGTTTTAAAATGTTCTAACTAATTATATAACCAATGTGTGTACCAGAAAGGAAATCTACTTAAATGCACTGGTCACTGAAACTAAGCATCATAATTAAAGGCGCTGCGGCACCCGAAACGTGTAGATGCTATAGCCAACGTTAACATGGAAGTCTTACCAGTTATCCACTGTTTTTAAACTTACCCAAGTTCGTCGGTCTGGAGTTTCAATCATGTTACCGCGCTATGGCAGAGCTACCTCCATGCTCTGGACTGTATAAGAATATTTTCACGGTGAGCTGGACCCCCCAACCCATTTTTCTCCTGCTATACTGCTCCAATGCAGTGAGGGAAAAAAGGACTGGTGACGCTCTGCAGAGGGACAAGCGCGGCTAAAGGCACAGGGTTATACCGCTCATTCCTATCATTTACCAGCCCAGAAAGCGCTATCTGAGCGTTGCTTGTGACCACCCTCTGGGAGCCCCGAAAGCTCAATCTGCACAAGCCAACCCTGTTAAACTCCTCTAGCCACAGAAAGTAACTCATAGCCCGGGTAAGATTACAGGAATTGCAGGAATAAATACTTTTGCAAACTTTAACTACACTGGAAATATTAATAAGTTTATGTATTAAGACATAGTAACTCCTTTAACAAATCATTCATAGAAAGTCTTACCGGTTTCTGGCACTAGAGGTCTGCATACATTTATGCGGAATTTGGTATTTGTATCAGTTAGAGAATCCACTTCCCAGTTTTTTTCATAATGTGACAGTGGAGACAGATCATATGAATTTCCAAGTGGGTCTCTAAAAATATGGACAACAAATAAAAAATTGCAACTAATTCTTATTCTCCGACAGGAGAGAGAAATTTACAAAAACCCATAGAAAGCCATACAATTCACCTTTAAATAAACTTAAGTTCCCACTATTATTATTTAACTTATTACCGGTATTTACTCATCTAACTGTATAACTGCACTATAGTTATGCCCCTCCAAAATCAGTGACATCAATTAAATGCAGGTCCTAATATCTACATTATGTACGAATAATTACAATTGGAAGCGATAGGTGAGGGAATCCCAAACAATATATATACTAAAAACGAATGAATGAATGTATTAAAATAGGATTGTACCAAAGTATAACCATGGAAAATAATAGTAGCTGAGCAATACCTAACTATAAGCCTACAGAAAAAATGAGTGCACAATTATAAGAAAAATATTTTATTAAATACAAAAAAAAATAGTTATCCAAAAGACGACACCACACAAATCGAGGCTTGTATATGGTACATATACAATGCCCCAAATAGAAGGGGATAATCAATCATGAATAGTACCAACTGAAGATATAGATCAAGCACACATCCCCAAAAGCGGACAATAAAATTATATAGTAAGTAGTGTAATTATACGTATGTTTTTGAAGTTTTGCCGCCATTTCATGATAAGTGGAACCTCTAGCAATTCAGTGGATGAAGGTGAGGTTGCGCTACTGGAGGCCATTTTTTAATACTTTCTTGGCGGGCAGTACAACAGGCCAGTTGGGTGTGTAGGGAACACTAACCGGCTCCATTCACAGGAGTCTGACCCTTCCAATCAAAGTAACGGCTCATTCCTGCATCTCCTTAAACATGACCACGAATTGACCTACAAAGAAATAACCACACACCGGCGCTCCCAGGGGAGTGAAAGAGGAGGCTGCAGGTGCCTAGACAGCGACTGTGCTAATTCTGTCAAATAACAAAGGGAATTACTAAATAAATAAACAAAGGCACCGCGCCAACTAAATAAATACTACGTAGGTGTACAAAGTGAGCGTCTACCTGGACGCAATGTGACATACAATGAAAGTATAAGTAGTATCAATAGCAAAGTAGATGCCTGTTATGTCCAAAGTTCCACATGAAATGCGTGGCTGTTATTAAAAAGGAGAGCACACTTACTGGCTAATGATGTAGCTGCTTCTGAGGGTGATAACACGTTCTCAGGAGGGCTGCAATAGTAGAGACAGGTTCACCAGCGGCCCATGGAAGTACAGAGTCCAGTATCCAGAGTGGCGATGTCCAGGGCAGCGGCGTGGGGCGGCACAAACACCCGAAAATGAAGGGAGCGTCCTCCCTGGTGGGTGTGTGCCCGCCGCACGCGACAGGAACACCGCTTGCCGGCACCCGTGAACCAGGGGAAGCTGGTGCACAGAGCGGTGAAAAAAAGGGGGCGTGGTAAAGGTGACGTCACCAAAACAAAAAACAAAGGACGGATGCCACACAGGACCACACTTGCCTACGCGTTTCGAAGGTCTACGGACCTTCTTCGTCAGGGCTGAGGACACTGGCGGTCTCTTAGTCCTTTTAAAGCGCCATATACCCCCATAATGCACCGGCCCCTGGAACACTGCAAACCTATTGGGCCACTGACAGCGTGAAGAGGAGGAATAAATAAGAATTTAACTATACATAATACAAGCCGGGATTATCCGGAACAGAATAACCTATACTGAATATATAAAACACCTTTTATTATCTATGAAAAAATGTAAAAAACACCATATAAAAATCAAATAAATAACACCATATAAATGCACATTAAATAGTATAAAATATGCCGCTGTAAATTATAACAGGCATATAAATATTTAAAAGAGTCTAAAAGAACTACGAAAAATGAAAACTGCAAGAAGAAGGGGGGGGGGGGAGGGGAAGGGGGAGGGAAGAGGAGGGGGAGGGGAAGAAAATCATGAGAAAGGAGCTACTAAATATGAGAAATTAGCTAAAAGCGTATAGCTCAATCTCACAGTTCAGGCCTTTAGGGACTAAACTGTCTAGCGTAAAGATCCACTTGGATTCAGTACGTGACATGGACTTGATATAATCACCTCCCCTCCAATTCTTGTGTACCCTCTGAATGCCACAAAAACTTAAACTTAAGGTCTGTAGACCTTCGAAACGCATAGGCAAGTGTGGTCCTGTGCGGCATCCGTCCTTTGTTTTTTGTTTTGGTGACGTCACCTTTACCACGCCCCCTTTTTTTCACCGCTCTGTGCACCAGCTTCCCCTGGTTCACGGGTGCCGGCAAGCGGTGTTCCTGTCGCGTGCGGCGGGCACACACCCACCAGGGAGGACGCTCCCTTCATTTTCGGGTGTTTGTGCCGCCCCACGCCGCTGCCCTGGACATCGCCACTCTGGATACTGGACTCTGTACTTCCATGGGCCGCTGGTGAACCTGTCTCTACTATTGCAGCCCTCCTGAGAACGTGTTATCACCCTCACAAGCAGCTACATCATTAGCCAGTAAGTGTGCTCTCCTTTTTAATAACAGCCACGCATTTCATGTGGAACTTTGGACATAACAGGCATCTACTTTGCTATTGATACTACTTATACTTTCATTGTGCGTCACATTGCGTCCAGGTAGACGCTCACTTTGTACACCTACGTAGTATTTATTTAGTTGGCGCGGTGCCTTTGTTTATTTATTTAGTAATGACCACGAATTGGTTCTCTATGAGAATGGCAGTGAGACTTGGGACAAGATGCATTAAAGTTTATGTTTTGTGTGTTAGTATTGTGGTCAATGCACCGGGTGCGTGAAAGAAGTAAATAAGATCTTCATCGCAGCAATGCAAAATTCTGAATTCACTTTCTAAAGACAACAAAACCTTACTTGAAAGAGCAGTCAATAGGTTTGAAAGGTAGACAGGCCAACGGTGTACCCCACTGGAACTTATATATGCAGTCCGGAGTCTCTTTTAGAAATATAGGCTATAAAATATAAAACAAAACGTTAGTTTATAGGCAAACTTCTCAAAGTCCTACCTCTTTAAAGACCAAGTTAGTAGGTACTGTATATTCTCCATTTACACAGGAGTGACTAGGTGAAAAAATACTGCGTATTATTCCAGCGATGAGAAATTAAGAGATTTCTCCAAAACCTCCAATCCTGCCATTAGCGTGGCTGCAATTCACATGGACACAACCACCAGGTCTGGTAGATACGTTGGTTTGTTGGAAACGCCTGCCTTGTATACTCTACCAAAGTACTTTCTGCATATAGTGCAGTTGCTGAAGGAACGCTCCTTTGCGTTGGAGATCAGTGCAGGAAGACAGGGGAAGTGTGTACAACAAAGACTTAACACCTATTCATTGCTGCTTGAGGACATTTGCAGCAATTTTCCCTGCAACTTTAAGCTAAAAAAAAATGCAGTGTTTTACTGCACCAGCAAAGTGAATGAGATTTCTGAAATTTCATGCACATTCTTATTTTTCCCTTTCAGATTTGAACCTTTCCATCGTTTTTTTTCAAATCTGCAAATGTCAATTGTTTCAGCCTTTTTCAACTACTTAAATGAATGGGGAAATAAATGTGCAAAAAAACCGCATAAAAAAAAAAAGTGTATTTTATGCCTCTTTCCTGTCTGCGGTTTACAGCACAAAAAGCTGCTGCAAATGTTAAATGTGTGCACATGGCCTTACAAAGGTTTTACAGTCCTTAAAAACAAAATGTGGCACTTGCTAAACCCTGGTTAATATGTTTATAAGAATAAATCACAATCTTTGGAAGTTTTGTGTTCTCCTGGATAAACTACACAAACCTTTCCTTCCGTCTTGTCACAATGAAAGATTAGAAGAGTTGAACGATGATATTTATTGTGGCAGAGCTCTCCCCCGGTGTAATTTATCATAATAATTCCATCTTCATATATCAGCTGCTGATTAGTCAAGCCTAATAATGAAGATAAAACATATAACTTCCAAGTTAATAACTTCAATAAACATTGATAGAAAAAGTCACAAATTTCCTTCCATCCAAATTCCACCTGCATATAGTGGGTGACCCAGCCAAGTGGATCAAGGAGCCCATTTTTACTTAAAGCACCACTCCAGCTTTTTTTTTATTTTTCTTTTAATCTAAGGTCCCTGACCCTATTCTTATACTCATCTACCGCCTTCACCTTCTGTCGCCCCTGTTCCCATTGATCTCCAGCCTAGTTTCATGGAGAAAAACAGAGGTCACATCTCAATATAAATCTATGAGAGGCTTGTTCTGGCCCTCATAGATTTACATTAAGACTTTGTGATGCAACTTCAGACTTTCAGTTGGCCAGAGATGCGGTCACAAGACGCCAGAGGGGGAGTATAAGACTGGGGCAGTGACTTTTACATTAAAAGCACCACTCCAGCACTAAAAATAAAGCAAAAAACCACTGCTAGAATGGTGTAATGTAGAATTATCTCTGCACACCTATTTATATTTTAAGAGGTTTTCAAGGATTTTTTTTGGGATTTTTTTTACTATGCGACTAAAAACTAAACTGGCAGTTAGTTGCTAACAGAAGGAACTATTGCACCCGGCGCCGGATCAGAGCGTTCACTGACTGCTCTTGCTGGTGATTCAGTGGCTCAATGTCAACAGAGCAGCTCTTTTTCTTCTGGGCTGCTATGTCAAAGGGGCATGATTGCTGGTGTAATGCGGACTGACAGCTGGCTTCCCATAATTAGGCAGCAGGGAGCCGGCTATCAGTCAGTAAGAAGTCGGCAGTCACACCCTGTGCACAGAGCGGAGTGGAAAAGGAGCTGGTGCCCTATTGAGGTGCTGCCAGCTGAGGCCACAGAACAGCTAGCATAAGCAATCTGTTTCCACTCTGCGCTGGCAGATATAGGGGCCAGGCACAACCGGCAGGTACTTAGCTACATCTGGGGGGAGAAAAAAGTCAAGGATAGCCCCTTAAAAACAGGACCTTCCACATGCCATAAATTTGTATTTTATCTGGTATAAATGTCACAGGTATAAAGGAAAAACAATGCCAGAATCATGAGAACAGTGGCATTTACACCATGCAATTTTTTTATTTTTTTTTTTGCAAAGAACAGATTTTCTTTCAGATTCTGCTCCGAGTGGTAACCGTATTAATAAAAATGGACTACCCTTAAAATTCCTTAATTTCAGCATCAAGGGTACCTGATAAGGCCTAGATTATCACATTTTCATGACCTTAAAACAATCATAAAAATGTATATCAAATTTAGTTTCACCTTGAGATCTTTTTACTATTATTTTCAAATATCACATAATTCGGTATCTCTGCTTGTTTCCGCTTCTGGTCTTTGCAAAGTAAAGCAAACTCTACCATTTTATGCCAGACCATTGCCTTTCTAGACACCTAAAAATGCACAGTCATCAACTAGTACAAAGTTAAGGGTTCCTTGATAGATCTTTCATGTAAAAGATCTCTAGGTCTCCTTCCAGCACTACATAAGCCGACTTCCCTCCAATGTGTATGACAACCTTTAATGGGCGAGTTCGCTCTATGGTTCACTTGTAGTTTCAGGTGAGTCGAGTGAGAAATAACACTTCCATAGACACGAGGGATTCCTGTGTATCACATCTTCACAAGTTGCATAGAGGACATTATACAGTAGTAACGAGCACTGCAGCTCTGAATCCAGCACTGGCCTGAGATATGCAAGTACTAGAAATCTGCAACCAAGTCTCGCAGCCTGACGCTCAATCTTCTGCTCCACCACTGCCTCCATATACCTCAATAGGCAGCTGTAAACAGATATCTCAATTAACTGGCAGTGTTTTCAGTGGGTGTCATAGTGGAATGACAGTACATGCCCACTGGGCTGAAAAAAATGAAACGCCAGCCTGAATGCCAAATTTAACACACTAGGCGCCAAGTAATTTCGGCACCCTCTATCGCCACAATGGAGTGAAGAAAATAAAAGAGGGAAAATATATTTTTATCTATATTCCTGCTGGTCAAAAACTGTGAAAGGTCCTCTTTAAGCAACTTTACCATGTGTGCAACAGTGCGAATATGCTGATTGTGTCTTATGTTATGAAACATACCTGCTAACATTGCTTTATTACCCTTGATTTGACAAGATGACACCGTTGTCCCATTTGGTGCCTTGGATGAACACAAAGATTCAGCAATTCCGCCACAAACTTTGAGCTGGTATTTATATTCACTAACCGCCACTTCGATAACCTTTTCTCCAAGTGGCCGCAGGTCATACACATAGTCATACTTTGGGTCTCTAACCTGGCAGTTGTCACCTGTAGAAAACAGAACCTATTACTAGAAGTGGAGGTGGCAGCTCTTCTGACAAGCGCGTTTTACTAAATAATTGTATCCTTCATGAAATCATAATTATGGAGCATCCTTGCTTGGAACTCTGGATCGTCCGGTTATACCGCCAAGAAATGTGTTAATAAAACTGACAAGTGGGTGTTGCAAGTTGGAGAATTTTTTCTACACAGTGTAAATACATACTTATAAAATTTAGCCGAACCCAACGATATTGGCTGGCCATCTAATGTGTATGGGGCCTACCAATACATAGTGTGATGGGGACTAGGCATACCAGAGCAAAAGGTTCAAAGACGACAATCAACCAAGACAAGTTACACCTGTATACAGTATATGGTTATCCATCAAATGGCAATAAAGGATAAATATTAATGTTATTTCCCTATTTGAATGTAAATAATAATAATTTATATTTTTATTTATAATTTTATTTAAATCTCTGCGCGAGATTGATATTATATATGGTTTTCAGTGTAACACACACATTGTCCACTTACATACTGAATACTGAGCAAGGCCCAAAAATACAAGCTATAGTATATATACACAGTGGTGTGGAAAAAGTGTTTGCCCCCTTCCTGATTTCCTAATCTTTTGCATGTTTGTCACAATTAAAGCTATGTGCACACGTTCAGGATTTCTTGCAGAAGTTTCCTGAGCAAATCAGGACATTTTCTGCAAGAAATCCGCATGCGTTTTTCTCGCGTTTTGTTTGCGGATTTTTCCGTAGGTTCCCAATGCAATAATATAGTGGGAAATCCGCAAAAAATCCTCAAAATTAATGAACATGCTGCGTTTTTCGCGGAAAAAAACGCATCATGTGCACAAAAATTGCGGAATGCATTCTAAATGATGGGATGCATGAAGTACGCAAGTTTTTTTTGCGTTTTTATAGCATTTTTATAGTGAAAAAAACGTGAAAAATCTGCAACGTGTGCACACAGCCTAAATGTTTCAGATCACCAAATAAATTTAAATATTAGAGAAAGTTAACAAGTAAACACATAATAAAAACCTTCATTTAAAGAACTGCATTAAGTGAAAAAAAAATCTAAACCTACAGGGCCATTGGTAAGGTGAGAAAGTGGCCACTGTTAAGAACTACAGCTCATCATTATCATAGTAGTGGACAACACTTACCAACATTTGCATCCTGGAACTGCATTAACCCCTTACAGACAACGGGCGTAATGGTACGCCAATGTCGGACTCCCTCCCTTTGATGTAGGCTCCCACATCTTTCCGTGGACATGTCAGCTGTTTTGAACAGCTGACATGAGCCCGCAATAGCTACGGGTGGAATCACAATCCACCCGTGGCTATTAACCAGTTAAATGCCGCTATCAAACTGACAGCGGCATTTAAATTGCGCTTCTGGCCATTGGGCAAGAAATACATACACCGGTGAACCTTTTCATGTGATCGTGGGTCACCGGTGTGTTGTCATGACAACCTGAGGTCTCCTGGAGACCTCTATGGTTGTCAGTGCCGCCTAGTGGTCGGCGCTCTAAAAAGTCAGTATATCTGCTACATAGAGGCGATCTGAACATAGCCTCTATGGAGCAGGGCCGATCAAGCTATGGCAGCTTCTAGTCTCCTATGGAGACTATTGAAGCCTGCCAAAAGTTAAAAAAAAAAAAAGTTATTAAAAATATTTTAAAAAAAATATAAAAAAAAAATATAAAAGTTCAAATCACCCCACTTTCGCCCCAATCAAAATAAAACAATAAAAATAAAATAAAACAATACAAATAAAATCAAACATACACATATTTGGTATCGCCGCGTTCAGAAAAGCCTGGTCTATCAATAAAAAAAAAAGGATTAACCTGATGGCTAAACGACGTAGCGAAAAAAAAGGTCAAAACATCAGAAATACGTTCATTTGGTCGCCGAGACATTGCATGAAAATGCACTAACGGGCGATAAAAAAAAAATTGTATCTGCACCAAATGGTATCATTAAAACCGACAGCTCGGCACGCAAAAAATAAGCCCTCACTCAAGCAGAGATCACGAAAAATGGAGATGCTACGGGTATCGGAAAATGGCGCAATTTTTTTTTTAAACAAGTTTGGAATTTTTTTTACCACTTAGATAAAAAAGAACCTAGACATATTTGGTGTCAATGAACTGGTAATGACCTGGAGAATCATAATGGCAGGTCAGTCTTAGCATTTAGAGAACCTAGCAAAAAAGCCAAATAAAAACCAAGAGTGGGATTGCACTTTTTTTTGCAATTTCACCGCATTTGGAATTTTTTTTCCTGATTTTTAGTACAAGACATAGTAAAACCAATGGTGTTGTTCAAAAGTACAACTCGTCCTGCAAAAAACAAGCCCTCACACGGCCATATTGATGGAAAAATAAAAAAAATTATGGCTCAGGAAGAAGGGGAGCGAAAAACAAAAACGCAAAACAGAAAAGCTCAGTGGGTTAAGGGGTTAAAAAAAAGAAAAAATAATAAAAAAAAAAGTTAGTTCCTACCTTTTGCTGTAACAACAGGACAAGCCTCAGAAGTTCTCCATACGAAGATATATTCACAGCCATCTTGCTCTTGAAATAAAGGAGACCCCTGTTAAAAAAAAATAAAGTAATGGTAAAACAAGTAGAATGTAATAGAATCACATAGATGACCACTTCTTAAATGCTGTAATCCCCTGTGTAAAATAAAAGAAGGTTTATACTGAGCTGCTTCTATCACACGTCACTCAGAAGTAATAAATGTGGAGACCTGACACTAACATACGGTAGCTAAAATTGCACTGGTGTCCGAGCAGACTAAGTTTTTATTCTACACGGGGGCTGTAATTATCACATTTTAGAAGTATTACATGACTTTGCTGCAAAGAAACTTGCATCAAAGCAGTTTGTTTCAAAAAGTCCAAAGAGCGATTGCTGCAGAGTGTACAATTGCCGTGTCTGCCAAGTATTATAGAAGCACTCCAGCCAAATCTCACACACTGCATTATGTCTAGTGAAGAATAATACATCAAGGGCAAACGGCACCAGGAAACCATATTGGTGGTCGCAGATATAATAAGTGCTAAAACAAAGAAAAAAAATTACCAAACATAATAATTGGGAATGATCGTTGAGTTTCCAGTTTTAAAACGTTGAAGCTAAAATGCCCATAAGTCACAATAAAATGAGTCGCCGGGAAGGTAGAAGCATGCAATATATTTTAAGGGGTCAGCCCTTTTTCAATCTCAATGTCTGTCACAGATTTTTCTTAAGAAATCTCTAAAATTACCCAGAAAGAAGAAATTTAGTTTTTGGCTGTTAAAACTAGAAAACTACAGTCTTTGTAAAATGCAAAACGTAATATGTAACTGTGAAAACCGTTCCCATTGCTGTACATAACAATTGTAGACAATATATGAATGCCAGTTGGCTCAGGAGCATCTCTTGGTTTATAACCTCCTGTGGAAATGTCTGAGCAGCTTTAGGATATGTGCACAAACTGTGGATTTTGCTGCGGATCCGCAGCGGATTTGACGCTGCGGATCCGCAGCAGTTTTCCCTAAGTTTACAGTACCATGTAAAACTATGGGAAAAAAAAACGCTGTGCACATGCTGCGGAAAAATCTGCGCGGAAACGCTGCGGATTATTTTCCGCAGCATGTCAATTCTTTCTGCGGATTCCGCAGCGGATTTACACCTGCACCAATAGGAAACTGCAGTTGTAAAACCGCAGTGGAATCCGCAGAAGAAACCGCACTAAAATCCGCAGTGAAAACCGCAGTGGTTTTGCACTGCAGATTTTGCAAATCCGCTGCGGAAAAATCCGCAGCGTGTGCACATACCCTTAGTCGCTCTCCAGTCCACAGAAACATTTTCACAAAAAATTCATAGTTTAAATGGGATCTATACTTTCAACAAACTTTGTATGAACGTCAATAAGTAAGAGCGAGTTTAAGAAAGTTTGGAATATAAGGTATCTTAGGCTACTTTCACACTGGCGTTAACTGCAATACGTCGCAAATGCGTAGTTTTGCCGAAAAAACGCATCCTGCAAAAGTGCTTGCAGGATGCGTTTTTTCTGCATTGACTAACATTAGCGACACATTTGCGACGCATTGCCACACGTCACAACCGTCGTGCGACGGTTGCGCCGTGCTGTGGCGGACCGTCGGGAGCAAAAAAACGTTACATGTAACGTTTTTTGCTCCCGACGGTCCGCTTTTTCCGACCGCGCATGCGCGGCCGGAACTCCGCCCCCACCTCCCCACACCTCACAATGGGGCAGCAGATGCGCTGAAAAAATGCATCCGCTGCCCCCGTTGTGCGGCGGAGACAACGCTAGCGTCGGGGACCTCGGCCCGACGCATCGCGACGGGCCGAGCCCGACGCTAGTGTGTAAGTAGCCTTAATCAGAGAAAACGGAATCTTTTCTCCACTTATCAGCCACTTTTGCCTCCCGCCCAAACTCCTCAGTCACTCTGAAAAATCAGCTCAAATACATCTTGCTCAATACAAGACAGACTGCCAGCACAGTGCGGTGTTAAAGGGGTTGTGTGACTGCAGACTTCAGTCGGTATCTGCTTCCCTAATGAATGCCTCATATGATACTTTTCCTGATTAATTACAATGAACTTTGCTTTTTTTACATGATAACTATTTGTTCTGATGCACAGCAGCTTGCCTTTTATGTGACCTTTTTCAGATTTGATAAATTTTTTCCATGCTCATTTGAGAAATTGAGGTGAACTTTACCGACCCTCATTTCTGCTACGTGTTATTCACATATGCACCTTGGGGATATTCGCGTATTTTTCGGACCAAAAGACGCATTTTTTTCCTCCAAATTTGAGAGGAAAGTGTGGGGTGGGTCTTATGGTCCAAATGTAACATGTGGGGAGGGGGCAGAGGCAGAGTGGGATCGCAGGAAAATGTTGCCGCTGCAGGAATCCGGTGCTGGGGAAACCACGTGGATCCGATGCTTAAAGTGAAGTGAATATTCATTAGCGGCTTCCCCACCCTCCTGTCAGCCCTGAGCAGTGGGGGGAGCAGCAATTGAATAGTACTTCACTTAAAACAGCAGACCCACATGGTTTCCCCAGTGCTGGATTCCTGCAACTGCTGGGGAGATGTGTGTCCGGTGGAGAAGGAGGCTACAGGAGCAGGGTGCCACAGGAGAGATTGCCGCATACCTGACAGCACAGCCCCGGCTGTGCTGATGCTGAGTGTTCCCCTATAGGGCCTTTGATAAGGTCATGAAGAGGGCGGGCTGGAGCACCACATGACAGCACAGAGCCCTCTCTCTTCATGATGTCATGCAGACACCGCTCTAGAAACAATGCAGCTTCCTCTTACAGGACCTGTGGTGAGGCAACAAGAGGTAGGGCTCTGTGCGGTCATGGGATGCTCCAGCTCTTCTTTACCTCACCGCAGCGTGGCTGGCTGGCTGCAGGACCTGCACTGCCTGTACAAGTAAGGCTACGTTCACATTTGCATTGTGTGCTGCAGCGTCGCCGCATGCGTCATGCGCCCCTATATTTAACATGGGGGCGCATGGACATGCGTTGCGTTTTGGGACGCATACGTCCTTTTTGGCACAAGCGTCATGGCACAGAGGACGCAGCATGATGCATTTTTTTTGCATTCAAAAATAGAACGCATGCGTCGCAAAACGCAGCGTTGTGCATGCGCTGTTCGTGCGTTGCGTCGCCGACGCTGCGGCGCACAACGCAAATGTGAACGTAGCCTAAGAATTAATTAAAAGGTTAGTAATTACAACACATAAAAAAGCACTCTGCCACTCCTGTGGTGAACTATAGCTCCCAGCATGCCATAGGATCTGCAGGACATGCTTGGAGTCACAGTTCTTCCATGGGATCTTAAAGCAGCACTCAAGTGTTAATTTTCAGTGCTGGAGTGGTGCTTTAAATATAAGCCCTGTGCCCCCATTCTTATACTCACCCTCTAGCGTCTTCATATAGTACTTTACAGCAGAGGTGTCAAACTGCATTCCTCGAGGGCCGCCAACAGGTCATGTTTTCAGGATTTCCTTGCATTACACAGGTGATAATTGAATCACCTGCACAGAATGATTCCAGCACCTTGTGGAATGCTAAGGAAATCCTGAAAACATGACCTGTTGGCGGCCCTCGAGGAATGCAGTTTGACACCTC
The DNA here is from genome assembly GCF_051348905.1 of Ranitomeya variabilis. NCBI lineage: Eukaryota > Metazoa > Chordata > Amphibia > Anura > Dendrobatidae > Ranitomeya > Ranitomeya variabilis. The sequence goes on from NC_135233.1 coordinate 161,702,811, forward strand.
TGCTTTACAGACACCACACTGGTCCCGCAGCTCCATCTTCTACCATGAGCTTCCAACATAATAACATACAGGGTGGGCCATTTATATTGATACACCTAAATAAAATGGGAATGGTTGGTGATATCAACGTCATGTTTGTGGCACATTAGTATATGGGAGGGGAAAACCTTTACAAGATGGGTGGAGACCATGGCGGCCATTTTGAAGTTGGCAATTTTGGATCCAACTTTATTTTTTTTTAATGGGAGGAGGGTCATGTGACATCAAACCTATTGAGAATGTCACAAGAAAAACAATTGTGTGTTTGGTTTTAATGTAAATTATTATTTCATGAGTTATTTACAAGTTTATGACCACTTATAAAATGTGTTCAAAGTGCTGCCCATTGTGTTGGATTGTCAATGCAACCCTCTTCTCCCACTCTTGACACACTGATAGCAACACCAAAGAAGAAATGCTAGCACAGGCTTCCAGTATCCGTTGTTTCAGATGCTGTAAGCTTGGTTCTGCTCACATATCTCTTTACTAAGCCCCCCAGGCTAAAAAGTGCCAGCCAGCCCCTGGGTATGACTTTATTCTTCGGGTAGGTACGATTACAGCGATACCAGATTTATATAGTTTGTTGTTTTTTTTTGTTTGTTTGGCTGCTTTCACACACACTAAAACAACTTTTTTTTTTCTTTTTTTTGCAAAGCTAGTTTTTGCATCGCCATATTTTGAGAGCTATAATTTTTCCAGATTTCTGCCAACAGCCACGTGAGGGATTGTTGTTTGTGGGACGAGTTGTTTTTTTATTGGTACCATTACAGGCACATGACATTTTTTGATCACTTTCTATTCCAATTTCTGGGAGGCAGAATGAACAAAAACCTGCAATTCAGGAATTGTTTTTGTTTATTTTTTTGAGGTGGGGGTGGGGTGGTGGTTTATTCCGTTCACTGTGTGCAAAAATTAATAAGGCAGCTTTACTGTTCGGGTTAATTTGATTACAATGATAACACATTTACATAGTTTTTTAGGTTTTGGTGCTTTTACACATTAAAAACGGTTTTATAAAAAAAAATATATTTTTGCATAGGTTTATTCTGAGAGCTATAAGTTTTATTTTTCCACTGATTGAGCTGTATGGTGGCTTGTTTTTTTATGGGACAGGATGAAGTTTTCAGCTATATAATTTTTATTCACATTCGTCTTTTGGATCACATTTTATTCCACTTTTTGTTCGGCAGTATAATGAAAACGCATATTTTTTTGCCTTGCTTATTTAATTTTTTTTTACCGTGTTCACTGAAAGGGTTAATTAGTGGGATAGTTTTATAGGTCGCGTCAATACCAAATAAAATAAAATATTGATCTCCCATTATCCCAAAAAAAATTATTGAACAAAAGAAGAGAAATGCGGATACATACTACATTGTGATCACAATGGAAGATAATCCTTGTAGAGTAATGCTTATTCTCCGAACATTTGTCCCCACTCAGATAAACTATGGTGAGGGATCCATCATCGGACGCCTGGGGGCTCATCTGGATGTAGCCAAGATTTAGGTTTTTATTGTCTGAAGTCTTCATGCAAGATCCTACTACTCCTCCTGTAAATACACATACAATGATAGAGCGTTACATATGAGCCAGATCAATCATTTGCCGTTTGTTTTTTTAAGTCACTTTTCTATTTTTGTCTTGTGGTATTCATTGACTTTTTGCACCAAAAAGGAAAAACATGTAAAGTAAAAAACACAAATAAATTTTTTTTTTACAAAATGGTGCAGAGGCAATAATGAATCAATCATATGAATTTAACATTATAATGGAAAGTTGAGTATAGTATGCTATACTATGTAAAAGAGCTGTCCTCCTGAATGGCTTCCTGGAAAGAAATTGGCAGCTTAACAGACCCCAAGAAATGCTATGACATATGTTTTTAGCAACACTCCTTTAAAGTGTAACCATCGGTTTAATTTTTACTTCATAAAATCAATAGTACAGGTGAATATAAGCAACTTTGTAAGATATCTCCTAAGAGAATTGTGATTCTTTCTCTGCCAGAATGAATTAGTCACCGGCAAAATTCTCAATTCTGAGGTAAAAATCTGCATTCAGTGAAGACAGACTTTCCCATTACTGAGAGAGGAGGTGATAGCTGCTACTGATACAATGCTATGTAGACGGGAGGAGGAGGATCTGTCTTTAGCTCCTTCTCCCTCCCGTCTACATAGAATCTCACCAGTAACAGTCACCATCTCCTCTCTCAGTAATGGGAAAAATCTGTCTTCACTGAATACAGGTTTTACCTCAGAATTGAGAATTTTGATGATGACCGATTCTAGCAGAGAAAGAAGCACATTTCTCTGATAAGATCTATTACAAAGTTTCTCGTGTTAATGTGTGCTATTGATTTATGAAATAAAAATTAACGCAGAGTTTGCTCTTTAAATGTGGTGCATTCATCAAGACTGATGTTTTGTATGCCAGTCTTGGTGAACTGTGTGCTGCAGTTAGCAAGAGCATCTTAATGAATTTAGTGCATATTATAACCGCGCACTCCCGCCAGATAGGTTACTCCAGTTGGGGACTGGAATATAAATCAAGTGAAACTTACACCACTTTGGTGGCGTAAATTATCAGGAATTTTTAGGCGCTTGGTAACACCCCAGTTCAATTCACACTTCTAAAACTTAGAGGAACTTGCTGTGAGGGGTATAAAAGAGCCCTATATGTTAAAGGGATTATCTCATCTTCAACCTCTATCAAATCAGCCTCCCGGAGGTTTGACGAGCTGGGCCGCCAAGCTACTGACTCCCAAACATTTTATCTGTAGTGGACACTCAGGTGAATGGACACCTTGTAATCCTCGGACAGCACAAGTAAGAATGAGCACTACTGCTTTAAGGGGGGAACTCTGCTCTGGTTTATAGTGGGGGTCCGCTCTATAAGCATAATAGGACTATTGGACCTTGTTGGGTTGCAGCTATAAGAGAGAATACACATAAGAATTTAAAAATGCTAATAAATTTAGCAACATTAAAATGTTAATGGTTCTGTCCAAACCTCCAAACTATTTCCCTACGGAACACAATACCACTCTCTCAATTTCTAATGACTCCACAGAGTTAAGGCAAAGAGCAAACCTAGTAAACTTGCCTGAGCATCCTTGAATATATGGCAGAGGCTTGCAGATGTTGAGATAAAATGTTCTTTTACTTGCTTGGTCAGATGTATCAACTGCAACCCATGGTTCAACATCCCGACTAAGGTCACTTAGATCATACTCATTACCATCAGCATCTAAAATTATAAAATAAAAAAATAAAAAATGAGAAAAGGAGAAAAAAAACAATTTGACCGTCCCTGTATTCTCCGAAGAATTCAGTCCCAAAACCCTGTTTATTTTATTTCTTTTATTCTTAACTCCCCTTCAGCCCCTTGGAGCAGTCATTATGATTTGTTTGTATTTACATCCTAAATTTCCTGCCAGCTCTCCCTCTGTATATCTAGTCTACATTTTCCCCAGAGATATTGCTATACATGTCCGGCAGGTCACACACTCCAATTACTCTGTGCACCATCCTGAGACTCCTATACAGTCTCAAGATGGATCAATCTGTGACCACACAGTTTCTCGGTTCTAATACTCCTCCCACTACACTTAGTATATGCTACTCTCCTGCAGTCAGTAATAATACCTGTGCCAACACTAGCACTAGTGTGTCAGTGTACTGCAGGAGGGCAATGAGTCAAAGTATATTCATTATAATGCAATGAAGAACTGTGAAATGCCCAGCACCATCCCCTTTGACCGAAGTTACTAATTGATAAGATGACTTGTGGAGCCTGCAATGTCTCTGTGCTCTTCCAGCTCTCCTTCCTTGTACACATCCCCAGTTACTGTACTTTCAAAAGCATCACAAGCCACTCACAGTCAGAGCACACCGCAGACCTGCTGACTAAACAGCTCAAAGCACAGGCAGAATATCTCTACATTGTGCTTTGAAAGGGCAGTAGCAGGAAGTTAGTCCCTGGAGATCACATGCATACATGTGACAGCTCAAACAGCAGAATTTTAACAGAAAGAAAATTATGAAGCTTCTTAGTTTCTGCTAGTCTTTACAACACTTCAATAATCTCCGTGCTTGGAAAAATCCTTTAAAGCAGATCTGTCTCCAGATCTCTCAATTTAAATAAAAACAACTGTCTAAGACCTGGTGTACATGGTTTGAAAGTCAATGTTGGCTGTATGATCCCTTATTAAAGTTTTTGTACGTAATATTAAAATAAGCAGATTAATATTGGCAGCTCATTTTAATTTTAGGATTCGATAGCGATTCTAATTATCGATATTCAGTGTAAGTACTCCAGCCTTATCAGGTACAAGACATCTATTTAATAGTATATGCTGCTTGTATTGTAAATCTGGTGACAGATCAGCTATTGTAGTATATGAAAGAAACTAAAAAGAGGTCTGTCCTCTAACCTGTAACTTGGCAGTCAACTGGGGAAGGGGAACATGCCATGGCCGTTTCAAAATCAAAAAACGTGTGGTACAGATGTGTCTCAGAATTAATTTCTTCTCTGTTAAATAAAAGACGACCTGGATATAGATCATCATTGCACACAAAGTTTATTGTAAAGCTGTCTCCTGCTCCTGTAATATAGAAAGGGAAAGGTTTGTTAGAAAACAGTGAGGTGAAATGGATTTGCCAAGGAGGCATTGGCTCGTTATTCCAGAAATGACAATTCAATGCAAAGTATTCAAACAAGTCTGTTGTCTGTATGGCCTAGAAAGGAAAATTAATGAATTGGCTCCAAAAAGGATTTCAGCATGCCAGAGGGGTGTCCAAGTCACAGAGAAGAAATAAAGCACGTCCATTTTAAGAAATCCAAGTGATGAATTGTTCAACCGCTTCAGAAGATATGTGGCGCTATACAACCCAACCTCACTCGCCATCAACCTCTGGACACTAATAATTTTCCATCAATATATAAGCTTGCTTCTTTTTTTTCCTTTTCAGAACGACTGGTAGTTTATATAACACCACTCAATCTGATATATGCGTGTATGTATGCCTGCGTATGTGCATGTATATAATCTATTATACACCATTGAAGAAAACCATATGGAGGGTTGTTTTTTCGCGGATGAGTTACTTTGGTCAGTGGCATAATTTTGGGGTGCATATAACTTAACATATATTAATTCTTTATAGGCAGGAATGTGGACAACAGCAATTCTGATGTTTTTTTTTTTTTAGGTTTAAATGTTACACTATTTACTCTACTGCACTAATAAAGTGTTATATTTATTCTGTGGGTCAACAGGATTATGGCAATACTGAATTAATGTTTTCTGTATATTACTTTTATACAATTAATACTGTAATTGAATATGGAGACTACCAAAACACAAGATTATTTTCAGAGCGCCCCAAGTTTCACAATCTCTCATCTGCACCGAGTTGTCTCCCCCACCCCCCATCCTTCCACACTAAGGTTTCAACAAGCTGCAGCATTTCAACCTGCAGGTTGATACAATTACAGCAATACCTAATTTATGCTATTTTAATGTTTTCCCACAAGAAAAAAAAATTAAAAAAATGTATTTATTATTTCCTGGGAAGGAGAGGATGACGTATTGTAAGAGACCATTATTCGTGCCTCTGGTTAAAATCGCGACCCATTGGTACCATTGACCGCAGCAGTGAAGTACTGGAATCAGAGATGGCTCTGTTCCCAGAACAGGAGCTCACCTGTGTATAACAAGCGACTCCTGCTGCAGATGGCACAGGCACGACTGCCCGTACTATCCCAGGAAATCACTGCTGTCTGGTCATACAATCATTTACGGGAAGGGGTTAATCATCTCTTATGACTATACTCCGGTAGACCCCTGGCTGTTACAATAACAGCAGCTGGCACCCACCATGTATGGAGTGGGCTCAGCCCCCAAGCTTACTCCATACCAACATGTGAAGTACATATACACCACATGTGAAGGGGTTGAGACACTGAGCTGTGAGCCTTTGCTGGCATGCCAGCCTATCACTTCACACCTATGTGTTAGGTTTGTCTCTGGCATATCCTATAGTCTTCTACCAATGGCAGTCCCGTGGACTTTGATCAGACCCCTGGAAACCCAGCAGCACAGTGGATATGATACAGGGAGCCCCCTACATCTGTAAAGCTCTTTCGATATTTTGGTCATTATTGACTATAGAATCTAAGGGATGAGTTGGTTTTTGGATCTAAGTTTTTCCATTCCTGTGCCCCTGTGATCTTTCAGAGCTAACTGTACTTCATGGAATATCTGGGTAATGCAATCTTTGGTGTTCATCACCTAATCTACAATATAAACTATGTAAGAATCATGTATTGTGTCTTCTAGGGAAGTCCACCAGTGAATATTTTACTTATACATTTACATGCAATATAACAGAGGAGATACAATGTAAAGTGATGACATTTACGTCTAGAGTATATCGCCACATGGTGGTCACTGTATATCTATGTGCATTTTCACTGACTGAACTGTGTGTTATGGATATGTATTCCTATTTCTCTGAACAGAAGTGTGAACAAATTACTTCTAAACTGCATACAAGGGAAAGACCAGTCTACGCAGTAGCAAAGCTGAGAAGATTGGGGCATCTGGGCACTGACTGACTTGTGAGATCCACTTTTGCAGTTACAACAGCTCCCACTCTTCTGGGAAGGATTTCTACAAGATTTTTGGAGGTGGTCTGAGGAAGTAATTGCCAATTCATCCAGAAGAGCATTTGTGAGGTCAGATACTAATGTTGGGAGAGAAGGCCTGGTTTGCAATGTCCATTGTAGTTCTTCCTAAAGCTTTTCAGTGGGTTTGAGGTCAAACTCAAATCAAACTCATCCAACCATACCCTAATGGTATTTTATGGTTGGCACAATGCTGCCAGGTGTGTAATGTTCTCCTGGCATTCAGTAAACCCAGACTCTTACTTCTGACTACCATGCAGAGACATGCAAGAGGTCACTGCACAAAGTACATTTCCCTGCTCCAGAGTCCAGTGGGGTGTCATTACACCAATCCATCTGACACTTGGCATTGCATTAGGAGATTTAAGGCTTGCATGCAGTTGCTCGGCCATAGAAAACCCATGGCATTAAGTTCTGGTGCAGATGTTAATGCCCGGGGTGTTCTGAAGCTCTGCCGTTGCTGAATCACAACATTGGTGACTTCTATACCTTACATGCTCCTCAGTTAGGCAGACCTGCTTTGTAACTTCATGTGTTCAACCACTTTATAGCGGAGATCATGTGGTTCCTTCCACTGATCAAAAATGCCACTCATAGTAGAAGGTGGAAGACATTTTGCTACACTGGTGGCATCCTCTCACAGTAACACGTCCAAATCCAGTGAGCTCTTTAAAAAGATCCATTGTGGTTAGTAAACGCAGACTGTGAGGCTAGGGGCTGGATTTTATACACCTGTGGCAATATTACTGAATGAATACCCCAACATCAACGAATAAGCAGCATGTGTCAATACTTCTGTCCATATAGTGTATCTGCTGGGGAACGTAGTGGGGAGAAACCTACAAAGGGAATGCTTCCACTCACCTTTCTGCTCGTCCTTGGTCCCACTATAGGTAAGCGTAATTGTGCCTTCTGATGCCAGATCCAGGGATTGGCTTAGTTTCACTGGTCTAGACACCAATTGGTTATCAATTTCACAACCAGCCGCTGGACTGTCCTCAATCTGGCCACAACCACTGACCGAACCACAAATATTCAGCTAGGGTAAGGGCACAAAACACAAATCAAATACCAAATAATTAAACAAAATATAAATTGATTAAATTCATTTTTTTATGTGTAGTGTTTGTTAAAAGTATAGAAACAAAATTAAGAAAATGCAATAAAGAAAATACAAAACAACCCTCTTATGCATCTAAAACTGTAGCAAGGAAAAAAAAAAAAAAAGTGCTTCTTTGCCCCAATTACAAAAATGAATTAGCCATAATTTAAAGAGGTCGGCCACTTTTTCTTGATAGTGCAGCTTTCCTTACAAACCGAGCAGCATTTCTGTCCATACAATGGCGGCTGGTGTAGGAGCATGTGAGAAAACCAGTCCTTCAGCCGCCTGCCAGCACCATCAACTTTCAAAACCTGTGTGGTGCCTAATCCGGAGTGAGCAAGGCCTGGTGTGACTGAATAATGTATCATAACTTACGCAACAAAAGTGTCGTAGAGTACCGCAGAAATGTAATCAGTCGCAAATGGTGTACACTTCTTACAGTGGTGACTTCAGTCTTCAGGAATCAGGGCCATTGATTTCTATGACACATTTCTCTAGGCATGTCCTGTGACCTGTGCGCAGTGACCATCACCTGTAGGCAGTGGCGGAATGTGAAGAGCAACGACTACAGAATAGGAAGTGTCACCCTATTGTGAAGCTCAGTGACTGATTCCGCATGTGACAGACATGGTGGTACCGGATAAGGGTTTCCATTTAATCAGCAAACAGAGACTTACACAGAAACACAAGTTCTTACCTTATATGTTTTGCCAATGCCTTGTGCCACGTATCCAGATTCGTTCTTCAAAGATTCAAAGTTGTACGTAAAGCCAGTGTTTGGGTTTTCTATTACACAGTCCTGCAGGTAAAAACATGAGTCACGGCTCAACGCATCAAGCCTACCCTAAGGATATGTGCAAATTGAGTCTTTTGTGCAGAGTTTTTCTAGCAGAACCTTAAATTGTTGAGTTCTGAGTAGGCTTTGGAGCGTTTCTGCACAGTCTCTGCTCATAAACCACCTCAAAAACCTCTGTGCGCCATACCCCAAGATAAAAAACAGACTTCCTCTTTTCCTACCACGCTTAGCCCTCACTTACCTCTTTTCCATGTATGTTCTTGATGACAGGGCAGGCAGCTTCTGTATTCCACAGAAAAGTGGCGACACAGTTGCTATTAGAGATAAATCTAGGGCTGGTAAACTATTTAAAAAAAAGAAATAATTGAGAAAAATTAATAATACCATTTAATGTCTGAAGATCAAGATTGTTTGACAGACCACACACAGGAGGAACCTCTACTCAGCACTATGAAGCCAAAGGGCAGGGTAACAAAGAACCAGTGGCTTCAGTATTACACAGACAGCAATTTGGCATGAATGACATCCAAGCTGTACTAGATTGTCATGATCGGTCATAACTTCCAGAAACCGCTGATCACTGCTCTGACTGCCATGAAGAGCTTCTCTGACAGAAGTGCCCACAAAGACGAAAACACCGTGAAGATTACCTCACGTGACAATTGATACACTTACCACAGCACCTTTTTCACATGTAAGATGCAATTGTGATGAATAGAAAACCTCCTTATTTTCTTCATCGATACATTTGGAGCCATTTGTGTACTCAATAAGTATTTTTCCACTGTCTTCTATAATGGGTTCCTTGCTGGCCACACCTAGGTTGCTGATGGCTACGGTCTCATGAAGTTTACCCTGCATTTAAGAGATGTGGTAGGACAACGGAATATGCTGTGATTAAAACCAAGGGAAAACTATGCAAGTGGACTAACACTAAACATACACTGAAATAGCTCATTTCAATGTGAAGCAGGAAGGATCGGGTAATTAAAGGGAAGATATCAAAAAATCACATTGCTTAAATCAGGTTTTTAGTGTCAAGTGTATTTTTAACAAATTGTAGACCATTTTTCTCATATCATGGTGTATATTAAAGGGAACCTGTCACCCCGTTTTTTCGGTATGAGATAAAAATACTGTTAAATAGGGCCTGAGCTGTGCATTACAATAGTGTAGTTTGTGGACCCCGATTCCCCACCTATGCTGCCGAAATACGTTACCAAAGCAGTCGTTTTCGCCTGTCAATCAGGCTGGTCAGGTCAGATGGGTGTGGTGTCTTCCCCCAGATCTTGCGTAGTTTTCCGTTGGTGGCGTAGTGGTGTGCGCATGTCCAAGGTCCCGAATCCTGCACAGGGGTGTGAAAATAGCAGCGATGTCCGTTATTCCATTGGTGGTCGGTGGGCGCGGCCATCTTGCTTTGGCCGCGCGTGCGCAGAAGCGGCGCTCTGCTGGCCGCGGCGCTCTGCTGGCCGCGGCTTCAGGAAAATGGCCGCCGCGATAGCCATCTGCGCACGCGCGGATGCCCGCGGCCATTTTCCTGAAGCCGCGGCCAGCAGAGCGCCGCTTCTGCGCACGCGCGGCCAAAGCAAGATGGCCGCGCCCACCGACCACCAATGGAATAACGGACATCGCTGCTATTTTCACACCCCTGTGCAGGATTCGGGACCTTGGACATGCGCACACCACTACGCCACCAACGGAAAACTACGCAAGATCTGGGGGAAGACACCACGCCCATCTGACCTGACCAGCCTGATTGACAGGCGAAAACGACTGCTTTGGTAACGTATTTCGGCAGCATAGGTGGGGAATCGGGGTCCACAAACTACACTATTGTAATGCACAGCTCAGGCCCTATTTAACAGTATTTTTATCTCATACCGAAAAAACGGGGTGACAGGTTCCCTTTAAAACTCTTGCAATTTTCACACTGACCACTGGGGCTATTTTAGATCCCAACTTGCTATTTTTTCAGGATATAACACATGATCACGGCTACAATTGTGGATCTCAACCCTATCTCTTGTATGGATATGTCTAAGGAGTCTGTATGAAGATGATGTTAAGAGAAGCAGGGTCAGCTGTGACATTAATGAAGAATAAAACGCCTGTTCCCGAATAAGCAGGAAATAGGAGGCTACAAAGCACTAGTGGCTAGTGTGGGCGATTAGGGCATAAACACAAGAAGCATGTGTTCCAGTTCACTGCAGTGTCCCCACGGGCAAAATGAAGCATTACTGAAATGGTGGACGAATCAAGATAACTAAGGATTCCCTATTAGAAAATTAAAATATTGTTTTCTAAGCCAGAAAACGTTCAATAAGCAAATAACAGTAGCAAAAAGCAACTCTATATATACTTACAGATACTTTCTCATAACCCATTTGGCATACAGCAGCAAATGGGTCACATCCCTTTAGTGGAACCAATGGACGGCACACATTAATGTAATACTTTTTGTGAGTCTCTTGTGTTTGATCCATGGCAAACCAGTTTGAATTAAGTTCTCCTTGTACTTTAGATAAACTGGTAAAAGAGAGAAACCGATATAGATTAATGAAAAGGAGTCAGAACAGAGAGAGCGCTCAGTATATCCCAAGAATCCATTTTACACACGAGCCCTGAAATAGCTGTGTGGTCTGGTGCGATAGCAGGAATGTCACTGGGCCTCCCAGATCTCCAACTATTAACAAATTCTCAATACCACGCAACCTGTCCTTAACATGGAGTAGGATGATCAATATAGGGGAATATATTGGAGCTGTACTTTTCTAACAGGCTGCAAACATATCCTCACTACTTCAGACATGTCAGTGTGAGCTCCGTTACTGGCACAGCAGACGCCTTTTCTCTTGTGCATTTCACAGACATCTACTCAGGTGTCAGTCATGATCCTCCCTCTAGCTAGTAGTCTCTCAATGGAAGAGAGCAATGCAAGGGAGGCTCGTAAGCTCATGTCCACAGGAAGGAGAGGCGCAGGGTGTGTTAAACTGCCTACTAGAGTGCTAAAGCTACAAAATGCCTCGAAATGGCGCACAGGATCAGCGGACTAACAAGGTTGTGGGTGGTGACAAGGCGTTGGAGGAGATTGAGGAAGATGACCAGCAAGCCGACCCAGGGAAATGTGTAGACCTCCTCCAGAGCCTGCCCAGGAGCAGCATTATAGAGGTTAATGTGCGGGTGAGAAATGGCTGGGGATCAGGACATAGCGCTCCATTACGGATGGAAGAAAGGCGATTCCAGCAGCTAAATAGCAAAGGGTTGTTTAACGAATTCCTCAATACACACAACATTGGGGTTTATAAATAATTTAGTGGCAAAAATATATAATTAGTGGAGAAGGGTAGAAATTGACAGACTAGGTCATTTTTTCATCCTAGGTAACTATATTTATTGGGGGGCAGCGGGATGTTGACATAAATAGACTGTAGACTAATCCGTTGATACCAGCAGGTTCAGCTAATGTGTACGCGAGTCTTAGACAGCAGAGGTGGTACTCCGCTTGACAATGAGCTGTAAACATTAAAACTGGAAATATGAGACAGATGGATAACAGTCCAAGATAGAAAAAGTAAGTAAATAAGCAAGTTTGCAATGAAAACACCAAATACCTGGTTATCCCTATTTTTAACACGGTCATAACCTAATGATTGCCACTAAACAAGATGAGCAGATATAAAGAATGAAGTATATTAGTTGACTCAATTATCACATGGTACTATTTTCATTTTCTTTGATGGAAAACTGCATAATTATTAGATGGTTTGAATTCTATTATTGTTATTCACATACCTGGAAAGATCATACTGTTCGTCATTTTCCTTGTCCACCACAATACACGCAACTGGTAAAGCCGGGCAGGCATATTTTGTATACCACTTGAAGTTATATGTATTGTTGTCTTCTTTCTAAATAGGAAATACATTCTTTTATGTATCAGTTCATCACTTAATGTGTTTTCCAACCCCTTTATTTTATTTTTCATGTTATTTGTGTGTGTGCGATTTTGAAGCATAAATAGCACATACAGTACTCCCCTTAGGTTTCCCCACGCAACCCCCATGACAAGCCTCTGTTGCACTGGCTGGGTTTCCATTGGTCAAACTATCATTCTCTTCACGTTGTTGACATGTGACCACTTTAGCCAATCAGTGCCCCTGGTTGGCATTATAGATCCCACCCTTGCTTGGATACAGCAGTCAGGGGCAGACAACAGTGGCGTGGGGTCCAGGTAATTATAAGCTATTTTATTTTACTTAGCGCACACTAGAGTAATATGTAAATTAAAAGAAATGGGAAAAAAACACCTTTATCACTGATCATTTGGCAGAAGGGACAAGTGATACCCCCTTAAGGACAGAGCAATTTTTCAATTTAGTCTTTTCATTTTTCCCATCCCTTTTTCCAGAGCCGTAACTTCTTACATTTTCTCGTTAGCACAGGTATAGGGGGGCTCTGTACTTTTAAATGACATCATCCATTTTATCATATATTTTACTGGAAAATGGGGAAAAATTCCAAGTGAAATAAAATTGTGAAAGAAAACATAATTCCAATTAAAACAACCAACTTGAATATTTTATTTTAATCTAAGTGGTGAAAAAATGTTTAGAAATTGATTAAAAAAAAATTAGATTGAGTTGCAGTGTTTCAAAACCCGTAACAAATTGTTAAAAAAATGTTTGGTAGATGGAGCTGTTTGATGATTCATTTTTTGCATGGTGACCTGATGTTTTCATTGATATTAGTTTGAGCTAGATACCATGCTTTGATTACTTCTTAATCCCCTAAATGACAGAGCCAATTTTTACAATTCTGACCACTGTCACTTTATGAGGTTATAACTCTGGAACGCTTCAACAGATTCCACTGATTCGGAGACTGTTTTTTCGTGACATATTGTACTTCATGATAGTTGCAAAATTTCTTCGATATGACTTGTGTTTAATTTAATTTTTGTACCCTTAAATCAGAATAAAATTTTCCACATGTCTACTTTACATCAGCACAATTTTGGAAACTTTTTTTTATTTTTGTTAGGACGTTATAAGGGGTAAAAGTTGACCAACGATTTTTCATTTGTCAAATAAAAAATTTACAAAACCATTTTTTTTTTTTTTTTTAGGGACCACCTTACATTTGAATTGAGTTTAGGGGGTCAACATAACATCAAATACCCAAAAGTGACATCATTCTAAAAACTGCACCCCTCAAGCTGCGCAAAGCCACATTCAAGAAGTTTATTAACCCTTCAGGTGCTTCACGAGAACTAAAGCAATGTGAAAGGAAAAAATTAACATTTTACTTTTTTCACAAACAATTTACTTTGGAACCACAAAATTTGTTGTGCAAATTCTCCCAAGTACGTCAATACCCCGTGTGTGGGGGAAAGCCACTGTTTGGGCACATGGCAGAGCTCAGAAGGGAGGGAGCACCATTTCACTTTTTGAATGTAAAATTGGCATGAATCAATGGCGGACGCCATGTCGTGTTTGGAGACCCCCTGATGTACTTAAACAGTGGAAACTCCCCAACGCTAGCCCCAACCCTAGCCCTAGCCCCAACCCTAGCCCTAAGCAAAGCCCCAACAGTAACCCCAACCATAGCCTAACCCCAGCCCTAGCTCTAACCCTAGCCCCAACCCTAGCTCTAACCCCAGCCCAACCCTAACCCTAGCTCTAACCCCACACCTAAACCTAACCCTAGCTCCAACCCTAATGGAAAAAAAGTGATGAAAATGAACCAATAGGAAAAATCTCTTATAGTTGCCGGATGGCGGATCTCGTAAGACACACTACACTGCGCATGCGCTCGCCATTTTCTTCCCGAAAGAGGATGTAGAGGGCCGGGGGACAGGCCCAGAGGGACTCCATTTCTCTCTCCTCTGATGGGCTAGATCATATCAGAGGAGAGAGAAAAATGGGAAATCTGGATTTTTATTTTTTTTGCAGTCGTCGTTAAAAAGTGGCACTGAGGAATAAGTACCCTTAACTGCCACTGATAAAAGGCGTATCGGCAGTTGTTACGGGGGTTAATGCAATTTTAGAGTTGTGGCAACCAAAAACACGCAATGCTGACATTTCGATTTTGTTTTCTCTTAACAGGTTTTCCATGGTTTTCTGAACACGTTGATACCAAATATGTAAGTAAAAATGACCTAGAATTTTCCAGGTCAGAAGAGACCTGCTTTATCAACAATGATTGTTTACAAAGTGTTACTTAATGGAGTTATGATTATGAATCATGTCACATGTACAGCTTACCGAATAGCTGCAGCAGGAACCCAGATACCTGGATCACTCCCGATAATCAGCTGTTTGTCTCCGCAGCTGCATGTGTGTGTCGTGGCTGTGTCACAGTCACAACAAACAGGCTCTCCATGTACAGTATATTGTGACTGTCACACAGCCACGACACATGCAGCTGCGGCACCGAACAGCTGATTATCGGGAGCGCTGTAGGTATCCCGGGTTCTCGCTGCAGCTATTCGGTAAGCTCCATTAGTGAGCCAAATAAGGAGGAATCCGACGACATTCCCTCATGTCTAGTTGACAATCCTAGATATATCCATGACAGAGGAACATATTGGCATTTGTGGGTAAAATGGCAAAAGTGTTGGAGGCTGCCAACCCACAGGAACGCAGTATCTTCCTGAAGTAAGTATATATATATATCACATTCATATTTGGTGTGGTTAGAATGCGTGAAGTGTGTGTGTTAAGATGATGACCATATTGTTTCTCTAGAAGATTCTGGAGGGAAAACATAACCCACAGTGGAAATTAAGGCCAAAACTATGTTTAAATTGCATCTAATCAGCCATCATTCTCTTACTTCGACAGGTATGGGTGAAGAGTTTCGCAAATCCCTTTATGAACTTCTCTTCTACAGAATATCATTCATAGACCCCAGAAGAATCAACATGTATTGCAGATCTGTTCATATTTGCTGCGCTGTTTTCCGCAGTGGTAACGTCTCTCAGATGCAAATTCGTAAGACATACTGTATCTGTAGTTCATCCCTTATACTGTCTTTGCTTGTATGTATGTCTTTAAGGTTTCATATTTTTCCTTTTTTAAAGCACAGATTCTTTTTGTATATTAAAGGGAACCTGTCACCCCCCAAATCGATGGTGAGGTAAGCTCACAGTCATCAGGGGCTTATCTACAGCATTCTGTAATGCTGTAGATAAGCCTCCGATGTTACCTGAAAGAGGAGAAAAAGAGGTTAGATTATACTCACCCAGGGGCGGTCCCGCTGCGGTCCGGTCAAATGGGTGTCTCAGGTCCGCTCCGGCGCCTCCTATCTTCATTCCATGACGTCCTCTTCTGGTCTTCACGCCGCGGCTACGGCGCAGGCGTACTTTGTCTGTCCTGTTGAGGGCAGAGCAAAGTACTGCAGTGCGCAGGGCCTCTCTGACCTTTCCGGCGCCTGCACACTGCAGTACTTTGCTCTGCCCTCAACAGGGTACGCCTGCGCCGGAGCGTGAAGACCAGAAGAGGACGTCATGGAATGAAGATGGGAGGCGCTGTACCGGACCTGAGACGCCCATCGGAGAGGGACCGCCCCCTGGGTGAGTATAATATAACCTCTTTTTCTCATCTTTCAGGATACATCGGCGGCTTATCTACAGCATTACAGAATGCTGTAGATAAGCCCCTGATGACGGTGAGCTTACCTCACCATCGATTTTGGGGGTGACAGGTTCCCTTTAAATTTAAAATGTAATTAGTTTGTCGTTTCCTGTCCTAAACATTCCCACAATTCCTGAAAAGAGGGAGAGTATAGAATGATTGTGTTACCTGTGAAGGCAGAGAGCTAGAGAAGTACCTGTCAGGCGCCCGGGAAAGAGAGGCTGCGTGTGCCACAGTGCAGGGGTCTCAATAGCCTATCAAAACAGTGAAAGATGGCAGCGAAAAGTGTGGAATGGATGTGTGAACTGACTGTGCACTTAGCTCATTGACGGCCTATAGGGAGTGGACGAGTGAGTGAGTACGAGTAGCGGAGCCCCCTGTACAGCAGCATCTGAGGCACATGTGCCATGAGCAAGTAGTATTCATGACACCAAGGCACGGGTGTTCCTCGTAAAGCAGCTCCAAAGAATCTACTCGGGACAAGCTGCATTACAGGGCTATGGGTGCTTTCACAATGCGTTTAGAGACATGCTCGGTGGGCCAATTGGGGCATACGGCCGAACGCTCCCCAAAATGAGATTTGAACGTATGTGCAGATGGGACCATAGACTGGTGTAGGCAGAGCGAAGGTGTGCTCTGACTTGCATCATTTTGGGGCGTGTACACCTACTGGAGACGGACACCCAGACACGGTCTACTACGTCTGAGTGTCTGCCTCCAGTGGGCTTACACACTTGAAAATAATGTACGTCAGAGCTCAAATTCGCTCTGCCGACAATTATAATCTATGGCTTCGTTGACACATATGTCCCAATCCCGTTTTGTGGGGGATTCGGACTTAAATCCCAAAGGAGCCACTGAATAGGGGGCCTAAAAGCAATGTGAAAGCACCCTAATCCATTCATACGGACAAGCAGTTGTGTCCATGCAAGCAATGAAGCCTACAAACCCTTAAGTGTGCTGATCATCAGGAGTCTGACCTTACTAATCAACACTATTAGCCTAATGCCACGTTCACAGAATTGTATTTTCTATCCAAATGCAGTCATTTTTTTTGTCACAGACAATGTTATTCACTATGGCTGCTAAGAATCATATTAAAACTTATACGTGAGCAAAAAAATTGTAAAAGACATGAAACAACATGGTTTTTTTCTGGATGAAAGACCGTCGATTTTTTAATACTCGCAAGAACCTAACCTAAGGAGTAGACGTCAGTGTTAATATCCTGAAGAAAAACCCATTTAAGTCCACTTTAGGGTTAGTATAGACATTCTATTGAAATCTTTGCTGACATTTTCAGTTGTTAAACAACCTTTATTTTTCCAGCAGATTGTACCTGATATTCTGGCTGACCAATATCTACACTTCTGTCACATAGAAACGTTATCAGAGATGAGCGAGGGGTTTTCTTCTCATCATTATAGGCAGTTCCATCAGTGTAGTGGAGCTGGATCATTCCATCATAGTAGGAAAGCTTAGAGTTACTAACACCAAGGTTCCAATGATCGTTGCTCCTGAGAAGGAAAAAAGAACAGCAGAGGTTTGAATGCTTTACAATCATACTGTCATTTTTATAAGAGGGCTCTCCAGGACTTCTAAATTAATGGCTTAACCTTAAGGGCTGACACCCTGATGTGCATAGGTGCACCAACGAACATGTCGCCCGGGGAATGTCCGGTTTCGGACTGCCAAGCGCTTTTTCTCTTGGGGTAAAGCGCCATCGGAAATACCCATCAGCAGCTTTCTCATGGAGAACATAGGCGTGCTTGACTAAACGAGCACTCCTGTGTATGGGAGGGACAGCAGCAATTATCGTCCAAAGCATCGGTCAGCTGACAGCCATGTAAGTTGTGAGGGACAGACTAAAGGGGCTACTGTGGTTCATTCATTGTTTAATAGGTATAGTTCTGTACTCTTGCAAGTGGCTGTGCTTGATATTTTACTCAGGCACTGATCCACTACTAAAACTAAGGTGCTGTTTCTGATAAACTATGTCCCTTCATTCAAATGGGAAATTAGGTGACCGTCTGCCCCCACAACCCTGAAAGCCCACCAATTTTATATACCGTAATTAGAAAAACATATCAAGCTTTAGTACAGCAATTGCCTTCTGTTTGCTTACGCTTTATCCACTTGACAAGCTCCAGAGTTGGGTTCACAAAGTTGCTGCGTTACATTGCCACAAACATTTATGTAGAAACTGTACATGTCAGTAACAATCTTGTAGGTTCCAGTTTTATTTGTCAGCGGTGACAGATCAAAGTAAAAACCTGCAAAATTAAAAATACAACTTATTCACCGGAAAGATGACTAAAAAAAAAACAACAAAACAAATTATGCAATTTATTAATTTTTTTATATTATTTATATTTTCTATGGTATTCCGTGGAATCAAAAAATTATAGAGATGCAGAAAATTAAACCAGCTCACCCTCCACCTGCTGCGGCAGGTCCTGGTGTCTGTGACAGGCACTTGGCTTGATGCGAAGAAAGAAGAAATGATCCAGCTCCCGGTAAGTAATGGGCAAAACCAGTGATTTATTTATTCCATCATAAAATATAATGTCCAAAATAATTTTTTTTTTTCTTCTCTTTTTTTTTTATCTAATCAACATCCATGATAGGAAAAATGGGAGAAAATAGGAGGAAAAAAAGAAGGGAATACTATTCACCAGACTCGTTCAGAACAGAGAATATTCTTAGACTTGGTGTGAAACAATTTTTTTGAACATTATAATTTATGATGGAATAAATAAATCACTGGTTTTACCCATTACGTACAGGTAGCTGAATCATTTCTTCCTTTGGATAGAACTATACAATATTTTTCAAGTTCAGCCAAATGTAGAGAAAACAAGTGTTAATTTTGTTTTGTTTTTTTTTTAATTTAGAGAATAGAAAAAGAGGAGGATAAATGTATTTATATAAATATTTATTTTTACATTTTTTTTGTTTCTCCCCACTATGAACAAATGCACGGTGCAAAGTGTAAATGTCTGTTGGAGTGGGGTCGGAAGAAATAATTTGAAGGACAACAGAATATACTTTAATCATATGCAGATATTTTTAAATCCCACTGATCTTATAAGGAAACATAGCCAAGATTTTCATTATAAGCCGTTTCCAACCTTTCTGAAGTATACTAGTAATGAAGACTATTTTTTGTTAGGAGTACTTTCATAGTTGGAAATAATGATTTACATGTAACACTATCAATTCAAGCTTGACCAGGAGAGATAAATAAAAGGCTCCTTGGTGTATGTAAGTGACTACTAACTTTTAGGCTATGTGCAGAAATTTTCCTGACAAAAACCGGACATTTCTGCCAGAAATCTGCATGCATTTTTTTCATGCGTTTTTTTTTTTTTTTAAATGCATAGAATTGTGGGAAAAACGCGGAAAATCCGCAAAATTAATGAACATGCTGCTTTTTTTTACCATGATGCGTTTTATTTGCGGAAAAAAACGCACCATGTGCACAAAACATGCAGAGTGCATTCTAAATGACAGAATGCATAATGCATGCGTTTTAATGAGTTTTTATAGCATTTTTAATTGCGAAAAAACGCGAAAAAAAAATGCGAAAAAACCGGAACGTGTGCACATACCCTCAAGAAAGGCCCAAAGATGAAGACTATACATCCTAAAATCAGAACCCCAAATGCAATCAGTAAGGATTTTGTCATGTAACTTTACAAGTATCTCAGTATAGACATTACTTTATTAAACATTGTCAAAGATCCAGTTTCATATTTTCCTTCTAATATGTGTTGTTTAAAGCTTTTAGGTTCAAACTTAAGTACTGATAAAATTTTAGAACAAGAAGAGCTTTAAAAAAAAAAAAAAATGGCACATTTACCAGCTTGTGGATCTGCAACTGTGCAGTCATCGCCTTCTGTTCTGGATACGACACATGCAGCAGCAGTATTCCATTCAAATGCATAGTAGCAGTCCTCAAAACTCTTCAGTATGGGGGGGCTCTCGTGGTTACCTAGATATAACAAATGTATTTTATTGCTAAACAATTTTGTCAACTATTTATGCTCTTCTTACAAAAACAGAATCAATCTCCACTAAATGAGAACATACTGGGTAATGTTATACAACACAACACATTCTGCATGGCAAAGTTAACTCGACACCAACCTCCGTGATCCCTTCCTGCCCTACTATATCATAGAGCGAGTATATAGAGCCCACTCTGTGTCCACACAAGGCAGAGGTCGGCTGGACAGCCAGCATCTGCCTCCAACAGCCACAACCTATCACTGCTGTTAACCTGTTAAATGCCAAGATCAATAATTGAGAAAAGAATTTAAACAGAAAGTTGCTGCCCACCATCCATTCTCGCATTCTCGTTGACGTGACGTGATCACAGGCTGCTGACGAGTTCCCATGATAGCTCAGGACCTGCTGAAGGCCCCCCCCCTCAGCCCCATGTCTGCCAAGATGGCATTCCTGTAGCTGATTGGCTAACGAGACTAATTATAACTATATATTCTGCAATACCCAATGTACTATTTACTGCAACGCTAGGGTACGGAAAGTATTCAGACCCCTTTAAATTTTTCACTCTTTGTTCCATTGCAGCCATTTGGTAAATTCAAAAAAGTTCATTTTTTTCTCATTAATGTTCACTCTCAACCCAACTTGACTGAAAAAAAAACAAATGTAGACATTTTTGCAAATTTAATAAAAAAGAAAAACTACAATATCACATGGTCATAAGTATTCAAACCCTTTGCTCAGTATTGAGTAGAAGCACCCTTTTGAGCTAGTACAGCCATGAGTCTTCTTGGGAATGATGCAACAAGTTTTTCACACCTGGATTTGGGGATCCTCTGCCATTCTTCCTTGCAGATCCTCTCAAGTTCCATCAGGTTGGATGGTGAACATTGGTGGACAGCCATTTTCAGGTCTCTCCAGAAATACTTAATTGGGTTTAGGTCAGGGCTCTGGCTGGGAATGGTAACAGAGTTGTTCTGAAGCCACTCCTTTGTTATTTTAGCTGTGTGCTTAGGGTCATTGTCTTATTGGAGGGTGAACCTTTGGCCAAGTCGGAGGTCCAGTGTACTCTGGAAGAGGTTTTCATCCAGGATATCTCTGTACTTGACCACATTCATGTTTCCTTCAATGACAACCAGTCGGTCCTGTCCCTGCAGCTGAAAAACACCCCTATAGCATGATGCTGCCACCAGCATGTTTCACTGTTGGGATTGTACTGAGCAGGTGATGAGTAGTGCCTGGTTTTCTCCACCCATACTGCTTAGAATTATCACCAAAAAGGTCTATCTTCATCTCATAGTCTGGGAGCCCTCCATGTGTTTTTTAGCAAACCATGAGGGCTTTCATATGTCTTGCACTGAGGAGAGGTTTCCGTTGGGCCACTCTGTCATATAGGCCTGACTGGTGGAGACTTCTGGTGGTCCCAAACTTCTTCCATTTAAGGATTATGGAGATGGAGGCCACTGTGCTCTTGAAACCTTGAGTACTGCAGAAATTCTGTTGTAACCTTTACCAGATCTGTGCCTTCTGTCTGAGCTCCTTGGCCAGTTCCTTTGACCTCATGATTCTCATTTGGTCTGACATGCACTGTGAGCGGTGAGGTCTTATATAGACAGGTGTGTGCCTTTCGAAAAGTAGAACCATCTCAAGGAGGATCACAAGGAAATGGACAGCATGTGACTTAAATATGAATGTCTGAGCAAAAGATCTGAATACTTATGACCATGTGATATTTCAGTTTTTCTTTTTTCATAAAATTTGCAAAAATTTCTACATTTCTGTTTTTTTTTTTCAGTCAAGATGGGGTGCAGAGGGTACATTAAAGTGAGAAAATGAACTTTGAGTTTACCAAATGGCTGGAATGAAACAAAGTGAAAAATTTAAAGGGGTCTGAATACTTTTCGTACCCACTGTATAAGCGATCAAAAGAAAAAAAAAATAATAATGATCTTTCCGCCCAGTTAAAAAAAAAATAAAGAAAAAATAAGAAAATAAAATAAGCATACTTGGCATCAGAAAGTGAGAAGATGGAAAATGCAGACATCTGATAAAGGCATTGCACACTGACAACCAAGAACTTCAAAAGAGATAGCTCCTGAAAAAAGTCAGTACGGTGATCCAATTGACTGCCCTTATGCCTGATGTCACCGCTATGGCTCTGCTACCTGCAGATGAATGCTACGTTACAGAGCTTCTTACCGAGCATAAAGCAGTATTAACAAAACACCAGAGATGAAATGGAACTGAACCAGCTGACAACTAGTAACATGTACCTGGGCTGCATATTAGGGTGATGCTGGTGCGAATATGGTTCTTTTTTGCACAAGTTGATCCATCCGTGTATTCAAGAACAATGTGCCCATTAACAAATCTTGGTGGAGTCAGAAACTTCCCCAAGTTTTTCTTGCCATCAGGACCTGAAAAAAATGTACAAAAAAATAAAATTCATTTGTCACCTTGTGGTGTTTTTATTATTACACTCCTAATATCTATCCATTTCTATCTATGTGTATCCGTCAGGCAACAAATTCTCTATACAAAGCTGTAAAACAGTAACATTACTGAGAAATGTATCCTTACCTACTGCACAGACTGCCGCATCGTCCTCACAGACGCTGGCATCTCCTGTCTGCAGGACATCATGGCAGACATTAATATAGAAGCGGCTCTTATCTGATGGGTTCAAGTTTACTGCCTCCCAGTTTTGAGGGTTGCTGGATTCTGGATAAAATTAAAGCCACTGTGTAAGAGGAATCCTATATCCTTTGCAACAGCAATTACAGGATTCTGATTATAGTCTTATACATTATTGGACACATTCAAAAAGTTAATGTTACACACTAAGGTTTCTGTAGTTCTCTACCACTGGAATGACACGTGACCACATGTTTCCTCGTGGTTACATATCAACTAGTTACATCTGGCTTCTACCAATTCTCTTCTATTGAAAGAAGGCGGATGAGGCTAGCCAACACATGACCGCAACCATACAAATCGTATGTGCGTGGTCAAAACAGCATGGGAATGCAGGGGAGTAGTGACAGTGTGCACATCTCAAGCTGTCACGACTTGGCAGCATACAGTCACATTGAGACGCGCAGACGTTTCTTCGTAGAGTAGACAACCTTTCTAAACAATGAAAATAGCAATAATGTGATAGTGAGAATGAGCGTCTTGTGTCTTTTCCGTTGCTGCTTAGTAGTGGAATGCAGGCTCAAGTAGCAAGTGTATCAAGCTAATAATGGTGGCCCATGTTTATTCCTTAAAGGAAATCAATCACCAGGTTTTTGTTACCCGACGCAGCATAATTTAGGACCAGAGACCATAATTCCAGCAATATGTCACTTACTGGGCTGCTTGCTGTAGTTTTTATAAATATCATTGTTTTAGCAGCAGCAAGGTTTCTGCATTTCTTAGCAGCAAAAACGCTGGGGCAAAAACACCGCAATTTTTGGTGCGTTTTTTTGCATGCGTTTTTGTACAGCAATGAAGGTTTTTTGAGCTAAATAAAAATATAAAAAAAACATTTTGTGATGTAATTTCTTGGTTCAACGCCACCTTTTTCATGCCGATACAGTAGCATCAGAGTAATGCCATTAGGGCATGGTGTCAGCAGCTGTCATTGACACCAAGCACCAGGTTTTAGTTATAAAAAGGTGTCAGCCCGACACCCTCATTACTAAGCCAATAGGTAAACACAAACACAGACATTGTCACCAGCCTATGTAGGAACGTTAACAGAATGAACCTACATAGGCTGTAAGCAAACAACATCTTTTATTTTAAAGGAAAAAAAATAATGCGCACGGGCTCAAGCGTAATTTTCATAACCAGCAGAGGGAAAGCCGATGGCTGAGCGCTGATGTTAATATTCTTGGAAAGCGCCAATAGCCATAAAGTTTCCCAGGCTATTAATATCAGCTCATAGCTGTCGGCTTAGCCTTTACTGGCTAGTTTACAGGAGGACCCCAGAAAAAAAATTGTCATAGGGTTTCCCTATAACATCTAACCAGAAAGCTCTCACGCAGCGGTGCCGTAAGTGAGAGCATGGTAGCTGATCAGCTGATTAGCTCCGGTGAACTCTCTCACGGCAGCTCAGTGATACACTGACAGAAGGTAATCGCTCCCGCATGTATCGCTGGCGGCCGTGTAGATAAGTCATTACAGGAGAAGTGACCGTTCTACATGTGAGATCACTGTGGGACACTCGGGATTACATGGTCTACGGAGGACAGGTGAGTATATGGTGGTTTATTACTTTACATTTTTTCTAGGACACGAGGGCATCAGGGATTTAGATACGTATAATAGGTTTTTTATTTTATTTGGATATGTATGTAATTATTTTACATGTTTTTTTTTAAAAAGTGTGAGCACAGGCGCCAACTGACGAGAAACTACGTCTCCCATCAGCGGCTCTTGTGTTCACGGTTGTCAGTGACAGCAGACGTAGGCTGATGGGAGTAGTAGTCTTATCAGCCCACACCTGTTGACCTGCCTGTAAGTGTTTTACCGCGGGTCACAGTCACAGCTGTGGGGTCACACTGCCATCTGACAGCATGATCCCGCAGCACTCTGACCGACGATCTTACCAGCGGTAGTGTTACCGCCAAAAAGAACAACGGCACCAGTGTTTCCCATGCTGTCACACAGATGACAGGGTGGGAAAACACCATAGGAAGACGGTAAAAACACAATCAGCAGTTTTCACTGACTTAAATGAAGTCAAGGTGTGGAAAATGCTACAAATCCGCACAAAGAATTGACATGCTGCAGAAAAAAAACACTGCAAATACTCAAAGGAAATTTACTGATCATGTGCACAACACTTCAGGATTGTCACTAAATTATCTCGCATAAGGTTTTCATATCGTTTTTGGCCCATTTCCGAGCAGAAAAAATACAGCGAAAACGCATCAAAAATGCACCATGTGCACATAGCCTAATGGATTGGCAAACTTGCTGCCAGGTAGCCCAACCACACTGCCACCATTGATTACCAGCTTTCTGCCTATGCACACAAAAAGCTGGCAATCATTGGTGTGGACAAGGTTATACAGAGCTCAGCATTCAGAGAACAGCAAGCCAAGCAGTAAAAAAGTTTTAAAACAAAACAGCAGAAACCAATAAAGTAACATCACTGAAATCACAGTCTCTGCCAGTACATCAAGCTGCTGTCATAAGGTTGCAAAAACCTGCTCACTCTACAGATTCCCTTTAGATTAGTGCTTTTCTGCACTACCCTTTCTTCCAAGATCCATAACTTTATTATTTTAATGATAGAGCAGTATGACGACTTGTTTTTTTGAGGATTAGGTGTGTCGTTTTCACTTTATTGTTTAATGTACCAAAAAACGGGGGATACAAATTATGCGGGATGCCTTTGTGAAACCAATTCTGCAGTTGTTGCTCAGATATAACTTGGACAGTGTGCGGTAAAAAAACAAAAAAAAAAAAACTGGTAACTTGATTCTTCAGATCAGTAAAGTTCCAACAATATCACATTTATACAGTTTGAGTTTTGGTCTTTTTTCCCCCTTTTTTATATTTGTTAACTTTAATTTAATGCAATTTGTTTTTCCGCTGATTCAGTGGTTTGTTTTATTTGTTATTTTTTTTGCAGGTAAGTTGATGTTGTTGTTGGTACTTCGATTACAAACAACAGTTTGATCCTGGGTTGTAAGGGGGGGTGGGGTAATCATTTTTTGGAGGGAGAAGGGGTGTAACATATGGGATAAATAAGATCAACCTTTTACATTTATTTTTAAGAATGAAAATGCCCCTGATTATGAAATATCCTTTACATTGACAGTTCGATCAGCAAATCTTTTATTCTATGCATGAGCCTACAGTAATGCTACAAAACAGGTAGGATTCTCTTACCAGAAGTGCGTATCAAATTAAACAAGTTGTATTGCTTCTTCTTGGATTCCACATAGCACATGTCCTCCTTCTTTTTCACACATGCATATTTGGTTTGCCAAGAAAAGAAATAAGTACAGTCTGCTTCACTCTCAAACTCGGGAACCCCTTTTCCAGCATTCACTTGAAAAAAGTGCACAATATATTTAGATTGTTATTAATGGAATATTTCCCGATACATTCATTCTATCAGATAATGAAGAAGTTATGTCAAAGACTTGGACCCTCCCTGCATGTGTACTGCAAATAAACAAACTATAAGTCATCTATGGCTTATAGATACAGGTAGAGGGGGAAAAAAAGCAATATCACTGTGCTAGAAGGAATAGAGCACAAGAAACAAAAGATGAACAATGTTGATTAAAAAAACACTTTATATATAAAATAAAAAAATCTTACAACACACGAATCACAGACCAGACAGAACATTTATAAGCAAATAGTGTCAACATATCATGGTTGCCCACCCCCTAACACAGTAAGCATATAGAGCCCTTTATTCGAATGAAAAAATCAATATAACAAAAGAAGACCTGTTTAAAAAAAAAAAAAAAACTGCATACGAGCAACAGCCTTACCAAGTATAAAAAAATATACATATGGAAGAACAATTAGACAATAACTGTCCCAAGCTAAACCATAGAACATTCAATAAATACCCAGAAACGTGAGAGCTACAGTGCAAAAGGGGGAAAAAAAGATATGTAGCAAATATACGCAATATTAATATAAAAAGGTTGGCAAGGAGGAGGTAAGCTAGATGCCCCTTATGTATCACTACCCTCTGGGGCTAAGAGAGTCATTAAGGGTAGGGGTACACGGCGCATCTACCCTGTGCTGTGCTTTTGACCCCCTGAAATGATTATTTCAGCATATTGCTGCATATTGATAGCTACAATGTACCCGCAAATGCAGACTACTCTTAATTTTTAATACCCAACTGACTATCATAAACCTCGGCACAGGAACTCAGTTATAGTAATTCCTGCTAACTAGAATGGAGCTGCTGTGTACATCCTTATAGACGCCATTGTGTGCAGAAATATCAGGAACCAATCGGAGGAGAGGTTACATAGTATGATGGCCCTCTCTAGCCCTATCACTCAGTATTATGTCCCCCACACGGTAGGATTTCCGCACAGCTCCACAAACAGTATGACACTGGTGGGGAGGTATACTGCACCCACAGCTTACCAAACAGTATTATCCCCACAGTCTGATGTGCCCCTACACAGTATGATGCCCCAGTCACACCCTCACAAATGATGATGGCACCCACAGCCTGACACACAATACGATGCCCCCAGTTTTCCCTCACGAGTGCTCACAAAAAAAACCCACACAAAATAGTACTTCTCTAGCCTTCTCCTCCAATGTACTGCTCTGGTCAGACTGAGGCAGACGCCGGTCCTGTGCTGTAGGTGCTATCTAGTGACATTATAGTGCCAGCTGCGCCGAGACTCAGACACACAGGTTGAATGGTGGAAATGGAAGCCTCCACAATAGTGATGAGCAAGTGTACTCGTTGATCAGGTTTTCCCGAGCACGCTCGGGTGACCTCCCGAGTATTTATGACTGCTGGGAGATTTAGTTTTCATCGTGGCAGCTGAATGATTTACAGCTAGTAGCCAGGCTGAGTACATGTGGGGATTGCCTGGTTGCTAGGGAATCCCCACATGTAATCAAGCTGGCTAGTAGGTGTAAATCATTCAGCTGCCTAAATGAAAACTAAATCTCCGAGCAGTCATAAATACTCGGAGGTCACCCGAGCGTGCTCGAGAAAACCCGAGCAACGAGTGCACTCAACCATCAATACTCCTCAACCGTTGCATTTAACAGTATACGCATCCCAAGGATTAAGATGCAGTACAAAACAAGATGCTGGGTGTGTGTAAGGGAGGAGAGGGACCACGGTCCTGTCCGGCAACAGGCCTCTCAACTCATGGGCAGTACATTACTGTTACCAGCTCTTTGGCTTTCCTCGTCAGTAGGAACAGCCAAAAGGCCGGATGTGACCTGTGGGCGACAGTTTGCTCAGGTCTGCTCTATAGCCCATTTATCATTCTACCAAGAACAAGGCAACTTCCGGTTCTCTTACCTGCAGTCTCATTACATATAAAATTAATAACAGACATACGCTGGAAACCAGAGCTGCAAATTTCTCCACCTGGGTATGTCAATGTTATGTCACCATCAGAATATCTGTAGAAAAAAAAATGGCTAAGAAAGAAATCCAATAAACAATGGACACACATAATACAAACACTAATCAAAACGTCACTGATGTTTCCAATGCAAGCTGATCTGTCCCCAGATTGGACAACATACTGAATACATTACTAAATAGATCTTCTAGACCTAAACAAAAAAGTGTAATTAGTTTCAAAATCCATGTCAGAAAAGATAAATAGCCCTGAAAATTCTAATTATTTTAAGGAGTTCAACCAGAAAAAGTGTAAACTCATGAGTCCAAGTGTATTCGATGTCCACCTACGCAACCTGACTGACAACTGCAGCTTGTACTGAGCAGGGTGAGATCTCAGCAGCATGGAGAATGGACACTGGGATGCTTGCCAATAAGGTTGTGTGTGTCGAGATAGAAAATCAACTTTTTAAAAGGATTACCATTCCGACACGGATTTTTAAAGTAAAGCAGTCTCATGACGTCTAACAAATCTATTTAACAATGTATGCCACTTGTATATAAAGCAAATCTGTTAACAGATTTAAAAAATTATATTACTACATTTCAAGCCAGAAATTGTAGATAGATTAGGGTTGCTGTGTGCTAAAGTGACAAAAATAAAACTTGCATTGCTTACAAAAACTCTTGTTCGTAGGTGTTCACATGGCAACTTGAAAGGCACAATTTATCTGACAAGGAACTGAAACTGAGACTATAGAAACAGGCAGTATCCATGAACTTGGGCCACATTCAGACGTGCGTTTTTTCACGTACGTGTTATTTCTGGTGGTGACATTGACCGAACACTTAATTATAATCTATGGAGCTGTTCACATGTAACTGAGATATGTCCAGTTTACGGGTCCATGAAAATCACAGACAGAACATGGATGGCATCTCAGTGTGCAGTCCATGTGCAGTCTGTGATTAACATTGAAATGAACAGGAGAATCTATGCAATCTATCCATCCATATGTGAAAATCACTGATGAAACACTGATGGTAAAACCAGACACTGATGAAACAATGATGAAAGACTTAAATGCTTTTTTGTGTATATGAAAAATCACTGAAGTCGGAATGAGGCCTTTAAGTGACTGCTACCCCCAATATGTAAATTAAACTACTTAGAAATTTATATAAGGAACTTAGCCCCTATAAATATTGTACCAGCAAAAAGCATTCAATGGCAGATAAATCAACTTATGGCATATGCAGATAAGGGAACTTAGGTTTACCCTTTGAGTGACCAAGGGCTCAGTGCACTGATATGCCCTCCAACCAACCAAATCAAGGACTTTCTTTGATTAATAGAGCTCGTTAGCTCAGAGGAAGAGCTGCCTGAACTCAATCTGTGTTCCTGAATATGTGAACAGACACTGGAAGAAACCAGAAGCACACAATATCAATCTGGGTACGAGCGTGATCTGATCCCTATCTCAACACTTCAAGTTCCACCTGAACGAGCAGCGGTCGCAGGCAGGAACTATGGATCGGATCAGCGTGTGATCACTGTATGAGTCCCACCAGGCTCCCATAGTGTCTTTGCACAGGCGCAGAGAGGAGGATTGAGTTTAGGCAGCACTCTTTAAAGGAGTTCTCACGAACAAAGTTCATTTTAATTATTAAATCTTGGAATGATAATTCCTGTGCTGAGATAGTCTTATACATGTGCTCCTGCTGTGTACTGCGTAATGGCTGTGTCTGACCATACAGGAACATAGTCTGATCATATCACAGCTCCTGGGCAGGGAGGAAGCAAAAGAGAGTACACAGACAGGACAGCACAAGAACCCAGCTGATTCTTTTTGTGAGCCAAAACATTTTCCTGCCTGTTTTTAAGCAATCTTTTGCCTCAAAGAAAGAATCAGCTGTGATCCTGTGATGTCCTGTCTGTATATTCTTTTGTCTCCTCCCCTGCCCAGGAGCTGTGATATGATCAGACCATGTTCCTGTACGGTCAGACACAGCCATTACACAGTACACAGCAGGGGCACATGTATAAGATTAAGTACCATGGATATGGGGCAGTGGGGTTTGGTTGACAACCAATTTGCAGGAAATGTCAGATAATACCAATCTTTATAAAAAAATAAAATAAAATAAAAGATGGATATTTTTCAAGTTAAAAGCCATCTAATATGTTCAGGTGAACCGGTCAATCATAGTAATGTAAGATGATCTTAGTAGAGGGTAACATGTATATCTAACATACCGGAGAGTCTGGTTTTGATAGGAACCTGCAGACTTAGAAAGGGTACTTGACATTTTCATTTGGCAAGAAGAAACTGTGTCACCTGCACATCCACCTTCTGATATCTTACCACACACATTGAGGTAATAAGTATATTCACTTTTTGGGTCTTGTGTATGGTAAGGGTTCCCTACAAGAAAAGCAAATTGTAATTATAATTATCATTTCAATAAAATCTTTTGAAAATTAATGAGTCCAAGAGGAGAAAGAAGACTTCTATGATAACATATGTTACACAGTTGCTTGTTATTCCATGAAATACTGATTTATGAAATAAAAGAATAAAACAAACAGTTACTCTTTACCCCACACGGACATATGATGTACAGTTAAGTCATATGCCAACTCCCTGATTTTAAAGCGGACTCAGAAGCTGAACCCACATCTTTCCTGGCAGATGATGGCTGCGATATTCAGCCACCACCTGCTGCTAACCATACCAAGTGGAGCTCGAGTCGAAGCTGTTAACCTGTTAAATGCATTTACAAAGGGGCGCTTCATTCGGGTCATGATTACGGGGAGCAGATGAGTTATGACAGACAGAGGTCAGTTCCTTTAATAGGACCAACAAATACAGTGGAAAGTTAAAAAATCCTTTTAAAAGAGAGATAGAGATAGCATTGATGACAACCTCCAAATGTTTCTTGTAGCCATCTATATGCTTCTTGCACTTCTCAGCTGGGATTTCCCCCCCCCCACACTCTTCATTTGCAGCTTGTTCAAGCTCTTGAATGTTTGCAAGGTTCTTTTCTCCAAAGGCAGATTTCAGCTCACCACAAAAGATTTTCAATGGGATTGAGGTCAGAACTCATTTCAGGACATTTTAACAGTCCATTTTTTCTTTTTCAACCATTCCTGTATACTTTTGGACAAGTGCTTTGGGTCATTGTCTTGCTGGAGGATCCATGATCTTTGACGCAAACCAAGTTTTCTGCGTAGGATATTTCGCTCTATAATCTCTTGATAATCCTCCGATTTCATGATTCCTGTGATACGGTCAAAGCCTCCAGTACCAGATGCAGCAAAGCAACCACACAGAATTATGGATTCTCCACCATACTTAACTGTTGGTAGGGTGTTCTTTTCCTTATAAGCTTCATTGAGCCGCCTGTAAACAAACTGTTGCTTTGCATTGCCAAAAAGCTTTATTTTTGTTTCATCTGTGCACAGACCATTTTCCCAGAAGGATTGTGGATTGTCAAGGTACTCTTTGGCAAAGATAAGTCGTTCCTTTTTATGTCTTGTTTAGCAATGGCTTCTTCCTTGGCCTTCGCTCATAAAACTCTGCTTGGTTTAGTGTGCGACTTATAGATCCCAGACTGTTCCAGGTTGGCCTTCAGATCTTTGAATGTTTGAAATGGTGTTTTTCCCACCAATCGCACCAACCTTCGAAGATATCTTGTCAATTTTACGCTTTCCCCCACATGCAGGGAGTTAGACAATTCTATGCTTGGAAACTTCTTAACATTGCAAACTGTTGAAACTGGGATACCAAAGGCTTTTGGAGATGGCCTTATACCCTTTGGAAATCTTGTGATGGCTAATAATAGCAGTTCTGACGTCCTCAGACAGCTCCTTTGTGTTTACCATTGTGACAAAGGAACAGGGCCTGCCCTGTGGCTATTTAAAACACTGAAGTTATCATTCATGGGCTAATTCATGTCACATGGGCAACGACAATCACTGGTAATTCTCATTTGTGATTTACAACAGGCGAGTCAAAATGTGTTTCCATACTAATGTAATGTACAGGGTGCCAATACCAGTGTCACAGCAAGCTATAGGCTTTACTATTTTTCGCTCCCATTGTTTTTTGTTTTAAATTATTGTTTATCATTTGCTCTGTTGTATTAAACACGAGTGCTGTATCCAACAAACGGTTGCACTTGATTCATTTTATTCAAGAGATGTTCTATATTATGTACCTAAACTTTATGGATGCCCATAATGAGCCGGACTCTACAAATCAGTGAATGGCTGTGTTGTTGATGGGCTGCATTTGTGAAATTAAAAGATATCTGTCAGCTGTTTTTTGATGTTATCTGAGGATAGCATGATGTAGGGGTTAAAACCAGTAGTGTAGCTACCGGGGGAGGCACAGGGGACGCCCCAGACTCTGAGGGGCACACCTGGAGCTACACTACTGTAATTGTATCGGCGTGTGCAGGGTGCCCATACAGTTGCAATCAGCTTTCCAACCTGGCCGCTATAAAGACCTGCAGCAAAAGGGAGGGGACCCTGGTGCCAGCAGCGGGCCTCCTACCCATCATCGCAAGTTCAACTATCGGCTGGATGCCGATACAGTTGAAAGTAATGAGACAGGGAGCGATACGTTCCCTGTCCTGTCATTCCCCCCTCTGCATCTGACGTCAATGAAGCAGACACTGACAGCAGTGCAGAGTTGAGTGGGTGTGCGGAGCAGCAGTGGAACGAAGAGAAGGGGTGACTGGGGAGTATTGTATTTTTTTTATGGGAAGTGCATTATAATATATAGAGGCTTTTGGGGAATGCATTATACTATATAGAGGCTATTTACAGTGTTGGAGCCATCAGTTTGGAGGCTACTAAGGGGTCAGTATACTGTGAATAGGGGAGCTGTAGAGGAGGGGGGAGACCAGGAACATTAACTTAAGTGGGCACTTTTTGTTATAGGGGAACAATCTGGTTGTCGTGACTGTCAAATAGGTACACAGGGCATTATTACTTTCTAGGGGGCAAAATGTGAGCACTGTTTTCTAGGCCACTTGCACAGGGCATTAATATATTCAAGAGGTTTGTTTTACCATCTAAAAGGGCAGTGATAGGGACGCATACGGCAGTAGCGGCTCAGAATTGGGGTATTAGCAGGATACGGAGTTTGTGCAGGTTGAGGATTTAAGTGCATGAAATGTGAGAAGTCACATGTGTCTTTGTTGTAATCTCCGCTTCTGAGCCTGACTGGATTAGTTGTCATGTCTGTCTGGGCCAGACGGAAAAGACGGGAAAAGCAAATTCATCCACTGTTAGGGTACGGCAATAAGGTTGTAATCAAATGACCTGGTTAGGGGCACACTCAAAAGTTTGCTATCCCCCTCAGAACCAAAACCCTAGCTACAACTCTGGTTAAAACATTAAATTCAGTGATGTGCCATTTATTAGGCTGTGTTCTGATGTTTACTTATAATGAAGGTTTTATCACCAGAACATTATCACTTCCTGGACTAGGTCTTATTAGCCTGCTAGACCGATCACGCCTCCTCTTTTGATAAGCAGATCACTGTCAACATACCACGTACAGAGAGCCTGGTGTGCGCGGGCTTAGCCATCAGAGTTCTGCTACATCTAAGAACTAGGACTGTGTAACAACTGCTGTATGGTTCATGGGAAAGCCCCTTTAAGGTCAGTGTTTTGCTAATATGAAAGCGATTTTGTTATACAATATGATCCTCATTTTAGTTATGACTGTTGATGTATGTCCTAGGTGCGCCGGACATCTACTTTTTTTACCACTGCAGATTGTTGGTATGAAATAGTTAAACAACAATTTCTATTTGTCATGCAGTTATCTGGTTTATCCCTGGCCATACACACTTCATGACTGCAAGATTTTTATCTTTACCAGTTCTTGACCGAGCCATTTTTCTCCTTCCTAATCAGACGTTTTTGTTTTTTTCTTTAGATTTCGTTACCCCTTCACCAATGGGCTAGTTTCTGTTTCTTCCTTCCCTTCTTCCAAGAGCCATAACTTTTTTATTTTTCCATCCACATAGTCATATAAGGGCTTGTTTTACGTGGGACGAGTTGTACTTTGGAAAACATGAAAGGGTCAATGGTGTGATTTACTGCAAAGCGCTGAAAAAATTCCAAGTGCACTGAAATTGCATTAACCCCTTAACGACCGCCGTTAAGCCTTTAAAGGTGGTAGTTAAGGGTACTTATTCCTCAGCGCCGCTTTTTAACGGCGCTGAGAAATAAGTGTATAGCGCCCCCCGGCGTCGGAAAATGATTCGGGTCGGTTTTTACTGTTCCCAGTGTTGCGATCGCCGTTATTCGGTGAATAACTGCGACCGGGTAAAAGAACAAATAAAAAAAAATCAGATTTCCCATTTATTTCTCTCTCCTCGGACATGATCTAGCATACCAGAGGAGACAAATGGAGTCACCCTGGCCCTCCCGGTACCTTCGGTGTCCCCGGGTCCCTCCGGGACTGTCCTCTGGTGTCTTCTTCCAAGAAGAAAATGGTTGGCGCACGTGTAGTGCGCCTGGCAAAATCTGCCGGCCGGCACCCAGCAACAATGGGAGATTTTTCCTATTTGTTCACTTTGATCACTGTGGTAGGGTCGATCACACAGTGATCAAAATAAAAAAAAAATAGCAAATCAAACCCCCCCTTTATCACCCCCTTAGTTAGGTAAAAATAATAAAATTTAAAATATGCAATATTTTCCATTTTTCCATTAGGGTTAGGGATGGCGATAGAGCTACGATTAGGGTTGGGGCTAGGGTTAGAATTGGGGGGTTTCCACTGTTTAGGTACATCAGGGGGTCTCGAAACGAAACATGGCGCCCGCCATTGATTACAGCCAATTTTACATTCAAAAAGTCAAACGGTGCTCCCTCCATTCCGAGCCCTGACATACGCCGTAACAGTGGCTTTCCCCACATACGGGGTATCGACATACTCAGGAGAAATTGCACAACAAATTTTGTGGTCCATTTTCTCCTGATACCCTTGTGAAAATAAAAAAAAAAGTTTGGTTCCAAAGTAAATTTTTGTTGGAAAAAAGTAAAATGTTCATTTTTTCCTTCCATATTGCTTTAGTTCTTGTGAAACACCTGAAGGGTTAATAAACTTCTTGAATGTGGTTTTGCGCACCTTGAGGGGTGGAGTTTTTAGAATGCTGTCACTTATGGGTATTTTCTGTTATATAGACCCCCCAAACTCACTTCAAATATGAGGTGGTCCCTAAAAAATGAGGAATCGGTGGTCAACTTTTAACCCTTATAACATCCAAAAAAAAAAAAAAATTATATATATATTATTACTTATTGTTATAGCGCCATTTATTCCATGGCGCTTTACAAGTGAGGAGGGGTATACATAATAAAAAAACAAGTACAATAATCTTGAACAATACAAGTCATAACTGGTACAGTAGGAGAGAGGACCCTGCCCGCGAAGGCTCACAATCTACAAGGGATGGGTGAGAATATATATATATATATTTCAAAAATTGTGCTGATCTAAAGTAGACATGTGGGAAATGTTATTTATTAACTATTTTGTGCGGTATGACTCTCTGATGTAAGGGCACAAAAATTGAAAAGTTTGAAAATTGAAACATTTTTGCAAAATTTCCATTTTTTTTTTTTTAAACAAACAAGTCCTAGCAAAAGAAATTTTACCACTAACATGAAGTACAATAAGTCACGAAAAAACACTCTCAGAATCAGTGGGATACGTTTAAGTGTTCCAGAGTTATAACCTCAAAGTGACAGTGGTCAGAATTGTAAAAATTGGCTTGGTCATTAAGTACAAAATTGGCTCTGTCTCTAAAGGTACCTTCACACTAAGCGACTTTACAACGATAGCGATCCGTGACGTTGCAGCGTCCTGGATAGCGATATCGTTGTGTTTGACACGCAGCAGCGATCAGGATCCCGCTGTGAGATCGCTGGTCGTTGCTGAAAGTCCAGAACTTTATTTCGTCGCTGGATCTCCCGCTGACATCGCTGAATCGGTGTGTGTGACACCGATCCAGCGATGTCTTCACTGGTAACCAGGGTAAACATCGGGTTAATAAGCGCAGGGACGCGCTTAGTAACCCGATGTTTACCCTGGTTATCATTGTAAAAGTAAAAAAAAACAACACATACTCACATTCCGGTGCCCGGCGTCCGCTTCCCTGCACTCCTCCTGCATCCTGTGTAAGTGCCGGCCGTAAAGCAGAGCGGTGACGTCACCGCTCTGCTCTGTGAGAGATGCCGGAGGTGTTCGGCGCTGACACAGGATGCAGGAGGAGTGCAGGGAAGCGGACGCCGGGCACCGGAATGTGAGTATGTGTTTTTTTTTTTTTACTTTTACAATGGTAACTAGGGTAAACATCGGGTTACTAAGCGCGGCCTTGCGCTTAGTAACCCGATGTTTACCCTGGTTACCAGGGGACTTTGGCACCACACAGCGACTAAACAGCGACGCTGCAGCGATCGGCATCGTTGTCTGTATCGCTGCAGCGTCGCTTAGTGTGAAGGTACCTTTAGGCTGCCGTCA
Source organism: Ranitomeya variabilis (assembly GCF_051348905.1). Classification (NCBI taxonomy): domain Eukaryota; kingdom Metazoa; phylum Chordata; class Amphibia; order Anura; family Dendrobatidae; genus Ranitomeya; species Ranitomeya variabilis. The sequence goes on from NC_135233.1 coordinate 161,739,691, forward strand.
CACTAGCCGTATTTGGTCAGTATTTTACATCAGTATTTGTAAGCCAAAACCAGGAGTGGAACAATTAGAGGAAAAGTACAATAGAAACATATGCACCACTTCTGCATTTATCACCCACTCCTGGCTTTGGCTTACAAATACTGATGTAAAATACTGACCAAATACTGCTAGTGTGACGGCAGCCTAAGGGGTTAAAAAAAAAAAAGCACAATTTTTTTTGGTTTATTTACCATGTTCACTATAAAGTTAAGCCAACCTGGCAATATGATTGAGCCTGTCCCATTCGATTCTCCTGAAGACGACGTTCCCATTGTTTAGATCTTTCAGCTGCCTTTTTATTCTTCAGGTCTCATCAGTTTCCTTCCAAGCCAGCATTGGCATTGTTCACTTGTCTCAGCTGTTTGAGACAGTTTTGCTTTTTTAGCTTTTGGATTCATGGTCATTTTTTGGGGCGGCTTTTTAAAAAATCATCATTAGTATTATGACTTTTTGTAACCACCTCACATTGATTGAATGAGATAGATAGATAGATAGATAGATAGATAGATAGATAGATAGATAGATAGATAGATAGATACTTACTAGATCTCTATTATACAACCCCGGCAAACATTTTGGAATCACCGGCCTTGGAGGATGTTCAATCAGTTTAATTTTGTAGAAAAAAAAGCAGATCACAGACATGGCACAAAACTAAAGTCATTTAAAATGGCAACTTTCTGGCTTTAAGAAACACTAAAAGAAATCAAGAACAAAAATGTGGTAGTCAGTAATGGTTACTTTTTTTTTAATCAAGCATGGGGAAAAATTATGGAATCACCCTGTAAATTTTCATACCCAAAAACAACACCTGCATCAAATTAGATCTGCTCGTTAGTCTGCATCTAAAAAGGAGTGATCACACCTTGGAGAGCTGTTGCACCAAGTGGACTGACATGAATCATGGCTCCAACACGAGAGATGTCAATTGAAACAAAGGAGAGTATTATTAAAGTCTTAAAAGAGGGTAAATCATCACGCAATGCTGCAAAAGTTGTTGGTTGTTCACAGTCAGCTGTGTCTAAAATCTGGACCAAATACAAACAAACAACATGGGAAGGTTGTTAAAGGCAAACATACTGGTAGACCAAGGAAGCCATCAAAGCGTCAAGACTGGAAACTTAAAGCAATATGTTTCCAAAACAAGAAATGCCCAACAAAACAAATGAGGAATGAATGGGTGGAAACTGGAGTCAACGTCTGTGACCGAACTGTAAGAAACCGCCTAAGGAAATGGGATTTACATACAGAAAAGCTAAATGAAAGCTATCATTAACACCTAAACAGAAAAAAAACAAGGTTACAATGGGCTAAGGAAAAGCAATCGTGGACTGTGGATGACTAGATGAAAATCATATTCAGTGATGAATCACGAATCTGCATCGGGCAAGGTGATGATGCTGGAACTTTTGTTTGGTGCCGTTCCAATGAGATTTATAAAGATGACTGCCTGAAGAGAACATGCAAATTTCCATAGTCATTGATGATATGGGGCTGCATGTCAGGTTTATGTTGACATTTTGGACACTTTTAGAGCAAAAACTGTGAAAACATTCCTTGAAAGACACATAAGGTCAATGTCATGGCCTGCAAATAATCCGGATCTCAATCCAATTGAAAATCTTTGGTGGAAGTTGAAGAAAATGGTCCATGACAAGGCTCCAACCTGCAAAGCTGATCTGGCAACAGCAATCAGAGAAAGTCAGAGCCACATTGATGAAGAGTACTGTTTGACACTAAGTCCATGCCTCAGAGACTGCAAGCTGTTATAAAAGCCAAAGGTGGTGCAACAAAATACTAGTGATGAGTTGGAGTGTTTGTTTGTTTTTCATGATTCCATATTTTTTTCCCTCATAATTGAGTGACTCCACAATTTTTACCCTATGCTTTGTTAAAAAAAAAAAAAGGTAACCATTATTGACCCACTTTTTTTGTTCTTGATTTCTTTCAGTGTTTCTTAACCCCTTCATGACCAAGCCTATTTTGACCTTAATGACCTGGCGGTTTTTTGCAATTCTGATCAGTGTCCCTTTATGAGGTAATAACTCAGGAACGCTTCAACGGATCCTAGCGGTTCTGAGAATGTTTTTTCGTGACATATTGGGCTTCATGTTAGTGGTAAATTTAGGTCGATAATTTTTGCGTTTATTTGTGAAAAAAATGCAAATTTGGCTAAAATTTTGCAATTTTCAAATTTTGAATTTTTATTCTGTTAAACAAGAGAGTTATGTGACACAAAATAGTTAGTAAATAACATTACCCACATGTCTACTTTACATCAGCACAATTTTGGAAACAAAATTTTTTTTTGCTAGGAAGTTATAAGGGTTAAAATTTGACCAGCAATTTCTCATTTTTACAACGAAATTTACAAAACCATTTTTTTAGGGACCACCTCACATTTGAAGTAGGAAGGAAAGGAGCGCCATTTGACTTTTTCAATGAAAAATTGGCTCCAATCTTTAGCGGACACCATGTCGCATTTGGAGAGCCCCTGTGTGCCTAAACATTGGAGCTCCCCCACGTGACCCCATTTTGGAAACTAGACCTCCCATGGAACTAATCTAGATGTGCGGTGACCACTTTAAACCCCCAAGTGCTTCACAGAAGTTTATAACGCAGAGCTGTGAAAATAAAAAATCATTTTTCTTTCCTCAAAAATTATTTTTTAGCCCGCAATTTTTTATTTTCACAAGAGTAACAGGAGAAATTGGACCCCAAAAGTTGTTGTCCAGTTTGTCCTGAGTACGCTGATACCCCATATGTGGGGGAGAACCACTGTTTGGGCACACGTTGGGGCTCGGAAGGGAAGTAGTGACTTTTGAAATGCAGACTTTGATGGAATGGACTGCGGGCTTCACGTTGCATTTGCAGAGCCGCTGAGGTGCCTAAACAGTAGAAACACCCCACAAGTGACCCCATTTTGGAAACTAGACCCCCCAAGGAACTTATCTAGATGTATGGTGAGCACTTTGAACCCCCAAGTGCTTCACAGAAGTTTATGACGCAGAGCCGTGAAAATAAAAAATTATTTTTCATTCCTCTAAAATTATGTTTTAGCAAGCAATTTTTTAATTTTGCAAGGTTAACAGGAGAAATTGGACCCCAATAATTGTTGCCCAGTTTGTCCTGAGTATGCTGTTACCCCATATGTGGGGGTAAACCACTGTTTGGGCGCACGTCGGGGCTCGGAAGGGAGGGAGCACCATTTGACTTTTTGAACGCAAGATTGGCTGGAATCAATGGTGGCGCCATGTTGCGTTTGGAGACCCCTGATGTGCCTAAAAAGTGGAAGCCCCTCAATTCTAACTCCAACACTCACCCCAACACACCCCTAACCCTAATCCCAACTCTAGCCATGACCCTAATCACAACCCTAACCCCAACACACCCCTAACCCCGACACATCCATAACCCTAATCCCAACCCTAATCCTAACCCTAATCCCAACCCTAACCCTAATCCCAACACACCTCTAACCCTAACCATAACCCTAACCACAGGCCTAATCTTAACCCTATTTCCAATTCTAGCCCTAATTCCAACCCTAACCCTAAGGCTATGTGCCCACGTTGCGGATTCGTGTGAGATTTTTCTGCACCATTTTTGAAAAAACCGCAGGTAAAAGGCACTGCGTTTTACCTGCGGATTTACCGCGAATTTCCAGTGTTTTTTGTGCAGATTTCAGCTGCGGATTCCTATTGAATAACATGTGTAAAACGCTGCGGAATCAGCACAAAGAATTGACATGCTGCGGAATATACAACACAGCGTTTCCGTGCGGTATTTTCCGCACCATGGGCACAGCGGATTTGGTTATCCATAGGTTTACATGGTACTGTAAACCTGATGGAAAACTGCTACAAATCCGCAGCGGCCAATCCGCTGCGGATCCGCAGCCAACTCCGCACCGTCTGCACATAGCCTAATTCGAACCCTAACCCTAGCCCTAACCCTAGCCCTAGTGCAGAAAAAAAAAAATATTTTCTTTATTTTATTATTGTCCCTACCTAAGGGGGTGATAAAGGGGGGGGGGGGGGGGTGTCATTTACTATTTTTTTTTATTTTGATCACTGTGATAAGTTTTATCACAGTTATCAAAATGTACCCGGAACGAATCTGCCGGCCGAGTCGGCGGGCGCACTGCGCATGCGCCCGCCATTTTGCAAGATGGCGGCGCCCATGGAGAAGACAGACGGACTCCGGGAGGCTCGTTAAGTATGGGGGGGGGGGGGGGATCGGAGCACGGGGGGGTGGATCGGAGCACGGGGGGTGGATCGGAGAACGGGGGGAGCGGGCAGGAGGATGGGGGAGCGGACAGGCAGACAGAGGGGACTACGGGACAGAACAGATCACTGGGGAGGCGATCGGTGGCTGTGGGGGGGGGGGCACATCAGGGTTTCCAGCCATGGCCGATGATATTGCAGCATCGGCCATGGCTGGATTGTAATATTTCACCACTTTTTATAGGTGAAATATTACGAATTGCTCTGATTGGCTGTTGAAAGTGCAACAGACAATCAGAGCGATCGTAGCCACGAGGGGGTGAAGCCACCCCCCCGGGTCGAAGCACCACTCCCCCTGTCCCTGCAGAACGGGTGAAATTGCAGTTAACCCTTTCACCCGATCTGCAGGGACGCGATCCTTCCATGACGCCACATAGGCGTCACAGGTCGGATTGGCACCGACTTTCATGACGCCTACGTGGCGTCACAGGTCGGGAAGGGGTTAAAGCCAGAAAGTTTGCCAGGGGTAGTATAAAATTGTATTGTAATATTATATATATATATATATATATATATATATATATATATATATATATATATATATATATATATATATATATATATATTTATTTATTTAGGGGGCGGGGATAGAATTTGCAAATCGCATTGTGGCTTTTTTTTTTTCCTTCTTCCTCTTCATTTATTAAAAAAATACTGTCTCTCCTCCTCCCCCATGACGTCTTAAGTGACATTTCGGCAGCATTTCTTTTTTAATAACTAGCATTTTAATAACTAATTTTTATAAAATGTTGCAATCAGAGATAAGACAAATTAGTCTCAATTTGGCTTACAAATTAGATGATCAGAAAAAATGGAGTACAATTAGAACAAAATCTTGGAAGAGGCTACCCCCTAGTGGCATCAAAACATTGTGCAATGGAACAGAAAAAGAAAAAGTCCAACAATAGTTCTAAATGTTGCCAAGATGACTCCATCCCCATACACCTATCACAATTCTTATAAAACCACAATATTAAATAAGACAAGACATACAAATAGGGAAGTGAAGAAGAAACCTGTTCAAAAACCAACATGCTCCTTACGGTTGTTTTGGGCCCTAAAATAGTCCCAGGAAGCCCAGACAGTCTCAAGTCTGTCAAAACTCGCATTTAATAAGGCTGTCATGTGCTCCATCCTGCGGATAGATATTCTATCCAAAACCTCCTGATAAGAGGGAGGAGAAGTCTGTCTCCAATTAAGAGCAATCAAACATCTAGCTGCCGTCAACAGATGTAACAGCAGTCTGATGGGCAGCATTTTAACATATTAAGACATCCTTTTATTGCAGATTTACCCTGGCAGAATCATAGTCCGAGTTACAAGGCACATTCAGGTTAATGGCTGAATGTATCTCCTACGACCCAGCAGCTCCTGTTCCCTTCTTGTAACCAGTGATTATATGATCATTGGGTCGGGAGGAGGAAGTACTGTCAGTCAGTAGCGACCCTATCGGGAGGGGGGGGGGGGGGGGGGGGTTAGAGGGGACCATTGCCCCGGGCCTGGAGTTCAGGGGGGCCCCACCCGGAGTTACGGTAACGTAACTGTATCGGCGTGCACAGAGCGCCGATACAGTTACCTTCTGCAGCAGAGCAGGAAGAATCGATCTCCCTGCTCTGCCGCCCACTATGGGGCACCAGAACAGGCCGGAGGGGGGGGCCCGGTGCCAGTAGTGGGCCAAGCCAGTCACCGCACTGATGAGGGAAGGAGCGCTGCGCTCCTTCTCCCATCAACCCCCTTTCAGCGTCTGACGTCACAGACAGTGGGCGCGATTAGGTCGGCGCCCGCTGTCAGAAGATGAGCAGGAGGTTAGAGTACCGCTGGAACAAGGAGGAAGAGACGTATTTATTGTTTTTCTTTTATGGGGGCTGCCTTATACTTCATAATCTGTCTATAGGGGGGCTTGCCTTATACTTCAGGATCTGCCTATAGGGGGGCTGCCTTATACTTCAGGATCTGCCTATAGGGGGCTGCCTTATACTTCAGGATCTGCCTATGGGGGTACTGCCTTTTACTACAGGGTCTGCCTATGGGGTGCTGCCTTTTACTAGAGTCTGCCTATGGGGTGCTGCCTTATACTACAGGGTCTGCTTATGGGTGCTGCCTTATACTAGAGTCTGCCTATATGGGTGCTGCCTTATACTTCAGAATCTGCCTAAGGGGTGCTGCCTTATACTACAGGGTCTGCCTATGGGGGTGCTGTCTTGTGCTATAGAGTCTGCCTATGGGTGATGCCTTGTGCTATAGCTACTCTATCTATGCCTATGGGGAGTGCATTATACTATATGGAGTCCTATGGGGAGTGCATTATACTATATGGAGGCTTATGGGGAGTGCATTATACTACAGTATATGGAGACCTATGGGGAGTGCATTATACTATATTTAGGATGATCTGGTGCATTATACTATATGTAGGCCATCTAGTGGGCCATCATACAGTGTGGAGATTACAGTGAAGGGGCCATCATACAGTTTGGGGCCTACTAAGGGGTCAGTATACTGTGTGGAAGGTACCATACAGTGAAGGGGCATTATACTGTATAGGGGGGCAGACTCCTGTACAGGGGGGCAGACTTGGTATATTATTAAATGTAAAGTGGGCACTTCTTGTTATAGGGGATCTCAGGTTTCTGTGACTATCAAAGGGGCACACATGGCAATATTACTTTCTAGGGAGCAAAATGTGGGCACTGTTTTCTAGGGCACTTGCACCCGGCATTACTATATTATAGAGGGGTGCCTTAGAATTTAGAAGGCACAGAGAACCGCACAGCAGGTGCAGTAATAGGGACACATACGGCAGCAGCGGCTCAGTATTGGGGTATCAGCAGGATGAGGAGTTTGTGCAGGTTGGGAATAGATGGTGATGGGGCTGGAATATGAGAAGTGAAACGTGTCTTTGTTGTATTCTCTGCAGACGAGTCCTGGCTGGAAAAAGTTGTCATGTCGGTCTGTGCCAGATGGAAAAGCCTGGAGAAGTGAACGATTCCATCAGAGAACATCAACGGTAAGACATTATCTGTAACTGTGCTGTGATCTCTTACATGTTCTGCAGGGCTGGTATCTACCACTGACCATATGGCGGTAATATCCATGTTGGTCTTTATATAGAGATTATCTTCAGTAACAGTGCAGTCATCTGTTGAGTTTCTCCTCCACTATTAGGGTGTGTCACCCAGTTGTAATCAATGTTACCTGGTTAGGGGCCCAGTCAGAAGAGTCGCCCCCCCCCTCCTGAACCAAAACCCTAGCTACCCCTCTGCTGTCAGGGCTTCCTAAACTGTATACACAGTGCTTGTTCACTGCTATACAGTGATCAGGTGGCCAAAGATGGTAATAAACCTTGTCTATGGGAATTCGGACCCCGCCTGACAGTCGGTTTCCGGCCTCCACAGCTGCACTATTATGTGTGGTTGCAATACTATGCAATGATATTTTAGAAACTGAAGAGAATATATATTGCAGACATGGTCATTTATAGTCTATGGGAGGTCCAGAAACTATTCTTTGTGTATGGCAACAAACCAAGTATGGTCGTGGAGTGCATTTAAACAGGCTTGGGCATTATTGCAGAGCGCATTACTGCACACTCAGACATTTATAGTTATGGGAGGTCCAGAAACTTATTTGTGTAGGTCAACAAACCAAGTAAGGTCTTGAGAGCATTTAAACAGTTTTTAACCGAACTTCTGTTGGGAGCTCTAAAGAAAACCAAATTAATCATGTATTTAATTCAATCAACTGAATGCTTTCTATTAAAAAAAAATGAAGAGCTAAAATGAAGTTTTACCTGATTTTTCTGTAAGTGGGGACAAGTCAACTGAAATTCCCCTTTCTTTGTTGATGAGTGTACAATTGTCACTTTCCAAGTATTCTGTGTGACAAGCATTCTCTGTCACCCATTCTACCTCATAGCGACAATTGCTGCTTGCAGTAAGTTTAGGGTCCGTAACCTACAATAAAATTAGATTCTTTTGTACAAGTTTTATAACACACAACCAAACTTTTCTTGTTATAGACAGCAAGTACAACAGTCAAATAAGAATATTTATAAACACAAATTCCTATATGGATCACCCTTTCCTGCCAATTCTGTCTTCAACTTATTGATCAGGGCAAATTTTCAAAATCTGACTTGTGCCACTTTATGTGGAAATAACTCTGCAATGATTTCACATATCCCAGCGATTCTAAGGGTATGGCATACCGTCCAGAGCAACAGACCACGCCACAGCTAAGGGACTTGCAAGTCTAGGTGGGCAAGATAAGCATCTCCAGGGCATGGATACTGTTGAATAGACTGTTCGATCAGGGAAACTATGAGTCAAACTCCGTGCACTGCAGGTGCAAAGATGTCTCTACATTGCGACCGCTACGATGAAGCCTCAGTATGAACACTGCACAGATCAGAGCAGCGCCGAGGGAATGGGGTGAGGAAAGTAAAGTTTTATTTTTATGTCAATAATTGTGGGGGCCACCATACTGAATGTGGAGCTGGTGAGAGCCAAAATACTGAGTTGCAAATGAATTTTAGTTCGAAGGACAAGGTGACCCTGACGAAGAAGGTCGTTCACCTTCGAAACATGTTGGCTACCCCTTTTTGGTCTTAACACCGCTCCGTAGCTTTGGGACGTCAAACCCGAGCACAAGAGAGCAGGTACTGGCAGCCATTTTTTCAGCTGTATCCAGGGACACCTTCTGCCGATGCTGCTTCAGAACTGCACAGCTGAAGCTCTCCCCGCTCCCTCTCACTTACAAGAGGCAACTCAGGCTTAACCCCCTGCACCTTTACTACCGCTTAACCGGATGCAGCAACAGGGATCTGGCTACACGGATGAATTTTCACTGCACATAGGGTAAGCGCTACACATTGCGTACACCTGTGCAGCTTACAGTAAGGGATCGCCTCTTATTATTGTGTGTTATATGTTACTCATGCGGCATCAGTGCCTACATCCTTAAAAGGATTATCCAGCTGTATCGCTGAAGTCCACCCACCAGATTAAGTGGTTTACCTTTGATCTGGTTACCTAGCTAGCTGATTCACTCCCAAGCACGGTATCTTATACTGTGGTAATGATTCTTTATTCTTAATCAGGATTGGCACATATTCTGTTCTAGATTCCAGCAGCTGAGGGGTATCTCTTTTTGCACTAGCCCCTCCTTTGGGGCATTCAACCTACCCAGTGGTGAGCGCCAGTGTGATTGACCTCTTCACATTACAAAACTTCTTTAATTTCTTCCTGTCTGTGCAAGGTACAGTACAGACCAAAAGTTTGGACACACCTCATTTAAAGATAATTCTATATTTTCATGACTATAAAAATTGTATATTCACACTAAAGGCATCAAAACTATGAATTAACACATGTGGAATTATATACTTAACAAAAAAGTGTGAAACAACTGAAAATATGTCTTATATTCTAGGTTCTTCAAAATAGCCACCTTTTGCTTTGATGACTGCTTTGCACACTCTTGGTAATCTCTTGATGAGCTTCAAGAGGTAGTCACCGGGAATGATTTTCAATTCACAGGTGTGCCCTGTCAGGTTTAATAAGTGGGATTTCTTGCCTTATAAATGGTGTTGGGACCATCAGCTGTGTTGAGCAGAAGTCTGATGGATACACAGCTGATAGTCCTACTGAATAGACTGTTAGAATTTGTATTATGGCAAGAAAAAAGCAGCTAAGTAAAGAAAAACGAGTGGCCATCATTACTTTAAGAAATGAAGGTCAGTCAGTCCGAAAAATTGGGCAAACTTTGAAAGTGTCCCCAAGTGCAGTGGCAAAAACCATCAAGCACTACAAAGAAACTGGCTCATATGAGGACCGCCCCTGGAAAGGAAGACCAAGAGTCACCTCTGCTTCTGAGGATAAGTTTATCCAAGTCACCAGCCTCAGAAATCGCAGGTTAACAGCAGCTCAGATTAGAGACCAGGTCAGTGCCACACAGAGTTCTAGCAGCAGACACATCTCTACAACAACTGTCAAGAGGAGACTTTGTGCAGCAGGCCTTCATGGTAAAATAGCTGCTAGGAAACCACTGCTAAGGACAGGCAACAAGCAGAAGAGACTTGTTTGGGCTAAAGAACACAAGGAATGGACATTAGACCAGTGGAAATCTGTGCTTTGGTCTGATGACTCCAAATTTGAGATCTTTGGTTCCAACCACCGTGTCTTTGTGCGATGCAGAAAAGGTGAACGGATGGACTCTACATGCCTGGTTCCCACCGTGAAGCATGGAGGAGGTGTGATGGTGTGAGGGTGCTTTGCTGGTGACACTGTTGGGGATTTATTCAAAATTGAAGGCATACTGAACCAGCATGGCTACCACAGCATCTTGCAGCGGCATGCTATTCCATCCGGTTTGCGTTTAGTTGGACAATCATTTATTTTTAAACAGGACAATGACCTCAAACACACCTCCAGGTTGTGTAAGGGCTATTTGACCAAGAAGGAGAGTGATGGGGTGCTACGCCAGATGACCTGGTCTCCACGGTCACCAGACCTGAACCCAATCGAGATGGTTTGGGGTGAGCTGGACCGCAGAGTGAAAGCAAAAGGGCCAACAAGTGCTAAGCATCTCTGGGAACTCCTTCAAGATTGTTGGAAGACCATTCCCAGTGACTACCTCTTGAAGTTCATCAAGAGAATGCCAAGAGTGTGCAAAGCAGTCATCAAAGCAAAAGGTGGCTACTTTGAAGAACCTAGAATATAAGACATAACAAAAAAGTGTGAAACAACTGAAATTAAGTATATAATTCCACATATGTTAATTCATAGTTTTGCTGCCTTCAGTGTGAATGTACAATTTTCATATTCCTGAAAATACAGAAAAATCTTTAAATCAGAAGGTGTGTCCAAACTTTTGGTCTATACTGTATAAGGCAAATGAGTATGACCTCACATAGCGGAGAGACCTGTCAGGCATGGGTGAGGAGAAGCTGCCAGGGACCTGCCTCAAACAGCTTTTCAAAGTGTAATTTCTCTGAAACGCTGCAGTGTTTCAAAAGAAAAAGACAAGGTTTCAGAATAAAATATTCAGGGCTGCAATATTGCAGCCATCATCTGATTCATACTGCCCGTGATTTGGTTACAATTAAGCTTTACTTTCAACTTCCATCTGCTTGGATCAATAAGAAAACTTATCACCAGACTTCTTGTAAAAAAAAAAAAAAGGTCTCTCCTAAAGGCACATTTGCACGTGCCAACTATGGATTAGTCCAATCTCTAGTTATGACACCAGCTCAGATCTTTTAACTATATTTTCTTTGAAACGTCAGAACGTTTCAGAGAAAAATATGTCGCACAGCAATTCTGGTACCTTCCCCTCTGCTTTCGTACATGCCACAATCACACCTATCCTCAAAAAGCCATCCCTTGACCCAAGCGCTATGTCCAGCTATCGCCCCTTATCTTTGCTCCCATTTGCTTCCAAACTCCTTGAGCAACACGTCTATGCTGAACTTTCCTCTCACTTTGCATCTAACTCTCTCTTCAACAACCTACAATCTGGCTTCCGTCCCCACCATTCCACTGAGACTGCCCTGACCAAAATTACTAACGACTTACTTACCAGCCAAAGCTAACAGACAATTCTCTATACTCCCCTTCTAGACCTGTCCTCTGCTTTCGACACAGTTGACCACTGCCTCCTACTACAGATCCTCTCTTCCTTTGGTGTCAAAGACCTTGCCCTATCTTGGATCTCCTCATACCTTACCAACCGCACATTTTGCATTTCCTACTCCCATACTACCCCTCTCTGTTGGTGTCCCTCAAGGCTCTGTCCTAGGGCCCATACTCTTCTCAATCTATACACTCGGCCTGGGACAACTCATAAGGTTCTATGGCTTCCAGTACCATCTATATGCTGATGACACTCAGATCTACCTCTCTGGCCCAGATGTCACCTCTCTGCTCTCCAGAATCCCAGAGTGTCTATCAGCCATATCCTCCTTCTTCTCCTCTCGCTTCATCAACCTCAATGTGGACAAATCTGAACTAATTATCTTTCCTTCATCTCGCATATCTTCCCTACCTGATCTATCAAAATAAATGAAATCACACTTTCCCCTGTCCCCAAAATCCGCTGCCTCGGAGTAACCCTTGCCTCTGCCCTGTCCTTCAAACCGCACATCCAAGCTCTCGCCGCCTCCAGCTCAAAAATATTTCCAGAATCCGTCTTTTCCTCAATCCTCACTCTACCAAAATGCTTGTGCATGCCCTAATCATCTCCCGCCTCGACTAATGCAACATCCTCCTCTGTGGCCAACCTTCTAACACTCTCACACCCCTCCAGTCCGTCCTTAACTCTGCTGCTCGACTAATTAATCTCTCTCCTCGCTACACTCCTGCCTCCTCTTTGCAAATCCCTTCACTGGCTCTCAATTTCCCAGCGTATCCAGTTTAAACTACTAACACTGACCTACAAAGCCATCCATAACCTTTCTCCTCAGTATATTTCTAAACTAATCTTTCAATATCTTCCCTCACGTAATCTCTGGTCCTCCCAAGACATCCTTCTCTCCTCCATGCTTATTCGCTCCTCACCCAATCGCCTCCAAGACTTCTGTGCCCCAACACATCCGGTTATCCACCACATTTGGATCCTTCAAAAGAAACCTGAAAACCCACCTCTTCAAGAAAGTTTACAACCTGTAATGACCACACGGCCACCTCAGCACCATCAGAGCTACTGCAACCTTCGACCTACTGTCACCTTCGACACGATCCTGTAGAAGCCTGCAAGGGCAGGGTCCTCTTCCCTTTGTACCAGTCTGTAATTGTTAGTTTGTTTACTGCAAGTGATATTGGTATTATGATGTAACCCCTTCTCATGTACAGCACCACAGAATTAATGGTGCAATATAAATAAATAATAATAATTATCTTATTTATAATGTCCATGGTTTTCATAAGGAGTAAGTGTCAAACAATTTGGGGGGGGGGGGGGGGGTAAGAAACAATCTCACAAAAAGGTCAGACCTGGCTTTCTCTTTATGTAACATTTACACAGCCCTTTTCTTCCTGATGTCACTGCTATCATCTGCCTTGAATACAAACAGGGAAGTGAAGTAGAGCAGAGCCGTGTGTCATCACAACAACCTCTGTAGCTCTCATCCTATGACACTGTCAGTGTGAGAGAAGGAGGAGGACAGCAGAGCTTACAGTGCCATGGGAGGAGAGATGTAGAGGTGTTTGTGATGAGACACAACTCTGTTCCGCTGCCCTGCCCATTTATAATCACAGTAGTTGCTGACAAGAGACTAGTGTAAGAGCTAGAGGAACTCCCTAGGGCGAGTAGACCTGGTGGACCACCCCCTATACAGGGAGCATTAGGGGCAGGCCCAGGGGAGACTACTGCCACGACAGCTAGTACCCAGGGACGGAGAACCGGAGTAAGAGCGGGAGGCAGGAAAGAAGAATGACACAGAAGGAGCACGGGAAAACAGCCAGGACTGTGACGCAGAAAGTTACGGCAGAGACATGAGAACATGGACAAGAAGGAGACACTGACAGGCTGCAAAGGCAGGGTAAAGGGAACACGGACAGGATGGAGACACCAGCAGGCTGACACGGCCAAGACACAGGAACACGGACTGGCTGGAGACACAGGAAGGCTGGCACTAGAAGAGAGGAAAGAGTAGGACAAAGGTAAGGACAATGGGCAAAGTAGCAAAGATCTAGCGACAGGGTAGACAAGCTGGAGAGAGACAGCAGAGAGACGTTGGGCCAGAATCACTTGCAAAATACAAATGATTGTCAGGCACTGCCAGGAGGAACAGGCGGGCCTGATAAGCAGAGCGGCGGTGTACCTTCCGGGTCAGGGTCCTCCAGGAGCATAGAGCGAGCTGGAAGGAGCGGCCAAGATCAGGGAGAGAAGTGTGCGCGTGTGCTGCAGAAGCCAGTGCGCGCGCGCATCTGACGGGGAACAGGAGCCGGCCGCGTGAGCAGAGAAGCAGACGCCGGAGGACGAGCAGGAGCGCACCGGGACGGTAAGTATAACGGGACTCGGGGGGAGGGGGGAGCAGCGACAGAGGTGGTGGCGTGACAGTACCCCCTCCTTACACCCCTCCCTCCTAAGACCGGAAAGAAATCTTGCCAAACTTCGGGGAGCCTGGATGTTCTCCCGAGGCTCCCAATATCTTTCCTCAGGACCAAATCCTTTCCAATCAACCAGAAAAAAGGTCCTCTCTCTTAGCGTTTTCATCGCAAGGATGTCTTTAACTTTAAAGACATCATCAGCGGAAACAGGCCGAGGTGAAAGAGCAGTAGAGGCATGGAACTGGTTGAGGACAACTGGCTTCAGGAGGGAAACGTGGAATGTATTGGGAATGCTGAGCGAGGCGGGTAGCCTTAACTTGTAAGAGACATCATGATGCGGGCCAAGACCTCGAAGGGTCCGATATAGCGGGGACCCAGCTTACGTGAGGGGATCTTACGTGAGGGAATAAGCGGACGAACTTGGACGAGAACCACACCTTATCACCAGGATGATATAGTGGGGAATCTAAGCGCCTCTTGTCCGCATGCTTTTTCATTCTGTTGCGTGCTTGCTCGAGAGCGGTCTTGGTCTCCAGCCAAATCCTGGAGAACTCCTCAGACAGAATATCAGCCGCCGGCCCAACCGAGACAAGAGGAACAGGTAGAGGTACACCAGGATGTTGCCCATGGACGATAAAGAAAGGTGACTTGGAAGAAGATTCGCTGGTGTGATTGTTGTATGCGAATTAAGCCCACGGGAGTAAATCTGACCAGTCACTTTGGTGGGAGTTAGAGAAATGATGGAGATAAGTCACCAAAGTCTGATTAGTACGTTCCACCTGGCCGTTGGTCTGTGGGTGGTAGGCAGAGAAGTCAAGCGTGATGTTCATAAAGTTGCAGAGAGCTCTACAGAACCGAGAGGTGAACTGGACTCCTCTGTCCGAAACGATATGTTGAGGAAGGCCATGAATACGAAAAATATGGTGGATAAAAGCTTTCGCCAACTCAGGTGCAGAGGGCAAACCAGGGAGAGATATGAAATGAGCCATCTTGGAGAATCTATCCACAGCCACAAGGATGACAGTGCAGCCAGAAGACCGAGGCACATCTGTAATAAAATCCATTGCAATATGCTGCCAAGGAGCCGATGGGACTGGAAGCGGGTGAAGGAGTCCAGAAGGTAGTTGCCTAGGGACCTTGTTCTTGGCAAAAGACGGACAGGAGGTTATAAAGCTTCGGACATCTTGGAAAAGGGTTGGCCACCAATAGTAGCAGGACACGAGCATGAAAGTCTTCTTGAGACCAACATGACCTGCAAATTTGGAGGTATGTCCCCAGCGTAAGACTAGCCTCCTGTTGCACTCAGAAACGAAAGTTTTACCAGGAGGTAAAGAAGTCAGACCGACAGATGTTACCATGATAATCTTGGAGGGATCCAACATGTGCGTGGGTTCCTCCTCCGTATCGATAGACAAAAAGGACGTTAATGCGTCAGCCTTGAGATTCTTATTGCCAGGACAGAAGTGCAGCTCAAAATTAAAACGGGCAAAAAATAGAGACCATCTAGCTTGCCGAGGGTTAAGTCTCTGTGCCGTAGAGATATATGCTAGGTTCTTATGGTCTGTGTAGATCTTAAAAGGATGAACGGCTCCCTCCAATAGGTACCTCCATTCCTGCAACGTCAACTTGATGGCCAATAGCTCCCTGTCACCAATGGAATAGTTCCGTTCCAAGGTGGAGAATGTCTTGGATAAGAAACCGCAGGTGACAAGCCGCCCGGAGGAAGACCTCTGAGAAAGTACCGCTCCGGCCCCAACAGCTGAAGCATATACCTCAAGAATAAAAGGTTTGTTGGCCTCAGAACGATGAAGTACGGGGGAGCTGTGGCAAAGGCTTGTTTTAGGGACAAGAAAGCATCATCGGCCTCTGACGACCAGATGTGAGCATTGGCCCCCTTGCGTATCAGAGAGGTGATGGGTCCGGTCAAAGGGGAAAAGTGAGGGATGAACTGCTGGTAATAATTTGCAAAACCAAGGAAACACTGGATTCCTTTGATACCATGAGGAGGTGGCCAGTTGAGCACGGTCGGACACCTTCTCCGGATCCATGTGTAAACCTGAATCAGAGATGATGTAACCCAGGAACAGTTCGAAGGCGCACTTTTCAAGCTTGGTATAAAGACGATTCTCCCTCAGACGCAATAGAACGAGACGGACGTCCTGTGAAGGAGAAAATGTCTAATGAAATCAATTATTAAACCTTATATAAGTCAGTTCAGATATGGTGTAGCAAGATGGCGATTGTGTCTTTGAAGCTGTCTTGGGGATCCTTGAAACTGACCTGGAAGGAATCTTTGGAATGCAGGAGAGGGCACTGGAATACCTCACATCTGGAAATTAAGTTGGAATGAACCAATCAGAGTGACACTAACTATTCAGAAGTTGTGCGACCTCCCCCATTTCCTGTTTCTAGTATCTTTTTTTGTTCAGAATAAAGCAGTTGTGAGTAAGCCATCGCTGAGAGAGGCAGTGTGTATCATCTTTGTGAATCTGATGCATTCTTAGCTTCTAAGCTAGCACTCAGCTTATATTTGGTCAGGTACAAGCAATCATATTGATCTCACTTTAAGAGATCACCCTCACATTTTTGGCGTCCCAACGTGCGGCTCATTGAGGATGTACACTCCCCAGACATTGACACCCGGAATGGATCGAGGAAGAACGTCCAGAGTGGTTCGACTAGGAGACTGATCACTTCCATAAAAATAGGTATTAGTCCTACCGGTAATTATGTTTCCAGGAGTCCATACTGACAGCACCCTGGAGGACGTCCTTCTCCTCCTTGCAGGGACAGGAAAAACACGAGAGTTCAAATATCCGGTTCCACCCACCAATCCTCAGTGTTGTAACAAGAACCAATCATGGAATAATGCAAATAAAACATTTTAATGACAGAATCATAATACAAAATAGTATATAGGCACAAAGCTGAATATACCTGAGAATATTACGTACATGGGGGGAACTACCGGTGCTGTCAGTATGGACTCCTGGAAACATAATTACCGGTA
This sequence comes from Ranitomeya variabilis, assembly GCF_051348905.1. Taxonomy (NCBI): domain Eukaryota; kingdom Metazoa; phylum Chordata; class Amphibia; order Anura; family Dendrobatidae; genus Ranitomeya; species Ranitomeya variabilis. Next base: position 161,757,075 of record NC_135233.1, read on the forward strand.
GGACTAATACCTAATTTTCCAGGACGTCCCTCCTGACAGCACCCTGGAGAGTACCAAAGCACCTCCTCAGGGTGGGATTACCGCTTGGAGGACCTTCCTCCCAAAAGCTGTGTGCTGACCGGATGTAACGTCAAGTTTATAATGTTTACAAAAAGTGTCGGCCCTGGCCCATGTTGCGGCTTTACAGATCTGTTCTACAGAAGCTCCTGCACGCTCCGCCCAGGAGGCGGACACCCCACGGGTAGAGTGGGCTTTTAAGCCTAAAGGAGGGGACATACCTTCTGACTGATAGGCGTCTGTGATCACCTCTGTGATCCAACGTGAAATTGAGGCTTTAGAGGCCTTCTTCCCCTTATTCTTTCCCCCGAACAGAATAAAAAGGTTTGGATCTGTACGCCAAGAGTCTGTGGCCTTTAGGTAGTCCAAAACCCCCTGTCTGACGTCTAGTGAGTGGAGGACCCTCTCTTTCTCGTTAGCCGAGTTATTACAAAATGAAGGGAGAATTACTTCCTGTTTTCACTAGAGGCTACTTTCGGGATAAAGGCTGGATCTAATCTCAGAATTAGACTGTCTTCCCTGATCTGCAGATAAGGATCTCTGATACATAGAGCTTGAATTTCTCCAACCCTCTTGGCCGTAGTTATCGCCACTAAAAAAGCCGTTTTACGAGTGAGAATAGAAATAGGCATATCATCCCCCGAAGAATAAACTCCCTTACATAGTGCCCTAAGAAACAAGTTAAGGTCCCAGGATGGTGATAGCTGCCGAATAGTGGGACGCATTCTCTGAGTGGCCCGAATGAACCTTATTATCCATGGGTGAGATGCCAAAGGATAGTCCAGGAATGAGCTTAGCGCAGACACCTGGACCTTTAATGTGCTGGGTCGAAGACCCAAGTTAAACCCTTTCTGTAAAAAGTCTAAGATACCAGGGATGTCTGGAGAACCTGAAACAATATTGGACCTGCCACCTTCTAGACAAAAGCATTTCCATATTTTTTGGTAAATGGCTGAGGTAACGGGTTTTCTACTACCCTGGATAGTAGATATGACCTGGTCTGACAAGCCTTTTGACTTCAGGATGTCCCTTTCAGGATCTAGGCTGAAAGATGGAGTTTGCTTGGGTCTGGGTGATAGACTGGACCTTGGTGGATGATTCTCCCCCTGATTGGCAATTCGACTGGATGGTCGACTGCTAACGTCCCCAACAACGGGAACCAGCTTCGTCTTGGCCAATACGGGATGATCAGGATGGCCGTTGCCTGATCTTCTCTGATCTTTCGAAGTACAGCTGGAATTAATGCCAGGGGTGGAAATTCGTATGACAGCGGTTGATCCCATTGCTGACTCAGGGCATCTACCCCTTCCGGCAGATCCAAGGGGTTCAGGGAGAAGAATCTTGGGGTCTTCGCGTTCCTCCTGCTCGCGAATAGATCTATGTTGGGGGTTCCCCATTTGCGACATAATTTTCGGAAGAAGCTCTGCTCCAATTCCCACTCTGTTGGACACAGACTCTGTCTGCTTAAGTAATCTGCTATCACATTCTGGGAGATCCTTCTAGATGTATAGCTGTAATGGATAGCACAGTGTCCTCTGCCCACTTGAAGATCATCTCTGCTAGATCATGCAGTGGTTGATATCTTGGTCCTCCCTGATGGTTCAGGAATGAGACTGTTACATTGTCGGAGAAGATTCTTACGTGGTGATCTGAGAGTATGAGCCGATTGTGCCTCAGTGCCTGCCATACGGCATAGAGCTCTCTGAAGTTGGACGATCTGCTTCTTATGGTTTCTGGCCACTTGCCTTGCAAGATTCTGCCTTGCAGATGAGCTCCCCAGCCCCATGCGCTGGCGTCTGTAGTGATAACTACGTAAGGGGAGGTGACCCACAGAACTCCCACCTTTAAGTTCTCCGATCGTGTCCACCAGAGGAGAGATCTTCTTGTTAGACTGGTCAACCTCAATGGAGCCTCTAGGGAAGACTGACGGCGATCCCAAACTGACAAGATCTGCTTCTGTAGATGTCTTGAGTGAGACTGCGCCCACCTGACGGATGGTATGCAGGCTGTCATTAGGCCTAGAACCTTCATAGCCACCATTATGGTAACTCGATGTTCCAATAGATACCAGACCTGAGTCTGGATTATCCTTCTCTTGACTTCGGGTAGTAAAGATATTCTGCGTCTGGAATCCAGGTGCACCCCCAGGAAGGTTTTCCTTTGTTCTGGTAGAAGATCGGATTTCTGCCAATTTAGTACCCAACCGAGATGCTCCATCAGTGAGATAGTCCGCTCTCTGTGATCTTTCAGGAGCCTTACGGAATCTGCCACGAGAAGGAAATCGTCCAGGTACGGAATTATTATGATGCCCTGTTTCCTCAGGAAGGCCACCATCTCTGATACAAGTTTGGTAAAAATACGAGGAGCGGAAGCCAGACCGAAGGGGAGGCCCTGGAACTGATAGTGGCAGGTCCGGGTTGGCAGAGCTACTGCAAATCTCAGTAGGTTCTGAGACAAGGGATGTACTGGGACCTGGTAGTAGGCCCTTTTTAGGTCGATAGTACACATGACCGCATTTTGGTTTATAAGCGGAATTGCTGACCGAATGGATTCCATGCGGAACCTCCTGTATCTCACCCATGCATTCAAAGGCTTTAGATTTATTATTGTGCGGGTGTCGCCTGATGGCCGTGTGATCGTGAACAGGGAAGAGTAGTGACCTTTCCCCAACTCTGACTGAGGGACAGGAATTATTACCTCTGTCCTGAGCATGTCCTGTAGGTCTTTTAGTATAGCCGAATCTGGCTTGACTATTGTAGGTGTAATATATCTTTCTGGGGGAGGAGAGTAAAGTTCTATGCTGTAACCTTCGGAAACAGTACTGAGAACCCACTGATTTTGAGTAATCTGGGCCCAATTTTCTGCAAACATACGAAGCCTCCCCCCAATGTGAGTGGCGTAATAGAGACTTATTTTTATAGGATGGGCTAAAGAAAGATCCCCTGTTCCTATTACTCTGTCCACGGGAGCCTCTGTAGGATCCTCTGCTGGACCGACCCTGACCTTTAGGATCGAACTGCTTTCTGGAGAAGAAACCTCTCCGAAATGGCTGGGAACGTTTAGGTTTGTCCTCCGGAAAACCTCTCTTTTTATCGGAGGCTGACTCAAGGATAGAGTCTAAAGCCGGTCCAAACACCCTCTGTCCTGAAAACGGAATAGAGCAGAGTTTGGATTTGGAAGCATTGTCACCAGACCATGACCTTAACCACACCGCCCTCCTAGCCGCATTGGATAGTGAGCTATTACGGGCTGAAAAATCTAACTGATTCGACTCTCATATCCGACAAGAAAGCCATTGCAGACTTCATTATGGGAAAGGAGTGCAAAATATCTGCTCTGGGGGTCTTATTGGATAATCGCTCTTCCAACTGCCCCATCCATAAGTACATAGATCTGGCCACCGAAGTGGCCGCTATGTTTGTTCTAATCAAAGCTGCAGAAGCCTCCCAAGCCCTTTTAAGGAGGATGTCAGCCTTCCTATCCATAGGGTCACGTAGACTGGATGAGTCTTCGAAGGGTATAGCAGTCTTTTTTGTGACCTTTGCGACGGGAACGTCAATTTTAGGGATCTCCTCCCATAGCTTGACTTCCTCTGGATCGAACGGCAGGCGACTTTTGAAGTCACGGGATAGCACTAATCTGCGCTCAGCCTCCTTCCATTCCTCTAGGACCATAGCTTTGATATGATCACTAATGGGAAACACAGTCAGGTTTCGTGCCACAAGTCGCCCGAACATCAAGTCCTGTCTGGACTGTGGTTTAGAAGTATCTTCGATTTGCATCGTATTTCTAACAGCCTGGACAAGTTTATCTGTCTCCTCGGACTGGAAGAGATACTTCCTGGCTCTGTCCTGGTTTTCTACGGGAATTTCTCCTTCCTCTTCTGATAGCGAATCCCTGAACTCGGAACCTTCATCAGAAGAATACTCTGGCTCCCCCTGGACTTCCTCCTTCCTGGCTCGCTTGCGACCAGCTATGGGACTGGCAGGCTGAGAATGCGAAAGGCTAGATATAGAAGCCTGCACTTCTTCCCGTATAAGGGATCTCATCTCGGAGAACATTGATGACTGCTCGTCCTTCATAACCTTAGACGTACAGGTGGCACATAGGGTCTTGCCATGGGAATCTGGGAGTTTAGCATGGCATACAGGACATCTGATGCTCTTCATTGTGGCCTTCCCAGATTTTTTGGCCGTGGCAGGGGGAGCAGCGGGGTTTCCCTTATCCTAAACAATATAAGATAGGGAGTAATAGGCTAGAGGGAGCGAGGAATTTTCAGAATACAAAGGGTGTACTGCCCAGGGCAGACTTACCCCTTCCTCGTCGTTTCTGTCTTCCATAGCCGGTTTCTAAAGCAGACGATACAACTCCTTATGCAGGTGCTGGATGCTAGCACGGAAGCGACCGCTCTGTCAGCGTTCTCCTGGTGGAGCGTCTGCTTCCCCGCTCATAGAACGCCACCGGAAGTGACGTTTCGCCGGCTCTAATGAGACCGGAAGTGACGCAGCTCCCCAGACCTGGAAGTGCCGACCGGCTGTAGCGTCTCCTGACTGCGCGTTCTGCCGGATGGAGGTCTGCCTGGATCGTCGCCGCGTCCTGAACCGAGAGCCCCCCAACGGGAGGAGCGGTTCAATCCCAGAGCATCGTCCCGCTCCGGGCCTCTGGGGTAGAGGGACTCCTCCCCCCCCCCCCCCCCCCCCCGGGGAGTTTCGACCCTGAGCCGCTTGACAGGGGGAAAGATTGGAGGACCGCCCGATCCCCCTGAGCTCGGTAAGCTGCTGCTTCTCTACGTGTGTCCCTCCATGCAGGGACAGGAAAAACACTGAGGATTGGTGGGTGGAACCGGATATTTGAACTCTCGTGTGTTTCCTGTCCCTGCAAGGAGAAGGACGTCCTCCAGGGTGCTGTCAGGAGGGACGTCCTGGAAAACACGGTAAGTCTGCTGATTCCTTTATGAATCTGTAGTACTTGCCTGTGTTTCTCGAACCATTCTGTGTGTTCTGTACTCGTGTTTGCCGAGTGTCTGTGTCGCCCTGACACGGTGGGTGTGGGATACTTACACCTGGTGGCCTTAAAAGAACCCACAGCTACTGGCTGTGAGGAACACAAACTGTGATTGATTTCTTGTAACCTGCTGTATGTCTTGTCTCATACCAGCACTGTGCTGGGCTATCTGAGTCTCTGCCTGGGTGTAGCAGGCAGGGGGAGAGGAGGTTGTCTATGATACGGTAAGCGCAAAGTTGCTCCTAGAGTCTCGGGTGCGGAGCATGGCGTGATAGAATCACGGGTGGTCGAACCACGTAGTGCAAAAAATGGTAGAAACCTCTTTGAACCCTAGCATTGTGCACAAGGTCTGAGATAGAAATCCCAGTTACAGAGGACGGTCAGTTTTTGTGTTTGACCGTCCGTCTGGTTATGTGTGTCTGAGAGTGTTGTCCCTCTTCCAGAATTAGCCGTCCTGTCTGTGACCGCACATGTGGAACGGCGAGATTAGTGTTGGTGCTGGGGTGAGCGCAAATTCTGTGTGGTACCAGGTAACTCGGTGCGGTCCGAGGGGAGACACGCCGTCCAGCAGACATCTCATTCTCTGTGCGGTTCATAGATTTAGGCTGGGACTTCTGGTGACTGGATAACAACTCCATCTTTTTGTTTGTCTAAAGCCAGCAGAAAGTGGAGATGTTTTTGCAGTTCCGTAAAAGAGGAGGGAATGGGATGATGGCAGACTGCTGTAATATAGTGTTTGCCAGAGAGGGGAAGAAGTGTATATATAGAATATGAGGTGATTAATGAAAATATGTGTATTCCCCGAGAAAGGCAGATTACAGTAGTTAGAATGGCAGGGAGTTATTAAAGAAAAGAAAGCAAGTCGGAAGATGAGGAATTGCTGCAAGTTTAGCATGGTGCAGAACAACAGAAAATCTGTCTGTCTAAGGAAAGTTGGGTGACTGACTTAATGAGGGTTTTCTGGAAATGTATTGAAGTAAAAAAGAGGATCTTTAAATGATGCTGGCTTGTTAGATCAGGCTGAGATATTATGGAAAAACCTGTGCAATTAGAGGTGATGTGCAGGAAGAGGAACATGGTGATAAGTTTTAGTATAAGAAAGCATGAAACAAGATGGTGCTGAACGCCATGCTGCTCCCAGTTTGTCTCCACCCCTTTCATTGTCCCTAGAGGATGAACATATTGTCTATGTAGAAACTAGAATTTAGTTTGGGTGGAGACCTGTCCTGTATGTGGTGCCCCCTGTTGGCACATAGGAACTATTAAACCTATTTCTAAGCTAGGATTGTATCCTTTGTTATGCCCCCCCCACCATTCATGTGCATAGTGGGCCTCTTGTCCAGTGCCCCAAAGGCTACGCCCCCATGAGTCTTGTCCATGCCCTCAATGAGTATTATGCCTGCACTGGATGGCACCAGCGCCCCCTTCAGGATCTGCCCTGCCCTCCAGATCATTTCCTGATAGAGCCCAAATGGATGCAGCAGTTACTAATACGTCTGTCTTTTGCTGCCATCTGAGACTCACTAGGACAATTACTCACCCAGGGTGGGCAGTCCACCTCAACCCCCTTCTGTTCTCTTGCAGTGCTCATCTGGGTTATAGCCACGAGACATTACATCTCAGCCTAGGGGATCAGTTATGGTGGAGCCCCAGGAGGGTGTATGGCATCTCTGAAATCTTAGTTAAATTCTGGCCATAATGAGTAGAATGAAAGACCCTGGAATATTTCCCATGTCATTTGTTACAGAGGATAAGGGGAAAAAAAAAAAAAAAGAGAAAAAATAGTAATGCTTTCTACTGTTGCTGGTGAGATTTAGAAGAACAGATTAGCCTCCAGAAAGTCATCCTTCATGATATGCAACAGGATTCTACTGAATCAGGAGAAAATATTATACCCGGCTCTGGCAAAGTTAAAGGTTTAAAGTCTGTGATTATAGAGCCACTAATAATGTCCCACTTAGAGTATTAAAGTCATATTCCCAGCTCTGATAACGTAAAAACCTGGTCCAGAGCCCCTGTTACGTAGACCAGGCAAGGGCAAAGAAATTTAATGTGTAAAGTAGAAAAATATTTAGAACTGAGAGTCCTCAGTGGTTGATATATATCTTTCCTATATGTGTAAAGTGTGCACACAGACGCTGTGCAGGGGAATAGCCCCCTCCTTCTCCCCTCTTCAGTCTCTTAGGGTACTGTCACACTCTGCAACTTTCCAACGATCACGACCAGCGATACGACCTGGCCGTGATCGTTGGAAAGTCGTTGTGTGGTCGCTGGGGAGCTGTCACACAGACAGCTCTCCAGCGACCAACGATGCCGAAGGCCCCGGGTAACCAGGGTAAACATCGGGTTACTAAGCGCAGGGCCGCGCTTAGTAACCCGGATGTTTACCGTGGTTACCAGCGTAAAAGTTAAAAAAAAAAAAAACGTACATACTCACATTCCGGTGTCCTTCAGGTCCTTTGCAGTCTGCTTCCCGCACTGACTGAGTGCCGCCGTAAAGTGAAAGCAGATCACAGCGGTGACGTCACCGCTGTAATCTGCTCTTACTTTCCGGCCGGGAGTCAGTCAGAGCGGGAAGCAGACTGCAAGGGACCTGAAGGACACAGGAATGTGAGTATGTACGGTTTGTTTTTTTTTACTTTTACGCTGGTAACCACGGTAAACATCTAAGCGCGGCCCTGCGCTTAGTAACCCGATGTTTACCCTGGTTACAAGCGAACGCATCGCTGGATCGCTGTCACACACAACGATCCAGCGATGACAGCGGGAGATCCAGCAACGAAATTAAGTTTCAAACGATCTGCTACGACGTACGATTCTCAGCAGGGTCCCTCATCGCTGCTGCGTGTCAGACACAGCGATATCGTATGGATATCGCTGGAACGTCACGTACCGTCGTAGCGATCAAAGCGCCACTGTGTGACAGTACCCTTAGGGTGAGTCAGGGTCATGAAGCTGTGCTGCTGTGATAGCCCCCCTCCCTCTCTCCCCCTTCTCTCAGTGCTAAGATCTCAGGTTTCACTGTGTCTGATAACATCAGCATTCATGGCGCAATACTGATTTCAGCCATCCTGCTGCCTCTGGGGGGAAGAGAAGGGAAGTGGGTGGTAGTGGAACCTGCCTGACCTGCTAGTTGAACTACAACAGGACCATGAGCTCTTTGTGGATGGATTGCAGTATTGTGTGGATGACCAGTTCTACGCTGAATATGCTGTTGGTCCATGAAACCATAAATGCGGAACCGCTGTGCCCACACATGGCGGTCCAGGAAGAGTACTCTGACGTGACGCACAAACATGACTGCACAGATGAGTCAGGAAACAGTGGGTTTTGCACATGTCCATGATAAACCTGATCCTAATGCAGAGTTTGAGTTTTTTCTTGTAGATGGCTCCAGATACCACCAGGATGGGCGATTCTACACTGGATATGCAGTAGTATCCTCACATGAGGTAATCTCAGCTGAACCACTCGCTCCTCACATGTCGGTGCAGGAGGCAGAGTTGAAGGCACTCACTGAGGCGTGTAGAGCCGCTGCAGGTAAAGTCGCTAATATTTACACAGATTCGAATTATGGATGGGGAATATGCCATGATTATGGCCCTATCTGGAGAAGCAGAGAGTTCCTTACATCAGCCGGTAAGCCCATTAACAATGCAGAGCGGGTGGAACAATTAATGGAGGCATTGATGTTACCAGTCCAGGTTAGCATAATCAAGGTGAAAGCACACACAAATGATGACTCTGTGGAGGTAGAGGGCAACAGAAGGGCGGACGAGGCTGCTAAAGTAGCAGCAAGGCGGCCTAGGGAGCAGTGGACGGTGGTGAGGAGAGTCAGCGTATTCCAGCCACACTGAGCCTAGATGTCCTGAAATCCCTCCAGCTGCCCAAACAGAGAAGAAACACTGGGAGAGAATGGGAGCTGAGCTCGAATGGAGTATGGGAGAATAAGGATAAATTGTATATACCAAGGTCCCGGTTCCGAATTATGGTGCAAGCAATAAATGGCCCCACTCACGCCTCAAAATGTCACATGTGTACCATGGTAAATGCCTTCTGGATCGCTCCTGGTTTCAGTTACGTAGCGGTGAAACTCGTACAGTCATGCCTCATCTGTGCACAGCATAACCCAGGAAAAACAGTAAAAGTCCCTAAGAAAGCGACACTCAGGCCTCTCTACCCGTTTCAGAGACTGCAGACTGACTACATACAGCTACCCAAGGTAGGAGTGTATGAATATGTCCTAGTATGTGTAGATCTGTTCTCTGGTTGGCGGGAAGCCCCATCCAGTAAAATGTGCTAATTAATGTTAAAAAGACACTTAAAAATTCAGAAGGCCATGACAGACACATGAAAGAATTAAAGAATTGGGTAGAGTGCTTGTCTCTTGCACTCTCTTCAGTCAGACATACTCCAAATAGAAAGACAGGCTAATCTCCTTCTGAAGTCCTGCTTGGTAGTGCGCCAAAGACTGTTCTGTACTTTCCATAAGTACTACAGCCTATGTCCAGGCCTTGTAGAAAAAAGACTTAATGTGGTGCATAAACATGTGTTCTCATCCATTCCAGAGCCTAATGAAAGTGCAGACGTGCATCAGCTGAATGGTGGTCATATGCAGACATGTGAGAAGAAGTCTAGATCCACAGTTTGAGTGGCCATACCAAGTTCTCCTGACAATGCCTACCTCAGTGAAGCTCTAAGGGAGACCACCATGGATTCATGCCTAACATTAAAAAAAAAAAAAAAAAAAAAAAAAAAAAAAAGTGGACTAACCACCCGAGTAATACATATCCTTGCCATCATCTACCTAATGCTGTTATGTATAGGAAATGGGCAACAGGTAGCTGTAACTAAAGAAAAGGGAATTATTACTTTCTGGTACAATTCCTCGAGTACAGTGGTGGCTACTTATGGGTTTGATGCCTGTGACATAATACAGGGAAGTGGGTGTGGGGAGCCAGGAGTGTCACAACTCTCGGGAAAGACAACAGTTTGTATACTTTATTTGTGGTAATTGGGAAAGAAGAAATAAAAACTGTGGTTCTTGGACATTTGTAGGATGGTATACAAGTGATAAAGAGTGGGGATATAAACCGACCCCTGCCTTCAAACAAAAGAGTAGTAAAGGGAAGTCCTTACTTACGCGGATGACGCTACTCAAGTCCGACTCTAGTGACCAATGTAGGACAAAATGTCATCCTTTGATACTCACTATTGAGGATCCATCACCCAATGATGTAGGAGAGTATGCTTTGGGTGCATATTATAGTCAGGGGGGAAAGACCCCAACAGGAAATTTTCAACTTAAAGATACTGTATGTTGGAGTCTCAGGAATGGGCAAATGTACAGGGTGAAAGTGACAAATCTGGAATACTATGGATTCCACTTCTTCAACATGTTTGTGTTTTTAGGGGCATGACTGCAATTCAGAACCCCACTGATGAGGATACACTTTCTATAGAGACTGGGTACAGATGTTAACGCCTGGGTTGAGTGGATGAGGTACACTGCGCAACAACAAAATAGAACCAATTGTTATGTGTGCGCGGCAGCCAGGCCCCATTTGGGATCTGTTCCCCTATTAAAGTACCTTCACACTAAGTGACGCTGCAGCGATATCAACAACGATGCCGATTGCTGCAGCGTCGCTGTTTCGTCGCTGTTTGGTCGCTGGAGAGCTGTCACACAGACAGCTCTCCAGCGACCAACGATGCCGAAGTCCCCGGGTAACCAGGGTAAACATCGGGTTACTAAGCGAAGGGCCGCGCTTAGTAACCCGATGTTTACCCTGGTTACCAGTGTTAAATGTAAAAAAACAAACACTACATACTTACATTCGCGTCCCCCGGCGTCCGCTTCCCTGCACTGTGTGAGCGCCGGCCCTAACAGCAGAGCGGTGACGTCACCGCTGTGCTTTGCTTTACGGCCGGCACTGACACACTCAGTGCAGGAAGCTCTGAGCAGCAGCGCGGACGCCGGGGGACGTGACAGACATCAGAGGGTGAGTATGTACTGTTTTTTTTTTTACTTTTACAATGGTAACCAGGTTAAATATCGGGTTACTAAGCGTGGCCCTGCGCTTAGTAACCCGATATTTACCCTGGTTACCATTGTAAAACATCGCTGGCATCGTTGCTTTTGCTGTCAAACACGACGATACACGCCGATCTGACGACCAAATTAAGTTATGAACTTTCAGCAATATCACAGCAGGATCCAGATCGCTGCTGCGTGTCAAACACAACGATATCGCTATCCAGGATGCTGCAACGTCACAGATCGCTATCGTTATCGTTGTAAAGTCGCTTAGTGTGAAGGTACCTTTAGTCCCTGAATTGGAGGAAGAGTGTGTCCTTGCCCTCTTTACCAACACCTCCGCTAATTATACACAATGTGGGAGATGGAGGGATAAATATCCTGTGTGGGATAAAACTCCGTCTTTTGGTCGAAGTATTACTATCTATCCTGGGAATTACACCTGTATGCAAATACAAGGAGAGGGCCGTTTCTTGGGGAATTTTATTAAGGGTTTTTGCCATAATTATTCCTCAGCAACCCCCGACAAGTTAACACAGCAGGTCTCCTCAGTAGCGGACATATTCTGGATATGTGAGGATATGAAGATAAGGTTTAAGTTAGAGGGTAATTGGACGGGACAGTGTACTTTGGCCAAGGCCATCATGCCTTTCCATCTTAACCCTGAAGGTTCGCCTTTGACTAATCAGAAACAGCCCCAACGTATGAAAAGGGGAATTGCCCCCAAAGAAAGCTTTGACCCTCATGTGTATATTGATGCTATAGGGGTACCAAGGGGTGTCCCTGATGAGTTAAGCAAGGGACCAAGTTAAAGCAGGATTTGAGTCTATAATCCCTAATGTAACTGTCAATAAAACGTAGATTGGATTAACTACATATATTATAACCAACAAAGATTCATAAATTATACTAAAGATGCATTAAAGGGGATAGCTGAACAGTTGGAAGCTACATCCACTATGGCTTTCCAAAACCGGATGGCTTTGGATATGTTACTAGCAAAGAAAGGAGGGGTATGTAAAATGATTGGAGAAACTTGTTGTACCTTTATCCCCGATAACACAGGTCTGAATGGAAAGGTTACCTTAGTTATAAAAAAGCTTGAATCCCTATCTGAGGAACTTAAGAAAAATTCAGGAATTGGTAATATTTAGGATACTTGGTTTGAATGGATTTTGGGATGGCAGAAATGGTTGGCACAGATTGGTACAATTATTATGGTAATTCTTATTTTCATGTCTGTGGTTTCTTGTTGTATATTTCCTTGTGTTAAACAGATGGTCAACAGGAGCGTGGACAGCCTAACCCCTACACTGGTTTTCCACGAAGATGGTGATGGCCATGATTCTACTATAAAACCCCTGAAGACCAATTCGATTTATTAAACAGGGATAAATATATATATATATATATATATATATATATATATATATATATATATATATATATATATATATATATATATATATATATATATATATATATATATATATATACACACACACACATATACATATATATATATATATATATATATATATTTGATTATATATGATTTCCACATGAATAAAGATTGCATCAAGGGGGGTAAAATTTTAACATTGCCGTCTAATGGACAGCTCAGATGTCACGATCTATGTACTGTTTTTTCTCCTTGTCTTTTTGTGTTTGTCACTGTCCCCTGTGTGTATTATCTGCAGTGGTGAGGCTAGAGTCCCTTGCAGGCCAGTGCACTAGTCAGGGCGGAGTTAGGTATCAGTGAGGGACGAGGTTCCTGGCGGCGGTGGGGGGGGGGAAGGACCCACTTAGGGCATTAGGGCAGTGCAGGGACAGGTTCAGGTTAAATTCAGGTGGTGACCATTCCCCATTTCCCTATTGGTAAGGCCTTCCTTTCCCCATTTTCCATCCTTTTTTGTGTGTGTTGCGCCATTGATTGACCGACCACCTATTGGGTCATATTATATTGTGACATCAGGTTAATAATTGATTTAGGGGGGACTGTGAAGGAGAAAATGTCTAATGAAATCAATTATTAAACCTTATACAAGTCAGTTCAGATATAGTGTAGCAAGATGGCGATTGTGTCTTTGAAGCTGTCTTGGAGATCCTTGAAACTGACCTGGAAGGAATCTTTGGAATGCAGGTGTGAAGGCACTGGAATACCCCACATCTGGAAATGAAGTTGGAATGAACCAATCAGAGTGACACTAACTATTCAGAAGTTGTGCGACCTCCCCCATTTCCTGTTTCTAGTATCTTTTTTTGTTCAGAATAAAGCAGTTGTGAGTAAGCCATCGCTGAGAGAGGCAGTGTGTATCATCTTTGTGAATCTGATGCATTCTTAGCCTCTAAGCTAGCACTCAGCTTATATTTGGTCAGGTACAAGCAATCATATTGATCTCACTTTAAGAGATCACCCTCACAGTCCCTTCTATGGGTAGATAGATCCGGAGAGAAAACGAGAATATAGTCCAAGTATACCACATAAGAGTACAGAAGATCTCGGAAAATATCATTCACAAATTCCTGGAATACTGCGGGGGCATTGCATAAGCCGAAGGGCATGACCAAATACTCATAGTGCCTCTCTCTGGTGTTAAAAGCGGTCTTCCACTCATCTCTGGAGCGGATACGGATTAGATTGTAAGCCCCACGGAGATCCAGTTTCGTAAAGACTCGTGCTCCCTGTAACCGGTCAAACAGCTCCGGAATGAGAGGGAGCGGGTACTTGTTCTTAATTGTGATACTGTTCAGACCCCGGTAGTCGATGCAGGATCGAAAAGGTTCCATCCTTTTTCTTAACAAAGAAGAAACCCGCACCCGCAGGTGAAAAGGACTTCCGGATAAAACCTCTGGCCAGATTTTCCTAGCGTTTTTTTTCCTCAGATGCATGCTGTTTGCCCATCGCCAGATTTATATTTATTTCTAAACATATATAGGTATTATAATTAATAATCTTGCCCCAATGTACCATCAATAACTGACAATACAAAAGATACAACTTGAGCATTCACGTGATACATGAACACATTACCCATATGTATATGGCTTTGCCTGCCTTTCTGCTTTTTCTTTTTAGTTCTGCAGCACAAAAACTATTTTTTATTGAATGGACATTGTTACCTTATATTATAAAAAAAGTTCCACTCACCTCGGTTCCAGCTGATGGACAGGTAAATATTATTTTAACAGTTGGAGAATGGCCATTACAGAAGTCAGGTGCGCTGTCCGTTTCATACTGAAGAACCAGCCTACAATAACAATAGATTCTTATTCAGGTGAACCAAAAAGGTGATAAGGGATAAATGCTGATGAGAACTAAACAGTGGAGACCACCGGAGACTGCCAATTGCCACAATAAAGCTGCCCACACTGAACATTTTAGAGATAGTGGTCATCGGAAAGCAGATATCCTACCCTGCCAAACACATGCAAAGAGAAGATAAATCAGCCATTGTTAGATACCACTGGCAATTTATCTTCTACTGGAATATAAAAAATAGGGATTAAAACTTGACATGCTCAAATTTCTTTTCTCCAACAGACTCTCTCTAGATACATACGTATGGCCAGCCAATCCTGCCAAAATCGTTTGGGTGTCATTTAAAAGAAATTTGACAAATTTTGATTTTAATAAGAAATAAACACTAAGCGGTCTATTTTACCATAATTATATTAGGTACTTACATTGCTCTATTTTTGGGAAGATCATCACTAGAGTTTGCCGTTAACAATTAACACCTAGTTGCTGTAGGGGATCTAATGTAATTTTGTAATCTTGTCAATGGTAGTGAAACTCATATTAGGGGGATAGGTTTGTGAAAAAGTAAATCACCAAATCACCCATGTCCCAAACTGTAGATTTTGGAGAGCCTGGAGACTAAGCCATTGAATGGCGATGATCAACAGAAAATCATTAATATGTATTTCATCATGATTAATAATGCATATGGCATTTGCAAGGCGGTAGTTATTAGTATCCATTCACCATTATATGGACTTTAAGGTTTGAAATAAAGTGATAATTTTAACCCCTTTGGATCGAGTGTGACAACACCATCTCTTTACTATATAATGCTGCTACAGGAAGAAATGAAGCAGAGCCACTACAAAAAATTAGTATATAGAAACATACCTGTCTTTGTCATAGGAGGCTAGAGCATTTTTTGGTTGTCCAACATCATAAACGCTACCATCCTTTATCAGGCAAGCGGCACTTGCTGGGGGACACTTTGAGGTTTCTCCCTCAGAGATGCCTGTTAAGAAAAATAAAATAATAATGGTCAGCAAGTTTTGCAACACATCTGTCATACATAAGTCTTTACAGAAAATTCCCAGTCAAACCAGTTTAGAAAAGAAAAAAAACAAGTCAGAGAAGGAAGATTTAAGGAACAATTCAACAGAGAGTTATACTTTCCAATGACACAGATCACAGGTGAGCAGATATTTCATGTTTGCTAGGTATTTTCTGTCTAGTTGGAGCCAGGTTATCTGCCTGTTCTTTCACCTCCTAGGGCATATGAAGTTTTAGGCCAAGTCGTCAACCTCCCACTTGTGAAACATCAGTGTTTAGGGCAGGAATTACTAATATTTGCTTTGCATTCACTGGGTTTTCTGTTTCAGGCCATTGGCTTTGCTTGATAAAATGATAAAATCATTATCATTACTCCTTTTGCCTTGCTCCAGCTTAAACTGTCCGCCACTGCTCCTGATTGTTCAAAAAGAATCTGACAACATGCTTTCATTAGCGCATTTGATAGTAGCACAATGTAAGGACAGAGACCCTGATACCAGCAATGTATCATATAATGGGATGCATATTGAATTTGTGTAAAAAAAAGTAAAAAAAAAAAAACAACAAAAAAAAACTTTTTTTCTTCTTCCAGTTCTCTGAATGCGGACTTATGTATAATCCCACGCACACCCCTGATTGGTAGCGTTCTGTGTACACTGTGCATAGGCAGAAAGCTGCATACCAGCGATGTGGGCGAGGTTATACAGAGCTTATGAATAGAGAGGTTGACTAGTCCTCTAGTAATAATCTACTTATAATAAAAAACGTGTTTTTATTAATATTACATTTAGCAGCCCGGTACGTGACGTTGCTGGAAATCAGCATCTCCACATTATGCTGCTCTAATACCATGTGGTAAAAACCTGGTGACAGTTTACTGTTCTCTCCTGGTTCTCATCCTACGTCCCTGTCCATTCTTTCAGTGGATCATTTGCTGGCTCTTCTACCTCTCCCCTTTACTGTTGGGGTCCTTCAGGGTTTAGTTCTAGGTCCCAGTCGCTGTTCATTGTACATAGCTCATATTGAACAAATCATCAACAATCATGGCTTTCAGTACTTTCTCTATTCTGATGACATCCAGTTATACACATCTTCAGACAAGCAGCACACCCTCTGTTTTGGGGTTATGAGTCAGATCTTTTCTTCACTCTTCACAGCCAAAACACACGTCACCTGCACCTCAAAGACATCTAAAATTCCTCCCTTTTCTTACCTATAAAACTGAAAAACTCTTATGGTCACACTTATTCTTCATTCTTGTCTTGACTATTACAACTCATTAGTAATTGGTCTTCCATTCGCCAAACTGTCCCCTCTCCAATCCATACTGAATGTAGCAGCTAGGCTCCTATCTCTGTCCAGTTGCTACACAAGTGCCTCCATTCTGTACCAGACATTGCACTGGTCGCTAATCGGCTACAGAATACATAAACTTATCATACATGCCCATAAATCTGTCCACAGTTCTGTTTCACTTTATATACTCTATCATCTGTTTACCCTCCCACCCAAGCTCTCCATTCTGCTAACGACGTATGACTAATAACCTCCATAATCTGAACCTTACACTCCCATCTTTAAGACTTTTCTCATGCTTCACCAGGTCTCTGAAATGCGCTACCCCAAACAATTCGGTAAATGCAAAGTATTCACAGTTATAAGAGTGCCCTAAAATACATCTTTTATACTGCCCCATCACATCACCTCGCAAATCTAAGTGTTCTTATTTCTTCTTTCCTACATTTTGCTCAGAACCTGGCCCTATCATCTGTTCCCACACACTCAATGCACTGGACAACATTGTGTATCTGGATTTATATGGATGCTGACAGGTGAAAGATTTATGTAGTGTTAAACAAATACTCTTTTTGCCTTTTGCGGCACCCATCCTACCTTTCACATTGTAACTGTTGAACAATGTGTTACTCTGTAATGTATAATATGAATCCTCTGAATTGTAAAGTGCTGAATGTGTGCGCATTATGTAAGTAAAAAGCATATTATCCAGATGTTCCCCACCAGCATTGTGATACTTTTCAGTGTTCATATAGGTTCTCTAGTGCCATACCATCTCCGCCTCTTGTAAGTCCTGTTTAAGATTTAGCAGGTATGAGGCCAGCTTAGGCAGCACAATGGCATCACACTACTGCTTAGGATGGTAAAAAGGCTAGTAGAACTTAAAAGGGGTTGTCCGGTCTAAATTGATAAGTCTGCAGCCACTCTGTGTGACTGCAGACTTTAGAAACCCTCCGTTCACGTGCTGTGCGCTGCGAGAATTTGCCAGTTTCTGTGCTAGGACTGGTGGTTATGTATGCGTTATACATACTCCAGGCCAGAGCCCATCTAGTGGTCGTGGCCTCGCTCCATACACTTGTGTCAGGCCATGCCCATTGGACTGCCTCCGGCCGGGAATATGCATAATGCATACATCACCACCGTTCCCAGCTCAGAAACTGGCGAATCCTTGAAGTACACAGCGCACAGTGCTTGTGCTGGGGGGGGATTCAAAATTCTGCAGTTACACAGAGTGACTGCAGACTTTTCATTTTAGACAGGACAACCCCTTTAAGATGGAATCGCTTTTTACTGAGGAATAACTGGTAGTCAGTTAAGTTTATGGCAGTAGTTAGTCGCTATGTAGTGATTGACCAGTTGGGTATCACTGCCAAAAATAATGTGAACCTTTAAAGATTTCAGGTGTAGACAAAATTTAGAGACAAGAGGTTTTGGGATAGTACCAGGGAAAAGTAGGAATATCCGAAAAAGGAAGGTCAGTCATCACACCATAGATGTGTAATGCACAACCTCTGTGCACTAAGATCCCACATTCTTTGGTCCCACAGATAAATTAAGTGACTCAGTATTCATTTTAGCAAAAATCTAAATCTTACCATTACAAGTGTTTTCTGATCTTTTAGCTTGTATGCCCTTTTCAGCAGTGAAATACTAACTGGAGCCCACTCTCACCGCATTGATTTACTGAGCTGTGCTACGGTCTCCATTGTGCGGGCTGTTTCATTATGAAGAGGATTTTCTGGCACGAAAAACCATTGTGCTAAAAGCATTCTCCTGTGTTGATGGCTACTAAAATATCATTTACTAATGGAGAGCATCTTTCCAAACAGCAGCGGTAATGATACTGAGCCTGATGTAGCAGAAATAACATTATGTGCATTGATTAACTAAATGTAAAATATCACTCTTACCACCAAATTCTGCAGGTCATCCCATTGGACATTCATGGATTCCCGAATGCCAAAAAACAAAATCTACCTGAGAATGGTAACATTAGGTTTGTAATGTGCATATGGCTACCTCGCTCATAGCCACACATTCTTCATGTGGCCAATCATACATATTTTTTCTATAGGGAGGCACAAATAAGTTGCGTTTAGTAGTACTTAGTATCACTTTCCTCGAATGCCAGACATTAAAAGGGTTCCTGCCACTAGATTTTTCTCCTTTATGGTATTCTAGTAGGCTGTATTTAAGTTTCCAATCCTCTCTACCTTTCGTTCCCCCCTCCACCCAACACGGTCCAGTTTGTTGGGGGTTGGTGATCATGATCTGGTGCCTCCTCTCTCATTGCAGTTGCTGTCCTCCTGCTTGCTTCAGGTGGATGATGGGTTCTACGTAATCCACTCCGTGTCCCCAATCACACTCCTGCACAGTCATATTGAAGGCAGAGCAAAGTGCTGTAGTAGGCATGCGCCAGGAGAGACCAAAGATGACCTGAAGTAGAGCCGACCTAGGCGCACCATTGTACTGCGCTCTGCAGGGCACAGGAGTACGAATGGGGTACACTGTGTGGATGACATAGGTAGTGGTCGGACTTTATAGTGGGAAAACCTGGTGACATTCCTTTTAATGGTGAGTGATAGTACCTGGATTATACTGAACGTACACCCTAAAATACGAAGGCCCTAAATACAAGACAAAGCAGACCTCAGCCACATGGATTTTCATCAAGTTCTACAGTCTTTCCAGAATCTGTACAAAATAGTTAAACCGAATTAGTTGAAATTGGCTCATTAGAACATGTGTATATGGAAAATAGATTGAAAAACTAATTAGAGATAGGGAATGACAGTGTATAAGATGAAGTTAGAAGAAGTAACAGCTAAAATTAAATACCAACAGCAAAAAAAACAAACAAAAAAAAAACAATTAAATAAAACATGTGGTAAAACCAAAATATAAGTACATACCAATAGTTCGACAAATATTAATGTACAAGTCAGAGTTGGGATCCCAGTCATTCACCAAGTGTCCCCCGGATGTCTTTATGAGCGGATTCAAGTCATGCTTCTTGTAATCAGAGTCAAAAACATAGCACGGTACCTGGCCAAACAAAGATAAATCGGGTATATTACATAACAAAACAGAGGTTTACTCTTTGAATTATAAAGCTTTCCTTAAAGGGACTATACACATATTAGAGCAGAAGGTTGATGGTTGAACAGCCTTTGAAAGAACACCAGTTTCAGTTGATAAGCGTAGTCATACATGTTTAATTACATTGGGATGAATAATGACCACAGAATTGCTCAAAGGGATTTTTGTTATAGAAGGAAAATCTTTACCATGAAGACAATGGACTATACAGAAGCTGCCATCAATATTTCATGATCCAATTAACCATCCCCTACATATACATGTCTTTCTTTTTAAATACATATACAGGTGCTTCTCACAAAATTAGAATATCATCAAAAAGTTAATTTATTTCACTTCTTCAATATAAAAAGTGAAATCCATATACTATATAGTCATTACAAACAGTGATATATTTCAAGTGTTTATTTCTGTTAATGATTATGGCTTACAACCAATGCAAACCCAAAATTCATCATCTCAGTAAATTAGAATACTTTATAACACCAGCTTGAAAAATGATTTTAAAATCCAAAATGTTGGCCTACTGAAATGTACACCGTGTTCCAAATTATTATGCATATGACATTTTTCTCGGATTTTCCTAAATGGTCGGTGCAAATGACATTCAGTCTAATAAAAGTCATCACCCGTTAGAGTATACATTGAATTTTATTGAAGAAATCTCCCAATGATAACAGTATAATCCCCCTTGTTCACCTGATCTGAACCCCATAGAGAAGCTGTGGTCCCTCATAAAATGTGAGATCCACAGGGAGGGAAAACCTCTCGGAACAGTGTCTGGGAGGCTGTGGTGGCTGCTGCACGCAATGTTGGTCGTAAACAGATCAAGCAACTGACAGAATCTATGGATGGAAGGCTGCCGAGTGTCATCATAAAGAAAGGTGGCTATATTGGTCACTAATTTTTTGTGGTTTTGTTTTTGCATGTCAGAAATGTTTATTTCTAAATTTTGTGCAGTTATATTGGTTTACCTGGTGAAAAACAAGTGAGATAGGAATATATTTGGTTTTTATTAAGTTGCCTAATAATTCTGCACAGTAATAGTTACCTGCACAAACAGATATCCTCCTAAGATAGCCAAATATTAAAAAAAAAACCATTTTATCTTCCAAAAATGTTAAGCTTTGATATTTATAAGTCTTTTGGGTTGATTGAGAACATAGTTGTTGATCAATAATAAAAATAATCCTCTAAAATACAACTTGCCTAATAATTCTGCACACAGTGTAGAATTTCTAAACGTTTGATATGTTTTAAAGCACTGAAAATGCTCATTTGTGGAATTTGCAGCATTAGGAGGTCACATTCACTGAACAAAAAAGCTATTTAACTCCAAAACATCCTAACAGGCCAAGTTACATGTTAACATAGGAACCTTTCTTTGAAATCACCTTCACAATTCTTGCATCTATTGAACTTCTGAGTTTTTGGAAAGTTTCTGCTTGTATTTCTTTGCATGAAGTCAGAATAGCCTCCCAGAGCTGCTGTTATGATGTGAACTGCCTCCCACCCTCATATATATTTTGCTTGATAATACTCCAAAGGTCCTCTATAGGGTTGAGGTCAGTGGAAGATGGTGGCCACACCATGTGTTTATCTCCTTATATGCCCATAGCAGCCAATGACACAGAGGTATTCTTTGCAGCATGAGATGAAAGGAACACCATTCCTACGGTAAAGCACAGAGGTGTATCGCTGATGTTTTGGTGATGTGTGAGCTACAAAGGCACAGGAAACTTGGTCAAAGATGAAGGAAAAATGAATGCATCACTTTCTCAGCAAATACTGGAGGCAAATTTGCATTCATGAGCCCGGAAGCTGCGCATGGGACATACTTACACGTTCCAACGTGACAACGATCCAAAACTCAAGGTCAAGTCGACCTGTCACTGGCTACAGCAGAACAAAGTGAAGGTTATGGAGTGGCCATCTCAGTCTCCTGACCTCAATATCATTGAGCCACTCTGGTGAGATCTCAAGTGCGTCCATGCAGTGTCTGTGCGACCTAGAGAGCCAACCACAGCTCCAGCAGATCGCAACTCCTATTTTCTATGGCATCCCTGATGATCAACCGCTTTTCCTGCCGCTCACCCTACACAGCTCCCACTTAGGTCTGATCAGCTCATCTCCTCTTCCTCTTACAGTCGCTGCTCTACCAATTTTCTCAAACAGCGCTGCAGAGAGCAGAGGGGGCAGGACTAAAATCACGCTAACCTTCAAGAACGAATCAAATTAATTTACAGCCTGGTCTTAGTACAGCCAATTTAATTTAATATAACAAAGGTTACAGGTGTGAACAATTACATTAACAAAAAAACAGGTGAAGGAGAGCAAGTATAATTGTTATTTTCGTATCTCACCAGCACTTCATTTTGGGTAGGTGCACACGTAAAGTAATTGTTGCAGATTTTTTTTTTTTTTTTTTTTTTTTTTATGCAAAAATGTTTCTGGGCAGGAAAAAACTCTGCATAAAAAAATGTGCATTTCTGCCACCTTTTTGATGTGTTTTTCCATTCACTGTAATGGATGACAAATAGTGGAAGAATACATATGTTGCAGATATGAAACCGCTTGAAATCTGCAAGGAAAAAAATAGCAGCATGTGCATGGGATGTCAGAGACCTCCTCTACTGTGTTGGGGCAGTAAATGCTGCGTTAAAAAACATGACGTGTGAACATACCCCTACACCAGTATTACTCTCTGAAATGTAGAAAAAATAACGACTGATTGAAATGGTTTGTGAAATGAATGTGAACAAAATCAACTTACCTCTTTAAGTGGCTTAAATTTATTCTTCTTGCACGCAGTGAATGTTCTCCACTCAAAATAATGAACACATTCATCATACTTAATAAATTCAGGGGTTCCCTGTGATGAGAAAAAAGAGCAATGTTAAAAAATAATGTCATAAAACTTAAGTTCTACTTTAGCTAATAGCCAAAACTTGTTATAACCATGGTGAAAAAATTAAATTGTAAAGTTCATTACCTTTAACTCCAAATTTTTTTTAAATCTGAAATCTGTCACTTTATGTGGACATAACTCTGGAATGCTTCAACAGATCCCATTGATTTTTAGACTGTTTTTTCGTGACACATTATACTTTATGATAAAGGTAAATTTAGGTTGATAGATTTTGCATTTATTTCCAAAAATGTCAGAAATTTGACAAAAAGTTTTACAAAATTTACAATTTTAGAACTTTGAACGAATAGCCGTTTAATCCAGATAGTCATACCACACAAAACAGTAACATTTCCCTCATGTCTGCTTTACGTCAGCACCATTTGTAACCATAAACAATTACTGCTACATTTTTAAACCTTTTAAAATGTTAACAAAATAAAACACTTATTTTGTTAACATTTTAAAAGTTTTAAAATGTAGCAGGAATTTTTTATTTTCTCAAGGAATTTTACAAAACTTATTTGTTTAGGAATCTGTTCAGTTTTGAAGTGGCTTTGGAGGTCCTATATAGGAACCACCCCAAAAGTGATATTTTAACCCCTTCATGACCCTGCCTATTTTGACCTTAATGACCTGTCCATTTTTTGTAATTCTGACCAGTGTCCCTTTATGAGGTAATAACTCAGGACCGCTTCAACGGATCCTAGCGATTCTGAGATTGTTTTTTCGTGACTACTTGGGTTAGTAGTAAATTTAGGTCGATAGTTTTTGCGTATATCTGTGAAAAAAAATCGGAAATTTGGTGAAAATTTCGCAATTTTCAAATTTTTTATTTTAATTCTGTTAAACCAGAGAGCTATGTGACACAATACAGTAAATAAATAACATTTCCCACATGTCTACTTAACATCAGCACAATTTTGGAAACAAATTTTTTTTTGCTAGGACGTAATAAAAGGTTAAAATTTGACCATCGAGTTCTCATTTTTACAACAAAATTTACAAAACCATTTTTTTTTAGTGACCACCTCACATTTGAAGTCAGTTTGAGGGGTCTGTATGGCAGAAAATACCTAAAAGTGACACCATTCTAAAAACTGCACCCCTCAAGGTGCTCAAAACCAAATTTAAGAAGTTTATTAACCCTTCAAGTGCTTCACAGCAGCAGAAGCAACATGGAAGGAAAAAATTAACATGTAACGTTTTAGTCACAAAAATGATCTTTTAGCAACAATTTTTTTTTATTTTCTCAAGGGTAAAAAGAGAAAGTGGACCCCAAAAGTTGTTGTCCAATTTGTCCTGAGTACGCTGAAACCCCATATGCAGGGGGAAACCACTGTTTGGGCGCACGGCAGGGCTCGGAAGGGAAGGAGCGTTATTTGACTTTTTTAATGAAAAATAGGCTCCAATCTTTAACGGACACCATGTCGCGTTTGGAGAGCACCTGCGTGCCTAAAGATTGGAGATCTCCCACAAGTCACCCTATTTTGGAAACTAGACCTCCCAAGGAACTTATCTAGATGCATAGGGAGCACTTTGAAGCCCCAGGTGCTTCACAAATTGCTCCGTAAAAATGAAAACGTACTTTTTTTTTTTTTTCTCACAATTTTCTTTTAGCCTCAATTTTTTCATTTTCATATGGGCAACAGGATAAAATGGCTCCTAAAATTTGTTGGGCAATTTTTCCTGAGTACACCGATACCTCATATGTGTGGGTAAACCACTGTTTTGGCGCACGGCAGGGTTCGGAAGGGAAGGAGCGCCATTTGACTTTTTGAATGGAAAATTAGCTCCAATCATTAGCGGACACCATGTCGTGTTAGAAGAGCCCCTGAGTGCCTAAGCATAGGAGCTCCCCCCACAAATGACCCCATTTTGGAAACTAGACCTCCCAAGGAAGTAATCTAGATGTGTGGTGAGCACTCCCCCCCCCCCCCCCCCCCCCCCAAGTGCTTCACAGTTTATAATGCAGAGCCGTGAAAATAAAAAAATCTTTTTTTTTTCCTCAAAAATTATTTTTTTTAGTCTGCAATTTTTTTATTTTCTCAAGGGTAACAGGAGAAATTGGACCCCAAAAGTTGTTGTCCTGAGTATGCTGGTACCCCATATGTGGGGGTAAACCACTATTTGGGCACACGTTGGGGCTCCGAAAGGAAGAAATAACGTTTTGGAATGCAGACTGATGGAATGGTCTGCGGGCGTCAGGTTACGTTTGCAGAGCCCCTGATGCGCCTAAACAGTAGAAGCGCCCCACAAGTGACCCTATTTTGGAAACTAGACCCCCCAAGGAACTTATCTAGATGTGTCGTGAGCACTTTTAACCCCCAAGTGCTTCACAGAAGTTTATAACGTAGGACCGTGAAAATAAAAAATCATTTTTTCCCAGACAAAAATAAATTTTTAGCCAATTTTTTATTTTCCCAAGGGTAACAGGAGAAATTAGAAGTTGTGCAATTTTTCCTGAGTTTGCTTATGCCCCAAATGTTTGGGTAAACCACTGTTTGGGCAAATGTCGGGGCTCGGAAGGGAGGGAGCACCATTGCGACTTTTTGAACGCAAGATTGGTTGAAATCAATGGTGGCGTCATGTCACGTTTGGGACCCCCTGATGTGCTTAAACAGTGAAAACCCCTCAATTCTAACTCAAACACTAACCCCAACACACCCCTAACCCTAATCCCAACCCTAACCATAACCTTAACCCCTAACCTTAACCCTAATTCCAACCCCAACCCCAATCCCAACCCTAACCACTAGCCTAACCCTAACCCAAACACACCCCTAACCCCAACCCTAACCATAACCCTAACCACAACCATAAGCTCAAAACACCCCTAACCCTAATCCCACCCCTAACCATAACCCTGGTCTTAACCCTAATTCCAACCCCAACCCTAACACACTCCTTACCCTAATCTTAACCCTAATTCCAACCCTAACCATAACCCTAACCACAAGCCTAACCCTAACCCCAACACACCCCTAACCCTAATCTTAACCCTAATTCCAATCCCAACCCTAACCACAATCCTAACCCTAACCCCAACACAAACCTAACCTAAATCTTAACCCTAATTCCAACCCCAACCCTAACTCCAACCCTAACCCTAAGGCTATCTGCCCACGTTATGGATTCGTGTGCGGATTCTTCCGCATCGTTTTTGAAAAATCCGCAGGTAAAACGCACTGTTTTACCTGCGGATTTACCGCGGATTTCCTGCGGTTTTTTTGTGCGGATTTCACCTCCGGTTTTACACCTGCGGATTCCTATTGTCAGGACTCTGAACATTTTTTACCTTTTGTGCATTACTGCCCTCTTCCAAGATGGCGTCTTTGGTCTCATGTGCACTGTGTCTTCCTGCTATAAAACTCCACCCCAGCCTTCAGTCTGTGCTAGAGTACTCTGCCTTGCATCCAGCTCCTGACCTCTGATTACTCCCTGGCTATACACCTGCTCCTGTGAACCTGTGTGGTGATCCTGCTACTCTGCTCTGAGTTCCTGCTGCATACACAAGTTTCCAGTAATCCTCCTTCATCTGCTGCTCGTGTTTACTTCATCTGCATTTGCTGGACATGTAAGATGCTGCTGCTTTGCTATAAACTGAGACTATTAACCAGGCCTCCCTGGTTGAGCTAAGATATGATTTGAACTGCCTTACAAGCATATCTATCTGTGTCTGGACTAAGACAAGGATTTATTCGTGTCAAGTATCCTCAAGAATAACTGTGCTTCATAGACTTTCTGCTTGTTTGCAGGGAAGGGATGGGGGGGCACAGCCACCCCCCCTGGGCTGAAGTACAACTCCCCCTGTACCTGCGGGTCGGGTGAAATTTGAGTTAACCCTTTCACCCAACCTGCAGAAACGCGATCATTCTGTGACGCAGCATATGCGTCACAGGTCGGATTGGCGCCGACTTTCATGATGCATACGCTGCGTCACAGGTCAGGAAGAGGTGAAAAACAGCACCCCTTCACATATTCAAAATTGCTTTCAGGTGGTTTATTAACTCTTCAGGTGCTTTTCAGGAATTGATGCAAACTGGCATGACAGGAATCAAGACATTTATTTTTACCACGTAAATTTTTATAACGTCTGAACAGGCCAATATATACCCCAAGGCAATTAGATGGCCATGAATTGCCATAGCAAACATCAGGACCACACAATCAAGTTCTCAGGGTGCCAATGGGGTGAAAGAGGAAGCCCCCACACTCTTAACCATCTAGATGTCGTAGTCACTATTGAGAGCAGCATCTAAGGGGTTAAAAGGCTATAGTCGTTGCCAACACTGATCGTGGCTGATGCAGCAAGTTATCAGCTATAGTGTACAGCCAACAGCTGCTGGATTGTCACCTGTATGGGGGGCTATTCTCTTAAATCTCAGGTCAGTAAAAAGACGAATTGGTGGTGGCTAAGATTTAATAAAACTACGGTACATATATTTTTTATCCATGTAGCCATATTTACACCTGACTTACAACTAGAGAGTTGCAAGAAACAAATCAGTACTTAAAAGAGGTGTTCCCAAGTTTAAAATTTTCCCCTATCCAAAGGGATCATTTTCTAATCACTGGGGGTCCAACAGCCGTGGCCCTCACCAATCCCAATAACTGAGGAACCCTGGCTGAATTGGGCAGAAGTCAATCATAACTTTCCGATCTCAAGTTTAAGGGAGCAGCAAGATGGCCGTATGCCATGGACGACAATCGCATGAGTGGCCATCGGCTCTCCTGACCAGGCCGTGACAGCATGTATTCTTATGCAGCTGTCACGATTGGGTGAAGAAAGCTGCCAGCCAGTCCGAGCATTGCCATGCGATTGTTGTTTGTGTTAGGCGAGAGATTAATTGCTCCATCTTCTCCATTGCTCGTCTCGGCGCATATTGGACTGCACTCTGATGACATCTCCAAGTGCAGTCCGATGTTTTGAAAGTACCGAAGCAGCATGAGGAGGAAAAAAAAAAAAAAGGAGGCAGTTCTGCTCTGCATCATTGAATAAAACTGGTCAGAGTGCAACGGGAGATTCTCACATTGCACTCCTCCGTATTATACGCCGATGTGAGCGAGCCCCAACACCTCATGGACTCCACACTTACCTACTACAGCTTTCTGGCTGGAGCTAGTACTCCCTGCAGGAATCCACTTGTCCACACACCAGCAATGCACAGTCTGCTGCAGCGAGTTACTGCGGCTTCCAGTATCAGTCTCCACAGCTCCAAGCTGCAGTCTGTCATTGCTTCAGTAGCAAAGATTGAATGCTGAAGAGTCAGGATTGAATGCTATGCATTTGGTCGCAGATGGAAACACTTGGACGACTTTCTATCAACCTTTGCGACCAGTTTTTACCAGACCCAGTTATATCCAGATACATTTCAACATAATTGCATATTTGCGTACATGTGGGACATCCATAAAAGCATTGAATGCCTTTGAATATATCCAGTGAAAAAGCTCAGACAGAACAATTAGAAAAACAACAAGGAGAAAACATGCCAACGATAAGCACTGACCAGTGACTTTCCGCACAGTAAGTTGATAATGCTTTGGATTTTATGGTTTGTTTCTGGGCAGCTTTCCGTAGTATTAAACACAAGCACATTATCACTGAATTGAGCTGGTGAGGTCCCTGGAAAGAAACACAATATAGTATAAAAGTGCAAACATTAAACTATCTGTTCTTAATACAAAGGTCTACATCGGTCACTGGGTCAAGACATGTACATATACATACAGTCATGGCCGAAAGTGTTGGCACTAGTGATGAGCGAGTGTACTCGTTGCTCGGGTTTTCCCAAGCACGCTCGGGTGTCCTCCGAGTATTTATGACTGCTCGGAGATTAAGTTTTCATCGCCTCAGCAGCATGATTTACAGCTATTAGCCAGCTTGATTACATGTGGGAATTCCCAAGCAATCAGGCAACCCCCACATGTACTCAGCCTGGCTAGTAGATGTAAAACTAGCCAGGCTGCCGTGATGAAAACTAAATCTCCGAACACTAACATATACTCGGAGGTCACCCGAGCGTGCTCGGGAAAAGCCAAGCAGTGAGTACACTCGCTCATCACTAGTTGGCACCATTGAAATTGCTCAAGAAAATTAAGTATTTCTCCCAGAAAATTATTGCCGTTACACATGTTGTGTTCTACCCATTTATTTACTTTATGTGTATTGGAACAGCACAAAAAAAGAATGAAAAAAGGCAAATTGCACATACTGTACTTTCACACAAAACCCCAAAAATGGTCCAGACAAAGTTGTTGGCACCCTCACCTTAATATTTGGTTGCACACCCTTTGGAATAATTAACTGCAATCAATCGCCTCCTATAACCATCAACAAGCATTTTACATCTCTCAACTGGAATTTTGGACCACACTTCTATTATAAACTGCTCCAGGTCTCATATCTGAAGGCGCCTTATACCAACCACAATTTTAAGATCTTTCCACAGGTGGTCAACGGGATTTAGACCAGTCCTCATTGCTGGTATACAGTAGCTCAGTGGTGGAATGAACTGCTTTATGTAAGCATGGACATATACTAGTGCAACGGAGGGCAAATTAAAACCCTGTTAATTATATTGTGAGAACATGGACACATCCAGTGTGAATGCAGCCTTTATTATGTCACAAACCATATCGAGTGATTATTTTAGGAGATTGTATGGGACCATAATTAATGGGGCAAAGGCTGTGGCACGAAGGCTGTTCAGTGCTACTAAAAGATTTTTATAAGACAAATCATCTCCCCAACACGAATTAGATTTTGTATGCTGTAACATCTGGCCACTGTGGGTTGAATGCTGCACAAGTACACCAGGTCCAACCCCCAGTGTTTACTGACGATGTGCACGTACCCTTGGGCTGCCAACTATATCACCCAATCAGCCCATACATAACAAGCATTCATGCTTTATCTTTGGAGGGGGGAAGCCCAGGTGGTGGCCTCTCTTGGAGAACTGGAGGTTTGCACCTATTAATTCAACCTACCCAACTCTTATCTGCCAGGAGAGTCTGGAGGCCTCCAAAATCAATTATGGTGCAGAGGCTATAATCTAACAAGTATGGGGGTCTTCGTGTACGAAAATGTGTTATTTGAAAACCGCATATCCACCTATATCTGCAAATGGGCAAGATTCAATTATGAAAATATTACTGTAGTCCCACGTAACACTGTAGATGGAAGGGATAACATGGAAAGGTTTCCCACTTACCAACTAACTGATACTTGTTTTTCTTCACATCATGAGCACAAATGGCACACTGAGTCCCCCCACATTCCTCTGCTGGAAAATTTTCACAGACATTAATTTTGTAGTGAACATCCGCCTCATCATCTAAGGCTTCCCATGAATGTCTGTAATGAAAAAATAAAAAAGTTAATAAAACTTAAACACTTTCGTACTAGACATAACCATTATCATGGACAGGAGATGACTCCATTTTCATGTTTAAAAAAAACAAAAAAAAACATTATGCCCACAAAAACAAGTGAGACAACTGCTATAAGCCCTAAGGCCTTATACACACAGTCATATTACAGATCAGTGTTCAAATTATCTAGATCACTCAAAAAAAAAAATGTATGGATTCCTCGTATTTATCGC
Organism: Ranitomeya variabilis; assembly: GCF_051348905.1. NCBI lineage: Eukaryota > Metazoa > Chordata > Amphibia > Anura > Dendrobatidae > Ranitomeya > Ranitomeya variabilis. The sequence goes on from NC_135233.1 coordinate 161,787,380, forward strand.
CGATATGAAATTCTTTGGGAATTTTTTTGTAAAGGTGAGGCAAACATAACATGGTTCTTACTTCAATCACTGGGCTATCCGAATAATGCTGGGCCCACCAGAAAAAAGTATGCAAACATAATATCGGGATACCATAACATTCAAGCTGGTGCCATCAGTGTCAACTAAAACCTTTTCGCATCCAAATGCTATGTTTTCCAGAAATTGATCATTTTTTCAAATATGCTAATGAGGAGCTCACTGCACCATGGGCATGACTGAAGTGTTAAGTGACAATTCCTAACTACCTGTTTTCCATCCAACTTCGTTCTCCTCTGGCTCTTGAAAATCCAGAGCTGTCAAAGAATATGCAAAACAATAAGGCGAGAAGGTACACTAAACTGCTTGGTCAGACCATGGGTGCACCTCATTAGCAAATTTGAGTAAAGAACAGCAGAGCCACTGATTTGGACACTAAAAGGTATGAATTTAATTAGTGCTACAACGGCTTGCAAAAGTATTCACCTCCCTTGGAATTTTATGTTTTACTACCTCACAACCTGGAATTTCACAGTCTTTTTTTGAGTTTGCGTCAAGTTGTGTGAAGAACATACCTACGACTTTGAACATTAGGTTTTCTATATATTGTGAAGCAAACAACAAATATGACAAAATAACTGAAAACTCCAACGTGCGTACTTATTCCCCCCACTAAAGTCAGTACTTTGTAGAGCCTCCTTTTGCGGTAATTACAGCTGCAAGTAGTTTTGGATAAGTCTCTATGAGCTTTCCACATCTTGCCACTGGGATTTTTGCCCATTCTTCAAAGTAAAACTGCTCCAGCTCCTTCATATTAGATGGTTTCCTCTGGTGAACAGAAATTTTCTAGTCTGACCACAGATTCTCAGTTGGATTAAGGTCTGGGCTGTGACTAGGCTACTCCAATACATTTACACGGTTCCCCTTAAACCACTGTAGTGTTGCTTTAGCAGTAAGCTTTGGGTCATTGTCTTGTTGGAAGGTAAACCTCCGTCCCAGTTTCAAATCACTGACAGACTGAAACCGGTTTTGCTCAAGAATATCCCTGTATTTCACACAATCCATCTTCTCCTCGACCAGGGCCATCTTCCCTATCCCATTTTGCTTAAAGGTGTTGTCCACCACTAGAACAACCCTTTCTTGAACTACAGTAAATGTTTGGCCCCAATAAAATAAAAATTAAAAAAAAGCATGTAACCAAATTTCCTTGCTGGCGCCATTCCCGTGTTGTCGGCACTCGCTCTCCCCGAGGCTCTCGTGAGGTGTTGTGACACGTGACCCCGGCACCCAATCACTGATGGCATGACCCGCCTATGTACGGATTGAACATGAAGATTAAGTCCGGGCTGCAGCTTATCTCTGATCAAGCCACTGTATGTCCCCTACCCAGGGTTGTGCATAGTCTAACCTGTCATTTTGTGCTGACAGACTTTCTTTAAAATCATACAAGTAAAGGTGACTTTTTCCCCTTTACCTGTCCAAGCAATTAGTGGATAAACATGACTATAGTTTACAAAAAAAAAAATCTAATACCATCATGTAAACCTAACAACTCTAAAAAGTTGTAGAACAAGTTTACAAACGTCACATATTTAGCTCAGTTGTTGTTGAATTCTGTATGTTTATGGTGCAAGTGTCATCTGCATATTGACAGGACTGAGGTCTCCTTGGTCAGATGACTTTTGTCAAGAGTCCTTCCAATTAGAAAAAAAAACAAAACACTAAAATTGAACCAGTGATAAGAAGCAGTACAGGTAGCGAAATGTTTCTATTATTATTATTATTTATATAGCACCATTAATTCCATGGTGCTGTACATGAGAAAGGGGTTATGTACAGAGTTATAGATATCATTTACAGTAAACAAATTTACAATGACAGACTGATACAGAGGGGAGAGGACCCTGTCCTTGTGGACTTACATTCTACGGGATAATGGGGAAGACACAGAAGGTCGGGGGTGTAGCAGCTCGGGTAGTGGAGAGGCGGCAGAATGGTTATTGCAGGCTGAAGGCTTTCCTGAAGAGATGAGTTTTCAGGTTCCGTCTGAAGGATCTGAGGGTGGTGGATAATCGGATGTGTTGAGGCATGGAATTCCAGAGGATGGGGGATATTCGGGAGAAATCTTGGAGGCGGTTGTGTGAGGAATGAATAAGTGTGGAGGAGAGAAGGATGTCTTGGGAGGATTGAAGAATATGTGAGGGAAGATATTGGGAGATTAGTTCAGAGATATAGGGAGGGGACAGGTTGTGGATGGCTTTGTAGATCAGTGTTAGTAGTTTGAACTGGAATCGTTGGGGAATGGGAAGCCAGTGGAGGGATTTGCAGAGGGGAGAAGCAGGGGAGTAGCGAGGAGAGAGGTGGATTAGCCGGGCAGCAGAGTTGAGGACAGACTGGAGTGGTGCAAGAGAGTTAGCGGGGAGGCCACAGAGGAGGGTGTTGCAGTAATCGAGGCGGGAGATGATGAGAACACGCATAAGAGTTTTAGTAGATTATGGGCTGAGAAAGGGATGGATTCTGGCAATAATTTTTGAGTTGGAGGAGACAGGAGGTGGCAAGAGTTTGGACGTGCGGTTTGAAGGACAGGGCAGAGTTGAGTTTCCCCGAAGCAACGAATTTAAGGTGCGGGAGAGAACGTGATGCCGTTTACCATAATAGATAGATCAGGTACGGAGGATACACAAGATGGGGGAAAGATGAGGAGTTCGGTTTTGTCTACACTGAGTTTTAGGAAGCGAGAGGTGAAGAAGGAGGATATGGCTGATAGACACTCCGGGATTCTGGACAGCAGAGAGGTGACATCTGGGCCAGAGAGGTAGATCTGAGTTTTGCCCGCATACAGGTGGTACTGGAAGCCATGGGACTTTATGAGTTGTCCTAGGCCAAGGGTATAGATGGAAAAAAAGTAGAGGCTCTAGGACAAAGCCTTGAGAGACTCCAACAGAGAGAGCAGGATGAGGAGGTAGTGTGGGAGTGGGAAACGCTAAATGTGGGGTTGGAAAGGTATGAGGCAATCCAGGACAGGGCAAGGTCTTTGATGCAAAGGGAAGAAAGAATCTGTAGCAGTAGGCAGTGGTTGACTGTGTCGAAAGCAGAGGACAGGTCGAGAAGGAGGAGGATGGAGAACTGTCTGTTAGTTTTGGCTGTAAGTCATTAGTAATTTTGGTCAGGGAAGTGTTGGTGGAGTGGTGGGGGCGGAAGCAAGATTGGAGGTTTTCAAGGAGAGAGATGAGAGGTGGGAGGAAAGTTGAGCATGGACATGCTGCTCAAGGAGTTTCGAAGCAAACGGGAGAAGTGATATGGGGGATAGCTGGGCATAGCAGTTGGGTCAAGGTTAGTTTTTTTGAGGATGGGTATGATGGTGGCATGTTTGAAGGCAGAGGGGAAGGTACCAGAAGATAGCAATAGGTTGAAGAGATGGGTTAGGGCTGGAATGAGCATGTTAGATTGAGATTGGGGAGCAGGTGGGAAGGGATGGGGTCAAGTGCACAGGTGGTGAGGTGTGATTTGCAAAGGAGGTGAGTAAGCTCTCCTTCAGTGATGTTGAAGAGGGAGGTTATTAGGGAAGCGCAGAGGTCTGGTATATGGAGTGGTTGGGGTGGTGGAACAGTAAAGGTTTGCCTTGTTTGGTCGATCTTGTTTTTGAAGTAGGTGGCAAAGTCCTCGTAAGAGATGAGGGAAGCTGGAGGTCGCAGTGGTGGGTGGAATAAAGAGTTGAATGTGCTGAACAGTTGTTTTGGGTTGTAGGATAATGAAGATAAAAGGTTTGTGAAATAGGTCTGTTTAGCAGAGGTGAGGGCTAATTTGAAGGCAAGTGTAGCTTGTTTGAAAGCAGTAATGTCGTCTGGCAGGCGTGTTTTCTTCCAACGCCGCTTCGCGACCCTGGATGCTTGTCAAAGTTTTTTAGTGATAGGGTTGCCTATTGATTTGTCGCACTTTGCCATGCATGAGAGGGGCGACTGAGTCTATGGCTGATGTGAGGGTGGAATTATAGAATGTGGTGGCGCTGACCGTGTTGTGGAGTGAAGATATGGAGGACAAGGGTTGAAGAGAGTCTGAGAGTCTGTGAATGTCTAGGTGTGCGAGGTTTCTGTGAGGATGTGGCAGTGGCTGGACATGGAGGGCGGGTGAGGAGGACAAGGTTGAGAAGGTGAGTACACGGTGGTCAGTTAGGGGGAAGGGAGAGGTTGTGAGATTAGATAAGGAACAGATGCGGGCGAAGAGGAGGTCAAGTGTATGTCTGTCTGTGTGGGTGGCTGTGGAGGACCACTGAGTAAGTCCAACGGATGAAGTAAGGGCCAGGAGCTTGGAGGCTGCAGGCTGGCGGGTGTCAGTAGGGATATTAAAGTTAAATAGTAGGGATGTCAGCAGAGAGAAAGTGAAGAAGCCAGGGGGAGAATTGGTCAATGAAGGCAGTGGCTGAGCCCGATGGTCGGTATATGCCATTTGGAGATTAGAGGGAGAGTAGATACGGACAGAGTGAACTTCGAAAGAAGGGAGGATAAGGGAGGGTGGGGGTTGAATAGGGTTGAAGGAGCAGTTTTTAGAAAGAAGGAGACCCACTCCTCACCCATGTTTGTTGCCAGAGCGAGGAGTGTGGGTAAATTGGAGGCCACCGTAACTCAGTGCAGCAGGGGAGGCCGTGTCATCAGGCATCAGCCAGGTCTCAGTGTGGGCCAGGAAGGAAAGGTTGCGGGAAGTAAAGAGATCGTGGATCACGTGGAACTTGTTGCAGTCGGAGCGGGCATTCCAAAGTGCCCCAGAGAGAGGAAGCAGGGGGGTGGGGGTCAGTGGCACAGATTTTAAGTGTGAGGGATTGCGGTAGTTTCTCTTAGTGTGAGAAGGATAGGGGTGAGGATTAGTGAGATGTATGAGGCGGGGGGGGGGGCAGGATTGGGGGGATATGTCGCCCGCAGTGAGAATGAGCAGAGAAAGGGAAAGCAGGTGGGTGAAAGAGAGTGATCGGCTTATGTTATATTTTGGCAGAAGTCTGAGGTTAAAGAGCAGGTCTGCAGATGAAGCGAGGTAGGGAGGTAAGAGAGAGGGGGAGATAGTTATTTTGTTCAAGGGTGCAGGAGTTTGGAATTAGCGAAGGATGAGTGAGGATTAGTGGAGCAAAAATGGTGAGCAAGATTAGAAGACAGTGATTAGTCTTACCATCTGGCCGATTTCCGGTATATTTCTGATGCTACACTTAAAAGATGTCACATCTGACCAAGCTACATGCAAATTATACCATTCCTGTCCATGAAATGAAGCCAGGTGAAAGAGGGAGGGAGGGAGGAGAAGGAAGGGGCTGGAGGACAGTTCACAGCAGGGAACAATTAACAGATTGCAGTTAAAAGAACATTTGACTACCATCAAAGCTGAAGAAAGACAGAATAAGATGGAAGGATAGTGCTAGGTGTGAAGAGCATGGATGTATCAATATGCATTCAGCAAATTTGAAGTATGATACATGGAATTAAAGTCAGGGAAAGAGCAGCAGAAAGAGGAAAGGGAAAGAGATAGTTTAGACGTACCACTTAAAACAGAGGAAGAGGAGTACATGGGGTTCTGGGGTGCAGTGGGTAATCCAGATTAGGAGATAGTTCAGACGTACCAGTTAAAACAGGCCACTGTGCTTTTAAACAAAAAATGTATGGTTCCTCTTGCTTTGCCGGTCTATGTAGTCAGGAGATGGACTAGGGAACATCTCTTCATTCAAAGCATTTGTATGCATGAGACGGACCAGCAGAGCAAAATCAGACAGCAATAATACAAAAGAAAAGTCAACCAATTAGTAAGCTGTGCTGGTGTCATCATAAAAGTCTGCCCATTGGTCCCAGCAGGTCCGAGGACAGTATGAGGAGGGCAGCGAGACACTGATTTCAGTGATGTGTCACTTATTAGACTGTTTCAATACAATGCGTGTTCCATCAGCAGGAGATTATTACTACAGGACTACAGCTTGTGTGCATCCTGGTCCAACTCTGCCCCCAGCACCGATTAGCAGCTTACTGTCAATAAACAATGTACACAGAAACATGCTAATCTGAGCACTATCTATCTATCTATCGCTTTCTGAGCACTGCTACATCTAAAAATTCTGATTGTAGCTTCACCAAGTAATCTAAGTGACCCACTGCTGGAATCAGGGTCTCTTTTATAATATGCTGCTCTCAGAAGAGGAAGCAAATACAGGCCGACAGGTTCCCTATAAGGTAGAGGCTTATCTGAAGGGACCGCTTTAAAAATTATAATGTGGCATTTTTAGAGTTTCTACATCCCAAATGTGTCAGGTTTATGGTGGTGATTAGATTTAAAGGCATTGAGTATAAGGAGAGAGTTTACATAGCATTTTACATTTTTTCTAAATTCAGAGCAAAAATGCATTGATTTGACAGCAATGTGCTGTTATCCAGCATTTTCACTGATTTTAATGTGACATCTGAAAACGAGGACAAGATGTCCACCACCCTGGTTACAATGTGTGAATGCTGTGGAAGGCATTGTGACAGACAGTCACAGAATCTCTTACCTCCGTGAACTGGGAAAATAAAGTCATGATAAAGCACAAACTAGGAATAGCCTGGGAGACTTAACAACTAATCTGAAGGGTGAAAAACAAAGGCACAACATTTCTCTAATGACTGCAATTAGCACAATCACCACATTGCAAAAGTAATTACCAGCAAACGTGACGGCAGCTGCTGTGGTTGTGAACAGGGCGTTTAGCTGGTGCATGGATTAGAATATAGATCTCCAGACTACCAATGACCAAGTCTCCACATCTACGTCCTGGTCTCTCATTACAAACAGAAAATACAACACCGTACTGGACCCGGACAGCTTATTGCAGGGGTCTGCCAGGTTGCATAACTCGGTAGGTTATTTTGCCCCTCACTTGCCACCCCCTCCCCAAAAATAGTTCTATATTCAAAAGTAAAGTAATACATGAAATAATAATAGCATACACGTGAACCCGGCTCCGCAGACTTATTACTCTCCATAGCTGGGCACTATTTTTGTGCAGCAGTCTGCACCACAGTGAATACAGCTCTACCAGTAGAAAACAATGAGACCTAACCTGGTTTTGCTTCAAGGCCCTCATAATAACCAGGATAAAGGAGAAGCCAGTTATTGACACATGAGGAGCCCAACCCAATGCAAACAACATACTGGGGCCTCGGAGGGCGGCAGTGAGAAGAAGCTTTTACAAGAGAGGAGCAGGTCTCAGGTACAGTTTATAGAGCATTTGTTATATGAACTAAAGACATTGATGCACGCAATGTTATTCCTGTCAGTGCAAGTAAAATGGAGAAGTCACTTTGTTGTTACAGCAATCTAGGGCGTTAAAAGAGGCAGCAAGAGTCCTAAAGAACGATTTCATTAAGACTGGGGAACACACGTCAGTGTTGATGAAGAGCTAGCTGGAGTACATTGATTCATTAAGCGGAGTACACTGTTTAATGAGTCTGATACCCAACGTGTGCCGTCACCAGACATGTACACAAGCCAAGGGATGGCATGCATTTCTGGAGTTGTGCCACTTTAGAGGTGCACCTGACTAGGCCCCGTCCTGCCCATCCTGTGCTTATATTGACATAGCTTCCCGAAAACTACAAAGTTCCACATTGCAACTCAGAGGTATCAAACTGCATTCCTCGAGGGCCGCCAACAGGTCATGTTTTCAGGATTTCCTTGTATTGCACAGGTGATAATTTAATCACCTGCACAGAATGATTCCAGCACCTTGTGGAATGCTAAGGAAATCCTGAAAACATGACCTGTTGGCGGCCCTCGAGGAATGCAGTTTGACACCTCTGTTACAACTTATTAAAGGTACTAGATGGAGGCCCTCGGGAGGGTGGTGACGTGCCGATGGGGGCTTGCTGCAAAGCCTGCCCCATCAGCACGTCACCACCCCACCGATGATATCGCATCGGGCCTCCATCATAGTATATAGTATTTCCTCCTGTCCTCTCACCATCTCCGCCGCTCTCTGCTCCTTGCGCCTCCACACTCAGGAGCCCCGAAATCAGCAGAGCAGAGAGCAGCATCTACGGGATCCATCTGCCGTGCCTGTTCTCATCCATGTGAGCGACGATCAGCACTCTGTCACGCCAACATAGCCGCCGCCGCTAGGATTGTCGGCGGGAGGAGTGAGGGGAGACGGGGGGCTGCGGAGAGGAGCGAGGTGAAACGGGAGCGACGGACAGACTGGTACCACCAGCGGGTGCCATATTGGAATACCCATCACTTGGGTATTCCAATATGGCGGTCGGCGTACTTCCGGTGCGGCGCGGTGGATTGTGGGATTCGAGGAAGTCCAGACGGAAGTGGATGACAGACAATTTAAGGTAATTATATAAATAGATTTACATCAGATTGTGAAGCTCCTTAATGAATCGGTCCCTTAGTAGTAAAAAGAACTAATGGAGAAGTTTATTTTACAAATGGATTTTTTCATCTTTATTCAAAGGCCGGTCTCATTCAGACAAGTAAAATAGATGACAGACAGGTTTCTTAAAAAAAAACAACAAAAAAAAACACACCATTACATACAGAAGAAACATAAATGGCATACTGGAGTAATACAGATTATAAAACAGAAAGAATTAGGCTTACCGGTAATTCGGTTTCTAGGAACCTTCCACGACAGCCACTTCGGAGGTTGTCTTCCCCGCCCTAATAGGGGACAGGAACACAAAGAGGTTAAATACCCCTTCCCCTTCCTGCAACCACCAGTGTTTTCCTGGACACACTAGCATGTATAGTTACCACAAAAGTGCAGGAATCATCCAATAAGAACATCAGATAGGGAGGCAAATTAGTGCTGTCATGGAAGGTTCCTAGAAACCGAATTACCGGTAAGCCTAATTCTATTTTCTCTAGTCACCTTCCACGACAGCCACTTCGGAGTAGTACCAACAGCTAATTTATCTAGGGGGAATCACGGCCTGCAGAACTCGTCTGCCAAATGTTAAATACCTATTGAAATTTAGCCTGTAATGTCTGGTGAACGTGTGGATGGACGACCAGGTGGCGGCTTTGCATATCTGCTCTGATAAAGCATTCCCCCTCTCTGCCCATGATGAGGCCATTGCCCGGGTAGAGTGTGCCTTCAGTAAAGCAGGTGGGTTAAATACCTGTGATGAATAAGCCAGGTAAATAGACTGTTTGATCCAATTTGGGATAGTGTTTTTTTGCCTCCTTCTTGCCTTTGTTTCGACCCGAGAACAGGATGAATAAATTTTGATCAATTCGCCAGGCTTCAGTCTGTCGTAGGTAAAATAGGACCACCCTGCGAACGCCAAGGGTGTGGAAAGTCTCTTCCTTAGGGTTGGAGGGGTTTGGGCAAAATGAGGGCAGTACAATGTCCTCATCCCTGTGGAAATCTGAGACCACTTCAGGTAGAAAGGACTGATCTAGTTTTAGTATAATGCTATCCGCAGTGAACATCAGATAAGGTTCCTGTATTGACAGGGCCTGCAACTCTCCAATACGTCTAGCCGTAGTGACTGCGACTAAAAAAAACTGTTTAAAGCGTTAGGTTTTTTTATGTTCATAGATTCCAGGGGTTCAAATGGATCTTGGGTTAGGCTGTTAAGCACAGTATTGAGGTCCCAAGAAGGCACCCTACTATGGAGTCTAGGACGAATTCTGGATGCTGCTGTCATGAAGCGTTTGATCCAGTGGTGGCTGGCTAAATTTAAAATCAAAGAAGGTGCTAAGGGCCGATACTTGCATTTTGAGCGTGCTAGGGGGCCCATTTCTAAACCTTTTTGTAAAAAATCTAAGATTCGCGCTATATTGGGATTGAAGGGGTCTGGCGTTTCTGGGGAATACCAGGACGTAAACTTTTTCCAGACCTTAGCATAGATGGCTTTGGTTACTGGCTTCCTGCATTTTTGGAGGGTCTGGATCACTTCTTCCGAGAGTCCTTTGGCTCTTAAAATTCTGGCTTCAGTAGCCATGTCACCAGGTTCAACCTGCGAAGGTCTGGATGCATTAGGAGACCTTGGTGAAGGAGGTCAACTTTTTGAGGTAGAAGGTAGGGACCTTCCAGAGCCATGTCTATCAGGGCACTGTACCAACTCCGCCCGGGACACAGTGGGGCGATTAAGATTGTGATAACTCGGTCTGTCCTGATCTTTTGTAGTGTCTTTGCCAGCATAGGGATGGGTGGAAATGCATACGCAAGGTTGAACCTCCACCGTTGTGAGAAGGCATCTATTCCCTGCGCCCCATCCGTGTGATAAAGAGAGAAGAATGTTTCCACCTTCGCATTTTGCCCGTTGGCAAACAGATCCACCTCTGGAGTTCCCCATCTTGAGGTTAGGGACCGGAATACTGTTTGGTCCAGACACCACTCTCCTGGATGTATATCTTTCCTGCTGAGGAAGTCTGCCTGAGTATTGTCTAAACCTCTCAGATGTACCGCTGTGACTGACAGAAAGTTTTTCTCTGCCCAGAAGAAAATTCTTGCTGCTATTTCCTTCAGACCAGCATACTTCATTCCACCCTCGTGTCATAGATAGGCTACTGTGGTCATGTTGTCCTAGCAAATACGAACGTGGTGATTTTTGATCTGCACCGATGATGCTTTTAGGGCTTCTTCCACAGCCTTTAGTTCTCTTAGGTTCGAGGAACTGCTGCTGATGCTTGATTTCCATAGTCCCTGAAAGTGGAAACCCTCTACCACTGCACACCAGCCTCTCTTGCTGGCATCTGAGCAGAGTGTTTTTAGGGGAAACTGATCCCATCTGACCCCTACTGAAGATTTTGGTAATCCAACCACCATTTCAGGGCCGATTTTACGTGGCCCGGGAGAAGAATTCTTTGATTCAATGGAGTCAGCCGTCTCCTGTAATACAGAAGCACGTAAGTCTGAAGGGTTCGCGTGTGAGTCTGAGCCCAGGAAACCGCTTGGATGCATGCGGTCAGGGATCCTAGCACAGACATTGGCTCTCAGGAGGGTTGGCGCTCGCTGGTCCCTGAATCTGGTTATCTTGCGGACAAGATTGATCTGATGATCTCTGGGTAGAAAGGATGTCCTTTCTTTTGAGTCCAGTAGAATTCCCAAGAATTTTCTCCTTGTGGAAGGATGGATCTCTGATTTTTCCAGATTCGGGATCAAGCCCAGGAACTGTAATATCTCCAGGGTTTTTGTTACATCTGTTTCCAGGGGGATAGATGGCGCAATAATGAGAAAGTCGTCCAAATACGGGACAATGCATATTCCCTGTCGATGGATGAAAATCATTGCTTCTGCCATAATTTTTGTAAAAACCCGTGAAGCCGATGAGATGCCGAAGGGTAGGACATTAAATTGGAAATGTTTGATTTGCTGCCCCTGGGAGACTGCGAATCTGAGAAATTTTCTGTGTTCTGGGTGGATTGGTACATGATAGTACGCATCCCTCAGATCCACAGTCGTCATTACCCAATTATGTCCGATAAGGGGGATTACTGACCTGATTGTTTCCATTTTGAATCTCCTGTACCGGACTGATTCGTTTAATGGTTTCAGGTTTATGATGATTCTGTTCTTCCCAGACGGTTTTGTTATTAGAAAGAGACGTGACTAATGGCCACATCCTTCCTCTATTTTCGGCACCTGCGAGATCACATTTGATTGGAGCAGATTTTGTAGATCCTTCAACAAGGAGTTTTGGAGGTGTGGAGTTTGTAGGGAGGTTATCCTTAAGCATTGAGGGGGAGGTCTCTCGAATTCTATTTTTAGTCCATCTCGTTTGGTATGAAGGACCCACTGATTTGCAGAGATGGACTGCCACTGGGTGAAAAAGAGTGAGAGTCGACCCCCGACCGGAGCACCGTCATTGCTTTTCTGGGGTTTCTTGAGTCTGAGGGACGAGGATGTTCTTGCCCCTGCCTCCTTTGGGATAACTCCATCTCCCTGTTTTGCCTTTTCCCCTCTGTGAAGATTGGTCACGGGGGGGGGGGGGCGAAAAAAGGATTTTTCAGGAATTTTCTTTTCAGGGAGAGATTTCTTTTTATCTGCTGCCTTATCCAAGATGATATCCAGAATGGGACCAAATACATTATGGCCCTGGAAGGGGATGCTACATAACTTGGAGACAAAGTTGCCCCCCCCCGAGATTTTATCCAAAGTGCTCTTCTGGATGAGTTGGAGAGGACGGCAGCTTTTGCGGCTACTCGGACAGACTCAGCCGAGGTGTCGGCTAAGAACCCAGTTGCTTTCTGTAGCAGGGGTAGGGAGTCTAAAATTTCCTCTCTTGGGGTGCCCTGTGTCAAGTGATCCTCAAGTTTGCATAACCAGACGAACAGGGATCAGGCCACGCAAGTGGAGGCTATGTTAGATTTTAGTAAATTTGTGGAGGTGTCCCAGAACTTTTTTAATAAGCTCTCTATCTTTCGAGTCATCGGATCCTTGAGCTGGGAAGAGTCCTCAAAGGGAAGGGCTGTTTTCTTAGTTACCCTGGAGACCTGCACATCCACTTTTGGGGTTTCCCATAAGGAGTTTTCTCCGTCTAAGGGAAACCGGTTCTTTAGCTCTGAGGGAATAGTAAGACCCTTTTGAGGGAGGCCCCATTCATGTAGAATTAAATTCTGGATATTCTTATGCACAGGAAAGCCCTTTTGATCTTTGAGCTTTAGACCCTCAAACATTTCGTCCTGTACCGTGAGTTTAATTTCCTCATCCTCCACCCCCATGGTGCCTCTTACTATACTGATTAGGTCACCCATATCCTTAGAATTAAAATAATATTTTTTGTTCTCTGATTAAAAGGTGGGGGTGGAAGTGGAGCCCCCATTTTCCCCAAGCATCCTCCGAACCAGAGTATTGAATCTCTTCTGAGTCGGATTCGACTGGGGCCTTTTTCCTCTTTTTAGGAGGAGGTGGTTGAGGTACTGGAATCTAGGAGAAGGTAGCCATGGAAGAGTTGACCTCTTCTTTAATGAGGGATCTGATGCTATCCATAAGAGAGGGCTGCTCAGCGTGTAGAATCTCATCTGTATAGGGTTGGCAGAGTTTCTTCCCATATATACACACATGATAGCTGGGCCCAACACCTGCTACTTACGGTAGGAGGGGGTATGCTGAGTTTTGCAGATGCAGAGCAAGGGGGTTTGTCACCGTCCATGTCCGTCACAGTAAATGTCAGACAGGCTTACCTTGCCACCTGGATCTTTTAAATGGGATTGTGGGCCAGCGTCAATGTGCTCCTCCTCCTCGCCTCGCCCGATTGGGGGGGTTTCCCTCCGGGACGCCCTGGTATTGCTACCTTAGCGGGCCGGCCTAAGCGACACGAGAAAACGCTGACCGGCGAGCTCTCCACTGTTGAACGCACTTGGAAGACCCGGAAGTGTCGCGCGTTCACCCGGAAGTGATGTCACAGGATCCAAGACAAGCCACCTCCAGCGTGCAGCTGGGGATGGAGGAAACCAGGGGGCTGCGGGAGGCCCCCGATATGCACATCACCGCCCCACATTACCCCCAGAGGAGGTGCAGGAGGGGCAGGAAGGTCCCGAGTCCCGCAGAAGCGAGGAGACGGGAGCAGCGTCAGAGGAGGGGAGTCAGACATCAGCTGCTCAGCTTGTTTAGGTATGTGGAGCTCCGATCGCCGGCCACGGCAGCCCCTTCAGATCCTCTTCATGCCCCATAGGGGACAGGAAAACACTGGTGGTTGCAGGAAGGGGAGGGGTATTTAACCTCTTTGTGTTCCAGTCCCCTATTAGGGCGGGGAAGAGAACTTCCGAAGTGGCTGTCGTGGAAGGTGACTAGAGAAATAGCCCATTCCTGCATACACACTGCAGGCGAATAGAAGGGCAGCACAGAATATCCAACTTTGCAGCTCAATTTGCTACGTTTCGGCACAGTCTTAACCAGTATATTAATATATTGATGCTGCTGTGAGTTTGTGTGCACTAGTGTTTGATTATGTTTAGTTTTACATGTATTATGTTCCATAATTTATTTTAACCCTGTGGTATTGGATAAGCAAGAATGTGCCTGTACTAGTGTCCACATGTCACTATAATAACCAGAAATCATTTCTACTCATTTTTTCGCCAGAGCTTGCGGATGGGATTTTATCCAATGGGATTCAGATTGTGCTCTTGTAATTCAGTTCTTATTTTATGCCCATAAATCAAAACAAAAAATATGCAGCTACAGTGTCCAAAAGAGATAAATGGAGGTTTTTAAACTAGATTGGACAGAAATCTATTAAAAAATGTTTTATTTTAAATTTGATTAGCAGGGAATCGCCAGAATTGTTGAGGCCATGTTCACATCACATTTTGCCACATGTCAGTGGCTGCAATGGGGCTTCCTTCTGAAGCTCTGAAAAATGACATTCAGGCAGATTTGCAACAGGGCCATGGACTTTAATGAAGCAAATTGAGAAACTTTGTGCACTTACTGCCTTTATTTAAGGTGAGAAAAAAAAAAAAAGTGCTGGCAACCGTGACCTCATGATCTGCCCGAATCCCATTTTCAGATATTTAGTCCGGGATCTAAGAGGTTACGTTGCTCCTTGCGGAGAGTGACAAGTCAAGCCTGACATGCTGAGGTGGGTAGACTTAAGCCACAATGCTCATCTGGGAAATAAATGGTCTCTTCAGAGAGAAAGAGGACTAGAACTCTGGTGACACCTATAGGATTGTTTTCCATAAATGCCTAAGGAAGTAGCAAACAACAACAAAAAACAAAACACAGTACACCTGCGTTATGGTCACATACCATCGGTGCAACCAAGAACCCATATAATGGTACAAGAGCTACTGGACTGCCAAAGACCCATACAATTCTCTTGCATGTGGCCCCTTTCTATCTGTGTCCGACAGTAGCTAAGGCAGTGAATAACCTTTCAAACACTGCATCACCAAGGTGACGGACTCAGTGCTACAGGACCCTTGCAGACTCCGCTCACTCCGGACTGCCTCTGCACCTTTTCTACCCTCCATTAGAAGTGTGGTTTTGACAAAGACCAGCCTTGGTCGAAACGTTAACCGTAACTTAAAGTATCCGTCATTTTCTCTGAACACTAATAAGCATTTGGTGATGCCTGTACTAATAATAAAAAATACAACTTTCACGTAAAAACCTGCAAGTCTTGAGTGTGCGGCTGTTTCTTCTATAGACATTGTAACCTTTCAAAGACGCTCCTACTTTTTTTTTTCTTTAGAAAATAATATATATATATATATATATATATATATATATATATATATATATATATATATATATATATATATATATATATATATATATATATATATATATACACACACACACACACATACACACTCACCGGCCACTTTATTAGGTACACCTGTCCAACTTCTTGTTAACACTTAATTTCTAATCAGCCAATCACATGGCGGCAACTCAGTGCATTTAGGCATGTAGACATGGTCAAGACAATCTCCTGCAGTTCAAACCGAGCATCAGTATGGGGAAGAAAGGTGATTTGAGTGCCTTTGAACGTGGCATGGTTGTTGGTGCCAGAAGGGCTGGTCTGAGTATTTCAGAAACTGCTGATCTACTGGGATTTTCACGCACAACCATCTCTAGGGTTTACAGAGAATGGTCCGAAAAAGAAAAAAAATCCAGTGAGCGGCAGTTCTGTGGGCGGAAATGCCTTGTTGATGCCAGAGGTCAGAGGAGAATGGGCAGACTGGTTCGAGCTGATAGAAAGGCAACAGTGACTCAAATCGCCACCCGTTACAACCAAGGTAGGCCTAAGAGCATCTCTGAACGCACAGTGCGTCGAACTTTGAGGCAGATGGGCTACAGCAGCAGAAGACCACACCGGGTACCACTCCTTTCAACTAAGAACAGGAAACTGAGGCTACAATTTGTACAAGCTCATCGAAATTGGACAGTAGAAGATTGGAAAAACGTTGCTTGGTCTGATGAGTCTCGATTTCTGCTGCGACATTCGGATGGTAGGGTCAGAATTTGGCGTAAACAACATGAAAGCATGGATCCATCCTGCCTTGTATGGAGCATCTTTGGGATGTGCAGCCGACAAATCTGCGGCAACTGTGTGATGCCATCATGTCAATATGGACCAAAATCTCTGAGGAATGCTTCCAGCACCTTGTTGAATCTATGCCACGAAGAATTGAGGCAGTTCTGAAGGCAAAAGGGGGTCCAACCCGTTACTAGCATGGTGTACCTAATAAAGTGGCCGGTGAGTGTATATTACATACATACATACATACATACATACATATACACACAGTTAGGTCCATATATATTTGGACAGACAACATTTTTCTAATTTTGGTTATAGACATTACCACAATTAATTTTAAACAAAACAATTCAGATGCAGTTGAAGTTCAGACTTTCAGCTTTCATTTGAGGGTATCCACATTAAAATTGGATGAAGGGTTTAGGAGTTTCAGCTCCTTAACATTTGTCCCCCTGTTTTTAGAGGGACCAAAAGTAATTGGACAATTTACTCCAAGGCTATTTCATGGACAGGTGTGGGCAATCCCTTCGTTATATCATTCTTAATTAAGCAGATAAAAGGCCTGGAGTTGATTTGAGGTGTGGTGCTTGCTTTTGGAAGGTTTTGCTGTGAAGTAAACATGCGGTCAAAGGAGCTCTCCATGCAGGTGAAACAAGCCATCCTTAACCCCTTCACCCCGAAGCCTGTTTTCACCTAAGTGACAGGGCCAATTTTTAGAATTCTGACCACTGTCACTTTATGAGGTCATAACTCTAAAACGCTTCAACGGATCCTGGCGATTCTGAGATTGTTTTCTCGTGACATATTGTACTTTATGATAGTGGTAAAACTTCTTCGATATGACTTTCATTTATTTGTGAAAAAAACAAAAATTTGTCGAAAATTATGAAAATTTAGCAATTTTCAAACTTTTAGTTTTTATGCCCTTAAAATTAGAGAGTTATATCTCATAATATAGTTAATAAACAACATTTCCCACATGTCTGCTTTACATCAGAACAATTTTGGAAACATAATTTTTCTTGTTAGGGAGTTATAAGGGTTAAAAGTTGACCAGCGATTTCTCATTTTTGCAACAAAATTTGCAAAACCATTTTTTTTAAGGACCACCTCACACTTGAAGTGACTTTGAGGGGTCTATATGACAGAAAATGCCCAAAAGTGACACCATTCTAAAAACTGCACCCCTCAAGGTACTCAAAACCACAAAAAGTTTATTAACCCTTCAGGTGCTTCACAGGAATTTTTGGAATGTTTAAAAAAAAAAATGAACATTTAACTTTCTTTTTTCACAAAATTTTTACTTCACATCCAAATTGTTTTATTTTACCAAGGGTAACAGGAGAAATTGGACCACAAAAGTCATTGTACAATTTGTACTGAGTACGCCGATACCCCACATGTTGGGGTAAACCATTGATTGGGCACATGGCAGAGCTCGAGTCGGAAGGGAAGGAGCGCCATTTGACTTTTCAATGCAAAATTGGCTGGAATTGAGATCGGAACCCATGTCGTGTTTGGAGAGCCCCTGACGTGCCTAAACAGTGGAAACCCCCACAAGTGACACCATTTTGGAAAGTAGACCCTCTAAGGAACTAATCTAGATGTGTGGTGAGCACTTTTAACCTCCAAGTGCTTCACAGAAGTTTATAATGTAGAGCCGTAAAAAAAAATTCATATTAATTTTCACAAAAAATGATTTTTGCCCCAAATTTTTTATTTTCCCAAGGGTAACAGGATAAATTGGACCCCAAAAGTTGTTGTGCAATTTGTCCTGAGTACGCTGATTTTTCATATATGGGGATAAACCACTGTTTGAGCGCATGGCAGAGCGCGGAAGGGAAGGAGCGCCATTTGACTTTTCAATGCAAAATTGGCTGGAATTGAGATCGGAACCCATGTCGTGTTTGGAGAGCCCCTGACGTGCCTAAACAGTGGAAACCCCCACAAGTGACACCATTTTGGAAAGAAGACCCCCTAAGGAACTTATCTAGATGTGTGGTGAGCACTTTTAACCCCCAATTGTTTCACTAAAGTTTAGAATGTAGCACTGTGAAAATTAAAAAATCATTTTTTCTTTCCACAAAATGATGTTTTAGCCTGCAATTTTTTTTTCCCAAGGGTAACAGGAGAAATTGGACCACAAAAGTTATTGTCCAATTTGTCCTGAGTACGCTGATACCCCATACATTGGGGGAACCACTGTTTGGGCGCACGGCAGAGCTCGGTAGGGAAGGAGCGCCGTTTGAAATGCAGACTTAGATGGATTGGTCTGTAGGTGTCATGTTGCATTTGCAGAGCCCCTGATGTACCTAAACAGTAGAAACCCCCCACAAGTGACCCCATATTGGAAACTAGACCCCCCAGGGAACTTATCTAGATGTGTTGTGAGAACTTTGAACCAACAAGTGTTTCACTACAGTTTATCACGCAGAGCTGTGAAAATAAAAAATATTATTTTTTCCACGAAACTGATATTTTAGCCCCCACGTTTTTATTTTTTCAAGGGTAACAGGACAAATTGGACCCCAAAAGTTGTTGTCCAACTTGTCCTGAGAACGCTGATACCCCATCTGTTGGGGGGGAACCACTGTTTGGGCGCACAGGAGAACTCGGAAGGGAAGGAGCACTGTTTTAGTTTTTCAAAGTAGAATTGGCTGGAATTGAGATCGGATGCCATGTCGCGTTTGGAGAGCCCCTGATGTGCCTAAACAGTGAAAACTCCCCAATTCTAACTGAAACCCTAACCCCAGCCCTAACCCCAGCCCTAACCCCAACCCTAACCCTAGCGCTACTTTCACACTAGCGTTTTTTTGCATACGTCGCAATGCGTCGTTTTGGCGAAAAAACGCATCCTGCAAAGTCATCTGCAGGATGCGTTTTTTCCCCATAGACTAACATTAGCGACGCATTGCGACGTATTGACACACGTCGCAACCGTCGTGCGACGGTTGCATCGTGTTGTGGCGGACCGCCGGCAGCAAAAAACGTTACATGTAAATTTTTTTGCGCCGACGGTCCACCATTTCCGACCGCGCATGCGCGGCTGGAACTCCGCCCCCACCTCCCCGCACCTCACAATGGGGCAGCGGATGCGTGGAAAAACAGCATCCGCTGCCCCCGTTGTGCGGCGCTTGCACAGTATGCGTCGGGCCGACGCAGCGCGACGGCCCCATACCGACGCTAGTGTGAAAGTAGCCTAACCGGAAAATGGAAATAAATATATTTTTTAAAATTTTATTATTTTTCCCTAACTAAGGGGGTGATGAAGGGGGATTTGATTTACTTTTATAGAGTTTTTTGGGCGGATTTTTATGGTTGGCAGCCATCACACACTAAAAGACGCTTTTTATTGCAAAAAATAGTTTTTGCATCACCACATTTTGAGAGCTATAATTTATCCATATTTTGGCCCACAGAGTCATGTGAGATCTTGTTTTTTGCGGGACGAGTTGACGTTTTTAATGGTACCATTTTCGGGCACATGACATTTTTTGATCGCTTTTTATTCCGATTTTTCGGAGGCGGAATGAACAAAAACCGGCAATTCCTGAAATTCTTTTAGGGGGGGGCGTTTATACCATTCCACGTGTGGTAAAATTGATGAAGCAGTTTTATTCTTCAGGTCAGTACGATTACAGCGATACCTCAGTTATGTAATTTTTTTATGTTTCGGCGCTTTTACACAATAAAAACTATTTTATATAAAAAAATAATTGTTTTTGCATCGCTTTATTCTGAGAGCTATAACTTTTTTATTTTTCTGCTGATGATGCTGTATGGCGGCTTTTTTTTTTGCGGGACAAGATGACGTTTTCAGCGGTACCATGGTTATTTATATCCGTCTTTTTGATTGCGTGTTATTCCACTTTTTGTTTGGCGGTATGAGAATAAAGCGTTGTTTTTTGCCTTTTTTTTTTTTTTTTTTACGGTGTTCACTGAAGGGGTTAACTAGTGATATAGTTTTATAGGTGGGGTCATTACGGACGCGACAATACTAAATATGTGTACTTTTATTGTGTGATTTTTTTTTTATTTAGATAAAGAAATGTATTTATGGGAATATTTGTTTTTTTTTTCTTTATTTAGGAATTTTTTTTTAATTTTTTTTTTTTACACATGTGGACATTTTTTTTTTTTTACTTTGTCCCAGGGGGGGACATCACAGATCAGTGATCTGACAGTGTGCACGGCACTCTGTCAGATCACCGATGTGACAGGCAAGGGCAGAGGCTTGCCGGCGCCTGCTATTAGGAACTCTCAGCAGGCGCCGGCAAGCTAGGTCATTTCATGACCCGGAAGGAGTCCCGCAGCCATCTTGGATCCGGGGACTCCTTCCAGGTCACCGGAGCAGCGCGATCTCATCACGTTGCTCCGGTGGGAGAGCGCAGGGAGCCCCCATCCCTGCGCGATCCCCCTCTATGCCGCTGTCACTATTGACAGCGGCATCAGAGGGGTTAAATGCCCGCGATCGGCGATAGTGCCGATCGTGGGCATTGCTGCGGGGTGTCAGCTGTCATATACAGCCGACACCCGCACCCGATCACCGCGGCACTCAGCGCGAGACCGCGGTGATCGATGCGCCGTACTAGTACTGCGACTGGCACTAATGCAGTGCTGGCAGTGCTGGCAGCGCCGTACTAGTACGGCGCATAGCACGAAGGGGTTAAGCTGCGAAAACAGAAAAAACCCATCTGAGAAATTGCTACAATATTAGGAGTGGCAATATCTACCATTTGGTACATCCTGAGAAAGAAAGCACTGGTGAACTCATCAATGCAAAAAGACCTGGGCACCCACGGAAGACAACAGTGGTGGATGATCGCAGAATAGTCTCCATTGTGAAGAGAAACCCCTTCACAACAGCCAACCAAGTGAACAACACTCTCCCGGAGGTCGGCGTATCAATATCCAAATCTACCATAAAGAGAAGACTGCATGAAAGTAAATAGAGGGTTCACTCCATGGTGCAAGCCACTCATAAGCATCAAGAATAAAAAGGCTAGACTGGACTTTGCTAAAAATCATCTAAAAAAGCCTGCACAGTTCTGGAAGAACATTCTTTGGACAGATGAAACCAAGATCAACCTCTACCAGAATGATGGAAAGAGAAAAGTTTGGTGAAGGCGTGGTACAGCTCATGATCCAAAGCATACCACATCATCTGTAAAACACGGCGGAGGCAGTGTGATGGCTTGGGCATGCATGGCTGCCAGTGGCACTGGGTTACTAGTGTTTATTGATGATGTGACACAGGACAGAAGCAGCAGAATGAATTCTGAGGTATTCAGAGCCATACTGTGTGCTCAGATCCAGCCAAATGCAGCCAAACTGATTGGTCGTCGTTTTCATACTACAGATGGACAAGGACCCAAAACATAAAGCCAAAGCAACCCAGGAGTTTATTAAAGCAAAGAAGTGGAATATTCTTGAATGGCCAAGTCAGTCACCTGATCTCAACCCAATTGAGCATGCATTTCACTTGTTAAAGACTAAACTTCAGACAGAAAGGCCCACAAACAAACAGCAACTGAAAACCACTGCAGTGAAGGCCTGGCAGAGCATCAAAAAGGAGGAAACACAGCGTCTGGTGATGTCCATGAGTTCAAGACTTCAGGCAGTCATTGCCAACAAAGGGTTTTCAACCAAGCACTAAAAATGAACATTTTATTTAAAAATATTTAATCTGACCAATTACTTTTGGTCCCTTTAAAAAGAGGGTGGCACATGTTAAGGAGCTGAAACTTCTAAACCCTTCATCCAATTTTAATGTGGATTCCCTCAAATGAAAGCTGAAAGTCTGAACTTCAACTGCATCTGAATTGTTTTGTTTAGAATTCATTGTGGTAATGTCTATAAATAACCAAACTCAGAAAAATGTTGTCTCTTTCCAAATATATATGGACCTAACTGTATACATACATATACATACATTATATATATATATATATATACGCACGCACACACACACATCCACATTTGTGGCCTGCTGAAGGTAATTTTGCAGGGCTCTGGCAGTGCTCCTCCTGTTCCTCCTTGCACAAAGGCAGAGGTAGCGGTCCTGCTGCTGGGTTGTAGCCCTCCTACGGTGTGTGTGTGTGTATATATATATATATATATATATATATATATATATATATATATATATATATATATATATATATATATATATATATATATATATATATATATATATATATATATATATATATATATATATATATATATATATATATATATACACACACACACACACCGTAGGAGGGCTACAACCCAGCAGCAGGACCGCTACCTCTGCCTTTGTGCAAGGAGGAACAGGAGGAGCACTGCCAGAGCCCTGCAAAATTACCTTCAGCAGGCCACAAATGTGGATGTGTGTGTGTGCGTGCGTATATATATATATATATATATATATATATATATATATATATATATACACACACACACTAGATGGTGGCCCGATTCGAACGCCTCGGGTACTCTAGAATATGCATGTCCACGAAGTATATTGCCCAGCCACATAGTATATTGTCCGAGCACGTAGTATATTGCCAAGTCATGTAGTATATTGCCCAGCGACGTAGTACGTAGTATATTGCCCAGTGACGTAGTATATTGCCCAGTGACGTAGTATACAGCACAGAGCCACGTAGTATACTGCACAGAGAAGTAGTATACAGCACAGAGCCACGTAGTATATTGCCCAGCCACGTTTGTCACAGGTTAAAATATAAAAAATAAACATATACTCACCTTTCCGAGAGCCCCTTGTAGTCCACGGCAGCTTCCGGTCCCAAGGTTGGTCTGAGCACAGGACCTGTGATGACGTCGCGGTCACATGACCATGACGTCATGGCAGGTCCTTCTGCCATACCATCTTTGCCACCGTAACCTGCAACGGAAGATGGCGGGCTGCGCGAGCGGCTCAGCGGACTACAGAGGGTGAGTACAGCAGATTTTTTTTTAAATTATTTTTAACATTACATTTTGTACTATCGATGCCGCATAGGCAGTGTCAATAGTACAAAGTTGGGGACACACAGGGTTAATAGCGGCGGTAACGGAGTACGTTACCCGCGGCATAACGCGGTCCGTTACCGCCGGCATTAACCCTGTGTGAGCGGTGACCGGAGGGGTGTATGCGGGCGCTGGGCAGTGAGTGCGGGGAGTAAGGAGCGGCCATTTTTTTCTGGACTGTGCGCGTCGCTGATTGGTTGCGGCAGCCATGACAGGCAGCTGGCGAGACCAATCAGCGAACGAATAGCCGCGACAGACAGACAGACAGACAGACAGACAGACGGAAGTACCCTTAGACAATTATATAGTAGATTATATGAGATAGATATATATATATATATACTAGCTGTACTACCCGGCTTCGCCCAAGTTAATGACTGCTGTTAGCAAAATAGAATGTGTTAACAAAAATTTATTCTGCACACAAAAACCACAAAACAAATAGATAGAAATGTAATTATTAAAAGGCAAAAACTAAGCTAATAGAAGAATTTCACAACATATATTAGCTTTGTTATACTGAGAATGTCTTTGTTGCCTATATTAACCAATCAGAGCTCAGGCTAATTAACTGTAGCAAAATAGAAGCTGAGCTGTGATTGGTTGCCATTGGCAGCCTGATAAATCCCCAGCCAATAGGAAGCCCTCCCCCCTGGCAGTATATATTAGCTCACACATACACATAATAGACTGGTCATGTGACTGACAGCTGCCGTATTTCCTATATGGTACATTTGTTGCTCTTGTAGTTTGTCTGCTTATTAATCAGATTTTTATTTTTGAAGGACAATACCAGACTTGTGTGTGTTTTAGGGCGAGTTTCATGTGTCAAGTTGTGTGTGTTGAGTTTTGTGTGGCGACATGCGTGTAGCAACATTGTGTGTGTCGAGTTGCATGTGACAGGTTAGTGTAGCAAGTTGTGTGCAGCAAGATTTGTGCATGGCGAGTTTTGCGCGTGGCGAGTTTTATGTGTGGTGCGTTTTGAGTATGTGCAAGTTTTGTGTGAGGCAACTTTTGCATGTGGTGCAACTTTAGTACATGTGGCAATTTTTCTGTGTGTGCAAGTTTTCCATGAGGTGAGTTTTCCATGAGGTGAGCTTTGCACGTGTGGCGAGTTTTGCGTGAGCCTAGTTTTCCATATGGCGAGTTCTGCATGTAGCAAGTTTTGCGCGTTGCGAGTTTTGAGTGGTGACTTTTGTGTTTCGACTTTTATGTGGCGAGGTTTGTGTGTGTGGTGAAATGTGTGCTGAGGGTCGTATATGTGTTCAAGCACGTGGTAGTGTGTGGTGCATTTTGTGTTTGTGTTCATATCGCCGTGTGTGGTGAGTATCCCATGTCGGGGCCCCACCTTAGCAACTGTACGGTATATACTCTTTGGCACCATCGCTCTCATTCTTTAAGTCCCCCTTGTTCACATCTGGCAGCTGTCAATTTTCCTCCAACACTTTTCCCTTCACTTTTTCCCCATTATGTAGATAGGGGCAAAATTGTTTGGTGAATTGGAACGCGCGGGGTTAAAATTTCACCTCACAACATAGCCTATGACGCTCTCAAGGTCCAGACGTGTGACTGTGCAAAATTTTGTGGCTGTAGCTGCGACGGTGCAGATGCCAATCCCGGACATACACACATGCATACATACATACATTCAGCTTTATATATTAGATATACCTGTATGTAATCTCCTGTATATAGTATATACCTGTGTGTCATCTCACCTATATATAGTATATATCTGTGTGTCATCTCCTCCTGTATATAGTATATACCTGTATGTCATCTCCTCCTATACATAGCATATACCTGTATGTCATCTCCTCCTGTATATACCTGTAGGTAATCTGCTCCTGTATATAGTATATACCTGTATGTCATCTCCTCCTGTATGTAGTATTGTAGTATGTACCTGTATGTCATCTCCTCCTCTATATAGTATATACCTGTGTGTCATCTCTCCTGTATATAGTATATACCTGTGTGTCATCTCCTCCTGTATATAGTATATATCTGTATGTCATCTCCTCCTGTATTAGCCCTCGTTCACACGTTATTTGGTCAGTATTTTTACCTCAGTATTTGTAAGCTAAAATGGCAGCCTGATAAATCCCCAGCCAACAGTAAGCCCACCCCCTGGCAGTATATATTAGCTCACACATACACATAATAGACTGGTCATGTGACTGACAGCTGCCGGATTCCTATATGGTACATTTGTTGCTCTTGTAGTTTGTCTGCTTATTAATAAGATTTTTATTTTTGAAGGATAATACCAGACTTGTGTGTGTTTTAGGGCGAGTCTCGTGTGTCAAGTTGTGTGTGTTGAGTTGAGTGTGGCGACATGCATGTAGGGACTTTTGTGAGATGAGTTTTGTGTGGCGACATGCGTGTAGCAACTTTTTGTGTGTCGAGTTGCATGTGACAGGTTAGTGTAGCAAGTTGTGTGCAGCAAGTTTTGCGCATGGCGAGTTTTGCGCGTGGCGAGTTTTATGTGTGGTGCCTTTTGAGTATGTGCAAGTTTTGTGTGAGGCAACTTTTGCATGTGTTGCAACTTTTGTGCATGTGGCAATTTTTCTGCGTGTGGCAATTCTTCTGCGTGTGCAAGTTTTGCGTGTGGCGAGTTTTCCATGAGGTGAGTTTTGCACGTGTGGCGAGTTTTGCATGTGGAGAGTTTTGCGCGTGGCGAGTTTTGAGCGGCGACTTTTGTGTTTCTACTTTTATGTGGCGAGGTTGGTGTATGTGTGGTGAAATGTGCGCTGAGGGTGGTCTATGTGTTCGAGCACGTGGTAGTGTGTGGCGCATTTTGTGTGTGTGTTCATATCCCCGTGGTGGTGTGGTGATTATCCCATGTTGGGGCCCCACCTTAGCAACTGTACAGTATATACTCTTTGGCGCCATCGCTGTCATTCTTTAAGTCCCCCTTGTTCACATCTGGCAGCTGTTAATTTGCCTCCAACACTTTTCCTTTCATTTTTTCCCCATTATGTAGATAGGGGCAAAATTGTTTGGTGAATTGGAAAGCGCGGGGTTAAAATTTCACCTCACAACATAGCCTTTGACGCTCTCGGGGTCCAGACGTGTGACTGCAAAATTTTGTGCCTGTAGCTGCGACGCCTCCAACACTTTTCCTTTCACTTTTTCCCCATTATGTAGATAGGGGCAAAATTGTTTGGTGAATTGGAAAGCGCGGGGTTAAAATTTCACCTCACAACATAGCCTATGACGCTCTCGGGGTCCAGACGTGTGACTGTGCAAAATTTTGTGGCTGTAGCTGCGACGGTTCAGATGCCAATCCCGGACATACATACATACATACATACATACATACATACATACACACACACACACACACATACACACTGTACAGACCAAAGGTTTGGACACAGCTCATTTAAAGATTTTTCTGTATTTTCATGACTATGAAAAGTGTACATTCACACTGAAGGCATCAAAACTATGTGGAATTATATACTTAACAAAAAAGTGTGAAACAAATGAAATTATGTCTTATGTTCTTCAAAGTAGCCACCTTTTGCTTTGATGACTGCTTTACACACTCTTGGCATTCTCTTGATGAGCTTCAAGAGGTAGTCACCGGGAATGGGTTTCCAACAATCTTGAAGGAGTTCCCAGAGCTTAGCACTTGTTGGCCCTTTTGCCTTCACTCTGCGGTCCAGCTCACCCCAAACCATCTCAATTGCGTTCAGGTCTGGTGACTGTCGAGGTCAGGTCATCTGGTGTAGCACCCCATCACTCTCCTTCCTGGTCAAATAGCCCTTACACAGCCTGGAGGTGTGTTTGGGGTCATTGTCCTGTTGAAAAATAAAATGATGGTCCAACTAAACGCAAACCCGATAGAATAGCATGCCGCTGCAAGATGCTGTGGTAGCCATGCTGGTTCAGTATGCCTTCAATATTAAATAAATCCCCAACAGTGTCACCAGCAAAGCACCCCCACACCATCTCTTCCATGCTTCACGGTGGGAACCAGCATGTAGAGTCCATCCGTTCACCTTTTCTGCATCGCACAAAGACACGGTGGTTGGAATCAAAGATCTCAAATTTGGACTCATCAGACCAAAGCACAGATTTCCACTGGTCTAATGTCCATTCCTTGTGTTCTTTAGCCCAAACAAGTCTCTTCTGCTTGTTGCCTGTCCTTAGCAGTGGTTTCCTAGCAGTTATTTTACCATTAAGGCCTGCTGCACAAAGTCTCCTCTTAACCCCTTCATGACCCAGCCTATTTTGGCCTTAATGACCTGGCCGTTTATTGCAATTCTGACCAGTGTCCCTTTATGAGGTAATAACTCAGGAACGCTTCAACGGATCCTAGCGATTCTGAGACTGTTTTTTCGGGACATATTGGGCTTCATGTTAGTGGTAAATTTAGGTCGATAATTTCTGAGTTTATTTGTGAAAAAAACGGAAATTTGGCGAAAATTTTGAAAATTTCGCAATTTTCACATTTTTAATTTTTATTCTGTTAAACCAGAGAGTTATGTGACACAAAATAGTTAATAAATAACATTTCCCACATGTCTACTTTACATCAGCACAATTTTGGAAACAAATTTTTTTTTTGCTAGGAAGTTATAAGGGTTAAAATTTGACCAGTGATTTCTCATTTTTACAACAAAATTTACAAAACCATTTTTTTTAGGGACCACCTCACATTTGAAGTCATTTTGAGGGTTCTATATGGCTGAAAATACCCAAAAGTGACACCATTCTAAAAACTGCACCCCTCAAGGTGCTCAAAACCACATTCAAGAAGTTTATTAACCCTTCAGTGTTGTGAATTTGCTTTTTGCTCCCTCTAGTGGTTACTAGTTTTTTGACTCTGGTTTTTCTGTCATTCCTTTTATCCGCACCTGGGTCGTTAGTTAGGGGTGTTGCTATATAAGCTCCCTAGACCTTCAGTTCAATGCCTGGCAACGTAGTTATCAGAGCTAGTCTGCTGTGCTCTTGTCTACTGATCCTGGTTCCAGTTATATCAGCTAAGTCTGCCTTTTGCTTTTTGCTATTTGTTTTGGTTTTGTATTTTTGTCCAGCTTGTTCCAAATCTATATCCTGACCTTTGCTGGAAGCTCTAGGGGGCTGGTGTTCTCCCCCCGGACCGTTAGACGGTTCGGGGGTTCTTGAATTTCCAGTGTGGATTTTGATAGGGTTTTTGTTGACCATATAAGTTACCTTTCTTTATTCTGCTATCAGTAAGCGGGCCTCTCTGTGCTAAACCTGGTTCATTTCTGTGTTTGTCATTTCCTCTTACCTCACCGTTATTATTTGTGGGGGGCTTCTATCCAGCTTTGGGGTCCCCTTCTCTGGAGGCAAGAAAGGTCTTTTGTTTTCCTCTACTAGGGGTAGCTAGATTCTCCGGCTGGAGCGTGTCATCTAGAATCATCGTAGGAATGATCCCCGGCTACTTCTAGTGTTGACGTTAGGAGTAGATATATGGTCAACCCAGTTACCACTGCCCTATGAGCTGGATTTTTGTATTCTGCAGACTTCCACGTACCTCTGAGACCCTCGCCATTGGGGTCATAACACTTCAGGTGTTTCACAGCAGCAGAAGCAACATGGAAGTAAAAAATGAACATTTAACTTTTTAGTCACAAAAATGATCTTTTAGCAACAATTTTTTTATTTTCCCAAGGGTAAAAGGAGAAACTGGACCACGAACGTTGTTCAATTTGTCCTGAGTACGCTCCTACCTCATATGTGGGGGTAAACCACTGTTTGGGTGCACGGCAGGGCTCGGAAGGGAAGGAGCGCCATTTGACTTTTTGAATGAAAAATTATCTCCATCGCTAGCGGACACCATGTCACGTTTGGAGAGCCCCTGTGTGCCTAAACATTGGAGCTCCCCCACAATTGACCCCATTTTGGAAACTAGACCCCCCAAGGAACTTATCTAGTGAGCACTTTAAACCCTCAGGTGCTTCACAAATTGATCCGTAAAAATGAAAAAGTACTTTTTTTTCACACAATTTCCTTTAGCCTAAATTTTTTCATTTTCACATGGGCAACAGGATAAAATGGATCCTAAAATTTGTTGGGCAATTTCTCCTGAGTACGCCGATACCTCATATGTGGGGGTAAACCACTGTTTGGGTGCATGGCAAGGCTCGGAAGGGGAGGCGCGCCATTTGACTTTTTGAATGGAAAATTAGCTCCAATCGCTAGCGGACACCATGTCGCGTTTGGAGAGCCCCTGTGTGCCTAAACATTGGAGCTCCCCTACAAGTGACCCCATTTTGGAAACTAGACCCCCCAAGGAACTTATCTAGATGCATAGTGAGCACTTAAAACCCCCAGGTGCTTCACAGAAGTTTATAACGCAGAGCCGTGAAAATAAAAAATAATTTTTCTTTCCTCAAAAATGATTTTTGGCCCGGAATTTTTTATTTTCCCAAGGGTAATAGGAGAAATTGGACCCCAAACGTTGTTGTCCAGTTTGTCCTGAGTACGATGATACCCCATATGTGGGGGTAAACCACTGTTTTGGCACACGTCGGGGTTCGGAAGGGAAGTAGTGAAGTTTTGAAATGCAGACTTTGATGGAATGCTCTGCGGGCGTCAGGTTGCATTTGCAGAGCCCCTGATGTGCCTAAACAGTAGGAACTCCCCACAAGTGACCCCATTTTGGAAACTAGACCCCCAAGGGAACTTATCTAGATGTGTGGTGAGCACTTTGAACCCCCAAGTGCTACACCAAAGTTTATAACGCAGAGCCGTGAAAATAATAAGTGTTTCCTTTCCTCAAAAATATTTTTTTAGCCCAGAATTTTTTAATTTTCCCAAGGGTAACAGGAGAAATTTGACCCCAAAAGTTGTTGACCAGTTTCTCCTAAGTATGCTGACAACCCATATGTGGGGGTAAACCACTGTTTGAGCACATGCCGGGGCTCGGAAGGGAAGTAGTGACGTTTTGGAATGCAGACTTTGATGGAATGGTCTGCGGGCATCATGTTACGTTTGCAGAGCCCCTGATGTGCCTAAACAGTAGAAACCCCCAAGTGACCCCATTTTGGAAACTAGACCCCCCAAGGAACTTATCTAGATGTGTGTTAAGCACGTTCAACCCCCAAGTGCTTCACAGAAGTTTACAACGCAGAGCCGTGAAAATAAAAAAATCATTTTTCTTTCCTCAAAAAAGATGTTTTAGCAAGCAATTTTTTATTTTCACAAGGGTAACAGGAGAAATTGGACCCCAATATTTGTTGCCCAGTTTGTTGTGAGTACGCTGATACCCCATATGTGGGGGTAAACCACTGTTTGGGCACACGTCAGGGCTCGGAAGGGAAGTAGTGACATTTGAAATGCAGACTTTGATGGAATGGTCTGCGGGCGTCAAGTTGCATTTGCAGAGCCCCTGATGTGCCTAAACAGTAGAAACACCCCACAAGTGACCCCATTTTGGAAACTAGACCCCAACAGTTGTTGCCCAGTTTGTGCTGAGTACGCTGGTACCCCATATGTGGGGGTAAACCACTGTTTGGGCACACGTCGGGGCTTGGAAGGGAGGGAGCACCATTTGACTTTTTGAACGCAAGATTGGCTGGAATCAATGGTGGTGCCATGTTGCGTTTGGAGACCCCTGGTGTGCCCAAACAGTGGAAACCCCTCAATTCTAACTTCAACACTAACCCCAACACACCCCTAACCCTAATCCCAACTGTAGCCATAACCCTAATCACAACCCTAACCCCAACACACCCCTAACCACAACCCTAACCCCAACACACCCGTAACCCTAATCCCAACCCTAATCCCAACCCTAACCCTAATCCCAACCCTAACCACAACTGTAACCCCAACACACTCCTAACCCTATCCGTAACCCTAACCACAAGCCTAATCTTAACCCTATTTCCAACCCTAGCCCTAATTCCAACCCTAACCCTAAGGCTATGTGCCCACGTTGCGGATTCATGTGAGATTTTTCCGCACGATTTTTGAAAAATCTGCAGGTAAAAGGCACTGCGTTTTACCTGCGGATTTACAGCAGATTTCCAGTGTTTTTTTGTGCGGATTTCACCTGCGGATTCCTATTGAGGAACAGGTGTAAAACGCTGCGGAATCCGCACAAAGAATTGACATGCTGCGGAAAATACAACGCAGAGTTTCCGCACGGAATTTTCCGCACCATGGGCACAGCGGATTTGGTTTTCCATAGGTGTACATGGTACTGTAAACCTGATGGAAAACTGCTACGAATTCGCAGCGGCCAATCCGCCGCGGATCCGCGGCCAATCCGCTGCGGATCCGCAGCCAAATCCGCACTGTGTGCACATGCCCTACCCCTAACCCTACCCCTAGTTCTAACCCTAACCCTAGTGGAAAAAGAAAAAAATATATTTTCTTTTTTTTATTATTGTCCCTACCTATGGGGGTGATAAAAGGAGGGGGGGGGGGAATCATTTACTATTTTTTTTATTTTGATCACTGTGATAGGTTATATCACAGTGTTATATCACAGTGATCAAACTATACCTGGAACGAATCTGCCGGCCGGCAGATTCGGCGAGCGCACTGCGCATGCGTCCGCCATTTTGGAAGATGGCGGCGCCCATGGAGAAGACGGATGGACACCAGGAGCCTCGGTAAGTATAAGGGGGTGGAGATCGGGGCACGGGGGGGCGTCGGAGCACGAGGGGGTGGCATAGGAGCACGGGGGAGCGGAGCACAAGACGGAGGGGAGCGGACCACAGATCGGTGGCTTGGGGGGGCGATCGGTGGGGTGGGGGGGGTCACATCAGTGTTTCCAGCCATGGCCGATGATATTGCAGCATCGGCCATGGCTGGGTTGTAATATTTCACCAGTTTTTTAGGTGAAATATTACAAATCGCTCTGATTGGCAGTTTCACTTTCAACAGCCAGTCAGAGCGATCGTAGCCAAGGGGGGGTGAAGCCACCCCCCCCTGGGCTGAAGTACCACTCCCCCTGTCCCTGCAGATCGGGTGAAATTGGAGTTAACCCTTTCACCCGCTCTGCAGGGACGCGATCATTCCATGACGCCACATAGGCGTCATGGGTCGGATTGGCACAGGTTTTCATGACGCCTACGTGGCGTCATGGGTCGGGAAGGGGTTAACAGTTGTTGTAGAGCTGTGTGCTGCTAGAACTCTGTGTGGCATTGACCTGGTCTCTAATCTGAGCTGCTGTTAACCTGCGATTTCTGAGGCTGGTGACTCGGATAAACTTATCCTCAGAAGCAGAGGTGACTCTTGGTCTTCCTTTCCAGGGGTGGTCCTCATGTGAGCCAGTTTCTTTGTAGCGATTGGTTTTTGCCACTGCAATTGGGACCACTTTTAAAGTTTTCCCAATTTTTCGGACTGACTGACCTTCATTTCTTAAAGTAATGATGGCCACTCGTTTTTCTTTACTTAGCTGCTTTTTTCTTGCCATCATACAAATTTTAACAGTCTATTCAGTAGGACTATAAGCTGGGTATCCACCAGACTTCTGCACAAAACAACTGATGGTCCCAACACCATTTATAAGGCAAGAAATCCCACTTATTAAACCTGACAGGGCACACCTGTGAAGTTAAAACCATTCCTGGTGACTACCTCTTGAAGCTCATCAAGAGAATGCCAAGAGTGTGCAAAGCAATCAAAGCAAAATGTGGCTACTTTGAAGAACCTAGAATATAAGACATAACAAAAAAGTGTAAAACAACTGAAATTAAGTATATAATTCCACGTGTTAAAATTTATAGTTTTGATGCCTTCAGTGTGAATGTACAGAAAAATCTTTAAATGAGGATATAGATATATAGATAGATAGATATATACACACACACACAAACACATTTGTGGATACATGCACATTTGTGGCCTGCTGAAGGTCATTTTGCAGGGCTCTGGCAGTGCTCCTCCTGTTCCTCCTTGCACAAAGGCAGAGGTAGCGGTCCTGCTGTTGGGTTGTAGCCCTCCTACGGCCCCCTCCATGTCTCCTGGTGTACTGGCCTGTCTCCTGGTAGCGCCTCCAGCCTCGAGACACTACACTGACAGACACAGCAAACCTTCTTGCCACAGCTCACATTGATGTGCCATCCTGGATGAGCTGCACTACCTGAGCCACTTGTGTGGGTTGTAGAGTCCATCTCATGCTACCACGAGTGTGAAAGCACAACTAACATTCAAAAGTGACCAAAACATCAGCTAGAAAGCATTGGTACTGAGATGTGGTCTGTGGTCCCCACCTGTAAACCACTCCTTTATTGAGTGTGTCTTGATAATTGCCAATAATTTTCATCTGTTGTCTATTCCATTTGAACAGCAGCATGTGAAATTGATTGTCAAACAGTGTTGCTTCCTAAGTGGACAGTTTGATTTCACAGTTTGATTTACTTGGAGTTATATTCTGTTTAAGTGTTCCCTTTATTTTTTTGAGTAGTGTAGTTTGGGCAGAAAGAATCAGCCAACATATTCCCTTTAAGGCTACGTTCACATTAGCGTTGCGTCAGGCGCAGCCGCGGCGACGCATGTGTCATGCGCCCCTATATTTAACATGGGGGGCGCATGGACATGCGTTACACTTGCGTTTTGTGACGCATGCGTCACTGTGGTGCATGAGTCAGGGCGCAGAGGACGCTGCATGATGCAGTTTTTTCTGCGCCAAAAACCATGCAAAAGTGGAAGCATGCGTCACAAAACGCTGCATTGTGCATGTGTTTACATTTGCGTTGTGCGTTGCGTCGCCGACGCTGCACCGCACAACGCAAATGTGAACGTAGCCTAAGCTGCCATCTTGGTTTGCAGTGCTATTAAAGAAGCACTACCAACAAAAACGTTAATCTTAAACCTTTCTAAATGTCTAATGTAATTGTAATAAAATGCGTATTGATTGCAGTCTATCGATACCCAGGGTCACTTGGTTCCTCCTCTGAGTCACGTGCCCAACTCCAGCTAGCTGGATCACACACTACATTTTTTATCCTCTGCAGCAGTACACCAGACTGTTTTCGGCTTTTGGATCCCAAGCTCTAATGATTACCTGCATTCCTAGCACCAGGCTATAAAACCCCCAAAAGGCCGCCACTCTCCCTGCCTCAACATTTACAGTGGCTGTGCAACTCCCACCTGTTTGGCTATGCTAGGCAACGTGATGTAAGAGCTGAAATGCTTCATGGACGAAGCTCACATCCGTGCCTGATGTCACGTGAACCGGCTGATGGCTGATGCAATTTTAGGCAATGGTGGTGAGAATATTTTTTTCTGATCCACGTAAATCGAATCATATATTGCAGGTTTCATGAAATTCAATTTGCAGTAGATGAGGTTCTCATGCGGTTGTTATGACACGCGAGACTGGGGCCTAATCAGCGCTGGCATCACGGTCACCTCCTTCGTAATTGAACATGAAGAGGAAGTCAAAGATCAGCTGCAACCCCGACTTCCTCTTCATGTTCAATTCGTTCAAAGGCAGTGATCACACCACTGCCCTAATCTATAACTTTATTGTGTGGACCTAGTTGTGTCCACATCTACCACCTTCCGGTGATATTAACTATACTTTCCCACAGCGTGGTTCCAAGAGCGGTATTTTCCTGTATACTGGCCCTCGGGATATTTCTATGTGAGGACATACGTTCTCTTTTTTCTTGCGGACTCGCTTTACCACTAGTGGCAAAGCGACTGGTTTCTGAGCGCCGTTTTGGACTTTTAAAAATTTTATTCCAATTTTTACTTCATGACAACAGGTGGTGTGTGTGCGTGTGTATATATATACACATACATATATACACATACATATATGCACATACATATATGCACATACATATATGCACATACATATATGCATACATACATATATGCATACATACATATATATACACATACATACATATATACATACATACATACATACATACATACATATATATATATTAAACACACACATACATATATGCACACAATAAATTTTGTGGTGTTTTGCTCACTTTAATAGGTGGGGCCAACAATTTTGTTCACGTGGGTAGACAGCTCAACTGACAGCTTCAATAAATATTGGTAACCCTAAAATTTGCACAGTCCGTTAGAAAAAAAGTGAGAAGATCAATTAATATTTAGTTAGCCGTGTAAAATGTAACCACTCAACATTACATTAAAGAGTCATATGAAGAAAACAAAAACCTTTCCACTAGATCACACTCAATATGGGCCATTGCTATACACTGTCACGATTCCATCGCTCACTGTGTCCTATGGATGCTACGAATGACAGCTCTGCAGCCTTATGGAATCGGGACCTTGCTGATCTCTAAGGATTGTGAGACAGCTCTACCACCCAATCTGAGGCAGAAGAGCGAGTATGGTGAATGACAGCTGAGCTGCCCTATCTGGCTAGATCTGTGGGGATCTCGTCAAGGAGTTATCCATTCTGAGTGATTACACGGCTATTTAGCACTCTGACAATTGTCAGACCATTGCCAATTGTAGCCTTGCTCAAGTGGTGTGTGTTTGCTCTGTGCTCAGGGTATTCTGATCTTTGTTGCAGACCTTAGATTTACCTTTGACCATCTGTTTGACTTGCCTCTTTGTCTTGATCAGCTAAATTCCTGATAATGTGACCTCAGACTGTTAACTGACTACGCTGTTGTGTCTTTTCCCTTTGTCGATTAAGAGCCCTCTTGGTCCTGACCCCGGACCTCTTGACTATTCTAACTCATAGTAATTCCGTGAGTAGTGAGCAGCGTCAAACATTGAAACTGTACTAAAATTATTCAATCAGGACTTAACAAAAGGAAATACTAACTACAAATTGCAGTGGTTTGCATTGCCTCTACTTCCT
The DNA here is from genome assembly GCF_051348905.1 of Ranitomeya variabilis. NCBI lineage: Eukaryota > Metazoa > Chordata > Amphibia > Anura > Dendrobatidae > Ranitomeya > Ranitomeya variabilis. Next base: position 161,823,164 of record NC_135233.1, read on the forward strand.
GCCAAGGAATTATGACAACGTGATGTTGCATCATGCCAAGTATAACAGTCCAGATGCTGCATAGGAGAGGTCAGAGGATAAGGCTAGATTACTATTTTAGGTGTGTGCTTTATTCATAATTCACTTGCGACTGACTAGATAGTGGGAAGAGCTGGCGAGTTCACATACTAAGTAAAAATACAAAATGGATCAGAATTAATCAACGATACCAAAACTAATCAACGATACCAAAACCAAAAATAAGCATATTTGTAAGATATGTTATCAAAGAACTCGGCTTCTTTCTCTGACAGAATTTCAGTCAGTGAAAAGACTTTCCCATTACTGAAACAGGAGACTGCAGTTGGTGTGGATAAGATTTTATCTGTTAGTCAGCCGTCTTCTGGACACCTGTGTAATGAATAATTAGATTTACCTGTGGTTGAATTCTTGTTAACTAGAATTTTGTAGTCTAAACTTTAGCTTTGCTCTTGACTTTCATTGGGGTTTACTCATTTTTGCAACATTAGTCTTGAATTAATTTAGTGTGCTCATTGAAGCTTAGCCTCCGGATCTCGGCTGCTCCACTGAAAAAACATTTTAATACTGTCCACGAAACAAGAAAGAGGAGGGCAGCACTCACTGATCCTTAAAATCGTAAATCCTTTATTCAGTCACAGTGTAAAATCTTCATGGCTCGGGGGTGTGAAGGCAGGAGTGTGCAGGTACTGACGGCCGTTTCGCGCTGACCAGTAGAAGCACTATACCAGCGTATACTTTATATTCATAAATCAATAGTATAACAATGCTTACTTTCAGGAACTGGAAGCAATTTGGACGCAGGTGAATCCGCATGTGTTCACTGAACTGTGCAGATTCACCGGTTCCTATAGGGTCCTGTACATCATAGTCTCCGCAAGATAAATAGACATGCTACGGTCTTGAGAGACACGCTGCATGTCCATCTAAGCAGGTGAGCCGCGGCGTCTGTGGACACATAGTAGGCATGAGATTTCTTGAAATCCCATCCACTATGCTGTAACATCTGGACACTGCAGGAGTATGCATCGTCCAACCCGCAGCGTTTACTGATCGTGTGCACATACCCTTATGCTTTGAGTGTAAATACCAGAGAGCAGCAAATATCTGATGGAATAAACAGCCAGATGCCAGGGCAGCTTTGTCAAGAATCAGTTGACTATAAAAAAGGCAGTTACGTTAAAAAAAAAAAATAAAAAAAAATACACAACACCTTCCCATTTCAAGCTGTCAGCAATTACACCACGTTAGAAAAATGTCACAAGACCGAAGAAAGAAGATTTCTTTACACAAGAAAAGTGACGGCTACAAGAAGATCAGCACAGCTTCATCAACCAGGGTCATTTAGCAAAACTTGTCAGGACAACTAAAAGAGAGTCTACTGATGAGAAGGTTTGGAGAAAACAGACATGCAAGTTCACTGCAGTTAGTTACAGAAATGGAAAAGCAAACTGGGGTGTGTCAAAAACGTCGTACACTACAGAGGAATAGCATGCATAGGTGCATCCCACGAAAGAAGCCTCTCCTAAAGCCCATGCACTAAAAAGCCAGCTTACAATTTGCCACGGCTCATGCTGAAAAATATTAAAACTACTGCGACTAATCCGCACCTCACCCCCCCACCACCACCACCTGACATCACTATTACGTCAGAGGGATCACGTGGTAAGGTCTCCTCACTTACACCGATGTGACGTTCTGCACCCCTTAGGGACACCCAAGGTCAGCTTGGTACAGTTTTACGCAGACACCCCCCCTGTCCACACGAGCCAGGGAGGCAGAGGATGTGGTCCAGTCGCTGATATAGCACAACACTTTCTCACAACCCTGACAGGCTGAGAGGACTCATTCACTGCACCAGTGAAACAGAACCTTATCAGCCTGGTAAGACTGCCACCAGTTCCTCGTTAGCAATAAGCCCAGTCTGCTAACGGAATTATCTTGGGCCAGGAACCAGCCCTGGAAGCATGTGAAGTTAAAGCTGAGAACACAAACATGTGGATCGAGATAAAAGAGCAGCCCAAGGTTAAAATTCTAGATTTAAAATCGCCTTAAGGGCAGACTAGACAATACACTATATACACAATGGTTATACATATAGAATGGTCAGATATGCAAATACAGGTGTTAGAACCTAAGTTATAAGCAGATGTATCATCTCTATTTCTGGCATGGGCTGCTGGCTGATAAAGTTATCTCCAGCAGTTACACAACATACCCCTCCATTTAGAAGTGAACAGCAAGGATAACAAAGAGAGAGAGAGAGAACATGGCCTTCCACAAGCATTTATCCCTTTGATTGATCACATCCATTTCGCCCCCAGGAGGGGCTTTATCCCCCTCTCCTGGGTATTTGAAGCTAAAACTCCAAAAACCTATGAAGGATAATACGTTCCTAACAAAAGGTCACAGGAATCTGTTTCTGGCGCCATTCGATCCGTCCGGGGCCCCGTTAGGAAACACCAAATACAGCTTTGCTACATGGCTTCTACTAGCCGTTCTGTGCATTTCCCCACCCTGGTGTGCAAGAACGGATCAACACCCTGGAAGGAGCTTGGCCCGTTCCAGAGATCTCGAAAACGTAACCGATGTACAGCTAGGAAGTACAATAACTCCATATTCTCCTTTAATCTCTTTATGAAATTCCCATCTGACTGAATTAATCAGAAACAAAAGATAACCCCCTATGGATACTAGCTAAGCTGGTGGTGGTGGAGTGTTCACTTTGAAGTAGAGATGGCTGGACCACCTGAGAGCAAGGTGTCCTGTTACAGCTCCACGAATGCTGAAGGAGGACTGTAATAAGCTGCCAGTAAATCCACCATTTTCTTCACAACTACCAAGACTCTACACTCGAGTGATGAGACAAAGATGTTTTTGGAACTGATGGCTTCAAAACTGTATGGCTGAGTACAGGAGAAGAATACGAAGAAAAATGCATAGTGCCTACAGTGAAACATAGTAGTGGCAGTGTACTAATGTGGGGCTGTATGAGTGCTGCTGGAGTCGGGGAGCTACATTTTATTGATTGCATCATGAATTCACAGATGTACTGCTCTATATTGAAAGAGAAGATGCTACAATCAATCTGTTCCTTTAATAGAAGTGCACTTTTCCAACACAATGATCCAAAAACACACATCTAAGGCCACTGTTGCATTTCTGAAGAAAAAGATTTAAGTGATTCAGTGGCCAATTTTGTCTAATGATCTGAACCCAATTGAACACCTACAGTGGCTTGCGAAAGTATTCACACATCCTGGCATTCCGCTGTTTAAGGGTTTGCATCAGTTCATGCGAAGAACATGTCTACATCTGTGAGCATTTGGTTTTCTCTTTGTTGTGAAGCAAACAACAAATAGGACAAAATAAATGAAAACTTCAGTGTGCATAACTATTCATTCACCTAAAAAGTCAGTACTTTGTAGAGCCTACTTTGGCAGTAATTACAGCTGCAAGTCGCTTTGGATAAGCCTCTGAGATTACCACATCTTGCCACTGTGATTTTTGCCCATTCATCAAGGCAAAACTGCTCCAGCTACTTCAAATTAGATGGTTTCCTCTGGTGAACAGGAATCTTCAAGTCTGACCACAGATTCTCAAATGGATTAAAGTCTGGGCTTTAGCCAGGCCACCAAACATTTATATGTTTTCCTTTAAACCACTGAAGCAGTACGCTTTGGGTCATCGTCTTGTTGGAAGGTGGCACTGCGTCCCAGTCTCAAATCACTGACAAACAGGTTTTGCTCAAGAATATCCCTGTATTTCGCACTACCCATCTGCCCCACAAATCAGGCCATTTTCCCTGTCCCTGCTGCTGATAAACATCCCCACAGCATGATGCTGCCACCAGGTTTCACTATGGTAATGGTGTTATTGGGGTAATGAGCTGTGTTGGTTTGGCGCTAGACATAGGGTTTACCTTGGTGGACAAAACGTTCAATGTATGGAGGAAGGTGCTGTGGAGTATCCCACGTGTTTCGGCAAACGCAAAATGAACCTTACAATTTGTGTAAGTAGAGGCTTTTTCTGCCCACTCTTCCATAAAGACCACCTTAATGGGGTATACGGCTTATTGTGGTTGTATGGACATATACTTCAGTCTCTGCTTGGGCACTCAGCAGTCCCTTCAGGGTTACCTTTGGTCTCTGTGCTGCCTCTCTAATTAATGTCCTTCTTGCCCAGGCTGAAAGTTTTGGTGGGAGGCCCTCTCTTAGCAGGTTTGTTGTGATACCATGTTCTTTCCATTTGATGATAATGGATTTAATGGTGATCCGGGGGATCATCAGTGATTGGGATATTTAAAAAAAGAAATGTTATTATAACCCAACATTAACTTTAACTTCTTAAAGACTTTGTACCCAACATGTCTCCTTGGTCTTCATCAGGGATGTCAAACTATAATACACATAGGGGGCCAAAATTAAAAGCTTGGACAAAATCGCAGACCAACCATGATGTTTATTTAAAAAAAAAAAAAAAAATGTCTACAATTGAGTAAGTTCTCCTTAACAATTATGATGAACCATTTCATATGGAAACAAACTTAGAGGGGTTATGCCACAAGCAAAGTATATTTTAATTAACCCTTCACCTCCGAGCCCGTTTTCACCTTCATGACCAGTCCAAATTGTTATGTGTGGAAACAGGAAGTCTCTTTTCCATGCATTTATCATTCCCCTCTTCAACTCCTGATCTAGCTGCTCCCCACAACCTCGCCCCCCTCCAGGGACTCATGAGTTGTGCAGCCAAAATTGACCTCCTGTTTTTAGATAGAGCTTAGAAGCATTCAACTAGTCAGTTTTTAATCATGTGATATCATAGACCTAATGGAAGAGAGAATTAACGTATATACTCGAGTATAAGCTGAGATTTTCAGCCCATTTTTGGGGGCCGAAAGTCCCCCTCTCGGCTTATACTCGAATCATACCCAGGGGTCGGCAGGGAAGGAGGAGCGGGGGCTGTCTAATTATACTCACCTACTCGTGGAGCGGTCCCTGCAGGTCCCTGGCATGCGGCGCCCCAGCTTCTTCCTGTACTGAGCGGTCACATGGTACCGCTCATTACAGTAATGAATATGCGGCTCCACCTCCCATAGGGGTGGAGCCGCATATTCATTACTGTAATGAGCGGTAACGGTGACCGCTCAGGACAGGAAGAAGCTGCGGCACCGGGGAACCAGGGATCTGCAGGGACCACGCCAGGAGCAGGTGAGTATAATGGGGGGAGCGCTGCGCAATATTCACCTGCTCCCCGTTCCGGACGCCGCTCCATCTTCAGCGTCCTCTGCAGTGACGCTCAGGTCAGAGGGCGCGATGACGTGGTTAGTGTGCGCCCTCTGCCTGAAGGTCAGTGTAGAAAACGCTGAAGATGGAGCGGCGCCGGAACGAAGTCAGGTGATTATTGAAAGCGCCGGGGGGCCTGAGCGATGGAGAGTTGAGTATGTGATTTTTTTTTTTTTTATCGCAACAGCAAATGGGGCAAGTGTCTGTATGGAGCTTCTTATGGGGTCATAATCAACGTTTGTGCAGCACTGTATGGGGCAAGTGTCTGTATGGGGCCATAATCAACGTTTGTGCAGCACTATATGGGGCAAGTGTCTGTATGGGGCCATAATCAACATTTGTGCAGCACTATATGGGGCAAGTGTCTGTATGGAGTATCTTATGGGGCCATAACGTTTGTGTAGCACTATATGGGGCAAATATCTTTATGGAGCATCTTATGGGGCCATAACGTTTGCGCAGCACTATATGGGGCAAATATCTAAGGAACATCTTATGGGGCCATAATTAACGTTTGTGGAGCATTATATGGGGCAAGTGTCTGTATGGAGCATCTTATGGGGCCATAATCAACATTTGTACAGCATTATATTGGGCAAATGTGTCTATGGAGCATCTTATGGGGCCATTATTAACCTTTATGCAGGATTATATGGGGCATATTTTAATATGGAGCATCTCATGGGGCCATCATAAACTTTATGGAGCATTATATGGGGCTCCTGATTCAATATGGATATTCAAAAACACATAATAATTTTATTTATATAGCGCTAACATATTCCGCAGCGCTTTACAACTTATAGAGGGGACTTGTACAGACAATAGACATTACAGCATAACAGAAATCACAGTTCAAAACAGATACCAGGAGGAATGAGGGCCCTGCTCGCAAGCTTACAAACTATGAGGAAAAGGGGAGACACGTGAGGTGGATGGTAACAATTGCTTTAGTTATTTGGACCAGCCATAGTGTAAGGCTCGGGCGTTCATGTAAAGCTGCATGAACCAGTTAACAGCCTAAGTATGTAGCAGTACAGACACAGAGGGCTATTAACTGCATAAAGTGTATGAGAACATGATGCGAGGAACCTGATTATGTTTTATTTTTTTTTATTAGGCCACACAGGGATAGTTAGGTTAATGCGTTGAGGCGGTAGGCCAGTCTGAACAAATGCGTTTTTAGGGCAAGCTTAAAACTGTGGGGAGTGGGGATTAATCGTATTAACCTAGGTAGTGCATTCCAAAGAATCGGCACAGCACGTGTAAAGTCTTGGAGACGGGAATGGGAGGTTCTGATTATTGAGGATGCTAACCTGAGGTCATTAGCGGAGCGGAGGGCATGGGTAGGGTGGTAGACTGAGACCAGAGAGGAGATGTAGGGTGGTGCTGAGCCATGGGGTGCTTTGTGGATGAGGGTAGTAGTTTTGTACTGGATTCTGGAGTGGATGGGTAGCCAGTGTAATGACTGGCACAAGGTAGAGGCATCGGTGTAACGGTTGGTGAGGAATATGATCCTGGCAGCAGCATTCAGGACAGATTGGAGCGGAGAGAGTTTGGTAAGAGGGAGGCCGATTAGTAGAGAGTTACAATAGTCCAGACGAGAATGATTAAGTGAGACAGTAAGAGTTTTTGCAGAGTCGAAAGTAAGAAAAGGGCGAATTCTAGAAATGTTTTTGAGATGCAGATAAGAAGAGCGAGCCAGTGATCGGATGTGGGGGGTGAATGAAAGCTCGAAATCAAGGATGACCCCAAGGCAGCGGGCATGTTGCTTGGGAGTAATGGTGGAACCGCACACGGAGATGGCAATGTCAGGCAAAGGTAGGTTAGTAGAGGGAGAGAACACGAGGAGTTCAGTTTTTGACAGGTTCAGTTTCAGATAGAGGGAGGACATGATGTTAGAGACAGCGGTAAGACAGTCACTGGTGTTTTCTAAGAAGGTCGGAGTGAAAGCAGGAGAAGAGGTGTATAATTGGGTGTCGTCAGCATAGAGATGGTACTGGAAACCAAATCTACTGATTGTTTGTCCAATAGGGGCAGTATACAAAGAGAAGAGGGGGCCTAGGACTGATCCTTGAGGAACCCCAACAGTAAGGGGAAGGTGAGAGGAGGAGGAACCAGCAAAACATACAGTGAAGGATCGGTCAGAGAGATAGGAGGAGAACCAAGAGAGAACAGTGTCCTTGATGCCGATGGAGCGGAGTATAGTGAGGAGGAGCTGATGATCCAGTGTTGAATGCTGCGGAAAGATCCAAGAGAATTAACCTACTGATGCCTCAATTAATTTTACTTTTATTGGTATCTATTTTTACTTTTGACATTTACCGGTAGCTGCTGCATTTCCCACCCTAGGCTTATACTCGAGTCATTAAGTTTTCCTAGTTTTTTTTGACAAAATTAGGGGGGGGTCATTAGGGCGCCTCATTTAGAAAATAGGCTATTCTTTAGAGCAGTTCTAGAAAAATTTCCAAAATCAGCTGTAAACCTAACCTTTAGTTCAACATCTGCAAGCCACACATACTGGCTAGGAGTTCTGAGTGATTAATCAAATGTGACTAGCAGCATATTCCATGATATGGATTTTTGTCATAATGAAAAAAAAACATTAAGGCTGTGTGCTCACGTTGCGTTTTTTATGCGTTTCTGCCTCTATTTTTGCGGCAGCGGAAACGCATAAAAACGTTTTAAAACCGCATTCCCATGCAATCCTATGGGATTCCGCAGTTGCTGTGCCCATGCGGCGGATTTTCCCGCTGCGGAATCGCACAGCGGTAAAATCCAATGCATGTTCATTATTTCTGTGGAATCGCGGCGATTCCGCAGCCATAGGATTGCATTGAACGCTCACTTTAGGCATGTGGCTATGCCCACCATGCGTAAAGTGAATGCTTCATGTGCGGCTGGTACCCGGGTCTGGAGGTGAGGAGACTCCTCCAGGCCCTTGGGAATCATATCTCTCTTAAAAAAAAAAAAAAAAAAAAAAAAAAAAAAGAATTAAAATAAAAAATATGGATATACTTACCTTCCGATGGTCCCCGGAGTCCTCCCGCCTCTCAGCGGTGCACCCGGCAGCTTCCGTTCCCAGGGATGCATTGCGCGAAGGACCTGGGATGACATCGAGGTCACACGACCGTAAAGTCACAAAGGTCCTTCGCGCAAAGTATCCTTGGGAACAGAACGTACCGGGAGCACCGCTGAGGAGATCGGGGGCTGTCGGAAGGTGAGAATAACCATATTTTTTATTTTCTTAATTTTTAACATTCTGTCTTTTACTATTGATGCTGCATAAGCAGCATCAATGGTAAAAAGTTGGTCACACTTGTCAAGCACTATGCTTGTGTGACCAACCTGTCAGTCACTTTTACAAGCGATGCTTCAAATTGCTTGGAAAACGCAAGCATTCTGCAAGCTAAAGACGCTTGCAAAACGCTTGGGTTTTGCGGGAAAACGCATGCGAATTCCGCATGCGTTTTACTCGCGGCAGGAAGTTGCGGAAATGCTGCGGACATTTCCGCAACATTTCTGCAATGTGGGCACATAGCCTTAGCATTGCCCCTGCTGCAGTATTGCCTTACCACTGGTGGGAGTGGGCACTGATCTAAAGTCTCAGTAGCTACATTTCAGGCAGAGGAGTTAACTCCTTAACTCCTGGGATGGTGGTTCTCTGCAGCCCATTGTTTTCTATACAACAGTTACACAGCTGCTCACCTGCCCCCTCTGGGTCAGCTCTTGAATGAGCTGCTATCATTAGTCCTGCAAAATCAAAACATCCCAGCACTTCACCATCAATCGCCACAATCAGCAGTTTCCCTATTCATTGCTCACGGAAACCTTGCTTGTACTGTTGTTTCTATATGCAAATATAGTGATAACACTGCAGACTTCAGAAAAATAATTGATAAACCAATAATGTGTCACAGTAGCAAGTAGCAGCTCCGCAGAAGAACAAAGCTACTGAACTAGTGCCCACCCCAGCAACAAATAAGTAAAAGTTTGTAGAGCAGTGTGCTACTAAAGATACAAGTTAAAAATAGTCCTTTAAATGGGGTTGTCCGGACTTGGGGAATAAGTCAGCCATCACTGTATGGGACTGCAGACTTGTGAATCCTTACATCGCACATACTGTGGCACTGGGCCTGTGACTACAAATTTGTGGGTGGCCCATCAAGTCTAGCAAGTCGAATACTTGCGGTCACATGACCTCCCGGCAGAGTGCAGTGCATGTGGTGTGAGGATTCATAAGCCTCAAGTCACAGAGTGACGTGTACCCTAAGGCAGGACAACCCCTTTAAGTGGAGGAATTGCATCTAAAAAGTAGCTCCTGTGTCTTCCCACAACTTCTGTCATCTCAGGCTGATAGTAACAGAGCTTGAGGCTAGTGTTCCTGATGAAATACCTTCCGCTCCCATCTCCTAAATGAAGCCTTCAAAAGGAAAATGTTCCCCGGTACCTAGTGCATCCACTAAGCTTCAATACTAGTGTGCTCCATTCCCTAAACGCCTCTCCTTTTCATGCCCCCTTTAAATAATAAATGAACTTAGCTTTTCATATCTCATCTTTCTCTATTTAAGAGGATTAACCCTGTCCTCCCTTTTCTATCTCTAGCTTGTGTATTTCCTTATTGTGCATCCTGGTGTGCAGAAGAGGATACAACGCCCTCACATTTGCTCCTTTCTCACCTCCTTGTGCCTTTTCACCTTCTCTCTATGCCCTCCTTTAATTGCAATAAAGATAAATCTTGACCCCTTATCCCACCTTCATCCCATCCCAGTTAGACCAATCACTACATTGTGACTTTATGTAGCTCTACTAATCTCGCCCAGGCACCATCCCTCCTGGGTGTGGTGCAGGCGCATATCGTAAGACGGTCTCTCCTACCATCATCAGGACCTTGCTCCTCATGTGCCACTTCTGGGAAATATGCCATGCACAGGAGACTTCATAGTTTTTAAAGGTTGAAGATTAATATAAGACTGTCGTGGTCAATCTATAAACGGACATGTTGACCCAAAAGAAGGCCGACGATAATTGCCCCACAATTGGGAAACACATCCTTCCCAGCTCCACATATGGCAATCAGACCAATTCCCTGGATTAAAGTCCCACCACAGACTCTAGTACCCATCACCTGTAATATTAGAGCTTTCCAAAACGGCATCCAGGCCCTCCTTGTACTTTAGTGAATCAAACATTACAACATGTTGGGGCAATGCTCTTAATAAAGTACATAATCGTTATCTGGGATTCTGAATAAAATTGTGTCTAAGTTTTTGTTTTTCAAAACTGAATAACCCAAAGTTGGATAGCCTCTTATTGCAATTTTTAAGCTATGTAACCTATTAATTATTAATATGGGCATACATGTTCTAGTCTGCTGAAAAAAGTCCTACCCATAGGTCACATATCAGATGTCTTGTTATTGATAAATCTTATCACTTTATATAACTGACCTGTGAGGACACTGCCTAGAAGATAACTCAGCCTCCATACTTAATTATTAAGTGAATCGCCTCCCACAGCGTTACAGTGTGCGTGTGACATCGGGTTTTCGCCCTGTAATCTCACGCCTGCGCAGTTCTAGTGCCGTCATTCCGCCCTTCACTGGGCATGGACTTCATGTTCCTACTGTGCAAGTGACTGGTACTTCCACTCCCAGTGTTCTCCGGCGTGAAAAAACACTGGGAGCGGAAGTACCAGCGACTCGCCGGCACCTGCGCAGTAGGAATATGAAGCAAAGGCCCAGACAAGGATGGAACACTGAAGGGCAACAACGGCACTGGGACTGCGCAGGCGCGAGATTAAAGGGACGAAAACCCCATGTCACATGCACACTGATGCTGTGGAAGGTGATTCACATGATAATTAAGTATGGAAGCAGAGTTATCTCCACGCACCATAAACCCCAGAGCCTGGAAGGACTAATTTACATAAAGTGATAAAAGCGGATTTCTTAACAAGGCATCTGATATATGAGGCACACAGACAGGACTTTTTTTCAGTATTCTATAACCTGTATGCCCATATTAATAGGCTACATAGTTCTAAAGTGGTGACATACCCTTTTATAACCTTTCTTAGGCTACTTTCACATTAGCGTCATGCACTGCACGTCGCTATGCGTCGTTTTGTAGAAAAAACGCATCCTGCAAAATTGCTTGCAGGATGCGTTTTTTCTCCATAGACTTGCATTAGCGACGCAGTGCGACGGATTGCCACACGTCACAACCGTCGGCACAAAAAAAAGTTACATGTAACGCTTTTTGGTGCGTCGTGTCCGCCATTTCCAACCGCGCATGCGAGCCCGGAACTCCGCCCCCGCCTCCCTGCACATCACAATGGGGCAGCGGATGCGTTGTAAAACTGCATCCGCTGCCACCGTTCTGTTTTCTAATCACAGTTTGCGTCGGTACGTCGCATTGCGACGTGTGTCGTACGACGCAAGTGTGAAAGTAGCCTTATACGTTGGATGCCAAAACTGTAAATAGTATTCCAAGTATGTCGGCACTAGTGACTTGTATAGAAGCAAAACTTATGTTCTTGTCCATCTATTCCTCTTTTAGTGCATCCCATGATTGTATTTGCCTTCCAACAGCTGCCTGACACTGGGCACTCAAGTGGAGTTTGCTGTACACATACACCTAAGTCTTTTTCAGTGAGTTTTATCCAGTGTTTTACAACTTGTTACATTATTATACAGAATTATACATAGAATGTAAGTCCGCAGGGACAGGGTCCTCTCCCCCTCTGTGCCAGTCTGTCATTGTAAATTTATTTTCTGTTAACAATATCTATAACCCTGTATGTAACCCCTTTTCTCATGTACAGCACCATGGAATTAATGGTGCTATATAAATAAATAATAATAATAATAATAATTTTCTCAGCCCAAGCACATGACCTTGCATCTACATTAAACTTCATTTGCCATTTCTCAGCCTATGTCTTCAGCTAACATAAATCCCTCTATAATATTAAACTATCCTCCTCTATGTTGATTTATCTTGCAGAGTTTAGCATGATCTGCAAATACTGAAATTCTACTCTATATTCCCTGTAGGATGTCATTAAAAAACTAAAAGGAGGGCTTAAACCGGACCCCTGTGGCAGCCCACTGTGAACTATAACCCAATCAGAGTGTGTTTCATTAATAACCACCCTTCGTTTCCCATCACTCAGCCATTTCTTAACCCGGTTACACATTTTCCCACTAGTCCCATTGCTCTCATTTTATATACCATCCTTTTACGTGGCACTGTATCAAACTCCTTTGAAGGGTCCAGAAAGAGGAAACTCACAGAACTTACTGCCTAATACATAGAGGGCGGCTGATCAGATTAGCTTGTCAAGACTGACCCCTGAAACTCATGCTGATGTTGGGTCATGATGTTATTCTTATTGCGATACTCCAGGATAGCATCTCTTAGAAGACCCTCAAAGATTTTGTTCACAGCAGAAGCTAAATTTACCGGCCTATAATTTGCAAGCTCAGTTTTTGTCCCCTTTTTCGATATTGGCACCGCATTTGCTATGTGCCAGTCCTGTGGTGCAGACCATGTTACTGAGGATAACTTGACTATTAGAAACGACGGCCTGTTTTCTCATGGTGCTTTATAATATCTGTCATGAGATTTTGTTTCTGTAAATACTGTAGAGAAAAGGCATTTACCAGTAGTAGTTTGGCCTTTTTCTCCTCATCTTTCTCTGCAATTTAACTAAGGGGGCCAGTGCTATCATTAAATAAGTTTCTTACTGTTCATATAGTTGAAGGATACTTTTGGATCTTCTTGCTTTTTTGGTAGTGATCCCCTGAGCAATTCTTTCCTGTCCTGACTTTTTTTTTCTTTTTTAACATCATTTTTTTCTCTGAAATTTTTATTGCCTCGTCCCTACCCTCTTGCTTTAATTCCTTAAGTGCTTTTTGCCATTTATTGTGCTTTATACAGCTCTATTTATCTTTAGTTTTTTTCCCCATTTCTACCTTGTTATTCCCGTACGGTATATATTAATCGCAGGACCTGTTGGAAACTCGCCTTCCTGAAATTTAGTGTCCTTGTAGCCCCTTTACTACATATTTTAAAAAGAATACGTGAAAACGTATTTTATAAATCACCAATACCCAAGTGACCCCCATCCCGTACATTTGATACCCTGTCTGGCCTATTGGTTAAAATTAGGTATAGAACTGCAACACCCTCTTGTTGGGTCCTGCACCAGTTGTGAAAGGTAATTGCCTTTTATTACACGTTTCCTTTGCTGGATCTGCAGGTTTCTGCTGCCCAATTTAATTCAGGGTAGTTGGCATCCCCCATAATAATTGCTTTTGTCAGATTTGCTGCCTCATCCATTTACTTTATATTTTTTGATAATTCCATTATACTTGGAGGCTTAACTCAAACCCCCATCAGGATTTTATTCTTCTTTCTCCTTACCCTTATCTCCATCCGTATGGACTTTCATTGGCCTGACATATATTACCACGCAGGATGGGTTTTAGGGAAGACCTATATAAGCAAACCTCTCCCCGTCGCTTATTCAGAAGAGTCTATATCCCTGACAATTTACAGCCCAGTTATAGCAGCTGTCCAGCCATATCTCCGTTATCCAAACAAGATCACACATTTCTTCCAACAATATTAACTCTAATTTATCGATCTTGCTGGTGAAACTTCTGGCATAGTATAGATACATTTTATGTTTTGTTTTTTGTTTTCCCCCCATCTCTAGTCATCCTCTCTGTATTGATCTTTCTAACCTCTCCACCCAGATAGGAGGCCGGCAGCGGAAGGAGAAAGAGCGAGAGAGGCTGGAGATCTGAAAGTACAGGCCAAGGATTAACCGGTAACGTCCCCATTTATTTAAAACTAGATGGTGGCCCGATTCTAACGCATCGGGTATTCTAGAATATGTATGTAGTTTATTTATGAAAATTTTAGAATAATACACTGAATACACAGGATTCGGACTGTGCGTGTCGCTGATTGTTCGCAGCCGACCACGTAGTATATTGCCCAGCCCACGTAGTATATTGCCCAGCCCACGTAGTATATTGCCCAGCCCACGTAGTATATAGCAATGTGGGCATCATATCCCTGTTAAAAAAAAAAAGAATTAAAATAAAAAATAGTTAGTTATATACTCACTTTTCGTTGGCCCCCGAAACCAGGCGAAGCGGTTACCAACGTTCCTCCGGTCTCTAGAGTGCATTGCGGTCTCGCGAGATGACGTAGCGGTCTCGCGAGACCGCTACGTCATCATCTCGCGTGATCGCAATGCATGGAGCGGTCACCGGAGCGTCGCGAGGAGCGGGGAAGGCCTGTTCTGGATCCGAGGGGCCGACGGACGGTGAGTATATAACGATTTTTTATTATTTTTTATAAAAAAACAGTTGGTCACAGGGTTAATAGCAGCGTTACCAGACTGCGTTACACCGCGGCATAAAGCGGTCCGTTAGCGCTGCCATTAACCCTGTGTGAGCGCTGACTGGAGGGGATTATGGAGCGGGCACTGACTGCGGGGAGGAAGGAGCGGCCATTTTGCCGCCGGACTGTGCCCATCGCTGATTGGTCGCGGCAAAACAGCCACGACCAATCAGCGACTTGGATTTCCATGACAGACAGAGGCCGCGACCAATGAATATCCGTGACAGACAGACAGACAGAAGGACAGACAGAAAGACGGAAGTGACCCTTAGACAATTATATAGTACTAGATTGTGGCCCGATTCTAATGCATCGGGTATTCTAGAATATGCATGTCCCCGTAGTATATGGACAATGATGATTCCAGAATTCGCGGCAGACTGTGCCCATCGCTGATTGGTCGAGGCAACCTTTATGACATGATCGTCGCCATGGCAACCATTATGACATCTACATCGATACTGTGCCCGTCGCTGATTGGTCGAGGCGAATTCGCGGCAGAGTGTGCCCGTCGCTGATTGGTCGAGGCAACCTTTATGACATCATCATCGCCATGGCAACCATTATGACATCTACATCGATACTGTGCCCGTCGCTGATTGGTCGAGGTGAATTCGCGGCAGACTGTGCCCGTCGCTGATTGGTCGAGGCAACCTTTATGACATCATCATCGCCATGCTGTGCCCGTCGCTGATTGATTGGTCGAGGCCGCCAGGCCTCGACCAGAGACGCGGGATTTCCAGGACAGACAGACAAAAAAAACCTTAGACAATTATATATATACTAGATTGTGGCCCGATTCTAATGCATCGGGTATCCTAGGATATGCATGTCCCCGTAGTATATGGACAATGATGATTCCAGAATTCGCGGCAGACTGTGCCCGTCGCTGATTGGTCGAGGCAACCTTTATGACATCATCATCACCATGGCAACCATTATGACATCTACGTCGATACTGTGCCCGTCGCTGATTGGTCGAGGCGAATTCGCGGCAGACTGTGCCCGTCGCTGATTGGTCGGGGCAACCTTTATGACATCATCGTCGCCATGCTGTGCCCGTCGCTGATTGGTCGAGGCCTGGCGGCCTCGACCAATCAGAGACGCGGGATTTCCAGGACAGACAGACAGACAGACAGACAGACAGACAGACAGAAAAACCCTTAGACAATTATATATATAGATATAGATATGTATATAGCAGCCACATAGTATATAGCACAGGCCACGACATTGTAGAATACCCGATGCATTAATAACACAGCCCACGCAGTGTACTACACAGCCCACGCAGTGTACTACACAGCCCACGCAGTGTACTACACAGCCCACGCAGTGTACTACACAGCCCACGCAGTGTACTACACAGCCCACGCAGTGTACTACACAGCCCACGCAGTGTACTACACAGCCCACGCAGTGTACTACACAGCCCACGCAGTGTACTACACAGCCCACGCAGTGTACTACACAGCCCACGCAGTGTACTACACAGCCCACGCAGTGTACTACACAGCCCACGCAGTGTACTACACAGCCCACGCAGGGTACTACACAGCCCACGCAGTGTACTACACAGCCCACGCAGTGTACTACACAGCCCACGCAGTGTACTACACAGCCCACGCAGTGTACTACACAGCCCACGCAGTGTACTACACAGCCCACGCAGTGTACTACACAGCCCACGCAGTGTACTACACAGCCCACGCAGTGTACAACACAGCCCACGCAGTGTACAACACAGCCCACGCAGTGTACAACACAGCCCACGCAGTGTACAACACAGCCCACGCAGTGTATAACACAGCCCACGCAGTGTACAACACAGCCCACGCAGTGTATAACACAGCCCACGCAGTGTATAACACATCCCACCCAGTGTATAACACAGCCCACACAGTGTATAACACAGCCCACACAGTGTATAACACAGCCCACACAGTGTATAACACAGCCCACACAGTATTAAGCAGTGTGGGCACCATATCCCTGTTTAAAAAAAAAAAAATAGTTCTATACTCACCCTCGGTCGTCCAGCGAAACTTTGTCTATGCGCGCGCGGCTGGCGCCATCTTCCGTTCCCAGGATGCATTGAGAAATTACCCAGATGACATAGCGGTCTCGCGAGACCGCTAAGTCTTCTGGGTAATTTCGCAATGCATCTCTGGGAACGGAAGCTGGCGGCAGCCACATGCGCTTCGACGGAAGGTGAGAATAGCAGGTTTTTTGTTTTTTTATTATTTTTAACACTATATCTTTTTACTATTGATGCTGCATAGGCAGCATGAATAGTAAATAAGTTGGTCACACAGGGTTAATAGCAGCGTTAACGGAGTGCGTTACCCGCAGCATAACGCGGTCCGTTAACGCTGTCATTAACCCTTTGTCAGCGCTGACTGGAGAGGAGTATGAAGCGGGCGCCGGGCACTCACTAGACGGAAGTAGGGAGGGATTAATTCTCGTGTGCCCATCGCTGATTGGTCGCGGCAGCCAGGACAAACAGCTGGCGAGACCAATCATCGACGCGGGATTTCCGTGACGGAAGTTGCTGACAGAAAGACGGAAGTTCCCCTTAGACAATTATATAGTAGATTAACTCTGGAGGGAGATTCTCATGGAGAGCTATGTCCGCCTCACAGATCTTAACATCTCATTTACATGCAAGACAAACATGGATTTCTCGGGAATATAAGACATTGGTTTGCACATTTCAAAGTATTTTATTCAGCTTCCAATGACCTTCATGCACATATAGACGGCTTAGGAGGGTTGATCCCACTGACAGATTCCCTTTAAAGGGAACCTGTCACTAGGTTTGCCCCATTCTGTGCTTTGTGTGGATGACGAGTGGTACGCGATCCACAGAGTGTTCCCCAGCATCGTGCTCCTGAGCATGTGTACTTTTGTGCCCTGACTAGGGCAGAGCAAAGCATCGCAGTGTGCATGTGCGGTCGCTCTTTGACCTTTCCCGTAGCATGCCCTCTGCAGTACTTTGCTCTGCCCAGGTGAGGGCTAAAGTACGGGTGCGCAGGAGCGCGATGCCGGAAAACACTGTGTGGATGAAGTAGCAATCGTCATCCACACAAAGCACAGAAGGAGAACACCATCGAAAGAAGGGAGGTGGTGGACCAGGACCAGCTATACCCCTCACACCGGACCGCCCTCCCAGGTAAGTATAATAAAAAGGTGTTTTTATTTTGTTGCATGCCAGATCTGGGGTATATTCCCAGCATATTAGAATGCTGTGTATGAGGGATGAAAGGTGGTGGACATATCATATGGGGCAAACATGATGACAGGTTCCTTTAACAGTACCATGTCGTGTCAACTTCCAAAAAAAAAAAAAAACACGTCAGTATACTAATAATCCATATGTTTGAATATCAGAAAAAAAGTGACACAAACACAGGACCCTATGGGAAAATTCACACTAGGTGTTTTGTTTCTGCAGCAAAATCTAATCTCTTGGCAGGAAAGAAACTGCAGACAAAGGCAATTTTTCTTGCGATCTTTTTGCCGAGGCATACTAGATTTGTCTCTTGTGCATGCTGATTAAGTTTAGTGTTGAGAAAATAGAATTAGTCTTACCGGTACTTCGGTTTCTAGGAACCTTCCACGACAGCAGCAGCGGAGGATGTCTCCCTGCCCTAATAGGGGACAGGAAACACAGAAGAGGTTATACTCCTCCCCTTCCTGCAAGCAACAGTGTTTTTCCATAGACACTAGCATGTATAGTTACCACCAAAGTGCAGGAATCATCCAATAAGAACATCAGATCGGGAGGGAAATTAGTGCTGTCGTGGAAGGTTCTTGGAAACTGAATTACCGGTAAGACTAATTCTATTTTCTCCAGTCACCATCCACGACAGCAGCATCGGAGTAATACCAACAATTTCTTAGGGAGGGACAACAGTCTGCAGAACTCATCTGCCGAATGTTTAATCCCTATTAAAATTTTGTCTGTATTGTCTGGTAAACGTATGGACAGATAACCAGGTGGCGGCTCTGCAAATCTACTCAGTAAATGCGTCCCCTCTCTCTGCCCATGATGCTGATATTGCATGTGTGGAATGAGCCTTTAGTGACGTAGGAGGGGATAATTTCTGTGACGAGTATGCAAGACAGATAGCTAGTTTGATCCAATTGGCAATTGTAGTTTTAGCTGCCTTCTTGCCCTTATTCCATCCCGAGGGCTGAAAGAATAGGTTTTGGTCAATCCTCCAACCTTCTGTCTATTGGAGACAGTAGATGACCACCCTACGAACATCGAGGGTGTGAAAGGCCTCTTTTGTATTGGAAGAATTTGGGCAGAATGAGGGTAGCACTATATCCTGACCTCTATGAAAATCCGAGACTACCTTAGGCATAAAAGAGGGATTAAGTGGAGGATAAAGCTATCTGCCGTCACTGTTAAGTAGGGCTCTTGCACTGACAGGGCCTGTAAGTCCCCTACACACCTAGCTGAAGTAATCGCTACCAAAAAGACAGTGAAGGGTAAGGTTTTTTAGACTGGTAGATGGCAAAGGTTCAAATGGGTCTCTGGTTAAGCTATTAAGCACGAGATTTAAATCCCAGGGGGGAATATGGCTATGAAGTATGGGCCGGATTCTAGCTGCTGTCATAAACCGCTTTATCCAGTGATGACTAGCTAAGTTCTGGTCAAAGAAAGAACTAAGAGCTGACACCTGCACCTTCAAGGTACTAGGTGTAAGACCTAGATCAAGCCCCTTTTGAATAAAGTCCAGAATCTGAGCAATGTTAGGATGGAAGGGATCAGGCATGTTCGGAGAACACCAGAACGAGAATTTCTTCCAAACCTTGCCATAAATGGCATTGGTCATTGGCTTCCTACTTTTCTAGAGAGTTTGTATCACTTTATCTGAAAGCCCCTTTGCTCTTAGGATTCTGGCTTCAGTAGCCAGGCTGCAAGGTTCAATCTGGATTTAACAGAGGACCCTGGTGGAGGAGGTCGTCTTTCTGTGAAAGCGGCAGTGGACCCTCCTAGGCCATGTCCATCTGAGCGCTGTACCAACTCCTTCACGGCCACATGGGAGCCATTAGAATTGTGGTGACATGATCGGACCGTATCTTCTATAAAAAGTCCTTGCAAGAATCAGGATCGGTGGGAAGGCATAGGCCAGGTTGAACCTCCAAGGGTGAGAAAAGGCGTCTATGTCTAATGCCCCATCTGCGAAATTCAGGGAGAAGAACGTCTTCACTTTCGCATTCAGGCCATTGGCAAATAGATCCACATCTGGAATTCCCCATCTTGTCACTAGGGATAGAAAAATTGCTTGGTCGAGGCACCACTCCCCCAGATTGACGTCCATTCTGCAGAGGAAGTCTGCCTGAGTATTGGCGGACCCCTTCAGATGGACTGCTGTAATGGACTGAAGATGTTTCTCTGTCCAGGAAAAAACATTTTTCATTTTGCTGGTGAAAGAGATATGCCACTGTGGTCATATTGTCAGAGTAGACACGTACATGATGACCTTGGATAAGGGCAGATGCGGCTTTCAATGCTTGTTCTAGCCTCTTCAGTTCCCTGAGGTTTGAGGAACTGGTTCTGATTTCTGGGGACCATAAACCCTGGAAGTGAGTTTTCTCTACCACCACGCACCAGCCCCTCTGACTGGCATCCGGAGTATCTTCAGGGGAAGCTGATCCCAGCTGACCCATTGCTGGAGATTCCGTTAGTTTAGCCACCACGCAAGGGAAGACTTCACATGACCAGGAAAAGGAACTCTCTTGGTCAGAGAATCTTTATGCCTGTCCCAAGATGAAAGAACATGAGTCAGGAGGACTTGTGTATAGGCTTGGGCCCAGGACACTGCTTGGATGCATGATGTTAATAATCCCAGGATCAACATCGAGTCCCTTAGGGTGGGAGCCCTCTTGTCTTTGAATGTTGAGATCTTCTGAAAATGATCGAGCTGTCGATCTCTGGGCAAGAAGGATCTGAATCCAGGAGCATTCCCAGGAATTTCTTCCTTGGTGAAGGATGAAGATCCGACTTTTCCCAATTTGAGATCCAGCTCAGAGATTCCACAATTTCCAAAGTCTTCGCCACATTAGTTTTAAACGGGGAATAGATGGTGCAACAATGAGGAAATCGTCTAAATATGGAACGATGCAAATCCCCTGATGGCGAATGAAGATCACTGCCTCTGCCATAATTTTGGTGAAAACTCATGGTGCTGATAAAATGCCAAACGGGAGAACATTGAATTGGTAATGGCTGACCAGATGACCATCGGTAACTGTGAATCTGAGGAACCTACAAAGGTCTGGGTGGATTGGTACATGGTAATAGGCATCCTTCAGATCTATCATAGCCATTACCCAACTCTGTCCAATAAGGGGGATTGCGACTTGATCGATTCCATCTTGAACCATCTGTATGTGATCACTTGATTCAGGGGTTTCAGATTGATAACTCTGTGCTTCCCTGAGGGCTTCTAAACAATTAAGAGGCGAGAATAGTGGCCCCTGCCCATCTCTTGCAGGGGTACTCGAGAGATCACATTTGCTCAAAGCAAACCTTGAAGATCTAATAACAATGACTTTTGAAGGCGTAGACTCTGTAATGAGGTAATTCTCAAGCATTGAGGGAGAAGACTCACGAACTCTAGCTTTAATCCATCCTGAAAGGTACGGAGAAAAAAAAATATTTCCTAAGGTTCTTCAGTTCAGGGAGCGCTTTCTTTTTGTCTGTAGCTTTTTCTAAGATCTCATCGAGAGCCGGACCGAAAATGTAGTGTCCCTGAAAGGGAATGGCGCAAAGCTTGGCTTTAGAGGTGACGTCGCCACTCCACGATTTTAGCCACAGAGCCCTCCTAGCTGACTCGGAGAGGACTGAAGACTTGGTTGCTACATGTACTGATTCTGCAGAAGCATCGGCAAGGAAATAAATAAGAATAATAATATCCTCGGAGGAAAAATATTTTTTTATTAATGGGACCTGGGGTGGAAGTGGAACCCTCATTCTCCCAAACATCCTCCGAACCAGAATTAAGGACCTCACCTGAGTCTGAATCAGACTCCACAAATACCAACTTCCTTTTCTTAGGAGGCGGGGGCTTTGGTATTGGAGCCTGCGACAAAATGGACATAGAGGATTGAACCTCCTGTTTTTTGATGCTGTCCAACAGAGATGGCTGTTCGGTATGCAACAAATCATCAGTGCAGGGCTGGCAAAGCTTCTTCTTATATGCTGAGGGAAGCTTGATAGCACATACACCACACTTGCGGCTGGGCCCTCTATCCTTAGGGGCAGGGACCTTGTCTCCCTAAAACGAGAGAGAGGTGGAGTAAGGCTAGGTTCACATTTGCAGTTGAGTCCGCAGCGTTTCGTACACAACCGCAAACGCATGATAACGCTGCGTTTTTTATCTACATCAACTTACACATGACGAAATAAAAAAAAAGCAAAATTTGCATGCGTTTGCATGAATTTGCGTTGTTTATGCGCATGCTTTTGTTATGAAAACATTTTTCAAGAAGAATTTCCTTGACAAAAGCTACGCCCAATGGCGTGGCTCATGGGATTTCTGTATGTAGACCCTTGTGCAAACGCAAGCGAACATGTGTCCTTGCGTTCCCACAGACTGTAATGCGTTGTTTTGACGCACTCCTTCCGCAAGCGTCTGCATGCGTAAGGTGGCGGAAATTTGACGCCCAAAAATTCTAACATGGTGCGTCGGCTGCGCCCAGCCGCACACCGTGAAAAAACGCATGCGTAAGCAAACGCGGGCAAACACATGCAGCTGCGTCTACACTGTTAAAGATAGGAAATCAAGACGCATGTGGATGTATGTGTCAGAAACGCTGCGGACACAACAGCAAATGTGAAACCAGCCTAAGTCTCCCCTAAGGACACCTAAAAAGGAAAGGACCTTCATCCACTGCTTACAGTAGGAGGGTGGACGCTGGACTCTGCAGAGGCAGAAAGAGAGGATTCGTCGCCGTGCATGGTCAGTCCATCAGTGGTCACACAGACACAGAAAATGGGCCTTACCTGGCGGCATCCTCGACCAGGATTAAATAACCGAGGTCCCAGCGTTACACAGTTGTGCTCCTCCTCCCCCAGGTCGCAAGGGGAGGATCCCAAGGGAAATGCCCCAAAACATGACAGCAGGTCCGGAGAATCCCAACGCACGGTGGAATGCACAGGAAGTGAACCGGAAGTTCACCCGACGTCACTTCTGATGCACGCTGTATCCGGATGCTGCCACATCAGGAGATGACGCCGGGGAGCTATGAGCGGACCCTGGCTGCACATCAACACTCCACTTTACCCCTCAAGGAGGTGCAGAAGGAGCAGGTAAAGGGTGTCCCGAGTCACATGACGAGCATGGAGACGGGAGCAACAAATCGAGGAGAGCAGAGCCCCCAACCACAGCTGCACAGAGTTAAATGAATAGCCATGGGTGCTCCAAATCGCCGGCCACGGCAGCACCATCAGGGAACCACTTCATGCCCCATAGGGGGCAGGAAGAACACTGGTGGTTGCAGGAAGAGGAGGAGTATTTAACCTCTGTTTCCTGTCCCCTATTAGGGCGGGGAGACATCCTCCAATACTGCTGTTGTCGAAGGCGACTGTAGAAAAAAGTCCTATTCCATAGAATCAGGTTTTGGCACATAAAAAAAAAAAACACAGCAAAACATAACTGAGTTTTTTCACCACCCATTAAAGTCAATGGGTGAAAAACGCTGAAAAACCACTGACAGGTGACATGCTCTATATAAAAAAGAAAAAAAAAAAAAAACATGCAAGGGATAAAATACTGATGACAAAAAAAACCAATGCGTGTGCATGAGATTTCTGAAATCCCAGGCTTTGCTAGTAATGTAAAAAAGCATCTGAAAATTAGCATTAAAAAAAAACCGCATAAAAAAAGCCTAGTGTGAACTTAGCCTTAATCAACCAAAAAAAACCTTTTAATCATAAAAAAAAAAAAAAGATCATTTAGACATCACAAAAGGTGACAAAGTTCATAAAAGGTAGAGCTTTCACTTTAATTACCTGTATTCGGAAAAAATGGGGATTTGAGAAGAAGAGTTTAAAAGCAAACATACACACTGCACTAATTTATCAGATTAAAAGTGCACTTTATGGCATTTACCAGTTATTTTCCCTTCAAAGAGGAGATCTTTGATCCTAAAAAGGGTGTTCAATTGCAAAGTGTCATCACTTACAGATGAAAGGAAATACAAAGAGCGGCAGATGGGAAACTGGGCAAATGTAGCAGTTTCTGTTGTTGCACAAACATATGAACATGTAGCCACAAATAGGTCCCAGTGTATTACAGTCACATTGCACAGTAACTGTCACCATTTACGTTGACAAAAATGAGGCAATAGGCTGACAAAACGAACAACTACATCCACATCAAGGGTAGAATAGGGCTCTATTTGCCCAAAAGACACCGAAAGTGTCACTATGGCCTGGGCCAAGCTGATATACTGCACAAAAATCGGAAGACTATCAGCGCTGACTACAATATTCCATAGAACAGAAAAGATGACTAAAGAGTATACTGCGGAGTAAGGTTTTTAACAATCGTAGGACACAAATCCCATTATATGCCTATACATACAGTACATCAGGATACGCCACAGCCCCAGTGATGAGCTGTAAGAAGGAGTTTTTCAGAAACAAGGTGAAAATTGCATAGGTCTTAAACCGGTTTTTACGTACCGGTAATAGGATTTTACAGAGTCCACAACAGCACCCACAACGAGAGAGGGGATCCACCCACCTTCCGGACAGGAACCTACAGGTTAAAAAAGGGCGGTCTCCCCTCGCCCTCCAGTTTGTGTTCCAGAGTACAAGGGATACCGCCAATGAATCAGTACATGACAATATTATCTTAAACACTACTAAATACCACCACCTCTAAAGAGTGATTTCTAAGGCACACCTTACAACAGAGTGCAGGAATAAGCAACTAAATACGGGGGGGAATGTATGGGTGCTGTCGTGGACTCTGTAAAATCCTATTACCGGTACGTAAAAACCGGTTTTCCTATCGCCACGACAGCACCCACAACGAGAGACTTTCAAAGACTATTAACTGGGAGGGACCACAGCACTAAGTACTGAACGGCCAAACTGCAAGCTGGAATTAGCAGATAGATCAAGGCGATAGTGTTTATAAAAGGTGGAAGGTGATGACCAAACTGCCGCCTTACATATCATCTCAATGGGGACATCTGCCTTCTCCGCCCAGGATGATGCCATGGCCCGAGTGGAGTGCGCCCTGATGCCTTCGGGTGGTGTTACTCCCCTGGCAGAGTAGGCAAGACATATCGCTTCTCTAATCCACCTAGCGATAGAGCTCTTCGTGACACTGGAACCTTTTTTCCGATTCTGGAAAGAAATAAACAGAGCCCTACTCTGTCTCCAGCTTTGTGTCCTATCCAGGTATTCTAATATTGTCCTCTTTACGTCTAGGGTATGATATTTTTTCTCCTCATCTGAACCCGGATTTTCATAGAAAGATGGTAAATAAATCTCCTGACTTCTATGAAATTTAGTTGCCACTTTTGGCAAGTATGCAGGATCAGGTTTTAAGACAATCTTATCTTGGAGAATTATCAAGTAAGGAGGATCTACTGACAAAGCATGTATATCACTGACCCTCCTGGCAGATGTTAACGCTAAGAGTAGGGCTGTTTTCAATGTTAGATTTTTAATCGAAATAGATTCTAATGGTTCAAAGGGGGGTTCAGTCAACGCCTCAAGCACCAAGTTGAGGTCCCAAGGAGGTACCCTGGCAATATGGATTGGGTTAGAACGCTGACATGCTTTAATAAATCTAGCAACCCATCTATTACCAGCTATGTCACTGTTGTACAGAGCTCCTAAGGCTGATACATGAACCCTTAGAGTGTTGACCGCTAGACCCAACTCCCAGCCCTTCTGAAGGAATTCTAAAATGGCTGAGATTGGAGCATTATTTCCCAATGGTTTCTGGTAGAACATAAGGAATCTTTCCCAAATCTTTGAATAGATTTTTGTTGTAACCTCCTTCCTGCTTTTCAATAAGGTAGTTACTAAAGCTTCGGAGAACCCCCTCTCCTTCAGAAGCTCCCTCTCAAGTTCCACGCTGTTAAGTGAAGAGTCTCCAAATCTGGATGACGGAATGGACCTTGAGAGAGGAGATCCGGAACCACTGGTAACACCCAGGGATCGGTGACAGACATTGCTTTGAGGAGAGAAAACCAAGGCCTCCTGGGCCAGAAGGGGGCGATTAAGATTATTCTGGCTCCTTCCTCCCGGATCTTCCTGAGAACTATCGGAATTAGACACATAGGAGGGAATGCATACGCTAGTCGGAAGTTCCAACGGACACGAAGGGAGTCTACTATGAGAGGTTGGTCTGCCCTGTGTAAGGATGCGAACCTCCTGGTCTTCTTGTTCTCCCTCGTAGCAAACAGATCTATTGTCGGTAATCCCCACAGATTGACTATCTGATTGAATACGTGCTGGTCTAGGGACCACTCTCCCTGATGAAGGGAATGGCGACTGAGGTAGTCTGCTTCTATATTGAGTTTCCCTTCTATGTGAACCGCTGTCAGAGATTGTAAGTGATCCTCGGCCAGAGACAATATCTGTGCTGCAGTGGTCATTAAGGAACGTGACCTTGTCCCTTCCTGATGATTGATGTAGGACACCACAGTCATATTGTCTGACTGTATTTGAACGTGCGAACTCTTCAGGGAAGGTAGCAGAGCCTGGTTGACTGCTGTCAGCTCTCTTAGGTTTGAGGAGTTCTGGGACTCTAGACTTGACCAACGCCCCTGGGTTAGAATGTCTCCCATATGGGCTCCCCAACCGAACGGACTGGCATCTGTCGTGACCACGTTGTCCGGGGTGATGGTCCAGAGGACTCCTTTTGACAAATTTACTGGATTGAGCCACCATCTGAGATCGTGAAGAGTGGCAGGCGATATACTGAACTTCCTGCTTAGAGCTCCCTGAAGATCTTTCTCTGCTTGAAGCACCTCGTACTGAAGCATTCGGGTGTGAGATTGAGCCCATCTCACCGCCGATATGCATGCCGTCAAAGAACCTAGAAGAGACATTGCGTCTCTTAAACTTAAGTTTGGAGCTTTCCTTACGGCCCTGATCTTCTGAATGATCCTTTGTTTCTTTTCTTCTGGTAGGAAGGATGACTGATTTTCTGAGTCTAAGAGAACTCCTAAGAATGCTTGATGTCTTGTGGGTTCTAGTCTTGACTTTTTCCAGTTGATTATCCACCCGAGACCCTGTAGGGATGATATTATGGCATTTACCCTAGATGTACACTGAGCGATAGAATTTCCAATTATTAAAAAATCGTCTAGATAGGGCACCACCAGGGTTTCTCTTTCCCTGACATGGGCCATTGCTTCTGACACAACCTTTGTAAAAATTCTAGGAGCCATGGATAGGCCAAAGGGCATTGCTAAGAACTGGAAATGCTTAATCTGATGGTTTACCCATACAGCCATCCTGAGGAATTGCCGATTTTCCCGGTGAACTGGAAGATGGTAATACGCATCTTTTAGATCCAACACTGACATGTAGCACCTAGGAAACAAAAGCTTAGTTGTTGATCTGATGGATTCCATCTTAAAGGCGCGGTACTGAAGATATTCATTCAATCTGCGTAAATTTATAATAGTCCTAAAGGACCCATCAGGCTTAGAGATTAAGAACAGTGGAGAATAAAAGCCAGTCTTCTCCTGATCTCTTGGTACTTCTTCAATAACTCGTTTTGTCAGTAATTGTTGAATCTCTAACTCTAAGGCCTGTTGTTGGGCCGGAGTATCCAGTGATGTTACAATAAAACGATTTGGGGGAGTTTTCAAAAATTCTAATTTTAAACCTGCCCCGACTACCCCCATTATCCAGGCACTAGATGTTATCTTCTGCCATTCTGCTGAGAAGAACTTTAATCTTCCACCTACTGGCAGACCTGCTTTATCTGCGTCTCCGTCTTGAGAAAGATGAAGGGTTTTTATAGTATCCACCTTTCTTTTTCTGATCCGACGACTCCCAGTCGCGATTATATCCCTGCTGGTCTGACTGGAACTTCCTGAAGGGCATGCGTCTCCGGAAGGCGTTCCTAAAAGTGGGATTAAATGCTTTAGGAAATCCCTTCTTTCTATCTTCTGCCTTTGCAAGTATGTCATCCAGCACCGGGCCGAACAGGTACTCACCCCTACACGGAATAGAGCACAACTTGGCTTTTGCCTGGGCATCTCCCTTCCAAGTCTTTAGCCAAAGCGCCCGTCGGGCTGCGTTTGAGAGTCCCGCCGATCTTGCAGCTAATTTCAGGGAGTCAATTGAGGCATCTGCTAGATAAGCCGCTCCTTCTCTGACCTGAGACAGGGAATTTAGTAACTTATCCCTAGGTGTTTTGGCTTTAAGCTGCTCTTCCAGCTGCGTCACCCAGACCATGATTGATCTTGCCGTACAGGTGCCTGCGATCGCAGGTTTAAAGGCTCCTGATGATGCTTCCCACACTTTCTTAAGGAGCATGTCCGCCTTTCTGTCTGAGGGATCCTTAAGGAGTCCTACATCCTCTAATGGTAGTGAGGCAGTTTTTGAAGTAGAGGCTACTGCCGCATCCACTTTCGGGATCTTCACCCACTGAGATAAGGTGTCATCCTCAAAGGGGTACCTTCTTTTTGCGGCCGAAGGTAAGAACCCCTTATCCAGTTTGTCCCATTCTCGTCTGACCAGATCTTTAATGGTCTCAACTACGGGAAAAGCTCTACGATTCCTCTGGTTCAGTCCTGCAAACATGATTTCCTGGGTGGTTTTTGGCTCTTTGCTCTCTGCCACCCCCATCGTTGTACGGACTGCTTTAATTAAAGTGTCCATATTTTCCATGGAGAAACAAGGCCTTCCTTCCTCATCCGAGGAGGCCGATGATGAAGTGTCCGAGCACTCGCCCTCTTGCAATGAAGGGCTGGAATCGGATATCACCTCCATGCTACTTTTCTCATGCCGCTTGGTTCTAAGGGATGATTTTATTTCCTCCCTAATTACTTCCCTTAAATCTGATACACGAAGGGGAGCTTCTTCCTCTAACGTGCGGCATATACACAACTGACATAACTTTTTTAGATAGGTGTCAGGTAGTGGCTCCGTGCATAACGCACACTGCTTATGTTTAGACTTTGAGGTCTTTTTTCCCTATAAGAAAACATAGTACAGGGGACAATCTGTATCAGTCAATGGTTCAAATATAAAACTCACCACTGCTGATGAAACAATAAAGTACCGGTTTTTGAGGGGGTGAGGTACGACGTGACGTGCCAGGGTCCTGCTGCCCGCGTGCCACATCTCCAGTGTGAGATCTGCTGTTGCTCCTCTGCTCACCTAACGGTCGGTGTTCGGCGTCTCCTGTAGAAGACATGCTGCCGCACACTACTCACCAAGCGCTGCCTTCTTTTCAAAGGTCCCGCGCTCTTCCTCCCGGCCTCCTCCGGAAGTCGTTCCTCTACTTCCGGGTCATTAGCGCCGACATCTCTCAGGCGTCCTGCGCGCGTGGTCGACCCGGGGCGGCGCGCCTTCCCCCGGGAACGCCACCACGACCGCTCAGCTCCGAGCCGGTCCTTGCCAGACGAGGGGGGAGGCTGAAAACAGAACCTCCCCCGACGCTGCTTCCAGGCCCCCGACTCTGCCGTTCTCACCCGGACACCGCACAGAGGCTTGGCGGACCTGGGTAAGCTAACTGTAGGCTCCCGCCGTCCGGACAGGAACCCAAACTGGAGGGCGAGGGGAGACCGCCCTTTTTTAACCTGTAGGTTCCTGTCCGGAAGGTGGGCGGATCCCCTCTCTCATTGTGGGTGCTGTCGTGGCGATAGGAAAATTCCAATTTTTTGGGCACTCATCCAATGTGCAGGATTTGCAGGGCAATGTTTTGCACTTGCTGCTTTTGCTTATTAATAGGTGCAGAATAGAAGATGGCTACACAGTCTCCTTACAGTGGTAAAATCTCCTTTAAGTGGCAAGTCAGAGTTTCATTACTTAAAGGAATATAACTACTGATAAAAAATAAATAAAAAGGCAGAAAAACCGAGATGGGCTCACTAGAATTATGTGGTATATACTCAATGCAATATGGGCAAGAAAATTACCGGTAATGACTGGCTGATGTGTTTATGTGCTGGAGAAGATTGAATTCCCGTGCTGCAGAATTTGTGAACATACCCTTTCCTGCGGTGTCATAAATAGCATGCGTTGCCGATGTTGAAATTATTTTTGAAGAGTTTGGTGGTGGCTAAACTATGGAACAATGTTATATACAATTGTATAAAAGTGTTATTTGTCCAGTGTATGTGAGTTATCTGGGCAAGATACTGTCTCCTGCTAACTATTGTTTATTACTTACATACAAGACACCCCAAATCATTATCCACTATGGAGCCAGCCAGGGTACTATGGCACTGCAATGATCACTGGTACCACACACACACAACAAAATTTAAATGTGACCTTTCTCCGTGTAACTTGCTGCAAATACAAAATGTCAATATGCTGTAAGGATAAAATAACTCAGACTAATATCAAATGGTTTTGTGCAAAACAATGTGTGTAAAAGCGGGGAGAAGGTACGACAATTGCAATGATGACAGCATTGAAAAGCAGACGATGGCTGCTGCAAGAAACGTGAACAGATGTGGATGGAAAGTGGAAGTTATGATCTAACGACAGGATGTGGACAGCAGATAAAGCCAAAGACAGGCTCCTTTCTACATAACCTAATCACAGATTGAGAAATGCAGTGTAACATTACTCTACCCATCAGCTACAAAGCCCTATAAAAGGGAACAAGGGTGAGGAGACAAAAGCCAGGCAGGCGTGGATAGGATTATCAATCATCAAAAGGGGAAAAGGATATTAAAGAACTACAGCACGCTGAAGGGGAGCACGTACAATAGAAAACAATCATTACAACATCTTCATGTTACTGCTAACTCATAGCTCAATGTTGGCTATTGACATTGGGTATATGGCCACATAAAGCAGCCAGCCAGCAGAATTCTACCTCTTTTTCATGTATTACTTTTATTTGCTTACTGTAAGATATCTATTGTTTGTATTCTAGATTAATGGCCATAATGTGAATGTGCAATCAGACATTGTGCTTTTACTGACAGGTTCGCTGGCCCGTGATTTCAGTTTTGCTTTAGTTTCTTATGCTTGGTACATTTGGGGGGGAAGGGGCTAACTCCAGTTTGGACTGTGTACCTTGTCCATTTGCGTTTTGCGCCTGTGGAAAACTAGTCAGGTCCAGGTCCTGCTTTGTCCCTTGCCAAGTTTTAAACCTGCTGACACATAGCGAAGGGAGTTACGGACCACCCTTAGGGTACACCTTGTCGCGTTGAGATGACTTTTACGCTCTTTTGATCAAAATAGTGTTAAAGTACCCTGTGTTTTTTATAAGTATTACTCGTATTTTTTCCTGCACCTTATCTATTGATAAACACTGATAATACCACTGATCAGTAATAAAGGAAATAGACCGGGAAGGGAAATGAGGCTTTACTGAATGTTACCAATAATTAAAACAACAAAGATTACATAAAAAAGTAGATTTTTTTTGAAGATGCAATAGTTGAAATCCACTGAAAATCAGGAAAAATTTGGACCAGGTCATGGTTATGAAAATCCCTCATATTCGTGCAGATTCTTTGCTCTGGGAGTAATTAGAGTTACGTAAAACCTTATTCACATGTGCTACCTCGTAGTTCACTTAGATCCTGAAGTATCCAACCCTGTACAAAAGGTGAGAGAACGTGTACTAGGATACAATCTTTTATCATTAAAATAGAAATGGACCCTCATTCAGGGATCATTGGGATTATTTGTATATATTTTTACTGGGTTGCCCAATTATAAAGACTAAAATGAAAAATAGTTTACAATGCACTAATAACCACCATTATGAAACATACGGTACGGTTCATACGCAGATTGTGCTCACCTCCACTTTCCTGGCAGAACATTTTTTTCTATGGTACTGAATGAAGCACAAATAGATCAAATTCCAACTGATGCAAACACTCAAGATTTATAGGGGTCATCCTTATTTTTCAAGACTTTTGCAAATCACCCTGGCACGCTGGATATCAGCTTCTGACCAATGACAACCCATTATTGGCTAATTAGCACTTGGGAGCTTATCACAATTTTCTTGTTTTTGGTTATCAATAGGTTCTCAATGGGATTGAGCGCTGAGGAGTTTCATGGCCAATGAGCCAATATTTCAATGTTTTGTTCACCGAGCTACTTAACATATTTTTCAGATTATAAAACATACTTTTTCACCAAAATGTTGGGGGAAAGTGGGGGAGAGCATCTTATAACCCGAAAGTAGCTTACTGACTGCGGTGGAGCAGGGTCCCAGGGTCGCTGCTGCAGGAAGCTTGTGGCAGCGGCAGGAGTGGGGCGATGCTGTAGGTCCCAGCTTGGTAGGAGGGGGGTGTTCGACAGTGCAGGGGCTATGCCGACATTTTGTGAATGCCCGGAGCCCCCTCACTTTCGACTGTGGGAAAATGGCAGCTGGAGGCGGCGCATGTGCAGACTGAGGTCTCTGCACTGAGATTTCCTCTTCAGAAATATCTATTGCACATGTGCTGCCTACGGTGGCCATTTTTTCCAGAATCCACAACATTGAAGCATAATCGAAAGTCTGGGGACTCCATACTTTCACAAAATGTCGGTGGAGCCCCCACACACACACACCACCTCATACCAGCCTGGGGCCTGCAGCAATGCCCCACTTCTACCTCTGCCGAATACCACCTCCTATCAGCCAGGGGCCCCCAGCATCTCTTCACTCCTACCTCTGCCAAACACCACCTCCTACCAGCCAGTGGCCCGCAGCACCTCCCATCTCCTACCTCCGCCGAACACCACCTCCTGCCAGCCTGGGGCCCGCAGCATCTCCCAACTCCTACCTCCGCCGAACACTACCTCCTTCCAGCCAGAGGCCCCCAGCATCTTCTAACTCCTACCTCTGCCAAACACTACCTCCTACCAGCCAGGGACCCGCATGGCCCCAGTCCTACCTCCGCCAAAGACCACCTCCTACCAGCCTGGGGGCCACAGCATTTTCTGCCTCTGCCAGCTTCCTGCAGCAGTGACCATGCTACCCGAGACCCGCTCAATGTCCCCAGGTAAGCTATTCTAAAAGCTGATTATTATGCATACCACCTTTTTATTAAAAAAAAAAAAATCATCCCTAAGTTTGAGAAGAGTCTTAAAATCTGCAAACGACAGTTTATCACTTTTTCATTGTGACATGATGCACCATCATGCTGGGAAAAAAAAAAAAAAAAAAAAGCATAGCTCACCACCAAATTGCTCCTGGAAAAAATGTTGTCATGTCGGACGCTGTTCACACTAGGGCGTCCGACAGACAGCGGTAGTTCCTCATTCGTCCACTATATGCTCAGTGGCGCCGGCTAGATTGATCCAGATTGTCCGGGGTTAATCTGGCTGGTACTCGGGTTGGAGGCTTAGTCACGCCCATTGCGTTTAAATAGTTTTGCTGGGCTTTGGGCGTTGCCAATTATAGCTTGTGTCTTGTGCCTGGTGATCTCGGTCTGGAGTGGTGGTCTAGGAGAGGAAATATCGTATCTGGTGGTGTATTATCCTTCGTTATATTTCTCCTTCCTATATTTGTATTGTTTTGCCCTGTGCACATTATAGTGTTTTCCTGTGTGTCTGCGGCGTGGAGCGTTTTTTAGTTTTCCCTGTCTGTGCTTTCTGTAGGGGTTGGTGAGAGGTCTTATCACTGGGTGGCGGGTGGAGGTTTCAGCTTGGTACTGAAACAGGAGTCAGGGTCAGGCCTGGCGGCCCAGACATGCACACCATCAGTGTAAACTCTGGGAGATGGACAGACAGGGTTTCCCTAGTTTGAGGGATATTGCAGGGGCCCGGGTAATCAGCTGTAGTCTACCCAGTACCCCCGTGACAAATTTAGATACTATTCCTTATTCATTCCCTTGGATGGTCTCAGGATGCTTTGCTGCTGGCATGACATAGGCTTTTGTAGGTTGGCCTGTTGTCAAGCTGGGTAGCAAAGAAGCCTCGTCTCTCCAAGAAAAAAAAAAAAAGTAAAGGCAGACTGACATTCTGCAGAAAGTACAGGGATTGGACTGCAGAGGACCGTGGTCAAGTTATTTTCTATGATGAATCCCTCTACAGACTGTTAGGGACATCTGGAAGAAAGATTGCCCAGAGAAGAAAAGGTGAGCACTGCTATGAATCCAGTAAAGCATCCTGAGACCATTCATGTGTGTGGTTCCTTTTCATCCATGAAGTGGGCTCGCTCACAGTTCTGCCTAATAACACCGCCATGAAAAAGAATGGGATGAAAACATCCTCCAAAAGAATCTTCTCACAAACATCCAGGAGCAATTTGGTGATAATTTTCCCTGCATGATGGAGCGCCATGTGACAAGGCACAAAGTGATAACCAAGTGGCTTTGTGAACATAACACTGAAATTTTGGGTCCATGGTCAGAAAAATACCCATTGAGAACCTACGGACAACCTTCAGAAAGTGAATGGACAAACAAAAACACATTGTTGTAGACTCCAAGAACTGATTAGGCAAGAACAGGTTGCCAGCCAGGATTTGGCCCAGAAGCCGATATCCAGTATGCCAGGGTACATTGCAGAATTCTTAAAATATAAGGGTCAATGCTATATTCAGTCTTTACATTAACTTGATGCATTTATCAATAAAAGGGTAAAAACTTATGAAATGCTGATATCTGACTGATTCTGAAAACTGAAGTACAATTATGTCCAAGATTACTGAAGCAGCAAACTTTGCAAAAAAACAAAATTTGTGTAAATAGCAAAAATGTTGTCCTCGGCGGTAGGTTTTTATCAGAAATAAGATCATGTGACATCAAAGGAAAATTTTGTTCGTCTATGGGATTTTGCCTACAGAACATGGTGAGAAGAACCCAAGATAGACATACAGCAGGTCAATCTATAGGCATTATGGGAGAGAAAAACGATAACCATAATCTTATAATCTATGTGCTCACCTCCTACTACGTAACATTTTCAATCTAAGAAGTTCGATTTAACATTCAACCTTATGAAGTTTATTAGTAGTCTTAGGAAAATAGCAAAGATGTCACTGTACTAATGGCTGAACTTCTGTTGGATAAATTCATCTTACCAGCAACATCTGACAAATAGGCAGGAAGCCACAATTACCAAGAGAAAGGTCAATAGGAAACTAGAATTATTGTATGCATTTGTTTCTTTTCACCAGAGCACCGTGTTAATCACTTCAGGACCAGGCCATATTTTCCTTTACAGTTATATGAAAAAGCTTGGGCACCCCTATTAATCTTAAGCTTAATGTTTTATAAAAATTGTTTTTTTTTGCAACACCCATTTCAGTTTCATATATCTAATAACTGTTGGACACAGTAATGTTTCTGCCTTGAAATGAGGTTTATTGTACTAACAGAAAATGTGCAATCTGCATTCAAACAAAATTTGACAGGTGCTTAAGTATGGGCACCTCACCCGAAAAGTGACATTAATATTTAGTAGATCCTCCTTTTGCAAAAATAACAGCCTCTAGTCGCTTCCTGTAGCTTTTAATGAGTTCCTGGATTCTGGATGAAGGTATTTTTGACCATTCCTCTTTACAAAACAATTCCAGTTCAGTTAAGTGTGATGGTCGCCGAGCATGGACAGCCCTCTTCAAATGATCCCACAGATGTTCAATGATATTCAGGTCTGGGGACTGGGATGGCCATTCCAGAACAGTGTAATTGTTCCTCTGCATGAATGCCTGAGTAGATTTGGAGCGGTGTTTTGGATCATTGTCTTGCTGAAAGATCCATCCCCTGCATAACTTCAACTTTGTCACTGATTCATGAACATTATTGTCAAGAATCTGCTGATACTGAGCGGAATCCATGCGTCCCTCAACTTTAACAAGATTCCCGGTGCCGGCATTGGCCACACAGCTTCAAAGCATGATGGAACCTCCACCAAATTTTACTGTGGGTAGCAAGTGTTTTTCTTGGAATGCTGTGTTTTTTTGGCCGCCATGGATAACGCCTTTTTGTATGACCAAACAACTCAATCTTGGTTTCATCAGTCCACAGGACCTTCTTCCAAAAAGAAATTGGCTTCTCCAAATGTGCTTTTGCATACCTCAGACGACTCTGTTTGTGGACTGCTTGCAGAAACGGCTTCTTTCGCATCACTCTCCCATACAGCTTCTCCTTGTGCAAAGTGCGTTGTATAGTTGACCGATGCACAGTGACACCATCTGCAGCAAGTTGATGCTGCCGCTCTCTGGAGGTGGTCTGAGGATTGTCCTTGACTGATCTCACCATTCTTCTTTGCCTTTCTGATGTTTTTCTTGGCCTGCCACTTCTGGCCTTAACAACAACTGTACCTGTGTTCTTCCATTTCCTTACTATGTTCCTCACAGTGGAAATTGACAGGTTAAATCTCTGAGACAGCTTTTTGTATCCTTCCCCTGAACAACTATGTTGAATAATCTTTGTTTTCAGATCATTTGACAGTTGTTTTGAGGAGCCCATGATGCCACTCTTCAGAGGAGATTCAAACAGGAGAACAACTTGCAAGTGGCCACTTTAAGTAGCTTTTCTCATGATTGCATACGCCTGGCTATGAAGTTCAAAGCTCAATGACTTTACAAAACCAAAAAAAGTGCTTTAGTAAGTCAGTAAAAAGTAGGTAGGAGTATTTAAAACAAGAAAATGATAAGGGTGCCCATACTTATGCACCTGTCAAATTTTGTTTGAATGCAGATTGCACATTTTCTGTTAGTACAATAAACCTCATTTCAAGGCAGAAACATTACTGTGTCCAACAGTTATTAGATATATGAAACTGAAATAGCTGTTGCAAAAAAAACTATTTTTTAATAAAACATTAAGCTTAAGATTAATAGGGGTGCCCAAACTTTTTCATATAACTGTATATGACTTTTTTTTTCAAGCATATACTTTTAACTGCTCTCAAAGATTACAGAATAATAGGACCTTAAAAAAAAAAAATCACATTGTGTTCCACTTTCTGCAGAAATTTGTATACATTGGAGATTTTTTCGTTTTAGCTTACACAAGCCAGGCTAGAAACAGTAATTTGGACTTGCACAATTTTTTTTGTTTACGTCTTCATGTATTTTACGTACTGTGCCCTTCATAAGGTCTTAAAAGACGTTTGAGGGGTGAAAGTAGGAAATTTAACATTAAAACATCTTTATTAGCAATCTTCTCTGTGACTGGGGCTCGCCCCAGTTAAAGAGGAAGGTCAGCCTCCTGCCTGCATAACAGAGTCCACACCTAGGACCATGACAGGACTTCCTAATCTGTATAGACCGCGCTTACTCAGCACTATATAGAGCGATCAGAAAGGCAAACATGACAATCCTGTCTTCCCTGTGATAGGTGACTACTCTGTCCTCACACAATTTTCTGCACGCTGTTTACCTCTGCAGTGACATTTTAGTACAACCGTGCAGGGGGAAGTGAGAACTGGTTGGATATTTAAAGTCTATGGACGGTCCTTTTGTAGATAAAAGTATTGTCCACTACTAGGACAAACCCTTCTTAAAGAGAGTTGGCACGGGAGGGGAGGAGGGGGGTGTATAAGCTTTATTAGTGTATCGAGGGCTGAATATTTAGCTTAGAAGGGGTTGTCCTAGCAGTGGACAGCCCCTTTAAAAAAGACCTGTCACAAGTTCAAAAATGGCAAGTTTGTGCTGCCGATTTGTTTCTGCTGTCCCCCATGTGGCTCTAGAGATAAGGACTTTTTTAGTGTTAAAGTGTTAAATTTGGTGGTCTTTGCAATGGGGGGAATGGTTCACAGCGTAATAATCCAAAGCAGCATAAAGACACGCTCACAGATAATTCAGTGAGAACCCCCACCCCCATGGCAAAGATCATAAACAGAAGCACAAAATAAAAAGGTGCATATCTCTGGAACGAAGTGGCGGACTTAAAAATAAATAAAATATTGGAATACTCAGGAAAGCAGCCACAATATACTAGAAAAACTGGTCTTTCAACCGAGTGACAGGTCTACCTTTAGGCCAAGTTCCCACAATGAGTATTTGGTGCAATTTTGATGTTGGAGATTTTCTGCATCAATTCATTAAATTGGGTTATTTGCATTTTTCATTGTGTTTGAATGTCGGGTTTTTACCTTCACTTATCACATTTTTCAGCTGCATTTTTTGTGTCTCTTTGGGGGTGTCATTTTAAATAAAACTAGTGCTAATAAAATTGCTTTGTTTTGATAAAACCTTACTGACGGTATGACTTGTATCGGTTTAAAACTTAATAAAATAATAGTTAAAAAAAAACTTTGGTGAAGTATTAATGTGTGGAAAACATGATTTTTCTTGCTGCAGCAACTAAAAAGCCATAAGCGTTTTTATCTTAACCTAAAAATTGTCCTCATTTTATTCAAGGGGAAAATAAAACGCATATTTACCATATGGGGGACTGATGTGTTGTGGATTTTAAAAACGCGTCACAGCTCAGTCTGAGATTCCTTTAAATCCCATACACTTTGCTGGAATATGGAAGTGAGAAGAGGCTGAAATCCCGGGATGATCTGAGTAGTGAGTAGCACGAAGCCATGCACCGCGCCACAGCTGCTCCTCAGGGGGCACCGCTCAGCCACATGAGACCTGACTCACTCAATGACTTGGGTGCATGGCCAGTAACTGGGAACGGGCCTTCCTAGGAAAGCTGCCAGTCTAAGCGTGTGACAATCACTGGACAAATGAGCAAAAAGCTTCGTAAGGGTCTGTGCATATGACATTTTCCCCAGAGTGTGAACCAAAGTTTTCAAATGGAAACTGCTTTAGGAAACCCCAGGTTTTTTTCCCCAAAAAAAAAATATTTTTGTGTTTTTCAGTAATTTTTTTTTTTTTGCATATTTTTGGTAATTGTCAGTTAATTTGTTTTTACATGTTTTCTAACATTTTCGAGGCATCTTTTCATTGCCTTTTTTAATGTCTTTTCAATAAGGCCGGGATCACACACAGCGAGATACGGCAGAGTCTCGCAGGCTAAAACCAAGCTCTGGCGCCGGCACTCCAGAGTGGAGCGTGCGGCCGCATAGCAATACATGGAGCTGCACGCTCCGCTCCGGAGTGCCGGTGCCAGAGCTTGGTTTTAGCCTGCGAGACTCTGCCGTATCTCGCTGTAGTGTGACTCCGGCCTAGCAGAAAGCACTTACAGTTTTTCATGGAAAAAGTCTGGAAAAATTCTCAAAGACGAATGGGTGTTTTCCAGGCCTCTTCCCATTGACATTTATTGTAAAATCTACAGTTGCTTCAGAGAGCAAAATGTCTGAATAGTTGTCAGGTCACTTCTTCTACCACGTGATATCATAGGAAACCTGAAGTTGTTAAGACGCGCTCAAAGTACTGAACAGCAAGTCGTTTTTACATGCATGTCTCTACTCTTTTGACCCTTAAAGGGAATCTGTCAGCAGGTTTTTGCTATGGAATCTAACCGCACTATAATGTAGAGATAGAGATCCTGATTCCAGTGATGTGTCACTTACTGGGCTGCTTGGTGCAGTTTTTATAGAATCCCTGTTTCATCTGTTGTAGATCTAAGACTAATAGCTAAGGCTACTTTCACACTAGCGTTTTTTGCATACGTCGCAATGCGTCGTTTCGGCGAAAAACGCATCCTGCAAAGTTGTCTGCAGGATGCGTTTTTTCCCCATTGACTAACATTAGCGACACATTGCGACGCACTGACACGTCGCAACCGTCGTGCGATGGATGCGTCGTGCTTTGGCGGACCGTCGGCACAAAAAAACGCTACATGTAACTTTTTTTGTGCGACGTGTCCGCTTTTTCCGACCGCGCATGCGCGGCCGGAACTCCGCCCCCACCTCCCCGCACCTCACAATGGGGCGGCGGATGCGCTGGAAAAATGCATCCGCTGCCCCCGTTGTGCGGCGTATACAACGCTAGCGTCGGTAACCTCGGCCCGACGCACTGCGACGGGCCGAGCCCGACGCTAGTGTGAAAGAAGCCTAAGACTGCTGCTCTGAATATAACCCCGCCCCCCACAGCTGTGCTGCATATAGCCCCGCCCCCCACAGCTGTGCTGAATATAACCCCGCCCCCCACAGCTGCGCTGAATATAACCCCCACTCCTGCGCTGAATATAACCCCACCCCTGAACTGAATATAATCCCACCCCCACTGCTGCGCTGAATATAACCCCACCCCTGAACTGAATATAACCACAATCCCACCCCTGTGCTGAATATAACCCCCACTCCTGCGCTGAATATAACCCCCACTCCTGCGCTGAATATAACCCCCACTCCTGCGCTGAATATAACCCCATCCCCACTGCTGCGCTGAATATAACCCCACCCCTGAACTGAATATAACCCCACCCCTGAACTGAATATAACCCCACTCCCACTGCTGCGCTGAATATAACCCCACCCCTGAACTGAATATAACCCCACTCCCACTGCTGCGCTGAATATAACCCCACCCCTGAACTGAATATAACCCCACTCCCACTGCTGCGCTGAATATAACCCCACTCCCACAGCTGCGCCGAATATAACCCTACTCCCACAGCTGCGCTGAATATAACCCCACCCCTGAACTGAATATAACCCCACTCCCACTGCTGCGCTGAATATAACCCCACTCCCACAGCTGCGCCGAATATAACCCTACTCCCACTGCTGCGCTGAATATAACCCCACCCCTGAACTGAATATAACCCCCACTGCTGCGCTGAATATAACCCCACCCCCACTGCTGCGCTGAATGTAAGCCCACCGCTGCACTGAATATAACTCCACCCTCACCGCTGATTGGCAGCTTCCTTAGTACACTGTGAGCTGTCCGCAAGCTGCCAATAAGTGGCAGGGGCAGAGCTACACAGATTAGCCTGGTCACACAGTGATAATGTCTGGCTGATAAAACACTGATTGCATTTAAACCACAACACATCTTAGTAAGTGACACATGCCTAGAATCAGGCTCTCTGTTCTTACTTCATGCTACTCACAGATTAAATAGCAAAAACCTGTTGACAGATTCCCTTTAAGTTAGCGTTTTTTTTACATGGGTTTCAAAGAGATGAGCGCTGATCAATTATAAATATTGAACTGGAGGTCATTTACTGGTTCTTGCCCCATACAGTAT
Organism: Ranitomeya variabilis; assembly: GCF_051348905.1. Classification (NCBI taxonomy): domain Eukaryota; kingdom Metazoa; phylum Chordata; class Amphibia; order Anura; family Dendrobatidae; genus Ranitomeya; species Ranitomeya variabilis. The sequence goes on from NC_135233.1 coordinate 161,864,114, forward strand.
TGTTATTACATTATATCCCCTGTTCACATGATGATTTCATGCCGGCATAAACCAGCCAATCATCAATGAGCGAGTGTTTTGATTGTTCATCAGATGATCGCAGGCTTGTTTACGTAAACTAAGTCAGGAAAGAGCGCTCCTGAAAATGCTCGCTCACTATTCAGCTCATTTAAATGTGCTATTATGTATGTCTTACTTATATTACAGTGTGCTGTAGACCCGGAGTGTGATACAGTGCGCTGAGCCATGTATCTAATCCCAGCGCAAGGTACAATCCGAGGAACGTGAGACAGTGCGCTGAGCATCTAAACCCGGTGCTCGATAGTGCGCTGAGCCATGTATCTAATCCCAGCATGAGATACAAAGTCCCGGAGTGTGATACAGTGCACTGAACCATGTATGTAAGCCCAGCGCCTGATCCAGTGCACCGAGTCGTGTATCTAAGCCCGGCGGTAAATACAATCCAGAGCTAACCCCAGCACAAACGATACAGTGAGTAGCACCATCTGACAGACTCGGTGCCGCCATCTGTTCTCAGTGACCGTCTACGTCAGAGGTGTCAAACTGCATTCCTCGAGGGCCGCCAACAGGTCGTGTTTTCAGGATTTCCTTAGCATTCCACAAGGTGCTGGAATCATTCTGTGCAGGTGATTAAATTATCACCTGTGCACTACAAGGAAATCCTGAAAACATGACCTGTTGGCGGCCCTCGAGGAATGCAGTTTGACACCTCTGGTCTACGTGTCAGTATCACTTCGCAGTCACCAACAAAATGGCTCCGCACTGTGATCCTAAACTTCAACCTTTCTAATTATCATAATTTTACAAAGCCCCCCCGCAGAAGGGGAGGAGACAAGTGATATCACAGACCCTGCCCATTTACTGCAGTCGTAATAGGAGTTCGTTATAAACTAGGATTTCATGGCTAATTTCAGTAGACTAGAGCCTGGCACCCTATGCTAGAGCATCCGATGTGATATGCCAATGACCCTCTGCTCCAGCTCCGCTTCAAGCATGCGCCAAGAGTCAGAGCAACGATCCTCTTACATGAGAGAATCACAGCACGAGTGCAGAGGAGACGGAGAAAGTAATTTCTCCATTACCTGACTTGCCATATATCGGACTGCACTGGGACGACATCTGAGTGCAGTCTGATGTTTCACTTGCACCAGTGGACTTGTATGGGTGTGCGTGAGCTGAGTCTCGCTGCCAATCACAGCATGCTGCCATTAACTCATAATCGGCATTAGAAAATAATCGCAGATCAGAGCTGCCCCATAGAAAAACATTGGGCAGCGTGATATGTGATGTTTTATCGTATAGCACCGTGTTATACAGTAGTGTGACTCCAGCCTTCACATGAAGCTCAGCAAAAGGCTTCAATTACCAAGAACATAGACGTTTGCGAAAACAAAGATGTTCTTAACCACCCACGGCCCCTTCTCAGAGACCCTCACTGACTGGTGGGTGTAAATTCTATCTATGCAACCTATCAGCGCTCCTCGGCTCAGTAACACTACCATTTTCTACTGTTATATTATTTTTGTCCTAAAGAAGTACCCCAACGCCAGAACCTCCCCATCAATTGGTGAAGGTGATATTAGGACCCCCACATAGGTGCCAAGATGCAAGCACTAATCCGGTGTCGTGCACACGGGTATGTGGGGTCAAAGTGTCATAAGCACCTCATCTCAAATGCAGAAATTAGCATAAACGATATTCCACTTTTAAAGGGATTGTCCATTAGTGGATAGCTCCTTAACAGCATAAGCGGAAAAGAATACTTCCCTTCCGAGCCCTCGTCATTCCTTGGATTTCATCCTTACGTCTCCCGCCAGCAATCCTGCGATAAACAATGTTATGGAACCACGGGAGTGATGGAATAGTGAAGGCTGCAGCTAATCAGCGGCCATGTGACATTGCTCCTGCCAGTATAATGGTGGAGGGACGCTGTCAGTCTAGGAGCAAAGTATAGTTTCTTTTATGCTGCACCCTGGGGCTATTCAGAAGGGGTAACGTTGAAGTACAGACAGGAAACCTTTTCAGGGAGAAAAAAAAAAATAAGCCACTGCCATAGAAGTCTGGCATCTGCTTTTTACAGCGAGCTGAGCAGCCCTGGCCAAGAGTCCTATAAATGTGGGAGTACGGTGAAATAGCGGTCCGCAGCCATCTAATGTGTATGGGGGAGTTAGCTCCGCATCCATGCCTGGAAGCACTGTTTAATATAAAGGTGTGTTGCCGGCATAAATATCTATATCACGCCATTATGTACACCTATGTACTGGAAGATTGCCTACAGTCTCCTTAACATTGCTAAGAGGAGCATTTGTACCAGGCTGTGAAATACGTAGGGCAACCTCTGATGCCAACATTGGTGGCACAACATGAAGATAACACTGCAGTTACTGCACATTGCCAAGAGCGGCCCGTGTCCTACTGCCTTACCCCACCCAGCACCTCATGCGCACCACTAGCCTTAGTGCTTCCAATGACTTGGGTCAGGAAACATCAAGTCTAAAAGTTCTGAGAACAAAAAGTCTCCAAGAACTTTCTGTCTTGTGACTAATTGTGACTTATGATTTGACTGTTGAAGAAAAATTGCAGACAATTCTCAGGTTTAAAGAGGAGGCGGCTCACGAATATTTATCACCAATCCTGGAAGTGATAACTGTACGATTGATTGAGGTCTTGAGGAAGGTGTCCTCCGATCCCCATAAGAATGGAGCAGGAGTGGGCAAGCATGACCAATCATCCATAGACACAGGATGGAGCACGGGACCCCCATCCTCAGGGTTGTGGGGTCCTTGCTGAGAAATGACAATAGGTGGGTATATAAATTAGCTGCTGGATAAACGCTTCCTACAGCTGCCAGGTTTCTGTATCCCCTTATAAATGCCGCCTGGGCTTGGCCAAAAAATTGCCAGACACCTACAGAGGCAACTTGTTTCTCGAAGATCAAAAGGTTTGGGGAAATGAAATCTGCACCCTCTGCCGCCATATAGAGGCCTCCATACATCAGATGTTCGGCCATCCTGCCAAACCCCAAGGGCTTGTCCTACAGGCAGGCGTCTATAGCCAGCTCATTATCTCGCCTCAGGGAGTCCGGGGCAGGAGGCCGCCACAACCATCTCTAGATGTCCTCATGGGGTTAGAACAGAAGGAAATGCCCTCGTACCCGAGCTCCGGACTCTGAGGAGGCCAAAAAGGTGTCTCCCCAACAAGATGAGGCCAATACCTAAAGTCATGGTTCCTCCAGTCTCCACGTCCTCCCACTGGGCCATTAATGGAGTAACAGAACAGTAGTATCAGGTAATAAGCGCGGCCCCGTCCTAATGGGTGAGTGCAGTGACCACTGGGATAGTGGGGGAGAGGGGCTATAGGTGGCACCGGGGCGCAGACACTGCCCATCTCCCACCACGGTACCGTTTATGGTGCCGCCTGGAGCATACGATCCCATGTGTCGGGATCAGCTACAACCACCGACTATAGGACACAAGAATCAGGGATGGGGAGAGGTCACACGTTCTGGGCACCTACCCAGACTGCTCAGTCCACAGCATGAGCCCGGGGCGCCTGCACTGTCATGGACTGCACAGGGAGGACAACGCTGCAGAAAGGGGAAGCGGCCCGGCCATCTGTCAGCAGGAGCCACAGGCGGCACTTACCCGCACAGCTCGGCCGGCGGGCCCACAGACTGCCCGGTAACCCCGCAGAGGAGCAGCCACACAGCGGCAAGTCCCGACATTCCCGGAGGGGTCATGCTGCGGCCGAATACAGGACGGAGCCCCGGCGCAGTAGTAGCAGCGGCAGCTTACAGCAGAGTCATGTGATCGTCACCTGACAGCTCCGCCTACTGCCGGCACATGATCTAGAGGCAGCTCCTCAGCGCCCTCTAGGGGGAGATGAGATTAACGTTTCTGCTTTTTCTTTTAGGTCTTTTTTCTACATCTTTTCGTTTCCGTGATTTAAACAAAATCGATTGCAAATGTGTTATTTTTGATGTGGAAATTATCAGAAATCCCTTTTTAGTTTAAACAGATTTTTTTTTACTTGTAGTTGAGAAGTATAAATAATCACTGGCATAAGCAGAAAAAGTGATTAGCGCACCACCCTAGAGAAAAAGTGATGTACTACAGTCAGGCCAAGGGCAGACATCACATTGGTGCAGCTGCAGGTGCCCTTAGGGTATGTGCAGACGATCAGTAATTGCTGCGTTCAATAGACGAGCATGCTGCGTCCCTAGAGCTGCCACTTCTGCATCGCATGGAGCAGGCGTTAAAGGGGTTTTTTAGGCTGTTCACAAATGTCTGCTGCAAAGGAGTATCTAGGCTATCCGGCATCCAGGGCATGAGTTCAGATGGGCCCCCTCACCCAAGCAGACAGGGAGCTCCCTCCCTCTGCGATGCTCCTCGATGTCCCTATTGACAGGAGCATCAGAGGGCTAAATGTCTTGGGTGTTGCTACATGGTGTCAGCACTCACATAGAGCTGACACAGCACCTGATCACAGCGGCGCTCAGTGTGAGCCTGCGCTATCGCGGCGCTGTACATACACTTCTCTTTGTGGGAATACAGCTCACGCAGAGCAGTATATAAACGGAGCATGTCAGGAAGGGGTTAAAAACAGGCAAATGTTTTGCCTCACAAAAACAATCAGCTGTGACCCCCTGCTGTTCTGTCTGTATCCTTTTTTGCTTCCTCCCCTGACCAGGAGCTGTGATATGATCAGACCATGTTCCTGTACGGTAAGACACCGCCATTACACAGTACACAGCAGGGGCACATGTATAAAATTATCTCAGCACAGGAACATTTAACCCCTTCCCGACATGAGCCTTACTAGTACGGCTCTGCGATTGTGCTGTCTCACGCTAGCACCAATCGTTGGACTTTATCCACTCTGATGCCGCAGTCAGTAATGACAGCGACATAGAGGGGCATTGCACAGGGAGGGGACTCCCTGCACGCTTCCTTCAGGACAACGTGATGTGATCACATTGTCCTGATGGCCTCCATGGAGACCACCGGCTCCAAGATGGCTGCAGGGTCCTTCCGGGTCCTGCAGGGAAGGTGACTTGTGAGCAGGCACTGGCATGCCTCCTTCTCTGCAGTGCAGAGCGTCAGATCAGCGATCTGATATAATGCACTGATGTCCCATACTAGGACAATGTAATAAAAAGTAAAAAAATAAATACAATTTACAAAGTGTAAAAATATATTTAAAAAAAAAATCCCTAAATAAATAAAAATAAATAAATATTTTTTCAATAAATACATTTAATCATGTAAATTTAAAAAAAAACAATAAAAGTATACATATTTGGTATCGCCGCATCCGTAATGACCCGACCTATAAAACTGTCCCACTAGTTAACCCATTCAGTGAACACCATAAAAAAAATAAAAACGAGGCAAAAAACAATGCTAAAACATCATACCAGCAAACAAAAAGCGCAAAAAAATGCGATGAAAAAGATGGATGTAAATAAAAATGGTACCGCTGAAAACGTCATCTTGTCCCGCCAAAAAAAAGCCGTCATACTGCTCCATCAGCAGAAAAATAAAAAAGCTATAGTTCTCAGAATAAAGCGATGCAAAAATAATTATTTTTTCTATAAAATAGTTTTTATTGTGTAAAATTAACGATATAAATGAGGTATTGATGTAATCGCACTGACCTAAATACCAAATTTACCACACGAGGAATGGTATTAAAAAAAAAAAAAAAGCAACTCCTGAATTTCTGGTTTTTGTTCATTCTGTCTCCCAAAAATCAGAATAGAAAGCGATCAAAAAATGTCATGTGCCCGAAAATGGTACCAATAAAAATGTCAGGTTGTCCCGCAAAAAAACAAGCCATCACATGATTCTGTCTGCGAAAATATGAAAAAAATTATAGATCTCAAAATATGGTGATGCAAAAACTAGTTTTCGTAATAAAAAGTGTTAAACATAAAAATCCGATATAAATCTGGTATCGCTGTAATCACACCGACCCAAAGAATAAAGTCACCTAATCACTTATACCGCACGAGGGACAGCATAAAAAATAAATAAAACCAATTCTTCACATGCTGTTGATTTTTTTCATTCTGCCTCCCAAAGATAGCAGTAAGGCTCGACGCACATTTATCCTGCGCTCTGCGCTAATCGCTTGCACCGGGATTTCCGTGTAAATCTCTGAAATATGTGATTCTGAAATATGTTGGAAAATTCCCTAGAATGAGGCAGCTGGAGGCACTGTGAACACCATAAGACCTGTGATCCGACGGTGTCGGTCTTTTTTAGGATTGCATAAAAGTGCAGTCGACCACAGTTTTGTGCACTTCTGAAAAGGTCAGAAGGAGTCCCGTGTAACTCTGCAGCCTCATTATAGTGAATGGATCGGGGGTTTCATCTGTCACATCACTCGGAGATTTAGATGGAAACTAAGTGCTGAGCGAAGAGTGCCAGATAAATGTGATCCCAAACGTTATGTAAAATATTCCCGATAAAAGCTTCAACTCAATCCACAAAAAAAGCAAGTTCCCACTCAGGTCCGTCATCTGTCATATAGGGGTCTTCCACGTTACTGGTAGTACAAAGACTCTGAAAAAGAGAAATGGTTACTCGCTCCCTAAAATAAATTCAGCAAATTCTTTGCTCGCAAATCCAAATGCCCCCTTCCCTTCCGAGCCCCAGTGTGCCTAAAAAACATTTAGCGCTCATATGTTTGGCATTTCTGTAGTGATGAGAGCCCCCCTACTTTACAGGTGTGTGTCTCCAGAAACATGAGCTGGGCATAATGTACTGGTCACTACAACGGCAATTTTCACTCCGCAACATCCACTACTGCTTGTTTCTGGAAAACAACCACGGAGTCAAAATCTTCACTACATCTGTAGTTAAATTCACATAAGGTTATAATTTGCAAAATGGGGTCCCTTATGTGGGGTTCTGCTGTTCTGAAACCTCAGGGGCTCTGCCAATGTGACATGGCACCCTCAAACAAGTGCAGCAAAATCTCGACTGTAATATGGCGCTACTTCCCTTCTGCGCTTTGCACTGTGCCTCAAAAGTAGTTTTTGACCACATATTGGGTATCGGTGAACTTTGGAGTCCATTTTCTCCTGTTACTCCTATGAAAATACAAAATTTGTAGCTTAAAAAAAAATATATTTTTGTGGGAAAAATTTTATTTTTTTTAAATTTTCATGGCTTAACGTTATAAACTTCTGTGACGCACCTGTGGGTTCAAGATGCTCAATACACATCTTGATAAGTTCCATAAGGGGTCTAGTTTCCAAAATGGTGTCACTTGTGGGGGCTTCCACTATTTAGGCACATCAGGGGCTCTCCAAGCACGACATGGCAACCGCTAATTATGCCAGCAAATTTTACATTCAAAAAGTCAAATAGTGCTGCTTCCCTTCCGAGTCCTGCCGTGCGCCCAAACAGTAGATATTCCTCACATATGGGGTATCTGTGCACTCAGGAGAAATTGCACAACAAATTTGTGTGGAGCAATTTCTCTTCTTACCTTTATGAAAATGCAAAATTTAGAGCTAAAAAAATATTAATCTGGGAAAAATGTGATTTTTTTTTTCTATTTTCACGGATTAACGTTATAAACTTTGAAGAACCTGTGGGTTCAAGGTGCTCAATATACATCTAGATAAGTTCCCTAAGGACCTAGTTTCCAAAATGGTGTCACTTGTTGGGGTTTTCTACTGTCTAGGCACATCAGGGGCTTTCTAAACGCGACATGGCAACCACTAATTATGCCAGATATTTTTACATTAAAAAAATTAAATAGTGCTCCTTCCCTTCTGAGCTCTGCCATGCACCCAAACAGTAGTTTTCCCCACATATGGGGTATTGGCATGCTCAGGATAAATTGCACAACAAAATTTATGGTCCTCTTTCTCCTGTTACCCTTGCAAAAGAAAAACAAAAATAGGTCTAAAGGAAAACTTTCTTTTGTGTGTAAATGTTTATTTTTTTTCTTCCACATTCCAAAAATTCCTGTGAAGCACCTGAAGGGTTAATAAAGTTCTTGAATGTGGTTTTGAGTACCTTCAGGGGTGCAGTTTTCAGAATGGTGTCATTTTTGGGTATTTTCTGTCATATAGCCCCTCAAAGTCACTTCAAATGTGAGGTGGTCCCTAAAAAATATGGTTTTGCAAAATTTTTGGTCAACTTTTAACTCTTATAACTTCCTAACAAAAAAATTTTGTTTGTACAATTTTGCTGATGTAAAGTAGATATGTGGGAAATGTTATTTATTAACTAGTTTGTGTGACATGACTCTGATTTAAAGCCATGAAAATTAAAAGTTTGAAAATTGCTAAATTTTCCAAATTTTTGCCAAATTTCCTTTTTTTCACAAATAAACAAAAGTCATATCAAATAAATTTTACCACTCATAAAGTACAATATGTCTTAGAAAACATTCTCAGAATCACAGGGATCCATTGAAGCGTTCCAGAGCTATTACCTCATAAAATGACAGTGGTCAGAAAAATTGGCCCGATCGGGAAGGTGAAAACAATCTTCGGGGCGAAAGGGTTATTTTAAAAGCATCAAATTGTGGAAGTTATTTTTATTCCAAGATCAATTGATTAAAATGTACTTTGTTTGGGAGACAACCCCTTTAGGTGTGGTTTGGGCACACTGTGGAGCTCAGAAGGTGGGGCCATTGGATTTCTGAGAGTGGATTTTGCTGGATAGTGTTTTTGGGAGCCATGTCTCTTTTCCAGTGACTTTGAACTACTACGAATATAGAAAGTCTATGTTTTTCCATTACCAGACAACAAATCTAAGACGGAGCATATTTTTGGCAGAATCAGATGCAGTTTTTATTTGTATGTGTCTTTTGGGAGTACATAACATTTTTAAGTTACTACTTTATCCAATATTTAAAAAACGGAATGAACAAACATACAGAAATTCTGGAATTGTTTTAAATTTTTTAAGCAATTTTTCACTGTTTACCGTGTGGTAAACATGATTATATGACTTTATCCTTTGGGTCAGTATGACTACAGTGAGGTGCCAGGGTTATGTAGTATTTTTGTAATTTGCTCACATCCGCTGGCGTGGCTGTCTTTAGAAAGACTGTATAGACCAGGGCTCATACCAGTGAACGCTCGCTCTCTCTGTGGGCAGAACACTACTCAGACAATACAGGGTGAGGGTAAAACAGTGTGGCATTACTTTATTGAACCAACACACAATAGTATATACAAGTGCATCTCTCTAAATTAGAATATCATCAAAAAGTTAATTTATGTCAGTTCTTCAATACAAAAAGTGAAACTCATATATTATCTAGAGTCATTACAAACAGAGGAATGTATTTCAAGTGTTTATTTCTGTTAATGTTGATGATAATGGCTTACCGCCATGAAAACCCCAAAATCATTTTCTCAGTAAATTAGAATACTTCATAACACCAGCTTGAAAAATGATTTTAAAATCCGAAATGTTGGCCTACTGAAACGTATGTTCAGTAAATGCTCTCAATACGTGATCAGCCTGTGGCACTTCTGAGGTGTTATGGAAGCCCAGGTTGCTTTGATAGCAGCCTTCAGCTCGTCTGCATTGTTGGGTCTGGTGTCTGTCATCTTCCTCTTGATGATACCCCATAGTTAAGGTCAGATGAGTTTGCTGACTAATCAAGCACAGTGATGTTTTTAAACCAGGTATTGGTACTTTTGGCAGTGTGGACAGGTGCCAAGTCCTGCTGGAGAATGAAATTTCCATCTCCAAAAAGCTTGTCGGCAGAGGGAAGCATGGAGTGCTCTAAAATTTCCTGGTAGACGCCTGCGCTGACTTTGGTCTTGATTAGAGATGGGCGAACCCAAACATTAAAGTTTGGCGTCCGTACCAAACAATTATTGTACGGGCACAGACATTGAATATGGACTTCACCAGGAAGTCTGTGTTACTTTTTGGGTTCGGCTGCCCGAACACTGGGTGCTTGTCGCACTGTCATGTGCATGACAGCGCGGAAAACACTGCTTCTGACTGGCGGTGAAATTATCCCCGCCGGTCAAAGAGCCACGGTCCCAATGCTGTCAAAAGATGGGACAACTGCTCCCATCATCCGACACTTGCTGCCACTAATAACAGCGAGAGCAAGAGCGGAGGATGGGAGTATTCATCAGCCGCTCAAATAATTTGAAAAAAAAAAAAAACCGTTGTGGGTTCCTCTGTATTTTTGTTAACCAGCCAGGCAAAATTCACAGCTGGGGGCAACCCTCAGCTCTCAGCTTCAGCAAGGCTAGTTATCAAGAATAGAGGGGTCCACATGCCACATTTTTTAATTATTTAAATAAATTATTTAAAAAAAGGTGTGGAGTCCACCATTTTTGACAACCAACCTTGCTAAAGCTCACAGCTGGGGGCTGGTATTATCAGGCTGGTAAGGGGCCATGGATATAGCCCCCCAGCCTAAAAATTGTCGCCCAGAAAAGGCACATCTATTAGATGCGCTAATTCTGGCGTTTTGCCCTGCTCTTCTCACTTGCCCTGTAGCGATGGCAAGTGGGGTTAATATCTGCGGGGTTGATGTCACCTTTCTATTGACAGGTGACATCAAGCCCACAGCTTAGTAATGGAGAGGCATCTATAAGACACCTATCCATTACTAATCCTAATCATAAGTCCTTTATGTGATGCGGCTGCAGTGCAGTTTAGCGCAACCTCCACCAGGGGGTGCTGGTGAGGGAAGAGAGACTGCACCATCACAATGTAGCAACTCTGAGCAGCCACACAGGGGTCACAGGTAACGAAAGAGTGGTCAGACGAGCAGAGTCAGAAACTGTCAGGAGCTGAAGTACAAAAGAAAACAACCCTAAAATGTCTTTATTAATAAATATAAAAAAAAAAAAGGTCAACACTCAAAAGAAATATATATTACCGTCACCAAACTGAGGCTGGGTTTTGGTACAGAGGTACAAATCTGGATAATGCCAGACAAAATGGTACATAAGCCTGATATGGCCCTAGTAGGTTCCTTCAGAGCTGTACTGTGAACATTTTGATTACCTTTTGTGCATTACTGCCCTTTTCCAAGATGGCATCTTTGGTCTCATGTCCACTGTGTCTTCCTGCTATATAACTCAACCCCAGCCTTTAGTCTGTGCTAGAGTATTCTGCCTTGCATCCAGCTCCTGATGACTCCCTGGCTTTGCACCTGCACCTGCTCCTGTGAACCTGTGTGGAGATCCTGCTACTCAGCTCTGAGCTTCTGGTGCATACATCGGTTTCCAGTAATCCTCCATCTGGCTGCTTGTGTTTGTTTCCATCTGCATTTGCTGGACATGTAAGCTGTTGCTGCTCTGCTTAAACCTGAGACTTTTACCCAGGCCTCCCTGGTTGTGCTAAGATATTATTTGAACTGCCTTATAAGCATATCTATCTGTGTTTGGACTAAAACAAGGACTTATTCGTGTCAAGTATCCTCAAGAATAATTGTGCTTCATAGACTTTCTGTGTGATTGCATTTTCCTCTGAAGTTTCCTATAGACTGCTAAGCTGCGTTTAATATTTACTCCAAGTGTTGTGGACTTGAGTTTCTCTCTGCACCTGTTTGAATCACCGTGTGATAATATAGACTTTACCACTTATAAAACTGTGTCCTGTAGTTATTATTATTATTATTATTTATTATTATAGCGCCATTTATTCCATGGCGCTTTACATGTGAGGAGGGGTATACATAAGACAATGTAGTTGTCTTGTTCCATGCAAAGAGTCTCCTGAGTTATCCCTTATAACCATTACAGGATACTCTAGCTTTAAAAGAGGAGACTGCTGGAACAATGACTGCAGAAAGCAGACTAGAGCAGGTGTTCTCCATAATTAGATCACTGCAGAAAGATGTGGAAGATCTGCAAAAGAAGTTTGGAAGCTTTGAACACAATCACACAAGTGTTTGGACAAACTTTGCAGGACTTAAGCAATAGCATGGCAGCCCAGGAAAAAATACTTGCTGGCATAGAGTCCCAGTATGGACGGGCTTTTCAGGACATAAGCACGCAAATGGCTGCACAAGCGACTTTACCATCTGGGCAACCGCCATCAGCTAGCCCACCTAAGTTGCCCCCATTCAGATTTAATGGTGATCGCGACAAATTTCGTGGCTTTGTGAATCAATGTATGCTATATTTTGATGTGCATGCTGACCGTTTTCCTAATGATAGATCCAAAGTATTGTGTGTAATAATGCTGCTGACCGCACGAGCGCTCGCCTGGGCGAATCCGATGATTGAGTCTCGTGACCCGCGGTTAAATAATTTGGACGATTTTTTTGGCCGCTATGGCATTAATGTTTGATGACCCTAATCGCCGTGCAACCGCGGAATCTGCTTTATTGTCTTTACGCCAGGCTAAACGTTCTGTTATTGAGTATGCTACTGAATTCAGGAGATTAGAGGTTGATACTAATTGGGACAGTTATGCACAATTACCTATTTTTAAAGGGGTCTGTCTAGCATTGTAAAGGATGAATTCACTCGCTCTGAATCACCACAAGAGCTAGAAACATTTATAAAGCATTGTGTGTGCATTGACATTCGCCTTACTGAGCGTAGGCAGGAGAAGTTTGCTGCATATAACCGTAGTTCTAACTTTTCCCTTCCTTCCAAAGAGCCTGCAGGTAAAACATCTTGAGAGGTGGAGGAGGTGCCCATGCAAATTGATTCTGTTCAGAGGCTCGAGAGTAATGATCGCCGGGAGCATCACCTTCGAGAAAGTCTATGTTTTTACTGCGGCCAGTCAGACCACTTTCTAATCAACTGTCCCAAGTGTCCCAAGCGGCCTAACAAGGTGCTAGCAGCAGTAGGGGAGTATGACAACTATGATGATGAATCTGACATCTCTGAATGTAGCCTGCCTTTAAACGCTGTATTCCATTCACTTTCTATGACTTCACCAGCCAAGGAGCTAAATGAAAAGAACTCTCACTGTTCTCTCCCAATTAAGATCCTGTGTACAGGACAGTGGATTTCCAGTGCAGCTATGATTGACTCTGGTGCAGGTAGCAATTTTATGGATATCGCATTTGCCAAGGAACATGGTATTGAAATTCAGCAAAGAACCTCTCCAATTACCATGGAAACAGTGGATGGGTCACCTTTAATCTCCGGGCCTGTGGATCAGGAGACCGCACCCCTTGAGATTTTGTTGGAGCCTAATCATCAAGAGCAACTCTCTTGTTAATTTCTTCTCCTCATTTTCCTGTGATTTTAGGCATCCCTTGGCTGCGTTCTCAGAATCCAACTATCAACTGGGAGACCAAGGAGATTATCTTTCCAACAAGGAGCAACTCAGCATTAACTGAAGCTGTCCCCGAGTCCACAGCTACGGAACCACTGGTACAGGTATTTACTTTACCTTCAGCATATAAAGAGTTCTCTGACATCTGTGACAAGAAGAATGCAGATGAGCTTCCTCCACACAGGCATTATGACTGTCCAATTGAGTTGCTTCCTGGGGCAGCTATTCCTTTTGGTAACGTATATCCTTTGGCGGCACCTGAGCTTCAAGCCTTAAAAGAGTATATTGATGAAAATCTGGCCAAAGGCTTCATACGTCCTTCTTCTTCACCAGCAGGGGCACCTATATTTTTTGTAAAGAAGAAGGATGGGTCCCTGAGACCCTGTGCTGACTATCGGGAACTCAATAAGGTAACCGTACGGAATCGTTACCCTTTGCCTCTGATTCCTGAATTACTGGAAAGAGTCCGCCATGCTAAGGTGTTCTCTAAAGTGGATCTTCGTGGGGCTTATAATTTGGTGCGTATTCGTCCAGGGGATGAGTGGAAGACAGCATTCCGATGCCGGTATGGACACTTTGAATCTCTTGTGATGCCCTTCGGGCTTTGTAATGCCCCTGCAATGTTTCAACATCTTGCTAATGGCATTTTCAGAGATTTGTTGGACCAATTTGTGGTGATCTATTTGGACGATATTCTAATCTTTTCTGACTCTCTACAGGAACATGAAGAACATGTCAAAGCTGTTTTAAGACATCTGAAAGAGAACCATCTGTATATCAAGCCGGAGAAATGCGAGTTCCATCGTTCTGAGATACAGTTCTTAGGTTATATCATCTCTCCCCAGGGGCTGAACATGGAATCTGGTAAGATTCAGGCTATCTTTGACTGGCCGGTACCCGAGAACGTTAAGGAGGTCCAACGTTTTATTAGTTTTGCAAATTTCTACAGACGCTTCATTCGAAATTTTTCTGATATTGTCCGTCCCATTACTTCCTTGACAAAGAATGAAAAGCCCTTTAAGTGGTCATCACAGGCTCAAGAAGCTTTTGATCGGCTTAAGATCTGTTTCACCTCAGCACCGCTGTTGATACACCCAGATCCAACACTTTCTTTTTTTTTTTTTTTTTTTATTCGTTTATTTATTAATCACAAATAAATACAGTATACATATTCGTCTTTGTTATTGGCTTGCATGGTTACATTTGCAAGAAACGAAAAAGACAGAGCATACATATGTTAATCATTTACATATAAAAACATATATGTGAAATTATGGAACTGTCAGTACGTAAAGTTCCTAAACTACAACTAAACTAAGCCTCTAGAACTACTACTACGCCGCCCTTTAACAGTAACATTATGCTCTCCATTGCGCAGTTTCTGCAAAACAAGAGATCAAATAAACTATATCTTTATCAATTGGTTAGGTCACAGAGTGAGATGGGAGGTATTCCATCTATCCCAGACTTTATAAAATTTGCCCGGGCAACCCCTATTCTGATAAAGTGTACACTCATATGGGACAATCGTATTCACCAACTCGATCCAGGTCCCAAGGGAGGGGGGTAAGTTTCCCATCCACCGCAACGCCAACATCTTCCGTGCCAGAAATAGCGTTTCTCGTAGAAAAATCCCAACATAATGTTCCCAAGCCTCCTCCTCCCACACTCCGAACAGACAAACCAAGGGTTCAAGAGGAACCGGGATTGACAGCAGAGAAGTCAATAACGACGTTACCTCCCTCCAATATTGAAAAATAATGGGGCACTGCCATATCATATGTATGAAATCGGTGTCTGGCGAATGGCAATGCAAACATTCCGATGTCGAATATCGACCCATCCGAAATAGTCTAATTGGAGTCAGATATGACTGATGAATTATGTACAACTGGGTCATCTTATTATTAATTGACGGGGATACTTTAAGGGGGAAGTCTAGAATTTCTTCCCATTCTTCATTTTGCATATCAGGGATAAGTCCCTCCCACTTGCCCCTAACCGAATCTATAACGGAGTTCGTTCCCATCGATAACAGATATGTGTACAGAGATGAAATAAGACCCTGAAGTCCCAACACTTTCTTTCATTGTGGAGGTGGACGCTTCTGATAATGCCTTGGGGGCTATTCTCTCCCAAAGAACTGGAGAGAAGGGTCTGCTACATCCTTGTGCTTTCTTTTCCCCGTAGACTAACCTCAGCAGAGAAGAATTACGATGTGGGAGACAAGGAATTGCTGGCTATTATTGCGGCTTTCAAGGAATGGAGGCATCATCTGCAAGGAGCTGCACAACAGATCGTAGTGCTTACAGACCGTCGCAAATTAAGAGTTCCTCAGATCCGCTAGATGTCTTTCTCCTCATCAGGCTCGTTGGAATTTATTTTTAAATCAATTTAATTTTGTTATCTCGTACCGTCCAGGTTCTCGTAATGGGAAGGATGATGCTTTATCCCGAATCCATGCTGCGGATTCCGTACCTGGAGCCTCGTCCAAGACCATTCTATCTGATGCCAATTTCATCGGAGTTATCCACGATCTGGACTTGTGGAAGGAGTGCAGGGAGGCTTATGACGGTGATGTATTTCTGGCCAACCCACCTGTTGATATTAATCTTGTCTTTAAGGGTGGCATGTGGTTCAGAGATCGACGTATCTACGTCCCTGAGGTTGTCCGTCTGCAGATCCTCAAGTTGGTACATGACTCCAAGTTGGCTGGTCACAGGGGGGTACAGAACACACAAGAATTCCTAAGCCGATTTTTCTGGTGGCCAACTTGCCTGAAGGATACTAAGGACTATGTTCTCTCTTGCGAGGTATGTGCTCATTACAAGACTCCTCGTGTGGCACCTACAGGTCTCCTGTAACCATTACCTGTTCCGTCCCAACCTTAGGGGTCTATATCAATGGACTTTATTGTGGAGATGCCTACATCGGGGGGCATGAATACGATCATGGTAGTAGTTGATCGCCTGACTAAAGCCGCTCATTTTATTCCATGCACCGGCCTCCCCTCAGCTGAGGATACAGTGATCTTGGTTATTCAGAATGTCTTCCGGCTGCATGGGGTCCCGGATGAGATCATCTCTGACCGTGGCGTACAGTTTACTTCAAGATTCTGGAAGGGGTTTTGCTCTGCACTCAATATTAATGTCTGTCTCTCTTCCGCTTACCATCCCCAGACAAATGGTCAGACTAAGCGTACCAACCAGACGTTGGAACAATATCTAAGATGCTATGTTGGCCATCTCCAAGATGATTGGTTGGAATTACTGCCGTTAGCCGAATTTTCATACAACAATTCTCAGAGCGCCTCCACTAAGTTCACTCCTTTCTTTGCCAATCTAGGTTATCATCCATGTATCCAACCTAGGTCTCCGATTAATTCTCCGGTTCCAGCAGTTGAGGAAAGGCTGACTGAGATGAGGCAAAATCTGGAGGTTCTGAAGGAATCCCTGACCTCGGCTCAAGAACGTTATAAGAGATCGGCTAATAGATTCCGTAAACCTGTACCCATGTTCAAGGTAGGAGATTCCGTGTGGTTATCAACTAAGAATCTGAAGTTAAACGTTTCTTCACAGAAACTTGGACAGAAATTCATTGGTCCTTTCAAGATCAACGGTATTGTGAGCTCTGTGGCCTGCCGGCTGAAGCTGCCTAGGACTATGAAGGTACACCCAGTTTTTCATGTATCTTTACTAAAGCCTGTATCTCCTAATACCTTCCAGGGACGTGTTGTGCCACCTCCGCAGCCTGTGGTGATTGATGGGCAAGAACAATTTGTGGTGGAGGAAATTATTGATTCCAGGATTTGCAGGAATCGGCTCCAATATCTTATAAGATGGCAGGGATATCCCCCTGAGGAAGACTCTTGGGAACCTGTGGAAAACATAAATGCCCAACAGAAGATCTCTCGTTTCTCAGATTCCCTGAGAAACCAGGTCCAGGATTGTCCTGAGGCCGCTTCTAAGGAGGGAGTAATATCAGGACTCTGAACATTTTGATTACCTTTTGTGCATTACTGCCCTTTTCCAAGATGGCGTCTTTGGTCTCATGTGCACTGTGTCTTCCTGCTATATAACTCCACCCCAGCCTTTAGTCTGTGCTAGAGTATTCTGCCTTGCATCCAGCTCCTGATGACTCCCTGGCTTTGCACCTGCACCTGCTCCTGTGAACCTGTGTGGAGATCCTGCTACTCAGCTCTGAGTTTCTGCTGCATACATCGGTTTCCAGTAATCCTCCATCTGGCTGCTTGTGTTTGTTTCCATCTGCATTTGCTGGACATGTAAGCTGTTGCTGCTCTGCTTAAACCTGAGACTTTTACCCAGGCCTCCCTGGTTGTGCTAAGATATTATTTGAACTGCCTTATAAGCATATCTATCTGTGTTTGGACTACCAAGGACTTATTCGTGTCAAGTATCCTCAAGAATAATTGTGCTTCATAGACTTTCTGTGTGATTGCATTTTCCTCTGAAGTTTCCTATAGACTGCTAAGCTGCGTTTAATATTTACTCCAAGTGTTGTGGACTTGAGTTTCTCTCTGCACCTGTTTGAATCACCGTGTGATAATATAGACTTTACCACTTATAAACCTGTGTCCTGTAGTTGTCTTGTTCCATGCAAAGAGTCTCCTGAGTTATCCCTTATAACCATTACATGTACCTTCATGACAGTGGAGGTTGGCACCCTAAGTTCGACACGGCGCCCCCTCTCCATGGCGGCTGTCCCTTCTGTCCCTAAAGACCCTGTCAGCTTCCCGCACCCAACACCCAACACCATGCACACACGTACCTTGCTTACTCTGGCTTCAGAGACATTTTGATTAACTTTCCCTAATACAGGGATGAACAATATAATTTGGTCATATAATAATGACTAGCTTATGTGAAGGACTGACAATAGTTGTCCACTTTGGACATCGTGGACTTCAGTTTGCCCTCATATTCATTAGAGATATATATACAAATTCTGTGGCTATCAATAGCATGAACTTTTTGGAAGTGCATCTGAACAGCAAGGTGGATTGCTGTTGAGGGGAGATAGAGAAAAAAAAAATAAAATCTATAAATCTTCAGCACAGCGAGTGTGAGCGAGCTGAGTGTGACCTGAGCGTAAGTGTGAACGGCGGTAAGTGTGTGACTTGTGATTCAGTGAAGAGGTATTTGGAAGGCCTTTAACAAATACCTGTGTGAATTTGTGTGAATTGCTGAATTGGGAGTAGCTATATTCACAAGGTGTTAACTTAGGGTGGGTGGTCATAATTAAGGGTTTATAAGGGGCAGCTGTTTGGGGCTCAAGTCCTTTTTGGAAGTGCATCTGAACAGCAAGGTGGATTGCTGTTGAGGGGAGATAGAGAAAAAAAAAATAAATCTATAAATCTTCAGCACAGCGAGTGTGAGCGAGCTGAGTGTGACCTGAGCGTCAGTGTGAACGGCGGTAAGTGTGTGACTTGTGATTCAGTGACTTTGGAATCAGGGAGTTTCCAAGGGAGGAATTGCTTCTGTTTTTTTTTTTTTTGTTGGTTTAATTAATACTTTGTATTTATTTTTAATTAACGTTTCTGTGTGGTGCAATCCCCATTAGGAAATGTGCTCCACAATTGTTAATGCCATCCAGTGTACATCTTGCCACATGTATGCAGTCCTTGACCAGCCGGTCGAGGGTGCATACTGCTGTGCGAGATGTGAGCACATTGTGCATTTGGAAACCCAGATACTGGATCTAAATGTGCAGCTGGCAACACTGAGATCCATAGACAACATGGAGAGGAGTCTTCTGCTCACAGAGCAGACGCTCAATGGGATAGATGAGGAGGGGGATGGTAGGATGGAGCTGCAGGACAGTGTGGCAGTTAGCTGGGTGACAGATAGAAGGCGGGGTAGAGGGAAGAGTGCCAGGGAGGCTAGTCCTGATCTGGCACACCCCAATAAGTTTGCTAAGTTGGCAGATGAGGGGGGTGCCAGTACAGGGGTAGCACTGCTGCAGCCAGGCATGTCCTCTGAAAGCCGGAGGAGTGACTGCTCCAGTAAGGAGGGAAAAAGGAGAGCAGGGCAGGCCAGACAGGTGCTGGTAGTGGGGGACTCAATTATTAGGGGAACAGATAGGGCAATCTGTCACAAAGACAGGGATCGTCGGACGGTGTGCTGCCTACCTGGCGCTCGAGTCCGACACATCGCTGATCGGGTGGACAGATTACTGGGAGGGGCTGGCGAGGACCCAGCGGTCATGGTGCACATTGGCACAAATGACAAAGTTAGAGGTAGGTGGAAGGTCCTTAAAGATGATTTCAGGGAATTAGGCTGCAAGCTGAAAGCAAGGACCTCCAACGTGGTATTTTCCGAAATACTGCCTGTACCACGTGCCATGCCAGAGAGGCAACGGGAGATTAGGGAGGTTAATAAGTGGCTCAAGAATTGGTGTAGGAAGGAGGGGTTTGGGTTCCTGCAGAACTGGGCCGACTTCTCAGTTGGCTACAGGCTCTACGCTAGGGACGGGCTGCACCTCAATGGGGAAGGTGCAGCTGTGCTGGGGGAGAAAATGGTTAGAAGGTTGGAGGAGTGTTTAAACTAGGGATTGGGGGGGAGGGTATTCATTTTATAGGAGGGGAAGATAGTGCAGATAGAGACCTGGGCACAAATAAGGAAGTTGGGGGTGGCGGTGGCATGGGGGGTGGGGTTAGAACAGTTAGTAATTTAAGAAAGAATAGAGGTACAGAGAGTAACATCAAGTGCATGTATACTAATGCCAGAAGCCTCGCCAACAAAATGGATGAATTAGAACTAATGTTGTTGGAGCATAATTATGACATGGTGGGGATATCTGAGACGTGGCTGGATGAGAGCCATGACTGGGCTGTTAACTTGCAGGGCTATAGCCTTTTCAGAAATGACCGTACAGATAAGCGAGGGGGTGGGGTGTGTCTGTATGTAAAATCGACCTTAAAACCCATCCTGCGTGATAATATAGGTGAATCTAATGAAAATGTAGAGTCTCTGTGGGTGGAGATAAGGGGAGGGGGAAAAAATAATAAATTACTGATAGGGGTTTGTTATAAATCTCCAAAACTAATGGAAGCAATGGAGAATATCCTCGTAAAGCAAATAGATGAAGCTGCGACTCAAGGAGAAGTCATTATTATGGGGGACTTCAACTACCCTGAAATAGATTGGGGAACAGAAACCTGCAGTTCCAGCAAAGGTAATCGGTTTTTGACAACTATGAGAGACAATTACCTTTCACAACTGGTTCAGGACCCAACAAGGAGGGGGGCACTGCTAGACCTAATATTAACCAACAGGCCAGACCGCATATCAAATATAAGTGTTGGGGGTCACTTGGGGAATAGTGATCACAAAATAATAAGTTTTCATGTAACCTTTAATAAGATGGGTAGTAGGGGGGTGACAAGGACAGTAAACTTCAGGAGGGCAAATTTCCAACGGATGAGAGAGGATCTTGGTGCAATTAACTGGGACGATATCCTGAGACATAAAAATACACAAAGAAAATGGGAGACGTTTATTAGCATCCTGGATAGGACCTGTGCACAGTATATACCGTATGGGAATAAACATACTAGAAATAGGAGGAAACCAATATGGCTAAATAGAGCTGTAAGGGGCGCAATAAGGGACAAAAAGAAAGCATTTAGAGAATTAAAGGAAGTAGGTAGTGAGGAGGCATTAAATAAATACAGAAAACTGAATAAATTCTGTAAAAAGCAAATCAAGGCAGCAAAGATTGAGACAGAGAGACTCATTGCCAGAGAGAGTAAAAATAATCCCAAAATATTCTTTAACTATATAAATAGTAAGAAACTAAAAAATGACAGTGTTGGCCCCCTTAAAAATAGTCTGGGTGAAATGGTGGATGAGAATGAGGAAAAAGCCAATATGCTAAATGACTTTTTTTCATCAGTATTTACAAAAGAAAATCCCATGGCAGACAAAATGACTAGTGATAAAAATTCCCCATTAAATGTCACCTGCTTAACCCAGCAGGAAGTACAGCGGCGTCTAAAAATAACTAAAATTGACAAATCTCCGGGCCCGGATGGGATACACCCCCGAGTACTGCAGGAACTAAGTACAGTCATTGATAGCCCATTATTTTTAATCTTTAAAGACTCCATAATAACAGGGTCTGTACCACAGGACTGGCGTATAGCAAATGTGGTGCCAATATTCAAAAAAGGGGCAAAAACTGAACTCGGTAATTATAGGCCAGTAAGTTTAACCTCTACTGTGGGTAAAATCCTGGAGGGCATTCTAAGGGATGCTATGCTGGAGTATCTGAAGAGGAATAACCTCATGACCCAGTATCAGCACGGGTTTACTAGGGACCGTTCATGTCAGACTAATTTGATCAGCTTCTATGAAGAGGTAAGTTCAGGACTGGACCAAGGGAACCCAGTGGACGTAGTATATATGGACTTTTCCAAAGCTTTTGATACGGTGCCACACAAAAGGTTGTTACATAAAATGAGAGTAATGGGGATAGGGGAAAATATGTGTAAGTGGGTTGAGAGCTGGCTCAGGGATAGGAAACAAAGGGTGGTTATTAATGGAGCACACTCGGACTGGGTCGCGGTTAGCAGTGGGGTACCACAGGGGTCAGTATTGGGCCCTCTTCTTTTTAACATATTTATTAATGACCTTGTAGGGGGCATTCAGAGTAGAATTTCAATATTTGCAGATGACACTAAACTCTGCAGGGTAATCAATACAGGGGAGGACAATTTTATATTACAGGATGATTTATGTAAACTAGAAGCTTGGGCTGATAAATGGCAAATGAGCTTTAATGGGGATAAATGTAAGGTCATGCACTTGGGTAGAAGTAATAAGATGTATAACTATGTGCTTAATTCTAAAACTCTGGGCAAAACCGTCAATGAAAAAGACCTGGGAGTATGGGTGGATGACAAACTCATATTCAGTGGCCAGTGTCAGGCAGCTGCTACAAAGGCAAATAAAATAATGGGATGTATTAAAAGAGGCATAGATGCTCATGAGGAGAACATAATTTTACCTCTATACAAGTCACTAGTTCGACCACACTTAGAATACTGTGCACAGTTCTGGTCTCCGGTGTATAAGAAAGACATAGCTGAACTGGAGCGGGTGCAGAGAAGAGCGACCAAGGTTATTAGAGGACTGAGGGGTCTGCAATACCAAGATAGGTTATTACACTTGGGGCTATTTAGTTTGGAAAAACGAAGACTAAGGGGTGATCTTATGTTAATGTATAAATATATGAGGGGACAGTACAAAGACCTTTCTGATGATCTTTTTAATCATAGACCTGAGACAGGGACAAGGGGGCATCCTCTACGTCTGGAGGAAAGAAGGTTTAGGCATAATAACAGACGCGGATTCTTTACTGTAAGAGCAGTGAGACTATGGAACTCTCTGCCGTATGATGTTGTAATGAGTGATTCATTAATTAAATTTAAGAGGGGACTGGATGCCTTTCTGGAAAAGTATAATGTTACAGGGTATATACACTAGATTCCTTGATAAGGCGTTGATCCAGGGAACTAGTCTGATTGCCGTATGTGGAGTCGGGAAGGAATTTTTTTCCCCATGGTGGAGTTACTCTTTGCCACATGGGTTTTTTTTGCCTTCCCCTGGATCAACATGTTAGGGCATGTTAGGCTAGGCTATGGGTTGAACTAGATGGACTTACAGTCTTCTTTCAACCTTAATAACTATGTAACTATGTAACTATGATGGGCAAATCCACAAAGGCAAAATGAAATATTCTTATGTTTAAGTCTCATACATTCTAATATCTACGGTAAGTCTGTTCTACTGTATAATCAATTCTCAGCCATCAAGAAAAAAATCGTAGCAAGCTCTGGCGAAACCTCATAAATGTATAAGTCAAAAATAAGTTACTTATCTGAATCACATAAATTGTTCCATAGTCCACGTCCCACCTAAGTCAGTTCTATAATCAATTCACCAAACTAGCTTTAACATTTATGAGGCTTCGCCAGAGCTTGCTATGAATTTTTTCTTAATGGCTGAGAATTGATTATAGAACTGACTTTGGTATTAGAATCTATAAGACTTAAACATAAGAATATTTCATCTTGCCTTTGTGGATTTGCCCATCATTCATGCTATTGATAGCCACAGAATTTGTATATATATCTCTAATAAATATGAGGGCAAACTGAAGTCCCCGATGTCCAAAGTGGACAACTATTGTCAGTCCTTCACATAAGCTAGTCATTATTATATGACCCAATTATATTGTTCATCCCTGTATTAGGGAAAGTCAATCAAAATATCTCTGAAGCTAGAGTAAGTAAGTTACGTGTGTGCATGGTGTTGGGTGTTGGGTGCAGGAAGCTGACAGGGTCTTTAGGGACAGAAGGGACAGCTGCCGCGGAGTGGGGGTGCCGTGTCGAACTTAGGGTGCCAACCTGCACTGTCAGGAAGGTACAGCTCTGAAGGAATCTACTAGGGCCATATCAGGCTTATGTACCATTTTGTCTGGCATTATCCAGATTTGTACCCCTGTACCAATACCCAGCCTCAGTTTGGTGACGGTAATATACACTCACCGGCCACTTTATTAGGTACACCATGCTAGTAACGGGTTGGACCCCCTTTTGCCTTCAGAACTGCCTCAATTCTTCGTGGCATAGATTCAACAAGGTGCTGGAAGCATTCCTCAGAGATTTTGGTCCATATTGACATGATGGCATCACACAGTTGCCGCAGATTTGTCGGCTGCACATCCCAAAGATGCTCCATACAAGGCAGGATGGATCCATGCTTTCATGTTGTTTACGCCAAATTCTGACCCTACCATCCGAATGTCGCAGCAGAAATCGAGACTCATCAGACCAAGCAACGTTTTTCCAATCTTCTACTGTCCAATTTCGATGAGCTTGTACAAATTGTAGCCTCAGTTTCCTGTTCTTAGCTGAAAGGAGTGGTACCCGGTGTGGTCTTCTGCTGCTGTAGCCCATCTGCCTCAAAGTTTGACGCACTGTGCGTTCAGAGATGCTCTTAGGCCTACCTTGGTTGTAACGGGTGGCGATTTGAGTCACTGTTGCCTTTCTATCAGCTCGAACCAGTCTGCCCATTCTCCTCTGACCTCTGGCATCAACAAGGCATTTCCGCCCACAGAACTGCCGCTCACTGGATTTTTTTTCTTTTTCGGACCATTCTCTGTAAACCCTAGAGATGGTTGTGCGTGAAAATCCCAGTAGATCAGCAGTTTCTGAAATACTCAGACCAGCCCTTCTGGCACCAACAACCATGCCACGTTCAAAGGCACTCAAATCACCTTTCTTCCCCATACTGATGCTCGGTTTGAACTGCAGGAGATGGTCTTGACCATGTCTACATGCCTAAATGCACTGAGTTGCCGCCATGTGATTGGCTGATTAGAAATTAAGTGTTAACAAGAAGTTGGACAGGTGTACCTAATAAAGTGGCCGGTGAGTGTATATTTCTTTTGAGTGTTGACCTTTTTTTTTTTTTAATATTTATGAATAAAAACATTTTAGGGTTGTTTTCTTTTGTGATTTTGAGGCTAAGTATACCCTTTTTTCAATTGGCCTTGGTTTTTCTAACCAGGAGCAGGAGTACCAGAGGTCACAGCATGCATGAAGTCAGAGACAAGCCAGAAGTCAGAGCCAAATGGGAGCACAGAATCCAAAACGTGAGACATAAGACAAAGTCGGGGTACAAGCCAGAAGTCAAAGCCGGTTGGGGAAAGAGGTATAAAAGACAGAAAGCAAGAGGTGGGGTTCAGAGAACAGGTCGAGTCATACACTGTAAGGAAAACCACCAAACACTACATCAGGAAAAGGGAATGGGTCTCACACAAATACGGGAAGTCAGAGGCAGAAGGATCACCAGGGTATACAGGTCAGCAGCTCTAGTCTGGAAGCATGAACTATCACTGATGCTAGCCAGCAGACAGCAGAGGTCTGAAAAAACCCAGCCAGCTCCAAAGCGAGGCAGAGGGTGTTAACCCCCGCATGACAAGTCCAGAGAGGGAATAACAGAAAACAAACTCCGGACTGGATCATGACACTTTCATTGAAAGAAAGACACAGACTCCTTTAATAATCTTAATTAAACCATACTTACCACCTCGCCTAATTCCACCGAAGACCTCGATCTCCTGTAATAAACCAAAAATAATAAAACAACAATATACCATACCTGTCTGTCATTCTGTCCCACACCGTAATCCGTGTCTGGGGGCTAAATAGTTTTCAACCTGGACGGTGCCAAGATGATCTGCTGCGAGCGCAGCCTCAGTGATGAGCGTTGATGTCATCGCGGATACCTCCGGTCACTGAGGTTCCGTTCTCAGCCGGGCTGAACTGTGGTGACACCGGTGAGATCCCCGCTAGCGGCGTCAGATTTTTTTTCGTGACATATTGTATTTCAGGATAGTGGTAAAATGTCTTTGATAATACTTACGTTTATTTGTGAAAAAATCTGAAACTTGGCAAAAAATTTTAAAATTCTGCAATTTTCAAACTTTTCATTTTTATGCCCTTAAATCAGTCATATCACACAAACTAGTTACTAAATAACATTTCCCACACATCTACTTTACATCAGCAGAATTTTTTAAACATAATTTTTTTTTCTTACGATGTTCTAAGGGTTAAAAGTTGACCAGCGATTTCTCATTTTTACAACAAAATTTACAAAACCATTTTTTTAGGGACAGCATCACATTTGAATTGTCTTTGATGGGTCTATATGACAGAAAAATGATAATTACTTATCGGTAATTTGATTTTCCAGATCCATGACAGCACCTATACATGAGAGATGGCTCCCGCCCCCAGGAACAGGAAACCTGCAGCGGAGATAAAAGATGGGGGCGGCACCTCTCTCCTCAGTTTGTTTACAGAGTATGCAAGGTAACCGCTTTGTTAGTTCGAGTTTTATCTATATTACATTTATTTCAATAGGTTGTCACCTGATATAGTTACATATTTAACATTATCCCCATCAGTTTTACTATTTATTTATATTTTTATTATTATTATTATTTTTTTTTTTTTTGCATCACACAACCATCACCAAGATAGGGCGGGAATTAGTGCGGTGCTGTCATGGATCTGGAATTTCAAATTACCAGTAAGTAATTATCATTTTTTCCCTCCCCCATGACAGCACCTATACATGAGAGGAATAAATAGAAAGGACTCCTAGGGTGGGACAATAGCTAATAAAACTTTTCTCCCAAAGGCAAGACTTGAAAGCCCCAGATTCAGTCTATAGTGACGAAAGAAGGTAGAGGGTGAAGACCATACTGCCACATTGCAAATGTGCTCTATCGACGTATTTGCCCTTTCTGCCCAGGATGTGGCGATAGCTCTTGTGGAGTGTGCTGTTACACCTAGTGGAGGGCATTGCCCTGAAGAGGAGTAGGAGAGTGCAATAGCCATGCGGAGCCACCGTGCGATAGTAGATTTTGTGGCCTTTTTTACCCCTGTTTTCTCCCTGGAAGGAGACAAAAAGGGCTGAAGACTGTTTGGGTTCCTGCAGAACTGGGCCGACTTCTCAGTTGGCTACAGGCTCTACGCTAGGGACGGGCTGCACCTCAATGGGGAAGGTGCAGCTGTGCTGGGAGAGAGAATGGCTAGAAGGTTGGAGGAGTGTTTAAACTAGGGATTGGGGGGAGGGAATTCAATTTATAGGAGGGGAAGATAGGGCAGATAGAGACCTGGGCACAAATAAGGAAGTTGGGGGTGGCGGTGGCATGGGGGGTGGGGTTAGAACAGTTAATAATTTAAGAAAGAATAGAGGTACAGAGAGGAACATCAAGTGCATGTATACTAATGCCAGAAGCCTCGCCAACAAAATGGACGAATTAGAATTAATGTTGGAGCATAATTATGACATGGTGGGGATATCTGAAACATGGCTGGACGGGAGCCATGACTGGGCTGTTAACTTGCAGGGCTATAGCCTTTTCAGAAATGACCGTACAGATAAACGAGGGGGTGGGGTGTGTCTATATGTAAAATCGTCCTTAAAACCCATCCAGCGTGATAATATAGGTGAATTTAATGAAAATGTAGAGTCCCTGTGGGTGGAGATAAGGGGAGGGGGAAAAAATAATAAATTACTGATAGGGGTTTGTTATAAATCTCCAAAAATAATGGAAGCAATGGAGAATATCCTCATAAAGCAAATAGATGAAGCTGCGACTCAAGGAGAAGTCATTATTATGGGGGACTTCAACTACCCTGAAATAGATTGGGGAACAGAAACCTGCAGTTCCAGTAAAGGTAATCGGTTTTTGACAACTATGAGAGACAATTACCTTTCACAACTGGTTCAGGACCCAACAAGAAGGGGGGCACTGCTAGACCTAATATTAACCAACAGGCCAGACCGCATAGCAAATATAAGGGTTGGGGGTCACTTTGGGAATAGTGATCACAAAATAATAAGTTTTTGTGTATCCTTTAATAAGATGTGTAGTAGAGGGGTGCCAAGGACACTAGACTTCAGGAGGGCAAATTTCCAACGGATGAGAGATGATCTTGGTGCAATTAACTGGGACGATATCCTGAGACATAAAAATACACAAAGAAAATGGGAGACGTTTATTAGCATCCTGGATAGGACCTGTGCACAGTATATACCGTATGGGAATAAACATACTAGAACTAGGAGGAAACCAATATGGCTAAATAGAGCTGTAAGGGGTGCAATAAGTGACAAAAAGAAAGCATTTAGAGAATTAAAGGAAGTAGGTAGTGATGAGGCATTAAATAAATACAGAAAATTAAATAAATTCTGTAAAAAGCAAATCAAGGCATCAAAAATTGAGACAGAGAGACTCATTGCCAGAGAGAGTAAAAATAATCCCAAAATATTCTTTAACTACATAAATAGTAAGAAACTAAAAAATGAAAGTGTTGGCCCCCTTAAAAATAGTCTGGTAAAATGGTGGATGAGGATGAGGAAAAAGCCAATATGCTAAATGACTTTTTTTCATCAGTATTTACACAAGAAAATCCCATGGCAGACAATATGATCAGTGATAACAAAAATTCCCCATTAAGTGTCACCTGCTTAACCCAGCAGGAAGTACGGCGGCGTCTAAAAATCACTAAAATTGACAAATCTCCGGGCCCGGATGGGATACACCCCCGAGTACTGCAGGAACTAAGTACAGTCATTGATAGACCATTATTTTTAATCTTTAAAGACTCCATAATAACAGGGTCTGTACCACAGGACTGGCGTATAGCAAATGTGGTGGCAATATTCAAAAAGGGGACAAAAACTGAACTCGGAAATTATAGGCCAGTAAGCTTAAACTCAGGGGTGGGATTCAGCCGGTACGACCCGGTACGGGGCAGCCGTTTTCTAAAATTTCCATCTGCCAGCGTTCCGGTTACCACGCCCCCGGTCATCGGGCCCCCCCTGGCAGTGGCGTAGGAAGGGGGGGCGGGGGGGGCGGGCCGCCCCGGTCGGCACAATGCGGGGGGCGGCACAATGCGGGGGGCGGGTCGCCGGCGGCGCAGAATTTACCTGTTCGCATCTGGGCTTCAGAAAAATGGCCGCCGCGATCTCCATCTGCGCATGCGCGGCATCCCGCGGCCATTTTCCTGAAGCCCCGGGCAGCAGAGCACTCCACCTGCGCACGCGCGGCCTCAGGAAGATGGCCGCCCCCACCGATAAGCAGATGGAGCAGGATCGCGGTCAGGTAAGAAGAACTTGTTTTGTTTTTTTTATTATTATTGAGAGCGGCGATCGGGGGGGGGGGCAGGGCAGAAAGCTGGACACAGGGGGGCAGAAAGCTGGACACAGGGGGGCAGAAAGCTGGACACAGGGGGGCAGAAAGCTGGACACAGGGGGGCAGAAAGCTGGACACTGGGGGGCAGAAAGCTGGACACAGGGGGGCAGAAAGCTGGACACAGGGGGGCAGAAAGCTGGACACAGGGGGGCAGAAAGCTGGACACAGGGGGGCAGAAAGCTGGACACAGGGGGGCAGAAAGCTGGACACAGGGGGGCAGAAAGCTGGACACAGGGGGGCAGAAAGCTGGACACAGGGGGGCACAAAGCTGGACACTGGGGGGCAGAAAGCTGGACACAGGGGGGCAGAAAGCTGGACACAGGGGGGCAGAAAGCTGGACACAGGGGGGGCAGAAAGCAGGACACAGGGGGGCAGAAAGCTGGACACAGGGGCAGAAAGCTGGACACAGGGGGGCAGAACGCTGGACACGGGGGCAGAACGCTGGACACGGGGGCAGAACGCTGGACACGGGGGCAGAAAGCTGGACACTGGGGCAGAAAGCTGGACACTGGGGCAGAAAGCTGGACACTGGGGCAGAAAGCTGGACACTGGGGCAGAAAGCTGGACACTGGGGCAGAAAGCTGGACACTGGGGCAGAACGCTGGACACTGGGGCAGAACGCTGGACACTGGGGCAGAACGCTGGACACTGGGGCAGAAAGCTGGACACTGGGGCAGAAAGCTGGACACTGGGGCAGAACGCTGGACATTGGGGCAGAACGCTGGACACTGATGCAGAAAGCTGGACACTGGGGCAGAAAGCTGGACACTGGGGCAGAAAGCTGGACACTGGGGCAGAAAGCTGGACACAGGGGGGCACAAAGCTGGACACTGGGGGGCAGAAAGCTGGACACAGGGGGGCAGAAAGCTGGACACAGGGGGGCAGAAAGCTGGACACAGGGGGGGCAGAAAGCAGGACACAGGGGGGCAGAAAGCTGGGACTTAGAGGACCTGTTGTTAAAAATTTGAATCCCACCCCTGCTTAAACTCTACTGTGGGTAAAATCCTGGAGGGCATTCTAAGGGATGCTATACTGGAGTATCTGAAGAGGAATAACCTCATTACTAGTGTTGAGCATTCCGATACCGCAAGATATGGTCGCGTCGCCCATGTGGCCGCGACGCGACCAATCACAGCAAGCCGTGACGTAATTTTAGGTCCTTCAGGATTTTAAAATTACGTTCTGGCTTGTGATTGGTCGCGTCGCCCATATGACCGCGACGCGACCAATCACAAGCCAGAACGTAATTTTAAAATCCTGAAGGACCTAAAATTACGTTCTGGCTTGCTGTGATTGGTCGCGTCGCGGCCACATGGGCGACGCGACCAATCACAAGCCGGGACGTCACGGGAGGCAGGACAAGCGCGCATTTTAAAATGCGCGCGTGTCCAGCCTCCCGTGACGTCACGGCTTGTGATTGGTCGCGTCGCCCATGTGACCGCGACGCGACCAATCACAAGCGAGAACGTAATTTTAAAATCCTGAAGGACCTAAAATTACGTCACGGCTTGCTGTGACTGGTCGCGTCGCGGCCACATGGGCGACGCGACCAATCACAAGCCGGGACGTCACGGGAGGCAGGACAAGCGCGCATTTTAAAATGCGCGCGTGTCCAGCCTCCCGTGACGTCACGGCTTGTGATTGGTCGCGTCGCCCATGTGACCGCGACGCGACCAATCACAAGCCAGAACGTAATTTTAAAATCCTGAAGGACCTAAAATTACGTCACGGCTTGCTGTGATTGGTCGCGTCGCGGCCACATGGGCGGCACGCGACCAATCACAAGCCGGGACTTCAAGTAAGGAAGTAAACGCGCGAATTTTAAGCAAACAACGCTGCCGGTTCCCTCGCTGAGGTCCAGGCTGCGTCGGAGAGGTGAGTATAGCAATATTTTTTATTTTAATTCTTTGTTTTACACATTAATATGGATCCCAGGGCCTGAAGGAGAGTTTCCTCTCCTTCAGACCCTGGGAACCATCAGGGATACCGTCCGATACTTGAGTCCCATTGACTTGTATTGGTATCGGGTATCGGTATCGGATTGGATCCGATACTTTGCCGGTATCGGCCGATACTTTCCGATACCGATACTTTCAAGTATCGGACGGTATCGCTCAACACTACTCATTACCCAGTATCAACACGGGTTTACTAGGGACCGTTCATGTCAGACTAATTTGATCAGCTTCTATGAAGAGGTAAGTTCCGGACTGGACCAAGGGAACCCAGTAGATGTAGTGTATATGGACTTTTCAAAAGCTTTGGATACAGTGCCACACAAAAGGTTAATACATAAAATGAGAATAATGGGGATAGGGGAAAATATGTGTAAGTGGGTTGAGAGCTGGCTCAGGGATAGGAAACAAAGGGTGGTTATTAATGGAGCACACTCGGACTGGGTCGCGGTTAGCAGTGGGGTACCACAGGGGTCAGTATTGGGCCCTCTTCTTTTTAACATATTTATTAATGACCTTGTAGGGGGCATTCAGAGTAGAATTTCAATATTTGCAGATGACACTAAACTCTGCAGGGTAATCAATACAGGGGAGGACAATTTTATATTACAGGATGATTTATGTAAACTAGAAGCTTGGGCTGATAAATGGCAAATGAGCTTTAATGGGGATAAATGTAAGGGCATGCACTTGGGTAGAAGTAATAAGATGTATAACTATGTGCTTAATTCTAAAACTCTGGGCAAAACCATCAATGAAAAAGACCTGGGTGTATGGGTGGATGACAAACTCACATTCAGTGGCCAGTGTCAGGCAGCTGCTACAAAGGCAAATAAAATAATGGGATGCATTAAAAGAGGCATAGATGCTCATGAGGAGAACATAATTTTACCTCTATACAAGTCATTAGTTCGACCACACTTAGAATACTGTGCACAGTTCTGGTCTCTGGTGTATAAGAAAGACATAGCTGAACTGGAGTGGGTGCAGAGAAGAGCGACCAAGGTTATTAGAGGACTGGGGGGTCTGCAATACCAAGATAGGTTATTACACTTGGGGCTGTTTAGTTTGGAAAAACTAAGACTAAGGGGTGATCTTATTTTAATGTATAAATATATGAGGGGACAGTACAAAGACCTTTCTGATGATCTTTTTAATCATAGACCTGAGACGGGGACAAGGGGGCATGCTCTACGTCTGGAGGAAAGAAGGTTTAAGCATAAAAATAGATGCGGATTCTTTACTGTAAGAGCAGTGAGACTATGGAACTCTCTGCCGTATGATGTTGTAATGAGTGAGTCGTTACTTAAATTTAAGAGGGGACTGGATGCCTTTCTTGAAAAGTATAATGTTACAGGGTATATGTACTAGATTCCTTGATAGGGCGTTGATCCAGGGAACTAGTCTGATTGCCATAGGTGGAGTCGGGAAGGAATTTTTTTCCCCAATGTGGAGCTTACTCTTTGCCACATGTTTTTTTTTTGCCTTCCTCTGGATCAACATGTTAGGGCATGTTAGGTTAGGCTATGGGTTGAACTAGATGGACTTAAAGTCTTCCTTCAACCTTAATAACTATGTAACTATGACCTTGGGATTTTCCGTTTTTCTGTGTTCTTTTTTCGCTCGCCTCCTTCCCAGAGCCATAACTTTTTTATTTTTCCGTTAATTTGGCCATGTGAGGGCTTATTTTTTGCGGGACAAGTTGTACTTTTGAACAACATCATTGGTTTTACCATGTCGTGTACTAGAAAACAGGAAAAAAATTCCAAGTGCGGTGAAATTGCAAAAAAAGTGCAGTCCCACACTAGTTTTTTGTTTGGCTTTTTTGCTAGGTTCACTAAATGCTAAAACTGACCTGCCATTATGATTCTCCAGGTCATTAGGAGTTCATAGACACCTAACATGACTAGGTTATTTTTTATCTAGGTGGTGAAAAAAAAATCCAAACTTTGCTAAAAAAAAAATATAAAAATTGCGCCATTTTCCGATACTCGTAGCGTCTCCATTTTTCATGATCTGGGGTCGGTTGAGGGCTTATTTTTTGCATGCCAAGCTGGCATTTTTAATGTTACCATTTCGGTGCAGATACATTCTTTTGATCGCCCGTTACTGTATTTTAATGCAATGTTGCGGCGACCAAAAAAACGTAATTCTGGTGTTTCTAATTTTTTTCTTGCTGTGCCGTTTAGCGATCAGGTTAATGCTTTTTTTTATTGATAGATCGGGCAATTCTGAACGCGGCGATACCAAATATGTGTAGTTTTTTCTTATTATTATTGATTTATTTTGATTGGGGCGAAAGGGGGGGTGATTTAAACTTTTATTATTTTTATTTTTTTTTCAATTTTTTTTTTTTTTTTTTTACTTTTGCCATGCTTCTATAGCCTCCATGGGAGGCTAGAAGCAGGCACAACGCGATCGCCTCTGCTACATAGCAGCGATCTGATGCTCGCTGCTATGTAGCAGAAATGCAGGTGTGCTGTGAGCGCCGACCACAGGGTGGCACACAGCTATCCGGGATGAGTAACCATAGAGGTCTCAAGGACCTCTATGGTTACAATTTAGAAGCATCGCCGACCTCCGATCATGTGACGGGGGTCGACGATGCGCTCATTTCCGGCCGCCCGGCCGGAAGCGCCGGTTAAATGCCACTGTCTGCCCTTGACAGCGGCATTTAACTAGTTAATAGGCGCGGGCAGATCGCGATTCTGCCCGCGCCTATTACAGGCACATGTCAGCTGTTCAAAATAGCTGACATGTCCCGGCTTTGATGCGGGCTCACCGCCGGAGCCTGCATCAAGGCGGGGCTTCTGACCTCGGACGTACTATCCCGTCCGAGGTCAGAAAGGGGTTAAGGATAGTGCTTTCACTGAGATGGAGTTAAGAGGCTCAAAAGGAGGAGAGGTTAAGGCCTGTAGCACTACATTTAGATCTCAGGGAGCTACCTTTGGCCGAGGTTTAAATGGTCTGGCTGTGAAGGAGGCTTGGATGAACCTATACACCCAGGGGTGATCAGCCAATTTTTGATCAAATAAAGCGCCAAGCGCCGAAATTTGCACCTTTAGGGTGCTGGTAGATAGACCTCGTTCCAACCCTTTTTGGAGGAACTCCAGGACCTCACTTATTGGGACTTTTTGGGTGGTATTTGACAGGCGTCGTCCTGAAAATTCTAGAATTTTTCCCATATTCTTTGATATTTATCGGTTGTAATTTTTTTTCTGCTAGATAGCAGAGTAGCAATTAATGGAGCTGAGAATCCCTTTGCTAGCAGAAGTCCCCTCTCAAGTTCCAGGCAGTGAGATGTAGGCTGTGTACTTGAGGATGGGATACTGGACCCTGGTTTAGTAGATTTTAAACATCCGGAAGGATCTATGGGTCCGATATGGACATACGTCTGAGCCAGGTGAACAATGCCCTCTTCAGCCAGAAGGGTGCAACCAGTATTATTTGTGTCCTCTCTTCTCGGATTTTTTTCAAAACTGTTGGGATTAGTGGAATAGGGGGAAACGCGTAGGCAAGTTGGAACTTCCATTGGTGCAACAGCGCATCCACTCCCCTGGGTTTAGGGAATAGAATTTTTCTACCTTACGGTTTTGTTTTGTGGCAAAGAGATCCACCTGTGGAATACCCCAAATGGCGCAGATTTCACCAAATATTTCCTGACTTAGGGACCATTCATTCTGGTGCAGCACGTGCCTGCTTAAGAAGTCTGCAACAAGGTTGTCTGTCCCTTTTAGGTGTGTGCTTGTTACGGATAAAAGGTGGTTTTCTGCCCAAGAAAATAGTCTTTTGGCTTCTTCTAACAGAGGTCTCGATCTTGTTCCCCCTTGTCGATTTATATAAGAGACTGCTGTACTGTTGTCGGACAATACCACTAGGTGTCTTCCTTTGATATTTCCTTCTATTTGCAGAACTGCTTGCCTTACTGCCGTTAGTTCCTTTAGGTTGGAGGATGCCGATTGTTATGGTTCTCAATGGCAAGAGAACATAGCCCAGCAAACATAAGTACTAGCTCTTGGAAGGATGGAAACTAAACTGACCATGAACTAAACCTGCCGCACAACTAACAGTAGCCGGGTAGCGTTGCCTACGTTTTTATCCCTAGACGCCCAGCGCCGGCCGGAGGACTAACTAATCCTGGCAGAGGAAAATATAGTCCTGGCTCACCTCTAGAGAAATTTCCCCGATAGGCAGACAGAGGCCCCCACATATATTGGCGGTGATTTTAGATGAAATGACAAACATAGTATGAAAATAGGTTTAGCAAAATTGAGGTCCGCTTACTAGATAGCAGGAAGACAGAAAGGGCACTTTCGTGGTCAGCTGAAAACCCTATCAAAATACCATCCTGAAATTACTTTAAGACTCTAGTATTAACTCATAACATCAGAGTGGCAATTTCAGATCACAAGAGCTTTCCAGACACAGAAACGAAACTACAGCTGTGAACTGGAACAAAATGCAAAAACAAACGAGGACTAAAGTCCAACTTAGCTGGGAGTTGTCTAGCAGCAGGAACATGCACAGAAAGGCTTCTGATTACAATGTTGACCGGCATGGAAGTGACAGAGGAGCAAGGTTAAATAGCGACTCCCACATCCTGATGGAAACAGGTGAACAGAGGGGATGATGCACACCAGTTCAATTCCACCAGTGGCCACCGGGGGAGCCCAAAATCCAATTTCACAACAGTACCCCCCCCCTCAAGGAGGGGGCACCGAACCCTCACCAGAACCACCAGGGCGATCAGGATGAGCCCTATGAAAGGCACGGACCAGATCGGAGGCATGAACATCAGAGGCAGTCACCCAAGAATTATCCTCCTGACCGTATCCCTTCCATTTGACCAGATACTGGAGTTTCCGTCTGGAAACACGGGAGTCCAAGATTTTTTCCACAACGTACTCCAACTCGCCCTCAACCAACACCGGAGCAGGAGGCTCAACGGAAGGCACAACCGGTACCTCATACCTGCGCAACAATGACCGATGAAAAACATTATGAATAGAAAAAGATGCAGGGAGGTCCAAACGGAAGGACACCGGGTTAAGAATCTCCAATATCTTGTACGGGCCGATGAACCGAGGCTTAAACTTAGGAGAAGAAACCCTCATAGGGACAAAACGAGAAGACAACCACACCAAGTCCCCAACACAAAGCCGAGGACCAACCCGACGCCGGCGGTTGGCAAAAAGCTGAGTCTTCTCCTGGGACAACTTCAAATTGTCCACTACCTGCCCCCAAATCTGATGCAACCTCTCCACCACAGCATCCACTCCAGGACAATCCGAAGATTCCACCTGACCAGAAGAAAATCGAGGATGAAACCCCGAATTACAGAAAAAAGGAGACACCAAGGTGGCAGAGCTGGCCCGATTATTGAGGGCAAACTCCGCTAAAGGCAAAAAAGCAACCCAATCATCCTGATCTGCAGACACAAAACACCTCAAATATGTCTCCAAGGTCTGATTCGTCCGCTCGGTCTGGCCATTTGTCTGAGGATGGAAAGCAGACGAGAAAGACAAATCTATGCCCATCCTAGCACAGAATGCTCGCCAAAATCTAGACACGAATTGGGTTCCTCTGTCAGAAACGATATTCTCCGGAATACCATGCAAACGGACCACATTTTGAAAAAACAGAGGAACCAACTCGGAAGAAGAAGGCAACTTAGGCAGGGGAACCAAATGGACCATCTTAGAGAAACGGTCACACACCACCCAGATGACAGACATCTTCTGAGAAACAGGAAGATCCGAAATAAAATCCATCGAGATGTGCGTCCAGGGCCTCTTCGGGATAGGCAAGGGCAACAACAATCCACTAGCCCGAGAACAACAAGGCTTGGCCCGAGCACAAACGTCACAAGACTGCACAAAGCCTCGCACATCTCGAGACAGGGAAGGCCACCAGAAGGACCTTGCCACCAAATCCCTGGTACCAAAGATTCCAGGATGACCTGTCAACGCAGAAGAATGAACCTCAGAAATGACTTTACTGGTCCAATCATCAGGAACAAACAGTCTACCAGGTGGGCAACGATCAGGTCTATCCGCCTGAAACTCCTGCAAGGCCCGCCGCAGGTCTGGAGAAACGGCAGACAATATCACTCCATCCTTAAGGATACCTGTAGGTTCAGAGTTACCAGGGGAGTCAGGCTCAAAACTCCTAGAAAGGGCATCCGCCTTAACATTCTT
Organism: Ranitomeya variabilis; assembly: GCF_051348905.1. Lineage (NCBI taxonomy): Eukaryota > Metazoa > Chordata > Amphibia > Anura > Dendrobatidae > Ranitomeya > Ranitomeya variabilis. Next base: position 161,901,329 of record NC_135233.1, read on the forward strand.
AGAACCCGGCAGGTAGGACACCACAAAATTAAACCGAGAGAAAAACAACGACCAGCGCGCCTGTCTAGGATTCAGGCGTCTGGCGGACTCAAGATAAATTAGATTTTTGTGGTCAGTCAATACCACCACCTGATGTCTAGCCCCCTCAAGCCAATGACGCCACTCCTCAAAAGCCCACTTCATGGCCAAAAGCTCCCGATTCCCAACATCATAATTCCGCTCGGCCGGCGAAAATTTACGCGAGAAAAAGGCACAAGGTCTCATCACGGAACAATCGGAACTTCTCTGCGACAAAACTGCCCCAGCTCCGATTTCAGAAGCGTCGACCTCAACCTGAAAAGGAAGAGCAACATCAGGCTGACGCAACACAGGGGCGGAAGAAAAGCGGCGCTTAAGCTCCCGAAAGGCCTCCACAGCAGCAGGGGACCAATCAGCAACATCAGCACCCTTCTTAGTCAAATCAGTCAATGGTTTAACAACATCAGAAAAACCAGCAATAAATCGACGATAAAAGTTAGCAAAGCCCAAAAATTTCTGAAGACTCTTAAGAGAAGAGGGTTGCGTCCAATCACAAATAGCCTGAACCTTGACAGGATCCATCTCGATGGAAGAGGGGGAAAAAATATATCCCAAAAAGGAAATCTTTTGAACCCCAAAAACGCACTTAGAACCCTTCACACACAAGGAATTAGACCGCAAAACCTGAAAAACCCTCCTGACCTGCTGGACATGAGAGTCCCAGTCATCCGAAAAAATCAAAATATCATCCAGATACACAATCATAAATTTATCCAAATAATCACGGAAAATGTCATGCATAAAGGACTGAAAGACTGAAGGGGCATTTGAAAGACCAAAAGGCATCACCAAATACTCAAAGTGGCCCTCGGGCGTATTAAATGCGGTCTTCCACTCATCCCCCTGCTTAATTCGCACCAAATTATACGCCCCACGGAGATCTATCTTAGAGAACCACTTGGCCCCCTTTATGCGAGCAAACAAATCAGTCAGCAGTGGCAACGGATATTGACATTTAACCGTGATTTTATTCAAAAGCCGATAATCAATACACGGTCTCAAAGAGCCATCTTTCTTAGCCACAAAGAAAAAACCGGCTCCTAAGGGAGATGACGAAGGACGAATATGTCCCTTTTCCAAGGACTCCTTTATATATTCTCGCATAGCAGCATGTTCAGGCACAGACAGATTAAATAAACGACCCTTAGGGTATTTACTACCCGGAATCAAATCTATGGCACAATCGCACTCCCGGTGCGGAGGTAATGAACCAAGCTTAGGTTCTTCAAAAACGTCACGATATTCAGTCAAGAATTCAGGAATCTCAGAGGGAATAGATGATGAAATGGAAACCACAGGTACGTCCCCATGCGTCCCCTTACATCCCCAGCTTAACACAGACATAGCTTTCCAGTCAAGGACTGGGTTATGAGATTGCAGCCATGGCAATCCAAGCACCAACACATCATGTAGGTTATACAGCACAAGAAAGCGAATAATCTCCTGATGATCCGGATTAATCCGCATAGTTACTTGTGTCCAGTATTGTGGTTTATTACTAGCCAATGGGGTGGAGTCAATCCCCTTCAGGGGTATAGGAGTTTCAAGAGGCTCCAAATCATACCCACAGCGTTTGGCAAAGGACCAATCCATAAGACTCAAAGCGGCGCCAGAGTCGACATAGGCATCCGCGGTAATAGATGATAAAGAACAAATCAGGGTCACAGATAGAATAAACTTAGACTGTAAAGTGCCAATTGAAACAGACTTATCAAGCTTCTTAGTACGCTTAGAGCATGCTGATATAACATGAGTTGAATCACCGCAATAGAAGCACAACCCATTTTTTCGTCTTAAATTCTGCCGTTCACTTCTGGACAGAATTCTATCACATTGCATATTCTCTGGCGTCTTCTCAGTAGACACCGCCAAATGGTGCACAGGTTTGCGCTCCCGCAGACGCCTATCGATCTGGATAGCCATTGTCATGGACTCATTCAGACCCGCAGGCACAGGGAACCCCACCATAACATCCTTAATGGCATCAGAGAGACCCTCTCTGAAATTCGCCGCCAGGGCGCACTCATTCCACTGAGTAAGCACAGCCCATTTACGGAATTTCTGGCAGTATATTTCAGCTTCGTCTTGCCCCTGAGATAGGGACATCAAGGCCTTTTCCGCCTGAAGCTCTAACTGAGGTTCCTCATAAAGCAACCCCAAGGCCAGAAAAAACGCATCCACATTGAGCAACGCAGGATCCCCTGGAGCCAATGCAAAAGCCCAATCCTGAGGGTCGCCCCGGAGCAAGGAAATCACAATCCTGACCTGCTGAGCAGGATCTCCAGCAGAGCGAGATTTCAGGGACAAAAACTTCTTGCAATTATTTTTGAAATTTTGAAAGCAAGATCTATTCCCCGAGAAAAATTCAGGCAAAGGAATTCTAGGTTCAGATATAGGAACATGAACAACAAAATCTTGTAAATTTTGAACTTTCGTGGTGAGATTATTCAAACCTGCAGCTAAACTCTGAATATCCATTTTAAACAGGTGAACACAGAGCCATTCCAGGATTAGAAGGAGAGAGAGAGAGAGAAAGGCTGCAATATAGGCAGACTTGCAAGTGATTCAATTACAAGCACACTCAGAACTGAAGGGAAGGGAAAAAAAAAAAAAAAAAAAAATCTTCAGCAGACTTCTCTTTTCTCTCCTTTCTCTGTCAATTAATTTAACCCTTTTTGGGCCGGTCAAACTGTTATGGTTCTCAATGGCAAGAGAACATAGCCCAGCAAACATAAGTACTAGCTCTTGGAAGGATGGAAACTAAACTGACCATGAACTAAACCTGCCGCACAACTAACAGTAGCCGGGTAGCGTTGCCTACGTTTTTATCCCTAGACGCCCAGCGCCGGCCGGAGGACTAACTAATCCTGGCAGAGGAAAATATAGTCCTGGCTCACCTCTAGAGAAATTTCCCCGATAGGCAGACAGAGGCCCCCACATATATTGGCGGTGATTTTAGATGAAATGACAAACGTAGTATGAAAATAGGTTTAGCAAAATTGAGGTCCGCTTACTAGATAGCAGGAAGACAGAAAGGGCACTTTCATGGTCAGCTGAAAACCCTATCAAAATACCATCCTGAAATTACTTTAAGACTCTAGTATTAACTCATAACATCAGAGTGGCAATTTCAGATCACAAGAGCTTTCCAGACACAGAAACGAAACTACAGCTGTGAACTGGAACAAAATGCAAAAACAAACGAGGACTAAAGTCCAACTTAGCTGGGAGTTGTCTAGCAGCAGGAACATGCACAGAAAGGCTTCTGATTACAATGTTGACCGGCATGGAAGTGACAGAGGAGCAAGGTTAAATAGCGACTAGGATGATGCACACCAGTTCAATTCCACCAGTGGCCACCGGGGGAGCCCAAAATCCAATTTCACAACAGCCGATACCATTTGAGGATCCCATCTGCCTTTAAGAATCTGATCTTTTAAGTGGGCCCCCCAGCCTAGAGGGCTAGTATCCGTGGTTAGTACCACTAGATTCTGGACCGACCGTGGCACCCCCTTTTTTAAATTCTCTAATTTTAGCCACCAATTTAAAGAGTCCCGAATCGCCATAGGGCGATTTTTCAATTTAAATTGTAGGGATTTTTTGCCTGTTCGGTCAGGATCTGCCACTGTAACCCCCTTGAATGCATTTGTGCACATTGAACCGCCGAAATTGTGGCTGTTAACATTCCTAGAAGGGACATGGCTTCTCTTACCGAGATGGACCGGCCGGATTATGTTTGTTTTATTTTTTGTTTTATGGCTTTGATTTTCCTGTCCGGAAGGACACAAACTTGTATGATCGAGTCCAGCTGAATTCCCAGGAATTCTTGTATCTGGACTGGAATCGTTTTTGATTTTTTTCCCACTCTCTTTTAATTAAATTTAATACATTATCGTGGAAAGGAAAAACTCTCTGTTTTTTTTTCCCTCTTGGTTGCTAAACATAGAATCCTGGGTTGATTTATGTCCTTTTGGTGTTTCGAACCCCAAAGAAGATCTGACTAGCTTAAGTAGTTTCCTCACGTCTTCAGATAATACATAATACATACGGCCGACCACACTCTTCATCTGAAGAGTCTAAGTCTGAGTCATCACCGGGTGGTAATTCCCCCGTTTCACCTTCCAATTCCACGTCAGAGGTTTGGGTAGGTTTAGGAGGTGGATTTTAAGAGCTATGTAACCCATGCTGTTTCATCTGCTCTTTTACTGTGATTTTGACTTCATTCCTAACGATAGCCTTTATATTTTGGAGTAATGATGAGGACTCCTCGGCCACAGTTTTATCTATACATAACCGGTAAATTGGCTTCTCATAAGTTCTAGGGAGAGCTTTATCACAGAGTGCACACACTTTATTTTTGTGTTTGGCCGTAGCTTTCTTTCCCTGCATAATATGATACAGAAAGATACTGTTACTGACGTGTTTTTGCCTTACAAAGGCACTCACCCACCCGAACCTAAGTACCACGGGAGTCTGTGGGATGTCCACTGGAGCTGGCGATTCCACAGTCGGGTCCGCCATTGTCAGAGAGGCTAATGCCACCGTTTCTTGTGCTCTGCCTCTTTAAATAGTGTAGGGTGAGAGTGCCCCTGAACTTTCTCCCTCCCGGGAGTGTCAGCACACCGCTCCCCCCGGCGTGCGACCTCACTTCCGGTTTGAACCAGAAGTCGTCCCATTCACCTCAGCGCAAGCCTAGTGATGGGCATGCCCCTACCCCGGCCCAGCCTCCGGCCAGGAGCGGACGACGGGGAGCCCGCAGCGGGAAGGACGTCACCACACAGCCACTATTTTTGAGTAATATGTGCACGCCGACCAGCTGCTCCTGCCACGGACCTTGGTCTCCGAACCAGAGAGAGATCCCTCCGGACCAGCGTCGCAGGCTCCCCGCAGGAACAGGAAACCAAACTGAGGAGAGAGGTGCCGCCCCCATCTTTTATCTCCGCTGCAGGTTTCCTGTTCCTGGGGGCGGGAGCCATCTCTCATGTACAGGTGCTGTATTGGGGAAGGGAAAAATACCCCAAATTGACACCATTCTAAAAACTGCACCCCTCAAGGTGCTCAAAACCACATTCAAGACGTTTATTAACCCTTCAGATGCTTTACAGGAATTTATGGAATATGGAAGGTAAAAATAAACATTTCACTTATTTTCACAAAAATATTCCTTTAAACCCAATTTTTTTTTGCTTTCACAAAAGTAACTGGAGAAAATGGACCATAAAATGTGTTGTGCAATTACTCCTGAGCATGCCAATACTCCATATGTAGGGATAAACCACTGTTTGGGCGCACGGCAGGGCTCGAAAGGGAAGGAGCGCTATTTAATTTTTTTAATGTAAAATTTGCTGGCATAATTCACGGACGCCATGTCGTGTTTGGAGAGCCCCTGTTGTGCTTAAACAGTGGAAACCCCACACAAGTGATACCATTCCGGAAACTAGTCTCCTCAGGAAACTTATCAAGATGTGTAGTGAGCACCTTGAAACCCCAGGTGCCTCACAGAAGTTTATAAAATTGAGCCGTGAAAATGAAAAAATTAAATTCTTCCCACAAAAATTTCTTTTAGATCAAATATTTAATTTTTATAAGGGTAACAGGAGAAATTGCACTATATAATTTGTTGTGCAATTTCTCCTGAGTACGCCGATCAAACTCTGAGTGACGTGACAGATAAAAACCCTGAGGGATTCATTCACTATAATGAGGCAGCAGAGTTACACTGGACTCCGTCTGGCTTTTGTTCAGCGTTGTCATTGTTTCAGAAGTGCGCAAAACTGTGGACGACCGCGCTTTATGCTCACCTAAAAATATGGACACTTCTTCTGCCTCATTATAGGGAATCTTCGCCAAGGGTTCCATCTGAATCACATATTTCAGCGCAGGATAAATGTGAGCCAAGCCTTACTGCGATCTTTGGGAGGCAGAATTAAAAAATCAACAGCATGTGAAGAATTGGTTTTATTTATTTTTTATGCAGTTCCTCGTACGGTATATGTGGTTAGGCAACTTTATTCTTTGGGTTTAATAATAATAATCTTTATATAGCGCTAACATATTCCACAGTGTTTTAAATACATTATCATTGCTGTCCCCAATGGGGCTCACAATCTAAATTCCCTATCAGTATGTCTTTGGAATGTGGGAGGAAACCGGAGTACCCAAGGGAAACCCACGCAAAAACAGAGACAACATACAAACTCCTTGCAGATGTTGTCCTTGGTGGGATTTGAACCCAGGACTCCAGCACTGCAAGGCTGCAGTGCTATCCACTGAGCCACCATGCTGCTCCTGTGGGGCTGGTGTGATTACAGCAATACAAGATTTATATCAGGCGCTTTTATGTTTGGAATCTGTCACACACTAAAAGCCGCCTTTTATTGCAAAAAGCATCACCATATTTTGACAGTTATCATTTTTTCATATTTCGGCCAACAGAGTTATTTGAGGGCTTCTTTTTTGTGGAACAAGATGACATGCTTATTGATACTATGTTAGGGCATATAACATATTTTGATTGCTTTCTATTCTGATTTTTGAGAATGATCAAAAACCAGTAGTCCAGGAAGTGTTTTGTTTTTTATTTTAGACCAGTCCGCATCTAGTAAAATTCATAAAGCAGCTTTATGTTTCGGGTCAGTACAATTACAGCGATACCACATTGATATAGTTTTTTTATGTTTTGGCGCTTTTACGCAATAAAAACTATTCTATAAAAAGAAATATTATTTTTGCATCGCTTTATTCTGAGAGCTATAACTTTTTTATTTGTACACTGACGGAGCTTTATGGCTTATTTTTTTGTGGGACAAGATGTTTTTAGTGGTACAACTTTTATTTACATTCGTCTTTTGTTATTGCGTTTTATTGCACTTTTTGTTCGGTGGTATGATGATATAGTTTTTTGCCTTTTTTTTGCGGTGTTCACTGAAGGAATTAACTAGTGGGGCAGTTTTAGGGTATGTGCACACGTAGAATGGTCCTCTGAGGATTTTTCCGCAGCGGATTTGATAAATCCGCAGGGCAAAAGCACATTTTTCCTGCGGATTTACCGCGATTTTTGTGCTGATTCCACTGCGGTTTTACACCTGCGGTTTTCTATTATGGAGCAGGTGTAAAACCGCTGCGGATTCCGCACAAAGAATTGACATGCTGCGTAATGTAAACCGCTGTGTTTCCGCACGTTTTTTTCCGCAGCATGGGCACAGAGTTTTCGGTTTCCCATAGGTTTACATTGTACTGTAAAGTCATGGGAAACTGCTGCGGAGCCGCTGCTGTGGATCCGCTGCGGATCCGCAGCAAAATCCACATCGTGTGCACATAGCCTTATAGGTTTGATCGTTCTGGATGCGTCGATACAAAATGTGTACTTTTTTGCTATTTTTTTTTTCTTGTTACATAAATAAATGTATTTATTGGATTAATATTTTTTTCATTTTGTTCTGAATGTGAGGATTTTTTAAAATATTTTTACACATTTTAATATTTTTTTGCTTCTTCCTGCACATAGATCTGCTCATCTCTTATTAGTGTGAAAAGTTCAAATCCCAGAGACAAGAGTCAGGGACACCCCAAATGTCTGCAGGCAGATATGTCAGAAAGTAAAGAGAGCTGGTAGCCTGCTTGGCCAGCGAGTCCACTAGTGAGGGCCAGCCCAGTCCACTAGTCAGGGCCAGCGCAGTCCACTAGTGAGGGGCAGCACAGTCCACTAGTGAGGGCCAGCACAGTCTACTAGTGAGGGCCAGCGAGTCCACTAGTGAGGGCCAGCACAGTGCACTAGTGAGGGGCAGCACAGTCCACTAGTGAGGGCCAGCGAGTCCACTAGTGAGGGTCAGCACAGTCCACTAGTGAGGGTCAGCACAGTCCACTAGTGAGGGCCAGCGAGTCCACTAGTGAGGGCCAGCACAGTCCACTAGTGAGGGTCAGCAGTCCACTAGTGAAGGCCAGCGAGACCACTAGTGAGGGCCAGCACAGTCCACTAGTGAGGGCCAGCGACTCCACTAGTGAGGGCCAGCACAGTCCACTAGTGAGGGCCAGCACAGTCCACTAGTGAGGGCCAGCGAGTCCACTAGTGAGGGCCAGCAAGTTCACTAGTGAGGGCCAGCGAGTCCACTAGTGAGGGCCAGCACAGTCCACTAGTGAGGGCCAGCACAGTCCACTAGTGAGGGCCAGCACAGTCCACTAGTGAGGGCCAGCGAGTCCACTAGTGAGGGTCAGCACAGTCCACTAGTGAGGGCCAGCACAGTCCACTAGTGAGGGCCAGCGAGTCCACTAGTGAGGGCCAGCACAGTCCACTAGTGAGGGCCAGCACAGTCCACTAGTGAGGGCCAGCACAGTCCACTAGTGAGGGCCAGCACAGTGCACTAGTGAGGGCTAGCACAGTTCCCTAGTGAGGGCCAGCACAGTCCACTAGTGAGGGCCAGCACAGTCCACTAGTGAGGGCCAGCACAGTCCACTAGTGAGGGCCAGCGAGTCCACTAGTGAGGGTCAGCACAGTCCACTAGTGAGGGCCAGCACAGTCCACTAGTGAGGGCCAGCACAGTCCACTAGTGAGGGCCAGCGAGTCCACTAGTGAGGGTCAACACAGTCCACTAGTGAGGGCCAGCACAGTCCACTAGTGAGGGCCAGCACAGTCCACTAGTGAGGGCCAGCACAGTGCACTCGTGAGGGCCAGCACAGTGCACTCGTGAGGGCCAGCACAGTCCATTAGTGAGGGCCAGCACAGTCCATTAGTGAGGGCCAGCACAGTGCACTAGTGAGGGCCAGCACAGTCCATTAGTGAGGGCCAGCACAGTGCACTAGTGAGGGCCAGGACAGTGCACTAGTGAGGGCCAGCACAGTGCACTAGTGAGGGCCAGCACAGTCCACTAGTGAGGGCCAGCACAGTCCACTAGTGAGGGCCAGCACAGTGCACTAGTGAGGGCCAGCACAGTCCACTAGTGAGGGCCAGCACAGTCCACTAGTGAGGGCCAGCACAGTGCACTAGTGAGGGCCAGGACAGTCCACTAGTGAGGGCCAGGACAGTCCACTAGTGAGGGCCAGGACAGTCCACTAGTGAGGGCCAGGACAGTCCACTAGTGAGGGCCAGCACAGTGCACTAGTGAGGGCCAGCACAGTGCACTAGTGAGGGCCAGCACAGTCCACTAGTGAGGGCCAGCACAGTGCACTAGTGAGGGCCAGCACAGTGCACTAGTGAGGGCCAGCACAGTCCACTAGTGAGGGCCAGCACAGTGCACTAGTGAGGGCCAGCACAGTGCACTAGTGAGGGCCAGCACAGTCCACTAGTGAGGGCCAGCACAGTCCACTAGTGAGGGCCAGCACAGTCCACTAGTGAGGGGCAGCACAGTCCACTAGTGAGGGCCAGCACAGTCCACTAGTGAGGGCCAGCACAGTGCACTAGTGAGGGCCAGCACAGTGCACTAGTGAGGGCCAGCACAGTCTACTAGTGAGGGCCAGCACAGTCCACTAGTGAGGGCCAGCACAGTCCATTAGTGAGGGCCAGCACAGTCCACTAGTGAGGGCCAGCACAGTGCACTAGTGAGGGCCAGCACAGTGCACTAGTGAGGGCCAGCACAGTCCACTAGTGAGGGCCAGCACAGTCCACTAGTGAGGGCCAGCACAGTCCACTAGTGAGGGGCAGCACAGTCCACTAGTGAGGGCCAGCACAGTCCACTAGTGAGGGCCAGCACAGTGCACTAGTGAGGGCCAGCACAGTGCACTAGTGAGGGCCAGCACAGTCTACTAGTGAGGGCCAGCACAGCCCTGCAGCAGGAGGCCCGCCGCGGTGACGTCTGCTGACAGGACACACAATGTTTATGGCCATTTTCAGCCCTGAAGCCTTGGCTCGTCTCCAGGCTGAGGCTGTACTACGTGCGGGGCTGGGGGAGGGTCTGTGTGTAACATGGAGGCTGGCTGGAGTATCATTTCCTCCTCCGCCGCCATTTTGTGTCGGATGCGCTACAGGGAAGCAAGAGCGCGTTGGAAAACTAGGAGCAGAATTCGTGAAGAGCGGGAAGCCGAGCGTGTGAGACGCCAGCAGAAGCCGCGGAGACGACAGCACAAGCTGCGTGTCCGCCACAGAAGCAGCCACTCCATAGGAGTCCTCGTTACGTTCCTGAGCGGGCGGTGAGGACAGCAGGGGCCGCCCGGGCTGAGGAGCTCCCGCTGCAGGTAAGATGCGTCCTGCTGCACTTGTCGCTGCATGAATGCGACGCTTCCTCTGCGGCCTGGGAATTTGTTGTTTGTCACGACTCAGTGTTAAAGATGGCGGAGCGGAAGACTGCGGCCTTCACGGTCCTGACCTCGTTTAGAAGTCGTTTCAACTCAGTATGGCGTCTGCAAGAGGGACAGGAAATGTGTAATTAGAGGGGGAGCGAGCCGGAGGAGAGCCCGGGTGCAGGCGCTGTAGCCCGGGTGCGGGCGCTATACTCCGTGTGTGAATAAAATGTGAACACCATTAATTTCCCATATATTAGTGTCGTCAGGTCTGTGCGTGATAGTCAGAGCTGCACATTACAGAGCGAGGAGGGCTTCCCCATGTTATAGATGGAGGACGGGTGGTGGGCATCCCCGTGTTATGGAGGGAGGACGGGTGGCGGGCATCCCCGTGTTATGGAGGGGTGGCGGGCATCCCCGTGTTGTAGAGGGAGGACGGGTGGCGGGCACCCCCGTGTTGCAGAGGGAGGACGGGTGGCGGGCACCCCCGTGTTGCAGAGGGAGGACGGGTGGCGGGCACCCCCGTGTTGCAGAGGGAGGACGGGTGGCGGGCACCCCCGTGTTGCAGAGGGAGGACGGGTGGCGGGCACCCCCGTGTTGCAGAGGGAGGACGGGTGGCGGGCACCCCCGTGTTGCAGAGGGAGGACGGGTGGCGGGCACCCCCGTGTTGCAGAGGGAGGACGGGTGGCGGGCACCCCCGTGTTGCAGAGGGAGGACGGGTGGCGGGCACCCCCGTGTTGCAGAGGGAGGACGGGTGGCGGGCACCCCCGTGTTGCAGAGGGAGGACGGGTGGCGGGCACCCCCGTGTTGCAGAGGGAGGACGGGTGGCGGGCACCCCCGTGTTGCAGAGGGAGGACGGGTGGCGGGCACCCCCGTGTTGCAGAGGGAGGACGGGTGGCGGGCACCCCCGTGTTGCAGAGGGAGGACGGGTGGCGGGCACCCCCGTGTTGCAGAGGGAGGACGGGTGGCGGGCACCCCCGTGTTGCAGAGGGAGGACGGGTGGCGGGCACCCCCGTGTTGCAGAGGGAGGACGGGTGGCGGGCACCCCCGTGTTGCAGAGGGAGGACGGGTGGCGGGCACCCCCGTGTTGCAGAGGGAGGACGGGTGGCGGGCACCCCCGTGTTGCAGAGGGAGGACGGGTGGCGGGCACCCCCGTGTTGCAGAGGGAGGACGGGTGGCGGGCACCCCCGTGTTGCAGAGGGAGGACGGGTGGCGGGCACCCCCGTGTTGCAGAGGGAGGACGGGTGGCGGGCACCCCCGTGTTGCAGAGGGAGGACGGGTGGCGGGCACCCCCGTGTTGCAGAGGGAGGACGGGTGGCGGGCACCCCCGTGTTGCAGAGGGAGGACGGGTGGCGGGCACCCCCGTGTTGCAGAGGGAGGACGGGTGGCGGGCACCCCCGTGTTGCAGAGGGAGGACGGGTGGCGGGCACCCCCGTGTTGCAGAGGGAGGACGGGTGGCGGGCACCCCCGTGTTGCAGAGGGAGGACGGGTGGCGGGCACCCCCGTGTTGCAGAGGGAGGACGGGTGGCGGGCACCCCCGTGTTGCAGAGGGAGGACGGGTGGCGGGCACCCCCGTGTTGCAGAGGGAGGACGGGTGGCGGGCACCCCCGTGTTGCAGAGGGAGGACGGGTGGCGGGCACCCCCGTGTTGCAGAGGGAGGACGGGTGGCGGGCACCCCCGTGTTGCAGAGGGAGGACGGGTGGCGGGCACCCCCGTGTTGCAGAGGGAGGACGGGTGGCGGGCACCCCCGTGTTGCAGAGGGAGGACGGGTGGCGGGCACCCCCGTGTTGCAGAGGGAGGACGGGTGGCGGGCACCCCCGTGTTGCAGAGGGAGGACGGGTGGCGGGCACCCCCGTGTTGCAGAGGGAGGACGGGTGGCGGGCACCCCCGTGTTGCAGAGGGAGGACGGGTGGCGGGCACCCCCGTGTTGCAGAGGGAGGACGGGTGGCGGGCACCCCCGTGTTGCAGAGGGAGGACGGGTGGCGGGCACCCCCGTGTTGCAGAGGGAGGACGGGTGGCGGGCACCCCCGTGTTGCAGAGGGAGGACGGGTGGCGGGCACCCCCGTGTTGCAGAGGGAGGACGGGTGGCGGGCACCCCCGGGTTGCAGAGGGAGGACGGGTGGCGGGCACCCCCGGGTTGCAGAGGGAGGACGGGTGGCGGGCACCCCCGGGTTGCAGAGGGAGGACGGGTGGCGGGCACCCCCGGGTTGCAGAGGGAGGACGGGTGGCGGGCACCCCCGGGTTGCAGAGGGAGGACGGGTGGCGGGCACCCCCGGGTTGCAGAGGGAGGACGGGTGGCGGGCACCCCCGGGTTGCAGAGGGAGGACGGGTGGCGGGCACCCCCATACTTTGGCTGCTTTTATTTGTGTTCATTATCATTACGTAAACTTCTGGTCAGAGATGTGAGGTTCTTGGTTTACATTATCTCTGTTGTGTTGAATTATAAAACTCTGCCGCTCTCCTGATTTACATGTTATGGACGCTTATCTGTGACCATCTACCAGTGGTCCGTATTGGTAGTGCTGTGCCGGCCACCGGTGGTCCGTATTGGTAGTGCTGTGCCGGCCACGGTGGTCCGTATTGGTAGTGATGTGCCGCCCACAGGTGGTCCGTATTGGTAGTGCTGTGCCGCCCACAGGTGGTCCGTATTGGTAGTGCTGTGCCACCATCTAGTTGGCCGCTATTTACAAGTGACTGTAGCAAATGCTTTCAATAACTAAAGGCGTCGTCCACTACTTTGACAACCTCTTCTAAGTCGCTGATCCCCTAAGTAAAATAATCAGGGTATGTTTCCACGGGCACAAGCCGGCAGCGCTTTGGACGCGCTCCATCCAAAGCGCTGCCGGCTTTTGTAGGCGCGGTGATTCCACATGTGTTCATTGAACCGTGTGGGATCACCACATCCTATACATAGACTGTGATATTTATTTGCAGAGACGGAGCATCGCCGCAAGATAAAATTACATGCTGCGGTCTAGAATGACGCGTCGCATGTGCGTATGCGAAGGGAAGCCGGAGGCGTCCCGGCACACATAGTGGAGATGAGATTTCATAAAATCCCCTCCACTATGCTGTAACATATGGCGCTGTGGATTGGACCCTGCAAATACCATGGAAACATACCCTAACGTTCTTTCAGAGTTGGCACTGGCTCTCTTGTGGCTCTGGTGACATTGTCAAGATCCCTGTGGCCAATCAGTGACCATTTCACTCTTGTCTCCTAAGGACAAATCAAACATCTGAAGGAAGTGAGAGCAGCCGCAGCTCTGACTGCCTCCGGATGTCATTGTGAATATAGGTAAACTGACTGAACAGCAATCTAGTCTGAACTGGTGCATAACCAAAAAGGACTTGCATAGCAAATAGATCAATGGCTGCACTCAACTGTACTAAAGCAAGGAAATGTGCGATACATGAAATGTGAATAGCTTAATGGCTTGTGAAATCTATGAAAAAACACATGAGATGCTTAGCACAGGATTTGGCCAAAAAATGTGAGCATTTAAAGGAAGGTCAGAACCAACTGTGTTTGGATGTAATTAAAATCACAGCATGTTGAAGGGCAGGGCGTTCAAGTCAGGAAAAACAGTACATAGTAAATATAGGTAAACTGACTGAACAGCAATCTACGATGATGAGAAAATGGTTTGCACTCTGGTCTAAAGGTACCGTCACACTAAACGACATCGCTAGCGATCCGTGACGTTGCAGCGTCCTCGCTAGCGATATCGTTTAGTTTGACACGCAGCAGCGATCAGGATCCTGCTGTGATGTCGCTGGTCGCTGAATAAAGTTCAGAACTTTATTTGGTCGTCCGATCGCCGTGTATCGTTGTGTTTGACAGCAAAAGCAACGATACCAGCGATATTTTACACTGGTAACCAGGGTAAACATCGGGTTACTAAGCGCAGGGCCGCGCTTAGTAACCCGATGTTTACCCTGGTTACCAGCGTAAAAGTAAAAAAAACAAACAGTACATACTCACATGCGTCCCCCGGCGTCCGCTTCCCACACTGACTGAGCGCCACAAAGTGAAATTGAAAGCATAGCACAGTGGTGACGTCACCGCTGTGCCCTGCTACTGCCGGCGCTCAGTCATTGCAGGAAGTGAACGCCGGGGGACGCATGTAAGTATGTACTGTTTGTTTTTTTTACATTTTACGCTGGTAACCAGGGTAAACATCGGGTTACTAAGCGCGGCCCTGCACTTAGCAACCCGATGGTTACCCGGGGACCTCGGCATCGTTGGTCGCTGGAGAGCGGTCTGTGTGACAGCTCCCCAGCGATCAAACAGCGACGCTGCAGCGATCGGCATCGTTGTCGCTATCGCTGCAGCGTCGCTTAGTGTGACGGTACCTTTAGATGTGAGGTGCAGGCGGAACGGACTGTAAGGGTATGTGTCCACGGTCAGTAAACGCTGCTTGTTTGACGCTGCGCAGAGCTGCAGCGTCAAACACGCAGCGTCCAGATGTTCCAGCATAGTGGAGGGGATTTTTTGAAATCCCGTGTCCACTATGCGTGGAAACCCGCACGCGGCGGGCCTGCGACTCCGGACATGCTGCGCGTCTTTTCAGATCGCAGCATGTCCGTACACCTTGCGTGGACGCAGCGTCCCCGCAAGGCATAACACGGGGCCCTATGGGAGGGGTGCGATGATCCCGGATGTGTACAGTTAACACATCCGGCATCATCGCGTTCCAGAAGGGGGCGGGGCTTAGCGCCGAGCGGCTTCGCCGCTCCGGCGATACCGCCGTCCATCCTGAACGTGGACACGCAGCCTAATAGCCCCAGTACATAGTAGTAGAAATTCACCGCACACTCTTTGGTCAATTTGCAAACGTGTTATCACAGTTTATTCCAAAAAACAAGTGTAAAGGCCACAAACAGAAATGATATATTCAGATTCAGAACCCAACATTTTTACCCTCCTGGGTCTTAGTCATGGGGTTTACTTGGTTTTGGTGACAGAGTAGAAGATTAAGAATGTAGAGTGGGACCCTTGATATATAGGTACCAGAAACTGTTTGTGGCGTGGTGGAGGAGGCTGTACAGCGGCACTCCCGCGCCCTGCTGAATGTGCTGCCGGACATTTTTTTCAATATGTAATTTTAATGGGGGACGAGGTGGTTGGTTTAAGCTTTATATATATTTTTCCATATTTTTAATAACTTTTTTTTTTTTTTACATTTTTGGTGTATTTTGTAGTGATTGTAGTTGTGATCACTTGCATTACAAACAGCAATATCACAATGTTTTTGAATATAGGAAAAATCAAGGTGTCTTATAAAAAGTTTGGATTTCATATTAGCACAGTCATGACTAGCACGGTTGAGGGGTCTTCAGCAGACCCCCCCTGTTGTCATGACATCCCGGGAACCCTGATGAGCAGTTAGCATTCTGTCACGGATTTACTGTGGCATTTAATAGGTTAACAGCTGAGGGCAGAGCTCCGCTTCACTAATCGGTTTTAGAGGCAGATGATGGCCAAATAACACAGCAGAGATGTGGGTTCAGTTCCTGAGTCCGCCTCAAAGAACGAGGGGTAAAAGAGTAAAAACTGTCAGATCTGCAGCATCTGTTAATATTTTAAAATGGGTGAAAACTCCTCTTTATTGGTCTTGTCCGCACAGAATGACTGATCAAACCAAGTACAGTGGGTACGGAAAGTATTCAGATCCCTTAAAATTTTTCGCTCTTTGTTTCATTGCAGCCATTTGCTAAATTCAAAAAAGTTCATTTTTTTCTCAATAATGTACACTCTGCACCCCATCTTGACTGAAAAAAAACAGAAATGTAGTAATTTTTGCAAATTTCTTAAATAAGAAAAACTGAAATATCACATGGTCATAAGTATTCAGACCCTTTGCTCAGTATTGAGTAGAAGCACCTTTTGAGCTAGTACAGCCATGAGTCGTCTTGAGAATGATGCAACAAGTTTTTCACACTTGGATTTTGGGATCCTCTGCCATTCGTCCTTGCCGATCCTCTCAAGTTCCATCAGGATAGATGGTGAACATTGGTGGACAGCCATTTTCAGGTCTCTCCAGAGATACTTAATTGGGTTTAGGTCAGGGCTCTGGCTGGGACAGTCAAGAATGGTCACAGAGTTGTTCTGAGGCCACTCCTTTGTTATTTTAGCTATATGCTTAGGGTCATTGTCTTGTTGTAAGGTGAACCTGCGGCCAAGTCTGAGGTCCAGAGCACTCTGGAAGAGGTTTTCATCCAGGATATCTCTGTACTTGGCTGCATTCATGTTTCCTTCAATGACAACTAGTCATCCTATCCCTGCAGCTGAAAAACACCCCCATAGCATGATGCTGCCACCACCATGTTTCACTGTTGGAATTGTATTGGGCAGGTGATAAGCAGTGCCTGGTTTTCTCCACACTGCTTAGAATTATCACCAAAATGGTCTATCTTCCTCTCCTCTGACCAGAGAAACGTATTTCTCATAGTCTGGGAGTCCTTCCTGTGTTTGTGGGTTTTTTTTATCAAAAAAGGCTCGACTGGTGGAGGGCTGCAGTGATAGTTGACTTTGTGGAACTTTCTCCCATCTCCCTCCTGCATCTCTGGAGCTCAGTCACAGTCATCTTGGGGTTCTCCTTTACCTCTCTCACCAAGGTTCTTCTCTCACGAGTGCTCAGTTTGGCTGGACGGCCAGGTCTCGGGAGACTTCTGGTGGTCCCAAACGTCTGCCATTTAAGGATTATGGAGGCCACTGTGCTTTTAGGAACCTTGAGTACTGCATACATTCTTTTTCTGAGCTCCTTGTCCAGGTCCTTTGACCTCATGATTCTTATTTGGTCTGACATGAGCTGTGAGGTCTTAGGTTAGTTTCACATTTGCGGTTAAGTCCGCAGCGTATTGTCCGCAACCGCATGCAAAAACGCATGCAAACGTATGATAACGCAGCGTTTTTTATCTGCATCAGCTTACACATGATGTTAAAAAAAAAAACCGTAGCGTTTGCATGCGTTTTTACATTTGTTTGCGCTTTTTATGTGCATGCGTTTGATATTTCCAGGAGGGTGTGTCTTTAATGGGCATGTCTAAATCAGTTCCTGGACATGTGCAGTCCGAAGAACGCAAGCGTTTCAAACGCATGCGTACGCAAAGACATGTGTACGCATGCGTTCCCATAGACTGCAATGCTTTTTTGCCGCATTCCTAGCTCTAACAATCGCATACGTTTCTAGGCGGCAAATTGACGCCTCTAAAATTACTACATGTAGCGTTTACCACGCCAAGCTGCAGGCGAAACGATGCATGCGTCGTTAAATGCATGAAACCAAAGAGAAAAAGGTAGACTAGTATAGTATGCACAACCACAGTCAATATAGAAAATATATATAACACCTTTACTTTTAATAAAGGTGTTATATACAGTGGGGCAAAAAAGTATTTAGTCAGTCAGCAATAGTGCAAGTTCCACCACTTAAAAAGATGAGAGGCGTCTGTAATTTACATCATAGGTAGACCTCAACTATAATAGTGATCATAAAATAATAAGTTTTCATGTAACCTTTAATAAGATGGGTAGTAGGGGGGTGACAAGGACACTAAACTTCAGGAGGGCAAATTTCCAACGGATGAGAGAGGATCTTGGTGCAATTAACTGGGACGATATCCTGAGACACAAAAATACACAAAGAAAATGGGAGACGTTCATTAGCATCCTGGATAGGACCTGTGCACAGTATATACCGTATGGGAATAAACATACTAGAAATAGGAGGAAACCAATATGGCTAAATAGAGCTGTTAGGGGTGCAATAAGGAACAAAAAGAAAGCATTTAGAGAATTAAAGGAAGTAGGTAGTGATGAGGCATTAAATAAATACAGAAAATTAAATAAATTCTGTAAAAAGCAAATCAAGGCAGCAAAGATTGAGACAGAGAGACTCATTGCCAGAGAGAGTAAAAATAATCCCAAAATATTCTTTAACTATATAAATAGTAAGAAACTAAAAAATGATAGTGTTGGCCCCCTTAAAAATAGTCTGGGTGAAATGGTGGATGAGGATGAGGAAAAAGCCAATCTGCTAAATGACTTTTTTTCATCAGTATTTACAAAAGAAAATCCCATGGCAGCCAATATGACTAGTGATAAAAATTCCCCATTAAATGTCACCTGCTTAACCCAGCAGGAAGTACAGCGGCGTCTAAAAATCACTAAAATTGACAAATCTCCGGGCCCGGATGGGATACACCCCCGAGTACTGCAGGAACTAAGTACAGTCATTGATAGACCATTATTTTTAATCTTTAAAGAGTCCATAATAACAGGGTCTGTACCACAGGACTGGCGTATAGCAAATGTGGTGCCAATATTCAAAAAAGGGGCAAAAACTGAACTCGGTAATTATAGGCCAGTAAGTTTAACCTCTACTGTGGGTAAAATCCTGGAGGGCATTCTAAGGGATGCTATACTGGAGTATCTGAAGAGGAATAACCTCATGACCCAGTATCAGCACGGGTTTACTAGGGACCGCTCATGTCAGACTAATTTGATCAGCTTCTATGAAGAGGTAAGTTCCGGACTGGACCAAGGGAACCCAGTGGACGTAGTGTATATGGACTTTTCCAAAGCTTTTGATACGGTGCCACACAAAAGGTTGATACATAAAATGAGAGTAATGGGTATAGGGGAAAATATGTGTAAGTGGGTTGAGAGCTGGCTCAGGGATAGGAAACAAAGGGTGGTTATTAATGGAGCACACTCGGACTGGGTCGCGGTTAGCAGTGGGGTACCACAGGGGTCAGTATTGGGCCCTCTTCTTTTTAACATATTTATTAATGACCTTGTAGGGGGCATTCAGAGTAGAATTTCAATATTTGCAGATGACACTAAACTCTGCAGGGTAATCAATACAGGGGAGGACAATTTTATATTACAGGATGATTTATGTAAACTAGAAGCTTGGGCTGATAAATGGCAAATGAGCTTTAATGGGGATAAATGTAAGGTCATGCACTTGGGTAGAAGTAATAAGATGTATAACTATGTGCTTAATTCTAAAACTCTGGGCAAAACCATCAATGAAAAAGACCTGGGTGTATGGGTGGATGACAGACTCATATTCAGTGGCCAGTGTCAGGCAGCTGCTACAAAGGCAAATAAAATAATGGGATGTATTAAAAGAGGCATAGATGCTCATGAGGAGAACATAATTTTACCTCTATACAAGTCACTAGTTCGACCACACTTAGAATACTGTGCACAGTTCTGGTCTCCGGTGTATAAGAAAGACATAGCTGAACTGGAGCGGGTGCAGAGAAGAGCGACCAAGGTTATTAGAGGACTGGGGGGTCTGCAATACCAAGTTAGGTTATTACACTTGGGGCTATTTAGTTTGGAAAAACGAAGACTAAGGGGTGATCTTATTTTAATGTATAAATATATGAGGGGACAGTACAAAGACCTTTCTGATGATCTTTTTGATCGTAGACCTGAGACAGGGACAAGGGGGCATCCTCTACGTCTGGAGGAAAGAAGGTTTAAGCATAATAACAGACGCGGATTCTTTACTGTAAGAGCAGTGAGACTATGGAACTCTCTGCCGTATGATGTTGTAATGAGTGATTCATTAATTAAATTTAAGAGGGGACTGGATACCTTTCTGGAAAAGTATAATGTTACAGGGTATATACACTAGATTCCTTGATAAGGCGTTGATCCAGGGAACTAGTCTGATTGCCGTATGTGGAGTCGGGAAGGAATTTTTTTCCCCATGGTGGAGTTACTCTTTGCCACATGGGTTTTTTTTGCCTTCCTCTGGATAAACATGTTAGGGCATGTTAGGTTAGGCTATGGGTTGAACTAGATGGACTTAAAGTCTTCCTTCAACCTCAATAACTATGTAACTATGTAACTATGGGAGACAAACTGAGAAAAAAAAATCCAGAAAATCACATTGTCTGTTTTTTTTAATCATTTTATTTGCATATTATGGTGGAAAATAAGTATTTGGTCAGAAACAAACAATCAAGATTTCTGGCTCTCACAGACCTGTAACTTCTTCTTTAACCCCTTCACCCCCAAGGGTGGTTTGCACGTTAATGACCGGGCCAATTTTTACAATTCTGACCACTGTCCCTTTATGAGGCTATAACTCTGGAACGCTTTGACGGATCTTGGCGATTCTGACATTGTTTTCTCGTGACATATTGTACTTCATGTTAAAGGTAAAATTTATTCGATATAACTTGCGTTTATTTGTGAAAAAAATGGAAATTTGGCGAAAATTTTGAAAATTTTGCAATTTTCCAACTTTGAATTTTTGTGCCCTTAAATCACAGACAAATGTCACGCAAAATACTTAATAAGTAACATTTCCCACATGTCTACTTTACATCAGTACAATTTTGGAACCAACATTTTTTTTTGTGACGGAGTTATAAGGGTTAAAAGTTGACCAGCAATTTCTCATTTTTACAACACCATTTTTTTTTAGGGACCACATCTCATTTGAAGTCATTTTGAGGGGTCTATATGATAGAAAATACTCAAGTGTGACACCATTCTAAAAACTGCACCCCTCAAGGTGCTCAAAACCACATTCAAGAAGTTTATTAACCCTTCAGGTGTTTCACAGGAATTTTTGGAATGTTTAAATAAAAATGAACATTTAACTTTTTTTCACACAAAATTTATTTCAGCTCCAATTTGTTTTATTTTACCAAGGGTAACAGTAGAAAATGGACCCCCAAAGTTGTTGTACAATTTGTCCTGAGTACGATGATACCCCATATGTGGGTGTAAACCATTGTTTAGGCGCATGGCAGAGCTTGGAAGGGAAGGAGCGCCATTTGACTTTTCAATGCAAAATTGACTGGAATTGAGATGGGACGCCATGTTGCATTTGGAGAGCCCCTGATGTGCCTAAACATTGAAACTCCCTACAAGTGACACCATTTTGGAAAGTAGACCCCCTAAGGAACTTATCTAGATGTGTGGTGAGCACTTTGACCCACCAAGTGCTTCACAGAAGTTTATAATGCAGAGCCGTAAAAATAAAAAATCATATTTTTTCACAAAAATGATCTTTTCGCCCACAATTTTTTATTTTCCCAAGGGTAAGAGAAGAAATTGGACCCCAAAAAATGTTGTGCAATTTGTCCTGAGTACGCTGATACCCCATATGTGGGTGTAAACCATTGTTTGGGCGCATGGCAGAGCTTGGAAGGGAAGGAGCGCCATTTGACTTTTCAATGCAAAATTGACTGGAATTGAGATGGGACGCCATGTTGCGTTTGGAGAGCCCCTGATGTGCCTAAACATTGAAACTCCCTACAAGTGACACCATTTTGGAAAGTAGACCCCCTAAGGAACTTATCTAGATGTGTGGTGAGCACTTTGACCCACCAAGTGCTTCACAGAAGTTTATAATGCAGAGCCGTAAAAATAAAAAATCATATTTTTTTCACAAAAATGATCTTTTTGCCCCCAATTTTTTATTTTCCCAAGGGTAAGAGAAGAAATTGGACCCCAAAAAATGTTGTGCAATTTGTCCTGAGTACGCTGATACCCCATATGTGGGTGTAAACCATTGTTTGGGCGCATGGCAGAGCTTGGAAGGGAAGGAGCGCCATTTGACTTTTCAATGCAAAATTGACTGGAATTGAGATGGGACGCCATGTTGCGTTTGGAGAGCCCCTGATGTGCCTAAACATTGAAACTCCCTACAAGTGACACCATTTTGGAAAGTAGACCCCCTAAGGAACTTATCTAGATGTGTTTTGAGAGCTTTGAACCCCCAAGTGTTTCACTACAGATTATAACGCAGAGCCGTGAAAATAATTTTTTTTTTTTTTCTCAAAAATGATTTTTTAGCCCCCAGCTTTGTATTTTTACAAGGGTAACAGAATAAATTGGACCCCAAAATTTGTTTTCCAATTTGTCCTGAGTACGCTGATACCCCATATGTGGGGGGGAACCACTGTTTGGGCGCATGACAGAGCTCGGAAGGGAAGGAGCGCCATTTGGAATGCAGACTTAAATGGATTGGTCAGCAGCCGTCACGTTGCATTTGCAGAGCCCCTGATGTACCCAAACAGTACAAACCCCCCACAAGTGACCCCATATTGGAAACTAGACCTCCCAAGGAACTTATCTAGATGTGTTTTGAGAACTTTGAACCCCCAAGTGTTTCACTAAAGTTTATAGCGCAAAGCCGTGAAAATAAAAATTCTTTTTTTTTTTTCACAAAAATGATTTTTTAGCCCCCAGTTTTGTATTTTCACAAGGGTAACAGGATAAATTAGACCCCAAAAGTTGTTGTCCAATTTGTCCTGAGTACGCTGATACCCCATATGTCGGGGGGAACCACTGTTTGGGCGCATGACAGAGCTCGGAAAAGAAGGAGCGCCATTTGGAATGCAGCCTTAAATGGATTGGTCTGCAGGCGTCACGTTGCATTTGCAGAGCCCCTGATGTACCCAAACAGTACAAACCCCCCACAAGTGACCCCATATTGGAAACTAGACCTCCCAAGGAACTTATCTAGATGTGTTGTGAGAACTTTGAACCCCCAAGTGTTTCACTACAGTTTATAATGCAGAGCCGTGAAAATAAAACATCTTTTTTTTCCCACAAAAATTATTTTTAGCCCCCCAAATTTTTATTTTCCTAAGGATAACAAGAGAACTTGGACCCCAGAAGTTGTTGTTCAATTTGTCCCGAGTACGCTGATAACACATATGTTGGGGTAAACCCCTTTTTGGGCGCACGGGAGAGCTCGGAAGGGAAGGAGCACTGTTTTACTTTTTCAACGCAGAATTGGCTGGAATTGAGATTGGACGCCATGTCGCGCTTGGAGAGCCCCTGATGTGCCTGGACAGTGGAAACCCCCCAATTCTACCTGAAACCCTAACCCAAACACACCCCTAACCCTAATCCCAACGGTAACCCTAACCACACCCCTAGCCCTGACACACCCATAATTCTAATCCCAACCCTAATCCAAACGTAAATGTAATCCAAACCCTAACCCTAACTTTAGCCCCAACCCTAACTTTAGCCCCAACCCTAACTTTACCTCCAACCCTAGCCCTAACCCTAACCCTACCCCTAACCCTAACCCTAAACGTGACTGAAATACGTGGCACTGAAATACGTGGCACTGAAATACGTGGCACTGAAATACGTGGCACTGAAATATGTGATACGTGGCACTTAAATACGTGGCACTGAAACACGTGGCACTGAAATACGTGATACGTGGCACTGAAATACGTGGCACTGAAATACGTGGCACTGAAATACGTGCAACTGAAATACGTGGTACTAAAATATGTGGCACTGAAATACATGATACGTGGCACTGAAATACGTGGCACTGAAACACGTGGCACTGAAATACGTGATACGTGGCACTGAAATACATGGCACTGAAATACGTGGCACTGAAATACGTGGCACTGAAATACGTGGCACTGAAATACGTGGCACTAAAATACGTGATACGTGGCACTGAAATACGTGGCACTGAAACACGTGGCACTGAAATACGTGGCACTAAAATACGTGCAACTGAAATACGTGGTACTAAAATATGTGGCACTGAAATACGTGATACGTGGCACTGAAATACATGGCACTGAAATACGTGGCACTGAAATACGTGGCACTGAAATACGTGGCACTGAAATACGTGGCACTAAAATACGTGATACGTGGCACTGAAATACGTGGCACTGAAATACGTGGCACTGAAATACGTGGCACTAAAATACGTGATACGTGGCACTGAAATACGTGGCACTGAAACACGTGGCACTGAAATACGTGATACGTGGCACTGAAATACGTGGCACTGAAATACGTGGCACTGAAATACGTGGCACTGAAATACGTGGCACTGAAATACGTGGCACTATGACTGTCAGAAAATGTTCATTAAACGGTTAGGGGTGAGGTTAGGGGTAGAGTTAGGGTTAGGGTTTGGATCCCTTTATCACCTTGATGGTGGTGGGTGGCTTTTCAGTGTGTTTTCTGTTTTTTTCGATAAAAATGCATGCGTTTTTAACGCAAACAAACGCATGTGCTTAAAAACGCAAGAAAATACTGCAGGTTGTATTTCTGAAAATGAACGCATGCAGAAAAAAACCGCATGCGTTTGAAAACGCGACCAAACGCGTACAAAAAAACCGCATGCGTTTTCAATGTTAAATATAGGGAAAAAACGCATGCGTTTTTTGTGCAAAAAACGCTGCAGACAAAAACGGAAGT
The DNA here is from genome assembly GCF_051348905.1 of Ranitomeya variabilis. NCBI lineage: Eukaryota > Metazoa > Chordata > Amphibia > Anura > Dendrobatidae > Ranitomeya > Ranitomeya variabilis. Next base: position 161,925,849 of record NC_135233.1, read on the forward strand.
GTGAAACCAGCGACGCTTTTTATAGCAAAAAAGTTTTTGCGTCTCCACATTTTGAGACCTATAATTTTTCCACATTTGCTCCACAGAGTCATGTGAGGTCTTGTTTTTTGCGGGACGAGTTGACGTTTTTATTGGTAACATTTTCGGACACGTGACCATTTTTGATCGCTTTTTATTCCGATTTTTGTGAGGCAGAATGACCAAAAACCTGCTATTCATGAATTTCTTTTGGGAGAGGCGTTTATACCGTTCCGAATTTGGTAAAATTGATAAAGCAGTTTTATTCGTCGGGTCAGTACGATTACAGCGATATCTCATTTATATCATTTTTTTATGTTTTGGCGCTTTTATACGATAAAAACTATTTTATAGAAAAAATAATTATTTTGGTATCGCTTTATTCTCAGGACTATAACTTTTTTATTTTTTTGCTGATGATGCTGTATGGCGGCTTGTTTTTTGCGGGACAAGATGACGTTTTCAGCGGTACCATGGATATTTATATCAGTCTTTTTGATCGCGTGTTATTCCACTTTTTGTTCGGCGGTATGGTAATAAAGCGTTGTTTTTTGCCTCGTTTTTTTTTTTTTTTTCTTACGGTGTTTACTGAAGGGGTTAACTAGTGGGCCAGTTTTATAGGTTGGGTCGTTACGGACGTGGCGATACTAAATATGTGTACTTTTATTGTTTTTTTTTTTTAATTTAGATAAAGAAATGTATTTATGGGAATAATATTTTTTTTTTTTTTTCATTAATTTGGAATATTTTTTTTTATTTTTTTTTACACATTTGGAAATTTTTTTTTTAACTTTTTTACTTTGCCCCAGGGGGGGACAATACAGATCGGTGATCTGTCAGTTTGCATAGCACTCTGACAGATCACCGATCTGCGAGAAGTGCAGGCTGCTTCACAGTGCCTGCTCTGAGCAGGCGTCTGTGAAGCCACCTCCCTCCCTGCAGGACCCGGATCCGCGGCCATCTTGGATCCGGGTCTGGAGCAGGCAGGGAGGGAGGTAAGACCCTCGCAGCAATGCGATCACATCGCGTTGCTGCGGGGGGCTCAGGGAAGCCCGCAGGGAGCCCTCTCCCTGCGCGATGCTTCCCTGCATCGCCGGCACATCGCGATCATGTTTGATCGCGGTGTGCCGGGGGTTAATGTGCCGGGGGCGGTCCGTGACCGCTCCTGGCACATAGTGCCGGATGTCAGCTGCGATATGCAGCCGACACCCGGCCGCGATCGGCCGCGCTCCCCCCGTGAGCGCGGCCGATCGGCTATGACGTACTATCCCGTCGGCGGTCATACGGGCCCACCCCACCTCGACGGGATAGTACGTCAAATGTCGGGAAGGGGTTAAGAGTCTCCTCTTTCCTCCACTCATTATCTGTAGTAATGGCACCTATTCACACGTTCCTGATTTCCCTCCTTTTTTTTCAGGACTAAAAACCGCAGCTCTTGGCAGAAAACGCAGGTGTGGTTTTTGGTGCGTTTTTTGATGCGGTTTTTAGTGCGGTTTTTTTATGCAGTTTTCTCTGCAGATTGTCTGTGTTTGACACAAATAAAGCTTTAACTGCAGTGGGGAAAAAAAAGAAAGAAATGATGTAATTTCCTTGTCCAACCCTTTTCTTCTTCCATCCTCCATTTTGGGACTAAACACCAAAATGAGTGGACGTGTTTTGAATGACAGCGCTCCGCAGAGTGCTGAGCGTAGGCCAGATCACAGCCCGCGGATCCAGCTCTATCCAGCTATTTAAGTCTACGTTCACATTTGCGGTCTGCGCTGCAGCGTCGGGCGCCGCATGCGTCATGCGCCCCTATATTTAACATGGGGGCGCATGGACATGCGTCGCACTTGCGTTTTGCGCCGCATGCGTCACTGCAGCGCACGCATCCAGGCGCAGAGGACGCAGCAAGTTGCATTTTTGCTGCGTCCAAAATCAATCAAAAAAAGGACGCATGCGGCGCAAAACGCAGCGTTGTGCATGCGTTTTGCTGCGTTTTTGTTTGCGTTGTGTGTTGCGGCGCCGACGCTGCGGCGCACAACGCAAATGTGAACATAGCCTAAGTGCCACGTATTTCAGTGCCACGTATTTCAGTGCCACGTATTTCAGTGCCACGTATTTCAGTGCCACGTATTTCAGTGCCACGTATTTCAGTGCCACGTATTTCAGTGCCACGTATTTCAGTGCCACGTATTTCAGTGCCACGTATTTCAGTGCCACGTATCACGTATTTAAGTGCCACATATTTAAGTGCCACGTATCACGTATTTTTGCTATTGTAAGGTGGCATTAATCCCGGTCAATAATGGAGAGGCGTCAATAAGACGCCTATCCATTATTAAGCCAATGAAAGGGTTAAAAAAAAACCCACAAAGACTAGAAAAAAATATTTTAATGAAATAAAGACACACACTTTTTGACCAAATTTTATTAAACGCTCAATCCGTCAAGAAGACCCTCGACCTGAAAAAGAGGCAAAATAAAAAAACAAATTCATACTCCCTGGCCCTGTCCGCAGAAATCCATCGAGGGTCCCACGAAGATCTTCCATGGAGAACAGACACATCCAGAGATATGTCTCCACGGCTGCAGCAACACACTGACAGGAGCCATAGTTCCTGTCGGTGTGTCACTGCGCATGCGCGAGCGAGTTTACCGGCGGTCATTGACCCCGGCACTCTCGCTTAACGGCAGTGCTGCGTGGGAAAGTTCAACGCAGCTGTACTGCCGTTAACCGAGACGCCGGAGCCATTGAACTCCGGAACAGTACGCGATACACTGCTAGGAGCTTCGCTCCTGGCAGTGTATCGCCGGAGAGCAGGGGATCGGCGTGGGACACTCGTTTTATGGATTCTGCGGACAGGGAGTATGGATTTGATTTTTTTGGGGGGGATTTTTCCCTGGAGGATCGAGGGCTTCGCCTACAAGTGTGCTGTTGGTGAGTATATACTCTATGTTATGTGTTGTATGTACTGTACTGTGTGTCATGTATGTGTATTGTGTGTGTTTTGTGTAACTTTACAACTGTGCTAAGTCGCCGGACACAGGGACAACTCTCCCATCCTAATACCGGATGGGAGTAGTAGTCCCATACGGCGACTTAGCACAATGGTGGCACTAGCGTCTCATGGGGACACACACACACACACACACACATACCAAATCAATCAAACGGCCGACACGATCCCCATGCGACGGTATGCCTCCATGTCTCTCCGCCCAAGCACTTCCGGCCGCTTCCCCGCACTTCCTGCTGCAGCGGTTTCTCCACCCATAACCGCAATAAAACCCGCAGATATATTTTTGATCTGCGGGTTTTACTGCGGGTTTGACCTCACAATGGAGGTCTATGGGTGCAGAACCGCTGCTGTTTCGGACAAAGAAGTGACATGCTCCTTCTTTTTTCCCGCAGCTATTCAGCGCGGCTTTTTTTTTGGAAATTCAGGATCGTGTGCACAGTGGTTCCTGTTTTCCATAGGGTACATTGTACTGTACCCTGCATGGAAAACCGCTGCGGCTCCGCAGTAAAAAACGCACTGTGTGAACATGGCCTAAGGGTATGTGTCCACGTTCAGGCTTGCTTCAGGCTTTGGTCAGGATTTTATGCAAGTAAAATCCTGACCAAAACTGCACCTGAGGTCACTGGCAGGTCACCTGCGGTGTGCCTGCGTGTTTTGCTCATTGTAGCAACATGCTGCGTTTTGAAAAAACGCACCGCGCATGCGTTTTCGCGGCAAAAACGCATGCGTTTTTTAACGCATAGTGGAGTCGGGATTTCATGAAATCCCCTCCACTATGCTGTAACATCTGGACGCTGCGTTTTTGATGCTGCGGAAAAACGCAGCGTCAAAAACGCAGCGTTTCCTGAACGTGGAAACATACCCTAAAAAAATAAATAAATCACAAAATAAATAAAAAGAAAAAATATTTAACCAATAAATACATATATATATACAAATAAAAAAAAAAAGTACACATTTGGTATCGCCACGTCCGGAACGAGCCAACCTATAAAACGGTCACGCTTGTTCATTCCTCCAGTGCACACCGTAAAAAGAAAAAACAAAAACAAAAAAACAAACGAAGCAAAATACTTTTCTTTTTCAAAATGTTGCCAAACAAAAAGTAAAATAAAACGAGATCAAAAAGTCATATCAAAATAAAAATGGTACCGCTGAAAACGTCATCTTGTCCCGCAAAAAACCAAGCCGCTATACGGCTTCAACAGCAGAAAAATAAGTTATAGCTTTCAGAATAAAGCGATGCAAAAACAACTTTTTTTTCTATAAAAATTTATTGTGAAAAAGCGGTAAAAAATAAAATATATAAATGTGGTATCGCTGTAATCGTACTGACCCGAAGGAGAAAGCTGCCTTATTAATTTACCGTATAAGCCGAGATTTTCAGCCCAAATTTTTGGGCTGAAAGTGCCCCTCTCAGCTTATACTCGAGTCACGGTCGGCGGGTGAGGGGGAGAGGGCGCTGAGGCATACTTACCTGCTTCTGGCGCTCCCCCTGCCCGTCCCACGGTCTCCGGGTGCCGCAGCTCTTCCTCTGTCAGCGGTCACGTGGGACCGCTCATTAGAGAAATGAATATGGACTCCACTCCCATAGGGGCGGAGCCGCCTATTCATTTCTCTAATCAGCAGTGCCGCTGACAGAGGAAGAGCTGTGGCACCCGGAGACCAGCTGTCCGGGGGAAGGAGCGGGACGCCGGGAGCAGGTAAGTATGTCATATTCACCTGTCCGCGTTCCACACGCCGGGCGCCGCTCCATCTTCCCGGCGTCTCTCAGCTCTGACTGTGCAGGTCAGAGGGCGCGTTGACGCATATAGTGTGCGCGCCGCCCTCTGCCTGATCAGTCAGTGCGGAGAGACGCCGGGACGGGACGCTGAGGAGCTGCAAGCAAGAGAGGTGAGTATGTGTTTTATTATTTTTATTGCAGCAGCAGCAGCAATGGCACAGCTTTCTATGGTACATCTATGGGGCAATTCTGAACGGTGCAGAGCACTATATGGCACAGCTATGGGGCAATAATGAACGGTGCAGAGCACTATATGGCACAGCTATGGGGCAATAATGAACGGTGCAGAGCACTATATGGCACAGCTATGGGGTAATTATGAACGGTGCAGAGCACTATATGGCACAGCTATGGGGCAATTATGAAAGGTGCAGAGCACTATATGGCACAGCTATGGGGCAATAATGAACGGTGCAGAGCACTATATGGCACAGCTAAGGGGCAATTATGAACGGTGCAGAGCACTATATGGCACAGCTATGGGGCAATAATGAACGGTGCAGAGTACTATATGGCACAGCTATGGGGCAATAGTGAATGGTGCAGAGCACTATATGGCACAGCTATGGGGCCATAATGAACGGTACGGAGCATCTATTTTTATTTTTGAAATTCACCGGTAGCTGCTGCATTTTCCACCCTAGGCTTATACTCGAGTCAATAAGTTTTCCCAGTTTTTTGTGGCAAAATTAGGGGGGTCGGCTTATACTCGGGTCGGCTTATACTCGAGTATATACGGTAACTACACACGGAACGTCATTTTAAAAAAAAATTAAAACAAAATCCTAAATTCCTGGTGTTTGATCATTGTCTGCCAAAAATCAGAATAGAAAGCGATCAAAACATTTCATGTGCCCGAAAATGGTACCAATAAAAACGTCAGCTTGTCCTGCAAAAAGTCATGTGACGGCTTATCGACTGAAATATGGGATAATTATAGCTCTCAAAATATGGTGATGCAAAAACTTGTTTTTGCAAAGTGTCTTCTTTTAGTGTGTGACAGCAGCCAAACATAAAAACCCGCTATAAATCTGGTATCGCTGTAATCGCACCGACCTGAAGAATAGTCACTTATACCGCATGACAAACGGCGTAAAAAAAATTAAATAAAACCAATTCTTCACATGCTGTGATTTTTTTTTTTCAGTCTACCTCCCAAAGATCGCAGTAAGGCTCGACGCACATTTATCCCGCGTGCTGCGCTGAGCGCTTACATCGGGGTTTCCATGTAAATCTCTGAAATACGTGGTTTAGACTGAACTCCAGGCGGAAAATTCCCTATAATGAGCCAGATGGAGACACTGTGGACGCCATAAGACCTGTGATCCGGCGGTGTCCGTCTTTTAGTCATAAAAGCTCAGTCAGCCAGTTTTGTGCACCTCTGAAAAGGAGGATACAGCTGAAGCCAGACTGAATCCAGAGTAACTCTGCATCCTCATTATAGTGAATTTATCTGGGGTTTCATCTGTCACGTTACTTAGAGATTTAGATAGAAACCCCAAAGTACGTGCTCAGTGTAGAGCCGGATAATTGTGATCCCAAACGTTATGGAAAATGTTCCCATTTAAAGCTTCCACTCAATCCACAAAAAAAGCAAGTTCCCACTCAGGTCCGTCATCTGTTAATATAGAAAAATATAGGTGGCTTTCACGTTACTGCTAGTACAAAGGCTCTGGAAAAGCGTTATGGCTACTCAACCCCCTAAAAGAAATTCTGCGCTCCCAAATTCAAATGCCTCCCTCCCTTCTCAGCCCCACAGTGTACCTAAACCACATATATCATCCACATTTTTGGCATTTCTGTAGTGATGAGAGCCCGCCTAATTTATGGGTGCATGTATCTAGAAGCACGGGCTGGGTTTAATGTACTGGTGACTGCAATGTACTGGTCATTACAGCGTACTGATCACTACAACGGCAGTTTGCATTTTTCACTCCGCAACATCCTCTGCTGCCTGTTTCTGGAAAAAAAACACATAGAATTAAAATCATCACTACACTTGTAGATAAATTCCTAAAAGGGGAAAATTTCCTAACTGGGGTCACTTGAGGGGGGATTATGCTTTTCTGGCATTTAGCGGCTCTTTATATAGAGTCTGGAAACCCTATAGACTCTTACTGTGTGGCTAAGCAGTACTGTACTGCCACATATGGGGTATTGCCAAGTTCAGAAAAAATTGTGTAATGCATTTTGGCACCATTTTTACCCATTTCCCAGTGTTACAATGTAAAATCTAGGGTTAAAACATTTTTATTTGTGGTAAAAATGTAATTATGTTTTCTTCACTGCCCAATGGTATCAAATTCTGTGACACACTTGTGGTGTGAATATGATCACTGCAACCCTAGATTAACTCATTGAGAGGTGTAGTTTGTAAAATGAGGTCACTTAGGGGGTTTCTGCTGTTCTGCCACTTCAGGGGCTCTGCCAATGTGACATGGCCCCCTCAAACAACGCAGAAAAACCTGCACCGTAATATGGCGCTCCTTCCCTTTCATGCCCTGCCGTGCTCAGTAGATTTCCGCCACATACTGGGTATTGGCATACTCAGAAGAAATTGCACAACAAACTTTGGGGTCCATTTTTTCTTGCTACCCTTGTAAAAATAAAAAAGTGGGGGCTAAAATAGAATTTTTGTGGTGGTAATTTTTTTTTTTAATTTGACGGCTCAATATTATAAAATTCTGTGAAACCCCTGGAGGGAGGTTCAAGGTGCTCACCAGACATCTAGATAAATTCTTTGAGGGATATAGTTTCAAAAATGGGGTCACTTGTTGGGGGTTTCCACTGTTAAGGTACATCAGGGGCTCTCCAAACACAACATGGCGTCCGCTATCGATTCCAGACAATTTTGCATTCCAAAAGTCACATGGTGCTCCTTCCTTTCCGAGCCCTGCCGTGCTTCCAAACAGTAGTATTCCCCCACATATGGGGTATCAGCGTACTCAGGAGAAATTGCACAACAAATTGTATGGAGCAATTTCACCTTTTACCATTATGAAAATGCAAAATATGGAGCTAAAATAGATTTATTTGGGAAAAATGTGTATGTGTGTGTATATATATATATATATATATATATATATATATATATATATATATATATATATATATATATATATATATATATATATATATATATATATATATATATATATATATATATATATATATTTTATTTCCACAGCTCTACATTATAAAGTTCTGTGAAGCACCTGTGGGTTACAGGTGCTCGATGGACAGCTAGATAAGTTCCATAAGGGGTCTAATTTCCAAAATGGTGTCACCTGTTGGGGGTTTCCACTATTTAGGCACATCAGGGGCTCTGCGAACGCAGCATGGCGTCCCATCTCAATTCCAGTCAATTTTTCATTCAAAAAGTCAAATGGCTGCTCTTCCCTTCCAAGCCCTGCCGTGCGCCCAAAAAGTAGATTTCACCCACATATGGGGTATCGGCATGCTCAGGAGTAACTGCAAAGCCAAATGTATTGTCCATTTTTTCCTGTTACCCTTGCGAAAGTAAAAAAGAAATTAGATCTGAATGAAAATTTTTGAGTTTGAAAAGTACGGTAAATGTTTTTTTTCCTTCCACATTCCATTCATTCCTGTGAAGCACCTGAAGGGTTAATAAGCTTCTTGAATGTAGTTTTGCGCACCTTGAGGGGTGCAGTTTTTAGAATGGTGTCCCTTTTGGGTATTTTCTTTCATATAGGCCCCTCAAAGTGACTTCAAATATGACGTGGTCCCTAAAAAAAATAAAAATGGTTTTGTATAATTTGTTGAAAAAATGGAAAATCGCTGGTCAACTTTTAACCATTCTAATGTCCTAACAAGAAAAGAGTTGATTCCTAAATTGTGCTGATGTAAAGTAGACGTGGGAAATGTTATTTATGAACTATTTTGTGCAATTTGACTCTCTGATTTAAGGGCATAAAAATTAAGTTTGAAAATTACGAAATGTTCATGATTTTCACCAAATTTTATTTTATTTTTTAACCCCTTCACCCCCAAGGGTGGTTTGCACGTTAATGACCGGGCCAATTTTTACAATTCTGACCACTGTCCCTTTATGAGGTTATAACTCTGGAACGCTTCAACGGATCCTGGTGATTCTGACATTGTTTTCTCGTGACATATTGTACTTCATGATAGTGGTAAAATTTCTTTGATATTACCTGCGTTTATTTGTGAAAAAAATGGAAATTTGGCAAAAATTTTGAGAATTTCGCAATTTTCCAACTTTGAATTTTTATGCAATTAAATCACAGTGATATGTCACACAAAATACTTAATAAGTAACATTTCCCACATGTCTACTTTACATCAGCACCATTTTGGAACCAAAATTTTTTTTCGTTAGGGAGTTAAGGGTTAAAAGTTGACCAGCAATTTCTCATTTTTACAACACCATTTTTTTTTAGGGACCACATCTCATTTGAAGTCATTTTGAGGGGTCTATATGATAGAAAATACCCAAGTATGACATCATTCTAAAAACTGCACCCCTCAAGGTGCTCAAAAACACATTCATGAAATTTATTAACCCTTCAGGTGTTTCACAGGAATTTTTGGAATGTTTAAATAAAAATGAACATTTAACTTTTTTTCACAAAAAATTTATTTCAGCTCCAATTTGTTTTATTTTACCAAGGGTAACAGGAGAAAATGGACCCCAAACGTTGTTGTACAATTTGTCCTGAGTACGCTGATACCCCATATGTGGGGGTAAACCACTGTTTGGGCGCATGGCAGAGCTCGGAAGGGAAGGAGCGCCGTTTCACTTTTCAATGCAAAATTGACAGGAATTGAGATGGGACGCCATGTTGCGTTTGGAGAGCCACTGATGTGCCTAAACATTGAAACCCCCCACAAGTGACACCGTTTTGGAAAGTAGACCCCCTAAGGAACTTATCTAGAGGTGTGGTGAGCACTTTGACCCACCAAGTGCTTCACAGAAGTTTATAATGCAGAGCCGTAAAAATAAAACAACATTTTTTTCCCACAAACATTATTTTTTAGCCCCCAGTTTTGTATTTTCCCGAGGGTAACAGGAGAAATTGGACCACAAAAGTTGTTGTCCAATTTGTCCTGAGTACGCTGATATGTGGGGGGAACCACCGTTTGGGCGCGTGGGAGGGCTCGGAAGGGATGGAGCGCCATTTGGAATGCAGACTTAGATGGAATGGTCTGCAGGCGTCACATTGCGTTTGCAGAGCCCCTAATGTACCTAAACAGTAGAAACCCCACACAAGTGGCACCATTTTGGAAAGTAGACCCCCTAAGGAACTCATCTAGATGTGTTGTGAGAGCTTTGAACCCCCAAGTGTTTCACTACAGTTTATAACGCAGAGCCGTGCAAATAAAAAATATTTTTTTTTCACAAAAATTATTTTTTAGCCCCCAGTTTTGTATTTTTCCAAGGGTAACAGGAGAAATTGGACCCTATATATTGTTGTCCAATTTGTCCTGAGTACGCTAATACCTGATATCTGGGGGTGAACCACCGTTTGAGCGCATGGCAGAGCTCGGAAGGGAAGGAGCATCATTTGCAATGCAGACTTAGATGGATTGGTCTGCAGGCGTCACATTGCGTTTGCAGAGCCCCTAATGTACCTAAACAGTAGAAACCCCCCACAAGTGACCCAATATTGGAAACTAGACCCCCCAAGGAACTTATCTAGTTGTGTTGTGAGAACTTTGAACCCCCAAGTGTTTCACTACAGCTTATAACGCAGAGCCGTGAAAATAAAAAAACAAAAATTTTCCCCCCAAAATTATTTTTTAGCCCCCAGTTTTGTATTTTCCCAATGGTAACAGGAGAAATTGGACCCCAAAAGTTGTTGTCCAATTTGTCTTGAGTACGCTGATACCCCATATGTGGGGGGGAACCAGTGTTTGGGTGCATGGGAGGGCTCGGAAGGGAAGGAGCGCCATTTGTAATGCAGACTTAGATGGAATGGTCTGCAGGCGTCACATTGCGTTTGCAGAGCCCCTAATGTACCTAAACAGTAGAAACCCCCCATAAGTGCCACTATTTTGGAAAGTAGACCTCCTAAGGAACTCATCTAGATGTGTTGTGAGAGCTTTGAACCCCCAAGTGTTTCACTACAGTTTATAACGCAGAGCCATGCAAATAAAAAATATTTTTTTTTTCCCACAAAAATTATTTTTTAGCCCCTAGTTTTGTATTTTCCCAAGGGTAACAGGAGAAATTGGACCCCAAAAGTTGTTCTCCAATGTGTTCCGAGTACGCTGATACCCCATATGTTGGGGTAAACCCCTGTTTGGGCGCACGGGAGAGCTTGGAAGGGAAGGAGCACTGTTTTACTTTTTCAACGCAGAATTGGCTGGAGTTGAAATCTGACGCCATGTCGCGTTTGGAGAGCCCCTGATGTGCCTAAACAGTGGAAACCCCCCAATTATAACTGAAACCCTTATCCAAACACACCCCTAACCCTAATCCCAACGGTAACCCTAACCACACCTTTAACCCAGACACACCCCTAACCCTAATCCCAACCCTATTCCCAACCGTGAATGTAATCCTAACCCTAACTTTAGCCCCAACCCTAACCCTAACTTTAGCCCCAACCCTAAATGTAGCCTTAACCCTAGCCCCAACCCTAACCCTAACCATAGCCCTAGCCCTAACCCTAATGGGAAAATGGAAATAAATACATTTTTAAATTTTTTTTTAATTTTTCCCTAACTAAGCGGGTGATGAAGGGGGGTTTGATTTACTTTTATAGCGGGTTTTTTAGCGGATTTTTATGATTGGCAGCCGTCACACACTGAAAGACGCTTTTTATTGCAAAAAATATTTTTTACGTTACCACATTTTGAGAGCTATAATTTTTCCATATTTGAGTCCACAGAGTCATGTGAGGTCTTGTTTTTTTGCGGGACGAGTTGACGTTTTTATTGGTAACTTGTTCGGGCACGGGAGATTTTTTGATCGCTTTTTATTCCGGTTTTTGTGAGGCAGATTGACCCAAAACCAGCTATTCATTAATTTCTTTTGGGGGAGGCGTTTATACCGTTCCGTGTTTGGTAAAATTGATCAGGCAGTTTTATTCTTCGGGTCAGTACGATTACAGCGATACCTCATTTATATAATTTTTTTATGTTTTGGCGCTTTTATACGATAATAGCTATTTTATAGAAAAAAATGATTATTTTGGCATCGCTTTATTCTGAGGACTATAACTTTTATATTTTTTCGCGGATGATGGTGTATGGCGGCTCGTTTTTTGCGGGACAAGATGATGTTTTCAGCGGTACCATGGTTATTTATATCCGTCTTTTTTATCGCGTGTTATTCCACTTTTTGTTTGGCGGTATGAGAATAAAGCGTTTTTTTGCCTCGTTTTATTTTTTTTATTTTTTTTTTTTACGGTGTTCACTGAAGGGGTTAACTAGTGATATAGTTTTATAGGTGGGGTCGTTACGGACGCGGCGATACTAAATATGTGTACTTTTATTGTTTGATTTTTTTTTTTATTTAGATAAAGAAATGTATTTATGGGAATATTTTTTTTTTTATTTATTTATTTAGGATTTTTTTTTTTTTATTTATTTTTTTACACATGTGGACATTTTTTTTTAAACTTTTTTACTTTGTCCCAGGGGGGGACATCACAGATCGGTGATCTGACAGTTTGCATACCACTCTGTCAGATCACCGATCTGACTTAGAGCAAAGCAGGCTTACCAGCGCCTGCACTGAGCAGGCACTCGGTAAGCCACCTCCCTCCCTGCAGGACCCGGATGCCGCGGCCATCTTGGATCCGGGACCTGCAGCGAGGAAGGAGGTAGGAGACCCTCGGAGCAACGCGATCACATCGCGTTGCTGCGGGGGTCTCAGTGAAGCACTGAGACTGCGCGATGCTTCCCTGTACCGCCGGCACACCGCGGTCATGTTTGATCGCGGTGTGCCGGGGGTTAATGTGCCGGGGGCGGTCCGTCACTGCTCCTGGCACATAATGCCGGATGTCAGCTGCGATAGGCAGCTGACACCCGGCCGAGATCGGCCGCGCTCCCCCCGTAAGCGCGGCCGATCGTGCTGGACGTACTATTCCGTCCTTGGGAAGTAGGGCCCACCCCACATGGACGGAATAGTACGTCCAATGGCAGAAAGGGGTTAAAAATGCAAGTCACATCGAATAAATTTTACCACTAACATGAAGTACAATATGTCACGAGAAAACAGACTCAGAATCACCGGGATCTGTTGAAGCGTTCCAGAATTATTAACTCATAAAGTGACAGTGGTCAGAATTTTAATAATTGGCTCGGTCACGAAGGCAAAAACAGGCCACAGCACGAAAGGGTTAACTTTTGTTTAAGGGAACAACATGGAAATTAATCGCAATGAGCCGACTCTTATCCTATTTTTTGTATTGAAGAATCTAATGATCATGTTCAAAGGTCATTGTGAGAGGAAGCCAGGAGCAGGGTCAGATGTGACATCAGCTATTATGATTGGTGAATAATTCATCAGTTGTGTAGTGTATAGAGGTGATGCCTGTCATTGTAGTCTTGTCTTTGATAAGGAGCCTACTGAAAACTTCTTTAAAGCGGTTATGCAGGATTATTTTTTCTTGTGGTCCTAAGAATTTACAGCAAGTAGTTGCTAGCTACCTGTTGTGCAACGCACCAGCTTAGAGCGGTCACGGTCAGAGCGGTCACTGTCGGACTGACCCTGCCAGCAATTCTGCTGCTTCACCTTAAAGGGAAGGTGCCACCAGTTTTTTTGTAGTTTGTTTTTTTGTGAAATTAAGCTTAAAATAGTAAATAAAATGTATTAATGCAATGTTTGCACTGTTTGCAAACATTTCTATATGAAAAATTATATATTTTCTTACAAATATATATATTGACCACTAGGGGGAGCATTTTCCGTTTTAGACCTCAAGCAGCTATAGTGAGACTTACCAGCTTTACTGTTAGCTGGAAAATTGGGGCAGTAACTGCTGACATCACCATTTCCCTCCCCTTTTGGGTGGTCTAATATCCCTAGGGCAGAATGAAGAGCAGCATCACAGGGCAGCGCCATTTTGTGTGACTGCCCTGTGATCTGCTATCACCAGCAGCTACTGCATCAGAAACACAGCTAGAGTTTACAAAAGAGCAGAACACAGTGGGCTCAGCAGCATGGTGGACTGGAGGAAAAGTGAAGACATGTGGTGTTTATGTATGGAGCAGCATTATCTGAGCAGAGCTGTCTGTGACTCATCCCTCAGTAAGGCTACGTTCACATTTGCGTTGTGCGCCGCAGCGTCGGCGCCGCAGCGCACAACGCAAACAAAAACGCAGCAAAACGCATGCACAACGCTGCGTTTTGCGCCGCATGCGTCGTTTTTCTCATTGAATTTGGACGCAGCAAAAATGCAACTTGCTGCGTCCTCTGCGCCCCGACGCGGGCGCCGCAGCGACGCATGCGGCGCAAAACGCAAGTGCGCCGCATGTCCATGCGCCCCCATGTTAAATATAGGGGCGCATGACGCATGCGGCGCCGCTGCGGCGCCCGACGCTGCGGCGCTAGCCGCAAATGTGAACGTAGCCTTAGATAAGAAGGAGCTCCAGGTCTGCAGTGAATGGCCAGGCAATGTGGAGGGAGGGGAGAGATACATTGGTATGGCTGAGAAAGACTGATGGGAGAGAGACATGTAGAATGATGAGTGAGACACATATTGAGCATGCTATGCTATATTGTGTGCATGCTATGTCTCTCCTGTTTTGTGACTAAGGGTACCGTCTCACAGTGGCACTTTGGTCGCTACGATGGCACGATCTGTGACGCTCCAGCGTCGCTCCAATATCGCTCCAGCGTCGTAGACAGCGGTCACACTTTGCAATGCACGACGCTGGAGCAATAATTTCATGACGTATTTGCGATGTAGAAGCCGTTGGTTACTGTGCGCACATCGTATACAACCTTTGTTACACGATGCGATCATGCCGCCACAGCGGGACACTTGACGACGAAAGAAAGTTTCAAACGATCTGCTACGACGTACGATTCTCAGCGGGGTCCCTGATCGCAGTAGCATGTCAGACACAGCGATATCGTATGGATATCGCTGGAATGTCACGGATCGTGCCGTCGTAGCGACCAAAGTGCCACTGTGAGACAGTACCCTTACACTCTTGCCATCCCCCCTTCCCCCACCTTAATCCCTGTCCTGTCAGCTCTCCTGCTCTCTCTCCAGGTGTCAACTCCCTCTCTGCAGGCTGTGAATGCAGCTTACCAGAGATCTCTGGGACTGTGTGTGAGGAGGCAGAGACAGAGCAGGAGAAGCACACAGGGAGGGCAGCGTGTGAGAGCAGAGGATGTCTGCCTAGGATGTGCTTCTCTCCTGTGATAGAGTAAGTGGAGCTCGGCAGATAGCACTGGGCTATAATAAAATGGAGGCCAGTCACACCTACAGCAGTGAATTGTGCAGCCCACAGAGGCATGCCCAGCTCACTGCTAATGTTGCTGCAATGTTATAGATAGGGTCAGCGCCGGTCTATTATCTCCTATGTCCATGGGGTGCCGTAAAATGACACTGATAGTGTTGTGAACTGCTGTGAAACCAAGATGTCAGCCCCCAGTGCCTTCTTTAAATTCATATAACACACGAAATCTGTTTCACATGCATTTAAAACTTGGTTATAGCAGCATGTTATGCTACGTTAAAGTGATTTATTAATGATCTACAAACGCGGTACCTTCCCTTAAACCGAGCATCTCTTCTTCCTGGTTGCTTTGTTGACAGGACATATGACTGCCAAATAGACAGCTAGCTCCCTGTCCTGTTTTTGGCTATATAGCAGGGCTCAGGAGGGAAACAAGGAAATTTACTACTGCAAGATCTGTCCAGATTTTGACTTGGTGAGTGATGCAGGGAATTTTCATCTTTATAACCTGCAGAGTTGTGAATTCAGCTCTATAGTAATCAAATGGTACTAGCCAGTCCAAAATATTTAAGGCAACACATTTTAAATATTTGTGTAGATAAAATCTTTTAACATTCCAAAGTTAAAGGGAACCTGTCACCCCCAAAATCGAAGATGAGCTAAGCTCACCGACCTCAGGGGCTTATCTACAGCATTCTGTAATGCTGTAGATAAGCCCCCGATGTATCCTGAAAGATGAGAAAAAGAGGTTAGATTATGCTCACTCAGGGGTGGTCCCGCTGCTGTCCAGGTCCGATGGTCGTCGCGGTCCGGGGCCTCCCATCTTCTTACGATGACGTCCTCTTTTTGTATTTACGCTGCCGCTCTGGTGCAGGGGTACTTTGTCTGCCCTGTTGAGGGCAGAGAAAAGTACTGCAGTGCACAGCGGCGGGCCTCTCTGACCTTTCCCGGCGCCTGTGCACTGCAGTACTTTGCTCTGCCCTCAACAGGGAAGGCAAAGTACGCCTGCGCCGGAGCCGCAGCGTGAAGACAAGAAGAGGACGTCATCCTATGAAGATGGGAGGCCCCAGACCGCGACGCCCATCGGATCGGACCGCTTGCCCAGGTGAGTATAATCTCTTTCAGGATACATCAGGGGCTTACCTACAGCATTACAGAATGCTGTAGATAAGCCCCTGATGCCGGTGGGCTTAGCTCACCTTCAATTTTGGGGGTGACAGGTTCTCTTTAAAAGGGCCTATTAAAGTAAAAGAGCCACCTTCAGCAGCACTAAGGCTGCATTCTGTGAAGGTGGCTCTTATGTTTTTATCCCTAGGAACGCTGAAATAATGAGTTTTTTTTATAAATTTCCCGCCATACCTCTATTGAGTCAGGGAGGTATGTTTTCTCCCCCTGGCTCAACTGCCTCGCGGCCGTCCATCATCCAGCTCTGTCCTCCGTGCGCTGCCTCTTCTTTCTCGTGACATCACCAGCGCCTGCGCTCTGCAATCAGTACTCGGGCATGCGCCGTGCTCGCTGCCCGGGAACTTACATCAGGTGATGTAAGGATATCACACCTACTTGTAGTGTAGGCCCCACACTGCGGGGCTTGGAATCTGGCGCCTTCTGAACATTGCACTGTGCCTCAAAAGTAGTTTTCGACCACATATGAGGTATTGGCGTACTCAGAAGAAATTGCACAACATTTTGGGGTCCATTTTCTCATGCTATCCTTGTGAAAATGGCGTCCGCTAATTATTCCAGGCAATTTTTAATTCAAAAAGTCAAATGGTGCCCCTTCCAAGCCCTACTGTGCACTCAAACAGTAGTTTTCCCTCACATATGGGTTATCTGCGTCTTCAGGAGAAATTTTACAACAAAATATGTTGTGCAATTTCTCCTGTTACCCTCATGAAAATGCTAAATTTGAAGCTAAAATAACATTTTTGTGGGGAAACGGGTGTTTGTTTTTTATTTTTCACTGCTCAACTTTTTAAACTTCTGTGAATCACTTGGGGTTTCAAGGTGCTGACCACACATTTAGATAAGTTCCCTGAGGGGGGGGGGGTGTCTAGTTTTCACTTGTGGAGGGTTTCCACTATTTAGGCACATCAGGGGCTTTCCAAGCGTGACATGGCGTCCGCTAATTATTCCAGCAAATTTTGCATTAAAAAAGTCAAATGGCGCTCCTTCCCTTTCGAGCCCTGCCATGTGCCCAAACAGTGGTTTTCCCCCACATTTGGGGTATCTGCATGTCCAGAAGAAATTGCACAACAAGTTGTATGGTGCACTTTCCCGTTACCCTTGCTAAATTAAAAAAAAAAAAAAGTTAAATGTTTATTTTTCCTTCCACATTCCATGAAGCACCTGTAGGGTTAATAAATTTCTTGAATGTGGTTTTGAGCACCTTGAGGGGTGCAGTTTTTAGAATGGTGTCACTGTTATGCATTTTCTGTCATATAGGCCCTTCAAAGTCACTTCAAATGTGATGTAGTCCCTAAAAAATAATGGTTTTGTACATTGTTTTAAAAATGAGAGCGCTGGTCAACTTTTAACCCTTATATCTTCGTTAGAAAAATTGTTTCAAAAATTGTGCTCATGTAAAGTAGACGTGGGAAATGTTATTCAGTAACAAGTTTGTGTGACATGACTGAGGCTACTTTCACACTAGCGTCGGGCTCGGCCCGTCGCAGTGCGTCGGGCCGAGGTTACCGACGCTAGCGTTGTATACGCCGCACAACGGGGGCAGCGGATGCATTTTTCCAGCGCATCCGCTGCCCCATTGTGAGCTGCGGGGAGGTGGGGGCGGAGTTCCGGCCGCGCATGCGCGGTCGGAAAAAGCGGACCGTCGGCGGCAAAAAACGTTACATGTAGCGTTTTTTTGTGCCGACGGTCCGCCACATCACGGCGCAACCGTCGCACGACGGTTGCGACGTGTGTCAATCCGTCGCAATACGTCGCTTAACCCCTTCCCGACCCATGACGCCACATAGGCGTCATGAAAACCTGTGCCAATCCGACCCATGACGCCTATGTGGCGTCATGGAATGATCGCGTCCCTGCAGATCGGGTGAAGGGGTTAACTCCCATTTTACCCGATCTGCAGAGACAGGGGGAGTGGTGCTTCAGCCCAGGGGGGGTGGCTTCACCCCCCCCGTGGCTACGATCGCTCTGATTGGCTGTTGAAAGTGAAACTGCCAATCAGAGCGATTTGTAATATTTCACCTAAAAAACAGGTGAAATATTACAATCCAGCCATGGCCGATGCTGCAATATCATCGGCCATGGCTGGAAAACCTGAAGTGACCACCCCCCACCCCACCGATCGCCCCCCCAGTGCTCCGGTGCGTGGTCCGGTCCCCTCCGTCCTGTGCTCCGCTGCCCCGTGCTCCTGCCCGCTCCCCCGTCCTGCTGTCCGCTCCCCCCGTCCTCCGATCACCCCCCCTGTGCTCAGATCCACCCCCCCACCACCCCTTCATACTTACCGATCCTCCCGGTGTCCGGCCGTCTCCTCGCTGGGCGCCGCCATCTTCCAAAATGGCGGGCGCATGCTCAGTACGCCCGCCGGCCGGCAGATTCCTTACAGGTACATTTTGATCGCTGTGGTAGTTTCTACCACAGCGATCAAAATAAAAAAAATAATAAATAACCCCCCCCCCCTTTATCACCCCCATAGATAGGGACAATAATAAAATAAAGAAAATATTTTTTTTTTTTTTTTTTTTTCCACTAGGGTTAGGGTTAGAACTAGGGTTAGATCTAGGGTTAGGGTTACGGGTAGGGTTAGGGTTATGGCATGTGCGGATTTGGCAGCGGATCCGCAGCGGATCGGCCGCGGATCCGCAGCGGATCGGCCGCGGATCCGCAGCGGATCGGCCGCGGATCCGCAGCGGATCGGCCGCGGATCCGCAGCGGATCGGCCGCGGAACCGCAGCGGATCGGCCGCGGATCCGCCGCGGATCGGCCGCGGATCCGCAGCGGATTGGCTGCTGCGAATTCGTAGCAGTTTTCCATCAGGTTTACAGTACCGTGTACACCTATGGAAAACCAAATCCGCTGTGCCCATAATGCGGAAAATTCCGTGCAGAAACGCTGCGTTGTATTTTCCACAGCATGTCAATTCTTTGTGCGGATTCCGCAGCGTTTTACACCTGTTCCTCAATAGGAATCCACAGGTGAAATCTGCACAAAAAAACACTGGAAATCTGCTGTAAATCCGCAGGTAAAACGCAGTGCCTTTTACTTGCAGATTTTTCAAAAGTCGTGCGGAAAAATCTCACACGAATCCGCTACGTGGGCACATACCCTTAGGGTTAGGGTTGGAATTAGGGCTAGGGTTGGAATTAGGGTTACGGGTGTGTTGGGGTTAGGGTTGTGGTTAGGGGTGTGTTGGGGTTAGGGTTGGGATTAGGGTTATGGCTACAGTTGGGATTAGGGTTAGGGGTGTGTTGGGGTTAGTGTTGAAGTTAGAAATGAGGGGTTTCCACTGTTTAGGCACATCAGGGGTCTCCAAACGCAACATGGCGCCACCATTGATTCCAGCCAATCTTGCATTCAAAAAGTCAAATTGTGCTCCCTCCCTTCCAAGCCCCGACGTGTGCCCAAACAGTGGTTTACCCCCACATTTGGGGTACCAGCGTACTCAGGACAAACTGGGCAACAACTGTTGGGGTCCAATTTCTCCTGTTACCCTTGCAAAAATAAAAAATTACTTGCTAAGACATAATTTTTGAGAAAAGAAGAATGATTTTTTATTTTCACGGCTCTGCGTTGTAAACTTCTGTGAAGCACTTGGGGGTTGAACGTGCTCATCACACATCTAGATAAGTTCCTTGGGGGGTCTAGTTTCCAAAATGGGGTCACTTGTGGGCAGGGTGGATTGATTTAAATCACGCCGATTTAAATCATGATTTAAATCACGATTTAAATCAAAAGATTTTTTTCTATTTAAATCGGATCGATTTAAATCATGATTTTAATCATGATTTAAATCACTGATTTAAATCAAAAGGTTTTTTTTAATATAAATCACGATTAAAATGAGAAGTGAGAGCAGTGCGCATGTGCGCCCATAGTTACACGGACGAAACTAGGGGCAACGATCTAACGCCAGGGTGAGGGGGGGACCCCAAAGTAAGTAAAAATCTTTTTTGTTTTACTATATGGCAATAGGTAGGTGTTTAAAAGCAGCATGTCTTAATTGTATAAACTATTAATAGCCTCCACATTTTGTTCATACTGCCCCTTTAATTCCACACTTCTAGCTTGGTTTCACTTTTGGTTTAGTTTCTTTTTCCATTCAGTTGACATGCCCAAACTTGTTGGATAGTCAGCATCCTACAGAAACCTCTGGAAGAGCATGGCATTGTGAATGTTACACATATACAGCCTTTATTCTACTGAGTTAAACAACTCAGCTTTATCTCATGATGGAAGAACCTTTGGATGGTAAAATATTTTCCTCAAAAAGCAGTTTATTGAAAAAAATCCGATTTAAATCAAAAAAATCCGATTTAAATCAAAAAAATCCGATTTTTTTGATTTTTTTAAAAAAACATTGATTTTTATCCACCCTGCTTGTGGGGTGTTTCTACTGTTTAGGCACATCAGGGGCTCTGCAAATGCAACGTGACGCCCGCAGACCATTCCATCAAAGTCTGCATTTCAAATGTCACTACTTCCCTTCCGAGCCCTGACGTGCGCCCAAACAGTGGTTTACCCCCACATATGGGGTATCACTGTACTCACAACAAACTGGGCAACAAACATTGGGGCCCAATTTCTCCTGTTACCCTTGTGAAAATAAAAAATTGCTTGCTAAAACATCTTTTTTGAGGAAAGAAAAATGATTTTTTATTTTCACGGCTCTGCGTTGTAAACTTCTGTGAAGCACTTGGGGGTTGAATGTGCTCATCACTAGTGTTGAGCGATACTTTCCGATATCGGAAAGTATCGGTATCGGAAAGTATCGGCCGATACCGTCAAAATATCGGATCCAATCCGATACCGATACCCGATCCCAATGCAATTCAATGGGACGAAAATATCGGAATTAAAATAAACCCTTTATAAACTTGTAGGTTCATTCTACATGAAGGAAAACAACTAAGAATAATGTAGGATGTATTGGGGGACGTGGCGGAGATATTAAAGGGACAGAGGTTTAGCCCAATGTAATAGAATAGCAGGATTTTTAATTTTTTTTTATGAAGTTCGGCGTTAGAAAGAATTTGACTATGTTATTTTTTTTTTTTTTTATGTCAGATATTGATGTTTCACTACTTCCACGCCCTTCACCTTCTTTTTTACTTCTCCCACGCTTTCTTCTTAATTATCCTCATCATCAGCTTCTTTGACATCAACTTCTTCACCTTATTCATCTTCTTCTTCATCTTCTACCTATTATTTTTTGGGTTACATTGTTCATATTCTTTTTATTTTACTATTATCTTCATCATATTCAACTTCTTCATCATATTCTTATTTGTGACAGGCATTCCCGTAGTTGTTATCTATAAAAGTTTGAAGATTACACCTTCCGTTCTGCCTGTCACAAACCAGTTACATTTGTCCGCGTTCAGTTTGGCCTGCAGCATCAGGCTTTATCCAGGGGCACCACGAGGAGGAACGGACTCACCCCCATACACTGCTTAGTCTTCTTCTGCTTATAATTTACATAATATTTTTTTGCTCTGATATTTTGTGTTATGCTTAATGTCCTTCTGCTCTTTGTTCTGCAGCCTCTTGTTCTTCTGCTTCTCGGTCTTCCAGGTCGTCGTCGTCTCCAGGGTCGTCGTCTCCGGGGTCATCGTCATCGGGGTGGTCTCCGGGGTCGTCGTCATCGGGGTGGTCTTCAGGGTCATCGTCTCCAGGGTCGTCGTCATCACGGTGGTTGTCGTCTCTGGTGTCGTCGTCATCTTAGGGGTGTTCTTCCGGGTCATCGTGTTTAGTCTCTTGAACTTGGAAATGTAGCAGAAGGTACAAGAAGGCTGAGAAAATGCCGAGAACCAGCTGATGGAACTGGAACTCGGATGGCTACCCGAAGGTCCAAGAGCCAATGGAACTACCGAGGACCAGCTGACGTTACTGGAACCCGGTTACTAAGCAGGAGGTACCCGTGCCTGAAAGCACTACCAAGGACCACCTGACGTTGGTGGAACTCGGATACCCAGAGGGAGGCACCTAAGCCAAAGGCTCTGCCCGGAACCAGCTGACGGTACTAGAACCAGGATGGGGAGCAGAAGGTACAAGAGCAAAAGACACTGCCGAGAACCAGCTGACGGTGCTGGAACCCGGATGGGTAGCCGAAGGTCCAAGAGCCAATGGAACTACCGAGGACCAGCTGACGTTACTGGAACCCGGTTACTAAGCAGGAGGTACCCGTGCCTGAAAGCACTACCAAGGACCACCTGACGTTGGTGGAACTCGGTTACCCAGAGGGAGGCACCTAAGCCAAAGGCTCTGCCCGGAACCAGCTGACGGTACTGGAACCAGGATGGGGAGCAGAAGGTACAAGAGCAAGTGTCTGCGTGGCTTTTGCAGGACACGATGCCGGCTGCACAGCAGGGGAACAGCTGGCGGTGCTGGACCCCACTGACACATTGGCGAGGTGTTTTTCTCTGTGCAGCTAGCACATCTGGGCCCCAACTGGCGGTTTGTTAGAGCCCAGGGTCAGCAGGAGGAGGAGCAGGAGGAGGAGGAGCAGGGGGAGGGGAGTGTAGGCCGAAGCCTGCACTGGCGGCAGCTTTGGGTGTGTTGTGTCTGCGTGGCTTTTGCAGGACACGTTGCCGGCTACACAGCAGGGGAACAGCTGGCGGTGCTGGACCCCACTGACACATTGGCGAAGTGTTTGGCTCTGTGCAGCCAGCACTTCCGGACAGCAACTAGCGTTGTTGGAGCCCGGGCTCTGCAGGTGGAGCAGAGTGTAGGCCGAAGCCTACTTGAACCGATTTCAAAGGTCACCTTTAACCCCCCCTCAGGGGTTAGAAAGTAGAAGAGCCACAGCTTATGCAGCAGTAGTGCTGCACAAGTCAAAGGTTGCTCTTTTAATTTTTCTCCTTGCACACGCTGAATGAAACACGTATAACATTTAGCCCTTTATACAGTCAAACTGTGTAATGGAGGCGAGAGTTCCCTTTGTAATGAGACGCAGCACAGGTGTCAAGAATCCCACCTTGGTGCTGGGTGCAGCCTCCCGAGCGTTGTTATTTGCTGTACAGGAGTCTGCGCTGTCGTGTTATCCCCTGGCCTAGCGCCGTTAGCGCTGCCCATCTTCTGGCATCATGTAATGTCGGCCGGTGCGGTTCGCGATGACCATGAATCCCAGCCCCGCAGTGTCTTAACATTGTTAAAACACTGCGGGGCTGGGATTCAGGGCCTGGCGCAGCACATATGTTGGCCTCTCACACTCGGGTCCTTACACCCGCTTCAGACTGTGCGGCGTCATCTGATCCCTTATCGCATGCCACGGCCATGAAGCCGCACAGTCCGAAGAAGGCGGAAGGAGAGGAGGGACAGGCGAACTGATGCACTGATCCTGCCCATCAATCACACCCTCGCAGTCCCAATAAATAAGACACCGAGGGGCGTTGTGTGGGTCAGGGCGGCCGCAGAGGCGCAGCCAGCCAAACAATGATGCCAGAAGACGGGCAGCGCTACCAAGGGGGTTGCAGCGTGTCATTACAAAGGAAAGTCACACCACCGGGACGGTTAAATGGTCAGTCACACAGAGGACACATTTCAGACGTGTTTTCAGTTCCACATGTGCGAGGAGAATACGTTTCTGAGCCACCTTGCACACATGCAGCATTACCGCTGTACAAGGTGGCTGGATAACGTAAAAACGCCTGGGGGAGGGGGGACAGGTTCCCTTCAATTTCAGTTCTTGTGTCTGCGTGGCTTTTGCAGGACACGTTGCCGGCTGCACAGCAGGGGAACAGCTGGCGGTGCTGGACCCCACTGACACATTGGCTGGTGTTTTTCTCTGTGCAGCTAGCACATCTGGGCAAAAACTGGCGGTGTGTTAGAGCCCAGGGACAGCAGGAGGAGGAGCAGGAGGAGGAGGAGCAGGGGGAGGGGAGTGTAGGCCGAAGCCTGCACAGGCGGCAGCTTTGGGTGTGTTGTGTCTGCGTGGCTTTTGCAGGACACGTTGCCGGCTACACAGCAGGGGAACAGCTGGCGGTGCTGGACCCCACTGACACATTGGCGAGGTGTTTGGCTCTGTGCAGCCAGCACTTCCGGACAGCAACTAGCGTTGTTGGAGCCCGGGCTCTGCAGGTGGAGCAGAGTGTAGGCCGAAGCCTAATTGAACCGATTTCAAAAGTCACCTTTAACCCCCCCTCAGGGGTTACAAAGTAGAAGAGCCACAGCTTATGCAGCAGCAGTGCTGCGCAAGTCAAAGGTTGCTCTTGTAATTTTTCTCCTTGCACACGCTGAATGGAACACGTATAACATTTAGCCCTTTATACAGTCAAACTGTGTAATGGAGGCGAGAGTTCCCTTTGTAATGAGACGCAGCACAGGTGTCAAGAATCCCACCTTGGTGCTGGGTGCAGCCTCCCGAGCGTTGTTATTTGCTGTACAGGAGTCTGCGCTGTCGTGTTATCCCCTGGCCTAGCGCCGTTAGCGCTGCCCATCTTCTGGCATCATGTAATGTCGGCCGGTGCGGTTCGCGATGACCATGAATCCCAGCCCCGCAGTGTCTTAACATTGTTAAAACACTGCGGGGCTGGGATTCAGGGCCTGGCGCAGCACATATGTTGGCCTCTCACACTCGGGTCCTTACACCCGCTTCAGACTGTGCGGCGTCATCTGATCCCTTATCGCATGCCACGGCCATGAAGCCGCACAGTCCGAAGAAGGCGGAAGGAGAGGAGGGACAGGCGAACTGATGCACTGATCCTGCCCATCAATCACACCCTCGCAGTCCCAATAAATAAGACACCGAGGGGCGTTGTGTGGGTCAGGGCGGCCGCAGAGGCGCAGGCAGCCAAACAATGATGCCAGAAGACGGGCAGCGCTACCAAGGGGGTTGCAGCGTGTCATTACAAAGGAAAGTCACACCACCGGGACGGTTAAATGGTCACACAGAGGACACATTGCAGACGTGTTTTCAGTTCCACATGTGCGAGGAGAATACGTTTCTGAGCCACCTTGCACACATGCAGCATTACCGCTGTACAAGGTGGCTGGATAACGTAAAAACGCCTGGGGGAGGGGGGACAGGTTCCCTTCAATTTCAGTTCTTGTGTCTGCGTGGCTTTTGCAGGACACGTTGCCGGCTGCACAGCAGGGGAACAGCTGGCGGTGCTGGACCCCACTGACACATTGGCTGGTGTTTTTCTCTGTGCAGCTAGCACATCTGGGCCCCAACTGGCGGTGTGTTAGAGCCCAGGGACAGCAGGAGGAGGAGCAGGAGGAGGAGGAGCAGGGGGAGGGGAGTGTAGGCCGAAGCCTGCACTGGCGGCAGCTTTGGGTGTGTTGTGTCTGCGTGGCTTTTGCAGGACACGTTGCCGGCTACACAGCAGGGGAACAGCTGGCGGTGCTGGACCCCACTGACACATTGGCGAGGTGTTTGGCTCTGTGCAGCCAGCACTTCCGGACAGCAACTAGCGTTGTTGGAGCCCGGGCTCTGCAGGTGGAGCAGAGTGTAGGCCGAAGCCTACTTGAACCGATTTCAAAGGTCACCTTTAACCCCCCTCAGGGGTTAGAAAGTAGAAGAGCCACAGCTTATGCAGCAGTAGTGCTGCACAAGTCAAAGGTTGCTCTTTTAATTTTTCTCCTTGCACACGCTGAATGAAACACGTATAACATTTAGCCCTTTATACAGTCAAACTGTGTAATGGAGGCGAGAGTTCCCTTTGTAATGAGACGCAGCACAGGTGTCAAGAATCCCACCTTGGTGCTGGGTGCAGCCTCCCGAGCGTTGTTATTTGCTGTACAGGAGTCTGCGCTGTCGTGTTATCCCCTGGCCTAGCGCCGTTAGCGCTGCCCATCTTCTGGCATCATGTAATGTCGGCCGGTGCGGTTCGCGATGACCATGAATCCCAGCCCCGCAGTGTCTTAACATTGTTAAAACACTGCGGGGCTGGGATTCAGGGCCTGGCGCAGCACATATGTTGGCCTCTCACACTCGGGTCCTTACACCCGCTTCAGACTGTGCGGCGTCATCTGATCCCTTATCGCATGCCACGGCCATGAAGCCGCACAGTCCGAAGAAGGCGGAAGGAGAGGAGGGACAGGCGAACTGATGCACTGATCCTGCCCATCAATCACACCCTCGCAGTCCCAATAAATAAGACACCGAGGGGCGTTGTGTGGGTCAGGGCGGCCGCAGAGGCGCAGCCAGCCAAACAATGATGCCAGAAGACGGGCAGCGCTACCAAGGGGGTTGCAGCGTGTCATTACAAAGGAAAGTCACACCACCGGGACGGTTAAATGGTCAGTCACACAGAGGACACATTTCAGACGTGTTTTCAGTTCCACATGTGCGAGGAGAATACGTTTCTGAGCCACCTTGCACACATGCAGCATTACCGCTGTACAAGGTGGCTGGATAACGTAAAAACGCCTGGGGGAGGGGGGACAGGTTCCCTTCAATTTCAGTTCTTGTGTCTGCGTGGCTTTTGCAGGACACGTTGCCGGCTGCACAGCAGGGGAACAGCTGGCGGTGCTGGACCCCACTGACACATTGGCTGGTGTTTTTCTCTGTGCAGCTAGCACATCTGGGCAAAAACTGGCGGTGTGTTAGAGCCCAGGGACAGCAGGAGGAGGAGCAGGAGGAGGAGGAGCAGGGGGAGGGGAGTGTAGGCCGAAGCCTGCACAGGCGGCAGCTTTGGGTGTGTTGTGTCTGCGTGGCTTTTGCAGGACACGTTGCCGGCTACACAGCAGGGGAACAGCTGGCGGTGCTGGACCCCACTGACACATTGGCGAGGTGTTTGGCTCTGTGCAGCCAGCACTTCCGGACAGCAACTAGCGTTGTTGGAGCCCGGGCTCTGCAGGTGGAGCAGAGTGTAGGCCGAAGCCTAATTGAACCGATTTCAAAAGTCACCTTTAACCCCCCCTCAGGGGTTACAAAGTAGAAGAGCCACAGCTTATGCAGCAGCAGTGCTGCGCAAGTCAAAGGTTGCTCTTGTAATTTTTCTCCTTGCACACGCTGAATGGAACACGTATAACATTTAGCCCTTTATACAGTCAAACTGTGTAATGGAGGCGAGAGTTCCCTTTGTAATGAGACGCAGCACAGGTGTCAAGAATCCCACCTTGGTGCTGGGTGCAGCCTCCCGAGCGTTGTTATTTGCTGTACAGGAGTCTGCGCTGTCGTGTTATCCCCTGGCCTAGCGCCGTTAGCGCTGCCCATCTTCTGGCATCATGTAATGTCGGCCGGTGCGGTTCGCGATGACCATGAATCCCAGCCCCGCAGTGTCTTAACATTGTTAAAACACTGCGGGGCTGGGATTCAGGGCCTGGCGCAGCACATATGTTGGCCTCTCACACTCGGGTCCTTACACCCGCTTCAGACTGTGCGGCGTCATCTGATCCCTTATCGCATGCCACGGCCATGAAGCCGCACAGTCCGAAGAAGGCGGAAGGAGAGGAGGGACAGGCGAACTGATGCACTGATCCTGCCCATCAATCACACCCTCGCAGTCCCAATAAATAAGACACCGAGGGGCGTTGTGTGGGTCAGGGCGGCCGCAGAGGCGCAGCCAGCCAAACAATGATGCCAGAAGACGGGCAGCGTTACCAAGGAGCTTGTTGCGTGTGTCAATACAAAGTCAAATCACACCTGAGGGACGTTTTAATGGTCACAGAGGACACATTTTTGACGTGTTCACTTCAACATGGGCAAGGAGAATAAGTTTCTGAGCCACCTTGAACACATGCAGCATTACTGCTGTTCAAGGTAGCTGTAAAACATAGAAACACCTGGGGGAGGGGGGACAGGTTCCCTTCAATTTCAGTTCTTGTGTCTGCGTGGCGGTCGCAGGACACGTTGCCGGCTACACAGCAGGGGAACAGCTGGCGGTGCTGAACCCCACTGACACATTGGCTGGTGTTTTTCTCTGTGCAGCTAGCACATCTGGGCAAAAACTGGCGGTGTTAGAGCCCAGGGTCAGCAGGAGGAGCAGGGGGAGCGGAGTGTAGGCCGAAGCCTGCACTCGAGCAAGTTGAAAGGAAACCTTTAACCCCCCCCCCCCCCCAGGCGTTTGTAGCTGAAAGAGCCATTGTGTACAGCACTAATGCTGGAAAAGGTAAACTTAGCTCTTTTAATTATGGTCCTTGTACATGCGGAACCAAACATTTATGAAATGTGTCTCCTCACAGCGTTAAACCGTCCGGTAGGTGGAACTTTCCTTTGTCGTGTGACGCAGCACAGCCATCATTTTTACCCCCTTGGCGCCGTGCGCCCCCTCCTCAGCGTTGTTTGAATCTGTCCCGGAGCCTGCGCTGTTAGGTTAGCCCTTGGCCATGCACACATGTTGCGCTGCCCATCTTCTGACCTCATTTGGTGTCAGGCTGGCTGCGCCTGTGCGGGTGCGCTGGCCGAGATCCCGCCTCGCAGTGTCGTCTAATGTAATCCCACCGCGGGCCTGTGATCCGTGCCCGTGCGCAGTGCATATCCTCTCCTCTCACTCCCCTCCCTACGGCTTTTTCAGACTGTGCGGTGTCACGGCCGTGGCATGCTATTAGGGACCAGCTGACATCGCACAGTCTGAAGAAGCCGTAGGGAGGGGAGTGAGAGGAGAGGATATGCACTGCGCACGGGCACGGATCACAGGCCCGCGGTGGGATTACATTAGACGACACTGCGAGGCGGGATCTCGGCCAGCGCACCCGCACAGGCGCAGCCAGCCTGACACCAAATGAGGTCAGAAGACGGGCAGCGCAACATGTGTGCATGGCCAAGGGCTAACCTAACAGCGCAGGCTCCGGGACAGATTCAAACAACGCTGAGGAGGGGGCGCACGGCGCCAAGGGGGTAAAAATGATGGCTGTGCTGCGTCACACGACAAAGGAAAGTTCCACCTACCGGACGGTTTAACGCTGTGTGGGGACACATTTCATAAGTGTTAGGTTCAGCATGTGCAAGGAGCATCACGAAAAGAGGCACTTTTTCCCTTTGCATTATTACTGCTGCACAAGGTGGCTCCTTCAGTAACAAACGCCTGGGGGGGGGGGGGTCAGGTTCCCTTACATTTAACTTGTTGTGTCTGCGTGGCGGTCGCAGTACACGTTGCCGTATACACAGCAGGGGAACAGCTGGCGGTGCTGAACCCCACTAACACATTGGCGAGGTGTTTGGCTCTGTGCGTACAGCACTTCTGGACGGCAACTAGCGGTGTTGGAGCCCAGGGACAGGTGGAGGAGGAGGAGGTTGAAGGAGGTTGGAGGAGGTAGGAGGGATTGCCACACACACAGCAGGGGAACAGCTGACGTTACTGAACCCCAATAACAGAGGAGGGACTGTTGACTGTGCGTACAGCACTTCTGGACGGCAACTGGCGGTGTTGGAGCCCAGGGACAGGTGGAGGAGGAGGAGGTTGGAGGAGGTAGGAGGGATTGCCACACACACAGCAGGGGAACAGCTGACGTTACTGAACCCCAATAACAGAGGAGGGACTGTTGACTGTGCGTACAGCACTTCTGGACGGCAACTGGCGGTGTTGGAGCCCAGGGACAGGTGGAGGAGGAGGAGGTTGGAGGAGGTAGGAGGGATTGCCACACACACAGCAGGGGAACAGCTGACGTTACTGAACCCCAATAACAGAGGAGGGACTGTTGACTGTGCGTACAGCACTTCTGGACGGCAACTGGCGGTGTTGGAGCCCAGGGACAGGTGGAGGAGGTTGGAGGAGGTAGGAGGAGGTAGGAGGGATTGCCACACACACAGCAGGGGAACAGCTGACGTTACTGAACCCCAATAACAGAGGAGGGACTGTTGACTGTGCGTACAGCACTTCTGGACGGCAACTGGCGGTGTTGGAGCCCAGGGACAGGTGGAGGAGGAGGAGGTTGGAGGAGGTAGGAGGAGGTAGGAGGGATTGCCACACACACAGCAGGGGAACAGCTGACGTTACTGAACCCCAATAACAGAGGAGGGACTGTTGACTGTGCGTACAGCACTTCTGGACGGCAACTGGCGGTGTTGGAGCCCAGGGACAGGTGGAGGAGGAGGAGGTTGGAGGAGGTTGGAGGAGGTAGGAGGGATTGCCACACACACAGCAGGGGAACAGCTGACGTTACTGAACCCCAATAACAGAGGAGGGACTGTTGACTGTGCGTACAGCACTTCTGGACGGCAACTGGCGGTGTTGGAGCCCAGGGACAGGTGGAGGAGGAGGAGGTTGGAGGAGGTAGGAGGGATTGCCACACACACAGCAGGGGAACAGCTGACGTTACTGAACCCCAATAACAGAGGAGGGACTGTTGACTGTGCGTACAGCACTTCTGGACGGCAACTGGCGGTGTTGGAGCCCAGGGACAGGTGGAGGAGGAGGAGGTTGGAGGAGGTAGGAGGGATTGCCACACACACAGCAGGGGAACAGCTGACGTTACTGAACCCCAATAACAGAGGAGGGACTGTTGACTGTGCGTACAGCACTTCTGGACGGCAACTGGCGGTGTTGGAGCCCAGGGACAGGTGGAGGAGGAGGAGGTTGGAGGAGGTAGGAGGGATTGCCACACACACAGCAGGGGAACAGCTGACGTTACTGAACCCCAATAACAGAGGAGGGACTGTTGACTGTGCGTACAGCACTTCTGGACGGCAACTGGCGGTGTTGGAGCCCAGGGACAGGTGGAGGAGGAGGAGGTTGGAGGAGGTTGGAGGAGGTAGGAGGGATTGCCACACACACAGCAGGGGAACAGCTGACGTTACTGAACCCCAATAACAGAGGAGGGACTGTTGACTGTGCGTACAGCACTTCTGGACGGCAACTGGCGGTGTTGGAGCCCAGGGACAGGTGGAGGAGGAGGAGGTTGGAGGAGGTAGGAGGGATTGCCACACACACAGCAGGGGAACAGCTGACGTTACTGAACCCCAATAACAGAGGAGGGACTGTTGACTGTGCGTACAGCACTTCTGGACGGCAACTGGCGGTGTTGGAGCCCAGGGACAGGTGGAGGAGGTAGGAGGAGGTAGGAGGGATTGCCACACACACAGCAGGGGAACAGCTGACGTTACTGAACCCCAATAACAGAGGAGGGACTGTTGACTGTGCGTACAGCACTTCTGGACGGCAACTGGCGGTGTTGGAGCCCAGGGACAGGTGGAGGAGGAGGAGGTTGGAGGAGGTTGGAGGAGGTAGGAGGGATTGCCACACACACCAGGGGAACAGCTGACGTTACTGAACCCCAATAACAGAGGAGGGACTGTTGACTGTGCGTACAGCACTTCTGGACGGCAACTGGCGGTGTTGGAGCCCAGGGACAGGTGGAGGAGGAGGAGGTTGGAGGAGGTAGGAGGGATTGCCACACACACAGCAGGGGAACAGCTGACGTTACTGAACCCCAATAACAGAGGAGGGACTGTTGACTGTGCGTACAGCACTTCTGGACGGCAACTGGCGGTGTTGGAGCCCAGGGACAGGTGGAGGAGGAGGAGGTTGGAGGAGGTAGGAGGGATTGCCACACACACAGCAGGGGAACAGCTGACGTTACTGAACCCCAATAACAGAGGAGGGACTGTTGACTGTGCGTACAGCACTTCTGGACGGCAACTGGCGGTGTTGGAGCCCAGGGACAGGTGGAGGAGGAGGAGGTTGGAGGAGGTAGGAGGGATTGCCACACACACAGCAGGGGAACAGCTGACGTTACTGAACCCCAATAACAGAGGAGGGACTGTTGACTGTGCGTACAGCACTTCTGGACGGCAACTGGCGGTGTTGGAGCCCAGGGACAGGTGGAGGAGGAGGAGGTTGGAGGAGGTAGGAGGGATTGCCACACACACAGCAGGGGAACAGCTGACGTTACTGAACCCCAATAACAGAGGAGGGACTGTTGACTGTGCGTACAGCACTTCTGGACGGCAACTGGCGGTGTTGGAGCCCAGGGACAGGTGGAGGAGGTTGGAGGAGGTAGGAGGAGGTAGGAGGGATTGCCACACACACAGCAGGGGAACAGCTGACGTTACTGAACCCCAATAACAGAGGAGGGACTGTTGACTGTGCGTACAGCACTTCTGGACGGCAACTGGCGGTGTTGGAGCCCAGGGACAGGTGGAGGAGGAGGAGGTTGGAGGAGGTAGGAGGAGGTAGGAGGGATTGCCACACACACAGCAGGGGAACAGCTGACGTTACTGAACCCCAATAACAGAGGAGGGACTGTTGACTGTGCGTACAGCACTTCTGGACGGCAACTGGCGGTGTTGGAGCCCAGGGACAGGTGGAGGAGGAGGAGGTAGGAGGAGGTAGGAGGGATTGCCACACACACAGCAGGGGAACAGCTGACGTTACTGAACCCCAATAACAGAGGAGGGACTGTTGACTGTGCGTACAGCACTTCTGGACGGCAACTGGCGGTGTTGGAGCCCAGGGACAGGTGGAGGAGGAGGAGGTTGGAGGAGGTAGGAGGGATTGCCACACACACAGCAGGGGAACAGCTGACGTTACTGAACCCCAATAACAGAGGAGCGACTGTTGACTGTGCGTACAGCACTTCTGGACGGCAACTGGAGGTGTTGGAGCCCAGGGACAGGTGGAGGAGGAGGAGGTTGGAGGAGGTAGGAGGGATTGCCACACACACAGCAGGGGAACAGCTGACGTTACTGAACCCCAATAACAGAGGAGCGACTGTTGACTGTGCGTACAGCACTTCTGGACGGCAACTGGCGGTGTTGGAGCCCAGGGACAGGTGGAGGAGGAGGAGGTTGGAGGAGGTAGGAGGGATTGCCACACACACAGCAGGGGAACAGCTGACGTTACTGAACCCCAATAACAGAGGAGCGACTGTTGGGACTGTGCGTACAGCACTACCAGGCAACAACTAGCGGTGTTGGAGCCCAGGGACAGGTGGAAAAGCAGAGGAACACAATGTAGGCCGAAGCCTGAGAAAGTCGAAAGGGAACCTTTAACCCCCCCCCAAGGCGTTTGTAGCTGAAAGAGCCAGCTTGTGCAGCACAAAAGATGCAAAAGGAAAAGGTGGCTCTTTTCATCATGCTCCTTGCAAACACAGAACTAAACACTTATAAAATGTGTCCCCTGCAACCGTAAAACCGTCCCGGAGGTGGGACTTTCCTTCGTAATGTGACGCAGCCCAGCCGTCATTCCTACCCCCCCGGCGCCGCGCACCGGCTCCTCAGCGTTGTTTTATTCCGTCCAGGAGCCTGCGCTGTTATGTTATCCCGTGGCCAGGCACACTTAGCGCTGCCCGTCTTCTGGCATCATTTGGTGTCTGGATGGCTGCGCCTGTGCGGCCGCGCTGGCAGAGAGCCCGCCTCGCAGTGTCTTCTGATTTAATCCCACTGGGGGCCTGGGATCCATGGACATGCGCAGTGCATATCTGAACCTCCACCTCTCACTCATCTCCCTATGGCTTCTTCAGACTGTGCGGTGTCACGGCCGTGGCATGCTGTTAGGGACCAGCTGACACCGAACAGTCTGAAGAAGCCATAGGGAAATGAGTGAGAGGTGGAGGTTCAGATATGCACTGCGCATGTCCATGGATCCCAGGCCCCCAGTGGGATTAAATCAGAAGACACTGCGAGGCGGGCTCTCTGCCAGCGCGGCCGCACAGGCGCAGCCATCCAGACACCAAATGATGCCAGAAGACGGGCAGCGCTAAGTGTGCCTGGCCACGGGATAACATAACAGCGCAGGCTCCTGGACGGAATAAAACAACGCTGAGGAGCCGGTGCGCGGCGCCGGGGGGGTAGGAATGACGGCTGGGCTGCGTCACATTACGAAGGAAAGTCCCACCTCCGGGACGGTTTTACGGTTGCAGGGGACACATTTTATAAGTGTTAAGTTCTGCGTGTGCAAGGAGCTAAACAAAAATAGCTACCTTTTCCTTGGGCAGCATTACTGCTGCACAAGGTGGCTCTTTCAGTAACAAACGCCTTGGGGGGGGGGGGACAGATTCCCTTACATTTCAGTTGTTGTGTCAGCGTGGCGGTCGCATGACACATTGCCGGCTACACAGCTGGGGATCAGCTGACGTTACTGAAACCCAATAACACTGGGTCGTATGTTTTGACTGTGCAGACGGCACGTCTGAGCCTCAACTGGCGGTGTTGGAGCCCAGGAATTTAAGTTCAGGTGGTAGAAAGATGAACACAACAGGAGACCTGGATAACGTATACAGTGACCTAATTATTCAATCAGGAGGAGGAGTGGCAAATTCCGGCGAGATCCAGGCCTTGTTCATTTTCAGGAAAGTAAGCCGGTCAACGTTATCGGAGGATAGTCGCATGCGACGGTCAGTTAGTACACCACCTGCAGCACTAAAGACACGTTCCGATAATACACTGGCCGCAGGGCAAGACAGCACCTCCAATGTATACTGGCTTAGCTCTGGCCATGTATCCAGCTTTGAGACCCAAAACTTGAAAGGGGAAGAGCCGTCTGGGAGTACAGCAAGAGGGCAAGACATGTAGTCTGTCACCATCTGACGGAACCGTTGCCTCCTGCTGACTGGAGCCGTCTGTGATGGTGTAGACTTTTGTGGCGGGCACAGAAAACTGTGCCACAGTTCGGCCATACTGGTCTTGCCTTGGGCAGAGGCACTGCTTCTGCTCCCTCTTTGTGCAGAGCCTCCACCACGGCCTGGACGCACTGAGCTGCTTTGGAATGCACTAGCAGCACTTCTCTCAGTTGGAATGGAGAAGATGATGGAATTGACCAGTGTGTCTTGGTACTCCCGCATTTTTCGCTCCCGGTTCAACGGTGTGATGAGGCTTTCTACGTTGTCCCGGTAGCGAGGATCGAGGAGGGTGAACACCCAATAATCAGACATGTTGAGAATGTGGGCGATGCGGCGGTCGTTTCTCAGGCACTGCAGCATGTAATCCACCATGTGCTGCAGACTGCCAACTGCCCAAGAAATGCTGTCCCCTGCTGGAGGCGTGATCTCTGCCCGCTCGTCATCACCCCACCCTCGCTGTACACACTGAGTACTGGACAATTGTGTAACTCCCTCCTCTGGACGGATGTCTTCCTCCTCCATTGACTCCTCCTCATCCTCCTCACAAACGGTCCCCTGCCTACGCGTTTGTGAGGAACCACGTGGCGCTGACTGTCCAGAAGATGATGGAAATGGTGAATCCTCATCCTCCACCTCTTCCACAACATCATCCCTTAGCGCTTGCAGTGATTTTTCAAGCAGGCAGATAAGGGGGACAGTCATGCTGACTAGTGCATCATCTGCACTCGCCATCCGCGTGGAATAATCAAAGGGACGCAAAACCTGGCAGACGTCATTCATAGTGGCCCACTCTGTGGTTGTGAAGTCTGTACGGCGCTGACTGCGACTTTTTTGCGCCTGAAGCAGCTGGTACTCCATTACAGCTTGCTGCTGCTCACACAACCGCTCCAACATATGTAACGTGGAATTCCACCTGGTAGGTAGGTCACATATGATGCGATGTTCCGGCAGGCGGTGTCGGCGCTGCAGAGCCGCAATGCGCGCTTTTGCCGTGCTGGAACGCCGCAAGTGAGCACACTCTAGACGGACCTTGTGCAGCAGTGCATCAAGATCCGGATAGTCCCTCAAAAAGCTCTGCACGACCAAATTGAGCACATGTGCCAGACATGGGATGTGAGTGAGGTTGCCGAGGCCCAGAGCTGCCACCAGATTTCGGCCATTATCACACACTACCATGCCTGGCTGGAGATTCGCTGGCACAAACCACACATCGCTCTCCTGCTTGATGGCATTCCAGAGCTCCTGCGCTGTGTGGCTACGATTCCCCAAGAAAATTAATTTCAAGACGGCCTGTTGACGTTTGGCCACGGCTGTGCTCATGTCGGTCGTAACAGGTACACGTTCATCACGGGTCCATGTGGAGGTGGACTGTGACGGCTCCTGCAGCGATGATTCTGAGGAACTGGTGTAAGAGGAGGAGTCAATGCGTACAGAATGGATTCCTGCAATCCTTGGAGTGGGCAGGACACGTCCTGCGCCACTCGCACGGTCTGTACCCGGCTCAACGACATTAACCCAATGGGCAGTGAGGGAAAGGTATCGCCCCTGTCCATGTTGACTGGTCCACGCATCGGTGGTGAGGTGGACCTTGCTACTGACGGCGTTCAGTAGCGCGTGTTTTATGTGTCCCTCCACATGCTTCTGCAGGGCAGGGACGGCTTGCCTGCTGAAGTAAAAGCGGCTGGGCACATTGTACTGTGGGACTGCCAATGACATCAAGTCACGGAAGCTGTCAGTCTCCACCAGCCTGAATGACAGCATTTCCAGTGACAGAAGTTTGGCAATGCCTGCAGTCAGAGCCTGTGCTCGTGGGTGGTTTGACGAGAAAGGCCGCCTTTTCTCCCATGCCTGTACTACCGATGGCTGTAGACTGGGCTGGGAGTGTGTGGATGACTGGGAAAGTGGCGCTGCGGGTGGAATTACAGCGGGTCTCTGGACAACAGGGGCAGAGGTTCTTCCACGGCGATCCTGGGAGGACGCCGAACCAGCTGCGTGTGAGGTAGAGGAAGAGGCAACACGAGCTGAAGAGGTGGTAGCTGCCGCTGTTGGTTGGCCTACCTCTTCAGTGTGTTTTTCTAACTCCGCCGGGTGCCTGTTGCGCACATGTTTCCACATGTTGGAGGTATTGAGGTTGCTGACATTTTTCCCTCTTTTGACTTTTTGATGACACACGTTGCATCTGACATAGCAAATGTCATCTGCAACTGTGTCAAAAAAGGACCAGGCACTGCAAGTCTTGGGAGCGCCCTTTTTGGCTTTTGGAAGAGACATGCTCCTAACGGGTGCCAAAGCGGAGGCTGCAGGATCCGCAGTCTTCCCCCTCCCTCTCCCTCTTTGGGCCGTACGGGGAATCTCTTCCTCAGAGCTGCTCCCACCACCTTCCTGTCCCTCACGCCAAGATGGGTCGAGGACCTCATCATCTACACTACCCTCTGCCCCCAACTGCTCCTCCTGGGTAGTCTCAGCAGCAGAGCACGCACCAGTAAGTGGCACCTGAGTGTCATCATCAGCTGATGCGGCCTGCGATGTGGTGACCGGAGCCACTGGCCCACCCGCCTCTTCAGAGGAAGACAGAAAAAGCTGTTGGGCATCACTGCACCCTGCCTCTTCTTCCATTTCTCCAATGCTGCTTGGCTGGCCCCCTGTTTCCAAGCCAAGAGATTCAGAGAACAGAAGTAGAGACGGCTCCTGTCCTGGGCTCTCTGTCTGCCTGGGCAATTTGGCAGGTGGTGAAGAGACAGATGGCTGCTCTCCAGTGCTCTGTGTCTGAGAGGATGTGGCACTAATGGAAGTTGATGCATTAGCTGCCATCCATCCGACAACAGCTTCAATTTGTTCTTCACGCAGCAGCGGTGTACGGCGCTCGGACACAAAGCTTCGCATGAACGACTGTTGCCTGGTGAAAGTGGGTGCTGATGAGTCACCGGTGCCCGCAGCAGGCACAGAATCCCCACGTCCCCTCCCTGCTCCGCGACGGCTCCCACGCCCCCGTGCCTTACTCACTGCCTTCTTCATCTTGGTTGACTGATAAAGATAAGCAGAAAAGTACTAACGGATTTGTGTGCTTATTCCTGAGCAACTCCTCCTAACAGGTATAAGAAGCACTAATTATCTAAAGTGTGGACTAGACTTTAATATGAGCTAATGTGGCCTACAGAAATGTAAAGTGGTGTAACTGGTGTGTTTGGTGAACTTTATTATTTATTTATTTTTTGGGGGCTGAACTGACAACAGATAGAGCTGCAGTCACACGGAGACCGTGCAGACAGACGTAAACGGCGCTACAAGGCCCAAAAACCCTCCTCTACTTTATCCTATGTAGTGTTTTTCCACAAATTAGCTGGAGACGGGTGGAAAGACACTAATAGGATTTTTTTGAATAAATTAGCAGCAGACTACACTATTTGGAAAAAAAAGAAAATTGATTTGGCGGTATGACGCAGTGAAAAACCCTGAGCTGGAGACAACCAGGCTATAGCTGCTCACAGATTACAGGGCGAGCTGCAGTCACACGGAGACCGTGCAGACAGCCGTAAACGGCGCTGCAAGGCCCAAAAACCCTCCTCTACTTTATCCTATGTAGTGTTTTTCCACAAATTAGCTGGAGACGGGTGGAAAGACACTAATAGGATTTTTTTAAATTAATTAGCAGCAGACTACACTACTTTGAAAAAAAAGAAAATTGATTTGGCAGTATGACGCAGTGAAAAACCCTGAGCTGGAGACAACCAGGCTATAGCTGCTCACAGATTACAGGGCGAGCTGCAGTCACACGGAGACCGTGCAGACAGCCGTAAACGGCGCTGCAAGGCCCAAAAACCCTCCTCTACTTTATCCTATGTAGTGTTTTTCCACAAATTAGCTGGAGACGGGTGGAAAGACACTAATAAGATTTTTTTAAATTAATTAGCAGCAGACTACACTACTTTGAAAAAAAAGAAAATTGATTTGGCGGTATGACGCAGTGAAAAACCCTGAGCTGGAGACAACCAGGCTACAGCTGCTCACAGATTACAGGGCGAGCTGCAGTCACACGGAGACCGTGCAGACAGCCGTAAACGGCGCTGCAAGGCCCAAAAACCCTCCTCTACTTTATCCTATGTAGTGTTTTTCCACAAATTAGCTGGAGACGGGTGGAAAGACACTAATAGGATTTTTTTGAATTAATTAGCAGCAGACTACACTACTTTGAAAAAAAAGAAAATTGATTTGGCGGTATGACGCAGTGAAAAACCCTGAGCTGGAGACAACCAGGCTACAGCTGCTCACAGATTACAGGGCGAGCTGCAGTCACACGGAGACCGTGCAGACAGCCGTAAACGGCGCTGCAAGGCCCAAAAACCCTCCTCTACTTTATCCTATGTAGTGTTTTTCCACAAATTAGCTGGAGACGGGTGGAAAGACACTAATAGGATTTTTTTGAATAAATTAGCAGCAGACTACACTACTTGGGAAAAAAAAAAAAAAAAGGAACAGTATGAGGCAATGAACCACCCTCCCTGAACTGAATACAACCAACTATGGATGGCCTATGTGGCTGCACTCAGACTGGAGACTGGGCTGCACTCACACACACACACACACAGACCCTGCAGATCGCTGTGAAAACAGCGCTACAAGGCAAAAGCAAGGTGAATAGTAGGTGAACACAGCGGTTGCTAAATTAGCCTTTGGAAAGCACAAAGAAGCAAATCGCTATCTCTAAACTGTCCCTCAGTCAGCAAACAGCGTCCTGTCACTAACTGAATTCACAGCAGAGTGATCGCAAAATGGCGCCAGCGACTTTTAAACTGCATCATGACATCATTACACCAGCCAATCACAGCCTTGCCAGTAGTTTCATGCCCTCCATGCTAAACAGGATGTGCCCACACTTGGAATCAATCTCATTGGCTGAATTTCTGCTTTTTGAATCTTAGAACTTCCGATTCCGGTATCCGATACGCGGCAAGTATCGGAATCCCGGTATCGGAATTCCGATACCGCAAGTATCGGCCGATACCCGATACTTGCGGTATCGGAATGCTCAACACTACTCATCACACATCTAGATAAGTTCCTTGGGGGGTCTAGTTTCCAAAATGGGGTCACTTGTGGGGTGTTTCTACTGTTTAGGCACATCAGGGGCTCTGCAAGTGCAACGTGACGCCCGCAGACCATTCCATCAAAGTCTGCATTTCAAATGTCACTACTTCCCTTCCGAGCCCTGACGTGCGCCCAAACAGTGGTTTACCCCCACATATGGGGTATCACTGTACTCACAACAAACTGGGCAACAAACATTGGGGCCCAATTTCTCCTGTTACCCTTGTGAAAATAAAAAATTGCTTGCTAAAACATCTTTTTTGAGGAAAGAAAAATGATTTTTTATTTTCACGGCTCTGCGTTGTAAACTTCTGCGAAGCACTTGGGGGTTGAATGTGCTCATCACACATCTAGATAAGTTCCTTGGGGGGTCTAGTTTCCAAAATGGGGTCACTTGTGGGGTGTTTCTACTGTTTAGGCACATCAGGGGCTCTGCAAATGCAACGTGACGCCAGCAGACCATTCCATCAAAGTCTGCATTCCAAAACGTCACTACTTCCCTTCCGAGCCCCGGCATGTGCCCAAACAGTGGTTTACCCCCACATATGGGGTATCAGCGTACTCAGGAGAAACTGGACAACAACTTTTGGGGTCCAATTTCTCCTGTTACCCTTGCAAAAATAAAAAATTCTGGGCTAAAAAAATATTTTTGAGGAAAGGAAACACATTTATTATTTTCACGGCTCTGCGTTATAAACTTCTGCGAAGCACTTGGGGGTTCAAAGTGCTCACCACACATCTAGATTAGTTCCTTGGGAGGTCTAGTTTCCAAAATGGGGTCACTTGTTAGGGAGCTCCAATGTTTAGGCACACAGGGGCTCTCCAAACGTGACATGGTGTCCGCTAATGATTGGAGCTAATTTTCCATTCAAAAAGCCAAATGGCGTGCCTTCCCTTCCGAGCCCTGCCGTGTGCCCAAACAGTGGTTTACCATGGGGTATCATCGTACTCAGGACAAACTGGACAACAACATTTGGGGTCCAATTTCTCCTATTACCCTTGGAAAATTAAAAAATCCTGGGCTAAAAATCATTTTTGAGGAAAGAAAAATTATTTTTTATTTTCACGGCTCTGCGTTATAAACTTCTGTGAAGCATCTGGGGGTTATAAGTGCTCACTATGCATCTAGATAAGTTCCTTGGGGGGTCTAGTTTCCAAAATGGGGTCACGTGTAGGGGAGCTCCAATGTTTAGGCACACAGGGGCTCTCCAAACGCGACATGGTGTTCGCTAACGATTGGAGCTAATTTTCCATTCAAAAAGTCAAATGGCACGCCTCCCCTTCCGAGCCTTGCCGTGCACCCAAACAGTGGTTTACCCCCACATATGAGGTATCAACATACTCAGCAGAAATTGCCCAACAAATTTTAGGATCCATTTTATCCTGTTGCCCATGTGAAAATGAAAAAATTGAGGCTAAAAGAAATTTTGTGTGAAAAAAAAGTACTTTTTCATTTTTACGGATCAATTTGTGAAGCACCTGAGAGTTTAAAGTGCTCACTATGCTTCTAGATAAGTTCCTTGGGGGGTCTACTTTCCAAAATGGGGTCACTTGTGGGAGCGCTCCAATGTTTAGGCACACGGGGGCTCTCCAAACGTGACATGGTCTCTGCTAGCGATGGAGATCATTTTTCATTCAAAAAGTCAAATGGCGCTCCTTCCCTTCCGAGCCTTGCCGTGCACCCAAACAGTGGTTTACCCCCACATATGAGGTATCAACATACTCAGCAGAAATTGCCCAACAAATTTTAGGATCCATTTTATCCTGTTGCCCATGTGAAAATGAAAAAATTGAGGCTAAAATAATTTTTTTGTGAAAAAAAAGTACTGTTTCATTTTTACGGATCAATTTGTGAAGCACCTGGGGGTTTAAAGTGCTCACTATGCTTCTAGATAAGTTCCTTGGGGGGGTCTAGTTTCCAAAATGGGGTCACTTGTGGGGGAGCTCCAATGTTTAGGCACACGGGGGCTCTCCAAACGCGACATGGTGTCCGCTAAAGATTGGAGCCAATTTTTCATTCAAAAAGTCAAATGGCGCTCCTTTCCTTCCAAGCCCTGCCGTATGCCCATACAGTGGTTTACCCCCACATATGAGGTATCAGCGTACTCAGGACAAATTGGACAACATCGTTCGTGGTCCAGTTTTTCCTTTTACCCTTGGGAAAATAAAAAAATTGTTGCTAAAAGATCATTTTTGTGACTAAAAAGTTAAATGTTCATTTTTTCCTTCCATGTTGCTTCTGCTGCTGTGAAACACCTGAAGGGTTAATAAACTTCTTGAATGTGGTTTTGAGCACCTTGAGGGGTGCAGTTTTTAGAATGGTGTCCCTTTGGGGTATTTTCAGCCATATAGAACCCTCAAACTGACTTCAAATGTGAGGTGGTCCCTAAAAAAAATGGTTTTGTAAATTTTGTTGTAAAAATGAGAAATCACTGGTCAAATTTTAACCCTTATAACTTCCTAGCAAAAAAAAAATTTGTTTCCAAAATTGTGCTGATGTAAAGTAGACATGTGAGAAATGTTATTTATTAACTGTTTTGTGTCACATACCTCTCTGGTTTAACAGAATAAAAATTCAAAATGTGAAAATTGCGAAATTTTCGCCAAATTTCCGTTTTTTTCACAAATAAACTCAGAAATTATCGACCTAAATTTACCACTAACATGAAGCCCAATATGTCACGAAAAAACAATCTCAGAATCGCTAGGATCCGTTGAAGCGTTCCTGAGTTATTACCTCATAAAGGGACACTGGTCAGAATTGCAAAAAACGGCAAGGTCATTAAGGCCAAAATAGGCTGGGTCATGAAGGGGTTAATGTTAGTCTATGAGGAAAAACGCATCCTGCGAGCACTTTTGCAGGATGCGTTTTTTCGGCCAAACGACGCATTGCGACCTTTTGCAAAAAACGCTAGTGTGAAAGTAGCCTGATTTAAAGGTAATCTGTCACCTAATTTTGGCCCTATAAACTATGGCCACTGCCATCAGGGGCTTATCTACAGCATTCTGTAATGCTGTAGATGATGTAACCTGAAAGATAAGAAAAACAAGTTAGACTATACTCACCCAGGGGCGTTCCTGGGCGGTTCGGGTCCGGCACCTCCCATCTTCATACGATGTCGTCATCCTCCTTGCTTCTGTTGCAGCTCCTGCGCAGGTGTACTGATTTGCCCTGTTGAGGGCAGCGTAAAGTACTGCATTGTGCAGGGTCTCTCTGACCTTTCCTGGCATCTGTGCACTACAGTACTTTGCTCTGCCCTCAACAGGGCAGAGAATTAAAGTATGTGCACACGATGTGGATTTTGCTGCGGATCCGCAGCATTTCCGCAGGTGCGGGTCCGCATCGGTTTCCCATGCGTTTACAGTTCAATGTAAACCTATGGGAAGCAAAAAAACGCTGTGCACATGCTGCGGAAACAAACGCGCAGAAACGCAGTGGTTTACATTCCGCAGCATGTCACTTCTTTCTGTGGATTCCGCAGCGGTTTTACAGCTGCCCCTATGGAAAACCGCAGTTGTAAAACCGCAGTGAAAACCGCGGTAAATCCACGATAAATCTGCAGCAAAAACGCAGCGTTTTTGCCCTGCAGATTTATCAAAACTGCTGCGGAAAAATCCGCAGTGGCCAGGAATACGTGTGCACATACCCTTACACCTGCACAGGAGCTGCGACAGCAGCAATGATGAGGATGACATCGTATGAAGAAGGGAGGCGCAGAACCCGGACCTGCAATGCCCATTGGACCCGGACCGCCCCTGGGTGAGTATAATATAACCTGTTTTTCTTATCTTTCAGGTTACATCAGGGGGGCTTATCTACAGCATTACAGAATGCTGTAGATAAGCCCCTGATGGCGGTGGCTGTGGTTTATAGGGCTAAAATTAGGTGACAGATTCCCTTTAAGGGCATAAAAATTAAAGGTTTGAAATTTGCAAAAAAAATTTAAAAAAATTTCACGAATAATTGTAAGTCATGTCAGAAATTTTTACCACTATCATGAACTGCAATGTCACAAAAAAACAGTCCCAGAATCAGTGGGATCCATT
Source organism: Ranitomeya variabilis (assembly GCF_051348905.1). NCBI lineage: Eukaryota > Metazoa > Chordata > Amphibia > Anura > Dendrobatidae > Ranitomeya > Ranitomeya variabilis. The sequence continues at coordinate 161,969,805 of NC_135233.1, forward strand.
GAAGCGTTCTAGTTATGATCTCATAAAGTGACAGTGGTCAGAATGGAAAAAAATTTGGCTTGACAGCGGTATTTAATATGCACACGCAGGAAGCACTTCATTGCCTTCTCCCATCGGCGCCCGTGTCACATGACCATGGGTCACCAATGGGTTGGCATGACAACCAGGGGTCACAGGAGACCCCTGTGGTTGTCATTGTCGGATTGCTATGAGTGCCGCCTGGTGGTCGGCGCTCACAGCAAGTGAGCTTATCTGCTACATAGAGCAGAGGCGATCGGACAACTGTAGCTTCTAGTCTTTCATGGAGACTATTGAAGAAAGTAAAAAGTAAAACAAAACTTTAAAAAATATATAAACTTTCTAATCGCCCCCCTTTCGCCCCATTCCAAATAAAACAAAAAAAAAAATCAAATATACACATATTTGGTATCGCCACGTTCAGAATTGTCCGATATATCAATATATGAAAAGAATGAATCCAATTGGTATATGGCGTAGCTAGAAAAAAAAATAAAACGCCAGAATTATGGCGTTTTTTTGGTCGCTGCAATATTGCAATAACGGGCGATCAAAAGATCGTATCTGCACCAAAATGGTATCAATAAAAACGTCAGATCGGCGCTCAAGAAATAAGCCCTCGCCTAACCTGAGATCACGAAAAATTGAGATACTATGGGTATCGGAAAATGGCAACTTTTTTTTCCTTCAAACTTTGGAATTTTTTTTTCACCACTTAGATAAAAAGAGAACCTAGACATGTTTGGGGTCTATGAACTTGTAATGACCTGGAGAATCACAATGGCAGGTCAGTTTTAGCATTTAGTAAACTTAATAAAAAAGCCAAGCAAAAAACCAGTGTGGGATTGCACGTTTTGCATTTCCCGTTTTTCAGTACACGATATGGCAAAACCAATGGTGTCGTTCAAAAGTACAACTCGCCCCGCAAAAAAACAAGCACTTTACATGGCCATATTGACTGGAAATTTTCTTTATGGCTCTGGGAAGAAGGGGAGTTAAAAATGAAAATGCAAAACCAAAAATACCCCTGGTCGTTAAGGGGTTAAACATGGATTACTCATTTTTCATGCATCCATAGACTTGTATTGGTTTTTGTCATCTGTGCTGCCGGAAAAAGCAAACATGTCTCCTCGTGTTTTTCATGGACACTGTGTAAAAGCATGTACATATGCATAGCCCCAAAGATTATAATGGTTACTTGTGTTATCTGTAGTGATGAGCGAGTATACTCGTTGCTCAGTTGATCTGAGTATTTGTTAGTGCTGGGAGATTGTTTTCCTCACCGCAGCTGCATGATTTACAGCTGCTGGGCAGCCTGAATACATGTGGGAATTCCCTAACAAACAGGCATTCCTCATATGTATTCAGCCTGTCTAGCAGCTGTAAATCATGCAGCTGAGGCGAAGAAAACTAAATCTCTGAGCACTAACAAAAACTCGGAGATCACCTGAGCGTGCTCGAGGAGACCTGAGTAACGAGTATACTCGCTCATCACTAGTGTGTGAAAAAGAACTGATGACACAGGTACTGGAAACACGGATGTGTGAGGCTTGGATTCTGACTGCCATTTTTCACAGTCCCTATACTGGTCACAATGCACAGACTGCCTGCTGACCTTAATCTTATTGTTTCCTGGAGATATGAGGCTTTAAAGGGCCACTGTCACCCCCCTCCAGCCGTCATAAACTAAAAGAGCCACCTTGTGCAGCAGTAATGCTGCATTCTAACAAGGTGGCTCTTTTAGTTTTAGGTTCAAGCATACCCCAAATAAAACGTTTTTATACTTAGCCACAATTCCTGTCTCTAGCCAGGGAGGCGGGTCCTCACTCCCCAGCTTGGCCAGCTCCTCTGCCGTCACTCACATCTTCCTGCGCTTTCAGCGCCGCCCCCTCAGCGCTGTTATCGTTTCAAATCCGGCGCCTGCGCTGTGTACTGGTGTCCTGCGCAGACGCAGTAAGCTCTGGCCGTCTGATGTAATGGCTGATACCAGAGAACAAAAGACATCCACAGAACACCAGGATGGATCTGCTGCACAGCAAATAGCTGTAGGACCTGCGATGACGTCACTGCCATGTGATTGCCCTAATCACATGGTAGTGACGTCATCGCAGGTCCTACAGCTATTTGCTGTGCAGCAGATCCATCCTGGTGTTCTGTGGATGTCTTTTGTTCTCTGGTATCAGCCATTACATCAGACGGCCAGAGCTTACTGCGTCTGCGCAGGACACCAGTACACAGCGCAGGCGCCGGATTTGAAACGATAACAGCACTGAGGGGGCGGCGCCGAAAGCGCAGGAAGATGTGAGTGACGGCAGAGGAGCTGGCCAAGCTGGGGAGTGAGGACCCGCCTACCTGGCTAGAGACAGGAATTGTGGCTAAGTATAAAAACGTTTTATTTGGGGTATGCTTGAACCTAAAACTAAAAGAGCCACCTTGTTAGAATGCAGCATTACTGCTGCACAAGGTGGCTCTTTTAGTTTATAACGGCTGGAGGGGGGTGACAGTGGCCCTTTAACTTAGGTCTGTAGATCCACGATCAGTTTGTGCTTTATGTAGTGACTGTGAAAATGGATGCCTATACCTGCTCCAAGACTTCATGGTTTTCTTGCGCAAAACCTAACTATTTTCATCAGTAGTTCCGTTTTTACGGTGTTTCATTAGTGATTTTTCTGGTATGCCAAAAAAAATTGCATAACTTCTATGCATTATAATGTGCCTTATTTTAATGGACTTATTGACTTGTTTAACCCCTTTCCGCCAGCTGACGGAATAGTACGTCAGCTGGCAGTACCCCCGCTTTGAGGTGGGCTCCGGCGGTGAGCCCACCTCAAAGCCGCGACATGTCAGCTGTTTTGTACAGCTGACATGTGCGCGCAATGAGCGCGAGCGGAATCGCGATCCGCCGGCGCCCATTAACTAGTTAAATGTCGCCGTCAAACGCTGACAGCGGCCTTTAACTCACGCTCCCAGTCCTCGCACCGCTGACCCCGTCACATGATCGGGGGTCATCGGTGCATTGCCATAACAACCAGATGTCTCCTTGAGACCTCTATGGTTGTTGATGGCCGATTGCTTTGAGTGCCACCCTGTGGTCGGCGTTCAAAGCAACCCTGCATTTCAGCTACATAGAGGTGATGTGTGCTTCACCTCTATGTAGCAGAGCCGATCGTGTAGTGCATGCTTCTAGCCTCCTATGGAGGCTATTGAAGCATGCCAAAATTAAAGTGTTTAAAAATATAAAAATAATAAAAAATATATAAAAGTTAAAATCACCCCCCTTCCGCCCCAATCAAAATATATACACATATATACATACATATATACACATATTTGGTATCGCTGCGTTCAGAATCGCCCGATCTATCAAAAAAAAAAAAAAAAAATTAACCTGATTGCTAAATGGCGCAGCGAGAAAAAAAATCAAAACGCCAAAATTAAGTTTTTTTTGTCGCCGTGGCATTGCATTAAAATGCAATAACGGGCGATCAAAAGAACGTATCTGCACCAAAATGGTACAATTAAAAACGCCAGCTCGGCACGCAAAAAATAAGCCCTCATGATCATGAAAAATAAACGCTAGGGGTATCGGAAAATGGCGCAATTTTTTTTTTTTTTTTACCACTTAGATAAAAGAGAACCTAGACATGTTGGGTGTCTATGATCTCGTAATGACCTAGAGAATCATAATGGCAGGTCAGTTTTAGCATTTGGTGAACCTAGCAAAAAAGCCAAACAAAAAACAAGTGTGAAATTGCACTTTTTTTGCAATTTCATTGCACTTGGAATTTTTTTCCTGATTTCTGTTGCACGTCATGGTAAAACCAATGGTATCGTTCAAAAGTACATCTCGTCCCGCAAAAAATAAGTCCTCACATGGCCATATTTACGGAAAAATAAAAAAGTTATGGCTCTGGGAAGGAGGGGAGCGAAAACTGAAAAAACGAAAAAAGCTCTGGGGGTGAAGGAGTTAAATGATTCTAATTTCTGTTCAAAAGTAGACATTTTTTTTTTTTTTTTGCATACCACAAAAAATATAAAATCTAAATGGCACCATGAGTAGCTGTTTATGATATTAAACTGTTCACATCATGAACTAGTGGCTGCATCACTAAATAAAACGTAGCTTTTGTTTTTTTTTAGTTTCTCTACTTTGTTGCGGAGATATTAGCTTGTAATGTTTAGGTTGTAATTTATGCTAACTGAGCACTCTTTATTTAGTGCTATTGTACTAGTATTGTGCTAGTGGACTATTGTAACTCTCTACTAATTGGCCTCCCTCTTACCAAACTCTCCTCTCTCCAATCTGTCCTGAATGCTGCTGCCAGAATCATATTCCTCACCAACCGTTACACCGATGCCTCTACCTTGTGCCAGTCATTACATTGACTACCCATCCACTCCAGAATCCAGTACAAAACTACTACCCTCATCCACAAAGCTCTCCATGGCTCAGCACCACCCTACATCTCCTCTCTGGTCTCAGTCTACCACTCTACCCGTGCCCTCTGCTCCGCTAATGACCTGAGGTTAGCATCCTCAATAATCAGAACCTCCCACTCCCATCTCCAAGACTTTACACGTGCTGCGCCGATTCTTTGGAATGCATTACCTAGGTTAATACGATTAATCCCCAATCCCCACAGTTTTAAGCGTGCCCTAAAAACTCATTTGTTCAGACTGGCCTACTGCCAATGCATTAACCTAACTATCCCTGTGTGGCCCAATTAAAAAAAAAAAAAAACATAATCAGGTTCCTCGCATCATGTTCTCTTACACTTTATGCAGTTAATAGCCCTCTGTGTCTGTACTGCTACATACTAGGCAGTTAACTGGTTCATGCAGCTTTACATGAACATCCGAGCCTTAGGCTACTTTCACACACAGCATATTTGCTGCGTATTTTTACGCGCGCGTATTTTGCTGCTGCTTTACCTGCGTTTTTTTACGCAGGCAAAAAACGCAGCTGCTTTCACACACAGCGTTTTTTGCTGCGTTTTTTGCAGCTGCATTTTTTTCAGCATTGTGTACTGAAAATAAAGTTTGTTTGAAAAAAAAAAAAAAAAGGGGAAAAAAAAAAGTCATTGAGGTCATTTCCTGTCTTTATGACTCAGAATACAATACACACTGGAGTTAACATCATGTCGATTCTGCCAGCTGCAATGGCCTTGAGCCAAAGACGCCTCAGCAAGCGGAACAGACATCAGCTGGGGTTTACTAACCCCACTGTCACTAACCCCAGGTTATTAGGGCAGGCATCAGTCAGACGCCCCCCCTCGTAACCCTGTACGGTAAGGGTATGTTCACACGATCCTGATTTCAATCCTTTTTTTTTTCAGGACAAAAACCGCAGCTCTTGGCAGAAAACGCAGGTGCGTTTTTGGTGCGTTTTTGATGCGGTTTTTAGTGCGGTTTTTTATGCAGTTTTCTCTGCAGATTGTCTGTGTTTGACACAAATAAAGCTTTAACTGCAGTGGGGAAAAAAAAAAAAGAAATGATGTCATTTCCTTGTCCAACCCTTTTCTTCTTCCATCCTCCATTTTGGGACTAAACACCAAAATGAGTGGACGTGTTTTGAATGACAGCGCTCCGCAGAGTGCTGAGCGTAGGCCAGATCACAGCCCGCGGATCCAGCTCTATCCAGCTATTTAAGTCTACGTTCACATTTGCGGTCTGCGCCGCATGCGTCATGCGCCCCTATATTTAACATGGGGGCGCATGGACATGCGTCGCACTTGCGTTTTGCGCCGCATGCGTCACTGCAGCGCACGCATCCGGCCGCAGAGGACGCAGCAAGTTGCATTTTTGCTGAGTCCAAAATCAATCAAAAAAAGGATGCATGCGGCGCACAACGCAAATGTGAACATAGCCTAAGTGCCACGTATTTAAGTGCCACGTATTTAAGTGCCACGTATTTAAGTGCCACGTATTTAAGTGCCACGTATTTAAGTGCCACGTATTTAAGTGCCACGTATTTAAGTGCCACGTATTTCAGTGCCACGTGCCACGTATTTAAGTGCCACGTATTTCAGTGCCACGTATTTAAGTGCCACGTGCCACGTATTTAAGTGCCACGTATTTAAGTGCCACGTATCAAAGTGCCACGTGCCACATATTTCAGTGCCACGTATTTAAGTGACACGTGCCACGCATCAAAGTGCCACATATTTCAGTGCCACGTATCAAAGTGCCACGTATCACGTATTTCAGTGCCACGCATTTAAGTGACACGTATCACGTATAAGTGCCACGTGTCACGTATTTAATTGCCACATATTTAAGTGCCACGTATCAAGATTTTCCATGGAGAACAGACACATCCAGAGATATGTCTGCTCTCCACGGCTGCAGCGACACACTGACAGGAGCCATAGTTCCTGTCGGTGTGTCACTGCGCATGCGCGAGCGAGTTTACCGGCGGTCATTGACCCCGGCACTCTCGCTTAACGGCAGTGCTGCGTGGGAAAGTTCAACGCAGCTGTACTGCTGTTAACCGAGACGCCGGAGTCATTGAACTCCGGAACAGTACGCGATACACTGCTAGGAGCTTCGCTCCTGGCAGTGTATCGCCGGAGAGCAGCCGATCGGCGTGGGACACTCGTTTTATGGATTCTGCGGACAGGGAGTATGGATTTGGTTTATTATTTTTGGATTTTTTCCTGGAGGATCGAGGGCTTCGCCTACAAGTGTGCTGTTGGTGAGTATATACTCTATGTTATGTGTTGTATGTACTGTACTGTGTGTCATGTATGTGTATTGTGTGTAGGTGTTTTGTGTAACTTTACAATTGTGCTAAGTCGCCGGACACAGGGACAACTCTCCCATCCTAATACCGGATGGGAGTAGTAGTCCCATACGGCGACTTAGCACAATGGTGGCACTAGCGTCGCATGGGGACACACGCACACACACGCACACACACGCACACACACACACGCACACACACGCACACACACGCACACACACACACACACACACACACACACACACACACACACACACACAGAAGGACTCCATGCTGCTTCACTGGGGGGCGGGGGCTTCCCTCTTCCTGTCCGACGTCACGTCCGGTCCTGGGTGTCAACCCCTCCGTACAAAGACGCCGACACCCAGGACAAAGGCGCTGTGTGTGGAAGGTAATATGGGGCCCTAGGGGGATACGCAGACACGCCGCTGCGTAAAGAATTGACATGTCAATTCTTTTTACGCCGGCGTGTTTGCAGACAAAAGCGCCGCGTTTTTTTGCGGTGTGTCTGAACGGCAAAGTGAATTTCTCATTCACTTTACCGGCAGACGAAAATGACATTGCGCATTTTTGAAAAGCGCCCGCAAAATAGCGCTATGTCTGAAAGTAGCCTTACACTATGGCTGGTCCAAATACTTAAAGCAATTGTTACCATCCACCTCTCGTGTCTCCCCTTTTCCTCATAGATTGTAAACTTGCGAGCAGGGCCCTCATTCCTCCTGGTATCTGTTTTGAACTGTGATTTCTGTTATGCTGTAATGTCTATTGTCTGTACAAGTCCCCTCTATAAGTTGTAAAGCGCTGCGGAATATGTTGGCGCTATATAAATAAAAAAAAAATTATTATTATAGTGCTAGCTATCATGTATGTAAGTGGAATTCGTGTGATAACATACTGGCTGACTGCCATCTTCACTCAGTATCTGCCCCCCCACCAGTCCACTGCAGTGTTATGTGACCATTGGTTACAGTCTCAATGCATGTCTATGGGCATTCACAAAGGCTTGCGTGGAAAGCATTCAGTGGCCTCCACTCCACACTGCAACCACTATGTAATTTGGCAGGTCACAAATGTGGTGACCTAGTGCCACAGTAGGGAAATACAGGTATAAGATGTCGGCCAGTGAGGTTTACTATGCTAATTGTTCTTGTATGTAATAGCACACTATAAAAAAAAAATCACTGAAGTGTTCATTTTAGGAGTTAAATGTTTGTTATTAAAGCTTGGTCTCTGGGGCGTGGTGTTCTTCCCCTGCATGAGGTTGTGCAATCTAATGTCAGCTTCATCATTCAGAAAACAAAATAACATGCCCTCCTCACTGGTCTCTGCAGCTACTATATAGAAATACCGCAGGGATCATTCAGCGCTGTGGAACTGGGAGTCTGCATAAAATGAACCGACTCCTAAAATATATATAATTGGATTCAGTAGCTCCGTGCCGGATGTGCTGTAAATGTTTACATAATTATTTGGGAAAGTTATGAAATGTCCTATAAATGTCTGTTCTGTTCCTGATCTAAGGATCTCGGCTTTTAGTGGAGATGAATCTGTGCTGCACTTTATGTACATGCTCAGTAGAGAGCCAGTGCTGTGGGGTTGGTGTAGGAAGTCAGGGAAATGGAGTTGGAGTCTGTGGTTTCACATCATATTGCGGAAGGCAAACAAAGATCCCTTATAAAGACTCGAAATAAAACTTAACTTTTAATTATTATGACATAAATCACAGGAAAAGAAAAGTTTCTAAAACACATCACACTAGATTAGGTCAGTCAGTCATTAGTTCATTAAAATGCTTGTGCTTATCTCAGTAGTGGTCACTTGACAGTGAGGCGCAGTGTCAAGTTTACTACAGTCATACATACAATAATGTTAAGCACTTAATAATTTAATTCCTATAGCACAGACATTCAATTGTGCGATGGCTGTGCCAGTATCTCTTTAACTTATTGGATCAGAATGCAGTGCATGCTGTTTATCCGCTGACACTGACTGCAGCCTTAAACTATGAGATGCCTATAAGCGCTAGTGCTGTCCAAAGCTACTGTATGCTGTTAAAGGGAACCGGTCAGCAGGATTGTGCTCAGTAACCTACAGACAGTGTCAGGTCGGCGCCGTTCTACTGAATGAAATGATACCTTGGGTGTTGAAATCCGTCTTGTGGCTGTTTCTTAAAGGAAACCTGTCACCCCCAGGCGTTTGTAGAGGCTCTGAGTGACGGATGTGAGGCGTCTGTGTTAGGGGGGAAAGACCTGCCCCCCGGACGATTTCAAGGTATGAGGGACAAATTTGATAATCTATTATTTCAGCAGTGGCAGGAACAAGAACTAAAAGAGCCACCTTGTCAGAATTGAGCCTTAGTGCTACACAAGGTGGCTCTTTTAGTTACAAACGCCTGGGGGGGTGACAGGTTCCCTTTAATATTTTCAGTTTTGTGTTAGAGATTCTCATGCCCTAAGAAAGGGTTCATGTTTGTGGTCCTCTGATTATATATTCATAATGCAGACTGCTGATAGGTCACTGACCCCTTACATATTGAATACCTGTATATGCTGCAGAAAAAAAAAAAACACCTGCAGGCAGGTCCCAGCCTTGGACCCTGCGCTGCAGCATAATCACATGGTTACTCTGCACTAAATTCCCTTTTGCATATTTACTTGAGCGAGATAAAAAAAAGTCATTTTGAAAATGGCGCCCACTGCACCTGCGCAACAGCAGCTATCGGATCTCTATGCAAACCGGTAGCTGCTACTGTGCAGTCACTATTTTTCAAAATGACTTTTTTTTTTTTTTTTTACCCCGCTCAAAGAAATCTGCAAAATGGAATACTTGCACAGTAAACATGTGATTATGCTGCAGCTCAGATACCACGGCTGGCACCAGCTTGCAGAAGCATTTTTTTGGGGGTGTGTGTGTGTATGTGATTGTATTTATTATGCAAACTAAGGGGCGGGTCAGTGAGGGATCAGTGACCTGTCAGCAGTCTGCATTATGAATATATAATCAGAGCACCACATACACCAACCCCGCCTTAGGATACGAGCATATCATTAACGCAAAACTGAAAAAAAAAGATTAACCCCTTAACGACCGCCGATACGCCTTTTAATGTCGGCAGTTAAGGATACTTAAACCACAGCGCCGTTAATTATCGGCGCTGTGGAAAAAGTGAATAGCGCCCCCCAGAGTCAGATTTTCTCTGGGGTCTCGGTTGCTGGGGGTAGCCGAAACCCCAGAGAACATGATTCGGGGTTTTTTTACCGACACCCGAGTTGCGATCGCCGGTAATTAACCGTTTACCGGCGATCGCAAAAAAAACATACCGCGATCTCCCTTTTAATTTCTCTGTCCTCCGATGTGATAGCACATCAGAGGACAGAGAAATGGGGTCCCCGATAGCCCCCCGATACTCACCTGTCTCCCCCGGTGCTCCTCGTGGCTCCCGATGGGCGCCGCCATCTTCTTCCGGCAAAAAAAAATGGCACCCGGAGGATCTTTGGGGTCTCGGCTGCCGGGGGTAGCCGAGACCCCAAACAACATAATTGGGGTCGGTTCTTACCGACCCCTGTTTTGCGATCGCCGGTAATTAACTGTTTACCGGCGGTCGCAAAAAGAAAAAGCGATGTGTCATTCTCTGTCCTCTGATGTGATCGCACATCAGAGGACAGAGAAATAGGGGGATTCGGGGACCCTGCTATACTTACCGGTGTCCCTGGGTCCTCCTGCATCCCCTCCTGCCCGCCGGCTTCGTCCCATGGAAAGAAAATGGCGGGCGCATGCGCAGTGCGCCCGCTCTCTGCTGCCATCTGCCGGCTGGCAGGAGAGAGGAGTCGGGGCTAAAATTAGGGTTAGAGTTGGGGCTAATTTAGGGTTGGGGCTAAATTTAGGGCTAGGGTTAGGCTTCTTTTACACTTACGTTGGTACGGGGGCGTCGCAATTCGTCGGCCCGACGTACCGACACACGTTGTGAAAATTGTGCACAACGTGGGCAGCGGATGCAGTTTTTCAACGCATCCGCTGCCCAGTCTATGTCCTGGGGAGGAGGGGGCAGAGTTACGGCCACGCATGAGTGGAAATGGCGGACGCGGCTTACAAAAAACATTGAACTTTTTTTGTGACGACGGTCCGCCAAAACACAACGGATCCAGTGCACAATGGACGCGACATGTGGCCATCCGTCGGCAATACAAGTCTATGGGCAAAAAAGGCATCCTGCGGGCACATTTGCAGGATCCGTTTTTTGTCCAAAACGACGGATTGCGACCGATGCCACACGACGCAAGTGTGAAAGTAGCCTTAGGATTAGGGTTGGGGCTAAAGTTAGGGTTAGGGTTAAATTTAGGGTTAGGGTTGGGGCTAAATTTAGGGTTAGGACTAAAGTTAATGTTAGGGCTAGGGTTGGGGCTAAAGTTAGGGTTGGGGCTAAAGTTAGGGCTAGGGTTGAGGCTAAAGTTAGGGTTAGAGTTGGGATTAGGGTTTGGATTAGGGTTGGTATTGGGGTTAGGGTTGGCATTAGGGTTACGTTTGGGATTAGGGTTACGTTTGGGATTAGGGTTAGGTTTGGGATTAGGGTTAAGGGTAGGGTTGGGAGTAGGGTTAGGGGTGGATTGGGATTAGGGTTAGGTTTGAGGTTAGGGTTGAGATTAGGATTAGGGGTGTGTTGGATTTAGGGTTTTGATTAGGGTTAGGGTTGAGATTAGGGTTGTTTTGGGGTTAGGGTTGTGATTATCGTTAGGGTTGTGATTAGGATTATGGATCGGGTTGGGATTAGGGTTGGAGTTAGAATTGGGGGGTTTCCACTGTTTAGGTACATCAGGGGGTCTCCAAACACGACAGCCAATTTTGCGCTCAAAAAGTCAAATGTTGCTCCCTCCCTTCTGAGCTCTGCCGTGCGCCCAAACAGTGGTTTACCCCCACATATGGGGTACCAGCATACTCAGGACAAACTGGACAACAACTTTTGGGGTCCAATTTCTCTTGTTACCCTTGTGAAAATAAAAACTTGGGGGCTAAAAAAATCTTTTTTGTTGGAATAAAAAATATTTTTTATTTTAACGACTCTGCATTATAAACTTCTGTAAAGCACTTGGGCATTCAAAGTTCTCACCACATATCTAGATAAGTTCCTTGGGGGGTCTAGTTTCCAAAATGGGGTCACTTGTGGGGGGTTTCTACTGTTTAGGCACATCAGGGGCTCTCCAAACGCGACATGGCGTCCGATCTCAATTCCAGCCAATTCTACATTGAAAAAGTAAAACGGCACTCCTTCTCTTCCAAGCTCTGCGGTGCGCCCAAACAGTGGTTTACCCCCACATATGGGGTATCGACGTACTCAGGAGAAATTGCCCAACAACTTTTGTGGTCTAACTTCTCCTGTTACGCTTGCAAAAATAAAAATTTGGGGACAAAAAGATGATTTTTGTAGAAAAAATTCGATTTTTTTATTTTTTTTATTTTCACGGCTCTACCTCATTAACTTCTGTGAAGCACTTGGGGGTTCAAAGTGCTCACCACACAACTAGATAAATTCCTTAAGGGGTCTAGTTTCCAAAATGGTGTCACTTGTGGGGGGTTTCTACTGTTTAGGCACATCAGGGGGCTCTCTAAACGTGACATGGCATCCAATCTCAATTCCAGCCAATTCTGCATTGAAAAAGTCAAACGGCGCTCCTTCACTTCCAAGCTCTGCGGTGCGCCCAAACAGTGATTTACCCCCACATATGGGGTATCGGCGTATTCAGGAGAAATTGCACAACAAAATTTATGGTTACATTTCTGTTTTTACACTTGTAAAAATAAAAAAAAAAATGGTTCTGAAGTAAAATGTTTGCAAAAAAAGTTAAATGTTCATTTTTTTCCTTCCACATTGTTTCAGGTCCTGTGAAGCACTTAAAGGGTTAATAAACTTCCTGAATGTGGTTTTGAGCACCTTGAGGGGTGCAGATTTTAGAATGGTGTCACACTTGGTTATTTTCTATCATATAGACCCCTCAAAATGACTTCAAATGTGATGTGGTACCTAAAAAAAAAATGGTGTTGTAAAAATGAGAAATTGCTGGTCAACTTTTAACCCTTATAACTCCCTAACAAAAAAAAATTGTTTCCAAAATTGTGCTGATGTAAAGTAGACATGTGGGAAATGTTATTAACTATTTTTCGTGACATATCTCTGTGATTTAAGGGCATAAAAATACAAATTTTGAAAATTGCTAAATTTTAATTTTTTTTTGCCATATTTCCGTTTTTTTCATAAATAATCGCAAGTAATATCGAAGAAATGTTACCACTAACATGAAGTACAATATGTCACGAAAAAACAATCTCAGAATCAGCGGGATCCGTTAAAGCGTTCCAGAGTTATAACCTCATAAAGTGACAGTGGTCAGAATTGTAAAAATTGGCTCGGTCATTAAGTACCAAATTGGCTCTGTCACTAAGGGGTTCAAAAACCACAAGACGGATTTCATCAGCCAAGGTGTTATTTTATTCAGTATAACAGCGCCAACCTGACACTGTGTGTAGGCTACTATGCACAATTCTGCTGACATGTTCTCTTTAAAAAAAATAGCAGCTTCCCCAGACCTGGTAAATACAAACTATTTCCATTATGTGATCAGAACATGCACAAACTGGTGAAAAGTCCTCTTCTAATATTATTATACCAAAGGTCTTCAGCTTGAGAAATGGAAATATAGCAGGTTCAGATGCTTAAGCCTTAACCCCTTAACCAATACACTGACCTGTAATATAAGAGAAATAGCCTTCTCTGACAGGTGACAATCCAGCAGCTGTCGCCTGTACACTGTAGCTGACATCTTGCTGCATCAGCCGCGATCAGTGTTGGCACCGACCATGGCCGTTTGATGCTGCTGTCAATAGTGACTACCGCATCTAAATGGTTAACAGAGTGTGGGGGGCCCTCTTCGACGCCATTGGCACCCTGAGACCTTGATCATGTGGTCTTGATGTTTGTCATACCAGTTCATGGCCAAATAATGGCCATAGTGTCTGCCGGCTATAGTGGCCTGTTCAGAAGTTAGCGACACTTAGGTGGTGAAAATCTTTTTTTATTCCAGTTATGCCACTTTGCATTAATTCCTGAAAAGCACCTGAAGGGTTAATAAACTATCTGAAAGCAATTTTGAATACATTAAAGGGTGTTTTTGTTTTTTTTGTTTTGTTTTTAATGGTATGACTTATGGGGGTTTCAAATATATAGGACCCCCAAAGTCCCTTCCAAACTGAACAGGTCCCTAAAGAAAAATGACTGCTACATTATTAAACCTCCTCAAAATGCTAACAAAATAAAGCGTCAAAAATGGTGCTGAGTAAAGCAGACATGAGGGAAATGTTGTTTATTAATATTTTTGTGTGGTATGACTGGATTAAAGGGATAATCATTCAGATTTTGAAAATGGCTAATTTAACCCCTTTCTGACATTGGACGTACTATCCCGTCGAGGTGGGGTGGGCCCGTATGACCACCGACGGGATAGTACGTCCAGCGCAATCCGCGGCGCTCATGGGGGGAGCACGGCCGGGTGTTAGCTGACTATCGCAGCTGACATCCGGCACTATGTGCCATGAGCGGTCACGCACTGCCCCCGGCACATTAACCCCTGGCACACCGCGATCAAACATGATCACGGTGTGCCGGCGGTACAGGGAAGCATCGCGCAGGGAGGGGGCTCCCTGCAGGCTTCCCTGAGACCCTCGCAGCAACGCGATGTGATCGCGTTGCTGCGAGGGTCTCTTACCTCCTCCTCGCTGCAGGTGCCCGGATCCAGGATGGCCGCGGCATCCGGGTCCTGCAGGGAGGGAGGTGGCTTACCAAGAGCCTGCTCAGAGCAGGTGCTTGGTAAGCCTGCAGTGCTGTAAGTCAGATCGGTGATCTGACAGAGTGCTGTGCAAACTGTCAGATCAGCGATCTGTAATGTCCCCCCCTGGGACAAAGTAAAAAAGTAAAAAAAAAAACAACTTCCACATGTGTAAAAAAAAAAAAATTCCTAAATAAAGAAAAAAAAAATATAATATTCCCATAAATACATTTCTTTATCTAAATAATAAAAAAAAACAATAAAAGTAGACATATTTAGTATCGCCGCGTCCGTAACGACCCCACCTATAAAACTATATCACTAGTTAATCCCTTCAGTGAACACCATAGGGGGGGGAAAAAAAACGAGGCAAAAAACAACGCTTTGTTATCATACCGCCGAACAAAAAGTGGATAACACGCGATCAAAAAGATGGATATAAATAACCATGGTACCGCTGAAAAAGTCATCTTGTCCCGCAAAAAACGAGCCGCCATACAGCGTCATCAAAGAAAAAATAAGTTATAGTCCTCAGAATAAAGCGATGCCAAAATAATTATTTATTCTATAAAATAGTTTTTATCGTATAAAAGCGCCAAAGCATAAAAAAATGATATAAATGAGGTATCGCTGTAATCGTACTGACCCGAAGAATAAAACTGCTTTATCAATTTTACCAAACGCGGAACGGTATAGACGCCTCCCCCCAAAAGAAATTCATGAATAGCTGGTTTTTGGTCATTCTGCCTCACAAAAATCGGAATAAAAAGCGATCAAAAACTGTCACGTGTCCGAAAATGTTACCAATAAAAACGTAAACTCGTCCCTCAAAAAACAAGACCACACATGACTCTGTGGACCAAAACATGGAAAAATTATAGGTCTCAAAATGTGGAGACGCAAAAACTTTTTTGCTATAAAAAGCGTCTTTTAGTGTGTGACGGCTGCCAATCATAAAAATCCGCTATAAAAAATGCTATAAAAGTAAATCAAACCCCCCTTCATCAGCCCCTTAGTTAGGGAAAAATAATAAAATTAAAAAAATGTATTTATTTCCATTTTCCCGCTAGGGTTAGGGTTAGGGCTAGGGTTAGGGCTAGGGTTAGGGCTAGGGTTAGGGTTAGGGCTAGGGTTAGGGCTAGGGTTGGAGCTAAAGTTAGGATTAGGGTTGGGGCTAAAGTGAGGGTTATGGTTTGGATTACATTTACGGTTGGGATTAGAGTTAGGGGTGTGTCAGGGTTAGGGGTGTGGTTAGGGTTACCGTGGGGATTAGGGTTAGGGGTGTGTTTGGATTAGGGTTTCAGTTAGAATTGGGGAGTTTCCACTGTTTAGGCACATCAGGGGCTCTCCAAACGCCACATGGCGTCCGATCTCAATTCCAGCCAATTCTGCATTGAAAAAGTAAAACTGTGCTCCTTCCCCTCCGAGCTTTCCCGTGCGCCCAAACAGGGGTTTACCCCAACATATGGGGCATCAGCGTACTCAGGACAAATTGGACAACAACTTTTGGGGTCCAAGTTCTCTTTTTACCCTTGGGAAAATATAAATTTGGGGGGCTAAAAATCATTTTTCTAGGAAAAAAATTTTTTTTTTATTTTCACGGCTCTGCGTTATAAACTGTAGTGCAACCACTTGGGGGTTCAAAGTTCTCACAACACATCTAGATAAGTTCCTTGGGAGGTCTAGTTTCCAATATGGGGTCACTTGTGGGGGGTTTCTACTGTTTGGGTACATCAGGGGCTCTGCAAATGCAACGTGACGCCTGCAAACCAATCCATCTAAGTCTGCATTCCAAATGGCGCTCCTTCCCTCCCGAGCTCTGCCATGCGCCCAAACATTGGTTCCCCCCCCCCCCACATATGGGGTATCAGCGTACTCAGGACAAATTGGACAACAACTTTTGGGTCCAATTTATCCTGTTACCCTTGTAAAAATACAAAACTGGGGCTAAAAAATCATTTTTGTGAAGAAGAAAAAAAAAAAAAAGAATTTTTATTTTCACGGCTGCGTTATAAACTGTAGTGAAACACTTGGGGGATCAAAGCTCTCAACACACATCTAGATAAGTTCCTTAGGGGGTCTACTTTCCAAAATGGTGTCACTTGTGGGGGGTTTCAATGTTTAGGCACATCAGGGGCTCTCCAAACGCAACATGGCGTCCCATCTTAATTCTAGTCAATTTTGCATTGAAAAGTCAAATGGCTCTCCTTCCCTTCCGAGCTCTATGCGCCCAAACAGTGGTTTACCCCCACATATGGGGTATCAGCGTACTCAGGACAAATTGCACAACAACTTTTGTGGTCCAATTTCTTCTCTTACCCTTGGGAAAATAAAAAATTGGGGGCGAAAAGATACTTTTTGTGAAAAAATATGATTTTTTATTTTTACGGCTCTACATTATAAACTTCTGTGAAGCACTTGTTGGGTCAAAGTGCTCACCACACATCTAGATAAGTTCCTTAAGGGGTCTACTTTCCAAAATGGTGTCACTTGTGGGGGGTTTCAATGCTTAGGCACATCAGGGGCTCTCCAAACGCAACATGGCGTTCCATCTCAATTCCAGTCAATTTTGCATTGAAAAGTCAAATGGCGCTCCTTCCCTTCCGAGCTCTGCGGTGCGCCCAAACAGTGGTTTACCCCCACATATGGGGTATCAGCGTACTCCGCACAAATTGTACAACAACTTTTGGGGTCCATTTTCTCCTGTTACCCTTGGTAAAATAAAACAAATTGGAGCTGAAATAAATTTTGTGTAAAAAAAAAAAAAAAAATGTAAATGTTAATTTTTATTTAAACATTCCAAAAATTCCTGTGAAACACCTGAAGGGTTAATACATTTCTTGAATGTGTTTTTGAGCACCTTGAGGGGTGCAGTTTTTAGAATGGTGTCACACTTGGTTGTTTTCTATCATATAGACCCCTCAAAATGACTTCAAATGAGATGTGGTCCCTAAAAAAAAAGATGGTGTTGTAAAAATGAGAAATTGCTGGTCAACTTTTAACCCTTATAACTCCCTAACAAAAAAAATTTTTGGTTCCTACATTGTGCTGATGTAAAGTAGACATGTGGGAAATGTTACCTATTAAGTATTTTGTGTGATATCTCTGTGATTTAAGGGCATAAAAATTCAAAGTTGGAAAATTGCGAAATTTTCACCAAATTTCCGTTTTTTTTTCCACAAATAAACTCGATTTATATCGAAGAAATGTTACAACTAACATGAAGTACAATATGTCACGAGAAAACAGTGTCAGAATCGCCAAGATCCGTTGAAGCGTTCCAGAGTTATAACCTCATAAAGGGACAGTGGTCAGAATTGTAAAAATTGGCCCGGTCATTAACGTGTAAACCACCCTTGGGGGTAAAGGGGTTAAAAAAATTTTGAACAAATTTGATATTTTTTTTAACAAAACATAAAACATATCAACTTAAATTTATCATTATCAAGTATAATGTGTCACGAAAAAACAATCTCAAAATCGGTGGGATCTGTTGAAGCATTCCAGAGTTATTACTACATAAAGTGACAGATGTCCGATTTTAAAAATTTGGCCCGGTCACTAAGAGGTTAAAGTACTATATAATTTATCAATCATTTTAAAATAGTGGAAATCCCTTTTAATGCTTTACTGCATATTGGATCTGAGTAGCTGAGCCATCCTTATTTCCCTTCAGGAGATTTGTGCTGCTTGTGCCCTTTTTGTTGTGTTATTCACCAAATGTATATCGCATTGTGGGGTGTGCAGCTATGATGGCGTAGTCAAGGATCTGGCTGGGATAAAACTAGTGCACAATTGAAGGAGGGAGAGCTAAAAGATTCCATGCCTTAAATATCTTAATATCTAAATATCACCTCTGGGATCTGCACCTGTCTCCAGAAGGGGTGACCCAGCGATTGTGGTGACTGGCCACTAGCCCGCA
The DNA here is from genome assembly GCF_051348905.1 of Ranitomeya variabilis. Taxonomy (NCBI): domain Eukaryota; kingdom Metazoa; phylum Chordata; class Amphibia; order Anura; family Dendrobatidae; genus Ranitomeya; species Ranitomeya variabilis. The sequence continues at coordinate 161,988,301 of NC_135233.1, forward strand.
CATGCAGGCGAAGACTGAATGGAGATGGGGCCAAGCATGTGTACAGCTTCCTCCTTTCACATCTATTGCCTTTATGGAAACAGCAGAGGCCTTTACTTTCTGCAATTTCTTGATCAGACAGCAGAGAGGATACAATTTACCTTGGCTGGTCTTTTTATTTTATTTTATTTTATTTTTTAAGTGTGAGGGGGGCAGGCTGTGATTCATTAATTGAAAATCCATTTTGTTTATGAAATTCCATGTCTTTGCTCTCCTATTAGTTATTTGTGTGCTAAATGTGACACTAGTTGTTTCGTTTTTTCTTTGTTGCTTATTGGTGTCATAGTTCAATATTTCCTGGTTAACTAACTTATAATGTATGGGTTTTTTTTTCTCCATAGGTCACAATGACCAACGAAGAACCACTTCTGAAAAAGGTTGGTGTAATATGCCATTTTATCAGTTTTACTTTAGTTCTAGAAGGGTTTCATGTCTGTTTTTTGTTTTGTTTTCTTATTTTTTTTTCAATTGAGCTCAATACTGTACATTTGGCCTTGTGCAGGTTCGCCTTAACGAAGCAGATTTCAAAGTCTTACCAAGGGAAGAACTTCTTCAAAGGTATAAAATGTACTGCTCTGGTTATACAAAACATTGCTCTGTATTAAGTTTATCCTTGTTCTAGGACATGTATAATACGTTAAATACATGTTTTGCACACATTGTTTTACGTGTTGCCACATAGTTTAACTCAATATCTGTTTGCCAGTGTCATGAACCTGTGTTTAGATATTTCTTTAAAAATTGTGTGTTGAACTTGATACCTAACGAGTTAACACCGGTCAGTGATCACTCTCTTCCATAGATTCAACAACTCGCTGTCAGCAGAGCAGCAGTTTCTCTTCCTTTTGGCAGGGGGGACTATTGGTGTCATGCTGATTGCCAGTTGGCTCTCCACTACCTAATTGAGGGATGCTGGCTGTCAATCAGCATGATACTAGGTTATCCCGCCCTGTCAATAGGAAGAGAAACTGCTCCTCTCAGTGAGCAGCTGAATCTCTGGCAGGAGCGGTCAATGTCCGGATCTGGTTACAACAGGCAGGTAGTTGCCTCTGTTAGCAACTTCATGCCTTTTTTTTTCCCCAATTCCGGGATATCCCCTTTTAAGTTCAAGTGTATTATATACTTTTCAATACTTGTTCCTACCTGGACTTAACCCCTTCACGACACAATGTACATTTATGTCATATGTTGTGTCTGTGACTTTGGTGTGGGCTCATACGCTGAGCTGGCAGATGATGGCTGATTGAATCAGCCATCATGGGCCTTTAACAGCCGCAGGTGAAGTACAGCTCCTCTCGTGGATGATAAATGCCGCTGTCAACTTCTGATAGCATCATTTAACAGGGGGGGTGTGCACGTTATTTGATGGGCCCATTGGTGCGCCAGTGATGTGATCACAGGGTACTGATGTGTTTGCATGATAGCCAGAGGTCTGCTGAAGACCTCCGTGCTTGTCATGACAATTCTGTGATAGCCAGCCTGTAGGAGGCCTTAATAGCTTATGATTTTACCTACACGTAGCAGTGCTGATGCACAGCTTTGTATAGCACAAGCCATCAGAAGATCGCAGCTTCAAGTTCCCTAAGGGGACTATTAAATACAGTAAAACAAATATCAAGAATATGAAAGAAAAGAAAAAGAACACATTCAAATTGCCCCCTTTTGCCCCATCTAAAAATATATATATATATTTTTTAATATAAACATCTAGTATAGCTGTGTTTTTTAAAACTCTGATCTATCAAAAATATAAAGTAAATTATTCCCATCAGTAAACAGCATAACAAGAAAAAAAAGAGAGCCAGAATTACTCCGATGAGTGTTTCGCTTTGCTTTTTTTCTTGCTTCTTTCTACCAGAAGAAGCAAGGTGGAACGCTCATCGGGGTGGAGGGACGAAGCACTTGGATCTTTAGTGGCAGTAATCAATTCAAAGGTAATAGCTCTTACTTTTTCTTAGTATTCACAAACAGCCACCCTTTATTGCATTAGGTAAACTAACTGGTTATTGGATTAAGACACTGGTAATGTATGTTGCATAATCCCTCGTCTACTGCATTATATACTATTATCAGGCTTGCTGTCTGGGTCCCCTCTAAGGCCGTTCAAAACAGCTGATATGTGCCGGAGAAAATGTGGGCTCAGCGCCGGAGTCCGACATCGGCGTACATTTACACCCGATGCCAGAAAGGGGTTAAGTAAGTTTCTTACTGCCAAGAGAGCAGGCTTTGCCTGCGGGGAAAAGCACATCAAAAATGCAACATGTGAACATAGCCTTAGGCTATGTGCACACGATGCGGATCCGCAGCGTTTTTTTCCGCACAGAAACGCTGCAGGTCTGCACTGTGATTTACAGTACAATGTTCTTCAATGGGAAAAAGAAAAGCTGTGCAGATGGTGCGGAAAAATCAGTGCGGAATTGCTGCAGATTTCAAAGAAAATCCGCATCAATTAAGCATATAAAACGCACAAAATCCGCATAAAAACCGCGGCAAATCCGTGATTGCGGATTCTGCCAGGAGATGCAGATCTTGTGCAGAAAATTCTGCACCTCTTTTCCTACGTGTGCACATAGCCTTAGTGTGACACCTTTTTGTATACTCTAATAAATATTGCTATATTATTTTATTGATTTTTCTAGTGTTCACTTCCTTTGTCTCTGGATTTAATGTATTCTCAGGCTGTTTTAATATGCAGAAATAAGACTAGTGCGAGGGTAGATGTGTTTTTGCAATTTTGTAAAACTTTTTATCCTGTTTTAGGTGGAAGCAATATGAAGCTTATGTTCAAGCTCTCGAAAGCAAATACAGTGATCTGAATTGTAAGTCTGTGTAAAATTATTAAAATCCTTTTTTTCTTTCAATTATTCCTACACTGTAAATGTTAGCATTTTTCATGTTTGAAAATGAGTTGGTTTTTTTTGTCACCTGAAGAAGACAGCGATTGGCTGTTGAAACGCGTTGATTAACAATTTTAAATCCCTAACCTGTGCTCCGGTGTCCTCTGTCATCAGCGCTCCATCCAGACCCCTTTTTTCAATTTGTTTTCTAATAAATGACCTGTGTTCACAATCTAATTTGTAATTGTTACTCAGTGGTGTTTCTTTGGCACAAGATTCCTTTGATGTATAGAAAAATAAGGCTAAAAGCCACAGCCAGCTCACCGACAGACCAAAGGAGCACGGAGATTTCATCCAGACCAAGACGTGCAGCAATGGAAGATGAGGAAAAGATGTGTACTCCTGCTTCTTAAAATCTTGTATTTCTTTATTGGTGCATATAAATATAGCGTGATTAAAATCCTTGCTCAAAGGTGGATGCAGTCATGAGGATAGACAACGCGTTTCGATCTATGCGATCTTAATCATGTCTCATGACAAGGCTAAGAATTCCTTTGATGTGTCTTGCCCCATAAACAAAAATTTTAATATGCCTTTTTAATTGAGACTACTATACCCATTTGCTCCTGTTAATTGTGTGAGGGCACGAGACTTGAAGAGCATAGGCGTATAGGGACGATGTCTGACTCCTATTCTGGAGCCCAATTGTGAACTGTGCATGCTTTTGCTATGACATGCACAATTCACAGCATTTCCAATACTAGGGGCCAGCCCATTACAATGTATGTGGAGCCCATCCACAGTTCATCTATGCTGCAGCTGTGCCACATCCTCACAGCAGCTTCTTGGCAACGCAGCAGTGTTGTGCTGTATGGTGGTGATGAGAGCTGGCACCGGGGCCTAGAGCTAGTAAACAGATTTGCTCTTACATAGAAGAGGGCTGTGGCAGTCGTAGAAGGAGATGTCCTTCCAGATTTACAGCAGTCATTATACAGGTTGCTCTACTGGTATGATATGAAGACTGATTGTGAAAATATGAAAAAAATCAATACTTTTTTTCACTTTGTAAAAAAAAAAAAAAAACCCCATTAGAATAACAGCTTAAGGGGGTTGTCCACTACTCAGACAACCCCTTCTCAATCACTGTTTCTACCAAGTAAAATAATATTTATACTTGCCTCTGATGCCAGTTCGCTTTTATGGGAGATACAAAAATAGCTACTTCTCGATTTCTTTACTTGGGTGCTGCAACATTATTAGGCTAAGTTCACACTAAGATTTTCTCCTTCATTTTTTAAAGGTTTTTTTTAATGTTAATTTTCAGCTGCTTTTCACAGTCCCAGCAAAGCCTTTGAGATTTCAGAAATCTCAAGCACACATTTTTGTGTTTTTTGTCATCAGTATTTTGTGCCTTGCATTTTTTTTTGGACATAAAGCCTGTCACTTCTTTCAGCGGTTTTCACAAATTGAAAGCAATGGGTGTTGGAAAAAATGCTGACAAAATTAAAAAAGCAAGCACAGCAGTATATGAAACCCATTTATTTTTGTGATTTTTTTTTTTTTTTCAGGTTTATTATCTTGTCTTGGTGACCTGAGATGGCATTTTGAATTAGTATTGTCTAAATTAATGATGTGTAAAAATTAAACATTGGCTATCAAAGGTGTGCAACTGAACAATGCCTGTAACTGACCAAGGTGTAATGGTGCACAGTGTGTAAGCAACTCAATGGCAGACCAAAGTGTGAAAGTAAACAGTGCCCTACAAACACAATGCACTGCCAGTGTCTTGTGTAAATTATTCCAGACCAATTCACCTCCCTCAGCTCTTACATTTGTATGTGTATTTTTTCATGTACATATGTCTTGTATTGGTGACCTGTGTTCATGCTTCTACGGTGGAAGCAAAGCTGATCTTTCAGATCCTGAAAAATGCACCAAAAACCTGTGTTTTTGACTTTGCATCTTTTCTGCCAAGAGTGCAGGTTTTGGTGCAGAAAAAAGCAGCAAAAACGCTTAGTGTGAACTTAGCCTTTGGTGGGTAAAGGTACCGTCACACTAGGCGATATCGCCAGCGATCCGTGACGTTGCAGCGACCTGGATAGCGATATCGCTGTATTTGACACGCAGCAGCGATCTGGATCCCGCTGTGAAATTGCTGGTCGCTGCTAGAAGGTCTGCACTTTATTTGGTCGCTAGGTCGCCGTGTATCGCCGTGTTTGACAGCAAAAGCAAGGATACCAGCGATATTTTACACTGGTAACCAGGGTAAACATCGGGTTACTAAGCGCAGGGCCGCGCTTAGTAACCCGATGTTTACCCTGGTTACCAGCGTAAAAGTTAAAAAAACAAACAGCACGTACTCACCAGCGCGTCCCCCAGCCTCTGCTTCCTGACACTGACTGAGCGCCGGCCCTAAACTGAAAGTGAAAGCACAGCGGTGACGTCACCGCTGTGCTGTTAGGGCCGGAGCTCAGTCAGTGTCAGGAAGCAGAGGCTGGGGGACGCGCAGGTGAGTATGTGCTGTTTGTTTTTTTAACTTTTACGCTGGTAACCAGGGTAAACATCGGGTTACTAAGCGCGGCCCTGCGCTTAGCAACCCGATGCTTACCCTGGTTACCCGGGGACCTCGGCATCGTTGGTCGCTGGAGAGCGGTCTGTGTGACAGCTCTCCAGCGACCAAACAGCGACGCTGCAGCGATCGGCATCGCTGTCGCTATCGCTGCAGCGTCGCTTAATGTGACGGTACCTTTAGGGGACTCCTTTTGTCTGCACAGTTAGAGGGAACCTGCTATCTGATTTATGTTGGCCAATCTCCTCGTCTGCCAGGACTTTGTTTTATTTGTGCATATAATGGAAGAACCTGTCGTTCAAGGGTATTAAATGTAGAGAAGCCCCTGAGGACCTGTCTCAGACTCGTTCTTTGAGATATAATTCAAAAAAGTCCATAAATTACCAAGCTGGCACTTCAGATAAATATGCAACAACAACAACCACCAAGATCATCAAAATTAGCTGGTCAGAGGAAGAGATCCAAACTATGCTTAAACCTAGAAAGCTTTATTATCAACATATAAACTAATAATGAAAAGGCTTAAGACAATTGAACACAAGAAAGTGTACTCTGTAGGGGGAACTCCAGTGCTATCCTGATCAATGAATAAAGTGATACGAATATTACAAATATACTATCAGTAACCCAGTCATATATCAGAAATCACATGCTCTGTTATCAAATACCAAATGCCAAATCAATCAAATAAGTACTAGACTATAAGGAACACATAATGAGGACACTGGGGCCACAAGTGGAGCAGGATAGGCTGGACGTTCCCCCTCACCCCAACGCTCGTTTCGCCCTTAGCATCTTACGGGAAGATGAACACTTGTGGCCCCAGTTTTATGAGCTAATATGACCCACATACTTTGCAATTCGGCATTCACTTTTACATTATAATAGGCACGTACCTTGTACACCTGTTACTAGTGAGCCACCTTTCCTTTGTATGTTCCATTCTTTACAGTACCCATATCCTCATTGTGTTCCTTTTAGTCTTTTATTTATTTGATTTATGTCACTTTGTATTTGATAACATAACAGCATGTGATTTTTAATTAAAGACTGGGTTACTGATAGTATATTTGTAATATTCTTAGCACTTTATTCATTGATCAGGATAGCACTGGAGTTCCCAATACAGGGTACACCATGTGTTCAATTGTCTTAAGCCTTTTCATTGAGTTTTTATATGTTGATGATAAAGCGTTCTAGTTTTAAGCATAGGTTGAGCGCTGAGTTTACTGATTGGTTGCAGCGCTATCAATCACCACTGCATCCTATACACAATTACCAGAGCAATGCTTGAAAGACAGTGCTGGGCAACGTAAATAAAGTGCAAAAGATTTCTTTAATCCCTTCACGATTTTTTTCTTTTAGTGAGTTTTCGTTTTTTTGCTTTCCTTCTTCCTAGAGCCATTTTTTTTATTTATTATTATTTTTCTATTACTTTGGCCACGCGAGGGCTTGTTTTTTGTAGGACTATTTGTGGCAAAAAAAAGTGCAATTCCACGATAATGTATTATTTTACCATGTTCATGAAATGCTTAAACTGACCTGCCATCTCCTGGTCATTACAAGGTTGCATATAACAAACATGTACAGGTTCTTTATTTGCGTGATGAAAAAAAAATCCCACGTTTTGTTTAAAAAAAAATTGCTATTTTCCAAGGCGGGCTGGGTGAGAGCTTATTTTCTCTTTTTACTCGCTTCAGTAGTCTCCTTAGGACTCGAAGATGCGATTGCATGTGCTATAGCAGCACTTCAGCCACAGGCCGGCATCCATTGGAGATCTACAATGACAAGCACTGGGGTCTTCTGCAGACCCCCAGTTGTCATGCCAACCCATTGGCGGCACCAGCCACTAGCTGTCACTATATCAATGGTCATAATTGCATTTTATTTATTTTTTTACCGTAATTTTCCCTTTTTTGTGCTATTAATTGAAGTTTTTGGTGCCAAATTCTTCAAAATGGTGTATGCAATTAATGCAAAGTTAAAAAATTGTGTTTTTTTTCTGCATTTAAGCTTGTTTTTGCAACTTTTGCCAAAAGTCACACGTTCCTCAAAATGGTTCATGAATTGCACAAAATGCTAGCGTAATCAAAAATATATGGGGGAACTGCAGTGAAGTTGCACCTAAATTTGTCTAAATGGATGAATTGGGGTGAAAATATGGCATTGCTAAATACAGCACACAAGGGGGGGGAAATGTGAGCAAAAAGAAAAAAGGAACAATTGGATGCAAAAATAAACCTCACAATACCCACATCTCGATGAAAAAAGGCACAAAACGCAATGATCAGTCACTTATGTTAAATACTGTAGCATTCTTCTATTCTGCTATACTGAGCCATGACAATTGGCCCAATCCTATTGTCATCCACCAGGTTTTACAGAATCCACAATGCATCCTAGTAGTTAAGTCTTGGGGAAGATGCGCTTTTTGGAAAACTGTGGCCAGAAAATGTAGGAACTGAGCCCACCTCTTTCTTGGCAGATAATGGCTGTATTATTCAGCCATCATCTGCCTCTTAATATTCACACGTGTAGCTGAGCTCCGCACACTGCTGTTAATCTGTTGGATTCCGCCATTCTGTGACGGAGCAATATATAGTGCATGTCCGGAGGGTATCGCTGTTCCAACTGTCCATCAGCACCATTATGGTGCACTGATGCGTTATCATGACTGCTGGGGGTCTAATGAAAACCCCGATGGCTGTCACGACATTATTTCCATGAAGGGCGTCCTGTAGCTGGCGTTAATTGGAGACCGTGATTTTTTGTTGTATACAACAAATACTACAATATAGCATAAGCACTCGAACTGTTCCAAGTCCCTTAAGGGGACTAACAAATACAATAAAAAGAAAATGTAAATATGGGGAAAAAAAAGTTCAAATCATCCTTTTTTCCCCATTAAAAATTAAGAAATATACCGTATATTAAAAAAATACACTATTTTGCTTTGTTCGTAAAAGTCTGATTTTATAAAAATGTAAAATTGGTAAATCTAATATGTAAACTGCTTCATGAGAAAAATTCCAAACCCCAGAATTGTGGCTTTTCAGCTGAGACACTGCAAAGTAATAAGATACAATTAAAATACTATCTACCTCCAAAACGAGATAAGTAAAAAGCATTGGCTCAGGGCGCAAAAAATAAGCTTCATCGACAGAAAAGTAGTGATGAGCGAATATACTTGTTACTCGAGATTTCCCGAGCATGCTCGGGGGTCCTCTGAGTATTTTTTAGTGCTCGGAGCATCTGTTAGCCAGCAAAAGTACATGTGGGGGTTACCTGGTTGCTAGGGAATCCCCACATGTACTTGGGGCTTGGTACATGGCTAACAGATGTACGGTAAATCATTCAGCTGCGGCAAGAAAAACTAAATCTCCAAGCACTAAAAAATACTCTTGAGGACCCCTGAGCGTGCTCTGGAAATCTCAAGTAACGAGTATATTCGATCTTCACTACTGAAAAGTAAAAATGTTACGACTCTCGGAGAAAAAGCGACACAAGCAAAAGCATTTATTTTTAAGCAACAAACGTAGGTTGCTGTAATCGTATTAATCTGTAAAATACTGGTGCCAGATTTTTATTTTTTTTCACTGTAAATAAAAAAAAAAATGGCAAAATTACACTCCTTTTTTTTTTTTGGGCCACTTTTTTTTAATCCCCCTACTTACCAGTACATCACATGATACAATGGATGGTGTCACTCAAAAGTACAAGTGTCTAACCACAAAAAAAAGCCTCTATACAGCTATGTCCATGGGAAAAGTTAAAAAGGATATGGATCTTGGAAAGTGGGGAGGAAAAACGAAAGTGCAAAAATGGAATATACCCCAGTTATGATACGGTTAAAATATATTACATTTGAGTCGTGCAGTCAAAAGTTTACTGTCAAAGCATGTGATGAGCAAACGTGATTGGATACGGTGTTATCTGAGCATGCTCTGGTGCTAACCAAGTGTCTTCGGCGTGCTTGAATAATGTGTTCAAGCCCCAGTGTCTGTTCGATTGCCACAGCACAATCAGGGATTGCCTAACAAACAGATAATCCCTGCCTGTGTCGCAGTTGTCGAACAGCCACGAGACATGCAGCCACGGGGACTCGAACATATTTTTCGAGCACGTTGAAGAAGTTGAACACCTTAACCGATCACCTTTGCTCTTCACTAATGTTTATGCAAAAAAAAAGTCACAACTGATCTGTCTGTCTTTATTTATCCTTGTTATGGCTAGTTTAGTTTCCTAGAAGGAATAATTTGCATGCGCTTTTACGCCCGTCTTGTGGATAAAGGTCCAGGCCTGCCTGCTAGCTTAAAGGGAACCTGTCACCCCCAAAATGGAAGATGAGCTGCTAAGCCCACCGGCATCAGGGGCTTATCTACAGCATTCTGTAATGCTGTAGATAAGCCCCCGATGTATCCTGAAAGATGAGAAAAAGAGGTTAGATTTATAGTCATCCAGGGGTGGTCCCGATTCTGTTCTGGTCAGATGGGAGGCCCCGGACAGGACCGTGACACCCATCGGACCAGAATAGAACCGGGACCGCCCCTGGGTGAGTATAATCTAACCTCTTTTTCTCCTCTTTCAGGATACATCGGGGGCTTATCTACAGTATTACAGAATCCCGTAGATAAGCCCCTGATGCCGGTGGGCTTAGCTCATCTTCGATTTTTGGGGTGACAGGTTCCCTTTAACCTTTTAGTAATATTAAAACACGTTTGAAAAAAATCATTGTATTGCTCCAATGCATCAACTATAATATATTTGAGCATCAATTGGCTTTCCACAAATTGCTAAATTATTTTATATTTTAACTTAAAAAAAAAAAAATGTTAAAAAGTCTTATGTTTTTTTTAACTTGTGTCTGCAGCTAATGATGTAACTGGACTTAGAGAATCTGAAGAAAAGCTTAAACAGCAACAGCAAGAGTCTGCCCGAAGAGAGAATATATTAGTCATGAGATTGGCTACTAAGGAGCAGGAGATGCAGGAATGCACGGTTAGTTCCAAATGTATTTCCATACAACTACCACAGTATTTCTTTTATTGTTTTTACCAAATTGTTGAAAAAGAAACTTTATTTTAGGAAACTGTACTGTGATTTATTTATATTGTGTTTCTGATACTGCAGGTCCGTACCATTCACAATATGTATTTCTTCTATAATACTAGGTACAGTCCCATGGACAGTTGTTACTTTTCTGGAGCAAGATTAGCAGTGGTATTCAATACCTTTCAATCCATTTTACAATGTGAATTGGTGTGAAACAAAGCTTTTCTTAAATGCACCTAAAATAAACACAGGGAAAAATTACACCTAAATTTGTGTTTTACTAGATGAGTAATATTGTTGGGAAAAAAAAAAATGTTTATGGACTTTAACCCCTTCCCGACCTGTGACGCCACATAGGCGTCATGAAAGTCGGTGCCAATCCGACCTGTGACGCCAATGTGGCGTCATGGAGGGATCGCGTCCCTGCAGATCAGGTGAAAGGGTTAACTCCAATTTCACCCGATCTGCAGGGACAGGGGGAGTGGTACTTCAGCCCAGGGGGGTCTTCTTCATTGGCGCCGCCATCTTCCAAAATGGCGGGCGCATACGCAGTGCGCCCGCCGAATCGGCCGGCAGATTCGGTCCAGGTACATTTTGATCACTGTGATAGGTTTTATCACCGTGATCAAAATAAAAAAAATAGTAAATTAACCCCCCCTTTATCACCCCCATAGGTAGGGACAATAATAAAAATAAAGAAAAAAAAATATATTTTTTTTCTTCCCCCCCACTAAGGTTAGGGCTAGGGTTAAAGTTAGAATTAGGGTTAGAACTAGAGTTAGGGTTAGATTAGGCTATGTGCACACATGGTGCGGATTTGGCTGCGGATCCGCAGCGGATTGGCCGCTGCGGATTCGTAGCAGTTTTCCATCAGGTTTACAGTACCATGTAAACCTATTGAAAACCAAATCCGCTGTGTCCATGGTGCGGAAAATACCACGCGGAAACGCTGTGTTGTATTTTCCGCAGCATGTCAATTCTTTGTGCGGATTCCGTTTTACACCTGCTCCTCAATAGGAATCCGCAGGTGAAATCCGCACAAAAAACACTGGAAATGCGCAGGTAAAACGCAGTGCCTTTTACCTGTGGATTTTTCAAAAATGGTGAGGAAATCTCACACGAATCCGCAATGTGGGCACATAGCCTTAGGGTTAGGGTTGGAATTAGGGCTAGGGTTGGAAATAGGGTTAAGATTAGGCTTGTGGTTAGGGTTATGGTTAGGGTTAGGGGTGTGTTGGGTTAGGGTTGTGGTTAGGGGTGTGTTGGGGTTAGGGTTATATCTAGAGTTGGGATTAGGGTTTGGGGTGTGTTGGGGTTAGTTTTGGAGTTAGAATTGAGGGGTTTCCACTGTTTAGGCACATCAGGGGTCTCCAAACGCAACATGGCGCCACCATTGATTCCAGCCAATCTTGCGTTCAAAAAGTCAAATGGTGCTCCCTCCCTTCCGAGCCCCGACGTGCGCCCAAACAGTGGTTTACCCCACATATGGGGTACCAGCATACTCAGGACAAACTGGGCAACAACTATTGGGGTCCAATTTCTCCTGTTACTCTTGCGAAAATAAAAAATTGCTTGCTAAAACATAATTTTAGAGGAATGAAAAATTATTTTTTATTTTCACGGCTCTGCGTTATAAACTTCTGTGAAGCATTTGGGGGTTCAAAGTGCTCACCACACATCTAGATAAGTTCCTTGGGGGGTCTAGTTTCCAAAATGGGGTCACTTGTAGGGGTTTCGACTCTTCAGGCACATCAGGGGCTCTGCAAATGCAACGTGACACCCGCAGACCATTCCATCAAAATCTGCATTTCAAAACGTCACTGCTTCCCTTCCGAGCCCCGACGTGTGCCCATTCAGTGGTTTACCCCACATATGGGGTACCAGCATACTCAGGACAAACTGGGCAACAACTATTGGGGTCCAATTTCTCCTGTTACCCTTGCGAAAATAATAAATTGCTTGCTAAAACATAATTTTTGAGGAATTAAATTTTTTTTTTTTAATTTTCACGGCTCTGCGTTGTAAACTTCTATGAAGCACTTGGGGGTTCAAAGTGCTCACCACACATCTAGATAAGTTTCCTTGGGGGTCTAGTTTCCAAAATGGGGTCACTTGTGGGGGAGCTCCAATGTTTAGGCACACGGGCTCTCCAAACGCGACATGGTGTCCGATAATGATTGGAGCTAATTATCCATTCAAAAAGCCAAATGGCGTGCCTTCCCTTCTGAGCCCTGCCGTGTGCCTAAACAGTGGTTTACCCCCACACATGGGGTATCAGCGTACTCAGGAGAAACTGGACAACAACTTTTGGGGTCCAATTTCTCCTTTTACCCTTGGGAAAATAAAAAAAATTGTGGGCTAAAAAATCATTTTTGAGGAAAGAATTTTTTTTTATATATTTTCACGGCTCTGCGTTATAAATTTCTGTGAAGCACCTGGGGGTTTAAAGTGCTCACTATGCTTCTAGATAAGTTCCTGGGGGGGGGGTCTAGTTTCCAAAATGGTGTAACTTGTGGGGGAGCTCCAATGTTTAGGCACACGGGGGCTCTCCAAACGCGACATGGTGTCCGCTAAAGATTGGAGCCAATTTTTCATTCAAAAAGTCAAATGGCGCTCCTTCCTTTCCGAGCCCTGCCGTGCGCCCAAACAGTGGTTTACCCCCACATATGAGGTATCAGCGTACTCAGAACAAATTGGACAACAACGTTCGTGGTCCAGTTTCTCCTTTTACCCTTGGGAAAATAAAAAAAATTGTTGCTAAAAAATCATTTTTGTGACTAAAAAGTTAAATGTTCATTTTTTTCTTCCTTGTTGCTTCTGCTGCTGTGAAACACCTGAAGGGTTAATAAACTTCTTGAATGTGGTTTTGAGCACCTTGAGGGGTGCAGTTTTTAGAATGGTGTCACTTTTGGGTATTTTCAGCCATATAGACCCCTCAAACTGACTTCAAATGTGAGGTGGTCCCTAAAAAAAAAATGGTTTTGTAAATTTTGTTGTAAAAATGAGAAATCGCTGGTCAAATTTTAACCCTTATAACTTCCTAGCAAAAAAAAATTGTTTCCAAAATTGTGCTGATGTAAAGTAGACATGTGGGAAATGTTATTTATTAACTATTTTGTGTCACATAACTCTCAAAATGTGAAAATTGCGAAATTTTCAATTTTTTTTCCAAATTTCCGTTTTTTTCATAAATAAACTCAGAAATTATCGACCTAAATGTACCACTAACATGAAGCCCAATATGTCACGAAAAAACAATCTCAGAACCACTAGGATCCGTTGAAGCGTTCCTGAGTTATTACCTCATAAAGGGACACTGGTCAGAATTGCAAAAAATGGCCAGGTCAAAATAGGCTGGGTCATGAAGGGGTTAAGGGGCAATCTGTCGCACCCCCTCCCCACCTCTGTCTGTTTATATGGTCATATTCCTTTCTTATAGAATGTCATCCAGACTTGTGCAATCTGTTGCTCCCTGACTAAAAAAAAAAAAAAGTCTTAATTATTATGGAAACTAGGTTTTTAAGTGTTCTTAAGGCTATGTGCACACGTTGCAGATTTCCTGCGGATCCGCAGCATTTTTTTCCCACACAGACGCTACAGATACGCAAGTGATTTACGGTACAATGTAAATCAGTGGAGAGAAAAAATGCTGCGCTAATGGTACGGAAAATTCCACACGGAAACCGCAGCGGATTAAATCAAGGACCATGTCAATTCTTTGTGTGGATCTGCAGCGTTTCTGCACCAATTCCATAATAGAAATCCGCAGGGGTAAAAACGCATGAAATCCGGACAGAATTTTCAGTAAATCCGCAACAAAAACGCACAAAATCTGCATAAAAAAGTGCAGATTTTGACCAGCATTTTCTGCCAAGAGATGCAGAATCCACCCAGGAAATTCCACAGGCGAATCCGCAATGTGTAAATTGAAAAAGAAATGTGGCACTCACCCCAAGGCACTGCTGAATTAGAAACCTTTATTCATCTTAAAATCAGACAAGCGTCATACGGAGAGGCGGCTGGGATAGAATCCGCAATGTGTGCACATACCCTAAGAGTATCCAAGCACTTCCCAAGCCTCTGCCTCCCCGCCTAGTCCAACCTTCTCTACTTGACTGTCAGCTACATGGCTTTGTAGCCAAGTAGTAAACTTTTTCCTGCAGTCATTCATGTAACGCTACGTTACTTTTGTTCCATTTTTAGGAACACACAAATGTAATTAAGGGGAACCTGTCACATTATTGCTGATAAAAAGCAGTCCGCATGAATCAGAGCCTGACCATAGGCAGAGATGATACTAATTTGACTATGGTCTGTCCTTATAGCGAGAGATCTGTCAATCACCTGCCATTTCACCCAGCAAGTCAGCCAGGGCGAAGCCATGCGAGTCTAGTCTCTGGCTATGGACCTGTGATAGATCTCTGAAGTAAATTTTCTCTGAAATGTCACAATAATTCAGAGAACAGTATGATCGCAACAGATAGGTTTCATAACTGATGGACACTGAAGCAGTAGGACCGCATTGGTTATTATTAGTCATGAGCAAACGTGCCCGGATAACGTTTTGTGCGAGTATCTTGGGCGTGCTCAAATAATATGTTTGCGTCCCTGCGGCTGCATGTGCTGCAGGAGTTAGACAGCTGGAACACATGCGGGGGGGGGGGGGGGGTTGCCTGTTCGTTAGGCTTCCTGGTTTTGCGCTGAGAAGTTCTCTGGGGGACGGAGTCAGTGCTGCATGTTAACACAGGAGAGTCTCTTATGCCATGCGGAATGTAGTTGTATATGTGGCATTGTGAGATGCAGGATAGAAAAACTTGTACAGATACCGTATTTTTCGGACTATAAGACGCATCGGACTATAAGGCGCACCCAGGTTTTAGAGGTGGAAAATAGGGAAAAAAATATTTGAAGCAAAAAAATGTGGTAAAATATTTAATAACATAAATAACATACTATTATATGTGGTGTTATTATATATAATAGTATGTTATTATGTTGGAAGCTGCGGGACCAGTGTGGTGTCTGTGAAGTACGATATGAAGACGCTGGAGGGTGAGTATAAGGGCTCATTTCCACATGCGAGGCACACGTCCGTATCTCGCATGTGGAAACCAAGCTCTGGCGCCGGCACTTTGGAGCGGAGCTGTGCAGCTCCATGTGTTCCTATGCGGCTGCACGCTCCGCTCTGGAGTGCCGGCTCCACAGCTTGGTTTCCACATGCGAGATACGGACGTGTGCCTCGCATGTGGAAATGAGCCCTAAGAATGGGTGCACAGGGCTTATAGTGAAAGCACCACTCCAGCACTGCAAAATAACACTGGAGTGCTGCTTTAAAATCTCATGGGAGAACTATAACTCCCAGCATGTCCTGCAGATCCTATGACATGCTGGGAGTTATAGTTCACCAAAGGAGTGGCAGAGTGCTTTATTGTGTCTTGTAAAGACTGACCTCTTAATTGTGGCAGCCAGCCACACTGTGGTGAGGTAAAAGCTGGAGCATCCCATGGCTGCACACACACAGAGCCCTCCCTGTTGTTGTTGCCTTTCCACAGCGCAGGACATAAGAGGAAGCTGCAGATTCTAGGTGGGAGTCTGAAGGACCTGTGATTATGTCAGAAGAGGGAGGGCTCTGAGCTGCCATCTGATGCTCCAGCCCGCCCACTTCTGACATCACACAGGTCCTCCTTGTGCACCAGACAGCTCAGCGTCCAGCACAGGCAGGTATGCAGCGATCTCCTGGCCCCTGCTGCTGCCTCCTCCTCCCCCGGACACACAGATTCTCCCCGGAATCAGTGCTGGGGAAACTGTGTGTCCCTGCTTAAGTGCAGCATTCATTTGCTGCTCCCGCTCACCTCAGCTGATCGGTGGGCGGGGAGCAGCTAATAAATATTCACTGCACTTAATCAGCGGGGCCATGTGCTTTCCCCAGCAGCTGATACCGGGCAGCAGGGACATCCTGAAGTGGGATAACAGTGCGATCCCACTCGCTGCTGCCCCCCTCCCCACATGCTATATCCGTACTATAAGACGCACCCACACTTTCCTCCCAAATTTGGAGGGAAAAAAGTGCATCTTATAGTCCGAAAAATACGGTAAATCCTAGTCTTCTCTATGGTTTGGCTGCTGCTGACTCTTTACTTGTTGTTAGAGACTCGGATTGACTCTCTACCAGCAGCTGTGTCCACCTTTTAGCAGGTTAACTTTTTAGAAGTGGCTATGTCCTCTATATTACATAATTGATTTATAACAGTATTCAGTATGAAGTGAAATTCACACTCCTTGTTAAAGGAAAGTATAAAAAAAAGTCTCCTGATTTACACTTCACGGATTCACTTCTCATTGGGATGCTTGGGTAAAGCAGTTTATTAATTTTATTGAGCAATTTGAGGAGATGGGTTAATTGTTTCTCCCAGTATGATTCCATCCTCATTCTGCAGATCTAAGCACAAGGCTCTATTAACCATTTAGATGCTGTGTAGAATCTGCTCTCCCCCCACCCCTGTGCAGGTGGTACATCCTAGAGAGGAGAATCTCACCAGATTCAGATTCTCATTCTCACTGACAAAGTGAGAATAAAACTTGTTTAGGGAAAAATCAACTGACTGCAGCTATGGATTTGAGTAGTGTGTTATAATTTCATCAACTCTCATTTTGTTTTTTTTTTGTAGGAACTGATTGGTACACTTTCATTTCATTTGTTCATAAAATGGAGCTGACAAAGTAAATGCCCCAAAGCCAGTGTGAATATTACCTTAGGGCTCATTCACACTTAAGTTTTTCACATACGTTCTTTGTTTTACTCATGGCACCCTTACCTGTAATAGTCTGTGGAGATGTTCATATGTCTGTATTTTTTTGCAACCCGAGTGGTCCGCTCAAAATCATGGAGACATGTCCGATTTTGATCGGAGTCCCAGATCTAACTCTCCAATACAAGTCTATGGGTCTGTGAAAAAAATGTACATTACTTGAATGCCATTTGTGTGCTGTTTTGCACAGTCTATTAGATTTGAGAGGCTTTCATCAATTAATTTATCCTTCCAAAAAATTTGAAATGCTGACCAAATGGGGATGGTAAAAATTGACACTGACCAATTTTTAATAAGACAGAGAAAAATCACTGATGTCTTAATGATTCCTTACTCTGCTGCACCATCTGAATATACCCAGGTTCTTGGTTTTCCTAAGTGGCAATAAAATGAGGAACACATGGCATAATGGCAAATGCACACACCAAATCTGTGGTTACAGATGCTTTGCAGCAATACATAGATCTAAAAGTGGAAACCCCGCGCACAATAGGGTGATACCGTACGGAGGGAGAGTAGGAGAGTGCTGGATACGCTCACCTAGTGGAGTGTGACAGGTACAACTACTATGTAGGCATGAAGAAAAACAGCTGCTGGTGGCTAAATCCTCCAGGAAATACTAGGTCCAGTTGGATGAACATGTAGGCGGCCTGCGCTGCTAGAGTAAATACATTTTTAAGAAATTATGATGAGAATAAGGTTTTTTATTTATATTGCATTTCAAAACTGTGCTGGTGTCTTTATCAAGTGGAAAACAATGTGCAAAACCTGACAACAGATGGGTATAAAGGACCCAAAATGGATGCCAATTACATGAACACACCCACAGGAACACTGAAACCATTGGGGAAATTAGGAGGGAGAGAGGTTCAACTGGCAATTTCAAATTGATTAAAGTTAGATAATAAATAAACTTATTAATGATAAAATGTAAATAGATGACAATGTTTAGGAGAAATGGTTGTGGAGTATAGGAGACATGGGATAAGAATCTGGGATGGGCCAGTGAAAAAAAGCCAGAAAGGGAATATTTAACAGAGGAGCCACTTAGGCAGATGGCGGAAAGCTGATACAGAAAAGGGAGCTATACATATAAGTTCTAAAATAGAAATGGCCTTATTCATCTGTTAGCACCTTGCATTTTTTTGCCATGTTTTTTTTTCTGCAGGCAAAGCCTGCTCAAAGCTGCTACAACAAAAAAAGCAGGTTTGCTGCATTTTGTTCTGCCTATTTGCTGCATTTTTTTTTTTGCTGCGTTTGGGTTGTCTATTGTGCATGCTGATAAAGTTCAATGCCGCAGAAAAATCATGATGCAACTTCTTTATAAAGTTTTTGCACCAAAAGTACAGCAAAACCCAATACCTGCCTTTTTGGCTGCTTTTTTGCACTTACCCATTTCTTTCTATTGGTGAATAAATGCTGAAAGAAGTGACATGCTCCAGTTTTCAAAACTCAGCAGATTCCCAAATGAGTCAGGAAAATAAAACCAATGTGAGCTCATGAGATTTCTCAAATCTCATAAGGTACCGTCACATTTAGCGACGCTGCAGCGATCAAGACAACGATGCCGATCTCTGCAGCGTCGCTGTTTCGTCGCTGTTTGGTCGCTGGAGAGCTGTCACACAGAGAGCTCTCCAGCGACCAACGATGCCGGTCCCCGGGTAACCAGGGTAAACATCGGGTTACCAGTGTAAATGTAAAAAAAAAAAAAAAAAAACCACTACATACTTACATTCCGGTGTCTGTGGCGTCCCCCGGCGTCCGCTTCCCTGCACTGTGTCAGTGCCGGCCGTAAAGCACAGCGGTGACGTCACCGCTGTGCTCTGCTTTACGGCTGGCCGGCGCTGACACAGTGCAGGACAGCAGAACGCCAGAGGACGCCACAAACACCGGAATGTAAGTATGTAGTGTTTGTTTTTTTTAACATTTACACTGGTAACCAGGGTAAACATCGGGTTACTAAGCACGGCCCTGTGCTTAGTAACCCGATGTTTACCCTGGTTACAAGTGAAGACATCACTGAATTGGCGTCACACACGCCGATTCAGCGATGTCTGCGGGAGATCCAGCGACGAAATAAAGTTCTGGACTTTCTGCTCCGACCAACGATGTCACAGCAGGATCCAGATCGCTGCTGCGTGTCAAACACAACGATATCGCTATCCAGGACGCTGCAACGTCACGGATCGATAGCGATATCGTTGTTAAGTTGGTCAGTGTGAAGGTACCTTTAAGCTACCGTCACATTAAGCGACGCTGCAGCGATAGCGACAACGATACCGATCGCTGCAGCGTCGCTGTGTGGTCGCTGGAGAGCTGTCACACAGACAGCTCTCCAGCGACCAACGATCCCGAAGTCCCCGGGTAACCAGGGTAAACATCGGGTTACTATGCGCAGGGCTGCACTTAGTAACCCGATGTTTACCCTGGTTACCAGTGTAAAAGTAAAAAAAAACAAACAGTACATACTTACATTCCGGTGTCTGCCGCGTCCCCCAGCGCTGTGCTTCTCTGCACTGTGTAAGCGCCAGCCGGAAAGCAGAGCGATGACATCACAGCTGTGCTTTGCTTTACGGCCAGCACTGACACATTCAGTGCAGCAGCGCGGACGCCGGGGGACATGACAGACATCAGAAGGTGAGTATGTAGTGGTTTTTTTTTTTACTTTTACAATGGTAACCAGGGTAAATATCGGGTTACTAAGCGCGGCCCTACGCTTTGTAACCCGATATTTACCCTGGTTACCATTGTAAAACATTGCTGGCATCGTTGCTTTTGCTGTCAAACACGACGATACACGCCGGTCTGACGACCAAATAAAGTTCTGGACTTTCAGCAACGACCAGCGATATCACAGCAGGATCCAGATCGCTGCTGCGTGTCAAACACAACAATATCGCTATCCAGGACGCTGCAACGTCACGGATCGCTATCGTTATCATGGCAAAGTCGTTTAGTGTGAAGGTACCTTTAGACTTTGCTAGTACTGTAAAACACAGCTTAATATTTTGCATAAAAAAACGCAACGTGTGAACATGGCCTCAAGGACAAAGTGTTGAAAAGAAAGTCGTAAAATGAGATGAGTGCAGAAGAAATGGGATTAGAACCCAGGATAAGCCTGTGAAAGAGAGCCAGAAGGAGGTCATTAAACAGAGGAGCCACCTAGGGAGATGTTACAGGCGTCATTATAAAGAAAAAAGGAAAACTAATACATAGAAATAATAGATGGAATTTGACAAAAAGTGTTGAAGAGAAAAGAGTGAAATGATAGGAGTACAGGAGAAAGGGGATTTGAATTCAGGATGAGCCTGTGAATAGGAGCCAGAAAGCTAATTTGTCAGGAGAGCAATCTGAGGAGATGGTGGTAAGTTGGGAAAGAGAAAAGGGGGATGACTATTGTGACACAAGGAATAGGTGGAGAACTACAGGCGAAATAGTGTGAGAGAGACTCGAGAAGATCTTCAGGACTTGGGTGAAGGTGCAGCGAGATGAGCTTGCATAGGAAACGAGTGCAATAAATATTAAAGGGAACTTGTGCTGTCCCCCCATGCCCTCCAACCCAACAGCATTCACCTATGTATGGTTACTTTCCCTGCTAACCAGCCCTGTATAACATAATTTAGTTACATAAATGCTTTAAGAGTATTTAAAATGTCCCTGTTTTCCATGCTAAAGAGTTTACTCGTCCATGGGGCGTTAATTTTCCCATACCAGTCAGCCCTTTTTCCATGTTATCACACCCCTGTAGACGTGATAACATGATTTGCACTAGCCGGCCTCATCAACAGCTCATGCAAATCTCACGCATATACCCGGCTACAGAGGCGCAGTAACACTGCTGAAATGAGCCGCACACATTCTCTAGATCTGCATGAGCTGGCAACGAGGCCGGCTTGTGCAAATTATCATAACAGGGGATTGATAACATGGAAAGATAACAGACTGGTATGGGGAAACTGACGCCCTCCTTAGCATAGGACATAGGGACATTATAAATACTTTTTCAAAGCATTTAGCTGAATTATGTTATACAGGGCTGGTTAGGCAGGGAGTGTGACCATACATAAATGAATGCTGCTGGGTCAGAGGGCATGGGGGACCGGACAGGTTCCTTTTAACCTGAGGTGCAGCAATACATGGAGGCCATACTGATCCCTAGTATACATCTACCATTAGCTGGTATGTGGCCCATTGGGGCTGGCTGTTCAGTCATTTGTTCTTTATACATTCCTTTGCAATGCAGTCTGGTTTCATAAATTAAAAAAAAAACACTTGCAGACTTGGGTGTATAGTAAAGGCCCCTCACACTGAGAGTAACATCATTGTGTTCAACACACAATTCAATCCCTGCTTTTTATTAGTGGACTTTTTAATGCTTTATCTCAGATTAGTAATCTTTTTCTAGCCTGAGGTTCCATGTTTTAAAGGGCTTGTTTTCTGTAAAGATAAAAATTGGAAAATGCAAAATAAGATTTGAGAGCGTGCTGGGAATAGCATAATTGCTTGTATATTGCATCCTCACTGTGCCAATAAAGTCAGGCAGATGCACTTGTGTATTATAGTGCAGCTAAGTGGGTTTTTTTCTTTTCCTTTGTATGGCTATACAAATCTATTCTTTTCATGCATTCTGATTGGGCCTGTTGGTGGATTTTGTTGCTGCACACACAAGATAGGGCTTGAGTCAATTGGATCTGTCCCCTCTTCTACATTCAGATTTTTCCATTTAACATTGTTTAAAAGAAGCTGCAGCTTCAACCTCATTTTACTCTTGTTGCTACTTTACTGTGAGTAAAGAGTTTTCTTTTTAACGTAAGGGCTGACAAAGTTTTGGAGTAACGGGGCCTTGCCATTTGCGATATTAAAAAGGGTTTACAAATTGACATTTACTACTGAGTTGTGCCAATATCTTCTAATAGTATCCAGTAATGAATGGTGCTGGTAAATTCCCCTATTTGTTTTCCATGCTTTCTTAATATGTAGTAAAGATTGCCTTCTCTGGTTTGGTAGATGTGATCTCATTTCTTGAGGTTTTCACGTAAACTTGCAGGCTAGCCCACTCTAGGAAGCCTTTGAGAGTTATAAAATTATTCCCATAGTAGCATTTTGTGTCAAATTGTTGCCTCATTTGTGGACATGCCCCAAGAACATTCAAGGACTTAAAAAGTTTCAAGTTTTGGCACACTAAAACAAAAATTGATTACATTTAGGTAAAAAAGAACACATTTTAACAAAAATATGGGCCTTCTCTCATGCAAGACTTTTGAAAATTAGAATTTTCCAACTGGTTATGAACCGATGTTTGTCTAATCCATGGTGGCACTTAGGTATGTTATCTCTCTTGCCTAATAAGCTGGTAATTGTTTTTTATTGGCTCTTTTATCCAGAACCAAATTCAGCATCTCAAGCAAGTCCAGCAGCCAAGTGTTGCCCAGCTGAGAACAACTATGGTTGACCCAGCCATCAACTTGTTTTTCCTCAAAATGAAAGGCGAACTGGAACAGACTAAAGACAAACTGGAACAAGCCCAAAATGAACTGAGTGCCTGGAAATTTACGCCTGATAGGTAAACAATCCACATACTCCCCAGTCAAGACTTCCCTGACAATCCCACTGCGAGAGTGCTATGGTGGGATGGCCAAGTACTCGTTTTGCACACCAAGACTCAGACTCTGTGAGCCAAAAAGCCTCTTTCTTACATTGTCCAGCTTGTAATGCTTAATGTAAAACTTGTCAGATGAACCTTGTATTTCAGCTTTTTATTTTCCTCCCTTCATTTGCTTCAGAGGCCTGAGAGCATCGGACTAATCCGAAGAAGAGGCCGCAACCAACAGTGTCCCCATTTTCTAGAACACTTAGACACTTGCAAAAATGGTTCTGATTGAAGAAAATTCAGGCAGAAAAAGAAGTGTGGCACATTGTGTCAGTGTCCATGTATGGAGGAGAGAACTTAGTTTTTCGTTTTGTTTTGTTTTTCTTTTGCCATAAAGCATGTATTTGAACATGTAAATTTCCCGGTAAAGGTGGAATGTTCATTGAGCCTAGTGACTTATAGACATTCTAAGTCCGCATATTCAAATAAGACTCTGGACTTCATGATTGTTCAATGAACTTCTGGGCCCAATGTCAAACCATAAGGTGATTTTTGTTTTTAAGGCGTTGTCGATAGCTTTTGACACTTTATCCTGACACCAGAGTAGTGTTTGCTTTTTAACAACCAGCTTTTTGTGCATGTATCAGAAGGTTGGCGTTTGTTTTAAGCACGCTTCTCTTTTGTATGGTATTACTTTTGGGATTCATTACATAGAGGTATTTTTATGCACTTCCACATGAAATGAGCTTGGTTTACAATTAATAATGTTACCAGACTGTTGTTGCTAGAGTTAGCAAGACTGTAGCAAAAAGAGTCAATTAGATCACCTGAAATATTAAGACATGCATTTCTGATATTATTAAGCTTGCTGGTATTACTATCATATGCACTTTCTTTACATGTTTTAATACTGCTCTTTGTATCTTGTGTGCTTTTTTTTTTTTTTTACTTCAGGTGCGGCCAAGAAAGACTATTGGCAAAAATGCACTGAGTTTGTTTGCCACTAAGGATTTGCATATTTAGACTTAATTTATTTTTTTCCCTTGGATGACACACACCTTTCTTTTCCAGCTTAAGAAATGTTTTAGTCATTTGATCATCTAATAATCAAATATTTTCTTTGTTATATTGTTTACTATTTATTTTTGGATGTGTTTTTTTTCTCTTTTATATGAAATAGCAGTTAAGTGACGTTTTTAAAAATGGACATAATATGCAAAAAACATGGTTTTTGTGTGTGAAACCTTGTTTTTGAGAATAGAGGGGTTTTTTTTTTTTTTTACAAAAACAGGTAAGTTCTGCTTTGCCACAAAGTGTCTGATCACTAATTTCTGTGTTCTCTTTATTTAAAGAGAAATCGTTGTTTTATTGCATAAATAAATAGCACACTTGAAAATAAGAAACTATCAGAGAAATCTGCTTCTTTTTCCACCAGGACTGAAAATTCTTGCTCAAAATTCTCAATTTCTGGGTCAAATCTGTATTCAGTGAAGACTGAGTATTAAATATTTAAGAATCTTATTAGTTGCATCTGTCTTCTATGTAGCTGGGAGAGGGTAATGTAGCAATCTGTCTCAAACGGATACAGATTTTACCCAGGAATTGTGAATCAGCGATTAGTCCTGGTGGAGAAAGAAGAATGCTTCTCTGATAAGATATATTACAAAGTTGCTTATTTTCCGGTGTACTATTGGTCTATGGAATAATAATTAAAATGAAAATGTAAGCTTGTACTATTGTGTTCTACTGAAATCTTGTATTCACCATAAAAGTACATATTCACACTGAAAAAAGTCTTAAATGTTGCAAGACTCTGCAGATTTTCATCATTTTTGTGCTCTTTTGCCCTGCTTGAAAGATTTGTGATTGAATGCAACCAGGACCTTTTAAATGACCCTTTTATTATCTGGTGTTTCAATGTATCTTAGTAGTTGGTCAAATCCTAGAGTTCATTATCTAGTCGCAGATTCTGTAAACCCTTATTAGCGGCATAGCTGCAGAAGTAAAGCGCCTCTGTGCAATGTACTGGTGTTTCGTACATTACATAGAGGATTGTGGGAGAAGTACCGTATTTTCCGGCGTATAAGACGACTTTTTAACCCCTAAAAATTGTCCCAAAAGTCGGGGGTCGTCTTATACACCGGGTACAGTGTGTGCAGGGAGCAATCCTGGATGTTCCCAGGGTCTGGAGGAGAGGAGACTCTCCTTCAGGCCCTGGGATCCATATTCATGTAAAAAATAAAGAATAAAAATATGGATATACTCACCCCTCCGACGAACCCTGGCTGTCACCGCTGCAAGCGTCTGCCTCTGTTCCTAAGAATGCAGAGAGTGAAGGACCTTCGATGACGTCGCGGTCAGGTGACCGGTCACCTGACCGCTCACATGACCGCGACGTCATCGAAGGTCCTTCACTCACTGCATTCTTAGGAACGGAGACAGACGCTTGCAGTGCTGACAGCCAGGGTTCGTCGGAGGGGTGAGTATATCCATATTTTTTATTTTTATTCTTTATTTTTTACATGAATATGGATCCCAGGGCCGGCCTGAAGGAGAGTCTCCTCTCCTCCAGACCCTGGGAACCACACGCCGTATAAGATGACCACCGTCTTATACGGCGGGCATATCCCAAATTCCATATTTTATATGGAAAAGTTGGGGGTCGTCTTATACGCCCAGTCGTCTTATACACCAGAAAATACGGTATGTATAAACTTTAGCGACTCCTCTGCATTTACATGCAGTAGCACACCGTTTCGTGTCGCGCCTCTATAAATCCCTGTTACTCTTTACAAATAGTAGGGCTGAATAAAGAGCGATTGTGGTGAGCTCGTTTGCTGCCTTCCACTAATTCTTGATCTCACACTTTTTTTTCAATAGTGCTGCAAATCGTGTGTAAATAATTCTAGTCTGAGGGTCTTGAGACATTAATTTGACACTTCCAAGTAAAAGTGGTTACTACCTATACTGGCTGTGCTTATGTGATTGGCACTTCTGTTTACCTTACAAATGTCACAGAACGATTGTGTCGCTTGTCTATGTAAGGTACTAACAAACAAATTTATTAAAATGGCACAAAATAATTAAATTGTGCAATTTTGGTCAATTACTTCCTTTCTGTGGCGACTTAGAAGCTCCTGTTTTTACATATATTCTTAGCAGCCTCCCTGAGAGGAAGGGGACTGCTCTCCTCATGACTAGATTGGAGCTATAAATGTGAGCCACCTGTATTATTTGTGTTCCTATTAGTCAATTGGCACAATTTGTTGCAGTGGGCAGAACCGCTAAGCTCAGCGTAGTTACTAGCAATCGAGTTCCCATTGCCATAAACTCCGGTGAATTGTTATTAAACCACAGCGAGGGTGGTAAGACAGGTGACTCCACAAACTTGTCTGACTCTTCCCCATAATTTATATATCAGGAATAGCGTAGGATAGATTTTCCCAAGTGCCTTCAGAGACACATCTTCCAAGCACTGTACCGCAGGACATCTTGTCCTCACCCTCTCTATCAGCTGTTGTACCACGCTGGAAGACTCCTCACGCTCCCAGCCCTTTAAGTGCTGGCACTCAGCCGCCAGGAAGTATATTTCAGGGTTAGGCAAAGCCAAACCTCCTTCATCCTTAGGTCTCTGAAGCGTCTCCAACCTAATATGGGGATGCTGTTTCCCCCACACCAAATTCCTAAATAAGGAGTTAATCAGCTTAAAGGGCCACTGTCACCCCCCTCCAGCCGTTATAAACTAAAAGAGCCACCTTGTGCAGCAGTAATGCTGCATTCTAACAAGGTGGCTCTTTTAGTTTTAGGTTCAAGTATACCCCAAATAAAGCGTTTTTATACTTAGCCACAATTCCTGTCTCTAGCCAGGTAGGCGGGTCCTCACTCCCCAGCTTGGCCAGCTCCTCTGCCGTCACTCACATCTTCCTGCACTTTCGGCGCCGCCCCCTCAGCGCTGTTATCGTTTCAAAACCGGCGCCTGCGCTGTGTACTGGTGTCCTGCACAGACGCAGTAAGCTCTGGCCGTCTGATGTCCCAGCCAGGCTTGCACACTGCACCTGCGCGGACATTGCGGCCAGCCACCTTTGGAATCCCCGCCCCGCACTGTGTTATGCATTATGCACAGGGCGGGGATTCCAAAGGTTCCACCTATACAGAATATTCCGTGTAATGGCTGATACCAGAGAACAAAAGACATCCACAGAACACCAGGATGGATCGCTGCACAGCAAATAGCTGTAGGACCTGCGATGACGTCACTGCCATGTGATTGCCCTAATCACATGGCAGTGACGTCATCGCAGGTCTTACAGCTATTTGCTGTGCAGCGATCCATCCTGGTGTTCTGTGGATGTCTTTTGTTCTCTGGTATCAGCCATTACACGGAATATTCTGTATAGGTGGAACCTTTGGAATCCCCGCCCCGCACTGTGCATAATGCATAACACAGTGCGGGGCGGGGATTCCAAAGGTGGCTGGCCGCAATGCCCGCGCAGGTGCAGTGTGCAAGCCTGGCTGGGACATCAGACGGCCAGAGCTTACTGCGTCTGCGCAGGACACCAGTACACAGCGCAGGCGCCGGTTTTGAAACGAGAACAGCGCTGAGGGGGCGGCGCCGAAAGCGCAGGAAGATGTGAGTGACGGCAGAGGAGCTGGCCAAGCTGGGGAGTGAGGACCCGCCTACCTGGCTAGAGACAGGAATTGTGGCTAAGTATAAAAACGCTTTATTTTGGGTATACTTGAACCTAAAACTAAAAGAGCCACCTTGTTAGAATGCAGCATTACTGCTGCACAAGGTGGCTCTTTTAGTTTATAACGGCTGGAGGGGGGTGACAGTGGCCCTTTAAATTTCGCTAGTTAGATCATTTAGTATTTACTATACATCAAGTAAATGGGTATATTCCCCATTAAATTAACAGTGCTGCAGCAATTTTATGCGGTTTTTGTTATAGTCCTCCTGGAAATGTATGAAGAAAGTAACAAGGTGCGCTCAGTCACTGCTGATTGTCAGGCTGTAAAGTCCCTTTTATTCATCTTGAGCTCTTCAGGAATCTGTTTTTTTTTCATTAACTTCAATTTGCTCAGCCAACGGAATTTTGTTTGTAGAAAAAATATACCGGTATGTATTTTAGTGGTTTTGTGCACTGAATTGTCTGACTGCTGTTCGAATTTGTAGAGTGAACTTGATAGCCAATTCATTCTGCCCAAACTAGGGGCCACGTGAATCAGAGGAAATCTCCGGTATTGCAGCAGTTAGGGTATGTTCCCACGATCCGTAAGCGCTGTGTGTTGGACGCTGCATACTTGTGCAGCGTCCAGATGTTGCAGGATAGTATTTTAAGAAATCCCATGCCCACCATGCGTTCAGAGACGCTCACGGAGACCGGCCTGCGGTGCATCTCTCCAGATTGCGACATGTCAATTTCCCTCGTGGAGACGCTAGTCTCTGCAAGACAAATTTTGCCCTTAGAATGTATCAGACGCGGTGAATCAACACGGTTCTATTTTCACCAAGTAAATGTTAATGTTTGAATCCTGAACACATCAACAATGTTTCAGTTTTCTTAGTCTATGCCCTGCCTTTCAATAGTAGTTGGTTTTATACTTCCATTTTTAAACATCTGTTCTGCTTTTTTTATTTTTTTATTTTTTTTATTTGCTGGCCACACATTTGCAGGATTGCACTTTTGTGTTCATCACACAAATGGGAATTGATAATAGTACATTGGAAAATGATTCTGCTAAAATCCTGAAAGGAAGGGGGTATTCTCTGGTTGCCTCTAGATCTGCTCACAGTTTGATAGTCTCCTTATTTTCTGGCATTTTGGGGGTGTTGACGTTCTTCCCTGACTGCCATTTTTCATTAGTAGCAGAGCTATAGCATTAGCTGACGTTGTGTTTAGCTGTATAGTTGTACTGTCATTCCGGATTGTACACTTTCAACATATTTACATATAGGGAGAATAGTCCTTTTGAACAAGCACATAGCTCAGGCAAGTGTGATTAGGAGAATTGCTCTTGAGGGACTGGATTGTGATTCTACAGGAATGATGAGCGCTTTTTGGTCTGATTCTGAGCAGCTAACTGTTGGATAGAAATTGTTTACAGAGAGGTGGCTGATATTTTAGGAGTTATCTTCTCTTTTGGAATATAACTACTGTGCACGTTCAACCAGGCACTGGTGCCCAAGCTTTTTGGAACCAAACTGTACACTATTTAAGATAAAAGTTGTCCCAGCAGGAGAATGAATGTAAGCAGACAGAAAAGGCAAATTAATATACAAAACAATGGTCAACACTAAGGTTGATCAAATAGCTTCGGATAAGAGCTTATCCGAATAGCTATAGCACTTAACGAATAGCTGCCTCGGTTACCTGGAGCGCTCCTGATCAGCTGTTGTCACCACAACACATGCATGGAGAGCCCAACAAACATGCTCTCCGTGTACAGTATGTTGTGACTGTCACACAGCCGCGACACATGCAGCTGCGGAGCCGAACAGCTCATTATCGGGAGCAATCCAGGTTCCCGCTGCAGCTATTCGGATAATAAGCACTTATCTGAAGCTATTCAACCAACCCTAGTCAACGCTAATTTAAAATGCCCAATTAAAATGGTCTTGGAACCATGTAAGTACTAATAACAAACAAAATATGAAATCTACTCCTGAAAGTGGTTGTCAATTGCTGGACAATCTCAGCTTAATCAAAAATAAAACAATGGATTCTCGCCTCCAGCACTGTTCCAGTGATGTCTGCCGCAATGTTCCCAAAGCGTGATGTATCTTGTCGCATTGTGGGCAGCCTGCATGCAGTGAGCACCCGCTTGTCAGCTGCAGCCTCTAATATTTTGTCAAAGCGGACATCCACACTGATGGAATACTGTTGAACGCAGCCTCTCATTGGCTGCAGCCTGCACATGGCAAAACAAGTCACATCATTCCGGGAAGAGTGGTACCAGTGCAGGAGGTGAGTATCCACTATTTTATTTTAATTTTGGGCCTGAAATGATTAAGCTAGGGTTGTCAAATAGTAGACAACCCCTTAAAATCAGGAATAATAGCAATGTAAGAAGATAGTAGGCAACGTCTGTGGTAAATCACTAGTTAAAAAGCAACATCAAAAGATTCAGTTAAATAGTGATCAAAGGGAAACCCAAACAATGCCACAATGTTGCTGCTGCATTAACCCCTGGCCATAAGTCTTCACAATTCATGCTCCCCAAAAGCTGTAGCTGCCATCCAATCCACGTTCTACACTGTCCAGTAGCACAACACAAGTTTCTTACTCAAACCTAAACACCTGTTTTTGGGATATACATTATAAATGTTGACAAATACTCAACACTTTCACTTATCCAAAAGTTTTCCTATTGTAGTAAAGTGTACTCCAAACGCTCTAAAAGACCTTCTAACAAAGCAAAGATACTCTCCGTGGTTGATCAGGTCTTGGTGTTTTGGCTGCAGCAGTGATGTCTTATCAACAACGACCATCGATGCTGCTGCTTGTGCAGTCTACAGCCGCGGAGCTCCATGATTGGCTGCAGTGGTGATGCATGCTGTCGACGTGACGTCACCGCTACAGCCAGTACCTGAGCAGCGGCTAGAGCAGGCGCTAAACCGTTGATGGCAAGTGCCTGCTCTGTTTATTACCTTAGAGCAATTCCTAGGAAACCTCTAAAGCTATGTGCACACGTAGGGAGAGTCCTCTGCGGGTTCTCCTGCAGCGGATTTGATAAATCTGCAGGGAAAAACTGCTGCGGTTATTCCTGCAGATTTATCGCGGTTTGTTTTGCGGTTTCCGCTGCGGGTTTACTCCTACTATTGATGCTGCATATGCAGCAATATGCACCATCAATAGTAATGTTAAAAATAATTAAAAAAATGGTTATTATACTCACCCTCCGACGTCCCGATCTCCTCGGCGCTGCACGCGGAGGTCCAGTTCCAAAGATGCTGTGCGAGAAGGACCTTCATGACATCATGGTCATGTGACCGCGACGTCACCGCAGGTCCTACTCGCACAGCAACCCTGAGACGGGACGGCCGCGTGCAGCGCTGAAAGGTGAGTATATCATTATTTTTTATTTTTTTTTTATTTTTTTTTACACAAATATGGTTCCCAGAGCCTGGAGGAGAGTCTCCTCTCCTCCACCCCGGGTACCATCTGCACATGATCCGCTTACTTCCCGCATGGTGGGCATAGCCCCATGCGGGAAGTAAGCGGATCAATGCATTCCTATGTGTGCAGAATCGCCGCGATTCTGCACAAAAGAAGTGACATGCTGCGGAATGTAAACCGCTGCGTTTCTGCGTGGTTTTTCCCGCAGCATGTGCACAGCGGATTGCGGTTTCCATAGGTTTACATGTAACTGTAAACGCAATGGAAACTGCTGCGGACCCGCAGCTGCATAAACGCTGCGGACCCGCGGTAAAAACCGCTACGTGTGCACATAGCCTAAGTGTGAACTATAGAAACGTGTTGGCTTATAAGCAGTGCACTGAGAGCTAGTCTGATGTGCTAAAAACAAATAATTTCGTTTTCTGATATGCCTTTGTGCCGAATATCACTTTCTGATCTTAATTGTTGTTCAGAGCTTAAAAAGAAAACGTAGAAAAACATATTCCATCCTTTTCAAAGTAGGCAGACAACTGTATGAAAGGGACATGGGATTTAGAGCTGTCTAGCTTTAACCCTTTTCTGCCATAGGATGGAATGGTACATCCGATGGCAGAACCCCCATTTTGATGTGGGCTCCCGCACCTATTAACTGACCTGAGCATCGCCTCTATGTAGCAGTCTATCAAGTTGTGGCAGCTTCTAGCCTCCCATGGCAAAAGTAAAAAATAAAAAAAAGTTTTTTAAAAAATTTTAAAAAAATTATAAAAGTTCAAAAAGTTCCTCAATAGGAATCCGCAGGTGGAATCCGCACAAAAAAAAAACAGGAAATCAACGGTAAAACACAGTGCGTTTTATCTGCGGATTTTGCAAAAACAGTGCAGAAAAATCCGCACACGAATCCGCAACGTGTGAACATAGCCTTACCCTTCTAAAGGCAAATGTTACTTGTTGGACTCTGTTCACATGTTCGTTTATTTTTTCTATTTGCTATTATGAAACAAAACAGATCTAGTTTGACCTGGAAGCAGAGGGGCACCATTGATATATATGGGATCCATCTGGCTTCCATTTATTTTTTCCTTATGTTAGGGAAAACAACAAATGGTGACCATACAATCCCCAAATAAATCAGTGGAACGCCTCTGGTTCCATTTGATATATGTACAGGATGCAATCAGAAAATATTAACAGACCTGTGAACAGAACCTTAAAAGCATTCACAAATTAACTTGTCTATGGTGGTTCATGAGATCCTGC
This sequence comes from Ranitomeya variabilis, assembly GCF_051348905.1. Classification (NCBI taxonomy): domain Eukaryota; kingdom Metazoa; phylum Chordata; class Amphibia; order Anura; family Dendrobatidae; genus Ranitomeya; species Ranitomeya variabilis. Next base: position 162,020,571 of record NC_135233.1, read on the forward strand.
ATGCGTTAACTAAAAGACAAAAAATTGAGCTGCCAAATCCAGTAAGTCTTTAATGTGCTTAATGTCGCAAGCATGAATAATAGATTACATTTGTATTAAAACTGTTTAGATTGTCCTGTGTACATACAAGTGCTTATATAAAATTGGATTATCATCAAAAAGTTAATTTATTTCACTTCTTCAGTACAAAAAGGTGAACCTCATGTATTATAGTCATTACAAACAGAGTGCTCTATTTCAAGTGTTTATTTCTGTTAATGTTGATGATTATGGCTTACAGCCAATGAAAACCCATTATCTCAGTAAATAAGAATACTTTATAACACCAGCTTGAAAAATGATTTTAAAGTCTGAACTGTTGGCCTACTAAAATGTATGTTCACTAAATGTCCTCAATACTTGGTCGGGTCTCCTTATACATCAATTACTGCATCAATGGGGCGTAGCATAGAGGCGATCAGTCTGTGGCAGTGCTGAGGTGTTATGGAAGCCCAAGTTGCTTTGAGAGCAGCCTTCAGCTTGTCTGCATTGTTGGGTCTGGTATCTCTCATCTTCCTATTGACAATATCCCATAGATTCTCTATGGGGTTAAGGTCAGGTGAGTTTGCTGGCCAATCAAGCACAGTGATACTGTTGTTTTTAAACCAGGTATTGGTACTTTTGGCAGTGTGGACAGGTGCTGCTGGAGAATGAAATTTCCATCTCCAATACGCTTGTCGGCAGAGGGGAAGCACAAAGTGCTCTAAAATTTCCTGGTAGACGGCTGCGCTGACTTTGGTCTTGATAAAACACAGTGGACCCACACCAGCAGATCACATGGCTCCCTAAACCATCACTGATTGTGGAAACTTCACACTAGACCTCAAGCAGCTTGGATTGTGGCCTCTCCACTCTTTATCCAGACTGAGACCTTGATTTCCAAATGAAATGCAAAATTTACTTTCATCTGAAAACCAACACCTGGACCACTGAGCAACAGTCCAGTTCTATTTCTCCTTGGCCAAGGTAAGACGCTTGTTCATGAGTGGCTTGACACAAGGAATGCAACACTTGTAGCCCATGTCCTGGATACGTCTGTCTGTGTGTGTGTGTGTGTGTGTGTGTGTGTGTGTGTGTGTGGTGGCTCTTGAATGGCCTTATCTCAATCCTTTCAAGGCTGCAGTTACCCCAGTTGCTTGTGCACCTTTTTCTACCACACTTTTTCCTTCCACTGAACTTTCCATTAATATGCTTGGATACAGCACTCTGAACAGCCAGCTTCTTTAGCAGTGACCTTTTGTGGAGTGTGTCAGTGACTGCCTTCTGGACATCTGTCAAGTCAGCTGTCTTCCCCATGATTGTGGAGCCTACTGAAACAGACCAAGGGACATTTTTAAAGACTTGGGAAGCCTTTGCAGATGTTTTTTGTTAATTATTCTACTTTACTGAGATAATGACTGTTGGGTTGTCATTGGCTGTAAGCCATAGTCATCAACATTAACTGAAATAAACACTTGAAATAGAGCACTCTGTTTGTAATGACTCTGTATAATATGAGTTTCACTTTTTGTATTGAAGAATCTGGAATTCCTTGCCTGAGGGGTGGTGATGGCGTACTCCGTCAAGCGGTTCAAGAGAGGCCTGGATGTGTTCCTGGAGTGTAACAATATTGTATCTCACAGTTATTAGGTTCTTTGGAAGGGCGTAGATCTGGGGACTTATTCTGAAGGCATATGGACTGAACTGGATGGACAAATGTATTTTTTCGGCCTTGCTAAATGTTACTAAGAGCTGAAATAAGTTAACTTTTTGATGATATTCTAATTTCGTGAGAAGCACCTGTAGCTGCTACTCCATCTTTACATCTTAACATACGAAAGAGGTGAATGTAAGTATTAAGTACTTAACCCTATTTTATGTTACTATGTGTTCTATTTCTCTGGATTTTTTCACATTGTTATTGTTGCTGTTTAACAGTTATGCCAAGTACAAAAAGCATTATAAGACTGTAAAAAAGTGTGTTGTTTTTTTTTAACCATTTAATTACCATTGTATGACTTTGCATAGTTTAGTATGCAATTTCATATATTTTTTTTTTTTTACAAGGCGAACAAAAAGGACACTCTTTTGGCCTCAATCTAGTTAATGTAATCCCATGGGCACATTTAGTGTATATGCCAGGATCATCCCCTCAAATACTCCAAGGCCCTGATTAACCAATGCCTTTGTCCCGGAAAACTGGCGTAAAAAGCTTTGAAAAGTCGCAAAATGGGATGGGATGGGGGTTTGTGACACCACTGCTCTTCTAGTTTGTCTGTGACTGGAGTAAGATTTGTGTTGAGTCGCGTTGAGGTGTACGCCACTGGTCAGAGGCTTCTGATTCGTTAAAGCCTCTTTCACACTTCTGTCTTTCTTTTTCCATCACAATGCGTCGTTTTGTGAAAAAAGTTTCTGAGGGATCTTTTTTTTCTCATAGACTTGTATTAGCGACAGATTGTGACGGATGACCTTCCGTTTCATCTGTCGTGCACTGGATCCGTCGTAAATTCCCTGTCCTTCGGGCGGAGACAACGCACATAAAAACATTTTTTGTGCACGTCGGAAAATCGCACAGCGACGGATCCTGCACCGTCCATCGTTGTCTATAATGGAAGCCTATGGACGCAGGATCCATCGCTCTGTGTGTGTTAATAGCAGGAATCCAATGACTTTTTCCGTCTGAGCGTGCGTGAAATAATTTCCAGACAGGGAAATTCTCTTTTTACTATTGATGCTGCCTATTCAGCATCAATAGTAAAAAGATATAATGTTAAAAATAATAAAAAATCTTGATATTCTCACCTTCCAGCATCCCCCGCAACGTTCCTGAGGCTCCTGTTCCCACTAATGCATTGCGAGACCGGTATGTCATCGGGCCATTTCGCAAGGCATTACTGGGAACGGGAGCATCGGGAAGGCTGCGAGGGACTCCAGAAGGTGAGAATATCACCTTTTATTATTTTTAACATTATATCTTTTTACTATTGATGCTCCATAGGCAGCATCAATAGTAAAAAGTTGGTCACACTTGTCAAACACTAACACAAAGTGTGACCAACCTGTCAATCAGTTTTCCATGCGATGCTACAGATTGCTTTTAAAACGCTAATGATCTGTCAGAAAAACTGATCCAGTGCATCTTTTTTTTTTTTTTTACAATCTGCACAGGATCTGTCTTTCCAACATTTTGACGGATTGTGACTGATTGTAAAAAACGGAAGTGTGAAAGAGGCCTAAGACATGCACATAGAAACGTTTTTTTGTCTACGTCGTAAAATCGCCCAGCGACGGATCTTGCGCTGCCTGTTGCTGGCTATAATGGAAGCCTATGGGTGCAGGATCTGTCGCTGACAGTCAAAAAACGGAATCCAGTGACTTATTACATTCTTTTGAAACTGAGCATGTCTGGAAGAATTCCCATTCAGGGGAAAATCAATCAATCTCTCTCGCTCTCTGCGCTCTCTCTCGCTCGTTTTTTACAATCGGCACAGGATCTGTCTTTTCAAGACTTTGACGGATTGTGACTGATTCTAAAAAAAAAAGGATGTGTGAAAGAGGCCTTAATAAATCAAGAGTGTTTTACTCCACCAAGCCATCTCATCTAGACCAGCATGAAAATCGCCAGTCCTGATGAATCGGGGCTTGCATGTACATAACGAATAAGATGTGCACTAAGCTGCCATTTTTGCTTTACACTTACCGTATATAGGTTTAGTTTCTTGGTAGGTGCTACAGATCACACTTGCATGTTAATACACAGCATGTATTTTCTCTGGCAAGTCAGAGAAAACATGCATGATTACTGGTTGCGCAAATTGTGGCTTTCCAAAGAAAGTTTCCACCTAAAATACAAAAACTGTATTGTATTTTACCCTTTTTATGTGGTAATGTTCTTCACCAGCACAGACTGGCCACAGACTGCTCCTGCCCGGGATTCAGCTCCCTTTGCTGATGGGACATCTGAGATCATTTTGATAGCGACCTCCCCCAGTTAGACAATGGTGATCCCGCTGTCAATCAGAATGACCTCTGAAGTCCCGCCATGTCGACAGAGTGGACTGGAGAGAGAAAGCCTGCACTCTGTAGACCTTATATCAGCAGAGGCTTCTGAATCCACTGCAGGAGTGAAGCAGGGAAGAATGACATTGGGCACCCGCCTGTTAGTGCTTAGGTACATTTTTTTTGTTTTTTTGTAAAGTCCTGGCTATATGCTTTAATCAAGAGGACAGGTAACTTTTTTGTACAGCATTCAGATTTAATAAAAAAATGAATTCTCAATTGCCCCCTGTGCTGGTGTTTTAATATTTAACCAGCGCAAGCTAATTACATTAAGGCCATGTGCACACGTTCAGTATTTTTCGCGGTTTTTTCGCTATAAAAACGCGAAAAAAACGCTTACATATGCCTCCCATTATTTTCAGTGTATTCCGCATTTTTTGTGCAAATGTAGCCTTTTTTTCCGCGAAAAAATCGCATAGCGGAAAAAAAGCATGTTCATTAAAATGCGGAATTGCAGGGGATTCCGCACACCTAGGAGTCCATTGATCTGCTTACTTCCCGCACGGGGCTGTGCCCACCATGCGGGAAATAAGCAGATTATGTGCGGTTGGTACCCAGGGTGGAGGAGAGGAGACTCTCCTCCATGGACTGGGCACCATATAATTGGTCAAAAAAAAAAGAATTAAAATAAAAAATAGTCCTATACTCACCTTCGATGTCTTCCCGCCTCTCCACTGCACGCTGTCGCTTCGGTTCCTGTAGCTGGTGTGCGGTGAAGGACCTGCCGATGACGTCGCCGTCTTGTGATTGGTCGAGATCGGTCATGTGACCGCGACGTCATGGAAGGTCCTGCGCGCACACACACCATCTATACGGAACGGACGCCGGTGAGGAGATCAGCTGTCTGCGGGTGAGTATAAGCATTTTTTTTATTTTTTTTTTATTATTTTTAAACATTCTATCTTTTACTATAGATGCTGCAAAAGCAGCATCTATAGTAAAAAGTTGGTCACACTTGTCAAACGCTATGTTTGACAAGTGTGACCAACCTGTCAGTCAGTTTTCCAAGCGATGCTACAGATCGCTTGGAAAACTTTAGTATTCTGCAAGCTAATTACGCTTGCAGAATGCTAAAAAAAAACGCAAAAAAAAAATGCGGATTTCTTGCAGAAAATTTCCGGTTTTCTTCAGGAAATTTCTGCAAGAAATCCGGACATGTGCACATACCCTTAGGGCTTTAATGTGAAGCTATTTTTTTTTCTTTGAGTGCTAACCATGATCTCAAGCACAGTGTCTCTTTGTGCATAGGCTCTGCGCACGTTACAGCCACATTTGCCCAGTACATACTATTGCATTCTCCTAAAGAATTATTTGACAACTTTGAATTATAGCGCTCAGTGCCAGTGTATGGAGGGAGACCATGCCCACTAGCGGGAGCATGCATAACTCATACACACCCTCCAATCCTGGGTCTGAAACTGGTGAATCCCTGCAGCACAAAGTGCGTGTCCTGGGGGGATTCATAAGTCTCCAGAGTGACTGCAGACTTTAATCATTTGGACTGAAAAACTCCTTTAAACAAAGTTAATTTTAATTATTAGAATTCAGAATAATATTAGGTTCCATAATTGGAAATGCTAAAAAAATGTCCCTGTGCGAAGATAATTCTATACATGTGCCCCTGCTGTGTGCTGTGTAATGTCTGTGTCTAACCGTACAGGAACATGGTCCGATCATATCACAGCTCCTGGGCAGGGGAGGAAGCAACCGAGAGTACAGACATTACAGCACGGGATCACAGAGGATTCATTCTGTGAGGTGAAACATTACTTTCCTGTATGTTTTCAAACAGGCAAAGAAATGTTTTTCTAAACAAAAAGCAGCAGCTGTGGCCTGTGCTGTCCTGTCTGTATGAGGACTTGCAAATTGAATTATATTTTTCAGCTTCCTTAGTTTGGGGTGCTTATGACTAATTAACTTTTTATATTGGCAGGAACATTTAAAAAGGTTATCCTCTACCAGGTAACTTTTCCTAAAGCTACATTCACACGGCAGTGTTTTGGTCAGTATTTTACTTCTTTACTTGTAAGACAACCAGGAGTTGGACAACTGAAAAAGTATAATAGAAACACGTCACCACTTCTGTAGTTATCTCCCACTCCTGGCTTTGGCTTTTAAATACTGATATAACATACTGACCAAATACTGCCGTGTGAACGTGGCTTAATGAGTACAGTTGGTTGTAAGAACCAGTGTTTTCGTTGTTCTCCTGGGTTCTCCTTTTCTCTATGCCTCTTCCCCAGTCTTATTTTCCTGCATTGGTGACGTCACATCAACATAACTGCTGCTAGTCACTGACCGCTCCAGTTCTGCCCGTGTAGCCTGCGGAAGCTGCTCATCGCTGCTGCGCTCAGTGATTGGCTGCAACCAAATACGTAGACAAAGTACCTAGGAAGGTAAAGAAAGCACAGGTTGTTTTCTTTTTTTACAACCAATTTTAGGGTATGTGCACATGACATCAGTTGGGTTTCGATACAGTAAGCCTCCCAAAAAGTGTTTAAGAAAATGGTAAAAAGAATGAACATATGCACGGTATTGTCAAAATGACGCTGTTCATATGTTCATTGTGTTTGAGCTTATTTTAACTGATCAATGCTTTGAAATAACGTGAAGCGATTGTGACCAGACAATTTTTCTGGCTGCTTTTACTTGGAAGCCACTCAATAGTTTAATCAAAATGTAAAAAAAGAAAAAAAAAAGCCGCTGTCGAAAACAGCAAAGAAATTCTCAAAGAGGCACTTCAGGACAAAAGATTCTGGTGTCGTACATATCAGGAGCTTTCTGAAAGGGCACAACTCCTTTTTAGTAGGAACAAATAAAAAATTCTGTTATTGTGATGCAGGATAAATCCCATTCCACTTTCTTGGTATATACAGTTACAGAAATGCCGAATATGTATGTTTGTGCTTTACTGATACTGTAAAATGGCTCATTTAAAGGGGAAAAACATATTCTCTCACTTTTTTTCTTTGACGCTAGGAATTCAGAAAAAATCTGCCGTTTGTCTTTAACATTTATTTTTTTATGCTGTTCAAATATTAACTTTATATGGTTTATAACGAAGGCATTTATACCATATTTGTGTGTTTTGTCATTTTGTCAACGCCTTTTCAGAAGCCCTTTTTTTGTAGTTTTATTTTGTCGTTTTTTTGTTTTTTTTTTTAAACAAAAACAAAAAAACCTGAGAACACTTTTTTAAAAACTTTTACTCATGCCTGTTCCCATTGAGTGAAATGTTTCTCCCTGCCTGTGTGTAGAGAGATCTGTCAGTCCAGGTCAGCGGCGACCTTTAAACTGTTTTTCTCTGAAATGCCCAGTATTTCAGTGTTAAACAAATATGGCTGAAATCACGCAGCCAGTGTCTGATACATATGTATTTGCTGTCAGATTTCCTTTAACCCCTTAGGCTATGTGCACACGTTGCAGACTGGTGTGCGGATTTTTCCGCACTGTTTTTGCAAAATCCTCAGGTAAACCGCACTGCGGATTACCCGTGGATTTACCATGGTTTTTGTGTAGATTCCGCCTGCGGTTTTACACCTGCGGATTCCTATTGAGGAGCAGGTGTAAAACCGCTGCGGAATCTGCTAAAATCGACATGCTGCAAAAAAAACACCGCTGCGTTTCCGCGCGTTTTTTTCCTCAGTGCTGCGGATTTTGTTTTCCATACGTTTATATGGTACTGTAAACACATGGAAAACAGCTGCAGATCCGCAACGTCAAATCCGCTGTGGATCCGCAGCAAAATCCGCAACGTGTGCACATAGCCTTAGTGACCGGGCCAAGCTTTTGAAATCTGACCAGTGTCACTTTATGTGGTAATAACTCTGTAACGTTTCAACAGACCTAATTGATTTTGTTGTTTTTATCATGACACATTGTAGTTTGTTAATAGTAAATTTGTATTGATATTTTCTGTGTTTATAAAAATATCAGAAATTTGTCAGAAAATTCTCAAAATTAACAATTTTCTAACTTTACATGATTATCCATTTAATCCAGACAATCATGCCATATAATAGTCCTTGAATAACATTTCCCTCATGTCTGCTTTACATCAGCATCATTTTTAAAATATCCTTTTGTTAAGGCTGTTAGGAGGTTTATAATATAATTGTAGCAGTAATTTTTCATTTTTTTTTTTTCAATGAAATTTACAAAGCTTACTTTTTAAGGGACCAATTAAGTTTTTGGTGGTCCTATATGTTGTACAATCCCCAAAAGTGAGATAATTTTAAAAACCGCACCCTTCAACGTATTCAAAACTGCTGTCTATTAATCATTCAGCTGCTTTTCAGGAATTTATACAAACTGGCATAACAGGAAGGAAAAATGTTTTTATCACCTGAATGTCACTAATTTCTGAACAAGTTAGTATAGGCCATTATTTGTGCAGAAATTGCCATGGCAAACATCAGGCCCACACAATCATGATCTCAGGGTGTCAATAGGGTTAACGAGGAAGCCCCCACACTGTTAACCATTTAAGCCCCCGTCACACTAAGCGAGGTCGCTAGCGAGATCGCTGCTGAGTCACAAGTTTTGTGACGCAACAGCGACCTCAGTAGCGATCTCACTATGTTTGACACGTAGCAGCGACCTTTTTTTGGTCGTTGAGGTCCTGCTGACATCGCTGAATCGGTGTGTGTGACACGGATTCAGCGATGTCTTCACTGGTAACCAGGGTAAACATCGGGTTACTAAGCGCAGGGCCGCGCTTAGTAACCCGATGTTTACCCTGGTTACCATCGTAAATGTAAAATAAAAAAAAAAAACACTACATACTCACATTCCGGTGTCCGTCAGGTCCCTTGCCGTCTGCTTCCCGCACTGACTGACTGCCGGCCGTAAAGTGAAAGCACAGCACAGCAGTGACGTCACCGCTCTGCTGTTAGGGCCGGCGCTCAGTCAGTGCAGGAAGCGGACGCCGGGGGACGCGAAGGTGAGTATGTACTGTTTGTTTTTTTACATTTTACACTGGTAACCAGGGTAAACATCGGGTTACTAAGCGCGGCCCTGCGCTTAGTAACCCGATGGTTACCCGGGGACCTCGGCATCGTTGGTCGCTGGAGAGCGGTCTGTGTGACAGCTCCCCAGCGACCACACAGCGACTAAACTGCGACGCTGCAGCGATCGGCATCGTTCTGTATCGCTGCAGCGTCGCTAAGTGTGACGGGGCCTTTAGATGCCGTAGTCACTATTGACAGCAGCATCTAAGGCAGTGATAGTGATGATACCGTAATTTCATCACCTGCTCAAGAATTAATTCCATCACCTATGCAATACTAAGAAAATCCTAAAAACATGACCTGTTGGTGAGTCTTGAGGACTGGAGTTGAGAAACCCTGATCCAAGGGGTTAAAAAGCCATGGTTGGTGCCAACACCAATTGAGGCTGATGCAGCAAGGTGTCGGCTATAGTGTACAGTCATTACTGATGCATTTCTACCCGGCAGGGGAAGCCATTTATCTGAGGTCAGTAAAAACACTTATTGGTGGTCACTAGGGGGTTGAGCCCCACTAAGGGACTTAACATTGTGATTCTCTTATTGCCAATAAGCTTTCATATATTTAGTAAAATATGCATTGTTCTCTGTTAGTAATGAGGTAAAATGGCTAATATACAACTTTTATGGGATTCTACAGCCTTTTAAAATTTGATAAAATGAATTGCATATCCAAAAATGTTTGGATAGCCCATTTAATAGGCATATATGCATGGAAGGCCTTGGGGTCTTAATGGGCATCTGTCAGTAGGACCAGCCCTTGTAAGCCATATATATGGGCATGTAGGTTATGGGAAGCTGAGCGACATGATACCTTTTTATATCTGTGATCCTATGTCCTATTCCAGAGAAAACCACATTTTTCTTACATGCAAGTGAGCTGTTAAGATCTATGGGCTGGACACCGATCTGCATAAGGGTACCGTCACACAGTACCATTTTAATCGCTACGACGGCACGATCGTGACGTCGCAGCGATCGTATGAGTATCGCTCCAGCGTCGTAGACTGCGGTCACACGTTGCAATCACGGCGCTGGAGCGATGCCGAAGTCCCCGGGTAACCAGGGTAAACATCGGGTAACTAAGCGCAGGGCCGCGCTTAGTAACCCGATGTTTACCCTGGTTACCAGCGTAAACGTAAAAAAAAACAAACAGTACATACTTACATTCCGGTGTCTGTCCCCCGGCATTCTGCTTCTCTCCACTGTGTAAGCAGCAGAGCCGGAAAGCACAGCGGTGACGTCAGACGGCACCGCTGTGCTCGCTTTCTGGCTGGCCGGCGCTCACACTGCAGAGAAGCTGAGACGCCGGAGGACAGACACCGGAATGTAAGTATGTACTGTTTGTTTTTTTTTACTTTTACGCTGGTAACCACGGTAAACATCGGGTTACTAAGCGCGGCCCTGCGCTTAGTTACCCGATGTTTACCCTGGTTACAAGCGAACACATCGCTGGATCGCTGTCACACACAACGATCCAGCGATGTCAGCGGGTGATCAAGCGACGAAAGAAAGTTCCATATGATCTGCTACGACGTACGATTCTCAGCAGGATCCCTGATCGCTGCTGCGTGTCAGACACAGCGATATCGTATGGATATCGCTGGAACGTCACGGATCGTACGGTCGTAGCGATCAAAGTGTGACTGTGTGACGGTACCCTAAGAATCTGCCTCCAGATCTTATTTTAAATGAAAGATTAAGTTGCCAGTGTGAGACCTAATGAGTGACAACTTTGCTCTTTAAGTCGCACCCAGCTCTGCAGCGAGATCCGAACACAGTACAGCAGAAGTGAACTTAGTCTCGTTACAAACCTTTTCAGCAGCAGTTGTCCTAGTGCTGACGGCTGTGCTGCAGAGCTGTGCCTGATGCTAACTAATACACTGCAGCAGAACCATGCCTGGTTACAAACACATTTGTCTTCTCACAGAGCTGTTTTCTCTGCTGTACTGCCCTTCCCCAATACTGGCTGCCTGTGAGATGGAAGCTTCCCATGAAAATAGATATACATTTTAAAGTTGATTTTAATAAATACATCTTGGAAAAGTAACAATTTCCACAAATGGATGTCTTTAAAAAATGTTTTCCTGTGCTGAGATAATCTTACAAATGTGCCCCTGCTGTGTAATGGCTGTGTCTGACCGTACAGGAACATTGTCTGATCATACCACAGCTCCTGGGCAAGGGAGGACGCAAAAGGGAGTATACAGCAGAGCAAGGGATCACAGCTAATTCTTTTTGTGAGGTAAAACATTTCCCTCCTTCTTTTAGGCTTCTTTCACACTTGCATCATGTGACGTCGGTCGTTTTGGGAAAAAAACGGATACTGCAAATGTGCCCGCAGGATGCCGTTTTTTTCCCATAGACTTGTATTGCCAACGGATCGCGACGTATGGCCATACGTCTCGTCTGTTGTGCGCTGGATGCGTAGTGTTTTGGCGGACCGTCGGCACGAAAAAACGTTCAAGGGAACGTTTTTCGGTACGTCTCATCCGCCATTTCCTACCGCGCATGCGCAGCCGGAACTCCGCCCTCTCCTCCCCGGACTTTAGAATGGGCAGCGGATGCGTTGAAAAACTGCATCCACTGCCCACGTTGTGCCACACTTTCACAACGTGCCTCAGAACGTTGTGCCGACGCTTAGTGACGGACCCGTACCGACGCAAGTGTGAAAGAAGCCTTAGGGTACCGTTACACTAAACGACTTACCAACGATCACGACCAGCGATACGACCTGGCCATGATCGTTGGTAAGTCGTTGTGTGGTCGCTGGGGAGCTGTCACACAGACAGCTCTCTCCAGCGACCAACGATCAGGGGAACGACTTCGGCATCGTTGAAACTGTCTTCAACGATGCCGAAGTCCCCTCGCAGCACCCGGGTAACCAGGGTAAATATCGGGTTACTAAGCGCAGGGCCGCACTTAGTAACCCGATATTTACCCTGGTTACCATTGTAAAAAAAAAAAACCGTACATACTCACATTCTGATGTCTGTCACGTCCCCCGGCGTCCACAGGGTTACGCGCTGCTGCTCAGAGCTTCCTGCACTGAATGTGTCAGCGCCGGCAGTAAAGCAGAGCACAGCGGTGACGTCAACGCTGTGCTCTGCTTTACTGCCGGCGCTGACACATTCAGTGCAGGAAGCTCTGAGCAGCAGCGCGCAACCCTGTGGACGCCGGGGGACGTGACAGACATCAGAATGTGAGTATGTACTGTTTTTTTTTTTTGTTTTTTTTTTTAACTTTTACAATGGTAACCAGGGTAAATATCGGGTTACTAAGCGCGGCCCTGCGCTTAGTAACCCGATATTTACCCTGGTTACAAGTGAACACATCGCTGGATCGGCGTCACACACGCCGATCCAGCGATGACAGCGGGTGATCAGCGACGAAATAAAGTTCTGGACTATGAGATAAACTTCACTGTTATACTGTGATGACTCGGATCTCGCTGCAGAGCTGTGTGCGATTGAGAGCAAAGTGTCAGTCATAATGTCTCGCACTGGTAACACCCCCTTTTTATATAAAGAGGGTTTTCCACTTATACTCTCCTCCGGTGCAGGCGCCATTCCAGAACTGGCTCCACTTTCCTCTCCTATGGATGTAATTGATATTGGGAGGAAATGAAAAAGCAGCCGCAGCTCTCACTCTAGATGTGGAGCGTGAAGCTCGTGCTGATTGGCCACAGACATTGTCATGCGAGCCTCGAGGGGAGCCATTGCTGACACCGTTGGGACGGATCCCTCAGTAGAGCAGTGTGTAAAAACATGTTTGTTTGTTTTTTTACTGGGGTGGGGGGAACATAAGGATGGAACAAGACATCGGATTGCTGCTATCAATGTATCATTTTATTCAGCTTCCTATGACCTGCATGCCCTTATTGGCAGCTTAGGAGGGGCGATCCCACCAATAGATTCCCTTTAAAGGGAACCTGTCACCCCCAAAATGGAAGATGAGCTAAGCCCACTGGCATCAGGGGCTTATCTACAGTATTCTGTAATGCTGTAGATAAGCCCCTATGTATCCTGAAATTTGAGAAAAAGAGGTTAGATTATTCTCGCCCAGGGGCGGTCCCTATTCTGTTCTGGTCCGATGGGTGTCGTGGTCCGGTCCAGGGCCTCCCATCTTCATAGGATGACGTCCTCTTCTTGTCTTCACGCTCCGGCGCAGGCGTACTTTGTCTGTCCTGTTAAAGGCAGAGCAAAGTACTGCAGTGCGCAGGTGCTGGGCCTCTCTGACCTTTGTTGGCGCCTGCGTACTACAGTACTTTGCGCTGCCTTCAACAGGACAGACAAAGTACGCCTGCGCCACAGCGTGAAGAGGACGTCATCGTAGAAGATGGGAGGCCCCAGATCGCGACACCCATCGGACCAGAACAGAATCGGGAACACCCCTGGGTGAGTATAATCTAACCTGTTTTTCCCATCTTTCAGGATACATCGGGGGCAACATTCCAGAATGCTGTAGATAAGCCCCTGATGCCGGTGGGCTTAGCTCAACTTCCATTTTGGGGGTGACTGGTTCCCTTTAAGCCCCAGGTTGCCATATAGTCTGATTCTAACCACGGAGATGCTGAGGTCACGATTGTCTGCCGTTTCTAATGGCTTAATGCAGTAGTGCATGTTTTCCCTGTGATTGCTCTCTATAATACAGCGGAGCTCAGCGCCACTATTGGCTACTGGCTTGCGGAAAAGTGTTAAATATGGTTCTACAGCTACATTGTGGTATTGTGCAAAAATTGTTGTATGAGCATAATGTTAAACACAAGCTGAGTATAAAAACTTGTAGTAATGTGTTTTGGATTAACCAGAATCTGGTTTGTTTGGGGTGTTCTCTATTTCCCAAGAGATATGGCTGTACATAATTATGCTGTAATGGATTATGTTGATGGGTGTTTAAAATGAGAAATGTCCCCAAAACAAATTGAAACAAAGGTAAATGATGTCAGGATTATGGAGACACTAAAGGGATGCATAGCTGTACAAGTCAAAAATCCCCAAGTAGTCCAAAAAATGGAGTTGGGCTGGAATCACAGCAGCATGTGGCATCAGATGTGATATGCTAATGACCCTCGGCTCTGCTGTGAGGAGCCGTGTCACACTACTGTGCAGCAATTTTTCATGTGATAGGATCGGAGCACAGATGCAGAGAAGATGGAGAAAGTAATTTCTCCATCATTACCTGACTTGCCGTGTATTGGACTGCACTGGGATGACATCCGAGTGCAGTCTGAATGTTTCACTTGCACCCATAGACTTGTATGTGTGTGAGCCGAGATTCGCTGCAAATTGCAGCATGCTGCCATTGTTAACTTGTGATGTATCGGCATGAGAAAATAATTGCAGATCAAAGGTACCCCATAGAATAACATTGGGCAGAGTGATGTGTGATGTTTTATTGCATAGTGCTTGGCCGTGTTATATGGTAGTGTGACTGTGACATTATAATAAAAGTGAAGAGAGCAGGTGAGAAAGAGGTTAAATCCTCTGGTTTCTATGCCATTGTGTATCTCTGGTATTGGGGAGGTGGTAATCTCCAAAGAAAGTGATATTGATGACCTAAGCTCCTATTCAAGGCTATGTGCACGCGTTGAGGATTTTGTACAGTACCATGTAAACCTATGGAAAACCAAATCCGCAGTGCACATGCTGCGGAAAATTCCACGCAGAAAGGCAGCGGTTTATTTTCCGCAGCATGTCAATTCTTTGTGCAGAATCCGCAGCGTTTTTACACCTATTCCATTATAGGAATCCGCAGGTGTAAAAATGCAGGCGAAATCCCACAGGGAATCCGCAGGTAAAACACAGGTCATTTTACCTGCAGATTCTGTAGAATCCGCATGGAAAAATCCACAACATACCCTTAAGGTGTTATCCAGGACTACTTATTTTTATTTATTTATTTTTTTACATTAAGGGTACCGTCTCACATTGGCACTTTGATCGCTACGACGGCACGATCCGTGACGTTCCAGCGATATCCATACGATATCGCAGTGTCTGACACGCAGCGGCGATCAGGGACCCCGCTGAGAATCGTACGTCGTAGCAGATCGTTGGAAACTTTATTTTGTCGCTGGATCTCCCGCTGTCATCGCTGCATCGGTGTGTGTGACACCGATCCAGCGATGCGTTCGCTTGTAACCAGGGTAAACATCGGGTTACTAAGCGCAGGGCCGCGCTTAGTAACCCGATGTTTACCCTGGTTACCATCGTAAATGTAAAAAAAAAAAAAACAGTACATACTTACATTCCGGTGGCCGTCAGGTCCCTCGCAGTCTGCTTCCCTGCACTGACTGTGAGCGCCGGCCGTAAAGTAAAAGCAGAGCACAGCGGTGACGTCACCGCTCTGCTTTGGCAGGCGCTTACACAGGATGCAGGAGGAGTGCAGGGAAGCGGACGCAGGCACCGGAATGTGAGTATGTGTTTTTTTTATTTTACGTTTACGCTGGTAACCAGAGTAAACATCAGGTTACTAAGCGCGGCCCTGCGCTTAGTAACCCGATGTTTACCCTGGTTACCCGGGGACTTCGGCATCGTTGGTCGCTGGAGAGCTGTCTGTGTGACCGCTCCCCAGCGACCACACAACGACTTACCAACGATCACGGCCAGGTCGTATCGCTGGTCGTGATCGTTGGTAAATCGTTTTGTGTAACGGTACCTAAGGGCTAGTGCTGATTAGCAAGCATGCTCAGATAAGGTGTTAACCAAGATAGCTCGTGTGCTAACCAAGTGTCTTCGGCGTGCTTAAAAAACATACTGCTGCTCCAGTCTCGTGGCTGTTAGACAGCCGCAGCACATGCAGGGATTATCTGTCTGTTAGGCAATCCCTGTATGTGTTACGGCTGTCGAACAGCTGCCAGACATGCAGGGACTCAAGACCCTGTTGGACCACGAGCATGCTCTGATAACACCTTATCTGAGAACATTCGCTCACCACTACTAAGGGCCTAAAAGCAAACTGGCAGGTAGAACTTGCCTGTTCTACCCGACTCAAAATGATCACAGACAGAACAGCTCTTCATGTTATGCAGCAGGGAGCCGGCTGTCAATCAGCATGATGATGAGTCGCCCCATCAACAGAGCAGTCCAGAAGAGAAGCAGCTGCTCTGTCGACGTGATGTCAGCGGAAGCTGTCTCTAACCGCTCTGAGCTGGCAGTAATCGGCAGCAGGCAAAACAGGCAGGTAGTTTAACTACTTTCCTGTAAGTTCTTGGGCCCATAGAAAAAAAGAAAGGTCCCGGATAACACCTTAATTAATAATAGTAATTAAAAATAGTAATTTTCCAACTAACTGTTAAATACAAGAATCGAGGGGACCAGATTTTCACGAACATTTAATACATTTGTCTAAATTTAATGCTATTCTGGTTAAGAGTTTTTTCCAAGAAAAAAATATATTTTTTAACCCTAAGAATAGCCATTGTTAAAAATAACACTCATCTTTACTCATCCAGTGTTGCCTTTCCGCCGCTAAGGGCAGCACAGTGGCTCAGTGGTTAGCACTTTTGCTAACTTGCTAAATCCCACCAGGACACATCTGCAAGGAGTCTGTATGTTCTCTCCGTGTTTGCGTGGGTTTCCTCCGGGTTCTCCGGTTTCCTCCCACATTCTAAAGACATTCTGGTAGGGAATCTAGATTGTGAGCCCCAATGGGGGCAGCAATGATATTCTATGTAAAGTGCGGCGGAATATGATAGCGCTATATAAGCAAAGCATAATAATACATCCGCAGGCTGCAATAGTGGACTAGTAAGTGCAGCGCTACAGCAATCCCTCTGCTCAGGTATTGCCGTGATGAGAGCAGCATAGTGTGTGCGACCTGATGGTCCTGGCGATCAGTGGGGGTCCCAGTAGTAGGACACACCAGTCTAGCAGTTAACGCCTATCTGGTGGGGGGGTAATTAGTTTAGGCTGAACTACCCCTTTCATTTTCTCTTCGCTAGATTAATTGTAGATTTCTTCCACGCCCATTCTCTTGCAATTGAAACATTTACAAACATTACAAAAAAATCTAAGGAATTGTTTTAGTAATATTTAGGATGTTAATGAGGGGTGGATTCGCATGCTGAAGATATAGTCTATAAAATGGCATGTGCTTGCATCCCTAGCTAGCCAACTTGATGAAGACAAATGTCAGTCACCGAAAATGTAGCAACCAAATCTTCAGCATGAGAATCCACCCTAATTCTTCACACTTGTTATGGAGGTCTGTACGAACTAAATTACTGCATTTTCTAAATTTGATAAAGTTTTAACTTTACAGACACTAGATCATACCAAAGGTTTTGTTTTTTAATTACTGTCTTTTTACTGTCTTTCAAATGTTTTATGCGTATTTATGTAAAGGGGAACTGTCAAGAGGTTTTTGCCACCTAATCTGAGAGCAACATGATTTTGGGGCAGAGACCCTGATTCCAGCTATGTCCTTGCTGTACTGTATGTTTTGATAAAATCTGGTTTATCAGGAGATTATCACTTGAGGACTATAAAACTTGCTGCCATGTAGTTCTCCATATTCCTGGGCTCTGTATACCGCCACTTATTGGTAGCTTTCTGCCTATGCACAGTGTACACAGGAAGCTGCCAGTCACTGATGTGGGCGGGTTAGGCTACGTTCACATTTGCGTTGTGCGCCGCAGCGTCGGCGCCGCAGCGCACAACGCAAACAAAAACGCAGCAAAACGCATGCACAACGCTGCGTTTTGCGCCGCATGCGTCGTTTTTTTCATTGAATTTGGACGCAGCAAAAATGCAACTTGCTGCGTCCTCTGCGCCCCGACGCGGGCGCCGCAGCGACGCAAAACGCAAGTGCGCCGCATGTCCATGCGCCCCCATGTTAAATATAGGGGCGCATGACGCATGCGGCGCCGCTGCGGCGCCCGACGCTGCGGCGCTGGCCGCAAATGTGAACGTAGCCTTATACAGAGCTCAGCATTCAGAGAGCTGGTAAATCTGCAGCAGATAGAACTGTAATGTTATCAAAGTGACAGCATTCACAACGGGATGGATGAGGGAGAACAGCGCGAAATGTTGTATCACTCCATCCTTTAAGAGTAAATGGAAAAACATTTAAGGTATTTTATGTAATGTAAGCACAAAGTACTTGCCATAATTTTATTTAAAGGGATATACGGTATTCTATAGATTTTTAAGAATATTGAAAAGAAAGATTGGGTGTTTTTGATACAATTTACTTTTTAAAAAAATTCCTGGATTCTACCATACTGGAAATAAATGCTTAGTTGACCACTTTTGAATGTCCCAAAATGCTGATTAAGATAAAAACAGACAAAAGATACTACTCTTGACAGTAATGTTTTTGGCGATCAGTAGCTGCTGATGGGCTGCAGCGCTCCTGTGACGTGATTGCTGGTGGACACAGTGCTCAGAGTGGGGGAGGGCAGGTTTGCTTCCTTTAATCCACACATTCAAAAGTGGTTTTCACAGCCATTTCCAACTATAAATGGAATGTTCTACGTCTTTCTAATCGTTTTTTTCATTTCCTTAATATTTTCATGGTGTTTGCTGTCGGTAATGGGGAACACTTGGTTACATTTCGAGTAAACCCATTGCACAGCTAGTCCTGTTCCCATTTACTGATCTTAGACGGAAATTACCCAGGTGAAGAAATCTGTGAATGAAGAACTTAAAAACAATCTGATGGTTTTCTCCAGTTGCTGCCTGAGCTTTTCTATCAGATGCGTAAATGTAGAATTTTGCCTTAACACCCTCCCCCACACCCAGGATGCCTCTGACCTGTGTGAGACTTAGGGTATGTGCACAAGCTGCGGATTTTGCTGCGGGTCCGCAGCGGTTTCCCATGAGTTTACAGTACAATGTAAACCTATGGGAAACGAAATCCGCAGTGCTCATGCAGTGGAAAAAACCGCGCGGAAACGCAGCGGTTTATATTCCGTAGCATGTCAATTCTTTGTGTGGATTCTGCTGCGGGTTTACACCTGCTCCAATAGAAATCTGCAGGTGAAAACCTGCAGAGGAAACCGATATAGAAACCGCGATAAATCCGCAGCGGTTTTGCACTGCGGATTTATCAAATCCGCTGTGTAAAATTCCGCAATGGAATCCGCAGCGTGTGCACAAGCCCTTAAGGACTTAATTTTCTAATTTTTTTCACGGCAACATTTAAGCACGGCAAAATTATGATGAAGCAGTAATTTTCTTGGCCAGTTGCTTGTCAAGGCGTCTTGGTGCTTTTGAAAGTGTTTTTCACACTTTAGTGTTTTCGAACTCTCGAATACGTGTGGAATAATAAGCATGGCTGGTTCTGCCTTTCCCTGTTGCTTCAGTTTACGGGGCTGATTCCTGAACATTAGAGTAATATTCCCGGTGTAAGTAATAACCTGACATTTGGGAATCTGGCTGTCGGGCGCTGCACTGTCCTGCCCATGCTCTACGCAGATTATTGGTGCTGCCAAGGACTGACGTGAAAAATGTAAAGTTGCAAATCTTTTGCATAACTTTTGTGCTTTGTAAAATCATTGCTACTTTTCAAAGGTTTCTAGCCAAAAAACTTAAATGATTCCCGACCCCTATGTTTCTGGCTGCAGCAGTGAAGTTGTGACTACAGTACACCCTACCAATGTTGCCAGTCACTGAGCGTTCACATCCTGCGCCATCTACATCGGCAAGGCTTAGTGATTGGCTGCAGTGCTTATCTATACTCGCAATGTGAACAGACCGGAGCATGGACAGAGCGCCTGCGCTGGACGGGGAAGGAAAGTACTCGCTGTATTTATTCTTGTTTTACTTTTATTACAAATATTTGGACTTTATAAAAAAAAAAAAAACCCTTAAAGGAAAATCAACAGGTTTTTGTGGTGTAATTCTAGGCAGTATAATGTACAAATGGAGACCATGGTTTGTGATGTCACATACTGGGCTGCTTACTGTAGTTTTGGTAAAATCATACTTGTATCAGCAGCGGATTATCACTGGATGACTATTAAACCTGCTGCCATGTAGTCCTACATGTTCATGAGCTCTGTATAACCTCTCCTCCACTGTGACCGCTTTCTGTGTACACTATGCATAGGCAGAAATCTGCCAATCCTTGCTGTGAGCGAGGCTGTGCACAGCTCCGTATTTAGAGAACTGGTACATCTGCAGTAGGTAAAACATGCAGTCCAATAAGCGATACATCGCTGGAATTGATGGTCTCTGCCCTGAATCATGCTGCTCTCAGATGGGGTAAAAAAAAACATGGTGCCCAATCCCCTTTAAACACTTGGATTCATCGCAATGTTTTCATCAGATTTCTTCTGTAAAAAAACTTTGATAAGTTGCAATTGTTTTGTGCAACTCACGGCTGTGCAAACATTTTCCAACTATTGGCATTTTCACATTAGGCTACTTTCACATTAGCGTCGTGCACTGCACGTCGCAATGCACTGACGCTAGCTATGGAAGCACCGCACAACGGGGGCAGCAGATGCTGGTTTTCAACGCATCCGCTGCTCCATTGTGAGGTGCGGGGGGGCGGAGAAAAGACGCTCACGACGCACAAAAAAAGTTACATGTAACTTTTTGTGCCGACGGTCCGACGCAACCGTCGCACGACGGTTGCGACGTGTGGCAATGCGTCGCTAATTCAAGTCTATGGTGAAAAACGCATCCTGCAAGCAATTTTTTCAACAGAATGATGCATAGCGACGTGCAGTGCGCTACGCTAGTGTGAAAGAGGCCTTAGTTTTGCATGACTTCTTGAACTGGGGTGTGACATCATAGCTCATCTATCATGAGCACGCAGTGGATAGCACAGCAGCCTTGCAGCGCTGGAGTCCTGGGTTCAAACCCCACTAAGGACAACATCTGCAAAGAGTTGGTATGTTCTCTCCGTGTTTGCGTGAGTTTCCTCCGTGTACTCCGGTTTCCTCCCACTTTCCAAAGACATACTGATAGGGACAATAATGTGTGCAACCTGTAAAGCGCTGCGGAATATGGCAACCTGTAAAGCGCTGCGGAATATGTTAGCGCCATATAAAAATAAAGATTATTATTATCTAATTAATGACGAACTATGGCGTAACTTATGCCAGACACACTTTTCAGGCACACCAAATTCATTGATTTTAATTGAGCCTCGAATTAATTGATTTAAAAGCGCTTATGGCACATTGGCCACCAGATATTGGTTAACGCAGTGAATAAGGAGTCTTAAAGTTAAGAATGACATCAAAGTGCATCTCAGACTTTAATGCACATTTTGCAAGAATTTTTGTTACTGAAAATTCTGTTCCTCTTAACTTTCTGCTGCAAAATTTGCAACAAAAATACAGATCCTTAGGGTAAATTCATATGCTGCTGATTTTGTTACACAAATGTCTGCAAGTGACCATCATCTCCATTCTCCTGAATGAAATTAATCTGATCGTTAAATGGCGTAATGAGAAAAAAATCAAAACTCCAGAACTGAGTTTTTTATTTTTTTCCCAGCAATACAAAAACATGTAAAAAGAGGTGATCAAAACATCGTATGTACCCCAAATCCAATACAAACTTTTTATCTGGGGCACAAAATCAAGCCATCGTACAGGTCAGACAGGTGAATTATTTTTTTTCTACAAATTTTTGATGTTTTTTTTCACCACTTATATATAATTTTTATTATATTTGTTTAGTATCTGCGTTATCAAAATGACCTGGAGAGTCATACTGTCAGGTCATTTTTATTATAAAATGATCGATCTAAATAAAAAGTGCTTTTTTTATTTCACTGTTCTTGGCGTTTTTTGCCCGCTTTCCAGTACATCACATGATAAAATGGATGGTGCCATTCAAAATTACAACTCGCTATGCAAAAAAAAGAAGCCCTCACACGGCTATATAAAATTAAAGGTATGGCTCTTGGAATAAGGGGAGGAAAAGAGTAAAACAAGAAAATCATCCAGTCGGGAAGGGTTTGAGGGGAATTTGGCTGCAGGATTTCACCCCTCAAGCTATATACGCACATGCTGCGTTTGGCTTTGAAAACGCTACAAGGCCTTTACATGGCTAGTGTGCCACTCCGTTATTGAGAATTAAGCATTTACCAGGATAAGCAATAGTGATGAGCGGACGTGCTCAGTGTCTTCGACATGCTCTAATACTATGTCCGAGTACTGCTGCCTGTATGTCTTCTGGCTGTTTGACAGCTGCAACACATGAGAGGGATTGCTTCTTTGTTTAGGCAATCCCAGCATGTTGCGGCTGTTGAAAAGCCAGAAGACATGCATGCATGGGGACTTGGACATGTTTTTGAGTCATTTGATTTGGTTAGCACCTGAGCATGCTCGTTCATCACAAATGAGCAAATAAGGCTGAAGTGCTTTTGGCGAGTGGAAGCTCTTCCCAAGCCTCCGTCACTCAGGCAGTAGCTCCTTTGCTAAAAGTCACAGTATAGAGGTTGTCAGAAGTGATGAGCGAGTGTGCTCGTTACTCGAGTTTTCCAAGCATGCTCAGGTGTTCTCCGAGTATCTTGGGTGTGCTTGTAGATAGTTTTTGTCTCCGCAGCTGCATAATTTGCAGCTGTTAGACAACCTGAACACATGCAGGGATTGCCTGTTCGTTAGGGAACCCCCACATGTATTCAGGCTGTCTAGCAGCCGTAAGTCATGCAGCTGCAGGGACTCAAACATAATCTACGAGCACACCCAAGATACTTGGAGACCACCCGAGCATGCTTGGAAAACTCGAGTAACGAGCACACTCGCTCATCACTAGTGGTCAGTAAAGCAGAAGGCAGCGAAGGGCGGGGAATAGAGCCAGAGTGGCCCGCTTGGTAAAGAGCTTCCACACCCAAAAAGCACTTCAGCCTTATTTACATATCCATTCAAATGCTGAACCCTCAGGAACGGATTGCCTATGTGAAGGGATTTCTGGATTTGTCTTTTAAAGAGCCATAGATTCCATTTTACTTGTTTATATACCCAGGTATTTACAGAGAAAATGTAGATATTGAATAATAAAAAAAAATTATTGGATTGGATGGTGGAAGATCAGTGTTGCCTAAACATTAATAAAGCGGGTTGCTAATATTTTATTATGGTAATGAATGGTATGTGATGTGGCATTTATCTCTTAGCCTTCTCTATTCTCCATCACAAGGAATGGTTGTCACTAACTGCACATTTGCACTTTATTACTTACATGCTTGTATACATGTGACCAGTTGGTTCTTTTAGTTGGGAGGTGCCAGTGCGACCCATTTGTTTTTCTAATGTGCCAGTAAACAAGAACTACTCTAAACTCTAGTGAAGCACTTGGGTAACTATTAGCAGCAAACGTTCTCCCAGGTTTTAGTATTGGTGGGGCGAATCTTGACTCATTTTAAAATCTCATTTGTAATGTTAATATATTCCTTTGATGAAATAAAACCCTTTTTGCATTTTCAGCCAAACAGGCAAAAAACTAATGGCGAAGTGTCGAATGCTTATCCAGGAGAATCAAGAGCTGGGAAGACAGCTGTCCCAGGGTCGTATTGCTCAGCTGGAGGCAGAGCTGGCTTTGCAGAAGAAGTATAGTGAGGAACTTAAGAGCAGTCAGGATGGTAAGGGTTTGGTGACAAGTAGGGTATATATATCTAACATTTTATCTGTTTAACTCCACACCCATTGTTTTGCTGATATGAAAAAATAAATACCTGTGAACTGCCTTAAGCTGCATTTTCACTGCAAGAAAACATGAACAAGCACTGATGAACTCAAGTTTCACGATTATCTTGCCAATTATCTTGGTATTATCACCTAGGCAATGCTAAGGAAATCCAGAAAACATGATCTGTTGGCGAGTTGTGATAGTAGTTGGGGAACAATGATCCAGAGTCTTGGGGGCCTAACGGTCTACACCAAAAATAAAGCGACTACAGATTTGCTATAATCAATGGGCTAATTTCCTGCCAGAGTCAGTAGGGGGCGATAAAACACACAGTGCACATTGTGATCAGTGTGTTACCGTGTAATGTACAAACATGCTTCAGAGAGACATGCACTTTGTAGCTGCTCTCACTGGCTGCACATTAAGGGGATGTGACCACGTGGAGGAAAATTTCTGCATCTCTTAGCAGGAAAACTGCAGCTGCAAAAACGCACGTTTTTGCTGCTTTTTTTGTGTGTTTTTGATTGATTTCAGTGAAGTCAGTGAGAATAAAGCACAGAGAATCGATATGCTGCAGATTATTTTCTGCACCAAATCAGCAAGTGAAAAATGCTCAACATGTGCATGACACGTCAGGTTTCTCATTCACTTTGCTGGCATCAGGGTTTATCACAAATTTGCGCCGAAAACGACAAACGCACCAAATCTGCGACATGTTCTTACAGCCTAAAGGTTTCACGTGACTCTTTAGAGGGTATTTTAAGGCATGGTCTGGTGCCATTTTTGATGTTACGTTAATTGGTCACTTTTATATTTTTTTGATAGTTAGCTTGTCTATCCCCACCAAAGATTGTTCTGGTTCTCATCTTATATACTTTTACACCACTTCAGTATCTGTTATTGAGGTTGGTCATTAGTGTATTGATGTCTTATCCTTAGTATAGGCCATCAATATCTGATCAGTGGGGATGTGACGCCCTCAGCCCCCTGTCAATCAGCTGTTCCCAGCGCTGTCTGGACGTTCTGAGATGCTGCTGAAACACAGCAGTCCGGTCCTTTCCATAGCGGCCATGGCTGGATACTGCAGATCCTCCCTCTTAACGGGAAGAATCTGCCTTACCTGGCCATTAAAGCTTTGACGCCGCTGCTGTGTTCTGGCAGCATCATCCAAAACCTCCCGACCAGCATTGGTAACAACTAAGCAGGGGGCCTGGTGTCGCACCCACAATCGTGATTCATGGTCTGTTCCATGGATTAGACCATCTCCAAAACAATAGTGGCTAACCACTTTAAGCTTATACTAGTTTTTAGGTGTGCAAGTGGAACAATTTTGTTATGTTTACATGTGCAAGGCTTTGAATGGTTTTCCAATGCTTGGTATGCCTGTAATAACTTTCTTCTGGTAGTTATTAGCCTCAGCAAAAGATTGACCAGGCCAGTGAGACAGCTGAGGGTAAGATATTGGGTGAAAAGTGCAGAGACCAGTTATTCTTTTTTGTCTATGTCGTGTTCTCAGTAGCTTTTATAGCAGGACAACATACTCAGGACAACATGTGCGCGGAGTTTGTATGTTCTCTCCATGTTTGCGTGGGTTTCCTCCGGGTACTCCGGTTTCCTCCCACATTCCAAAGACATACTGATAGGGAATTTAGATCGTGAGCCCCATCGGGGACAGCGACGATAATGTATGCATACTGTAAAGCGCTGCGGAATATGTTAGCGCTATATAAAAATAAAGATTATTATTATAGCACCCTGCATGGCCATAGTTTGTCTCGTCTGTGCATGCGCTAAATTAAAGGCAGAGGACCAGCAGGAAGCCATAATTCATATATTTTATATATTAGTGCTGTTCGGTGTTTGTCACTCTTTCTCATCTCCGCTCCAGGTACTCAAAACAGGTCATGTTTTCCGGATTTTTTTTTTTTATATTGCAAAGTTGATTAATTTGTTGATGTCTGTGAAATTTCCAGTTGCTCTTTTTATATGTATCTTCAAATTATAATCTAATGGGGTAGAAACACTGCAATTAGGAAAGTTAATCAGGCCACTGAGAGTATAGTGAAAAATTACTAACGTAAACTGATTTCACATAACTATGTATTGGACAGAATAGTCTACTTAGGTAATAAAATTATTTTTGGGTTCAGGGCACTCCTCCAATGGTTGCTTATATAATGCATTTTTTTTAAAAATGATACTTTGAGCAAAATGTAACAACCAGGAGTCAGTAGGGTCTTTGATGTTTCCATGATACTTTTATGTTCAATTTGTCTTGTGTTGGTTTTCATTCAACAGAGTTAAACGATTTCATCATTCAGTTGGATGAGGAGGTGGAAGGCATGCAAAGTACTATCCTAGTTCTTCAACAGCAACTCAAAGAATCCCGCCAACAACTCTCTACACTACAGCAACAGTCTCAAGTTTCTGCTAACAGGACCCCAGCAGATACCAAAGAAGATGGAGAGGCCCTAAGCAAAGACTGCAGTCGTGTGGTCAATGGACCAAGCAACGGTGGTTCTGGCCATCAGAGAAGCCACAGCTCTGCAGCGCTTTATAGGGAGGGTAGTAGTGCAGATGAAGACTTCCCCGGGTCTCCTGTAAATGAGGGAAAGCTGTCCAACCACTCAGAGGAGAGAACTGGTAGGGGGGGGTCCAGCTACCTAAACCAGCTTAGTACTGGGTATGAAAGTGTAGACTCGCCTACTGGAAGTGAGAACTCTCTCACTCACCACTCCAATGATACAGACTCCAATCACGACTCTCAGGAGGAGAAACCCAGGAGTGCGAAAGGCAACAGAACTGTGAGCTCCCGCCACATTCAGAACGGCTTGGACTCTGGAGCAAATGTACAGGGTTCACTTTTGTAAAAAGTGTTTTATTTTTGTTTTCTATAAATCCCAAGTCATATAATTTCACAGTTCAAACTGTCCAAGAATAGTGTATATTTTGTCATAATTTTGCCTTTCCAAGTTTTGTTTTTCTTTGTTTAATACAGTACCTCTGCCAACTTGGTTATTTTAAAAGTTGATTGCATTGAGAGTTGCAAATTAAAAATTTATGTGGACAGTTATTTTTATGTAAGATAATTATACATTGGGAAAAAATAACTTTGTAAAATCTTCACATTAATGATGTCTGTACAATTGCTAATATCTTAAACCTTTGCCGTGTAGTGGGATATCTAGTCTTTTCATTACCATGTTTCATAGTACTGTGTGGGTATGACTGCCAAATTATGCCCAGTAACATAGATTTATCACAAAAAGTTCTTTGGTAGTTTTTGTTGAAATCCATCTTATTTTCTCCTTCTGCAAAACTGTACATACAACTTTTCCTTCTTTAGATGGCTGAATGTTTGACACTAGTGTGCAGTTATTCAGTTACCAGATCGTTGTACCTTGTTTATGCATATGATCCTGTGACTCCGATATTACCTTGCCTGTTCTGACCAAACCAAAATAAAGATTTTTAATATTAATAATGTCACTTTATACACCTTTTGTTGTGAATATTTGCCAAGTAAAGCAACATGAAATGAGTACTGGCATTATGTTTCTAAAGTTCAAGCATGTAGGACCGCACCAGTCCTCGAGACCCACCAACAAATCATGTACTTAGTATTACACACGTGTTGCAACGCAAAGTAAATCCAGAAAACATGATTTGTTGGTGGACCTTGAGGAAAGATGTTTCAGAAACACTGAAGGAGGAATAAAGTATCCGTAACACAATATATACATATATTGAACATATATTAAAATATATGTATATTGTTTTTCAGGTATTTAAGATATAGCAGAATATAAGCTGCCATACACATTAGTTGACTAATATAAGATCAACCTTGTCCTCCAAGCCACATAAGTGTGCATTGCAGGACTACATCTATCTGTTGCTGCATTCCCAAATAATTAGCAATCTCATTCATATGCAAAAGAGGTTTTAGGCACTCTAGGTGTGTCAGAGCACTTAATTAGCCACTGCCTCCCCAACTTGTTAACCTTTCTAGCACCAGTTTCTAGCTTGATTATCCCAGTCTGATTTCCTTGCCTGGCGCCTAACCTCACACAGACAATGAGCTATCAGTCAAGCTAAAGAGGCTGCTGATAAGCAGGGAAACAATCTGGAGAGGTAGTGGCTTATTAAATATATATTACATTCACACACACTCCTCCAACATGGAAATTGCAGCACCAAGAAGGAAACGTTATGGAATTGCGAAAAAGCTGGATTGATAGACATGTTAATGATATGCAAATCATAACAAATTTGAATCAAAATTTTAAAAACATCTCTATTTAATAATTTAGTATCACACCACACGCACATACTTCTACACCTTGGCATGCTACCATTTAGGTTATTGTCTGGCCTTAGGCTGGAAATGAGAAGTCACTATATGACTGCAGAGTTGTGAATCCTCACACTGCACACACTGAGGATTCTGCGTTGCAGGGTGCATGACCGTAAGTATATGATTTGCATACGTGCAGTCACGTGCCGGCCAGATATATGTGGCCTCGCGCAATGCATATTGAGCTAGGCCAGACAAATCTAGTTGGAAGTGTGCATATCCTATACTTGCGCTCACATGCCTGCCCACTCCTCACAGCAAGCAGTGTGTGTGATGTGAGGATTCAGAAGTCTGCAGTCACGCCGAGGCTGGACAAACCCCATTTAATGGTTGTCTGATGAATATTCTAATATACTGAATTCACTTGGACACGCAAATCTTCAAGATCTGCTGCTGTCTGCTTTTGTTGCAATTGCCAATTTATGATGTCCCAGGTGTGCTCGATAGGAGATTCAAGCAATGGCACATAGTGAGCCATTCTCCGCTGTAAGTGAAATTGGACATCACATACTAGGCCTAAGACCTCAAACAGTGTCTACATGAACCATTAGGTGTTTGCAGAACATTGGTTTACGAGACAGACATCCAGCTACAGACGTTCCACTGGCATCATGTCAACACTTACAAAGGCTATCATGGTGCAGAGCGAGACTGTCATGTAGCTTGGCGTGGAGGTCTGTTCTCTTCAGCGATGCGCACCACTATTGAATTTAATGCATTGATAGCTGAAGATTGGTATGGAGACCACGTCGGCAACACTACGAAGAGGTCTTCATGAATGAGGGAATGTAAATGTGTTCCAGTAGCAATTGTTTAACACAATGTCAGGCCGCATGTTCTTGCTACTTTATTCTGCGCAACCTAAATGTACTACCATGGCCTGCAGTGTCTCTGAACTTGTCTACCATCTAGCACATCTTGAATGTCTTTGGTCAACAATTGCAAAGGGCACTGCCAGCAGTGGTGGATCTTGATGATTTCTGTGACCTAGTGCATTCAGCGGGGCAGAATATTCCTCAGTCAGCCATTTAATAATCTTATTGATTACATGGTAATGCGTATTTCTGTACTTGACGTTCATACACAATACTGAATAAATCAAGATATTTTGTTTCCATCTTTTCTTCATTTGCATGACTTTTCCTTCTTAGGCTTCTTTCACACTTCAGTTTTTTGGCGTCAGTCACTTCCGACATAATGACGGATCGACGGATCCGTCACAATAGTTGAAAAAACGGATGTAACGGATCCGTTTTTTTGACGGCTCCGTTACTCGGGAGTTGTATATACTTTTTGGAGCATGCGCAATTGAAAAAAATTGAAAAAAACGGATTGGGGCGACGGATCCACCGAAATGACGGTCGCGACGGATCCGTCGCCAATAGGTGGCCATTCTATGAAATGACGGACGAGACGGATCCGTCGCGATCCGCCATTTCAACGCAGACAAAAAACGTTGCAATGACCGTCAATGTCTAGATGACGTCCGCCAAATTTTGACGGATCCGTCGCATGACGGATGGAACGGACGACCATCCGTCACAATCCGTCGCTAATTCAAGTCTATGGGGAAAAAAACGGATCCGTCGAAAAAAAAAACGGATCCGTTTTTTGAGGAAAATGGCGGATTTAGACTGACGCCAAACAACTGAAGTGTGAAAGAGGCCTTAGTGTTGCAGCTTCGGTGTTGAGGAGTGTATGCAATATACACTGCTCAAAAAAATAAAGGGAACACTTAAACAACAGACTATAACTCCAATTAAATCAAACTTCTGTGAAATCAAACTGTCCACTTACGAAGCAACAGTGTTTGACAATAAATTTCACATGCTGTTGTGCAAATGGAATAGACAACAGATGGAAATTATTGGTAATTATCAAGACACACTCAAAGGAGTGGTTCTGCAGGTGGGGACCACAGACCACATCTCAGTACCAATGCTTTCTGGCTGATGTTTTGGTCGCTTTGAAGGTTGGTTGTGCTTTCAAACTCGTGGTAGCATGAGACGGACTCTACAACCCACACAAGAGGCTCAGGTAGTCCCGCTCATCCAGGATGGCACATCAATGTGAGCTGTGGCAAGAAGGTTTGCTGTGTCAGTCAGCGTAAAGGCTGGAGGCGTGGCCAGGAGATGTGGAGTGGGCAACAACCCAGCAGCAGGACCGCTATCTCAGCCTTTGTGCAAGGAGGAACAGGAGGAGCACTGTCAGGGCCCTGCAAAATTACCTCCAGCAGGCCACAAATGTGCATGTATCTGCACAAACGGTTAGAAACCGACTCCAAGAGGATGGTCTGAGTGCCCAGCGTTCACAGATGGGGCTTTTGCTCACAGCCCAACACCGTGCAGGACGCTTGGCATTTGCCACAGAACACCAGGATTGGCAAATTAGCCACTGCCGCCCTGTGCTCTTCACAGATGAAAGCAGGTTCACACTGAGGACATGTGACAGACTTGACAGAGTCTGGAGACGCCGTGGAGAGCAATCTGATGCCTGCAACACCCTTCTGAATGACTGGTTTGGCAGTGGGGTCAGTAAGGGTATGTGTCCACGATCAGGATGGCCGGCGGTATCGTCGGAGTGGAAAACCCGCTCGGCGCTAAGCTCCGCCCCCTTCTGGGACGCGATTATGCCGGATGTGTTCACTGCACACATCCGGGATCATCGCACCCCTCGCATAGGGCCCTGTGTTATTCCTTGTGGCGGCGCAGCGTCGCCGCAAGGAACATGGACATGCTGCGATCTTAAAAGACGCGCAGCATGTCCGGAGTCGCAGGGCCGACGGATGCGTGTTTCCACGCATAGTGGACACGGGATTAAAAAAAAATCACCTCCACTATGCTGGAACATCTGGACCCTGCGTGTTTGACGCTGCGGCCCCACGCAGCGTCAAACACGCAGCGTTTCCTGAACGTGGACACGTACCCTAATGGTGTGGGGTGGCATTTATTTGGAGGGCCACACAGTTCTCCATGTGCTCACCAGAGGTAGCCTGACTGCCATTAGGTACGGAGATAAGATCCTCAGACCCCTTGTGAGACCATATGCTGGTGCTGTTGGCCCTGGGTTCCTCCTAATGCAGGACAATGCCAGACCTCATGTGGCTGGAGTGTGTCAGCAGTTCCTGCAAGATGAAGGCATTGAAGCTATGGACTGGCCTGCCCATTCACCACACCTGAATGCAATTGAAAACATCTGGGACATCATGTCTCGCACCATCCACCAATGTCAAGTTGCACCACAGACTTTCCAGGGGTTGGCGGATGCTTTAGTCCAGGTCTGGGAGGAGATCCCTCTGGAGACCATCCACCGCCTCATCAGGAGCATGCCCAGGTGTTGTAGGGAGGTCACACAGGCACGTGGAGGCCACACACACTACTGAGCATCATTTCCTTGTCTTGAGGCATTTCCAATGAAGTTGGATAAGCCTGTAACTTCATTTTCCACTTTGTTTTTGAGCATCATTCCAACTCCAGACCTCCGTGGGATATTAGTTGTGATTTACGTTGATAATTTTTAGGTTTTATTGTTCTGAACACATTCCACTATGTAATGAATAAAGATTTACAACTGGAATATTTCATTCAGTGATATCTAGGATGTGGGATTTTAGTGTTCCCTTTATTTTTTTGAGCAGTGTATATGCAGCAATAGGATTTCTCCATCCTAGGTGTATTACTTTACATTTATCTACATTAAATCTGATTTGCCAAGTGTTTGCCCATTCAGTCATCTCATTCAGATCGTTTTTTAAAATTGTAATATCAAGGTCCGATTTTAGTATCCTACACAGTGTGGTGTCGTCAGTAAAGACTGACACTTTTCTCTTAATCCCATCCACTAGGTAATTAATAAAGAGGTTAAAGAGAATCATTCCTAGCACAGATTTCTGGAGAACCCCACTGCTGACTATATCTCATTTAGAGAACGTACCATTTATGACAACTCTTTGTTTCCTGTCATTTAGCCAATTCCTTACCCATCTGCATATATAGGGTGGGCCATTTATATGGATACACCTAAATAAAATGGGAATGGTTGGTGATATCAACTTCCTGTTTGTGGCACAATGGTATATAGGAGGGGGAAAACTTTTCAAGATGGGTGGTGACCATGGTGGCCATTTTGAAGTCAGCCATTTTGGATCCAACTTCATTTTTTTCAATGGGAAGAGGGTTGGTCATGTGACACATCAAACTTATTGAAAATTTCACAAGAAAAACAATGGTGTGCTTGGTTTTAACAATACGTTATTCTTTCATGAGTTATTTACAAGTTTCTCTTTGTTTACAGCCATTGACATGTCACAGAGGTTAACACGTGAGGAGCGGATAGAAATTGTGTTGTCTGGTGAACGCAGTACCAGGATCATTGCAGCAGATTTCAATGCAAGACACCCTACGAGACCACCCATCTCCCATGCTACAGTTTGCAAACTGCTTGCCAAATTTCGTGAAACAGGTTCAGTGTTGGGTTTGCCAAAATGTGGACGCAAGAAAACTGTCACTAATGAAGAAACATCAGTGGCTGTCCAAGCTTCATTCTGCAAGGGCCCACAGCGTAGCACTCGCCGCATGTCACTGGAGAGTAGCATCAGTCGAACATCCCTTCTGCGGATATTAGCTACTCACAAATGGCACCCTTACAAAATCCAGCTCCTGCAGCATCTCAACGAGGATGACCCAGATCAGCACGCTGAATTTGCAGAATGGGCAAAACAAAAATTGGAACAGGGCCCTCAGTTTACACAGAACATTATGTTCAGTGATGAGGCAAACTTTTTTGTGAATGGTGAAGTTAACAAACAACCACTGCTATTGTTCTGACACTAACCCACAGTGGATAGATCCCTCCAAGACTATTGGAACACAAAAATTGATGGTATGGTGTGGTATAAGGGATACAAAGATAGTGGGGCCATTCTTCATCAATGGAAACCTCAATGCCACTGGATATTTTAAATTGCTACATGATGATGTGTTGCCCTCTTTATGCACTGAAGATGGCACGTTCCCCGAGTTGTTCCAGCAAGATGGTGCACCACCACATTATGGGTGTCAGTTCCCAGCATTCCTACATAGACAGTTTCCTGGAAAGTGGATTGGTCGTCGTGGGCCAGTTGAAGGGCCACCAAGGTCTCCCGATCTGACCCCCATAGACTTTTATCTTGGGTCATCTGAAGGCAATTGTCTATGTTGTGAAGATAGGAGATGTGCAGCATCTGAAACAACGGATACTGGAAGCCTGTGCTAGCATTCAGGCCAGCGGCTGATGTCAATACGCACGTCGCTGGCATATGACGTCACTGTCATGCGCCAGCGAATCCGCACCTCAAATGGTTGAAAAAGAGAACACAGCTGGACCGCTCCCAGGTAAGGAGAAACTTTTTCTTTTCACTGAAATCTGCAACATGGGGAGACAGGGTGAGAGGACATATAGGGGAGCAGGATCAAGACATGGGGCCAGTATGAGAGGACATATAGGGGAGCAGGATCAAGACATATGGGGCCAGTATGAGAGGACATATAGGGGAGCAGGATCAAGACATATGGGGCCAGTATGAGAGGACATATAGGGGAGCAGGATCAAGACATGGGGCCAGTACGAGAGGACATATCGGGGAGCAGGATCAAGACATAAGGTGCCAGTATGAGAGGACATATAGGGGAACAGGATCAAGACATGGGGCCAGTATGAGAGGACATATAGGGGAGCAGGATCAAGACATATGGGGCCAGTATGAGAGGACATATAGGGGAGCAGGATCAAGACATGGGGCCAGTATGAGAGGACATATCGGGGAGCAGGATCAAGACATATGGGGCCAGTATGAGAGGACATATAGGGGAGCAGGATCATGACATGGGGCCAGTATGAGAGGACATAGGGGAGCAGGATCAAGACATATGGGGCCAGTATGAGAGGACATATCGGGGAGCAGGATCAAGACATGGGGCCAGTATGAGAAGACATAGGGGAGCAAGATCAAGACATATGGGGCCAGTATGAGAGGACATAGGGGAGCAGGATCAAGACATATGGGGCCAGTATGAGAAGACATATAGGGGAGCAGGATCAAGACATGGGGCCAGTATGAGAGGACATATCGGGGAGCAGGATCAAGACATATGGGGCCAGTATGAGAGGACATAGGGGAGCAGGATCAAGACATATGGGGCCAGTATGAGAAGACATATAGGGGAGCAGGATCAAGACATGGGGCCAGTATGAGAGGACATATCGGGGAGCAGGATCAAGACATATGGGGCCAGTATGAGAGGACATATAGGGGAGCAGGATCAAGACATATGGGGCCAGTATAAGCAGACATATAGGGGAGCAGGATCAAGACATGGGGCCAGTATGAGAGGACATATAGGGGAGCAGGATCAAGACATAAGGTGCCAGTATGAGAGGACATATAGGGGAACAGGATCAAGACATGGGGCCAGTATGAGAGGACATATAGGGGAGCAGGATCAAGACCTGGTGCCAGTACGAGCGGACATATAGGGGAGCAGGATCAAGACATATGGGGCCAGTATGAGAGGACATGGGGAGCAGGATCAAGACCTGGTGCCAGTATGAGCGGACATATAGGGGAGCAGGATCAAGACATGGGGCCAGTATGAGAGGACATAGGGGAGCAGGATCAAGACCTGGTGCCAGTACGAGCGGACATATAGGGGAGCAGGATCAAGACATATGGGGCCAGTACGAGCGGACATATAGGGGAGCAGGATCAAGACATATGGGGCCAGTATAAGCAGACATATAGGGGAGCAGGATCAAGACATATGGGGCCAGTATAAGCAGACATATAGGGGAGCAGGATCAAGACATATGGGGCCAGTATGAGAGGACATATAGGGGAGCAGGATCAAGACATAAGGTGCCAGTATGAGAGGACATATAGGGGAACAGGATCAAGACATGGGGCCAGTATGAGAGGACATATAGGGGAGCAGGATCAAGACATATGGTGCCAGTATGAGAGGACATATAGGGAAGCAGGATCAAGACATATGGTGCCAGTATGAGCGGACATATAGGGGAGCAGGATCAAGACATATGGGGCCAGTATGAGAGGACATATAGGGGAGCAGGATCAAGACCTGGTGCCAGTACGAGCGGACATATAGGGGAGCAGGATCATGACATATGGGGCCAGTATGAGAGGACATAGGGGAGCAGGATCAAGACCTGGTGCCAGTATGAGCGGACATATAGGGGAGCAGGATCAAGACATATGGGGCCAGTATGAGAGGACATAGGGGAGCAGGATCAAGACCTGGTGCCAGTACGAGCGGACATATAGGGGAGCAGGATCAAGACATATGGGGCCAGTACGAGCGGACATATAGGGGAGCAGGATCAAGACATATGGGGCCAGTATGAGAGGACATATAGGGGAGCAGGATCAAGACATATGGGGCCAGTATAAGCAGACATATAGGGGAGCAGGATCAAGACATATGGGGCCAGTATGAGAGGACATATAGGGGAGCAGGATCAAGACATATGGGGCCAGTATAAGCAGACATATAGGGGAGCAGGATCAAGACATATGGGGCCAGTATGAGAGGACATATAGGGGAGCAGGATCAAGACATAAGGTGCCAGTATGAGAGGACATATAGGGGAACAGGATCAAGACATGGGGCCAGTATGAGAGGACATATAGGGGAGCAGGATCAAGACATATGGTGCCAGTATGAGAGGACATATAGGGGAGCAGGATCAAGACATATGGTGTCAGTATGAGCGGACATATAGGGGAGCAGGATCAAGACATGGGGCCAGTATGAGAGGACATAGGGGAGCAGGATCAAGACCTGGTGCCAGTACGAGTGGACATATAGGGGAGCAGGATCAAGACATATGGGGCCAGTACGAGCGGACATATAGGGGAGCAGGATCAAGACATATGGGGCCAGTATGAGAGGACATATAGGGAAGCAGGATCAAGACATGGGGCCAGTATAAGCAGACATATAGGGGAGCAGGATCAAGACATATGGGGCCAGTATGAGAGGACATATAGGGGAGCAGGATCAAGACATAAGGTGCCAGTATGAGAGGATATATAGGGGAACAGGATCAAGACATATGGGGCCAGTATGAGAGGACATATCGGGGAGCAGGATCAAGACCTGGTGCCAGTACGAGCGGACATATAGGGGAGCAGGATCAAGACATATGGGGCCAGTACGAGCGGACATATAGGGGAGCAGGATCAAGACATATGGGGCCAGTATGAGAGGACATATAGGGGAGCAGGATCAAGACATATGGGGCCAGTATAAGCAGACATATAGGGGAGCAGGATCAAGACATATGGGGCCAGTATGAGAGGACATATAGGGGAGCAGGATCAAGACATATGGGGCCAGTATAAGCAGACATATAGGGGAGCAGGATCAAGACATATGGGGCCAGTATGAGAGGACATATAGGGGAGCAGGATCAAGACATAAGGTGCCAGTATGAGAGGATATATAGGGGAACAGGATCAAGACATATGGGGCCAGTATGAGAGGACATATCGGGGAGCAGGATCAAGACCTGGTGCCAGTACGAGCGGACATATAGGGGAGCAGGATCAAGACATATGGGGCCAGTACGAGCGGACATATAGGGGAGCAGGATCAAGACATATGGGGCCAGTATGAGAGGACATATAGGGGAGCAGGATCAAGACATATGGGGCCAGTATAAGCAGACATATAGGGGAGCAGGATCAAGACATATGGGGCCAGTATGAGAGGACATATAGGGGAGCAGGATCAAGACATATGGGGCCAGTATAAGCAGACATATAGGGGAGCAGGATCAAGACATATGGGGCCAGTATGAGAGGACATATCGGGGAGCAGGATCAAGACCTGGTGCCAGTACGAGCGGACATATAGGGGAGCAGGATCAAGACATATGGGGCCAGTACGAGCGGACATATAGGGGAGCAGGATCAAGACATATGGGGCCAGTATGAGAGGACATATAGGGGAGCAGGATCAAGACATATGGGGCCAGTATAAGCAGACATATAGGGGAGCAGGATCAAGACATATGGGGCCAGTATGAGAGGACATATAGGGGAGCAGGATCAAGACATATGGGGCCAGTATAAGCAGACATATAGGGGAGCAGGATCAAGACATATGGGGCCAGTATGAGAGGACATATAGGGGAGCAGGATCAAGACATAAGGTGCCAGTATGAGAGGATATATAGGGGAACAGGATCAAGACATATGGGGCCAGTATGAGAGGACATATCGGGGAGCAGGATCAAGACCTGGTGCCAGTACGAGCGGACATATAGGGGAGCAGGATCAAGACATATGGGGCCAGTACGAGCGGACATATAGGGGAGCAGGATCAAGACATATGGGGCCAGTATGAGAGGACATATAGGGGAGCAGGATCAAGACATGGGGCCAGTATAAGCAGACATATAGGGGAGCAGGATCAAGACATATGGGGCCAGTATGAGAGGACATATAGGGGAGCAGGATCAAGACATATGGGGCCAGTATAAGCAGACATATAGGGGAGCAGGATCAAGACATATGGGGCCAGTATGAGAGGACATATAGGGGAGCAGGATCAAGACATAAGGTGCCAGTATGAGAGGACATATAGGGGAACAGGATCAAGACATGGGGCCAGTATGAGAGGACATATAGGGGAGCAGGATCAAGACATATGGTGCCAGTATGAGAGGACATATAGGGGAGCAGGATCAAGACATATGGTGTCAGTATGAGCGGACATATAGGGGAGCAGGATCAAGACATGGGGCCAGTATGAGAGGACATAGGGGAGCAGGATCAAGACCTGGTGCCAGTACGAGTGGACATATAGGGGAGCAGGATCAAGACATATGGGGCCAGTACGAGCGGACATATAGGGGAGCAGGATCAAGACATATGGGGCCAGTATGAGAGGACATATAGGGAAGCAGGATCAAGACATGGGGCCAGTATAAGCAGACATATAGGGGAGCAGGATCAAGACATATGGGGCCAGTATGAGAGGACATATAGGGGAGCAGGATCAAGACATAAGGTGCCAGTATGAGAGGATATATAGGGGAACAGGATCAAGACATATGGGGCCAGTATGAGAGGACATATCGGGGAGCAGGATCAAGACCTGGTGCCAGTACGAGCGGACATATAGGGGAGCAGGATCAAGACATATGGGGCCAGTACGAGCGGACATGTAGGGGAGCAGGATCAAGACATATGGGGCCAGTACGAGCGGACATATAGGGGAGCAGGATCAAGACATATGGGGCCAGTATGAGTGGACATATATGGAGCAGGATGGAGACCCAAGAATCTCACAGAACTAGAAGAATAGATGAAAATCCCTCAAGCAAGAATTGAAAGACTATTTTCTGGTTACAAAAAGCGTTTACAAGCTTTGATACTTGCAAAAGGGGGTGCATCTAGGTACTAACCACGCAGGGTGCCCAAACTTTGCATCCACCCATTTTCCTTTTGTATCTTTATTTTTCTCCCTTGTACAGTATAGCCCCAATAATTTCCACAGCATTTTACAGACATGATCATTACTTACTCTATTGGGGCTCACAATCTAGATTCCCTATCAGGACACCTTTGGAGTGTGGGAGGAACACATGCCAATACGGGGAGACCATACAAACTCTGCGCAGATGTTGTCCTTGGTTGGATGTAAAGCCATCCAACTACCATTTTAAAGGGAACCTGTCACCAGGATTTTCACTTATAAAAAAAAATAACTTTTACGATCATTTAAATGGGTTTCCTACAACACCTTTATATCCACAGAGGCGCCCCTGCGCACCTCTGAAAATGTGTTTTATACATGTTCCACTATGTATGTAAATTGTATAGTCTGGACCGATGGGCGAATCCAGATTGCCATCAGCGCCACATCGGTCCCTTCCAGCGCATCCTCTCCTATGAGGTTGGAAGTGGCAGACATCTCTATGTCATCCAGGTACTGCTCGAAGTCTCGCACCTGCGGGGTGGAATCAGGGATCTGCACGGGCGCTCCTCACTCTGCCCTACTGAACAGCCAGGGCACTGGTGCTTCACACTGCCAGTCTGATTCCACTGCGCCGGCACGAGACTTCGGGCACTGTGCGGATGATGCAAAGACGTTAGCCACTTCCATCCGGATAGAAGAGGTAGTGTTTGATTGTGATGTGGATTCGCCCATCAGACAGGACCACGCAATTTACATCCATACTTATGCTCGTAACCATGGATACCTAAGCTACTGCAATGCCCTGCACATGGGGCAAGCAGCATAGCGAATCAGAAGAACTATACGACATTACTAATTAGAGGTATTTACTAATATTGTTATTATCACACCTACTACGTGTTGTTAAACTGGAGACATTTGTGGCTAGTTTCTGCGCTGCTGTATGAAGTCCGATCAACACAATTTATGGATAAAAGATGATGGTTTATTCACTCATTCACTCAACGCGTTTCGTTGAGGTCTTCTTCCTCAGGAGATGCTATAACAACCCTTTTATCCATAAATTGTGTTGATCGGACTTCATACAGCAACGCAGAAACTAGCCACAAATGTCTCCAGTTTAGCACTATGACTTGGTCACCAGTTTGCCCAGTGGATCTGCGGGGGCTGTCAGCTCTGACGAGTTTCCACGCGCTAGTACAAAGATCTATCAGGTGAGTGCAGTCTGATTGGGCAGAATATTGTATCTATTGGATGAGGCTGGTTTCACACTTGCGTTTTGATCTGCAGCGTTTTAGCGCTAAAAAACGCATGCGTTTTTTTTCTATACTTAACATTAAAAACCGCATGCGTTTTTTAGCATGCGTTTTGACGTGTTTTCGGCAACGCATGCGTTTTTTGACACGTGCGTTCAGTTGCAGAAATGCAACCTGTAGTAATTTCTAGCGGCGTTTTTTTGCCGCAAAAAAATGCATGCGTTTATTCGAGGCAAAAAAATGTATTGCTGTCTATGTAAACGCATGCGTTTTTTTAGAAAAACACAAGAAAACCCTAACCCTAACCACAAGAAAAAACAAGAAAACCCTAACCCTAACCACAAGAAAAAACAAGAAAACCCTAACCCTAACCCTAGGGATCCTAACCCTAACCCTAGGGATCCTAACCCTAACCCTTAGGGTTAGGGTTAGGATCCTAACCCTTAGGGTTAGGGTTAGAGTTAGGGTTAGGATCCCTAGGGTTAGGGTTAGGGTTAGGATCCCTAGGGTTAGGGTTAGGATCCCTAGGGTTACTAGGGATCCTAACCCTAACCCTAGGGATCCTAACCCTAACCCTAGCTATTTCTGTTTATAGTGGGTTTTCTAGTTGATTTTGATGATTGGCAGCTGTCACACACTTCTCAGCATGCGTTTAAAAAACGCAAACGCAGGAAAAAACGCATGTAAACGCGGCAAAATGCCGCGTTTTTTCTGCATGCAAAAACGCATTCGTCTAAAAAACGCGGCGTTTTGCCGCGTTTACATGCGTTTTTTCACCACATGCGTTTTTTTTTTAAAACGCTGCAGATCAAAACGCAAGTGTGAAACCAGCCTAAGGCTATGTTCACACGATGCGGTTTTTGCTGCGGATCCGCAGCGGAATTGCAGCTGCGGATCCGCAGCAGTTTTCCATGCAGGGTACAGTACAATGTTACCCTATGGAAAACAAAATCCGCTGTGCCGACGATCCTTTTTTTTGCCGGCAAATCCGCGCATATTTGCCTGCAGAAAAAAGAAGTACCATGTCAATTCTTTCTGCGGATTCCGCTGCGGGTTTCCAACAGCACCAATAGGAAACTGCAGTTGGAAACCCGCAGTGGAATCCGCAGTAGAAAAAGGACACAAAACCGCAGAGAGAAGCACCGCCGTTTTTCACTGCGGATTTTCCCGAAAAAGGACCGGAAAAATCCGCAGTGAAAAAAGGATCGTGTGAACGTAGCCTAAGACCCTACTCGCGCTCCTCTCTCCTGTAGTATGTTTATGACCTACTACCTGTTGGGAGAGGATCTCAGAGATGGGAATTCTAAATTATCAGAGAAAAAACGACATTGTAATGTCAGCGAGAAAAGGCTTGTCTCCTCCGCGCCAGCAGATGGAGCAGTTTCCTACTCTTCAGCTCCCAGCCTGTCATCTAGGAAGGCACAAAGCATAGTAATAATTACACAGAGCAAGGCAGTGAGTGTCAGACTTGTCAGTGCAGACTCCGCGGAGAGCTGACAGCGCCGGGAACATGAGCTCTCCCCAGGATCCGGTGGTGATTGTGGCAGCGGTCCGCACCCCTATAGGTAATGCTCGGAGTCCCACCATAGTCACATACTCCTCATAGTATTGGTTTAACTCTTTCCTTTTCAGAGTGCACAGAGCACAGCCTCGCCAGGAAGCATTATGGCCAGTGCTGCTGGGATGGGGGCAGGGGCCGCTCCGGGGGTCGCTCTGTAGCCTGTCATGTTTGCCGCTGACAGGTGGTTTGTGTTGGGGGCTCCGCCATTACTGACTGCACACACTCCTATCATTTCTGTGGCTCGGTGTTGGATGCTGCGCTGCCTGTACTGGCTATACATGGCGCGCCGTGTCTCCCGGCCCGAGGCAGTGCGCGCTGCGGCTGTAGTCCCCTGCATGCCCTGTACGAGGGGGGCGCTGTGGCCCCTGCATGCCCTGTACGAGGGGGGCGCTGTAGTCCCCTGCAAGCCCTGTACGAGGGCGGCGCTGTGGTCCCTGCATGCCCTGTACGAGGGCGGCGCTGTGGCCCCTGCATGCCCTGTACGAGGGCGGCGCTGTGGCCCCTGCATGCCCTGTACGAGGGGGGCGGCGCTGTGGCCCCTGCATGCCCTGTACGAGGGGGGCGGCGCTGTGGCCCCTGCATGCCCTGTACGAGGGGGGCGGCGCTGTGGCCCCTGCATGCCCTGTACGAGGGGGGCGGCGCTGTGGCCCCTGCATGCCCTGTACGAGGGGGGCGGCGCTGTGGCCCCTGCATGCCCTGTACGAGGGGGGCGGCGCTGTGGCCCCTGCATGCCCTGTACGAGGGGGGCGGCGCTGTGGCCCCTGCATGCCCTGTACGAGGGGGGCGCTGTGGCCCCTGCATGCCCTGTACGAGGGGGGCGGCGCTGTGGCCCCTGCATGCCCTGTACGAGGGGGGCGGCGCTGTGGCCCCTGCATGCCCTGTACGAGGGGGGCGGCGCTGTGGCCCCTGCATGCCCTGTACGAGGGGGGCGGCGCTGTGGCCCCTGCATGCCCTGTACGAGGGGGGCGGCGCTGTGGCCCCTGCATGCCCTGTACGAGGGGGGCGGCGCTGTGGCCCCTGCATGCCCTGTACGAGGGGGGCGGCGCTGTGGCCCCTGCATGCCCTGTACGAGGGGGGCGGCGCTGTGGCCCCTGCATGCCCTGTACGAGGGGGGCGGCGCTGTGGCCCCTGCATGCCCTGTACGAGGGGGGCGGCGCTGTGGCCCCTGCATGCCCTGTACGAGGGGGGCGGCGCTGTGGCCCCTGCATGCCCTGTACGAGGGGGGCGGCGCTGTGGCCCCTGCATGCCCTGTACGAGGGGGGCGGCGCTGTGGCCCCTGCATGCCCTGTACGAGGGGGGCGGCGCTGTGGCCCCTGCATGCCCTGTACGAGGGGGGCGGCGCTGTGGCCCCTGCATGCCCTGTACGAGGGGGGCGCTGTGGCCCCTACACATGGCGCAGAGTCTGTGACCAGCTCAGGCATAGTCATTCTTTAGTCATGAAACGAACGGAGGAGCCAAAACTGGAGTCAGTCAGCTTTCCTAATCCTTGCTGCTGACTGGCTGTTTGGCGTAGACCCATGTGTGCTTGTGACTACGTGATTGGCCGGGGCTCGGATCAGATGTCTCGCTGTGTCCTGATTGGCTGTGGCTGTAGGACCATCGCTGACGCCTGTTCTGTCAGTGGCCGAGCGCCTGCCTGTGTCACTCCGCTGATAGCGCGGGGCTGGAGGCTGCGGGCCGGGGGCCAATCCGTGCTCCAATGTTTACTGACTAACCTTCGGTCAGTGACGTCATATGTCGGGTGACGGGAGTCCGCGGGCGCTGAGGCCATATGGCCGGGAGAATGGAGTATAAATGTTTAACTTTTTTTTTTTTTTTTTTGTTACCAGAAAGGACCACGAGATATATGTTACATGTTCCCCTTTCTGTGACAATTATTTTTATACACCAGACGTTTCTTTCTCCAGAGTCAGGGCTAGTAACAGGAGTTTGGTTTGGAAACTGCTTTTTTTTTTTAATTCATGTTTTGTTTTTCCTGCTTTTTATTTATATTTCATATTTTACATATTGTCCCCCACATAAGATCATACAAGACCTTTTGAAGGAGGGTATTTCAACATTTGTGTTTTTTTTTTTTTTACCCTGATTTTTCCTTTAAAGGGAACCTGTCAGCAGGATTGTGCTCAGTAACCTACACACAGTGTCAGGTCGGCGCCGTTCTACTGATTACAGTGATACCTTGGGTGATGAAATCCGTCTTGTGGTTGTTTAATCCTTATTTTCAGTTTTTAGTTAATGATATGCTCGTGCTCCGGGGTGGGCTGTGGGGGGATGGGGGTCTTCATCATAGAATGTTAGAGTTGGGAGGGACCTCCTGGGTCATCATTAGTGATGAGCGAATATACTCGTTGCTTGGGTTTTCCCTACCACCAGGGGCGTAACTACCGCGGTCGCAGCGGTCGCCATTGCGACCGGGCCCCGCAGGTCAGGGGCCCCGGGCCGGCAGGTCTGAGCAGGGCCAGGCTGGCCATCGGGCACTTCTGGCAAATGCCAGAAGAGCCGATGCCAGTAGTGGGCCGCTGCACTGTTCCTCCCCCGGAACCCCCCCAGTGCCGCCGCCGCATTTAACTATACCGGCGTCTATGACACCGGTATAGTTCAATGCAATGATGGGAGGAGAGAGCGTCACCTGACGCTCCCTCTCCCATCATTCCCCGCTCTGCCTCTGACAGTACACTGCGGGTGCGCAATGACGTCATATAATCGCGCACCTGCAGTGTCCTGGGCAGACTGCAGCCGCCAGGAGCAGCGCGGGCAAAAGGAAAGGTGAGGAGAGTTTTTTTTTTTTTTTTTCTTTTTAACCGGACTGTGGGGCCATTATCGGGGGGGGGGGGGATGAGATGAGATGAGATGTGGGCTGTGCTGTATATACCCCTGTGGGGGCTGTGCTGTATATATCCCTGTGCGGGCTCTGCTGTATATACCCCTGTGGGGGCTGTGCTGTATATATCCCTGTGCGGGCTCTGCTGTATATATCCCTGTGCGGGCTCTGCTGTATATACCACTGTGCGGGCTCTGCTGTATATACCACTGTGCGGGCTCTGCTGTATATACCACTGTGCGGGCTCTGCTGTATATAACACTGTGCGGGCTGTGCTCTATATACCACTGTGCGGGCTCTGCTGTATATAACACTGTGCGGGCTGTGCTGTATATACCACTGTGCGGGCTGTGCTCTATATACCACTGTGCGGGCTCTGCTGTATATAACACTGTGCGGGCTGTGCTGTATATACCACTGTGC
The DNA here is from genome assembly GCF_051348905.1 of Ranitomeya variabilis. NCBI lineage: Eukaryota > Metazoa > Chordata > Amphibia > Anura > Dendrobatidae > Ranitomeya > Ranitomeya variabilis. The sequence continues at coordinate 162,065,146 of NC_135233.1, forward strand.
GGTCTCTGCTGGATATACCACTGTGCGGTCTGTGCTGGATATACCACTGTGCGGTCTGTGCTGGATATACCACTGTGCGGTCTGTGCTGGATATACCACTGTGCGGTCTGTGCTGGATATACCACTGTGCGGGCTCTGCTGTATATACCACTGTGCGGGCTCTGCTGTATATAACACTGTGCGGGCTGTGCTCTATATACCACTGTGCGGGCTCTGCTGTATATACCACTGTGCGGGCTGTGCTGTATATACCACTGTGCGGTCTGTGCTGGATATACCACTGTGCGGTCTGTGCTGGATATACCACTGTGCGGTCTGTGCTGGATATACCACTGTGCGGTCTGTGCTGGATATACCACTGTGCGGTCTGTGCTGGATATACCACTGTGCGGTCTGTGCTGGATATACCACTGTGCGGTCTGTGCTGGATATACCACTGTGCGGTCTGTGCTGGATATACCACTGTGCGGGCTGTGCTGGATATACCACTGTGCGGGCTGTGCTGGATATACCACTGTGCGGTCTGTGCTGGATATACCACTGTGCGGTCTGTGCTGGATATACCACTGTGCGGTCTGTGCTGGATATACCACTGTGCGGTCTGTGCTGGATATACCACTGTGCGGTCTGTGCTGGATATACCACTGTGAGGGCTGTGCTGGATATACCACTGTGCGGTCTGTGCTGGATATACCACTGTGCGGTCTGTGCTGGATATACCACTGTGCGGTCTGTGCTGGATATACCACTGTGCGGTCTGTGCTGGATATACCACTGTGCGGTCTGTGCTGGATATACCACTGTGCGGTCTGTGCTGGATATACCACTGTGCGGTCTGTGCTGGATATACCACTGTGCGGTCTGTGCTGGATATACCACTGTGCGGTCTGTGCTGGATATACCACTGTGCGGTCTGTGCTGGATATACCACTGTGCGGTCTGTGCTGGATATACCACTGTGCGGTCTGTGCTGGATATACCACTGTGCGGTCTGTGCTGGATATACCACTGTGCGGGCTGTGCTGGATATACCACTGTGCGGGCTGTGCTGGATATACCACTGTGCGGGCTGTGCTGGCACCCAACACCATGTTGCAGTGCAGGAGATTCCTGCAACAGTCCGAGGCGTATCTAGGGGAAGCGGGGCGGGGGAAGGTGGGGGGGTTGCGGGGGCGGGGGAAGGTGGGGGGGTAGGGGGGGGGCCCCATTTGGAAGTTCGCACCGGGGCCCATAACTTTGTAGTTACGCCACTGCCTACCACGCTCGGGTGATCTTCGAGTATTTGTAAGTGCTCAGAGATTTAGTTTTTGTTGTTGCAGCTGCATGATGTACAGCTGCTAGCCAGCCTGAGTACATGTGGGGGTTGCTAGGGAATCCCCACATGTATTCAAGCTGTCTATTAGCTGTAAATCTTGCAGCTGAGGCAACAAAAACTAAATCTCCGAGCAGTCACAAATACTCGGAGATCACCCCAGCGTGCTAGGGAAAACCCGACCAACGAGTACACTCGCTCATCACTAGTCCTCATGTCCAGCCCCCTGCACAATACAGGGATTCACTAAATCATCCCAATGTCTGTCCCACCTCTGTTTGAAGACTTCCATTGGAGGAGAACTCACCACCTCTCGTGGCAGCCTGTTCCACTTATTGATCACATTCACTGTCAAAAAGTTTTTTCTAATATCTAATCTGTGTCTCCTCCCATTCAGTTTCATCCCATTGCTTCTAGTCTTCCCTTGTGCAAATGAGAATAATGATGATCCCTCTACAGTGTGACAGCCCTACAGATATTTTTTAAGGCAGCTATTAAGTCTCCTCTGTCTTCTTTTGTGCAAGCTAAACATTCCCAAATCCTGTAATCGTGTACAATTTTTTACTAAATGTTGAACACTGGGTAAAACATTTACTGAAGAAGACGTGGGTGTATGAGTGAACCGCAATCTCATCTTCACTGACCAGTGCCAGGCAACTTCTGCCAAAGCTATTAAAATAATGGGATGCATTAAGAAAGGCATAGATGCTCATGAGGAGAACATAATTTTACCTCTATACAAGTCACTAGTGCAACCACACTTAGAATACTGTGCACAGTTCTGGTCTCCGGTGTATAAGAAAGACATAGCTGAACTGGAGCGGGTGCAGAGAAGAGCGACCAAGGTTATTAGAGGACTGAGGGGTCTGCAATACCAAGATAGGTTATTACACTTGGGGCTATTTAGTTTGGAAAAACGAAGGCTAAGGGGTGATCTTATTACAAAGCACAAATATATCAGGGGCCAGTACAGAGATCTATCTGATGATCTTTTTACACCTAGGCATGCAAGAACTAGAGGAAAGAAGGTTTAATTATCACGGGCAGAGATTCTTTACAGTAAGAGCAGTGAGACTTTGGAACTCCTCTTCCACATTATGTGGTGATGGCTGATTTGCTACTAAAGTACAAAGAGGGCCTGGATGCTTTTCTTGAGAATTATAGTATTACAGGTTCTGGGTATTAGATTCTGTGACTGGTGTTGATCCAGGGAACTAGTCTAAATACAACCTAAGAGCAAAAATGTGCCTGTGTGAATGGCTTGTTTCCAGCTGTGTGGGGATGGGGTACCCCAAACTCAACTCGAATAGACATATTTAGTTTTAGGTGAGTTAGTGAAACATTCTTTTACTGGATGAATAATCATAGAATTATTTATTGCTAATAACTGAAGGTGGTTTTTTTTTTTGTTTGTTTGTTTTTCATCTATAGGTACATTTAATGGAGCCCTGTCAACACTGCCTGTACATGCCCTGGGGACAGTTGTGATCAGAGAAGCTCTGAAGAGAGCAAATCTTAAGTCAGATGAGATCTCCGAAGTAATATTCGGCCATGTTTTAACTTCAGGTATGTGGATGCATATTGATTATTTTACATATAATTGGTCACTCCCTCCATCGAGACATTTCCAGCCTTAAGCAGAATGAGAATTAGTGTTCCTACCCCTGGTCATATTACTGATCCATATTGTACAAGTCTGTATTGCAGCAGACAATTTCTAGGGGCATACTGAGGTCAACCCCATATTATTATCCATAATATGGTTCCACAGGATCAGTCCGTATGATATAGCCGCCTACATACAGTCAGTTGTGTGAAAGTGTTTGCCACCTTCTTAATTTCCTATTCTTTTGCATGTTTGTCACGCTTAAATGTTTCAGATCACCAAACAAATTTAAATATTCGACACTGATAACACAAACACAAAATGCAGTTTTTAAATGAAGGGATCTATACAGGAAAAAGCAAAATCTAAACCTACAGGGCCCTGTGTGAAAGAGTGAGTGCCCTTCAAGTCTAATAATTGGTTGGGTCACCCTTAGGAGCAATAATTGCCAGCAAGCATTTTTTGATAACTGGCAAGGAGTCTTTTACAACACTCTGGAGGAATTTCTCCAGTCACCTTCCACGACAGCAGTATTGGAGGATGTCTCCCTGCCCTAATGGGGGACAGGAAACAGAAGAGGTTAAATACCCTCCCCTTCCTGCAACCACCAGTGTTTTTCCTGTCTCCTATGGGGCATGAAGAGGTCCGGGATAGTGTTGTCGTGGCCGGCGATCGGGAGCACTTCTTACCCTTTTATGCCTGGCAGCCGAGGCCGGGGCTCCGCTCTCCTCCTCAGCTGGCTGCTCCCGTCTCCACAGCTCTTGTGCGACTTGGGAACTCCTTTCCTGCACCTCCTCGTGAGGTAAAGCAGGGCGGTGACGTGCGGCCGGGGTCCTCCTGTCGCTCCTCGGCATCTTCCTCCCGCTTTGCTGCTGGATCCAGCGTTGCGCGTCCACCGGAAGTGACGTTGGCCCGAACTTCCGGTTTGTTCCTGTGCGTTTCACGCTGGAGCGCACACGCTCATTGGCTGGCGTTTTCCAGAGCAGGCAGTAATTGGGGCGTCCTCTTTGGAGTTCCCCCCCTTCTGACAACAGGGAGGAAGAGCACTCAACTAACACTGGGATCTCGATCTTTTAAAAGCCTGGTCTGCCTCCAGGTAAGGCCCATTTGTCTGTGTTCCTTTGTGACTGTGACGGACTGACCTATGGACTGCGACAAACCCTTACACTCTGCTTCTGCAGAGCCCAGCATTCACCGTCCTACTGTAAGTAGCGGATGTGGTCCCTTAATGTCCAGGGTATAACCTTATGGTGACTTAGTTCACCTTTCTCTCTCTCTTTTAGGGAGACAAGGTCCCTGCCCCTAAAAAGGATAAGGTGCCCAGCCGCAGGTGTGGTATATGTGCCTCCAGACTTCCTTCTGCATATAAGAAGGAACTGTCAGCCTTGCACGGACGACGTATTACGTACCGAACAGCCCTCTCTCCTGGACAGCATAAAGACAGTCATAAAACAAGAGGTTCAATCCTCTGACTACTTTCCCAGACCCTGATACCACAACCACCTCCTCCTAAGAAAAGGAAAATGGCTCCTGTGGAATTGGACTCTGACTCGGGCGAGATCCGTACCTCTGGTTCGAAGGACATTGGGAGAATGAGGGTTCCACTCACACTCCCGTAAAAAACAAAAACTAAAAAAAAAACCTTTTTTGTTCCGATGATATGGAAGAGCTGATTAGTATGGTGAAAGGCACCATGGGGGTGGAGGAGGAGGAAGTGAAACAGTCCGTACAGGATGAAATGTGCGGGAACCTAGGGACCAAAAAGGGTTTCCCATACACGGAAATATTGAGAACCTTATCCTTCATGAGTGGGGCCTCCCTGGAATAGGTCTTAGTGTCCCTTCAGAGTTAAGAAACCGCTTCCCGCTGGAAGGGAATTGTTCCTTATGGGAGATCCCCAAGGTAGATGTGCAGGTGTCCAGGGTCTCTAAAAGGATGGCTCTTCCTTTCGAAGACTCTTCCCAGCTCAAGGATCCCATGTGTCGTAGAATCGAGAGCTTGTTAAGGGAATCCTGGGACACCTCCACTAATCTACTAAAAATGAATGTGGCCTCTACGTGCGTTGCCAGGTCTGTACTCCGCTGGCTTAACATGTTAGAAAATCACCTCACCCAGGCTTCTAGGGAGGAGATACTGGACTCTCTTCCCCTACTCCAGAAAGCAACGGGATTCCTGGCGGATGCCTCGGCTGAGTCCATCCGTGTACCAGCAAGATCAGCAGTCCTCTCCAATTCATCCAGGAGAGCACTATGGCATAAGTCATGAGGGGGTGACCATACCTCTAAAACTAAGCTCCCTTTCAGGGAGGGACTATGTATTTGGCCATGCCCTTGCCGAAATTTTAGACAAGGCTACGGAAAAAAAATAAATCTCTTCCAGAGCAGAAGAGCTCTAGGAAACTGTTTTTCATCTCTCCCATGACCAATCTTCCCAGAGAGAGTACAAGGGGAAAGGTAAGAGGACAGTGCAGCTACCCAAAAGGGGGTAAGGACAGAAATATCCTTGTCCCCCAACATCAGCAGACTCCTGATAAACAATGACTGCGCTCCTGTCAGGGGTCGACTCTCGGATTTTCTCGCCCAGTGGCAAAACATCTCCACAAACCTCCACAGTAGACCTGAGGGATGCCTATTATCATGTGCTTCGAGTGTTTTCCAAGATTATGGTGGAGGCGGTGACCTTTTATCCGACAACAAGGGATTTCCATCATCTCACGTTTAGACAACTTTCTCATTGTCGCTCCATCCATCCCTCGTCTGAACCGCGATGTGACGAAAGTCCTGGAAGTTTTGGAATCCCTGGGGTAGATCCCGGATTTGGAAAAATCGAATCTCCATCCTTCACCAAGGGAGAAATTCCTGGGAGTTCTACTGGACTCGGCGATAGGAACGTCCTTTTTTCCCAGAGAGTGTCAGCTCAACCTCATCCACAGGATCTCCAGATTCAGAGACCAGAAGACACCAACCTTAAAAGACTCAATGTCAATTCTGGGATCACTGACGTCGTGCATTCAAGCAGTCTCATGGGCTTAGGCCTATACAAGAGTCCTTCAGTCCCATGTCCTGCTGTACTCAAGAAAATGCCAAAATGCACTAAACAGTAAAATTCCCCTTCTCGGTCATGTGAAATCCTCTCTTATGGGGGCTATACCACCGAAATCTCCAGCGGGGAGTAAGCTGGGATCAACTTCCTCTGAGGATACTCGCGTCAGACGCCAGTCAGAGAGGCTGGGGCACTGTGGTGGAAGTGTCTCACTTCCAGGGTTTATGGCCCCCACACATCAGGTCCAGCAGCTCGAAGATGAGAGAGCTGAAAGCGGTAGAGGAGGCGCTAAAAGCTGCATCTCTCCTCATCCAAGGATACCATGTACATGTCTTTTCAGACGATATGACCACAGTGGCCTATCTCCGGCACCAGGGAGGCACAAAATTCGCCAACCTGAAATAGACCTCTGCAAGGATTTTTTTTCGGGGCAGAAAAACATCTGTTGTCCATAACAGCAGTACATCTGAAGGGATTGGACAATACTCAAGCAGATTTTCTCAACAGAAAGGATGTTCACCTGGGACAATGGTGCCTAATCCAGGAGGTAGTCTTGTCCCTGGTATCAAAATGGGGGAGTCCCGAGGTGGACCTGTTCGCCAATGGTCAAACAGAAGGGCAAGAACATACTTCTCCCTCAGGCCCAAGAACGGTGCACAGGGGATAGATGCCTTTTCACATCCTTGGAAATTGAACCTGGCATATGCCTTCCCACCAATTCCATTGCTAGCAAGGATGCTACAAAAAATCCGATCAGATCGAGTCACCACGATTCTGATTGTGTCCATGTGGCCAGCAAGAATCTGGTAAGGCGCATTGGTGGATATGGCTCAGAAAGGTCCACTTCCTCTGCCCCAGGAGGTCAATCTTCTTGAACAAGGTCCCCTATTACACCCGGGTTTACAGATTGAACCTTGCGGCCTGGTTACTGAAGCCAAAATTCTAAAAGCCAGGCGCCTTTCAGATGGGGTAATACAAACTCTCCAAAAGAGTAGGAAACCAGTAACCAGGGTTCCCTGAGGAAGAAGGACGCGATCCTTCGAAACGCGTTGGTTACGTTTTTTGGCTCCAGCGAGGATCCTTAGCCTGGTGACGTCACATGCTGCTAGCGGCCGCTCCTCCTCCCCGCTTCTTCTTTCCTAGCATCCAGCGGCGCCGCTAGCCGGGGCGTCTCTGGCTCTGCACGGCTCTGTGCACTCACTACATGCACCTTTTGAGGGAGAAATCAGTAGCGCACCACTTGCGCTTTGGATAAGGTCTTCAGGACCCTAAACCGGATCTATCTGTAACCAAGTAGGTTTACTATGACTTCTTCATAAGCCTATGTGATATTGATAGCAGCATTAAGGGCACAGCCACTATTTGCGGTTAATTGGGATAACCACCATACTAATCGATGGCAACACTTATTTGCATTCACAGTCAGTGACTCGGTATACTTTATTCACAATTGATTTTAACGCTATCTATGCAAGCACAGTAGCAGTTTTTAACATCAGCATCGTTTAAGAGAATTTCTAGGAAGTTATGACCTAGCAGCCTTTATTGGATTATATTATCACAAGGGCCAGGGACAATTAATATTAGGCCATTATTTTTAGCGCGGTACCATATTGTTCCTTTAAAGTTTGGAAACTGTTTTCATCCTGGTGTTTCCCGAACACACCTGACCCTTTCCATCCTAATATTACACAAATTTTAGGGTTTAGACTTGGGAGTCACGCCTAGTACACTAAAAGTACAGGTCTCGGCTCTTGGTTCCTTTTCGATCAGGATTCAGCTGCCCATTGCTGGATTAAACGCTTCATGACCTTTGCGGCTAGGATTCATCCTAGACTTCATAGCTAAGTTCCCCCTTGGGACTAGAATCTGGTTCTTAATAGTTTAACACAGGATCCGTTCGATCCTTTCTCATCTTTGGATATAAAAAAAACCTGACCCTTAAAACTGTTTCCAGAGGTTAGGATGTCGTGCTACCCTCATTCTGTCCAAATCCCTTTAATGCAAAGGAGGAAGCCTTCCGCACCCTGGATGTTCGCAGGGTGGTACTCTTTTACCTGCAGCAAACTGAAAGCTGGAGGATTGACCAGAACTTATTTATCCAGTTCTTAGGACGGAATAAGGGCAAAAAGGCAGGCTAAGAGAACGATTGCTAACTGTATCGAGCAAGCCATCTGCCAAGCATATACATCACAGAATTTTTCACCTCCTGTATCACTGAAAGCCCACTTAACTCGTTCTGTATCAACATCAGGGGCAGAAAGAGGGAACGCATCCTCCGAGTAGATATGCAGAGTCGACACCTGGTCGTCGGTCCATACATTCACCAGGCACTACAGACTATTTTTCAATTGGGTCTTATCATTTGGCAGACGAGTTCTGCAGGCTGTTGTCCCTCCCTAATAAATTAGTCGTTGGTATTACTCCGATACTGCTGTCATGGAAGGTGACTGGAGAAAATAGAATTAGACTTACCGGTTATTCGTTTTCTAGGAACCTTCCACGACAGCACCAATTTCCTTCCCTATCTGATATTTTTATTGGATGATTCCTGCACTTGAGTGGTAACTATACATGCTGTGCCCAAAAAAACTACTGGTGGTAGCAGGAAGGGGAGGGTATTTAACCTCTTGTTTCCTGTCCCCCATTAGGGCGGGGAGACATCCTCCAATACTGCTGTCATGAAAGGTTCCTAGAAACCGAATTACTGGTAAGTCTAATTCTATTTTTGGCCCACTCCTCTTTGCAGATTTGTAGTAATTCAGCCACACTGGAGGGTTTCCAGCATCACCTGGCCTTAACCCTGCTGTTCTGTTTAGATTTCACATACACTTGTACTGTTCCCAAATAAAGTAAACAAAAATTAAAAAAAAAAAAAATTCCCACAGAGTACCCCCCTAATGACGAAAATTCAGGGAGCCTCAAGTCTCAGAATCACACGCTGAATTTTTATAACATTATAGAATTTCAAAAACGGTCATTTTTGACCTAACCGAACAGCAGGGTTAATGTAATGCCATAGCATCTTCATCGACTTAAGATCAGGACTTTGATTAGGCCACTCACGTCTTAATGTTGTTTTCCTTAAACCATTCAGAGGTGGATTTGCTCGTGTGTTTTGGATCATTGTCCATTATCATTCCTTTTTTGAAATGCTGTTACTTCTATTTCAGCTTTAATGGGACATAGACCTTCCAAAATGTCCAGCACTTGTTTCATCAGTCTACAGATTAATTTCCCAAGTCTTGAGGATCATCAAGATGTTTTTAGGCAAAACTGAGGCAAGCCTTTGTGTTCTTACTGCTCAGCAGTGGTTTTGTCTTGCAACTCTGCCTTGCAGGCCATTTTTGCCCAGTCTAGTTTCTTATGGTGGAGTCTTGAACACTGACCTTAACTGAGGCAAGTGTGGTCTGCAGAGCTTTGGATGTTGTTATGGGGTTTTTTGTGACCTCCTGTATGAGCCATCGCTGCTCTCTTGAGGTAGTTTTGGTCAGCTGCCCACTCCTCCACTCACCACTGTTCCATGTTTTTGACATTTGTGGATAATGGCTCTCATTATGGTTTGCTGAAGTCTCAAAGGTTTAGAAATGGTTTTATAACATTTTCCAGCCTCAATTACCTTGTTTCTCATTTGATACAGGATTTCTTTGGATCGCAGCATGATATCTAGCTTATGAGGATCTTTTCAGCTACTTCACTTTGTCAGGCAGGTCCTATTTAAGTGATTTCTCGATTGAGAACAAGTGTGGCAGTAATCGGGCCCACGTGTGGCTAGGGAATTTGAACCACTCTTCCCAAAGATGTGATGAACCACAGTTAACTTATGTTTTAAGGGCATAGGGGGCAATCACTCTTTCACACAAGGCCCTGTAGGTTTGGATTTCGTTTTCACTTGATAACAAAGACCTTTATTGAAAAACTACATTTTGTGTTTACTTGTGTTATCTTTCTCTAATATTTACATTTGTTTGATCTGAAACATTTACTTGTGACCAACATGCAAAAGACTAGAAATCCGGAAGGTGGTAAACACTTTTTTTCACATAACTGTGTGAATATTTATATATAATATATACATATATATTTTAGGTACTGGACAAAACCCTACTCGTCAAGCCAGTGTGGGTGCTGGAATTCCCTACTCTATTCCAGCGTGGAGTTGCCAAATGATCTGTGGGTCTGGCTTAAAGTCTGTTAGCCTTGGAGCTCAAGCTATAATAACTGGGGAATCTGGTATAGTGGTGGCCGGTGGTATGGAGAATATGAGTCAGGTAAGAATATGTATGGCGTGCAGAGAAAATGTTCACATTATTCTAGATATTTAAAAGTATAAGGATATTTTGACCATTTGTTGGTGTAATGTTTCAGCTTTATGCTTTTGTCCAAATATGGATGTATGAGCATGAAATGACTTTTGAATCGACATCCGTGTAGTCCTGATGTGGTCAAACAGACCTACATGAATTCAGAGTCTGTGGAGTAGTGACCAGTATATTACAACTGCAAGCTGCCATCAAAATCTGTTTTTCAACTGACTTCCAAATTGGTATAGGGGAAAAAGGCTTTCCTCATGATTGATATTTTCACTCATGTCACCCGGTCATTCATTAATTTAAAGCAATATTCCAGTTTTTGGTTTTTTTTTTATATTTTGTTGGCGTATGCGGGAATCTCACTGTGCGTGGGTGACATCAGAGTGCAGTCTGCTGTTTCACACGCACTCATAGACTTGTATAGGTGCATGCAATCTGATTCTCGTTCTCACAGAATGCTGCAATTGTTTTCACATGCTGAATCGGCATGAAACCATCTCAGATGTGAGCTGGCCTATAGGTTAACATTTGGACGAGTGCAAAGCAAAAATTGTATATCTGATTGCACTCATGTATTTACATATCAAGTGGGAGTGATCCCATATACTTATCAGCCGCTGTCATCAGCGCTGCTCCGGTCCCGCGGCGCCATCCTGTGACCCAACTTTTAACTGACTGGAAGTCAGATGTAAGGCCATGTGCACACGTTCAGTATTTTTTGCGGTTTTTTTCGCGAAAAAAAAGCTTACATATGCCTCCCATTATTTACAGTGTATTCCGCATTTCTTGTGCAAATGTTGCATTTTTTTCCGCGAAAGAATCGCATCGCGAAAAAAAAAGCAACATGTTCATTAAATTTGCGGAATTGTGGGGATTCCGCACACCTAGGAATGCATTGATCTGCTTACTTCCCGCACGGGGCTGTGCCCACCATGCGGGAAGTAAGCGGATCATGTGCGGTTGGACCCAGGGTGGAGGAGAGGAGACTCTCCTCCACGAACTGGGCACCATATAATTGGTAAAAAAAAAATTAAAAAAAAAAATAGTCATATACTCACCTTCGATGGCCCCCAGAGTCTTCCCACCTTTCAGGTGCACGCTGTCGCTTCCGTTCCTATAGATGGTGTGTGTGTGTGTGTGTGTGTGTGTGTGTGTGTGAAGGAGCTGTGATGACGTCGCGGTCATATGACCGCGGTCACGTGACTGTGACGTCATCGAAGGTCCTGCACACACTATCTATAGGAACGGACCCGCTGAGGAGATCGGGTGTCTGCAGAGGGTGAGTATTACCATTTTTTTTTTATTTTTTAATTATTTCTAACATGATATCTTTTTACTATTGATGCTGCATAAGCAGCATCTATAGTAAAAAGTTGGTCACACTTGTCAAACACTATGTTTGACAAGTGTGACCAACCTGTCAGTCAGTTTTCCAAGCAATGCTACAGATTGCTTGGAAAACTTTAGCATTCTGCAAGCTAATTTCGCTTGCAAAATGCTAAAAAAAGGGAAAAAAACGCCAAAAAAAAATGCGGATTTCTTGCAGAAAATTTCATTTTCTTCAGGAAATTTCTGCAAGAAATCCTGACGTGGGCACATACCCTAACAGTCACATGCTGTCAATGCAAGTCTGAGTGCCAGAATGAGTGTCTCGTAGACTCACATTGATTTATGACTTCTGGATCTCCGAGCAAACGCTGGGGTGACTTGGCAGGTCTCAAACTGCTGGAGACAGAGTGGAGCGGTGCTGATAAAAGATGAAGCATGTATAAGGCTGGGGGCAGTGAGCATAACGTACATTAGTAGCACCACTCCAGCGCAGCAATAAAAAAGAACACTAGAGCGGTGCTTTAATTTTGTATTGTAACTGACATTTCATATACGTACATATTCATTTATGTATGTTATGTATTGTAAATGGCATTTGCATCTTTACCATATGTATAACACCCGAAAATATAGGGTGCTATAAAAGAAATTTAATAGTTCTAATGACATACTGTACATGCATGTAGATGCACTAGTACTACACTCATGGTGAAATATACCGTTATTATGACATCAAGGTTCACCAGTCTGTGGCAGGAACAGCGTCTGCTAGAAATGTCAGTTACTTTCCATGTGCATAGTAAGCCATTTTCTGTATAACTTCTGTGATTTCAGCAATTTAACTTTATTTTCAGGCCCCTCATATAGTGCACATGCGAGAAGGTGTGAAAGCCGGGGATGTGTCCTTACAGGATAGTATCCTTTGTGATGGCCTTAATGATGCATTTTACAAGTATCATATGGGAGTGACTGGTAAGATTTTTGTACTGTAAAATGTTGACATATTTTCCAACTAACACAGTCTGGTCTTTCATGGAGAGCTCGTGTACTCTGTACAGATATCCTCTGTGTCAAGTGAGTGCTGGTTTTCATTGAACAGATGATATATTCTTTGAAAATGCAGATCTATCTATCTATATATATCTCTGTCGCAGTCTTAATGATGCCTTATTCATAGTCAATAATTTTTACAGTTATTAGATATGTTTGTTTTTTTGTTTGTTTTTAGCTGAAAATGTAGCCAAACAGTGGAAAATCACCAGGGACGAGCAGGATCTGCTGGCAGTGCAATCACAGAGAAGGACTGAAACTGCACAGAAAGAGGGATATTTTGACAAGGAGATTGTACCTGTTGAAGTTCCTTCAAGAAAAGGTAAAAAGCAGCTGAATCGGTAGTGAGATAGCGCTGATCTACAGTGTCACATATCTATGTGATTCCATGTACTACTGTCCAACATGCACTGCATGGCCATAGCAATATTAATGTATTCCCATTTCTAATATTTTGAGAATGTATAGGTCCTGCATAACAAATGTATCTGTATTCTCTCCTCTCTCTTTACAGGCCCTGTGATTGTCACAACTGATGAGTTTCCTCGACATGGAAGCAGTTTAGAGGGAATGACAAAATTAAAACCCTATTTTCTGAAGGATGGGACTGGTACTGTAACCCCAGCTAACGCCTCAGGTTAGTATTGTTGTCAATACCAGTACTTGTTTTACAAATGGGGGTCTATTTCCATGAGCATACTGTGATTTTGTGTTTCAGCATAGAAAGTTTGAAGCAAAAGTAGCCAAATAAAAGTAATATTTACACAATCATTGGGCACACATCTAGAACTGAGGTTGAGCACATCCATTGTTACAATTCTTGGTAACATGCCATATGTACTGTATATTAATAAGAAATGAATGTCACTATGATTTTTGGGCAACCTGAAAACAAATAAGTGGTCACATATGCAAAAATAGAAGTCCAATTACTGCAGCCTGGGAGAACATATACAGGGAGCAAAAAAATATAAAGTACTCTTCAGATAGATAATACATCAGGACCAATTATCCTACCCAAGCCTTGAGCAAAATAGTGCTGGTATCAGAGTTACAATCCTTCAAGGTGAGATGAAGGAAGGGGGGGAAAAAAAAAAACACGACGAGAATGAAATGTCACTACTGCGATGGGTGAGTGTCAATGGTTAGGAGTAGGGTTGAGCGAAACGGATCGTTCATTTTCAAAAGTCGCCGACTTTTGGCAAAGTCGGGTTTCGTGAAACCCGACCTGACTCCAGCGTGGGATCGGCCACGTGGTCGGCGATCTTGGCGCCAAAGTCGCGTTTCCCCGCCATTTTTTCAGCCAATTAAGGAGTGTGGGCAGCGTGATGACATAGGTTCCGGCCTGGTTTCTGCGGCGTCATAGAGCCATATTACCGTTTGGGCTGCAGTGATTTCCGCAGTCAAACACAAAATATGCTTTGCACGGAGGGGAGAGAGGGAGAGAGAATGTAAAAAATAATCCACATTGACTTGCACACATTGACTTGCATTGGGTTTCGTGTTCCAGTCCGGAACCCGACTTTACAGTAGAATCGGCCGATTTCACGCGATCCGACTTTCGAGAAGGTCGGGTTTCACAAAACCCAACTCGATCCTAAAAAAGCAAAAGTCGCTCAACCCTAGTTAGGAGACAATTTGACCCAAAGACCCCAGACCGTTTGAAATTCTGCTGGGCATATCCTTTTCTGAAGGATAACTTTCTCTTATTAGTATTGTTAACCAGGGCCTTCCAACTGCTAATAGTGAGGCATCTGGCAGCCATCCAATGGAGAATATTGTTTTTCTGACTTAGAAAAAGGATGCTTTCACACTGTGTTGTGTTTCTCTGTTCGCTCTGTCATCACCATTAATCTTTTGGCCTGTAGGCGCATGCATCCGGACCCCATTTTGCCGGGGATTTAGGACTTATGCCCTGATGGGAACACAGAAGTCATATCAAAGAAATATTACCATTATGATGCAGTACAATATGTCACAAAAAAGTCTGATTCAGTGGGATCCATTGAAGCATTCCAGAATTATAACCACACAGTGACAGTGGTCAGAATTGTAAAATTTGACTTGTTCATGAAGGTCAAGATTGGCTTGGTCACTAAGGGGTTAAGGCCCTGGGCTCTAAGAATACCAATAAGATAGAGATGGTGGGTTTTATTGAACTATGCGATCAAGACATGTCTCAGCTTAAAGTAGCTCAACCTGTATGAGCGTGGGAGACCAAAGGTGTTCTGCAAATGAACAAAGTACATTATTATTGTACACGTTGCCCGAACTTCAAGGCAGGGGGACTAGTTATCTGAGAATTGAATAGGTACATTAAGGCAGACTTACCCAATTAACACGGCGGATATACCTGAACATTTATCAATTACTGCTATGGCATAGGGCAATGAATAATGTGGATCTCTCATAGATAAAACTAAATTTATTCTTCTGGCCAGTTCAGCTCCCCATATAGAAGGGTTACTACAGAGGTGAATAGCCATCGCCTCAATAACAATTGCAAAAAGGTCAGGTGATAGTGGGCACCCCTGTCTGGTCCCCCTATTTAATGGGACAGTGGCAGATGGAATATCGCTAACACAAACATTAGCTGACTGGGTAGAAAATTTGGGGTCAAAACCAAAAGATTTTAAGCAGGCTATGAAGTAGAGCCATTGCAGTGATTCAAAGGCCTTCCTTTTATCTAGTGAGGCCAAAGTCCACAAACTATCATCAGCCATGCCTAGCTGAACCAATGCCGATATTGGTCTAATATTAGTCGTAGTGGACTTCCTAGGCATAAAGGCCATGTGATCCAGATGGATAATGTAGAGGATTGCCCAAGATTTTGCTCCATTTTTTGTAGTCTGCATTAACCAGGCAGATTGGTCTATATGAGGCGCAGTCTAATTCTTATCTGGCTTCAAAAGTGCAATATTAGATGCATCATAAAAGGAGTCAATGGGCCGTGAACTCATGGTGCAGTGTGGCAAGTAAAATCATGGATAAAATCTCATCTTTTATGATTTTTAATAGGAAGACCTTCAGGTCCAGATGATATGTTTGATGCTATGTCCGAGATGGAGAAGTGCAACTCCTCAGTAGTAAATGTAGCATCAAGCTGGGATAATGCAATGAATGTAGTAGCAAGTACTCAGCACCTTATCTATGAAGTTGTCAGTAGTAGATTTGTACAGGGTAAAATAATGTTCTTAAAACCTGGAAGTGATTACTACCGCTTCCATAATTATCATACCGTTTATGCCTTGTATTTTAAGGACTAAGTTAGTTATTCTGTGTCAAGAGATGACAATTCTGCTTACCCTGTTAAAAATGTTTTTAGCACAGAAAAGTTTCTTACTTTTTGTAGCTAATATTCAGTTCATGACTATATAACCTGAGCACTCAGCCTATTAGGGTCACAGACGTCCTCAATACCATATATTGCTGCTCAGCCTCCTTGACCCAAGACTCTAATGATGCCTCCTCTTGCACTGTTGCTCGCTTAATAAACGATACAGGATCTCAGGAATCCTGTTATGTACGCTTTAATCGTATCCCAGCAAAGTGAAGGATTTACGGTAGATCAGTATCCTTAAAGGGACTCTGTCACCTCAAATTGGCAGGATATTTAAATGACGTTTCACCTGTCCGATTGTCCGATGGGCGGCGTTTCATCTCCATTTCTCCACCCTGTCCGTCCCTGTTGTCCGCGATATGTTAGTGAATTAGAGTACTTGTCCTCTATAGGTGGCGCATGCGCAATGCAATATTCGGTCGCGCAGTATGCTTTGCACAACTGTGGGCAAAGCCAAAAAGCATAACTGCGCATGCGCCCGTGCACTATGTCCCTCAACACAGCGAAATACTTCCAGGACATAGTGCGCGGGCGCATTCACAATAATGCTTTTTGGCTTTGCCCACAGTTTGGCAAAGCATACTGCGCGTGCACGACCGAAGATTGCATTGCGCACGCGCCAACTATGAAGCACACTTACTCTAATTCACTAACATATTGCTGACAACAGGGACGGACGGGGTGGAGAAATGAAGATGAAACACCGCCCATCGGACAGGTAAAAAGTCATTTAAATATCCTGCCAATTTTGAGGTGACAGTCCCTTTAACTTCAAGGTAGAAGCTGAGCTGATACGGAATTCTATCATTACCATTCAAAAGTCAAAAGGGGTGAACTGTTCAGTGTGGCTTTATAGACAGATAACCAAATTGTAGCAGGATAACTGGGCTATGATCAGAAATCCTATGGGGACCATGTGAAACAAAGGAGACATAAATTAGGGGACCCAAATATATAATCTCTATCAATTCTTGATAAGGGATGTCTACTTAAAGAATATCAAATAATTTTTCTTAACATAGGATGGAGATGTCTACAGAGGTCCACCTAGCCCACACTCGCTATAATTGGCTATAGTGGGAAGGGGGTATCATCCGGTAAGACTGAATATAATCTGCCAATCGTTGGGTGCAAAGTCTGATTAAAACCTCCCATGCAGAAAACATATGAGGAGTGGTATTGTTGAGCAAAACAAATTGCTCCTTGGAGCGCACAGGTTCCCACATGTGGAGGATTATATATACCTCAAATCCTGAAGGACTTGTATTAATTTACTCATGGACAAATATAAAGTGTCCCTCGGTGTCTCGTCAAGTTTGTAAAGGGTCTAATCGAAAAGAATTAAGAGCGAGATGCCTCTCTAAAAGAAAGCAAATGAGTAACAGATCTACTGGGTCCAAGGTTTAGTCAGATATCCTGAATATTCAATAGTAAGATTTGTTTCTTGGAGACAAATTTTCTTATCACCTGATCCAAGAAAACAACATTGACCTCTTACGGGGAGTACAGAGATCCTTCACAGTCCAAGACAGCCAGTTACTAGTGCAACTACTGAGATACCGTACATGATCACCTAGACAAAAATAGACATACACGAACAGCACCTAGTAATGCACGACATATGTGGAGTGATACTGTAGTAGACAAAAGAACAAGGTGTCAAGAATATAGACTAACCAGTTATCCTCAACCGAGGCATTCGATAGTCCCATTTAAAACAAGAATGCGAAGGAGAATCAACATGGGGAATACCTGGGTAACACAACAGCATGTCAAGTATTAAGAGTTCACAGGGGCTTCTAAAAGGATGCAGGAGCTAAAGAGAATGGAAAGAGGGGAGTCGGGGTTCAAGAAAAGTATGTGTATATCTCTCTATCTCTCTCACAAAAATAAAGGGAACACTAAAATTTCACATCCTAGATATCGCTGAATGAAATATTCCAGTTGTAAATCTTTATTCATTACATAGTAGAATGTGAGAACAATAAAACCTAAAGATGATCAACGTAAATCACAACTAATATCCCACGGAGGTCTGGAGTTGGAATGATGCTCAAAATCAAAGTGGAAAATGAAGTTACAGGCTGATCCACCTTCAGTGCAAATGCCTCAAGACAAGGAAATGATGCTCAGTAGTGTGTGTGGCCTCCACGTGCCTGTATGACCCCCCCTACAATACCTGGGCATGCTGATGAGGCTTCAGATGATCTCCTGAGGGATCTCCTCCCAGACCTGGACTAAAGCGTCCACCAACTCCTGAGCAGTCTGTGGTGACGTTGGTGGATGGTGCGAGACAAGTCCCAGATGTGTTCAATCGGATTCAGGTCTTGGGAACGGGAGGGCCAGTCCATAGCTTCAATGCCTTCATCTTGCAGGAACTGCTGACACACTCCAGCCACATGAGGTCTGGCATTGTCCTGCATTAGGAGGGACCCAGGGCCAAACACACCAGCATATGGTCTCACAAGGGGTCTGAGGATCTCATCTCTGTACCTAATGGCAGTCAGGCTACCTCTGGCGAGCACATGGAGGGCTTTGCGGCCCTCCAAAGCAGGGCTGTGGAGTCGGTAAGCCACAGTTGCGACTGCGACTCTGACTCCTGGATTTTATCAGGTTCTGACTCCGATTCCTTCATAAATGGCCAATTCGTAACAATACATTTACTGTTGTAAAATATTAACATCATGCTTATTCAGTTTCTCACCATCATATAAGTAATCAGACCACTTAGAGCAAAAACTATATTTATTAGAATACAATTAGAATACAGCAAATAACTTTTATAAACTTTTCTAAACTCTTGTAAGTAAATATGCAATAAACACTGTTATGCAGTTAATAAGAAGAAATCTATAAATTTGTCCTCAGAAAAAGTATTGCCTCTGTCAGATCCTCCTTCATGGATGCCCTCAAATCTGATCTAATTATTTTGAGAGCAGAGAACAACCTCTCTACACTAACTTGGGTTGGTGGCAAAGCAGTAACCACTCGGGCAACATCTCTGACAATGTCAGGATACAGAGGAATCGCTTGTTGCACTGTTCTTTTTGATGAACGGTCAAATTTCTCAATTTCTTTTAGTGCACATGAGAAAATCTGCTGAAATGTACTGGCTGTGTTCTTTGATGGGGATGACTCTTCTATGCGGGAACGCTTTGCACGGTCCTTGTGATCCAAATATTTTTCTAAATTAAATTCTTCATCAGTTGATGAGGGTGAAGATGTGGCAGGACGACCAAATTCTTCTTGTTCCTCCTGACTGTTCTGCAACCCTTTCATCCTTACTGCTATTTCAAACAGAGCTTCTTTTCCTTTAGTTAGCTGTTGATCATCTAGAAGAATCCGATGCATTGGGTCTACATAAACAGCTGCCAAAAGAATGTTATTTTGTAATAGTAGCTCCTCTCTCCGTTTCATTGATGTAGCAATGCCACTTGCAATTAACCCTCTGCTTGTAATTTTTTAGTCACTGTAAATGGGTGCTCTAGCAATTTTTCCAGCTCAGTCACCTGATTCCACTGACTTTCATTTAGCGTCAGTTGAGGGTTAGCCATGTCTACAAGAAAGCTTTTCAGTTCAACCAAGCACTGAATCATTAAGTAAGTACTGCCCCATCGTGTGGCTTGATCAATAATTGCCCCTTTTCCAGCACGTCTCTTCAAAATTGAGTCAACTTTAGGGGTTCTGGTAACAGTAGCCAATTTTCTCACCTTGCCAATCAGTGCAGCAGCATGTCCTTCTTGCAGACTGTCTCTTATAGCCAGCTGTAGCGTATGCACAACACAGCGCATGTGATGAATGAAACAACGTATTGACACAGTTTCAACAAGATCATCTAATCTATCATGTTGCTGTTCATCTGAAGCAACTTCAGTTTGCTCCTCAGTTACAATACTGTGTTCCTCTATTTCAAACATTTCTGTGTCTGTGGACCCAGAATGTTCTTCTAGCTGCTGGTCACCATCATTACTCTCATTCATTAGCTTAACCCCTTCATGACCTTGGGATTTTTAGTTTTTCCGTGTTCGTTTTTCACTCCCCTCCTTCCATAAAAAGCCATAACTTTTTTATTTTTTCGTCAATTTGGCCATGTGAGGGCTTATTTTTTGCATGACGAGTTGTACTTTTGAACGACATCATTGGTTTTACCATGTCGTGTACTAGAAAACGGGAAAAAAATTCCAAGTGCGGTGAAATTGCAAAAAAAGTGCAATCCCACACTTGTTTTTTGCTTGGCTTTTTTGCTAGGTTCACTAAATGCTAAAACTGACCTGCCATTATGATTCTCCAGGTCACTACGAGTTCATAGACACCTAACATGCCTAGGTTATTTTTTACCTAAGTGGTGAAAAAAAATTCCAAACTTTGCTATAAAAAAAAAAAAAATGCACCAATTTCCAATACTTGTAGCGTCTCCATTTTCATGATCTGGGGACGGTTGAGGGCTTATTTTTTGCGTGCCGAGCTGGCGTTTTTAATGATTCCAATTCGGTGCAGATACGTTCTTTTGATCGCCCGTTATTGCATTTTAATGCAATGTCGCGGCGACTAAAAAAATGTAATTTTGGCGTTTCGATTTTTTTTTTCTCATTACGCTGTTTAGCGATCAGGTTAATGCTTTTTTTTTTATTGATAGATCGGGCGATTCTGAACGTGGCGATACCAAATATGTGTAGGTTTGATTTTTTTAATTGATTTATTTTGATTGGGGCGAAAGGGGGGTGATTTAAACTTTTATATTTTTTTTATTTTTTTTCACATTTTTTTTTATTTTTTTTACTTTTGCCATGCTTCAATAGCCTCCATGAGAGGCTAGAAGCACGCACAGCACGATCGCCTCTGCTACATAGCAGCGATCTGCTGTTCGCTGCTATATAGCAGAAAATCAGGTGTGCTGTGAGCGCCGACCACAGGGTGGCGCTCACAGCTGCCGGGGATCAGTAACTATAGAGGTCTCAAGGACCTCTATGGTTACAATGGAGAAGCATCGCCGACCTCCGATCATGTGACGGGGGTCGGCGATGCGCTCATATCCGGCCGCCCGGCCGGATGCGGTAGTTAAATGCCGCTGTCTGCGTTTGACAGCGGCATTTAACTAGTTAATAGCGGCGGGTGAATCGCGATTTCACCCGCCGCTATTGCGGGCACATGTCAGCTGTTCAAAACAGCTGACATGTCCCGGCTTTGATGCGAGCTCACCGCGGAGCCCTGCATCAAAGCAGGGGAGCTGACCTCGGACGTACTATCCCGTCCGAGGTCAGTAAGGGGTTAATAGTACTTATCATATTTGAAGCATTGTCAGTTATGACAGAAAGAACTTGCTCTTTTTTAAGTTCATAGTCTTGCAGAACCTTTTCCACCAAGACCTGGAGAAACTCACTGGTGTGATTAGCTTTGGTGTCTTTTACTGCCAATGTCTTTGTAACAATTTCACTTTTGTCACAAATCGGACATTGATGGCAAAATAGTTCTGTGACGTGTGCAGGCATCCATTTTAAAGGGAACCTGTCACCTGAATTTGGCGGGACCGGTTTTGGGTCATATGGGCGGGGGTTTTCGGGTGTTTGATTCACCCTTTCCTTACCCGCTGGCTGCATGCTGGCCGTAATATTGGATTGAAGTTCATTCTCTGCCTTCCAATATTGCCTTGCGCAGGCGTGTACTCCGGAGGACAGAGAATGAACTTCAATCCAATATTGCGGCCAACATACAGCCAGCGGGTAAGGAAAGGTGAATCAAACACCCGAAAACCCCGCCCATATGACCCAAAACCGGTCCCGCCAAATTCAGGTGACAGGTTCCCTTTAAGAAGCAGAAAGCGTCCCTTGAGAGTTTTAAGTTCTTCCTTTAGTAATCGAAGAAGCTTTTAAACAAATTTTCTAATACTCTCTCTCCAGAGAAACACCAAGCTTGCAGGCCATTTCCCAATAAAGACACAAAAGCTGGTCGTGAAAATAATGAAATAGGCACACTATCCTTTACAACAAGCTCTATGATCTGTTTTTTAAATGTATCTACTGTCATTGTCACAGTAACTTTGTCACTGACAAAATATCTTGCAACTGATGGCTGCAAAGTTCTCTGCTCCTTTGTTTGGCTGGAAGAGCTGGGCACTGGTTCATTGGTTTGGATGCAGTCTTTCTCATCCATTGCTTTCAGTACTTCTGGATGAAAGCGCTGTAAATGTCTCTTTAGATTAGAAGCTCTGGTAGGAGCATTTTTATCTTTCCTGGATATGCACTGATCTTGGCTTCACAGCATTTGTTTTCGTCTGGATCATTTGTCATACACCGACAGACATAATGTTTTCTATCTTGAGTGACGGTGAAATGTTCAAATACAGCTGATTTTAATGTGACGCTTCTTTGAAATTCTCAGGTTTTTAATTCTGCATTCACAATCCAAATGACCATTGTTTTTCCTAAAAACAATTGTACAAAATTATTGCCAGGTCGTACAACTGATACAGTGGTCAGTAATACTGTTATTCCTCATGTACTCACAGTTAACTGATGCAAAGTTTGTTGAAAGGATAATACTTCTTACAGTCTTCCTCTTCTGAGTAGCAGCTGTGAGATGCTTAGAAGACGCACACCTAGTAAACATCTAGTCTAGAGGAGGAGCTTTACTACTAAGAATTTGCAACACATTTTCACTTTCAGTTTCATACATTGTAAGTAGGGGGGTTGGGGCAGCATGAGGTTAACCAAGTATAAGATTAGATAAGGGCAGTGGAGAACAGTGACACACAAGAAGTAAGAAATGTCTCTATCTCCAGCAGAACTGCTTATCACTGTTGTTCATAGTTTGATAGTACATATATATTTGAGTAACATTTATAAAATTCATATGAAAGTTCAATTATGAAATATGAATAAATTTTTTTAAAAGTCTGAGTTGGTACATTTCTACCGACTCCACGACTCCGACTCCACAGCCCTGCTCCAAAGAAATACCACCCCATACAGTTACTGACCCACTGCCAAACCGGTCATGCTGAATCATGTTGCAGGCAGCAGATCGCTCTCCACAGTGTCTCCAGACTGTCACATGTGCTCAGTATGAATTTGCTTTCATCTGTGAAGAGCACAGGGCGCCAGTGGCGAAATTGCCAATCCTGGTGTTCTGTGGCAAATGCCAATCGTCCTGCACGGTGTTGGGCTGTGAGCAAAACCCCCATCTGTGGACGTCGGGCACTCAGACCATCCTTATGGAGTCGGTTTCTAACCGTTTGTGCAGACGCATGTACATTTGTGGCCTGCTGGAGGTCATTTTGCAGGGCTCTGGCAGTTCTCCTGTTATGCTCCTCCTACGCTGACAGACACGGCAAACCTTCTTGCCACAGCTCGCATTCATGTACCATCCTGGATGAGCTGCACTATCTGAGCCACTTGTGTGGGTTGTAGAGTCCGTCTCATGCTACCACAAGTGTGAAAGCACAAACAACATTCAAAAGTGACCAAAACATCAGCCAGAAAGCATTGGCATTGAGATGTGGTCTGTGATCCCCACCTGCAGAACCACTCCTTTATTGAGTCTTGAAAATTGCCAATAATTTCCATCTGTTGTCTATTGCATTTGCACAACAGCATGTGAGATTGTGAAACAGTGTTGCTTCCTAAGTGGGCAGTGTGATTTCACAGAAGTTTGATTTACATGGAGTTATATTCTGTTGTTTAAGTGTTCCCCTAATTTAATATATAATTTTTTATTTTACAGACCAAAAGTTTGGACACGCCTCATTTTTAAAGATTTTTCTGTATTTTCATGAGTATGACAATTGTAAATTCACACTGAAGGCATCGAGACTATGAATCAACACATGTGGAATTATATACTTAATTTCAGTTGTTTCACACTTTTTTGTTATGTCTTATATTCTAGGTTCTTCAAAGTAGCCACCTTTTTGCTTTGATGACTGCTTTGCACACTCTTGGCATTCTCTTAATGAGCTTCAAGAGGTAGTCACTGGGAATGGTCTTCCAACAATCTTGAAGGAGTTCCCAGAGATGCTTAGCACTTGTTTGGCCCTTTTGCCTGCACTCTGCGGTCCAGCTCACCCCAAACCATCTCGATTGGGTTCAGGTCTGGTGACTGTGGAGGCCAGGTCATCCTGTCGTAGCACCCCATCCACTCCTTCTTGGTCAAATAGCCCTTACACAGCCTGGGGGTGTGTTTGGGGTCATTGTCCTGTTGAAAAATAAATGATGGTCCAACTAAATGCAAACTGGATGGAATAGCATGCCGCTGCAAGATGCTGTGGTAACCATGCTAGTTCAGTATGCCTTCAATTTTGAATAAATCCCCAACAGTGTCACCAGCAAAGCACCCCGACACCATCACACCTCCTCCTCCATGCTTCACGGTGGGAACCAGGCATGTAGTGTCCATCCGTTCACCTTTTCTGCGTCGCACAAAGACACGATAGTTGGAACCAAAGATCTCAAATTTGGACTCCTCAGACAAAAGCACAGATTTCCACTGGTCTAGTGTCCATTCCTTGTGTTATTTAGCCCAAACAAGTCTCTTCTGCTTGTTGCCTGTCCTTAGCAGTGGTTTCCTAGCGGCTATTTTACCATGAAGGCCTGCTGCACAAAGTCTTTTAACAGTTGTTGTAGAGATGTGTCTGCTGCTAGAACTGTGTGGCATTGACCTGGTCCCTAATCTGAGCTTATGTTAACTTGCGATTTCTGAGGCTGGTGACTCTGATAAACTTATCCTCAGAAGCAGAGGTGACTCTTGGTCTTCCTTTCCTGGGGTGGTCCTCATGTGAGCCAGTTTCTTTGTAGCGCTTGATAATTTTTGCCACTGCACTTGGGGACACTTTCAAAGTTCTCCCAATTTTTCGGACTGACTGACCTTCATTTCTTAAAGTAATGATGGCCACTCGTTTTTCTTTACTTAGCTGCTTTTTTCTTGCCATAATACAAATTCTAACTGTCTATTCAGTAGGACTATCAGCTGTGTATCCACCAGACTTCTGCACAACACAACTGATGGTCCCGACTTCATTTATAAGGCAAGAAATCCCACTTATTAACCCCTTAGTGACGGAGCCACATTTTTAAAATCTGACCAGTGTCACTTTATGTGGTAATAACTCTGGAATCCTTCAACAAATCCCAGTGATTTTGAGATTGTTTTTTCGTGACACATTATACTTTATGATAATGGTAAATTTAGGTCAATATGTTTTGTGTTTATATAATAATCATAATAATAATTTTATTTATATAGCGCCAACATATTCCGCAGCGCTTTACAACTTATAGAGGGGACTTGTACAGACAATAGACATTACAGCATAACAGAAATCACAGTTCAAAACAGATACCAGGAGGAATGAGGGCCCTGCTCGCAAGCTTACAAACTATGAGGAAAAGGGGAGACACGAGAGGTGGATGGTAACAATTGCTTATAAATATCAAAAATTTGAGAAAAATATTAAAAAATGAGCAATTTTCAAACTTTGAATGATTATCCCTTTAATCCAGATAGTCATACCACAGCAAACCATTAATAAATAACATTTCCCACATGTCGGCTTTACATCAGCACCATTTGTAAAACATTGTTGTATTTTGTTAGCATTTTAGGAGGTTTCAAAATGTAGCAGCAATTTTTCATTTTTTCAAGGAAATTAACATTTATTTTTTTAGGGGACTATCCAGGTTTGAAGTGCCTTTAGGGGTCTCATATATTGGGAAACCCCCAAACGTGATACCATTTTAAAAACGGCACCCCCTGACATATAGAAAACTGCTGTCAGTTAGTTTATTAACCCTTCAGGTGATTTTCCGGAAATAATGCAAAGTGGCATGACAGAAATGAAAAAATGTATGTTTACCACATAAATGCGGCTTACTCCTGAACAGATTACAACAGCCGGCAGACTCTAAGGCCGCTATTTGGTCATGAATTGCCATGGCAAACATCAGGACCACACAATCATGATCTGAGGGCACCAATTGGGATAAAGAGGAAGCCCCCTCACTCTGTTAACCATTTATAATGATGTAGTCACTATTGACAGCAGCATCTAAGGGGTTAAACAGATATGGAGGGTGCCAACACTGATCGTGGCTGATACAGCAAGTTGTCAGCTATAGTGTACAGCCGACAGCTGCTGGATTGTCACCTGTATGGGGAGGCTATTCTCTTATATCTCAGGTCAGTTAAAAGACGTATTGGCTGTCATTAAGGGGTTAAACCTGACAGGGCACACCTGTGAAGTGAAAACCATTCCTGGTGACTACCTCTTGAAGCTCATCAAGAGAATGCCAAGAGTGTGCAAAGCAGTCATCAAAGCAAAAGGTGGCTACTTTGAAGAACCTAGAATATAAGACATAATTTCAGGTCTCACACTTTTTTGTTAAGTATATAATTCCACATGTGTTAATTCATAGTTTTGATGCCTTGAGTGTGAATGTACAATTTTCATTGTCATGAAAATACAGAAAAATCTTTAAATGAGAATGTGTGTCCAAACTTTTGGTCTGTACTATATATATATATATATATTGTTGTTGAGTGTCTCTCAACAACAATTTATAAAGCAGGTAAATTTATTAATCATCCAAGATATGACACAATACAAAAAAATAAATCGGTGCCTCAAACCATACAAACAGAGGCCAGCTAGAGAGAGGGACACAAAAATACCCAAATAATTAATGTGCAAAAAGAAAAGGCTATAAGAAGCCACAGCCAGCTCACCAATCCAGGCAGGTGCACGGAACATCATCTTGGACTAAGATGGATATACATAACGATGTAAGGAAGGCGTTCCAGCTCCATAAAATTCAAATGCTTTATTTCTCCATTAAAAATTGGTGTAGTACAAACAGTCCTTGCCTGTAGAACCTGAAAAAGGTTCTACAGGCAAGGACTGTTTGTACTACACCAATTTTTAATGGAGAAATAAAGCATTTGAATTTTATGGAGCTGGAACGCCTTCCTTACATCGCCAAATAATTAATCCTGTCTGCTATATCACATTGGAATCATTTGATAATACTAAAGATAAGATAAATATATAATAGACGTATACCAGCAAAACTATTGCATATCAATTAATATTTATCTTGCATGTGCACATATATTCATATACAATGATAGTGCAGCAAATATGCAGGGCAGAGAAACACCGCAACGGATCAAAAGTAAACTGGAGACATGATTTTGCCATCAATAGAAACACACATAGCCTTCTACCGTTGTAGGGTCCCTTCATGCACCCAGAAAAACACAGAGAATATTATCCTCGTTCCTCTACATATTACCTGGGCACGTGTCCAGCGGAAAATTCCTGTCAAGTGACAAGCTGCGCCTTCGGACCCCTGTTTCACGGATGCTTTCAAACATGCCACAATCACACCTATCCTTAAAAAGCAAACCCTTGACCCAACAGCTATGTATGGCTATGGCCCAATATCGCTGCTTCCATTCGCTTCCAAAATCCTGGAGCAGCATGTCCACGCTGAACTTTCCTCCCACCTCTCATCTAAGGGTACCGTCACACAGTGCCATTTTCATCGCTACGACGGTACGATTCGTGACGTTCTAGCGATATCGTTACGATATCGCAGTGTCTGACACGCAGCAGCGATCAGGGATCCTGCTGAGAATCGTACGTCGTAGCAGATCGTTTGGAACTTTCTTTCGTCGCTTGATCACCCGCTGACATCGCTGGATCGTTGTGTGCGACACCGATCCAGCGATGTGTTCGCTTGTAACCAGGGTAAACATCGGGTAACTAAGAGCAGGGCCGCGCTTAGTAACCCGATGTTTACCCTGGTTACCAGCGTAAACGTTAAAAAAACAAACAGTACATACTCACATTCCGGTGTCTGTCCTCCGGCGTCTCAGCTTCTCTGCACTGTGAGCGCCTGCCGGCCGGAAAGCGAGCACAGCGGTGACGTCTGACGTCACCGCTCTGCTTTCCGGCTATGGTGCTTACACAGTGCAGAGAAGCAGAACGCCGGGGGACAGACACCGGAATGTAAGTATGTACTGTTTGGTTTTTTTACGTTTACGCTGGTAACCAGGGTAAACATCGGGTTACTAAGCGCGGCCCTGCGCTTAGTAACCCGATGTTTACCCTGGTTACCCGGGGACTTCGGCATCGCTCCAGCGCCGTGATTGCAAAGTGTGACCGCAGTCTACGACGCTGGAGCGATAATCGTACGACGCTGCGACGTCACGGATCGTGCCGTCGTAGCGATGAAAATGGCACTGTGTGACGGTACCCTTACTTGCTCTTTGACAATCTACAATCTGGTTTCCGCCCCCATCACTCAACTGAGACAGCCCTGACCAAAATCACTAATGACCTACTTACAGCCAAAGCTAACAGACAATACTCTGTACTCCTCCTTCTAGACCTGTCCTCTGCTTTTGACACAGTTGACCACTGCCTCCTACTACAGATCCTCTCCTCCTTTGGCATCAAAGACCTCACCCTATCCTGGATCTCCTCATACCTTTCCAACCGCACATTCAGCGTCTCCCACTCCCACACTACCTCCTCATCCCACCCTCTCTCTGTTGGAGTCCCCCAAGGCTCTGTTCTAGGACCTCTACTCTTCTCAATCTATACACTTGGCCTGGGACAACTCATAAAATCCCATGGATTCCAGTACCACCTTTATGCTGATGACACTCAGATCTACCTTTCTGGCTCAGACGTCACCTCTCTGCTGTCCAGAATCCCGGAGTGTCTATCAGTCATATCCTCCTCCTTCTCCTCTCGCTTCCTAAAACTCAATGTGGACAAATCTGAACTCATCATGTTTCCTCCATCTCATAGATCTTCCATACCTGACCGATCTATCGCAATTAACGACATCACGCTTTCCCCCGTACCAGAAGTCTGCTGCCTCGGAGTAACCCTTGACTCTGCCCTGTCCTTCAAACCACACATCCAAGCTCTTTCCACCTCCTGTCGCCTCCAGCTCAAAAATATCTCTAGAATCCGTCCTTTCCTCAACCGTCAATCTACTAAAATGCTTGTGCATGCCCTAATCATCTCCCGCCTTGACTACTGCAACATCCTTTTCTGCGGCCTCCCTGCTAACACCCTTGCACCTCTCCAGTCCATCCTTAACTCTGCTGCCCGACTAATTCATCTCTCTCCTCGCTACTCCTCCACTCCCCCCCCCCCCCCCCCCTGCAAATCTCTTCACTGGCTCCCATTCCCTCAGCTGGATACAGTTCAAATTACTAATACTCACCTACATAGCCATCCATAACCTGTCTCCTCCATATATCTCTGAACTAATCTCCCGATATCTTCCCTCACGTAATCTCCGGTCTTCCCAAGACCACCTTCTCTCCTCCACACTTATCTGCTCCTCACCCAACCGCCTCCAAGATTTCTCCAGAATATCCCCCATCCTCTGGAATTCTTTGCCCCAACACGTCCGACTATCAACCACATTCGGATCCTTCAGACGGAACCTGAAAACCCACCTCTTCAGGAAAGCCTACAGCCGGCACTGACCCTGCTGCCTCCTCACCACTGCCAAAGCTCCTACAACCCTCAACCTATTGTCTCCATCCCCACCCTCCTGTAGAATGTAAGCCCACAAGGGCAGGGTCCTCGCCCCTCTGTGTCAGTCTGTAATTGTTAGTTTGCTTACTGTAAGTGATATCTGTAATTTGTATGTAACCCCTCTCATGTACAGCACCATGGAATCAATGGTGCTATATAAATAAATAATATATACCGGTATATAGTTTTTGGCAAAGCCAGCTTACCGCTTTGAAGAAACAGGAATACATCCAACCTGTGGTTACAGTTCACACGGAAAACGGATTGGGACAAATCCACACATGTAAAGAAAAAAACTTTGTTTCTCTAGCGATCAGTCCAATGGTCGAGTAAAATATACCTTTGATTTATCCATTAAAAAGTTCCAGATTTCTTCAGTTACAATATTGCATACATTCAATCCCTTATGGACGACATGTTTCGACACCACATGTCTTCCTCCAGGTGAACTGAAGAAATCTGGAACTTTTTAATGGATAAATAAAATGTATATGTTACTCGACTGATCGCTGGAGAAACAAAAAGAGATATATATATATATATATATATATATATATATATATATATATATATATATATATATATATATATATATATATATATATATATATATATATATATATATATATATATATAAATAATGCACCGCTGGTCAAAATGATTGTAAACAGTTGAATAAGAAATCTTAGGCAAAGAAAAAGTTAAATTATATCTTTGCATCTGTTACATTTTCAAAATTACAAAGCGGAAAATGGGCGGGCCAGTGCAAAAGTTTGAGCACCCTGCATAGCTAGTACCTAGTAGCACCCACTTTTGATAGTGTTCTGTCTCCACATTAGGCTACTTTCACACTAGCGTTGTGCACTGCACGTCACTATGCATCATTTTGTAGAAAAAACGCATCTTGCAAAAGTGCTTTCAGGATGCGTTATCCATAGACTTAGCGACGCATTGACACACGTCGCAACCATCGTGCGACGGTTGCGTCGGTCCGTCGCCACCAAAAAACGTTGCATGTAACGTTTTTTGGTGCGTCGTGCCCGCCCCTGCCTCCCCGCACCTCACAATGGGGCAGCGGATGCGTTGAAAAACTGCATCCGCTTCCCCCGTTGTGGCGCATTCACTGCTAGCGTCGGTACGACGCAATTCATCGTGCGCCGTACGACGCTAGTGTGAAAGTAGCCTAAGGCCAATGTTATAGCTGACTGATAAAGGTGCTGTTAGATTTTTCTACTTCCGTATCAAAGATAAGGAGCAGATAGGACCAGCACAGACTCAGCGTATGTAGACTCTAATGTAGATCCACAGCGTGGGTACAATTCAAGACATTGTTTATTTAATCCTTGATACAGAAGTAATTCTTGTCAGTACGATACCGTAACTTTCTCTGAAGTTGGTGACGTCTGTTGTTGCTGGTCAGAAATTGATAACTTCACAAGCCCAGCACAAGTGGTCTCACAGCAACTTGGGCTATAAAATGGCTGCCCAGAGCAAGTGACTAGTGATGAGCCATCCTGCTTGGTTATAGTGTTATCCGTGCATACTCCAGTGTTATCCGAGTATCTTGGGTGTACTCAAATATATTGGAGTCCTCGCAGCTGCATGATTCACGGCTGTTTAAAGAGCCGCAACTAGTGGTGGGCGAACGGCCTCTGATAACGCCTTATCTAAGCACACTCGGGTGTTATACAAGCATCTTGGGCGTGCTCGTATATTCTGTTTGAGTCTCTGCGGCTGTTAGACAGCCTCAACATGTTGGGATTGCCGGCTTGTTGCGTATTCCCCTCATGTGTGGAGGCTGTCTAACAGCCGCAAATCATGCAGCCGCAAATCATGCAGCCGCAAACATTAATATACGGGCACGCCCAAGATTCTCAGATAAGACTTTATCCGATCACGTTCGCCCATCCCTAGCCTCAACACATGCTGGGATTACCTGTGGAAGCTGCCAACAGAATAGTTAGTAATGCCTCTGGTCTCAATGTTTTGTTTGAGGGTCCCTACAATGGGAAGGCATTTAAGCATTATATACATCAGTAACCGTGCATTCGGACCTAGATATTTTAATTTAAAAAAAATTGTTAAATTAAACATCTAAAAGATGTCCCTTATTGCTGTAGGATCAGAGATATATAATGTAATATTTAAAGTCCATCCTATAATCTTATAATTTCTGTATAATTGATGATTAATAATAAAGCCCGGCTTCTTCTCAGGTATAAACGATGGAGCTGCAGCAGTTATACTTATGAAGAAATCTGAAGCACAGCGCAGACATCTTTTACCCATGGCACAAATAGTCTGCACCGCCCAAGCTGGTTTGGATCCATCCATAATGGGAGTTGGTCCAATTCCTGCTATTAAAAAAGCTGTAAGTCTTTGTTTTGTTTTTTTTTAATCAAATAACAGTGATCTAGAAGTCTTGAGGACCCACTGATGCCCAATTCATCGTAGCTTCTTGAGTGATATGTTTTGTAGTGTTTAAAAAATAATAGTTTATGTGAAACTATGTAATTTATTGCCATTAAAACAAATTAGAAGGGATGTTTACCGGGTTCACAGAAATCAAAATATATATATGTATGTATGTGTGTGTGTGTGTATATATATATATATATATATATATATATATATATATATATATATATATATATATATATATATATATATATATATATATATATATATATATATATATATATATATATATATATATATATATACTCACTCACCGGCCACTTTATTAGGTACACCTGTCCAACTTCTTGTTAACACTTAATTTCTAATCAGCCAATCACATGGCGGCAACTCAGTGCATTTAGGCATGTAGACATGGTCAAGACAATCTCCTGCAGTTCAAACCGAGCATCAGTATGGGGAAGAAAGGTGATTTGAGTGCCTTTGAACGTGGCATGGTTGTTGGTGCCAGAAGGGCTGGTCTGAGTATTTCAGAAACTGCTGATCTACTGGGATTTTCACGCACAACCATCTCTAGGGTTTACAGAGAATGGTCCGAAAAAGAAAAAAAATCCAGTGAGCGGCAGTTCTGTGGGCGGAAATGCCTTGTTGATGCCAGAGGTCAGAGGAGAATGGGCAGACTGGTTCGAGCTGATAGAAAGGCAACAGTGACTCAAATCGCCACCCGTTACAACCAAGGTAGGCCTAAGAGCATCTCTGAACGCACAGTGCGTCGAACTTTGAGGCAGATGGGCTACAGCAGCAGAAGACCACACCGGGTACCACTCCTTTCAGCTAAGAACAGGAAACTGAGGCTACAATTTGTACAAGCTCATCGAAATTGGACAGTAGAAGATTGGAAAAACGTTGCTTGGTCTGATGAGTCTCGATTTCTGCTGCGACATTCGGATGGTAGGGTCAGAATTTGGCGTAAACAACATGAAAGCATGGATCCATCCTGCCTTGTATGGAGCATCTTTGGGATGTGCAGCCGACAAATCTGCGGCAACTGTGTGATGCCATCATGTCAATATGGACCAAAATCTCTGAGGAATGCTTCCAGCACCTTGTTGAATCTATGCCACGAAGAATTGAGGCAGTTCTGAAGGCAAAAGGGGGTCCAACCCGTTACTAGCATGGTGTACCTAATAAAGTGGCCGGTGAGTGTGTGTGTGTGTGTATATATATATATATATCCGAAACTTAGTCTGATGCCAGTTATTACATAGTCGACCTCTGTCTGAGAGCTGAGCTAAAAATTGCTGCTGTTAACCATTTAAATGTTACTGCCAGTCTCCGATGGCAGCATTTAAATAGATGGGTTGCTGCTGCTAATGACAGACTACAATGGCAGCTGGGGGCCTACAGAAGGCACCTTTGCTGCCATCTTTGTACTCTTGTGAAGCTCAGTCCTAGGCTGAACATCATAGGAGAACTACATTTTTACTATATTCAAGTTCCCTAAATGGACTGAAGAAAGCTTTTGAAAATATGAATAAAAACTTGAAACGCCATTTTATTATCTCTAATAAAATACTTGAAATTCCCATGTCCATAAAATTACGGTTTGTCAAAATTCTAAAATTAAACCATACAATAGATGCCATAAAGAGAAAAAATCAAAATGCCAGAATTGCATTTTTTATTAATTATTCCTCAAAAAAAAAAAAAAATAAAAAAAAAATAAAATTGCAATAAAAAGCGACCAAAGCTACATATTTACCCCAAACTGGCGGCAATAAAATCCCTTGCACAGCTCAATCGATAGAAAGATAAAAATGTTACATGGAAATTGGTTGAAGGAAAATTTTATTTTTATTTGTTTCGAAAGTTTTTGTGGTGGGGAAAAAAAATTCTTAACTTTTTTATTCTAATTTGGTATTTGCTGTAATCCTACTGTCCTGGAGAATTATTGGAGAATTATGCTGCCAAGTAACTTTTACCATACAATAATTACTGCAAAAGACAATGGTGGAATTACATTTTTCTTTACCCTCTTATCCCACTTGAAATTTGTTTCCCATCTTATATCATAAAATGTATGGTGTTAATCAAAACTACAACTCGTCCTGCAAAAAATAAGCCCTAATATGGCTATGTAGATGGAAAAATAAAGTTCTTGAAAGAAAGAGGGGGAAAAATATAATTGTGAACATGACAATTGGCTAAAGAGGCGAGAGTTTGTGTAAGGTCATGAAAATATCAGTTATGCAATAACAATGCGTCACATAGAACTGTGCTTGCTCTATCTTACAGGTTGAAAAAGCAGGATGGAGCCTGGATGATGTGGATGTATTTGAAATTAATGAAGCTTTTGCAGCACAAGCGATAGCAATTGTTAAAGAACTAGGACTGAACCCCGATAAGGTTGGTCATTTTCCAGAATATATAAGTAAAATGGTGAACTCTGATCAGTGCTGGTTTCCACAATGAAAGATCTCATATAGAGCACCCAGACCCCTATAATACCGCAAAGAACTCCATTACATGGAAATCTGACACTTGGCAGTATTTAACTAGTAGGAACCCTTTGAAAAACATAAGCTTTTAGCAAACGCCTTTCACCTATGTGAATCTGTATAATTTTTTTTTTTTCTTGTGGTGAGGCAATTTAGATCAACATTTATCATTTGGGTGCAATTTTAGGATAATTACTATTTTAATATATGTGGCACTATAGCATTTACTGCTAACCCTATATATTTATATTTTTTTGTTGTTCTGCAGGTTAACATACAAGGAGGAGCTATAGCGCTCGGTCACCCTCTTGGGATGTCTGGCTGTCGTATTTTGGTCACTCTTCTTTATGCTTTAGAGAGAACTGGTGGGAAGAAAGGCGTTGCTGCTCTGTGTATTGGTGGTGGCATGGGCATTGCCATGTGTGTTGAAAGAACAAGCTAAGCATTCAAATCTGAACACTTCAGAAGGCACTTGTTCCTATGGAACATACAAGTGCCTTGAGAACAACTACATTCCTCTAAGATTAATTACTTTTTTCCTCTGCTTATTTCCTTTTAATTTTGTTTTTGGTTTATATCTCGTTTAATAATTACTATTTGAACTGCCCCATGGTTAGGACGCAGAATGGTGTTTATTATAGTAAAGCGGGATATGTTTAATGGCGCTTTTATCTCACTTGCACTACAATTTAAAAATGTAACCTATAGATTGCATTGGGGCGCAGATAAACGGCCATATTTCTCGTGCAAGGATCACATCGCAGTGCACAGACTGGCCGACCCCTCTCCCGACCTGAGCGTGACAGCGTGATGTATGACAGCGTGATGTATTACTATGCAGCTGTCACGCTCGGGTCAGGAGAGCAATGGAATCCTCGCACAAGAATTACTGCCGTCTGTCTGCGTCCTTAGATGGAAATACGCACAAAACACTTACATAAATGTAAGTATATTTGAATTAGTTTATTAAAGTCATGTTTAGTTTTCTATGTCAGTTGTCAATAAATTTAGCCTTTTTGACTTGCTTTGTCTTTTAGTTTCAACATGTAACACAAGCGTTGAAAATTGTTAAATGTCAAACCCCAATTTCATTGTGTTAATTTCTGCCATTTTAATAAAGTATTTTGCATTCCTCTTATCCACCCTCTTCCATTTAATTTGTGCTTTTGCTACAAAACTAAAACCTTACACAAAGTTATTTTTCCCGATCACTCCGATCTCAAAAGGGTTATAAAAATGGATAATTCGGTAAACTTATTTTGTTTGCTGATTTAGGCCATGTTCACACGATCCTTTTTTTGATCCTTTTTTTGATCCTTTTTTTTTTTTCAGGTCCTGATTTGGAAAACCCGCAGTGCAAAACTGCACTGCTGATTTTCCTGCAGTTTCTTCTGCAGATTCCTCTGCGGGTTTTCAACAGCACTTTCCTATTGGTGCCTGTTGAAAACAGGAGCTGAATCCGCAGAAAGAAGTGACATGGTACTTCTTTTTTTCTGCAGGCAAATCCTCGCGGATTTGCCTGAGAAAAAAAGGATAGTGGGCACAGCAGTTTTTGTTTTCCATAGAGTAACATTGGACTGTACCCTGCATGGAAAAAGGACCTGAAAAAAAAAAAGGATCAAAAAAAGGATCGTGTGAACATAGCCTTAGAAGCTACATATTACAAACATCATACGGACTGCCCCTATTGGGGCTCACAACCTAAATTACCTAGAAGTAGGTCTTTGGAGTGTTGGAGGAAAACCATGCTAACACAGAGAGAACATACAAATGCCTTGTAGATGTTTGTGGGATGTGAACCCAGGACCTTTCCTCCCTCCTGTGGTGTGGTCCTGGGGCCAAAACCTCTCAATGTAGAGGTCCTTCAGCCTTCCAGTTGAGCAGGAGCTCCTGGGACAGCAGTTTCCCCCTCAGAAGGGCTCTCCTCTTCCTCACAACTATTTCCTGCAGCACACGTGGGAGGAGGAGATTCACTTCTTAATTTTGTTGTTGTTTAATAAACGAATTTAAAAAAAAATAAAGACATACATGGTTGGCATATATTCAGATCAGAACATACAGTCAACCTAATATCTATGAAGAAAACAAAAGTAGCACAAGATATTACAGTATGTCTAAAGTAGTTACCTATAACTTAAAACAATCCTATTGCCATAACAATCTCCATCTCATTAATAATTCAGTATTTGCATCGGCTCGCACTACGTTCTAAGTCCATCTTAAACTCTATCAAATTGGAGCTAGGCCATTACCCATGTGATGACATGGTGAGGTATGACGAGTTCCATGCCTCCCAAATTTTATT
This sequence comes from Ranitomeya variabilis, assembly GCF_051348905.1. Lineage (NCBI taxonomy): Eukaryota > Metazoa > Chordata > Amphibia > Anura > Dendrobatidae > Ranitomeya > Ranitomeya variabilis. Next base: position 162,101,911 of record NC_135233.1, read on the forward strand.
AAATTTCCCTAAACAGCCCTGATTCTGGTATAAAGTTCGTTCATAAGGTATGACTGAGTTTACCAACTTCACCCAAGCTCTGAGATGGATGTGTGTTGTCCATCCAGCGCAGGGCTATCGCTTTCCTTGCCAAGAAAAGTCTCTCTTAAAAAGATTTGAGTATGATGTCCCCATATCTCCTCTTCCAAAACTCCAAATAAACACACCAATGGATTCAAAGGAACGGGAATGTGTACAAGGGAGGACAACAACGAAGTCACCTCTTCCCAGAAAGATAGGATAATTGGACAACCCAATATCACGTGTATAAAATCTGCATCCATTGTGTGGCATCTAAAGCATTCTGAAGATTGAGACCATCCTATTCTGAACAATCTTAATGGGGTCAAGTATGATTGGTGTATCATATACATTTTGATCTTTTTATTGTTGGCCGAAGGGGATACTTTGGTTGGGGACTCAAGAATTGTTTCCCAGTCCTCATCTTGAAGATCAGGAACCAGAAGTTTCCACTTTTCTTTAATTGAAAGTACAGCCGAGTCAGCGTCCATGGACAATATATGTATATAGTGCAGAGAAAAGACCGCTGGGTCCCTGCAATTTAAGGATCCCTATCAATGGGAAGGATGATATTTGTTGCGTCACATTTATACTGTGTATATGTGATTGGATCGCTGTCCTAAGCTGCAAATAGCGAAAGAATTGGGACTTGGGGACATCATATTTAATTAGCATTTGTTCAAAAGACATCAGAACGCCCTGTTCATATAGATCATTAATTGAAGAAACACCATATGATATCCAGAACTGAGCAGATGGATGATTCAATAACCCTGGAAAATATTTATTGTTCCATAATGGCATTTCTGCTACATTTCCATTACTTTTTTAACCTGTTTACAAATCAATCGCGCCAGTCGGAGTAGCAAGGAGATTCAGTTCTGTTGCGCCCAAGATGTGTTCCAGCGTGGAGCAGATTTCCAGTTTCGGTGGAGTGGCACATGATACCTCTATTGCATGGCATGCGCTCCAGCATGGACCGCATTTATGGGTTACGGGAGTGAGCACAGAGAAAGCTCCACTGACTTGTGTTACAGCTGTTCCCCGTGGACTAGTGGCTGAAATTATGTAAACAAGCGGCAGATGAGTAAAGATGCTGCTCCTTACTAATCAGATTGAAAGCCAGGTGAGAAGTATTTATTTATTTCACTTCATGGGGGCTCTCCTTTACCAGTGCAGGTAGCAATGGAAGGGCAGAATCCTGGCCATCCTGAGGTTCCTACCGAGATTTCTCTTGGTCAAGTGAGTGGAGTCTGGCGGTGGAGATCACCCTTCCTTATTCCCTCTGATAGCTATACTATGTTGTTGCTCTTTTCCTAAGGCTGGTTTCACACGTCAGTGGCTCCGGTACGTGTGGTGATAGTTTCCTCACGTACCGGAGACACTGAAACACATAGACACATTAAAATAAAAGTCTCTGCAGATGTCAGAGTGTTTTCATGGACTATGTGTCCGTGTGCAAAACACGGAGACATGTCAGTGTTCGTGGGCGCGCACGGATCACACGGACCCATTAAAGATAATGGTTGCGTGTAAACACGTACGGCACACGGATGCCGTCCGTGTGCTTTTTTTAAATTCAGGGATAAAATTGAAACAAATTGTTTCAATACACGCACATGGACAGCATACAGACGATAAACACGGACACACGGATGGCCTAAGTGCACACACAGACACGGATAGCTCCTGGACCGTTTCTTCCAGTACCGGAAATATTTGGACGTGTGAGACTGGCCTAACACAAGGAGAACCCTGAGGCTGCATGCCCAAGATCAGGAATAACTAGCATTCTGGAAGCAGCATATTTTCACTGCGTTGTGCAATATAAGCACAGTGGAAGGGATTAATAGAAATCCCATGCCCACTGTGCTTCTTTACGCTGCGTAAACTCAACTGCAGTGCAGAATGTCTTGCGGGAACACTCAGTCTTTTGTGTGTAATTTCCACGTAGACTTGCATTAGATGCGGAAAATTGTCTTATAAAAAACAACAAAAAACAGGCGTTGTAAAGTGCATTTACACAATTCAAGAGCATACAAAAAGGCATCTAAACAAACATAAATAATTTAAAAAACACAACTTGAGGTCCCCCTTATTTTTGATACATTAAATGTGCCTATTCTAGCGCTTTGCCTTGGTGCAGTGGCAATCGGGGTAATGGTTTATGGGGTAGATGCCAGCTGTGTAGTGTCAGCTGGCATAAAGCCATGGGTTTAGCAGACATCTCCATTAGTAACCCAGTAAGTTAAAAGAAACAAAAACACCAATATTTTAAAATAAACACCCCTGACTCTACGCTGTTTCACCAATTTAAAAAAAAAAAAGTGCCTTTCAGTCCAGAGATTTTGACATTGTCCACCCAATACATAGTAATCCACAGACCTGAAAAGGAGAGATAAATAAATAAAAGCAAGAAACTGTCCCTCATTCACCAATTTATTAAAAAATAGCTCCAACGTAATCCATATGTAATCCACGACGTTCCCACGAGGTCCACAAATTCTATACTGCAACCTATAGAGCCTCATTCTGAGAACAACGCTTCATAGGATATTCCTGGTCATGTCTCATGAGTAGTGTTGAGCATTCCGATACCGCAAGTATCGGGTATCGGCCGATACTAGCGGTATCGGAATTCCGATACCGGGATTCCGATACTTGGCGCGTATCGGATACCGGAATCGGAAGTTCCATGATTCAAAATTCAGAAATTCAGCCAATGAGAAAGATTCCAAGTGTGGGCACATCCTGTTTAGCATGGAGGGCATGAAAGTACTGGCAAGGCTGTGATTGGCTGCTGAAATGATGTCATGATGCAGTTTAAAAGTCGCTGGCGCCATTTTGCGATCACTCTGCTGTGAATTCAGTTAGTGACAGGACGCTGTTTGCTGACTGAGGGACAGTTTAGAGATAGCGATTTGCTTCTTTGTGCTTTCCAAAGGCTAATTTAGCAACCGCTGTGTTCACCTACTATTCACCTTGCTTTTGCCTTGTAGCGCTGTTTTCACAGCGATCTGCAAGGTCTCTCTGTGTGTGTGTGTGTGAGTGCAGCCCACTCTCTAGTCTGAGTGCAGCCACATAGGCCATCCATAGCTGGTTGTATTCAGTTCAGGGAGGGTGGTTCATTGCCTCATACTGTCCTTTTTTTTTTTTTTTTTTGAAGTAGTGCAGGCTGCTGCACATTTTTTCAAATAATTCCTATTAGTGTCTTTCCACCCGTCTCCATCTAATTTGTGGAAAAACACTACATAGGATAAAGTAGAGGAGGGTTTTTGGGCCTTGCAGCGCCGTTTACGGCTGTCTGCACGGTCTCCGTGTGACTGCAGCTCGCCCTGTAGTCTGTGAGCAGCCGTAGCTTGGTTGTCTCCAGCTCAGGGTTGTTCACTGCGTCATACCGCCAAATCAATTTTAATTTTTTTTCAAGTACTGTAGTCTGCTGTTAATTAATTTAAAAAAATCCTATTAGTGTCTTTCCACCCGTCTCCAGCTAATTTGTGGAAAAACACTACATAGGATAAAGTAGAGGAGGGTTTTTGGGCCTTGCAGCGCCGTTTACGGCTGTCTGCACGGTCTCCGTGTGACTGCAGCTCGCCCTGTAGTCTGTGAGCAGCTATAGCCTGGTTGTCTGCAGCTCAGGGTTGTTCACTGCGTCATACCGCCAAATCAATTTTAATTTTTTTTCAAGTACTGTAGTCTGCTGCTAATTAATTTAAAAAAATCCTATTAGTGTCTTTCCACCCGTCTCCAGCTAATTTGTGGAAAAACACTACATAGGATAAAGTAGAGGAGGGTTTTTGGGCCTTGCAGCGCCGTTTACGGCTGTCTGCACGGTCTCCGTGTGACTGCAGCTCGCCCTGTAGTCTGTGAGCAGCCGTAGCTTGGTTGTCTCCAGCTCAGGGTTGTTAACTGCGTCATACCGCCAAATCAATTTTAATTTTTTTTCAAGTACTGTAGTCTGCTGCTAATTAATTTAAAAAAATCCTATTAGTGTCTTTCCACCCGTCTCCAGCTAATTTGTGGAAAAACACTACATAGGATAAAGTAGAGGAGGGTTTTTGGGCCTTACAGCGCCGTTAACGTCTGTCTGCACGGTCTCCGTGTGACTGCAGCTCTATCCGTTGTCAGTTCAGCCCCCAAAAAAGAAATAAATAATAAAGTTCACCAAACACACCAGTTACACCACTTTACATTTGTGTAGGCCACATTAACTCATATTAAAGTCTAGTCCACACTTTAGCTAATTAGTGTTTCTTATACCTGTTAGGAGGAGTTTTTCAGGAATAAGCACACAAAGCCGTTAGTACTTTTCTGCTTTTCTTTATCAGTCAACCACGATGAAGAAGGCAGTGAGTAAGGCACGTGGGCGTGGGCGCGGAGCAGGGAGGGGACGTGGGGATTCTGTGCCCGCTGCGGGCACCGGTGACTCATCAGCACCCACTTTCACGAGGGAACAGTCGTTCATGCGCAGCTTTGTCGCCGAGCGCCGTACACCGCTGCTGCGTGAAGACCAAATTGAAGCCGTTGTGGGATGGATGGCAGCTAATGCATCAACTTCCATTAGTGCCACATCCTCTCAGACACAGAGCACTGGAGAGCAGCCATCTGTCTCTTCACCACCTGCCAAATTGCCCAGGCAGACAGAGAGCCCAGGACAGGAGCCGTCTCTACTTCTGTTCTCTGAATCTCTTGGCTTGGAAACAGGGGGCCAGCCAAGCAGCATTGGAGAAATGGAAGAAGAGGCAGGGTGCAGTGATGCCCAACAGCTTTTTCTCTCTGAGTCTGAAGAGGCGGGTGGGCCAGTGGCTCCGTTCACCACATCGCAGGCCGCATCAGCTGATGATGACACTCAGGTGCCACTTACTGGTGCGTGCTCTGCTGCTGAGACTACCCGGGAGGAGCAGTTGGGGGCAGAGGGTAGTGTGGATGACGAGGTCCTTGACCCATCTTGGCGTCAGGGACAGGAAGGTGGTGGGAGCAGCTCTGAGGAAGAGATTCCCCGTACGGTCCAAAGAGGGAGAGGGAGGGGGAAGACTGCGGATCCTGCAGCCTCCGCTTTGGCACCCGTAAGGAGCATGTCTCTTCCAAAAGTCAAAAGGGGGGCTCCCAAGACTTGCAGTGCCTGGTCCTTTTTTGACACAGTTGCAGATGACATTTGCTATGTCAGATGCAAGGTGTGTCATCAAAAAATCAAAAGAGGTCAAAAAGTCGCCAACCTCAATACCTCCAACATGTGGAAACATGTGCGCAACAGGCACCCGGCGGAGTTAGACAAACACACTGAAGAGCTAGGCCAACCAACAGCGGCAGCTACCACCTCTTCAGCTCGTGTTGCCTCTTCCTCTAGCTCACACGCAGCTGGTTCGGCTTCCTCCCAGGATCGCCGTGGAAGAACCTCTGGCCCTGTTGTCCAGAGACCCGCTGTAATTCCACCCGCAGCACCACTTTCCCAGTCAACCACACACTCCCAGCCCAGTCTACAGCCATCGGTAGTACAGGCATGGGAGAAAAGGCGGCCTTTCTCGTCAAACCACCCACGAGCACAGGCTCTGACTGCAGGCATTGCCAAACTTCTGTCACTGGAAATGCTGTCATTCAGGCTGGTGGAGACTGACAGCTTCCGTGACTTGATGTCATTGGCAGTCCCACAGTACAGTGTGCCCAGCCGCTTTTACTTCAGCAGGCAAGCCGTCCCTGCCCTGCACAAGCATGTGGAGGGACACATAAAACACGCGCTACTGAACGCCGTCAGTAGCAAGGTCCACCTCACCACCGATGCGTGGACCAGTCAACATGGACAGGGGCGATACCTTTCCCTCACTGCCCATTGGGTTAATGTAGTTGAGCCGGGTACAGACCGTGCGAGTGGCGCAGGACGTGTCCTGCCCACTCCAAGGATTGCAGGAATCCATTCTGTACGCATTGACTCCTCCTCTTACACCAGTTCCTCAGAATCATCGCTGCAGGAGCCGTCACAGTCCACCTCCACATGGACCCGTGATGAACGTGTACCTGTTACGACCGACATGAGCACAGCCGTGGCCAAACGTCAACAGGCCGTCTTGAAATTAATTTTTTTGGGGAATCGTAGCCACACAGCGCAGGAGCTCTGGAATGCCATCAAGCAGGAGAGCGATGTGTGGTTTGAGCCAGCGAATCTCCAGCCAGGCATGGTAGTGTGTGATAATGGCCGAAATCTGGTGGCAGCCCTGGGCCTCGGCAACCTCACTCACATCCCATGTCTGGCACATGTGCTCAATTTGGTCGTGCAGAGTTTTTTGAGGGACTATCCGGATCTTGATGCACTGCTGCACAAGGTCCGCCTAGAGTGTGCTCACTTGCGGCGTTCCAGCACGGCAAAAGCGCGCATTGCGGCTCTGCAGCGCCGACACCGCCTGCCGGAACATCGCATCATATGTGACCTACCTACCAGGTGGAATTCCACGTTACATATGTTGGAGCGGTTGTGTGAGCAGCAGCAAGCTGTAATGGAGTACCAGCTGTATCAGGCGCACAAAAGTCGCAGTCAGCGCCGTACAGACTTCACAACCACAGAGTGGGCCACTATGAAGGATGTCTGCCAGGTTTTGCGTCCCTTCGATTATTCCACGCGGATGGCGAGTGCAGATGATGCACTAGTCAGCATGACTGTCCCCCTTATCTGCCTGCTTGAAAAATCACTGCAAGCGCTAAGGGATGATGTTGTGGAAGAGGTGGAGGATGAGGATTCACCACTTCCATCATCTTCTGGACAGTCAGCGCCACGTGGTTCCTCACAAACGCGTAGGCAGGGGACAGTTTGTGAGGAGGATGAGGAGGAGTCAATGGAGGAGGAAGACATCCGTCCAGAGGAGGGAGTTACACAATTGTCCAGTACTCAGTGTGTACAGCGAGGGTGGGGTGATGACGAGCGGGCAGAGATCACGCCTCCAGCTGGGGACAGCGTTTCTTGGGCAGTTGGCAGTCTGCAGCACATGGTGGATTACATGCTGCAGTGCCTGAGAAACGACCGCCGCATCGACCACATTCTCAACATGTCTGATTACTGGGTGTTCACCCTCCTCGATCCTCGCTACCGGGACAACGTAGAAAGCCTCATCACACCGTTGAACCGGGAGCGAAAAATGCGGGAGTACCAAGACACACTGGTCAGTTCCATCATCTTCTCCATTCCAACTGAGAGAAGTGCTGCTAGTGCATTCCAAAGCAGCTCAGTGCGTCCAGGCAGTGGTGGAGGCTCTGCACAAAGAGGGAGCAGAAGCAGTGCCTCTGCCCAAGGCAAGACCAGTATGGCCCAACTGTGGCACAGTTTTGTGTGCCCCCCACAAAAGTCTACACCATCACAGACGGCTCCAGTCAGCAGGAGGCAACGGTTCCGTCAGATGGTGACAGACTACATGTCTTGCCCTCTTGCTGTACTCCCAGACGGCTCTTCCCCTTTCAAGTTTTGGGTCTCAAAGCTGGATACATGGCCAGAGCTAAGCCAGTATGCATTGGAGGTGCTGTCTTGCCCTGCGGCCAGTGTATTATCGGAACGTGTCTTTAGTGCTGCAGGTGGTGTACTAACTGACCGTCGCATGCGACTATCCTCCGATAACGTTGACCGGCTTACTTTCCTGAAAATGAACAAGGCCTGGATCTCGCAGGAATTTGCCACTCCTCCTCCTGATTAAATAATTAGGTCACTGTATACGTTATCCAGGTCTCCTGTTGTGTTCATCTTTCAACCACCTGAACTTACATTCCTGGGCTCCAACAACGCCAGTTGAGGCTCAGAAGTGCCATCTGCACAGTCAAAACATACGACCCAGTGTTATTGGGTTTCAGTAACGTCAGCTGATCCCCAGCTGTGTAGCCGGCAATGTGTCCTGCGACCGCCACGCTGACACAACTGAAATGTAAGGGAACCTGTCCCCCCCCCCCCCCAAGGCGTTTGTTACTGAAAGAGCCACCTTGTGCAGCAGTAATGCTGCACAAGGAAAAGGTAGCTATTTTCATTATGCTCCTTGCACACGCAGAACTTAACACTTATAAAATGTGTCCACTGATACCGTAAAACCGTCCCGGAGGTGGGACTTTCCTTCGTAATATGACGCAGCACAGCTGTCATTCCTACCCCCTCGGCGCCGTGCCCCGGCTCCTCATCGTTGTTTGATTCCGTCCCGGAGCCTGCGCTGTTATGTTATCCCTTGGCCAGGCACACTTAGCGCTGCCCATCTTCTGACATCATTTGGTGTCAGGCTGGCTGCGCCTGTGCGGCCGCGCTGTCCGAGAGCCCGCCTCGCAGTGTGGTCTAATGTAATCCCACCGCGGGCCTGGGATCAGTGGCCATGCGCAGTGCATATCCTCGCCTCTCGCTCCACTCCCTACGGCTTCTTCAGACTGTGCGGTGCCAGCTGATCCGTAATAGCATGCCACGGCCGTGGCAGCGCACAGTCTGAAAAAGCCGTAGGGAGGGGAGCGAGAGGCGAGGATATGCACTGCGCATGGCCACTGATCCCAGGCCCGCGGTGGGATTACATTAGACCACACTGCGAGGCGAGCTCTCGGACAGCGCGGCCGCACAAGCGCAGCCAGCCTGACACCAAATGATGTCAGAAGATGGGCAGCGCTAAGTGTGCCTGGCCAAGGGATAACCTAACAGCGCAGGCTCCGGGACGGAATCAAACAACGATGAGGAGCCGGGGCACGGCGCCGAGGGGGTAGGAATGACAGCTGTGCTGCGTCATATTACGAAGGAAAGTCCCACCTCCGGGACAGTTTCACGGTTTCAGGGGACACATTTTATAAGTGTTTAGTTCTGTGCTTGCAAGGAGCATAATTAAAAGAGCCACCTTTTCCTTTTGCATCTTTTGAGCTGCACAAGCTGGCTCTTTCAGCTACAAATGCCTTGGGGGGGGGGGTTAAAGGTTCCCTTTCTCCAATCAGGCTTCGGCCTACATTGTGTTCCTCTGCTTCTACTGCTGTCCCTGGGCTCCAACACCGCTAGTTGTTGCCTGGTAGTGCTGTACGCACAGTCAACAGTCGCTCCTCTGTTATTGGGGTTCAGTAACGTCAGCTGTTCCCCTGCTGTGTGTGTGGCAATCCCTCCAACCTCCTCCAACCTCATCCAAACTCCTCCTCCTCCACCTGTCCCTGGGCTCCAACACCGCTAGTTGCCGTCCAGAAGTGCTGTACGCACAGTCAACAGTCGCTCCTCTGTTATTGGGGTTCAGTAACGTCAGCTGTTCCCCTGCTGTGTGTGTGGCAATCCCTCCTACCTCCTCCAACCTCCTCCTACCTCCTCCTCCTCCACCTGTCCCTGGGCTCCAACACCGCCAGTTGCCGTCCAGAAGTGCTGTACGCACAGTCAACAGTCCCTCCTCTGTTATTGGGGTTCAGTAACGTCAGCTGTTCCCCTGCTGTGTGTGTGGCAATCCCTCCTACCTCCTCCAACCTCCTCCTACCTCCTCCTCCACCTGTCCCTGGGCTCCAACACCGCCAGTTGCCGTCCAGAAGTGCTGTACGCACAGTCAACAGTCCCTCCTCTGTTATTGGGGTTCAGTAACGTCAGCTGTTCCCCTGCTGTGTGTGTGGCAATCCCTCCAACCTCCTCCAACCTCATCCAAACTCCTCCTCCTCCACCTGTCCCTGGGCTCCAACACCGCTAGTTGCCGTCCAGAAGTGCTGTACGCACAGTCAACAGTCGCTCCTCTGTTATTGGGGTTCAGTAACGTCAGCTGTTCCCCTGCTGTGTGTGTGGCAATCCCTCCTACCTCCTCCAACCTCCTCCTACCTCCTCCTCCTCCACCTGTCCCTGGGCTCCAACACCGCCAGTTGCCGTCCAGAAGTGCTGTACGCACAGTCAACAGTCCCTCCTCTGTTATTGGGGTTCAGTAACGTCAGCTGTTCCCCTGCTGTGTGTGTGGCAATCCCTCCTACCTCCTCCAACCTCCTCCTACCTCCTCCTCCACCTGTCCCTGGGCTCCAACACCGCCAGTTGCCGTCCAGAAGTGCTGTACGCACAGTCAACAGTCCCTCCTCTGTTATTGGGGTTCAGTAACGTCAGCTGTTCCCCTGCTGTGTGTGTGGCAATCCCTCCTACCTCCTCCTTCCTCCTCCACCTGTCCCTGGGCTCCAACACCGCCAGTTGCCGTCCAGAAGTGCTGTACGCACAGTCAACAGTCCCTCCTCTGTTATTGGGGTTCAGTAACGTCAGCTGTTCCCCTGCTGTGTGTGTGGCAATCCCTCCTACCTCCTCCAACCTCCTCCAACCTCCTCCTCCTCCACCTGTCCCTGGGCTCCAACACCGCTAGTTGCCGTCCAGAAGTGCTGTACGCACAGTCAACAGTCGCTCCTCTGTTATTGGGGTTCAGTAACGTCAGCTGTTCCCCTGCTGTGTGTGTGGCAATCCCTCCTACCTCCTCCAACCTCCTCCTACCTCCTCCTCCTCCACCTGTCCCTGGGCTCCAACACCGCCAGTTGCCGTCCAGAAGTGCTGTACGCACAGTCAACAGTCCCTCCTCTGTTATTGGGGTTCAGTAACGTCAGCTGTTCCCCTGCTGTGTGTGTGGCAATCCCTCCTACCTCCTCCTACCTCCTCCTCCTCCACCTGTCCCTGGGCTCCAACACCGCCAGTTGCCGTCCAGAAGTGCTGTACGCACAGTCAACAGTCCCTCCTCTGTTATTGGGGTTCAGTAACGTCAGCTGTTCCCCTGCTGTGTGTGTGGCAATCCCTCCTACCTCCTCCTTCCTCCTCCACCTGTCCCTGGGCTCCAACACCGCCAGTTGCCGTCCAGAAGTGCTGTACGCACAGTCAACAGTCCCTCCTCTGTTATTGGGGTTCAGTAACGTCAGCTGTTCCCCTGCTGTGTGTGTGGCAATCCCTCCTACCTCCTCCAACCTCCTCCAACCTCCTCCTCCTCCACCTGTCCCTGGGCTCCAACACCGCTAGTTGCCGTCCAGAAGTGCTGTACGCACAGTCAACAGTCGCTCCTCTGTTATTGGGGTTCAGTAACGTCAGCTGTTCCCCTGCTGTGTGTGTGGCAATCCCTCCTACCTCCTCCAACCTCCTCCTACCTCCTCCTCCTCCACCTGTCCCTGGGCTCCAACACCGCCAGTTGCCGTCCAGAAGTGCTGTACGCACAGTCAACAGTCCCTCCTCTGTTATTGGGGTTCAGTAACGTCAGCTGTTCCCCTGCTGTGTGTGTGGCAATCCCTCCTACCTCCTCCTACCTCCTCCACCTGTCCCTGGGCTCCAACACCGCCAGTTGCCGTCCAGAAGTGCTGTACGCACAGTCAACAGTCCCTCCTCTGTTATTGGGGTTCAGTAACGTCAGCTGTTCCCCTGCTGTGTGTGTGGCAATCCCTCCTACCTCCTCCAACCTCCTCCAACCTCCTCCTCCTCCACCTGTCCCTGGGCTCCAACACCGCTAGTTGCCGTCCAGAAGTGCTGTACGCACAGTCAACAGTCGCTCCTCTGTTATTGGGGTTCAGTAACGTCAGCTGTTCCCCTGCTGTGTGTGTGGCAATCCCTCCTACCTCCTCCAACCTCCTCCTACCTCCTCCTCCTCCACCTGTCCCTGGGCTCCAACACCGCCAGTTGCCGTCCAGAAGTGCTGTACGCACAGTCAACAGTCCCTCCTCTGTTATTGGGGTTCAGTAACGTCAGCTGTTCCCCTGCTGTGTGTGTGGCAATCCCTCCTACCTCCTCCTACCTCCTCCACCTGTCCCTGGGCTCCAACACCGCCAGTTGCCGTCCAGAAGTGCTGTACGCACAGTCAACAGTCCCTCCTCTGTTATTGGGGTTCAGTAACGTCAGCTGTTCCCCTGCTGTGTGTGTGGCAATCCCTCCAACCTCCTCCAACCTCATCCAAACTCCTCCTCCTCCACCTGTCCCTGGGCTCCAACACCGCTAGTTGCCGTCCAGAAGTGCTGTACGCACAGTCAACAGTCGCTCCTCTGTTATTGGGGTTCAGTAACGTCAGCTGTTCCCCTGCTGTGTGTGTGGCAATCCCTCCTACCTCCTCCAACCTCCTCCTACCTCCTCCTCCTCCACCTGTCCCTGGGCTCCAACACCGCTAGTTGCCGTCCAGAAGTGCTGTACGCACAGAGCCAAACACCTCGCCAATGTGTTAGTGGGGTTCAGCACCGCCAGCTGTTCCCCTGCTGTGTATACGGCAACGTGTACTGCGACCGCCACGCAGACACAACAAGTTAAATGTAAGGGAACCTGACCCCCCCCCCCCCCAGGCGTTTGTTACTGAAGGAGCCACCTTGTGCAGCAGTAATAATGCAAAGGGAAAAAGTGCCTCTTTTCGTGATGCTCCTTGCACATGCTGAACCTAACACTTATGAAATGTGTCCCCACACAGCGTTAAACCGTCCGGTAGGTGGAACTTTCCTTTGTCGTGTGACGCAGCACAGCCATCATTTTTACCCCCTTGGCGCCGTGCGCCCACTCCTCAGCGTTGTTTGAATCTGTCCCGGAGCCTGCGCTGTTAGGTTAGCCCTTGGCCATGCACACATGTTGCGCTGCCCGTCTTCTGACCTCATTTGGTGTCAGGCTGGCTGCGCCTGTGCGGGTGCGCTGGTCGAGATCCCGCCTCGCAGTGTCGTCTAATGTAATCCCACCGCGGGCCTGTGATCCGTGCCCGTGCGCAGTGCATATCCTCTCCTCTCACTCCCCTCCCTACGGCTTCTTCAGACTGTGCGATGTCAGCTGGTCCCTAATAGCATGCCACGGCCGTGACAACGCACAGTCTGAAAAAGCCGTAGGGAGGGGAGTGAGAGGACAGGATATGCACTGCGCACGGGCACGGATCACAGGCCCGCGGTGGGATTACATTAGACGACACTGCGAGGCGGGATCTCGGCCAGCGCACCCGCACAGGCGCAGCCAGCCTGACACCAAATGAGGTCAGAAGACGGGCAGCGCAACATGTGTGCATGGCCAAGGGCTAACCTAACAGCGCAGGCTCCGGGACAGATTCAAACAACGCTGAGGAGTGGGCGCACGGCGCCAAGGGGGTAAAAATGATGGCTGTGCTGCGTCACACGACAAAGGAAAGTTCCACCTACCGGACGGTTTAACGCTGTGAGGAGACACATTTCATAAATGTTTGGTTCCGCATGTACAAGGACCATAATTAAAAGAGCTAAGTTTACCTTTTCCAGCATTAGTGCTGTACACAATGGCTCTTTCAGCTACAAACGCCTGGGGGGGGGGGTGTTAAAGGTTTCCTTTCAACTTGCTCGAGTGCAGGCTTCGGCCTACACTCCGCTCCCCCTGCTCCTCCTGCTGACCCTGGGCTCTAACACCGCCAGTTTTTGCCCAGATGTGCTAGCTGCACAGAGAAAAACACCAGCCAATGTGTCAGTGGGGTTCAGCACCGCCAGCTGTTCCCCTGCTGTGTAGCCGGCAACGTGTCCTGCGACCGCCACGCAGACACAAGAACTGAAATTGAAGGGAACCTGTCCCCCCTCCCCCAGGTGTTTCTATGTTTTACAGCTACCTTGAACAGCAGTAATGCTGCATGTGTTCAAGGTGGCTCAGAAACTTATTCTCCTTGCCCATGTTGAAGTGAACACGTCTAAAATGTGTCCTCTGTGACCATTAAAACGTCCCTCAGGTGTGATTTGACTTTGTATTGACACACGCAACAAGCTCCTTGGTAGCGCTGCCCGTCTTCTGGCATCATTGTTTGGCTGGCTGCGCCTCTGCGGCCGCCCTGACCCACACAACGCCCCTCGGTGTCTTATTTATTGGGACTGCGAGGGTGTGATTGATGGGCAGGATCAGTGCATCAGTTCGCCTGTCCCTCCTCTCCTTCCGCCTTCTTCGGACTGTGCGGCTTCATGGCCGTGGCATGCGATAAGGGATCAGATGACGCCGCACAGTCTGAAGCGGGTGTAAGGACCCGAGTGTGAGAGGCCAACATATGTGCTGCGCCAGGCCCTGAATCCCAGCCCCGCAGTGTTTTAACAATGTTAAGACACTGCGGGGCTGGGATTCATGGGCATCGCGAACCGCACCGGCCGACATTACATGATGCCAGAAGATGGGCAGCGCTAACGGCGCTAGGCCAGGGGATAACACGACAGCGCAGACTCCTGTACAGCAAATAACAACGCTCAGGAGGCTGCACCCAGCACCAAGGTGGGATTCTTGACATCTGTGCTGCGTCTCATTACAAAGGGAACTCTCGCCTCCATTACACAGTTTGACTGTATAAAGGGCTAAATGTTATACGTGTTCCATTCAGCGTGTGCAAGGAGAAAAATTACAAGAGCAACCTTTGACTTGCGCAGCACTACTGCTGCATAAGCTGTGGCTCTTCTACTTTGTAACCCCTGAGGGGGGGTTAAAGGTGACTTTTGAAATCGGTTCAATTAGGCTTCGGCCTACACTCTGCTCCACCTGCAGAGCCCGGGCTCCAACAACGCTAGTTGCTGTCCGGAAGTGCTGGCTGCACAGAGCCAAACACCTCGCCAATGTGTCAGTGGGGTCCAGCACCGCCAGCTGTTCCCCTGCTGTGTAGCCGGCAACGTGTCCTGCAAAAGCCACGCAGACACAACACACCCAAAGCTGCCGCCTGTGCAGGCTTCGGCCTACACTCCCCTCCCCCTGCTCCTCCTCCTCCTGCTCCTCCTCCTGCTGTCCCTGGGCTCTAACACACCGCCAGTTTTTGCCCAGATGTGCTAGCTGCACAGAGAAAAACACCAGCCAATGTGTCAGTGGGGTCCAGCACCGCCAGCTGTTCCCCTGCTGTGCAGCCGGCAACGTGTCCTGCAAAAGCCACGCAGACACAAGAACTGAAATTGAAGGGAACCTGTCCCCCCTCCCCCAGGCGTTTTTACGTTATCCAGCCACCTTGTACAGCGGTAATGCTGCATGTGTGCAAGGTGGCTCATAAACGTATTCTCCTCGCACATGTGGAACTGAAAACACGTCTGAAATGTGTCCTCTGTGTGACCATTTAACCGTCCCGGGGGTGTGACTTTCCTTTGTAATGACACGCTGCAACCCCCTTGGTAGCGCTGCCCGTCTTCTGGCATCATTGTTTGGCTGGCTGCGCCTCTGCGGCCGCCCTGACCCACACAACGCCCCTCGGTGTCTTATTTATTGGGACTGCGAGGGTGTGATTGATGGGCAGGATCAGTGCATCAGTTCGCCTGTCCCTCCTCTCCTTCCGCCTTCTTCGGACTGTGCGGCTTCATGGCCGTGGCATGCGATAAGGGATCAGATGACGCCGCACAGTCTGAAGCGGGTGTAAGGACCCGCGTGTGAGAGGCGAACATATGTGCTGCGCCAGGCCCTGAATCCCAGCCCCGCAGTGTTTTAACAATGTTAAGACACTGCGGGGCTGGGATTCATGGTCATCGCGAACCGCAACGGCCGACATTAAATGATGTCAGAAGATGGGCAGCGCTAACGGCGCTAGGCCAGGGGATAACACGACAGCGCAGACTCCTGTACAGCAAATAACAACGCTCAGGAGGCTGCACCCAGCACCAAGGTGGGATTCTTGACATCTGTGCTGCGTCTCATTACAAAGGGAACTCTCGCCTCCATTACACAGTTTGACTGTATAAAGGGCTAAATGTTATACGTGTTCCATTCAGCGTGTGCAAGGAGAAAAATTACAAGAGCAACCTTTGACTTGCGCAGCACTACTGCTGCATAAGCTGTGGCTCTTCTACTTTGTAACCCCTGAGGGGGGGTTAAAGGTGACTTTTGAAATCGGTTCAATTAGGCTTCGGCCTACACTCTGCTCCACCTGCAGAGCCCGGGCTCCAACAACGCTAGTTGCTGTCCGGAAGTGCTGGCTGCACAGAGCCAAACACCTCGCCAATGTGTCAGTGGGGTCCAGCACCGCCAGCTGTTCCCCTGCTGTGTAGCCGGCAACGTGTCCTGCAAAAGCCACGCAGACACAACACACCCAAAGCTGCCGCCTGTGCAGGCTTCGGCCTACACTCCCCTCCCCCTGCTCCTCCTCCTCCTGCTCCTCCTCCTGCTGTCCCTGGGCTCTAACACACCGCCAGTTTTTGCCCAGATGTGCTAGCTGCACAGAGAAAAACACCAGCCAATGTGTCAGTGGGGTCCAGCACCGCCAGCTGTTCCCCTGCTGTGCAGCCGGCAACGTGTCCTGCAAAAGCCACGCAGACACAAGAACTGAAATTGAAGGGAACCTGTCCCCCCTCCCCCAGGCGTTTTTACGTTATCCAGCCACCTTGTACAGCGGTAATGCTGCATGTGTGCAAGGTGGCTCATAAACGTATTCTCCTCGCACATGTGGAACTGAAAACACGTCTGAAATGTGTCCTCTGTGTGACCATTTAACCGTCCCGGGGGTGTGACTTTCCTTTGTAATGACACGCTGCAACCCCCTTGGTAGCGCTGCCCGTCTTCTGGCATCATTGTTTGGCTGGCTGCGCCTCTGCGGCCGCCCTGACCCACACAACGCCCCTCGGTGTCTTATTTATTGGGACTGCGAGGGTGTGATTGATGGGCAGGATCAGTGCATCAGTTCGCCTGTCCCTCCTCTCCTTCCGCCTTCTTCGGACTGTGCGGCTTCATGGCCGTGGCATGCGATAAGGGATCAGATGACGCCGCACAGTCTGAAGCGGGTGTAAGGACCCGCGTGTGAGAGGCGAACATATGTGCTGCGCCAGGCCCTGAATCCCAGCCCCGCAGTGTTTTAACAATGTTAAGACACTGCGGGGCTGGGATTCATGGTCATCGCGAACCGCAACGGCCGACATTAAATGATGTCAGAAGATGGGCAGCGCTAACGGCGCTAGGCCAGGGGATAACACGACAGCGCAGACTCCTGTACAGCAAATAACAACGCTCAGGAGGCTGCACCCAGCACCAAGGTGGGATTCTTGACATCTGTGCTGCGTCTCATTACAAAGGGAACTCTCGCCTCCATTACACAGTTTGACTGTATAAAGGGCTAAATGTTATACGTGTTCCATTCAGCGTGTGCAAGGAGAAAAATTACAAGAGCAACCTTTGACTTGCGCAGCACTACTGCTGCATAAGCTGTGGCTCTTCTACTTTGTAACCCCTGAGGGGGGGTTAAAGGTGACTTTTGAAATCGGTTCAATTAGGCTTCGGCCTACACTCTGCTCCACCTGCAGAGCCCGGGCTCCAACAACGCTAGTTGCTGTCCGGAAGTGCTGGCTGCACAGAGCCAAACACCTCGCCAATGTGTCAGTGGGGTCCAGCACCGCCAGCTGTTCCCCTGCTGTGTAGCCGGCAACGTGTCCTGCAAAAGCCACGCAGACACAACACACCCAAAGCTGCCGCCTGTGCAGGCTTCGGCCTACACTCCCCTCCCCCTGCTCCTCCTCCTCCTGCTCCTCCTCCTGCTGTCCCTGGGCTCTAACACACCGCCAGTTTTTGCCCAGATGTGCTAGCTGCACAGAGAAAAACACCAGCCAATGTGTCAGTGGGGTCCAGCACCGCCAGCTGTTCCCCTGCTGTGCAGCCGGCAACGTGTCCTGCAAAAGCCACGCAGACACAAGAACTGAAATTGAAGGGAACCTGTCCCCCCTCCCCCAGGCGTTTTTACGTTATCCAGCCACCTTGTACAGCGGTAATGCTGCATGTGTGCAAGGTGGCTCATAAACGTATTCTCCTCGCACATGTGGAACTGAAAACACGTCTGAAATGTGTCCTCTGTGTGACCATTTAACCGTCCCGGGGGTGTGACTTTCCTTTGTAATGACACGCTGCAACCCCCTTGGTAGCGCTGCCCGTCTTCTGGCATCATTGTTTGGCTGGCTGCGCCTCTGCGGCCGCCCTGACCCACACAACGCCCCTCGGTGTCTTATTTATTGGGACTGCGAGGGTGTGATTGATGGGCAGGATCAGTGCATCAGTTCGCCTGTCCCTCCTCTCCTTCCGCCTTCTTCGGACTGTGCGGCTTCATGGCCGTGGCATGCGATAAGGGATCAGATGACGCCGCACAGTCTGAAGCGGGTGTAAGGACCCGCGTGTGAGAGGCGAACATATGTGCTGCGCCAGGCCCTGAATCCCAGCCCCGCAGTGTTTTAACAATGTTAAGACACTGCGGGGCTGGGATTCATGGTCATCGCGAACCGCAACGGCCGACATTAAATGATGTCAGAAGATGGGCAGCGCTAACGGCGCTAGGCCAGGGGATAACACGACAGCGCAGACTCCTGTACAGCAAATAACAACGCTCAGGAGGCTGCACCCAGCACCAAGGTGGGATTCTTGACATCTGTGCTGCGTCTCATTACAAAGGGAACTCTCGCCTCCATTACACAGTTTGACTGTATAAAGGGCTAAATGTTATACGTGTTCCATTCAGCGTGTGCAAGGAGAAAAATTACAAGAGCAACCTTTGACTTGCGCAGCACTACTGCTGCATAAGCTGTGGCTCTTCTACTTTGTAACCCCTGAGGGGGGGTTAAAGGTGACTTTTGAAATCGGTTCAATTAGGCTTCGGCCTACACTCTGCTCCACCTGCAGAGCCCGGGCTCCAACAACGCTAGTTGCTGTCCGGAAGTGCTGGCTGCACAGAGCCAAACACCTCGCCAATGTGTCAGTGGGGTCCAGCACCGCCAGCTGTTCCCCTGCTGTGTAGCCGGCAACGTGTCCTGCAAAAGCCACGCAGACACAACACACCCAAAGCTGCCGCCTGTGCAGGCTTCGGCCTACACTCCCCTCCCCCTGCTCCTCCTCCTCCTGCTCCTCCTCCTGCTGTCCCTGGGCTCTAACACACCGCCAGTTTTTGCCCAGATGTGCTAGCTGCACAGAGAAAAACACCAGCCAATGTGTCAGTGGGGTCCAGCACCGCCAGCTGTTCCCCTGCTGTGCAGCCGGCAACGTGTCCTGCAAAAGCCACGCAGACACAAGAACTGAAATTGAAGGGAACCTGTCCCCCCTCCCCCAGGCGTTTTTACGTTATCCAGCCACCTTGTACAGCGGTAATGCTGCATGTGTGCAAGGTGGCTCATAAACGTATTCTCCTCGCACATGTGGAACTGAAAACACGTCTGAAATGTGTCCTCTGTGTGACCATTTAACCGTCCCGGGGGTGTGACTTTCCTTTGTAATGACACGCTGCAACCCCCTTGGTAGCGCTGCCCGTCTTCTGGCATCATTGTTTGGCTGGCTGCGCCTCTGCGGCCGCCCTGACCCACACAACGCCCCTCGGTGTCTTATTTATTGGGACTGCGAGGGTGTGATTGATGGGCAGGATCAGTGCATCAGTTCGCCTGTCCCTCCTCTCCTTCCGCCTTCTTCGGACTGTGCGGCTTCATGGCCGTGGCATGCGATAAGGGATCAGATGACGCCGCACAGTCTGAAGCGGGTGTAAGGACCCGCGTGTGAGAGGCGAACATATGTGCTGCGCCAGGCCCTGAATCCCAGCCCCGCAGTGTTTTAACAATGTTAAGACACTGCGGGGCTGGGATTCATGGTCATCGCGAACCGCAACGGCCGACATTAAATGATGTCAGAAGATGGGCAGCGCTAACGGCGCTAGGCCAGGGGATAACACGACAGCGCAGACTCCTGTACAGCAAATAACAACGCTCAGGAGGCTGCACCCAGCACCAAGGTGGGATTCTTGACATCTGTGCTGCGTCTCATTACAAAGGGAACTCTCGCCTCCATTACACAGTTTGACTGTATAAAGGGCTAAATGTTATACGTGTTCCATTCAGCGTGTGCAAGGAGAAAAATTACAAGAGCAACCTTTGACTTGCGCAGCACTACTGCTGCATAAGCTGTGGCTCTTCTACTTTCTAACCCCTGAGGGGGGGTTAAAGGTTACCTTTGAAATTGGTTCAAGTAGGCTTCGGCCTACACTCTGCTCCCCCTGCAGAGCCCGGGCTACAACACCGCTCGTTGCTGTCCGGAAGTGCTGGCTGCACAGAGCCAAACACCTCGCCAATGTGTCAGTGGGGTCCAGCACCGCCAGCTGTTCCCCTGCTGTGTAGCCGGCAACGTGTCCTGCGACCGCCACGCAGACACAACACACCCAAAGCTGCCGCCAGTGCAGGCTTCGGCCTACACTCCCCTCCCCCTGCTCCTGCTCCTCCTCCTTCTCCTGCTGTCCCTGGGCTCTAACACACCGCCAGTTGGGGCCCAGATGTGCTAGCTGCACAGAGAAAAACACCAGCCAATGTGTCAGTGGGGTTCAGCACCGCCAGCTGTTCCCCTGCTGTGCAGCCGGCATCGTGTCCTGCAAAAGCCACGCAGACACTTGCTCTTGTACCTTCTGCTCCCCATCCTGGTTCCAGTACCGTCAGCTGGTTCCGGGCAGAGCCTTTGGCTTAGGTGCCTCCCTTTGGTATCCGAGTTCCACCAACGTCAGGTGGTCCTTGGTAGTGCTTTCAGGCACGGGTACCTCCTGCTTAGTAACCGGGTTCCAGTAACGTCAGCTGGTCCTCGGTAGTTCCATTGGCTCTTGGACCTTCGGCTACCCATCCGGGTTCCAGCACCGTCAGCTGGTTCTCGGCAGTGTCTTTTGCTCTTGTACCTTCTGCTCCCCATCCTGGTTCCAGTACCGTCAGCTGGTTCCGGGCAGAGCCTTTGGCTTAGGTGCCTCCCTCTGGGTATCTGAGTTCCACCAACGTCAGGTGGTCCTTGGTAGTGCTTTCAGCACGGGTACCTCCTGCTTAGTAACCGGGTTCCAGTAACGTCAGCTGGTCCTCGGTCGTTCCATTGGCTCTTGGACCTTCGGGTAGCCATCTGAGCTCCAGTTCCATCAGCTGGTTCTCGGCATTCTCTCAGCCTTCTTGTACCTTCTGCTGCATTTCCAAGTTCAAGAGACTAAACACGATGACCCGGAAGACCACCCCTAAGATGACGACGACACCAGAGACGACAACCACCGTGATGACGACGACCCTGGAGACGATGACCCTGAAGACCACCCCGATGACGACGACCCCGGAGACGACCCCGATGACGACGACCCCGGAGACGACGACCCTGGAGACGACGACGACCTGGAAGACCGAGAAGCAGAAGAACAAGAGGCTGCAGAACAAAGAGCAGAAGGACATTAAGCATAACACAAAATATCAGAGCAAAAAATATTATGTAAATTATAAGCAGAAGAAGACTAAGCAGTGTATGGGGGTGAGTCCGTTCCTCCTCGTGGTGCCCCTGGATAAAGCCTGATGCTGCAGGCCAAACTGAACGCGGACAAATGTAACTGTTTTGTGACAGGCAGAACGGAAGGTGTAATCTTCAAACTTTTATAGATAACAACTACGGGAATGCCTGTCACAAATAAGAATATGATGAAGAAGTAGAATATGATGAAGATAATAGTAAAATAAAAAGAATATGAACAATGTAACCCAAAAAATAATAGGTAGAAGATGAAGAAGAAGATGAAGAAGGTGAAGAAGTTGATGTCAAAGAAGCTGATGATGAGGATAATGAAGAAGAAAGCGTGGGAGAAGTAAAAAAGAAGGTGAAGGGCGTGGAAGTAGTGAAACATCAATATCTGACATAAAAAAAAAAAATAACATAGTCAAATTCTTTCTAACGCCGAACGTCATAAAAAAAAAAAAAAAATCCTGCTATTCTATTAGATTGGGCTAAACCTCTGTGCCTTTAATGTCTCCGCCACGTCCCCCAATACATCCTACATTATTCTTAGTTGTTTTCCTTCATGTAGAATGAACCTACAAGTGTATAAAGGGTTTATTTTAATTCCGATATTTTCGTCCCATTGACTTGCATTGGGATCGGGTATCGGTATCGGATTGGATTCCGATACTGTGACGGTATCGGCCGATACTTTCCGATTCCGATACTTTCCGATATCGGAAAGTATCGCTCAACACTACTCATGAGTGATTATGTAAGTATCATCATCACTCGTGATACATGACGGTAGTGACATATGAAGCATCATTCTTAGGACACACTAAATTTATGAAAAATCGGTCCGAGTCTCCCTGCTGAGAGTCGCACAAGTGTAATGCGAGTAAAATCCAATTTTTCACACCTAGCATCTGATTTACATCCGAACGCAGTGCAATTGCTATCCGATTACAATGTGATTTTAAACATGAGCTTTTACATAGAGCAATTCTGTCCTTTAAACATCGTTTTCAAAGGAAATATTCATCAAATCACACTATATATATATATATATATATAAATATACACAGAGCAAAAGTTTGGACAGACCTTCTCATTTAAAGATTTTTCTGTATTTTCATGACTATGACAATTTTAAATTCACACTGAGGGCATCAAAACTATGAATTAACACATGTGGGATTATATACTTAACAAAAAAAAATGTCTTATGTTCTAGGTTCTTCAAAGTAGCCACCTTTTGCTTTGATGACTGCTTTGCACACTCTTGGCATTCTCTTGATGAGCTTCAAGAGGTAGTCACCAGGAATGGTCTTCCAACAATCTTGAAGGAGTTCCCAGAGATGCTTAGCACTTGTTGGCCCTTTTGCCTTCACTCTGCGGTCCAGCTCACCTCAAACCATCTCAATTGGGTTTAGGTCTGGTGACTGTGGAGGCCAGGTCATACTGGTGTAGCATCCCATCACTCTCCTTGGTCAAATAGCGCTTACACAACCTGGAGGTATGTTTGGGGTCGTCCTGTTGAAAAATAAATGATGGTCCAACTAAACGCAAACTGGATGGAATAGCATGCCGCTGCAAGATGCTGTGGTAGCCATGCTGGTTCAGTATGCCTTCAATTTTGAATAAATCCCCAACAGTGTCACCAGCAAAGCACCCCCACACCATCACACCTCCTCCTCCATGCTTCACGGTGGGAACCAGGCATGTTGAGTCCATCCGTTCACCTTTTCTGCGTCGCACAAAGACACAGTGGTTGGAACCAAAGATCTCAAATTTGGACTCAACAAACCAAAGCACAGATTTCCACTGGTCTAGTGTCCATTCCTTGTGTTATTTAGCCCAAACAAATCTCTTCTGCTTGTTGCCTGTCCTTAGCAGTGTTTTCCTAGCGGCTATTTTACCATGAAGGCCTGCTGCACAAAGTCTTTTAACAGTTGTTGTAGAGATGTGTCTGCTGCTAGAACTGTGTGGCATTGACCTGGTCCCTAATCTGAGCTTATGTTAACTTGCGATTTCTGAGGCTGGTGACTCTGATAAACTTATCCTCAGAAGCAGAGGTGACTCTTGGTCTTCCTTTCCTGGGATGGTCCTCATGTGAGCCAGTTTCTTTGTAGCGCTTGATGGTTTTTGCCACTGCACTTGGGGACAATTTCAAAGTTTGCCCAATTTTTCGGACTGACTGACCTTCATTTCTTAAAGTAATGATGGCCACTCGTTTTTCTTTACTTGGCTGCTTTTTTCGTGCCATAATACAAATTCTAACTCTCTATTCAGTAGGACTATCAGCTGTGTATCCATCAGATTTCTGCACAACACAACTGATGGTCCCGACTTCATTTATAAGGCAAGAAATCCCACTTATTAAACCTGACAGGGCACACCTGTGAAGTGAAAACCATTCCCGGTGACTACCTCTTGAAGCTCATCAAGAGAATGCCAAGAGTGTGCAAAGCAGTCATCAAAGCAAAAGGTGGCTACTTTGAAGAACCTAAAATATAAGACATAATTTCAGTTGTTTCACACTTTTTTGTTAAGTATATCATTCCACATGTGTGAATTCATAGTTTTGATGCCTTCAGTGTGAATTTACAATGTTCAAAGTCATGAAAATACAGAAAAATCTTTAAATGAGACGGTGTGTCCAAACTTTTGCCCTGTACTGTATGTGACTACTGCAATGCAAATGGAGAATTCTCTAGGTAGATAGTAAGACCTAAGGCCAACAGCTAAGAGTTCAATGTTTTGACTGCATTAACTTTCCTTAATAGTAATATGCCGCTGATTACACCATCTGTTATTAATATATAATATCACCCCACCACCCTTCTTCTTACCACACTTAGCTTTGTCTCTATCAGCCCGGACCATGTGAAACTTGATTTATTAATGAGATGGGCCTATATGACCCTGGCTCTTTCTCATCCTTCCCTTGTTTATGGAGAACTTTAATATAAGCCATGTTTCCGAACCGAGAAGGACTTTGCTTTGTAATGTGAAATTAAAGACTTCAACCAGGATTGTAGTTAGTTATATGAAAAAGTTTGGGCACCCCTATTAATCTTAAGCTTAATGTTTTATAAAAAAATGTTTTTTTTGCAACAGCTATTTCGGTTTCATATATCTAATAACTAGTGTTGAGCGATACTTTCCGATATCGGAAAGTATCGGTATCGGAAAGTATCGGCCGATACCGTCACAGTATCGGAATCCAATCCGATACCGATACCCGATCCCAATGCAAGTCAATGGGACGAAAATATCGGAATTAAAATAAACCCTTTATACACTTGTAGGTTCATTCTACATGAACGAAAACAACTAAGAATATTGTAGGATGTATTGGGGGACGTGGCGGAGATATTAAAGGGACAGAGGTTTAGCCCAATGTAATAGAATAGCAGGATTTTTTATTTTTTTTTATGAAGTTCGGCGTTAGAAAGAATTTGACTATGTTTTTTTTTTTTTTTTAATGTCAGATATTGATGTTTCACTACTTCCACGCCCTTCACCTTCTTTTTTACTTCTCCCACGCTTTCTTCTTAATTATCCTCATCATCAGCTTCTTTGACATCAACTTCTTCACCTTATTCATCTTCTTCTTCATCTTCTACCTATTATTTTTTGGGTTACATTGTTCATATTCTTTTTATTTTACTATTATCTTCATCATATTCAACTTCTTCATCATATTCTTATTTGTGACAGGCATTCCCGTAGTTGTTATCTATAAAAGTTTGAAGATTACACCTTCCGTTCTGCCTGTCACAAAACAGTTACATTTGTCCGCGTTCAGTTTGGCCTGCAGCATCAGGCTTTATCCAGGGGCACCACGAGGAGGAACGGACTCACCCCCATACACTGCTTAGTCTTCTTCTGCTTATAATTTACATAATATTTTTTGCTCTGATATTTTGTGTTATGCTTAATGTCCTTCTGCTCTTTGTTCTGCAGCCTCTTGTTCTTCTGCTTCTCGGTCTTCCAGGTCGTCGTCGTCTCCAGGGTCGTCGTCTCCGGGGTCGTCGTCATCGGGGTGGTCTTCAGGGTCGTCGTCTCCGGGGTCGTCGTCATCGGGGTGGTCTTCGGGGTCATCGTCTCCAGGGTCGTCGTCATCACGGTGGTTGTCGTCTCTGGTGTCGTCGTCATCTTAGGGGTGGTCTTCTGGGTCATTGTGTTTAGTCTCTTGAACTTGGAAATGTAGCAGAAGGTACAAGAAGGCTGAGAAAATGCCGAGAACCAGCTGATGGAACTGGAACTCGGATGGCTACCCGAAGGTCCAAGAGCCAATGGAACTACCGAGGACCAGCTGACGTTACTGGAACCCGGTTACTAAGCAGGAGGTACCTGTGCTGAAAGCACTACCAAGGACCACCTGACGTTGGTGGAACTCGGATACCCAGAGGGAGGCACCTAAGCCAAAGGCTCTGCCCGGAACCAGCTGACGGTACTGGAACCAGGATGGGGAGCAGAAGGTACAAGAGCAAAAGACACTGCCGAGAACCAGCTGACGGTGCTGGAACCCGGATGGGTAGCCGAAGGTCCAAGAGCCAATGGAACTACCGAGGACCAGCTGACGTTACTGGAACCCGGTTACTAAGCAGGAGGTACCCGTGCCTGAAAGCACTACCAAGGACCACCTGACGTTGGTGGAACTCGGATACCAAAGGGAGGCACCTAAGCCAAAGGCTCTGCCCGGAAACAGCTGACGGTACTGGAACCAGGATGGGGAGCAGAAGGTACAAGAGCAAGTGTCTGCGTGGCTTTTGCAGGACACGATGCCGGCTGCACAGCAGGGGAACAGCTGGCGGTGCTGGACCCCACTGACACATTGGCGAGGTGTTTTTCTCTGTGCAGCTAGCACATCTGGGCCCCAACTGGCGGTGTGTTAGAGCCCAGGGACAGCAGGAGGAGGAGCAGGAGGAGGAGGAGCAGGGGGAGGGGAGTGTAGGCCGAAGCCTGCACTGGCGGCAGCTTTGGGTCTGTTGTGTCTGCGTGGCTTTTGCAGGACACGTTGCCGGCTACACAGCAGGGGAACAGCTGGCGGTGCTGGACCCCACTGACACATTGGCGAGGTGTTTGGCTCTGTGCAGCCAGCACTTCCGGACAGCAACTAGCGTTGTTGGAGCCCGGGCTCTGCAGGTGGAGCAGAGTGTAGGCCGAAGCCTAATTGAACCGATTTCAAAAGTCACCTTTAACCCCCCCTCAGGGGTTACAAAGTAGAAGAGCCACAGCTTATGCAGCAGCAGTGCTGCGCAAGTCAAAGGTTGCTCTTGTAATTTTTCTCCTTGCACACGCTGAATGGAACACGTATAACATTCAGCCCTTTATACAGTCAAACTGTGTAATGGAGGCGAGAGTTCCCTTTGTAATGAGACGCAGCACAGGTGTCAAGAATCCCACCTTGGTGCTGGGTGCAACCTCCCGAGCGTTGTTATTTGCTGTACAGGAGTCTGCGCTGTCGTGTTATCCCCTGGCCTAGCGCCGTTAGCGCTGCCCATCTTCTGGCATCATGTAATGTCGGCCGGTGCGGTTCGCGATGCCCATGAATCCCAGCCCCGCAGTGTCTTAACATTGTTAAAACACTGCGGGGCTGGGATTCAGGGCCTGGCGCAGCACATATGTTGGCCTCTCACACTCGGGTCCTTACACCCGCTTCAGACTGTGCGGCGTCATCTGATCCCTTATCGCATGCCACGGCCATGAAGCCGCACAGTCCGAAGAAGGCGGAAGGAGAGGAGGGACAGGCGAACTGATGCACTGATCCTGCCCATCAATCACACCCTCGCAGTCCCAATAAATAAGACACCGAGGGGCGTTGTGTGGGTCAGGGCGGCCGCAGAGGCGCAGGCAGCCAAACAATGATGCCAGAAGACGGGCAGCGCTACCAAGGGGGTTGCAGCGTGTCATTACAAAGGAAAGTCACACCACCGGGACGGTTAAATGGTCACACAGAGGACACCTTTCAGACGTGTTTTCAGTTCCACATGTGCGAGGAGAATACGTTTCTGAGCCACCTTGCACACATGCAGCATTACCGCTGTACAAGGTGGCTGGATAACGTAAAAACGCCTGGGGGAGGGGGGACAGGTTCCCTTCAATTTCAGTTCTTGTGTCTGCGTGGCTTTTGCAGGACACGTTGCCGGCTGCACAGCAGGGGAACAGCTGGCGGTGCTGGACCCCACTGACACATTGGCTGGTGTTTTTCTCTGTGCAGCTAGCACATCTGGGCCCCAACTGGCGGTGTGTTAGAGCCCAGGGACAGCAGGAGGAGGAGCAGGAGGAGGAGGAGCAGGGGGAGGGGAGTGTAGGCCGAAGCCTGCACTGGCGGCAGCTTTGGGTCTGTTGTGTCTGCGTGGCTTTTGCAGGACACGTTGCCGGCTACACAGCAGGGGAACAGCTGGCGGTACTGGACCCCACTGACACATTGGCGAGGTGTTTGGCTCTGTGCAGCCAGCACTTCCGGACAGCAACTAGCGTTGTTGGAGCCCGGGCTCTGCAGGTGGAGCAGAGTGTAGGCCGAAGCCTAATTGAACCGATTTCAAAAGTCACCTTTAACCCCCCCTCAGGGGTTACAAAGTAGAAGAGCCACAGCTTATGCAGCAGCAGTGCTGCGCAAGTCAAAGGTTGCTCTTGTAATTTTTCTCCTTGCACACGCTGAATGGAACACGTATAACATTCAGCCCTTTATACAGTCAAACTGTGTAATGGAGGCGAGAGTTCCCTTTGTAATGAGACGCAGCACAGGTGTCAAGAATCCCACCTTGGTGCTGGGTGCAGCCTCCCGAGCGTTGTTATTTGCTGTACAGGAGTCTGCGCTGTCGTGTTATCCCCTGGCCTAGCGCCGTTAGCGCTGCCCATCTTCTGGCATCATGTAATGTCGGCCGGTGCGGTTCGCGATGCCCATGAATCCCAGCCCCGCAGTGTCTTAACATTGTTAAAACACTGCGGGGCTGGGATTCAGGGCCTGGCGCAGCACATATGTTGGCCTCTCACACTCGGGTCCTTACACCCGCTTCAGACTGTGCGGCGTCATCTGATCCCTTATCGCATGCCACGGCCATGAAGCCGCACAGTCCGAAGAAGGCGGAAGGAGAGGAGGGACAGGCGAACTGATGCACTGATCCTGCCCATCAATCACACCCTCGCAGTCCCAATAAATAAGACACCGAGGGGCGTTGTGTGGGTCAGGGCGGCCGCAGAGGCGCAGGCAGCCAAACAATGATGCCAGAAGACGGGCAGCGCTACCAAGGGGGTTGCAGCGTGTCATTACAAAGGAAAGTCACACCACCGGGACGGTTAAATGGTCACACAGAGGACACCTTTCAGACGTGTTTTCAGTTCCACATGTGCGAGGAGAATACGTTTCTGAGCCACCTTGCACACATGCAGCATTACCGCTGTACAAGGTGGCTGGATAACGTAAAAACGCCTGGGGGAGGGGGGACAGGTTCCCTTCAATTTCAGTTCTTGTGTCTGCGTGGCTTTTGCAGGACACGTTGCCGGCTGCACAGCAGGGGAACAGCTGGCGGTGCTGGACCCCACTGACACATTGGCTGGTGTTTTTCTCTGTGCAGCTAGCACATCTGGGCCCCAACTGGCGGTGTGTTAGAGCCCAGGGACAGCAGGAGGAGGAGCAGGAGGAGGAGGAGCAGGGGGAGGGGAGTGTAGGCCGAAGCCTGCACTGGCGGCAGCTTTGGGTCTGTTGTGTCTGCGTGGCTTTTGCAGGACACGTTGCCGGCTACACAGCAGGGGAACAGCTGGCGGTGCTGGACCCCACTGACACATTGGCGAGGTGTTTGGCTCTGTGCAGCCAGCACTTCCGGACAGCAACTAGCGTTGTTGGAGCCCGGGCTCTGCAGGTGGAGCAGAGTGTAGGCCGAAGCCTAATTGAACCGATTTCAAAAGTCACCTTTAACCCCCCCTCAGGGGTTACAAAGTAGAAGAGCCACAGCTTATGCAGCAGCAGTGCTGCGCAAGTCAAAGGTTGCTCTTGTAATTTTTCTCCTTGCACACGCTGAATGGAACACGTATAACATTCAGCCCTTTATACAGTCAAACTGTGTAATGGAGGCGAGAGTTCCCTTTGTAATGAGACGCAGCACAGGTGTCAAGAATCCCACCTTGGTGCTGGGTGCAGCCTCCCGAGCGTTGTTATTTGCTGTACAGGAGTCTGCGCTGTCGTGTTATCCCCTGGCCTAGCGCCGTTAGCGCTGCCCATCTTCTGGCATCATGTAATGTCGGCCGGTGCGGTTCGCGATGCCCATGAATCCCAGCCCCGCAGTGTCTTAACATTGTTAAAACACTGCGGGGCTGGGATTCAGGGCCTGGCGCAGCACATATGTTGGCCTCTCACACTCGGGTCCTTACACCCGCTTCAGACTGTGCGGCGTCATCTGATCCCTTATCGCATGCCACGGCCATGAAGCCGCACAGTCCGAAGAAGGCGGAAGGAGAGGAGGGACAGGCGAACTGATGCACTGATCCTGCCCATCAATCACACCCTCGCAGTCCCAATAAATAAGACACCGAGGGGCGTTGTGTGGGTCAGGGCGGCCGCAGAGGCGCAGGCAGCCAAACAATGATGCCAGAAGACGGGCAGCGCTACCAAGGGGGTTGCAGCGTGTCATTACAAAGGAAAGTCACACCACCGGGACGGTTAAATGGTCACACAGAGGACACCTTTCAGACGTGTTTTCAGTTCCACATGTGCGAGGAGAATACGTTTCTGAGCCACCTTGCACACATGCAGCATTACCGCTGTACAAGGTGGCTGGATAACGTAAAAACGCCTGGGGGAGGGGGGACAGGTTCCCTTCAATTTCAGTTCTTGTGTCTGCGTGGCTTTTGCAGGACACGTTGCCGGCTGCACAGCAGGGGAACAGCTGGCGGTGCTGGACCCCACTGACACATTGGCTGGTGTTTTTCTCTGTGCAGCTAGCACATCTGGGCCCCAACTGGCGGTGTGTTAGAGCCCAGGGACAGCAGGAGGAGGAGCAGGAGGAGGAGGAGCAGGGGGAGGGGAGTGTAGGCCGAAGCCTGCACTGGCGGCAGCTTTGGGTCTGTTGTGTCTGCGTGGCTTTTGCAGGACACGTTGCCGGCTACACAGCAGGGGAACAGCTGGCGGTACTGGACCCCACTGACACATTGGCGAGGTGTTTGGCTCTGTGCAGCCAGCACTTCCGGACAGCAACTAGCGTTGTTGGAGCCCGGGCTCTGCAGGTGGAGCAGAGTGTAGGCCGAAGCCTAATTGAACCGATTTCAAAAGTCACCTTTAACCCCCCCTCAGGGGTTACAAAGTAGAAGAGCCACAGCTTATGCAGCAGCAGTGCTGCGCAAGTCAAAGGTTGCTCTTGTAATTTTTCTCCTTGCACACGCTGAATGGAACACGTATAACATTCAGCCCTTTATACAGTCAAACTGTGTAATGGAGGCGAGAGTTCCCTTTGTAATGAGACGCAGCACAGGTGTCAAGAATCCCACCTTGGTGCTGGGTGCAGCCTCCCGAGCGTTGTTATTTGCTGTACAGGAGTCTGCGCTGTCGTGTTATCCCCTGGCCTAGCGCCGTTAGCGCTGCCCATCTTCTGGCATCATGTAATGTCGGCCGGTGCGGTTCGCGATGCCCATGAATCCCAGCCCCGCAGTGTCTTAACATTGTTAAAACACTGCGGGGCTGGGATTCAGGGCCTGGCGCAGCACATATGTTGGCCTCTCACACTCGGGTCCTTACACCCGCTTCAGACTGTGCGGCGTCATCTGATCCCTTAACGCATGCCACGGCCATGAAGCCGCACATTCCGAAGAAGGCGGAAGGAGAGGAGGGACAGGCGAACTGATGCACTGATCCTGCCCATCAATCACACCCTCGCAGTCCCAATAAATAAGACACCGAGGGGCGTTGTGTGGGTCAGGGCGGCCGCAGAGGCGCAGGCAGCCAAACAATGATGCCAGAAGACGGGCAGCGCTACCAAGGGGGTTGCAGCGTGTCATTACAAAGGAAAGTCACACCACCGGGACGGTTAAATGGTCACACAGAGGACACCTTTCAGACGTGTTTTCAGTTCCACATGTGCGAGGAGAATACGTTTCTGAGCCACCTTGCACACATGCAGCATTACCGCTGTACAAGGTGGCTGGATAACGTAAAAACGCCTGGGGGAGGGGGGACAGGTTCCCTTCAATTTCAGTTCTTGTGTCTGCGTGGCTTTTGCAGGACACGTTGCCGGCTGCACAGCAGGGGAACAGCTGGCGGTGCTGGACCCCACTGACACATTGGCTGGTGTTTTTCTCTGTGCAGCTAGCACATCTGGGCCCCAACTGGCGGTGTGTTAGAGCCCAGGGACAGCAGGAGGAGGAGCAGGAGGAGGAGGAGCAGGGGGAGGGGAGTGTAGGCCGAAGCCTGCACTGGCGGCAGCTTTGGGTCTGTTGTGTCTGCGTGGCTTTTGCAGGACACGTTGCCGGCTACACAGCAGGGGAACAGCTGGCGGTGCTGGACCCCACTGACACATTGGCGAGGTGTTTGGCTCTGTGCAGCCAGCACTTCCGGACAGCAACTAGCGTTGTTGGAGCCCGGGCTCTGCAGGTGGAGCAGAGTGTAGGCCGAAGCCTAATTGAACCGATTTCAAAAGTCACCTTTAACCCCCCCTCAGGGGTTACAAAGTAGAAGAGCCACAGCTTATGCAGCAGCAGTGCTGCGCAAGTCAAAGGTTGCTCTTGTAATTTTTCTCCTTGCACACGCTGAATGGAACACGTATAACATTCAGCCCTTTATACAGTCAAACTGTGTAATGGAGGCGAGAGTTCCCTTTGTAATGAGACGCAGCACAGGTGTCAAGAATCCCACCTTGGTGCTGGGTGCAGCCTCCCGAGCGTTGTTATTTGCTGTACAGGAGTCTGCGCTGTCGTGTTATCCCCTGGCCTAGCGCCGTTAGCGCTGCCCATCTTCTGGCATCATGTAATGTCGGCCGGTGCGGTTCGCGATGCCCATGAATCCCAGCCCCGCAGTGTCTTAACATTGTTAAAACACTGCGGGGCTGGGATTCAGGGCCTGGCGCAGCACATATGTTGGCCTCTCACACTCGGGTCCTTACACCCGCTTCAGACTGTGCGGCGTCATCTGATCCCTTATCGCATGCCACGGCCATGAAGCCGCACATTCCGAAGAAGGCGGAAGGAGAGGAGGGACAGGCGAACTGATGCACTGATCCTGCCCATCAATCACACCCTCGCAGTCCCAATAAATAAGACACCGAGGGGCGTTGTGTGGGTCAGGGCGGCCGCAGAGGCGCAGGCAGCCAAACAATGATGCCAGAAGACGGGCAGCGCTACCAAGGGGGTTGCAGCGTGTCATTACAAAGGAAAGTCACACCACCGGGACGGTTAAATGGTCACACAGAGGACACCTTTCAGACGTGTTTTCAGTTCCACATGTGCGAGGAGAATACGTTTCTGAGCCACCTTGCACACATGCAGCATTACCGCTGTACAAGGTGGCTGGATAACGTAAAAACGCCTGGGGGAGGGGGGACAGGTTCCCTTCAATTTCAGTTCTTGTGTCTGCGTGGCTTTTGCAGGACACGTTGCCGGCTGCACAGCAGGGGAACAGCTGGCGGTGCTGGACCCCACTGACACATTGGCTGGTGTTTTTCTCTGTGCAGCTAGCACATCTGGGCCCCAACTGGCGGTGTGTTAGAGCCCAGGGACAGCAGGAGGAGGAGCAGGAGGAGGAGGAGCAGGGGGAGGGGAGTGTAGGCCGAAGCCTGCACTGGCGGCAGCTTTGGGTCTGTTGTGTCTGCGTGGCTTTTGCAGGACACGTTGCCGGCTACACAGCAGGGGAACAGCTGGCGGTGCTGGACCCCACTGACACATTGGCGAGGTGTTTGGCTCTGTGCAGCCAGCACTTCCGGACAGCAACTAGCGTTGTTGGAGCCCGGGCTCTGCAGGTGGAGCAGAGTGTAGGCCGAAGCCTAATTGAACCGATTTCAAAAGTCACCTTTAACCCCCCCTCAGGGGTTACAAAGTAGAAGAGCCACAGCTTATGCAGCAGCAGTGCTGCGCAAGTCAAAGGTTGCTCTTGTAATTTTTCTCCTTGCACACGCTGAATGGAACACGTATAACATTCAGCCCTTTATACAGTCAAACTGTGTAATGGAGGCGAGAGTTCCCTTTGTAATGAGACGCAGCACAGGTGTCAAGAATCCCACCTTGGTGCTGGGTGCAGCCTCCCGAGCGTTGTTATTTGCTGTACAGGAGTCTGCGCTGTCGTGTTATCCCC
Source organism: Ranitomeya variabilis (assembly GCF_051348905.1). NCBI lineage: Eukaryota > Metazoa > Chordata > Amphibia > Anura > Dendrobatidae > Ranitomeya > Ranitomeya variabilis. Next base: position 162,135,324 of record NC_135233.1, read on the forward strand.
TGGCCTAGCGCTGTTAGCGCTGCCCATCTTCTGGCATCATGTAATGTCGGCCGGTGCGGTTCGCGATGCCCATGAATCCCAGCCCCGCAGTGTCTTAACATTGTTAAAACACTGCGGGGCTGGGATTCAGGGCCTGGCGCAGCACATATGTTGGCCTCTCACACTCGGGTCCTTACACCCGCTTCAGACTGTGCGGCGTCATCTGATCCCTTATCGCATGCCACGGCCATGAAGCCGCACAGTCCGAAGAAGGCGGAAGGAGAGGAGGGACAGGCGAACTGATGCACTGATCCTGCCCATCAATCACACCCTCGCAGTCCCAATAAATAAGACACCGAGGGGCGTTGTGTGGGTCAGGGCGGCCGCAGAGGCGCAGGCAGCCAAACAATGATGCCAGAAGACGGGCAGCGTTACCAAGGAGCTTGTTGCGTGTGTCAATACAAAGTCAAATCACACCTGAGGGACGTTTTAATGGTCACAGAGGACACATTTTAGACGTGTTCACTTCAACATGGGCAAGGAGAATAAGTTTCTGAGCCACCTTGAACACATGCAGCATTACTGCTGTTCAAGGTAGCTGTAAAACATATAAACACCTGGGGGAGGGGGGACAGGTTCCCTTCAATTTCAGTTCTTGTGTCTGCGTGGCGGTCGCAGGACACGTTGCCGGCTACACAGCAGGGGAACAGCTGGCGGTGCTGAACCCCACTGACACATTGGCTGGTGTTTTTCTCTGTGCAGCTAGCACATCTGGGCAAAAACTGGCGGTGTTAGAGCCCAGGGTCAGCAGGAGGAGCAGGGGGAGCGGAGTGTAGGCCGAAGCCTGCACTCGAGCAAGTTGAAAGGAAACCTTTAACCCCCCCCCCAGGCGTTTGTAGCTGAAAGAGCCATTGTGTACAGCACTAATGCTGGAAAAGGTAAACTTAGCTCTTTTAATTATGGTCCTTGTACATGCGGAAACAAACATTTATGAAATGTGTCTCCTCACAGCGTTAAACCGTCCGGTAGGTGGAACTTTCCTTTGTCGTGTGACGCAGCACAGCCATCATTTTTACCCCCTTGGCGCCGTGCGCCCCCCCCTCAGCGTTGTTTGAATCTGTCCCGGAGCCTGCGCTGTTAGGTTAGCCCTTGGCCATGCACACATGTTGCGCTGCCCGTCTTCTGACCTCATTTGGTGTCAGGCTGGCTGCGCCTGTGCGGGTGCGCTGGCCGAGATCCCGCCTCGCAGTGTCGTCTAATGTAATCCCACCGCGGGCCTGTGATCCGTGCCCGTGCGCAGTGCATATCCTCTCCTCTCACTCCCCTCCCTACGGCTTTTTCAGACTGTGCGGTGTCACGGCCGTGGCATGCTATTAGGGACCAGCTGACATCGCACAGTCTGAAGAAGCCGTAGGGAGGGGAGTGAGAGGAGAGGATATGCACTGCGCACGGGCACGGATCACAGGCCCGCGGTGGGATTACATTAGACGACACTGCGAGGCGGGATCTCGGCCAGCGCACCCGCACAGGCGCAGCCAGCCTGACACCAAATGAGGTCAGAAGACGGGCAGCGCAACATGTGTGCATGGCCAAGGGCTAACCTAACAGCGCAGGCTCCGGGACAGATTCAAACAACGCTGAGGAGGGGGCGCACGGCGCCAAGGGGGTAAAAATGATGGCTGTGCTGCGTCACACGACAAAGGAAAGTTCCACCTACCGGACGGTTTAACGCTGTGTGGGGACACATTTCATAAGTGTTAGGTTCAGCATGTGCAAGGAGCATCACGAAAAGAGGCACTTTTTCCCTTTGCATCATTACTGCTGCACAAGGTGGCTCCTTCAGTAACAAACGCCTGGGGGGGGGGGGGGTCAGGTTCCCTTACATTTAACTTGTTGTGTCTGCGTGGCGGTCGCAGTACACGTTGCCGTATACACAGCAGGGGAACAGCTGGCGGTGCTGAACCCCACTAACACATTGGCGAGGTGTTTGGCTCTGTGCGTACAGCACTTCTGGACGGCAACTAGCGGTGTTGGAGCCCAGGGACAGGTGGAGGAGGAGGAGGTTGGAGGAGGTTGGAGGAGGTAGGAGGGATTGCCACACACACAGCAGGGGAACAGCTGACGTTACTGAACCCCAATAACAGAGGAGGGACTGTTGACTGTGCGTACAGCACTTCTGGACGGCAACTGGCGGTGTTGGAGCCCAGGGACAGGTGGAGGAGGAGGAGGTTGGAGGAGGTTGGAGGAGGTAGGAGGGATTGCCACACACACAGCAGGGGAACAGCTGACGTTACTGAACCCCAATAACAGAGGAGGGACTGTTGACTGTGCGTACAGCACTTCTGGACGGCAACTGGCGGTGTTGGAGCCCAGGGACAGGTGGAGGAGGAGGAGGTTGGAGGAGGTTGGAGGAGGTAGGAGGGATTGCCACACACACAGCAGGGGAACAGCTGACGTTACTGAACCCCAATAACAGAGGAGGGACTGTTGACTGTGCGTACAGCACTTCTGGACGGCAACTGGCGGTGTTGGAGCCCAGGGACAGGTGGAGGAGGAGGAGGTTGGAGGAGGTTGGAGGAGGTAGGAGGGATTGCCACACACACAGCAGGGGAACAGCTGACGTTACTGAACCCGAATAACAGAGGAGGGACTGTTGACTGTGCGTACAGCACTTCTGGACGGCAACTGGCGGTGTTGGAGCCCAGGGACAGGTGGAGGAGGAGGAGGTTGGAGGAGGTTGGAGGAGGTAGGAGGGATTGCCACACACACAGCAGGGGAACAGCTGACGTTACTGAACCCCAATAACAGAGGAGGGACTGTTGACTGTGCGTACAGCACTTCTGGACGGCAACTGGCGGTGTTGGAGCCCAGGGACAGGTGGAGGAGGAGGAGGTTGGAGGAGGTTGGAGGAGGTAGGAGGGATTGCCACACACACAGCAGGGGAACAGCTGACGTTACTGAACCCCAATAACAGAGGAGGGACTGTTGACTGTGCGTACAGCACTTCTGGACGGCAACTGGCGGTGTTGGAGCCCAGGGACAGGTGGAGGAGGAGGAGGTTGGAGGAGGTTGGAGGAGGTAGGAGGGATTGCCACACACACAGCAGGGGAACAGCTGACGTTACTGAACCCCAATAACAGAGGAGGGACTGTTGACTGTGCGTACAGCACTTCTGGACGGCAACTGGCGGTGTTGGAGCCCAGGGACAGGTGGAGGAGGAGGAGGTTGGAGGAGGTTGGAGGAGGTAGGAGGGATTGCCACACACACAGCAGGGGAACAGCTGACGTTACTGAACCCCAATAACAGAGGAGGGACTGTTGACTGTGCGTACAGCACTTCTGGACGGCAACTGGCGGTGTTGGAGCCCAGGGACAGGTGGAGGAGGAGGAGGTTGGAGGAGGTTGGAGGAGGTAGGAGGGATTGCCACACACACAGCAGGGGAACAGCTGACGTTACTGAACCCCAATAACAGAGGAGGGACTGTTGACTGTGCGTACAGCACTTCTGGACGGCAACTGGCGGTGTTGGAGCCCAGGGACAGGTGGAGGAGGAGGAGGTTGGAGGAGGTTGGAGGAGGTAGGAGGGATTGCCACACACACAGCAGGGGAACAGCTGACGTTACTGAACCCCAATAACAGAGGAGGGACTGTTGACTGTGCGTACAGCACTTCTGGACGGCAACTGGCGGTGTTGGAGCCCAGGGACAGGTGGAGGAGGAGGAGGTTGGAGGAGGTAGGAGGGATTGCCACACACACAGCAGGGGAACAGCTGACGTTACTGAACCCCAATAACAGAGGAGGGACTGTTGACTGTGCGTACAGCACTTCTGGACGGCAACTGGCGGTGTTGGAGCCCAGGGACAGGTGGAGGAGGAGGAGGTGGAGGAGGTTGGAGGAGGTAGGAGGGATTGCCACACACACAGCAGGGGAACAGCTGACGTTACTGAACCCCAATAACAGAGGAGGGACTGTTGACTGTGCGTACAGCACTTCTGGACGGCAACTGGCGGTGTTGGAGCCCAGGGACAGGTGGAGGAGGAGGAGGTTGGAGGAGGTAGGAGGGATTGCCACACACACAGCAGGGGAACAGCTGACGTTACTGAACCCCAATAACAGAGGAGGGACTGTTGACTGTGCGTACAGCACTTCTGGACGGCAACTGGCGGTGTTGGAGCCCAGGGACAGGTGGAGGAGGAGGAGGTGGAGGAGGTTGGAGGAGGTAGGAGGGATTGCCACACACACAGCAGGGGAACAGCTGACGTTACTGAACCCCAATAACAGAGGAGGGACTGTTGACTGTGCGTACAGCACTTCTGGACGGCAACTGGCGGTGTTGGAGCCCAGGGACAGGTGGAGGAGGAGGAGGTGGAGGAGGTTGGAGGAGGTAGGAGGGATTGCCACACACACAGCAGGGGAACAGCTGACGTTACTGAACCCCAATAACAGAGGAGGGACTGTTGACTGTGCGTACAGCACTTCTGGACGGCAACTGGCGGTGTTGGAGCCCAGGGACAGGTGGAGGAGGAGGAGGTGGAGGAGGTTGGAGGAGGTAGGAGGGATTGCCACACACACAGCAGGGGAACAGCTGACGTTACTGAACCCCAATAACAGAGGAGGGACTGTTGACTGTGCGTACAGCACTTCTGGACGGCAACTGGCGGTGTTGGAGCCCAGGGACAGGTGGAGGAGGAGGAGGTTGGAGGAGGTTGGAGGAGGTAGGAGGGATTGCCACACACACAGCAGGGGAACAGCTGACGTTACTGAACCCCAATAACAGAGGAGGGACTGTTGACTGTGCGTACAGCACTTCTGGACGGCAACTGGCGGTGTTGGAGCCCAGGGACAGGTGGAGGAGGAGGAGGTTGGAGGAGGTTGGAGGAGGTAGGAGGGATTGCCACACACACAGCAGGGGAACAGCTGACGTTACTGAACCCCAATAACAGAGGAGGGACTGTTGACTGTGCGTACAGCACTTCTGGACGGCAACTGGCGGTGTTGGAGCCCAGGGACAGGTGGAGGAGGAGGAGGTTGGAGGAGGTTGGAGGAGGTAGGAGGGATTGCCACACACACAGCAGGGGAACAGCTGACGTTACTGAACCCCAATAACAGAGGAGGGACTGTTGACTGTGCGTACAGCACTTCTGGACGGCAACTGGCGGTGTTGGAGCCCAGGGACAGGTGGAGGAGGAGGAGGTTGGAGGAGGTTGGAGGAGGTAGGAGGGATTGCCACACACACAGCAGGGGAACAGCTGACGTTACTGAACCCCAATAACAGAGGAGGGACTGTTGACTGTGCGTACAGCACTTCTGGACGGCAACTGGCGGTGTTGGAGCCCAGGGACAGGTGGAGGAGGAGGAGGTTGGAGGAGGTTGGAGGAGGTAGGAGGGATTGCCACACACACAGCAGGGGAACAGCTGACGTTACTGAACCCCAATAACAGAGGAGGGACTGTTGACTGTGCGTACAGCACTTCTGGACGGCAACTGGCGGTGTTGGAGCCCAGGGACAGGTGGAGGAGGAGGAGGTTGGAGGAGGTTGGAGGAGGTAGGAGGGATTGCCACACACACAGCAGGGGAACAGCTGACGTTACTGAACCCCAATAACAGAGGAGGGACTGTTGACTGTGCGTACAGCACTTCTGGACGGCAACTAGCGGTGTTGGAGCCCAGGGGCAGGTGGAAAAGCAGAGGAACACAATGTAGGCCGAAGCCTGAGAAAGTCGAAAGGGAACCTTTAACCCCCCCCCCAAGGCGTTTGTAGCTGAAAGAGCCAGCTTGTGCAGCACAAAAGATGCAAAAGGAAAAGGTGGCTCTTTTCATCATGCTCCTTGCAAACACAGAACTAAACACTTATAAAATGTGTCCCCTGAAGCCGTGAAACCGTCCCGGAGGTGGGACTTTCCTTCGTAATATGACGCAGCACAGCCATCATTACTACCCCCACGCCGCCGTGCCCCGGCTCCTCAGCGTTGTTTGATTCCGTCCCGGAGCCTGCGCTGTTATGTTATCCCGTGGCCAGGCACACTTAGCGCTGCCCATCTTCTGACATCATTTGGTGTCAGGCTGGCTGCGCCTGTGCGGCCGCGCTGTACGAGAGCCCGCCTCGCAGTGTCTTCTGATGTAATCCCACTGGGGGCCTGGGATCCATGGCCATGCGCAGTGCATATCCTCGCCTCTCACTCCCCTCCCTACGGCTTCTTTTCCAGACTGTGCGGTGTCACGGCCGTGGCATGCTATTAGGGACCAGCTGACACCGAACAGTCTGAAGAAGCCATAGGGAGATGAGTGAGAGGTGGAGGTTCAGATATGCACTGCGCATGTCCATAGATCCCAGGCCCCCAGTGGGATTAAATCAGAAGACACTGCGAGGCGGGCTCTCGGCCAGCGTGGCCGCACAGGCGCAGCCAGCCTGACACCAAATGATGCCAGAAGACGGGCAGCGCTAAGTGTGCCTGGCCACGGGATAACATAACAGCGCAGGCTCCGGGACGGAATCAAACAACGCTGAGGAGCCGGGGCGCGGCGCCGGGGGGGTAGGAATGACGGCTGTGCTGCGTCATATTACGAAGGAAAGTCCCACCTCCGGGACGGTTTTACGGTATCAGTGGACACATTTTATAAGTGTTAAGTTTTGCGTGTGCAAGGAGCAAAACCAAAATAGCTACCTTTTTCCTTGTGCAGCATTACTGCTGCACAAGGTGGCTCTTTCAGTAACAAACGCCTTGGGGGGGGGGGGGACAGATTCCCTTACATTTCAGTTGTTGTGTCAGCGTGGCGGTCGCATGACACATTGCCGGCTACACAGCTGGGGATCAGCTGACGTTACTGAAACCCAATAACACTGGGTCGTATGTTTTGACTGTGCAGACGGCACGTCTGAGCCTCAACTGGCGGTGTTGGAGCCCAGGAATTTAAGTTCAGGTGGTAGAAAGATGAACACAACAGGAGACCTGGATAACGTATACAGTGACCTAATTATTTAATCAGGAGGAGGAGTGGCAAATTCCTGCGAGATCCAGGCCTTGTTCATTTTCAGGAAAGTAAGCCGGTCAACGTTATCGGAGGATAGTCGCATGCGACGGTCAGTTAGTACACCACCTGCAGCACTAAAGACACGTTCCGATAATACACTGGCCGCAGGGCAAGACAGCACCTCCAATGCATACTGGCTTAGCTCTGGCCATGTATCCAGCTTTGAGACCCAAAACTTGAAAGGGGAAGAGCCGTCTGGGAGTACAGCAAGAGGGCAAGACATGTAGTCTGTCACCATCTGACGGAACCGTTGCCTCCTGCTGACTGGAGCCGTCTGTGATGGTGTAGACTTTTGTGGGGGGCACAGAAAACTGTGCCACAGTTGGGCCATACTGGTCTTGCCTTGGGCAGAGGCACTGCTTCTGCTCCCTCTTTGTGCAGAGCCTCCACCACTGCCTGGACGCACTGAGCTGCTTTGGAATGCAGTAGCAGCACTTCTCTCAGTTGGAATGGAGAAGATGATGGAACTGACCAGTGTGTCTTGGTACTCCCGCATTTTTCGCTCCCGGTTCAACGGTGTGATGAGGCTTTCTACGTTGTCCCGGTAGCGAGGATCGAGGAGGGTGAACACCCAATAATCAGACATGTTGAGAATGTGGTCGATGCGGCGGTCGTTTCTCAGGCACTGCAGCATGTAATCCACCATGTGCTGCAGACTGCCAACTGCCCAAGAAACGCTGTCCCCAGCTGGAGGCGTGATCTCTGCCCGCTCGTCATCACCCCACCCTCGCTGTACACACTGAGTACTGGACAATTCGGGAACTCCCTCCTCTGGACGGATGTCTTCCTCCTCCATTGACTCCTCCTCATCCTCCTCACAAACTGTCCCCTGCCTACGCGTTTGTGAGGAACCACGTGGCGCTGACTGTCCAGAAGATGATGGAAGTGGTGAATCCTCATCCTCCACCTCTTCCACAACATCATCCCTTAGCGCTTGCAGTGATTTTTCAAGCAGGCAGATAAGGGGGACAGTCATGCTGACTAGTGCATCATCTGCACTCGCCATCCGCGTGGAATAATCAAAGGGACGCAAAACCTGGCAGACATCCTTCATAGTGGCCCACTCTGTGGTTGTGAAGTCTGTACGGCGCTGACTGCGACTTTTTTGCGCCTGATACAGCTGGTACTCCATTACAGCTTGCTGCTGCTCACACAACCGCTCCAACATATGTAACGTGGAATTCCACCTGGTAGGTAGGTCACATATGATGCGATGTTCCGGCAGGCGGTGTCGGCGCTGCAGAGCCGCAATGCGCGCTTTTGCCGTGCTGGAACGCCGCAAGTGAGCACACTCTAGGCGGACCTTGTGCAGCAGTGCATCAAGATCCGGATAGTCCCTCAAAAAACTCTGCACGACCAAATTGAGCACATGTGCCAGACATGGGATGTGAGTGAGGTTGCCGAGGCCCAGGGCTGCCACCAGATTTCGGCCATTATCACACACTACCATGCCTGGCTGGAGATTCGCTGGCTCAAACCACACATCGCTCTCCTGCTTGATGGCATTCCAGAGCTCCTGCGCTGTGTGGCTACGATTCCCCAAAAAAATTAATTTCAAGACGGCCTGTTGACGTTTGGCCACGGCTGTGCTCATGTCGGTCGTAACAGGTACACGTTCATCACGGGTCCATGTGGAGGTGGACTGTGACGGCTCCTGCAGCGATGATTCTGAGGAACTGGTGTAAGAGGAGGAGTCAATGCGTACAGAATGGATTCCTGCAATCCTTGGAGTGGGCAGGACACGTCCTGCGCCACTCGCACGGTCTGTACCCGGCTCAACTACATTAACCCAATGGGCAGTGAGGGAAAGGTATCGCCCCTGTCCATGTTGACTGGTCCACGCATCGGTGGTGAGGTGGACCTTGCTACTGACGGCGTTCAGTAGCGCGTGTTTTATGTGTCCCTCAACATGCTTGTGCAGGGCAGGGATGGCTTGCCTGCTGAAGTAAAAGCGGCTGGGCACACTGTACTGTGGGACTGCCAATGACATCAAGTCACGGAAGCTGTCAGTCTCCACCAGCCTGAATGACAGCATTTCCAGTGACAGAAGTTTGGCAATGCCTGCAGTCAGAGCCTGTGCTCGTGGGTGGTTTGACGAGAAAGGCCGCCTTTTCTCCCATGCCTGTACTACCGATGGCTGTAGACTGGGCTGGGAGTGTGTGGTTGACTGGGAAAGTGGTGCTGCGGGTGGAATGACAGCGGGTCTCTGGACAACAGGGCCAGAGGTTCTTCCACGGCGATCCTGGGAGGAAGCCGAACCAGCTGCGTGTGAGCTAGAGGAAGAGGCAACACGAGCTGAAGAGGTGGTAGCTGCCGCTGTTGGTTGGCCTAGCTCTTCAGTGTGTTTGTCTAACTCCGCCGGGTGCCTGTTGCGCACATGTTTCCACATGTTGGAGGTATTGAGGTTGGCGACTTTTTGACCTCTTTTGATTTTTTGATGACACACCTTGCATCTGACATAGCAAATGTCATCTGCAACTGTGTCAAAAAAGGACCAGGCACTGCAAGTCTTGGGAGCCCCCCTTTTGACTTTTGGAAGAGACATGCTCCTTACGGGTGCCAAAGCGGAGGCTGCAGGATCCGCAGTCTTCCCCCTCCCTCTCCCTCTTTGGGCCGTACGGGGAATCTCTTCCTCAGAGCTGCTCCCACCACCTTCCTGTCCCTGACGCCAAGATGGGTCAAGGACCTCATCATCTACACTACCCTCTGCCCCCAACTGCTCCTCCTGGGTAGTCTCAGCAGCAGAGCACGCACCAGTAAGTGGCACCTGAGTGTCATCATCAGCTGATGCGGCCTGCGAGGTGGTGACCGGAGCCACTGGCCCACCCGCCTCTTCAGAGGAAGACAGAAAAAGCGGTTGGGCATCACTGCACCCTGCCTCTTCTTCCATTTCTCCAATGCTGCTTGGCTGGCCCCCTGTTTCCAAGCCAAGAGATGATTCAGAGAACAGAAGTAGAGACTGCTCCTGTCCTGGGATCTCTGTCTGCCTGGGCAATTTTGCAGGTGGTGAAGAGACAGATGGCTGCTCTCCAGTGCTCTGTGTCTGAGAGGATGTGGCACTAATGGAAGTTGATGCATTAGCTGCCATCCATCCCACAACGGCTTCAATTTGGTCTTGACGCAGCAGCGGTGTACGGCGCTCGGCGACAAAGCTGCGCATGAACGACTGTTCCCTTGTGAAAGTGGGTGCTGATGACTCACCGGTGCCCGCAGCAGGCACAGAATCCCCACGTCCCCTCCCTGCTCCGCGCCCACGCCCACGCCCACGTGCCTTACTCACTGCCTTCTTCATCTTGGTTGACTGATAAAGATAAGCAGAAAAGTACTAACGGCTTTGTGTGCTTATTCCTGAGCAACTCCTCCTAACAGGTATAAGACACACTAATTTTCTAAAGTGTGGACTAGACTTGAATATGAGCTAATGTGGCCTACACAAATGTAAAGTGGTGTAACTGGTGTGTTTGGTGAACTTTATTATTTATTTATTTTTTTGGGGCTGAACTGACAACGGATAGAGCTGCAGTCACACGGAGACCGTGCAGACAGACGTAAACGGCGCTGCAAGGCCCAAAAACCCTCCTCTACTTTATCCTATGTAGTGTTTTTCCACAAATTAGCTGGAGACAGGTGGAAAGACACTAATAGGATTTTTTTAAATTAATTAGCAGCAGACTACACTACTTGAAAACAAAATGAAAATTGATTTGGCGGTATGACGCAGTGAACAACCCTGAGCTGGAGACAACCAAGCTACGGCTGCTCACAGACTACAGGGCGAGCTGCAGTCACACGGAGACCGTGCAGACAGCCGTAAACGGCGCTGCAAGGCCAAAAAACCCTCCTCTACTTTATCCTATGTAGTGTTTTTCCACAAATTAGCTGGAGACGGGTGGAAAGACACTAATAGGATTTTTTTAAATTAATTAGCAGCAGACTACACTACTTGAAAACAAAATGAAAATTGATTTGGCGGTATGACGCAGTGAACAACCCTGAGCTGGAGACAACCAAGCTACGGCTGCTCACAGACTACAGGGCGAGCTGCAGTCACACGGAGACCGTGCAGACAGCCGTAAACGGCGCTGCAAGGCCCAAAAACCCTCCTCTACTTTATCCTATGTAGTGTTTTTCCACAAATTAGCTGGAGACGGGTGGAAAGACACTAATAGGAATTTTTGGAAAAAATGTGCAGCAGCCTGCACTACTTCAAAAAAAAAAAAAAAAAAGGACAGTATGAGGCAATGAACCACCCTCCCTGAACTGAATACAACCAGCTATGGATGGCCTATGTGGCTGCACTCAGACTAGAGAGTGGGCTGCACTCACACACACACACAGAGAGACCTTGCAGATCGCTGTGAAAACAGCGCTACAAGGCAAAAGGAAGGTGATTAGTAGGTGAACACAGCGGTTGCTAAATTAGCCTTTGGAAAGCACAAAGAAGCAAATCGCTATCTCTAAACTGTCCCTCAGTCAGCAAACAGCGTCCTGTCACTAACTGAATTCACAGCAGAGTGATCGCAAAATGGCGCCAGCGACTTTTAAACTGCATCATGACATCATTTAAGCAGCCAATCACAGCCTTGCCAGTAGTTTCATGCCCTCCATGCTAAACAGGATGTGCCCACACTTGGAATCTTTCTCATTGGCTGAATTTCTGAATTTTGAATCATGGAACTTCCGATTCCGGTATCCGATACGCGCCAAGTATCGGAATCCCGGTATCGGAATTCCGATACCGCAAGTATCGGCCGATACCCGATACTTGCGGTATCGGAATGCTCAACACTACTAATAACTGTTGGACACAGTAATGTTTCTGCCTTGAAATGGTTTATTGTACTAACAGAAAATGTACAATCTGCATTCAAACAAAATTTGACAGGTGCATAAGTATGGGCACCCTTATCATTTTCTTGTTTTAAATACTCCTACCTACTTTTTACTGACTTTCTAAAGCACTTTTTTTGGTTTTGTAAAGTCATTGAGCTTTGAACTTCATAGCCAGGCGTATGCAATCATGAGAAAAGCTACTTAAAGTGGCCACTTGCAAGTTGTTCTCCTGTTTGAATCTCCTCTGAAGAGTGGCATCATGGGCTCCTCAAAACAACTGTCAAATGATCTGAAAACAAAGATTATTCAACATAGTTGTTCAGAGGAAGGATACAAAAAGCTGTCTCAGAGATTTAACCTGTCAATTTCCACTGTAAGGAACATAGGAAGGAAATGGAAGAACACAGGTACAGTTCTTGTTAAGGCCAGAAGTGGCAGGCCAAGAAAAACATCAGAAAGGCAAAGAAGAATGGTGAGATCAGTCAAGGACAATCCTCAGACCACCTCCAGAGAGCTGTAGATGGTGTCACTGTACATCGGTCAACTATACAACACACTTTGCACAAGGAGAAGCTGTATGGGAGAGTGATGCGAAAGAAGCCAATTCTGCAAGCAGTCCACAAACAGAGTCGGCTGAGGTATGCAAAAGCACATTTGGAGAAGCCAATTTCTTTTTGGAAGAAGGTCCTGTGGACTGATGAAACCAAGATTGAGTTGTTTGGTCATACAAAAAGGCGTTATGCATGGCGGCCAAAAAACACAGCATTCCAAGAAAAACACTTGCTACCCACAGTAAAATTTGGTGGAGGTTCCATCATGCTTTGGGGCTGTGTGGCCAATGCCGGCACCGGGAATCTTGTTAAAGTTGAGGGACGCATGGATTCCTCTCAGTATCGGAAGATTCTTGACAATAATGTTCATGAATCAGTGACAAAGTTGAAGTTACGCAGGGGATGGATCTTTCAGCAAGACAATGATCCAAATCTACTCAGGCATTCATGCAGAATTACATTACACTGTTCTGGAATGGCCATCCCAGTCCCCAGACCTGAATATCATTGAACATCTGTGGGATAATTTGAAGAGGGCTGTCCATGCTCGGCAACCATCAAACTTAACTGAACTGGAATTGTTTTGTAAAGAGGAATGGTCAAAAATACCTTCATCCAGGATCCAGGAACTCATTAAAACCTACAGGAAGCGACTAGAGGCTGTTATTTTTGCAAAAGGAGGATCTACTAAATATTAATGTCACTTTTCTGGTGAGGTGCCCATACTTATGTACCTGTTAAATTTTGTTTGAATGCAGATTGCACAATTTCTGTTCGTACAATAAACCTCATTTCAAGGCAGAAACATTACTGTGTCCAACAGTTATTAGATATATGAAACTGAAATAGCTGTTGCAAAAAAAACAATTTTTATAAAACATTAAGCTTAAGATTAATAGGGGTGCCCAAACTTTTGCATATAACTGTATTTCTTCCTTCAACAATTTATAAAATTCCCTCGGAAGTCCATCTGGGCCAGGAGCTTTGTTATTTTTTAAATTTATTATTGTTTTAACAATCTATTCTTTCTTTATTGATCCATTCAGTATATCCCTATCTGCTTCATTTAGTTTGGGCAATTATAAAGAATCAAGGAAGCTGATCCCCTCCATAATGTTTGGGTCTCCTTTTGTATACAAGGCTGAATAAAAGTTACTAAGAATTTGATTTATCTTTTTTGGATCATTCTGTAGATTTCCATCTGAATCTCGCAAATCTACTATATAATTGTCTAAGGGTCACTTCCGTCCTTCTGTCTGTCTGTCACGGATATTCATTGGTCGCGGCCTCTGTCTGTCATGTAATCCAAGTCGCTGATTGGTCGTGGCAAAACAGCCACGACCAATCAGCGACGGGCACAGTCCGGCGGAAAAATGGCCGCTCCTTCCTCCCCGCAGTCAGTGCCCGCTCCGTACTCCCCTCCAGTCTGCCCTCACACAGGGTTAATGGCAGCGGTAACGGACCGCGTTATGCCGCGGTGTAATGCACTCCGTTACCGCTGCTATTAACCCTGTGTGACCAACTTTTTACTATTCATGCTGCCTATGCAGCATGAATAGTAAAACGATCTGTTAAAAATAATTAAAAAAAATAAAAAAATTGTTATATACTCACCGTCCGTTGGCCCCCGGATCGACAACAGGCCTTTCCCGCTCGCGACGCTCCGGTAACCGGTCCATGCTGCGTTCTCGCGAGATGATGACGTAGCGGTCTCGAGAGGGACAGGGATATGATGCCCACATAGCTATATACTATGTGGGCTGTGCAATATACTACATGGGCTGTGCAATATACTACGTGCCTGGGCAATATACTACATGGGCTGTACTATATACTACGTGGCTGGGCAATATACTACATGGGCTGTGCTATATACTACGTGGCTTGGCAATATACTATGTGACTATACAATGTGGGCTGCGCAATATACAACGTGGGCTGCGCAATATTCTATGTGGGCTGCGCAATGTACAACTGCGCAATGTACAACGTGGGCTGCGCAATGTACGTGGGCTGCGCAATGTACGTGGGCTGCGCAATATACTACGTGGACTGAGCAATGTACAATGTGGGCTGCGCAATGTACAACTTGGGCTGCGCAATATACTACGTGGGCTGCGCAATGTACAATGTGGGCTGCGCTGTACACTATGCATACATATTCTAGAATACTCGATGCGTTAGAATCGGGCCACCATCTAGTTATTTATATAAGAAGCATGTCTTTTACTCCTAGCTATTTTTGCCAAGAGAACTCCAGCTTTATTCCCAAATTTAAAGAACTCTGCCGATTTTTTTTTAAATTTTTTAATTTTTTTTTTGCCCTCTTAATTTTTCCAACCTCTCCAACCATAAGTCAAAGTCTAATTTGGATTATAACCATCTGTCTCTATTGGAAACTGAAGGGTTGTTGATCTATGCTGTGTACCTTAATCTAGTTTTCTGACTATACAAGAAATAGAAAAATAGAGCTGCACATTCAGCATGGAAAGAATCTGGGTGCAAAAGAGCTTCCACAGGCATATACCAAACCTTGCATGTAGTAATCCAAAAACAGAAGCAGCACACCACTGTCTGTGAATAAGGAGCCATTTTATTTAGCCCATGATGGCGATGTTTCGGTTCAGTGTAGCAAACCTTTTTCAAGCAGTGAACAAAGTGCACAGGATTGAATATTTAAAGCATGTGCATAATTAGAAATATTTAACAACATTAGTAAAAAAAAAAAAAAAGGGTACATTGCCCTTCAATATGTGAAATACAAAAAGTGCAGAGCATTATACAGGTCAGCATAAATCATAAAGTGCAGTGCAAATGTGCAACCATACAGAGGCATATACAGTGCGTATCAAAGCACTAATTGACAATGAACGCACAGATGTGTGATTCCATGACCTACCCCATAGCATACGATGAGTCAAGTACATAGTGGCGTCCTATAGTGCTGAATGCGCATGTCAGGGAAAGCAATTCAAGTATGATATTGAGAGCGCTTACTAGCACGTGCACAGTAGGAACTAAGCAAGTTCCGATGTCATATTAGTTAAAGGCTAACAAAGATAAAGGAAATGAGCATGTCCGCATAATATTTATTCGCGCATACGTACTGACTATTGTAAAAAGTAGCGCTGAATAAATCACAAAAATGTAAAACGTGCTATTGTAAGAGACATATAACTGGAGATATGGAATAAACAATGTCCACAATGTGTTACACTTTCATTATCCCACTTCATCAATGGGAACAATGGTAGAGGATTCCCCATTGTATTGGATGAGATAAAGGCTACAGGTATATCCCAAAAGGACAAGAACACCCCCCATTAGCTGGGGTTGGTGACTTGCCACATGAGAATGGGGGAGACACAGAGCCGCGTTAGAGACCCGTATCTCGACTCAAAATCTCTATTGGGTACAATGCTCCCTAACGCCATCTAGTCCCTCAGAGCCATATATAGGGGACAATATATAGGGGACAACCTCATCTTAAATTGATATATTTCTCCAGAAGCAACTGTGCCGAAAAATGAAATATTTACAGAGAATTAATGAACAATAGTCTTGCGATTTCTTTTGCTAATGGGGCAAGCCATGGGTCTTGATTAAATGATCTGTAAAAAAGAAAGAACTTTTTTTTTTTAAATTAATGTTTAAAACATATTGGAAATGTCTTGTGAGGGAGGGAGAGTGCCAAAAATCCAGCACATATCCTCAAAGGACTACCTATATTTTGAAGTCCACATTTAATCCATTTGGTTTCAGCGTATTTAATTTTTGTATCCAGAATAATACCCTTGTTTTCAACATTTTAATACGGTCATTCCCACTTCTGAGGGGGGGAATATGGTCAATAATTTGAAATGTTAAGTCCCTTTCCGCATGGCCCTTCTCAATAAAATGTTTTGGGACAGGCAAATCAAGTTGTAAAGATTTTATCAAATTTTACAAGAACATCCAAAAATTGGATTTCTTTCCTTGAATGGAGTAAAGTGAACTAAATCTCCTGGTTTAGATTATTTATGAAAAATTTAAAGTTCTCAAGTTCATCGAGCTTATCCTTCCATAGTAGAAGACATAGTCTATGTATCTCCACCACCTGACAACTTGCCTAAAGTGGTGGGATACAGACAAGGTCCTCCTCCATGGCTATCATTACTAAATTTGCATATGCAGATGCCATATTAGCACCCATTGCTGTACCCCCTCTTGATTATAGAATTCATCCCGAAATAGAAAGTAATTATTCCTTAGTACAATTTCCAAAAGATTAAGAATAAAATCTATGGCTTCAGGGGTGTAGTCAGTACTCAAAAGTTTCCTTCGTACAGCCGCCAATCCCAGATCATGACTGATTGAAGTGTATAAAGAAATTACATCAAAAGATGTCAATATGATGTCACCATCGACTATGACGTCGTTTAACTTACACAAAAAATATGTTGTATCCTCTATAAAAGAGGAAGTTTGTCTGCAAAGTGGACTCAATATTTTATCAAGAAAAATGCCAATATGATTAAAAAATTGAGTCGCAGTCCGACACAATCGGTATGCCGGGGGGATTATCCAAGGATTTATGTATTTTTGGTAGTACATATATTACAGGTGTAATTGGTTTATCTACAATTAAATATTTATATAGTTTTTCATCAATTATGTTTGATTGTTTTGCTTGATCTAATACCACCCTAATTTTTCTACCAATATCCAATTTTGGATCACCCACAAGTTTCCTATAAACATTAGTATCAGACAATTGAAGCATAATTTCAGGTTCATATTTACAAGTATCTATGACGACGACACCATCACCCTTGTCAGCTGACTTGATGGTGATGTGGTCGTCATGCAACAATTCAGACAGTGCCAAATTCTCCTCTCGTGTCATATTCAGCTTCTGAAAAAAATCTTTGTTACATGTTCGCTTGAAGCAATCAATGTCCCTATTAACAGCAGCAATTACAGCATCAATGACAGGAACATTTATGACGGGTATGAAGTCACTTTTGCTATAGAGCATTAGTTCCCTAGAGTTAAATACAGCACTAGGGGGAGTCAATTCCTTTGGACTCTGTGCATACCAGTATTTCAATTTAATTGCTCTAAAGAATTTAAACAGTTCAATTTCAAGTTGGAACCAATCTACATGAGAGACCTTTACTGAGAATAGACAATTGGTTAGTAGATAAAGGTTTTGAAGACAAATTTACCACAGGATTCAGTCTTTTTTTTATCAAGCTGGTTTGTCTCTGAGGAAGCACATGCGTTTTCTGCTCTTTCACTCTTTTTTTCTATGCTGGTGCTTTTCTTGAGGAGGGATCTAAAGTGATCCTTCACGGTTAACTCAGTGATTTCCAAATTAATCTACAGGGCGTTGCCGGCAACTGAAAATGACCAGACGGAGACGTGTGTCTCTGTATGGGGGATCGAGTAAATCTCTGAGCCCCCGTTTATTGTGTATCACTTTTTATAATCATAGAAATTATACTTCAACCAATCAGCATAAGAACACGCTCACAGTTCTTAACCTATAAGAATGAGGAAAAACTTAACCCGTGAGAATACAGAAAAAACGGAAACTACATATATGGTCGTGTCTTTTTGGCATAAAAAAAAACACATACTAACAGGTGCCTCAGAGTCTTATGTAGCGATACACCCCCGAGTCCCCTCCCTGGCTCGAGTCAGAGTACTCAAGGTCTTTATACCAATTATGAACCATAGCCTAATTAAAGGGCCACTGTCACCCCCCTCCAGCCGTTATAAACTAAAAGAGCCACCTTGTGCAGCAGTAATGCTGCATTCTAACAAGGTTGGCTCTTTTAGTTTTAGGTTCAAGTATACCCAAAATAAAGCATTTTGATACTTAGCCACAATACCGGTCTTTAGCCAGGTAGGCGGGTCCTCACTCCCCAGCTTGAACCGCTACTCTGCCGTCACTCCAATCTTCATGCGCTTTCGGCGCCGCCCCCTCAGCGCTGTTTACGTTTCAAAACCGGCGCCTGCGCTGTTTACTAATGTGCTGCGCAGTAACAGTAAGCTCTGGCCGTCTGACGTCCCAGCCAGGCTTGCAGACTGCGCCTGTGCGGGCAGTGCGGCCACCCACCTTTGGAATCCCCGCCCCGCACTGTGCATAATGCATAACACACAGTGCGGGGCGGGGATTCCAAAGGTGGCTGGCCGCACTGCCCGCGCAGGCGCAGTCTGCAAGCCTGGCTGGGTCGTCAGACGGCCAGAGCTTACTGCGACTGCGCAGCACATTAATAAACAGCGCAGCCGCCGGTTTTGAAACGCGCTGAGGGGGCGGCGCCGAAAGCGCATGAAGATTGGAGTGACGGCAGAGTAGCGGTTCAAGCTTGGGAGTGAGGACCCGCCTCCCTGGCTAAAGACCGGTATTGTGGCTAAGTATCAAAACGCTTTATTTTGGGTATACTTGAACCTAAAACTAAAAGAGCCACCTTGTTAGAATGCAGCATTACTGCTGCACAAGGTGGCTCTTTTAGTTTATAACGGCTGGAGGGGGGTGACAGTGGCCCTTTAAGTAACAAACTTGTGAACAACAAGATAAAGTTACTTCATGGCAGCTATAACCTTTTACCTAATTAAATAACAGAATTTATCTTTAAGCAACAAGAAAATGGAGTCAAAAGCACAAAATGGAGAATCTTTCTTAATTTGTTCCTTCACATTCCCCCCTAGATAAATTTTGTTAATTAATGTCCAGCATCAGAGGTACTATCCAAAGCTATAAGCTCGAGGGGTACTGGTCTTCACATGACTGATGCCATGTTACCAGCCATGGCTGTTTCGGCGTACCCATCCCGCCTGTATACTAGAATTTATGAATAACAATTATTGATAACAATAGTGGGGATCTTTTGAAGATAGCCATGCGCTTGGCTTCAACATCTTCATCAGGTAACTTTGTTAAATCGGTGTAGAGAAGAGCAGGGGTGGCAATGCTTTTGGTATCATCATTAGTTGTCTTAGTGCAGAATTTCCTAATACATACAGAAATACACCAAAGAACAAGTTTTAGTATTACATACATGACAAGGATAAAGGCAGCGATGTGTAACAAGCTTTGCAAGATTCTTGCTATCCAGCCCCCAAGTCCCTCAAACCAATTGGCTGGATTAAGAAAGGAGAAGGTGTCTGCCCACCAACTGTCCTTATTACAGTCATTGTCTTTATCATATTAATCTCTGAGTCTTTTAATATCCTCTAACTTTAACTTCATAGTACTATTGGGATCTATATAATAACAGCAATACGTCCAATAACCTGACACATACCACCCTGTACTGCTGTTAAGTAATCCAGTACTACAGTGTGTTGATTAGTGACTATGATAAGTTGGTTTTGGACAGCAACAGTAGTATTAAGTATATCCAATATATCCAGAATTTGATCATCTAGATAATCTGTGGCTCTAAGCAATTTATCCCACATTTGTGTAATCATAGGGTAAATGAAAATAGAAATGACAATTTTATTGGCTATACCCATCTGTACTAATAATCTTTCATGATATTGTACAAACGTATTATTCAAGGATATTGGGGAATTTAGGCTGTCCCATGTGGTTACCAATATTATTATATGGAAATACGAAAAACCAAAACATTATGTCCCCTTATTTGCTACTAGTCTGTTTGACCAGCTTGCAGTGCGATGCGTAGATCCACGTCGGCCTTCCTTCAAGCTTTACTGACATAGGAGTAATGAGGAGAACTTGGTAGGGACCGTCATACAAGGGTTCAAGTCCGTGTTTTCTGACATGGCTTTTCACGACCACAAGACCACCAGGCTTCAAGTTGTGACAAGTGTCGGTTTCTGCTGAATCTGGAAAGGAAGAAAAAATCTAAAACATGGGTGTTAATTTTAACATATCAGGAACACAAATAAATATATTGTGATCCAAGAAGTGCCACAAAAGACTATTCATAAAAATGAACAAATTTTTATTGACATAAGCTTAAAATACACAACATACATACAAATATATAAAAGACAAGGTGCCTCTATACAACCAACAGATGCGGTAAGCACAAGCAAAGCACTATATCTGCAAATCAAATGAATATAGGAGTGTGGCTAATTCATGTACTATATAGTCGAATACCAAGTCTCCTTAATTACAGCGCTAAAAAACATCCTGTTCTTTTAATAAATAAATAAATTTAACCTAGACCTACAATTGTGTGGTCAAGCATATAGTCAGATGTTATTGCGTGCTGCTAATTTGCAGCCACTGTTGGTATAATGCGCTTTAGACTGGTAAGAATAAATAGTACACTGCACCACTATATTAGACCAAAGTTTACAACATATTCATCATTGTGTGCGCAATATCAGATCCAAGGCTGTGAAAACAATACCTCTAATTTTACAAGAAATGTCCCTTACTCCATACATATTACCTGTATAGTGCTTTAAACTCGAGCGTACTCCGCCTGGTGGCGTGCTGTTACCGCGTTGCCCCGACGAGCGTTTCACGTGATGCTTCTTTCCTGGGGGGGGTGTCCTAAATGGTCAGTCTCATAGGTCTTTATATGATGATCGTCCAATCAAAATAGTGGAGGCGGTGCCCAGGTCTGCGCGTCATATCATACACGCGCACTTGTTTCGCACCATCCAGACGATCCTGGATACTAGGCGGTCTGTATTCATCAGACATCAGGGAAGGGAGAGGCCAACCCCCGTCACCCAGTACATTGGTAAAAATCTCCGCTCTAAGGAAATTTCAACAGTATATATCGCTGAACAAAAAGCATCAGCCCACTTAATGGTGGAGCCTTATGTACATCATATTTGATATGCAAATGACCCTGGTGATAGTCTTAACTTAGATATTCGGAGAAAACTGATCAACGTGCTTTTCTACCAAAATCTATTACCAACCTACATTACCCACATAAATATTACGTGATGTGAATAAAGGTGAAATAGGTAAGAAGACCCAAAAGGAAATTGGTATTAAAGCATGAAAAGTAACTGCTGCGAATAACATTGTATATATTATACCGACCGATAAAATCTTAGTGCAGTCATATAGTATTGACAAAGTGGACAACTCTCACCACATAAATAAGACGCTTGATGTTTATGACTACACTACTGGTACATGTACCTGGATGAAATGAAGGGCGACGTCCCCCCACTGCAGATAGGGGGCATACAATCACCACTACCATTCAATACCAGGACACCGCCATATGTGTCCATCAGCGTATACTACCTATACTTATATAAAAATTAACAATAACAATTAATAAAATGTGAGACAAGTGAGACAAAAGTGAAGTGCTAAATAACACTAAATCTTTAATAGATATAAAAAGTGATGAGCTAAAGTGCCAAGGTTATCTCATTAGATCTCTGGATAGAGATGAAAAGTGATGATGTACTAATAAAAACATATAATAAACTAAAGTGCCTAATACTGATGTTAAATATCAAACACACGTGATATTATACTTATAAAACATATATTGAGCCAAAGCGTTAAATAACATCTAGCCCCTTAGTTCATATGGTGAACCAGTGTGAGGAAAAAATAAAAAAATAAATAAATAAATAAAAAATATTATATATATCTTTGCCCAGATATTGTCACATTATTGTAGTTCTCAACCAAAATCTGGAACAAGCTGGGATATGTAGCCAGACAAACAAGTGCCCGGATAAAAAACCAAAAATGTTAACCAAGAACTATTTGGTAAATGTAGGAAAGTCTGAAACGCTCCTCCTACGCATCCGATATAATGTCCCCACCAAAAATGAGATTTCTTTATCCAGATGCAGTCAGCCTATAATAGTTCCCATCCGATGTCTGAATGAAGTCTGAGGTATAGGACCACCAATAAACGATATCCATATAATAGACCAAGAAGTGTACCTAAATAGATAGACAACAATTAAAAAATGCACCTATAGACAAACAAACTAAAATGATAATGGAATATCCCACCATCTAAGACTAAAACCTAGTGAAACAAACATATATAAAGAGAAAAATGGTTTGTACAACCACAACATCTATAGTGGCCAAAAGGTCCAGGAATCTTGGTGATATTTTGGTGCATAGCCACTATGTTGATAAGAAGAATACAACGAATAGATGGGAATCTAAAATGGTTGGCTTTTTTCCATGTGGCAGATGCAAGGCCTGTGCCAATTGTATTAGGGCAAAAACCTTTACCAACTTCAATGGATCCAAGAGTTATGATATTAGAAAATTCATCACAAGTACAACGAAAGGGGTTATTTACCACTCTACGTGTCCGTGTGGTAAGATATATGTGGGTCTCACCACCAGAGAATTGAAAGTTCGTGTCCGTGAACATCACCTGGATATCGCCAAGGCAAAAACAATAGACGATGTTTCAACTTTGAAGACCATCCCTCGACATTACAAAAAATTTCATGATTGTGACCCGTATTTGATGAAGGTGAGAGGTATTGATGTAGTCTCAATAGGACCTAGAGGTGGCGACTTGGGCAAGTCTCTTACCCAGGTCAAGAGTAGATGGATCTACAGATTAGGTACACTGACCCCACAGGGTCTGAACGAAAACCTGGGCTTCAGTGCTTTTTTGTAAATAGGCTTTGTGTACATAAAATGTTGTGGTTGTACAAACCATTTTTCTCTTTATATATGTTTGTTTCACTAGGTTTTAGTCTTAGATGGTGGGATATTCCATTATCATTTTAGTTTGTTTGTCTATAGGTGCATTTTTTAATTGTTGTCTATCTATTTAGGTACACTTCTTGGTCTATTATATGGATATCGTTTATTGGTGGTCCTATACCTCAGACTTCATTCAGACATCGGATGGGAACTATTATAGGCTGACTGCATCTGGATAAAGAAATCTCATTTTTGGTGGGGACATTATATCGGATGCGTAGGAGGAGCGTTTCAGACTTTCCTACATTTACCAAATAGTTCTTGGTTAACATTTTTTTTTTTTTATCCGGGCACTTGTTTGTCTGGCTACATATCCCAGCTTGTTCCAGATTTTGGTTGAGAACTACAATAATGTGACAATATCTGGGCAAAGATATATATAATAATTTTTATTTATTTATTTATTTTTATTTTATTTTTATTTTTTTTCCTCACACTGGTTCACCATATGAACTAAGGGGCTAGATGTTATTTAACGCTTTGGCTCAATATATGTTTTATAAGTATAATATCACGTGTATTTGATATTTAACGTCAGTATTAGGCACTTTAGTTTATTATATGTTTTTATCAGCACATCATCACTTTTCATCTCTATCCAGAGATCTAATGAGATAACCTTGGCACTTTAGCTCATCACTTTTTATATGTATAATATCACTTTTTATATCTATTAAAGATTTAGTGTTATTTAGCACTTCACTTTTGTCTCACTTGTCTCACATTTTATTAATTGTTATTGTTAATTTTTATATAAGTATAGGTAGTATACGCTGATGGACACATATGGCGGTGTCCTGATATTGAATGGTAGTGGCGATTGTATGCCCCCTATCTGCAGTGGGGGGACGTCGCCCTTCATTTCATCCAGGTACATGTACCAGTAGTGTAGTCATAAACATCAAGCGTCTTATTTATGTGGTGAGAGTTGTCCACTTTGTCAATACTATATGACTGCACTAAGATTTTATCGGTCGGTATAATATATACAATGTTATTCGCAGCAGTTACTTTTCATGCTTTAATACCAATTTCCTTTTGGGTCTTCTTACCTATTTCACCTTTATTCACATCACGTAATATTTATGTGGGTAATGTAGGTTGGTAATGGATTTTGGTAGAAAAGCACGTTGATCAGTTTTCTCCGAATATCTAAGTTAAGACTATCACCAGGGTCATTTGCATATCAAATATGATGTACATAAGGCTCCACCATTAAGTGGGCTGATGCTTTTTGTTCAGCGATATATACTGTTGAAATTTCCTTAGAGCGGAGATTTTTACCAATGTACTGGGTGACGGGGGTTGGCCTCTCCCTTCCCTGATGTCTGATGAATACAGACCGCCTAGTATCCAGGATCGTCTGGATGGTGCGAAACAAGTGCGCGTGTATGATATGACGCGCAGACCTGGGCACCGCCTCCACTATTTTGATTGGACGATCATCATATAAAGACCTATGAGACTGACCATTTAGGACACCCCCCCCAGGAAAGAAGCATCACGTGAAACGCTCGTCGGGGCAACGCGGTAACAGCACGCCACCAGGCGGAGTACGCTCGAGTTTAAAGCACTATACAGGTAATATGTATGGAGTAAGGGACATTTCTTGTAAAATTAGAGGTATTGTTTTCACAGCCTTGGATCTGATATTGCGCACACAATGATGAATATGTTGTAAACTTTGGTCTAATATAGTGGTGCAGTGTACTATTTATTCTTACCAGTCTAAAGCGCATTATACCAACAGTGGCTGCAAATTAGCAGCACGCAATAACATCTGACTATATGCTTGACCACACAATTGTAGGTCTAGGTTAAATTTATTTATTTATTAAAAGAACAGGATGTTTTTTAGCGCTGTAATTAAGGAGACTTGGTATTCGACTATATAGTACATGAATTAGCCACACTCCTATATTCATTTGATTTGCAGATATAGTGCTTTGCTTGTGCTTACCGCATCTGTTGGTTGTATAGAGGCACCTTGTCTTTTATATATTTGTATGTATGTTGTGTATTTTAAGCTTATGTCAATAAAAATTTGTTCATTTTTATGAATAGTCTTTTGTGGCACTTCTTGGATCACAATATATTTATTTGTGTTCCTGATATGTTAAAATTGATTATATGAAGTGTTACCCACTCCCAGTTGTGGGTTATGGGTTTGGGCGTTGTGCTTACAACATGGGTGTTAGCAAGATTTTTACTAAGCTGAATAACATTGAACAGCACGGTCAGTTTCTTCCGATAACTGCTGAGACTGGAAATTTGCAACTGGGGGCCTAGCACCAAACAATATCTCATATGGGGAGAGGCCATATTTTGCCTTAGGGGTAGTACGAATGTGGTACAGTACAATGGGTAGGAGCTCTGGCCATAGAGCCATAGTCTCCTGCATCATTTTCGTCAATTGTCCCTTCAGTGTGCTGTTCAGCCTCTCAACTTTCCCACTGGATTGTGGATGGTACGGAGTATGGAGGGCTACAGAGGATCCAAGCATTGTCAGAACCTCCTAATACTCATGAGAATAAACGGCCGGACCTTGGTCACTTTCGACGACTTCTGGAACACTATGTCTGCATATGACTTCCATCACCAGTTTCTTTGCTGTAGTCTTTGCAGTCATGTAGGTAACGGGGAATGCTTCCGGCCAACTGGAGAACATATCAACAACCACCAGACAATATTCATACCTTCCAGACTTAGGCAACGTCATATGGTCCACCTGGAGCCTTTGGAAAGGATGGTGGGTCTTCTAAGGTGCTTCGGGGCACACGTTGAAGTTGACCGGGATTGCAGGTCTGACAGATATTACATGCACGGTTGAGTACTGTCAGGACTGTAGAAATACCTGGAGCCCAGTAGAATTTTTGTACCAGGGCTAGGGCCTGTTTTTTTCCTCGATGTGTGGGCCCATGCGTCCACGTGGCAATAGCAGGGTACATCCGCTTAGGGAGACACACAAATTGGTCCTTTTTCCAGAGACCATTGTCCATACGTGCTCCATCAGCCTTCCACTGGTTCACTTCTTCCTTTGGGGACATTCTCTGCATCGTCATTAAGCGGTCTCGCGGGGTCCGACAAAACTTCAGTCTGTCGTGGATCATCAGGTTCCTGTAGAGTCCGTGTTTCTTGTAACTGTTTACTCTGAGAGTGTGTGGTCACCATAGTTGCTATGGTCAGTTCAACGGGTAGGAGAGTAGCAGCTTTTGCTTGCATATCCACTAAGACGTTACCAACAGTCTGTGGACTGTTCCTAGGACCGTGCGCCTTGACCTTGATAATGGCCACCTGGGTAGGTAATTTGATTGAGTCCATGAGGGTTTTAACAGCTTCAGCATTCTCCACTGGAGTCCCGGCGGTAGTAATAAGCCCTCGATTGGCCCATAGAGCTCCGTAATCATGAGCAATACCAAATGCATACTGTGAGTCCATGTATATATTAGCCCGCCTGTCTTTGGCCAGAACACATCCAGTAGACAGAGCCTGAAGTTCTACTTCTTGTGCTGTGAGGGAGGGAGAGCAGCTGCGTGCACTACAGTGCCTTCCGTAGTAACAGCGTATCCGGTGTGGAATTTGCCAAAATCATCAGCATATCTTGAACCATCTTTCAGGGCATTGTAGAGAGGTTGCATTATGCGGGATGAGTCCGGTATCCACTGACGATAATAAGTACATAGTCCAAGAAAACACTGGAGTTCAGTCTCATCTTTTGGAAAAGAAAGGGAGCCGACGGCTATTTTTCTTTCAATTGTGAGGTGTCTGGCACCCTGAAGGAGACAGTGACCCAAAAATGTCACTTGACCAAGGCAGAACCGAAGTTTTGAGGCCGAAACCCAACAGTTCAGATCTGCCAGATACTTGAGGAGGCTAACAGTGGCAACAATGGCTTCCTGCTCTGTTCGCGCACACAACAAAAGATCATCCACATACTGAAGCAGTGTGACATAGGGGTATTCTAACTTCCAGGGTAAAAAACACTCGCCCATATTTTTTGCAAACTGATTGGGACTGTTTTGGGCCCCTTGTGGCATAACTGTCCACATCAATTGTCATCCCTGATAAGTGAATGCAAACAGAAACTGGCAATCTGGGTGTAATGGAATGCTAAAGGAGGCATTGGCAAGGTCGATGACTGTGAACCAAGCAGCATCCTGAGGTATCTGGGACAAAAGAGTATGTGGATTAGGCACCGGAGTTTCTAGAACAGTAGCTGCATTAACTGTCCGTAGATCTTGTACCAGCCGGTACACAGGGGGTTGGCCATGTGCGGTCTTTTTCTTTTTTTCTTAATGGGAAACAAGGGAGTGATACATGGGGAAACACAGGGTACCAGGGCACCATTATCGAGTAACGTTTGTATTTGCTCCTTGAGGCCCCGCTCCTGATCATATATCAAAGGGTATTGATAGACTTTGGGAAAAGGGGCACCAGGTTTGAGAAACACTTTTACTGGTTCTACAGACATTATTGGGGGTGGATCTGGGCCTATCAGGGCCATCATAACCATAGGAAGGGCATGTAGGATACAGATCTCCACATTGTGTTCATCTGCATAGGGGTTCTATAACGTAAGGACCATCTGACCATCATCTTGGAATTGTATTCTGGAGCGGAACTGTGATAATAAATCTGCCCCCAGTAAATTTACCGGACATATGGGAGAGATTAGGAACTGAGCAGTAACCTCAGGGAAAGGTCCCACAGTGATGGGTTTTGTAAGAGAATATTTGTTGGGTCTGCCATCTACTCCAGTTAAAACAAGCTCTTGATCTGAGAATTGACATGGCAGGGCTTGGGAGGGAGATTCCCAGACATAGGGTTAAATGGGATATTGGAGTATGGGACTGGATTTGTGTATGGGAGGAGGGCAGGAGCTGGAGTCTGTTACGTGGACCACTGATAAGGAACCAGCTGTGTGCTTGTAGCTGGGGTGGGAGCTAAGGTTGGAGCAGGAATCGCTGTGGCCGTTGATTTAACCTTTAATTTCCCTGTTGATGTACAGCGGGCTAAATTCTGAAAACCTTTTTTTTTTCTTACTACTTTTAATGCATCATCCGGAGTGGAAGTCTCAATATCGGGTCTGACTAACATTATTGCCTCTTTCAATAATGTGAAGGAACAAATTAAGAAAGATTCTCCATTTTGTGCTTTTGACTCCATTTTCTTGTTGCTTAAAGATAAATTCTGTTATTTAATTAGGAAAAAGGTTATAGCTGCCATGAAGTAACTTTATCTTGTTGTTCACAAGTTTGTTACTTAATTAGGCTATGGTTCATAATTGGTATAAAGACCTTGAGTATTCTGACTCGAGCCAGGGAGGGGACTCGGGGGTGTATCGCTACATAAGACTCTGAGGCACCTGTTAGTATGTGTTTTTTTATGCCAAAAAGACACGACCATATATGTAGTTTCTGTTTTTTCTGTATTCTCATGGGTTAAGTTTTTCCTGCATTCTTATAGGTTAAGAACTGTGAGCGTGTTCTTTGTTGTGAATTCTGCTCTTGGGCTCCCTCCGGTGGTTGTTGGTGGTAGTGCAGTTGTCTTGGGGTTGTAATCCAGGGCAGGTGTTTCTGCAGATTGCAGCTCTATTAGGTATTTAGGTGTGCAGGATCCATGAGTCCTTGCCAGTTGTCCATGGTCATGGAGGGATTGCATCTCTCTCTGGTTCCTCATGCCCTGCTGCCAATTCAGCTAAGATAAGTGTCTGGTTTTTTGTCTCTGTGCACACATGCAGTGTGCTTTGCAATTCAGTGCAATTCATTGTGTTTTTGTCCAGCTTAGACTTTGTTTGGATTTTTCAGTCATGCTGGATTCTCAGGAGATGCAGATATACTTTCTATGTCTTTAGTTAGATGTAGAATATTTGTATTATCTGCTGTGGATATTTTTAGGATTTTAATACTGACCGCTTAGAATTCTGTCCTATCCTTTTCTATTTAGCTAGAAGTGCCTCTTTTGCTAAATCCTGTTTTTCTGCCTGCGTGTGTCTTTCCTCTTATACTCACAGTCAATATTTGTGGGGGGCTGCCTATCCTTTGGGGTTCTGCTCTGAGGCAAGATAGAATTCCATTTCCATCTATAGGTGTATTTAATCCTCCGGCTGTGTCGAGGTGTCTAGGACGTGTTAGGTACATCCCACAGCTACTTCTTGTTGCGGTGTTAGTTTAGGGTTTGCGGTCAGTACAGGTACCACCTACGCCTGAGAAAGTCTCTCATGCGGCTCCAAGGTCACCGGATCATAACAGTTCTTATGCTGATTGGTTGAAGTATAATTTCTATGATTATAAAAAGTGATACACAATAAACGGGGGCTCAGAGATCTGCTCGATCCCCCATACAGAGACACACGTCTCCGTCTGGTCATTTTCAGTTGCCGGCAACGCCCTGTAGATTAATTTGGAAATCACTGAGTCAACCGTGAAGGATCAATGTAGATCCTCCCTCAACACTTCCTGCCTACTCTTCTGGTCCTCTTGCTTGGTTGTCCAGTGGATCCTCTAAAAAAAACATTATTATCAAAAAATAGATAATTTGAACAGAATTTCTCAGAGTTTTTAGTAATGGGAATTGCACCTTTTTCAGATTGAAATTTTTTATTGTATGTGCCTCTTGTTAAGGTACCTTCACACTAAACGATATCGCTAGCGATCCGTGACGTTGCAGCGTCCTGGCTAGCGATATCGTTTAGTTTGACACGCAGCAGCGATCAGGATCCTGCTGTGATATCGCTGGTCGTTGGTTAAAGTTCAGAACTTTATTTGGTCGTCAGACCGGTGTGTATCGTCGTGTTTGACACCAAAAGCAACGATACCAGCGATGTTTTACACTGGTAACCAGGGTAAACATCGGGTTACTAAGCGCAGGGCCGCTTAGTAACCCGATGTTTACCCTGGTTACCCAGGGACCTCGGCATCGTTGGTCGCTGGAGAGCGGTCTGTGTGACAGCTCCCCAGCGATCAAACAGCGACGCTGCAGCGATTGGCATCGTTGTCGCTATCGCTGCAGTGTCGCTTAATGTGAAGGTACCTTTACTCTTGAGCCTTCCTTTTCCCAATTATAGATTTTTCCAGAGCGATAATCCTCGGCATCCCTATTCCATTTCCTCCTCTTTATATCTTCCAATTCCTCCCTAGTTTTCTTTAAGCGTATATCTTTAAACTGTTTCCATGCATCATCTTGCAGTTGTTTTCTAAGTTCAATTTCAACTTCAGCAATAACCTTCGAAAGATCTTTGATTTCCTTTTGTAAACATTCCATGTTGAGCAACAAAATATCCATAGCAAAGACAATGCAAAAAAAACTGTCCATTTTTTGATAATAATGTTTTTTTTAGAGGATCCACTGGACAACCAAGCGAGAGGACCAGAAGAGGAGCCAGGAAGCACCAGCGTAGAAAAAAGTGAGAAAAAGCAGAAAACGCGTGTGCTTCCACAGCGAAAAACCAGCTTGAGAAAAAAAGACTGAATCCTGTGGTAAATTTGTCTTCAAAACCTTTATCTACTAACCAATTGTCTATTCTCAGTAAAGGTCTCTCATGTAGATTGGTTCCAACTTGAAATTGAACTGTTTAAATTCTTTAGAGCAATTAAATTGAAATACTGGTATGCACAGAGTCCAAAGGAATTGACTCCTCCTAGTGCTGTATTTAACTCTAGGGAACTAATGCTCTATAGCAAAAGTGACTTCATACCCGTCAAAAATGTTCCTGTGATTGATGCTTTTAATCATATTGGCATTTTTCTTGATAAAATATTGGGTCCACTCTCCAGACAAGATGTCCTCTTTTATAGAGGATACAACATATTTTTTGTGTAAGTTAAACGACGTCATAGTCGATGGTGAAATCATATTGACATCTTTTGATGTAATTTCTTTATACACTTCAATCAGTCATGATCTGGGATTGGCGGCTGTACGAAGGAAACTTTTGAGTACCGACTACACCCCTGAAGCCATAGATGTTATTCTTAACCCCTTCATGACCCTGGATATTTTCGTTTTTTCTTTTCATTTTTCGCTCACCTCCTTCCCAGAGCCATAACTTTTTTATTTTTCCGTCAGTATGGCCATGTGATTGCTTATTTTTTTGCGGGACGAGTTGTACTTTTGAAAGACATCATTGGTTTTACCATGTCGTGTACTAGAAAACGGGAAAAAAATTCCAAGTGCGGTGAAATTGCAAAAAAAAGGGCGATCCCACACTTGTTTTTTGTTTGACTTTTTTGCTAGGTTCACTAAATGCTAAAACTGACCTGCCATTTTGATTCTCCAGCTCATTATGAGTTCATAGACACAAAACATGTCTAGGTTATTTTTTATTCACTGTAAGTGGTGAAAAAAAATTCCAAACTTTGCTAAAAAAATAAATAAATTGTTGGGTGAGGGCTTATTTTTTGCGTGCCGAGCTGACGTTTTTTAATTATACCATTTTGGTGCAGATACGTTCTTTAATCACCCATTATTGCATTTTAATGCAATTTCGCTGCGACCAAAAAAATGTAATTCTGGCATTTCAAATTTTTTTTCTCGCTACGCCGTTTAGTGATCAGGGTAATCTTTTTTTTATTGATAGATCGGGCGATTCTGAACACGGTGATACCAAATATGTGTATATTTGATTTTTTTTATTGTTTTATTTTGAATGGGGCGAAAGGGGGGAGATTTAAACATTTTTTTTTATTCTTTTCATATTTTTTTTTACTTTTTTTTTTTACTTTTGCCATGCTTCAATAACCTCCATGGGAGGCTAGAATCTGGCACAACTCGATCGCCTCTGCTACATAGAGGTGATGCACAGATCAACCTCTATGCAGCAGAATTACAGCATTGCTATGAGCGCCGACCACAAGGAGACCTCTGGTTGTCATGCTGACACATCGCTGACCCCCGATCACCTGACGGATGGCCGGAAGCGGTAGTTAAATGCCGCTGACAGCGTTTGACAGCGGCATTTAACTAGTTAATAGCGGCGGGTGAATCGCAATTCCACCCGCCGCTATTTTGGGCACATGTAAGCTGTTCAAAACAGCTGACATGTCCCGGCTTTGATGCGGGCTCACCGCCGGAGCCCGCATCAAAGCAGGGGATCTGACCTCGGACATACTATTCCATCCGAGGTCAGAAAGGGGTTTTTAATTTGGAAATTATATTAAAGGAATAATTACTTTATACTTCGGGATGAATTCTATAATCAAGAGAGGGGTACAGCAATGGGTGCTAATATGGCATCTATATATGCAAATTTAGTAATGATGGCCATGGAGGAGGACCTCGTCTATCTGTCCCACCACTTTAGGCATGTTGTCAGGTGGTGGAGATACATAGACGATGTCTTCCTCCTATGGAAGGGTACGCTCGATGAACTTGAGAACTTTAAATTTTTCATAAATAATCTAAACCAGGAGATTTAGTTCACTTTACTCCATTCAAGGAAAGAAATCCAATTTTTGGATGTTCTTGTAAAATTTGATAAAATCTTTACGAAAGAAATTTTTGTGAAACCTACAGATAAGAATAACCTACTGAGATATGAAAGCTCACATCCAAGGGGACTAATTGAGGCTTTACCATACAGCCAATATCTGAGAGTAAAGAGAATAGTTAGTGATAAGACTAATTTTGAACTATCTTTAAACCAAATGACAACAAAATTTAAACAAAGAAATTACCCAGGCAGAGTCCTTGAGAAATGTGTTAGTAGGGTGAGGACCGTTAACAGGACCACCTTTTGATTAAAAAGACAAAACAAGATGAACCGCTTAGGATTCCACTAGTAACCACCTTCTGTGAAGGGAGCAAAGGGGTGGTGGGAATAGTGAGGAAACATTGGTCTGTGTTAGGCAAATGTCTCCCTGGAATAGAAGAATTTCAGTCACCTCCCCTGGTATCTTTTAGACGCTCTGGTAATATTAAGGATAGACTGGTCCATGCGGACATCGGATCTAAAAAAAACTTTTATTCAACCATCCATCACGGGAAAACGTAGGATGGGCTGTTATCCCTGTTTGGGTTGCATCAATTGTAACAATATGTTAAAAGGTGACAATTTTAGGCATCTCATCACCAATTAACTATTTTCAATCCGACATTACCTTACATGTTCAAGTGATTACGTAATTTATTTATTGGAATGCCCATATAAGATATGGTATGTGGGAAAAACATATTGGGACTTAAAAATGCCGGTGAACCATCATAGGTATATGATAAGGAAAAAGAAACTTGATTTGCCTGTCCCAAAACATTGTATTGAGAAGGGCCATGCGGAAAGGGACTTAACATTTGGAATTATTGACCATATTCCCCCCCCCCCCTCAGAAGAGGGAGTGACCTATTAAAATTTTGAAAACAAGGGAATTATTCTGGATACGAAAATTAAATACGCTGAAACCATATGGATTAAATGTGGACTTTAAAATACAGTTAGTCCTTTGAGGATATGTGCTGGATTTTTGGCACTCTCCCTCGCTCACAAGACATCTCAGATATGTTTTAAACATTATTTTTTTTAAATGTTTTTTTCTTTCTTTTTTTGCAGATCATTTAATCAAGACCCATGGCTTGGCCCATCAGCAAAAGAAATCACAAGACTATTGTTCATTAATTCTCTGTAACTATTTCATTTTTTGGCACAGTTGCTTCTGGAGAAATATCTATATCAATTTAAAATGAGATTGTCCCCTATATATTGTCCCCTATATATGGCTCTGAGGGACTAGATGGCGTTAGGGAGCATTGTACCCAATATTTTGGGTCGAGATATGGGTCTCTAACGCGGCTCTGTGTCTCCCCCATTCTCATGTGGCAAGTCACCAACCCCAGCTAATGGGGGTTCTTGCCCTTTTGGGATATACCTGTAGCCTTTATCTCATCCAATACAATGGGGAATCCTCTACCATTGTTTCCATTGATGAATTGGGACAACGAAAGTGTATAACACATTGTGGACATTGTTTATCCCATATCTCCAGTTATGTGTCTCTTACAATAGCACGTTTACATTTTTGTGATTTATTCAGCGCTACTTTTTACAATAGTCAGTACGTATGCGCGAATAAATATTATGCGGACATGCTCATTTCCTTTATCTTTGTTAGCCTTTAACTAATATGGCATCGGAACTTGCTTAGTTCCTACTGCGCACAAGCTAGTAAAAGCTCTCAATATCATACTTGAATTGCTTCCCCTGACATGCGCATTTAGCACTATAGGACCCCACTATGTGCTTGGGGTATGCTATGGGGTAGGTCATGGAGATGATTCACTATAATGTCACACATCTGTGCGTTCATTGTCAATTAGTGCTTTGATACTCACTGTATATGCCTCTGTATGTTTGCACATTTGCACTGCACTTTTTGATATTTATGCTGACCTGTGTAATGCTCTGCACTTTTTGTATTTCACATATTGAAAGGCAATGTACCCTTTTTTTTTACTAATGTTCAATATTTCTAATTATGCACATGCTTTAAATATTCAATCCTGTGCACTTTGTTCACTGCTTGAAAAAAGTTTGCTACACTGAACTGAAACGTCGTCATCATGGGCTAAATAAAATAGCTCCTTATTCACAGACAGTGGTGTGCTGCTTCCTTTTTTTGATTAGTAGTTTTCTGACTAGCTTCATTATAGGCTGCCCTCGTTTTCTTTTTTAGTGAATTAACATACCCAAAGATTCTCCCTCTCAAAACCGCTTTTGCTGTATCCCAATATAAATGCACTGAGTCTTTATGTTCACTATTCTCCAAAGTCTAACCACCAACCATTTATGATTTTTTTGTAAATTTTCGTCCTGGGCCAGAAACGTCGGGAATTTCCAAAAGATATCTGAACCTTTTGGGAAAGCATCCTGCAGGGACAAAGAGACCGGCGTATGATCCGAAATAAGTAGATCAAGTATGTTAATATCGTTTAACCTGCTCATTAGGTCTTGGGAAATTATAAAACAATCAATTCTAGACCATGAGTTATGGTACCTGCGAAAAATGAGTGAATTCACTATCTATTGGGTGAGAAAATAGAATTAGACTTACCGGTAATTCGGTTTCTACGAACCTTCCACGACAGCAGTATTGGAGGATGTCTCCCCGCCCTAATAGGGGACAGGAAACAAAGAAGTTAAATACCCCTCCCCTACCTGCAACCACCAGTGTTTTTTTCTGGACACAGTAGCATGTATAGTTACCACTTAAGTGCAGGAATCATCCAATAAGAATATCAGATAGGGAGGGAAATTAGTGCTGTCGTGGAAGGTTCCTAGAAACCGAATTACCGGTAAGTCTAATTCTATTTTCTCCAGTCACCTTCCACAACAGCAGTATCGGAGTGATACCAACAGCTAATTTCTTTAGGGAGGGACGACAGCCTGCAGAACCTCTGCCAAACGATAGATCCCTATTGAAATTTAGCCTGTAATGCATGGATTGACGACCAGGTGGCAGCTCTGCATATCTGCTCCGATGATGCGTTGCCTCTATCTGCCCAGGATGTTGAGACTGAACGGGTGGAGTGAGCTTTCAGCGATGCCGGGGGAGCAATTTCCAGGGTTGCGTATGCAAGACATGGCCTGCTTGATCCAGTTAGCAATCATACTTTTAGCCACTTTCTTGCCTTTATTCCGTCCTGACCACTGGACGAAAAGGTTTTGGTCTATCTCCAACCCTCAGTTTGTTGGAGGTAGAAGAGGACCGCCCTGCGGACATCCAGGGTGTGAAAGGTTTCTTCCTTCGGATTAGAGGGATTTGGACAGAATGAGGGTAAGACAATATCTTGACTTCTGTGGAAGTCTGAGACTACTTTCGGCATAAAGGCAGGGTCCAGTTTAAGGATTATGCTATCCATGGTTATTGTTAGGTATGGCTCCTGTACTGATAAAGTCTGTAACTCTCCTATGCGTCTAGAGGTAGTGATTGCTACTAGGAAGACAGTCTTGAGGGTCAGGATTTTCAAGCTGATGGCTGATAAGGGCTCAAAGGGGTCCCTGGTCAGACTATTTAGTACGAGGTTCAGATCGCAAGGAGGGGTCTGGACCTGGAGCCTAGGGCGAATCCTAGCTGCAGATGTCATGAAACGTTTAACCCAACGGTGACCTGCTAAATCCTGATCAAAAAAGGAACTTGGTGCCGACACCTGAACTTTTAAGGTGCTAGGTTAGAGTCCTAACTCCAGTTCCTTTCGGAGAAATTCTAATATCTGAGCGATGTTGTGATGGAATGGATCAGGTTTGTTTGGGGCACACCAGGAATTTAAAAAAAAAAAAACCCCTGGTCATAGATGGCATTAGTTATAGGTTTCTTACTTTTTTGTAGGGTTTGAATGACGTAATCTGAGACCTCTAGCTCTCAGAATCTCGGTCTCAGTAACCAGGCTGCCAGTTTCAGCCTTTGAAGGTCTGGGTGTAGCAGTGGCCCCTGCTGAAGGTCTACTATCTGAGGTAGAAGTATCGGGCCTTCCAGAGACATGTCTGTTATTGCGCCGTACCAGCTTCTTCCTGGCCACATCGGTGCTACCAGAATTGTTGTGACTCGATCCGCCCGGATCTTCTATAACGTCCTTGGCAACATAAGAATTGGTGGAAAAGCGTATGCTAGAGCAAACTTCCAAGGATGGGAGAAGGCGTCCAGTCCCTGAGCCCCCCCTGAAAGGTTGAGGCAGAAGAAAGTGTCTGACTTTGTGTTCTGACTGTTGGCGAACAGATCCACCCATCTCTGGACTAAGGATAGGAACACCTCTTGGTTCAAGGACCATTCTACAGGATGGAAATCCCTCCTGCTTAGGAAGTCCGCCTGGGCATTGTCTGACCCCTTTATGTGTACTGCAGAGATAGACCGATGTCTTTCTCCCCAGGAAAAAATCCTTGCAGCGGTTGATTTTAGGCTGGTGTATTTTGTGCCTCCCTGGTGTCGGAGGTAGGTCACCGTAGTTGTGTTGTCGAACATAATCCGTACATGGTGACCCTGGATGAGGACGGATGCGGCTTTTAGCGCCTCCTCCACTGCTTTCAGTTCTCTCAGATTCGAGGATCTGGACCTGATGTTCGGAGGCCACAACCCCTGGAAGTGGGAACCTTCTATTATGGCACCCCAACCTCTCTGGCTCGCATCTGTTGTGAGTACCTTCAGAGGCCTTTGATCCCAGCTGACTCCTCTTTGAAGGTTCTGGGAGTTCAGCCACCATGAAAGGGAGGATTTAACGTGATTGGGAAGGGGAATCCTCCTGGTTAGAGCATTCTGGGGTCCTTTTAAATGTCTCAGGATGTGGGTTTGAAGGACTCATGTGTGAGCCTGGGCCCAGGAGACTGCCCAGATGCAGGAAGTCAATGAACCCAGGATTGACAGAGTCCTTTAGGGTCGGAGAATTCTGGCTCCTGAACCTGGAGATCCTGTGGATGAGATCGTCCTGACGGTCCCTGGGTAAGAATGACATTCTTTCCCTTGAGTCCAGAAGAACCCCTAGAAATTTTTTCCTTGGTGATGGATTGAGGTCCGACTTCTCCAAGTTCGGAATCCATCCCAGTGACTTCAGGAAATCCAGGACTTTCGTCACATCCTGATTTAAATGAGGGACAGTTGGAGCGATAATGAGAAAATCGTCCAGGTACGGGATGATACAGATCCCCTGATGCCGGATGAAGATCACTGCTTCTGACATGATCTTGGTAAAAACCCATGGAGCGGATGAGACTCCGAATGGGAGGACATTGAACTGACAATGGCTGGTTTGATGGTTCTGGGCCACCGCAAATCTGAGGAACTTTCTGTGGTTGGGATGTATCGGCACATGATAGTAAGCGTCCCTCAGATCCAACGTAGCCATTACCCAGTCCTGGCCAAACAGCGGGATTGCTGATTTGATTGATTCCATTTTGAATCTGTGGTATTTGGTTACTTGAGTTTCAAGTTTATGATAACCCGGTGTTTCCCAGAGGGTTTTTTCACCAAAAATAGGTGAGAATAGTGGCCTTCTCCTACTTCCTGAGGTACCTGGGAGATTGCCCCTGCCTGAAGCAGATCGAGAATATCTGCATTGAGGCATCCCCGAAGGTGTGGAGACTGTAGGGAGGTAATTGTTAGACGGTGAGGACTCTCGAATTCTAGCCTTAAGCCTTCCTGAATGGAACGTAGGACCCACTGATTTGTGGTGATGGTCTGCCATCGGGAAAGAAAACCTGAGAGGCGGCCTCCGACCGGAGAGCAGTCATTGTTTCTCAGGGGTCTGCTGGGGTTGAGGAACAAGGATGTTCCTAGCTTTACCCCCTTTGGGGTAACTCCACCGACCCGATTTACCTTTACCCCTGTAATCCCTCTGGGGGACCTGCTCACGGGGAGGCGAAAAAAAGCTTTATTGCTCCGGAAGAGCTTTCTTTTTATCCGTAGCCGTGTCTAGGATGTCATCGAGGGCTGGCCTGAACATATAATGCCCCTGAAAGGGAATACCACATAACCTGGACTTAGAAGTTAAGTCACCTCCCCACGATTTAAGCCATAGAGCTCTCCTAGCAGAGTTGGAGCACTGCGGACCTAGCAGCTACCCGTACACAGACTCAACGGAAGCATCCGCCACGAACCCCGTTGCCTTCTGGAGTAATGGCAAGGAATTTAAAAATTTCCTCCCTAGATGTCCCCTGAGAAA
This sequence comes from Ranitomeya variabilis, assembly GCF_051348905.1. Taxonomy (NCBI): domain Eukaryota; kingdom Metazoa; phylum Chordata; class Amphibia; order Anura; family Dendrobatidae; genus Ranitomeya; species Ranitomeya variabilis. Next base: position 162,174,047 of record NC_135233.1, read on the forward strand.
AGTGATTTTCTAAGGTACGTAACCAGAGAAATAGGGATCTGGCAACACATGTGGAGGCCACATTTGTCTTCAGCAGATTAGTAGATGTGTCCCAGGATTTCTTTAGTAAGCTCTGTTTTTCGATCCATTTTAAGCTGAGGAATCCTCGAAGGGTAGAGCCGTTTTTTTTGGTCACCCTGGACACCTTTATGGGAGATGCCTAAGGTAGATATATAGAACAGTCCCCCTCCAGAGGGAAACGATTCTTCAATTCTGATGGGACACTCAAAGCTTTCTCAGGTAGGCCCCACTCATGAAGGATAAGGTTTCCAATATTCTCGCGAATAGGGAACCCTTTCGGGGTCCTAGGCTTTAACCCTCCAAACAGGTCATCCTGAACGGAATGACTTGCTACCTTCTCTTCCACCCCCATGGTACCCCTCACCATGGAAATCAGATCTTCCATATCTTCGGAAGAGAAGAGATATTTTTTATTGGCTGTTTTGGGGTTGGAAGTAGAACCCTCATTCTCCCAAATGTCCTCTGAACCCAAGGTATGGATCTCGCCCGAGTCAGATACAGTAGGAGCCATCTTCCTTTTCTTAGGAGGAGGAGGCTGTGGTGTCGGGGCCTGAGACAGGACCGCCATAGAGGATTGGACCTCCTGTTTGATGAGGGTTCTGATGCTGTCCAGGAGGGAGGGCTGTTCACTACGCAGCACTTCATCCGTGCTTGGTTGGCAGAGTTTTTTTTTTCTTATAAGCCGAGGGAAGCTTGGTTGCACATGTACCACACTTGCGGCTGGATTTTTTATGGGCAGAGGCCTTGTCTCCCTAGAAGAGAGAAAGGCTGGACTAAGTCATTTAATAACAAAAAAGCTGGACAGCAAGGGACTTCATCCTCTACTTACAGTAGGAGGGTGAACGCTGGGCTCTGCAGAAGCAGAGTGCAGGGGTTTGTCGCCATCCATAGGGTCAGTCAGTCACCGGTCAGAAGGGACAGAGGCCTTACCTGGAGGCTTCCCCCGACCAGGAATATATACACATCGAGGTCGCCAGCAAGTTCTATGCTCCTCCTCCTCCCAGGGTCCGTAGGGGGTGCGGTGATCGAACCACCTGTCATGGCTGCCGCAGGCTTGGGATGCCGGCCGGCCCACAGGCTCCGGAGTATGGAGGCCTAAACCGGAAGTTCGGCACCTGCGGCTGAAGCGTTACTTCCGGTGCGTGTCGCGCGGCCTCCAACGGCAGCGAGGTAGGAGGAGAGCCGGGGAGCTACAGGAGGACCCCAGAGAGCTTCACCGCCCTGCTTTGCCACACGAGGGAGGCGCAGGAAGGGCGGGATGGAGGGTCCCAAGTCACGCAGTGCATGCGGAGATGGGAGCAGTCACCGAGGAGGAGAGCGGAGCCCCCCAACCTCAACTGCCCAGCTATTCAGGTAACAGTGCTCCGATCACCGGTGGTTGCAGGAAGGGGTGGGTATTTAACCTCTCTGATTTCTTGTCCCCTATTAGGGTGGGGAGACATCCTCCGATACTGCTGTCGTGGAAGGTGACTGGAGAAACACCAAGGTTACTTACGGGTAGCAGTTTTTTCCGGAACCCATGACGGCACACCTGAGAGAGGGGATCCGCCCAGCCAGGACAGGAAACCGTACTGAAAATAAAAGGGCGGTACCTCTCTGTCGCTTCAGTTGGTTTTCAGAGCATGAGAGGCCCCCCTGGTTAGTACACATGGCAATCCAACACCACATTATATTAACTAAAAACACCCAAAACGATAGTGCACACCGAAAAGGTGAAAAAAGGGGGGGAATATACGGGTGCCGTCATGGGTTCCGGAAAAACCGGCTACCCGTAAGTAACCTTGGTGTTTTCCCTTCCCCCATGACGGCACACCTGAGAGACTTTTGTAGAAAGAAAAACCCTTAGGGAGGGACCACCGCTTGGAGTACCCTTCTACCAAAGGTTAGGTCAGCAGAGGAGGAAAGGTCTAGCCAGTAGTGTTTGAAAAAAGTTGAGGGTGAGGACCAGGTAGCGGCCTTGCAAATTTGGTCAATTGATACCTCAGCTTTCTCTGCCCAGGAGGTAGCCACAGCTCTGGTGGAGTGAGCCTTGATGCCGTCAGGAACCGGAGTGCCACTTGCAGAATAGGACAGACTAATGGCCTCCCTGATCCATCTAGCAATGGTACTTTTAGCTACCCCACATCCCTTTTTACTACCTTGAAAGGCTACAAATAGGGTTTGATCTTTCCTCCACTGACTAGTCATGTTTATATATTGTAACATGGATCTCCTCACATCTAGCATATGGAACTTTAGTTCACCCGGATTTTTAGGATTATTACAAAATGATGGTAATGTAATCTCCTGACTCCTATGAAATTTTTGGACTACTTTGGGGAGATACGCTGGATCTGGTCTTAAGATTATTCTGTCATCAAAAACCTGAGTGTAAGGAGGGCATATTGATAGAGCTTGTAAATCACCTACTCTACGGGCCGATGTTAGGGCTACTAGCAGAACCGTTTTCAGGGTGAGTAATTTAGGTGATAATTTCTGTAAAGGCTCAAAAGGATCTTTGGTTAAAGCCTCCAAGACTAGATTTAGATCCCAAGGAGGGATTTTGAGAATAATAACTGGTCTAGACCTGCCACAGGATTTTATAAATCGTGAAACCCATCTATTAGATGCTAGGTTGCAATTATATAGGGCCCCTAAGACTGAAACTTGAACCTTAAGGGTGCTAGTTGCTAACCCTAGCTGCAAGCCTGCTTGTAGAAATTCTAGGATGGGACCCACTGGAGCTACATCTCCTAACGGCTCCCCTAAGAAATCTAAAAATTTCTTCCAGGTCCTACCGTAGATTCTAGACGTTATAGGCTTTCTGCTTTTTAATAGGGTGGAGACTAACCCTGGTGAGAATCCTTGGCGGCTTAGTAGCGCCCTCTCAAAAGCCAGGATGCCAGATGGAAGCCCTTCACCTGAGAGTGGGTCACTGGTCCCTGAGTTAACAAGTCCGGCACATCTGGCAGAATCCATGGGTCTGTTAACGACATCTGCCTTAGAAGGGAGAACCATGGTCTTCTTGGCCAGAATGGAGCTATGAGTATTATTTTTGCTCGGTCTTCTCTGATTTTCCGGACTACTGTTGGAATCATCACTATTGGGGAAATGCGTAAGCCAGAGAGAATTTCCACGGTATTAGTAGGGCATCTACTGCGAAAGGATGTTCGTTTGGGTTCAGTGAGCAAAATTTTTTCACTTTTTTGTTGCGTGAGGTGGCAAACAAGTCTATCTCTGGTGTACCCTAGGCCTGTATTATTTGTTGGAATATCTCGGGATTCAGGGACCATTCCCCTTGTCTCAGAACTCTGCGACTCAGAAAGTCTGCCTGTAAGTTTTCTACCCCTCTTATGTGTAGAGCTGTTAGGGAAGATAGGTGTTGTTCTGCCCAATGAAATAGTGAGTTTGACACCTCCATGAGGTTCCAAGACCTCGTCCCCCCCTGGTGATTGATATAGGCCACTACTGCTCGATTGTCCGTCATGACTCGAGCATGGCGGCCCTGGAGCCGGGGAAGAAAATGTTTCAAGGACTTTACTACTGCCAATAGTTCTTTTACGTTTGAAGCATAGCTTTTTTCTTGGGGGGACCAAGTTCCTTGAATTGAATGGGATCTTAAGTGAGCTCCCCAACCTATGTTGCTTGCGTCGGTCGTGATTACGTCCTCGACCGGTTTCTGCCATTGGACTCCCATAGTGAGATGTTCCTCTATGGTCCACCATTTTAAGGAATTTCTTACATCCTGAGGAAGACAGACTTCCTTCCAAATGCCCTCTTAACAGTCTTTGGGCTGACAGAACCTCCCACTGCAGTTGTCTCAGGTGGAATTGTGCCCATCCTACCGCTGGAATGCAGGACGTTAACGAGCCTAGTAGGGACATCGCTTTCCTTAGAGTCATCGCTGGTTGATGTATCGCTGCAGTGGTCAAATTGATTATTTTGGTTACTTTGTTCTCCGGGAGGAGGCAGAGTTGACGTTCTGAATCTAGTATCAGGCCCAGGAAGGATTGTACCTTTACAGGAACTAACTTCGACTTGGGGACATTTATTAACCAACCGAGTTCTGTTAGAGTTGATATTACTGCCGTTATCTGATGGGAGCAATCGGCCTCTGTCTTCCCTATCACAAGAAAATCGTCCAAGTATGGGACAATTACAATATTCCGAGAATGGAGATATGACATTACCTCTGCCATCACCTTGGTGAAGACCCTGGGAGCAGTAGATAGGCCGAATGGAAGGGCTGTGTATTGGTAATGTTTCACTTGGTTCTGTATGTAGAGTGCCACTCAAGTATCTCCAGTATTTGTGATGTATTGGAATATGGTAATATGCGTCCTTTAAGTCTATTACTGCCATGAAGCAGTGAGGAAACAGAAGTTTTGTGGTTGTGTTGATGGACTCCATCTTGAAGGAGTGATTGTCTATTGAAAGGTTGAGTTTTCTTAGGTTGATTATGGTCCTCCAAGAGCCATCGGGTTTTTGTATTAGAAAGAGGGGGGAGTAAAACCCTCTTCCCAACTCCTGAACCGGGACTTCTTGCAAGACATTCTTTTGAATCAGTCCGAGGACTTCCGTTTCTAGAGCTAATTGTTCCTGCCAGGCTTTCCTCCGGGGAGTTATTACGAAATTGTGCCTGGGTGGACGGATAAATTTTATTTTTAGGCCTTCTTTTATGATATTTAAAACCCAGATGCTTGGGGAGATGTTTATCCAGGCTGGATAGAAGAGGGAGAGCCTTCCTCCAACCTCTGATGTAATGTCATTGGGGGGACTTTTTGGCAGATGTAGAGGGCCCTTTGAACATATAGCCTGATTTCCTTTTATCTTTGAAGTCCCAATTTCTCCTATCTCCTGGAGGTCGGCCTCTGTTAAATCTTCTCCGAAAAAAGGGCTTTTTCAGATCTTTCGGGAAAGTTGGAAAGGCTTTCTTTTTGTCTCCAGCCTGTTCCAAAATCTCCTCTAACTTTTTCCCAAAGAGGAGTTGACCGTCACATGGGATGGAACATAGCCTATGTTTGGATGGCAAATCTCCCGGACAACCCTTAAGCCATAGGGCTCTTCTGGCCGCATTGGACAGGCCCGCTGCTCTAGCTGTTAATCTCGCGGAGTCCACAGAGGAATCCGCCAGAAATGCTGCTGCGCCTTGAACTAGGGATATATTTGCAAGAATGTCATTCCTAGGGACTTTATCCCTTAGCTGGTCTTCTATCTGCTGTAACCAGACCATAAGAGCGCGAGCTGTACATGTTCCAGCTATAGCCGGTTTCAAGCCTCCTGCCGCTGCTTCCCAGATGTGCCTCAAAAACCCATCTGCTTTTTTGTCCAGTGGCTCTTTTAGGATCCCTGAATCTTCTAAAGGAAGGGATGATTTTTTCAGGGATTTGGCTACCGCACCATCAATCTTAGGGATTTTCTCCCAGGATTCGGAGTCTTTTTCTTCAAAAGGATATCTCCTTTTAGATGAAGAAGGTAAGGTACCGATTTTTTCAGGTTTTTTCCATTCTTTTTTGATCAATGCTTTAATTTTTGCATTGACCGGAAATGTCCGTTATCTTTTTTCCTCTAAACCGCCAAACATGACATCCTCAAGTGACCTAGGTGTCTTTTCCTCTTTAAGTCCCATTGCAGATCTGACTGCTTTGACTAATTTTTCTACATCCTCAGTTGGGAAACACGGGCGACCTCCTGTATCACTATCTGAGGAGGAATCTGAGGACTGGTTAGAGGCGGAGGAGGCAGAGGGAGATTTCTGACTCTCCTGTTTCTGAGAGGCTTCCGAATCCGTAGACACTTTACGGCTCTTCCTCCCTGATTTTTTAAGGGCCAGTTTTAGGGAGTTTTTAATTTCTGCCTGAATTATGGCCTTGAGGCTAGTGGCGAAATTAGGAGTCTCATCATGTATGGTTTTTTGAAAGCAGTCAGAGCAGAGGTCCTTCTGCCACTGAACTGCAAGAGGGGCTTTACAAAGGGCACATTCGCGGTTTTTTGTTTTGCCGCTAGATTTCCTCGGGCCCTAGTGATCAAACAGAAAAAATGGACCCTGTTACCATAAGGGTGACATTCACGAAGATCACTCACCACCGCTGTCAGTCAAGGGTACCGGTTTTGGAGGCTGGACAGATGCACGTGCAGTGTCCCTTCTGGACGCTGAAGAGTCTTGCCGGACAGGACGGCTGCTGCTCCTACCACTTGAGCGACTGTTCCTTTGCTGGTGGCTCGGCAAGGCATCTGGCGAGAGCTCCTGACGCTGCTGCTGTGATGGCGGCTGCTGCTGCTCTGGTTGTCCCACTTCCATGCTGAAGTTTTTGGACATGAGCGCGTCTTCTGTGGTCAGACACCCATTTATGGGGGACCACTGCACTCCCCGCCTCCTCCGGTGCCCAATGGTAGCCCCTCCCCTCCTCTGCCGCGCCGCCGGAGTCCTTTTTCCACCGGCCGGCGTTTCTTCATGGGCGCCGCCATCTTGGATCCGGCGCCCGCCCCCGACATCACGCGGGCACGCCCATTCCCAGCGTGCCTTGCGCGTGACGTCAGATGGGCGACCCGGAAGCGGCCTCCGCACCTGGATGCCGGCAGAGGGAGGAGGGCGGCGTGGCAGCCACGGAAGGAGCACCAACGCCCGCTCGGACGCAGAGACCCCGGGGGACCTGCGGACGGCGCTTCCAGGCTCCCGAACACCGACGCACAGGCGCTGCCTGCTCTTCCACGCCGGGACGGGACCTGGGTGAGTGGAATCACCGCCGTGTTCAGCACGAGGGTCCCTGTCAGGACAGGAAACCCAACTGAAGCGACAGAGAGGTACCACCCTTTTATTTTCAGTAGGGTTTCCTGTCCTGGCTGGGCAGATCCCCTCTCTCAGGTGTGCCGTCATGGGGGAAGGGAAAATCTGCTATTCTACTCTGTCTGTGAACTCTTGCTGCTAATAATTAATTTGCTTTATATGTAATTTTAAAAATAAATTATGATTCTGACATTATTTGGGACTTTGTGCTCATTTTCTCTTGTGTGGAATGGCTATGTGAGAGTGTCCTGTGCCACTGTAGCACCCCTACCACGTGGTTTAAGGGAGATATTGAATTAGGAAATGGTGTTTGTTGTGAAGTTTTTGTTAGGGATTAGGTTCCTGCTTGGCGATGGGTGCAGAACCTATATATGGATGTTTAGGGTAGACAGGGTGACTTCAGATCTGCCTAAGGGTCTCCATTCCTCCCTTCCCCTGGGGTTGCACTTAGTCTTCCCACACTGTGCGTGACAGGGGCTTGGGCCATATGCATCCCACGGGAGGGGGCATGGGCTGCTGTCTGTCCCTGGGAGTGGAGAGCAGAGCAAGCTGACTGCCAACAAAGTACAACCTGATGTTGGTACTGGCCAGATTCAGGATGTACTCATTGCATGCACCCCAGGATACAATAGTGAACACTGTATGAGGTGCTCTTTAATGCTAGAAGCAATTAAAGGGGCTTCAGCTGGCAAAACAAACGTGACCACCGGAGAAAATGACAATGACGTTTCAACTGAATAATAAAAGAAAAATTAGCTCACACTTTATGTTTATTATTGTTTGGGTGATGTATTTTTGGTACAAAACCAAGAAGTGCAAGATAAACAAAGTTACTAGTTATAAATTACAGTAATACAAAAAGGAAAACTTCAGGTTTCTATGACACATTAGCCTTCAATTGATCCAGATTGCACTGCCTCATGATATTTGCCTTTATCCTCTCTACTTTCTGGATGCAATTTGATGAGATCATCAATTCGCAGGATTGTAATTGCAGCTTCTGTGGCAAACTTCAGGCTTTTTGTCTTGACAACAGTGGGTTCAAAGACCCCTGCCTGCTTGCTATCCCTCGGCTTTCCATTCAGCAAGTCAAGACCGATCCTGAAAAAAATACCAAATTGAATAAGTCAAAATCAATTTCAGACATTAAGAGATATAGGCTACATCTGTAGCTCCAGTAATGTGAATTTCCATTCAATGATTGCAAGCAGAAAACTTGAAAACCATGAGCAGTTGGTACACAAAGTACATCAGAAAATGGCATAACTTCTCATTTTATAATCAATGACTAGCTTTTGCAGATGCAGGGCGAAGACACTGCCCATAGAAGGAGCCTGGAAGAAATCATTACCATAAGATTAAGAGTGCATTTCTCAACATCTAGACCACAGCTATGAACCATACAAGACTAGTTTAACAATTTTATTACCTGTATGTCCATAGTAATAGCTTAGCAGATCAATGACAGCAGTTTGGTTGCAGGCACTTATGTTATGCCCATACTGGAAATTAATTCTACCGGCATAGGATGTATTAGTGCCAGTCTGGTGTGTGAGTTTAACCCCACCTTCTTAGGCTAAGTTCACATTAGCGTATCTGTGCAAACGCATGCCAAAACGCATTCAAACGCATGGTTATGCTGCAGTTTTTATCCGCATCAGTTTACGGAAAAAAAGCTGCGTTTGAATGCGGTTTTGCCTGCGTTTGCGTTGATTATGCGCATGCATTCAATATTTCCATGAGGGCGTGTCTCAATTGGCGTGTCCTTGACATGCTCAGTCCGGAAGACGCAAGCGCATTGAACGCGTTGTTTTGACGCACTCATCCGCATGCGTATGTCTGCGCTAAATTGACGCCTCAAAAAATGCAACATGTTGCGTTCGCAGCACACTGCAAAACGACGCATGCGTAAGTATCTGCATGCGAACACATGTCCCTGCGTATACAATGTTAAAAATATGTACGCAAGATGCATGCGGATCGGTACGCAGGTATACGCTGCGCACACATACGCAAATGTGAACCCGGCCCAAGACTTATTAAAAAGGGACCGTCCACTGCTAATATTTTACTACAGTAGTAACTTATGGGCCAAAGACCCTAAAATGTGAAGGGAAATCCTGTCCAAAACATGTTTTGCTGCTAAACGTTAATTCAGTTCACACCTAAAAGCCTATAAACTGAGGAATTATATATGAATACAAACATATGTAGAAATCCAAGTTAAAGTACATCAAACTTGGCATGTAATCATAAATAAATCACTCGCTTAGCTGGGGATAGGATAGGGCTAAGCTTTACTTACTAGCTGTACATTAAAAACCATAGATGCACACAAACTAAAGTAATGAGTTTAGATCCTTACCACTTCAGATTTTTACGCTCTGGGTTGACTTGGGCCTCATTATGGAAAGCTCGCAGCTTTGCAACCAGGTCAGTAGAGTCTTGTGCAGCATTCACAGCAAGGGTTTTTGGAATAACCAGAAGTGCTCTTGCAAACTCTGCAATTGCCAGTTGTTCCCTGGAGCCCTGAAAGCAGAATAAGTCAAATTTCATCAACAGTGTGGCAAAGGAGCAGGGAGTACTGATGAGCGAGTGTGCACGCCACTTCAGTGAGCATAGGGGTGCTCTGGTATGCATCGAGTATAGTGGGTGCTTGAGAGCCACGCTCGAGTCCGTCCTGCCATGTTTCACAGCTATTAAACATGCAGACATTGACTGTATGGCAGGCATTCCCTGCTTGCTTTTTGGCCAACAGCCACGTAACATGCGGGGCCTTGTGTGGCGCTCGAAAACCCATGATACATGATGCGTACCCACCCAAGAACCCCAATGCTCATTCAAGCTCACTCATCACTAGTAGGTGGTGGTGGGTTCTGGTGTATGATAGACATATTCCATGATAAATACTCTGCATGCTGGCACACCCCAACAGTATTTACAGTGCTCCATTGTCTCCCTATCACTGGTTTCACATGACAGTGGTGCGCCGCAGTGGTCAGGTAGATAATCAGGAATGTCAGTACAACAGGAAACAGACCGGCAGAAAGTGGCACCACTAGAAGGCATCTTACTTTATGACACCCATCCATGGCCCAATTTTGCACTTATGTCAATAGTGTAGTAGCTTGCTGCCTACCGTTTCACAGGTTTTTTGCTGTTGGAATTTCCATGGTTTTAGCTATACAAGTACCGTATATACTCGAGTATAAGCCGACCCGAGTATAAGCCGACCCCCCTAATTTTGCCACAAAAAAACTGGGAAAACTTATTGACTCGAGTATAAGCCTAGGGGGGAAACGCAGCAGCTACCGGTAAATGTCAAAAGTAATGATACCAATAAAAGTAAAATTAATTGAGACATCAGTAGGTTAAGTGTCTTTGAATATCCATATTGAATCAGGAGCCCCATATAATGCTCCATACTGTTCATTATGGCCCCATAAGATGTTCCATATTAAAATATGCCCCATATAATCCTGCATAAAGGTTAATAAAGGCCCCATAAGATGCTCCATAGACACATTTGCCCAATATAATGCTGCACAAATGCTGATTATGGCCCCATAAGATGCTCTATAAAGATATTTGCCCCATATAGTACTGCACAAACGTTATGGCCCTATAAGATGCTCCATACAGACACTTGCCCCATATGCCGTAGTGCCCTACAAACGTTATTTATGGCCCCATACAGACACTTGCCCCATATAGTGTTGCACAAACATTATGGCCCCATATAGTGCTGCAGAAACGTTATGGCCCCATATAGTGCTGCAGAAACGTTATGGCCCCATATAGTGCTGCAGAAACGTTATGGCCCCATATAGTGCTGCAGAAACGTTATGGCCCCATATAGTGCTGCAGAAACGTTATGGCCCCATATAGTGCTGCAGGAATGTTATGGCCCCATATAGTGCTGCAGAAACATTATGGCCCCATATAGTGCTGCAGAAACATTATGGCCCCATATAGTGCTGCAGGAATGTTATGGCCCCATATAGTGCCGCAGGAATGTTATGGCCCCCATATAGTGCTGCAGGAATGTTATGGCCCCATATAGTGCTGCAGGAATGTTATGGCCCCATGTAGTGCTGCAGGAATGTTATGGCCCCATATAGTGCTGCAGGAATGTTATGGCCCCATATAGCGCTGCAGGAACGTTATGGCCCCATAGATGCTCCATACAGACACTTGCCCCATTTGCTGCGATAAAAAAATAAATAAATCACATACTCACCTCTCCGTCGCTCAGGCCCCCGCACTTTCAATAGCCACCTGCTCCTCGTTCCGGGCGCCGATCTATCTCCAGCACTGACGTTCAGCAGAGGGCGCGCACTGACCACGTCACCGCGCCCTCTGACCTCAGCGTCAGTGCTGGAGACAGATCGGCGCCCGGAACGAGGAGCAGGTGACTATCGCGCAGCGCAGCGCTCCCCTCCCCGTATACTCACCTGGTCCTGCCGCTGTGTAGATCCTGCTTCCCCGACGCCGCAGCGCTTCATCCTGTACTCAGCGGTCCCTATGGGAGGTGGAGCCGCATATTCATTTACTGTAATCAGCGGGACCATGTGACCGCTGAGTACAGGAAGAAGCTGAAGCTGCTGCTGCCGGCCCCGGGGAAGACAGGCACCTGCAGGGACCGCGCCTGGACTAGGTGAGTATTTTTAGACAGTCCCCGCTCCCCCTCCCCTGCCGACCCCCGGGTATGACTCGAGTACAAGCCGAGAGGGGCAATTTCAGCCCAAAAAAGTGGGCTGAAAATCTCGGCTTATACTCGAGTATATACGGTATGTGGGTTTGTATTTAAAGCTTTATGAAGAAACAGGAAGTCTTGTCCCTGCCTTTATCATCCCCCTCTTCAACTCCTGACCCAACTGCTCCACTCCAAATTGCAGTCTGCGATATGGCCCGCAAAAAAAACGGTAAGTGTAAAAGCAGCCTTAGTGTCAGCCTGCACATTGGCAGCAGCATACACCCATGGTTTCCGTGTCCTCCCAATGAAGACTACGAGAAACTGATTTTACGTTACGTACCAAAAATACTCCTTTTTAAGGATAAGGAGACTTCTGAAAAGTCATCTGTACAAGAATTAGCATTATAAAAAAAAATGAAGAAAAAAAAACATTCAATGTAGAAAATTAAACTTTTGAAATTGGGTTTTTAACGAAACATTAACTTTAATGCCTTTACCACCTTGGGTTTTTCCGTTTTTGTATCTTGCTCTCCTTCCCAGAGCCATAATTTTTTTTACTTTTCCATTAATATGGCCATATGAGGGCTTGTTTTTTTGTGGGACGAGTGGTACTTTTGAACGACACCATGGAATTTACCATATACCATATCCCTCAATGTCTGTCCACTATTTCATCCTTCTTCTCCGCTAAATTTCTGAAACTTAACATGGACAAAACAGAATTCATCATCTTTCCCCCATCTCACGTGACCCCCCCAACGAACCTATCCATTACAGTAAATGGCTGCCCACTCTCCCCAGTCCCACAAGCTCGCTGCCTCGGAGTTATCCTTGACGCTGATCTCTCCTTCAAACCACACATCCGAGCCCTTTCCACTTCCTGCCGACTTCAACTCAAAAATATTGCACAAATCCGTTCATTCCTCAACCAAGAATCTGCAAAAACCCTAGTCCATGCCCTCATCATCTCTCGCCTTGACTACTGCAACCTCCTGCTCTGTGGCCTCCCCTCAAACACTCTTGCACCCCTCCAATCTATTCTAAACTCTGCTGCCCGACTAATCCACCTGTCCCCCCCGCTATTCTCCGGCCTCTCCCCTCTGTCAATCCCTTCACTGGCTCCCCATTACCCAGAGACTCCAGTACAAAACCCTAACCATGACGTACAAAGCCATCCACAACCTGTCTCCTCCTTACATCTGTGACCTCATCTCCCGGTACTTTCCTACACGCAACCTCCGATCCTCACAAGATCTCCTTCTCTACTCCCCTCTTATCTCCTCTTCCCACAATCGTATACAAGATTTCTCTCGTGTATCACCCCTACTCTGGAACCCTCTACCACATCACATCAGACTCTCGCCTACCATCGAAACCTTCAAAAAGAATCTGAAGACCCACCTCTTCCGACAAGCCTACAACCTGCAGTAACCACCGATCGACCAAACCGCTGCATGACCAGCTCACCTACTGTATTCTCACCCATCCCTTGTAGATTGTGAGCCTTCGCGGGCAGGGTCCTCTCTCCTACTGTACCTATTATGACTTGTATTGTTCAAGATTATTGTACTTGTTTTTATTATGTATACCCCTCCTCACTTGTAAAGCGCCATGGAATAAATGGCGCTATAACAATAAATAATAATAATAATAATAATAATATAGTGTATTGTGCCATGATTAAGAAGTTTGTCGAAACGTGTTTGTAAAATGCAGTATATGCACAATGCTGCGACTTATTCATATTTTCCATGTGGTTTACTGCAAGAATAAACCTGTTTATAATATAGATGAATAAAAATTGAAATTTTAGCTATTGTTCCTGCTGGATATATCTTTTTTCTATATAGTGTATTGTGGTGAAATTGCAAAAACAGTGCAATTCTATAATGGTTTTCTGTTTGTTTTTTACCATGTTCACTAAATGCTAAAACTGATCTGACATTATGATTCTCCAGGTCATTCCCATTTTTGGGGATCTGGGGCCGAGAAAGGGCTCATTTTTTAGCAAGTTGACCTGACATTTTTATGGATATCATTTTGAGATAGATATGACTGATAGCATGTTATTGTTTTTATTTCAATGTTGCAACAACCAAAAAAAAACAAACAAAAAAAACAACACAAAAACAGTGATTCTCGTGTTTTGATTTTTTTTCTCGTTACGCTGTTTACAGATAGGATTAATTACTTTTATACTTTGATAAATTGCCCGTTTCTGAACACGGCGATACTGAAAGTGTATTTATTTTTTTAATTTGAATAGGACAAAGGGGTGGGGGGAGAGGGAGATTTGAACTTTTATATTTTTTAAAAATTTCTTTTAATCCTTTTTACATTTTTTTTTTAAATCTCCTTAGAAGACTTGAAGCTAAAATTATCTGATCTCGTGCTACAGATAGCCCAGCTATGTGTATCAAAAATGCTCATCTGCTATGAGTACCAGCCACTGGGTGGCGCTGATAGTTCGGCAATGACAACCACAGGGGTCTCCAGCATGCCCTGGGTTGTCTTGACAACCCATCAGCGTCCCACGGTCATGTGACAGGGAACCCAGTGGGCGGAGCCAATAACATGCATCCAGTTTTGCTTAAGTAAAATTTCCCTGTCAGAGATTGACAACGGCATTTCACATGTTAACAGCCATGGGGGGATCGAGATTCCACCCATGACTGTTAAAGTCACATGACAGATGATCAGATCATCTGTCATGTGCCCGAAAAGGTGTGGGCACCAAAGAAGGGGGAGGCGATCCATGATATACCTATACGTCATGGGTCGAAAAGGAGTTCAAGACAAGCTAAAATAAAACAAATTAAAAATAAAAATTTCTATGAAGCTCCATCCTTACCATGCTAGTAGCATAGTTCTCAAGATAAATGGAAAGTGCAGCTTCCACAGCGCCTCCGCCTGGCACGACAGATTTTGATTCTAAAACTCTCTTCACTACACAAAGGGCATCATGGACAGATCGCTCCATCTCATCACACATGAAGTTGTTCGCACCGCGAAGAATGATGGATGCACATGTTCGGGCCTTTGTACTGTAAGAATTATGCAATTAATATACAATTTTATGAACAAATGAAAGGACTCTACTATACCTTAGTTATACCTTCACATTTCCCCAAAAGCTGATTGAGCCTTGATGCAGGTCTATATGAAATCCCTGTGGTTACTAGAGAATGTGACTCGTCTATAGAAAATATAACTAGTACACCAAGTTCTGCAACAATCTTAACATTATACAGTCTCCACATTATAAAGAGAATCTGTCACCACTTTCATGGCATAGCAGCTAAAAATATTGCCTTAAGATTCTGCTATGCATTCCCGCCATCATTATAGAACCCCGACTCCCCTTGTATACTCCCATAAACGTGTTTTAATGTATCCCGCGCTGTATGGTAATCTCTCTGTCCAGGCCGATAGGCGTGGTGTAGGGTCTCTACATCACGCCCATCGGCTGCTGGTCACCGTCCTACTTCATAAATAACGCCTCTTACCCCGTGCGACATCTCGCGCCTGCTGAGAAACATAGCCTTGTGCGCCTGCGCAATACGCTTTGCCCAACTGCGGGCAACGCCAAAAAACAGAAGTGCGTATGCACTGAAACGTAGTTCTGGTACATGAGCTCATAACGATTTTGCAAGTATACAAGGGGGAGTCAGGGGGTTCTATAATGATGTAAGGAATGCATAGCAGACGCTTAATAAGGCGATATTTTTTGCTGCCATGCCATAAAAGTGGTGACAGATTCCATTTAAGGAACCTGAACAAGCTCAGCCTTTTTCAGAGACTTATTTATCCCTGATAAAGAACCATGTTCAAATTCTCCTCTGCAATAATAATAAAAAAAAATTAAGAAACAAAAAAACGCACTAACACAAAAAAACCTTGTAAATACGTTAAGCATGGCAACGAAGAAATGGGAATGAATCTTACATAAATTTAAAGAACACTTACTTTTTAACAAGAATCAGCTCATCATCACATATTCTCTCTTGAACAACCTCTTCAGCTTGTCCCAACATGGATGCCTCAAAGCTTTCTTCGCCCTCCAGATTTGCAAGGGTTGAACAAACAATAGCTGTTGATTGGAAGTATTGAAGAGTCAGGAACAGGAAGCATGAAAAATACCAATTAAGGGTAAGTTCACAGTGGGCATTTTTTTTCTGCAGCAAAACCTGATTTCTTAATGATCTATATGAGTAGGGCGTTCTACTGTCTTTTGAACAACTGCAAATTAAGCATATCCCGAGGCCCCAGTTCTTTCGCTATCTGCAGCTCAAATCAGCAAATCAATCACATATACGTAACGTAAATATAGCGCGAATAATATCATCCTTACCATTTATAGGGATTCTTAGATCACTGGGACCCGGTGGTCTTATCTCTGCATTATATACATATACTAGCTATTGAACCCGTTCTACGCCCGGGTGGCGAGCATTTATATTGGTATATGGTCTTTATCGTGGTATGTGCTGCTTCCATTCTGCGCCCTAATCTTGTCATGTGTTGCTACCATCTTGCGCCCCCATCCTGTCATGTGCGCCTCCATCTTGTGATGTGCTACTGTCTCCCTGAGCCCTCATCCTGTTATGTGCTGCTCCCATCCTGTACCCCAATCCTGTCATGTCGTGGTCCCATCCTGCACCCCCATCCTGTTATGTGCTGCTCCCATTCTGCACCCCAATCCTGTCATATGCTGCTCCCATCAAGCACCCCCATTCTGTTATGTGCTGCTACCATCCTGTCATGTACTACTCTCTTCCTGAGCCCTCATCCGGTCATGTACTCCCATCCTGCGCCCCGATCCTGTCATGTGCTGCTGTCTTCCTGCTCCCTCATCCTGATATGTGCTGCTCCCATCCTGCGCCCCCATCCTGTCATGTGCTGCTCTTTCTGCGCCCCATCCTGTTACGTGCTGCTCCCATCCTGCGCCCTTATCCTGCCATGTGCTGCTCCTATCCTGCACCCCCATCCTGTCATGTGCTGCTCCCATACTGTCATGTGCTGCTGCCATTCTGCACCCCCATTCTGTCATGTGCTGCTCCCATCCTGCCCCCCATGCTGTCATGTGCTGCTGCCGTCCTGCGCCCCTGTTCTGTCATGTGCTGCCTTATTCTGTCATGTGCTGCTCCCATCCTGCGCTCCCATTGTCATGTGGTGCTCTCATCCTTCGCCCCCATTCTGTCATGTGCTGCTCCCATCCTGGGCCCCCATTTTGTCATGTGCTGCTCCCATCCTGCACCCCTGTTGTCATGTGCTGCTCCCATCCTGCACCCCTGTTCTGTCATGTGGTGCTTCTATCCTGCGCCCCTGTTCTGTCATGTGGTGCTCCCATCCTGCGCCCCCGTTCTGTCATGTGGTGCTCTCATCCTTCGCCCCCATTCTGTCATGTGCTGCTCCCATCCTGGGCCCCCATTCTGTCATGTGCTGCTCCCATCTTGCACCCGTTGTGTCATGTGGTGCTCCTATCCTGCGCCCCTGCTCTGTCATGTGGTGCTCCCATCCTGTCATGTGCTGCTCCCATCCTGCGCCCCCATGCTGTCATGTGCTGCTGCCGTCCTATGCCCCTGTTCTGTCACGTGCTGCTCCCATCCTGCTCCCCCATTCTGTCATGTGCTGCCCCCATCCTGCGCCCCCATTCTGTCATGTGCTGCTGCCGTCCTGCGCCCCTGTTCTGTCATGTGCTGCTCCAATCCTGCGCTCCCATTGTCATGTGGTGCTCTCATCCTTCGCCCCCATTCTGTCATGTGCTGCTCCCATCCTGGGCCCCCATTCTGTCATGTGCTGCTCCCATCCTGCACCCCTGTTCTGTCATGTGGTGCTTCTATCCTTCGCCCCCATTCTGTCATGTGCTGCTCCCATCCTGGGCCCCCATTCTGTCATGTGCTGCTCCCATCCTGGGCCCCCATTCTGTCATGTGCTGCTCCCATCCTGGGCCCCCATTCTGTCATGTGGTGCTCCTATCCTGCGCCCGTTCTGTCATGTGGTGCTCCCATCATGCCCCCCCGTTCTGTCATGTGCTGCTCCAATCCTGCGCCCCCATGCAGTCATGTGCTGCTGCTGTCCTGTGCCCCCTGTTGTGTCATGTGCTGCCTTATTCTGTCATGTGGTGCTCCTATCCTGCGCCCCTGTTCTGATCCACAGCTGCGCGCCGCTCTGTCTTCCGGGTCCTCTGGCTGTGACTATTCAGAGCGCGGCGCGCACTAATCGCGTCATCGCGCCCTCTGAAATGAATGTCACAGGCAGAGGACGTGGAAGACAGAGCGGTGCGCAGCGGTGGAATGAGGACAGGTGAATATAGCATAGTCACCCTCTCCTGGCACGTCCCTGCTTCTCCGTCGGAGATCGTGATATGCGTTCAGTGCTTACACATACAGCGATCTCCTGGGCTGCGTCACTCTGTGGAGTCCAGACTGCGTAGGTGCTTGCTCAGTCTATAAAGGCTTCAGACAGAGTGACGCTCCCAGCATTATATTATAGACGTTATCCGTGTGCGCTGATTCTGCTTTATTGACAGAGAAAAATGGAAGCTCCTGGTTACTGATCTTTAAGATGAGGACTGGGAGACTATTCTTGAGTCCCAAACTAAGGTGTCCCCATCGGATAATAAAATGATCCAAATGTATATAATACACCAATCATATTTAAACCCGTTACGACTATTCAAAATGGGGTGGTCTCATTCTTCAGAATGCCCAAGATGCCATACAGTGGATGCAGATTTTATACACATGGTATGGGGGGGGGGGGGGGGGGGTGTCCAGTTATCCTATCTTTTTGGAACGAGGTAACTTCGTTGTTGACGTCTCTTGTACAAACTCCCCCGTCCCTTTGAATCCATTAGTGTGCTTATTTGGAGCACTGGAGGAAAAGATGTCTGGCTACCATGTTCAAATCTTTTTGAGAGAGACTTTTCTTAGCAAGGAAAATATTAGCCTTACCTTGGATGGGCAATACACATCCATCTCTCAGGGCCTGGATTGAGTTGGTAAACTCAATTATACCTTATGAACGAACATTATACCAGAATAGGGGTTGCTTAGGGAAATGTAATAAAATTTGGGATATATGGAACTCGTCGTAGCTCACTGTCATCACGTGGTTATGACCTAGCTTCAATATGATAGAGATAGAGGTAGAATATGCATTGGTTCACACTACGCCTCAGCATTGAATTATTAATGATTGTGTCTCTGTCCATGCTAATGTCCATTGACTTATATTCAGAAAAAACACTGCTAATAATGATACCTGCGTTTTTGCATAAACACTGAAAGAAGTGACATGCTCTATGTCCAAAAAAAGCAGCAAAGAATAAAATCCTGATGACAAAAAAACAATGTGTGTGCATGAGATTTCTGAAATCTCGTAGGCTTTGCTGGTACTGTAAAAAGCAGCTGAAAATTAGCATAAAAAACCCAGTGTGAACTTACCCTAAAGCTACTTGATGACAAAACCCAAGAACTATACCTTCATTACTAACATGTTAATTCATTAAATGCTATGGCTGATCTTCGATAAAACGAGAAAATGATCAGAGAAACACTCACCGCCAGTAGCTTTAGCAATGCGTTTCAAATCCTTTTTCAGTACTCTTCGTACAGCCATTGCACCTGCATCAACAAAATACTTGAGACACATGTCATCAATTCCACCAGTAGTGAGGATGACATTAGCCCCAGTTGCCAATATCTTCTGGATACGCTCTTTGGTAATATCAGATTCCCTAGGACAAAACATTAAAAAGTTTGCTGTTCACTTTTATAGTATTTTATATTTAGAATATAAAGTAGGCCTTTATTAAAGCCATTTACACACCACAAAGTCTCATATACCATTAAAGGGGTATTCTCAAAGTTACCCCCTACACACACACATATAAGGGAATAAGTTCCTGATTGCTGGCGTTTTAACACCTTAATGACCGGAGCTTTTCTCGGTTTTGCATTTTCATTTACGCTCCCCTCCTTCCCAGAGCCATAACTTTATAATTTTTCCGTCAATATGGCCATGTAAGGGCTTATTAATTGCGGGACGAATTGTACTTTTGAACGACACCATTGGTTTAACCATGTCCTGTACTAGAAAACGGGAAAAAAATTCCTAGTGTGGTGAAACTGCAAAAAAGTGCAATCCCACACTTGTTTTTTGTTTGGCTTTCTTACTAGGTTCACTAAAAGCTAAAACTGACCTGTCATTATGATTCTCCAGGTCATTACGAGTTCATAGGCACCAAACTTGTCTAGGTTATTTTTTATATAAGTGGTGAAAAAAAATTCCAAAGTTTACTTAAAATAAAAAAATAAATAAAAATTTCCGATACCCGTAGCGTCTCAATTTTTCGTGATCTCAGGTTGGGTGAGAGCTTATTTTTTGTGTGCTGAGCTGAAGTTTTTAATGATACCATTTTGGTGTAGATATAATCTTTTGATTGCCGTTATTGCATTTTATTGCAATGTCACGGCGACCAAAAGATAAATTTTTCTGCTATTTTGAATTTTTTTTTCTCTACGCCGTTTAGCGATCAGGTTAATCTTTTTTTATTGATAGATCGAGCTATTCTGAAAGCGGCGATACCAAATATGTGTATATTTGATTTTTTTTGTTTTATTTTGAAGGGGGCAAAAAGGGGGTGATTTGAACTTTTTTATTTTTTTTCATATTTTTAAAATGTTTTCTTTTTTACTTTTGCCATGCTTCAATAACATCCATGGGAGGCTAGAAGCTAGCATAGCCTGATCGGCTTTGCTACATAGAGGCGATGCTCAGATCGCTCCTATGTAGCAAAATTACTGCATTGCTATAAGCGCCGACCACTGGGTGGCGCTCATAGCAATCTGGCATCAACAACCATAGAAGTCTGCTGGAGACCTCTGGTTGTTATGCCGACGCACCGATGACCCTCGATCACGTGATGGGGGTCAGTAGTGCGCGCATTTCTGGCCGGATGCGCTTTTTAAATGCTGTCAGTTTGAAAGCGTCATGTAACTAGTTAATTTAATAGTTCATCGCAATCCGCCCGTGCCTACTGCAGGCACATGTCAGATGTTCAAAACAGCCGACATGTCCCGGCTTTGATGTGGGCTCACCGCTGGAGCCCGCATCAAAGTGGGGGTTCTGCCATCGGACGTTCTATTCCGACCGATGGCAGAAAGGGGTTAACCAATGGGCTCCCCACAGATCCTGAGAAACAGGTTTCTGAAGAGTGACTGGAGCAGAAGTTGATCATGCACACCGACACTCATTCTTAAGGGAGAGTTAAAGACCAGCTGAGCACAGCGCTTAGATATCTCCAGGGCTGTGGCGTGTCAATTTTGGTGGTTTTGGTATAAAATGGACCAACTCTTAAAATAGATAATAAATTGGGTTCAGTAGTTCAGTGCAGGATGTGCTTTATGTTTTTTCATAAGCATTTGGGAAAATTATGAAATGTCTTCTGTTCCTGATCGAAGGATCTCAGCTTTTAGTGGAGATGAATCTGTGCTGCACTTTATGTACATGCTCAGTAGTGAGGCAGTGCTGTGGAATCGGAGTCAGGGAAGTTGATAAGTCTGAGGTTTGGCTTACCAATCTATTTAAATATACCATTCCGTCCATGTATCCTAGCACTTAATTCCCATGGATGGAATAGTACGTCACAGGCGATCAGCCGCTCTCCCTTCGATTCTCACAGCTGATACCAAGCACTAAGTGCCAGGAGCGGTCACGGACCGCTCCCGGCAATTTAACCCCTGAAACACTGCGATCAAACATGATCGCAGCATTCCGGAGCCAGCAGGGGGCTGACAGCCCCTCTTGCCTTTGGATCAGAGACCCCGTGGCATGACGCGGGGTCCCGATCGCTGCCATGGAGACCCGATGTCACAACAACATCCGGGTCTCCAGACCTGAGAGACTTCCTGTCATGCGCAGTGATGATTAGGAAGTCTCTCGGGTCAGTGTAACAAACTGCAGAGCTGACAGCTTCTATAGCATGCACATCTGCATGCTATAGAAGTGATCAGCCTGCACAAAATGGGTGTCCCATAATTGGACAAAGTGTAAAAATAAGAAAAAATAAAAAAAATAAAAAATTTGAAAGTTAAAAATGAAAAACTGTCCCACTAGTTAACCCCTTTAGTGACCATTTAAAAAAAAAGGCAAAAAAACAATGCTTTATCATCATACCGCTTAACAAAAGTGGAATAACGTGATCAAAAAGACGGATATAAATAAACATGGTACCGCTGAAAACGTCATCTTGTCCTGCTAAAAACAAGCCGCCATACAGCTCCATCACGAGAAAAAAAAAAAAAAAAGTTATAGCTCTCAGAGTAAAGCGATGCAAAAATAATTTTTATATCAAGTAGTTTTTATTGTATAAAAGCGCCAAAACATTAAAAAAAGGATATAAATGAGGTATCGCTGTCATCATACTGACCTAAAGAATAAAGCTGCTTCATTAATTTTACCACACGCACAATGGTATAAGCGCCCCCCCAAGAAATTCATCAATTGCTGGTTTCTGTTCATTCTGCCTCACAAAAATTGGAATAAAAAGCGATCAAAAAATGTCATGTGCCCAAAAATGGTGCTAATAAAAGCGTCAACTTGTCCCGCAAAAAACGAAGACCTCACATGACTGTGGGCCAAAATATGGAAAAATTATAGCTCTCAAAATGTGGTGAAGCAAAACCTTTTTGCAATAAAAAGCATCTTTTAGTGTGAGACAGCTGCCAAACAAAAACCTGTTATAAATAGTAAATCAAACCCCCTCTTTAGCACTTCCTTAGTTAGGGAAAAATAAAAAAAATGGTCATTCCACATCAAGTGATCCAAATGTTTTTTTTACCTGAAGTCTTTAGATTTTTTTTTAGTGAAGTACAACTTTAGTTTAATTACAAATAAAAAGTTTTGAATTTTTTTCTTCATCAGTTAATTTTTTAGACTTCTAAAGTTTGGAAAAAGAGCGGATTTTGGCCTGGTATGGGTTAACATTTCTTATCATATCTCAGGCTAGAATTAAGATAAAGAGGTGGGAGAGGCATCATTTTTCTCAGAACGGTACAGGCTTTCATTTGATATGTGACAAGACTAAGTTTATTTATATTTTGTTTTGGAGAAATCAAATTCAAAATTTTGATGTGCAATTGTGAAAAAAACGTATGTTTTAAAATTGTGAAAACATGCATGTATGTTAGTTGTGTTCTTGTTTATATTTGTACAGGGATTCAACTTGGGACCTACCAAATTTTTTTTTTTTAAGCCTTGAATCATTTGATTTTAGGATTGTGTGAGTTTCTTCCTTTCTTCTTATCAAATTACAACTTATTGAATTCAACATTTATATGACACAATGAAGTAACGCAAAAAAACCCCCAAAAACCGAAGTGCATCTTAATCATCATAACACAACTTGCTCAGCATTTTCAACCTGAATGCACTGAACAAGCCAAAAAAAAAAAGTGATCATATCCTCAAATGTGATTTTACTAATTATATGTTAACAACAAGAATAAAAGAACCAATATTTTTACCACCTATTTATACATGTAACAATTTTTTTCTATTATATCACTAAACATGTCATTTATGAAGTGTTTTAGAAGAATAGTCCAGTAGTTAAATCCTCGTTCTATAAAATATGAACTAATCAAACAATAGTAGGTTTTTAAACTGGCTTTTATCATCAATGTGTCCCTTCTAGTGGGTGAAATGTCATCTTGTCCATATGCGCTTACTAGCAATGGCCGTTTCCTTTTGTGTCAGAGTATGTGCGGCTGTCATGGTATTTGGCTTCACCTGAGTTAATATCTGATTTTTGTAAATTTTACAAATGTCTGGTTTTTTTGGATACACAAAGGATGGGGCTGTACCAGAAGGTGCAAAAAAGTCACTTCTACTTCTTCATTTTCACCATCTTTCACAGTAGCCGCCACCAGCACCAATCATATTCACAGGTCACATAACCAGATAGGTCATCCAGTGCCGATCTTGTGCCGCCTTCTACCACTTCATGGACTTCACGGTCTTTGTTTTTATTTCTGTGTCACTACGTGGGATGACAGTCCGTTATTGCTGAGTCCCTGTGATGGTTCTGCTTCCTGTAACCGATGTTATAACAAACTCTCCTCCTCTTCGTAATACTGGTTTGTACAATACATGAACTGGATGTTAAGAATATTTTTCTCCCTCCATTTTAACAGTTGCCTGGGTGTTAAGATTTGGTGTGAATATGGCCTGTGGAGGCCCGAGCTGCCGGCCGGTCATCTTCTCTGCATTCACTGTCTACCCCTGGTCATTCTCAGCCCTAACAAAGCTTCTCCTCTGTCCTCTCCTGCTTCTAAGCTGTAACATAATACAGTAATATCTAAAGATCTTGGATTATTTGGTAAATAAATAGACCCCACACTTTTAGACCACCGGCTGAACAGATCTGAATTGGAGATATTCGAACTGACACTGTAGTAGTTACATTTTTAACCCCTTCCCGACCCATGACGCCTATGCGGCGTCATGGAATGATCGCGTCCCTGCAGATCGGGTGAAGGGGTTAACTCCTATTTTACCCGATCTGCAGGGAGAGGGGGAGTGGTACTTCAGCCCAGGGGGAGTGGCTTCACCCCCCCGTGGCTACGATCGCTCTGATTGGCAGTTTCACTTTCAACAGCCAATCAGAGCGATTTGTAATATTTCACCTAAAAAACTGGTGAAATATTACAATCCAGCCATGGCCGATGCTGCAATACCATCGGCCATGGCTGGAAAACCTGAAGTGACCCCCCCCCCACCCCACCGATCGCCCCCCCCAGTGCTCCGTTATGGGGTCCGTTCCCCTCCGTCCTGTGCTCCGCTCCCCCGTCCTCCTGCCCGCTCTCCCCCTGCTCCTATGTCACCCCCCGGTGCTCCGACGCCCCCCCCCCGTGCCCCGATCTCCCCCCCCTTATACTTACCGAGGCTCCCGGTGTCGGTCCGTCTCCTCGCTGGGCGCCGCCATCTTCCAAAATGGCGGGCGCATGCTCAGTGCGCCCGCCGAATCTGCCGGCCGGCAGATTTATTACAAGTACATTTTGATCGCTGTGGTAGGTTCTATCACAGCGATCAAAATAAAAAAATAATAAATAAACCCCCCCCCCCTTTATCACCCCCATAGGTAGGGACAATAATAAAATAAAGAAAATATTTTTTTTTCTTTTTCCACTAGGGTTAGGGTTAGAACTAGGGTTAGAACTAGGGGTAGGGTTACGGGTAGGGTTGAGGTTAGGGGTAGGGTTATGGCATGTGCACACAGAGCGGATCGGCCGCGGATCCGCAGCGGATCGGCAGCGGTTCCGCAGCGGATCGGCCGCGGATCCGCAGCGCATCGGCCGCGGATCCGCAGCGCATCGGCCGCGGATCCGCAGCGCATCGGCCGCGGATCCGCAGCGCATCGGCCGCGGATCCGCAGCGCATCGGCCGCGGATCCGCAGCACATCGGCCGCGGATCTGCAGCGCATCGGCCGCGGATCCGCAGCGGATTGGCCGCGGATCCGCAGCGGATTGGCCGCTGCGAATTCGAAGCAGTTTTCCATCAGGTTTACAGTACCATGTACACCTAAGGAAAACCAAATCCGCTGTGCCCATGGTGCGGAAAATTCCGTGCAGAAACGCTGCATTGTATTTTCCGCAGCATGTCAATTCTTTGTGCGGATTCCGCAGCGTTTTACACCTGTTCCTCAATAGGAATCCGCAGGTGAAATCCGCACAAAAAAACACTGGAAATCTGCTGTAAATCCGCAGGTAAAACGCAGTGCCTTTTACCTGCAGATTTTTCAAAAATCGTGCGGAAAAATCTCACGAATCCGCAACGTGGGCACATAGCCTTAGGGTTAGGGTTGGAAATAGAGTTAGGGTTGGAATTAGGGCTAGGGTTTGAAATAGGGTTAAGATTAGGCTTGTGGTTAGGGTTACGGATAGGGTTAGGGGTGTGTTGGGGTTACAGTTGTGGTTAGGGTTGGGATTAGGGTTACGGTTGGGATTAGGGTTAGGATTAGGGTTGGAATTAGGGTTACGGGTGTGTTGCGGTTAGGGGTGTGGTTAGGGGTGTGTTGGGGTTAGGGTTGTGATTAGGGTTATGGCTACAGTTGGGATTAGGATTAGGGGTGTGTTGGGGTTAGTGTTGAAGTTAGAATTGAGGGGTTTC
Organism: Ranitomeya variabilis; assembly: GCF_051348905.1. Classification (NCBI taxonomy): domain Eukaryota; kingdom Metazoa; phylum Chordata; class Amphibia; order Anura; family Dendrobatidae; genus Ranitomeya; species Ranitomeya variabilis. The sequence goes on from NC_135233.1 coordinate 162,199,745, forward strand.
CACTGTTTAGGCACATTAGGGGTCTCCAAACGCAACATGGCGCCACCATTGATTCCAGCCAATCTTGCGTTCAAAAAGTCAAATGGTGCTCCCGCCCTTCCAAGCCCCGACGTGCGCCCAAACAGTGGTTTACCCCCACATTTGGGGCACCAGCGTACTCGGGACAAACTGGGCAACAACTGTTGGGGTCCAATTTCTCCTGTTACCCTTGCAAAAATAAAAAATTACTTGCTAAAACATAATTTTTGAGGAAAGAACAATTATTTTTTATTTTCACGGCTCTGCGTTATAAACTTCTGTGAAGCACTTGGGGGTTGAAAGTGCTCACCACACATCTAGATAAGTTCCTTCGGGGGTCTAGTTTCCAAAATGGGGTCACTTGTGGGGTGTTTCTACTGTTTAGGCACATCAGGGGCTCTGCAAATGCAATGTGACGCCCGCAGACCATTCCATCAAAGTCTGCATTTCAAATGTCACTACTTCCCTTCCGAGCCCTGACGTGTGCCCAAACAGTGGTTTACCCCCACATATGGGGTATCAGCGTACTCACAACAAACTGGGCAACAAATATTGGGGTCCAAATTCTCCTGTTACCCTTGTGAAAATAAAAAATTGCTTGCTAAAACATCTTTTTTGAGGAAAGAAAAATGATTTTTTATTTTCACGGCTCTGCGTTGTAAACTTCTGTGAAGCACTTGGGGGTTGAACGTGCTCACCACACATCTAGATAAGTTCCTTGGGAGGGTCTAGTTTCCAAAATGGGGTCACTTGTGGGGGGTTTCTACTGTTTAGGCACATCAGGGGCTCTGCAAACGCAACCTGACGCCCGCAGAGCATTCCATCAAAGTCTGCATTTCAAAACGTCACTACTTCCCTTCTGAACCCCGACGTGTGCCAAAACAGTGGTTTACCCCCACATATGGGGTATCAGCGTACTCAGGAGAAACTGGACAACAACTTTTGGGGTCCAATTTCTCCTGTTACCCTTGGGAAAATAAAAAATTGTGGGCTAAAAAATCATTTTTGAGAAAAGAAAAATTATTTTTTATTTTCATGGCTCTGCGTTATAAACTTCTGTGAAGCACTTGGGGGTTCAAAGTGCTCACCACACATCTAGATTAGTTCCTTGGGAGGTCTAGTTTCCAAAATGGGGTCACTTGTGTGGGAGCTCCAATGTTTAGGCACACAGGGGCTCTCCAAACGCGACATGGTGTCCGCTAATGATTAGAGCTAATTTTCCATTCAAAAAGCCAAACGGCGTGCCTTCCCTTCCGAGCCCTGCCGTGCGCCCAAACAGTGGTTTACCCCCACATATGGGGTATCATCGTACTCAGGACAAACTGGACAACAACATTTGGGGTCCAATTTCTTTTATTACCCTTGGGAAAATAAAAAATTCTGGGCTAAAAATCATTTTTGAGGAAAGAAAAATTATTTTTTTATTTTCACGGCTCTGCGTTATAAACTTCTGTGAAGCACCTGGGGGTTATAAGTGCTCACTATGCATCTAGATGAGTTCCTTGGGGGGTCTAGTTTCCAAAATGGGGTCACTTGTGGAGGAGCTCCAATGTTTAGGCACACAGGGGCTTTCCAAACGCGACATGGTGTCCGCTAACGATGGAGATAATTTTTCATTCAAAAAGTCAAATGGCGCTCCTTCCCTTCCGAGCCTTACCATGTGCCCAAACAGTGGTTTACCCCCACATGTGAGGTATTGGTGTACTCAGGAGAAATTGCCCAACAAATTTTAGGATCCATTTTATCCTGTTGCCCATGTGAAAATGAAAAAATTGAGGCTAAAAGAAATTTTGTGTGAAAAAAAAGTACTTTTTCATTTTTACGGATCAATTTGTGAAGCACCTGAGAGTTTAAAGTGCTCAGTATGCTTCCAGATAAGTTCCTTGGGGGGTCTAGTTTCCAAAATGGGGTCACTTGTGGAGGAGCTCCAATGTTTAGGCACACGGGGGCTCTCCAAACGCGACATGGTGTCCGCTTAAGATTGGAGCCAATTTTTCATTGAAAAAGTCAAATGGCGCTCCTTCCCTTCCGAGCCCTGCTGTGCGCCCAAACAGTGGTTTACCCCCACATATGAGGTATCAGCGTACTTAGGACAAATTGGACAACAAAGTTCGTGGTCCAGTTTCTCCTTTTACCTCTGGGAAAATAAAAAAATTTCGCTAAAAGATCATTTTTGTGACTAAAAAGTTAAATGTTCATTTTTTACTTCCATGTTGCTTCTGCTGCTGTCAAACACCTGAAGGGTTAATAAACTTCTTGAATGTGGTTTTGAGCACCTTGAGGGGTGCAGTTTTTAGAATGGTGTCACTTTTGGGTATTTTCAGCCATATAGAACCCTCAAACTGACTTCAAATGTGAGGTGGTCCCTAAAAAAAATGGTTTTGTAAATTTTGTTGTAAAAATGAGAAATCACTGGTCAAATTTGAACCCTTATAACTTCCTAGCAAAAAAAAAATTTGTTTCCAAAATTGTGCTGATGTAAAGTAGACATGTGGGAAATGTTATTTATTAACTATTTTGTGTCACATAACTCTCTGGTTTAACAGAATAAAAATTCAAAATGTGAAAATTGCGAAATTTTCAAAATTTTTGCCAAAATTCCGTTTTTTTTACAAATAAACTCAGAAATTATCGACCTAAATTTACCACTAACATGAAGCCCAATATGTCACGAAAAAACAATCTCAGAATCGCTAGGATCCGTTGAAGCGTTCCTGAGTTATTACCTCATAAAGGGACACTGGTCAGAATTGCAAAAAACGGCAAGGTCATGAAGGGGTTAAATATGATCCCATCACGATCCAAACTCGTGTTTTGGTACAGATGTGGCTAGGAGCATAGCAGGCACATGTGCAGGTTTTGAAACTTTCAAATTAAAAGTTTTTTTCTGAAATGTGTTTTAAAATGTTGCGTTCGCATAGGTAAAATATTAAAGATACTCCTGTGACATATCTGGTGAAAGCCTGTACAGTTCTGAGTAGAATGGTGTTTATTTTGTTTCTCCATCTTTTTTCTAGCCTGAGTTATGAGGAGAAATGTAAGTAAAGGCAGGCAACACCGAAATTCACACTTTTTCCGAACCTTGAAAATCAAATTAAAAAAAAAAATATCTAGAATTTTTTTTATTCACATTTTGCATTCTCTGACACTATTACCAAATAACAAAATCTCAAAAGAATTAAAAATTATAGGAGGTAAAAATCATTGGTTCACTTGACATGGAATGACCCTTCCATTTTCCCATTAGGGTTAGGGTTGGGGCTAAAGTTAGGATTACGGTTACAGTTGGGATTAGGGGTGTGTTAGGGGGTTTCCACTGTTTAGGCACATCAGGGGCTCTCCAAACGCGACATGGCGTCTGATCTCAATTCCAGCCAATTCTGCGTTGAAAAAGTCAAATGGCGCTCCTTCCCTTCCGAGCTCTGCCATGCGCCCAAACAGTGGTTTACCCCCACATATGGGGTATTGGCATACTCCGGACAAATTGCACAATAACTTTTGGGGTCCAATTTCTCCTGTTACCCTTCGGAAAATAAAAAGATTTGAATATGAAGTAAATTTTTTGTGAAAAGAAGTTAAATGTTCATTTTTTTTTTTTAAGCATTCCAAAAATTCCTGTGAAGCACCTGAAGGGTTAATAAACTTTGAATGTGGTTTTGCGCACCTTGAGGGGTGCAGTTTAGAATGGTGTCACTTTTGGGTATTTTCTATCATAGAGACCCCTCAAAGTGACTTAGTGTGAGGTGGTCTCTAAGAAAAAATAATAAAAAAAATAGTGTTCTAAAAATGAGAAATCGCTGGTCAACTTTTAACCCTTATAACTCCCTAACAAAAAAAAAAATATGTTGGTTCCAAAATTGTGCTGATGTAAAGTAAACATGTGGGAAATGTTACTTATTAAGTATTTTGTGTGACATATCTCTGTGATTAAAGGGCATACAAATTCTAAGTTGGAAAATTTCAAAATTTTCCGTTTTTTTATTTCAAAATAAACGCAAGTCATATCAAAGAAATATTACCACTATCATGAAGTACAATATGTAACGAGAAAACAATGTCAGAATCACCGGGATCCGTTGAAGCGTTCCAGAGTTAAAACCTCATAAAGGGACAGTGGTCAGAATTGTAAAAATTGGCCCGGTCATTAACATGCAAACTACCCTTGGGGGTAAAGGGGTTAATCGGTAAACAGCATAACGAGGAAAAAAAACAAAAACCGCCAGAAGTATTTTCTTTTGGTTGCCACAACTTAATAAAAGTCCAAAAGTACAACTTGCCCGGCAAAAAACAAGCCCTCCCACAGCCATATTGACCGAAAAATCATCCTGACTCCGCCCCTCCCCTTTGCCAGGCACTTTCAGGGACTCAAGACTTGTGCAGACAAAATTGTCCTCCTGTTTCTACAATTTTTATTCCTTTCTAGAGAAAAGAAACAATATATGCAGCCTGCAGACACAGAATGGGATTGTAGGGATAAACCGTAATTGGAACTGTAACTAATGTTATGATCTACCGTATTTTGCGGATTGTAAAGCCATGTGCACACGTTCAGGATTTTTAGAGTTTTTCGCGTTTTTTCACGATAAAAACGCGAAAAAAAACGCTAACATATGCCTTTTATTATTTACAGTGTATTCCGCATTTTTTGTGCAAAAGTTGCGATTTTTTCCGAGAAAAAAATCGCATCGCGGAAAAAAAAGCGACATGTTCATTAAAAATGCGGAATTGCGGGGATTCCGCACACCTAGGAGTCCATTGATCTGCTTACTTCCCGCACGGGGCTGTGCACACCATGCAGGAAGTAAGCAGATCATGTGCGGTTGGTACCCAGGGTGGAGGAGAGGAGACTCTCCTCCACAGACTGGGCACCATATAATTGGTCAAAAATAAAAGAATTAAAATAAAAAATAGTCCTATACTCACCTTCGATGTCCCCCGCAGTGTTCCCGCCTCACCGCTGCATGCTGCCGCTTCGGTTCCTATAGCTGGTGTGCGGTGAAGGACCTGTGATGACGTCACTGTCTTGTGATTGGTCGTGAGCAGTCATGTGACCGCGACGTCATGGAAGGTCCTGCGCGCACACACCAGCTATAGGAAGAGGAACGGACGCCGCTGAGGAGATCGTCTGGGTGAGTATAAGCATTTTTTTTATTATTACTATTTTTAACCCCTTCATGACCCACCCTATTTTGGCCTTAATGACCTTGCCGTTTTTTGAAATTCTGACCAGTGTCCCTTTATGAGGTAATAACTCAGGAACGCTTCAACAAATCCTAGCGATTCTGAGATTGTTTTTTCGTGACATATTGGGCTTCATGTTAGTGGTAAATTTAGGTCGATAATTTCTGAGTTTATTTGTAAAAAAAAACGGAAATTTGGCGAAAATTTTGAAAATTTCGCAATTTTCACATTTTGAATTTTTATTCTGTTAAACCAGAGAGTTATGTGACACAAAATAGTTAATAAATAACATTTCCCACATGTCTACTTTACATCAGCACAATTTTGGAAACAAATGTTTTTTTTGCTAGGAAGTTATAAGGGTTAAAATTTGACCAGTGATTTCTCATTTTTACAACAAAATTTACAAAACCATTTTTTTTAGGGACCACCTCACATTTGAAGTCAGTTTGAGGGTTCTATATGGCTGAAAATACCCAAAAGTGACACCATTCTAAAAACTGCACCCCTCAAGGTGCTCAAAACCACATTCAAGAAGTTTATTAACCCTTCAGGTGTTTCACAGCAGCAGAAGCAACATGGAGGGGAAAAATTAACATTTAACTTTTTAGTCACAAAAATGATCTTTTAGCGAATTTTTTTTTATTTTCCCAAGGGTAAAAGGAGAAACTGGACCACGAACGTTGTTGTCCAATTTGTCCTGAGTACGCTGATACCTCATATGTGGGGGTAAACCACTGTTTGGGCGCACGGCAGGGCTCGGAAGGGAAGGAGCGCCATTTGACTTTTTCAATGAAAAATTGGCTCCAATCTTTAGCGGACACCATGTCACGTTTGGAGAGCCCCTGTGTGCCTAAACATTGGAGCTCCCCCACAAGTGACCCCATTTTGGAAACTAGACCCCCCAAGGAACTTATCTAGAAGCATAGTGAGCACTTTAAACCCCAGGTGCTTCACAAATTGATCCGTAAAAATGAAAAAGTACTTTTTTTTCACACAAAATTTCTTTTAGCCTCAATTTTTTCATTTTCACATGGGCAACAGGATAAAATGGATCCTAAAATTTGTTGGACAATTTCTCCTGAGTACACCGATACCTCATATGTGGGGGCAAACCACTGTTTGGGTGCACGGCAAGGCTCAGAATGGGAGGCGTGCCATTTGACTTTTTGAATGGAAAGTTAGCTCCAATCGTTAGCGGACACCATGTCGCGTTTGGAGAGCCCCTGTGTGCCTAAACATTGGAGCTCCCCTACAAGTGAGCCCATTTTGGAAACTAGACCCCCCCAAGGAACTTATCTAGAAGCATAGTGAGCACTTATAACCCCCAGGTGCTTCACAGAAGTTTATAACGCAGAGCCGTGAAAATAAAAAATAATTTTTCTTTCCTCAAAAATGATTTTTAGCCCAGAATTTTTTATTTTCCCAAGGGTAATAGGAGAAATTGGACCCCAAATGTTGTTGTCCAGTTTGTCCTCAGTACGATGATACCCCATATGTGGGGGTAAACCACTGTTTGGGCGCACGGCAGGGCTCGGAAGGGAAGGCACGCCATTTGGCTTTTTGAATGGAAAATTAGCTCCAATCATTAGCGGACACCATGTCGCGTTTGGAGAGCCCCCGTGTGCCTAAACATTGGAGCTCCCGCACAAGTGACCCCATTTTGGAAACTAGACCTCCCAAGGAACTAATCTAGATGTGTGGTGAGCACTTTGAACCCCCAAGTGCTTCACAGAAGTTTATAACGCAGAGCCATGAAAATAAATAATTTTTCTTTTCTCAAAAATGATTTTTTAGCCCACAATTTTCTATTTTCCCAAGGGTAACAGGAGAAATTGGACCCCAAAAGTTGTTGTCCAGTTTCTCCTGAGTACGCTGATACCCCATATGTGGGGGTAAACCACTGTTTTGGCACACGTCGGTGTTAGGAAGAGAAGTAGTGGTGTTTTGAAATGCAGACTTTGATGGAATGCTCTGCGGGTGTCAGGTTGCGTTTGCAGAGCCCCTGATGTGCCTAAACAGTAGGAACTCCCCACAAGTGACTCCATTTTGGAAACTAGACCCCCAAGGGAACTTATCTAGATGTGTGGTGAGCACTTTGAACCCCCAAGTGCTTCACAGAAGTTTATAACGCAGAGCCGTGAAAATAATAAATGTGTTTCCTTTCCTCAAAAATATTTTTTTAGCCCAGAATTTTTTATTTTTGCAAGGGTAACAGGAGAAATTTGACCCCAAAGTTGTTGTCCAGTTTCTCCTGAGTACGCTGATACCCCATATGTGGGGGTAAACCACTGTTTGGGCACATGCCGGGGCTCGGAAGGGAAGTAGTGACGTTTTGGAATGCAGACTTTGATGAATGGTCTGCGGGCATCAGGTTACGTTTGCAGAGCCCCTGATATGCCTAAACAGTAGAAACCCCCCATAAGTGACCCCATTTTGGAAACTAGACCCCCGAAGGAACTTATCTAGATGTGTGGTGACCACTTTCAACCACCAAGTGCTTCACAGAAGTTTATAACGCAGAGCCGTGAAAATAAAAAATAATTGTTCTTTCCTCAAAAATTATGTTTTAGCAAGTAATTTTTTATTTTTGCAAGGGTAACAGGAGAAATTGGACCCCAACAGTTGTTGCCCAGTTTGTCCTGAGTACGCTGGTACCCCAAATGTGGGGGTAAACCACTGTTTGGGCGCACGTCGGGGCTTGGAAGGGAGGGAGCACCATTTGACTTTTTGAACGCAAGATTGGCTGGAATCAATGGTGGCACCATGTTGCGTTTGGAGACCCCTGATGTGCATAAACAGTGGAAACCCCTCAATTCTAACTTCAACACTAACCCCAACACACCCCTAATCCTAATCCCAACTGTAGCCATAACCCTAATCACAACCCTAACCCCAACACACCCCTAACCACAACCCTAACCGCAACACACCCGTAACCCTAATTCCAACCCTAATCCTAACCCTAATCCCAACCCTACCCACAACTGTAACCCCAACGCACCCCTAACCCTAACCACAAGCCTAATCTTAACCCTATTTCCAACCCTAGCCCTAATTCCAACCCTAACTCTAATTCCAACCCTAACCCTAAGGCTATGTGCCCACGTTGCGGATTCGTGTGAGATTTTTCCGCACGATTTTTGAAAAATCTGCAGGTAAAAGACACTGCGTTTTACCTGCGGATTTACAGCAGATTTCCAGTGTTTTTTTGTGCGGATTTCACCTGCGGATTCCTATTGAGGAACAGGTGTAAAACGCTTTCACAAAGAATTGACATGCTGCGGAAAATACAACGCAGTGTTTCTGCACGGAATTTTCCGCACCATGGGCACAGCGGATTTGGTTTTCCATAGGTGTACATGGTACTGTAAACCTGATGGAAAACTGCTACGAATTCGCAGCGGCCAATCCGCTGCGGATCCGCGGCCAATCCGCTGCGGATCCGCGGCCAATCCGCTGCGGATCCGCAGCCAAATCCGAACTGTGTGCACATGCCATAACCCTAACCCTACCCCTACCCGTAACCCTAACCCTACCCCTAGTTCTAACCCTAACCCTAGTGGAAAAAAAATATATATATATTTTCTTTATTTTATTATTGTCCCTACCTATGGGGGTGATAAAGGGGGGGGTTAATTTATTATTTTTTTATTTTGATCGCTGTGATAGAACCTATCACAGCGATCAAAATGTACTTTTAACGAATCTGCCGACTGGCAGATTCGGCGGGCGCACTGAGCATGCGCCCGCCATTTTGGAAGATGGCGGCGCCCAGCGAGGAGGCGGACGGACACCGGGAGCCTCGGTGAGTATAAGGGGGGGGGGGGGAGATCGGGGCCCGGGGGGGGGGGGGCGTCGGAGCACAGGAGGGTGGCATAGCAGCACGGGGGGGAGCGGGCAGGAGCACGGGGCAGCGGAGCACAGGACCGAGGGGAGCGGAGCACAGATCGGTCGCTTGGGGGGGCGATCGGTGGGGTGGGGGGGGGGGTCACATTAGTGTTTCCAGCCATGGCCGATGATATTGCAGCATCGGCCATGGCTGGATTGTAATATTTCACCAGTTTTTCAGGTGAAATATTACAAATCGCTCTGATTGGCAGTTTCACTTTCAACAGCCAATCAGAGCGATCGTAGCCACGGGGGGGTGAAGCCACCCCCCCTGGGCTGAAGCACCACTCCCCCTGTCTCTGCAGATCGGGTGAAATCGGAGTTAACCCCTTCACCCGATCTGCAGGGACGCGATCATTCCATGACGCCACATAGGCGTCATGGGTCGGATTGGCACGGGTTTTCATGACGCCTACGTGGCGTCATGGGTCGGGAAGGGGTTAAACATTCTATCTTTTACTATAGATGCTGCATAAGCAGCATCTATAGTAAAAAGTTGGTCACACTTGTCAAACAGTATGTTTGACAAGTGTGACCAACCTGTCAGTCAGTTTTCCAAGCGATGCTACAGATCGCTTGGAAAACTTTAGCATTCTGCAAGCTAATTACGCTTGCAGAATGCTAAAAAAAACGCGAAAAAAAAACGCAAAAAAAAAAAAATGCGGATTTCTTGCAGAAAATTTCCGGTTTTCTTCAGGAAATTTCTGCAAGAAATCCGGACGTGTGCACATACCCTCAGACGCACCCCAAATTTTGAGGATAAAAACAGGAACAAACAGCAACTTTTTTTTAATAAAATGGTGGTGCTTCTTATAATCCATGAGTCTTATTGCTAACCGGGGGTGGTCCCAGGGTCGCTGCTGGAGGAAGCAAGAGTGGAGCATTGCTGCAGGCTGGGAACGGGGAGTGTTCGGTGGTGCGGGGCCTCTGATGACATTTTGTGAAAGCCCAGAGCCCCCGAACTTGCATGGTTTACTATGTGGTGAACTCCGGGAAAATGGCTGGCAGGGGAGGCGCACGCGCAGATGGAGATCTTGGCAAAGTTGCGTCTTATAATCCGAAAAATACGGTATTTTACTATTGGATTAAACAATGCTGTAGGGAAACCTTTTTTTTTTTTTAAGGAACAGCTGAGAATCTTGAACAATTTCACTTTATAATTTACCTTACAGGTACAGTTGCTGACACCCCAAACAATGAATGGAAGCAAATATTAAAATTGTACATTACCTCAAAATATGGATTTCAAGGTATATACAGCTCTGGCAAAAAGTAAGAGACCACTGCAAAATTTTCAGTTTGTCTGATTTTTCTCTTTATAGATATATTTTTGAGTAAAATGTAAATTTTTCTTTTATTAGTCTATAAACTTCTGACAACATGTCTTCGAAGTTCCAAGCAATACATTTTGGGTTTTTTTTTCTGAAAAGGAGAAATGGTCAAAATTTGAAAAAAATAAAAAGTGCTTTCAGACCTCAAATAATGCAAAGAAAACAAGTTCATAATCATTTAGAAACAACAATACTAATGTTTTAACTTAGGAAGAGTTCAGAAATCAATATTTTGTGGAATAATCATTCTCCCGCTGGAAAAAACAGTTCTCAGAGTTGGGGAACATTGCCTGAGCAGAAGGAATCAACTTTTTCCAGGATAACCTTGTATGCGGCTTGATTCATCCGTCCTTCGCAAAGATTAACCTGCCCAATTCCAGCCTTGCTGAAGCATCCCCAGATCATCACAGATCTTCCACCAAATTTCAGAGTGGGTACAAGACACTGTAGCTTGTACGTCTCTCCAGGTCTTTGTCTAACCATTAGATGACCAGGTGTTGGGCAAAGCTGAAAATTAGTCTCATCAGAGAAGATTACCTTACTCCAGTCCTCTATGGTCCAATCCTTATGGTCTTTGGCAAACTTCAGCCTGGCTCTCCTTTGCTTCTCATTGATTACATTTATTTTTTTTAGCTTTACATGACTTGAGCCCTGCCTCCAGGAGCCTGTTACGAACTGTTCTTGATGTGCACTTCACCCCAGCTGCCATTTCTTTTTTGTAGGTCACTTGATGTCATCCTGCGGTTGCTGAGTGACATTCAAATAAGATGACGGTCATCCCGGTCAGTGGAGAGTTGTTTTCACCCTCTGCTGGTCTCTAGCTTTGTTGTCCCCAATATCTGCTGCTTGACTTTGTTGTAATGGACTGCCGTCTTAGAAATTTTAAGGATGGAGGCAACATGACGCTCACTGAATCCCTCTGCTAGTAAAGCCAGAACTGAGCCCTTTTCCTCACTGAAGACTTTTCTTTTCAACTCCTTTGGCATGGTTAAATGTTATTTTCATTCCTATTACGTTTGGGTTATTACTAGCACTTGTTTTGCCATCCAGCTTGACCTATTCCTATTACAAGACAATTCTGAACAACACATCAGTGATTTTTTATTCTTTCCTTCGTTAAATAAGATTTGGTTCAGGTGATCTCCTAATCAGAAGCACATTAAGTAGAAGGAGGTGTACTCTGGTTAGAATTCAACTGACACTGGAACGGAATGGCTGTCAGACATGTAGAGAAGCTGATCTTTATAAAACTGTGCAGTGGTCTCAATTTTTGCCAGCTGTATATAAAAAAAAATCTAAAATAAAAAAACGTGAAAGCAAATATGAATTTAAGCAGCTGATATATACATACCTCTGCCTGATCTGGTCCAGCTTGGATGGGTCTGAAATGATCACTTGTACTCCAAGCTTCATTTTAGTTTTCTGCAGACTAAAGTCCAGGCAAGCAATTTTTGCATTTGTGATCCTCTTACTCATTCCTTGAATCAGAGAAACAAGTTGTTTCAGGCTAACACTACATTCTCATATTCAGCCAAGTATAAGTGTTATTAACCTCCATTTCAAAAATCAAACCTATAAAATTCTGTTAAGACATCCCCAGAAACAGCACAAATCAAGTATCAGTACATTATATGTAACGTTTCAGACAATGATCCTTAAAGAAAACCTGTCACCGTGAATTTGAAGTTTAATCTGCAAGCACATGTTATAGACCAGGGGGATCCGAGTAGATTGAAATACAGTTATGTGAAAAAAGATTCAGTATAATCGATGTTTTCATCATTTAATTTTCTGGGATTTTTGGTCCAGGGGGCGGTCATATCAGGGACTGACAGCTTTCTTTATATGTGTGTATACGATATAGCTGCCAGTCACTGATAGAACAGCCCACAGGGCCCAAAATCCCAGAAAATTAAATGATGAAAACAAGTCATACTGAATCTTTTCTCACAAAATATATCAATCTGCTCAGCTTCTCATGGTGCCTGCAGATCTGACTACACTTTAATTTTGACAAGCTCTCTTTAAAAATGAGCTGGTCAGATGGTTTCATCCACTCAGTGTTTATACGTAACCTTTGGAAACATGCTCCTACAACTCCACCACCCACAACTATACCACCCCACATCCCCTCTACTCTCCAACTCATTCTGAATAAGGCAGCCAGGGTCGTATTTCTGTCCAGTCACTACAGCGATACTACCACCACCCTGTGCCAGTCATTGCACTGTTTACCCATCAGCTACAGTAAAAAGTTCTCTCTCACCCACAAAGCTCTCCACAGTTCTGCACCATCCATCACACCAACCTGTGCTCTCCGTTCTGCAACTAATCTAAGATTAACATCCTCCACAATCTGAACCTTGCACTGACATTTTCTAGAATGTACTACACCAATCAGATAAATACCTAGCCCTTTTTTTTTTTTTTTTTTTTTTTTTTTAAGCTTGCCTTAAAAACATTTTTTTAGAGAGGCCAATCCGCTATCTTTACTGATCTAACCCTTCCCTGTTCTAAAGTTTCCTGAGAACCTGGTCTCTCTTATTCATCTGTCTCTATATCCTCCATATCACTTGGTAACAGTACTTAGATATTAGCTGATGACCGGATCATGCAACTTTATGTCATAACCCATATTTATTATAGAGATGACTGCACCATACATGACAAGCTCTTTTAGCATATCAAGTACCCCATTTCCTTGTAGAATGTAAACTTGTGAGCAGGACCCTCACTGCTACTATAACTGTGGAACATCTTTATTGTCAGGACATGTCAGCCTTGTCAACTGCTGGGGAACATACTGGCGAAATATAAATAAAATGAATATTCATGTGTAAAAATGTAACAGTCTCCTACAACAAATATTTGGAAATTACACTGACTAGAAGGCATAAGCGTGTGCAAAAACTGTAAAGCGTAGCGGAATATGTTAGTGCTATATAAAAATAGAGATTATTATTATATTAAAAGCAGATATTTATGTTGAATAGCAATGAAAGCATTTAAATAGGTGACCACTTAATGCTACGTCCAGTACATTTGGGAAAAAAACACAAATGTGCCACTTAATATATCATATCAGATCCTAATTCTTACCCTGAAAGATCATCTTCGGTGCAAACTGTTCTCATTCATCCTTTACTGAACACGGCCACTGACTGAAGGGCATGAGACCCAACAACCAACAGCAGCCCCTGATAAAAACCACTGTGTATTGAAAATTTGCATATTTGCAGTGTTTTTTTTTTTTCAATTGGGTCACATACCCCTCTATGAGCATCCATGTTAGGGGGCAGAAAGACGGCTGTATTTCTTATGTGCGGATTGCATTTGAATCCTCGTTAGTGATAGTCGTCTCTCCTGACCCGAGAATGACAGCTGCATAGAAATACATCACACTGTCATGGTCAAGTCAGGAAAGGTGCCGTGCCAGTCCGTGCACTGCAATGCGATCCTAACAAGAGAAATAGGACAGTGTCTGCACCCTAAAAGGACAGGATTGCAATACAGAAGACCAACAGCATTACTCCATCCAGAGTCAACACATCTCCACTAAACATAGGACGCATGAAAACAAGTTATATTAATATTGTAGTCACCTTGTGAGCCCACAGTGCAGTTCAGCGCATACCCATTAACAAGAATGCTCTCTTTCTGGCTCCGACCATGAGCTTTAAGCACATTAATGGAGTTAATTGGGTAACGGGCTTGACCCTTTGGATCCACATATTTCACAGCAAGTGCAGCATCGACAACCATAGAAGAAAAGAAGTCGCTATCACTGAGCAAACAAGTCAAGGATCAAAGACTGATCGGGCAAAGCTTGTATTATAGGAGCTAACCATCTGAAGTCCTAAAACATGCAGCCATGTTAAATGAAGACGAAAAATTCCTATAGATGACCAAGTGGCTACATCACTTGTCAGAAACCATTATCTGAATATAATTAGCTGTTAAGAATGACTGCCATAATGCCAGCATTGTCTGTGATTGCACCCAGAAAACATGGCAAAGGATACACTCCAATGATTTTAGAAGACATAGAAGTCTTAGCAGCATTAAGAAGACAGTCCTTCCCGAGCTCATCAGTGTTCATAGTGAGGTTTTCATTGATGTATCTAACAGCTTCTCTATAAGAGAAAAAAAGAAAAAACATTACATTTCAAAAAAGAGCAAGAATTGTAACATATTGGTTGTATATATTAAGACGTTCATAGACACGCATGTGCAGGGAAAGGATAGGAGGTTTAGAGCTACACTTTTGAAATATATATATTTTTAACATATACAGTCATGGCTGAAAGTGTTGTCACCCTTGAAATTGTCGCATTTCTGCCATAACATTATTGAAATTACATATTTTGTTATACACTTGTTTATTTCTTTTGTGTTATTGGAACAAAACCCACCAGAAAAAAAGGCAAATTGAATATCACTTCACACACAACCTCAAAGTTGGGCTGGACAAAAATGTTGGCACCTTTCCAAAATTGTGGATAAACAACTTTGTTTCAAAAATGTGGTGCTCGTTCAAACTCACCTGTGGCAATATGAAAATCATACCTCAAACCAGATACAAAGGGAAGAGTGCCACACTAAGCACGGATAACAAAGAGAGGAAAACTGAGTACGGTACTTGAAAACCAAAATTGTTGAAAAATCATCATCTGAAGATTACAAGTTCATTTTGAGAGATCTTGATGTTCCTATATCCACAGTGTGCAACATAATTAAGAAGTTTACAGAGATGAAGAAAGCTTGTTGGTTAAGCACATTCTACTGTTTACTGAAACTAGAATGAGGCCTACGAAGAAAAGAACACAGTACCTACAGTCAAATATGGTGGAGGTTTAAATATGTTTAGCTGCGTCTGGCAGTGGGTGCCTTGACTGTTTGTAATACATCATGAAATGGGAAAAACGGATTATGGGCTGCAATGTAGTGCCCAGTGTCAGAAAGCTGGGTTTGCGTCTTAGGCAATGGGTCTTCCAGCAGGGCAAGAACTCCAAAAATGGATGGAAACAATGTGCTGGAGAGCTCTGACGTTGCCTGCAATGAGACCAGATCTAAATCACTTTGAAAGCCTGTTGAAAGATCTTAAAATTACTGTTGGGAGAAGACACCCTTCAAATATGAGAGATTTGGAGCAGTTTACAAAAGAAAAGTGGTCCAAAATTCCAGTTGAGAGGTTTAAGTAGTAACTGATTGCTGTTAATTATTCCATTGTTATGATCCTAGTGGCAAGGATCGCAGGTCGGACTAGCTAAGTAACTGAACAGACTACTAGCTCTGGGGAAGTGGTAACTAGATTGACCGCAACCTGATCCTATCCGCAAACAACTATAGGCAGCCGTGGAACGTTACCTAAAAAATCCTAGATGTCTCGTCACAGCCTGAGAAACTGACTATTCCTGGAGGGAAAGTAAGTCCTCACTTGCCTCAGTGGAAGACCCCAAAGATATAGATTAGCCCCCCACAAATATTAACGGTGAGTTAAGGGGAAAGCACAAACGCAGAGATGAAATCAGATTTAGCAAATGAGGCCCGCTAATACTAGATAGCAGAAAATAGGAAGGAAACTGTGCGGTCAATAAAAAACCCTATTCAAAATATCCACGCAGAGATTGCTCGAGCCCCCGCACCAACTAACGGTGTGGGGGAAGCAACTCCATACCTCAGAGCTTACCAGCAAAAAGAAATCACATGTTAGCAAGCTGGACTAGACTCATCATACACAGAAATCATATTGCAGGCAGATGAGCAAAAAATATTCAAACAGAACTTAGCTTATCCTGAAGAGGCAGAAAACGAGATAATCAGGAGTAATCAGAATAGCACTGAATACATTGACAGCCGGCAACAAGTGGGAGTGAAGCAGAGCTAAATAGGAGCCTCCCTGGTGAATAACGAGGCAGCTGATCCAGCAGACCCGCAGGATAATAAACCAAACCACCAGGGGGAGCCAAAAAACCAAAGTCACACAATACCATCTGTGACCACAAGAGGGAGCCTGAAAACGGAGTTCACAACAGTACCCCCCCCCCTTGAGGAGGGGTCACCGAACCCTCATCAAAACCCCCAGGGCGATCAGGGTGAGCCACATGGAAGGCACGAACCAAATTGGCCGCATGAACATCAGAGGCGACAACCCAGGAATTATCCTCCTGACCATAGCCTTTCCACTTAACCAAATACTGAAGCCTCCGTCTAGAAATACGAGAATCCAAGATCTTCTCCACCACGTATTCCAATTCTCCCTCAACCAGCACAGGGGCAGGAGGCTCAACCGAAGGAACCACAGGCACCACATACCTCCGCAACAACGACCGATGGAACACATTATGAATAGCAAACGATGCCGGGAGGTCCAAACGAAATGACACAGGGTTAAGGACTTCCAAAATCTTATAAGGACCGATAAACCGAGGCTTAAACTTAGGAGAGGAGACCTTCATAGGAACAAAGCGAGAAGACAACCACACCAAATCCCCAACGCGAAGTCGGGGACCCACACAGCGACGGCGGTTGGCAAAGCGCTGAGCCTTCTCTTGTGACAGCTTCAAATTGTCCACCACATGATTCCAAATCTGATGCAACCTATCCACCACAAAATCCACTCCAGGACAGTCAGAAGACTCCACCTGACCCGAGGAAAAACGAGGATGAAACCCTGAATTACAAAAAAAAGGCGAAACCAAAGTAGCAGAACTAGCCCGATTATTAAGGGCAAACTCGGCCAATGGCAAAAAAGTCACCCAGTCGTCCTGATCAGCAGAAACAAAACATCTTAAATAGGTTTCCAAAGTCTGATTAGTGCGCTCGGTTTGGCCATTCGTCTGAGGATGGAAGGCCGACGAAAAAGACAAATTAATGCCCATCTTAGCACAAAAGGTCCGCCAAAATCTAGACACAAACTTGGATCCTCTGTCGGAAACAATATTTTCAGGGATCCCGTGCAAACGAACCACATTTTGAAAAAACAGAGGAACCAACTCGGAGGAGGAAGGCAACTTAGGCAAGGGCACCAAATGGACCATTTTAGAAAAACGATCACACACCACCCAAATGACCGACATTCTCTGAGAGACAGGGAGATCTGAAATAAAATCCATGGAAATGTGCGTCCAAGGCCTCTTCGGGACAGGCAAAGGCAACAACAAGCCACTGGCACGAGAACAGCAAGGCTTAGTCCGAGCACAAATTCCACAAGACTGCACAAAGGAACGCACATCCCGCGACAAGGAAGGCCACCAGAAGGACCTAGCCACCAAATCTCTGGTACCAAAAATCCCAGGATGGCCTGCCAACACCGAAGAATGAACCTCGGAAATAACTCTGCTGGTCCATCTATCCGGGACAAACAGTCTCTCCGGTGGACAACGGTCAGGTCTATCCGCCTGAAACTCCTGCAGCACTCGTCGCAAATCTGGGGAGATGGCAGACAAAATCACCCCTTCTCTGAGGATACCAGCTGGCTCTGAATCACCAGGAGAGTCAGGCACAAAACCCCTAGAAAGAGCATCAGCCTTCACATTCTTCGAACCAGGCAGGTATGAGACCACGAAATCAAAACGAGAGAAAAACAACGACCAACGAGCCTGTCTAGGATTCAGCCGCTTGGCCGACTCGAGATAAATCAAATTCTTGTGATCAGTCAAGACCACCACACGATGCTTAGCTCCCTCGAGCCAATGTCGCCACTCCTCAAATGCCCACTTCATAGCCAACAACTCCCGATTACCAACATCATAATTCCGCTCGGCAGGCGAAAACTTTCTTGAAAAGAAAGCACATGGCTTCATCACAGAGCCATCAGAGCTTCTCTGCGACAAAACAGCCCCCGCTCCAATCTCAGAAGCATCAACCTCGACCTGGAAAGGAAGGGAGACGTCTGGCTGACATAAGACCGGAGCCGAAGAAAACCAGCGCTTCAGCTCCCGAAAGGCCTCCACAGCCGCAGGAGACCAATTAGTAACATCAGAACCCTCCTTGGTCAAATCCGTCAATGGCTTAACAACACCAGAAAAATTAGCGATGAAGCGACGGTAAAAATTAGCAAAACCCAAGAACTTCTGAAGACTCTTAACCGATGTAGGCTGCGTCCAGTCATGAATAGCCTGAACCTTGACTGGGTCCATCTCAATAGCAGAAGGAGAAAAAATGAAACCCAAAAAAGAGACCTTCTGGACTCCAAAAAGACATTTTGAGCCCTTCACAAATAAAGCATTGGCACGCAGGACCTGAAACACCATCCTGACCTGCTTAACATGGGACTCCCAATCATCCGAAAAAAACAGAATATCATCCAGATACACAATCATAAATTTATCCAGATATTCGCCGAAGATGTCGTGCATAAAGGACTGAAAGACAGAAGGAGCGTTAGAAAGTGCAAAAGGCATCACCAAGTACTCAAAATGGCCTTCGGGCGTATTAAATGCAGTTTTCCATTCATCACCCTGCTTAATACGCACAAGGTTATACGCACCAGGAAGATCTATCTTGGTGAACCAACTAGACCCCTTAATGCGAGCAAACAGATCAGATAACAATGGCAAAGGATACTGAAATTTGACCGTGATTTTGTTTAGAAGGCGATAATCAATACAAGGTCTCAAGGAACCATCCTTCTTAGCCACAAAAAAAGAACCCAGCACCAAGAGGGGAGGAGGAGGGGCGAATAAGTCCTTTCTCCAAAGACTCCTTTATATAACTCCGCATGGCAGCATGCTCCGGCACTGACAAATTGAAAAGTCGTCCCTTAGGAAACTTACTACCAGGAATCAAATTTATAGCACAAACACAATCCCTATGAGGAGGTAGAGAACTGAGTTTGGGCTCATCAAATACATCCTGGTAATCTGACAAAAACGCAGGGACCTCAGAAGGAGTGGATGAAGCAATTGACACCACAGGAGCGTCGCCATG
This sequence comes from Ranitomeya variabilis, assembly GCF_051348905.1. Taxonomy (NCBI): domain Eukaryota; kingdom Metazoa; phylum Chordata; class Amphibia; order Anura; family Dendrobatidae; genus Ranitomeya; species Ranitomeya variabilis. Next base: position 162,219,097 of record NC_135233.1, read on the forward strand.
AATTCCCTGACAACCCCAACTTGACACAGACATTGCTTTCCAATCCAGGACTGGATTATGAGTCTGCAACCATGGCAGGCCCAACACGACAACATCATGCAAATTATGCAATACAAGAAAGCGAATCACCTCCTGATGAACAGGAGTCATGCACATGGTCACTTGTGTCCAGTACTGAGGTTTATTCGTAGCCAATGGTGTAGCATCAATTCCCCTTAGTGGAATAGGGAATTTTAAAGGCTCCAAAACAAAACCACAGCGCCTGGCAAATGACAAATCCATCAGACTCAGGGCAGCACCTGAATCCACAAAAGCCATAACCGGGTAAGATGACAGGGAACAAATCAGGGTAACAGACAAAATAAACTTAGGCTGTAAAGTACCGATGGTGACAGATTTATCAATCTTTTTTGTGCGCTTAGAGCATACTGAGATAACATGAGCTGAGTCACCACAGTAAAAGCACAACCCATTTTGCCGTCTATAATTTTGCCGTTCACTTCTGGTCAGAATTCTATCACATTGCATAGACTCAGGTGTCTGTTCAGAAGACACCGCCAAATGGTGCGCAGGTTTGCGCTCCCGCAAACGCCGATCAATCTGAATTGCCAGAGTCATTGACTCATTCAGACCTGCAGGCGTAGGGAACCCCACCATGACATTCTTAATGGCTTCAGAAAGACCTTTTCTGAAATTTGCAGCCAGGGCACACTCATTCCATTGAGTAAGCACCGACCATTTCCGAAATTTCTGGCAGTACACCTACCTCTGCATCATCTTGCCCCTGAGAGAGGGCCAACAACGCTTTTTCAGCCTGGTTCTCAAGATTAGGTTCCTCATAGAGCAATCCAAGGGCCAGAAAAAAACGCATCCACACTGAGCAACGCAGGATCCCCTGGAGCCAATGCGAAAGCCCAATCTTGAGGATCGCCAAGCAAGAAAGAAATAATAATCTTAACTTGCTGAACAGAATCCCCAGAGGAACGAGGTTTCAAAGAAAGAAACAACTTGCAATTGTTCTTAAAATTCAGGAACCTAGATCTATCTCCAGAAAACAACTCCGGAATAGGTATTCTAGGCTCTGACATAGGACTGTGCACAACAAAATCCTGAATACTTTGTACCCTTGCAGCAAGATGATCTACACTGGAGGCTAAACTCTGGATATCCATATCAGCAGCTGAACTCAGAGCCACACCAAGATTAAGAGGAGGAGAGAAGCCAGACACACAGCAGCTAGACACACGGCAGCAAAAAAAAAATAAATAAAAAATCTCCAAGCTTCTTTTCTCCTGCTTCTGCCATGCAATTAACACTTTATAGGCCGGCTGTACTGTTATGATCCTAGTGGCAAGGATCGCAGGTCGGACTAGCTAAGTAACTGAACAGACTACTAGCTCTGGGGAAGTGGTAACTAGATTGACCGCAACCTGATCCTATCCGCAAACAACTATAGGCAGCCGTGGAACGTTACCTAAAAAATCCTAGACGTCTCGTCACAGCCTGAGAAACTGACTATTCCTGGAGGGAAAGTAAGTCCTCACTTGCCTCAGTGGAAGACCCCAAAGATATAGATTAGCCCCCCACAAATATTAACGGTGAGTTAAGGGGAAAGCACAAACGCAGAGATGAAATCAGATTTAGCAAATGAGGCCCGCTAATACTAGATAGCAGAAAATAGGAAGGAAACTGTGCGGTCAATAAAAAACCCTATTCAAAATATCCACGCAGAGATTGCTCGAGCCCCCGCACCAACTAACGGTGCGGGGGAAGCAACTCCGTACCCCAGAGCTTACCAGCAAAAAGAAATCACATGTTAGCAAGCTGGACTAGACTCATCATACACAGAAATCATATTGCAGGCAGATGAGCAAAAAATACTCAAACAGAACTTAGCTTATCCTGAAGAGGCAGAAAACGAGATAATCAGGAGTAATCAGAATAGCACTGAATACATTGACAGCCGGCAACAAGTGGGAGTGAAGCAGAGCTAAATAGGAGCCTCCCTGGTGAATAACGAGGCAGCTGATCCAGCAGACCCGCAGGATAATAAACCAAACCACCAGGGGGAGCCAAAAAACCAAAGTCACACAATACCATCTGTGACCACAAGAGGGAGCCTGAAAACGGAGTTCATAACATTCCATAGAGTGTGCAACCAAATATTAAGCTGAGGGCGACAATTTTATCCAGCCCATTATTGGGGTTTTGTGTGAAATTTTGTCCAGTTTGCCTCTGTGTTATTGTGTTGTCCCAATACACAGGAAATAAACAAGTGTTCAACATGTTTAACTGCAATAGTTTGCTGTGAGAAATAATTCATTTTTGAACAATTTCAAAGGTGCCAACACGTTAGTTCATTAACCCCTTCCTGACACTGCCACTGTACAACAGATGTAAGTGGCACATATAAGGAACAGGCTTGGGAGCTGAGCTCACTCCATACAATGCGTGTTTTATCTATATTATACAGGATATATTCAATATCTGCCATGGTTGGAGTTAGATGAATATGGCAATTTAACAACTTTGAAGCTGCAGTCAACTGAAACCAAAGAATTTAAAACACCCCTTCATAATTCAGCAACTGCGGCGTGCAGATGGGTCTTCATGGCTATAATGGGGGCATCTTTGTGCTCCAAAGAAACCCTGTGAGATGTCACTTAAGAGAGCAGTAAGGAGCCAATAGGTGGTCCCTAGTGTAGCACGAGGCAGTGTTCCACCAGAAGGAAAGGACTGACGAGCAGCATTTTTAAAAGTAACTCTCTGGTTTGGCTTTTATTTTAAGTCATGTGACAAGGCTCGTTAAGGGGTCGACATTGACTGTTAGGATTGCTACTTCCGATACGTGGCACTGGAGACAATCTCCAATACTAGTAATCTATAAATATAATTGTCTAAGGGGTACTTCCGTCTGTTTGTCTAACTTCTGGAATGGAAATCCCGGGTCGCTGGTAGATCGCGGATATTGGGGCGGGATTTAAACACTGCTTCACTTTTTACTATTGATGCTGCCTATGCAGCATCAATAGTAAAAACATATAATGTTAAAAAAATAATAATAAAATAACACATTATATTCTCACCTTCCAGCATCCGCTGCACTTTTTCCCGCTCCTCGCGACGCTCTGGTCCCAAGAATGCATTGCGGCAATGACTCAAGATCATGTAGCGGTCTCGCGAGACCGCTACATGACCACAAGTTATTGCCTCAAGGCATTACTGGGAACAGAGCGTCGCGAGGACCATCGCTAAAGGCCTGGGCTGGATCCGGGGGCCGCCGGAAGGTGAGTATATATACCGCGTGGGCTGTGCTATATACTACATACATATTCCAGAATACCCGATGCATTAGAATCGAGCCACCATCTAGTTTAGTAATAAGAACGTTTACAACGGTATTACCATATAATATAACGACATGCCCCTGGCTAGGTGGTTTGAATGTCAGCGGGTTATTGCAATATAAGCTGAAGCCAGCTTGCTGTAGGGGTTAACACAGATTTCAACAATGACTAGTCAAGCTCTGTGGTTTTGTTTATTTGCAATGATTGTTTAGCACCAGGAGCCTCCAGGTCTGACTATACCCAATCTTTTGGCAAGCAGACCATGGTCTGTAGCCATTGCAAATAAAGAGCCTGGGGTGGGTGGGGGAATCTACCACCAAGGACTAGAGCTGCAAGCAGTTTGTATTTTCTCCCCGCGTTTGTGTAGGTTTCCTAAAGGTTCTCTAATTTCCTACCGCACGCTAAAGACATACTGATAGGGAATTTATATTATGAGCCCCAATGGGGACAGTGATGATAATGTCTGTAAAGCACTGTGGAATTAATGGAGCTGTATAAACTATTGTTACAATAAATGCTACGCACTTGCAGGCCAGACTATAGCCTCCAATAACGGATGTGGGGTGAATTTTCTGTTTCACAAGCTCATCAGCATTCTTCAGCAACTCAGCGGCAATAATTACCTAGGTACAGAAAGATACTATGTTAAAGGCAAACAAACTTAAAAAGGCATACAAATGCATGCATAAGTGTATAACTAAGCCTACGAGGCTTTAGCAGGCTGCATTTAAAAAAAATAAATAAAAAAAATAAAAATAAAAAGTACTGTTGTGATGATAGCAGTAAGGTCAATTCTATAAACCAGGGGTGGGGATAATTTTATTTTATTTTTCTGCTAAGGGCCCCCCTTTGGATATTTATACCGTCATTCGGGGCCGTACAAATTACGCACCGACTCCGCCCACAAAGTATGTCCTGACGCTGGCACTGGAGTCAGAATGTGATCTTTCACTGCCCTCGCCTAAGCATTCAGTAGTGAATGTTGCATGCTCACAGAGAAAGGAAACTAATGGGCTGGTGGCCATCGAAAGCTGACTGCTCAAGTACTGCGGTCCACAGGAATCAGCCTGGGGGTCAGATAAAGTCATCGAGGGCCGTAAACGTCCAACGGGTCTGAGGTTCCCCACCCCTGCTGTAAATGAACGTTGTCTCGCACTGTCTCAAGCTGTGTTGCAGGGGTTTCCCAGAAAACTGCAACAAGACTTGTGACTTTTACATTTGGGAAGCTAAACACATTGGCAGTCTGGGAAAAAAATATTTGGTATAGCAGTTAATATATATATCCAAGCCAAATTAGGTTTTCCACTACTTCGATATTTATGACCCATCCAAAGGATAGATCATCAATATCAGATCAGTGGAAGACCGTGCCAGCAGGGTGCACAGAGTGCGGAGCAGGACAATCTGGCTCTGTACACTGAAGAACTACAGCTCAGCTCCTATTGAAGTAATAATAATTTTTATTTATACAGCGCCAACATATTCCGCAGCACTTTACAATTAAGCGGGGACATATACAGACAAATTCAATACAAGTTAAGACAATTTAAACAGTGACATTAGGACTGAGGTCCCTGCTCGAAAGCTTACAATCTACAAGGAAATGGGGGGACACAAGAGGTGAAAAGTGCTTGTTATTTCAGGTCTGGCAATTATAATAAATAGGGATTTTCATATAAAGCTGCATGATCCGGTCATCAGCCCGTGTGTTTAAGTGCAATAGTCAAGTATCAAGTGCAGTTATCATGTGCATGGAGGGTGTGGAGACATGAATAGTAGGGGGCAGATTCAGAGTAATATTTGGAAGGAGGGAACAGGGCAAAGTTAGTTTACTGAGTAGTTGATGCGGTAGGCTTGTTTGAAGAGATGGGTTTTTAAAGCGCGCTTGAATAGGTCGGGGCTAGGTATCAGTCTGATCGTCTGGGGAAGTGCATTCCAGAGAGCTGGCGCAGCACGAGAGAAGTCTTGGAGACAGGTGCGAGGTTCGGATTACGGCGGATGTTAGCTTTAGGTCATGTGTAGAACGGAGGGCACGTGTAGGGCGATAGAGATGAAAGAGGAGATAAGGCGGTGCAGAACTGTGGAGAGCTTTGTGGGTGAGAGAGATGAGTTTATACTGGACCCTGTAGCGAATGGGTAGCCAGTGTAATGACTGGCACAAGATGGAGGCATAGGTGAAGCAGTTGGACAGAAATAGGACCCTGGCTGCCGCATTCAAGATGGATTGGAGAGGAGAAAGTTTGGTAAGAGGGAGACCGATCAGAAGAGAGTTGCAGTAGTCCAGACGGGAATGAATAAGAGCGACAGTAAGAGTCTTAGGCTTCTTTCACACTTCAGTTTTTTGACGTCAGTCACTTCCGACATAATGACGGATCGACGGATCCGTCACAATAGTTGAAAAAACGGATGTAACGGGTCCGTTTTTTTGACGGATCTGTTACTCGGGGGTTGTATATACTTTTTGGAGCATGCGCAATTGAAAAAAATTGAAAAAACGAATTGGGGCGACGGATCCGCCGAAATGACGGTCGCGACGGATCCGTCGCCCATAGGTGGCCATTCTATGAAATGACGGACGCGACGGATCCGTCGCGATCCGCCATTTCAACGCAGACAAAAAACGTTGCTATGACCGTCAATGTCTAGATGACGTCCGCCAAATTGACGGATCCGTCGCATGACAGATGGAACGGACGACCATCCGTCACAATCCGTCGCTAATGCAAGTCTATGGGGAAAAAAACAGATCCGTTTTTTGAGGAAAATGGCGGATTTAGACTGACGCCAAACAACTGAAGTGTGAAAGAGGCCTTAGTTTCAAAGGTGAGAAAAGGTCGGATTCTGGAGATGTTTTTAAGATGCAGGTGACAAGAGCGAGTGAGGGATCGGATATAGGGAGTAAAGGAAAGATCGGTGTCGAATATGACCCCAAGACAGCGGGCATGCTGCTTGGGAGTTATGGTTGAAACCTCCAGGGTAATTTCGATGTTGGGAAGGAGTGAGGTTAGTAGAAGGGAGAAACACAAGAAGTTCCGTTTTGGAGAGATTTAGTTTCAGATAGAGGGAGGACATGATGTTAGAGAAAGCAGACAGACAATCCTTGGTATTATGAATTAGGGTAGGGGTGATGTTGGGGGAAGAAGTGTATAATTGGGTGTCATCAGCATAGAGATGATACTGGAACCCAAATCTGCTGATTGTTTGTCCAATAGGGGCCGTGTATAGAGAGAAGAGGAGGGGGCCTAGGACTGAGCCCTGTGGAACCCCGATAGCAATTGGATGAGGAGAGGAAGAGGAGCCGGCAAAAGATACAGTGAAAGAGTGGTCAGAGAGGTAGGAGGAGAACCAGGAGAGGGCTGTGTCCTTAAGGCCTATGGAGCGGAGCATAGTGAGAAGCAGCTGGTAATCCACAGTGTTAAATGCAGCAGAGAGATCCAGGAGAATCAGCAGAGAGCAATGACTTTTGGATTTAGCTGTTATTAGATCATTAGAGACTTTAGTGAGGGCAGTTTGAGTGGAGTGTAAAGAGCGGAAGTGAATTGAAGTGAATTAGAGCTGAGCTATAGTACACGGAGAAGCCACTCTACAGTCATGAAGCTCTGACTCCACACAATTAGAATTTGCCAACAGGTTGTCAGCCCCCAATGATCCGGTATTGATGACCTATTAGAACAAGTGATCAGTATTGAAGTAGTCAAATTATTGACAACCCATTTAAACATTCATTTAACAGCAATATTAAGTATATTAGAGTTTTGAGGATTTTTTCTTTTCTTAAAACACTTACTGTGCAGGATCACTAGCTTTACTGTACGAGCTGCTTTAGTTGTGGTGGTTTCAATATGTTATTTCCATAATATTTATTAGTCCTCCAGGGGAACCAGAACATGCAATCATTTTATCACTTACATAATACACTACATGACCTACTCATGTAGTGCAGGGTATAAAGCCTGTTAAAGGGAACCTGTCACCAGGTTAGGCCGATATAAGTTACGGCCACCCCCTTTCAGGGCTTGTCTACAGCATTCTATAATGCAGTATATTTACCACCAACCCGACATGTAAGAGAAGAAAAATAACTTATACTCACCAGCGGGGTGGTCCGGTCCAAGGGTTGTCGCTCTTCTTTGTCTGGCGCCTCCCATCTTATGATCGCCGTCCTCCTCCTTGGTTTGTGCGGATGACGCGTCCCTACATCTACACAGGCTCCGCTGCACCGTGCTCCTGCGCAAGCTTACTTATCTGCCCTGTTGAGGGCAGAGCAAAGTACAGCAGTGCACAGGCGCTTTGCCTCGCTGACCATTCCCAGCGCCTGCGCACTGCAGTACTTTGTTCTGCCCTCAGCGCAGGAGCGCGGTGCCGAGCAGGCTGTGAGGATAGTGCAGGGATGCATCATCCACATGAAGCAGAAGGTTAGCATCGCAAGGAGATGGGAGGTGCCAGACCAAGAAGAGTAACACCCCGTGGACCGGACCGCCTCGCAGGCGAGTATAAGAAAAGTTATTTTTCAGTTCTTTCAGGTCGGGTTGAGGGCTTATATACAGCATTACGGAATGCTGCATATCAACCAAGAAAGGCGGTGGTGACAAGTTCCCTTTATTATATTGACAGGTTTGGCCTAATTAATCTTATATTATCAAAAGCCTATAAAGCGTGAGGCATAACATTCACACAGAGCTACTAGTAATTAGTATGGTGAAACAACAGTAGCAGATGGAAACCAAGATGCCATCCAGAGGTCTAGATTGCAAAAAAATGTTCTGCTATTTCATATAGGAGAAGGCGAGACGCACTTTCCCCTTCAGACGATAGCAGATTTTGCTCTTCCCCATTAGCATAGCCACTTAATCTTAGAAAAGAAGAAGTGGTACTAAAATGGGGGTTATTACACAGGTATAATATAAGCCCCTGAGCTATAAGATGTGAAGTCACCCATGTTTCACCACTCTTGATACACCCCTATAGACACACAATGTCCGACTTATCAAAGCTTTTGCAAGCTTTGTGCAATTTGTCCAGAGTACGCCGATATCCCATATGTGAGGGGAAAACCACCGTTTGGGCGCATGGCAGAGCTCGGAAGGGAAGAAGTGGCGTTTTGCAATGCAGACTGATGGAATGGTTGCGTTTGCAGAGCCCCGATGTACCTAAACAGTAGAAACGCCCCACAAGTGACCCCATATAGGAAACTAGACCCCAAAGGAACTTATCTAGATGTGTTATGAGAACTTTGAACCCCCAAGTGTTTCACTAAAGATTATAATACATAGCCGTGAAAATTAAAAAAAAAAATCTTTTTTCCCACAAAAATGATTTTTTTAGCCTCCAAATTTTTATTTTCCCAAGGGTAACAGGAGAAATTGGACCGGAAAAGTTGCTGTCCAATTTGTCCTGAATACGCTGATACCCCATATGTGGGGGTAAACCACTGTTTGGTCGCACGTCGTGGCTCGGAAGGGAAGAAGTGGTGTTTTGTAATGCAGACTTTGATGAAATGGTCTGTGGGCCTCATGTTGCGTTTGCAGAGCCCCTGATGTGCCTAAACAGTGGAAACTCCCCAATTCTAACTCCAACCCTAACCCCAACACACCCCTAACCCCAACACACCCCTAACCATAACCCCAACACACCCCTAACCCAACCATAATACAAACCCTAACCGCAACCCTAACTTTAGCCCCAACAGTAACCCTAACGGGAAAACGGAAATAAGTACTTTTTTTTTTATTATTATTTTTCCCTAACTAAGGGGTTTGATTTACTATTTATAGTGGGTTTTTATGCTTGGCACCTGTCACACACTAAAAGACGCTTTTTATTGCAAAAAATAGTTTTTGCGTCACCACATTTTGAGAGCTATAATTTTTCCATATTTTGGCCCACAGTGTCATGTGAGGTCTTGTTTTTTTGCGGGACGAGTTGACGCTTTTATTGGTACCATTTTCGGGCACATGACATTTTTTGATCGCTTTTTATTCCGATTTTTGTTAGGCAGAATGAACAAAAAGTAGCAATGCATGAATTTATTTTTCGGGTTAGTACGATTACAGCGATATCTCATTTATCTCTTTTTTTATGTTTTGGCGCTTTTCTGCAATAAAAACTATTTTATAAAAAAAATAATTATTTTTGCATCGCTTTATTCTGAGTGCTATAACTTTTTTTTTTCACTGATGATGCTGTATAGTGGCTTTTTTTTTGTGGGACAAGATGACGTTTTCAGCGGTACCATGTTTATTTTTATCCGTCTTTTTGATCGTGTGTTAATCCACTTTTTGTTCAGCGGTATGATGATAAAGCATTGTTTTTTGCTTCTTTTTTTATGGTGTTCACTGAAGGGGTTAACTAGTGGGACAGTTTTATAGGTAGGGTCGTTATGGACGCGGTGATACTAAGCATGTGTACTTTTATTGTTTTTTTTATTTACATAAAGAAATGTATTTATTGGAACAATATTTTTGTTCTTTATTTAGGATTTGTTTTTTGTTACACATGTTAATATTTTTTTTTACTTTGTCCCAGGGTGGGACGTCATTATATATTATCAGATCGCTGATTTTACACTTTGCAAAGCACTGTGTCAGGTCAGCGACCTGACAGGCAGTGCGGCAGGCATGCCGGCGCCTGCTCTCACCAGGCGCTTGCAAGCCACCTCCCTGCAGGACCTGGAAGGACCCCCACGGCCATCTTGGATCCGGGGCCTGCAGGGAGGACGACTGAGGAGACGCTTGGAACAACGCGATCATATCGCATTGTTCCGAGAATCTCAGGGAAGCATGCAGGGAGCCCCCTCCCTGCGCGATGCTTCCCTATGCCACCGGAACGCTGCGATCATAATTGATCGCAGTGTTCCGGGGGTTAGTGTGCCGGGAGCGGTCTCTGACCGCTCCTGGTACATAGTGCCGGATGTCAGCTGTGATAATCAGCTGACACCCGGCCACGCTCCCCCCGTGAGCGCGGCTGATCGGTGATGACGTACTATCCCATCGGTGGTCATACGGGCCCAGGCCACCTCGACGGGATAGCACGTCTAATGTCAGAAAGGGGTTAAAGAAGAGGCTGACCTAGTAGTGGACAACACCTTTAAGAAAACAGTGTGCAGCTACAGAAAGATGATTTACTAAATATAATGTACTAACCAAAATGCTCAGAGGGATCCCTATTGCTAGACTAAAGAATCAAACTTTCTAGCAAGTGTCAGGTTCGAACTTCCAGTATTGTGGGACCACAGCATGCAGAACAGTATCCCAGAGCCCTCTATAGCCCCTTGCATCGTGGAAGAACTCGGAACTAAACTAGCATTAGCGCGTCATTTTTTAAACAGTAGATGACATAAAATCATCAGATCACTTACTAGTCTGTAACCACTTAGAAAAATGTGTATTGTTAATTTTAGTTCAAAGAGCAAAATCTTGCACTTTCACAGTGAGCGGGGCTGCAGAGGGTTGAAAGATCCAAATTCCGCTTGCCGGAATACAACAACCCGGAAATTCAGCCCCAACTTTTGCTATAAACTCAGATCCTATAATCTAGCATTAGGGGCATTTGTTTAGTTATAATTAGCAATATCAGTCTGAGCCAAGAAATGAGCAACCACCCATTAATGGTGGGAATTCTTTAATTCGGTTGTCTCTTCCATCTGAGAATAACAAAATATAGCAGGAAACAGTGTGACAGAGGTTGAGCCTTTCAATCACTGAACTAAGCACCGATGATCGTTCACAACTCTGAAGCAACCCCATCCTATTTAAATACATAAAAATACAGAAAGAGTAAAACTTACAACTGAGGTTGTCCCATCTCCAACTTCATTGTCTTGTAGATCAGCAAGTTCACAGAGGACTTTAGCAGCAGGATGTTCTACTTCCAGAAGCTTTAATATCGTTGCACCATCATTTGTTATGGTGACATCCTGGAATGAAGAAACTTCTATCAGAGTGGATTAACCTCTAATGACAAAATAATTAATTTCTGGTTTACAAAAATAAAGTGCAACATTAGTTTAGCTGCAGTTTGTTGCTGTGTTTCTTTTAAGATTGTGAAATATAAATTTTCAAAAACAATTTCAGCAAAATCACGTGGGACAAGTGTCTGTTCTGTTCCGTTTAGAAGACTACCTGTAAGGTCTCCTTCACATGTCCATGTTTTTCCCACGGATATCACATATACCCTGTAGTGAAATATGTATAGGTATGGATGCATGACCAGCAGCAAAATAACATCTGTCCTTAGACTGCAGCTCTTCACAAAGGTCATGACTTATGTTATCCAGAGAAAAAGACAGTCTCCTAGCCTCACCCCAGGTAAAGGGAGGTGACCTGAACACACAGAATTGGAAACACTTCACATCTCCTAGTGCCTCTGATGAGAAAACACCAAATTGCAGCCTGACACACTATATTTACTTTGAGAAAGATTGAACCCTAAAAAAAAATAATGTTTTAATTGGTAAAATAGCCAGGATCCAGGCACAAACCAAAGATTAGAATATTAACCTGAGAGGCTGGTCTAGAAATCTGACCCCCGGGTTAACTCTATAAGTTAGGCCTTTACACATAGAAACACGTTCACAGTGAGGGCAGCCAAGCTGATGTGATCCATTCCTTATCTCCCCCTCCCTCAGAGGTAGAATACCAGACTGCAAGGTTCGATATTTCTGTAAGTTTTCTCCCTTTTATTTTATAACCGTTTTGCATATTTGTTATGTCACTTTTTGTTTCCATATTATTATATCTTATTTTAAAGCACTGTACCTTTCTATTAAAGCTTAAAAATTTAATAAGTTTGAACCTTGTATGCTCTAAGAATCCATATCCTTTGAGTGTGTGTGACCCTGCTGATTGGCAGACATTAGTAGTATTTCCGGGACTCATCAGCCGTGTGTTCGGTGAGTGGTGGCGTGTATGAGTGGGGTGTGTGGACTGTGTCAGGGTGTGAATTATACTCCCACTGCAGCATATGACAGAGGTTGAATGATGGACTGAGGGAAAGGATATAGATTAACCCTTGCAGGCACAGCCCCAAGTCCCATGCTGAGAAGCTGGTACGTGACATACCCATTATAACCTATGGTGCTATGCACATTTGTGTTTTTACACAGAACAAGTATTGGTGCAGAACACGCGCAGGCATGTGTTTTTCTCCCAGCAACACAGATGATAATGGCCAATACAAGCCTATGGCTCAGTGAAAAACACACATCCGTGTACTGTCTGTGTAGAACATTGCAAACTATAGGAGAAGCTTTGGAATTTCTTTTTTTTTTATCCGTACTGCAAAAACACAGATAACTCGGGACACACTGATGGAAAAAACTGATGACCCTGATACAGGTTCTCCACATATGTGGTTTATACGGATGTATAAAGAAGGCCTTGCGTAAAGGATAACAGGATTTTTGGTTGCTTACCGTAAAATCTGTTTCTCGGAGCCTTCATTGGGGGACACAGGAACCATGGGTGTATGCTGCTGCCACTAGGAGGCTGACACTATGCAAATAAAAAAGTTAGCTCCTCCTCTGCAGTGTACACCCTACCGACAGGAAGTAGGATATTCAGTTAGTGAGAAAGCAGTAGGAGAAACAACGTGTAAATGAGAAAGAATAATAATAATCTTCAATTATACAGCGCCAAAGACTGTAAAGCGCTGCTTAAGTTTGAACAGTTTCAAACCCTCAAAGAGCGTTCAAAGAACACAAACTTTAACAGTATAACACAATAAACAGAGCTGTTCAACAAGGGAGGGTGCTGTGTCCCCCAATGAAGGCTCCGAGAAACAGATTTTACGGTAAGCAACCAAAAATCCTGTTTTCTCTATCGCCTCTCATTGGGGGACACAGGAACCATGGGACGTCCCAAAGCAGTCCCTGGGGTGGGAACAGCAGAAAACTCCATTCAGGTCAGAGGACACATCACTGCCGCCTGCAGGATCCTCCCGCCTAGGCTGGCAACTGCCGAAGCGCAGGTATATAACATTTGGCAAACGAGTGAACGGAACACCAGGTTGCCGCCTAGCAAGTTGTAGGGCGGATGCCCCATGGTGTACCGCCCAGGAGGCGCCCACTGCTCGAGGCAGAGTGAGTCTTAATACCAGGAGGGGTCACTCTGTTCTTGACCCAGTAAACCTCCAGAGAGGTAGGTCTGATCCAGAGAACAATTATAACCTTGTAGGCCGACCGGCCTCTTGGCGTGCCGTCTGGAATGACAAATAGACGGTCCGTCTTCCTAAAGAAGGCGATCCTAGATAAATAGATCCTCACCGCCCTGACCAGGCATAGCCTGCTCAGCGAACGACCCCAGAGAATCGGTCGGAGCAGGACAAAGGTGGGACGGACGATCTTACTAAAGTAGAAGGAGCGATGAAGGCCGTAAAACTACCCTATCCTGGTGAAGAATCCAAGAAGTGGGGCGACAGGAGAGAGCCACCAACTCCGAGGATAATGGAGGAAAAGGCCACCAGAAAACGCTACCCTTCAGGACAGAAAACAGACAGTGAGACCTCATGGGGGGGGCTCAAGGGGGGAACCCCACTGAGCCTCCAGAACAAGATTGAGGTCCCAGGGATCCACGAGAGTCTGGTACGGGGGAGCCGCATGTGCCACTTCTTGAAGAAAAGATCTGATCTGAGAACTGAACGGATATAAATCTCTGTACCGTGGTAGCCAGTAGCTAAGGACTACTGAAAGGGACTTCAGAAAAGGAATGGCAAGGGATGCTATCTGACCCTTTAGAGAACTAAGGGCAAGGCCAGCATCAAGTCCCGCCTAGAGAAAACGGCCAAAATGGAAGGTTTCAGGGGCAAAGCTGTTAAATCGAGCCACCAAGAACTCTGTGGCAGATCGGTCCTTAGTACAGACGATCTGGCCTGTCTGGGGCCTGCAGTGGGAGTCCACGAGGATATGAACGATCTCAGCAACCAGAACCTTCTGGGCCAATCTGGTGCGGTCAGAATGATCGGAACCCCCTCCGCATTGAGCTTCAACAGCCTGGGAAGGAAGGGAAGGGAGGAACAAATAGGGAAGTACAAAATGCGACCCAGGAATGGTCAAAGTATCGGTATCCGCAACAAGAGGATCACCGACCTGGAGACAAAAAGTGGAACCTTGCTAAGCAGTCGGGACGCCAGGAGATCCGCGTCCGGAGTTTTCCATCAAGGCAAAATTGAAGGAAGGCCCCCTGAAGAAGGGACCATTCTCCTGCCGTAAGGCCCTCGTGGCAGAGAAAACACCTAGTTGACCACGACGGGGATATGCACTGCGGATAGTGCCGAAAAGGTCGCCTCTGCCCAGGAGGATGATCTTGGATACCTCCGCCATTGCCAAGAGACTCTGATTCCCTTCCTGGTAATAGACATATGCCACAATCAAGGCATTGGACGTCTGGATTCTGACTGGCAGACCTCTGAGAAGCCTTTCACAGTGACTCAGAGATAGAGGAATGGCCCCTATCTCAAGGGTGTCGATCGGCAAAGAGAACTCTTGCTCCAACCAATGCCCCCATCACTGACAGATGGCGAGAAACCACATCTCAGCCAGGAAGGCGGGTGACCGTCGTCACCACCTGCCTTGGAAGGACCGGACCTGGGGAATGAGAGGGAATGTTCCGACCAATGTCCCCATCACTGTGACAGCCACCAGTTGAGAGGCTATTGGAATCGGATGGAAACCCGGATCAGGGATCCAGAGACCGTACAGACGTGTCCCACTGAAAAAGGATGGCCTGCTGAAGTGGTCTCAAGTGGAACAGCGTAAAAGAGAACGCTCCCGATGCTGTCACCATGCGTCACAGTACCGTCATTGCTGAACAGAAGGAAGGCAGCTGAAGGCCTTGCAGAGGGCGTATGTAGAATTGCCCGCTTCTCCTCGAGAAGAAAAACCCCCGACTGACGGTGTCGAACAACATGCCTAAGAGGACGAAACGCTGACTCGGAATAAGAAAAGACTTTGTTCTGATGGCCAGCCACCAGAAACGGGACAGGGAGTCGAGGACAATGGTCAGACTCACCTGGGCCTGAGAGCGAGGCAGAGGCATGATGAGGAAGCACTAGGCCCCTGATCCTCAATATGGCCATAAATGTGGCCATGATCTCTATGAAGACACCAGGAGCGGTCGCAAGACCGAGCGGCAGGACGACAAACCGGAAATGACCCTTCTGCGTCGCGAAACGCAGGAAAACTCAGGTGTGCTGGGAAAATCAGGGCATGGAGCAAGGCATCTTGGATATCCATGGAGCACAGGAATTCCTGTGGATCCATGGGAGCCAGAACCTTACAGAGGAACTCCATCCAGAAATGCCGCATGCGGAACCTTCTGTTCACTAACTTCAGAGCCAGGGTGGGTCGAGCTGCGCCGCTCTTCTTCGGCACTACAAGCAGGATTGAATAGAAACCTGTGAAGCGTTCCTGCTGTGGGATGGAAACGATAACCTCCGAACAAAGAAGGAAGGTAATGGACGCAAAGAAAACCTGGGATCAAAGGAGGATTTTTAGAGGGCGAGATTCGAAGAAGCGATTCCGGGCCGCGAAGCGAACCCTACCTTGTATCCAGAGGACACCACCTCCCTGATCTAAGCGTCCTCCACCGAGGCCAGCCAAACATTTCTGAACAAAACAGGAGACGCCGGCCCAAACTGAAGGGAACGCTGGGCCCCTAGCCAGAGTTCTGCCGAGGAAGATCTGCCAGATCTAGGCCT
Organism: Ranitomeya variabilis; assembly: GCF_051348905.1. Lineage (NCBI taxonomy): Eukaryota > Metazoa > Chordata > Amphibia > Anura > Dendrobatidae > Ranitomeya > Ranitomeya variabilis. The sequence goes on from NC_135233.1 coordinate 162,235,137, forward strand.
GGTGGACAAACTATGGGAGTTGCGGGGACGCCGGGAAGGGGTAGGCTTAAAGGAAGCCTTTTGTCTAGCCAGACGAGATCGCGGTCTGTGTTAGCTAGAGGAATCTTCCGACACTGCAAAACAGCGAAAGGACAAGGGAGCTCGTGCCTCCCGTGGCGTCCTTAATAATTTGTTCCAGCATGTAGCCAAAGAGACGGGCCCCCTGGAAGGGGAGTCTGGTAAGGGACTTCTTGAAGACAAGTCCGCCTGCCGGGAGTAGAGCCGAATATTCCGTCGGATGGCCCCCATATTGCTGGACGCGTGAGTTGCACAAGCCGCACATCTGGGGAGACAGATACCAAATATTTCCCTGCACAGGAAATCTGGTCCGTCAGGTCGGCTAGCTCTCCCAGAGGAGCTCCAGCCGGGGTGCTCTTACAAGGCTGATTGATCCATCTAGCTATAGTCCTTGAGACCAAGGTAGAGGTGATGGCCGACAAAGTAGAAGCAGCCGTTTCAAAGGCTGATTTATCCAGCGATTCTAGAATTGTATCCTTGGAACCCATGAGGGAAGTGGAGGGGCCAAGTTGGTAGCCAGTCTGGGGACTGACAAGTCCACAATTGACCGCATCCTGCCGTCTGTTAGCGATGAGCTCAGACGAGAAGGAATATAGGATGCAGAGATGCTTCCCTGTCTGAAGCATCTGGTATGGTTCGCCTTTCCCCTGACAAGTACCACCACAAATTCAGTGAGTGGGGCAAAGACCTTGGAAGGTGGTTTTGACCGTCTAAACGAAACCGCCTATCCTGCGGGTTCCGTAGAGGTATCCATGATGCTTAAGGTCTGGTTTATTGCAACAATAAGGTTATACCTGTTGAGAACCAAGTCTGAAACATCCTTTGCAAACATGACAGAGGACGCCCGTCTCTCTCTCTCTTGAGAGAGAGGAGGATCAGGAAGAGGGATCTCACCGTTCCAGACCGGAGGGCGAGAAGGAAGGTGTCAGACGTCCATGGAGCTGATGGTGGACGTCCTCGTCTCCTCCAACCGACAGGCTCTGGTGGGCGAGTGGGTGGGTGACGGAACTGGGACCGAACTTCTAAGCACGCTTGTGCGCTAGGATCATGGTCCTGCTGTCGGATCTGTGAGGATACGGGGTGGCAGTACATGCCGTACTCATAGTCCCTAATGTGGGAATACAGGTGTGAATATTCACCCTGTATCCCTCCGAAAAAGGAACCTAGAATTTCGCTCCTGTCTGGATCTCTTGTGCCAGAGTTGAAAAGGCCAGACGGAGAATCCTGTGACCCACTGGCAACTGCGGTCAAGCACAGACCCCAGGGTCGTGACATCCTGGTGTCTCGGTCTCGCCCGGCGAGGGGACTCCTGGACGGACAGTGGAGTTGCTGCAGCAGGAGAACGGGAACGCTGTCTTTTTAGGATTAGGCCTGGGAGCAGACCCACTAAATGATTAGGGGAAACAGGAGAGGGGAGTAATGGACTGCATGGCAGAGCTACTCACAGCAATAGTAGGGTCCTGTAGACTGCTCCCGGCTGTAGCTGCGGCCAGATCACGGCACAGGTCCAGGGCACCAGCAGGGAGACGGAGGATGCAGGGGACCCAGTCACCGGGTCCGGAAGAGAACGCTCCTCAGCAAGACAGCGGCGATCCCAGGCCGAATGGGGCGGCTAGAAGTGGGCGGAGCTAGCCGCTCTGTACCAGGGGAGCACCAAGATGGCGCCGGTGGGCGGCTCTGACAGTCGGGCGGGAGAAAAGCCTGCCCGACAGAGGAGGAAGTGGGCGGAGTCAGCCCCGGAAGAGTAGGCCTGAGTAGAAGCCGGGGGCTAAATTAGGAACCGCCGACCGCCGGAGAGTGCAGGGAAGTGCCGCGGCACCGGCACCGGACAGCGGAAGATCGGCGCGGCAGCTGCCAGACCGTCGCAAGAGCGCGGCCTAAGGTTAGTTGCCGGAAGTAGGCCCCGGGGAAGCCGGGGCCTAAATTAGGAACCGGCGACCGCCGGAGAGTGCCGCGGCGCCGGCGCGGCAGCCTGCAAGGGAGCGCGGCCGCAGGCTAGCACATCGCCAGGAATGGGCCCCGGAAGGAGCCGGGTCCTAAATTAGGCCAAAAACGGCGACCGCCAGAAGGGGCCGCGGCGGTTAAAAGAGCACGGCTGTCAGAAAATCAGCCGCTTCGGACAATGTCCTTGCTGCCCACTCCTAAAGGGGATACTCACCTAAAACATCCCACGTCGTCCATTACTAACCTCAAACCTTGTGAAGGTATCAGACGTCCATGTGAGCTGCTGATGGACGTCCTCGTCTCCTCCGACCGACAGGCTCTGGTGGGCGAGTGGGTGGGGGACGGAGCCAGGACCGGACTTCTGAGCACGCTTGTGTGCTAGGATCTTGGTCCTGGACAGGGATCTATGAGGATACGGGGTGGCAGTACACGCCGTACTCATAGTCCGCTATGTGGGACTACAGGTGTGACTGTTCACCCTGTATCCCTTCGGAAAAACCTAAAAAGAAACGACGCACATTGAGATAAGGGTCTAATGAAAGACCCGTGTCCACCTCCTACTGACACTAAGCTAAACTGAATATCCTACTTCCTGTCGGTAGGGTGTACACTGCAGAGGAGGAGCTAACTTTTTTATTTGCATAGTGTCAGCCTCCTAGTGGCAGCAGCATACACCCATGGTTCCTGTGTCCCCCAATGAGAGGCGATAGAGAAAATGTTCTGCTATTCCATATAGGAGAAGGCGAGAGACACTTTCCCCTTCAGACGATAGCAGAGGTTGCTGTTCCCCATTAGCATAGCCACTTTTTCTGACAACAAAAGAAGTGGTACTAAAATGGGGGTTATTACACAGGTATAATCCAAGCATCTGACCAATTTAAAGGGATTGATTAGGTAAAAACTCTGCAATCTAGTGCAGAATCTGCCTTAAATAAGCATGCCACTCATTTTTTCATATATTTTTTTTCTCTGAGCCTACCAGAAATAGCCAAGTACAGGGTTCGACCATTGCTCAATTCACACAAGTGTCAGCAGAGCCCAGTTCTCAGGATCGGTGAAGGGTAGGAAGTTATCCACCGTCCTGTGGATGGGAGAATCTCCAATCTTGGCACCTCTTTAATCATTTAAGGAGAGAGCAGTTTTTCCGATTGTGCTCTCGCTTTTTTATTTCCTTTTTCCAAGGATCATAACTTTTTCACATTCCAACCACATAGCTATTAATTGTAGTTCTAAATTACACCATTCATATAATGTACTGGAAAAATTTCCACATGTGGTTTAAGTGGAAAAAAAACACAAACCGATGCAATCCTTCATTTGTTGGTGTGGGATTCATTGTGCAGTAAAAATGACCTGGAAATAGGATTCTCCTGGTCAGGACGATAAGATCAATATCAAAATTGCGTAATTTTTATTTAAGTGGTGAAAAAAAAAATTCTGATGGTTTTAATGCTACTATTTTGGGGTGAATTCAATATTTTGATAGCTTATCATTGAAGTTTTGGAGGAGCTGTAACAACAAAAAGCAATTCTGGATTTTGTTTTTCTCTTTACGTTTACTAATAAAGTTATATTTTGATTTATCATAGTTTTATGGACAAAGTCATACCACATCTGTATTTTTCATATTTTGTTAAACTAAGTTAAAGGGGGAATTAGAATTTTTTTATATATTTTAAGGAAAAAAAAAAAAGGTTTCTACCTCTTACTTTACTTGTTAATCCCGAGTAGACTTGAACCTGAGATCATCCAATCGCTTGTACTATACCACAGCACTGCTGTACTTAACAGATCATAATCTCTTATGAACACCAGCCAGAATTTGGCGTTCACAGGAATAATGCCATGACAGGCAAGGGGATCTTCAGAAAATCCCCAGCCGTCATGGCATACCATTGGCACCCCGCAAATGTATCACGGGGGTGCCAATGAGCAGTTAGAACAGTACGCCATGGTGGAAGCGCACCGTTAATACCACTGGCAGGGAATGGCAGCTGCATTTAACAGGCTACCAGCTGCAGGTGGACCTCTGCTCCACTCATGATTGTTAGAGGTAGATGACAGCTGACTAACAGCCATTATTTGCCAGGAAACGGGGCAGACAGCTCCTGAGCTTTCTCCATTAGTGATGAGCGAGTGCGTCGTTACTCCAGTTTTCAGAGCATGCTCGGGTGTTCTCCGAGTATTTTGGCCATGCTCGTAGATTATGTTTGTGTCCTCGCAGCTGCATGATTTGCGGCTGCTAGACAGCCTGAATATATGTGGAGATTCCCTAACATACAGGCAATCACTGCATGTGTTCAGATTGTCTAACAGCCGCAAATAATGCAGCTGTGGGGACACAAACAATCTACAAGCACGCCCAAGAAAGATACTCGGAGAACACACCAGGGTATGCTCGGAAATCTCGAGTAACGAGCACACTCACTCGTCACTACTCTCCAATCACCCTCTGCCGCTACGTTCTGTACATGCATGGGACTGGTCATTAAGGGGTTACAGCTTAGCTGACTATTCCACAAGGCTCTCTGCGGTGCGGCTGAGTGTGCTTTGCTATACTGTGTAGCTGTAGAGTGCCTGGTATAGAGCGAACACTTCTCTTAATTAAATCTATAGACATGTGACAGACAAAAGACAACCCGTAGATCAGGATCAGAAATTTTACAAAACTTAGGCTGGTTTCACACTTGCGTTTTGATCTGCAGAGTTTTAGCGCTAAAAAAACGCATGCGTTTTTTTTTCTATACTTAACATTAAAAAACGCATGCGTTTTTTAGCGTGCGTTTTGACGCGGTTTCAGCAACGCATGCGTTTGACGCGTGCGTTCATTTGCAGAAATGCAACATGTAATTTCTAGCTGCGTTTTTTTGCCGCAAAAAAACGCATGCGTTTATTCGCTGCAAAAAAATGCATTGCTGTCTATGTAAACGCATGCGTTTTTTTTTTTAGAAAAACACAAGAAAAAACAAGAAAACCCTAACCCTAAACACAAGAAAAAACAAGAAAACCCTAACCACAAGAAAAAACAAGAAAACCCTAACCCTAGGGTTACTAGGGATCCTAACCCTAAGGTTAGGATCCCCAGTAACCCTAGGGATCCTAACCCTTAGGGTTACGATTCTAACCCTTAGCGTTAGGGTCCCTAGGGTTAGGATCCCTAGGGTTACTAGGGATCCTAACCCTAACCCTAGCTATTTCTGTATTTAGTGGGTTTTCTAGTTGATTTTGATGATTGGCAGCTGTCACACACTTCTCAGCATGCGTTTAAAAAACGCAAACGCAGGAAAAAACTGATGTAAATGCCGCGTTTTTTTTCTGCATGCAAAAACGCATGCGTCTAAAAAACGCGGCGTTTGCCGCGTTTACATGCTTTTTTCACCACATGCGTTTTTTTTTGTTTTTTTTAAAAACGCTGCAGATCAAAAAGCAAGTGTGAAACCAGCCTTAGAAGAAATCTGTCAGTAGGCCTTCATCCCACAAACTATTTATATGCTCATAAAACTCTTTCAAAGGCAAGTCCAACAATAACTCTACATAGCCAGTCCGTTCCTCCGTCACTGAGAAATCAGGGTTTAAATTGATATGCAAATGAGCTATAGATCTGAAGCCTCTGTCACTAGAGCTCTATTCCCCACCTGCTTGACTGCTAGCCTCCAAGCTACGCGGCTTCAGGTAAAGGAGACGGCGCTGGGTGCAGAATAGAGCTGGAGTGACTGAGGCTTGAGATCTACCACAGTCCTTCAGCCTAATTTGCATATCAAATCAATCACAGCTTTCTCAGAGATGGAGAAAGGGACTGGACATGGAAAGGTATTGCTGGTCTTGTCTTTGAAAAGCTACATGCAGATATAGTTTGAGGAGTGAAATCTTGAAGTCATCAGGTTTTTACTACTCAGTCATCATCATAGGCAGAAATCCCAATTCCAGCAATGTGTCATTTGCCTAGGCTACTTGGTGCAGTTTTGATTGCATCCCTGTTTTATCTGCTGCAGTTCCTTAAATACTTCTCACTGTGTAACCCTGCCCACACCAAAGATTAGCAGCTTTCTGTGTACACTGTGCATAGGCAGAAAACTGCCAATCAGTGGGGGGAGCAGGGTAATACAGAGCTCACGAATATGGTCGACTACATGGCAGCAGGTTTACTAGTCCTCTAGTAAAATCCCCTACTGATAAAACTGATTTAATCAAAACTAACAAGCAGCGCAGTAAGTGCCATCCCTAGAATCAGAGCCTCTCTACATCATGCTGCTCACCGATTAGGTGGCAAAAACCTGGTGAGATTCCCTGTACGTCTATGTAATACGGTGTACTAAAGGTAAGCCTATACATAGGGTAATGTGGTTTGTAATCAAGTTGTGTACTTACTCCAATATCATCCACTAACATCTTATCCAGGCCAGCAGGACCAAGTGAGCTTTTCAGAATATTTGCAATGGATGCTGCTGCCATCACTGAAAGAAAGAATTACAGATGTAAACATGCCTCAACATGTTGCGTACCCATGCTGTTGGCAGGCACGTCAAAACGCCACATGCGGACGCATCCGCATACAACACATGTCCCTGCGTACTCAATGTTAAAGATAAGTACGCAGGATGCATGCGGAAGTAGGCGGAGCTTAAGGGAGGAAGTACGCAGCCATGCGCAGACCAGCCCAAAAAAAAAAGTGTGAACCCGGCCTTAAAGGGAACCCGTCACCAGTTTTTTTTCAAAACTAACCTATGGCCACCACCTTTCAGCCCTATGTGACAGCATTCTATAATGTTGCCCAAATACCCTGCAGGCAAAATAATAAAAAAGACCTCTTATTATGCATATAGGAATATAAAGTAGTGGCACTCACCAGTCCTTTAAATTCCAATGTCTTTACTTAGAAAAACAGGTTTAAAACTGGCAGGTCATTCCAGGGCCAAGTAGAAGCACAGGAAAGTACAAAACGATCGTCGTCCAGCACATGTGCTCCTTCACTCTCTGCAGCCAGTCTTAAGGTACCGTCACACTAAGCAACGTCGCCAGCGATCTGTGACGTTGCAGCGTCCTAGGGAGCGAGATCGCTGTATTTGACACGCAGCAGCGATCAGAATCCCGCTGTGAAATTGCTGGTCGCTGCTAGAAGGTCTGCACATTATTTGGTCGCTAGGTCGCCGTGTATCGCCGTGTTTGACGGCAAAAGCAACCATACCAGCGATATTTTACACTGGTAACCAGGGTAAACATCGGGTTACTAAGCGCAGGGCCGCGCTTAGTAACCCGATGTTTACCCTGGTTACCAGCGTAAAATGTAAAAAAAAACAAACACTACATACTCACATGCTTCCCCTGGCGTCCGCTTCCCACACTGACTGAGCGCCGCAAATTGAAAGTGAAAGCACAGCACAGCGGTGACGTCACCGCTGTGCCCTGCTACTGCCGGCGCTCAGTCATTACAGGAAGCGGACGCCGGGGGACGCATGTAAGTATGTACTTACATTTTACGCTGGTAACCAGGGTAAACATCGGGTTGCTAAGCGCGGCCCTGCGCTTAGCAACCCGATGTTTACCCTGGTTACCCGGGGTCCTCGGCATCGTTGGTCGCTGGAGAGCGGTCTGTGTGACAGCTCTCCAGCGACCACACAGCGACGCTGCAGCGATCGGCATTGCTGTCGCTATCGCTGCAGCGTCGCTTAGTGTGACGGTACCCTTAAACATGTTTTTCTGAATACAGATATTGGATTTTAAAGGACCTGACTGGGTGAGTGCTACTAGTTTTTCTTCCTGAACAGAAGAAAAAATGGAGTAAAAATGTCCAGGGAATAATAAAAGGTATAAATTTATTCAAAGTACAAATAACATAACAAACCATGTAGTGCATAATAAATCAGTTTACACAAGGTTTTTAAGAGAAAAGAGATCAGGTAGAGAACGGCAAGACGTCAATATTGCATGAAAAATAGGGTATTTACCTCCTCATAGAAGGAAAATGCATAGTGCATGTGTACACCTATGGGTTATAGTGGTGACATGGGGGAAGGAAAGTGTGGCAGGACTCCATATAATATCAGTACTTGGAGTCAAAAGGACTCCCGGGAGCCCACCCCAAATATCACTAGAAACTCTTACCCATCATGAGATGCAAAAGGGACACGCCAGTAGCACCAGCACGCGTTTCGCGTCGGCTTAGTCAGGGGGCCGTGCTGGAATGACCTGCCAGTCTTAAACATGTTTTTCTGAATAAGGACATTGGATTGTAAAGGACCGGTGAGTGCCACTACTTTTCCTTCCTATATACAAGTTTGCATCTTATTTTGTGAGCACCCAGTACCTGCAGGCTTGACTGCTCAGTCCAAAGTTTGGTTTAAGGACAAGTTCACACACAATGGTTGAATGGTGCCGGCTTTCTCTTTGTTTTAGTTTCCGCAATTTTTGAGACCTTTTATTATACTCACCAGTCAAATTGACCTCGCTGCACTTGGTCCGGTGGCAACCCGTTTCTTGCAAAGACATCCTCCTTCTCTGCTTTGTGTGAATGACATCCTACATCACCCAGCACACGTCTCCCTGTCCTACTGAGGGCAGAGCAAAGCACTGCAGTACTCATGAGCCAGGAACAGTCAGAAGAGCGCTGGCGCATGTGCACTGCAGTACTTTGCCTGCCCCAGCAGAGAGAAATGCACCTGCGCAGAAGTGTGTGGGAACACTGTGGATGACGTAGAATGCATCATCCACACGAAGCATAGGAGGACGGCATCGCAAGAAGAGAGGCAGTACAGGACCAAGACCAGTGACGCCCATCTGACCGGACCACCCTGTAGATGACTATAATAAAAGGTCTTTTTTGTCTTGCAGAGTGATTTGGAGTCACATGTGCAGCATTATAAATTGCTGTCTCGTGGGGTGAAAGATGGTGGCTGTAGGTTACATCGTAAAAAAAAATAAAAAAAAATTGGTGACCGGTTCCCTTTAAGACATGACACTTGCTCTGTCCCCAGCACTGTGTAGTAACCAGTAGATCCAGTCTGATTCACTGGATGTAAACCTAGAAAATTGTGGCACTTTAAAGGGAATCTGTCATTGATTCATGCTGCCCAAGCTGTGATGAGTAGGAGTCAGAGCCGGGCTGCTCAATGGCAACCAGGTATATTTTTCTCTGAAACACTGCAAAATTTCACAAAACACACACTTTAAAGGGAACCTGTCACCCCCAAAATGGAAGTTGAGCTAAGACCACTGGCATCAGGGGCTTATCTACAGTATTCTGTAATGCTGTAGATATGACCCCGATGTTACCTGAAAGATGAGAAAAAGAGGTTAGATTATACTCACCCAGGGGCGGACCCGCTGCAGTCCGGGTCCGATGGGAGTCTCCCATCTCCTTACGATGACGTCCTCTTCATGCTGCGGATCCAGCGCACTTTGTCTGACCAGTTGAGGGCAGAGCAAAGTACTGCAGTGCGCAGGCGCTGGGAAAGGTCAGAGAGGCCCGGCACCTGCGCACTACAGCACTTTGCTCTGCCCTCAACAGGACAAACAAAGTACGCCTGCGCGTGAAGACAAGAGGACGTCATCGTAAGAAGATGGGAGATGCCGGACCGCTCCTGGGTGAGTATAATATAACTTGTTTTTTTTTCTCATTTTTCAGGTTACATCGGGGGCCTACCTACAGCTTTACAGAATGGTGCAGATAAGCCCCTGATGTCGGTGGCCGCAGCTCATTCTCGAATTTTGGGGTGTCAGATTCCCTGTAAAGCACACACCAGCAGAGCGTTTCCTAGACGCTCACACCTGGCTGCAGACCCGCCACTGCTCCTAAATCACACAAACGGCCGTTGTATCTGTGACCCTGCATCCCCCGCTAGCTCACAGCCGCTGTATGTGCACACGTTAGGTATCTGCTGCAAATTACAAGATGACAGAATGAAATATAAATGGGTACACAAGTTACCATATCACAGAGAAAACCAGGTGAGACATTTTCTCGGTGTTTTTTTTCACCCACAGAAGGCCTCCTTCTTATGATTGGCTAGTGTCACCCCCTAGAATCCCTGCTGACGCCCCTCAGGTTATATGGAGATGCGCATGTAGTGTACAAGGCAATATGTCAGAGATAAGAAATACAGACATTTTATTCAGATCTTCAGCATCGCCATCATTCCAAGAAACCATGGGGAGAGGTCTTTATAGTGAATCTGCCACTAGGTTTTTGCCTCCCCAGCTGAGAGCAGCACACTGTAGGGGCAGAGACCCTGATCCCAACTAGGTTTCCTCTGCTGCAGATCCAGCGGGTCTCACATGCTGAGCTCTGTATAACTTCACTCACACCAATGATTGGCAGTTTGCTGCCTATGCAGAGCGTACACAGAAAGCTGCCAATCAGTGGTGGGGTGTAGTTATTTATTAGTTAGACCACACGGCTGCAGGTTTACTGTAGTGACCATCTCCTGCTGACGTCACCATATCAAAACTACAGCAGGCAGCGGCGCCGCTGGAATCAGGGTCTCCGTCTCGTCATTCTCCTGCTCCCCGCCGGTGTCGGGCTCCCTGTGCTCAGTCCCGCAGGCTCACACATCCATAAGGCCGGCGGAGAATACTACTGACGGGCCGGAGACCGCACACCGCTGGGGAGAGAGGCTCAGTGCGGCCTCCCTCCATTGTGCAGCACGGCGGCTCCGGCCGCTTACACACATATCTACCATTCTGGCTCCTGACGGCTTCTCCGGTGCTGCGCTCCCCGAACACGGCTAACGGGCCCTCCATCTTCCGCTGTCCTTACAGTCTGCCACACACCGGCTACAACGTGCTCACCAACCGCCGCGGGGCCGCAAAGCTAGCTGGGTAGAGCTAGTGCCTGTGCGCAGAGGAGCGGGCCCCGAGCTAGTGTCAGTGCGCAGAGGAGCGGGGCCCGGGCTAGTGCTTGTGCGCAGAGGAGCGGGCCCCGAGCTAGTGTCTGTGCGCAGATGAGCGGGGCCCCGAGCTAGTGCCTGTGCGCAGAGGAGCGGGCCCCGAGCTAGTGTCAGTGCGCAGAGGAGCGGGGCCCGGACTAGTGCTTGTGCGCAGAGGAGCGGGGCCCGGGCTAGTGTCTGTGCGCAGAGGAGCGGGGCACCGAGCTAGTGTCTGTGCGCAGATGAGCGGGGCACCGAGCTAGTGCCTGTGCGCAGAGGAGCGGGGCACCGAGCTAGTGCCTGTGCGCAGATGAGCGGGGCACCGAGCTAGTGCCTGTGCGCAGAGGAGCGGGGCACCGAGCTAGTGCCTGTGCGCAGAGGAGCGGGGCACCGAGCTAGTGTCTGTGCGCAGAGGAGCGGGGCACCGAGCTAGTGCCTGTGCGCAGAGGAGCGGGGCACCGAGCTAGTGGCTGTGCGCAGAGGAGCGGGGCACCGAGCTAGTGGCTGTGCGCAGAGGAGCGGGGCACCGAGCTAGTGCCTGTGCGCAGAGGAGCGGGGCACCGAGCTAGTGCCTGTGCGCAGAGGAGCGGGGCACCGAGCTAGTGGCTGTGCGCAGAGGAGCGGGGCACCGAGCTAGTGGCTGTGCGCAGAGGAGCGGGGCACCGAGCTAGTGCCTGTGCGCAGAGGAGCAGGGCACCGAGCTAGTGCCTGTGCGCAGAGGAGCGGGGCACCGAGCTAGTGCCTGTGCGCAGAGGAGCGGGGCACCGAGCTAGTGGCTGTGCGCAGAGGAGCGGGGCACCGAGCTAGTGGCTGTGCGCAGAGGAGCGGGGCACCGAGCTAGTGGCTGTGCGCAGAGGAGCGGGGCACCGAGCTAGTGCCTGTGCGCAGAGGAGCGGGGCACCGAGCTAGTGCCTGTGCGCAGAGGAGCGGGGCACCGAGCTAGTGGCTGTGCGCAGAGGAGCGGGGCACCGAGCTAGTGGCTGTGCGCAGAGGAGCGGGGCACCGAGCTAGTGCCTGTGCGCAGAGGAGCGGGGCACCGAGCTAGTGCCTGTGCGCAGAGGAGCGGGGCACCGAGCTAGTGCCTGTGCGCAGAGGAGCGGGGCACCGAGCTAGTGCCTGTGCGCAGAGGAGCGGGGCACCGAGCTAGTGCCTGTGCGCAGAGGAGCGGGGCACCGAGCTAGTGCCTGTGCGCAGAGGAGCGGGGCATCGAGCTAGTGCCTGTGCGCAGAGGAGCGGGGCACCGAGCTAGTGTCTGTGCGCAGAGGAGCGGGGCCCAGAGCTAGTGCCTGGTCTCAGGAGGTTTCCGTGGAGATTCAGCTTGCAGAAGTTATTCTCCATGAATATATGTGCCTTATTATGCTCTTCTGGGGGTTCTGCAGACCCCCGAGCATAATCCAGGTAAGATGGGGAGAAAACTCCAAGGGTTTGTCCACGATCCAGAGTTGGTTGCTGTGGGATTGACTGTGCGTCGGCGCACCCGCGGGACGTCTCTCCAGACCGCAGCATGTCAAGTCTTCTTGTGGAGACGTGATAAGTCTCACTCATACAATGTATCTGACACGGTGAATCCGCACGGATCAGTGATCACAGAGGAGTAACCTACGTTCGATAGCCGGCAGCGCTTTGGATGCAGTGGATATACCCTGTCCAAAGCGCTGCCACTTCTGGATCGTGTGCACCCGCCTTAGCCTACTTTTACACATACCATGGTTTCTGCGGGCCGTATTGCCGCAATTTTCAAGGTCTGCCGCAATAACGGACAGCAAAAAAAACTTGCGGATCGACGTTTTCCAGGTTCCCAATACTATAGCTAAAGTATTGGGGGGGAAAAAGGCGATATACAAAACCGGAAGTGACAGTGCACCGCAAAAACAATCTTCCGTTGTTTTTGTGGCCCCATTGATTTACAATGGGGGCCGTGACCGTAAGCTGTGAAAAAGATTGAGAAAGCTCAGTCTTTTTTCACAGCCGTATATACGGCGCACGGTGAGCCGTGGAATTATTGCAGCCCGTTTTTTGCAGCCCCATAGAAATTTATTGGGGTCACAAAATCACAGCAAGTGTAAAAGAAGCGTTATACTCCCCTCACAGCATCTTCTGATACACGTCTGCTCACATTGGGATCTTTGGTCCTCTTGCACTGTGCCGGACTTTTGAGTGTCATGGTCACAGGTGGGTTCTGCACTGGAGATCACAGAGCAAATTGAGACAACAGTGTCAGCTTGCGCAAAACCCTTCCAGGCACCATGAAACCCTGATGTCGGGCACAATGGGAGCAGCCCCTCATCCCAACTCCTCACTGCTCCCTAACACATCCTCTGATCCCCCTCTACTCGTATTGGAGTCTTTGCTCCTCTTGCTCTTTTTCGGACTTCAGGATGTCATGATGCCTGGGAGGGCTCGGCGCAGGCTGTCACCAATGTCTCAACGTGCACTGTGATCTTCAGTGCAGAACCCACCTTTGCGCCGTGACACCTGCACATAGTGCGAGAGGACCAAAAATACTAATGTGAGCAGCAGGGGATTAGAAGATGTGATGAGAAGTGCATGGGTGGCAGTTAGTAGCGGAGGGGCCAGATAGGTGAGCATAAAGAGGTTTTTTTAACCTATTGATAGCCTGTTATGCGTCCGAAAACTAGTGACCGCCCTTTTGCTGATTCTGCACAGAAGTGATTTACAAGAAAATCTGCATTTTAGTGTATGTGGATGTTTGTAAAATCTACCCTGCCTTCCAATCCCAGGACAGGACACTATAGCCCAATTTATCATATTTTGAAAATGTCACAATTTTTTTGCACAAAGTGAGACAACTCGAAAATTTTGCGACTTTTGGTGTTTTCGCTTAGCTGAGACAGATAGTATGTAAGTGCTTGGATAATAATACAGTCATTAACCTGAGCCAGCATGGGTTTGTTGCAAACAAGTCATACCAGACTAATCTAAATGTATTCTATGATGGAATTATTGACTGTGGATCAGGGAATTGCAGTAGATATACTATATCTCAACTTCAACAAAGCATTTCAAAAAGTATTTCATACTATCCTTATTGAAAAAAAATGAGCAAGTTTGGGATTGACAAGGCTATGGTTAGATGGATTCCTAACTGGCTCAGTGATCGTACTCAAAGAGGGGTAATAAATGGTTGCACATCCAATTGGAGAAGTGTTTTTAGTGGGGTACCACAGGGCTCTGTCCTGGACCCAGTGTTATTCAACATTTTTATAACTGATCTAGATAATGGAACTGAAGATAACCTAATCAAATATACAGACGATGCAAAGCTAGGAGGGATAGCTAAGGTTAGAGAAGACAGAATAGATTCAGAAGGATGTAGATAAGCTTGAACAATAGGCAGCATCCAATAGAATGGTATTTAACAGAGAAATACAAGATTCTACATTTGGGAAAGAAAAATGAAAATTACATCTATAGCATGGGAGGAATAGAACCAAGCAGCAGCACATGTGAAAAAGACTTTGGTGTACTAATAGATCACAGACTGCACAAGAGTAAACAGTGTGATGCAGCAAAAAAAAAGGAGATAAAATTCTAGGATGTATTAAAGGGAATCTGTCACCTCATTTTTCATCTATAAGCTGCGACCACTGCCATTATGGGCTTATCTACAGAATTCTGTAATGGAATGAAGGGCAGAGAATTACGTCTTTGGTTCATGAGGATCAGACGAGCTTTATACCGGCCAAGTCTACCTCTAAAAATATAAGGCAAATTCACATTTCGTTTTGGCAGTCCGTTAAGACGGACTGCATTACACTGCGGCATGACGCAGTCCGTTAACGCTGCCATTAATCCCTATGTCGGACGCATCGCTAGCGCACGCGCATTGTGGGCTCATTGAGTGACGGACCCTGGGATGCGTGCTGCAGCGTTTCCGGGTCCGTCACTGCTAGCACAGATAGAGCATCTGCTAGCTCTATCTGCGCTAGAGAAATTCGGCACTTGCGTTAACAGCAGCCCGTTAACGCATGTGTTGAATGGGCTGCTGTTAACGCAATGTGAACCTAGCCTAAGACGTCTTTTCTTAATTTACAGATACAGTTGTTGAATATTGGGGAGCTTGCGGTGCTCTTGCTTGATAGAGCAAAGGCGTTCTACAGTGTCAAGTGGGAGAACCTCTGGGCAGTAATGAGGGGCATGGGGTTTGAGGAAAAAGTTCCTGGCCTGGGCCAAGTTATTATATGCTAATCCATGTGCGCAGATAAAAGTTAACGGGGCTATATCAAGACCCTTTAACCCCTTTCTGACATCTGACGTACTATCCCGTCGAGGTGGGGTGGGCCCGTATGACCACCGACGGGATAGTACGTCATACGCGATCGGCCGCGCTCACGGGGGGAGCGCGGCCGATCGCGGCCGGGTGTCAGCTGCATATCGCAGCTGACATCCGGCACTATGTGCCAGGAGCGGTCACGGACCGCCCCCGGCACATTAACCCCCGGCACACCGCGATCAAACATGATCGCGGTGTACCGGCGGTATAGGGAAGCATCGCGCAGGGAGGGGGCTCCCTGCGGGCTTCCCTGAGACCCCCGCAGCAACGCGATGTGATCGCGTTGCTCCGAGGGTCTCCTACCTCCCTCCTCGCCGCAGGTCCCGGATCCAAGATGGCCGCGGCATCCAGGTCCTGCAGGGAGGGAGGTGGCTTACCGAGTGCCTGCTCAGAGCAGGCGCTGGTAAGCCTGCAGCCCTGCACAGCAGATCGCCGATCTGACAGAGTGCTGTGCACACTGTCAGATCACCGATCTGTAATGTCCCCCCCTGGGACAAAGCAAAAAAGTTAAAAAAAAATTTTTCCACATGTGTAAATAAATAAAAAATAAATAAATTCCTAAATAAAGAAAAAAAAAATATTATTCCCATAAATACATTTCTTTATCTAAATAATAATAAAAAATAATAAAAGTACACATATTTAGTATCGCCGCGTCCGTAACGACCCAACCTATAAAACTGTCCCACTTGTTAACCCCTTCAGTAAACACCGTGAGAAAAAAAAAAAAAAAATGAGGCAAAAAACAATGCTTTATTACCATACCGCCGAACAAAAAGTGGAATAACACGCAATCAAAAAGACAGATATAAATAACCAAGGTACCGCTGAAAACGTCATCTTGTCCCGCAAAAAACGAGCCGCCATACAGCATCATCAGCAAAAAAATAAAAGTTATAGTCCTGAGAATAAAGCGATACCAAAATAATTATTTTTTCTATAAAATTGCTTTTATCGTATAAAAGCGCCAAAACATAAAAAAATGATATAAATGAGGTATCGCTGTAATCGTACTGACCCGACGAATAAAACTGCTTTATCAATTTTACCAAACGCGGAACGGTATAAACGCCCCCCCCCTAAAAGAAATTCATGAATAGCTGGTTTTTGATCATTCTGCCTCACAAAAATCAGAATAAAAAGCGATCAAAAAATGTCATGTGCCCGAAAATGTTACCAATAAAAACGTCAACTCGTCCCGCAAAAAACAAGACCTCACATGACTCTATGGACTCAAATATGGAAAAATTATAGCTTTCAAAATGTGGTAACGCAAAAAATATTTTTTGCAATAAAAAGCGTCTTTCAGTGTGTGACGGCTGCCAATCATAAAAATCCGCTAAATAACCCGCTATAAAAGTAAATCAAACCCCCCTTCATCACCCCCTTAGTTAGGGAAAAATAAAAAAAATGTATTTATTTCCATTTTCCCATTAGGGTTAGGGCTAGGGTTATTGCTAGGGTAAGGGTTAGGGCTAGGGTTAAGGCTACAGTTAGGGTTGGGGCTAAAGTTAGGGTTTGGATTACATTTACGGTTGGGAATAGGGTTGGGATTAGGGGTGTGTCAGGGTTAGGGGTGTGGTTAGGGTTACCGTTTGGATTAGGGTAAGGGGTGTGTTTGGATTAGGGTTTCAGTTATAATTGGGGGTTTCCACTGTTTAGGCACATCAGGGGCTCTCCAAACGGGACATGGCATCCGATCTCAATTCCAGACAATTCTGCGTTGAAACAGTAAAACAGTGCTCCTTCCCTTCAGAGCTCTCCCGTGTACCCAAACAGGGGTTTACCCCAACATATGGGGTATCGGTGTACTCAGGACAAATTGGACAACATCTTTTGGGGTCCAATTTCTCCTGTTACCCTTGGGAAAATACAAAACTGGGGGCTAAAAAATAAGTTTTGTGGGAAAAAAAGGATTTTTTATTTTCACGGCTCTGCGTTGTAAACTGTAGTGAAACACTTGGGGGTTCAAAGTTTTCACAACACATCTAGATAAGTTCCTTGGGGGGTCTAATTTCCAATATGGGGTCACTTGTGGGGGGTTTCTACTGTTTAGGTACATCAGGGGCTCTGCAAATGCAACGTGACGCCTGCAGACCAATCCATCTAAGTCTGCATTCCAAACGGCGCTCCTTCCCTTCCGAGCTCTGTCATGCGCCCAAACAGTGGTTCCCCACCACATATGGGGTATCAGCGTACTCAGGACAAACTGGACAACAACTTTTGGGGTCCAATTTATTATGTTACCCTTGTAAAAATACAAAGCTGGGGGCTAAAAAAATAATTTCTGTGAAAAAAAAGAGGAATTTTTATTTTCACGGCTCTGCGTTATAAACTGTAGTGAAACACTTGGGGGTTCAAAGCTCTCAAAACACATCTAGATAAGTTCCTTAGGGGGTCTACTTTCCAAAATGGTGTCACTTGTGGGGGGTTTTAATGTTTAGGCACATCAGGGGCTCTCCAAATGCAACATGGCGTCCCATCTTAATTCCAGTCAATTTTGCATTGAAAAGTAAAATAGCGCTCCTTCCCTTCCGAGCTCTGCTATGCGCCCAAACAGTGGTTTACCCCCACATATGGGGTATCGTCGTACTCAGGACAAATTGCACAACAACTTGTGGTCTAATTTCTTTTCTTACCCTTGGGAAAATAAAAAAATGGGGGCGAAAAGATCATTTTTGTGAACAAATATGATTTTTTATTTTTACGGCTCTGCATTATAAACTTCTGTGAAGCACTTGTTGGGTCAAAGTACTCAACACACATCTAGATAAGTTCCTTAAGGGGTCTACTTTCCAAAATGGTGTCACTTGTGGGGGGTTTCAATGTTTCGGCACATCAGGGGCTCTCCAAACGCAACATGGCGTCCCATGTCAATTTCAGCCAATTTTGCATTGAAAAGTCAAACGGCGCTCCTTCCCTTCCGAGCTCTGCCATGCGCCCAAACAGTGGTTTACCCCCACATGTGGGGTATTAGCGTACTCAGGACAAATTGTACAACAACTTTTGGGGTCCATTTTCTCCTGTTACCCTTGGTAAAATAAAACAAATTGGAGCTGAAATAAATTTTGTGTAAATAAAAATGAACATTTAACTTTTTTTCAAACATTCCAAAAATTCCTGTGAAACACCTGAAGGGTTAATAAATTTCTTGAATGTGGTTTTGAGCACCTTGAGGGGTGCAGTTTTTAGAATGGTGTCACACTTGGGTATTTTATACTGTCATATAGACCCCTCAAAATGACTTCAAATGAGATGTGGTCCCTGAAAAAAAATGGTGTTGTAAAAATGAGAAATTGCTGGTCAATTTTTAACCCTTATAACTCAATAACAAAAAAAAAATTTGGTTCCAAAATTGTGCTGATGTAAAGTAGACATGTGGGAAATGATACTTAAGTATTTTGCGTGACATATGTCTGTGATTTAAAGGCATAAAAATTCAAAGTTGGAAAATTGTGAAATTTACAAAATTTTCGCCAAATATCCGTTTTTTTAACAAATAAACGCAAGTTATATCGAAGAAATTTTACCACCATCATGAAGTACAATATGTCACGAGAAAACAATGTCAGAATCGCCAAGATCCGTTGAAGCGTTCCAGAGTTATAACCTCATAAAGGGACAGTGGTCAGAATTGTAAAAATTGGCCTGGTCATTAACGTGCAAACCACCCTTGGGGGTGAAGGGGTTAAAGGGGTTGTCCACTACTTTCAATTAACACCCAATGTATCCCCCGGGGCCCCTAATAAATTTTGTAAATACCTTCTGTTGCCGATACTGCCTGTGAGCGGCGGTATGCCGGCAGCTGACTCCGGGTCATGTGACCCCCAGGCTGCAGCCGCCGCTAATATCAGCCGACGTCGCGTCAATTTCCTGACTCTGGAAATTGACGTGACATCATCAGCAGGCGTGACCCAGGATCCCCAGACAGCGGTCACTCATCAAGAGTGACTGGGCTGTGGGCGGTGCTGGGGTCTGCGTGCGGCGCTATCCGGGGGTCTGCGGGGCTGTCCGGCAGTCTGTCCAGGGCTGCGCAGGGGGGTCTTTGGGGGGTTGTGTGTGTCTGCAGGTATCGTCCAATGGGACTACAAGTCCCATCTGGCTATGCCTGCTACAGTGACAGTGAGTGACACATTAGCCAATGATGGGACAGTAGTAGTCCCATCATCCAGCTAATGTGTTGAATGTAAAAAAACATACACAGTACATACAACATAGAGTTCATACTCACCAATCACCTTGTTCCAGAAGCCCTCGCTTACCTGTAAAAAATATTAAAATAATAAACAAACAATACACTCCCTGATCTGCAGTAATCCATGTAATAATGATTGTCCCACGACGATCTCCCGTGGAGAGCTGTAACATCAGCTGATGTGACCCCTCTCCAGGGACTCCGGTATACAATGACTGAAGGTATCCTTCCGCACTGTATCCCTCCGCCGCTGTAAGTACAGTATAGTTCATACTCTCACTTGCGGCACTGCTGCCGGGGAAATTTCCCACCCAGCATTGCCATACAGTGAAAGCAATGAACTAAAGTAACCTATTCAGTGATGCACTGCAGGAGCCATTGTCTCCTGTCAGTGTGTCACTGAAGGTCTACAGAGCTGTCACGTCTCCTGATGTGACAGCTCTATAGGGGAGATTGTTGTTGGACACTCGTTATTAATTGGACTGCGTCAGACAGGGAGTATACAGTTGGTTTATTTTTTGCAGGCGATCGAGGGCGTTGCAGGAATTAGGACTGCTTGTAAGTATGATGAAATTAAAGGGAACCCGTCACCCCTAAAATCGAAGATGAGCTAAGCCCACCGGCATCAGGGGCTTATCTACAGCATTTTGGAATGCTGTAGATAAGCCCCGATGTAACCTGAAAGATGAGAAAAAGAGGTTAGATTATACTCACCCAGGGGCGGTCCGATCCGATGGGCGTCGCAGTCCGGGGCCTCCTATCTTCATAGGATGACGTCCTCTTCTTGTCTTCACGCTGCAGCTCCGGCGTACTTTGCCCTGTTGAGGGCAGAGCAAAGTACTGCAGTGCGCTGGGCCTCTGACCTTTCCCGGCGCCTGTGCACTGCAGTACTTTGCTCTGCCCTCAACAGGGCAAAGTACGCCTGCGCCGTAGCGTGAACACAAGAGGACGTCATCGTAAGAAGATGGGAGGCCCCGGACGGGACCGCTCCTAAGTGAGTATAATCTAACCTCTTTTTCTCATCTTTCAGGATACATCGGGGGCTTATCTACAGCATTCCAGAATGCTGTAGATAAGTCCCTGATGCTGGAGGGCTTAGCTCACCTTCGATTTTGGGGGTGACAGGTTCCCTTTAAGAATATTAAAATACTTTTTTCTGGCCGTCTTTTTTTTAACCCTTTCACTAGTATAGGATTAGTAATGGATAGGCGTTTTAATGACGCCTCTCCATTATTGACAGTGCTTAATGTCACCTTACAATAGCAAGGTGGCATTAACCCCTTATTACCTCATATCCCACCACTACACAGGAGTGGGAAGAGAGGGGCTAAGTGCCAGAATTGGTGCCTCTTAGAGATGCGCCTTCTGCGGTGGCTGCGGGCTGTTATTTGTAGCCGGAGGGGAGGGCATGGCCCCTTCCTAGGCTATAAATATCAGCCCGCAGCTGTCTGCGTAGCCTGGCTATAAAATACAGGGGGACCCCACGTCATTTTTTTTTTTTTTTTTTTTTTTGGGGGGGGTCCCCCTATTTTAATAGCCAGTAAAGGCCATGCAGACAGCTGTGGAATTATATTCATAGCCTCGGAAGGGGCCATGGGTATTACTCCCTACTCGGGCTACAAATATTGGCACCAAGCCGTCGGCTTTCCCCCTCTGGCGCAGAAAATTGTCTGTGAGTCCACGCCATTTTTATTTTAACTGAAACATTGTTCATTAAGAAACATGGATATGGATATATTTATGGAAAAATCTCTAGACTGATCTCTAAATAGATATATCTCTATCCCATATCTATCTCTATCTCTCCCATATCTATCTCTCTCAATTCATTCATGTTAGCATTGCCAAACCATATGGTAAAAATAGGGGGTGGGGTAGGGAGGCATATAGAGGTCCAGGATATATCAGGCTCCTTTTAGAGGATAGGGGACATGTCTATGGTGGGGTATAGGAGTCCATGGCATATCGGGCTCTTTAGTTGGAGGATAGGGATATGTCCAGGGTTGGGGTACAGGAGTCCATGACATACTTGTAGTATTAGAGCACAATCAGTCAGGAGAAAGGACGTTGATTAACCCCATGAGAGCTGGATCCAGCACTGAGGATGTGCTGCTACAGCACAGCTACAGTGAATGTTTTGAGTGGCACGTAATAGCAAGATTTATGAAGAAAAAAAAAGTATACAACCCCTGGCAAAAATTATGGTATCACCGGCCTTGGAGGATATTCATTCAGTTGTTTAATTTTGTAACAAAAAAGCAGATCACAGACATGGCACAAAACTAAAGTCATTTCAAATGGCAACTTTCTGGCTTTAAGAAACACTAAAAGAAATCAAGAACAAAAAATGTGGTAGTAATGGTTACTTTTTTTTTTTTTTTAACCAGCAGGCTGGTGATTCCACAATGTTTGCCTGGGGTTGTAGTACTGTACAACTTCTTTAAATTAGGTAGAAGACGAGGGTGTCTCTCTGAAAAGGGTATGGCTTGTAAGAGAAAGG
The DNA here is from genome assembly GCF_051348905.1 of Ranitomeya variabilis. Taxonomy (NCBI): domain Eukaryota; kingdom Metazoa; phylum Chordata; class Amphibia; order Anura; family Dendrobatidae; genus Ranitomeya; species Ranitomeya variabilis. The sequence goes on from NC_135233.1 coordinate 162,256,988, forward strand.
GGTATACAGAAAACAGAGAGCTATGCATAAATATCACAAAATATGGGAAGCTTGGAGAAATTACCATGGGATGTCTATATTATCCTTATCGGGCTGAATTGTTTTGTATGTATATTTCAATGTCTATTCCACCTCCTGTTGAGTCACACAGGTGTACGAAAATGCTTAAATACATAAGGTATATTTTGTTACAGATCTGTCTCATGCATAATGAGGCCGACTTAACACATCCTGCTGTTAACCTCTACGGAGTAATACAATATCATTGATATTATCAAACACAGATATGTGTACAGATATATATGATTACAGTCCCTGACGAAGCAACCGCGAAACGGACGTTGGAGTGGTGTGAGGGGAACTGTGGTGTGCCTCTTTAGGGTTGGTATCTTGCAGTATCACATCATAACATTTACTTACTTAGCACCTGGCATGGCTGCTCTTATATGAACTTGGATCACTGATTTTGTTATATATGGCCTCACATTAATTGTTTTCTTAACCTTATGTAATCTCATACCTGTGTTTGATCTTATCAATTATATTCTATTACTCCAAATTGCACTTTATTTGATCTTTTACAGACCATTGATACTTACTATACTTCTCTTTCAAGCAGTGGTCAATTTGAATTAAATCTTTTATTGAATAATCACTAGTGACTCATTTCAGACAATGCTTATATGATATATGTTTCATCTATATATTATGTTCATGTATGAAGTTCATGTCTAATAAAATTTGTTATATTCCTCTTTGAGTACAACTTCTTTTGGGCATGAAATTTACCTGGGATAGATTGTCTGGGGCAGTTTGGTGGGTTAATTTGGCGGCCCCTACCTTCATATGTTAGAAAGGTGCACAAGTACCCTGTTGAGCTCTCACACATTTTATATAATTTGATACCGTATTTGGCTCGCTTGGCAGGGAAAAATAGGCGGAATGACAGACGGCCCTTGAAATTTACCAAGGCTTCGTCAACTGCAACATTGTGCTTCGGGGTATAGGAATGTCAAAAATATTTTAGGAGGGAAATTGGGGGTCTCAAGTTGTTAAAGGCGATTATAGTTTGGGGTTTCTTAGGAATTATCACTAAATTAAAGGAACGTCATTAGGGCTTCACAATGGGCTCGGAACATGGCAGCTGCAAATACAAGGGTGCCGTGGACAGATTATGATGCCCACTAGGAGCAATTTTTTTTTTAATAAACCTATGTTCAGGGTAACACCTAAATTTTATTTTTTCTTTATTTCACGGACATTTGTGGGGATCAATGAACGGGAATGAAAGACAGTGGGTCTTTAGGAAATGTTATTGTTCATGTAATTTATATGACCAACACTAGTATTTATTTCTTTTAAACTTTTTAAAAACCTCACCCTAGTTTTAAGGCTATGTTCACACGTTATGTTTTTGCTACCTTTTTATGCTAAATTTTAGGCTGCATTTTACAGAACCAGCAAAAGTTATGAGATTTCAGAAACGTCATGCATACATGGTTTTCTTTTCATGACTAACTTGGAAAGCTGCTGCGTTTTTGCAAACTGCAGCATGTCACCTTCCACATTTTTTCACAGATAGAAAGCATTAAGTGAAAAAAGGCAGCACAACCTGATACCTTTGTTTTTTTACACTTTACTTTAGTTTTGTTTTCATCATAGGAAGTTGCATCATTTTTTATGGGGCTAAACTATCAGCATGCATAAGAGACAACAAAAGTGCAGCAAATACACTGCAAAAAAAGCAGCAAAACCGGCTTCTTTACTGCCAAGAGCGCATGTTTTGTCTGCAAAAACGCAACACGTGAACAAAGCCAACAGCAAAGAATGAAAACAAAATTAATATGACTATGGGGATGAACAGGGGTGATGGAGATGGATGCTCTGTGCTAGTGTCTATCACAGTGATCAAACATCAAGAACAAACTCCACTGGCATCTCACATTGCCGGCTGCCAGATCTCGGTGGGTACACGGAGCATGTGCCTGCCATTGTACCTGAGCAAAGAGGAGGGGAGTCGGGGGATGGCGTCACCAGTACAGATGTCCCATGAGATTCTTGGGTCACAAATTCTCTTTCCTCTGACATACTAGATCATGTCAGAAAAGAGAGGGGTTTTTTTAATTCAGATTGCATTTTTTTTTTTTTTTTTTTAAATGTGATTGCCATCATTTGTAGAATAACGGCGATCACATGATTGTGGATCTAAAAGCTACCCCAGGTAGCAGAGACCATGGAGAATTTCAGATTCTGGGGGGAGCTATACATTTAGGTATACAGTACAGATCAAAACTTTGGACACACCTTCTCATTTAAAGATTTTTTCTGTATTTTCATGACTATGAAAATTGTACATTCACACTGAAGGCATCAAAACTATGAATTAACACGTGGAATTATATACTTAACAAAAAAGTGTGAAACAACTGAAATTATGTCTTATATTCTAGGGTCTTCAAAGTAGCCACCTTTTGCTTTCAATGACTGCTTTGCACACTCTTGGCATTCTCTTGATGCGCTTCAAGAGTTAGTCATCGGAAATGGTTTTCACTTCACAGGTGTGCCCTGTCAGGTTTAATAAGTGGGATTTCTTGCCTTATAAATGGGTTGGGACCATCAGTTGTGTTGAGCAGAAGTCTGGTGGATACACAGCTGATAGTCCTACTGAATAGACTGTTAGAATTCGTATTATGGCAAGAAAAAAGCAGCTAAGTAAAGAAAAACGAGTGACCATCATTACTTTAAGAAATAAAGGTCAGTCAGTCCAAAAAATTGGGAAAACTTTGAAAAGTGTCCCCAAGTGCAGTGGCAAAAACCATCAAGCGCTACAAAGAAACTGGCTCACATGAGGACCGCGCCCCAGGAAAGGAAGACCAAGAGTCACCTCTGCTTCTGAGGATAAGTTTATCCGAGTCACCAGCCACAGAAATCGCAGATTAACAGCAGCTCAGATTAGAGACCAGGTCAAAACCACACAGAGTTCTAGCAGCAGACACATCTCTACAACAACTGCTAAGACGTGACTTTGTATAGCAGGCCTTCATTGTAAAATAGCTGCTAGGAAACCACTGCTAAGGACAGGCAACAAGCAGAAGAGACTTGTTTGTGCTAAAGAATACAAGGAATGGATATTAGACCAGTGGAAATCTGTGCTTCGGTCTGATGAGTCCAAATTTGAGATCTTTGGTTCCAACCACCGTGTCTTTGTGAGATGCAGAAAAGGTAAACGGATGGACTCTACATGCCTGGTTCCCACCGTGAAGCATGGAGGAGGAGGTGTGATGGTGTGGGGGTGCTTTGCTGGTGACACTGTTGGGGATTTATTCAAAATTGAAGGCATAATGAACCAGCATGGCTACCACAGCATCTTGCAGCGGCATGCTATTCCATCCGGTTTGCGTTTAGTTGGACCATCATTTATTTTTCAACAGGACAATGACCCCAAACACACCTCCAGGATGTGTAAGGGCTATTTGACCAAGAAGGAGAGTGATGGGGTGCTACGCCAGATGACCTGGCCTCCACAGTCACCAGACCTGAACCCAATCGAGATGGTTTGGGGTGAGCTGGACTGCAGAGTGAAGGCAAAAGGGCCAACAAGTGCTAAGCATCTCTGGGAACTCCTTCAAGATTGTTGGAAGACCATTTCTGGTGACTACCTCTTGGAGCTCATCAAGAGAATGCCAAGAGTGTGAAAAGCAGTCATCAAAGCAAAAGGTGGCTACTTTGAAGAACTTAGAATATAAGACATAATTTTAGTTGTTTCACACTTTTTTGTTAAGTATATAATTCCACTTGTTAATTCATAGTTTTGATGTCTTCAGTGTGAATGTACAATTTTCATAGTCATGAAAATACAGAAAAATCTTTAAATGAGAAGGTGTGTCCAAACTTTTGATCTGTACTGTATAAGCAATCATTAAGGGGTTAAGCAGTTGTCTTTGGCATTACCCATTAAGCAGTTGTCTTTGGCATTACCCATTAAGCAGTTGTCTTTGGTGTAAGGCATTGCCTACTAAGAAGTTGTGTTGATTATACTAATAGTGCAGAAATTCTTTACTTTCAGATCTCTCCCCATCCATTGATCCATCCCATCATCCATGTCAGTGAGGGGGAGTAGAGAATAATCTTTATTGTCATGGTTTGTGTAATAGATCTTTATACACAACAATGGTGCTTTAAACACAACAGAGCTGGTGCCAGGGCACAGGAAGAGAGGAAGAAAGGCATGCAGCAACAGGAGACTTGGAAAAAAACAGGTATATGGAGATCTTAAGTGGCATTATCCTTACAGGGAACCTGTCACCTGAATTTGGCGGGACCAGTTTTGGTCATATGGGTGGGGTTTTCGGGTGTTTGATTCACCCTTTCCTTACCCGCTGGCTGGAAAGGAAAGGGTGAATCAAGCACCTGAAAACCCCACCCATATGACCCAAAACTGGTCCCGCCAAATTCAGGTGACAGGTTCCCTTTAAGCATATATCTCTGGCAAAAATTAAGAGACCACCACATCAAAACCCTGTCCTGGGCAGCCCAATCTCCAGACCTGAACCTCATTGACAACCTCTCGAATGTAATGAAGAGGATGATGGATAGTCACAAGCCATCAAAGAAGAACTCCTTACATTTTTGCTCCAGAAGCAGTGTGAAAGACTGGTGGAAAGCATGCCAAGACGCATGAAAGCTGTGATTAAGAATCATGGTTATTCCACAAAATATTGATTTCTGAACTCTTCCTGAGTTAAACCATTAGTACTGTTGTTTCTAAATGATTATGAAATTGTTTTCTTTGCATTAATTGAGGTCTGAAAGCACTGGCTGTTTTTTTCTTTTAATTTTGAACTTTTCTCCTTTTCAGAAAAAAAACCAAAATTAATTGCTTGGAAATTTGGAGACCTGTTGTCAGAAGTTTATAGACTAAAAGAACAATTTACATTTTACTCAAAATATACCTATGAAGAGAAAAATCAGACAAACTGAACATGTTGCAGTGGCCTCTAAATTTTAAAGTATTTTTGTCACATTTGCAACAATTTTCAATTTTTCATTTTTTTCTTTTTTTAAAGTTGGATAATTTTTAATATTTGGCATAGTTTTACTTAGGAACAACACTATCAATACACTGGCAAGAAAGTTCACATTTGTACGATTGCTAAAAATTGGGCAGATCTATCAAAACCGTCTTATCCTTAGATGATGACTAATTAGACTAGACAGAAATATCCTATGGCATCACTGATAGATATGGCGCATTTTAGGACTATCTATTCTAAGTTAGTACCACCTTTATTGGCTTACTTTATACCAAAATTGTGGCGCACATTTTTTTGTCACAATTTAAGCCATAACCCTTTCTCTTACAAGTCACTCTTTTCTGAAAGACCATGCTGCAAAACAAGTTGTAAAAAAGGTCTTAAAAAAAAAATAAATAAAAATAAATCCAATGAGGTGCAAGCTGTTAAAAACAGTTTCAGCACAAATCATGGCAGAACTCAGGCGTATTTAGCATGATGAATACATTGCATTTATTTTGCCCATCTGCTGTAGAAGGTCAGAGGTTACTATGGTTGAAGTGATGTTCTCTAGAATTTGTGTCCTTACTGTGAAACAGTCATTAAAACTATGAAAGGACATAAACTGACTTTGTTGTCCAACACATTGAAAGAGTTTTTGTAAAAAGTCCGGTCAAGGTTACTTCCTCGAACGCTTGTTTTCTAGGAGCAGGATAACAAGCCTGTTGTGCAGAGATTTCATCTTTGCAATGTACATTCTCTGGAAGTGCTGGGTCAGTTCTTCACGCAAATGTTTGAGTGGAGATGGGCTGTGACAGTCGGGGATATTCAGCAATGAATGGAAAAAGGCTTCCCACACTATTCCATTCTGCAATCTACAATAAAACGAACATAAGTTATGAAAGAGGAGACATAATTGGAATTTGGTTAGAGAAACAATATAGTCAATGTGATCTTCTGATGTGTGGTTGAAGTCTCTGAATCAGGACCACCACTAATTCCGGAGTTGAAAAAGTTGTACAGTATAAAATATTCCAACCCCTTTAGCACTGCTCTGAGATTACTATTGATTTGAATTGAGTTTTTTCCTATTATTCCTCATATTGACAATACCAGATCACAGACTAAGGCTAGGTTCACATTTGCGTTCAGGAGGGCTGTGGTCTTCCTCCCTGAAGCTCTGCCTACTTCTGTATGCGTCCTGCATTTCCCTGCGTACCTATCTTTAACATTTGGTACACAGGGACATGCGTTCTATGCGAATGCATCCGCATGCGGAGACAGCACGAAAATGCTAAATTTTGTATTTCCATGCAGTCGCCGCACACGTCAAATCGCCCCATGCTGTCTGTTGTCGCACACGCTGTGACTGGTGGAAAGAGTTGGTGTTTCCGTCCTCCACCATTATATTCACCACTATGTGCGTCCTGAAGATTTAGATGGCGGTGAACTCTGGATGCAGGTCGGTCATATGACACGGCCTGCGGAACAGTGTTTTGGGGCGTTTGGCTATCTCAGATAGCCCGGTCCAATTGCCCCAATTTGCCCAGGTCTGTTAAATACAAAGTTGTATACTAATCTCTGTCCTAGGTGTTATGTACTGTACTATGTGCACATATATAGTGTTACCTGCACTGAGCACTGGCCAGGCTGCAGGACATATAATGCTGGAGGCTCAAGGTCACACACTGCAGTCTCTATCTGAGGATCACTGTGAGCTATTGCTTCCTCTTACATACAGATCGGGTGTCGCTGGAGCTGATGACAGCACGACCATATCTGTATGTATGTAAGTGTAAGATGGTGCAATAAATCTCACAGTGCAGATAGAGCAGAAAGCAAACACAGCAGGAATCTGATGAAGCCCCATGTCACATACCTCCTGCCCCTGCTGACTTCATTATTATTATTATTGTTTATTTATATAGCACCATTAATTCCATGGTGCTGTACATGAGAAGGGGTTACATCAAAATACAAATATCACTTACAGTAAACAAAACTAACAATGACAGACTGGTACAGCGGGAAGAGGACCCTGCCCTTGCGGGCTTACAATCTACAGGATTGTGGGGAAGGAGACAGTAGGTCAAGGGTTGCAGTAGCTCCAGTGGTGTTGAGGTGGCCGTGTAGTCTTTACAGGCTGTAAGCTTCTTTGAAGAGATGGGTTTTCAGGTTTCTTTTGAAGGATCCAAAAGTAGTGGATAACCGGATGTGTTGGGGCACTGAATTCCAGAGGATGGGTGATAGACTCCATCTCTTCTTCATCTTCATCTCTCTTCATCTCTCCTGTCCAGCAGAGTGAAACAGGCGCGCAGGTGACGTCAGATCAGCAGACACAGCCTGCAGTATCTGCAATACAGGGATGGCGGCCGGCACTTGTGCACTTCTAATACAGTGCGGGCAACGATCTACTGCAGCAGCATAAAGCCGGGCCCCTGGCAGTACGCCACTGCCTGCAAGGGTCCCCCTTCACCTTCGGGCCCCGATGCAGCTGGACCGGTTGAACCGGCGGTAGGTCCGCCTGTGCACTGAGTATTTGGTCAGTACTTCACATCAGTATTTGTAAGCCAAAGCCAGGTATTTTACTAATGTAAAATACTGACCCAATACTGAATGTGTGAGCGTGACCGGAGAGTGATTCAGGGAGTCGGCATTGCAGTTGTGTGACTCAGAAGAGGAGGCGCTGGATATCGGACAAAGCCGAGATTATGGATTGTGCAGCATATAAAAGCCACTGACTGCACGTTTCAAGCATTGGCTCCATGACTTCACCAGTGCATGCGACTCCGAAACATTGCTGTGTTTCAGTGAAAAACATACTTTAAAAGCTGCCAGAAACTAGTCATGACAGGTGGATCCAGCAGCTTCTCCCTGCCCGCTCCTCGAGTGATAGTTTCCGGTCACTGAAGGCGAGTGGGTGGAGATGTCTGGTTCTCTTTAAAGTCCTAATTGTTGTGAATTAAAAGTTTGATCCACATGCAGACTTTTGACACATCCATTGGAAAAAATTGTAGTTTTAGCCTCAAATTCCTCCCATTACTTTTTAGAAAACTTGCACCCATATACACATGTAAAAAGATCATTCAGACTGAACATTCCTTCCGTTGGGGTTTCCATAATAACTGACCGTTTAAAATTGCCTTCTGGTCTCCACACTCCATTCTCTTCACGAACTTTCATGTATTTGCCAAACAGCATGCAGTAAACAGTTCCAGCGACTCCAAAGTAGTCCGTCTATTACACAGGAGAAACACAGTATTTACAATATACAAATACATTATACGATTACATATCTGCTGCGATTAAATGCACACGAAGAATAAAACAAGGCAGCCTAAGAGAAGAGGTGCGGGAACACAATGTGTAAGGCCGGTTTCACATTAGCATTTTGAGGGGCTGCGGACTTCCTCTGTGAAGCCCCGCCCTCGGCCGCTAGCCCCGCCTACTTCTGCATGCGGCCTGCGTACCTATCTTTAACATTAGGTACGCAGGGCATGCGGCTGTATGCAGATGCTTCCGCATGCGTCGTTTTGACGATGCAGTGACCAGCGTAGGACGCAGCTGGTAGCAATTTATTTTTTTCTCCGCATCGTCAAAACGACGCATGCGGAAGCATCCGCATACAGCCGCACGACCTGCGTACCTAATGTTAAAGATAGGTACGCAGGCCGCATGCAGAAGTAGGCGGAGCTAGCGGCGGAGATGCGGCCGAGGGCGGGGCTTCACGGAGGAAGTCCGCAGCTCCTCAAAACGCTGTAGAAGAGAATAATGCAGGTCACTACCCAGATCAATACTCCAAGTTATTAAACATACTTACATAATTTGCACAGGTTATTATGCTGGTAACACATAGTAATACAGATCTTAAGATATAGGAGTCTTACTCTGTGGGATGCTTGTATAACCATAGGCAGATTATAATGACGGCAATCAGGGCTACCGGCTGGGACCCATGGCCAGATTGCCCTCATTATAATATTTTGTGCTCTATCATCGGTAGTCAGCTTTGATGCAGACAATCGAAAATGGCAACGATGCTACATGGTAGCTCCAGTCACCGTCCCTGTGACGCAATTCAGCCGGTGAGATAACATCATTGTGCCAGCATGGACGCGCTTGGCCACAAGAGGAAGTTGGGCTGCAGGAGACTATAGAGAGAGTCAAGTATTACATTTTTTTTTGGGCTATGTGCACACGTTGCGGATTAGCCTTAGGAATTTCTGGTGCGGATTCTGCATCTCTTGGCAGAAAACGCAGGTGCGGATTTGTTGCGTTTTTTGTGCGAATTTTGGTGTGGATTTTTTGCGGATTTACTGCGTTTTTTACCCCTGTGGATTTCTATAATGGAATGGGTACAAAAACGCTGCAGATCCGCAAAAAAGAAGTGACATGCTGCTACTTTTAATCCGCAGCGTTTCCGCACAGAATTTTCCGTACCATTAGCACAGCAATTTTTTTTAACCATTGATATACATTGTACTGTAAATCACTTGCGGATCTGCAGCGTTTCTGCCCCACAAAAAATGCTGCGGATCCGCAGGAAATCTGCAACGTGTGCATATACCCTTACTGTTTAACAAACTGAATGTGGTCGGGTAGGGGAAATGACATTATTATGAATTGAGGGCGGGAGAGAGGACATTATGTTATAATGATCTCAGACTGAGGCGTAGGAGGACATGACAAGGAATTGGGCATGTAAATATAAGGCTACATTTCCACAAAGAGCTTTTGGTGAGTTTTTGATGTTGAAGATTCTCTGCCCATCTCTAATAATATGTGCAGAAATGGTGCAGACACCAGGATATTCGGGGCCAGCCGAACAGTTACAAAACGTTTGGTGGCAAACTCAGTCGAGGGATTTGAGAGAGGCCTGGATGTCTTCCTGGAGCGTAACAATATTGTATCTTACAGTTATTAGGTTCTTTAGAAGGACATAGATCTGGGGATTTATTCTGACAGAATGTAGGCTGAACTGGATGGACAAATGTCTTTTTTCGGCCTTGCTAACTATGTTAATATGGTTCGAGTACCAGAACAGTACCAGGTCCCCCATTCACTTGAATGGGGGGCCCGAACATCCAGTGTTTGCCACGCTGTCATGTGCATGACAGCGTAGCAAACACCACTTCTGATCGGCAGTAAAATCATTACCGTCGGTCAGACAGTCTCTGTTCCCACCAGGGCTGTGGAGTCAGAGTCAATATAAAATGGAGCAACTCCTATACTATATAAAAAATTGGGTACAGTAGTTCAATGCAGTTTTGTCTGTCCTATTCCTGATCTAAAGGTCTAGACTTTTATCTGAGATGAATCTGTGCTGCAGTTTGTGTTCATGATAAGTAGTGAAGCTCCTTCTATACAAAGAAGGGGAAAAAATAAACACAGGGAAGGAATGTCTGCATTCATCTCAGAACTTCTGGAGTGAACAAGAAAGCAGGATTAAGGTAAGTACTTCTTAAAGCATATCTAAACTTTCAATAAACTGGATAAATCAATAGTCCAGTATACGTTGTCTCAGTATACTTGGTGTTTTCGTTTGTTTTCCTCTTAGCTCATGTTTGGAGCAATTAGCTGTTCTGATGACTTATATACACTATACAAGAATATAAGGGGAAACACTTTTATAAAATGTCAAATTCGGAAATACAGTAATAGGATCGATGAGGACAAGTGTGTGTGTGTGTGTGTGTGTGTGTGTGTGTGTGTGTGTGTGTGTGTGTGTGTGTCTTGAATATGATTCAACAGAAACATGCTCCCTCCACCCCTCTTCATAGACCGTGAAGAAATACAGGTGCATCTCACAAAATTAGAATAGTGTGAAATTTCCACAATCAGTGATGGTTTGGGGAGCCATGTCATCTGCTTTTATGGTGTTTAAACAAGACCAAAGTCAGCACAGTCATCTACCAGGAAATTTTAGAGCACTTCATGCTTCCCTCTGCCGACAAGCTTTTAGGAGATGGAAATTTCATTCTCCAGCAGGACTTGGCTCCTGTCCACACTGCCAAAAGTACCAATACCTGGTTTATAAACAATATAAACAACAGTATCATTGTGCTTGATTGGCCAGCAAACTCGCCTGACCTTAACCCCATAGAGAATCTATGGGGTATTGTAAAGAGGAAGATTAGAGACACCAAACAATGCAGATGAGCTGAAGGCTGCTATCTATCAAAGCAACCTGGGCTTCCATAACACCTCAGCAGTGCCACAGGCTGATCGCCTCCATGCCACGTCATATTCATGCAGTAATTGATACCAAAGGAGCCCCGATCAAGTATTGAGTGTATTTACTGAATATACATTTCAGTAGGCCAACAATTCTGATTTTAACCCTGCTGTAGAACCATGAAAAATATGAGTTTCGCTTTTTGTATTGAAGAAATGAAATAAATTAACTTTTTGATGATATTCTAATTCTGTGAGATGCACCTGAATATTACATAGAGTCATTACAAACAGAGGGATGTATTTCAAGTGTTTATTTCTGTTAAAGATGATGATTATGGCTAACAACCAAAGAAAACTCAAATGTCATTATCTCAGTAAATTAGAATACTTTATAACTTGTGATGAGTGAGTGTACTCGTTGCTCGGGTTTTCCCAAGCACGCTCGGGTGGTCTCCGAGTATTTATGACTGCACGGAGATTAAGTTCTCATCGCCTCATCAGCATGATTTACAGCTATTAGCCAGCTTGATTACATGTGGGGATTACCTAGCAACCAGGCAACACCCACATGTACTCAGCCTTGCTAATAGCTGTTAATCATTCAGCTGCCGTGATGAAAACTAAATCTCCGAACATTAACAAATACTCGGAGGTCACCCGGGCGTGCTCGGGAAAACCCAAGCAACGAGTACACTCGCTCATCACTATTTATAACAGCAGCTTGAAAAAATAATTTTAAAATCCGAAATGTTGGCCTACTGAAATGTATGTTCAGTAAATGCACTCAATACTTGGTCAGGGCTCCTTTGGCATCAATTACTGCATCAATATGGTGTGGCATGGAGCCGATTAGCCTGTGGCACTGCTGAGGTGTTATGAAAGCCCAGGTTGCTTTGATAACAGCATTCAGCTCCTCTGCATTGTTGGGTCTGGTGTCTCATCTTCCTCTTGACAATACCCCATAGATTATCTATGGGATTGAAGTCAGGTGAGTTTGCTGGCCAATCAAGCACAGTGATACTGTTGTTTTTAAACCAGGTATTGGTACTTTTGGCAGTGTGGACAGGAGCCAAGTCCTGCTGGAGAATGAAATTTTCATCTCCTAAAAGCTTGTCGGCAGAGGGAAGCATGAAGTGCTCTAAAATTTCCTGAAATACGGCTGCGCTGACTTTGATCTTGATAAAACACAGTGGACCTATACCAGCAGATGACTTGGCTCCCCAAACCATCACTGATTATGGAAACGTCACACTAGACCTCAAGCAGCTTGGATTGTCTGTCTCTCCATTCTTCCTCCAGACTCTGGGACCTTGATTTTTAAGGTCTAGTGCAGGGGTGGGGAACCTTTTTCCAGCCGGGGGCCATTTGGAAACTTCTACCATCATCCGGGGGTCACATAAAAATGATCACCTTGAATATTAGCCCGGTATATTTAGTCAAACAATTACGGTAACTCACCCTTAATGTGACCCTGGAGCCGCTTCTCTTTGGTGCAGCTGTTATGTTAGGTGATACTGATCATGTTGCTTCTCACAGCTGCTTTTCCCGCTGTGGCACAAAGATCTAAGGAGGTCACATAGCTGGGGGGCACAGAAATCACAGAGGGGCACATAGCTGGGGGCACAGCTGGAGGGGACAGATCACAGGGGGCACAGATCACATGGGAGCACAAAAGAGGGATTTTTGTGTACTCACCGTAAAATCCTTTTCTCCGAGCCAATCATTGGGGGACACAGACCGTGGGTGTTATGCTGCTTTCCACTAGGAGGACACTAAGTGATACAAAGAAAGTTAGCTCCTCCCCTGCAGTATACACCCTCCTGCTGGCCCTCAGCTAACCAGTTCGGTGTAAAAAGCAGTAGGAGATCAGTAACAACATATTAGCTTAAAGCATGTCATATCATATATGAGAGTATAGCATATCGGATTATAAAAAAACAAGCATAAGCCAATACCAGGGTGGGAGCTGTGTCCCCCAATGATTGGCTCGGAGAAAAGGATTTTACGGTGAGTACACAAAAATCCCTCTTTCTCCTACGCCTCATTGGGGGACACAGACCGCGGGACGTACAAAAGCAGTCCCTGGGTGGGGACAACGTCAGATCAGGCCCTGTGTAACTGCTACTTACAAGTGCGCCACCGCGGCCTGCAGAGTCCGCCTGCCCAGAGCCACATCTGTGGGAGTCTGGGAATTATAATGCTTCAAGAATGTATGCGGACTGGACGAATCCGCAAGCTTGCAGGCGTGTCTTGTCGACGCCTGGTGCCTAGAACCCACGATAGACAGGGAGATAGGCTGTCATCTAACATGGAAGGACTCCTGGATGGAGAAAAGAATACACCAGGCTGAATGGCCGATGAAGACGGCCAAACCCTTCCTGTAAACGTCAGGAAGCCTTCCTCTTACCGTTAGGAAACCCAAGATACAGTGTCCAACCTTGGGAGGGACGCCGTCCTCAAGACGTACCTACTCAAAGCAATCGCTTCGTTCGGAATATGGGGAACTCATTCCATTTTGTGGACTGGTGCCAAAAGAGATGAGGGAAGAACTATGCCCTCATGACAGTAGTGATACAATACCACCTTGCCTTGAAGGAAATAAGGGAAAAAGGTCTGAAAAGACCCGTTAGCACCGAAGACTCGTCAGGATGAGGATATCGCCGAGAAAAAAGGGGGGCGACCTTCCCTAATAGAATAGATCCCAATGATCTAACGGTATGCAATAGGGAAGAACTACATGTGAAAACATCCTGCGAGGTGGTCCCTACTTGCAGTTTTGTTGCAGAAAGACAGAAAGCTATCAGCTCCGCAAGCGAACTGACGTGGTCAGTGCGGATTTTCGAGGATCCCTGGGGCCCTTTCTGCTTCTGAAAAACTCTCGGAAGTGGAAACTGGTACCACGGAATAACCAGAGCATGCAGTGCGATGCCTCTTGGATCTCGAGGCCGAACAACAAACTCGAGTACACAGGCGATCAGTCAGGACGCCATCCGAACTACAACTGTAGAGCTCCAGTGAAGGCGGGTCTGATGGAAGACTTCCAGGTGAAGTTCCTACTCACTTGAGGTGAAACCCTGACAGCTAAATATGTTCGCAGCTCAGAGTTCTACTCCTGGGACATGTACTGCCAAGATCACCGAGTGATAGATCTCGGCCCATGTGAGGTACCTTGGCCAAGGCGCTTGAACGTGGGTACTCGCTAGATGATTGACGTATGACACAGCCGTGGCGCTGTCCAATTGAAATCGGCTGGGTTGACCCGCCATAAGGTAGTGGACCTACTATAGGACTACCTTTGAGATCTCCAGAGCAATGATCGGGAGAAGAGGCCTGGCATTGGAAGTTACTAGTAACCATGGAACCGGGAGAAAAAAACCCCGGATGAAGAAAGAGCTCAGAGACTATCGTCTGAAAGGCTGCTTGACTTGCTGAAAAAACTAACGGAGCGAAGGAAACTGCTTCCATTGTCGTCTCCGTTGTTGTTTTTTTTTTTTTTTTTTTTTTAAGAAACCTCCCAGCAAATCGAATGAAATGAGGGGATGAGTGAGCAAGAGCGCGAGCTCCCTGTTGAAAAACCATGACCTTGTCTGGAGGGAAATTGACCACCCTTCTGGAAGAATACCGGATCATCCTCAAAAAGGATATCTGCTGGGCTGGAAATGAGAAGTTGTCTAAGTCTAGCTTCCAGTCCAGGTGAGAGGATATCACAAGTGATATAGACGACTCAGCGTAGTCCTGCAAGGGCGTGTAAACAGTCGGCCAAACAGGGCAGAACGGCCACGCCTCTAGGTGCAAGATGACAGCCGCCATGACCCTTGCGAACACTCTGGGTGCGGTAGCAGGGCCGAAGGACAAGGTCGTGACTTAAATGCTGTTCACGAATGGAAAAGCAAAGGAATTTTGAAGAGGTTAGGCATCCCGAATGTCGATGGATGCCAGAGGCTGCACCTTTTTTGTTGAAGTAATAGCTGAGCGGAGGAACTCCATTCGAAGAAGAAGAACCTTGTGAAAAAGTTGTTAGAAGTTTGAGGTCCGGGATCGGTCCTACTTCTCGTTCCCTTTTTAGGAACCAAGATCCCTTAGATCTAGACTGTCCTGGACAACCCTTTCACTGTTGGTCGGGGCTGTAGGAACGTACGATCCTTGGTTAGTCTCCCGCTGAAAAATTTGATTGACCAGCTGAACTGTCTTCAGGAAAGGGGTACTGGTGTGAATCAAGGTAGTTAAGGTCTCCAGGCAGGAGACCGTTGCTCTAGCAATCCATGCGGCGGCTAGGGAGGGTAGAGGGCTGGACCCGTAGCCGCAAAACGGAACAAACCAGATTTGCTATTCGACAGAGCGTGGCATTTTTAATTGAGGACATATCGGGCAGGGATACTGGTAGGTAAACCACAGGAGATTGCACCCGGTTAATCTGCCGAGTGGCAGAATGCGCCGCTGCTTCCAGCAGGTCATAGAGTTAAAAATTAGGAGCCTCGATCCACCATCCTCCTAACAGGGAAGTGGAGAGGGAACATTGGCCTTCTTGCATCTTCTGTTAAATAGTGGTGATGCAGAGGGGGGTGCTCAGACGCCCGAAAAAGGGTGCCTCTGTACATCCACAGAGTTCAGGTCTCCGGGTGGACAGGACAGGTTGTCTGGCGTTAGACCTGGATGCAGAAAAAGGATACCTGGAAGCGACCTTCATGTGCCCGTCTGTTGATGGTGTGGGGAGACCGGCGCCCTTTAAAGTGCCTGTCGCCCTTAAAAATCAGACCAGGCATAGCGTCCCACGTAGAGGCTTCTATCCAGTGAGTCGCATATCCGGACTGGATGGCAAAAGCTCTACGAGGGAGTTTAGACTGAGGGAACTAGTTACACTGGGATAAACTGGGATCAGCGGCAGAGGGCTCCTCATTTATGACCAGTTTCGGATTGGTCATGTGCCTTTAAGACCAGGAAATACTGGTCGTGTGCCTTTAAGACCAGGGAATACTGGTCGTGTGTCTTTAAGACCAGGGAATACTGGTCGTGTGCCTTTAAGACCAGGGAATACTGGTCGTGTGCCTTTAAGACCAGGGAATCCGGGTCGTGTGCCTTTAAGACCAGGGAATACTGGTCGTGTGCCTTTAAGACCAGGGAATACTGGTCGTGTGCCTTTAAGACCAGGGAATCCTGGTCGTGTGCCTTTAAGACCAGGGAATACTGGTTGTGTGCCTTTAAGACCAGGGAATACTGTGTGCGTTTAAGACCAGGGGATCAGACCACACTGGTCACGTGTCTTTAAGACCCTGGAATTCTGGTCACGCGCCTTTAAGACCAGGGAATACTGGTCACACGCCTGTAAGACCAGGGAATACTGGTCACGTGCCTTTAAGACCAGGGAATACTGGTCATGTCCCTTAAGACCAGGGAATATGTCATGATCTCTGCAGGCAGAGATCATAGCAAGCCTATAGAGGGACAAGCTCTCGGAAGATGGAACTATACTGACCATGAACTAAGCCTGCCGCGCAACTAGAAATAGCCAGGTAGCATTTCCTATTTATCGCTAGATGCCCAGCTCTGGCCTAAGACCTAAATAGCTAGCAGAGGGAAATATAAGACCTGGCTCACCTCTAGAGAAATATTCCAAAGAAGACAGTAGCCCCCCACATATAATGACGGTGAGTTCAGATGAAACAACAAACGCAGCAGGAAAATAGTCTTAGCAAATTTGAGGTCCGCTTACTAGATAGCAGAAGACAGATAGTATACTTTCATGGTCAGCAGAAAAACACTAACAAAACACCATCCAGAGATTACCTTAAACTCTGGCATTAACTCATAACGCCAGAGTAGCAATCCCTGATCAACGAGAGCTTTCCAGACACAGTAACAAAACTTCAGCTGTGAACTGGAACAAATAGGCAAAACAAAACATGGACAAAAGTCCAACTTATCTAGTAGTTGTCTAGAAGCAGGAACAAGCACTGAGAGGCATCAGATAACATTGTTGACCGGCAAGAAACCACCAGAGAAATGAGCTTAAATAGCGACACCCACTACTGATGGAATCAGGTGAAACAGGAAAGAGGATGACAAGTCCAATTCCACAAGCGGCCACCGGGGGAGCCCAGAATCCAAATTCACAACAGTACCCCCCCCTCAAGGAGGGGGCACCGAACCCTCACCAGATCCACCAGGGCGACCAGGATGAGCCCTATGGAAGGCACGAACAAGATCAGAAGCATGAACATCAGATGCATTGACCCAAGAATTATCCTCCTGGCCGTAACCCTTCCAGTTGACCAGATACTGGAGTTTCCGTCTGGAAACACGAGAGTCCAAAATTTTCTCCACAACGTACTCCAACTCACCCTCAACCAACACCGGAGCAGGAGGCTCAACTGAAGGTACAACAGGTACCTCATACCTGCGCAATAACGACCGATGAAAAACGTTATGAATGGAAAAGGACGCAGGGAGGTCCAAACGGAAAGAAACAGGATTAAGAATCTCCAATATTCTATAAGGGCCGATGAACCGAGGTTTAAACTTAGGAGAAGAGACCCTCATAGGGACAAAACGAGAAGACAACCACACTAAATCTCCAACACAAAGCCGAGAACCAACACGACGATGACGGTTGGCAAAACGCTGAGTCTTCTCCTGGGACAACTTCAAATTGTCCATAACCTGCCCCCAGATGTGATGCAATCTCTCCACCACCGCATCCACTCCAGGACAATCCGAGGATTCCACCTGACCGGAGGAAAATCGAGGGTGAAACCCCGAATTACAGAAAAACGGGGACACCAAGGTGGAAGAACTGGCCCGATTATTGAGGGCGAACTCTGCCAATGGCAAAAAAGCAACCCAATCATCCTGGTCAGCAGAGACAAAACACCTCAGATATGTCTCAAGGGTCTGATTAGTCCGCTCGGTCTGGCCATTAGTCTGAGGGTGAAAAGCAGATGAAAAAGACAAATCTATGCCCATCCTAGCACAGAATGCCCGCCAAAATCTAGACACAAATTGGGTACCTCTGTCAGAAACAATATTCTCAGGAATACCGTGCAATCGGACAACATTCTGAAAAAAACAGAGGAACCAACTCAGAAGAAGAAGGCAACTTGGGCAGAGGAACCAAATGGACCATTTTAGAGAAACGGTCACAGACCACCCAGATGACAGACATCTTCTGGGAAACAGGCAGATCTGAAACAAAATCCATCGAGATGTGTGTCCAAGGCCTCTTAGGAATAGGCAAGGGCAACAGCAGTCCGCTAGCCCGAGAACTACAAGACTTGGCCCGAGCACAAACGTCACATGACTGCACAAAGACTCGCACATCTCGTGACAGGGAAGGCCACCAGAAGGATCTTGCCACCAAATCCCTGGTACCAAAAATTCCGGGATGACCTGCCAATGCAGAAGAATGTACCTCAGAGATGACTCTGCTGGTCCAATCATCCGGAACAAACAGTCTATCAGGCGGACAACGATCCGGTCTATCCGCCTGAAACTCTTGCAAGGACCGCCGCAGATCAGGAGAAACGGCCGACAAAATTACTCCCTCCCTAAGGATACCTGTGGGTTCAGAATTACCAGGAGAGTCCGGGTCAAAACTCCTAGAAAGGGCATCTGCCTTAACATTCTTAGAACCCGGTAGGTATGACACCACAAAATTAAAGCGAGAAAAAAATAAAGACCAGCGCGCCTGTCTAGGATTCAGGCGTCTGGCAGTCTCAAGATAAATCAAATTTTTGTGGTCAGTCAATACCACCACCTGATGCCTAGCCCCCTCGAGCCAATGGCGCCACTCCTCAAACGCCCACTTCATGGCCAAAAGCTCCCGATTCCCAACATCATAATTCCGCTCCGCGGGCGAAAATTTGCGAGAAAAGAAGGCACAAGGCCTAATGACGGAGCAGTCGGAACCTTTCTGCGACAACACTGCCCCAGCTCCGATCTCCGAAGCGTCAACCTCAACCTGAAAAGGCAGATTCACATCAGGCTGACGCAACACAGGAGCAGAGGCAAAACGGCGCTTAAGCTCCTGAAAGGCCTCTACAGCATGAGGGGACCAATTAGCAACATCAGCGCCTTGTCTGGTCAAATCAGTCAGTGGTTTAACGACATCCGAAAAACCAGCAATAAATCGGCGGTAAAAGTTGGCAAAGCCCAAAAATCTCTGAAGACCCTTAAGAGAGGAGGGCTGAGTCCAGTCACAAATAGCTTGCACCTTGACGGGATCCATCTCAATGGAAGAGGGAGAAAAAATATACCCCAAAAAGGAAATTTTCTGGACCCCAAAAACGCACTTACACCCCTTCACACATAAAGAATTAGACCGCAGAACCTGAAAAACTCTCCTGACCTGCTGGACATGAGAGTCCCAGTCATCAGAAAAAATCAGAATATCATCCAGATATATTATCATAAATTTATCCAGAAAATCGCGGAAAATATCATGCATAAAAGACTGGAAAACTGAAGGGGCATTAGAAAGACCAAAAGGCATGACCAAATACTCAAAGTGGCCCTCGGGCGTATTAAATGCGGTCTTCCACTCATCCCCCTGCCTGATCCGCACCAAATTATACGCCCCACGAAGATCAATTTTAGAGAACCACTTAGCACCCTCTATACGAGCAAACAAATCAGTAAGCAATGGCAATGGGTATTGATACTTAACAGTGATCTTATTCAGAAGCCGATAATCAATACATGGTCTCAAAGAGCCGTCTTTTTTTGAGACAAAGAAAAACCCAGCTCCCAAGGGAGAAGAAGATGGACGAATATGTCCCTTTTCCAAAGACTCCTTTATATATTCCCGCATAGCAGCATGTTCCGGCACAGACAAATTAAACAAACGACCCTTTGGATATTTACAACCCGGTATCAAATCTATGGCACAATCGCACTCACGGTGCGGAGGTAACGACCCAAGCTTGGGTTCGTCAAAGACGTCTTGATAATCAGAGAGGAACTCAGGGACTTCAGAGGGAATGGACGACGAAATAGAAACCAAAGGTACGTCCCCATGAATACCCTTACATCCCCAGCTCAACACAGACATTGCTCTCCAGTCCAAGACTGGGTTGTGAGACTGCAACCATGGCAATCCCAGTACCAAATCGTCATGTAAATTATACAGCACCAGGAAACGAATAATCTCCTGGTGATCCGGATTGATACGCATGGTTACTTGTGTCCAGTATTGTGGTTTATTATTAGCCAATGGGGTGGAGTCAATCCCCTTCAGAGGAATAAGAGTCTCCAAAGGCTCTAAATCAAAACCACAACGATTGGCAAAGGACCAATCCATAAGACTCAGAGCGGCGCCAGAGTCAACATAGGCGTCCGTGGCAATGGATGACAAAGAGCAAATCAGGGTTACAGACAAAATAAACTTAGACTGAATGGTGCCAATGGAAACAGACTTATCAAGCTTCTTTGTACGCCTAGAGCATGCCGATATAACATGAGTAGAATCCCCACAATAGAAACACAATCCATTCTTCCGTCTAAAATTCTGTCGCTCGCTCCTGGACAGAATTCTATCACACTGCATACTTTCTGGCGTCTTTTCCATAGACACCGCCAGATGGTGCACCGGTTTGCGCTCCCGCAGACGCCTATCAATCTGAATAGCCATTGTCATGGACTCATTCAGACCTGCAGGCAAAGGGAACCCCACCATAACATCCTTAACGGCATCAGAGAGACCTTCTCTGAAAGTTGCCGCCAAGGCGCACTCATTCCACTGAGTAAGCACAGACCATTTACGGAATTTTTGGCAGAAAACTTCAGCTTCGTCTTGCCCCTGAGATAGTGCCATCAAAGTTTTTTCTGCCTGAAGTTCCAAATGAGGTTCCTCATAAAGCAAGCCCAAGGCCAGAAAAAACGCATCCACATCGCGTAACGCAGGATCCCCTGCTGGCAATGAGAAGGCCCAATCTTGAGGGTCACCCCTGAGCAAGGAAATCACAATCCTAACCTGCTGAGCAGGGTCTCCAGCTGAACGAGACTTCAGGGACAAATAAAGCTTACAATTATTTCGGAAATTCTGGAAGCTAGCTCTATTCCCTGTGAAGAACTCCGGCAAAGGAATTCTCGGCTCAGATACCGGAGCATGTACCACAAAATCTTGTAAATTTTGTACTTTCGTGATGAGATTATTTAAACCCGCAGTTACACTCTGGAGATCCATTATTGTCAGGTGCACACAGAGCATACAGAGATTAGGAGGAGAGAGAGAAAAAAGACTGCAGCAAGGCAGACTGGAGGAAAAAAAAAAAAAAAAAAAAAAAAATTCCAGCAGACTTCTTATAACTCTCCTTTCTCAACCTGGGTCTTTAACACTTTATTGGCCGGTCAAACTGTCATGATCTCTGCAGGCAGAGATCATAGCAAGCCTATAGAGGGACAAGCTCTCGGAAGATGGAACTATACTGACCATGAACTAAGCCTGCCGCGCAACTAGAAATAGCCAGGTAGCATTTCCTATTTATCGCTAGATGCCCAGCTCTGGCCTAAGACCTAAATAGCTAGCAGAGGGAAATATAAGACCTGGCTCACCTCTAGAGAAATATTCCAAAGAAGACAGTAGCCCCCCACATATAATGACGGTGAGTTCAGATGAAACAACAAACGCAGCAGGAAAATAGTCTTAGCAAATTTGAGGTCCGCTTACTAGATAGCAGAAGACAGATAGTATACTTTCATGGTCAGCAGAAAAACACTAACAAAACACCATCCAGAGATTACCTTAAACTCTGGCATTAACTCATAACGCCAGAGTAGCAATCCCTGATCAACGAGAGCTTTCCAGACACAGTAACAAAACTTCAGCTGTGAACTGGAACAAATAGGCAAAACAAAACATGGACAAAAGTCCAACTTATCTAGTAGTTGTCTAGAAGCAGGAACAAGCACTGAGAGGCATCAGATAACATTGTTGACCGGCAAGAAACCACCAGAGAAATGAGCTTAAATAGCGACACCCACTACTGATGGAATCAGGTGAAACAGGAAAGAGGATGACAAGTCCAATTCCACAAGCGGCCACCGGGGGAGCCCAGAATCCAAATTCACAACAGGAATACTGGTCACGTGCCTTTAAGACCAGGGAATACTGGTCATGTCCCTTAAGACCAGGGAATACTGGTCATGTCCCTTAAG
Source organism: Ranitomeya variabilis (assembly GCF_051348905.1). NCBI lineage: Eukaryota > Metazoa > Chordata > Amphibia > Anura > Dendrobatidae > Ranitomeya > Ranitomeya variabilis. Next base: position 162,279,325 of record NC_135233.1, read on the forward strand.
ACCAGGGAATACTGGTCATGTCCCTTAAGACCGGGGAATACTGGTCATGTCCCTTAAGACCAGGGAATACTGGTCATGTCCCTTAAGACCAGGGAATACTGGTCACGTGCCTTTAAGACCAGGGAATACTGGTCACGTGCCTTTAAGACCAGGGAATACTGGTCACGTGCCTTTAAGACCAGAGAATACTGGTCGTGTGACTTTATACTGCTCGTGCGGGTTTAGGTAGAATCTCGCAGCGAGCGAGAAGCGCCAATTCAGGGGGCGGAGCCACAGGCACAACGTGGGCGGAGCCTCGAGACTTCCATGAATAGGCCCAAGCCGGGGCGTAAATTTCTGCAGCCGGCGCCAGCGTAGAAGTTAGGGGTGGTCACCCGTTGCTCGAGAAAATCGAGCGCTTCCGTGCCAGGCGAAAAACGCCAGGAAAAAAATTCAGAGCCGCCTTAAGGCGCCACAGTCTGGTGGTGCGGCCTACACATCGGCCGAAGCCAGGAGCTAAATTTTGTAGCCAGCTGGAGCGTTACCTCAGGGAGGTGGGCCACAGGGAAGCCTGAGACTGCCTGTGAATATCCCACTGCAGAAGCCCATCGCTGGCAGGATCCACTCACCAACGGTGCGCGTCCCGGCATGGAGCCGCCGCGGATGTCGGGTATTGCAGCGTGGACGGTGCAGAGATAGAGGGATAAACCTCAATCCATCATTCCTCTTGTTAGGGAGGTGGAGAGGAACCATCCGCCTCCTTGTGCCATCCACTTTCACAGTGGTGGGACAGTGGGGGCTGCCCGGACCATGGAGAGGGGCTTCTGTACATCCACGAAGTTCAGCCCATCGGGACCGTGGAGGCACCTTCGCCCCTGAAGGGGATTTGAACTGCGGCCTAGTCCGGCTGGAAAAGCCGGGGACTAAATTTATGGAGCCTGCCGGTGGAGCGCGTCGGCGGGCCCCGCGCCGAATGATTGCCGCTGGCGTACCGGCCAGTGGCACCCCCAGGACCGCATCTTCCACGCAGGCAGCGTGAGGAAGAATGGCCCCCGAGATCTGCAGGGCGCCTCTCGTCCCGGACGAGAAGCGCCGAAATAGGGGGCGGGGTTACGGCCGTGGGAGGAATCTGCCCACTGCGGCCTACTCCAGCTGAAAAGCCGGGGACTAAATTTCCAGCCTGCCTGGGGATGCGAGGCGGCCGCAACGGAGCGACGCTAACCGCCGCAGTTCCCGACCGCCGGCGCCTCTCCCCAGGGGCTCTGCCGCAAGTACCGCCGGCGCCTACCCCATAGAGGCCACTGCGGCCTACTCCGGCTGAAAAGCCGGGGACTAAATTTCCGGCCTGCCCGGCGGTGTGCGGTGGCGCGGCCGCAAAGCGATCCGGAGCGCAGGAGGGGAACTCCTGATGTACTCACAGTCCGGTAATGCAGGTCCCCCTGTCCCTGCGCGCTCCATCCTCATCCTCTTCTGTAATCCCTTTGGGCTCTGCCGCAAGTATGCAACGCCATGTGATGTGGGCCTTGTATGTCTGGCCACCGGAGAGGAACATTAGAGAAAGCTCTATGTGCTCGCCGTCTTGCAGGGGGAAGGGAGATCGGGACCAAAGATGGAAACCCGTCGCCCCAGTAAAAATTGGCGTGCTCCCGCGTCGCAGGAGAGGGACGGGGAGGTATACTCGCCGTGCTCGCCTGTTGCTGGTTCGGGGGAGAGCGGGTCCTATAATAAAAAGATCCGTCGCCCCCTTCACTCCGTTGAATAAAAAATAAAAATTTACAGAAAAATTAAAATTAAAATAAGAAAGTTGGGGTCTGAAAACAGACCCAAGTGCCTCCTCCAGACACTAAGCAAGAACTGGTTAGCTGAGGGCCAGCAGGAGGGTGTATACTGCAGGGGAGGAGCTAACTTTCTTTGTATCACTTAGTGTCCTCCTAGTGGCAAGCAGCATAACACCCACGGTCTGTGTCCCCCAATGAGGCGTAGGAGAAAATCACAGGGAGTACATAACGGGGGGCACAAGCTGGGAGCCACAGAGATCACAGGGATGGGGGGCACAAAGATCAAAGGAGGGCACATAGCTGGAGGGGACAAAGCACAGGGGGGCACAGATCACATGGGAGCACAAATATCACAGGGAGTACATAACGGGGGTCACAGGGATCACAGGGGGGCACAAGCTGGGAGCCACAGAGATCACAGGGATGCACATAGCTGGGGGCACAGTGATCACAGGGGGAGCATATAGCTAGAGGGCACAGAAATCACAGGAGGGCATATAGCAGGAGGGCACAGAAATCACAAGGGGTACATAACTGGGGGGCACAGAGATCTCAGGGGGCATATAGCTGGAGGGCACAGATCACAGGGGCATAGAGCTCGATGGCACAGAATTCACAGGGGGCGTATAACAGAAGAGCACAGAAATCACAGGGGGGCACAAAGCTGGGGGGCACAGAGATCAAGGAGGGGCACATAGCTGGATGGGACAGAGCACAGGGGGAACAGATCACTTGGGAGCACAAATATCACAAGGGGTACATAGCAGGGGGGCACATAGATCACGGGGGGGGGGCACAAAGCTGGGAGCCACAGAGATCACAGGGATGCACATAGCTGGGGGCACAGAGATCACGGAGGGGCACATAGCTGGAGGGGACAGAGATCACAGGGGGCACAAATATTGCAGGGGACACAGGGATCACAGAGGGGCACAAAGCTGGGAGCCACAGAGATCACAGGGATGCACATAGCTGGAGGACACAGATCACAGGGGGCATCTAGCTGGGGAGCACAGATCACAGGGGATTTATAGTTGGGGGAGCAAAGATCATATTGGGGCACATAGTGGGGGGGAATAGAGATCACAGGGGGCACAGAGATGATATGGGTGCACATAATTGGGAGGCACAGATCACAGGGGGCTTATAGTTGGGGGAGCAAAGAGATCATATTGGGGCACTGTGGGTGGGCACAGGGATCACAGGAGGGGCAAAAGATGACTTGGGGGCACATAGCTGGGAGGCATAGAGATCACAGGGGGCTTATAGTTGGGGGAGCAAGGAGATCATATTGGGGCACATAGCGGGGGGGGTACAGAGATCATAGTGGGCACATAGCTGAGGGGCACAGATCACCAGCAGACACAGAGCTGCCAGCACAGTGATCGCTCTGGACTCTGGCAGTAGCTCCTCTTCAGGGACAGAAGGACGGGAGAGCATTCGGCGCTAACCCCGCCCACCCCTTCGCTAACCGCGCCCACCCCGATTACATCATTCATGTGCAGGGCAGGCAGCGTTCTGTGATGAACGCTGCGTACCATGCATTTGGAGTTAAAGGGTCGACAGGATGCGGCTGTCGCCCGGGCATTGCGGACTCCGGGGACCTTCCCCCAGGCTGCATGAAAAGCCACTGCGGGCCAGTGGTTCGCTGCCTCTGGTCTAGTGTGAAGTATCCACAATCAATAATGGTTTAGGAGCCATGTCATCTGCTGATGTAGGTCCACTGTGTTTTATCAAGACAAAAATAAGCGCAGCCGTGTGCCAGGAAATTTTAGAGCACTTCATGCTTCCCTCTGCTGACAAGCTTTTTGGAGATGGAAATTTCATTTTCCAGCAGGACTTGGCACCTGTCCACACTGCCAAAAGTACCAATACCTGGTTTAAAAACAACAGTATCACTGTGCTTGATTGGCCAGTAATCTCGTCTGAACTTAACCCTACAGAGAATATATGGGATATTGTCAATAGGAAGATGAGAGACACAAGACCCAACAAAGACGAGCTGAAGGCTGCTATCAAAGCAACCTGGGCTTCCATAACACCTCAAGCAGTGCCAAAGACTGATCGCCTCCATGCCACACCGCATTGATGCAGTAATTGATGCAAAAGGAATCCAGAACAAGTATTGAGTGCATTTACTGAACATACATTTCATTAGGTCATTTCGGATTTTTTAATTTTTTCAAGCTGGTGTTATAAAGTATAAGCCATAATCATCAACATTAACAGAAAAACAACTACTTACCGATGACTGTATTTTTCTGAACCCATGACGGCACCATGGAGAGAGGGGATCCGCCCAACAGGGACAGGAAATGTACTAATAAAAAAGGCGGTACCTCTCTCCCGCATCAGTTGTTTTACAGAGCACTAAAGGAACTTCAGGTTAATAACATGAATAACTAAATAAAAATATTTATCATTACTTATGAAACTTAATGGAGACATCGCATGGCAAGCATTTTAAACATAATGTTAACTAAACTAAGTGTGCACACCTACACGTGAAGGGAGGGAATGTACAGTGCCGTCATGGGCTCAGAAATACCGTTAAGTAACTAAGTTTTTCTCTTTCCCCCATGACGGCACCACGAAGAGAATTCCAGAGATTGCATTGGGGGGGACCACTGCCTCTAGAACCCTTAAGGTAAGGTCTGAAGAAGAGGATAGGTCCAGCCGATAATGACTATAGAATTTAAAGGGGGAAGACCAAGTAGCGGCTCTACATATCTGCTCTATCGAGGCGCTGGCACTTTCTGCCCAGGAAGTCGCCACTGATCTTGTTGAGTCGGCTTTTACTGTCACTGGAATGGCGACCCCATGTGTGGGGCATGACAGGGTGATAGCATCTCTTATCCACCTTGCAAGCGTGCTTTTGGATGCTTTCTGCTCCTTCCGAGGACCCTGGAAGCACACAAAGAGACCTATCCTGCCTACACTCCCGTGTGGCTGCTAGATAATGGATTAGGCATCTCCTGACATCTAATGTAAGCAAGGCTTCCTCTGTTATTTTTGGGATTGGGGCAAAAGGAAGGGAGGGATATCTCCTGAGACCTGCAAAATCGTGATGCCACCTTTGGAAGATAGGCTGGGTCAGTTTTAAGAACGACTAATATTTGTGTGAAAGGTGGGTATGCGGGCAAAGCCTGGATATCACTAACTCTGCGCGCTGATGTTAGAGCTACTACTAGAGAGCTTTTAAGTGACACTACTTTTAGCAGGACTTCTGACAGGGGTTCAAAGGGAGCCTTAGATAGAGTAGTAAGGGCTAAGTTCAACTCCCAAAGGGAGGCCGCATGAGGATGTTGCATTTGCAGAGCCCCTAATGTACCTAAACCATAGAAAACCCCCACAAGTGACCCCATATTGGAAACTAGACCCCCCAAGGAACTTATCTAGATGTGTTGTGAGAACTTTGAACCAACAAGTGTTTCACTACAGTTTATAACGCAGAGCCGTGAAAATACAAATTCTTTTTTTTCCCCACAAAAATTATTTCTTAGCCCCCTGTTTTGTATTTTCCCAAGGGTAACAGGAGAAATTGGACCCCAAAAGTTGTTGTCCAATGTCTCCTGAGTACGCTGATACCCCATGTGTTGGGGTAAACCCCTGTTTGTGCGCACGGGAGAGCTCGGAAGGGAAGGAGCACTGTTTTACTTTTTCAACGCAGAAATGGCTGGAATTGAGATCGGACGCAATGTCGTATTTGGAGAGCCCCTGATGTGTCTAAACAGTGGAAACCCACCAATTATAACTGAAACCCTAATCCAAACACACCCCTAACCCTAATCTCAACTGTAACCCTAACCACACCCCTAACTCTGACACACCCCTAACCCTAATCCCAACCCTATTCCCAACCATTAATGTAATCCAAACCCTAACCCTAACTTTAGCCCCAACCCTAACTTTAGCCCCAACCCTAACCCTAACTGTAGTCCTAACCCTAGCCCCAACCCTAACGGGAAAATGGAAATAAATACATTTTTTTAATTTTTTAATTTTTCGTAACTAAGGGGGTGATGAAGGGGGGGTTTGATTTACTATTTATAGCGCATTTTCTAGCGGATTTTTGATTGGCAGCCGTCACACACTAAAAGACGCTTTTTATTGCAACAAATGTTTTTTGCAATACCACATTTTGAGTGCTATAATTTTTCCATATTTTGGTCCACAGAGTCATGTGAGGTCTTGTTTTTTGCAGGACGAGTTGACGTTTTTATTGGTAACATTTTCGGGCACGTGCCATTGTTTGATCGCTTTTTATTCCGATTTTTGTGAGGCAGAATGGCCAAAAACCAGCTATTCATTAATTTCTTTTTCGGTCAGTACGATTACAGCGATACCTCATTTATATAATTTTTTTATGTTTTGGCGCTTTTATACGATAAAAACTATTTTATAGAAAAAATAATTGTTTTAGCATCGCTTTATTCTGAGGACTATAACTTTTATACTTTTTCGCTGATGATGCTGTGTGGCGACTCGTTTTTTGCGGGACAAGATGAAGTTTTCAGCGGTACCATGGTTATTTATTTCCATCTGTTTGATCGCATGCTATTCCACTTTTTGTTAGGCGGTATGATAATAAAGCGTTTTTTGCCTCTTTTTTTTTTTTTTTTTTTTTACGGTGTTCACTGAAGGGGTTAACTAGTGGGACAGTTTTATAGGTCGGGTCGTTACGGATGCGGCGATACTAAATATGTGTACTTTTATTGTTTTTTTTTATTTAGCTAAAGGAAAATATTTTTTTGGAACAATATTTTTTTTAATTATTATTATTTGTTTATGAATATATATATATATTTTTTTAACACAAGTAATTTTTTTTTTTTACATTTTTACTTTGCCCCGGAGAAAGGGGGGGCGCATCACAGTAAAGTGACAGATCGCCGATCTGACACTTTGCTGTGCACTTTGTCAGATCGGCGATCTGACGTGCACAGAGGGGAGACTTCCCGGCGCCTGCTCTGAGCAGGCGCTGTGACGTCACCTCCCTGCAGGACCCGGATGCAGCCCCGCGGCCATTTTGGATCCGGGGCTTGCAGGGAGGAGACGCTCGGTACAAGGTGAGCACATCGCCTTGTACCGATCGTCTCAGGGAAGCCCGCAGGGAGCCCCCTCCCTGCGCGATGCTTCCCTGTACCGCCGGAACACTGCCATCATGTTTGATCGCAGTGTGCCGGGGGTTAATGTGCCGGGGACAGTCCGTGACCGCTCCTGGCACATAGTGCCGGATGTCAGCTGCGATAGTCAGCTGACACCCGGCCGCGCTCCCCCCGTGAGCGCGGCCGATCGCTATGACGTACTATCCCGTCGGTGGGAATTAAGGTCCACCCCACCTTGACGGGATAGTACGTCATATGGGATTAAGGGGTTAAAGGCCGAATTTCACAGCTAACAGTTCTTTCATGTTCGAGGATGTCAATCTCTGTTCCCCTGTCCAAACCCTTTGGGCTATCTGATCGTTTAGGTGGGCTCCACACCCCATGGGACTTGCGTCCGTAGTTAGGATTTGAGATATTAGTAATACCCAGGGAACACCTCTGGTTAAGTTGTTTATGTTTGTCCACCATTTTAGTGAAATTATTGTCGTTGACGAAACGTTTAACCGCCTTTCTAAATTTCCGCCTAGAGAAACTTCTGCTGCTAATATTTACCATTGTAGTTCTCTGGTATGGGCCTGGGCCCACTGAACAGCCGGTATACAAGCTGTCATTGATCCCAGAAGTGACATTGCTGTAGATGTTGTAGAAGGAAGGTCTTTTATCCGTGATACTAGCTCTATCAAGTTTCGAATTTCCCCTCTGGAAGATGACATTCTTGTTTGAGTCTAGAATTATACCCAAGTACTCTTTAGTCTGACTTGGCACGATAGGGGATTTGGGTAAATTCAACAGCCAGCCTAGGTTGGTTAATGCTCTCAAGACTCTGTCTAACTGGTCTTTGCAATGAGGAGGGGAGTTGTCTATTAGTAGGAGGTCGTCTAGGTACAGAACTATTAGTATGTTCTGATCCCTTAAGTGCGCCATTACTTCCGCCACTATTTTGGTAAATACTAGTGATGAGCGAATTTACTCGTTACTCGAGATTTCTCGAGCATGCCCGGGGGTCCTCCGAGTATTTTTTAGTGCACGGAGTTTTAGTTTTTCTTGCCGCAGCTGAATGATTTACATCTGTTAGCCAGCTTAAGTACATGTGGGGATTCCTTAGCAACCAGGCAACACCCACATGTACTCATGCTGGCTAACAGATGTAAATCATTCAGCTGCAGCAAGAAAAACAAACTCCGAGCACTAACAAAAATACTCGGAGGACCTCCGAGCATGCTCGAGAAATCTCGAGTAACGAGTATATTCACTCATCACTAGTAAATACCCTTGGGGCGATGGCCAGGCCAAAAGGAAGAGCCCTGAACTGGTAATGCTTTATTTCCCCCCGGATTGTGACTGCCACCCTGAGGAATCTGCGGTAGTCTTTGTGTATGGGGACGTGATATATGCATCATTCAAGTCTAGTACTCTCATGAAACTGGACGGAAAAAGCATTTTCACTGATGTTTTTATTGTTTCCATTTTGAAGGATTGCATTTCCAGAAACTTATTCAGCTTCTTTAAGTTTACAATCGTCCTGAATGTCCCATCTGGTTTTGTCCTTAAGAAGAGAGGGGAGTAAACGACTTTGCCGCTATCCTGGCGAGGGACTTCTTGGAGAACCGCTTTCTCTACCAGACTCAGAATCTCCTACTAATGCAAGGCTAAATGTTCCTCTTTTGATGATCTTTGAGGCGTCAGTATGAAGACCGGGTGAGGGAGTGGAATGAAATCTTAGTTTCAGGCCTGATTTTATTAAGTTTAAGATCAACACACTGCTGGTTATTTTTTCCCACGCTAGGAGAAAAAAAAAGTTAACCTCCCACCCACATGGAGGACACCTTCATTGGGGTTGTTTTTTTTGTTGTCAATGGGCCTGTTAAACAAAAACCCCTTGCCTCTGTTCCTTCTATCTTCCCGCTTGTCCTAGGGGTTTCTGAGTGCTTTCTCTGGATAAATTTCCTGCTCCAAAAAGGCCATTTATAGGACTGGCTAGATAGTTTAGGGAAAGATCTCGGTTTGTCTCCTGCTTTATCTAGGATGTTGTCTAGTGTGGGTCCGAAGAGGAACTTACACTCTAAAAGTACCGTCACACAGTGCAATTTTGATCGCTACGACGGCACGATTCGTGACGTCGCAGCGTCGTATGATTATCGCACCAGCGTCGTAGACTGCGGTCACACTGTGCAATCACGGCGCTGGAGCGATGCCGAAGTCCCCGGGTAACCAGGGTAAACATCGGGTTACTAAGCGCAGGGCCGCGCTTAGTAACCCGATGTTTACCCTGGTTACCAGCGTAAACGTAAAAAAACCAAACAGTACATACTCACATTCCGGTGTCTGTCCCCCGGCGTTCTGCTTCTCTGCACTGTGTAAGCACCATAGCCGGAAAGCACAGCGGTAAAATTCAACAGCCAGCCTAGGTTGGTTAATGCTCTCAAGACTCTGCCCTGCGCTTAGTTACCCGATGTTTACCCTGGTTACAAGCGAACACATCGCTGGATCGCTGTCACACACAACGATCCAGCGATGTCAGCGGGTGATCAAGCGACGAAAGAAAGTTCCAAACGATCTGCTACGACGTACGATTCTCAGCAGGGTCCCTGATCGCTGCTGCGTGTCAGACACTGCGATATCGTAACGATATCGCTAGAACGTCACGAATCGTACCGTCGTAGCGATGAAAATGGCACTGTGTGACGGTGCATAACTTTTTTGTCTGCAGGTCAACCGGACAGCACTTGAACCATAGGGCTTGCCTCCTTGCGCTAGAAAAAGAGGCTGACCTGGCCACCAGTCTGACCGAGTCCGCAGATGCGTCCGCCAGAAAATGCCCCCTTCATTACAGGAACAGAATTTATAATGGTTTCTCTAGATACTGTACTTTGTCTTTTAGCTGTCATCCTAAGTGATCCAGCCACACCATCAGGGCCCTAGCTGTACAGATTGCGGCCACAGCAGGTTTTAGACCCCCCCCCCCCCTCTCAGGAACCTTTCAGGAACGCATCCGCTTTTTTTATGCATGGGGTCTTTTAACACCCCCATATTTTCAAATGGCAGGGCAAATTTCTTGGAGGCTTTTGCAATCGCCACGCCTAATTTTGGCGCTTTATCCCAAAGTGAACATACTGGGTCCTCAAAGGGTTATTTTCTTTTTGGAGTTAGGAGTCCCTTCCTTTCTGGCTTCTTCCACTTTTTTTTTTAATTAGGGAATAGATTTTCTCATTCAATGGGAATGCCCTCCCCTTCTTCTGTTCTAGACCACTGAACATTAGATCCTGGACAGTTTTCTTGGGCCATGGGTCTACTAGGGCCATGGGTCTACTAGGCCCATGGTGGTTCAGACTGCTTTTACTAGACTGTCTGTCTCCTCTATTGGAAAGCAGCTGTGCGCCTCCTCTGAGGATGACGAAGAGGAAGCTAATGAGCTGTTTGAATCGCTTAATTCACTTTCTTTATCACCAGGATCAGATTCAGGGGCTCTATGTCTGTGCTTTTGTCATTTTTTCCACTCTTGAAGAGCTTTAAAGGTGTCTTCTACGTGAGTTTTGATTAGCTCTCTAAGGTCCGAGGCAAATTTTGGGTTCTCCTCACAAATTGTCTGCTCTATGCAGGAATCACAGAGCTTTTTACCCCAAGTAGTGGGTAGCTCCTCTGTACAGAAAGCACAAATCCTATGCTTGGACTTTGTAGTACATGTCTTTCCCTACAAGAGAGGGAGAACAGACCTCAATTACAAAAAGTGGACTTTCACAAAGCTCACTTACCCTCCTGGCAGAAAGAAGGATACCGGGTTTGGAGGGAAAATCATTTCCGTAGATGAATTCTCCCTGCTGAGTTGGGAGCCTGAATGACTGCTGCCGCTGCGTCGCTGGGAAGAGACTTTTCCAGTCTGCTTCTTTTGCTGTGGCCTACGCTGCTGCTGTTGACGCGGCCGCTGATGCCCATGCTGAGGGGACTGGTACTGCAGGGGCTGCTCCTGGTCCTGGTCGCTCATACTGCCCAGCTTCATATGATACCCTGTTACCCGGTTATACACTGCTTAAATCCCCCTCCAGGGACCTCCCCAGAGCTTCCGTTCTTTACACGGAGCGCAGCTTGCCCGATTACTGGTTTCCCAGTAATGCAACGTGCTCTCCGCGTCACTAGGGCCTTGCGCATGCACACTGCTGGATTCCCAGTAGTGCATTGCGGCCTGCTTGCGTCATAGGGGAGCGCCGCCTCAAGCATGGGCACTACCTGCTCTCAGCGTCGAGCGTAATGGAGACTCCGAGACACGCTCCGAGACAGGCTGGCTCCTCTGTCTCTTCTGTCGCCTGTCCCCGCACACCCTCAAGGTCCACTGACCCCAGCGGTGGCACTTTGGACAACCGCCCCAGCTGAGGCAGGGAACCCCCACTGCCTGGATCGGACTGGTCGGCCCCGGAATGTCACGAAGTTCCAAGGTAAGTCTTCTTGCTTTGGCTGTAGGTTCCCCATCAGGGACAGGAAACCAACTGATGCGGGAGAGACGTACCGCCTTTTTTATCTGTAGGTTTCCTGTCCCTGTGGGGTGGATCCCCTCTCTCCGTGGTGCCATCATGGGGAAAGAGAAATAAACACTTGAAATACATCACTGTTTGTAATGACTACCTAATATATGAGTTTCACTTTTTGTATGAAAAAAAGAAATAAATTAACTTTTTGATACTAGTTTTGTGAGATGCATCTGTATGATGTGAAGCATTTAGTGAGATGTACCCTGAGACAAGCCGGAGATTGAAAGTTCGGAGTAAAGCCATCTAACATCATATTTTACAAACTTTATACTTATCTGTCCTATTGATTTATGCAAAGATTGTTTTATTTCTATCCTAAATTATACAGTGCATGATTCCCTACTCTTGCAAGAATTACAATATATCTTATTTTTTTACAGGACAATTTTTTGAGAGCAAATTTACATAATTACAAAATGTCTAAGAAGCATCTTATGAAGTCAGCTGTATTTGAGCATTTCACAGTGACTAAAGATATACACTGACACAAAATGTTGTTTAAGTGACCCAGATAAAAACAAATGCAGTGATGCCAAAATCAGTGCATACTCAGGCAGTGATAAAAATGCTCCATCAAGAGCTTACAATCTAAAAAGACATTTACAAGGCTGCCACCCAGGTGTTTACAAAGCTGTGATTAAAAAAAGATCACAGCAGCACCAAGAAACCAGAGACCAACACTTCCTGCCAGGCAAAGGAGGAAAGAGCGTCTCAAACATCAGTTACAAGATATTTTGTAAGTGACAAAGTTACTGTAACAATGATAGAAGATGTGTTTAAAAGACAGCTCATCAAGCTTGTTGTGAAGGACAGTGTACCATTATCATTATTTGCATGGCCAGCTTTTATTGCAGAAATGGCCCGCAAACTTGGCATTTCTATGGAAAAAGAAAGTATTAGAAAATTAGTGAATGCAGAAGTCCTTAACCAAAAGGAAGACCTTAAAAAGACTCTCAAGAGACGCTTTGTGTTTCTTAAAATGGATGCCTGCACACGTCACAGAGTGAACTATTTTGCTATCAACGTTCGATATGCTTGTGACAACAAAAAAATTGTTAATAAGACGCTGGCAGCAAAAGGTACTAAAGCTCATTACAGCAGCCAGTTTCTCCAGACTTAAGTGGAAAAAGTTCTGCAAGATTATTAACTCAAAAAAGAACAGGTTCTTGCTATTGTAACTGATAATGCTTCAAACATGATTAGTACAATTAAACTGATGAATATGAATAATGAAGGTGAACAGCAACTAGAAGAACATTTCACATTCAGTATGTTGGAGATGGAAGGCCACAGTCCTATTCCCATAACTGAGAAACAAACAGATATTACTACAAAAGAACAACAAAATTATTCTTTACAATTAGATGATCTTGTTGAAGCTGCTTTTCCTATTCATCACATGCGCTGTGCTGTGCACACGCTGCAGCTGGTAATAAGAGATAGTCTGCAAGAGGGACATGCTGGAACTCTGATTAGCAAAGTGAGGAAATTGGCTTTTGCTACCAGAGCCCCTAAAATTGATTCCATCTTGAAGAGACGTGCTGGAAAACAGGCAATTGTGGATCAAGCCACTCTGTGGGGCAGCACCAATTTAATAATTGAGCAATTGCTTGAGCTGAAACCCTTCCTTGTAAATTATGGCCAACTCTCAGGTAACACTACATGAAGGTCAATGGACACAGGTGGCTGAATTGAAGGAATTGCTTCATCACCCATTTACAGTGACTAAAAAGTTACAAGCAGAGGATTTAACTCCTGGCATTTTTATTAAGGAGTGGAAGAACTTGTTGTTTTGCCTGTCCCAAAGAGGAGGTTTAATCACAGATGGCATTGCTGCTTCAATGAAACGGAGGGAGACACTGCTATTAGAAAATAAAACTCCGGTTAGTATTACTTTCCCTCCTTTTACTCTCATGGAGATATACCTTCAAATACACTGCGCTATGCACTTTCCTTGACTGCAATGTTATTGCTGGTTACAATGATTGATTACAATGGTTATTGATTTTACATTCTAATATGAACTCAAATGACATTTAGGTGATTATCACTACAAATATTTTTTGCACTGCACTTTATACTGCTCAAATTGTATATCATTTTACTGTTCATATTATGGCGTAAATTCTCCACTCTTTACATATGGTATACATTGATTACATTTATTAGTGCTGTATGTTCTGACCTGCTCCCATCGGTTTTATTATATGTTTTTTGTGGGGTTTTTCTTTTACCATGTCCTGCCATTCTCTATTTTTAAACAGTCCTGTCTGGGTTGGTGTCGCAACTTAATAAAATGAAGTTTGTTATATGGAATTGATATTTGTTATCTATTGATTTTTTTGTTCAAATAGCGGTCACGATCCATGTTTGGATCTACGGCAGATCTGGCCTCTCAGATTAAAACTTTTTTCCTTTCAGTCTATCAGGGGTTAATGCAGTGTTTCCCCGGTGGCTGCTGGTGTAATTGCATTGCTAGTTCTGCTGATATGGGTGGTGACCACTCCCAACTTCCTTTATAAAAGTCACCTGATGCATCAGCTGACTGTTGGTTATACAGGTCCTTCTGGAGACCAACCTAGCTGGAGAAGGAGCTTGCTGAGTGCTGTGGTTCTTCAGCTGAATACTAATATCTGGTGCCTTACTCTGCTGTGCACTGCATTGCAGCAGAGAAAGCGAAGTGTGGTGTTATTGTTTCTTTGTCCCTTTATTGTCTATAACTTCCCCTGTGTTGTATTAGTGCAGCAGTGGGACCAGCGCTCTCACCTGCCAGTTCCCTACTTAGGGATATGAGCAGGGAAAGTGAGGGACTAGGTATCCTGCTCGGCGATGGGTTGAAAGAACCCGTATAGGGATGCTAGTAAGAGCAGGGCACATCCTCAGGTGAGTGCAGGAGGTGTCCATTCCCCGTTCCCTAACGACAAGGCCCACCGTTGTTAAAGTGTCCCCTTGTGTGTTTCGCCTTTTTGTGACCGTCCCCTCGTCGGGTTGGGTCACGCTAGGACAGTCACTTCGTGACAATAGCTTTTCTTTTTCCGACAACCCCGTGATGTCATTGACCTACATTTCCTTCAGTCGCGGTGAGGCGCCCCCTGGTGGATGTCCTCATATGACCTGGAGCGTGGGAAAAAGTTCCCAGGCTGCAGTTCATGAGAACATCCAGCAGGGGCGCATCACCGCGACTGAATGTAAGTATAGATCACTGCTTTCCTTTCAGCACCCGGGGATTACAGGCACGAGCGAGTGGATTATCGCAGCTCTGCCTGTAATATTAGTTAACCCCTTCAGATGGATTACTTCGTGGGACGTGATTGGACATCAGAGAGGGTATGTATCTTGTGTGTTTATTGTTTTGCCAAGCGAGGGTCTGAAAATGGAATGAGAGAGCAATAAATTAGTACAACAACCGCTGTGTTTATTTCATTAAAATACTTTTAAATCGTGTGTGTGTGTTTTTTAACCCTTTCCAACAATTGGATTAATAATGGATAGGTGTCATAATTGACGCCTCTCCATTATAAATCTGGCTTAATGTCACCTTCCAATAGCAAGGTGGCATTAACCCTTCATTACCCCATATCCCACCGCTACAGGGAGTGGGAAGAGAGTGGCCAAGTGCCAGAATAGGCGCATCTTCCAGATGTGCCTTTTCTGGGGTGGCTGGGGGCAGATGTTTTTAGCCACGGGGGGGCCAATAACCATGGACCCTCTCCTGGCTATTAATATCTGCCCTCAGTCACTGGCTTTACCACTCTGGCAGAGAAAATTGCGCGGGAGCCCACGCCAATTTTTTCCGCCATTTAACCCTTTATTTCAGCAGCTACAGCACTGAAATTTTGCACATACACACTACTATCATTAGTAGTGTGGAATATGCAAAAAAAAAGGGGATATGAGATGGTTTACTGTATGTAAACCATGTCTCATATCCTGTCGGGTTTGTGCAGGAGAAATGAAAAGCCGGCAATTGAATTACCGACTTTTCACTAACAGCGCTGCGTATTTCTCGCAAGTCACACTGCTGGTCCGTGTGGAATCCGTATTTTTCTCGCCCCCATAGACTTTCATTGGCGTATTATTTGCGCAATACGCTGACAAACGCAGCATGCTGCGATTTTGTACGGCCGTAGAACGCCGTATAATACTGAACCGTAATATACGGCTAATAGGAGCAGCCCCATTGAGAAGCATTGTGCCGTATGTAATGCGAGTTTTACGTACGTAGTTTTTGCGCTCTTACGTACGTAAAACACGCATGTGTGACCCCAGCCTAAAACTAAGCTCCCTTTCAGGGAGGGACTATGTATTTGGCCACGCCCTTGCCGAAATTTTAGACAAGGCTACGGAAAAAAAATAAATCTCTTCCAGAGCAGAAGAGCTCTAGGAAACTGTTTTTCATCTCTCCCATGACCAATCTTCCCAGAGAGAGTACAAGGGGAAAGGTAAGAGGACAGTGCAGTTACCCAAAAGGGGGTAAGGGCAGAAATATCCTTGTCCCCCAACATCAGCAGACTCCTGATAAACAATGACTGCGCTCCTGTCAGGGGTCGACTCTCGGATTTTCTCGCCCAGTGGCAAAACATCTCCACAAACCTCCACAGTAGACCTGAGGGATGCCTATTATCATGTGCTTCGAGTGTTTTCCAAGATTATGGTGGAGGCGGTGACCTTTTATCCGACAACAAGGGATTTCCATCATCTCACGTTTAGACAACTTTCTCATTGTCGCTCCATCCATCCCTCGTCTGAACCGCGATGTGACGAAAGTCCTGGAAGTTTTGGAATCCCTGGGGTAGATCCCGGATTTGGAAAAATCGAATCTCCATCCTTCACCAAGGGAGAAATTCCTGGGAGTTCTACTGGACTCGGCGATAGGAACGTCCTTTTTTCCCAGAGAGTGTCAGCTCAACCTCATCCACAGGATCTCCAGATTCAGAGACCAGAAGACACCAACCTTAAAAGACTCAATGTCAATTCTGGGATCACTGACGTCGTGCATTCAAGCAGTCTCATGGGCTTAGGCCTATACAAGAGTCCTTCAGTCCCATGTCCTGCTGTACTCAAGAAAATGCCAAAATGCACTAAACAGTAAAATTCCCCTTCTCGGTCATGTGAAATCCTCTCTTATGGGGGCTATACCACCGAAATCTCCAGCGGGGAGTAAGCTGGGATCAACTTCCTCTGAGGATACTCACGTCAGACGCCAGTCAGAGAGGCTGGGGCACTGTGGTGGAAGTGTCTCACTTCCAGGGTTTATGGCCCCCACACATCAGGTCCAGCAGCTCGAAGATGAGAGAGCTGAAAGCGGTAGAGGAGGCGCTAAAAGCTGCATCTCTCCTCATCCAAGGATACCATGTACATGTCTTTTCAGACGATATGACCACAGTGGCCTATCTCCGGCACCAGGGAGGCACAAAATTCGCCAACCTGAAATAGACCTGTGCAAGGATTTTTTTTTCGGGGCAGAAAAACATCTGTTGTCCATAACAGCAGTACATCTGAAGGGATTGGACAATACTCAAGCAGATTTTCTCAACAGAAAGGATGTTCACCTGGGACAATGGTGCCTAATCCAGGAGGTAGTCTTGTCCCTGGCATCAAAATGGGGGAGTCCCGAGGTGGACCTGTTCGCCAATGGTCAAACAGAAGGGCAAGAACATACTTCTCCCTCAGGCCCAAGAACGGTGCACAGGGGATAGATGCCTTTTCACATCCTTGGAAATTGAACCTGGCATATGCCTTCCCACCAATTCCATTGCTAGCAAGGATGCTACAAAAAATCCGATCAGATCGAGTCACCACGATTCTGATTGTGTCCATGTGGCCAGCAAGAATCTGGTAAGGCGCATTGGTGGATATGGCTCAGAAAGGTCAACTTCCTCTGCCCCAGGAGGCCAATCTTCTTGAACAAGGTCCCCTATTACACCCGGGTTTACAGATTGAACCTTGCAGCCTGGTTACTGAAGCCAAAATTCTAAAAGCCAGGCGCCTTTCAGATGGGGTAATACAAACTCTCCAAAAGAGTAGGAAACCAGTAACCAGGGTTCCCTGAGGAAGAAGGACGCGATCCTTCGAAACGCGTTGGTTACGTTTTTTGGCTCCAGCGAGGATCCTTAGCCTGGTGACGTCACATGCTGCTAGCGGCCGCCCCTCCTCCCCGCTTCTTCTTTCCTAGCATCCAGCGGCGCCGCTAGCCGGGGTGTCTCTGGCTCTGCACGGCTCTGTGCACTCACTACATGCACCTTTTGAGGGAGAAATCAGTAGCGCACCACTTGCGCTTTGGATAAGGTCTTCAGGACCCTAAACCGGATCTATCTGTAACCAAGTAGGTTTACTATGACTTCTTCATAAGCCTATGTGATATTGATAGCAGCATTAAGGGCACAGCCACTATTTGCGGTTAATTGGGATAACCACCATACTAATCGATGGCAACACTTATTTGCATTCACAGTCAGTGACTCGGTATACTTTATTCACAATTGATTTTAACGCTATCTATGCAAGCACAGTAGCAGTTTTTAACATCAGCATCGTTTAAGAGAATTTCTAGGAAGTTATGACCTAGCAGCCTTTATTGGATTATATTATCACAAGGGCCAGGGACAATTAATATTAGGCCATTATTTTTAGCGCGGTACCATATTGTTCCTTTAAAGTTTGGAAACTGTTTTCATCCTGGTGTTTCCCGAACACACCTGACCCTTTCCATCCTAATATTACACAAATTTTAGGGTTTAGACTTGGGAGTCACGCCTAGTACACTAAAAGTACAGGTCTCGGCTCTTGGTTCCTTTTCGATCAGGATTCAGCTGCCCATTGCTGGATTAAACGCTTCATGACCTTTGCGGCTAGGATTCATCCTAGACTTCATAGCGAAGTTCCCCCTTGGGACTAGAATCTGGTTCTTAATAGTTTAACACAGGATCCGTTCGATCTTTTCTCATCTTTGGATATAAAAAAAACCTGACCCTTAAAACTGTTTCCAGAGGTTAGGATGTCGTGCTACCCTCATTCTGTCCAAATCCCTCCAATGCAAAGGAGGAAGCCTTCCGCACCCTGGATGTTCGCAGGGTGGTACTCTTTTACCTGCAGCAAACTGAAAGCTGGAGGATTGACCAGAACTTATTTATCCAGTTCTTAGGACGGAATAAGGGCAAAAAGGCAGGCTAAGAGAACGATTGCTAACTGTATCGAGCAAGCCATCTGCCAAGCATATACATCACAGAATTTTTCACCTCCTGTATCACTGAAAGCCCACTTAACTCGTTCTGTATCAACATCAGGGGCAGAAAGAGGGAACGCATCCTCCGAGTAGATATGCAGAGTCGACACCTGGTCGTCGGTCCATACATTCACCAGGCACTACAGACTATTTTTCAATTGGGTCTTATCATTTGGCAGACGAGTTCTGCAGGCTGTTGTCCCTCCCTAATAAAT
This sequence comes from Ranitomeya variabilis, assembly GCF_051348905.1. NCBI lineage: Eukaryota > Metazoa > Chordata > Amphibia > Anura > Dendrobatidae > Ranitomeya > Ranitomeya variabilis. Next base: position 162,298,153 of record NC_135233.1, read on the forward strand.
TAGTCGTTGGTATTACTCCGATACTGCTGTCATGGAAGGTGACTGGAGAAAATAGAATTAGTCTTACCGGTTATTCGTTTTCTAGGAACCTTCCACGACAGCACCAATTTCCTTCCCTATCTGATATTTTTATTGGATGATTCCTGCACTTGAGTGGTAACTATACATGCTGTGCCCAAAAAAACTACTGGTGGTAGCAGGAAGGGAAGGGTATTTAACCTCTTGTTTCCTGTCCCCCATTAGGGCGGGGAGACATCCTCCAATACTGCTGTCATGAAAGGTTCCTAGAAACCGAATTACTGGTAAGTCTAATTCTATTTTTGGCCCACTCCTCTTTGCAGATTTGTAGTAATTCAGCCACACTGGAGGGTTTCCAGCATCACCTGGCCTTAATGTAATGCCATAGCATCTTCATCGACTTAAGATCAGGACTTTGATTAGGCCACTCACGTCTTAATGTTGTTTTCCTTAAACCATTCAGAGGTGGATTTGCTCGTGTGTTTTGGATCATTGTCCATTATCATTCCTTTTTTGAAATGCTGTTACTTCTATTTCAGCTTTAATGGGACATAGACCTTCCAAAATGTCCAGCACTTGTTTCATCAGTCTACAGATTAATTTCCCAAAAGTCTTGAGGATCATCAAGATGTTTTTAGGCAAAACTGAGGCAAGCCTTTGTGTTCTTACTGCTCAGCAGTGGTTTTAGTCTTGCAACTCTGCCTTGCAGGCCATTTTTGCCCAGTCTAGTTTCTTATGGTGGAGTCTTGAACACTGACCTTAACTGAGGCAAGTGTGGTCTGCAGAGCTTTGGATGTTGTTATGGGTTTTTTTGTGACCTCTTGTATGAGCCATCGCTGCTCTCTTGAGGTAGTTTTGGTCAGCTGCCCACTCCTCCACTCACCACTGTTCCATGTTTTTGACATTTGTGGATAATGGCTCTCATTATGGTTTGCTGAAGTCTCAAAGGTTTAGAAATGGTTTTATAACATTTTTCAGCCTCAATTACCTTGTTTCTCATTTGATACAGGATTTCTTTGGATCGCAGCATGATATCTAGCTTATGAGGATCTTTTCAGCTACTTCACTTTGTCAGGCAGGTCCTATTTAAGTGATTTCTCGATTGAGAACAAGTGTGGCAGTAATCGGGCCCACGTATGGCTAGGGAATTTGAACCACTCTTCCCAAAGATGTGATGAACCACAGTTAACTTATGTTTTAAGGGCATAGGGGGCAATCACTCTTTCACACAAGGCCCTGTAGGTTTGGATTTCGTTTTCACTTGATAACAAAGACCTTTATTGAAAAACTACATTTTGTGTTTACTTGTGTTATCTTTCTCTAATATTTACATTTGTTTGATCTGAAACATTTACTTGTGACCAACATGCAAAAGACTAGAAATCCGGAAGGTGGTAAACACTTTTTTTCACATAACTGTGTGAATATTTATATATAATATATACATATATATTTTAGGTACTGGACAAAACCCTACTCGTCAAGCCAGTGTGGGTGCTGGAATTCCCTACTCTATTCCAGCGTGGAGTTGCCAAATGATCTGTGGGTCTGGCTTAAAGTCTGTTAGCCTTGGAGCTCAAGCTATAATAACTGGGGAATCTGGTATAGTGGTGGCCGGTGGTATGGAGAATATGAGTCAGGTAAGAATATGTATGGCGTGCAGAGAAAATGTTCACATTATTCTAGATATTTAAAAGTATAAGGATATTTTGACCATTTGTTGGTGTAATGTTTCAGCTTTATGCTTTTGTCCAAATATGGATGTATGAGCATGAAATGACTTTTGAATCGACATCCGTGTAGTCCTGATGTGGTCAAACAGACCTACATGAATTCAGAGTCTGTGGAGTAGTGACCAGTATATTACAACTGCAAGCTGCCATCAAAATCTGTTTTTCAACTGACTTCCAAATTGGTATAGGGGAAAAAGGCTTTCCTCATGATTGATATTTTCACTCATGTCACCCGGTCATTCATTAATTTAAAGCAATATTCCAGTTTTTGTTTTTTTTTTTATATTTTGTTGGCGTATGCGGGAATCTCACTGTGCGTGGGTGACATCAGAGTGCAGTCTGCTGTTTCACACGCACTCATAGACTTGTATAGGTGCATGCAATCTGATTCTCGTTCTCACAGAATGCTGCAATTGTTTTCACATGCTGAATCGGCATGAAACCATCTCAGATGTGAGCTGGCCTATAGGTTAACATTTGGACGAGTGCAAAGCAAAAATTGTATATCTGATTGCACTCATGTATTTACATATCAAGTGGGAGTGATCCATATACTTATCAGCCGCTGTCATCAGCGCTGCTCCGGTCCCGCGGCGCCATTCTGTGACCCAACTTTTAACTGACTGGAAGTCAGATGTAAGGCCATGTGCACACGTTCAGTATTTTTTGCGTTTTTTTTTTGCGAAAAAAACGCTTACATATGCCTCCCATTATTTACAGTGTATTCCGCATTTCTTGTGCAAATGTTGCATTTTTTTCCGCGAAAAAATCGCATCGCGAAAAAAAAAAGCAACATGTTCATTAAATTTGCGGAATTGTGGGGATTCCGCACACCTAGGAATGCATTGATCTGCTTACTTCCCGCACGGGGCTGTGCCCACCATGCGGGAAGTAAGCGGATCATGTGCGGTTGGACCCAGGGTGGAGGAGAGGAGACTCTCCTCCACGGACTGGGCACCATATAATTGGTAAAAAAAAAATTAAAATAAAAAATAGTCATATACTCACCTTCGATGGCCCCCAGAGTCTTCCCGCCTCTCAGGTGCACGCTGTCGCTTCCGTTCCTATAGATGGTGTGTGTGTGTGTGTGTGTGTGTGTGTGTGTGTGTGTGTGTGTGTGTGTGTGTGTGTGTGTGTGTGTGTGTGTGAAGGAGCTGTGATGACGTCGCGGTCATATGACCGCGGTCACGTGACCGTGACGTCATTGAAGGTCCTGCACACACTATCTATAGGAACGGACCCGCTGAGGAGATCGGGTGTCTGCAGAGGGTGAGTATTACCATTTTTTTTTTTTTTTTTATTATTTTTAACATGATATCTTTTTACTATTGATGCTGCATAAGCAGCATCTATAGTAAAAAGTTGGTCACACTTGTCAAACACTATGTTTGACAAGTGTGACCAACCTGTCAGTCAGTTTTCCAAGCAATGCTACAGATTGCTTGGAAAACTTTAGCATTCTGCAAGCTAATTTCGCTTGCAAAATGCTAAAAAAAGGGAAAAAAACGCCAAAAAAAAATGCAGATTTCTTGCAGAAAATTTTGTTTTCTTCAGGAAATTTCTGCAAGAAATCCTGACGTGGGCACATACCCTAACAGTCACATGCTGTCAATGCAAGTCTGAGTGCCAGAATGAGTGTCTCGTAGACTCACATTGATTTATGACTTCTGGATCTCCGAGCAAACGCTGGGGTGACTTGGCAGGTCTCAAACTGCTGGAGACAGAGTGGAGCGGTGCTGATAAAAGATGAAGCAGGTATAAGGCTGGGGGCAGTGAGCATAACGTACATTAGTAGCACCACTCCAGCGCAGCAATAAAAAAGAACACTAGAGCGGTGCTTTAATTTTGTATTGTAACTGACATTTCATATACGTACATATTCATTTATGTATGTTATGTATTGTAAATGGCATTTGCATCTTTACCATATGTATAACACCCGAAAATATAGGGTGCTATAAAAGAAATTTAATAGTTCTAATGACATACTGTACATGCATGTAGATGCACTAGTACTACACTCATGGTGAAATATACCGTTATTATGACATCAAGGTTCACCAGTCTGTGGCAGGAACAGCGTCTGCTAGAAATGTCAGTTACTTTCCATGTGCATAGTAAGCCATTTTCTGTATAACTTCTGTGATTTCAGCAATTTAACTTTATTTTCAGGCCCCTCATATAGTGCACATGCGAGAAGGTGTGAAAGCCGGGGATGTGTCCTTACAGGATAGTATCCTTTGTGATGGCCTTAATGATGCATTTTACAAGTATCATATGGGAGTGACTGGTAAGATTTTTGTACTGTAAAATGTTGACATATTTTCCAACTAACAGTCTGGTCTTTCATGGAGAGCTCGTGTACTCTGTACAGATATCCTCTGTGTCAAGTGAGTGCTGGTTTTCATTGAACAGATGATATATTCTTTGAAAATGCAGATCTATCTATCTATCTATCTATATATATCTCTGTCGCAGTCTTAATGATGCCTTATTCATAGTCAATAATTTTTACAGTTATTAGATATGTTTGTTTTTTTGTTTGTTTTTAGCTGAAAATGTAGCCAAACAGTGGAAAATCACCAGGGACGAGCAGGATCTGCTGGCAGTCCAATCACAGAGAAGGACTGAAACTGCACAGAAAGAGGGATATTTTGACAAGGAGATTGTACCTGTTGAAGTTCCTTCAAGAAAAGGTAAAAAGCAGCTGAATCGGTAGTGAGATAGCGCTGATCTACAGTGTCACATATCTATGTGATTCCATGTACTACTGTCCAACATGCACTGCATGGCCATAGCAATATTAATGTATTCCCATTTCTAATATTTTGAGAATGTATAGGTCCTGCATAACAAATGTATCTGTATTCTCTCCTCTCTCTTTACAGGCCCCGTGATTGTCACAACTGATGAGTTTCCTCGACATGGAAGCAGTTTAGAGGGAATGACAAAATTAAAACCCTATTTTCTGAAGGATGGGACTGGTACTGTAACCCCAGCTAACGCCTCAGGTTAGTATTGTTGTCAATACCAGTACTTGTTTTACAAATGGGGGTCTATTTCCATGAGCATACTGTGATTTTGTGTTTCAGCATAGAAAGTTTGAAGCAAAAGTAGCCAAATAAAAGTAATATTTACACAATCATTGGGCACACATCTAGAACTGAGGTTGAGCACATCCATTGTTACAATTCTTGGTAACATGCCATATGTACTGTATATTAATAAGAAATGAATGTCACTATGATTTTTGGGCAACCTGAAAACAAATAAGTGGTCACATATGCAAAAATAGAAGTCCAATTACTGCAGCCTGGGAGAACATATACAGGGAGCAAAAAAATATAAAGTACTCTTCAGATAGATAATACATCAGGACCAATTATCCTACCCAAGCCTTGAGCAAAATAGTGCTGGTATCAGAGTTACAATCCTTCAAGGTGAGATGAAGGAAGGGGGGGGGGAAAAAAAAAACACGACGAGAATGAAATGTCACTACTGCGATGGGTGAGTGTCAATGGTTAGGAGTAGGGTTGAGCGAAACGGATCGTTCATTTTCAAAAGTCGCCGACTTTTGGCAAAGTCGGGTTTCGTGAAACCCGACCCGACTCCAGCGTGGGATCGGCCACGTGGTCGGCGATCTTGGCGCCAAAGTCGCGTTTCCCCGCCATTTTTTCAGCCAATTAAGGAGTGTGGGCAGCGTGATGACATAGGTTCCGGCCTGGTTTCTGCGGCGTCATAGAGCCATATTACCGTTTGGGCTGCAGTGATTTCCGCAAACACAACATATGCTTTGCACGGAGGGGAGAGAGGGAGAGAGAATGTAAAAAATAATCCACATTGACTTGCATTGGGTTTCGTGTTCCAGTCCGGAACCCGACTTTACAGTAGAATCGGCCGATTTCACGCGATCCGACTTTCGAGAAGGTCGGGTTTCACAAAACCCAACTCGATCCTAAAAAAGCAAAAGTTGCTCAACCCTAGTTAGGAGACAATTTGACCCAAAGACCCCAGACCGTTTGAAATTCTGCTGGGCATATCCTTTTCTGAAGGATAACTTTCTCTTATTAGTATTGTTAACCAGGGCCTTCCAACTGCTAATAGTGAGGCATCTGGCAGCCATCCAATGGAGAATATTGTTTTTCTGACTTAGAAAAAGGATGCTTTCACACTGTGTTGTGTTTCTCTGTTCGCTCTGTCATCACCATTAATCTTTTGGCCTGTAGGCGCATGCATCCGGACCCCATTTTGCCGGGGATTTAGGACTTATGCCCTGATGGGAACACAGAAGTCATATCAAAGAAATATTACCATTATGATGCAGTACAATATGTCACAAAAAAGTCTGATTCAGTGGGATCCATTGAAGCATTCCAGAATTATAACCACACAGTGACAGTGGTCAGAATTGTAAAATTTGACTTGTTCATGAAGGTCAAGATTGGCTTGGTCACTAAGGGGTTAAGGCCCTGGGCTCTAAGAATACCAATAAGATAGAGATGGTGGGTTTTATTGAACTATGCGATCAAGACATGTCTCAGCTTAAAGTAGCTCAACCTGTATGAGCGTGGGAGACCAAAGGTGTTCTGCAAATGAACAAAGTACATTATTATTGTACACGTTGCCCGAACTTCAAGGCAGGGGGACTAGTTATCTGAGAATTGAATAGGTACATTAAGGCAGACTTACCCAATTAACACGGCGGATATACCTGAACATTTATCAATTACTGCTATGGCATAGGGCAATGAATAATGTGGATCTCTCATAGATAAAACTAAATTTATTCTTCTGGCCAGTTCAGCTCCCCATATAGAAGGGTTACTACAGAGGTGAATAGCCATCGCCTCAATAACAATTGCAAAAAGGTCAGGTGATAGTGGGCACCCCTGTCTGGTCCCCCTATTTAATGGGACAGTGGCAGATGGAATATCGCTAACACAAACATTAGCTGACGGGGTAGAAAATTTGGGGTCAAAACCAAAAGATTTTAAGCAGGCTATGAAGTAGAGCCATTGCAGTGATTCAAAGGCCTTCCTTTTATCTAGTGAGGCCAAAGTCCACAAACTATCATCAGCCATGCCTAGCTGAACCAATGCCGATATTGGTCTAATATTAGTCGTAGTGGACTTCCTAGGCATAAAGGCCATGTGATCCAGATGGATAATGTAGAGGATTGCCCAAGATTTTGCTCCATATTTTGTAGTCTGCATTAACCAGGCAGATTGGTCTATATGAGGCGCAGTCTAATTCTTATCTGGCTTCAAAAGTGCAATATTAGATGCATCATAAAAGGAGTCAATGGGCCGTGAACTCATGGTGCAGTGTGGCAAGTAAAATCATGGATAAAATCTCATCTTTTATGATTTTTAATAGGAAGACCTTCAGGTCCAGATGATATGTTTGATGCTATGTCCGAGATGGAGAAGTGCAACTCCTCAGTAGTAAATGTAGCATCGAGCTGGGATAATGCAATGAATGTAATAGCAAGTACTCAGCACCTTATCTATGAAGTTGTCAGTAGTAGATTTGTACAGGGTAAAATAATGTTCTTAAAACCTGGAAGTGATTACTACCGCTTCCATAATTATCATACCGTTTATGCCTTGTATTTTAAGGACTAAGGGTACCTTCACACTGGTCGATTCTGCTACGATTACGACGCATTTGCGTCATATTTGACATCGCAGTACGAGCTCGCAGCCAGCGGTCACACTCTACGATGTTAACGCTTTTTCTGACGTAGTTGCGATGTGAACGTCACGCGTCGCAATCGTACGCTACCCTTCACACCGCCATAGTCCTACGACTCCGAGCGTGACGTATTACCAGCATGGGCGTGCTAAAACGTCACGCCCAATCAGGAGACAGGTATGCGGAAGCCCAACCCACGTAGTCGCATTACGAGCTGGTATGACCGCCGTCACATACTACGATTTCGACCGCCACAGCGGGACATTTACGACGAAAGAAAGTTCTGCTCTTTCTTTCACATCGTACGATGCTGGGCTGCGTCGCAAATCGTAACGCCATGTCACACTTTGCAACCTCGGAACGAGGACGGATAAACGTCACAAATCGAACGCTCGTTCAGACTTTGATTGCACAGTGTGAAGGGGCCCTAAGTTAGTTATTCTGTGTCAAGAGATGACAATTCTGCTTACCCTGTAAAAAATGTTTTTAGCACAGAAAAGTTTCTTACTTTTTGTAGCTAATATTCAGTTCATGACTATATAACCTGAGCACTCAGCCTATTAGGGTCACAGACGTCCTCAATACCATATATTGCTGCTCAGCCTCCTTGACCCAAGACTCTAATGATGCCTCCTCTTGCACTGTTGCTCGCTTAATAAACGATACAGGATCTCAGGAATCCTGTTATGTACGCTTTAATCGTATCCCAGCAAAGTGAAGGATTTACGGTAGATCAGTATCCTTAAAGGGACTCTGTCACCTCAAATTGGCAGGATATTTAAATGACGTTTCACCTGTCCGATTGTCCGATGGGCGGCGTTTCATCTCCATTTCTCCACCCTGTCCGTCCCTGTTGTCCGCGATATGTTAGTGAATTAGAGTACTTGTCCTCCATAGGTGGCGCATGCGCAATGCAATATTCGGTCGCGCAGTATGCTTTGCACAACTGCGGGCAAAGCCAAAAAGCATAACTGCGCATGCGCCCGTGCACTATGTCCCTCAACACAGCGAAATACTTCCAGGACATAGTGCGCGGGCGCATTCACAATAATGCTTTTTGGCTTTGCCCACAGTTTGGCAAAGCATACTGCGCGTGCACGAACGAAGATTGCATTGCGCACGCGCCAACTATGAAGCACACTTACTCTAATTCACTAACATATTGCTGACAACAGGGACGGACGGGGTGGAGAAATGAAGATGAAACACCGCCCATCGGACAGGTAAAAAGTCATTTAAATATCCTGCCAATTTTGAGGTGACAGTCCCTTTAACTTCAAGGTAGAAGCTGAGCTGATACGGAATTCTATCATTACCATTCAAAAGTCAAAAGGGGTGAACTGTTCAGTGTGGCTTTATAGACAGATAACCAAATTGTAGCAGGATAACTGGGCTATGATCAGAAATCCTATGGGGACCATGTGAAACAAAGGAGACATAAATTAGGGGACCCAAATATATAATCTCTATCAATTCTTGATAAGGGATGTCTACTTAAAGAATATCAAATAATTTTTCTTAACATAGGATGGAGATGTCTACAGAGGTCCACCTAGCCCACACTCGCTATAATTGGCTATAGTGGGAAGGGGGTATCATCCGGTAAGACTGAATATAATCTGCCAATCGTTGGGTGCAAAGTCTGATTAAAACCTCCCATGCAGAAAACATATGAGGAGTGGTATTGTTGAGCAAAACAAATTGCTCCTTGGAGCGCACAGGTTCCCACATGTGGAGGATTATATATACCTCAAATCCTGAAGGACTTGTATTAATTTACTCATGGACAAATATAAAGTGTCCCTCGGTGTCTCGTCAAGTTTGTAAAGGGTCTAATCGAAAAGAATTAAGAGCGAGATGCCTCTCTAAAAGAAAGCAAATGAGTAACAGATCTACTGGGTCCAAGGTTTAGTCAGATATCCTGAATGTTCAATAGTAAGATTTGTTTCTTGGAGACAAATTTTCTTATCACCTGATCCAAGAAAACAACATTGACCTCTTACGGGGAGTACAGAGATCCTTCACAGTCCAAGACAGCCAGTTACTAGTGCAACTACTGAGATACCGTACATGATCACCTAGACAAAAATAGACATACACGAACAGCACCTAGTAATGCACGACATATGTGGAGTGATACTGTAGTAGACAAAAGAACAAGGTGTCAAGAATATAGACTAACCAGTTATCCTCAACCGAGGCATTCGATAGTCCCATTTAAAACAAGAATGCGAAGGAGAATCAACATGGGGAATACCTGGGTAACACAACAGCATGTCAAGTATTAAGAGTTCACAGGGGCTTCTAAAAGGATGCAGGAGCTAAAGAGAATGGAAAGAGGGGAGTCGGGGTTCAAGAAAAGTATGTGTATATCTCTCTATCTCTCTCACAAAAATAAAGGGAACACTAAAATTTCACATCCTAGATATCGCTGAATGAAATATTCCAGTTGTAAATCTTTATTCATTACATAGTAGAATGTGAGAACAATAAAACCTAAAAATGATCAACGTAAATCACAACTAATATCCCACGGAGGTCTGGAGTTGGAATGATGCTCAAACTCAAAGTGGAAAATGAAGTTACAGGCTGATCCACCTTCAGTGCAAATGCCTCAAGACAAGGAAATGATGCTCAGTAGTGTGTGTGGCCTCCACGTGCCTGTATGACCCCCCCTACAATACCTGGGCATGCTGATGAGGCTTCAGATGATCTCCTGAGGGATCTCCTCCCAGACCTGGACTAAAGCGTCCACCAACTCCTGGGCAGTCTGTGGTGACGTTGGTGGATGGTGCGAGACAAGTCCCAGATGTGTTCAATCGGATTCAGGTCTTGGGAACGGGAGGGCCAGTCCATAGCTTCAATGCCTTCATCTTGCAGGAACTGCTGACACACTCCAGCCACATGAGGTCTGGCATTGTCCTGCATTAGGAGGGACCCAGGGCCAAACACACCAGCATATGGTCTCACAAGGGGTCTGAGGATCTCATCTCTGTACCTAATGGCAGTCAGGCTACCTCTGGCGAGCACATGGAGGGCTTTGCGGCCCTCCAAAGCAGGGCTGTGGAGTCGGTAAGCCACAGTTGCGACTGCGACTCTGACTCCTGGATTTTATCAGGTTCTGACTCTGATTCCTTCATAAATGGCCAATTCGTAACAATAAATTTACTGTTGTAAAATATTAACATCGTGCTTATTTAGTTTCTCACCATCATATAAGTAATCAGACCACTTAGAGCAAAAACTATATTTATTAGAATACAATTAGAATATAGCAAATAACTTTTATAAACTTTTCTAAACTCTTGTAAGTAAATATGCAATAAACACTGTTATGCAGTTAATAAGAAGAAATCTATAAATTTGTCCTCAGAAAAAGTATTGCCTCTGTCAGATCCTCCTTCATGGATGCCCTCAAATCTGATCTAATTATTTTGAGAGCAGAGAACAACCTCTCTACACTAACTTGGGTTGGTGGCAAAGCAGTAACCACTCGGGCAACATCTCTGACAATGTCAGGATACAGAGGAATCGCTTGTTGCACTGTTCTTTTTGATGAACGGTCAAATTTCTCAAATTTCTTTTAGTGCACATGAGAAAATCTGCTGAAATGTACTGGCTGTGTTCTTTGATGGGGATGACTCTTCTTCTATGCAGGAACGCTTTGCACGGTCCTTGTGATCCAAATATTTTTCTAAATTAAATTCTTCATCAGTTGATGAGGGTGAAGATGTGGCAGGACGACCAAATTCTTCTTGTTCCTCCTGACTGTTCTGCAACCCTTTCATCCTTACTGCTATTTCAAACAGAGCTTCTTTTCCTTTAGTTAGCTGTTGATCATCTAGAAGAATCCGATGCATTGGGTCTACATAAACAGCTGCCAAAAGAATGTTATTTTGTAATAGTAGCTCCTCTCTCCGTTTCATTGATGTAGCAATGCCACTTGCAATTAACCCTCTGCTTGTAATTTTTTAGTCACTGTAAATGGGTGCTCTAGCAATTTTTCCAGCTCAGTCACCTGATTCCACTGACTTTCATTTAGCGTCAGTTGAGGGTTAGCCATGTCTACAAGAAAGCTTTTCAGTTCAACCAAGCACTGAATCATTAAGTAAGTACTGCCCCCTCGTGTGGCTTGATCAATAATTGCCCCTTTTCCAGCACGTCTCTTCAAAATTGAGTCAACTTTAGGGGTTCTGGTAACAGTAGCCAATTTTCTCACCTTGCCAATCAGTGCAGCAGCATGTCCTTTTTGCAGACTGTCTATGATAGCCAGCTGTAGCGTATGCACAACACAGCGCATGTGATGAATGAAACAACGTATTGACAGTTTCAACAAGATCATCTAATCTATCATGTTGCTGTTCATCTGAAGCAACTTCAGTTTGCTCCTCAGTTACAATACTGTGTTCCTCTATTTCAAACATTTCTGTGTCTGTGGACCCAGATTGTTCTTCTAGCTGCTGGTCACCATCATTACTCTCATTCATTTGCTTAACCCCTTCATGACCTTGGGATTTTTAGTTTTTCCGCGTTCGTTTTTCACTCCCCTCCTTCCATAAAAAGCCATAACTTTTTTATTTTTTCGTCAATTTGGTTATGTGAGGGCTTATTTTTTGCATGACGAGTTGTACTTTTGAACGACATCATTGGTTTTACCATGTCGTGTACTAGAAAACGGGAAAAAAATTCCAAGTGCGGTGAAATTGCAAAAAAAGTGCAATCCCACACTTGTTTTTTGCTTGGCTTTTTTGCTAGGTTCACTAAATGCTAAAACTGACCTGCCATTATGATTCTCCAGGTCACTACGAGTTCATAGACACCTAACATGCCTAGGTTATTTTTTACCTAAGTGGTGAAAAAAAATTCCAAACTTTGCTATAAAAAAAAAAAAAAAAAAAATTGCGCCAATTTCCAATACTTGTAGCGTCTCCATTTTCATGATCTGGGGACGGTTGAGGGCTTATTTTTTGCGTGCCGAGCTGGCGTTTTTAATGGTTCCAATTCGGTGCAGATACGTTCTTTTGATCGCCCGTTATTGCATTTTAATGCAATGTCGCGGCGACTAAAAAAATGTAATTTTGGCGTTTCGATTTTTTTTTCTCATTACGCTGTTTAGCTATCAGGTTAATGCTTTTTTTTTATTGATAGATCGGGCGATTCTGAACGTGGCGATACCAAATATGTGTAGGTTTGATTTTTTTAATTGATTTATTTTGATTGGGGCGAAAGGGGGGTGATTTAAACTTTTATATTTTTTTTATTTTTTTCACATTTTTTTTTATTTTTTTTTACTTTTGCCATGCTTCAATAGCCTCCATGAGAGGCTAGAAGCACGCACAGCACGATCGCCTCTGCTACATAGCAGCGATCTGCTGTTCGCTGCTATGTAGCAGAAAATCAGGTGTGCTGTGAGCGCCGACCACAGGGTGGCGCTCACAGCTGCCGGGGATCAGTAACTATAGAGGTCTCAAGGACCTCTATGGTTACAATGGAGAAGCATCGCCGACCTCCGATCATGTGACGGGGGTCGGCGATGCGCTCATATCCGCCCGGCCGGATGCGGTAGTTAAATGCCGCTGTCTGCGTTTGACAGCGGCATTTAACTAGTTAATAGCGGCGGGTGAATCGCGATTTCACCCGCCGCTATTGCGGGCACATGTCAGCTGTTCAAAACGGCTGACATGTCCCGGCTTTGATGCGAGCTCACCGCGGAGCCCTGCATCAAAGCAGGGGAGCTGACCTCGGACGTACTATCCCGTCCGAGGTCAGTAAGGGGTTAATAGTACTTATCATATTTGAAGCATTGTCAGTTATGACAGAAAGAACTTGCTCTTTTTTAAGTTCATAGTCTTGCAGAACCTTTTCCACCAAGACCTGGAGAAACTCACTGGTGTGATTAGCTTTGGTGTCTTTTACTGCCAATGTCTTTGTAACAATTTCACTTTTGTCACAAATCGGACATTGATGGCAAAATAGTTCTGTGACGTGTGCAGGCATCCATTTTAAAGGGAACCTGTCACCTGAATTTGGCGGGACCGGTTTTGGGTCATATGGGCGGGGTTTTCGGGTGTTTGATTCACCCTTTCCTTACCCGCTGGCTGCATGCTGGCCATAATATTGGATTGAAGTTCATTCTCTGCCTTCCAATATTGCCTTGCGCAGACGTGTACTCCGGAGGACAGAGAATGAACTTCAATCCAATATTGCGGCCAACATACAGCCAGCGGGTAAGGAAAGGTGAATCAAACACCCGAAAACCCCGCCCATATGACCCAAAACCGGTCCCGCCAAATTCAGGTGACAGGTTCCCTTTAAGAAGCAGAAAGCGTCCCTTGAGAGTTTTAAGTTCTTCCTTTAGTAATCGAAGAAGCTTTTAAACAAATTTTCTAATACTCTCTCTCTCCAGAGAAACACCAAGCTTGCGGGCCATTTCCCAATAAAGACACATAAAAGCTGGTCGTGAAAATAATGAAATAGGCACACTATCCTTTACAACAAGCTCTATGATCTGTTTTTTAAATGTATCTACTGTCATTGTCACAGTAACTTTGTCACTGACAAAATATCTTGCAACTGATGGCTGCAAAGTTCTCTGCTCCTTTGTTTGGCTGGAAGAGCTGGGCACTGGTTCATTGGTTTGGATGCAGTCTCTCATCCATTGCTTTCAGTACTTCTGGATGAAAGCGCTGTAAATGTCTCTTTAGATTAGAAGCTCTGGTAGGAGCATTTTTATCTTTCCTGGATATGCACTGATCTTGGCTTCACAGCATTTGTTTTCGTCTGGATCATTTGTCATACACCGACAGACATAATGTTTTCTATCTTGAGTGACGGTGAAATGTTCAAATACAGCTGATTTTAATGTGACGCTTCTTTGAAATTCTCAGGTTTTTAATTCTGCATTCACAATCCAAATGACAATTGTTTTTCCTAAAAACAATTGTACAAAATTATTGCCAGGTCGTACAACTGATATAGTGGTCAGTAATACTGTTATTCCTCATGTACTCACAGTTAACTGATGCAAAGTTTGTTGAAAGGATAATACTTCTTACAGTCTTCCTCTTCTGAGTAGCAGCTGTGAGATGCTTGGAAGACGCACACCTAGTAAACATCTAGTCTAGAGGAGGAGCTTTACTACTAAGAATTTGCAACACATTTTCACTTTCAGTTTCATACATTGTAAGTAGGGGGGTTGGGGCAGCATGAGGTTAACCAAGTATAAGATTAGATAAGGGCAGTGGAGAACAGTGACACACAAGAAGTAAGAAATGTCTCTATCTCCAGCAGAACTGCTTATCACTGTTGTTCATAGTTTGATAGTACATATATATTTGAGTAACATTTATAAAATTCATATGAAAGTTCAATTATGAAATATGAATACATTTTTTTTAAAGTCTGAGTTGGTACATTTCTACCGACTCCACGACTCCGACTCCACAGCCCTGCTCCAAAGAAATACCACCCTATACAGTTACTGACCCACTGCCAAACCGGTCATGCTGAATCATGTTGCAGGCAGCAGATCGCTCTCCACAGTGTCTCCAGACTGTCACATGTGCTCAGTATGAATTTGCTTTCATCTGTGAAGAGCACAGGGCGCCAGTGGCGAAATTGCCAATCCTGGTGTTCTGTGGCAAATGCCAATCGTCCTGCACGGTGTTGGGCTGTGAGCAAAACCCCCATCTGTGGACGTCGGGCACTCAGACCATCCTCATGGAGTCGGTTTCTAACCGTTTGTGCAGACGCATGTACATTTGTGGCCTGCTGGAGGTCATTTTGCAGGGCTCTGGCAGTTCTCCTCCTGTTATGCTCCTCCTACGCTGACAGACACGGCAAACCTTCTTGCCACAGCTCGCATTCATGTACCATCCTGGATGAGCTGCACTATCTGAGCCACTTGTGTGGGTTGTAGAGTCCGTCTCATGCTACCACAAGTGTGAAAGCACAAACAACATTCAAAAGTGACCAAAACATCAGCCAGAAAGCATTGGCATTGAGATGTGGTCTGTGATCCCCACCTGCAGAACCACTCCTTTATTGAGTCTTGAAAATTGCCAATAATTTCCATCTGTTGTCTATTGCATTTGCACAACAGCATGTGAGATTGTGAAACAGTGTTGCTTCCTAAGTGGGCAGTGTGATTTCACAGAAGTTTGATTTACATGGAGTTATATTCTGTTGTTTAAGTGTTCCCCTAATTTAATATATAATTTTTTATTTTACAGACCAAAAGTTTGGACACACCTCATTTTTAAAGATTTTTCTGTATTTTCATGAGTATGACAATTGTAAATTCACACTGAAGGCATCGAGACTATGAATCAACACATGTGGAATTATATACTTAATTTCAGTTGTTTCACACTTTTTTGTTATGTCTTATTTTACCCTTCGCCACAACAGCACCCCACATGAGAGAGAGGGATCCGCCCATAGGAGCAGGAAACCTACAGAATAAAAGGAGGCGGTCCCCTCTCCTCCTCAGTTTAGGTTTCCTGTTTCTATGGGAACCCCGAAGTACCTGCAGTCCAAAAAGGATTCCTGGGCCATGCACCCGCCTGCGTCAGTCTCTGGTGGAACGGCAGGGGCTGCGGTACCAGAGGCAGCGGCGGGGGAGCCACTGTTTGCAGCCTCCCCCCTCGTCTGTTCATCGCCATGGTCCGGGTTCGGTGCCGCTGGGCCGCCCGGATCCATGAGGACGCGCGCGCTCAGCGGCCGGCTTCTTATCCAGCAGCCGCCGCATGGTAAGGAGGAGCGGCGCGTCTAACCCGGAAGCCGCTGGAGCACTTCCGGGTTGGGTCCGGGGAGGCAGGAGATTCGGCGCCAGATTTAAAAGTGCAGCGCTAGCGTCGGCCGGTGTGTGTAAGTATGGCTTCACCGGCCGATGTAGCGCACTTGTCTGCAACAGAGCAGTCTCCCAGTAAGGAGACGAGCGCCAGGAGCAGCACCAAAAGTGGAGATCGATCCCAGGAAAAGCGATCTGCCACCAAACAGAAAGGTCTTTCAGCTAAGAATCCGCCTCCAGAACCGGTACCTGTCAGCTTCACTGGGTGAGTTTTAAAAGAGTCTCTTCCCATATGCTGATATATGTTCCTCCTATATCCCCTTCCTCTAGACTAAGAAAAGGACACATAAAACCAAACACAGAGAATGTGCCTTATGCTTGCAACCCCTCCCGGACTCATATACTAAGAGGTTATGTGCAGAGTGCATCGTACTGACCTTACGGCAAGAAAACGTAATGACTCCATCTGACGTTAGAGCCATAATTCGGGAAGAGATGCAAGGTCTGGCCCATACAAGTAGCACCAGTACCCGCCAGCCCAGCAGGTCCCGATCTCCAGTAAGCTCGGAGTCAGAGGTAGTGCAAAAATCCTTTGATGAAGAGGAGTCCCAGCCAAGTTCATCGGAATATGAAGGAGGGCTTTGTCTACCAAATAGCAGTGTAGACAGTTTAGTTAAAGCCGTCAGGAGCACGATGGGGTGCCCAGATGAGAAGGGAAAGAAGTCAGCGCAGGACATCATGTTCGCGGGGTTAGGACAAAGAAAACGAAGGTCCTTCCCCGCCATACCCACAATTAAGGAGCTGGTTAAAAAAGAGTGGGAGAAACAACATACAAGAGGATTTTTACCATCCTCTGCTAAAAGACGCTACCCCTTCAGTGATGAAGAACTTAATTCCTGGCAAAAGGTACCAAAAGTTGATGCTGCAGTGGCTTCAACTTCTAAACAGTCGGTCTTGCCTGTGGAGGACTCAGGGACGCTAACTGATCCGTTAGACCGGAAAGCGGAAGTCTTGCTTAAAAGATCATGGGAGGCTAATACGGGGGCATTCAGACCAGCCATCTCTAGCACCTGTACTGCAAGGTCACTGCTAGTATGGACGGAGCAGCTGGAGGAACAAATTAGAAGTGGAGCTTCCAGAAATACAATTCTGTCGAAAATCCCTCTAATGAAAGATGCAGTAGCATTTCTAGCCGATGCCTCGGTGGATTCGCTACGCCTAACAGCCAGGTCAGCCGGCCTAGTAAACACAGCCCGGCGAGCACTCTGGTTGAAGAATTGGAAAGGGGACGCACAGGCCAAAGCAAAACTTTGTGCGATCCCCTGCCAGGGTGAGTTCCTATTTGGGAAAGCTCTGGACGAGCTCTTAAATAAAGCAGGAGAGCGGAAGAAAGGCTTCCCTAACCAGTACCTTCCCTCTTACAGGAGAGCTTTCAGGAGACGCCCCTTCACCAGGAATAAACCCACTGAGCAAAGGGAGCGCTGGGAGGCAAAGGATCCAAAACAAAAAGGTGCTCTGTTTTCCGGATCCTATAACCCAAGACGTAACAAGTACCGTTAATTATGAAGTGGGCGGTAGATTGAAATATTTCGCTGCTAAATGGAAATTAATAACATCTAGTCCTTGGATTCTGGACATTATTGGGAATGGATTAAAATTAGAATTTGATAGAATCCCTTGGGATTCTTTTATTGTAACATCTCCGAGAGGTCAACAACAACAAGAAGCTCTGGAATCAGAGATCCTATCGCTTCTATCTAAAAAAGTATTGATAGAAGTTCCCCGGGATCAAGAAGGGAGGGAGTTCTATTCCCCTTTATTCTTGATCAGTAAACCAGATGGTTCATTCAGAACCATCATAAACCTCAAAAAACTAAATTCCTTTTTACGTAACCACACTTTCAAAATGGAATCCATTAGTTCTACCATCAAGCTTTTGTTCCCTAGGTGTGTCATGGCCGGGATAGACCTAAAGGATGCTTACTATCACCTTCCTATACATGCCGAACACCAGCAGTATCTAAGAGTAGCGGTCATCCTGGAGGGACAGGTTCGTCACTTCCAATATGTAGCAATGCCATTTGGGCTTTCTATGGCCCCCCGCATTTTTACAAAGGTGATGTTAGAGGTAATGGCTCATCTACGCCAACGGGACACTTTAATAATACCCTACCTGGATGACTTTCTAGTAATAGGGAATTCTGTGGCTCAATGTAAATTGCGGTTGTCTAACACAATCTCATCCCTGCAGGAGTTGGGTTGGATTATCAACTTCGAAAAGTCCAGGCTGAATCCAGACACTACTCAAATGTTTCTAGGGATCCAGCTAGACTCAGTAAGTCAAAAAAGCTTCCTCCCGCATTCAAAGAAAAGGACTATACAGTCAAAGGTGTCAGAAGCGATAAAAAACCCCTACATGACACTAAGGAAGGCTATGTCCTTACTGGGATCATTGTCCTCATGTATCCCGGCTGTACCATGGGCTCAATTCCATACCCGCCAAATACAGTACGAAGTACTGTCAGCCCAGGGACGGGAAGGACACCTAGAGAGTAAACTAACTCTCTCTAGAGATGTCATAGAATCTCTATCCTGGTGGCTAGATATGGGACACCTTTCAGGGGGTGTACCATGGATAATAGATCCATCCAAAATAATTACTACAGACGCCAGCCCTACGGGATGGGGTGCACATATGGAGGATGATATAGTCCAGGATACCTGGAATCAGTCAGAATCATCATGTTCGTCAAATTGGAAAGAGTTGACAGCAGTAGGGAAAGCCTTAAATTATTTTCTTCCACAGATCCAAGGAGCAGATGTAAGAGTTTTCTCAGACAACTCCACCACAGTGGCCTATGTAAACCGCCAGGGCGGTACACGGTCAGGAAGTCTGATGACCATCGCAGGGGAGATCTTCCAACTTGCAGAGACTCATCTTGCGTCCCTAACAGCCCTACACATCAGAGGAATAGAAAATACCAAAGCGGACTACCTCAGCCGAAACAGGCTGCGCCAGGGAGAATGGTCCTTAAACAGAGCCGTGTTCAGACTAATAACAAAAGCATGGGGAGTGCCTCAGATAGATCTATTTGCCACAAGAGGCAACAGACAGGTAGAAAGATTCGCTTCCCTGAACTCCATGGATCACCCAGACATGCTGGACTCTCTACACCATCCTTGGAACTTCAAACTGGCATACGCCTTTCCTCCAATGTCTCTAATTCCGCTAGTGATCAGGAAGATCAGGAGGGAGCAAGCAAGGGTAATCCTCATTGCACCCTTCTGGCCAAAAAGACCGTGGTTCTCCTGCCTCCAGAGCATGTGTCTATCCGATCCATGGATTCTTCCATTGGACAAGGAACTACTGTTCCAAGGGCCGTTTTTCCACCCGCAAGTGAAAGGGCTTCACTTGACGGCGTGGAACTTGAGCGGCAATTATTAACTTCAAGGGGTTTCTCAGAACTAGTAAACACCCTGCTACTAAGTAGGAAAAGATCTACAACCCTGATATATAGCAGGGTATGGAAAAAATTCTTAGACTTTCATACAGTACCATTCACTAAACAGGTTCCGATAACACCTATTCTAGAGTTCCTACAAAAAGGTAGAGAATTAGGACTATCAGTGAACACCTTAAGAGTCCAGATATCAGCGTTAGGAGCCTTATATGGATATAATATAGCCGCTGATAGATGGGTCTCCAGATTCATTAAGTCTTGTGAACGGAGTAACCCAGTACATATTCCCCGTCTACCTCCGTGGGATTTAAATCTAGTGCTAGAAGCCTTAACCAGCTCCCCATTTGAGCCTCTAGATTCTATACCTCTAAATGTCCTCACATATAAGGTAGCCCTCTTGGTAGCCCTGACCTCAGCCAGACGTGTTAGCGACATCCAGGCCCTATCAGTAGACCCACCATTCTTACTGATATTCCATGACCGAATAGTCCTAAAACCAGACCCCTCATACCTCCCTAAGGTAGCATCCACCTACCACAGGTCACAGGAAATATTTCTCCCTTCCTTTTTTGATTCTCCTGTAACCCCTGAACAACAGAAGTTCCACACCTTAGATGTCAGAAGAGCCATCCTGACTTATATAGAAAGGTGTCAAACATGGAGGGAGAGTAGGGCTCTGTTTATCTCCTTTCAGGGCCACAAGAAAGGACATGGGGTCACGAGAGCTACCATATCTCGGTGGATCAGAGATGCTATCTGCTTGGCCTATACATCGAAAGGCGAGATTCCTCCAGTGGGTATTAAAGCGCACTCAACACGAGCCATGGCTTCCTCCTGGGCGGAACAAGCGGATGTCCCGATCCATCTAATATGTAAGGCCGCAACTTGGTCTACACCTTCTACCTTTTACAACCATTATAGACTTGATCTATCTTCATCGTCTGATTTGACCTTTGGTAGAGCTGTGCTTAGTACAGTAATCCCACCCGAGTAATAACTCTCTGAAAGTCTCTCATGTGGGGTGCTGTCGTGGCGAAGGGTAAAAAGCTGGATTACTCACCGGTAATGCTCTTTTAATGAGTCCACGACAGCACCCATTTACAACCCTCCCTGATTATGCACAGCCCTTTCTTTAATTCACAAATAATGGTTGTATAGAGTTTTTAAGATATTTTGCTGAATAAGAATTAATACTAAAGCTTTTGCGGTTCCCTTTTTATACTCTGTAAACTAAACTGAGGAGGAGAGGGGACCGCCTCCTTTTATTCTGTAGGTTTCCTGTTCCTATGGGCGGATCCCTCTCTCTCATGTGGGGTGCTGTCGTGGACTCATTAAAAGAGCATTACCGGTGAGTAATCCGGCTTATTCTAGGTTCTTCAAAGTAGCCACCTTTTTGCTTTGATGACTGCTTTGCACACTCTTGGCATTCTCTTAATGAGCTTCAAGAGGTAGTCACTGGGAATGGTCTTCCAACAATCTTGAAGGAGTTCCCAGAGATGCTTAGCACTTGTTTGGCCCTTTTGCCTGCACTCTGCGGTCCAGCTCACCCCAAACCATCTCGATTGGGTTCAGGTCTGGTGACTGTGGAGGCCAGGTCATCCTGTCGTAGCACCCCATCCACTCCTTCTTGGTCAAATAGCCCTTACACAGCCTGGGGGTGTGTTTGGGGTCATTGTCCTGTTGAAAAATAAATGATGGTCCAACTAAATGCAAACTGGATGGAATAGCATGCCGCTGCAAGATGCTGTGGTAACCATGCTAGTTCAGTATGCCTTCAATTTTGAATAAATCCCCAACAGTGTCACCAGCAAAGCACCCCCACACCATCACACCTCCTCCTCCATGCTTCACAGTGGGAACCAGGCATGTAGTGTCCATCCGTTCACCTTTTCTGCGTCGCACAAAGACACGGTAGTTGGAACCAAAGATCTCAAATTTGGACTCATCAGACAAAAGCACAGATTTCCACTGGTCTAGTGTCCATTCCTTGTGTTATTTAGCCCAAACAAGTCTCTTCTGCTTGTTGCCTGTCCTTAGCAGTGGTTTCCTAGCGGCTATTTTACCATGAAGGCCTGCTGCACAAAGTCTTTTTAACAGTTGTTGTAGCGCTTGATAATTTTTGCCACTGCACTTGGGGACACTTTCAAAGTTCTCCCAATTTTTCGGACTGACTGACCTTCATTTCTTAAAGTAATGATGGCCACTCGTTTTTCTTTACTTAGCTGCTTTTTATTTGGACTCCCATGACAGCACCACGAGAGAGGGGATCCGCCCCTTTAGGAACAGGAAACCCACAGATACAAAAGGGCGGCACCTCTCCCACGCATCAGTTGGTTTCCTGTTCCTAATGGGACGGGATCCTACAGAATTTACAAAAGGATCCCAGGCCGGCCGGCCGACTCAGGTAGCGAGGGGGTCTCCTACCTCGGCCGGTGCGGAATTCCTGGATGATGCCACGATGGTCCTGGTAGGGCTGCATGGCGGTGGCATTCCAGCAGAGAGCGGTCGCCGGTGGTGTCCTGTCTCCAAGCCAGCGCCGGGTGAGTATTTCCCCGGGGTCTCCTCCTGCTGAGGTGGCTGGGGTCTCTGTGTGCGGCGGCGCTTGGGGGCGCAACCCGGGGTGCTGCGGCTCTGTCCGGCGTCCTCGCCGCTCTGCGCGCTGATGGTAAAGCGCTGGGAGCCCGGGTGACGTCGGGGGAGGAGTCGGCAGTCACTTCCGGGTTTCCAGGGTCCTGCGCATGCGCAGTGTATCCAAGATGGCGGCGCCCACCGGTATAGCGTCGCCGGCGTTCTCAGCCCTAGAGAAAACCGCCTGCACCAGGGGGAGGCCGGAAAGATCAATCAGGGGAGCGCTAGGCACAGCTGCTGACCGGAGGAGGGGCTATAAAAAGAACTCCGGATCGTGATCCCTTGCTTCTGGCCTCATATCTGGTAAAGATGGAGGACGAGCACGTGTAGCTTCGGGAAGAGGTGTCCCAGAAGCCTAAAGAGAAGGATCGCGACAAAAGGAGTAGTGAATCTGGCCACAAAAGCACCTCCAGACAGGGGTCTGGAACGTCAGCCAGGAGAAATCCCCCTCGTATTCCGGTACTTATTCTTTGGGCAGCGCTGGTAAGTGATCTTCGTGAAAGTTCACTCAGTGACATGATTCCCCTCATATGTTCCATTATAGGGGAAGAAATGTGCCGGGAAGGCGAAACACAGGGAATGTGGAATCTGCGGGGTTCCCCTACCTGATTCGTGCCCTAAAAAGTTATGTGGCCCCTGTATACAGCAGACGGTGAGGTCTCAGGAAAGGGGAGAGGGGGAGAGCATTATATCTACAGGGATTAGATTGCTTTACTTACCCCCCTCAGGTGGCGGAGGAATCCCTTACTATGACCACCAGCTTAAAGGAGATGATCAGAATGGAGGTCAGACAATCCTTAAAGGGTTTTGCTCAAGGAGGAAGCTCTAAATCCAAAGCTCCGTTACTCTCCGATTCTTCAGTAGAAGAGGATAAGGAGGAAGTTTTCTCCGGTTCGGCTGCGTCATCCTCTTCCTCGGATGAGGACACCGCCTGTTTCTGTCTACCCCTCGAACGAGTAGATAAGCTGGTCAAGGCGGTCAGAGGAACGATGGGCATAACGGAACCGAGACCCCAACTTTCCAAGGAGGAAATTATGTTCAGTGGGTTGGAGCAGAAAAAACGCAGAGTCTTCCCGCTCAATGAAAAAATCCAGGCTCTTATCAATAAAGAGTGGAAAAAACCTGAGAGAAAGGGTTCCTTACCTCCAGCACAGAAGCGCAGATATCCGTTTGATGATCCTGCAGTCACCAACTGGGAAAAAGCCCCTAAGTTGGATGCGGCAATAGCCAAGGTGGCCAAACGGGCCTCTCTCCCCTTTGAGGACATGGGGACCCTTAAGGACCCCCTTGATAGAAAAGCGGATACCTTTCTAAAAAGGACCTGGGAGATGGCGGCCGGTTCTTTAAGGCCTGCGGTGGCTTCAACCTGTACAGCCAGATCAATGATGGTCTGGTTGGAACAATTAGAGACTCAGTTAAAAGAAGGTGCATCAAGGGATTCTATCCTGACTGCCTTACCACTGATCCAAGAAGCAGCTGCTTTCTTATCAGATGCGTCTATTGACTCTGTCAAAATGGCTGCTAGGGCAGCAGGTCTCTCGAATGCGGCCAGAAGGGCTCTTTGGCTGAAATGTTGGCCAGGCGATATACAGTCAAAATCAAAACTCTGCATCATTCCATGTAAAGGGGAGTACCTATTCGGGCCCACCTTAGATGATCTCCTAGAGAAAGTGGGAGATGACAAAAAGAAGTTCCCCAACCTGCTGGGGTCCTACCGTCGTCCCTTTAATAAAAGAAGGTTCGGTCGCGGAGGGAAGCGTACCTTTTCACCTTCAAGGGATCGGTCTAGGTGGGACGACAGACGTAGACGAGGTACGGGATATATGTTCCGTCGTTCCTCAAAAGAAAGGAAGAAGGAGGACAAATGACTAGGAGCCACGGTGGGGGGCAGACTTTTACATTTTGGTTCAGAATGGTCAGAGATCACGAATAGTGTCTGGGTGCAAGATACTATTTCTCGAGGTCTTACTCTTGAGTTTTGCCATACCCCACGGGATAAATTTATGTTAACGCCCTTACGTTCTAATCCCCTAGAACAATCTGCTCTAGAAGAAGTTTGGTCTCTCTGTTCTAAAAATGTTCTTACACAGGTTCCAGAGACTGATAGAGGGAAAGGATTCTATTCTCCCTTGTTTCTTATTAAAAAACCTGATAACTCGTATAGAACCATTATAAATCTCAGACATCTTAATAGTTTTTTGGTTAAGCATACCTTTAAGATGGAGTCCATCAGCTCAACAATAAAGATACTGTTCAAAAACTGCTTTATGGTGGTAGTCGACTTAAAGGATGCCTATTACCACGTACCTATTCATGTGGATTTCCAGCAGTTCTTGAGGGTAGCAGTATTAATGGAAGGGGTTGTTTATCATTTTCAGTACAGAGCTCTTCCTTTCGGTATAACATCAGCCCCTAGAGTATTCACAAAAATAGTGGCAGAGGTGATGGCTCACTTGCGAGAATCTAATGTCCTTATTGTCCCATACCTGGACGATTTCCTCATAATAGGTAACTCGGTAGAACACTGTTTGTCCCAACTAGAACTAACTAGGGTTAAGTTGGAACGCCTGGGCTGGATAATTAATTTTGAAAAATCTCGATTACAGCCTCAAAAAATTCAGAAGTTTCTGGGCTTAGTACTAGATTCAACTACACAACAGTGTTATCTTCCGGAAAATAAACTATCTCAGATTCAGCATCAGGTACTGAAAGCAGTAAATACACCCTCTATGACCCTGCGGCAAGCTATGTCCCTGTTGGGGTCCCTCACATCGTGCATTCCAGCGGTAAGGTGGGCACACTTTCACACTAGATCCCTCCAGAAAGAGATTTTGGTTAAGGATAGGATCTTGAGGGGTGTATTAGAGGAAAAAATAACGCTAGAACCAGCGACTCTCAAATCCCTAAGTTGGTGGCTGGATAGGGATAATTTGTCAGCAGGTGTTCCCTGGATGATAGACGTGTCCCGGGTTGTGACTACGGATGCCATCTCCTCAGGTTGGGGGGCTCACATGAATGACATTGTAGTGCAAGGCCAATGGGAACCATACTCAACATCCTCTTCCAATCAGAGAGAATTATTAGCAATCGAATGGTCAGTTAAAAACCTCCATGTATCTGCAGGGCCACCACGTCAGGATCCTCTCAGACAACCGGGTGGCAGTCTCCTATATAAATCATCAAGGAGGGACACACTCCGAGGCTCTGATGCAGATCACAGATCGTCTCCTCCGGATGGCAGAAGAGAATTTACAATCTTTGACTGCTCTGCACATCACAGGAAAAGACAACATAAAAGCGGACTTTCTCAGCCGCAATGTTCTAAAGCAAGGAGAATGGTCTCTAAACGGAGACATCTTCAAACAAATTGTACGCTTATGGGGTCAACCGGTAGTGGACCTATTTGCCACAAGAGAAAACAAAAAAGTAAAAAACTTTTGTTCCCTAAATCCCAGGGAGAATCCACTGGCAGTGGATGCATTCCTCATAAAATGGGATTTTTCTCTGGCCTACGCCTTCCTGCCACTGAACCTACTACCTCTAGTGGTGAGGAAGGTCAGAGAAGATCATGCGAAACTCATTCTGATTGCTCCCTTTTGGCCCAGGAGAACCTGGTTTTCATGGCTCAGGACGATGTCAGTGGGCGATCCCTGGGTACTTCCAGACATCCCAAATTTGCTCTCCCAGGGGCCGATACTCCATCCACAAGTGAAGGGACTTCATTTGACGGCTTGGAGTTTGAGCGGTCATTGTTAGGAAATAAAGGCTTCTCTCCTAAATTAGTCGATACCCTTTTATGAAGTAGAAAGCCAATAACAACAAGAATCTACTCCAGAACCTGGAGAAAGTTCTTAACTTCCTCAGAATTTAATATTAATGACGGTGTACCAATACGTCAAATATTGGAATTTTTGCAAAGAGGGTTAGAGTTAAAACTCTCCACAAGCACATTAAAAGTACAAGTTTCTGCACTTGGGGCCCTGTTCTCATGTAATATTGCGGGAAACTACTGGGTGTCGAGATTCATTAAGGCGGTCGGTAGAATTAGACCACTTTATAGAAACAAAATGGTACCATGGGATTTAAATCTTGTCCTTTCTTCTTTGACAAAGCCCCCTTTTGAGCCGTTGAATGAAGCCTCAGTCAGGATGTTATCTCTCAAAACAGCTTTCCTAATAGCTATAACATCAGCTCGCAGGATAGGAGACATCCAGGCACTCTCTAGACTTCCCCCGTATATAGAATTTCTCCAGGATAGAGTTATCCTTAGACCGGACCCAGCCTACTTACCAAAAGTAGTATCCCAGTTTCACAGATCGCAGGAGATAGTTTTACCTTCGTTTATCCCTAATCCTTCTAACCCTAAAGAAAGGGAGCTCCATACCTTAGATGTCAGGAGATGCCTTCTTCAATATATCTCGGTCACTAATGATTGGAAGAAGGATAATGCACTATTCCTATCCTTCCAAGGTCCAAGGAAAGGGGCTAGAGCATCAAAATACATACTTGCTAAGTGGATTAGGGAGGCTATCTCTCTTGCTTACACGACAGGTGGGGGTCCAGCTCCGCAGAATCTGAGGGCACATTCCACCCGAGCCATGGCGTCATCCTGGGCAGAGAGGTCTGGAGTGTCGGTCGACCAGATATGTAAGGCGGCCACATGGTCATCCCCTTCCACCTTTTTTAAACACTATAGGTTGGACTTGGGGTTCTCCTCAGATCTCACCTTCGGGTTAAGGGTGCTACAGGCTGTGGTCCCTCCCTAAAAATGGCTTACATCTCTGTAAATCTCTCGTGGTGCTGTCATGGGAGTCCGAATAAAGCATTAAGCTACTTACGGGTAGCGGCATTTTTCGGAGGCCCATGACAGCACCCTTAGTTCCCTCCCTTTTCACATGGGGTTGCACATCCTGGGTTTATAATCAACTAAATAATTTAAAGAAGAAATGTTATCTTCTCACGTGTGTTACTTTATTAAAGTCATTGTGTTTAATTGTATGCAATATTGTGTTTGCTTGTCATTAACTGCGGTAGTCCTCTCAGGCTCTGTAATCCAACTGATGCGTGGGAGAGGTGCCGCCCTTTTGTATCTGTGGGTTTCCTGTTCCTAAAGGGGCGGATCCCCTCTCTCGTGGTGCTGTCATGGGCCTCCGAAAAATGCCGCTACCCGTAAGTAGCTTAATGCTTTTCTTGCCATAATACAAATTCTAACTGTCTATTCAGTAGGACTATCAGCTGTGTATCCATCAGACTTCTGCACAACACAACTGATGGTCCCGACTTAATTTATAAGGCAAGAAATCCCACTTATTAACCCCTTAGTGACGGAGCCACATTTTTAAAATCTGACCAGTGTCACTTTATGTGGTAATAACTCTGGAATCCTTCAACAAATCCCAGTGATTTTGAGATTGTTTTTTCGTGACACATTATACTTTATGATAATGGTAAATTTAGGTCAATATGTTTTGTGTTTATATAATAATAATCATAATAATAATTTTATTTATATAGCGCCAACATATTCCGCAGCGCTTTACAATTTATAGAGGGGACTTGTACAGACAATAGACATTACAGCATAACAGAAATCACAGTTCAAAACAGATACCAGGAGGAATGAGGGCCCTGCTCGCAAGCTTACAAACTATGAGGAAAAGGGGAGACACGAGAGGTGGATGGTAACAATTGCTTATAAATATCAAAAATTTGAGAAAAATGTTAAAAAATGAGCAATTTTCAAACTTTGAATGATTATCCCTTTAATCCAGATAGTCATACCACAGCAAACCATTAATAAATAACATTTCCCACATGTCGGCTTTACATCAGCACCATTTGTAAAACATTGTTGTATTTTGTTAGCATTTTAGGAGGTTTCAAAATGTAGCAGCAATTTTTCATTTTTTCAAGGAAATTAACATTTATTTTTTTAGGGGACTATCCAGGTTTGAAGTGCCTTTAAGGGTCTCATATATTGGGAAACCCCCAAACGTGATACCATTTTAAAAACGGCACCCCCTGACATATAGAAAACTGCTGTCAGTTAGTTTATTAACCCTTCAGGTGATTTTCCGGAAATAATGCAAAGTGGCATGACAGAAATGAAAAAGTGTATGTTTACCACATAAATGCGACTTACTCCTGAACAGATTACAACAGCCGGCAGACTCTAAGGCCGCTATTTGGTCATGAATTGCCATGGCAAACATCAGGACCACACAATCATGATCTGAGGGCACCAATTGGGATAAAGAGGAAGCCCCCTCACTCTGTTAACCATTTATAATGATGTAGTCACTATTGACAGCAGCATCTAAGGGGTTAAACAGATATGGACGGTGCAAACACTGATCTTGGCTAATGCAGCAAGTTGTCAGCTATAGTGTACAGCCGACAGCTGCTGGATTGTCACCTGTATGGGGAGGCTATTCTCTTATATCTCAGGTCAGTTAAAAGACGTATTGGCTGTCATTAAGGGGTTAAACCTGACAGGGCACACCTGTGAAGTGAAAACCATTCCTGGTGACTACCTCTTGAAGCTCATCAAGAGAATGCCAAGAGTGTGCAAAGCAGTCATCAAAGCAAAAGGTGGCTACTTTGAAGAACCTAGAATATAAGACATAATTTCAGTTGTTTCACACTTTTTTGTTAAGTATATAATTCCACATGTGTTAATTCATAGTTTTGATGCCTTGAGTGTGAATGTACAATTTTCATTGTCATGAAAATACAGAAAAATCTTTAAATGAGAATGTGTGTCCAAACTTTTGGTCTGTACTATATATATATATATATTGTTGTTGAGTGTCTCTCAACAACAATTTATAAAGCAGGTAAATTTATTAATCATCCAAGATATGACACAATACAAAAAAATAAATCGGTGCCTCAAACCATACAAACAGAGGCCAGCTAGAGAGAGGGACACAAAAATACCCAAATAATTAATGTGCAAAAAGAAAAGGCTATAAGAAGCCACAGCCAGCTCACCAATCCAGGCAGGTGCACGGAACATCATCTTGGACTAAGATGGATATACATAACGATGTAAGGAAGGCGTTCCAGCTCCATAAAATTCAAATGCTTTATTTCTCCATTAAAAATTGGTGTAGTACAAACAGTCCTTGCCTGTAGAACCTGAAAAAGGTTCTACAGGCAAGGACTGTTTGTACTACACCAATTTTTAATGGAGAAATAAAGCATTTGAATTTTATGGAGCTGGAACGCCTTCCTTACATCGCCAAATAATTAATCCTGTCTGCTATATCACATTGGAATCATTTGATAATACTAAAGATAAGATAAATATATAATAGACGTATACCAGCAAAACTATTGCATATCAATTAATATTTATCTTGCATGTGCACATATATTCATATACAATGATAGTGCAGCAAATATGCAGGGCAGAGAAACACCGCAACGGATCAAAAGTAAACTGGAGACATGATTTTGCCATCAATAGAAACACACATAGCCTTCTACCGTTGTAGGGTCCCTTCATGCACCCAGAAAAACACAGAGAATATTATCCTCGTTCCTCTACATATTACCTGGGCACGTGTCCAGCGGAAAATTCCTGTCAAGTGACAAGCTGCGCCTTCGGACCCCTGTTTCACGGATGCTTTCAAACATGCCACAATCACACCTATCCTTAAAAAGCAAACCCTTGACCCAACAGCTATGTATGGCTATGGCCCAATATCGCTGCTTCCATTCGCTTCCAAAATCCTGGAGCAGCATGTCCACGCTGAACTTTCCTCCCACCTCTCATCTAAGGGTACCGTCACACAGTGCCATTTTCATCGCTACGACGGTACGATTCGTGACGTTCTAGCGATATCGTTACGATATCGCAGTGTCTGACACGCAGCAGCGATCAGGGATCCTGCTGAGAATCGTACGTCGTAGCAGATCGTTTGGAACTTTCTTTCGTCGCTTGATCACCCTCTGACATCGCTGGATCGTTGTGTGCGACACCGATCCAGCGATGTGTTCGCTTGTAACCAGGGTAAACATCGGGTAACTAAGAGCAGGGCCGCGCTTAGTGACCCGATGTTTACCCTGGTTACCAGCGTAAACGTAAAAAAAAAAAAACAGTACATACTCACATTCCGGTGTCTGTCCTCCGGCGTCTCAGCTTCTCTGCACTGTGAGCGCCTGCCGGCCGGAAAGCGAGCACAGCGGTGACGTCTGACGTCACCGCTCTGCTTTCCGGCTATGGTGCTTACACAGTGCAGAGAAGCAGAACGCCGGGGGACAGACACCGGAATGTAAGTATGTACTGTTTGGTTTTTTTACGTTTACGCTGGTAACTAGGGTAAACATCGGGTTACTAAGCGCGGCCCTGCGCTTAGTAACCTGATGTTTACCCTGGTTACCCGGGGACTTCGGCATCGCTCCAGCGCCGTGATTGCAAAGTGTGACCGCAGTCTACGACGCTGGAGCGATAATCATACGACGCTGCGACGTCACGGATCGTGCCGTCGTAGCGATGAAAATGGCACTGTGTGACGGTACCCTTACTTGCTCTTTGACAATCTACAATCTGGTTTCCGCCCCCATCACTCAACTGAGACAGCCCTGACCAAAATCACTAATGACCTACTTACAGCCAAAGCTAACAGACAATACTCTGTACTCCTCCTTCTAGACCTGTCCTCTGCTTTTGACACAGTTGACCACTGCCTCCTACTACAGATCCTCTCCTCCTTTGGCATCAAAGACCTCACCCTATCCTGGATCTCCTCATACCTTTCCAACCGCACATTCAGCGTCTCCCACTCCCACACTACCTCCTCATCCCACCCTCTCTCTGTTGGAGTCCCCCAAGGCTCTGTTCTAGGACCTCTACTCTTCTCAATCTATACACTTGGCCTGGGACAACTCATAAAATCCCATGGATTCCAGTACCACCTTTATGCTGATGACACTCAGATCTACCTTTCTGGCTCAGACGTCACCTCTCTGCTGTCCAGAATCCCGGAGTGTCTATCAGTCATATCCTCCTCCTTCTCCTCTCGCTTCCTAAAACTCAATGTGGACAAATCTGAACTCATCATGTTTCCTCCATCTCATAGATCTTCCATACCTGACCGATCTATCGCAATTAACGACATCACGCTTTCCCCCGTACCAGAAGTCTGCTGCCTCGGAGTAACCCTTGACTCTGCCCTGTCCTTCAAACCACACATCCAAGCTCTTTCCACCTCCTGTGCGCCTCCAGCTCAAAAATATCTCTAGAATCCGTCCTTTCCTCAACCGTCAATCTACTAAAATGCTTGTGCATGCCCTAATCATCTCCCGCCTTGACTACTGCAACACCCTTTTCTGCGGCCTCCCTGCTAACACCCTTGTACCTCTCCAGTCCATCCTTAACTCTGCTGCCCAACTAATTCATCTCTCTCCTCGCTACTCCTCTACTCCCCCCCCCCCCTGCAAATCTCTTCACTGGCTCCCATTCCCTCAGCTGGATACAGTTCAAATTACTAATACTCACCTACAAAGCCATCCATAACCTGTCTCCTCCATATATCTCTGAACTAATCCCCCGATATCTTCCCTCACGTAATCTCCGGTCTTCCCAAGACCATCTTCTCTCCTCCACACTTATCTGCTCCTCACCCAACCGCCTCCAAGATTTCTCCAGAATATCCCCCATCCTCTGGAATTCTTTGCCCCAACACGTCCGACTATCAACCACATTCGGATCCTTCAGACGGAACCTGAAAACCCACCTCTTCAGGAAAGCCTACAGCCGGCACTGACCCTGCTGCCTCCTCACCACTGCCAAAGCTCCTACAACCCTCAACCTATTGTCTCCATCCCCACCCTCCTGTAGAATGTAAGCCCACAAGGGCAGGGTCCTCGCCCCTCTGTGTCAGTCTGTAATTGTTAGTTTGCTTACTGTAAGTGATATCTGTAATTTGTATGTAACCCCTCTCATGTACAGCACCATGGAATCAATGGTGCTATATAAATAAATAATATATATATAGTTTTTGGCAAAGCCAGCTTACCGCTTTGAAGAAACAGGAATACATCCAACCTGTGGTTACAGTTCACACGGAAAACGGATTGGGACAAATCCACACATGTAAAGAAAAAAACTTTGTTTCTCTAGCGATCAGTCCAATGGTCGAGTAAAATATACCTTTGATTTATCCATTAAAAAGTTCCAGATTTCTTCAGTTACAATATTGCATACATTCAATCCCTTATGGACGACATGTTTCGACACCACATGTCTTCCTCCAGGTGAACTGAAGAAATCTGGAACTTTTTAATGGATAAATAAAATGTATATTTTACTCGACCGACCATTGGACTGATCGCTGGAGAAACAAAAAGATATATATATAATTATATGCACCGCTGGTCAAAATGATTGTAAACAGTTGAATAAGAAATCTTAGGCAAAGAAAAAGTTAAATTATATCTTTGCATCTGTTACATTTTCAAAATTACAAAGCGGAAAATGGGCGGGCCAGTGCAAAAGTTTGAGCACCCTGCATAGCTAGTACCTAGTAGCACCCACTTTTGATAGTGTTCTGTCTCCACATTAGGCTACTTTCACACTAGCGTTGTGCACTGCACGTCACTATGCATCATTTTGTAGAAAAAACGCATCTTGCAAAAGTGCTTTCAGGATGCGTTATCCATAGACTTAGCGACGCATTGACACACGTCGCAACCGTCGTGCGACGGTTGCGTCGGTCCGTCGCCACCAAAAAACGTTGCATGTAACGTTTTTTGGTGCGTCGTGCCCGCTTCCCCGCACCTCACAATGGGGCAGCGGATGCGTTGAAAAACTGCATCCGCTTCCCCCGTTGTGTGGCGCATTCACTGCTAGCGTCGGTACGTCGCAACTACGCAATTCATCGTGCGTCGTACGACGCTAGTGTGAAAGTAGCCTAAGGCCAATGTTATAGCTGACTGATAAAGGTGCTGTTAGATTTTTCTACTTCCGTATCAAAGATAAGGAGCAGATAGGACCAGCACAGACTCAGCGTATGTAGACTCTAATGTAGATCCACAGCGTGGGTACAATTCAAGACATTGTTTATTTAATCCTTGATACAGAAGTAATTCTTGTCAGTACGATACCGTAACTTTCTCTGAAGTTGGTGACGTCTGTTGTTGCTGGTCAGAAATTGATAACTTCACAAGCCCAGCACAAGTGGTCTCACAGCAACTTGGGCTATAAAATGGCTGCCCAGAGCAAGTGACTAGTGATGAGCCATCCTGCTTGGTTATAGTGTTATCCGTGCATACTCCAGTGTTATCCGAGTATCTTGGGTGTACTCAAATATATTGGAGTCCTCGCAGCTGCATGATTCACGGCTATTTAAAGAGCCGCAACTAGTGGTGGGCGAACGGCCTCTGATAACGCCTTATCTAAGCACACTCGGGTGTTATACAAGCATCTTGGGCGTGCTCGTATATTCTGTTTGAGTCTCTGCGGCTGTTAGACAGCCTCAACATGTTGGGATTGCCGGCTTGTTGCGTATTCCCCTCATGTGTGGAGGCTGTCTAACAGCCGCAAATCATGCAGCCGCAAACATTAATATACGGGCACGCCCAAGATTCTCAGATAAGACTTTATCCGATCACGTTCGCCCATCCCTAGCCTCAACACATGCTGGGATTACCTGTGGAAGCTGCCAACAGAATAGTTAGTAATGCCTCTGGTCTCAATGTTTTGTTTGAGGGTCCCTACAATGGGAAGCCATTTAAGCATTATATACATCAGTAACCGTGCATTCGGACCTAGATATTTTAATTTAAAAAAAATTGTTAAATTAAACATCTAAAAGATGTCCCTTATTGCTGTAGGATCAGAGATATATAATGTAATATTTAAAGTCCATCCTATAATCTTATAATTTCTGTATAATTGATTATTAATAATAAAGCCCGGCTTCTTCTCAGGTATAAACGATGGAGCTGCAGCAGTTATACTTATGAAGAAATCTGAAGCACAGCGCAGACATCTTTTACCCATGGCACAAATAGTCTGCACCGCCCAAGCTGGTTTGGATCCATCCATAATGGGAGTTGGTCCAATTCCTGCTATTAAAAAAGCTGTAAGTCTTTGTTTTGTTTTTTTTTTAATCAAATAACAGTGATCTAGAAGTCTTGAGGACCCACTGATGCCCAATTCATCGTAGCTTCTTGAGTGATATGTTTTGTAGTGTTTAAAAAATAATAGTTTATGTGAAACTATGTAATTTATTGCCATTAAAACAAATTAGAAGGGATGTTTACCGGGTTCACAGAAATCAATATATATATATATATATATATATATATATATATATATATATATATATATATATATATATATATAT
Source organism: Ranitomeya variabilis (assembly GCF_051348905.1). NCBI lineage: Eukaryota > Metazoa > Chordata > Amphibia > Anura > Dendrobatidae > Ranitomeya > Ranitomeya variabilis. Next base: position 162,332,834 of record NC_135233.1, read on the forward strand.
ATATATATCTCTATATCCGAAACTTAGTCTGATGCCAGTTATTACATAGTCGACCTCTGTCTGAGAGCTGAGCTAAAAATTGCTGCTGTTAACCATTTAAATGTTACTGCCAGTCTCCGATGGCAGCATTTAAATAGATGGGTTGCTGCTGCTAATGACAGACTACAATGGCAGCTGGGGGCCTACAGAAGGCACCTTTGCTGCCATCTTTGTACTCTTGTGAAGCTCAGTCCTAGGCTGAACATCATAGGAGAACTACATTTTTACTATATTCAAGTTCCCTAAATGGACTGAAGAAAGCTTTTGAAAATATGAATAAAAACTTGAAACGCCATTTTATTATCTCTAATAAAATACTTGAAATTCCCATGTCCATAAAATTACAGTTTGTCAAAATTCTAAAATTAAACCATACAATAGATGCCATAAAGAGAAAAAATCAAAATGCCAGAATTGAATTTTTTATTAATTATTCCTGAAAAAAAATAAATAAATAAAAAAAATAAAATTGCAATAAAAAGCGACCAAAGTTACATATTTACCCCAAACTGGCGGCAATAAAATCCCTTGCACAGCTCAATCGATAGAAAGATAAAAATGTTACATGGAAATTGGTTGAAGGAAAATTTTATTTTTATTTGTTTCGAATGTTTTTGTGGTGGGGAAAAAAAATTCTTAACTTTTTTATTCTAATTTGGTATTTGCTGTAATCCTACTGTCCTGGAGAATTATTGGAGAATTATGCTGCCAAGTAACTTTTACCATACAATAATTACTGCAAAAGACAATGGTGGAATTACATTTTTCTTTACCCTCTTATCCCACTTGAAATTTGTTTCCCATCTTATATCATAAAATGTATGGTGTTAATCAAAACTACAACTCGTCCTGCAAAAAATAAGCCCTAATATGGCTATGTAGATGGAAAAATAAAGTTCTTGAAAGAAAGAGGGGGAAAAATATAATTGTGAACATGACAATTGGCTAAAGAGGCGAGAGTTTGTGTAAGGTCATGAAAATATCAGTTATGCAATAACAATGCGTCACATAGAACTGTGCTTGCTCTATCTTACAGGTTGAAAAAGCAGGATGGAGCCTGGATGATGTGGATGTATTTGAAATTAATGAAGCTTTTGCAGCACAAGCGATAGCAATTGTTAAAGAACTAGGACTGAACCCCGATAAGGTTGGTCATTTTCCAGAATATATAAGTAAAATGGTGAACTCTGATCAGTGCTGGTTTCCACAATGAAAGATCTCATATAGAGCACCCAGACCCCTATAATACCGTAAAGAACTCCATTACATGGAAATCTGACACTTGGCAGTATTTAACTAGTAGGAACCCTTTGAAAAACATAAGCTTTTAGCAAACACCTTTCACCTATGAGAATCTGTATAATTTTTTTTTTCTTGTGGTGAGGCAATTTAGATCAACATTTACCATTTAGGTGCAATTTTAGGATAATTACTATTTTAATATATGTGGCACTATAGCATTTACTGCTAACCCTATATATTTATATTTTTTTGTTGTTCTGCAGGTTAACATACAAGGAGGAGCTATAGCGCTCGGTCACCCTCTTGGGATGTCTGGCTGTCGTATTTTGGTCACTCTTCTTTATGCTTTAGAGAGAACTGGTGGGAAGAAAGGCGTTGCTGCTCTGTGTATTGGTGGTGGCATGGGCATTGCCATGTGTGTTGAAAGAACAAGCTAAGCATTCAAATCTGAACACTTCAGAAGGCACTTGTTCCTATGGAACATACAAGTGCCTTGAGAACAACTACATTCCTCTAAGATTAATTACTTTTTTCCTCTGCTTATTTCCTTTTAATTTTGTTTTTGGTTTATATCTCGTTTAATAATTACTATTTGAACTGCCCCATGGTTAGGACGCAGAATGGTGTTTATTATAGTAAAGCGGGATATGTTTAATGGCGCTTTTATCTCACTTGCACTACAATTTAAAAATGTAACCTATAGATTGCATTGGGGCGCAGATAAACGGCCATATTTCTCGTGCAAGGATCGCATCGCAGTGCACAGACTGGCCGACCCCTCTCCCGACCTGAGCGTGACAGCGTGATGTATGACAGCGTGATGTATGACAGCGTGATGTATGACAGCGTGATGTATGACAGCGTGATGTATTACTATGCAGCTGTCACGCTCGGGTCAGGAGAGCAATGGAATCCTCGCACAAGAATTACTGCCGTCTGTCTGCGTCCTTAGATGGAAATACGCACAAAACACTTACATAAATGTAAGTATATTTGAATTAGTTTATTAAAGTCATGTTTAGTTTTCTATGTCAGTTGTCAATAAATTTAGCCTTTTTGACTTGCTTTGTCTTTTAGTTTCAACATGTAACACAAGCGTTGAAAATTGTTAAATGTCAAACCCCAATTTCATTGTGTTAATTTCTGCCATTTTAATAAAGTATTTTGCATTCCTCTTATCCACCCTCTTCCATTTAATTTGTGCTTTTGCTACAAAACTAAAACCTTACACAAAGTTATTTTTCCCGATCACTCCGATCTCAAAAGGGTTATAAAAATGGATAATTCGGTAAACTTATTTTGTTTGCTGATTTAGAAGCTACATATTACAAACATCATACGGACTGCCCCTATTGGGGCTCACAACCTAAATTACCTAGAAGTAGGTCTTTGGAGTGTTGGAGGAAAACCATGCTAACACAGAGAGAACATACAAATGCCTTGTAGATGTTTGTGGGATGTGAACCCAGGACCTTTCCTCCCTCCTGTGGTGTGGTCCTGGGGCCAAAACCTCTCAATGTAGAGGTCCTTCAGCCTTCCAGTTGAGCAGGAGCTCCTGGGACAGCAGTTTCCCTCTCAGAAGGGCTCTCCTCTTCCTCACAACTATTTCCTGCAGCACACGTGGGAGGAGGAGATTCACTTCTTAATTTTGTTGTTGTTTAATAAACGAATTAAAAAAAAAAATAAAGACATACATGGTTGGCATATATTCAGATCAGAACATACAGTCAACCTAATATCTATGAAGAAAACAAAAGTAGCACAAGGTATTACAGTATGTCTAAAGTAGTTACCTATAACTCAAAACAATCCTATTGCCATAACAATCTCCATCTCATTAATAATTCTGTATTTGCATCGGCTCGCACTACGTTCTAAGTCCATCTTAAACTCTATCAAATTGGAGCTAGGCCATTACCCATGTGATGACATGGTGAGGTACGACGAGTTCCATACCTCCCAAATTTTATTAAATTTCCCTAAACAGCAGCCCTGATTCTGGTATAAAGTTCGTTCATAAGGTATGACTGAGTTTACCAACTTCACCCAAGCTCTGAGATGGATGTGTGTTGTCCATCCAGCGCAGGGCTATCGCTTTCCTTGCCAAGAAAAGTCTCTCTTAAAAAGATTTGAGTATGATGTCCCCATATCTCCTCTTCCAAAACTCCAAATAAACACACCAATGGATTCAAAGGAACAGGAATGTGTACAAGGGAGGACAACAACGAAGTCACCTCTTCCCAGAAAGATAGGATAATTGGACAACCCAATATCATGTGTATAAAATCTGCATCCATTGTGTGGCATCTAAAGCATTCTGAAGATTGAGACCATCCTATTCTGAACAATCTTAATGGGGTCAAGTATGATTGGTGTATCATATACATTTTGATCATTTCATTGTTGGCCGAAGAGGATACTTTGATTGGGGACTCAAGAATTGTTTCCCAGTCCTCATCTTGAAGATCAGGAACCAGAAGTTTCCACTTTTCTTTAATTGAAAGTACAGCCGAGTCAGCGCCCATGAACAATATATGTATATAGTGCAGAGAAAAGACCGCTGGGTCCCTGCGATTTAAGGATCCCTATCAATGGGAAGGATGATATTTGTTGCGTCACATTTATACTGTGCATATGTGATTGGATCGCCGTCCTAAGCTGCAAATAGCGAAAGAATTGGGACTTAGGGACATCATATTTAATTTGCATTTGTTCAAAAGACATCAGAACGCCCTGTTCGTATAGATCATTAATTGAAGAAACACCATATGATATCCAGAACTGAGCAGATGGATGATTCAATAACCCTGGAAAATCTTTATTGTTCCATAATGGCATTTCTGCTACAATTCCATTACTTTTTTAACCTGTTTACAAATCAATCGCGCCAGTCGGAGTAGCAAGGAGATTCAGTTCTGTTGCGCCCAAGATGTGTTCCAGCGTGGAGCAGATTTCCAGTTTCGGTGGAGTGGCACATGATACCTCTATTGCATGGCATGCGTTCCAGCATGGACCGCATTTATGGGTTACGGGAGTGAGCACAGAGAAAGCTCCACTGACTTGTGTTACAGCTGTTCCCCGTAGACTAGTGGCTGAAATTATGTAAACAAGCGGCAGATGAGTAAAGATGCTGCTCCTTACTAAACAGATTGAAAGCCAGGTGAGAAGTATTTATTTCACTTCATGGGGGTTCTCCTTTACCAGTGCAGGTAGCAATGGAAGGGCAGAATCCTGGCCATCCTGAGGTTCCTTGAGAGATTTCTCTTGGTCAAGTGAGTGGAGTCTGGGGGTGGAGATCACCCTTCCTTATTCCCTCTGATAGCTATACTATGTTGTTGCTCTTTTCCTAAGGCCGGTTTCACACGTCAGTGGCTCCGGTACGTGTGGTGACAGTTTCCTCACGTACCGGAGACACTGAAACACATAGACACATTAAAATAAAAGTCTCTGCAGATGTCAGTGTTTTCATGGACCATGTGTCCGTGTACAAAACACGGAGACATGTCAGTGTTCGTGGGCGCGCACGGATCACACGGACCCATTAAAGTCAATGGTTGCGTGTAAACACGTACGGCACACGGATGCCGTCCGTGTGCTTTTTTTAAATTCAGGGATAAAATTGAAACAAATTGTTTCAATACACGCACACGGACAGCATACAGACGATAAACACGGACACACGGATGGCCTAAGTGCACACACGGACACGGATAGCTCCGGGACCGTTTCTTCCAGTACCGGAAATATTTGGATGTGTGAGACTGGCCTAACACAAGGAGAACCCTGAGGCTGCATGCCCAAGATCAGGAATAACTAGCATTCTGGAAGCAGCATATTTTCACTGCGTTGTGCAATATAAGCACAGTGGAAGGGATTAATAGAAAGCCCATGCCCACTGTGCTTCTTTACGCTGCGTAAACTCAACTGCAGTGCAGAATGTCTTGCGGGAACACTCAGTCTTTTATGTGTAATTTCCACGTAGACTTGCATTAGATGCGGAAAATTGTCTTAAAAAAACAAAACAAAAAACAGGCGTTGTAAAGTGCATTTACACAATTCAAGAGCATACAAAAACGCATCTAAACAAACATAAATAATTTAAAAAACACAACGTGAGGTCCCCCTTATTTTTGATACATTAAATGTGCCTATTCTAGCGCTTTGCCTTGGTGCAGTGGCAATCGGGGTAATGGTTTATGGGGTAGATGCCAGCTGTGTAATGTCAGCTGGCATAAAGCCATGGGTTAGTAATGGAGAGGTGTTTAGCAGACATCTCCATTAGTAACCCAGTAAGTTAAAAGAAACAAAAACACACCAATATTTTAAAATAAACACCCCTGACTCTACGCTGTTTCACCAATTTTAAAAAAAGTGCCATTCAGTCCAGAGATTTCGACATTGTCCACCCAATACATAGTAATCCACAGACCTGAAAAGGAGAGATAAATAAATAAAAGCAAGAAACTGTCCCTCATTCACCAATTTATTAAAAAATGGCTCCAACGTAATCCATATGTAATCAATTACGTTCCCACGAGGTCCACAAATTCTATACTGCAACCTATAGAGCCTCATTCTGAGAACAACGCTTCATAGGATATTCCTGGTCATGTCTCATGAGTGATTATATAAGTATCGTCATCACTCGTGATACATGACGGTAGTGACATATGAAGCATCATTCTTAGGACACACTAAATTTATGAAAAATCGGTCCGAGTCTCCCTGCCGAGAGTCGCACAAGTGTAATGCGAGTACAATCCAATTTTTCACACCTAGCATCTGATTTACATCCGAACGCAGTGCAATTGCTATCCGATTACAATGTGATTTTAAACATGAGCTTTTACATAGAGCAATTCTGTCCTTTAAACATCGTTTTCAAAGGAAATATTAGTCAAATCACTATATATATATATATATATATATATATATATATATATATACAGTGTGTACCAGAGCCACGCACAGCCGCCCGCACTCACCAGAGCCACGCACAGCCGCCCGCACTCACCAGAGCCACGCACAGCCGCCCGCACTCACCACCGCCACGCACAGCCGCCCGCACTCACCACCGCCACGCACAGCCGCCCGCACTCACCACCGCCACGCGCAGCCGCCCGCACTAACCAGAGCCACGCGCAGCCGCCCGCACTGACCAGAGCCACGCGCAGCCGCCCGCACTGACCAGAGCCACGCGCAGCCGCCCGCACTGACCAGAGCCACGCGCAGCCGCCCGCACTGACCAGAGCCACGCACAGCCGCCCGCACTGACCAGAGCCACGCACAGCCGCCCGCACTGACCAGAGCCACGCACAGCCGCCCGCACTGACCAGAGCCACGCACAGCCGCCCGCACTGACCAGAGCCACGCACAGCCGCCCGCACTGACCAGAGCCACGCACAGCCGCCCGCACTCACCACCGCCACGCACAGCCGCCCGCACTCACCACCGCCACGCACAGAGGCCCGCACTCACCGCCACGCACAGCCGCCCGCACTCACCACCGCCACGCACAGCCGCCCGCACTCACCAGAGCCACGCACAGCCGCACGCACAGCCGCCCGCACTCACCAGAGCCACGCACAGCCGCCCGCACTCACCAGAGCCACGCACAGCCGCCCGCACTCACCACAGCCGCCCGCACTCACCACCGCCACACACAGCCGCCCGCACTCACCACCGCCACGCACAGCCGCCCGCACTCACCACCGCCACGCACAGCCGCCCGCACTCACCAGAGCCACGCACAGCCGCACGCACAGCCGCCCGCACTCACCAGAGCCACGCACAGCCGCCCGCACTCACCACAGCCGCCCGCACTCACCACCGCCACACACAGCCGCCCGCACTCACCACCGCCACGCACAGCCGCCCGCACTCACCACCGCCACGCACAGCCGCCCGCACTCACCAGAGCCACGCACAGCCGCACGCACAGCCGCCCGCACTCACCAGAGCCACGCACAGCTACCCGCACTCACCAGAGCCACTCACAGCCGATCGCACTCACCAGAGCCACGCACAGCCGCCCGCACTCAGCACAGCCACCCGCACTCAGCACAGCCGCACTCGGGCAGTAGAGCCGGAGAGAGAAAGATGGGAGCAACATATGGCAGAATGGAAACAGGAACAGGCAGAATGGGGGCGCGGGATGGGAGCAGCACATGACAGAATGATTGTGCATGATGAGAGCAGCACATGACAGGATGGGGGTGCAGGATGGGAGCACATGACAGGATGGGGCGCAGGATGGGAGCACATGGCAGGATGGGAGCAGCACATGACAGAATGGGGGCACACATGACAGGATGGGGGTGTAGGATGGAGCAGCACATGACAGGATGGGGGCGCAGGATGGAGCAGCACATGACAGGATGGGGCAGCAGGATGGAGCAGCACATGACAGGATGGGAGAGCAAGATGGGAGCAGCACATATCAGGATGTTGACCATATACCAATATAAATGCTCGCCACCCGGGCGTAGAACGGGTTCAATAGCTAGTATATATATATATATATATATATATATATATATATATATATATATACAGAGCAAAAGTTTGGACAGACCTTCTCATTTAAAGATTTTTCTGTATTTTCATGACTATGACAATTGTAAATTCACACTGAGGGCATCAAAACTATGAATTAACACATGTGGGATTATATACTTAACAAAAAAGAAAATATGTCTTATGTTCTAGGTTCTTCAAAGTAGCCACCTTTTGCTTTGATGACTGCTTTGCACACTCTTGGCATTCTCTTGATGAGCTTCAAGAGGTAGTCACCGGGAATGGTCTTCCAACAATCGAAGGAGTTCCCAGAGATGCTTAGCACTTGTTGGCCCTTTTGCCTTCATTCTGCGGTCCAGCTCACCCCAAACCATCTCAATTTGGTTTAGGTCTGGTGACTGTGGAGGCCAGGTCATACTGGCGTAGCATCCCATCACTCTCCTTGGTCAAATAGCCCTTACATAGCCTGGAGGTATGTTTGGGGTCATTGTCCTGTTGAAAAATAAATGATGGTCCAACTAAATGCAAATTGGATGGAATAGCATGCCGCTGCAAGATGCTGTGGTAGCCATGCTGGTTCAGTATGCCTTCAATTTTGAATAAATCCCCAACAGTGTCACCAGCAAAGCACCCCCACACCATCACACCTCCTCCTCCTCCATGCTTCACGGTGGGAACCAGGCATGTTGAGTCCATCCGTTCACCTTTTCTGCGTCGCACAAAGACACGGTGGTTGGAACCAAAGATCTCAAATTTTGACTCAACAAACCAAAGCACAGATTTCCACTGGTCTAGTGTCCATTCCTTGTGTTATTTAGCCCAAACAAATCTCTTCTGCTTGTTGCCTGTCCTTAGCAGTGTTTTCCTAGCGGCTATTTTACCATGAAGGCCTGCTGCACAAAGTCTCCTCTTAACAGTTGTTGTAGAGATGTGTCTGCTGCTAGAACTGTGTGGCATTGACCTGGTCCCTAATCTGAGCTTATGTTAACTTGCGATTTCTGAGGCTGGTGACTCTGATAAACTTATCCTCAGAAGCAGAGGTGACTCTTGGTCCTCCTTTCCTGGGGTGGTCCTCATGTGAGCCAGTTTCTTTGTAGCGCTTGATGGTTTTTGCCACTGCACTTGGGGACACTTTCAAAGTTTTCCAAATTTTTCGGACTGACTGACCTTCATTTCTTAAAGTAATGATGGCCACTCGTTTTTCTTTACTTAGCTGCTTTTTTCTTGCTAGAATACAAATTCTAACTGTCTATTCAGTAGGACTATCAGCTGTGTATCCATCAGACTTCTGCACAACACAACTGATGGTCCCGACTTCATTTATAAGGCAAGAAATCCCACTTATTACACCTGACAGGGCACACCTGTGAAGTGAAAACTATTCCTGGTGACTACCTCTTGAAGCTCATCAAGAGAATGCCAAGAGTGTGCAAAGCAGTCATCAAAGCAAAAGGTGGCTACTTTGAAAAACCTAAAATATAAGACATAATTTCAGTTGTTTCACACTTTTTTGTTAAGTATATAATTCCACATGTGTTAATTCATAGTTTTGATGCCTTCAGTGTGAATTTACATTGTTCAAAGTCATGAAAATACAGAAAAATCTTTAAATGAGAAGGTGTGTCCAAACTTTTGCTCTGTACTGTATGTGACTACTGCAATGCAAATGGAGAATTCTCTAGGTAGATAGTAAGACCTAAGGCCAACAGCTAAGAGTTCAATGTTTTGACTGCATTAACTTTCCTTAATAGTAATATGCCGCTGATTACACCATCTGTTATTAATATATAATATCACCCCACCACCCTTCTTCTTACCACACTTAGCTTTGTCTCTATCAGCCCGGACCATGTGAAACCTGATTTATTAATGAGATGGGCCTATACAACCCTGGCTCTTTCTCATCCTTCCCTTGTTTATGGAGAACTTTAATATAAGCCATGTTTCCGAACCGAGAAGGACTTTGCTTTGTAATGTGAAATTAAAGACTTCAACCAGGATTGTAGTTACAGTTATATGAAAAAGTTTGGGCACCACTATTAATCTTAAGCTTAATGTTTTATAAAAAATTGTGTTTTTTGCAACAGCTATTTCACTTTCATATATCTAATAACTGTTGGACACAGTAATGTTTCTGCCTTGAAATGAGGTTTATTGTACTAACAGAAAATGTGCAATCTGCATTCAAACAAAATTTGACAGGTGCATAAGTGTTGGCACCCTTATCATTTTCTTGTTTTAAATACTGCTACCTACTTTTTACTGACTTACTAAAGCACTTTTTTTGGTTTTGTAAAGTCATTGAGCTTTGAACTTCATAGCCAGGTGTATGCAATCATGAGAAAAGCTACTTAACCCCTTAAGCCCCGAGGGTGGTTTGCACGTTAATGACCGGGCCAATTTTTACAATTCTGACCACTGTCCCTTTATGAGGCTATAACTCTGGAACGCTTTGACGGATCTTGGCGATTCTGACATTGTTTTCTCGTGACATATTGTACTTCATGTTAGTGGTAAAATTTATTCGATATAACTTGCGTTTATTTGTGAAAAAAATGGAAATTTGGCGAAAATTTTGAAAATTTTGCAATTTTCCAACTTTGAATTTTTATGCCCTTAAATCACAGACATATGTCACGCAAAATACTTAATAAGTAACATTTCCCACATGTCTACTTTACATCAGTACAATTTTGGAACCAAAATTTTTTTTTGTGACGGAGTTATAAGGGTTAAAAGTTTACCAGCAATTTCTCATTTTTACAACACCATTTTTTTTTAGGGACCACATCTCATTTGAAGTCATTTTGAGGGGTCTATATGATAGAAAATACTCAAGTGTGACACCATTCTAAAAACTGCACCCCTCAAGGTGCTCAAAACAACATTCAAAAAGTTTATTAACCCTTCAGGTGTTTCACAGGAATTTTTGGAATGTGTAAATAAAAATGAACATTTAACTTTTTTTTCACACAAAATTTATTTCAGCTCCAATTTGTTTTATTTTACCAAGGGTAACAGGAGAAAATGGACCCGCAAAGTTGTTGTACAATTTGTCCTGAGTACGCTGATACCCCATATGTGGGGGTAAACCACTGTTTGGGCGTATGGCAGAGCTCGGAAGGAAAGGAGCGCCATTTGACTTTTCAATGCAAAATTGACTGGAATTGAGATGGGACGCCATGTTGCGTTTGGAGAGCCCCTGATGTGCCTAAACACTGAAACCCCCTACAAGTGACATCATTTTGGAAAGTAGACCCCCTAAGGAACTTATCTAGATGTGTTTTGAGAGCTTTGAACCCCCAAGTGTTTCACTACAGATTATAACGCAGAGCCGTGAAAATATTTTTTTTTTTTCTCAAAAATGATTTTTTAGCCCCCAGCTTTGTATTTTTGCAAGGGTAACAGAATAAATTGGACCCCAAAATTTGTTTTCCAATTTGTCCTGAGTATGCTGATACCCCATATGTGGGGGGGGAACCACTGTTTGGGCGCATGACAGAGCTCGGAAGGGAAGGAGCGCCATTTGGAATGCAGACTTAAATGGATTGGTCAGCAGCCGTCACGTTGCATTTGCAGAGCCCCTGATGTACCCAAACAGTACAAACCCCCCACAAGTGACCCCATATTGGAAACTAGACCTCCCAAGGAACTTATCTAGATGTGTTTTGAGAACTTTGAACCCCCAAGTGTTTCACTAAAGTTTATAGCGCAAAGCCGTGAAAATAAAAATTCTTTTTTTTTTTTCACAAAAATGATTTTTTAGCCCCCAGTTTTGTATTTTCACAAGGGTATCAGGATAAATTAGACCCCAAAAGTTGTTGTCCAATTTGTCCTGAGTATGCTGATACCCCATATGTGGGGGGGAACCACTGTTTGGGTGCATGACAGAGCTCGGAAGGGAAGGAGCGCCATTTGGAATGCAGCCTTAAATGGATTGGTCTGCAGGCGTCACGTTGCATTTGCAGAGCCCCTGATGTACCCAAACAGTACAAACCCCCCACAAGTGACCCCATATTGGAAACTAGACCTCCCAAGGAACTTAACTAGATGTGTTGTGAGAACTTTGAACCCCCAAGTGTTTCACTACAATTTATAATGCAGAGCCGTGAAAATAAAACATCTTTTTTTTTCCCACAAAAATGATTTTTAGCCCCCCAAATTTTTATTTTCCTAAGGATAACAAGAGAACTTGGACCACAGAAGTTGTTGTTCAATTTGTCCCGAGTACGCTGATAACACATATGTTGGGGTAAACCCCTTTTTGGGCGCACGGGAGAGCTCGGAAGGGAAGGAGCACTGTTTTACTTTTTCAACGCAGAATTGGCTGGAATTGAGATTGGACGCCATGTCGCGCTTGGAGAGCCCCTGATGTGCCTGGACAGTGGAAACGCCCCAATTCTACCTGAAACCCTAACCCAAACACACCCCTAACCCTAATCCCAACGGTAACCCTAACCACACCCCTAGCCCTGACACACCCATAAATCTAATCCCAACCCTAATCCAAACCGTAAATGTAATCCAAACCCTAACCCTAACTTTAGCCCCAACCCTAACTTTACCTCCAACCCTAGCCTTAACCCTACCCCTAACCCTAACCCTAAACGTGACTGAAATACGTGGCACTGAAATACGTGGCACTGAAATACGTGGCACTGAAATACGTGGCACTGAAATACGTGATACGTGGCACTGAAATACGTGGCACTGAAATACGTGATACGTGGCACTGAAATACGTGGCACTGAAATACGTGGCACTTAAATACGTGGCACTTAAATACGTGGCACTGAAATACGTGATACGTGGCACTGAAATACGTGGCACTTAAATACGTGGCACTGAAATATGTGATACGTGGCACAGAAATACGTGGCACTGAAATACGTGGCACTTAAATACGTGGCACTGAAATACGTGGCACTTAAATACGTGGCACTGAAATACGTGATACGTGGCACTGAAATACGTGGCACTGAAATACGTGGCACTGAAATACATGGCACTGAAATACGTGGCACTTAAATACGTGATACGTGGCACTGAAATACGTGGCACTGAAATACGTGGCACTTAAATACGTGGCACTTAAATACGTGGCACTTAAATACGTGGCACTGAAATACGTGATACGTGGCACTGAAATACGTGGCACTTAAATACGTGGCACTTAAATACGTGGCACTGAAATACGTGATACGTGGCACTGAAATATGTGGCACTGAAATACGTGGCACTGAAATACGTGGCACTTAAATACGTGATATGTGGCACTGAAATACGTGGCACTGAAATACGTGGCACTGAAATACGTGGCACTGAAATACGTGGCACTGAAATACGTGATACGTGGCACTGAAATACGTGGCACTGAAATACGTGGCACTTAAATACGTGGCACGTAAATACGTGGCACTGAAATACGTGATACGTGGCACTGAAATACGTGGCACTGAAGTACGTGGCACTGAAATACGTTGCACTGAAATACGTTGCACTGAAATACGTGGCACTGAAATACATGGCACTGAAATACGTGGCACTGAAATACGTGGCACTTAAATACGTGATACGTGGCACTGAAATACGTGGCACTGAAATACGTGGCACTTAAATACGTGGCACTGAAATACGTGGCACTGAAATACGTGGCACTGAAATACGTGATACGTGGCACTGAAATACGTGGCACTGAAATACGTGGCACTTAAATACGTGGCACTTAAATACGTGGCACGTAAATACGTGGCACTGAAATACATGATACGTGGCACTGAAATACGTGGCACTTAAATACGTGGCACTGAAATACGTGATACGTGGCACTGAAATACGTGGCACTTAAATACGTGGCACTTAAATACGTGGCACTTAAATACGTGATACGTGGCACTGAAATACGTGGCACTTAAATACGTGGCACTTAAATACGTGATACGTGGCACTGAAATACGTGGCACTTAAAGACGTGGCACTGAAATATGTGATACGTGGCACTGAAATACGTGGCACTGAAATACGTGGCACTGAAATACGTGGCACTGAAATACGTGGCACTGAAATACGTGATATGTGGCACTGAAATACGTGGCACTGAAATACGTGGCACTGAAATACGTGGCACTGAAATACGTGGCACTTAAATACGTGATACGTGGCACTGAAATACGTGGCACTTAAATACGTGGCACTTAAATACGTGGCACTTAAATACGTGGCACTGAAATACGTGATACGTGGCACTGAAATACGTGGCACTTAAATACGTGGCACTGAAATACGTGATACGTGGCACTGAAATACGTGGCACTTAAATACGTGGCACTGAAATACGTGGCACTTAAATACGTGATACGTGGCACTGAAATACGTGGCACTGAAATACGTGGCACTTAAATACGTGGCACTTAAATACGTGGCACTGAAATACGTGGCACTGAAATACGTGATACGTGGCACTGAAATACGTGGCACTTAAATACGTGGCACTTAAATACGTGGCACTGAAATACGTGATACGTGGCACTGAAATACGTGGCACTGAAATACGTGGCACTGAAATACGTGGCACTGAAATACGTGATACGTGGCACTGAAATACGTGGCACTTAAATACGTGGCACTTAAATACGTGATACATGGCACTGAAATACGTGGCACTGAAATACGGGGCACTGAAATACGTGGCACTTAAATACGTGGCACTGAAATACGTGGCACTGAAATACGTGGCACTTAAATACGTGGCACTGAAATACGTGGCACTGAAATACGTGGCACTTAAATACGTGGCACTTAAATACGTGGCACTGAAATACGTGGCACTGAAATACGTGGCACTTAAATACGTGATACGTGGCACTGAAATATGTGGCACTTAAATACGTGGCACTGAAATACATGGCACTGAAATACGTGGCACTGATACGTGCAACTGAAATACGTGGCACTGAAATACGTGCAACTGAAATACGTGATACGTGGCACTTAAATACGTGGCATTGAAACATGTGGCACTGAAATACGTGATACGTGGCACTGAAATACGTGGCACTGAAATACGTGGCACTGAAATACGTGGCACTGAAATACGTGGCACTGAAATACGTGGCACTGAAATACGTGGCACTATGACTGTCAGAAAATGTTCATTAAACAGTTAGGGGTGAGGTTAGGGGTAGAGTTAGGGTTAGGGTTTGGATACCTTTATCACCTTGATGGTGGTGGGTGGCTTTTCAGTGTGTTTTCTGTTTTTTTTCGATAAAAACGCATGCGTTTTTAACGCAAACGCATGTGCTTAAAAACGCAAGAAAATACTGCAGGTTGTATTTCTGAAAATGAACGCATGCAGAAAAAAAACGCATGCGTTTGAAAATGCGACCAAACGCGTACAAAAAAACGCATGCGTTTTCAATGTTAAATATAGGGAAAAAACGCATGCGTTTTTTTGTGCAAAAAAACGCTGCAGACAAAAACGCAAGTGTGAAACCAGCGACGCTTTTTATAGCAAAAAAGTTTTTGCGTCTCCACATTTTGAGACCTATAATTTTTCCACATTTTGCTCCACAGAGTCATGTGAGGTCTTGTTTTTTGCGGGACGAGTTGACGTTTTTATTGGTAACATTTTCGGACACGTGACCGTTTTTGATCGCTTTTTATTCCGATTTTTGTGAGGCAGAATGACCAAAAACCTGCTATTCATGAATTTCTTTTGGGAGAGGCGTTTATACCGTTCCGCGTTTGGTAAAATTGATAAAGCAGTTTTATTTGACGGGTCAGTATGATTACAGCGATATCTCATTTATATCATTTTTTTATGTTTTGGCGCTTTTATACGATAAAAACTATTTTACAGAAAAAATAATTATTTTGGTATCGCTTTATTCTCAGGACTATAACTTTTTTATTTTTTTGCTGATGATGCTGTATGGCGGCTTGTTTTTTGCGGGACAAGATGACGTTTTCAGCGGTACCATGGATATTTATATCAGTCTTTTTGATCGCGTGTTATTCCACTTTTTGTTCGGCGGTATGGTAATAAAGCGTTGTTTTTTGCCTCGTTTTTTTTTTTTTTCTTACGGTGTTTACTGAAGGGGTTAACTAGTGGGGCAGTTTTATAGGTTGGGTCGTTACGGACGCGGCGATACTAAATATGTGTACTTTTATTGTTTTGGTTTTTTTATTTAGATAAAGAAATGTATTTATGGGAATAATATATATATATTTTTTATTATTTATTTAGGAATTTTTTTCTTTTTTTTTTTTACACATGTGGAAATTTTTTTTTTTTACTTTTTTACTTTGTCCCAGGGGGGGACATCACAGATCGATGATCTGATAGTGTGCACAGCACTCTGTCAGATCACCGATCTCACTGACAGGGCTGCAGGCTTACCAGCGTCGGCACTGAGCAGACACTCGGTAAGCCACCTCCTTCCCTGCAGGACCCGGATGCCGCGGCCATCTTGGATCCGGGACCTGCAGCCAGGAAGGAGGTAGGAGACCCTCGCAGCAACGCAATCACATCACGTTGCTCCGGGGGTCTCAGGGAAGCCCGCAGGGAGCCCCCTCCCTGCGCGATGCTTCCCTATACCGCCGGTACACTGCGATCATGTTTGATCGCGGTGTGCCGGGGGTTAATGTGCCGGGGGCGGTCCATGACCGCTCCTGGCACATAGTGCCGGATGTCAGCTGCGATAGGCAGCTGACACCCGGCCGCGATCGGCCGCGCTCCCCCCGTGAGCGCGGCCGATCGCGTATGACGTACTATCCCGTCACCGGGAATTAAGTCCCAGGTCACCTTGACGGGATAGTACGTCATACGGGATTAAGGGGTTAAAGTGGCCACTTGCAAGTTGTTCTCCTGTTTGAATCTCCTCTGAAGAGTGGCATCATGGGCTCCTCAAAACAACTGTCAAATGATCTGAAAACAAAGATTATTCAACATAGTTGTTCAGGGGAAGGATACAAAAAGCTGTCTCAGAGATTTAACCTGTCAATTTCCACTGTGAGGAACATAGTAAGGAAATGGAAGAACACAGGTACAGTTGTTGTTAAGGCCAGAAGTGGCAGGCCAAGAAAAACATCAGAAAGGCAAAGAAGAATGGTGAGATCAGTCAAGGACAATCCTCAGACCACCTCCAGAGAGCTGCAGCATCAACTTGCTGCAGATGGTGTCACTGTACATCGGTCAACTATACAACGCACTTTGCACAAGGAGAAGCTGTATGGGAGAGTGATGCGAAAGAAGCCGATTCTGCAAGCAGTCCACAAACAGAGTCGGCTGAGGTATGCAAAAGCACATTTGGAGAAGCCAATTTCTTTTTGGAAGAAGGTCCTGTGGACTGATGAAACCAAGATTGAGTTGTTTGGTCATACAAAAAGGTGTTATGCATGGCGGCCAAAAAACACAGCATTCCAAGAAAAACACTTGCTACCCACAGTAAAATTTGGTGGAGGTTCCATCATGCTTTGGGGCTGTGTGGCCAATGCCGGCACCGGGAATCTTGTTAAAGTTGAGGGATGCATGGATTCCTCTCAGTATCAGCAGATTCTTGACAATAATGTTCATGAATCAGTGACAAAGTTGAAGTTACGCAGGGGATGGATCTTTCAGCAAGACAATGATCCAAATCTACTCAGGCATTCATGCAGAGGAACAATTACACTGTTCTGGAATGGCCATCCCAGTCCCCAGACCTGAATATCATTGAACATCTGTGGGATCATTTGAAGAGGGTTGTCCATGCTCGACGACCATCAAACTTAACTGAACTGGAATTGTTTTGTAAAGAGTAATGGTCAAAAATACCTTCATCCAGGATCCAGGAACTCATTAAAAGCTACAGGAAGCGACTAGAGGCTGTTATTTTTGCAAAAGGAGGATCTACTAAATATTAATGTCACTTTTGTGGTGAGGTGCCCATACTTATGCACCTGTTAAATTTTGTTTGAATGCAGATTGCACAATTTCTGTTCGTACAATAAACCTCATTTCAAGGCAGAAACATTACTGTGTCCAACAGTTATTAGATATACGAAACTGAAATAGCTGTTGCAAAAAAAAAAAATTTTATAAAACATTAAGCTTAAGATTAATAGGGGTGCCCAAACTTTTTCATATAACTGTATTTCTTCCTTCAACAATTTATAAAATTCCCTCGGAAGTCCATCTGGGCCAGGAGCTTTGTTATTTTTTAAATTTATTATTGTTTTAACAATCTATTCTTTCTTTATTGATCCATTCAGTATATCCCTATCGGCTTCATTTAGTTTGGGCAATTATAAAGAATCAAGGAAGCTGATCCCCTCCATAATGTTTGGGTCTCCTTTTGTATACAAGGCTGAATAAAAGTTACTAAGAATTTGATTTATCTTTTTTGGATCATTCTGTAGATTTCCATCTGAATCTCGCAAATCTACTATATAATTGTCTAAGGGTCACTTCTGTCTGTCTGTCACGGATATTCATTGGTCGCGGCCTCTGTCTGTCATGTAATCCAAGTCGCTGATTGGTCGTGGCAACACAGCCACGACCAATCAGCGACGGGCACAGTCCGGCGGATAAATGGCCGCTCCTTCCTCCCCGCAGTCAGTGCCCGCTCCGTACTCCCCTCCAGTCTGCCCTCACACAGGGTTAATGGCAGCGGTAACGGACCGCGTTATGCCACGGTGTAATGCACTCCGTTACCGCTGCTATTAACCCTGTGTGACCAACTTTTTACTATTCATGCTGCCTATGCAGCATGAATAGTAAAACGATCTGTTAAAAATAATTAAAAAAAATAAAAAAATCGTTATATACTCACCGTCCGTTGGCCCCCGGATCGACAACAGGCCTTTCCCGCTCACGACGCTCCGGTACCCGGTCCATGCTGCATTCTCGCGAGATGATGATGTAGCGGTCTCGCGAGGGACAGGGATATGATGCCCACATTGCTATATACTATGTGGGCTGTGCAATATACTATGTGGGCTGTGCAATATACTACGTGGGCTGTGCTATATACTAAGTGGCTGGGCAATATACTACATGGGCTGTGCAATATACTACATGGGCTGTGCTATATACTACGTCGCTGGGCAATATACTACATGGGCTGTGCTATATACTACGTGGCTTGGCAATATACTATGTGACTATACAACGTGGGCTGCGCAATATACAACGTGGGCTGCGCAATATTCTATGTGGGCTGCGCAATGTACAACGTGGGCTGCGCAATGTACAACGTGGGCTGCGCAATGTACAACGTGGGCTGCGCAATGTACAACGTGGGCTGTGCAATGTACAACGTGGGCTGCGCAATATACTACATGGACTGCACAATGTACAATGTGGGCTGCGCAATGTACTACGTGGGCTGCGCAATATACTACGTGGGCTGCGCAATATACTACGTGGGCTGCGCAATGTACTACGTGGGCTGCGCAATGTACAACGTGGGCTGCGCAATGTACAACGTGGGCTGTGCTGTACACTATGCATACATATTCTAGGATACCCGATGCGTTAGAATCGGGCCACCATCTAGTTATTTATATAAGAAGCATGTCTTTTACCCCTAGCTATTTTTGCCAAGAGAGCTCCAGCTTTATTCCCAAATTTAAAGAACGCTGCCGATTTATTTTTATTTTTTTATTTTGTTTTTGCCCTCTTAATTTTTCCAACCTCTCCAACCATAAGTCAAAGTCTAATTTGGATTATAACCATCTGTCTCTATTGGAAACCGAAGGGTTGTTGATCTATGCTGTGTAACTTAATCTAGTTTTCTGACTATACAAGAAATAGAAAAATAGAGCTGCACATTCAGCATGGAAAGAATCTGGGTGCAAAAGAGCTTCCACAGGCATATACCAAACCTTGCATGTAGTAAACCAAAAACAGAAGCAGCACACCACTGTCTGTGAATAAG
Organism: Ranitomeya variabilis; assembly: GCF_051348905.1. Taxonomy (NCBI): domain Eukaryota; kingdom Metazoa; phylum Chordata; class Amphibia; order Anura; family Dendrobatidae; genus Ranitomeya; species Ranitomeya variabilis. The sequence goes on from NC_135233.1 coordinate 162,352,549, forward strand.
GAGCCATTTTATTTAGCCCATGATGGCGATGTTTCAGTTCAGTGTAGCAAACTTTTTTCAAGCAGTGAACAAAGTGCACAGGATTGAATATTTAAAGCATGTGCATAATTAGAAATATTTAACAACATTAGTAAAAAAAAAAAGGGTACATTGCCCTTCAATATGTGAAATACAAAAAGTGCAGAGCATTATACAGGTCAGCATAAATCATGAAGTGCAGTGCAAATGTGCAACCATACAGAGGCATATACAGTGCGTATCAAAGCACTAATTGACAATGAACGCACAGATGTGTGACTCCATGACCTACCTCATAGCATACGATGAGTCAAGTACATAGTGGCGTCCTATAGTGCTGAATGCGCATGTCAGGGAAAGCAATTCAAGTATGATAGTGAGAGCGCTTACTAGCACGTGCGCAGTAGGAACTAAGCAAGTTCCGATGCCATATTAGTTAAAGGTAAACAAAGATAAAGGAAATGAACATGTCCGCATAATATTTATTCGCGCATACGTACTGACTATTGTAAAAAGTAGCGCTGAATAAATCACAAAAATGTAAAACGTGCTATTGTAAGAGACATATAACTGGAGATATGGAATAAACAATGTCCACAATGTGTTACACTTTCATTATCCCACTTCATCAATGGGAACAATGGTAGAGGATTCCCCATTGTAATGGATGAGATAAAGGCTACAGGTATATCCCAAAAGGGCAAGAACCCCCATTAGCTGGGGTTGGTGACTTGCCACATGAGAATGGGGGAGACACAGAGCCGCGTTAGAGACCCGTATCTCGACTCAAAATCTCTATTGGGTACAATGCTCCCTAACGCCATCTAGTCCCTCAGAGCCATATATAGGGGACAATATATAGGGGACAACCTCATCTTAAATTGATATATTTCTCCAGAAGCAACTGTGCCGAAAAATGAAATATTTACAGAGAATTAATGAACAATAGTCTTGCGATTTCTTTTGCTGATGGGGCAAGCCATGGGTCTTGATTAAATGATCTGTAAAAAAGAAAGAACTTTTTTTTTTTAAATTAATGTTTAAAACATATTGGAAATGTCTTGTGAGGGAGGGAGAGTGCCAAAAATCCAGCACATATCCTCAAAGGACTACCTATATTTTGAAGTCCACATTTAATCCATTTGGTTTCAGCGTATTTAATTTTTGTATCCAGAATAATACCCTTGTTTTCAACATTTTAATACGGTCATTCCCACTTCTGAGGGGGGGAATATGGTCAATAATTTGAAATGTTAAGTCCCTTTCCGCATGGCCCTTCTCAATAAAATGTTTTGGGACAGGCAAATCAAGTTGTAAAGATTTTATCAAATTTTACAAGAACATCCAAAAATTGGATTTCTTTCCTTGAATGGAGTAAAGTGAACTAAATCTCCTGGTTTAGATTATTTATGAAAAATTTAAAGTTCTCAAGTTCATCGAGCTTATCCTTCCATAGTAGAAGACATAGTCTATGTATCTCCACCACCTGACAACTTGCCTAAAGTGGTGGGATACAGACAAGGTCCTCCTCCATGGCTATCATTACTAAATTTGCATATGCAGATGCCATATTAGCACCCATTGCTGTACCCCCTCTTGATTATAGAATTCATCCCGAAATAGAAAGTAATTATTCCTTAGTACAATTTCCAAAAGATTAAGAATAAAATCTATGGCTTCAGGGGTGTAGTCAGTACTCAAAAGTTTCCTTCGTACAGCCGCCAATCCCAGATCATGACTGATTGAAGTGTATAAAGAAATTACATCAAAAGATGTCAATATGATGTCACCATCGACTATGACGTCGTTTAACTTACACAAAAAATATGTTGTATCCTCTATAAAAGAGGAAGTTTGTCTGCAAAGTGGACTCAATATTTTATCAAGAAAAATGCCAATATGATTAAAAAATTGAGTCGCAGTCTGACACAATCGGTATGCCGGGGGGATTATCCAAGGATTTATGTATTTTTGGTAGTACATATATTACAGGTGTAATTGGTTTATCTACAATTAAATATTTATATAGTTTTTCATCAATTATGTTTGATTGTTTTGCTTGATCTAATACCACCCTAATTTTTCTACCAATATCCAATTTTGGATCACCCACAAGTTTCCTATAAACATTAGTATCAGACAATTGAAGCATAATTTCAGGTTCATATTTACAAGTATCTATGACGACGACACCATCACCCTTGTCAGCTGACTTGATGGTGATGTGGTCGTCATGCAACAATTCAGACAGTGCCAAATTCTCCTCTCGTGTCATATTCAGCTTCTGAAAAAAATCTTTGTTACATGTTCGCTTGAAGCAATCAATGTCCCTATTAACAGCAGCAATTACAGCATCAATGACAGGAACATTTATGACGGGTATGAAGTCACTTTTGTTATAGAGCATTAGTTCCCTAGAGTTAAATACAGCACTAGGGGGAGTCAATTCCTTTGGACTCTGTGCATACCAGTATTTCAATTTAATTGCTCTAAAGAATTTAAACAGTTCAATTTCAAGTTGGAACCAATCTACATGAGAGACCTTTACTGAGAATAGACAATTGGTTAGTAGATAAAGGTTTTGAAGACAAATTTACCACAGGATTCAGTCTTTTTTTTATCAAGCTGGTTTGTCTCTGAGGAAGCACATGCGTTTTCTGCTCTTTCACTCTTTTTTTCTATGCTGGTGCTTCTCTTGAGGAGGGATCTAAAGTGATCCTTCACGGTTAACTCAGTGATTTCCAAATTAATCTACAGGGCGTTGCCGGCAACTGAAAATGACCAGACGGAGACGTGTGTCTCTGTATGGGGGATCGAGTAAATCTCTGAGCCCCCGTTTATTGTGTATCACTTTTTATAATCATAGAAATTATACTTCAACCAATCAGCATAAGAACACGCTCACAGTTCTTAACCTATAAGAATGAGGAAAAACTTAACCCGTGAGAATACAGAAAAAACGGAAACTACATATATGGTCGTGTCTTTTTGGCATAAAAAAAAACACATACTAACAGGTGCCTCAGAGTCTTATGTAGCGATACACCCCCGAGTCCCCTCCCTGGCTCGAGTCAGAGTACTCAAGGTCTTTATACCAATTATGAACCATAGCCTAATTAAAGGGCCACTGTCACCCCCCTCCAGCCGTTATAAACTAAAAGAGCCACCTTGTGCAGCAGTAATGCTGCATTCTAACAAGGTTGGCTCTTTTAGTTTTAGGTTCAAGTATACCCAAAATAAAGCATTTTGATACTTAGCCACAATACCGGTCTTTAGCCAGGTAGGCGGGTCCTCACTCCCCAGCTTGAACCGCTACTCTGCCGTCACTCCAATCTTCATGCGCTTTCGGCGCCGCCCCCTCAGCGCTGTTTACATTTCAAAACCGGCGCCTGCGCTGTTTACTAATGTGCTGCGCAGTAACAGTAAGCTCTGGCCGTCTGACGTCCCAGCCAGGCTTGCAGACTGCGCCTGTGCGGGCAGTGCGGCCACCCACCTTTGGAATCCCCGCCCCGCACTGTGCATAATGCATAACACACAGTGCGGGGCGGGGATTCCAAAGGTGGCTGGCCGCACTGCCCGCGCAGGCGCAGTCTGCAAGCCTGGCTGGGTCGTCAGACGGCCAGAGCTTACTGCGACTGTGCAGCACATTAATAAACAGCGCAGCCGCCGGTTTTGAAACGCGCTGAGGGGGCGGCGCCGAAAGCGCATGAAGATTGGAGTGACGGCAGAGTAGCGGTTCAAGCTTGGGAGTGAGGACCCGCCTCCCTGGCTAAAGACCGGTATTGTGGCTAAGTATCAAAACGCTTTATTTTGGGTATACTTGAACCTAAAACTAAAAGAGCCACCTTGTTAGAATGCAGCATTACTGCTGCACAAGGTGGCTCTTTTAGTTTATAACGGCTGGAGGGGGGTGACAGTGGCCCTTTAAGTAACAAACTTGTGAACAACAAGATAAAGTTACTTCATGGCAGCTATAACCTTTTACCTAATTAAATAACAGAATTTATCTTTAAGCAACAAGAAAATGGAGTCAAAAGCACAAAATGGAGAATCTTTCTTAATTTGTTCCTTCACATTCCCCCCTAGATAAATTTTGTTAATTAATGTCCAGCATCAGAGGTACTATCCAAAGCTATAAGCTCGAGGGGTACTGGTCTTCACATGACTGATGCCATGTTACCAGCCATGGCTGTTTCGGCGTACCCATCCCGCCTGTATACTAGAATTTATGAATAACAATTATTGATAACAATAGTGGGGATCTTTTGAAGATAGCCATGCGCTTGGCTTCAACATCTTCATCAGGTAACTTTGTTAAATCGGTGTAGAGAAGAGCAGGGGTGGCAATGCTTTTGGTATCATCATTAGTTGTCTTAGTGCAGAATTTCCTAATACATACAGAAATACACCAAAGAACAAGTTTTAGTATTACATACATGACAAGGATAAAGGCAGCGATGTGTAACAAGCTTTGCAAGATTCTTGCTATCCAGCCCCCAAGTCCCTCAAACCAATTGGCTGGATTAAGAAAGGAGAAGGTGTCTGCCCACCAACTGTCCTTATTACAGTCATTGTCTTTATCATATTAATCTCTGAGTCTTTTAATATCCTCTAACTTTAACTTCATAGTGCTATTGGGTCTATATAATAACAGCAATAAGTCCAATAACCAGACACGTACCACCCTGTACTGCTGTTAAGTAATCCAGTACTACAGTGTGTTGATTAGTGACTATGATAAGTTGGTTTTGGACAGCAACAGTAGTATTAAGTATATCCAATATATCCAGAATTTGATCATCTAGATAATCTGTGGCTCTAAGCAATTTATCCCACATTTGTGTAATCATAGGGTAAATGAAAATAGAAATGACAATTTTATTGGCTATACCCATCTGTACTAATAATCTTTCATGATATTGTACAAACGTATTATTCAAGGATATTGGGGAATTTAGGCTGTCCCATGTGGTTACCAATATTATTATATGGAAATACGAAAAACCAAAACATTATGTCCCCTTATTTGCTACTAGTCTGTTTGACCAGCTTGCAGTGCGATGCGTAGATCCACGTCGGCCTTCCTTCAAGCTTTACTGACATAGGAGTAATGAGGAGAACTTGGTAGGGACCGTCATACAAGGGTTCAAGTCCGTGTTTTCTGACATGGCTTTTCACGACCACAAGACCACCAGGCTTCAAGTTGTGACAAGTGTCGGGTTCTGCTGAATCTGGAAAGGAAGAAAAAATCTAAAACATGGGTGTTAATTTTAACATATCAGGAACACAAATAAATATATTGTGATCCAAGAAGTGCCACAAAAGACTATTCATAAAAATGAACAAATTTTTATTGACATAAGCTTAAAATACACAACATACATACAAATATATAAAAGACAAGGTGCCTCTATACAACCAACAGATGCGGTAAGCACAAGCAAAGCACTATATCTGCAAATCAAATGAATATAGGAGTGTGGCTAATTCATGTACTATATAGTCGAATACCAAGTCTCCTTAATTACAGCGCTAAAAAACATCCTGTTCTTTTAATAAATAAATAAATTTAACCTAGACCTACAATTGTGTGGTCAAGCATATAGTCAGATGTTATTGCGTGCTGCTAATTTGCAGCCACTGTTGGTATAATGCGCTTTAGACTGGTAAGAATAAATAGTACACTGCACCACTATATTAGACCAAAGTTTACAACATATTCATCATTGTGTGCGCAATATCAGATCCAAGGCTGTGAAAACAATACCTCTAATTTTACAAGAAATGTCCCTTACTCCATACATATTACCTGTATAGTGCTTTAAACTCGAGCGTACTCCGCCTGGTGGCGTGCTGTTACCGCGTTGCCCCGACGAGCGTTTCACGTGATGCTTCTTTCCTGGGGGGGGTGTCCTAAATGGTCAGTCTCATAGGTCTTTATATGATGATCGTCCAATCAAAATAGTGGAGGCGGTGCCCAGGTCTGCGCGTCATATCATACACGCGCACTTGTTTCGCACCATCCAGACGATCCTGGATACTAGGCGGTCTGTATTCATCAGACATCAGGGAAGGGAGAGGCCAACCCCCGTCACCCAGTACATTGGTAAAAATCTCCGCTCTACGGAAATTTCAACAGTATATATCGCTGAACAAAAAGCATCAGCCCACTTAATGGTGGAGCCTTATGTACATCATATTTGATATGCAAATGACCCTGGTGATAGTCTTAACTTAGATATTCGGAGAAAACTGATCAACGTGCTTTTCTACCAAAATCTATTACCAACCTACATTACCCACATAAATATTACGTGATGTGAATAAAGGTGAAATAGGTAAGAAGACCCAAAAGGAAATTGGTATTAAAGCATGAAAAGTAACTGCTGCGAATAACATTGTATATATTATACCGACCGATAAAATCTTAGTGCAGTCATATAGTATTGACAAAGTGGACAACTCTCACCACATAAATAAGACGCTTGATGTTTATGACTACACTACTGGTACATGTACCTGGATGAAATGAAGGGCGACGTCCCCCCACTGCAGATAGGGGGCATACAATCACCACTACCATTCAATACCAGGACACCGCCATATGTGTCCATCAGCGTATACTACCTATACTTATATAAAAATTAACAATAACAATTAATAAAATGTGAGACAAGTGAGACAAAAGTGAAGTGCTAAATAACACTAAATCTTTAATAGATATAAAAAGTGATGAGCTAAAGTGCCAAGGTTATCTCATTAGATCTCTGGATAGAGATGAAAAGTGATGATGTACTAATAAAAACATATAATAAACTAAAGTGCCTAATACTGATGTTAAATATCAAATACACGTGATATTATACTTATAAAACATATATTGAGCCAAAGCGTTAAATAACATCTAGCCCCTTAGTTCATATGGTGAACCAGTGTGAGGAAAAAATAAAAAAATAAATAAATAAATAAAAAATATTATATATATCTTTGCCCAGATATTGTCACATTATTGTAGTTCTCAACCAAAATCTGGAACAAGCTGGGATATGTAGCCAGACAAACAAGTGCCCGGATAAAAAACCAAAAATGTTAACCAAGAACTATTTGGTAAATGTAGGAAAGTCTGAAACGCTCCTCCTACGCATCCGATATAATGTCCCCACCAAAAATGAGATTTCTTTATCCAGATGCAGTCAGCCTATAATAGTTCCCATCCGATGTCTGAATGAAGTCTGAGGTATAGGACCACCAATAAACGATATCCATATAATAGACCAAGAAGTGTACCTAAATAGATAGACAACAATTAAAAAATGCACCTATAGACAAACAAACTAAAATGATAATGGAATATCCCACCATCTAAGACTAAAACCTAGTGAAACAAACATATATAAAGAGAAAAATGGTTTGTACAACCACAACATCTATAGTGGCCAAAAGGTCCAGGAATCTTGGTGATATTTTGGTGCATAACCACTATGTTGATAAGAAGAATACAACGAATAGATGGGAATCTAAAATGGTTGGCTTTTTTCCATGTGGCAGATGCAAGGCCTGTGCCAATTGTATTAGGGCAAAAACCTTTACCAACTTCAATGGATCCAAGAGTTATGATATTAGAAAATTCATCACAAGTACAACGAAAGGGGTTATTTACCACTCTACGTGTCCGTGTGGTGAATTTTCTAATATCATAACTCTTGGATCCATTGAAGTTGGTAAAGGTTTTTGCCCTAATACAATTGGCACAGGCCTTGCATCTGCCACATGGAAAAAAGCCAACCATTTTAGATTCCCATCTATTCGTTGTATTCTTCTTATCAACATAGTGGCTATGCACCAAAATATCACCAAGATTCCTGGACCTTTTGGCCACTATAGATGTTGTGGTTGTACAAACCATTTTTCTCTTTATATATGTTTGTTTCACTAGGTTTTAGTCTTAGATGGTGGGATATTCCATTATCATTTTAGTTTGTTTGTCTATAGGTGCATTTTTTAATTGTTGTCTATCTATTTAGGTACACTTCTTGGTCTATTATATGGATATCGTTTATTGGTGGTCCTATACCTCAGACTTCATTCAGACATCGGATGGGAACTATTATAGGCTGACTGCATCTGGATAAAGAAATCTCATTTTTGGTGGGGACATTATATCGGATGCGCAGGAGGAGCGTTTCAGACTTTCCTACATTTACCAAATAGTTCTTGGTTAACATTTTTGGTTTTTTATCCGGGCACTTGTTTGTCTGGCTACATATCCCAGCTTGTTCCAGATTTTGGTTGAGAACTACAATAATGTGACAATATCTGGGCAAAGATATATATAATATTTTTTATTTATTTATTTATTTTTTTATTTTTTCCTCACACTGGTTCACCATATGAACTAAGGGGCTAGATGTTATTTAACGCTTTGGCTCAATATATGTTTTATAAGTATAATATCACGTGTATTTGATATTTAACGTCAGTATTAGGCACTTTAGTTTATTATATGTTTTTATCAGCACATCATCACTTTTCATCTCTATCCAGAGATCTAATGAGATAACCTTGGCACTTTAGCTCATCACTTTTTATATGTATAATATCACTTTTTATATCTATTAAAGATTTAGTGTTATTTAGCACTTCACTTTTGTCTCACTTGTCTCACATTTTATTAATTGTTATTGTTAATTTTTATATAAGTATAGGTAGTATACGCTGATGGACACATATGGCGGTGTCCTGATATTGAATGGTAGTGGCGATTGTATGCCCCCTATCTGCAGTGGGGGGACGTCGCCCTTCATTTCATCCAGGTACATGTACCAGTAGTGTAGTCATAAACATCAAGCGTCTTATTTATGTGGTGAGAGTTGTCCACTTTGTCAATACTATATGACTGCACTAAGATTTTATCGGTCGGTATAATATATACAATGTTATTCGCAGCAGTTACTTTTCATGCTTTAATACCAATTTCCTTTTGGGTCTTCTTACCTATTTCACCTTTATTCACATCACGTAATATTTATGTGGGTAATGTAGGTTGGTAATAGATTTTGGTAGAAAAGCACGTTGATCAGTTTTCTCCGAATATCTAAGTTAAGACTATCACCAGGGTCATTTGCATATCAAATATGATGTACATAAGGCTCCACCATTAAGTGGGCTGATGCTTTTTGTTCAGCGATATATACTGTTGAAATTTCCTTAGAGCGGAGATTTTTACCAATGTACTGGGTGACGGGGGTTGGCCTCTCCCTTCCCTGATGTCTGATGAATACAGACCGCCTAGTATCCAGGATCGTCTGGATGGTGCGAAACAAGTGCGCGTGTATGATATGACGCGCAGACCTGGGCACCGCCTCCACTATTTTGATTGGACGATCATCATATAAAGACCTATGAGACTGACCATTTAGGACACCCCCCCCAGGAAAGAAGCATCACGTGAAACGCTCGTCGGGGCAACGCGGTAACAGCACGCCACCAGGCGGAGTACGCTCGAGTTTAAAGCACTATACAGGTAATATGTATGGAGTAAGGGACATTTCTTGTAAAATCAGCGGTATTGTTTTCACAGCCTTGGATCTGATATTGCGCACACAATGATGAATATGTTGTAAACTTTGGTCTAATATAGTGGTGCAGTGTACTATTTATTCTTACCAGTCTAAAGCGCATTATACCAACAGTGGCTGCAAATTAGCAGCACGCAATAACATCTGACTATATGCTTGACCACACAATTGTAGGTCTAGGTTAAATTTATTTATTTATTAAAAGAACAGGATGTTTTTTAGCGCTGTAATTAAGGAGACTTGGTATTCGACTATATAGTACATGAATTAGCCACACTCCTATATTCATTTGATTTGCAGATATAGTGCTTTGCTTGTGCTTACCGCATCTGTTGGTTGTATAGAGGCACCTTGTCTTTTATATATTTGTATGTATGTTGTGTATTTTAAGCTTATGTCAATAAAAATTTGTTCATTTTTATGAATAGTCTTTTGTGGCACTTCTTGGATCACAATATATTTATTTGTGTTCCTGATATGTTAAAATTGATTATATGAAGTGTTACCCACTCCCAGTTGTGGGTTATGGGTTTGGGCGTTGTGCTTACAACATGGGTGTTAGCAAGATTTTTACTAAGCTGAATAACATTGAACAGCACGGTCAGTTTCTTCCGATAACTGCTGAGACTGGAAATTTGCAACTGGGGGCCTAGCACCAAACAATATCTCATATGGGGAGAGGCCATATTTTGCCTTAGGGGTAGTACGAATGTGGTACAGTACAATGGGTAGGAGCTCTGGCCATAGAGCCATAGTCTCCTGCATCATTTTCGTCAATTGTCCCTTCAGTGTGCTGTTCAGCCTCTCAACTTTCCCACTGGATTGTGGATGGTACGGAGTATGGAGGGCTACAGAGGATCCAAGCATTGTCAGAACCTCCTAATACTCATGAGAATAAACGGCCGGACCTTGGTCACTTTCGACGACTTCTGGAACACTATGTCTGCATATGACTTCCATCACCAGTTTCTTTGCTGTAGTCTTTGCAGTCATGTAGGTAACGGGGAATGCTTCCGGCCAACTGGAGAACATATCAACAACCACCAGACAATATTCATACCTTCCAGACTTAGGCAACGTCATATGGTCCACCTGGAGCCTTTGGAAAGGATGGTGGGTCTTCTAAGGTGCTTCGGGGCACACGTTGAAGTTGACCGGGATTGCAGGTCTGACAGATATTACATGCACGGTTGAGTACTGTCAGGACTGTAGAAATACCTGGAGCCCAGTAGAATTTTTGTACCAGGGCTAGGGCCTGTTTTTTTCCTCGATGTGTGGGCCCATGCGTCCACGTGGCAATAGCAGGGTACATCCGCTTAGGGAGACACACAAATTGGTCCTGTTTCCAGAGACCATTGTCCATACGTGCTCCATCAGCCTTCCACTGGTTCACTTCTTCCTTTGGGGACATTCTCTGCATCGTCATTAAGCGGTCTCGCGGGGTCCGACAAAACTTCAGTCTGTCGTGGATCATCAGGTTCCTGTAGAGTCCGTGTTTCTTGTAACTGTTTACTCTGAGAGTGTGTGGTCACCATAGTTGCTATGGTCAGTTCAACGGGTAGGAGAGTAGCAGCTTTTGCTTGCATATCCACTAAGACGTTACCAACAGTCTGTGGACTGTTCCTAGGACCGTGCGCCTTGACCTTGATAATGGCCACCTGGGTAGGTAATTTGATTGAGTCCATGAGGGTTTTAACAGCTTCAGCATTCTCCACTGGAGTCCCGGCGGTAGTAATAAGCCCTCGATTGGCCCATAGAGCTCCGTAATCATGAGCAATACCAAATGCATACTGTGAGTCCATGTATATATTAGCCCGCCTGTCTTTGGCCAGAACACATCCAGTAGACAGAGCCTGAAGTTCTACTTCTTGTGCTGTGAGGGAGGGAGAGCAGCTGCGTGCACTACAGTGCCTTCCGTAGTAACAGCGTATCCGGTGTGGAATTTGCCAAAATCATCAGCATATCTTGAACCATCTTTCAGGGCATTGTAGAGAGGTTGCATTATGCGGGATGAGTCCGGTATCCACTGACGATAATAAGTACATAGTCCAAGAAAACACTGGAGTTCAGTCTCATCTTTTGGAAAAGAAAGGGAGCCGACGGCTATTTTTCTTTCAATTGTGAGGTGTCTGGCACCCTGAAGGAGACAGTGACCCAAAAATGTCACTTGACCAAGGCAGAACCGAAGTTTTGAGGCCGAAACCCAACAGTTCAGATCTGCCAGATACTTGAGGAGGCTAACAGTGGCAACAATGGCTTCCTGCTCTGTTCGCGCACACAACAAAAGATCATCCACATACTGAAGCAGTGTGACATAGGGGTATTCTAACTTCCAGGGTAAAAAACACTCGCCCATATTTTTTGCAAACTGATTGGGACTGTTTTGGGCCCCTTGTGGCATAACTGTCCACATCAATTGTCATCCCTGATAAGTGAATGCAAACAGAAACTGGCAATCTGGGTGTAATGGAATGCTAAAGGAGGCATTGGCAAGGTCGATGACTGTGAACCAAGCAGCATCCTGAGGTATCTGGGACAAAAGAGTATGTGGATTAGGCACCGGAGTTTCTAGAACAGTAGCTGCATTAACTGTCCGTAGATCTTGTACCAGCCGGTACACAGGGGGTTGGCCATGTGCGGTCTTTTTCTTTTTTTCTTAATGGGAAACAAGGGAGTGATACATGGGGAAACACAGGGTACCAGGGCACCATTATAGAGTAACGTTTGTATTTGCTCCTTGAGGCCCCGCTCCTGATCATATATCAAAGGGTATTGATAGACTTTGGGAAAAGGGGCACCAGGTTTGAGAAACACTTTTACTGGTTCTACAGACATTATTGGGGGTGGATCTGGGCCTATCAGGGCCATCATAACCATAGGAAGGGCATGTAGGATACAGATCTCCACATTGTGTTCATCTGCATAGGGGTTCTATAACGTAAGGACCATCTGACCATCATCTTGGAATTGTATTCTGGAGCGGAACTGTGATAATAAATCTGCCCCCAGTAAATTTACCGGACATATGGGAGAGATTAGGAACTGAGCAGTAACCTCAGGGAAAGGTCCCACAGTGATGGGTTTTGTAAGAGAATATTTGTTGGGTCTGCCATCTACTCCAGTTAAAACAAGCTCTTGATCTGAGAATTGACATGGCAGGGCTTGGGAGGGAGATTCCCAGACATAGGGTTAAATGGGATATTGGAGTATGGGACTGGATTTGTGTATGGGAGGAGGGCAGGAGCTGGAGTCTGTTACGTGGACCACTGATAAGGAACCAGCTGTGTGCTTGTAGCTGGGGTGGGAGCTAAGGTTGGAGCAGGAATCGCTGTGGCCGTTGATTTAACCTTTAATTTCCCTGTTGATGTACAGCGGGCTAAATTCTGAAAACCTTTTTTTTTTCTTACTACTTTTAATGCATCATCCGGAGTGGAAGTCTCAATATCGGGTCTGACTGACATTATTGCCTCTTTCAATAATGTGAAGGAACAAATTAAGAAAGATTCTCCATTTTGTGCTTTTGACTCCATTTTCTTGTTGCTTAAAGATAAATTCTGTTATTTAATTAGGAAAAAGGTTATAGCTGCCATGAAGTAACTTTATCTTGTTGTTCACAAGTTTGTTACTTAATTAGGCTATGGTTCATAATTGGTATAAAGACCTTGAGTATTCTGACTCGAGCCAGGGAGGGGACTCGGGGGTGTATCGCTACATAAGACTCTGAGGCACCTGTTAGTATGTGTTTTTTTATGCCAAAAAGACACGACCATATATGTAGTTTCTGTTTTTTCTGTATTCTCATGGGTTAAGTTTTTCCTGCATTCTTATAGGTTAAGAACTGTGAGCGTGTTCTTTGTTGTGAATTCTGCTCTTGGGCTCCCTCCGGTGGTTGTTGGTGGTAGTGCAGTTGTCTTGGGGTTGTAATCCAGGGCAGGTGTTTCTGCTGATTGCAGCTCTATTAGGTATTTAGGTGTGCAGGATCCATGAGTCCTTGCCAGTTGTCCATGGTCATGGAGGGATTGCATCTCTCTCTGGTTCCTCATGCCCTGCTGCCAATTCAGCTAAGATAAGTGTCTGGTTTTTTGTCTCTCTGCACACATGCAGTGTGCTTTGCAATTCAGTGCAATTCATTGTGTTTTTGTCCAGCTTAGACTTTGTTTGGATTTTTCAGTCATGCTGGATTCTCAGGAGATGCAGATATACTTTCTATGTCTTTAGTTAGATGTAGAATATTTGTATTATCTGCTGTGGATATTTTTAGGATTTTAATACTGACCGCTTAGAATTCTGTCCTATCCTTTTCTATTTAGCTAGAAGTGCCTCTTTTGCTAAATCCTGTTTTTCTGCCTGCGTGTGTCTTTCCTCTTATACTCACAGTCAATATTTGTGGGGGGCTGCCTATCCTTTGGGGTTCTGCTCTGAGGCAAGATAGAATTCCATTTCCATCTATAGGTGTATTTAATCCTCCGGCTGTGTCGAGGTGTCTAGGACGTGTTAGGTACATCCCACAGCTACTTCTTGTTGCGGTGTTAGTTTAGGGTTTGCGGTCAGTACAGGTACCACCTACGCCTGAGAAAGTCTCTCATGCGGCTCCAAGGTCACCGGATCATAACAGTTCTTATGCTGATTGGTTGAAGTATAATTTCTATGATTATAAAAAGTGATACACAATAAACGGGGGCTCAGAGATCTGCTCGATCCCCCATACAGAGACACACGTCTCCGTCTGGTCATTTTCAGTTGCCGGCAACGCCCTGTAGATTAATTTGGAAATCACTGAGTCAACCGTGAAGGATCAATGTAGATCCTCCCTCAACACTTCCTGCCTACTCTTCTGGTCCTCTTGCTTGGTTGTCCAGTGGATCCTCTAAAAAAAACATTATTATCAAAAAATAGATAATTTGAACAGAATTTCTCAGAGTTTTTAGTAATGGGAATTGCACCTTTTTCAGATTGAAATTTTTTATTGTATGTGCCTCTTGTTAAGGTACCTTCACACTAAACGATATCGCTAGCGATCCGTGACGTTGCAGCGTCCTGGCTAGCGATATCGTTTAGTTTGACACGCAGCAGCGATCAGGATCCTGCTGTGATATCGCTGGTCGTTGGTTAAAGTTCAGAACTTTATTTGGTCGTCAGACCGGCGTGTATCGTCGTGTTTGACACCAAAAGCAACGATACCAGCGATGTTTTACACTGGTAACCAGGGTAAACATCGGGTTACTAAGCGCAGGACCGCTTAGTAACCCGATGTTTACCCTGGTTACCCAGGGACCTCGGCATCGTTGGTCGCTGGAGAGCGGTCTGTGTGACAGCTCCCCAGCGATCAAACAGCGACGCTGCAGCGATTGGCATCGTTGTCGCTATCGCTGCAGTGTCGCTTAATGTGAAGGTACCTTTACTCTTGAGCCTTCCTTTTCCCAATTATAGATTTTTCCAGAGCGATAATCCTCAGCATCCCTATTCCATTTCCTCCTCTTTATATCTTCCAATTCCTCCCTAGTTTTCTTTAAGCGTATATCTTTAAACTGTTTCCATGCATCATCTTGCAGTTGTTTTCTAAGTTCAATTTCAACTTCAGCAATAACCTTCGAAAGATCTTTGATTTCCTTTTGTAAACATTCCATGTTGAGCAACAAAATATCCATAGCAAAGACAATGCAAAAAAAACTGTCCATTTTTTGATAATAATGTTTTTTTTAGAGGATCCACTGGACAACCAAGCGAGAGGACCAGAAGAGGAGCCAGGAAGCACCAGCGTAGAAAAAAGTGAGAAAAAGCAGAAAACGCGTGTGCTTCCACAGCGAAAAACCAGCTTGAGAAAAAAAGACTGAATCCTGTGGTAAATTTGTCTTCAAAACCTTTATCTACTAACCAATTGTCTATTCTCAGTAAAGGTCTCTCATGTAGATTGGTTCCAACTTGAAATTGAACTGTTTAAATTCTTTAGAGCAATTAAATTGAAATACTGGTATGCACAGAGTCCAAAGGAATTGACTCCTCCTAGTGCTGTATTTAACTCTAGGGAACTAATGCTCTATAGCAAAAGTGACTTCATACCCGTCAAAAATGTTCCTGTGATTGATGCTTTTAATCATATTGGCATTTTTCTTGATAAAATATTGGGTCCACTCTCCAGACAAGATGTCCTCTTTTATAGAGGATACAACATATTTTTTGTGTAAGTTAAACGACGTCATAGTCGATGGTGAAATCATATTGACATCTTTTGATGTCATTTCTTTATACACTTCAATCAGTCATGATCTGGGATTGGCGGCTGTACGAAGGAAACTTTTGAGTACCGACTACACCCCTGAAGCCATAGATGTTATTCTTAACCCCTTCATGACCCTGGATATTTTCGTTTTTTCTTTTCATTTTTCGCTCACCTCCTTCCCAGAGCCATAACTTTTTTATTTTTCCGTCAGTATGGCCATGTGATTGCTTATTTTTTTGCGGGACGAGTTGTACTTTTGAAAGACATCATTGGTTTTACCATGTCGTGTACTAGAAAACGGGAAAAAAATTCCAAGTGCGGTGAAATTGCAAAAAAAAGGGCGATCCCACACTTGTTTTTTGTTTGACTTTTTTGCTAGGTTCACTAAATGCTAAAACTGACCTGCCATTTTGATTCTCCAGCTCATTATGAGTTCATAGACACAAAACATGTCTAGGTTATTTTTTATTCACTGTAAGTGGTGAAAAAAAATTCCAAACTTTGCTAAAAAAATAAATAAATTGTTGGGTGAGGGCTTATTTTTTGCGTGCCGAGCTGACGTTTTTAATTATACCATTTTGGTGCAGATACGTTCTTTAATCACCCATTATTGCATTTTAATGCAATTTCGCTGCGACCAAAAAAATGTAATTCTGGCATTTCAAATTTTTTTTCTCGCTACGCCGTTTAGTGATCAGGGTAATCTTTTTTTTATTGATAGATCGGGCGATTCTGAACACGGTGATACCAAATATGTGTATATTTGATTTTTTTTATTGTTTTATTTTGAATGGGGCGAAAGGGGGGAGATTTAAACATTTTTTTTTATTCTTTTCATATTTTTTTTTACTTTTTTTTTTTACTTTTGCCATGCTTCAATAACCTCCATGGGAGGCTAGAATCTGGCACAACTCGATCGCCTCTGCTACATAGAGGTGATGCACAGATCAACCTCTATGCAGCAGAATTACAGCATTGCTATGAGCGCCGACCACAAGGAGACCTCTGGTTGTCATGCTGACACATCGCTGACCCCCGATCACCTGACGGATGGCCGGAAGCGGTAGTTAAATGCCGCTGACAGCGTTTGACAGCGGCATTTAACTAGTTAATAGCGGCGGGTGAATCGCAATTCCACCCGCCGCTATTTTGGGCACATGTAAGCTGTTCAAAACAGCTGACATGTCCCGGCTTTGATGCGGGCTCACCGCCGGAGCCCGCATCAAAGCAGGGGATCTGACCTCGGACATACTATTCCATCCGAGGTCAGAAAGGGGTTTTTAATTTGGAAATTATATTAAAGGAATAATTACTTTATACTTCGGGATGAATTCTATAATCAAGAGAGGGGTACAGCAATGGGTGCTAATATGGCATCTATATATGCAAATTTAGTAATGATGGCCATGGAGGAGGACCTCGTCTATCTGTCCCACCACTTTAGGCATGTTGTCAGGTGGTGGAGATACATAGACGATGTCTTCCTCCTATGGAAGGGTACGCTCGATGAACTTGAGAACTTTAAATTTTTCATAAATAATCTAAACCAGGAGATTTAGTTCACTTTACTCCATTCAAGGAAAGAAATCCAATTTTTGGATGTTCTTGTAAAATTTGATAAAATCTTTACGAAAGAAATTTTTGTGAAACCTACAGATAAGAATAACCTACTGAGATATGAAAGCTCACATCCAAGGGGACTAATTGAGGCTTTACCATACAGCCAATATCTGAGAGTAAAGAGAATAGTTAGTGATAAGACTAATTTTGAACTATCTTTAAACCAAATGACAACAAAATTTAAACAAAGAAATTACCCAGGCAGAGTCCTTGAGAAATGTGTTAGTAGGGTGAGGACCGTTAACAGGACCACCTTTTGATTAAAAAGACAAAACAAGATGAACCGCTTAGGATTCCACTAGTAACCACCTTCTGTGAAGGGAGCAAAGGGGTGGTGGGAATAGTGAGGAAACATTGGTCTGTGTTAGGCAAATGTCTCCCTGGAATAGAAGAATTTCAGTCACCTCCCCTGGTATCTTTTAGACGCTCTGGTAATATTAAGGATAGACTGGTCCATGCGGACATCGGATCTAAAAAAAACTTTTATTCAACCATCCATCACGGGAAAACGTAGGATGGGCTGTTATCCCTGTTTGGGTTGCATCAATTGTAACAATATGTTAAAAGGTGACAATTTTAGGCATCTCATCACCAATTAACTATTTTCAATCCGACATTACCTTACATGTTCAAGTGATTACGTAATATATTTATTGGAATGCCCATATAAGATATGGTATGTGGGAAAAACATATTGGGACTTAAAAATGCCGGTGAACCATCATAGGTATATGATAAGGAAAAAGAAACTTGATTTGCCTGTCCCAAAACATTGTATTGAGAAGGGCCATGCGGAAAGGGACTTAACATTTGGAATTATTGACCATATTCCCCCCCCCCCCCCTCAGAAGAGGGAGTGACCTATTAAAATTTTGAAAACAAGGGAATTATTCTGGATACGAAAATTAAATGCGCTGAAACCATATGGATTAAATGTGGACTTTAAAATACAGTTAGTCCTTTGAGGATATGTGCTGGATTTTTGGCACTCTCCCTCGCTCACAAGACATCTCAGATATGTTTTAAACATTATTTTTTTTAAATGTTTTTTTCTTTCTTTTTTGCAGATCATTTAATCAAGACCCATGGCTTGCCCCATCAGCAAAAGAAATCACAAGACTATTGTTCATTAATTCTCTGTAACTATTTCATTTTTTGGCACAGTTGCTTCTGGAGAAATATCTATATCAATTTAAAATGAGATTGTCCCCTATATATTGTCCCCTATATATGGCTCTGAGGGACTAGATGGCGTTAGGGAGCATTGTACCCAATATTTTGGGTCGAGATATGGGTCTCTAACGGGGCTCTGTGTCTCCCCCATTCTCATGTGGCAAGTCACCAACCCCAGCTAATGGGGGGTGTTCTTGCCCTTTTGGGATATACCTGTAGCCTTTATCTCATCCATTACAATGGGGAATCCTCTACCATTGTTCCCATTGATGAATTGGGACAACGAAAGTGTATAACACATTGTGGACATTGCTCATCCCATATCTCCAGTTATGTGTCTCTTACAATAGCACATGTTTACATTTTTGTGATTTATTCAGCGCTACTTTTTACAATAGTCAGTACGTATGCGCGAATAAATATTATGCGGACATGCTCATTTCCTTTATCTTTGTTAGCCTTTAACTAATATGGCATCGGAACTTGCTTAGTTCCTACTGCGCACAAGCTAGTAAAAGCTCTCAATATCATACTTGAATTGCTTTCCCTGACATGCGCATTTAGCACTATAGGACCCCACTATGTGCTTGGGGTATGCTATGGGGTAGGTCATGGAGATGATTCACTATAATGTCACACATCTGTGCGTTCATTGTCAATTAGTGCTTTGATACTCACTGTATATGCCTCTGTATGTTTGCACATTTGCACTGCACTTTTTGATATTTATGCTGACCTGTGTAATGCTCTGCACTTTTTGTATTTCACATATTGAAAGGCAATGTACCCTTTTTTTTACTAATGTTGTTCAATATTTCTAATTATGCACATGCTTTAAATATTCAATCCTGTGCACTTTGTTCACTGCTTGAAAAAAGTTTGCTACACTGAACTGAAATGTCGTCATCATGGGCTAAATAAAATAGCTCCTTATTCACAGACAGTGGTGTGCTGCTTCCTTTTTTTGATTAGTAGTTTTCTGACTAGCTTCATTATAGGCTGCCCTCGTTTTCTTTTTTAGTGAATTAACATACCCAAAGATTCTCCCTCTCAAAACCGCTTTTGCTGTATCCCAATATAAATGCACTGAGTCTTTATGTTCACTATTCTCCAAAGTCTAACCACCAACCATTTATGATTTTTTTGTAAATTTTCGTCCTGGGCCAGAAACGTCGGGAATTTCCAAAAGATATCTGAACCTTTTGGGAAAGCATCCTGCAGGGACAAAGAGACCGGCGTATGATCCGAAATAAGTAGATCAAGTATGTTAATATCGTTTAACCTGCTCATTAGGTCTTGGGAAATTATAAAACAATCAATTCTAGACCATGAGTTATGGTACCTGCGAAAAATGAGTGAATTCACTATCTATTGGGTGAGAAAATAGAATTAGACTTACCGGTAATTCGGTTTCTACGAACCTTCCACGACAGCAGTATTGGAGGATGTCTCCCCGCCCTAATAGGGGACAGGAAACAAAGAAGTTAAATACCCCTCCCCTACCTGCAACCACCAGTGTTTTTTTCTGGACACAGTAGCATGTATAGTTACCACTTAAGTGCAGGAATCATCCAATAAGAATATCAGATAGGGAGGGAAATTAGTGCTGTCGTGGAAGGTTCCTAGAAACCGAATTACCGGTAAGTCTAATTCTATTTTCTCCAGTCACCTTCCACGACAGCAGTATCGGAGTGATACCAACAGCTAATTTCTTTAGGGAGGGACGACAGCCTGCAGAACCTCTGCCAAACGATAGATCCCTATTGAAATTTAGCCTGTAATGCATGGATTGACGACCAGGTGGCAGCTCTGCATATCTGCTCCGATGATGCGTTGCCTCTATCTGCCCAGGATGTTGAGACTGAACGGGTGGAGTGAACTTTCAGCGATGCCGGGGGAGCAATTTCCAGGGTTGCGTATGCAAGACATGGCCTGCTTGATCCAGTTAGCGATCATACTTTTAGCCACTTTCTTGCCTTTATTCCGTCCTGACCACTGGACGAAAAGGTTTTGGTCTATCTCCAACCCTCAGTTTGTTGGAGGTAGAAGAGGACCGCCCTGCGGACATCCAGGGTGTGAAAGGTTTCTTCCTTCGGATTAGAGGGATTTGGACAGAATGAGGGTAAGACAATATCTTGACTTCTGTGGAAGTCTGAGACTACTTTCGGCATAAAGGCAGGGTCCAGTTTAAGGATTATGCTATCCATGGTTATTGTTAGGTATGGCTCCTGTACTGATAAAGTCTGTAACTCTCCTATGCGTCTAGAGGTAGTGATTGCTACTAGGAAGACAGTCTTGAGGGTCAGGATTTTCAAGCTGATGGCTGATAAGGGCTCAAAGGGGTCCCTGGTCAGACTATTTAGTACGAGGTTCAGATCGCAAGGAGGGGTCTGGACCTGGAGCCTAGGGCGAATCCTAGCTGCAGATGTCATGAAACGTTTAACCCAACGGTGACCTGCTAAATCCTGATCAAAAAAGGAACTTGGTGCCGACACCTGAACTTTTAAGGTGCTAGGTTAGAGTCCTAACTCCAGTCCCTTTCGGAGAAATTCTAATATCTGAACGATGTTGTGATGGAATGGATCAGGTTTGTTTGGGGTACACCAGGAATTAAAAAAAAAAAAAAAACCCTGGTCATAGATGGCATTAGTTATAGGTTTCTTACTTTTTTGTAGGGTTTGAATGACGTCATCTGAGACCTCTAGCGCTCAGAATCTCGGTCTCAGTAACCAGGCTGCCAGTTTCAGCCTTTGAAGGTCTGGGTGTAGCAGTGGCCCCTGCTGAAGGTCTACTATCTGAGGTAGAAGTATCGGGCCTTCCAGAGACATGTCTGTTATTGCGCCGTACCAGCTTCTTCCTGGCCACATCGGTGCTACCAGAATTGTTGTGACTCGATCCGCCCGGATCTTCTATAACGTCCTTGGCAACATAAGAATTGGTGGAAAAGCGTATGCTAGAGCAAACTTCCAAGGATGGGAGAAGGCGTCCAGTCCCTGAGCCCCCCCTGAAAGGTTGAGGCAGAAGAAAGTGTCTGACTTTGTGTTCTGACTGTTGGCGAACAGATCCACATTGGGACTTCCCCATCTCTGGACTAAGGATAGGAACACCTCTTGGTTCAAGGACCATTCTACAGGATGGAAATCCCTCCTGCTTAGGAAGTCCGCCTGGGCATTGTCTGACCCCTTTATGTGTACTGCAGAGATAGACCGATGTCTTTCTCCCCAGGAAAAAATCCTTGCAGCGGTTGATTTTAGGCTGGTGTATTTTGTGCCTCCCTGGTGTCGGAGGTAGGTCACCGTAGTTGTGTTGTCGGACATAATCCGTACATGGTGACCCTGGATGAGGACGGATGCGGCTTTTAGCGCCTCCTCCACTGCTTTCAGTTCTCTCAGATTCGAGGATCTGGACCTGATGTTCGGAGGCCACAACCCCTGGAAGTGGGAACCTTCTATTATGGCACCCCAACCTCTCTGGCTCGCATCTGTTGTGAGTACCTTCAGAGGCCTTTGATCCCAGCTGACTCCTCTTTGAAGGTTCTGGGAGTTCAGCCACCATGAAAGGGAGGATTTAACGTGATTGGGAAGGGGAATCCTCCTGGTTAGAGCATTCTGGGGTCCTTTTAAATGTCTCAGGATGTGGGTTTGAAGGACTCATGTGTGAGCCTGGGCCCAGGAGACTGCCCAGATGCAGGAAGTCAATGAACCCAGGATTGACAGAGTCCTTTAGGGTCGGAGAATTCTGGCTCCTGAACCTGGAGATCCTGTGGATGAGATCGTCCTGACGGTCCCTGGGTAAGAATGACATTCTTTCCCTTGAGTCCAGAAGAACCCCTAGAATTTTTTTCCTTGGTGATGGATTGAGGTCCGACTTCTCCAAGTTCGGAATCTATCCCAGTGACTTCAGGAAATCCAGGACTTTCGTCCCATCCTGATTTAAATGAGGGACAGTTGGAGCGATAATGAGAAAATCGTCCAGGTACGGGATGATACAGATCCCCTGATGCCGGATGAAGATCACTGCTTCTGACATGATCTTGGTAAAAACCCATGGAGCGGATGAGACTCCGAATGGGAGGACATTGAACTGACAATGGCTGGTTTGATGGTTCTGGGCCACCGCAAATCTGAGGAACTTTCTGTGGTTGGGATGTATCGGCACATGATAGTAAGCGTCTCTCAGATCCAACGTAGCCATTACCCAGTCCTGGCCAAACAGCGGGATTGCTGATTTGATTGATTCCATTTTGAATCTGTGGTATTTGGTTACTTGAGTTTCAAGTTTATGATAACCCGGTGTTTCCCAGAGGGTTTTTTCACCAAAAATAGGTGAGAATAGTGGCCTTCTCCTACTTCCTGAGGTACCTGGGAGATTGCCCCTGCCTGAAGCAGATCGAGAATATCTGCATTGAGGCATCCCCGAAGGTGTGGAGACTGTAGGGAGGTAATTGTTAGACGGTGAGGACTCTCGAATTCTAGCCTTAAGCCTTCCTGAATGGTACGTAGGACCCACTGATTTGTGGTGATGGTCTGCCATCGGGAAAGAAAACCTGAGAGGCGGCCTCCGACCGGAGAGCAGTCATTGTTTCTCAGGGGTCTGCTGGGGTTGAGGAACAAGGATGTTCCTAGCTTTACCCCCTTTGGGGTAACTCCACCGACCCGATTTACCTTTACCCCTGTAATCCCTCTGGGGGACCTGCTCACGGGGAGGCGAAAAAAAGCTTTATTGCTCCGGAAGAGCTTTCTTTTTATCCGTAGCCGTGTCTAGGATGTCATCGAGGGCTGGCCTGAACATATAATGCCCCTGAAAGGGAATACCACATAACCTGGACTTAGAAGTTAAGTCACCTCCCCACGATTTAAGCCATAGAGCTCTCCTAGCAGAGTTGGAGCACTGCGGACCTAGCAGCTACCCGTACAGACTCAACGGAAGCATCCGCCAGGAACCCCGTTGCCTTCTGGAGTAATGGCAAGGAATTTAAAAATTTCCTCCCTAGATGTCCCCTGAGAAAGGTGATTTTCTAAGGTACGTAACCAGAGAAATAGGGATCTGGCAACACATGTGGAGGCCACATTTGTCTTCAGCAGATTAGTAGATGTGTCCCAGGATTTCTTTAGTAAGCTCTGTTTTTCGATCCATTTTAAGCTGAGGAATCCTCGAAGGGTAGAGCCGTTTTTTTTGGTCACCCTGGACACCTTTATGGGAGATGCCTAAGGTAGATGTATAGAACAGTCCCCCTCCAGAGGGAAACGATTCTTCAATTCTGATGGGACACTCAAAGCTTTTTCAGGTAGGCCCCACTCATGAAGGATAAGGTTTTCAATATTCTCGCGAATAGGGAACCCTTTCGGGGTCCTAGGCTTTAACCCTCCAAACAGGTCATCCTGAACGGAATGACTTGCTACCTTCTCTTCCACCCCCATGGTACCCCTCACCATGGAAATCAGCTCTTCCATATCTTCGGAAGAGAAGAGATATTTTTTATTGGCTGTTTTGGGGTTGGAAGTAGAACCCTCATTCTCCCAAATGTCCTCTGAACCCAAGGTATGGATCTCGCCCGAGTCAGATACAGTAGGAGCCATCTTCCTTTTCTTAGGAGGAGGAGGCTGTGGTGTCGGGGCCTGAGACAGGGCCGCCATAGAGGATTGGACCTCCTGTTTGATGAGGGTTCTGATGCTGTCCAGGAGGGAGGGCTGTTCACTACGCAGCACTTCATCCGTGCTTGGTTGGCAGAGTTTTTTTTTCTTATAAGCCGAGGGAAGCTTGGTTGCACATGTACCACACTTGCGGCTGGATTTTTTAGGGGCAGAGGCCTTGTCTCCCTAGAAGAGAGAAAGGCTGGACTAAGTCATTTAATAACAAAAAAGCTGGACAGCAAGGGACTTCATCCTCTACTTACAGTAGGAGGGTGAACGCTGGGCTCTGCAGAAGCAGAGTGCAGGGGTTTGTCGCCATCCATAGGGTCAGTCAGTCACCGGTCAGAAGGGACAGAGGCCTTACCTGGAGGCTTCCCCCGACCAGGACTATATACACATCGAGGTCGCCAGCAAGTTCTATGCTCCTCCTCCTCCCAGGGTCCGTAGGGGGTGCGGTGATCGAACCACCTGTCATGGCTGCCGCAGGCTTGGGATGCCGGCCGGCCCACAGGCTCCGGAGTATGGAGGCCTAAACCGGAAGTTCGGCACCTGCGGCTGAAGCGTTACTTCCGGTGCGTGTCGCGCGGCCTCCAACGGCAGCGAGGTAGGAGGAGAGCCGGGGAGCTACAGGAGGACCCCAGAGAGCTTCACCGCCCTGCTTTGCCACACGAGGGAGGCGCAGGAAGGGCGGGATGGAGGGTCCCAAGTCACGCAGTGCATGCGGAGATGGGAGCAGTCACCGAGGAGGAGAGCGGAGCCCCCCAACCTCAACTGCCCAGCTATTCAGGTAACAGTGCTCCGATCACCGGTGGTTGCAGGAAGGGGTGGGTATTTAACCTCTCTGATTTCTTGTCCCCTATTAGGGTGGGGAGACATCCTCCAATACTGCTGTCGTGGAAGGTGACTGGAGAAACACCAAGGTTACTTACGGGTAGCCGTTTTTTCCGGAACCCATGACGGCACACCTGAGAGAGGGGATCCGCCCAGCCAGGACAGGAAACCGTACTGAAAATAAAAGGGCGGTACCTCTCTGTCGCTTCAGTTGGTTTTCAGAGCATGAGAGGCCCCCCTGGTTAGTACACATGGCAATCCAACACCACATTATATTAACTAAAAACACCCAAAACGATAGTGCACACCGAAAAGGTGAAAAAAGGGGGGGAATATACGGGTGCCGTCATGGGTTCCGGAAAAACCGGCTACCCGTAAGTAACCTTGGTGTTTTCCCTTCCCCCATGACGGCACACCTGAGAGACTTTTGTAGAAAGAAAAACCCTTAGGGAGGGACCACCGCTTGGAGTACCCTTCTACCAAAGGTTAGGTCAGCAGAGGAGGAAAGGTCTAGCCGGTAGTGTTTGAAAAAAAGTTGAGGGTGAGGACCAGGTAGCGGCCTTGCAAATTTGGTCAATTGATACCTCAGCTTTCTCTGCCCAGGAGGTAGCCACAGCTCTGGTGGAGTGAGCCTTGATGCCGTCAGGAACCGGAGTGCCACTTGCAGAATAGGACAGACTAATGGCCTCCCTGATCCATCTAGCAATGGTACTTTTAGCTACCCCACATCCCTTTTTACTACCTTGAAAGGCTACAAATAGGGTTTGATCTTTCCTCCACTGACTAGTCATGGTTATATATTGTAACATGGATCTCCTCACATCTAGCATATGGAACTTTAGTTCACCCGGATTTTTAGGATTATTACAAAATGATGGTAATGTAATCTCCTGACTCCTATGAAATTTTTGGACTACTTTGGGGAGATACGCTGGATCTGGTCTTAAGATTATTCTGTCATCAAAAACCTGAGTGTAAGGAGGGCATATTGATAGAGCTTGTAAATCACCTACTCTACGGGCCGATGTTAGGGCTACTAGCAGAACCGTTTTCAGGGTGAGTAATTTAGGTGATAATTTCTGTAAAGGCTCAAAAGGATCTTTGGTTAAAGCCTCCAAGACTAGATTTAGATCCCAAGGAGGGATTTTGAGAATAATAACTGGTCTAGACCTGCCACAGGATTTTATAAATCGTGAAACCCATCTATTAGATGCTAGGTTGCAATTATATAGGGCCCCTAAGACTGAAACTTGAACCTTAAGGGTGCTAGTTGCTAACCCTAGCTGCAAGCCTGCTTGTAGAAATTCTAGGATGGGACCCACTGGAGCTACATCTCCTAACGGCTCCCCTAAGAAATCTAAAAATTTCTTCCAGGTCCTACCGTAGATTCTAGACGTTATAGGCTTTCTGCTTTTTAATAGGGTGGAGACTAACCCTGGTGAGAATCCTTGGCGGCTTATTAGCGCCCTCTCAAAAGCCAGGATGCCAGATGGAAGCCCTTCACCTGAGAGTGGGTCACTGGTCCCTGAGTTAACAAGTCCGGCACATCTGGCAGAATCCATGGGTCTGTTAACGACATCTGCCTTAGAAGGGAGAACCATGGTCTTCTTGGCCAGAATGGAGCTATGAGTATTATTTTTGCTCGGTCTTCTCTGATTTTCCGGACTACTGTTGGAATCATCACTATTGGGGAAATGCGTAAGCCAGAGAGAATTTCCACGGTATTAGTAGGGCATCTACTGCGAAAGGATGTTCGTTTGGGTTCAGTGAGCAAAATTTTTTCACTTTTTTGTTGCGTGAGGTGGCAAACAAGTCTATCTCTGGTGTACCCTAGGCCTGTATTATTTGTTGGAATATCTCGGGATTCAGGGACCATTTCCCTTGTCTCAGAACTCTGCGACTCAGAAAGTCTGCCTGTAAGTTTTCTACCCCTCTTATGTGTAGAGCTGTTAGGGAAGATAGGTGTTGTTCTGCCCAATGAAATAGTGAGTTTGACACCTCCATGAGGTTCCAAGACCTCGTCCCCCCCTGGTGATTGATATAGGCCACTACTGCTCGATTGTCCGTCATGACTCGAGCATGGCGGCCCTGGAGCCGGGGAAGAAAATGTTTCAAGGACTTTACTACTGCCAATAGTTCTTTTACGTTTGAAGCATAGCTTTTTTCTTGGGGGGACCAAGTTCCTTGAATTGAATGGGATCTTAAGTGAGCTCCCCAACCTATGTTGCTTGCGTCGGTCGTGATTACGTCCTCGACCGGTTTCTGCCATTGGACTCCCATAGTGAGATGTTCCTCTATGGTCCACCATTTTAAGGAATTTCTTACATCCTGAGGAAGACAGACTTCCTTCCAAATGCCCTCTTAACAGTCTTTGGGCTGACAGAACCTCCCACTGCAGTTGTCTCAGGTGGAATTGTGCCCATCCTACCGCTGGAATGCAGGACGTTAACGAGCCTAGTAGGGACATCGCTTTCCTTAGGGTCATCGCTGGTTGATGTATCGCTGCAGTGGTCAAATTGATTATTTTGGTTACTTTGTTCTCCGGGAGGAGGCAGAGTTGACGTTCTGAATCTAGTATCAGGCCCAGGAAGGATTGTACCTTTACAGGAACTAACTTCGACTTGGGGACATTTATTAACCAACCGAGTTCTGTTAGAGTTGATATTACTGCCGTTATCTGATGGGAGCAATCGGCCTCTGTCTTCCCTATCACAAGAAAATCGTCCAAGTATGGGACAATTACAATATTCCGAGAACGGAGATATGACATTACCTCTGCCATCACCTTGGTGAAGACCCTGGGAGCAGTAGATAGGCCGAATGGAAGGGCTGTGTATTGGTAATGTTTCACTTGGTTCTGTATGTTGAGTGCCACTCAAGTATCTCCAGTATTTGTGATGTATTGGAATATGGTAATATGCGTCCTTTAAGTCTATTACTGCCATGAAGCAGTGAGGAAACAGAAGTTTTGTGGTTGTGTTGATGGACTCCATCTTGAAGGAGTGATTGTCTATTGAAAGGTTGAGTTTTCTTAGGTTGATTATGGTCCTCCAAGAGCCATCGGGTTTTTGTATTAGAAAGAGGGGGGAGTAAAACCCTCTTCCCAACTCCTGAACCGGGACTTCTTGCAAGACATTCTTTTGAATCAGTCCGAGGACTTCCGTTTCTAGAGCTAATTGTTCCTGCCAGGCTTTCCTCCGGGGAGTTATTACGAAATTGTGCCTGGGTGGACGGATAAATTTTATTTTTAGGCCTTCTTTTATGATATTTAAAACCCAGATGCTTGGGGAGATGTTTATCCAGGCTGGATAGAAGAGGGAGAGCCTTCCTCCAACCTCTGATGTAATGTCATTGGGGGGACTTTTTGGCAGATGTAGAGGGCCCTTTGAACATATAGCCTGATTTCCTTTTATCTTTGAAGTCCCAATTTCTCCTATCTCCTGGAGGTCGGCCTCTGTTAAATCTTCTCCGAAAAAAGGGCTTTTTCGGATCTTTCGGGAAAGTTGGAAAGGCTTTTTGTCTCCAGCCTGTTCCAAAATCTCCTCTTTTTCCCAAAGAGGAGTTGACCGTCACATGGGATGGAACATAGCCTATGTTTGGATGGCAAATCTCCCGGACAACCCTTAAGCCATAGGGCTCTTCTGGCCGCATTGGACAGGCCCGCTGCTCTAGCTGTTAATCTCGCGGAGTCCACAGAGGAATCCGCCAGAAATGCTGCTGCGCCTTGAACTAGGGATATATTTGCAAGAATGTCATTCCTAGGGACTTTATCCCTTAGCTGGTCTTCTATCTGCTGTAACCAGACCATAAGAGCGCGAGCTGTACATGTTCCAGCTATAGCCGGTTTCAAGCCTCCTGCCGCTGCTTCCCAGATGTGCCTCAAAAACCCATCTGCTTTTTTGTCCAGTGGCTCTTTTAGGATCCCTGAATCTTCTAAAGGAAGGGATGATTTTTTCAGGGATTTGGCTACCGCACCATCAATCTTAGGGATTTTCTCCCAGGATTCGGAGTCTTTTTCTTCAAAAGGATATCTCCTTTTAGATGAAGAAGGTAAGGTACCGATTTTTTCAGGTTTTTTCCATTCTTTTTTGATCAATGCTTTAATTTTTGCATTGACTGGAAATGTCCGTTATCTTTTTTCCTCTAAACCGCCAAACATGACATCCTCAAGTGACCTAGGTGTCTTTTCCTCTTTAAGTCCCATTGCAGATCTGACTGCTTTGACTAATTTTTCTACATCCTCAGTTGGGAAACACGGGCGACCTCCTGTATCACTATCTGAGGAGGAATCTGAGGACTGGTTAGAGGCGGAGGAGGCAGAGGGAGATTTCTGACTCTCCTGTTTCTGAGAGGCTTCCGAATCCGTAGACACTTTACGGCTCTTCCTCCCTGATTTTTTAAGGGCCAGTTTTAGGGAGTTTTTAATTTCTGCCTGAATTATGGCCTTGAGGCTAGTGGCGAAATTAGGAGTCTCATCATGTATGGTTTTTTGAAAGCAGTCAGAGCAGAGGTCCTTCTGCCACTGAACTGCAAGCGGGGCTTTACAAAGGGCACATTCGCGGTTCTTTGTTTTGCCGCTAGATTTCCTCGGGCCCTAGTGATCAAACAGAAAAAATGGACCCTGTTACCATAAGGGTGACATTCACGAAGATCACTCACCACCGCTGTCAGTCAAGGGTACCGGTTTTGGAGGCTGGACAGATGCACGTGCAGTGTCCCTTCTGGACGCTGAAGAGTCTTGCCGGACAGGACGGCTGCTGCTCCTACCACTTGAGCGACTGTTCCTTTGCTGGTGGCTCGGCAAGGCATCTGGCGAGAGCTCCTGATGCTGCTGCTGTGATGGCGGCTGCTGCTGCTCTGGTTGTCCCACTTCCATGCTGAAGTTTTTGGACATGAGCGCGTCTTCTGTGGTCAGACACCCATTTATGGGGGACCACTGCACTCCCCGCCTCCTCCGGTGCCCAATGGTAGCCCCTCCCCTCCTCTGCCGCGCCGCCGGATTCCTTTTTCCACCGGCCGGCGTTTCTTCATGGGCGCCGCCATCTTGGATCCGGCGCCCGCCCCCGACATCACGCGGGCACGCCCATTCCCAGCGTGCCTTGCGCGTGACGTCAGATGGGCGACCCGGAAGCGGCCTCCGCACCTGGATGCCGGCAGAGGGAGGAGGGCGGCGTGGCAGCCACGGAAGGAGCACCAACGCCCGCTCGGACGCAGAGACCCCGGGGGACCTGCGGACGGCGCTTTCAGGCTCCCGAACACCGACGCACAGGCGCTGCCTGCTCTTCCACGCCGGGACCTGGGTGAGTGGAATCACCGCCGTGTTCAGCACGAGGGTCCCTGTCAGGACAGGAAACCCAACTGAAGCGACAGAGAGGTACCGCCCTTTTATTTTCAGTAGGGTTTCCTGTCCTGGCTGGGCAGATCCCCTCTCTCAGGTGTGCCGTCATGGGGGAAGGGAAAATCTGCTATTCTACTCTGTCTGTGAACTCTTGCTGCTAATAATTAATTTGCTTTACATGTAATTTTATAAATAAATTATGATTCTGACATTGGGACTTTGTGCTCATTTTCTCTTGTGTGGAATGGCTATCTGAGAGTGTCCTGTGCCACTGTAGCACCCCTACCACGTGGTTTAAGGGAGATATTGAATTAGGAAATGGTGTTTGTTGTGAAGTTTTTGTTAGGGATTAGGTTCCTGCTTGGCGATGGGTGCAGAACCTATATATGGATGTTTAGGGTAGACAGGGTGACTTTAGATCTGCCTAAGGGTCTCCATTCCTCCCTTCCCCTGGGGTTGCACTTAGTCTTCCCACACTGTGCGTGACAGGGGCTTGGGCCATATGCATCCCACGGGAGGGGGCATGGGCTGCTGTCTGTCCCTGGGACTGGAGAGCAGAGCAAGCTGACTGCCAACAAAGTACAACCTGATGTTGGTACTGGCCAGATTCAGGATGTACTCATTGCATGCACCCCAGGATACAATAGTGAACACTGTATGAGGTGCTCTTTAATGCTAGAAGCAATTAAAGGGGCTTCAGCTGGCAAAACAAACGTGACCACCGGAGAAAATGACAATGACGTTTCAACTGAATAATAAAAGAAAAATTAGCTCACACTTTATGTTTATTATTGTTTGGGTGATGTATTTTTGGTACAAAACCAAGAAGTGCAAGATAAACAAAGTTACTAGTTATAAATTACAGTAATACAAAAAGGAAAACTTCAGGTTTCTATGACACATTAGCCTTCAATTGATCCAGATTGCACTGCCTCATGATATTTGCCTTTATCCTCTCTACTTTCTGGATGCAATTTGATGAGATCATCAATTCTCAGGATTGTAATTGCAGCTTCTGTGGCAAACTTCAGGCTTTTTGTCTTGACAACAGTGGGTTCAAAGACCCCTGCCTGCTTGCTATCCCTCGGCTTTCCATTCAGCAAGTCAAGACCGATCCTGAAAAAAATACCAAATTGAATAAGTCAAAATCAATTTCAGACATTAAGAGATATAGGCTACATCTGTAGCTCCAGTAATGTGAATTTCCATTCAATGATTGCAAGCAGAAAACTTGAAAACCATGAGCAGTTGGTACACAAAGTACATCAGAAAATGGCATAACTTCTCATTTTATAATCAATGACTAGCTTTTGCAGATGCAGGGCGAAGACACTGCCCATAGAAGGAGCCTGGAAGAAATCATTACCATAAGATTAAGAGTGCATTTCTCAACATCTAGACCACAGCTATGAACCATACAAGACTAGTTTAACAATTTTATTACCTGTATGTCCATAGTAATAGCTTAGCAGATCAATGACAGCAGTTTGGTTGCAGGCACTTATGTTATGCCCATACTGGAAATTAATTCTACCGGCATAGGATGTATTAGTGCCAGTCTGGTGTGTGAGTTTAACCCCACCTTCTTAGGCTAAGTTCACATTAGCGTATCTGTGCAAACGCATGCCAAAACGCATTCAAACGCATGGTTATGCTGCAGTTTTTATCCGCATCAGTTTACGGATGATGCAAAAAAAAAAAAGCTGCGTTTGAATGCGGTTTTGCCTGCGTTTGCGTTGATTATGCGCATGCATTCAACATTTCCATGAGGGCGTGTCTCAATTGGCGTGTCCTTGACATGCTCAGTCCGGAAGACGCAAGCGCATTGAACGCGTTGTTTTGACGCACTCATCCGCATGCGTATGTCTGCGCTAAATTGACGCCTCAAAAAATGCAACATGTTGCGTTCGCAGCACACTGCAAAACGACGCATGCGTAAGTATCTGCATGCGAACACATGTCCCTGCGTATACAATGTTAAAAATATGTACGCAAGATGCATGCGGATCGGTACGCAGGTATACGCTGCGCACACATACGCAAATGTGAACCCGGCCCAAGACTTATTAAAAAGGGACCGTCCACTGCTAATATTTTACTACAGTAGTAACTTATGGGCCAAAGACCCTAAAATGTGAAGGGAAATACTGTCCAAAACATGTTTTGCTGCTGAACGTTAATTCAGTTCACACCTAAAAGCCTATAAACTGAGGAATTATATATGAATACAAACATATGTAGAAATCCAAGTTAAAGTACATCAAACTTGGCATGTAATCATAAATAAATCACTCGCTTAGCTGGGGATATGATAGGGCTAAGCTTTACTTACTAGCTGTACATTAAAAACCATAGATGCACACAAACTAAAGTAATGAGTTTAGATCCTTACCACTTCAGATTTTTACGCTCTGGGTTGACTTGGGCCTCATTATGGAAAGCTCGCAGCTTTGCAACCAGGTCAGTAGAGTCTTGTGCAGCATTCACAGCAAGGGTTTTTGGAATAACCAGAAGTGCTCTTGCAAACTCTGCAATTGCCAGTTGTTCCCTGGAGCCCTGAAAGCAGAATAAGTCAAATTTCATCAAAAGTGTGGCAAAGGAGCAGGGAGTACTGATGAGCGAGTGTGCACGCCACTTCAGTGAGCATAGGGGTGCTCTGGTATGCATCGAGTATAGTGGGTGCTTGAGAGCCACGCTCGAGTCCGTCCTGCCATGTTTCACAGCTATTAAACATGCAGACATTGACTGTATGGCAGGCATTCCCTGCTTGCTTTTTGGCCAACAGCCACGTAACATGCGGGGCCTTGTGTGGCGCTCGAAAACCCATGATACATGATGCGTACCCACCCAAGAACCCCAATGCTCATTCAAGCTCGCTCATCACTAGTAGGTGGTGGTGGGTTCTGGTGTATGATAGACATATTCCATGATAAATACTCTGCATGCTGGCACACCCCAACAGTATTTACAGTGCTCCATTGTCTCCCTATCACTGGTTTCACTTGACAGTGGTGCGCCGCAGTGGTCAGGTAGATAATCAGGAATGTCAGTACAACAGGAAACAGACCGGCAGAAAGTGGCACCACTAGAAGGCATCTTACTTTATGACACCCATCCATGGCCCAATTTTGCACTTATGTCAATAGTGTAGTAGCTTGCTGCCTACCGTTTCACAGGTTTTTTGCTGTTGGAATTTCCATGGTTTTAGCTATACAAGTACCGTATATACTTGAGTATAAGCCGACCCGAGTATAAGCCGACCCCCCTAATTTTGCCACAAAAAAACTGGGAAAACTTATTGACTCGAGTATAAGCCTAGGGGGGAAAATGCAGCAGCTACCGGTAAATGTCAAAAGTAATGATACCAATAAAAGTAAAATTAATTGAGACATCAGTAGGTTAAGTGTCTTTGAATATCCATATTGAATCAGGAGCCCCATATAATGCTCCATACAGTTTATGATGAGCCCCATAAGATGCTCCATATTAAAATATGCCCCATATAATCCTGCATAAAGGTTAATAAAGGCCCCATAAGATGCTCCATAGACACATTTGCCCAATATAATGCTGCACAAATGCTGATTATGGCCCCATAAGATGCTCTATAAAGATATTTGCCCCATATAGTACTGCACAAACGTTATGGCCCTATAAGATGCTCCATACAGACACTTGCCCCATATGCCGTAGTGCCCTACAAACGTTATTTATGGCCCCATACAGACACTTGCCTCATATAGTGTTGCACAAACATTATGGCCCCATATAGTGCTGCAGAAACGTTATGGCCCCATATAGTGCTGCAGAAACGTTATGGCCCCATATAGTGCTGCAGAAACGTTATGGCCCCATATAGTGCTGCAGAAACGTTATGGCCCCATATAGTGCTGCAGGAATGTTATGGCCCCATATAGTGCTGCAGAAACATTATGGCCCCATATAGTGCTGCAGAAACATTATGGCCCCATATAGTGCTGCAGGAATGTTATGGCCCCAATATAGTGCTGCAGGAATGTTATGGCCCCATATAGTGCTGCAGGAATGTTATGGCCCCATATAGTGCTGCAGGAATGTTATGGCCCCATATAGTGCTGCAGGAACGTTATGGCCCCATAGATGCTCCATACAGACACTTGCCCCATTTGCTGCGATAAAAAAAAAAATCACATACTCACCTCTCCGTCGCTCAGGCCCCCGCACTTTCAATAGTCACCTGCTCCTCGTTCCGGGCGCCGATCTATCTCCAGCACTGACGTTCAGCAGAGGGCGCGCACTGACCACGTCACCGCGCCCTCTGACCTCAGCGTCAGTGCTGGAGACAGATCGGCGCCCGGAACGAGGAGCAGGTGACTATCGCGCAGCGCAGCGCTCCCCTCCCCGTATACTCACCTGGTCCTGCCGCTGTGTAGATCCTGCTTCCCCGACGCCGCAGCGCTTCATCCTGTACTCAGCGGTCCCTATGGGAGGTGGAGCCGCATATTCATTTACTGTAATCAGCGGGACCATGTGACCGCTGAGTACAGGAAGAAGCTGAAGCTGCTGCTGCCGGCGCCGGGGAAGACAGGGACCTGCAGGGACCGCGCCTGGACTAGGTGAGTATTTTTAGACAGTCCCCGCTCCCCCTCCCCTGCCGACCCCCGGGTATGACTCGAGTACAAGCCGAGAGGGGCAATTTCAGCCCAAAAAAGTGGGCTGAAAATCTCGGCTTATACTCGAGTATATACGGTATGTGGGTTTGTATTTAAAGCTTTATGAAGAAACAGGAAGTCTTGTCCCTGCCTTTATCATCCCCCTCTTCAACTCCTGACCCAACTGCTCCACTCCAAATTGCAGTCTGCGATATGGCCCGCAAAAAAAACGGTAAGTGTAAAAGCAGCCTTAGTGTCAGCCTCCACATTGGCAGCAGCATACACCCATGGTTTCCGTGTCCTCCCAATGAAGACTACGAGAAACTGATTTTACGTTACGTACCAAAAATACTCCTTTTTAAGGATAAGGAGACTTCTGAAAAGTCATCTGTACAAGAATTAGCATTATAAAAAAAATGAAGAAAAAAAAACATTCAATGTAGAAAATTAAACTTTTGAAATTGGGTTTTTAACGAAACATTAACTTTAATGCCTTTACCACCTTGGGTTTTTCCGTTTTTGTATCTTGCTCTCCTTCCCAGAGCCATAATTTTTTTTACTTTTCCATTAATATGGCCATATGAGGGCTTGTTTTTTTGTGGGACGAGTGGTACTTTTGAACGACACCATGGAATTTACCATATACCATATCCCTCAATGTCTGTCCACTATTTCATCCTTCTTCTCCGCTAAATTTCTGAAACTTAACATGGACAAAAAAGAATTCATCATCTTTCCCCCATCTCACGTGACCCCCCCAACGAACCTATCCATTACAGTAAATGGCTGCCCACTCTCCCCAGTCCCACAAGCTCGCTGCCTCGGAGTTATCCTTGACGCTGATCTCTCCTTCAAACCACACATCCAAGCCCTTTCCACTTCCTGCCGACTTCAACTCAAAAATATTGCACGAATCCGTTCATTCCTCAACCAAGAATCTGCAAAAACCCTAGTCCATGCCCTCATCATCTCTCGCCTTGACTACTGCAACCTCCTGCTCTGTGGCCTCCCCTCAAACACTCTCGCACCCCTCCAATCTATTCTAAACTCTGCTGCCCGACTAATCCACCTGTCCCCCCGCTATTCTCCGGCCTCTCCCCTCTGTCAATCCCTTCACTGGCTCCCCATTGCCCAGAGACTCCAGTACAAAACCCTAACCATGACGTACAAAGCCATCCACAACCTGTCTCCTCCTTACATCTGTGACCTCATCTCCCGGTACTTTCCTACACGCAACCTCCGATCCTCACAAGATCTCCTTCTCTACTCCCCTCTTATCTCCTCTTCCCACAATCGTATACAAGATTTCTCTCGCATATCACCCCTACTCTGGAACCCTCTACCACAACACATCAGACTCTCGCCCACCATCGAAACCTTCAAAAAGAATCTGAAGACCCACCTCTTCCGACAAGCCTACAACCTGCAGTAACCACCGATCGACCAAACCGCTGCATGACCAGCTCTACCCTCACCTACTGTATCCTCACCCATCCCTTGTAGATTGTGAGCCTTCGCGGGCAGGGTCCTCTCTCCTACTGTACCTATTATGACTTGTATTGTTCAAGATTATTGTACTTGTTTTTATTATGTATACCCCTCCTCACTTGTAAAGCGCCATGGAATAAATGGCGCTATAACAATAAATAATAATAATAATATAGTGTATTGTGCCATGATTAACCCCTTCCCGACCTTTGACGCATACGCTGCGTCATGAAAGTCTGTGCCTTCCCGACCTATGACGCAGCGTATGCGTCATGGAATGATCGCGTCCCTGCAGATCGGGTGAAAGGGTTAACTCCGATTTTACCCGATCTGCAGAGACAGGGGGAGTGGTGCTTCAGCCCAGGGGGGGTGGATTCACCCCCCCGTGGCTACGATCGCTCTGATTGGCTGTTGAAAGTGAAACTGCCAATCAGAGCGATTTGTAATATTTCACCTAAAAAACAGGTGAAATATTACAATCCAGCCATGGCCGATGCTGCAATATCATCGGCCATGGCTGGAAATACTTAAGTGGATCCCCCCACCCCACCGATCGCCCCCCCAGTCCTCCGTTAGTCCTCCGGTCCCCTCCGTCCGCCTGCCGGCTCCCCCGTCCTCCTGTCCGCTCCCTCCTTGTGTGAATAAAGCCCCCCTGTGGTCCGATCACCCCCCCTGTGCTCCGACACCCCCCCCCCCACCACCCCTTCATACTTACCGCTCCTCCCGGTGTCCGGCCGTCTCCTCGCTGGGCGCCGCCATCTTGGAAAATGGCCGGCGCATGCTCAGTGCGCCCGCCGAATCTGCCAGTCGGCAGATTCCTTACAGGTACATTTTGATCGCTGTGGTAGGTTCTATCACAGCGATCAAAATAAAAAAAATAATAAATAACCCCCCCCTTTATCACCCCCATAGGGACAATAATAAAATAAAGAATTTTTTTTTTTTCTTTTTCCACTAGGGTTAGGGTTAGAACTAGGGTTAGAACTAGGGGTAGGGTTAGGGGTAGGGTTAGGGTTACGGGTAGGGTTAGGGGTAGGGTTATGGCATGTGCACACAGAGCGGATCGGCCGCGGATCCGCAGCGGATCGGCAGCGGATCCGCAGCGGATACGCAGCGGATCGGCCGCGGATACGCAGCGGATCGGCCGCAGATCCGCAGCGGATCGGCAGCGGATACGCAGCGGATCGGCCGCGGATCCGCAGCGGATCGGCAGCGGATCGGCCGCGGATACGCAGCGGATCGGCAGCGGATACGCAGCGGATATGCAGCGGATCGGCCGCGGATACGCAGCGGATACGCAGCGGATTGGCCGCGGATTCGCAGCGGATTGGCCGCGGATCCGCAGCGGATTGGCCGCTGCGAATTCGAAGCAGTTTTCCATCAGGTTTACAGTACCATGTACACCTAAGGAAAACCAAATCCGCTGTGCCCATGGTGCGGAAAATTCCATGCAGAAACGCTGCGTTGTATTTTCCGCAGCATGTCAATTCTTTGTGCGGATTCCGCAGCGTTTTACACCTGTTCCTCAATAGGAATCCGCAGGTGAAATCCGCACAAAAAAACACTGGAAATCCGCTGTAAATCCGTAGGTAAAACGCAGTGCCTTTTACCTGCGGATTTATCAAAAATGGTGCGGAAAAATCTCACACGAATCCGCAAAGTGGGCACATAGCCTTAGGGTTAGGGTTGGAATTAGAGTTAGGGTACCGTCTCACAGTGGCACTTTGGTCGCTACGACGGTACGATCCATGACGTTGTGTCTGACACGCAGCAGCGATCAGGGACCCTGCTGAGAATCGTACGTCGTAGCAGATCGTTTGGAACTTTCTTTCGTCGCTGGATCTCCCGCTGTCATCGCTGGATCGGTGTGTGTGACAGCGATCCAGCGATGCGTTCACTTGTAACCAGGGTAAACATCGGGTTACTAAGCGCAGGGCCGCGCTTAGTAACCTGATGTTTACCGTGGTTACCAGCGTAAAAGTAAAAAAAAACGTACATACTCACATTTCGGTGTCCTTCAGGTCCCTTGCCGTCTGCTTCCCGCTCTGACTGTCTGCCGGCCGGAAAGTGAGAGCACAGCACAGCAGTGACGTCACCGCTGCGCTCTGCTCTCACTGTATGGCGGCACTCAGTCAGAGCGGGAAGCAGACGGCAAGGGACCTGAAGGACACCGAAATGTGAGTATGTACGTTTTTTTTTTTTTACTTTTACGCT
Source organism: Ranitomeya variabilis (assembly GCF_051348905.1). Lineage (NCBI taxonomy): Eukaryota > Metazoa > Chordata > Amphibia > Anura > Dendrobatidae > Ranitomeya > Ranitomeya variabilis. The sequence continues at coordinate 162,391,293 of NC_135233.1, forward strand.
GGTAACCACGGTAAACATCGGGTTACTAAGCGCGGCCCTGTGCTTAGTAACCCGATGTTTACCCTGGTTACCTGGGACCTTGGCATCGTTGGTCGCTGGAGAGCGGTCTGTGTGACAGCTCCCCAGCGACCACACAATGACTTTCCAACGATCACGGCCAGGTCGTATCGCTGGTCGTGATCTTTGGTAAATCGTTATGTGAGACGGTACCCTTAGGGTTGGAATTAGGGCTAGGGTTGGAAATAGGGTTAAGATTAGGCTTGTGGTTAGGGTTAAGGATAGGGTTAGGGTTGTGTTGGGGTTACAGTTGTGGGTAGGGTTGGGATTAGGGTTAGGATTAGGGTTGGATTTAGGGTTACGGGTGTGTTGGGGTTAGGGTTGTGGTTAGGGGTGTGTTGGGGTTAGGGTTGTGATTATGGTTATGGCTACAGTTGGGATTAGGGTTAGGGGTGTGTTGGGGTTAGTGTTGAAGTTAGAATTGAGGGGTTTCCACTGTTTAGGCACATCAGGGGTCTCCAAATGCAACATGGCGCCACCATTGATTCCAGCCAATCTTGCGTTCAAAAAGTCAAATGGTGCGCCCTCCCTTCCAAGCCCCGACGTGCGCCCAAACAGTGGTTTACCCCCACATATGGGATACCAGCGTACTCAGGACAAACTGGGCAACAACTATTGGGGTCCAATTTCTCCTGTTACCCTTGCAAAAAAAAAAAAAATACTTGCTAAAACATAATTTTGAGGAAAGAACAATTATTTTTTATTTTCACGGCTCTACGTTATAAACTTATGTGAAACACTTGGGGGTTGAAAGTGCTCACCACACATCTAGATAAGATCCTTTTGGGGTCTAGTTTCCAAAATGGGGTCACTTGTGGGGTGTTTCTACTGTTTAGGCACATCAGGGGCTCTGCAAATGCAACGTGACGCCCGCAGACCATTCCATCAAAGTCTGCATTTCAAATGTCACTACTTCCCTTCCGATCCCTGACGTGCGCCCAAACAGTGGTTTACCCCCACATATGAGGTATCAGCGTACTCACAACAAACTGAGCAACAAATATTGGGGTCCAATTTCTCCTGTTACCCTTGTGAAAATAAACAATTGCTTGCTAAAACATCTTTTTTGAGGAAAGAAAAATTATTTTTTATTTTCACGGCTCTGCGTTGTAAACTTCTGTGAAGCACTTGGGGGTTGAACGTGCTCACCACACATCTAGATAAGTTCCTTGGGGGGTCTAGTTTCCAAAATGGGGTCACTTGTGGGGGGGTTTCTACTGTTTAGGCACATCAGGGGCTCTGCAAACGTAACATGATTCCCGCAGACCATTCCATCAAAGTCTGCATTCCAAATCGTCACTACTTCCATTCCGAGCCCCGCCATGTGCCCAAACAGTGGTTTACCCCCACATATGGGGTATCAGCGTACTCAGGAGAAACTGGACAACAACTTTTGGGATCAAATTTTTCCTGTTACCCTTGGGAAAATTAAAAAATTCTGGGCTAAAAAAATATTTTTGAGGAAAGAAAACACATTTTTTATTTTCACCGCTCTGCGTTATAAACTTCTGTGAAGCACTTGAGGGATCAAAGTGCTCACCACACATCTAGATTAGTTCCCTTGTGGGTCTAGTTTCCAAAGTGGGGTCAATTGTGGGGAGTTCCTACTGTTTAGGCATATCAGGGGCTCTGCAAATGCAACGTGACGCCCGCAGAGCATTCCACTAAAGTCTGCATTTCAAAACGTCACTACTTCCCTTCCGCTCCCCGACGTGTGCCAAAACAGTGGTTTACCCCCACATATGGGGTATCAGCGTACTCAGGAGAAACTGCACAACAACTTTTGGGGTCCAATTTCTCCTGTTACCCTTGTGAAAATAAACAATTGCTTGCTAAAACATCTTTTTTGAGGAAAGAAAAATTATTTTTTATTTTCACGGCTCTGCGTTGTAAACTTCTGTGAAGCACTTGGGGGTTGAACGTGCTCACCACACATCTAGATAAGTTCCTTGGGGGGTCTAGTTTCCAAAATGGGGTCACTTGTGGGGGGTTTCTACTGTTTAGGCACATCAGGGGCTCTGCAAACGTAACATGATTCCCGCAGACCATTCCATCAAAGTCTGCATTCCAAATCGTCACTACTTCCATTCCGAGCCCCGCCATGTGCCCAAACAGTGGTTTACCCCCACATATGGGGTATCAGCGTACTCAGGAGAAACTGGACAACAACTTTTGGGATCAAATTTTTCCTGTTACCCTTGGGAAAATTAAAAAATTCTGGGCTAAAAAAATATTTTTGAGGAAAGAAAACACATTTTTTATTTTCACGGCTCTGCGTTATAAACTTCTGTGAAGCACTTGAGGGATCAAAGTGCTCACCACACATCTAGATTAGTTCCCTTGTGGGTCTAGTTTCCAAAGTGGGGTCAATTGTGGGGAGTTCCTACTGTTTAGGCACATCAGGGGCTCTGCAAATGCAACGTGACGCCCGCAGAGCATTCCATTAAAGTCTGCATTTCAAAACGTCACTACTTCCCTTCCGCTCCCCGACGTGTGCCAAAACAGTGGTTTACCCCCACATATGGGGTATCAGCGTACTCAGGAGAAACTGCACAACAACTTTTGGGGTCCAATTTCTCCTGTTACCCTTGGGAAAATAAAAAATTGTGGGTTAAAAAATCATTTTTGAGGAAAGAAAAATAATTTTTTATTTTCATGGCTCTGCGTTATAAACTTCTGTGAAGCACTTGAGGGATCAAAGTGCTCACCACACATCTAGATTAGTTCCTTGGGAGGTCTAGTTTCCAATATGGGGTCACTTGTGCGGGAGCTCCAATGTTTAGGCACACAGGGGCTCTCCAAACGCGACATGGTGTCCGCTAATGATTGAAGCTAATTTTCCATTCAAAAAGCCAAATGGCGTGCCTTCCCTTCCGAGCCCTGCCGTGCGCCCAAACAGTGGTTTACCCCCACATATGGGGTATCATCGTACTCAGGACAAACTGGACAACAACATTTGGGGTCCAATTTCTCCTATTATCCTTGGGAAAATAAAAAACTCCGGGCTAAAAATCATTTTTGAGGAAAGAAAAATATTTTTTTATTTTCATGGCTCTGCGTTATAAACTTCTGTGAAGCACCTGGGGGTTTTAAGTGCTCACTATACATCTAGATTAGTTCCTTGGGGGGTCTATTTTCCAAAATGGGGTCACTTGTAGGGGAGCTCCAATGTTTAGGCACACAGGGGCTCTCCAAACGCAACATGGTGTCCACTAACGATTGGAGCTAATTTTCCATTGAAAAAGTCAAATGGCGCGCCTTCCCTTCCAAGCCTTGCCGTGCACCCAAACAGTGGTTTACCCCCACATATGAGGTATCGGCGTACTCAGGAGAAATTGCCCAACAAATTTTAGGATCCATTTTATCCTGTTGCCCATGTGAAAATGAAAAAAATGAGGCTAAAAAAAATTTTGTGTGAAAAAAAAGTACTTTTTCATTTTTACGGATCAATTTGTGAAGCACCTGAGGGTTTAAAGTGCTCACTATGCATCTAGATAAGTTCCTTGGGGGGTCTAGTTTCCAAAATGGGGTCACTTGTGGGGGAGCTCCAATGTTTAGGCACACAGGGGCTCTCCAAACCTGACATGGTGTCCGCTAACGATGGAGATAATTTTTCATTCAAAAAGTCAAATGGCGCTCCTTCCCTTCCAAGCCTTACCATGTGCCCAAACAGTAGTTTACCCCCACATATGAGGTATTGGCGTACTCAGGAGAAATTGCCCAACAAATTTTAGGATCCATTTTATTCTGTTGCCCATGTGAAAATGAAAAAATTGAGGCTAAAAGAAAATTTGTGTGAAAAAAAAAGTACTTTTTCATTTTTACGGATTAATTTGTGAAGCACCTGGGGGTTTAAAGTGCTCACTATGCTTCTAGATACGTTCCTTGGGGGGTCTAGTTTCCAAAATGGGGTCACTTGTGGGGGAGCTCCAATGTTTAGGCACACGGGGGCTCTCCAAACGCGACATGGTGTCCGCTAAAGATTGGAGCCAATTTTTAATTCAAAAAGTCAAATGGCGCTCCTTCCCTTCCGAGCCCTGCCGTGCGCCCAAACAGTGGTTTACCCCCACATATGAGGCATCAGCGTACTCAGGACAAATTGGACAACAACATCCGTGGTCCAGTTTCTCCTTTTACCCTTGGGAAAATAAAAAAATTGTTGCGAAAAGATCATTTTTGTGACTAAAAAGTTAAATGTTAATTTTTCCCCTATTTGTTGCTTCTGCTGCTCTGAAACACCTGAAGGGTTAATAAACTTCTTGAATGTGGTTTTGAGCACCTTGAGGGGTGCAGTTTTTAGAATGGTGTCACTTTTGGGTATTTTCAGCCATATAGACCCCTCAAACTGACTTCAAATGTGAGGTGGTCCCTAAAAAAAATGGTTTTGTAAATTTTGTTGTAAAAATGAGAAATCACTGGTCAAATTTTAACCCTTATAACTTCCTAGCAAAAAAAACATTTGTTTCCAAAATTGTGCTGATGTAAAGTAGACATGTGGGAAATGTTATTTATTAACTATTTTGTGTCACATAACTCTCTGGTTTAACAGAATAAAAATTCAAAATGTGAAAATTGCAAAATTTTCAAAATTTTCACCAAATTTCCGTTTTTTTCACAAATAAACTCAGAAATTATCGACCTAAATTTACCACTAACATGAAGCCCAATATGTCACGAAAAAACAATCTCAGAACCGCAAGGATCCGTTGAAGCGTTCCTGAGTTATTACCTCATAAAGGGACACTGGTCAGAATTGCAAAAAATGGCAAGGTCATTAAGGCCAAAATAGGCTGGGTCATGAAGGGGTTAAGAAGTTTGTCGAAACGTGTTTGTAAAATGCAGTATATGCACAATGCTGCGACTTATTCATATTTTCCATGTGGTTTACCGCAAGAATAAACCTGTTTATAATATAGATGAATAAAAATTGAAATTTTAGCTATTGTTCCTGCTGGATATATCTTTTTTCTATATAGTGTATTGTGGTGAAATTGCAAAAACAGTGCAATTCTATAATGGTTTTCTGTTTGTTTTTTACCATGTTCACTAAATGCTAAAACTGATCTGACATTATGATTCTCCAGGTCATTCCCATTTTTGGGGATCTGGGGCCGAGAAAGGGCTCATTTTTTAGTAAGTTGACCTGACATTTTTATGGATATCATTTTGAGATAGATATGACTGATAGCATGTTATTGTTTTTATTTCAATGTTGCAACAACCAAAAAAAAACAAACAAAAAAAACAACACAAAAACAGTGATTCTCGTGTTTTGATTTTTTTTCTCGTTACGCTGTTTACAGATAGGATTAATTACTTTTATACTTTGATAAATTGCACGTTTCTGAACACGGCGATACCGAAAGTGTATTTATTTTTTTAATTTGAATAGGACAAAGGGGTGGGGGGAGAGGGAGATTTGAACTTTTATATTTTTTTAAAATTTCTTTTAATCCTTTTTACATTTTTTTAAAAATCTCCTTAGAAGACTTGAAGCTAAAATTATCTGATCTCGTGCTACAGATAGCCCAGCTATGTGTATCAAAAATGCTCATCTGCTATGAGTACCAGCCACTGGGTGGCGCTGATAGTTCGGCAATGACAACCACAGGGGTCTCCAGCATGCCCTGGGTTGTCTTGACAACCCATCAGCGTCCCACGGTCATGTGACAGGGAACCCAGTGGGCGGAGCCAATAACATGCATCCAGTTTTGCTTAAGTAAAATTTCCCTGTCAGAGATTGACAACGGCATTTCACATGTTAACAGCCATGGGGGGATCGAGATTCCACCCATGACTGTTAAAGTCACATGACAGATGATCAGATCATCTGTCATGTGCCCGAAAAGGTGTGGGCACCAAAGAAGGGGGAGGCGATCCATGATATACCTATACAACATGGGTCGAAAAGGAGTTCAAGACAAGCTAAAATAAAACAAATTAAAAATAAAAATTTCTATGAAGCTCCATCCTTACCATGCTAGTAGCATAGTTCTCAAGATAAATGGAAAGTGCAGCTTCCACAGCGCCTCCGCCTGGCACGACAGATTTTGATTCTAAAACTCTCTTCACTACACAAAGGGCATCATGGACAGATCGCTCCATCTCATCACACATGAAGTTGTTCGCACCGCGAAGAATGATGGATGCACATGTTCGGGCCTTTGTACTGTAAGAATTATGCAATTAATATACAATTTTATGAACAAATGAAAGGACTCTACTATACCTTAGTTATACCTTCACATTTCCCCAAAAGCTGATTGAGCCTTGATGCAGGTCTATATGAAATCCCTGTGGTTACTAGAGAATGTGACTCGTCTATAGAAAATATAACTAGTACACTAAGTTCTGCAACAATCTTAACATTATACAGTCTCCACATTATAAAGAGAATCTGTCACCACTTTCATGGCATAGCAGCTAAAAATATTGCCTTAAGATTCTGCTATGCATTCCCGCCATCATTATAGAACCCCGACTCCCCTTGTATACTCCCATAAACGTGTTTTAATGTATCCCGCGCTGTATGGTAATCTCTCTGTCCAGGCTGATAGGCGTGGTGTAGGGTCTCTACATCACGCCCATCGGCTGCTGGTCACCGTCCTACTTCATAAATAACGCCTCTTACCCCGTGCGACATCTCGCGCCTGCTGAGAAACATAGCCTTGTGCGCCTGCGCAATACGCTTTGCCCAACTGCGGGCAACGCCAAAAAACAGAAGTGCGTATGCACTGAAACGTAGTTCCGGTACATGAGCTCATAACGATTTTGCAAGTATACAAGGGGGAGTCAGGGGGTTCTATAATGATGTAGGGAATGCATAGCAGACGCTTAATAAGGCGATATTTTTTGCTGCCATGCCATAAAAGTGGTGACAGATTCCATTTAAGGAACCTGAACAAGCTCAGCCTTTTTCAGAGACTTATTTATCCATGATAAAGAACCATGTTCAAATTCTCCTCTGCAATAATAATAAAAAAAAATTAAGAAACAAAAAAACGCACTAACACAAAAAAACCTTGTAAATACGTTAAGCATGGCAACGAAGAAATGGGAATGAATCTTACATAAATTTAAAGAACACTTACTTTTTAACAAGAATCAGCTCATCATCACATATTCTCTCTTGAACAACCTCTTCAGCTTGTCCCAACATGGATGCCTCAAAGCTTTCTTCGCCCTCCAGATTTGCAAGGGTTGAACAAACAATAGCTGTTGATTGGAAGTATTGAAGAGTCAGGAACAGGAAGCATGAAAAATACCAATTAAGGGTAAGTTCACAGTGGGCATTTTTTTTCTGCAGCAAAACCTGATTTCTTAATGATCTATATGAGTAGGGCGTTCTACTGTCTTTTGAACAACTGCAAATTAAGCATATCCCGAGGCCCCAGTTCTTTCGCTATCTGCAGCTCAAATCAGCAAATCAATCACATATACGTAACGTAAATATAGCGCGAATAATATCATCCTTACCATTTATAGGGATTCTTAGATCACTGGGACCCGGTGGTCTTATCTCTGCATTATATACATATACTAGCTATTGAACCCGTTCTACGCCCGGGTGGCGAGCATTTATATTGGTATATGGTCTTTATCGTGGTATGTGCTGCTTCCATTCTGCGCCCTAATCTTGTCATGTGTTGCTACCATCTTGCGCCCCCATCCTGTCATGTGCGCCTCCATCTTGTGATGTGCTACTGTCTCCCTGAGCCCTCATCCTGTTATGTGCTGCTCCCATCCTGTACCCCAATCCTGTCATGTCGTGGTCCCATCCTGCACCCCCATCCTGTTATGTGCTGCTCCCATTCTGCACCCCAATCCTGTCATATGCTGCTCCCATCAAGCACCCCCATTCTGTTATGTGCTGCTACCATCCTGTCATGTACTACTCTCTTCCTGAGCCCTCATCCGGTCATGTACTCCCATCCTGCGCCCCGATCCTGTCATGTGCTGCTGTCTTCCTGCTCCCTCATCCTGATATGTGCTGCTCCCATCCTGCGCCCCCATCCTGTCATGTGCTGCTCTTTCTGCGCCCCATCCTGTTACGTGCTGCTCCCATCCTGCGCCCTTATCCTGCCATGTGCTGCTCCTATCCTGCACCCCCATCCTGTCATGTGCTGCTCCCATACTGTCATGTGCTGCTGCCATTCTGCACCCCCATTCTGTCATGTGCTGCTCCCATCCTGCCCCCCATGCTGTCATGTGCTGCTGCCGTCCTGCGCCCCTGTTCTGTCATGTGCTGCCTTATTCTGTCATGTGCTGCTCCCATCCTGCGCTCCCATTGTCATGTGGTGCTCTCATCCTTCGCCCCCATTCTGTCATGTGCTGCTCCCATCCTGGGCCCCCATTTTGTCATGTGCTGCTCCCATCCTGCACCCCTGTTGTCATGTGCTGCTCCCATCCTGCACCCCTGTTGTGTCATGTGGTGCTTCTATCCTGCGCCCCTGTTCTGTCATGTGGTGCTCCCATCCTGCGCCCCCGTTCTGTCATGTGGTGCTCTCATCCTTCGCCCCCATTCTGTCATGTGCTGCTCCCATCCTGGGCCCCCATTCTGTCATGTGCTGCTCCCATCTTGCACCCGTTGTGTCATGTGGTGCTCCTATCCTGCGCCCCTGCTCTGTCATGTGGTGCTCCCATCCTGTCATGTGCTGCTCCCATCCTGCGCCCCCATGCTGTCATGTGCTGCTGCCGTCCTATGCCCCTGTTCTGTCACGTGCTGCTCCCATCCTGCTCCCCCATTCTGTCATGTGCTGCCCCCATCCTGCGCCCCCATTCTGTCATGTGCTGCTGCCGTCCTGCGCCCCTGTTCTGTCATGTGCTGCTCCAATCCTGCGCTCCCATTGTCATGTGGTGCTCTCATCCTTCGCCCCCATTCTGTCATGTGCTGCTCCCATCCTGGGCCCCCATTCTGTCATGTGCTGCTCCCATCCTGCACCCCTGTTCTGTCATGTGGTGCTTCTATCCTGCGCCCCTGTTCTGTCATGTGGTGCTCTCATCCTTCGCCCCCATTCTGTCATGTGCTGCTCCCATCCTGGGCCCCCATTCTGTCATGTGCTGCTCCCATCCTGGGCCCCCATTCTGTCATGTGCTGCTCCCATCCTGGGCCCCCATTCTGTCATGTGGTGCTCCTATCCTGCGCCCGTTCTGTCATGTGGTGCTCTCATCCTTCGCCCCCATTCTGTCATGTGCTGCTCCCATCCTGGGCCCCCATTCTGTCATGTGCTGCTCCCATCATGCCCCCCCGTTCTGTCATGTGCTGCTCCAATCCTGCGCCCCCATGCAGTCATGTGCTGCTGCTGTCCTGTGCCCCCTGTTGTGTCATGTGCTGCCTTATTCTGTCATGTGGTGCTCCTATCCTGCGCCCCTGTTCTGATCCACAGCTGCGCGCCGCTCTGTCTTCCGGGTCCTCTGGCTGTGACTATTCAGAGCGCGGCGCGCACTAATCGCGTCATCGCGCCCTCTGAAATGAATGTCACAGGCAGAGGACGTGGAAGACAGAGCGGTGCGCAGCGGTGGAATGAGGACAGGTGAATATAGCATAGTCACCCTCTCCTGGCACGTCCCTGCTTCTCCGTCGGAGATCGTGATATGCGTTCAGTGCTTACACATACAGCGATCTCCTGGGCTGCGTCACTCTGTGGAGTCCAGACTGCGTAGGTGCTTGCTCAGTCTATAAAGGCTTCAGACAGAGTGACGCTCCCAGCATTATATTATAGACGTTATCCGTGTGCGCTGATTCTGCTTTATTGACAGAGAAAAATGGAAGCTCCTGGTTACTGATCTTTAAGATGAGGACTGGGAGACTATTCTTGAGTCCCAAACTAAGGTGTCCCCATCGGATAATAAAATGATCCAAATGTATATAATACACCAATCATATTTAAACCCGTTACGACTATTCAAAATGGGGTGGTCTCATTCTTCAGAATGCCCAAGATGCCATACAGTGGATGCAGATTTTATACACATGGTATGGGGGGGGGGGGGGGGGGGGGTGTCCAGTTATCCTATCTTTTTGGAACGAGGTAACTTCATTGTTGACGTCTCTTGTACAAACTCCCCCGTCCCTTTGAATCCATTAGTGTGCTTATTTGGAGCACTGGAGGAAAAGATGTCTGGCTACCATGTTCAAATCTTTTTGAGAGAGACTTTTCTTAGCAAGGAAAATATTAGCCTTACCTTGGATGGGCAATACACATCCATCTCTCAGGGCCTGGATTGAGTTGGTAAACTCAATTATACCTTATGAACGAACATTATACCAGAATAGGGGTTGCTTAGGGAAATGTAATAAAATTTGGGATATATGGAACTCGTCGTAGCTCACTGTCATCACGTGGTTATGACCTAGCTTCAATATGATAGAGATAGAGGTAGAATATGCATTGGTTCACACTACGCCTCAGCATTGAATTATTAATGATATGGAGATTGTGTCTCTGTCCATGCTAATGTCCATTGACTTATATTCAGAAAAAACACTGCTAATAATGATACCTGCGTTTTTGCATAAACACTGAAAGAAGTGACATGCTCTATGTCCAAAAAAAGCAGCAAAGAATAAAATCCTGATGACAAAAAAACAATGTGTGTGCATGAGATTTCTGAAATCTCGTAGGCTTTGCTGGTACTGTAAAAAGCAGCTGAAAATTAGCATAAAAAACCCAGTGTGAACTTACCCTAAAGCTACTTGATGACAAAACCCAAGAACTATACCTTCATTACTAACATGTTAATTCATTAAATGCTATGGCTGATCTTCGATAAAACGAGAAAATGATCAGAGAAACACTCACCGCCAGTAGCTTTAGCAATGCGTTTCAAATCCTTTTTCAGTACTCTTCGTACAGCCATTGCACCTGCATCAACAAAATACTTGAGACACATGTCATCAATTCCACCAGTAGTGAGGATGACATTAGCCCCAGTTGCCAATATCTTCTGGATACGCTCTTTGGTAATATCAGATTCCCTAGGACAAAACATTAAAAAGTTTGCTGTTCACTTTTATAGTATTTTATATTTAGAATATAAAGTAGGCCTTTATTAAAGCCATTTACACACCACAAAGTCTCATATACCATTAAAGGGGTATTCTCAAAGTTACCCCCTACACACACACATATAAGGGAATAAGTTCCTGATTGCTGGCGTTTTAACACCTTAATGACCGGAGCTTTTCTCGGTTTTGCATTTTCATTTACGCTCCCCTCCTTCCCAGAGCCATAACTTTATAATTTTTCCGTCAATATGGCCATGTAAGGGCTTATTAATTGCGGGACGAATTGTACTTTTGAACAACACCATTGGTTTAACCATGTCCTGTACTAGAAAACGGGAAAAAAATTCCTAGTGTGGTGAAACTGCAAAAAAGTGCAATCCCACACTTGTTTTTTGTTTGGCTTTCTTACTAGGTTCACTAAAAGCTAAAACTGACCTGTCATTATGATTCTCCAGGTCATTACGAGTTCATAGGCACCAAACTTGTCTAGGTTATTTTTTATATAAGTGGTGAAAAAAAATTCCAAAGTTTACTTAAAATAAAAAAATAAATAAAAATTTCCGATACCCGTAGCGTCTCAATTTTTCGTGATCTCAGGTTGGGTGAGAGCTTATTTTTTGTGTGCTGAGCTGAAGTTTTTAATGATACCATTTTGGTGTAGATATAATCTTTTGATTGCCGTTATTGCATTTTATTGCAATGTCACGGCGACCAAAAGATAAATTTTTCTGCTATTTTGAATTTTTTTTTCTCTACGCCGTTTAGCGATCAGGTTAATCTTTTTTTATTGATAGATCGAGCTATTCTGAAAGCGGCGATACCAAATATGTGTATATTTGATTTTTTTTGTTTTATTTTGAAGGGGGCAAAAAGGGGGTGATTTGAACTTTTTTATTTTTTTTCATATTTTTAAAATGTTTTCTTTTTTACTTTTGCCATGCTTCAATAACATCCATGGGAGGCTAGAAGCTAGCATAGCCTGATCGGCTTTGCTACATAGAGGCGATGCTCAGATCGCTCCTATGTAGCAAAATTACTGCATTGCTATAAGCGCCGACCACTGGGTGGCGCTCATAGCAATCTGGCATCAACAACCATAGAAGTCTGCTGGAGACCTCTGGTTGTTATGCCGACGCACCGATGACCCTCGATCACGTGATGGGGGTCAGTAGTGCGCGCATTTCTGGCCGGATGCGCTTTTTAAATGCTGTCAGTTTGAAAGCGTCATGTAACTAGTTAATTTAATAGTTCATCGCAATCCGCCCGTGCCTACTGCAGGCACATGTCAGATGTTCAAAACAGCCGACATGTCCCGGCTTTGATGTGGGCTCACCGCTGGAGCCCGCATCAAAGTGGGGGTTCTGCCATCGGACGTTCTATTCCGACCGATGGCAGAAAGGGGTTAACCAATGGGCTCCCCACAGATCCTGAGAAACAGGTTTCTGAAGAGTGACTGGAGCAGAAGTTGATCATGCACACCGACACTCATTCTTAAGGGAGAGTTAAAGACCAGCTGAGCACAGCGCTTAGATATCTCCAGGGCTGTGGCGTGTCAATTTTGGTGGTTTTGGTATAAAATGGACCAACTCTTAAAATAGATAATAAATTGGGTTCAGTAGTTCAGTGCAGGATGTGCTTTATGTTTTTTCATAAGCATTTGGGAAAATTATGAAATGTCTTCTGTTCCTGATCGAAGGATCTCAGCTTTTAGTGGAGATGAATCTGTGCTGCACTTTATGTACATGCTCAGTAGTGAGGCAGTGCTGTGGAATCGGAGTCAGGGAAGTTGATAAGTCTGAGGTTTGGCTTACCAATCTATTTAAATATACCATTCCGTCCATGTATCCTAGCACTTAATTCCCATGGATGGAATAGTACGTCACAGGCGATCAGCCGCTCTCCCTTCGATTCTCACAGCTGATACCAAGCACTAAGTGCCAGGAGCGGTCACGGACCGCTCCCGGCAATTTAACCCCTGAAACACTGCGATCAAACATGATCGCAGCATTCCGGAGCCAGCAGGGGGCTGACAGCCCCTCTTGCCTTTGGATCAGAGACCCCGTGGCATGACGCGGGGTCCCGATCGCTGCCATGGAGACCCGATGTCACAACAACATCCGGGTCTCCAGACCTGAGAGACTTCCTGTCATGCGCAGTGATGATTAGGAAGTCTCTCGGGTCAGTGTAACAAACTGCAGAGCTGACAGCTTCTATAGCATGCACATCTGCATGCTATAGAAGTGATCAGCCTGCACAAAATGGGTGTCCCATAATTGGACAAAGTGTAAAAATAAGAAAAAATAAAAAAAATAAAAAATTTGAAAGTTAAAAATGAAAAACTGTCCCACTAGTTAACCCCTTTAGTGACCATTTAAAAAAAAAGGCAAAAAAACAATGCTTTATCATCATACCGCTTAACAAAAGTGGAATAACGTGATCAAAAAGACGGATATAAATAAACATGGTACCGCTGAAAACGTCATCTTGTCCTGCTAAAAACAAGCCGCCATACAGCTCCATCACGAGAAAAAAAAAAAAAAAAGTTATAGCTCTCAGAGTAAAGCGATGCAAAAATAATTTTTATATCAAGTAGTTTTTATTGTATAAAAGCGCCAAAACATTAAAAAAAGGATATAAATGAGGTATCGCTGTCATCATACTGACCTAAAGAATAAAGCTGCTTCATTAATTTTACCACACGCACAATGGTATAAGCGCCCCCCCAAGAAATTCATCAATTGCTGGTTTCTGTTCATTCTGCCTCACAAAAATTGGAATAAAAAGCGATCAAAAAATGTCATGTGCCCAAAAATGGTGCTAATAAAAGCGTCAACTTGTCCCGCAAAAAACGAAGACCTCACATGACTGTGGGCCAAAATATGGAAAAATTATAGCTCTCAAAATGTGGTGAAGCAAAACCTTTTTGCAATAAAAAGCATCTTTTAGTGTGAGACAGCTGCCAAACAAAAACCTGTTATAAATAGTAAATCAAACCCCCTCTTTAGCACTTCCTTAGTTAGGGAAAAATAAAAAAAATGGTCATTCCACATCAAGTGATCCAAATGTTTTTTTTACCTGAAGTCTTTAGATTTTTTTTTAGTGAAGTACAACTTTAGTTTAATTACAAATAAAAAGTTTTGAATTTTTTTCTTCATCAGTTAATTTTTTAGACTTCTAAAGTTTGGAAAAAGAGCGGATTTTGGCCTGGTATGGGTTAACATTTCTTATCATATCTCAGGCTAGAATTAAGATAAAGAGGTGGGAGAGGCATCATTTTTCTCAGAACGGTACAGGCTTTCATTTGATATGTGACAAGACTAAGTTTATTTATATTTTGTTTTGGAGAAATCAAATTCAAAATTTTGATGTGCAATTGTGAAAAAAACGTATGTTTTAAAATTGTGAAAACATGCATGTATGTTAGTTGTGTTCTTGTTTATATTTGTACAGGGATTCAACTTGGGACCTACCAAATTTTTTTTTTTTAAGCCTTGAATCATTTGATTTTAGGATTGTGTGAGTTTCTTCCTTTCTTCTTATCAAATTACAACTTATTGAATTCAACATTTATATGACACAATGAAGTAACGCAAAAAAAACCCCAAAAACCGAAGTGCATCTTAATCATCATAACACAACTTGCTCAGCATTTTCAACCTGAATGCACTGAACAAGCCAAAAAAAAAAAGTGATCATATCCTCAAATGTGATTTTACTAATTATATGTTAACAACAAGAATAAAAGAACCAATATTTTTACCACCTATTTATACATGTAACAATTTTTTTCTATTATATCACTAAACATGTCATTTATGAAGTGTTTTAGAAGAATAGTCCAGTAGTTAAATCCTCGTTCTATAAAATATGAACTAATCAAACAATAGTAGGTTTTTAAACTGGCTTTTATCATCAATGTGTCCCTTCTAGTGGGTGAAATGTCATCTTGTCCATATGCGCTTACTAGCAATGGCCGTTTCCTTTTGTGTCAGAGTATGTGCGGCTGTCATGGTATTTGGCTTCACCTGAGTTAATATCTGATTTTTGTAAATTTTACAAATGTCTGGTTTTTTTGGATACACAAAGGATGGGGCTGTACCAGAAGGTGCAAAAAAGTCACTTCTACTTCTTCATTTTCACCATCTTTCACAGTAGCCGCCACCAGCACCAATCATATTCACAGGTCACATAACCAGATAGGTCATCCAGTGCCGATCTTGTGCCGCCTTCTACCACTTCATGGACTTCACGGTCTTTGTTTTTATTTCTGTGTCACTACGTGGGATGACAGTCCGTTATTGCTGAGTCCCTGTGATGGTTCTGCTTCCTGTAACCGATGTTATAACAAACTCTCCTCCTCTTCGTAATACTGGTTTGTACAATACATGAACTGGATGTTAAGAATATTTTTCTCCCTCCATTTTAACAGTTGCCTGGGTGTTAAGATTTGGTGTGAATATGGCCTGTGGAGGCCCGAGCTGCCGGCCGGTCATCTTCTCTGCATTCACTGTCTACCCCTGGTCATTCTCAGCCCTAACAAAGCTTCTCCTCTGTCCTCTCCTGCTTCTAAGCTGTAACATAATACAGTAATATCTAAAGATCTTGGATTATTTGGTAAATAAATAGACCCCACACTTCTAGACCACCGGCTGAACAGATCTGAATTGGAGATATTCGAACTGACACTGTAGTAGTTACATTTTTAAATATGATCCCATCACGATCCAAACTCGTGTTTTGGTACAGATGTGGCTAGGAGCATAGCAGGCACATGTGCAGGTTTTGAAACTTTCAAATTAAAAGTTTTTTTCTGAAATGTGTTTTAAAATGTTGCGTTCGCATAGGTAAAATATTAAAGATACTCCTGTGACATATCTGGTGAAAGCCTGTACAGTTCTGAGTAGAATGGTGTTTATTTTGTTTCTCCATCTTTTTTCTAGCCTGAGTTATGAGGAGAAATGTAAGTAAAGGCAGGCAACACCGAAATTCACACTTTTTCCGAACCTTGAAAATCAAATTAAAAAAAAAAATATCTAGAATTTTTTTTATTCACATTTTGCATTCTCTGACACTATTACCAAATAACAAAATCTCAAAAGAATTAAAAATTATAGGAGGTAAAAATCATTGGTTCACTTGACATGGAATGACCCTTCCATTTTCCCATTAGGGTTAGGGTTGGGGCTAAAGTTAGGATTACGGTTACAGTTGGGATTAGGGGTGTGTTAGGGGGTTTCCACTGTTTAGGCACATCAGGGGCTCTCCAAACGCGACATGGCGTCTGATCTCAATTCCAGCCAATTCTGCGTTGAAAAAGTCAAATGGCGCTCCTTCCCTTCCGAGCTCTGCCATGCGCCCAAACAGTGGTTTACCCCCACATATGGGGTATTGGCATACTCCGGACAAATTGCACAATAACTTTTGGGGTCCAATTTCTCCTGTTACCCTTCGGAAAATAAAAAGATTTGAATATGAAGTAAATTTTTTGTGAAAAGAAGTTAAATGTTCATTTTTTTTTTTTAAGCATTCCAAAAATTCCTGTGAAGCACCTGAAGGGTTAATAAACTTTGAATGTGGTTTTGCGCACCTTGAGGGGTGCAGTTTTTAGAATGGTGTCACTTTTGGGTATTTTCTATCATAGAGACCCCTCAAAGTGACTTAGTGTGAGGTGGTCTCTAAGAAAAAATAATAAAAAAAATAGTGTTCTAAAAATGAGAAATCGCTGGTCAACTTTTAACCCTTATAACTCCCTAACAAAAAAAAAAATATGTTGGTTCCAAAATTGTGCTGATGTAAAGTAAACATGTGGGAAATGTTACTTATTAAGTATTTTGTGTGACATATCTCTGTGATTAAAGGGCATACAAATTCTAAGTTGGAAAATTTCAAAATTTTCCGTTTTTTTATTTCAAAATAAACGCAAGTCATATCAAAGAAATATTACCACTATCATGAAGTACAATATGTAACGAGAAAACAATGTCAGAATCACCGGGATCCGTTGAAGCGTTCCAGAGTTAAAACCTCATAAAGGGACAGTGGTCAGAATTGTAAAAATTGGCCCGGTCATTAACATGCAAACTACCCTTGGGGGTAAAGGGGTTAATCGGTAAACAGCATAACGAGGAAAAAAAACAAAAACCGCCAGAAGTATTTTCTTTTGGTTGCCACAACTTAATAAAAGTCCAAAAGTACAACTTGCCCGGCAAAAAACAAGCCCTCCCACAGCCATATTGACCGAAAAATCATCCTGACTCCGCCCCTCCCCTTTGCCAGGCACTTTCAGGGACTCAAGACTTGTGCAGACAAAATTGTCCTCCTGTTTCTACAATTTTTATTCCTTTCTAGAGAAAAGAAACAATATATGCAGCCTGCAGACACAGAATGGGATTGTAGGGATAAACCGTAATTGGAACTGTAACTAATGTTATGATCTACCGTATTTTGCGGATTGTAAAGCCATGTGCACACGTTCAGGATTTTTAGAGTTTTTCGCGTTTTTTCACGATAAAAACGCGAAAAAAACCGCTAACATATGCCTTTTATTATTTACAGTGTATTCCGCATTTTTTGTGCAAAAGTTGCGATTTTTTCCGAGAAAAAAATCGCATCGCGGAAAAAAAAGCGACATGTTCATTAAAAATGCGGAATTGCGGGGATTCCGCACACCTAGGAGTCCATTGATCTGCTTACTTCCCGCACGGGGCTGTGCACACCATGCAGGAAGTAAGCAGATCATGTGCGGTTGGTACCCAGGGTGGAGGAGAGGAGACTCTCCTCCACAGACTGGGCACCATATAATTGGTCAAAAATAAAAGAATTAAAATAAAAAATAGTCCTATACTCACCTTCGATGTCCCCCGCAGTGTTCCCGCCTCACCGCTGCATGCTGCCGCTTCGGTTCCTATAGCTGGTGTGCGGTGAAGGACCTGTGATGACGTCACTGTCTTGTGATTGGTCGTGAGCAGTCATGTGACCGCGACGTCATGGAAGGTCCTGCGCGCACACACCAGCTATAGGAAGAGGAACGGACGCCGCTGAGGAGATCGTCTGGGTGAGTATAAGCATTTTTTTATTATTACTATTTTTAACCCCTTCATGACCCACCCTATTTTGGCCTTAATGACCTTGCCGTTTTTTGAAATTCTGACCAGTGTCCCTTTATGAGGTAATAACTCAGGAACGCTTCAACAAATCCTAGCGATTCTGAGATTGTTTTTTCGTGACATATTGGGCTTCATGTTAGTGGTAAATTTAGGTCGATAATTTCTGAGTTTATTTGTAAAAAAAAAACGGAAATTTGGCGAAAATTTTGAAAATTTCGCAATTTTCACATTTTGAATTTTTATTCTGTTAAACCAGAGAGTTATGTGACACAAAATAGTTAATAAATAACATTTCCCACATGTCTACTTTACATCAGCACAATTTTGGAAACAAATGTTTTTTTTGCTAGGAAGTTATAAGGGTTAAAATTTGACCAGTGATTTCTCATTTTTACAACAAAATTTACAAAACCATTTTTTTTAGGGACCACCTCACATTTGAAGTCAGTTTGAGGGTTCTATATGGCTGAAAATACCCAAAAGTGACACCATTCTAAAAACTGCACCCCTCAAGGTGCTCAAAACCACATTCAAGAAGTTTATTAACCCTTCAGGTGTTTCACAGCAGCAGAAGCAACATGGAGGGGAAAAATTAACATTTAACTTTTTAGTCACAAAAATGATCTTTTAGCGAATTTTTTTTTATTTTCCCAAGGGTAAAAGGAGAAACTGGACCACGAACGTTGTTGTCCAATTTGTCCTGAGTACGCTGATACCTCATATGTGGGGGTAAACCACTGTTTGGGCGCACGGCAGGGCTCGGAAGGGAAGGAGCGCCATTTGACTTTTTCAATGAAAAATTGGCTCCAATCTTTAGCGGACACCATGTCACGTTTGGAGAGCCCCTGTGTGCCTAAACATTGGAGCTCCCCCACAAGTGACCCCATTTTGGAAACTAGACCCCCCAAGGAACTTATCTAGAAGCATAGTGAGCACTTTAAACCCCAGGTGCTTCACAAATTGATCCGTAAAAATGAAAAAGTACTTTTTTTTCACACAAAATTTCTTTTAGCCTCAATTTTTTCATTTTCACATGGGCAACAGGATAAAATGGATCCTAAAATTTGTTGGACAATTTCTCCTGAGTACACCGATACCTCATATGTGGGGGCAAACCACTGTTTGGGTGCACGGCAAGGCTCAGAATGGGAGGCGTGCCATTTGACTTTTTGAATGGAAAGTTAGCTCCAATCGTTAGCGGACACCATGTCGCGTTTGGAGAGCCCCTGTGTGCCTAAACATTGGAGCTCCCCTACAAGTGAGCCCATTTTGGAAACTAGACCCCCCCAAGGAACTTATCTAGAAGCATAGTGAGCACTTATAACCCCCAGGTGCTTCACAGAAGTTTATAACGCAGAGCCGTGAAAATAAAAAATAATTTTTCTTTCCTCAAAAATGATTTTTAGCCCAGAATTTTTTATTTTCCCAAGGGTAATAGGAGAAATTGGACCCCAAATGTTGTTGTCCAGTTTGTCCTCAGTACGATGATACCCCATATGTGGGGGTAAACCACTGTTTGGGCGCACGGCAGGGCTCGGAAGGGAAGGCACGCCATTTGGCTTTTTGAATGGAAAATTAGCTCCAATCATTAGCGGACACCATGTCGCGTTTGGAGAGCCCCCGTGTGCCTAAACATTGGAGCTCCCGCACAAGTGACCCCATTTTGGAAACTAGACCTCCCAAGGAACTAATCTAGATGTGTGGTGAGCACTTTGAACCCCCAAGTGCTTCACAGAAGTTTATAACGCAGAGCCATGAAAATAAATAATTTTTCTTTTCTCAAAAATGATTTTTTAGCCCACAATTTTCTATTTTCCCAAGGGTAACAGGAGAAATTGGACCCCAAAAGTTGTTGTCCAGTTTCTCCTGAGTACGCTGATACCCCATATGTGGGGGTAAACCACTGTTTTGGCACACGTCGGTGTTAGGAAGAGAAGTAGTGGTGTTTTGAAATGCAGACTTTGATGGAATGCTCTGCGGGTGTCAGGTTGCGTTTGCAGAGCCCCTGATGTGCCTAAACAGTAGGAACTCCCCACAAGTGACTCCATTTTGGAAACTAGACCCCCAAGGGAACTTATCTAGATGTGTGGTGAGCACTTTGAACCCCCAAGTGCTTCACAGAAGTTTATAACGCAGAGCCGTGAAAATAATAAATGTGTTTCCTTTCCTCAAAAATATTTTTTTAGCCCAGAATTTTTTATTTTTGCAAGGGTAACAGGAGAAATTTGACCCCAAAGTTGTTGTCCAGTTTCTCCTGAGTACGCTGATACCCCATATGTGGGGGTAAACCACTGTTTGGGCACATGCCGGGGCTCGGAAGGGAAGTAGTGACGTTTTGGAATGCAGACTTTGATGGAATGGTCTGCGGGCATCAGGTTACGTTTGCAGAGCCCCTGATATGCCTAAACAGTAGAAACCCCCCATAAGTGACCCCATTTTGGAAACTAGACCCCCGAAGGAACTTATCTAGATGTGTGGTGACCACTTTCAACCACCAAGTGCTTCACAGAAGTTTATAACGCAGAGCCGTGAAAATAAAAAATAATTGTTCTTTCCTCAAAAATTATGTTTTAGCAAGTAATTTTTTATTTTTGCAAGGGTAACAGGAGAAATTGGACCCCAACAGTTGTTGCCCAGTTTGTCCTGAGTACGCTGGTACCCCAAATGTGGGGGTAAACCACTGTTTGGGCGCACGTCGGGGCTTGGAAGGGAGGGAGCACCATTTGACTTTTTGAACGCAAGATTGGCTGGAATCAATGGTGGCACCATGTTGCGTTTGGAGACCCCTGATGTGCATAAACAGTGGAAACCCCTCAATTCTAACTTCAACACTAACCCCAACACACCCCTAATCCTAATCCCAACTGTAGCCATAACCCTAATCACAACCCTAACCCCAACACACCCCTAACCACAACCCTAACCGCAACACACCCGTAACCCTAATTCCAACCCTAATCCTAACCCTAATCCCAACCCTACCCACAACTGTAACCCCAACGCACCCCTAACCCTAACCACAAGCCTAATCTTAACCCTATTTCCAACCCTAGCCCTAATTCCAACCCTAACTCTAATTCCAACCCTAACCCTAAGGCTATGTGCCCACGTTGCGGATTCGTGTGAGATTTTTCCGCACGATTTTTGAAAAATCTGCAGGTAAAAGGCACTGCGTTTTACCTGCGGATTTACAGCAGATTTCCAGTGTTTTTTTGTGCGGATTTCACCTGCGGATTCCTATTGAGGAACAGGTGTAAAACGCTTTCACAAAGAATTGACATGCTGCGGAAAATACAACGCAGTGTTTCTGCACGGAATTTTCCGCACCATGGGCACAGCGGATTTGGTTTTCCATAGGTGTACATGGTACTGTAAACCTGATGGAAAACTGCTACGAATTCGCAGCGGCCAATCCGCTGCGGATCCGCGGCCAATCCGCTGCGGATCCGCGGCCAATCCGCTGCGGATCCGCAGCCAAATCCGAACTGTGTGCACATGCCATAACCCTAACCCTACCCCTACCCGTAACCCTAACCCTACCCCTAGTTCTAACCCTAACCCTAGTGGAAAAAAAATATATATATATTTTCTTTATTTTATTATTGTCCCTACCTATGGGGGTGATAAAGGGGGGGGTTAATTTATTATTTTTTTATTTTGATCGCTGTGATAGAACCTATCACAGCGATCAAAATGTACTTTTAACGAACCTGCCGACTGGCAGATTCGGCGGGCGCACTGAGCATGCGCCCGCCATTTTGGAAGATGGCGGCGCCCAGCGAGGAGGCGGACGGACACCGGGAGCCTCGGTGAGTATAAGGGGGGGGGGGGGGGGGTGGGGAGATCGGGGCCCGGGGGGGGGGGGGCGTCGGAGCACAGGAGGGTGGCATAGCAGCACGGGGGGGAGCGGGCAGGAGCACGGGGCAGCGGAGCACAGGACCGAGGGGAGCGGAGCACAGATCGGTCGCTTGGGGGGGCGATCGGTGGGGTGGGGGGGGGGGTCACATTAGTGTTTCCAGCCATGGCCGATGATATTGCAGCATCGGCCATGGCTGGATTGTAATATTTCACCAGTTTTTCAGGTGAAATATTACAAATCGCTCTGATTGGCAGTTTCACTTTCAACAGCCAATCAGAGCGATCGTAGCCACGGGGGGGTGAAGCCACCCCCCCTGGGCTGAAGCACCACTCCCCCTGTCTCTGCAGATCGGGTGAAATCGGAGTTAACCCCTTCACCCGATCTGCAGGGACGCGATCATTCCATGACGCCACATAGGCGTCATGGGTCGGATTGGCACGGGTTTTCATGACGCCTACGTGGCGTCATGGGTCGGGAAGGGGTTAAACATTCTATCTTTTACTATAGATGCTGCATAAGCAGCATCTATAGTAAAAAGTTGGTCACACTTGTCAAACAGTATGTTTGACAAGTGTGACCAACCTGTCAGTCAGTTTTCCAAGCGATGCTACAGATCGCTTGGAAAACTTTAGCATTCTGCAAGCTAATTACGCTTGCAGAATGCTAAAAAAAACGCGAAAAAAAAACGCAAAAAAAAAAAAATGCGGATTTCTTGCAGAAAATTTCCGGTTTTCTTCAGGAAATTTCTGCAAGAAATCCGGACGTGTGCACATACCCTCAGACGCACCCCAAATTTTGAGGATAAAAACAGGAACAAACAGCAACTTTTTTTTAATAAAATGGTGGTGCTTCTTATAATCCATGAGTCTTATTGCTAACCGGGGGTGGTCCCAGGGTCGCTGCTGGAGGAAGCAAGAGTGGAGCATTGCTGCAGGCTGGGAACGGGGAGTGTTCGGTGGTGCGGGGCCTCTGATGACATTTTGTGAAAGCCCAGAGCCCCCGAACTTGCATGGTTTACTATGTGGTGAACTCCGGGAAAATGGCTGGCAGGGGAGGCGCACGCGCAGATGGAGATCTTGGCAAAGTTGCGTCTTATAATCCGAAAAATACGGTATTTTACTATTGGATTAAACAATGCTGTAGGGAAACCTTTTTTTTTTTTTTAAGGAACAGCTGAGAATCTTGAACAATTTCACTTTATAATTTACCTTACAGGTACAGTTGCTGACACCCCAAACAATGAATGGAAGCAAATATTAAAATTGTACATTACCTCAAAATATGGATTTCAAGGTATATACAGCTCTGGCAAAAAGTAAGAGACCACTGCAAAATTTTCAGTTTGTCTGATTTTTCTCTTTATAGATATATTTTTGAGTAAAATGTAAATTTTTCTTTTATTAGTCTATAAACTTCTGACAACATGTCTTCGAAGTTCCAAGCAATACATTTTGGGTTTTTTTTTCTGAAAAGGAGAAATGGTCAAAATTTGAAAAAAATAAAAAGTGCTTTCAGACCTCAAATAATGCAAAGAAAACAAGTTCATAATCATTTAGAAACAACAATACTAATGTTTTAACTTAGGAAGAGTTCAGAAATCAATATTTTGTGGAATAATCATTCTCCCGCTGGAAAAAACAGTTCTCAGAGTTGGGGAACATTGCCTGAGCAGAAGGAATCAACTTTTTCCAGGATAACCTTGTATGCGGCTTGATTCATCCGTCCTTCGCAAAGATTAACCTGCCCAATTCCAGCCTTGCTGAAGCATCCCCAGATCATCACAGATCTTCCACCAAATTTCAGAGTGGGTACAAGACACTGTAGCTTGTACGTCTCTCCAGGTCTTTGTCTAACCATTAGATGACCAGGTGTTGGGCAAAGCTGAAAATTAGTCTCATCAGAGAAGATTACCTTACTCCAGTCCTCTATGGTCCAATCCTTATGGTCTTTGGCAAACTTCAGCCTGGCTCTCCTTTGCTTCTCATTGATTACATTTATTTTTTTTAGCTTTACATGACTTGAGCCCTGCCTCCAGGAGCCTGTTACGAACTGTTCTTGATGTGCACTTCACCCCAGCTGCCATTTCTTTTTTGTAGGTCACTTGATGTCATCCTGCGGTTGCTGAGTGACATTCAAATAAGATGACGGTCATCCCGGTCAGTGGAGAGTTGTTTTCACCCTCTGCTGGTCTCTAGCTTTGTTGTCCCCAATATCTGCTGCTTGACTTTGTTGTAATGGACTGCCGTCTTAGAAATTTTAAGGATGGAGGCAACATGACGCTCACTGAATCCCTCTGCTAGTAAAGCCAGAACTGAGCCCTTTTCCTCACTGAAGACTTTTCTTTTCAACTCCTTTGGCATGGTTAAATGTTATTTTCATTCCTATTACGTTTGGGTTATTACTAGCACTTGTTTTGCCATCCAGCTTGACCTATTCCTATTACAAGACAATTCTGAACAACACATCAGTGATTTTTTATTCTTTCCTTCGTTAAATAAGATTTGGTTCAGGTGATCTCCTAATCAGAAGCACATTAAGTAGAAGGAGGTGTACTCTGGTTAGAATTCAACTGACACTGGAACGGAATGGCTGTCAGACATGTAGAGAAGCTGATCTTTATAAAACTGTGCAGTGGTCTCAATTTTTGCCAGCTGTATATAAAAAAAAATCTAAAATAAAAAAACGTGAAAGCAAATATGAATTTAAGCAGCTGATATATACATACCTCTGCCTGATCTGGTCCAGCTTGGATGGGTCTGAAATGATCACTTGTACTCCAAGCTTCATTTTAGTTTTCTGCAGACTAAAGTCCAGGCAAGCAATTTTTGCATTTGTGATCCTCTTACTCATTCCTTGAATCAGAGAAACAAGTTGTTTCAGGCTAACACTACATTCTCATATTCAGCCAAGTATAAGTGTTATTAACCTCCATTTCAAAAATCAAACCTATAAAATTCTGTTAAGACATCCCCAGAAACAGCACAAATCAAGTATCAGTACATTATATGTAACGTTTCAGACAATGATCCTTAAAGAAAGCCTGTCACCGTGAATTTGAAGTTTAATCTGCAAGCACATGTTATAGACCAGGGGGATCCGAGTAGATTGAAATACAGTTATGTGAAAAAAGATTCAGTATAATCGATGTTTTCATCATTTAATTTTCTGGGATTTTTGGTCCAGGGGGCGGTCATATCAGGGACTGACAGCTTTCTTTATATGTGTGTATACGATATAGCTGCCAGTCACTGATAGAACAGCCCACAGGGCCCAAAATCCCAGAAAATTAAATGATGAAAACAAGTCATACTGAATCTTTTCTCACAAAATATATCAATCTGCTCAGCTTCTCATGGTGCCTGCAGATCTGACTACACTTTAATTTTGACAAGCTCTCTTTAAAAATGAGCTGGTCAGATGGTTTCATCCACTCAGTGTTTATACGTAACCTTTGGAAACATGCTCCTACAACTCCACCACCCACAACTATACCACCCCACATCCCCTCTACTCTCCAACTCATTCTGAATAAGGCAGCCAGGGTCGTATTTCTGTCCAGTCACTACAGCGATACTACCACCACCCTGTGCCAGTCATTGCACTGTTTACCCATCAGCTACAGTAAAAAGTTCTCTCTCACCCACAAAGCTCTCCACAGTTCTGCACCATCCATCACACCAACCTGTGCTCTCCGTTCTGCAACTAATCTAAGATTAACATCCTCCACAATCTGAACCTTGCACTGACATTTTCTAGAATGTACTACACCAATCAGATAAATACCTAGCCCTTTTTTTTTTTTTTTTTTTTTTTTTTTTTTTAAGCTTGCCTTAAAAACATTTTTTTAGAGAGGCCAATCCGCTATCTTTACTGATCTAACCCTTCCCTGTTCTAAAGTTTCCTGAGAACCTGGTCTCTCTTATTCATCTGTCTCTATATCCTCCATATCACTTGGTAACAGTACTTAGATATTAGCTGATGACCGGATCATGCAACTTTATGTCATAACCCATATTTATTATAGAGATGACTGCACCATACATGACAAGCTCTTTTAGCATATCAAGTACCCCATTTCCTTGTAGAATGTAAACTTGTGAGCAGGACCCTCACTGCTACTATAACTGTGGAACATCTTTATTGTCAGGACATGTCAGCCTTGTCAACTGCTGGGGAACATACTGGCGAAATATAAATAAAATGAATATTCATGTGTAAAAATGTAACAGTCTCCTACAACAAATATTTGGAAATTACACTGACTAGAAGGCATAAGCGTGTGCAAAAACTGTAAAGCGTAGCGGAATATGTTAGTGCTATATAAAAATAGAGATTATTATTATATTAAAAGCAGATATTTATGTTGAATAGCAATGAAAGCATTTAAATAGGTGACCACTTAATGCTACGTCCAGTACATTTGGGAAAAAAACACAAATGTGCCACTTAATATATCATATCAGATCCTAATTCTTACCCTGAAAGATCATCTTCGGTGCAAACTGTTCTCATTCATCCTTTACTGAACACGGCCACTGACTGAAGGGCATGAGACCCAACAACCAACAGCAGCCCCTGATAAAAACCACTGTGTATTGAAAATTTGCATATTTGCAGTGTTTTTTTTTTTTCAATTGGGTCACATACCCCTCTATGAGCATCCATGTTAGGGGGCAGAAAGACGGCTGTATTTCTTATGTGCGGATTGCATTTGAATCCTCGTTAGTGATAGTCGTCTCTCCTGACCCGAGAATGACAGCTGCATAGAAATACATCACACTGTCATGGTCAAGTCAGGAAAGGTGCCGTGCCAGTCCGTGCACTGCAATGCGATCCTAACAAGAGAAATAGGACAGTGTCTGCACCCTAAAAGGACAGGATTGCAATACAGAAGACCAACAGCATTACTCCATCCAGAGTCAACACATCTCCACTAAACATAGGACGCATGAAAACAAGTTATATTAATATTATAGTCACCTTGTGAGCCCACAGTGCAGTTCAGCGCATACCCATTAACAAGAATGCTCTCTTTCTGGCTCCGACCATGAGCTTTAAGCACATTAATGGAGTTAATTGGGTAACGGGCTTGACCCTTTGGATCCACATATTTCACAGCAAGTGCAGCATCGACAACCATAGAAGAAAAGAAGTCGCTATCACTGAGCAAACAAGTCAAGGATCAAAGACTGATCGGGCAAAGCTTGTATTATAGGAGCTAACCATCTGAAGTCCTAAAACATGCAGCCATGTTAAATGAAGACGAAAAATTCCTATAGATGACCAAGTGGCTACATCACTTGTCAGAAACCATTATCTGAATATAATTAGCTGTTAAGAATGACTGCCATAATGCCAGCATTGTCTGTGATTGCACCCAGAAAACATGGCAAAGGATACACTCCAATGATTTTAGAAGACATAGAAGTCTTAGCAGCATTAAGAAGACAGTCCTTCCCGAGCTCATCAGTGTTCATAGTGAGGTTTTCATTGATGTATCTAACAGCTTCTCTATAAGAGAAAAAAAGAAAAAACATTACATTTCAAAAAAGAGCAAGAATTGTAACATATTGGTTGTATATATTAAGACGTTCATAGACACGCATGTGAAGGGAAAGGATAGGAGGTTTAGAGCTACACTTTTGAAATATATATATTTTTAACATATACAGTCATGGCTGAAAGTGTTGTCACCCTTGAAATTGTCGCATTTCTGCCATAACATTATTGAAATTACATATTTTGTTATACACTTGTTTATTTCTTTTGTGTTATTGGAACAAAACCCACCAGAAAAAAAGGCAAATTGAATATCACTTCACACACAACCTCAAAGTTGGGCTGGACAAAAATGTTGGCACCTTTCCAAAATTGTGGATAAACAACTTTGTTTCAAAAATGTGGTGCTCGTTCAAACTCACCTGTGGCAATATGAAAATCATACCTCAAACCAGATACAAAGGGAAGAGTGCCACACTAAGCACGGATAACAAAGAGAGGAAAACTGAGTACGGTACTTGAAAACCAAAATTGTTGAAAAATCATCATCTGAAGATTACAAGTTCATTTTGAGAGATCTTGATGTTCCTATATCCACAGTGTGCAACATAATTAAGAAGTTTACAGAGATGAAGAAAGCTTGTTGGTTAAGCACATTCTACTGTTTACTGAAACTAGAATGAGGCCTACGAAGAAAAGAACACAGTACCTACAGTCAAATATGGTGGAGGTTTAAATATGTTTAGCTGCGTCTGGCAGTGGGTGCCTTGACTGTTTGTAATACATCATGAAATGGGAAAAACGGATTATGGGCTGCAATGTAGTGCCCAGTGTCAGAAAGCTGGGTTTGCGTCTTAGGCAATGGGTCTTCCAGCAGGGCAAGAACTCCAAAAATGGATGGAAACAATGTGCTGGAGAGCTCTGACGTTGCCTGCAATGAGACCAGATCTAAATCACTTTGAAAGCCTGTTGAAAGATCTTAAAATTACTGTTGGGAGAAGACACCCTTCAAATATGAGAGATTTGGAGCAGTTTACAAAAGAAAAGTGGTCCAAAATTCCAGTTGAGAGGTTTAAGTAGTAACTGATTGCTGTTAATTATTCCATTGTTATGATCCTAGTGGCAAGGATCGCAGGTCGGACTAGCTAAGTAACTGAACAGACTACTAGCTCTGGGGAAGTGGTAACTAGATTGACCGCAACCTGATCCTATCCGCAAACAACTATAGGCAGCCGTGGAACGTTACCTAAAAAATCCTAGATGTCTCGTCACAGCCTGAGAAACTGACTATTCCTGGAGGGAAAGTAAGTCCTCACTTGCCTCAGTGGAAGACCCCAAAGATATAGATTAGCCCCCCACAAATATTAACGGTGAGTTAAGGGGAAAGCACAAACGCAGAGATGAAATCAGATTTAGCAAATGAGGCCCGCTAATACTAGATAGCAGAAAATAGGAAGGAAACTGTGCGGTCAATAAAAAACCCTATTCAAAATATCCACGCAGAGATTGCTCGAGCCCCCGCACCAACTAACGGTGTGGGGGAAGCAACTCCATACCTCAGAGCTTACCAGCAAAAAGAAATCACATGTTAGCAAGCTGGACTAGACTCATCATACACAGAAATCATATTGCAGGCAGATGAGCAAAAAATATTCAAACAGAACTTAGCTTATCCTGAAGAGGCAGAAAACGAGATAATCAGGAGTAATCAGAATAGCACTGAATACATTGACAGCCGGCAACAAGTGGGAGTGAAGCAGAGCTAAATAGGAGCCTCCCTGGTGAATAACGAGGCAGCTGATCCAGCAGACCCGCAGGATAATAAACCAAACCACCAGGGGGAGCCAAAAAACCAAAGTCACACAATACCATCTGTGACCACAAGAGGGAGCCTGAAAACGGAGTTCACAACAGTACCCCCCCCCCTTGAGGAGGGGTCACCGAACCCTCATCAAAACCCCCAGGGCGATCAGGGTGAGCCACATGGAAGGCACGAACCAAATTGGCCGCATGAACATCAGAGGCGACAACCCAGGAATTATCCTCCTGACCATAGCCTTTCCACTTAACCAAATACTGAAGCCTCCGTCTAGAAATACGAGAATCCAAGATCTTCTCCACCACGTATTCCAATTCTCCCTCAACCAGCACAGGGGCAGGAGGCTCAACCGAAGGAACCACAGGCACCACATACCTCCGCAACAACGACCGATGGAACACATTATGAATAGCAAACGATGCCGGGAGGTCCAAACGAAATGACACAGGGTTAAGGACTTCCAAAATCTTATAAGGACCGATAAACCGAGGCTTAAACTTAGGAGAGGAGACCTTCATAGGAACAAAGCGAGAAGACAACCACACCAAATCCCCAACGCGAAGTCGGGGACCCACACAGCGACGGCGGTTGGCAAAGCGCTGAGCCTTCTCTTGTGACAGCTTCAAATTGTCCACCACATGATTCCAAATCTGATGCAACCTATCCACCACAAAATCCACTCCAGGACAGTCAGAAGACTCCACCTGACCCGAGGAAAAACGAGGATGAAACCCTGAATTACAAAAAAAAGGCGAAACCAAAGTAGCAGAACTAGCCCGATTATTAAGGGCAAACTCGGCCAATGGCAAAAAAGTCACCCAGTCGTCCTGATCAGCAGAAACAAAACATCTTAAATAGGTTTCCAAAGTCTGATTAGTGCGCTCGGTTTGGCCATTCGTCTGAGGATGGAAGGCCGACGAAAAAGACAAATTAATGCCCATCTTAGCACAAAAGGTCCGCCAAAATCTAGACACAAACTTGGATCCTCTGTCGGAAACAATATTTTCAGGGATCCCGTGCAAACGAACCACATTTTGAAAAAACAGAGGAACCAACTCGGAGGAGGAAGGCAACTTAGGCAAGGGCACCAAATGGACCATTTTAGAAAAACGATCACACACCACCCAAATGACCGACATTCTCTGAGAGACAGGGAGATCTGAAATAAAATCCATGGAAATGTGCGTCCAAGGCCTCTTCGGGACAGGCAAAGGCAACAACAAGCCACTGGCACGAGAACAGCAAGGCTTAGTCCGAGCACAAATTCCACAAGACTGCACAAAGGAACGCACATCCCGCGACAAGGAAGGCCACCAGAAGGACCTAGCCACCAAATCTCTGGTACCAAAAATCCCAGGATGGCCTGCCAACACCGAAGAATGAACCTCGGAAATAACTCTGCTGGTCCATCTATCCGGGACAAACAGTCTCTCCGGTGGACAACGGTCAGGTCTATCCGCCTGAAACTCCTGCAGCACTCGTCGCAAATCTGGGGAGATGGCAGACAAAATCACCCCTTCTCTGAGGATACCAGCTGGCTCTGAATCACCAGGAGAGTCAGGCACAAAACCCCTAGAAAGAGCATCAGCCTTCACATTCTTCGAACCAGGCAGGTATGAGACCACGAAATCAAAACGAGAGAAAAACAACGACCAACGAGCCTGTCTAGGATTCAGCCGCTTGGCCGACTCGAGATAAATCAAATTCTTGTGATCAGTCAAGACCACCACACGATGCTTAGCTCCCTCGAGCCAATGTCGCCACTCCTCAAATGCCCACTTCATAGCCAACAACTCCCGATTACCAACATCATAATTCCGCTCGGCAGGCGAAAACTTTCTTGAAAAGAAAGCACATGGCTTCATCACAGAGCCATCAGAGCTTCTCTGCGATAAAACAGCCCCCGCTCCAATCTCAGAAGCATCAACCTCGACCTGGAAAGGAAGGGAGACGTCTGGCTGACATAAGACCGGAGCCGAAGAAAACCAGCGCTTCAGCTCCCGAAAGGCCTCCACAGCCGCAGGAGACCAATTAGTAACATCAGAACCCTCCTTGGTCAAATCCGTCAATGGCTTAACAACACCAGAAAAATTAGCGATGAAGCGACGGTAAAAATTAGCAAAACCCAAGAACTTCTGAAGACTCTTAACCGATGTAGGCTGCGTCCAGTCATGAATAGCCTGAACCTTGACTGGGTCCATCTCAATAGCAGAAGGAGAAAAAATGAAACCCAAAAAAGAGACCTTCTGGACTCCAAAAAGACATTTTGAGCCCTTCACAAATAAAGCATTGGCACGCAGGACCTGAAACACCATCCTGACCTGCTTAACATGGGACTCCCAATCATCCGAAAAAAACAGAATATCATCCAGATACACAATCATAAATTTATCCAGATATTCGCCGAAGATGTCGTGCATAAAGGACTGAAAGACAGAAGGAGCGTTAGAAAGTGCAAAAGGCATCACCAAGTACTCAAAATGGCCTTCGGGCGTATTAAATGCAGTTTTCCATTCATCACCCTGCTTAATACGCACAAGGTTATACGCACCAGGAAGATCTATCTTGGTGAACCAACTAGACCCCTTAATGCGAGCAAACAGATCAGATAACAATGGCAAAGGATACTGAAATTTGACCGTGATTTTGTTTAGAAGGCGATAATCAATACAAGGTCTCAAGGAACCATCCTTCTTAGCCACAAAAAAAGAACCCAGCACCAAGAGGGGAGGAGGAGGGGCGAATAAGTCCTTTCTCCAAAGACTCCTTTATATAACTCCGCATGGCAGCATGCTCCGGCACTGACAAATTGAAAAGTCGTCCCTTAGGAAACTTACTACCAGGAATCAAATTTATAGCACAAACACAATCCCTATGAGGAGGTAGAGAACTGAGTTTGGGCTCATCAAATACATCCTGGTAATCTGACAAAAACGCAGGGACCTCAGAAGGAGTGGATGAAGCAATTGACACCACAGGAGCGTCGCCATGAATTCCCTGACAACCCCAACTTGACACAGACATTGCTTTCCAATCCAGGACTGGATTATGAGTCTGCAACCATGGCAGGCCCAACACGACAACATCATGCAAATTATGCAATACAAGAAAGCGAATCACCTCCTGATGAACAGGAGTCATGCACATGGTCACTTGTGTCCAGTACTGAGGTTTATTCGTAGCCAATGGTGTAGCATCAATTCCCCTTAGTGGAATAGGGAATTTTAAAGGCTCCAAAACAAAACCACAGCGCCTGGCAAATGACAAATCCATCAGACTCAGGGCAGCACCTGAATCCACAAAAGCCATAACCGGGTAAGATGACAGGGAACAAATCAGGGTAACAGACAAAATAAACTTAGGCTGTAAAGTACCGATGGTGACAGATTTATCAATCTTTTTTGTGCGCTTAGAGCATACTGAGATAACATGAGCTGAGTCACCACAGTAAAAGCACAACCCATTTTGCCGTCTATAATTTTGCCGTTCACTTCTGGTCAGAATTCTATCACATTGCATAGACTCAGGTGTCTGTTCAGAAGACACCGCCAAATGGTGCGCAGGTTTGCGCTCCCGCAAACGCCGATCAATCTGAATTGCCAGAGTCATTGACTCATTCAGACCTGCAGGCGTAGGGAACCCCACCATGACATTCTTAATGGCTTCAGAAAGACCTTTTCTGAAATTTGCAGCCAGGGCACACTCATTCCATTGAGTAAGCACCGACCATTTCCGAAATTTCTGGCAGTACACCTACCTCTGCATCATCTTGCCCCTGAGGGCCAACAACGCTTTTTCAGCCTGGTTCTCAAGATTAGGTTCCTCATAGAGCAATCCAAGGGCCAGAAAAAAACGCATCCACACTGAGCAACGCAGGATCCCCTGGAGCCAATGCGAAAGCCCAATCTTGAGGATCGCCAAGCAAGAAAGAAATAATAATCTTAACTTGCTGAACAGAATCCCCAGAGGAACGAGGTTTCAAAGAAAGAAACAACTTGCAATTGTTCTTAAAATTCAGGAACCTAGATCTATCTCCAGAAAACAACTCCGGAATAGGTATTCTAGGCTCTGACATAGGACTGTGCACAACAAAATCCTGAATACTTTGTACCCTTGCAGCAAGATGATCTACACTGGAGGCTAAACTCTGGATATCCATATCAGCAGCTGAACTCAGAGCCACACCAAGATTAAGAGGAGGAGAGAAGCCAGACACACAGCAGCTAGACACACGGCAGCAAAAAATAAATAAATAAAAAATCTCCAAGCTTCTTTTCTCCTGCTTCTGCCATGCAATTAACACTTTATAGGCCGGCTGTACTGTTATGATCCTAGTGGCAAGGATCGCAGGTCGGACTAGCTAAGTAACTGAACAGACTACTAGCTCTGGGGAAGTGGTAACTAGATTGACCGCAACCTGATCCTATCCGCAAACAACTATAGGCAGCCGTGGAACGTTACCTAAAAAATCCTAGACGTCTCGTCACGGCCTGAGAAACTGACTATTCCTGGAGGGAAAGTAAGTCCTCACTTGCCTCAGTGGAAGACCCCAAAGATATAGATTAGCCCCCCACAAATATTAACGGTGAGTTAAGGGGAAAGCACAAACGCAGAGATGAAATCAGATTTAGCAAATGAGGCCCGCTAATACTAGATAGCAGAAAATAGGAAGGAAACTGTGCGGTCAATAAAAAACCCTATTCAAAATATCCACGCAGAGATTGCTCGAGCCCCCGCACCAACTAACGGTGCGGGGGAAGCAACTCCGTACCCCAGAGCTTACCAGCAAAAAGAAATCACATGTTAGCAAGCTGGACTAGACTCATCATACACAGAAATCATATTGCAGGCAGATGAGCAAAAAATACTCAAACAGAACTTAGCTTATCCTGAAGAGGCAGAAAACGAGATAATCAGGAGTAATCAGAATAGCACTGAATACATTGACAGCCGGCAACAAGTGGGAGTGAAGCAGAGCTAAATAGGAGCCTCCCTGGTGAATAACGAGGCAGCTGATCCAGCAGACCCGCAGGATAATAAACCAAACCACCAGGGGGAGCCAAAAAACCAAAGTCACACAATACCATCTGTGACCACAAGAGGGAGCCTGAAAACGGAGTTCATAACATTCCATAGAGTGTGCAACCAAATATTAAGCTGAGGGCGACAATTTTATCCAGCCCATTATTGGGGTTTTGTGTGAAATTTTGTCCAGTTTGCCTCTGTGTTATTGTGTTGTCCCAATACACAGGAAATAAACAAGTGTTCAACATGTTTAACTGCAATAGTTTGCTGTGAGAAATAATTCATTTTTGAACAATTTCAAAGGTGCCAACACGTTAGTTCATTAACCCCTTCCTGACACTGCCACTGTACAACAGATGTAAGTGGCACATATAAGGAACAGGCTTGGGAGCTGAGCTCACTCCATACAATGCGTGTTTTATCTATATTATACAGGATATATTCAATATCTGCCATGGTTGGAGTTAGATGAATATGGCAATTTAACAACTTTGAAGCTGCAGTCAACTGAAACCAAAGAATTTAAAACACCCCTTCATAATTCAGCAACTGCGGCGTGCAGATGGGTCTTCATGGCTATAATGGGGGCATCTTTGTGCTCCAAAGAAACCCTGTGAGATGTCACTTAAGAGAGCAGTAAGGAGCCAATAGGTGGTCCCTAGTGTAGCACGAGGCAGTGTTCCACCAGAAGGAAAGGACTGACGAGCAGCATTTTTAAAAGTAACTCTCTGGTTTGGCTTTTATTTTAAGTCATGTGACAAGGCTCGTTAAGGGGTCGACATTGACTGTTAGGATTGCTACTTCCGATACGTGGCACTGGAGACAATCTCCAATACTAGTAATCTATAAATATAATTGTCTAAGGGGTACTTCCGTCTGTTTGTCTAACTTCTGGAATGGAAATCCCGGGTCGCTGGTAGATCGCGGATATTGGGGCGGGATTTAAACACTGCTTCACTTTTTACTATTGATGCTGCCT
Source organism: Ranitomeya variabilis (assembly GCF_051348905.1). Lineage (NCBI taxonomy): Eukaryota > Metazoa > Chordata > Amphibia > Anura > Dendrobatidae > Ranitomeya > Ranitomeya variabilis. The sequence continues at coordinate 162,426,645 of NC_135233.1, forward strand.
ATGCAGCATCAATAGTAAAAACATATAATGTTAAAAAAATAATAATAAAATAACACATTATATTCTCACCTTCCAGCATCCGCTGCACTTTTTCCCGCTCCTCGCGACGCTCTGGTCCCAAGAATGCATTGCGGCAATGACTCAAGATCATGTAGCGGTCTCGCGAGACCGCTACATGACCACAAGTTATTGCCTCAAGGCATTACTGGGAACAGAGCGTCGCGAGGACCATCGCTAAAGGCCTGGGCTGGATCCGGGGGCCGCCGGAAGGTGAGTATATATACCGCGTGGGCTGTGCTATATACTACATACATATTCCAGAATACCCGATGCATTAGAATCGAGCCACCATCTAGTTTAGTAATAAGAACGTTTACAACGGTATTACCATATAATATAACGACATGCCCCTGGCTAGGTGGTTTGAATGTCAGCGGGTTATTGCAATATAAGCTGAAGCCAGCTTGCTGTAGGGGTTAACACAGATTTCAACAATGACTAGTCAAGCTCTGTGGTTTTGTTTATTTGCAATGATTGTTTAGCACCAGGAGCCTCCAGGTCTGACTATACCCAATCTTTTGGCAAGCAGACCATGGTCTGTAGCCATTGCAAATAAAGAGCCTGGGGTGGGTGGGGGAATCTACCACCAAGGACTAGAGCTGCAAGCAGTTTGTATTTTCTCCCCGCGTTTGTGTAGGTTTCCTAAAGGTTCTCTAATTTCCTACCGCACGCTAAAGACATACTGATAGGGAATTTATATTATGAGCCCCAATGGGGACAGTGATGATAATGTCTGTAAAGCACTGTGGAATTAATGGAGCTGTATAAACTATTGTTACAATAAATGCTACGCACTTGCAGGCCAGACTATAGCCTCCAATAACGGATGTGGGGTGAATTTTCTGTTTCACAAGCTCATCAGCATTCTTCAGCAACTCAGCGGCAATAATTACCTAGGTACAGAAAGATACTATGTTAAAGGCAAACAAACTTAAAAAGGCATACAAATGCATGCATAAGTGTATAACTAAGCCTACGAGGCTTTAGCAGGCTGCATTTAAAAAAAATAAATAAAAAAAATAAAAATAAAAAGTACTGTTGTGATGATAGCAGTAAGGTCAATTCTATAAACCAGGGGTGGGGATAATTTTATTTTTCTGCTAAGGGCCCCCCTTTGGATATTTATACCGTCATTCGGGGCCATACAAATTACGCACCGACTCCGCCCACAAAGTATGTCCTGACGCTGGCACTGGAGTCAGAATGTGATCTTTCACTGCCCTCGCCTAAGCATTCAGTAGTGAATGTTGCATGCTCACAGAGAAAGGAAACTAATGGGCTGGTGGCCATCGAAAGCTGACTGCTCAAGTACTGCGGTCCACAGGAATCAGCCTGGGGGTCAGATAAAGCCATCGAGGGCCGTAAACGTCCAACGGGTCTGAGGTTCCCCACCCCTGCTGTAAATGAACGTTGTCTCGCACTGTCTCAAGCTGTGTTGCAGGGGTTTCCCAGAAAACTGCAACAAGACTTGTGACTTTTACATTTGGGAAGCTAAACACATTGGCAGTCTGGGAAAAAAAATATTTGGTATAGCAGTTAAAATATATATCCAAGCCAAATTAGGTTTTCCACTACTTCGATATTTATGACCCATCCAAAGGATAGATCATCAATATCAGATCAGTGGAAGACCGTGCCAGCAGGGTGCACAGAGTGCGGAGCAGGACAATCTGGCTCTGTACACTGAAGAACTACAGCTCAGCTCCTATTGAAGTAATAATAATTTTTATTTATACAGCGCCAACATATTCCGCAGCACTTTACAATTAAGCGGGGACATATACAGACAAATTCAATACAAGTTAAGACAATTTAAACAGTGACATTAGGACTGAGGTCCCTGCTCGAAAGCTTACAATCTACAAGGAAATGGGGGGACACAAGAGGTGAAAAGTGCTTGTTATTTCAGGTCTGGCAATTATAATAAATAGGGATTTTCATATAAAGCTGCATGATCCGGTCATCAGCCCGTGTGTTTAAGTGCAATAGTCAAGTATCAAGTGCAGTTATCATGTGCATGGAGGGTGTGGAGACATGAATAGTAGGGGGCAGATTCAGAGTAATATTTGGAAGGAGGGAACAGGGCAAAGTTAGTTTACTGAGTAGTTGATGCGGTAGGCTTGTTTGAAGAGATGGGTTTTTAAAGCGCGCTTGAATAGGTCGGGGCTAGGTATCAGTCTGATCGTCTGGGGAAGTGCATTCCAGAGAGCTGGCGCAGCACGAGAGAAGTCTTGGAGACAGGTGCGAGGTTCGGATTACGGCGGATGTTAGCTTTAGGTCATGTGTAGAACGGAGGGCACGTGTAGGGCGATAGAGATGAAAGAGGAGATAAGGCGGTGCAGAACTGTGGAGAGCTTTGTGGGTGAGAGAGATGAGTTTATACTGGACCCTGTAGCGAATGGGTAGCCAGTGTAATGACTGGCACAAGATGGAGGCATAGGTGAAGCAGTTGGACAGAAATAGGACCCTGGCTGCCGCATTCAAGATGGATTGGAGAGGAGAAAGTTTGGTAAGAGGGAGACCGATCAGAAGAGAGTTGCAGTAGTCCAGACGGGAATGAATAAGAGCGACAGTAAGAGTCTTAGGCTTCTTTCACACTTCAGTTTTTTGACGTCAGTCACTTCCGACATAATGACGGATCGACGGATCCGTCACAATAGTTGAAAAAACGGATGTAACGGGTCCGTTTTTTTGACGGATCTGTTACTCGGGGGTTGTATATACTTTTTGGAGCATGCGCAATTGAAAAAAATTGAAAAAACGAATTGGGGCGACAGATCCGCCGAAATGACGGTCGCGACGGATCCGTCGCCCATAGGTGGCCATTCTATGAAATGACGGACGCGACGGATCCGTCGCGATCCGCCATTTCAACGCAGACAAAAAACGTTGCTATGACCGTCAATGTCTAGATGACGTCCGCCAAATTGACGGATCCGTCGCATGACAGATGGAACGGACGACCATCCGTCACAATCCGTCGCTAATGCAAGTCTATGGGGAAAAAAACAGATCCGTTTTTTGAGGAAAATGGCGGATTTAGACTGACGCCAAACAACTGAAGTGTGAAAGAGGCCTTAGTTTCAAAGGTGAGAAAAGGTCGGATTCTGGAGATGTTTTTAAGATGCAGGTGACAAGAGCGAGTGAGGGATCGGATATAGGGAGTAAAGGAAAGATCGGTGTCGAATATGACCCCAAGACAGCGGGCATGCTGCTTGGGAGTTATGGTTGAAACCTCCAGGGTAATTTCGATGTTGGGAAGGAGTGAGGTTAGTAGAAGGGAGAAACACAAGAAGTTCCGTTTTGGAGAGATTTAGTTTCAGATAGAGGGAGGACATGATGTTAGAGAAAGCAGACAGACAATCCTTGGTATTATGAATTAGGGTAGGGGTGATGTTGGGGGAAGAAGTGTATAATTGGGTGTCATCAGCATAGAGATGATACTGGAACCCAAATCTGCTGATTGTTTGTCCAATAGGGGCCGTGTATAGAGAGAAGAGGAGGGGGCCTAGGACTGAGCCCTGTGGAACCCCGATAGCAATTGGATGAGGAGAGGAAGAGGAGCCGGCAAAAGATACAGTGAAAGAGTGGTCAGAGAGGTAGGAGGAGAACCAGGAGAGGGCTGTGTCCTTAAGGCCTATGGAGCGGAGCATAGTGAGAAGCAGCTGGTAATCCACAGTGTTAAATGCAGCAGAGAGATCCAGGAGAATCAGCAGAGAGCAATGACTTTTGGATTTAGCTGTTATTAGATCATTAGAGACTTTAGTGAGGGCAGTTTGAGTGGAGTGTAAAGAGCGGAAGTGAATTGAAGTGAATTAGAGCTGAGCTATAGTACACGGAGAAGCCACTCTACAGTCATGAAGCTCTGACTCCACACAATTAGAATTTGCCAACAGGTTGTCAGCCCCCAATGATCCGGTATTGATGACCTATTAGAACAAGTGATCAGTATTGAAGTAGTCAAATTATTGACAACCCATTTAAACATTCATTTAACAGCAATATTAAGTATATTAGAGTTTTGAGGATTTTTTCTTTTCTTAAAACACTTACTGTGCAGGATCACTAGCTTTACTGTACGAGCTGCTTTAGTTGTGGTGGTTTCAATATGTTATTTCCATAATATTTATTAGTCCTCCAGGGGAACCAGAACATGCAATCATTTTATCACTTACATAATACACTACATGACCTACTCATGTAGTGCAGGGTATAAAGCCTGTTAAAGGGAACCTGTCACCAGGTTAGGCCGATATAAGTTACGGCCACCCCCTTTCAGGGCTTGTCTACAGCATTCTATAATGCAGTATATTTACCACCAACCCGACATGTAAGAGAAGAAAAGCCGGATTACTCACCGGTAATGCTCTTTTAGTGAGTCCACGACAGCACCCTACTGGAGAGAGAGGGATCCGCCCCGCAGGAACAGGAAACCTATTGAGAAATAAATGGGGGCGGTCCGCCTCTCCTCCTCAGTTTTGATTTCAGAGTACCCGGAGGACCGCCAGTATTAGGCAAATATCATTTATTTCATTGTTTAAACTTATTTGCTTATGATTAAAAGGATTTTACTCAAATAATATGCATTATATTAATCTAGGGAGGGATGTAAGAGGGTGCTGTCGTGGACTCACTAAAAGAGCATTACCGGTGAGTAATCCGGCTTTTTACTCTTCGCCACGACAGCACCCTACTGGAGATCTTTCAGAGACCATCACCTAGGGAGGGGACCACCGTGCTGAGGACAGTCCTGCCAAAGTCTAGGTCAGAAGTTGACGATAGGTCTAGCCTATAGTGGTTATAAAATGTAGAAGGGTTTGACCACGTTGCCGCCTTACATATAGTTTCAATCGGGACGTCTCCCCTCTCTGCCCAGGAGGATGCCATCGCTCTGGTAGAGTGTGCCGTTATGCCTTCCGGAGGGTTTTCTTTCCTCGCGGAGTAAGCCAGTCTGATAGCCTCTCTGATCCACCGGGATAAGGTGCTTTTTGTTACTCCATGACCCTTCTTGACGCCCTGGAAGGAAATAAACAGAGCCCTACTCTGTCGCCAGCTGCTGGTCTTTTCAATGTATTTTAACACTACTCTTTTAACGTCTAGAGTGTGATATTTTTGTTCTTCAGGAGTGGATGGATTACTGAAGAAAGTGGGCAAGATTATTTCTTGTGACCTGTGGAATTTTTTTGCTACTTTGGGCAGGTAGGAAGGGTCTGGTTTAAGAATTAGCTTATCCTGAAAGGTTAACAAAAAAGGTGGATCTATAGAGAGTGCTTGGATGTCACTGATTCTCCTAGCTGAAGTCAGTGCTACTAAGAGGGCCGTTTTTAGTGATAGACATTTAATTGGTATTGAGTCTATTGGCTCGAATGGAGAGTCTGTTAGGGCTTGTAAGACTAAATTTAAATCCCAGGGTGGAATCCTAGGTATGTTAACTGGATTCATTCTTTCGCAGGCCGTAATAAATCTGGATACCCATCTATCCCCCGCGATGTTATGGCCATAGAGGGCTCCTAGCGCTGAAACATGAACCTTCAAGGTGTTTACAGTTAGACCTAGTTCTCTCCCTTTTTGAAGAAACTCCAGGATAGAATGTATCGGAATTTCTGATGTGTCGGTAGATGTATGGAATTGAAAAAATTTTCTCCATACTCTTGTATAGATTTTTGTGGTGGAGGGTTTTCTACTATGGAGAAGCGTATCAATTAAACCCCCCGAGAATCCTCTCGATCTTAACATCTGCCTCTCAAGTTCCAGGCCGTCAGGTGTAGATTGTCCACCTGAGGGTGGAAAAACGGACCCTGGAAGAGAAGGTTGGGCGTTGAGGGGAGGACCCAAGGATCTGAGACCGACATGGTCTGTAACCATGAGAACCATGGTCTCTTGGGCCAGAATGGAGCTATCAGTACAACTCTCGCCCCTTCTTCCCTGATTTTGCGTATAACTTGAGGAAGCAATATGATCGGAGGAAACGCGTACGCCAGACTGAACTGCCAAGGGGCTTGGAGAGCGTCCAGAATGTCCGGATGATCCGCTGGAGATAGAGAAGCAAATCTCCGGACTTTTCTGTTTTTCCTTGTGGCGAAGAGATCTGAGGACGGCCCCAAAGAGATATTATGTCCAGAAATATCTGCTGGTTTAGACACCACTCTCCTTGCCTCAGGGTGTGTCTGCTTAAGAAGTCCGCCTGCTGATTGCTTGCTCCCCTTATGTGCAATGCAGTAAGGGATGTTAGGTGACTTTCTGCTAGATTTAAGATTTCCGTAGCAGAAGACATCAGAGTCTCTGATCGCGTACCTCCTTGCCGATTTAGATACGCCACCGTGGTGGTGTTGTCGGACAGGACTCTGACGTCTTTCCCCCGAATCTGTGGGAGGAAATGGTATAAGGCGTATTTTACAGCATTCAGTTCTTTAAAGTTAGAGGAGCTGCAATTTTCTTCCCTGCTCCATAAACCCTGGCAATAATCGTTCCCCATATGAGCGCCCCATCCATGAGGACTGGCGTCAGTGGTTATGGTGTGAGATGGCGTTATTACCCATGGAACCCCACTCAACAAATGGTTTGAGTCTAGCCACCACTCTAAGGAAGTTAAAACCTCCTGAGATAAGGTTATTTTTGTATTTAGGTGACCAAATAACCGTCTATCCTCTTGTAAAATTTGATGTTGTAGGACTCGAGTGTGGTGTTGAGCCCATCTCACTGCTGGTATACAAGAGATAAGAGACCCTAGTAACGACATAGCTTGTCTCAGGGATATACGAGGATTAGTTATTGCGGCTAGGACTTTGTGTCTGATCAGTAGGATTTTTACCTGCGGCAGGAGACACTTTTGAGATATGGAGTCTAACTGGAACCCCAAAAACGCCTGACGGGAAAGCGGAGTGAGTCTGGATTTGTCGGTATTGATTATCCAGCCCAGGTCCTGTAGAGAGGAAATTGCGTGAGCCAAACGATCGGCACATTGAGTAACTGAATTTCCTATTACCAAAAAGTCATCCAGATAGGGCACAATCAAAGTTTCCTTCTGGCGTAGGTATGCCATCACCTCTAGCATTATCTTGGTGAAGATCCTCGGCGCTGTTGAGAGGCCGAAGGGTAAGGCTGCATACTGGAAGTGACGAACCTCGTTGTTGATTTTTACCGCCACTCTGAGGAATTTTTGGTATCTGTTATGAATGGGGAGATGATAGTAAGCATCCTTTAGATCAATGCCCCCCATCATACAGTTTGGGAAGAGGAGTTTTATGGTGGACCTAATGGACTCCATTTTAAATGTATAATTTTCAATGAATGAATTGAGTTTTTTAAGGTTTATGATGGTTCTGAAAGAACCGTCGGGCTTAGAGATTAAGAATAGGGGAGAATAGAATCCCCTACCCTCCTGTCCCACTGGCACTTGGACTAGGACCCGTTTTGATATTAGGGTTTGAATTTCAAGCTCTAAAGCCTGTTGCTGTATAGGCGAGCTGAGAGTTGTTATAATATAAGACTCGTGGGGTACACGAGAGAATTTTAATTTAATTCCATCTCGGACGATATTTAAAACCCACGAGCTAGATGTTATCTTCTCCCATTGGGTGGTGAAAAATTTAAGTCTGCCCCCAACTGGTATGTCCTCAGTATTTGTCTTTTGGGGGGTTGGGTCTTCTAAACATGGTACCTCTCTGCTTGTCGTCTTTAGGGGTCCATGTTGTAGACCTATCCGTTTGCCTCCTTTTGCCAAACGGCCTCCTTTTAAAGGCTCTCCTGTAAAACGGAATAGAGGTTTCAGGAAAAGCTTTCTTCCTGTCCTTTGCCTTTTTGAGTATCTCATCTAAGGTTTTACCAAAGAGGTACTCACCCTCACATGGGATTGCGCATATTTTAGACTTAGATTGCGCGTCCCCTTTCCAACTCTTCATCCATAGGGCTCTTCTTGCGTTATTTACAAGGCCCGCAGATCTTGCTGCTAAACGGAGTGAGTCGGCGGAGGCGTCTGCCAGAAAGGCCGCTGCTCCTCGTATTAAAGGGATGGCTGCTCTTAGTTTTTCCCTCGAGCTTTTCTTTTCAATTTGCTGGTCTAACTGATCAATCCAGATGATCATTGACCGGGCCGCGCAAGTGCTGGCTACTGCAGGTTTGAATATCCCTGTAGCCGCTTCCCAGGAACGTTTAAGGGATGATTCAGCCTTACGATCCAAAGGATCGACCAATAGTCCCGCATCCTCCACAGGTAGAGTGGATTGTTTGGAGGTAGAGGCTACAGCTGCGTCGACCTTAGGGACTTTGGTCCAAGTAAGAAGCTCCTCGTCACTAAACGGATATTTGCGTTTTGAGGCTGAGGGTAGAAAGCCTCTCTGATCTTGCTTCTCCCACTCTCTTTTAATCAATGTTTTCACTGCTGGAATAACCGGAAAACATCTCCTCTTTCTGTCTGCCAAACCCGCGAACATTATTTCTTGCGCGGTTTGCGCACCCTTAGACTCCTCACACCCCATGGTATTTCGAATAGATTTTACCAAGTTGTCCACACTGTCCAAGGGGAAACATGAGCGTCCCTCAATCTCTGATGAGGATGATGACGCTGGACATGATGATAGGGAGGCATCTGACAGTATCGGTTGGTCACTGTCGGAGTCTGACACAAGTGTTGGCGTTTTAGATTTAGAACTACGCGGTTTTTCCTGGGTCATATTTTTTAGTTCTTCTCTAATAATGGCCCGTAGGTCCGTAATGGACACTGCTGCTCCCTGTGTTTCTTTTAAACAGTCCTCACAAAGTTTTTTGGGGTATGAGTCAGGGAGGGGCTGGTTACACAAGGCACATTCCCTGTGCTTCGTTTTTTGTCGTTTTTTGCTCTAAGCGTGTAAGTAGAGAGAGAAAGGGAAAAGAGAGAGATAGGGAGACAGCGTTAGCTTAATAGGTAGAGTTCACAACTCACCCAGTGAAGCAAATAATACCGGATCAGAAGGCCGAGATCCTGTTCTGGAACCGTCGCTTTTACGAGCGGTGTCCGAGGATCCTCTGGCGTGATCTTTGGCGGGGGGTACTGGAACTCCGGTTGTAGGGTCCATGGCACCTGGGGATGACATCTCTGCATCGCCGATTCAGCGTTAGTGAGCGCTTTAAATAGAGCGCCAAAACGTTTTTTTTTTTTTTTTTTCCCCGCGCATGCGCAGATCAGTGCCGGCTCCCCCGCCCTGGATCCGGCCTAGGCGCCCCGGAAGTCCAAGAACCACTTCCGGGGTAGCCTGTATGTGCGGCGGTCGGCGCACGCGCAGCCCGGGATTCCACGCCGGCCGCTGGAAGGTCACCTTACCCGGCTCCTGCTGCCGTACCGCACGCTGGGAAGGACGCCGGTCGGCCTTTCCCGGACCCGGCCGTCTGCCCGCTCCATCAGACGAGGGGGGAGCCGTCTAACGGAACTCCCCCGACGCTGCTTCTGAGCCGCAGCCCCTGCCGTTCTCACGGATACTGCGCAGGCGGCATGCAAGCCCAGGTATGTCTTCTCAGTAAGAGTCCTGTCGTTCCCGCAGGAACAGGAAACCTAAACTGAGGAGGAGAGGCGGACCGCCCCCATTTATTTCTCAATAGGTTTCCTGTTCCTGCGGGGCGGATCCCTCTCTCTCCAGTAGGGTGCTGTCGTGGCGAAGAGTAAAAAATAACTTATACTCACCAGCGGGGTGGTCCGGTCCAAGGGTTGTCGCTCTTCTTTGTCTGGCGCCTCCCATCTTATGATCGCCGTCCTCCTCCTTGGTTTGTGCGGATGACGCGTCCCTACATCATCTACACAGGCTCCGCTGCACCGTGCTCCTGCGCAAGCTTACTTATCTGCCCTGTTGAGGGCAGAGCAAAGTACAGCAGTGCACAGGCGCTTTGCCTCGCTGACCATTCCCAGCGCCTGCGCACTGCAGTACTTTGTTCTGCCCTCAGCGCAGGAGCGCGGTGCCGAGCAGGCTGTGAGGATAGTGCAGGGATGCATCATCCACATGAAGCAGAAGGTTAGCATCGCAAGGAGATGGGAGGTGCCAGACCAAGAAGAGTAACACCCCGTGGACCGGACCGCCTCGCAGGCGAGTATAAGAAAAGTTATTTTTCAGTTCTTTCAGGTCGGGTTGAGGGCTTATATACAGCATTACGGAATGCTGCATATCAACCAAGAAAGGCGGTGGTGACAAGTTCCCTTTATTATATTGACAGGTTTGGCCTAATTAATCTTATATTATCAAAAGCCTATAAAGCGTGAGGCATAACATTCACACAGAGCTACTAGTAATTAGTATGGTGAAACAACAGTAGCAGATGGAAACCAAGATGCCATCCAGAGGTCTAGATTGCAAAAAAATGTTCTGCTATTTCATATAGGAGAAGGCGAGACGCACTTTCCCCTTCAGACGATAGCAGATTTTGCTCTTCCCCATTAGCATAGCCACTTAATCTTAGAAAAGAAGAAGTGGTACTAAAATGGGGGTTATTACACAGGTATAATATAAGCCCCTGAGCTATAAGATGTGAAGTCACCCATGTTTCACCACTCTTGATACACCCCTATAGACACACAATGTCCGACTTATCAAAGCTTTTGCAAGCTTTGTGCAATTTGTCCAGAGTACGCCGATATCCCATATGTGAGGGGAAAACCACCGTTTGGGCGCATGGCAGAGCTCGGAAGGGAAGAAGTGGCGTTTTGCAATGCAGACTGATGGAATGGTTGCGTTTGCAGAGCCCCGATGTACCTAAACAGTAGAAACGCCCCACAAGTGACCCCATATAGGAAACTAGACCCCAAAGGAACTTATCTAGATGTGTTATGAGAACTTTGAACCCCCAAGTGTTTCACTAAAGATTATAATACATAGCCGTGAAAATAAAAAAAAAAAAATTTTTTCCCACAAAAATGATTTTTTTAGCCTCCAAATTTTTATTTTCCCAAGGGTAACAGGAGAAATTGGACCGGAAAAGTTGCTGTCCAATTTGTCCTGAATACGCTGATACCCCATATGTGGGGGTAAACCACTGTTTGGTCGCACGTCGTGGCTCGGAAGGGAAGAAGTGGTGTTTTGTAATGCAGACTTTGATGAAATGGTCTGTGGGCCTCATGTTGCGTTTGCAGAGCCCCTGATGTGCCTAAACAGTGGAAACTCCCCAATTCTAACTCCAACCCTAACCCCAACACACCCCTAACCCCAACACACCCCTAACCATAACCCCAACACACCCCTAACCCAACCATAATACAAACCCTAACCGCAACCCTAACTTTAGCCCCAACAGTAACCCTAACGGGAAAACGGAAATAAGTACTTTTTTTTTTATTATTATTTTTCCCTAACTAAGGGGTTTGATTTACTATTTATAGTGGGTTTTTATGCTTGGCACCTGTCACACACTAAAAGACGCTTTTTATTGCAAAAAATAGTTTTTGCGTCACCACATTTTGAGAGCTATAATTTTTCCATATTTTGGCCCACAGTGTCATGTGAGGTCTTGTTTTTTTGCGGGACGAGTTGACGCTTTTATTGGTACCATTTTCGGGCACATGACATTTTTTGATCGCTTTTTATTCCGATTTTTGTTAGGCAGAATGAACAAAAAGTAGCAATGCATGAATTTATTTTTCGGGTTAGTACGATTACAGCGATATCTCATTTATCTCTTTTTTTATGTTTTGGCGCTTTTCTGCAATAAAAACTATTTTATAAAAAAAATAATTATTTTTGCATCGCTTTATTCTGAGTGCTATAACTTTTTTTTTTCACTGATGATGCTGTATAGTGGCTTTTTTTTTGTGGGACAAGATGACGTTTTCAGCGGTACCATGTTTATTTTTATCCGTCTTTTTGATCGTGTGTTAATCCACTTTTTGTTCAGCGGTATGATGATAAAGCATTGTTTTTTGCTTCTTTTTTTATGGTGTTCACTGAAGGGGTTAACTAGTGGGACAGTTTTATAGGTAGGGTCGTTATGGACGCGGTGATACTAAGCATGTGTACTTTTATTGTTTTTTTTATTTACATAAAGAAATGTATTTATTGGAACAATATTTTTGTTCTTTATTTAGGATTTGTTTTTTGTTACACATGTTAATATTTTTTTTTACTTTGTCCCAGGGTGGGACGTCATTATATATTATCAGATCGCTGATTTTACACTTTGCAAAGCACTGTGTCAGGTCAGCGACCTGACAGGCAGTGCGGCAGGCATGCCGGCGCCTGCTCTCACCAGGCGCTTGCAAGCCACCTCCCTGCAGGACCTGGAAGGACCCCCACGGCCATCTTGGATCCGGGGCCTGCAGGGAGGACGACTGAGGAGACGCTTGGAACAACGCGATCATATCGCATTGTTCCGAGAATCTCAGGGAAGCATGCAGGGAGCCCCCTCCCTGCGCGATGCTTCCCTATGCCACCGGAACGCTGCGATCATAATTGATCGCAGTGTTCCGGGGGTTAGTGTGCCGGGAGCGGTCTCTGACCGCTCCTGGTACATAGTGCCGGATGTCAGCTGTGATAATCAGCTGACACCCGGCCACGCTCCCCCCGTGAGCGCGGCTGATCGGTGATGACGTACTATCCCATCGGTGGTCATACGGGCCCAGGCCACCTCGACGGGATAGCACGTCTAATGTCAGAAAGGGGTTAAAGAAGAGGCTGACCTAGTAGTGGACAACACCTTTAAGAAAACAGTGTGCAGCTACAGAAAGATGATTTACTAAATATAATGTACTAACCAAAATGCTCAGAGGGATCCCTATTGCTAGACTAAAGAATCAAACTTTCTAGCAAGTGTCAGGTTCGAACTTCCAGTATTGTGGGACCACAGCATGCAGAACAGTATCCCAGAGCCCTCTATAGCCCCTTGCACCGTGGAAGAACTCGGAACTAAACTAGCATTAGCGCGTCATTTTTTAAACAGTAGATGACATAAAATCATCAGATCACTTACTAGTCTGTAACCACTTAGAAAAATGTGTATTGTTAATTTTAGTTCAAAGAGCAAAATCTTGCACTTTCACAGTGAGCGGGGCTGCAGAGGGTTGAAAGATCCAAATTCCGCTTGCCGGAATACAACAACCCGGAAATTCAGCCCCAACTTTTGCTATAAACTCAGATCCTATAATCTAGCATTAGGGGCATTTGTTTAGTTATAATTAGCAATATCAGTCTGAGCCAAGAAATGAGCAACCACCCATTAATGGTGGGAATTCTTTAATTCGGTTGTCTCTTCCATCTGAGAATAACAAAATATAGCAGGAAACAGTGTGACAGAGGTTGAGCCTTTCAATCACTGAACTAAGCACCGATGATCGTTCACAACTCTGAAGCAACCCCATCCTATTTAAATACATAAAAATACAGAAAGAGTAAAACTTACAACTGAGGTTGTCCCATCTCCAACTTCATTGTCTTGTAGATCAGCAAGTTCACAGAGGACTTTAGCAGCAGGATGTTCTACTTCCAGAAGCTTTAATATCGTTGCACCATCATTTGTTATGGTGACATCCTGGAATGAAGAAACTTCTATCAGAGTGGATTAACCTCTAATGACAAAATAATTAATTTCTGGTTTACAAAAATAAAGTGCAACATTAGTTTAGCTGCAGTTTGTTGCTGTGTTTCTTTTAAGATTGTGAAATATAAATTTTCAAAAACAATTTCAGCAAAATCACGTGGGACAAGTGTCTGTTCTGTTCCGTTTAGAAGACTACCTGTAAGGTCTCCTTCACATGTCCATGTTTTTCCCACGGATATCACATATACCCTGTAGTGAAATATGTATAGGTATGGATGCATGACCAGCAGCAAAATAACATCTGTCCTTAGACTGCAGCTCTTCACAAAGGTCATGACTTATGTTATCCAGAGAAAAAGACAGTCTCCTAGCCTCACCCCAGGTAAAGGGAGGTGACCTGAACACACAGAATTGGAAACACTTCACATCTCCTAGTGCCTCTGATGAGAAAACACCAAATTGCAGCCTGACACACTATATTTACTTTGAGAAAGATTGAACCCTAAAAAAAAATAATGTTTTAATTGGTAAAATAGCCAGGATCCAGGCACAAACCAAAGATTAGAATATTAACCTGAGAGGCTGGTCTAGAAATCTGACCCCCGGGTTAACTCTATAAGTTAGGCCTTTACACATAGAAACACGTTCACAGTGAGGGCAGCCAAGCTGATGTGATCCATTCCTTATCTCCCCCTCCCTCAGAGGTAGAATACCAGACTGCAAGGTTCGATATTTCTGTAAGTTTTCTCCCTTTTATTTTATAACCGTTTTGCATATTTGTTATGTCACTTTTTGTTTCCATATTATTATATCTTATTTTAAAGCACTGTACCTTTCTATTAAAGCTTAAAAATGTAATAAGTTTGAACCTTGTATGCTCTAAGAATCCATATCCTTTGAGTGTGTGTGACCCTGCTGATGGCAGACATTAGTAGTATTTCCGGGACTCATCAGCCGTGTGTTCGGTGAGTGGTGGCGTGTATGAGTGGGGTGTGTGGACTGTGTCAGGGTGTGAATTATACTCCCACTGCAGCATATGACAGAGGTTGAATGATGGACTGAGGGAAAGGATATAGATTAACCCTTGCAGGCACAGCCCCAAGTCCCATGCTGAGAAGCTGGTACGTGACATACCCATTATAACCTATGGTGCTATGCACATTTGTGTTTTTACACAGAACAAGTATTGGTGCAAAACACGCGCAGGCATGTGTTTTTCTCCCAGCAACACAGATGATAATGGCCAATACAAGCCTATGGCTCAGTGAAAAACACACATCCGTGTACTGTCTGTGTAGAACATTGCAAACTATAGGAGAAGCTTTGGAATTTCTTTTTTTTTTATCCATACTGCAAAAACACAGATAACTCGGGACACACTGATGGAAAAAACTGATGACCCTGATACAGGTTCTCCACATATGTGGTTTATACGGATGTATAAAGAAGGCCTTGCGTAAAGGATAACAGGATTTTTGGTTGCTTACCGTAAAATCTGTTTCTCGGAGCCTTCATTGGGGGACACAGGAACCATGGGTGTATGCTGCTGCCACTAGGAGGCTGACACTATGCAAATAAAAAAGTTAGCTCCTCCTCTGCAGTGTACACCCTACCGACAGGAAGTAGGATATTCAGTTAGTGAGAAAGCAGTAGGAGAAACAACGTGTAAATGAGAAAGAATAATAATAATCTTCAATTATACAGCGCCAAAGACTGTAAAGCGCTGCTTAAGTTTGAACAGTTTCAAACCCTCAAAGAGCGTTCAAAGAACACAAACTTTAACAGTATAACACAATAAACAGAGCTGTTCAACAAGGGAGGGTGCTGTGTCCCCCAATGAAGGCTCCGAGAAACAGATTTTACGGTAAGCAACCAAAAATCCTGTTTTCTCTATCGCCTCTCATTGGGGGACACAGGAACCATGGGACGTCCCAAAGCAGTCCCTGGGGTGGGAACAGCAGAAAACTCCATTCAGGTCAGAGGACACATCACTGCCGCCTGCAGGATCCTCCCGCCTAGGCTGGCAACTGCCGAAGCGCAGGTATATAACATTTGGCAAACGAGTGAACGGAACACCAGGTTGCCGCCTAGCAAGTTGTAGGGCGGATGCCCCATGGTGTACCGCCCAGGAGGCGCCCACTGCTCGAGGCAGAGTGAGTCTTAATACCAGGAGGGGTCACTCTGTTCTTGACCCAGTAAACCTCCAGAGAGGTAGGTCTGATCCAGAGAACAATTATAACCTTGTAGGCCGACCGGCCTCTTGGCGTGCCGTCTGGAATGACAAATAGACGGTCCGTCTTCCTAAAGAAGGCGATCCTAGATAAATAGATCCTCACCGCCCTGACCAGGCATAGCCTGCTCAGCGAACGACCCCAGAGAATCGGTCGGAGCAGGACAAAGGTGGGACGGACGATCTTACTAAAGTAGAAGGAGCGATGAAGGCCGTAAAACTACCCTATCCTGGTGAAGAATCCAAGAAGTGGGGCGACAGGAGAGAGCCACCAACTCCGAGGATAATGGAGGAAAAGGCCACCAGAAAACGCTACCCTTCAGGACAGAAAACAGACAGTGAGACCTCATGGGGGGGGCTCAAGGGGGGAACCCCACTGAGCCTCCAGAACAAGATTGAGGTCCCAGGGATCCACGAGAGTCTGGTACGGGGGAGCCGCATGTGCCACTTCTTGAAGAAAAGATCTGATCTGAGAACTGAACGGATATAAATCTCTGTACCGTGGTAGCCAGTAGCTAAGGACTACTGAAAGGGACTTCAGAAAAGGAATGGCAAGGGATGCTATCTGACCCTTTAGAGAACTAAGGGCAAGGCCAGCATCAAGTCCCGCCTAGAGAAAACGGCCAAAATGGAAGGTTTCAGGGGCAAAGCTGTTAAATCGAGCCACCAAGAACTCTGTGGCAGATCGGTCCTTAGTACAGACGATCTGGCCTGTCTGGGGCCTGCAGTGGGAGTCCACGAGGATATGAACGATCTCAGCAACCAGAACCTTCTGGGCCAATCTGGTGCGGTCAGAATGATCGGAACCCCCTCCGCATTGAGCTTCAACAGCCTGGGAAGGAAGGGAAGGGAGGAACAAATAGGGAAGTACAAAATGCGACCCAGGAATGGTCAAAGTATCGGTATCCGCAACAAGAGGATCACCGACCTGGAGACAAAAAGTGGAACCTTGCTAAGCAGTCGGGACGCCAGGAGATCCGCGTCCGGAGTTTTCCATCAAGGCAAAATTGAAGGAAGGCCCCCTGAAGAAGGGACCATTCTCCTGCCGTAAGGCCCTCGTGGCAGAGAAAACACCTAGTTGACCACGACGGGGATATGCACTGCGGATAGTGCCGAAAAGGTCGCCTCTGCCCAGGAGGATGATCTTGGATACCTCCGCCATTGCCAAGAGACTCTGATTCCCTTCCTGGTAATAGACATATGCCACAATCAAGGCATTGGACGTCTGGATTCTGACTGGCAGACCTCTGAGAAGCCTTTCACAGTGACTCAGAGATAGAGGAATGGCCCCTATCTCAAGGGTGTCGATCGGCAAAGAGAACTCTTGCTCCAACCAATGCCCCCATCACTGACAGATGGCGAGAAACCACATCTCAGCCAGGAAGGCGGGTGACCGTCGTCACCACCTGCCTTGGAAGGACCGGACCTGGGGAATGAGAGGGAATGTTCTGACCAATGTCCCCATCACTGTGACAGCCACCAGTTGAGAGGCTATTGGAATCGGATGGAAACCCGGATCAGGGATCCAGAGACCGTACAGACGTGTCCCACTGAAAAAGGATGGCCTGCTGAAGTGGTCTCAAGTGGAACAGCGTAAAAGAGAACGCTCCCGATGCTGTCACCATGCGTCACAGTACCGTCATTGCTGAACAGAAGGAAGGCAGCTGAAGGCCTTGCAGAGGGCGTATGTAGAATTGCCCGCTTCTCCTCGAGAAGAAAAACCCCCGACTGACGGTGTCGAACAACATGCCTAAGAGGACGAAACGCTGACTCGGAATAAGAAAAGACTTTGTTCTGATGGCCAGCCACCAGAAACGGGACAGGGAGTCGAGGACAATGGTCAGACTCACCTGGGCCTGAGAGCGAGGCAGAGGCATGATGAGGAAGCACTAGGCCCCTGATCCTCAATATGGCCATAAATGTGGCCATGATCTCTATGAAGACACCAGGAGCGGTCGCAAGACCGAGCGGCAGGACGACAAACCGGAAATGACCCTTCTGCGTCGCGAAACGCAGGAAAACTCAGGTGTGCTGGGAAAATCAGGGCATGGAGCAAGGCATCTTGGATATCCATGGAGCACAGGAATTCCTGTGGATCCATGGGAGCCAGAACCTTACAGAGGAACTCCATCCAGAAATGCCGCATGCGGAACCTTCTGTTCACTAACTTCAGAGCCAGGGTGGGTCGAGCTGCGCCGCTCTTCTTCGGCACTACAAGCAGGATTGAATAGAAACCTGTGAAGCGTTCCTGCTGTGGGATGGAAACGATAACCTCCGAACAAAGAAGGAAGGTAATGGACGCAAAGAAAACCTGGGATCAAAGGAGGATTTTTAGAGGGCGAGATTCGAAGAAGCGATTCCGGGCCGCGAAGCGAACCCTACCTTGTATCCAGAGGACACCACCTCCCTGATCTAAGCGTCCTCCACCGAGGCCAGCCAAACATTTCTGAACAAAACAGGAGACGCCGGCCCAAACTGAAGGGAACGCTGGGCCCCTAGCCAGAGTTCTGCCGAGGAAGATCTGCCAGATCTAGGCCTGGTGGACAAACTATGGGAGTTGCGGGGACGCCGGGAAGGGGTAGGCTTAAAGGAAGCCTTTTGTCTAGCCAGACGAGATCGCGGTCTGTGTTAGCTAGAGGAATCTTCCGACACTGCAAAACAGCGAAAGGACAAGGGAGCTCGTGCCTCCCGTGGCGTCCTTAATAATTTGTTCCAGCATGTAGCCAAAGAGACGGGCCCCCTGGAAGGGGAGTCTGGTAAGGGACTTCTTGAAGACAAGTCCGCCTGCCGGGAGTAGAGCCGAATATTCCGTCGGATGGCCCCCATATTGCTGGACGCGTGAGTTGCACAAGCCGCACATCTGGGGAGACAGATACCAAATATTTCCCTGCACAGGAAATCTGGTCCGTCAGGTCGGCTAGCTCTCCCAGAGGAGCTCCAGCCGGGGTGCTCTTACAAGGCTGATTGATCCATCTAGCTATAGTCCTTGAGACCAAGGTAGAGGTGATGGCCGACAAAGTAGAAGCAGCCGTTTCAAAGGCTGATTTATCCAGCGATTCTAGAATTGTATCCTTGGAACCCATGAGGGAAGTGGAGGGGCCAAGTTGGTAGCCAGTCTGGGGACTGACAAGTCCACAATTGACCGCATCCTGCCGTCTGTTAGCGATGAGCTCAGACGAGAAGGAATATAGGATGCAGAGATGCTTCCCTGTCTGAAGCATCTGGTATGGTTCGCCTTTCCCCTGACAAGTACCACCACAAATTCAGTGAGTGGGGCAAAGACCTTGGAAGGTGGTTTTGACCGTCTAAACGAAACCGCCTATCCTGCGGGTTCCGTAGAGGTATCCATGATGCTTAAGGTCTGGTTTATTGCAACAATAAGGTTATACCTGTTGAGAACCAAGTCTGAAACATCCTTTGCAAACATGACAGAGGACGCCCGTCTCTCTCTCTCTCTCTTGAGAGAGAGGAGGATCAGGAAGAGGGATCTCACCGTTCCAGACCGGAGGGCGAGAAGGAAGGTGTCAGACGTCCATGGAGCTGATGGTGGACGTCCTCGTCTCCTCCAACCGACAGGCTCTGGTGGGCGAGTGGGTGGGTGACGGAACTGGGACCGAACTTCTAAGCACGCTTGTGCGCTAGGATCATGGTCCTGCTGTCGGATCTGTGAGGATACGGGGTGGCAGTACATGCCGTACTCATAGTCCCTAATGTGGGAATACAGGTGTGAATATTCACCCTGTATCCCTCCGAAAAAGGAACCTAGAATTTCGCTCCTGTCTGGATCTCTTGTGCCAGAGTTGAAAAGGCCAGACGGAGAATCCTGTGACCCACTGGCAACTGCGGTCAAGCACAGACCCCAGGGTCGTGACATCCTGGTGTCTCGGTCTCGCCCGGCGAGGGGACTCCTGGACGGACAGTGGAGTTGCTGCAGCAGGAGAACGGGAACGCTGTCTTTTTAGGATTAGGCCTGGGAGCAGACCCACTAAATGATTAGGGGAAACAGGAGAGGGGAGTAATGGACTGCATGGCAGAGCTACTCACAGCAATAGTAGGGTCCTGTAGACTGCTCCCGGCTGTAGCTGCGGCCAGATCACGGCACAGGTCCAGGGCACCAGCAGGGAGACGGAGGATGCAGGGGACCCAGTCACCGGGTCCGGAAGAGAACGCTCCTCAGCAAGACAGCGGCGATCCCAGGCCGAATGGGGCGGCTAGAAGTGGGCGGAGCTAGCCGCTCTGTACCAGGGGAGCACCAAGATGGCGCCGGTGGGCGGCTCTGACAGTCGGGCGGGAGAAAAGCCTGCCCGACAGAGGAGGAAGTGGGCGGAGTCAGCCCCGGAAGAGTAGGCCTGAGTAGAAGCCGGGGGCTAAATTAGGAACCGCCGACCGCCGGAGAGTGCAGGGAAGTGCCGCGGCACCGGCACCGGACAGCGGAAGATCGGCGCGGCAGCTGCCAGACCGTCGCAAGAGCGCGGCCTAAGGTTAGTTGCCGGAAGTAGGCCCCGGGGAAGCCGGGGCCTAAATTAGGAACCGGCGACCGCCGGAGAGTGCCGCGGCGCCGGCGCGGCAGCCTGCAAGGGAGCGCGGCCGCAGGCTAGCACATCGCCAGGAATGGGCCCCGGAAGGAGCCGGGTCCTAAATTAGGCCAAAAACGGCGACCGCCAGAAGGGGCCGCGGCGGTTAAAAGAGCACGGCTGTCAGAAAATCAGCCGCTTCGGACAATGTCCTTGCTGCCCACTCCTAAAGGGGATACTCACCTAAAACATCCCACGTCGTCCATTACTAACCTCAAACCTTGTGAAGGTATCAGACGTCCATGTGAGCTGCTGATGGACGTCCTCGTCTCCTCCGACCGACAGGCTCTGGTGGGCGAGTGGGTGGGGGACGGAGCCAGGACCGGACTTCTGAGCACGCTTGTGTGCTAGGATCTTGGTCCTGGACAGGGATCTATGAGGATACGGGGTGGCAGTACACGCCGTACTCATAGTCCGCTATGTGGGACTACAGGTGTGACTGTTCACCCTGTATCCCTTCGGAAAAACCTGAAAAGAAACGACGCACATTGAGATAAGGGTCTAATGAAAGACCCGTGTCCACCTCCTACTGACACTAAGCTAAACTGAATATCCTACTTCCTGTCGGTAGGGTGTACACTGCAGAGGAGGAGCTAACTTTTTTATTTGCATAGTGTCAGCCTCCTAGTGGCAGCAGCATACACCCATGGTTCCTGTGTCCCCCAATGAGAGGCGATAGAGAAAATGTTCTGCTATTCCATATAGGAGAAGGCGAGAGACACTTTCCCCTTCAGACGATAGCAGAGGTTGCTGTTCCCTATTAGCATAGCCACTTTTTCTGACAACAAAAGAAGTGGTACTAAAATGGGGGTTATTACACAGGTATAATCCAAGCATCTGACCAATTTAAAGGGATTGATTAGGTAAAAACTCTGCAATCTAGTGCAGAATCTGCCTTAAATAAGCATGCCACTCATTTTTTCATATATTTTTTTTCTCTGAGCCTACCAGAAATAGCCAAGTACAGGGTTCGACCATTGCTCAATTCACACAAGTGTCAGCAGAGCCCAGTTCTCAGGATCGGTGAAGGGTAGGAAGTTATCCACCGTCCTGTGGATGGGAGAATCTCCAATCTTGGCACCTCTTTAATCATTTAAGGAGAGAGCAGTTTTTCCGATTGTGCTCTCGCTTTTTTATTTCCTTTTTCCAAGGATCATAACTTTTTCACATTCCAACCACATAGCTATTAATTGTAGTTCTAAATTACACCATTCATATAATGTACTGGAAAAATTTCCACATGTGGTTTAAGTGGAAAAAAAACACAAACCGATGCAATCCTTCATTTGTTGGTGTGGGATTCATTGTGCAGTAAAAATGACCTGGAAATAGGATTCTCCTGGTCAGGACGATAAGATCAATATCAAAATTGCGTAATTTTTATTTAAGTGGTGAAAAAAAAAATTCTGATGGTTTTAATGCTACTATTTTGGGGTGAATTCAATATTTTGATAGCTTATCATTGAAGTTTTGGAGGAGCTGTAACAACAAAAAGCAATTCTGGATTTTGTTTTTCTCTTTACGTTTACTAATAAAGTTATATTTTGATTTATCATAGTTTTATGGACAAAGTCATACCACATCTGTATTTTTCATATTTTGTTAAACTAAGTTAAAGGGGGAATTAGAATTTTTTTATATATTTTAAGGAAAAAAAAAAAAGGTTTCTACCTCTTACTTTACTTGTTAATCCCCTGAGTAGACTTGAACCTGAGATCATCCGATCGCTTGTACTATACCACAGCACTGCTGTACTTAACAGATCATAATCTCTTATGAACACCAGCCAGAATTTGGCGTTCACAGGAATAATGCCATGACAGGCAAGGGGATCTTCAGAAAATCCCCAGCCGTCATGGCATACCATTGGCACCCCGCAAATGTATCACGGGGGTGCCAATGAGCAGTTAGAACAGTACGCCATGGTGGAAGCGCACCGTTAATACCACTGGCAGGGAATGGCAGCTGCATTTAACAGGCTACCAGCTGCAGGTGGACCTCTGCTCCACTCATGATTGTTAGAGGTAGATGACAGCTGACTGACAGCCATTATGTGCCAGGAAACGGGGCAGACAGCTCCTGAGCTTTCTCCATTAGTGATGAGCGAGTGCGTCGTTACTCCAGTTTTCAGAGCATGCTCGGGTGTTCTCCGAGTATTTTGGCCATGCTCGTAGATTATGTTTGTGTCCTCGCAGCTGCATGATTTGCGGCTGCTAGACAGCCTGAATATATGTGGAGATTCCCTAACATACAGGCAATCACTGCATGTGTTCAGATTGTCTAACAGCCGCAAATAATGCAGCTGTGGGGACACAAACAATCTACAAGCACGCCCAAGAAAGATACTCGGAGAACACACCAGGGTATGCTCGGAAATCTCGAGTAACTAGCACACTCACTCATCACTACTCTCCAATCACCCTCTGCCGCTACGTTCTGTACATGCATGGGACTGGTCATTAAGGGGTTACAGCTTAGCGGACTATTCCACAAGGCTCTCTGCGGTGCGGCTGAGTGTGCTTTGCTATATTGTGTAGATGTAGAGTGCCTGGTATAGAGCGAACACTTCTCTTAATTAAATCTATAGACATGTGACAGACAAAAGACAACCCGTAGATCAGGATCAGAAATTTTACAAAACTTAGGCTGGTTTCACACTTGCGTTTTGATCTGCAGAGTTTTAGCGCTAAAAAAACGCATGCGTTTTTTTTTCTATACTTAACATTAAAAAACGCATGCGTTTTTTAGCGTGCGTTTTGACGCGGTTTCAGCAACGCATGCGTTTGACGCGTGCGTTCATTTGCAGAAATGCAACATGTAATTTCTAGCTGCGTTTTTTTGCCGCAAAAAAACGCATGCGTTTATTCGCTGCAAAAAAATGCATTGCTGTCTATGTAAACGCATGCGTTTTTTTTTTTAGAAAAACACAAGAAAAAACAAGAAAACCCTAACCCTAAACACAAGAAAAAACAAGAAAACCCTAACCACAAGAAAAAACAAGAAAACCCTGCCTAACCCTAGGGTTACTAGGGATCCTAACCCTAAGGTTAGGATCCCCAGTAACCCTAGGGATCCTAACCCTTAGGGTTACGATTCTAACCCTTAGCGTTAGGGTCCCTAGGGTTAGGATCCCTAGGGTTACTAGGGATCCTAACCCTAACCCTAGCTATTTCTGTATTTAGTGGGTTTTCTAGTTGATTTTGATGATTGGCAGCTGTCACACACTTCTCAGCATGCGTTTAAAAAACGCAAACGCAGGAAAAAACTGATGTAAATGCCGCGTTTTTTTTCTGCATGCAAAAACGCATGCGTCTAAAAAACGCGGCGTTTGCCGCGTTTACATGCTTTTTTCACCACATGCGTTTTTTTTTGTTTTTTTTAAAAACGCTGCAGATCAAAAAGCAAGTGTGAAACCAGCCTTAGAAGAAATCTGTCAGTAGGCCTTCATCCCACAAACTATTTATATGCTCATAAAACTCTTTCAAAGGCAAGTCCAACAATAACTCTACATAGCCAGTCCGTTCCTCCGTCACTGAGAAATCAGGGTTTAAATTGATATGCAAATGAGCTATAGATCTGAAGCCTCTGTCACTAGAGCTCTATTCCCCACCTGCTTGACTGCTAGCCTCCAAGCTACGCGGCTTCAGGTAAAGGAGACGGCGCTGGGTGCAGAATAGAGCTGGAGTGACTGAGGCTTGAGATCTACCACAGTCCTTCAGCCTAATTTGCATATCAAATCAATCACAGCTTTCTCAGAGATGGAGAAAGGGACTGGACATGGAAAGGTATTGCTGGTCTTGTCTTTGAAAAGCTACATGCAGATATAGTTTGAGGAGTGAAATCTTGAAGTCATCAGGTTTTTACTACTCAGTCATCATCATAGGCAGAAATCCCAATTCCAGCAATGTGTCATTTGCTAGGCTACTTGCTGCAGTTTTGATTGCATCCCTGTTTTATCTGCTGCAGTTCCTTAAATACTTCTCACTGTGTAACCCTGCCCACACCAAAGATTAGCAGCTTTCTGTGTACACTGTGCATAGGCAGAAAACTGCCAATCAGTGGGGGGAGCAGGGTAATACAGAGCTCACGAATATGGTCGACTACATGGCAGCAGGTTTACTAGTCCTCTAGTAAAATCCCCTGCTGATAAAACTGATTTAATCAAAACTAACAAGCAGCGCAGTAAGTGCCATCCCTAGAATCAGAGTCTCTCTACATCATGCTGCTCACCGATTAGGTGGCAAAAACCTGGTGAGATTCCCTGTACGTCTATGTAATACGGTGTACTAAAGGTAAGCCTATACATAGGGTAATGTGGTTTGTAATCAAGTTGTGTACTTACTCCAATATCATCCACTAACATCTTATCCAGGCCAGCAGGACCAAGTGAGCTTTTCACAATATTCGCAATGGATGCTGCTGCCATCACTGAAAGAAAGAATTACAGATGTAAACATGCCTCAACATGTTGCGTACCCATGCTGTTGGCAGGCACGTCAAAACGCCACATGCGGACGCATCCGCATACAACACATGTCCCTGCGTACTCAATGTTAAAGATAAGTACGCAGGATGCATGCGGAAGTAGGCGGAGCTTAAGGGAGGAAGTACGCAGCCATGCGCAGACCAGCCCAAAAAAAAAAGTGTGAACCCAGCCTTAAAGGGAACCCGTCACCAGTTTTTTTTCAAAACTAACCTATGGCCACCACCTTTCAGCCCTATGTGACAGCATTCTATAATGTTGCCCAAATACCCTGCAGGCAAAATAATAAAAAAGACCTCTTATTATGCATATAGGAATATAAAGTAGTGGCACTCACCAGTCCTTTAAATTCCAATGTCTTTACTTAGAAAAACAGGTTTAAAACTGGCAGGTCATTCCAGGGCCAAGTAGAAGCGCAGGAAAGTGCAAATCGATAGTCGTCCAGCACATGTGCTCCTTCACTCTCTGCAGCCAGTCTTAAGGTACCGTCACACTAAGCAACGTCGCCAGCGATCTGTGACGTTGCAGCGTCCTAGGGAGCGAGATCGCTGTATTTGACACGCAGCAGCGATCAGAATCCCGCTGTGAAATTGCTGGTCGCTGCTAGAAGGTCTGCACATTATTTGGTCGCTAGGTCGCCGTGTATCGCCGTGTTTGACGGCAAAAGCAACCATACCAGCGATATTTTACACTGGTAACCAGGGTAAACATCGGGTTACTAAGCGCAGGGCCGCGCTTAGTAACCCGATGTTTACCCTGGTTACCAGCGTAAAATGTAAAAAAAAACAAACACTACATACTCACATGCTTCCCCCGGCGTCCGCTTCCCACACTGACTGAGCGCCGCAAATTGAAAGTGAAAGCACAGCACAGCGGTGACGTCACCGCTGTGCCCTGCTACTGCCGGCGCTCAGTCATTACAGGAAGCGGACGCCGGGGGACGCATGTAAGTATGTACTTACATTTTACGCTGGTAACCAGGGTAAACATCGGGTTACTAAGCGCGGCCCTGCGCTTAGCAACCCGATGTTTACCCTGGTTACCCGGGGACCTCGGCATCGTTGGTCGCTGGAGAGCGGTCTGTGTGACAGCTCTCCAGCGACCACACAGCGACGCTGCAGCGATCGGCATTGCTGTCGCTATCGCTGCAGCGTCGCTTAGTGTGACGGTACCCTTAAACATGTTTTTCTGAATACAGATATTGGATTTTAAAGGACCTGACTGGGTGAGTGCTACTAGTTTTTCTTCCTGAACAGAAGAAAAAATGGAGTAAAAATGTCCAGGGAATAATAAAAGGTATAAATTTATTCAAAGTACAAATAACATAACAAACCATGTAGTGCATAATAAATCAGTTTACACAAGGTTTTTAAGAGAAAAGAGATCAGGTAGAGAACGGCAAGACGTCAATATTGCATGAAAAATAGGGTATTTACCTCCTCATAGAAGGAAAATGCATAGTGCATGTGTACACCTATGGGTTATAGTGGTGACATGGGGGAAGGAAAGTGTGGCAGGACTCCATATAATATCAGTACTTGGAGTCAAAAGGACTCCCGGGAGCCCACCCCAAATATCACTAGAAACTCTTACCCATCATGAGATGCAAAAGGGACACGCCAGTAGCACCAGCACGCGTTTCGCGTCGGCTTAGTCAGGGGGCCGTGCTGGAATGACCTGCCAGTCTTAAACATGTTTTTCTGAATAAGGACATTGGATTGTAAAGGACCGGTGAGTGCCACTACTTTTCCTTCCTATATACAAGTTTGCATCTTATTTTGTGAGCACCCAGTACCTGCAGGCTTGACTGCTCAGTCCAAAGTTTGGTTTAAGGACAAGTTCACACACAATGGTTGAATGGTGCCGGCTTTCTCTTTGTTTTAGTTTCCGCAATTTTTGAGACCTTTTATTATACTCACCAGTCAAATTGACCTCGCTGCACTTGGTCCGGTGGCAACCCGTTTCTTGCAAAGACATCCTCCTTCTCTGCTTTGTGTGAATGACATCCTACATCACCCAGCACACGTCTCCCTGTCCTACTGAGGGCAGAGCAAAGCACTGCAGTACTCATGAGCCAGGAACAGTCAGAAGAGCGCTGGCGCATGTGCACTGCAGTACTTTGCCTGCCCCAGCAGAGAGAAATGCACCTGCGCAGAAGTGTGTGGGAACACTGTGGATGACGTAGAATGCATCATCCACACGAAGCATAGGAGGACGGCATCGCAAGAAGAGAGGCAGTACAGGACCAAGACCAGTGACGCCCATCTGACCGGACCACCCTGTAGATGACTATAATAAAAGGTCTTTTTTGTCTTGCAGAGTGATTTGGAGTCACATGTGCAGCATTATAAATTGCTGTCTCGTGGGGTGAAAGATGGTGGCTGTAGGTTACATCGTAAAAAAAAATAAAAAAAAATTGGTGACCGGTTCCCTTTAAGACATGACACTTGCTCTGTCCCCAGCACTGTGTAGTAACCAGTAGATCCAGTCTGATTCACTGGATGTAAACCTAGAAAATTGTGGCACTTTAAAGGGAATCTGTCATTGATTCATGCTGCCCAAGCTGTGATGAGTAGGAGTCAGAGCCGGGCTGCTCAATGGCAACCAGGTATATTTTTCTCTGAAACACTGCAAAATTTCACAAAACACACACTTTAAAGGGAACCTGTCACCCCCAAAATGGAAGTTGAGCTAAGACCACTGGCATCAGGGGCTTATCTACAGTATTCTGTAATGCTGTAGATATGACCCCGATGTTACCTGAAAGATGAGAAAAAGAGGTTAGATTATACTCACCCAGGGGTGGACCCGCTGCAGTCCGGGTCCGATGGGAGTCTCCCATCTCCTTACGATGACGTCCTCTTCATGCTGCGGATCCAGCGCACTTTGTCTGACCAGTTGAGGGCAGAGCAAAGTACTGCAGTGCGCAGGCGCTGGGAAAGGTCAGAGAGGCCCGGCACCTGCGCACTACAGCACTTTGCTCTGCCCTCAACAGGACAGACAAAGTACGCCTGCGCGTGAAGACAAGAGGACGTCATCGTAAGAAGATGGGAGATGCCGGACCGCTCCTGGGTGAGTATAATATAACCTGGTTTTTTTCCAGGTTACATCGGGGGCCTACCTACAGCTTTACAGAATGGTGCAGATAAGCCCCTGATGTCGGTGGCCGCAGCTCATTCTCGAATTTTGGGGTGTCAGATTCCCTGTAAAGCACACACCAGCAGAGCGTTTCCTAGACGCTCACACCTGGCTGCAGACCCGCCACTGCTCCTAAATCACACAAACGGCCGTTGTATCTGTGACCCTGCATCCCCCGCTAGCTCACAGCCGCTGTATGTGCACACGTTAGGTATCTGCTGCAAATTACAAGATGACAGAATGAAATATAAATGGGTACACAAGTTACCATATCACTGAGAAAACCAGGTGAGACATTTTCTCGGTGTTTTTTTCACCCACAGAAGGCCTCCTGCTTATGATTGGATAGTGTCACCCCCTAGAATCCCTGCTGACGCCCCTCAAGTTATATGGAGATGCGCATGTAGTGTACAAGGCAATATGTCAGAGATAAGAAATACAGACATTTTATTCAGATCTTCAGCATCGCCATCATTCCAAGAAACCATGGGGAGAGGTCTTTATAGTGAATCTGCCACTAGGTTTTTGCCTCCCCAGCTGAGAGCAGCACACTGTAGGGGCAGAGACCCTGATCCCAACTAGGTTTCCTCTGCTGCAGATCCAGCGGGTCTCACATGCTGAGCTCTGTATAACTTCACTCACACCAATGATTGGCAGTTTGCTGCCTATGCAGAGCGTACACAGAAAGCTGCCAATCAGTGGTGGGGTGTAGTTATTTATTAGTTAGACCACACGGCTGCAGGTTTACTGTAGTGACCATCTCCTGCTGACGTCACCATATCAAAACTACAGCAGGCAGCGCCGCCGCTGGAATCAGGGTCTCCGTCTCGTCATTCTCCTGCTCCCCGCCGGTGTCGGGCTCCCTGTGCTCCGTCCCGCAGGCTCACACATCCATAAGGCCGGCGGAGAATACTACTGACGGGCCGGAGACCGCACACCGCTGGGGAGAGAGGCTCAGTGCGGCCTCCCTCCATTGTGCAGCACGGGGCTCCGGCCGCTTACACACATATCTACCATTCTGGCTCCTGACGGCTTCTCCGGTGCTGCGCTCCCCGAACACGGCTAACGGGCCCTCCATCTTCCGCTGTCCTTACAGTCTGCCACACACCGGCTACAACGTGCTCACCAACCGCCGCGGGGCCGCAAAGCTAGCTGGGTAGAGCTAGTGCCTGTGCGCAGAGGAGCGGGCCCCGAGCTAGTGTCAGTGCGCAGAGGAGCGGGGCCCGGGCTAGTGTCTGTGCGCAGAGGAGCGGGCCCCGAGCTAGTGTCAGTGCGCAGAGGAGCGGGGCCCGGGCTAGTGTCTGTGCGCAGAGGAGCGGGGCACCGAGCTAGTGCCTGTGCGCAGAGGAGCGGGGCACCGAGCTAGTGCCTGTGCGCAGAGGAGCGGGGCCCGGGCTAGTGCCTGTGCGCAGAGGAGCGGGGCCCAGAGCTAGTGCCTGGTCTCAGGAGGTTTCCGTGGAGATTCAGCTTGCAGAAGTTATTCTCCATGAATATATGTGCCTTATTATGCTCTTCTGGGGGTTCTGCAGACCCCCGAGCATAATCCAGGTAAGATGGGGAGAAAACTCCAAGGGTTTGTCCACGATCCAGAGTTGGTTGCTGTGGGATTGACTGTGCGTCGGCGCACCCGCGGGACGTCTCTCCAGACCGCAGCATGTCAAGTCTTCTTGTGGAGACGTGATAAGTCTCACTCATACAATGTATCTGACACGGTGAATCCGCACGGATCAGTGATCACAGAGGAGTAACCTACGTTCGATAGCCGGCAGCGCTTTGGATGCAGTGGATATACCCTGTCCAAAGCGCTGCCACTTCTGGATCGTGTGCACCCGCCTTGGCCTACTTTTACACATACCATGGTTTCTGCGGGCCGTATTGCCGCAATTTTCAAGATCTGCCGCAATAACGGACAGCAAAAAAAACTTGCGGATCGACGTTTTCCAGGTTCCCAATACTATAGCTAAAGTATTGGGGGGGAAAAAGGCGGTATACAAAACCGGAAGTGACAGTGCACCGCAAAAACAATCTTCCGTTGTTTTTGTGGCCCCATTGATTTACAATGGGGGCCGTGACCGTAAGCTGTGAAAAAGATTGAGAAAGCTCAGTCTTTTTTCACAGCCGTATATACGGCGCACGGTGAGACGTGCAATTATTGCAGCCCGTTTTTTGCAGCCCCATAGAAATTTATTGGGGTCACAAAATCACAGCAAGTGTAAAAGAAGCGTTATACTCCCCTCACAGCATCTTCTGATACACGTCTGCTCACATTGGGATCTTTGGTCCTCTTGCACTGTGCCGGACTTTTGAGTGTCATGGTCACAGGTGGGTTCTGCACTGGAGACCACAGAGCAAATTGAGACAACAGTGTCAGCTTGCGCAAAACCCTTCCAGGTACCATGAAACCCTGATGTCGGGCACAATGGGAGCAGCCTCTCATCCCAACTCCTCACTGCTCCCCAACACATCCTCTGATCCCCCTCTACTCGTACTGGAGTCTTTGCTCCTCTTGCTCTTTTTCGGACTTCAGGATGTCATGATGCCTGGGAGGGCTCGGCGCAGGCTGTCACCGATGTCTCAACGTGCACTGTGATCTTCAGTGCAGAACCCACCTTTGCGCCCTGACACCTGCACATTGTGCGAGAGGACCAAAAATACTAATGTGAGCAGCAGAGGATTAGAAGATGTGATGAGAAGTGCATGGGTGGCAGTTAGTAGCGGAGGGGCCAGATAGGTGAGCATAAAGAGGTTTTTTTAACCTATTGATAGCCTGTTATGCGTCCGAAAACTAGTGACCGCCCTTTTGCTGATTCTGCACAGAAGTGATTTACAAGAAAATCTGCATTTTAGTGTATGTGGATGTTTGTAAAATCTACCCTGCCTTCCAATCCCAGGACAGGACACTATAGCCCAATTTATCATATTTTGAAAATGTCACAATTTTTTTGCACAAAGTGAGACAACTCGAAAATTTTGCGACTTTTGGTGTTTTCGCTTAGCTGAGACAGATAGTATGTAAGTGCTTGGATAATAATACAGTCATTAACCTGAGCCAGCATGGGTTTGTTGCAAACAAGTCATACCAGACTAATCTAAATGTATTCTATGATGGAATTATTGACTGTGGATCAGGGAATTGCAGTAGATATACTATATCTCAACTTCAACAAAGCATTTCAAAAAGTATTTCATACTATCCTTATTGAAAAAAAATGAGCAAGTTTGGGATTGACAAGGCTATGGTTAGATGGATTCCTAACTGGCTCAGTGATCGTACTCAAAGAGGGGTAATAAATGGTTGCACATCCAATTGGAGAAGTGTTTTTAGTGGGGTACCACAGGGCTCTGTCCTGGACCCAGTGTTATTCAACATTTTTATAACTGATCTAGATAATGGAACTGAAGATAACCTAATCAAATATACAGACGATGCAAAGCTAGGAGGGATAGCTAAGGTTAGAGAAGACAGAATAGATTCAGAAGGATGTAGATAAGCTTGAACAATAGGCAGCATCCAATAGAATGGTATTTAACAGGGAGAAATACAAGATTCTACATTTGGGAAAGAAAAATGAAAATTACATCTATAGCATGGGAGGAATAGAACCAAGCAGCAGCACATGTGAAAAAGACTTTGGTGTACTAATAGATCACAGACTGCACAAGAGTAAACAGTGTGATGCAGCAAAAAAAAAGGAGATAAAATTCTAGGATGTATTAAAGGGAATCTGTCACCTCATTTTTCATCTATAAGCTGCGACCACTGCCATTATGGGCTTATCTACAGAATTCTGTAATGGAATGAAGGGCAGAGAATTACGTCTTTGGTTCATGAGGATCAGACGAGCTTTATACCGGCCAAGTCTACCTCTAAAAATATAAGGCAAATTCACATTTCGTTTTGGCAGTCCGTTAAGACGGACTGCATTACACTGCGGCATGACGCAGTCCGTTAACGCTGCCATTAATCCCTATGTCGGACGCATCGCTAGCGCACGCGCATTGTGGGCTCATTGAGTGACGGACCTTGGGATGCGTGCTGCAGCGTTTCCGGGTCCGTCACTGCTAGCACAGATAGAGCATCTGCTAGCTCTATCTGCGCTAGAGAAATTCGGCACTTGCGTTAACAGCAGCCCGTTAACGCATGTGTTGAATGGGCTGCTGTTAACGCAATGTGAACCTAGCCTAAGACGTCTTTTCTTAATTTACAGATACAGTTGTTGAATATTGGGGAGCTTGCGGTGCTCTTGCTTGATACAGCAAAGGCGTTCTACAGTGTCACGTGGGAGTACCTCTGGGCAGTAATGAGGGGCATGGGGTTTGAGGAAAAAGTTCCTGGCCTGGGCCAAGTTATTATATGCTAATCCATGTGCGCAGATAAAAGTTAACGGGGCTATATCAAGACCCTTTAACCCCTTTCTGACATCTGACGTACTATCCCGTCGAGGTGGGGTGGGCCCGTATGACCACCGACGGGATAGTACGTCATACGCGATCGGCCGCGCTCACGGGGGGAGCGCGGCCGATCGCGGCCGGGTGTCAGCTGCATATCGCAGCTGACATCCGGCACTATGTGCCAGGAGCGGTCACGGACCGCCCCCGGCACATTAACCCCCGGCACACCGCGATCAAACATGATCGCGGTGTACCGGCGGTATAGGGAAGCATCGCGCAGGGAGGGGGCTCCCTGCGGGCTTCCCTGAGACCCCCGCAGCAACGCGATGTGATCGCGTTGCTCCGAGGGTCTCCTACCTCCCTCCTCGCCGCAGGTCCCGGATCCAAGATGGCCGCGGCATCCAGGTCCTGCAGGGAGGGAGGTGGCTTACCGAGTGCCTGCTCAGAGCAGGCGCTGGTAAGCCTGCAGCCCTGCACAGCAGATCGCCGATCTGACAGAGTGCTGTGCACACTGTCAGATCACCGATCTGTAATGTCCCCCCCTGGGACAAAGCAAAAAAGTTAAAAAAAAATTTTTCCACATGTGTAAATAAATAAAAAATAAATAAATTCCTAAATAAAGAAAAAAAAAATATTATTCCCATAAATACATTTCTTTATCTAAATAATAATAAAAAATAATAAAAGTACACATATTTAGTATCGCCGCGTCCGTAACGACCCAACCTATAAAACTGTCCCACTTGTTAACCCCTTCAGTAAACACCGTGAGAAAAAAAAAAAAAAAAATGAGGCAAAAAACAATGCTTTATTACCATACCGCCGAACAAAAAGTGGAATAACACGCAATCAAAAAGACAGATATAAATAACCAAGGTACCGCTGAAAACGTCATCTTGTCCCGCAAAAAACGAGCCGCCATACAGCATCATCAGCAAAAAAATAAAAGTTATAGTCCTGAGAATAAAGCGATACCAAAATAATTATTTTTTCTATAAAATTGCTTTTATCGTATAAAAGCGCCAAAACATAAAAAAATGATATAAATGAGGTATCGCTGTAATCGTACTGACCCGACGAATAAAACTGCTTTATCAATTTTACCAAACGCGGAACGGTATAAACGCCCCCCCCCTAAAAGAAATTCATGAATAGCTGGTTTTTGATCATTCTGCCTCACAAAAATCGGAATAAAAAGCGATCAAAAAATGTCATGTGCCCGAAAATGTTACCAATAAAAACGTCAACTCGTCCCGCAAAAAACAAGACCTCACATGACTCTATGGACTCAAATATGGAAAAATTATAGCTTTCAAAATGTGGTAACGCAAAAAATATTTTTTGCAATAAAAAGCGTCTTTCAGTGTGTGACGGCTGCCAATCATAAAAATCCGCTAAATAACCCGCTATAAAAGTAAATCAAACCCCCCTTCATCACCCCCTTAGTTAGGGAAAAATAAAAAAAATGTATTTATTTCCATTTTCCCATTAGGGTTAGGGCTAGGGTTATTGCTAGGGTAAGGGTTAGGGCTAGGGTTAAGGCTACAGTTAGGGTTGGGGCTAAAGTTAGGGTTTGGATTACATTTACGGTTGGGAATAGGGTTGGGATTAGGGGTGTGTCAGGGTTAGGGGTGTGGTTAGGGTTACCGTTTGGATTAGGGTAAGGGGTGTGTTTGGATTAGGGTTTCAGTTATAATTGGGGGTTTCCACTGTTTAGGCACATCAGGGGCTCTCCAAACGGGACATGGCATCCGATCTCAATTCCAGACAATTCTGCGTTGAAACAGTAAAACAGTGCTCCTTCCCTTCAGAGCTCTCCCGTGTACCCAAACAGGGGTTTACCCCAACATATGGGGTATCGGTGTACTCAGGACAAATTGGACAACATCTTTTGGGGTCCAATTTCTCCTGTTACCCTTGGGAAAATACAAAACTGGGGGCTAAAAAATAAGTTTTGTGGGAAAAAAAGGATTTTTTATTTTCACGGCTCTGCGTTGTAAACTGTAGTGAAACACTTGGGGGTTCAAAGTTTTCACAACACATCTAGATAAGTTCCTTGGGGGGTCTAATTTCCAATATGGGGTCACTTGTGGGGGGTTTCTACTGTTTAGGTACATCAGGGGCTCTGCAAATGCAACGTGACGCCTGCAGACCAATCCATCTAAGTCTGCATTCCAAACGGCGCTCCTTCCCTTCCGAGCTCTGTCATGCGCCCAAACAGTGGTTCCCCACCACATATGGGGTATCAGCGTACTCAGGACAAACTGGACAACAACTTTTGGGGTCCAATTTATTATGTTACCCTTGTAAAAATACAAAGCTGGGGGCTAAAAAAATAATTTCTGTGAAAAAAAAGAGGAATTTTTATTTTCACGGCTCTGCGTTATAAACTGTAGTGAAACACTTGGGGGTTCAAAGCTCTCAAAACACATCTAGATAAGTTCCTTAGGGGGTCTACTTTCCAAAATGGTGTCACTTGTGGGGGGTTTTAATGTTTAGGCACATCAGGGGCTCTCCAAATGCAACATGGCGTCCCATCTTAATTCCAGTCAATTTTGCATTGAAAAGTAAAATAGCGCTCCTTCCCTTCCGAGCTCTGCTATGCGCCCAAACAGTGGTTTACCCCCACATATGGGGTATCGTCGTACTCAGGACAAATTGCACAACAACTTGTGGTCTAATTTCTTTTCTTACCCTTGGGAAAATAAAAAAATGGGGGCGAAAAGATCATTTTTGTGAACAAATATGATTTTTTATTTTTACGGCTCTGCATTATAAACTTCTGTGAAGCACTTGTTGGGTCAAAGTACTCAACACACATCTAGATAAGTTCCTTAAGGGGTCTACTTTCCAAAATGGTGTCACTTGTGGGGGGTTTCAATGTTTCGGCACATCAGGGGCTCTCCAAACGCAACATGGCGTCCCATGTCAATTTCAGCCAATTTTGCATTGAAAAGTCAAACGGCGCTCCTTCCCTTCCGAGCTCTGCCATGCGCCCAAACAGTGGTTTACCCCCACATGTGGGGTATTAGCGTACTCAGGACAAATTGTACAACAACTTTTGGGGTCCATTTTCTCCTGTTACCCTTGGTAAAATAAAACAAATTGGAGCTGAAATAAATTTTGTGTAAATAAAAATGAACATTTAACTTTTTTTCAAACATTCCAAAAATTCCTGTGAAACACCTGAAGGGTTAATAAATTTCTTGAATGTGGTTTTGAGCACCTTGAGGGGTGCAGTTTTTAGAATGGTGTCACACTTGGGTATTTTATACTGTCATATAGACCCCTCAAAATGACTTCAAATGAGATGTGGTCCCTGAAAAAAAATGGTGTTGTAAAAATGAGAAATTGCTGGTCAATTTTTAACCCTTATAACTCAATAACAAAAAAAAAATTTGGTTCCAAAATTGTGCTGATGTAAAGTAGACATGTGGGAAATGATACTTAAGTATTTTGCGTGACATATGTCTGTGATTTAAAGGCATAAAAATTCAAAGTTGGAAAATTGTGAAATTTACAAAATTTTCGCCAAATATCCGTTTTTTTAACAAATAAACGCAAGTTATATCGAAGAAATTTTACCACCATCATGAAGTACAATATGTCACGAGAAAACAATGTCAGAATCACCAAGATCCGTTGAAGCGTTCCAGAGTTATAACCTCATAAAGGGACAGTGGTCAGAATTGTAAAAATTGGCCTGGTCATTAACGTGCAAACCACCCTTGGGGGTGAAGGGGTTAAAGGGGTTGTCCACTACTTTCAATTAACACCCAATGTATCCCCCGGGGCCCCTAATAAATTTTGTAAATACCTTCTGTTGCCGATACTGCCTGTGAGCGGCGGTATGCCGGCGGCTGACTCCGGGTCATGTGACCCCCAGGCTGCAGCCGCCGCTAATATCAGCCGACGTCGCGTCAATTTCCTGACTCTGGAAATTGACGTGACATCATCAGCAGGCGTGACCCAGGATCCCCAGACAGCGGTCACTCATCAAGAGTGACTGGGCTGTGGGCGGTGCTGGGGTCTGCGTGCGGCGCTATCCGGGGGTCTGCGGGGCTGTCCGGCAGTCTGTCCAGGGCTGCGCAGGGGGGTCTTTGGGGGGTTGTGTGTGTCTGCAGGTATCGTCCAATGGGACTACAAGTCCCATCTGGCTATGCCTGCTACAGTGACAGTGAGTGACACATTAGCCAATGATGGGACAGTAGTAGTCCCATCATCCAGCTAATGTGTTGAATGTAAAAAAACATACACAGTACATACAACATAGAGTTCATACTCACCAATCACCTTGTTCCAGAAGCCCTCGCTTACCTGTAAAAAATATTAAAATAATAAACAAACAATACACTCCCTGATCTGCAGTAATCCATGTAATAATGATTGTCCCACGACGATCTCCCGTGGAGAGCTGTAACATCAGCTGATGTGACCCCTCTCCAGGGACTCCGGTATACAATGACTGAAGGTATCCTTCCGCACTGTATCCCTCCGCCGCTGTAAGTACAGTATAGTTCATACTCTCACTTGCGGCACTGCTGCCGGGGAAATTTCCCACCCAGCATTGCCATACAGTGAAAGCAATGAACTAAAGTAACCTATTCAGTGATGCACTGCAGGAGCCATTGTCTCCTGTCAGTGTGTCACTGAAGGTCTACAGAGCTGTCACGTCTCCTGATGTGACAGCTCTATAGGGGAGATTGTTGTTGGACACTCGTTATTAATTGGACTGCGTCAGACAGGGAGTATACAGTTGGTTTATTTTTTGCAGGCGATCGAGGGCGTTGCAGGAATTAGGACTGCTTGTAAGTATGATGAAATTAAAGGGAACCCGTCACCCCTAAAATCGAAGATGAGCTAAGCCCACCGGCATCAGGGGCTTATCTACAGCATTTTGGAATGCTGTAGATAAGCCCCGATGTAACCTGAAAGATGAGAAAAAGAGGTTAGATTATACTCACCCAGGGGCGGTCCGATCCGATGGGCGTCGCAGTCCGGGGCCTCCTATCTTCATAGGATGACGTCCTCTTCTTGTCTTCACGCTGCAGCTCCGGCGTACTTTGCCCTGTTGAGGGCAGAGCAAAGTACTGCAGTGCGCTGGGCCTCTGACCTTTCCCGGCGCCTGTGCACTGCAGTACTTTGCTCTGCCCTCAACAGGGCAAAGTACGCCTGCGCCGTAGCGTGAACACAAGAGGACGTCATCGTAAGAAGATGGGAGGCCCCGGACGGGACCGCTCCTAAGTGAGTATAATCTAACCTCTTTTTCTCATCTTTCAGGATACATCGGGGGCTTATCTACAGCATTCCAGAATGCTGTAGATAAGTCCCTGATGCTGGAGGGCTTAGCTCACCTTCGATTTTGGGGGTGACAGGTTCCCTTTAAGAATATTAAAATACTTTTTTCTGGCCGTCTTTTTTTTAACCCTTTCACTAGTATAGGATTAGTAATGGATAGGCGTTTTAATGACGCCTCTCCATTATTGACAGTGCTTAATGTCACCTTACAATAGCAAGGTGGCATTAACCCCTTATTACCTCATATCCCACCACTACACAGGAGTGGGAAGAGAGGGGCTAAGTGCCAGAATTGGTGCCTCTTAGAGATGCGCCTTCTGCGGTGGCTGCGGGCTGTTATTTGTAGCCGGAGGGGAGGGCATGGCCCCTTCCTAGGCTATAAATATCAGCCCGCAGCTGTCTGCGTAGCCTGGCTATAAAATACAGGGGGACCCCACGTCATTTTTTTTTTTTTTTTTTTTTTTGGGGGGGTCCCCCTATTTTAATAGCCAGTAAAGGCCATGCAGACAGCTGTGGAATGATATTCATAGCCTCGGAAGGGGCCATGGGTATTACTCCCTACTCGGGCTACAAATATTGGCACCAAGCCATCGGCTTTCCCCCTCTGGCGCAGAAAATTGTCTGTGAGTCCACGCCATTTTTATTTTAACTGAAACATTGTTCATTAAGAAACATGGATATGGATATATTTATGGAAAAATCTCTAGACTGATCTCTAAATAGATATATCTCTATCCCATATCTATCTCTATCTCTCCCATATCTATCTCTCTCAATTCATTCATGTTAGCATTGCCAAACCATATGGTAAAAATAGGGGGTGGGGTAGGGAGGCATATAGAGGTCCAGGATATATCAGGCTCCTTTTAGAGGATAGGGGACATGTCTATGGTGGGGTATAGGAGTCCATGGCATATCGGGCTCTTTAGTTGGAGGATAGGGATATGTCCAGGGTTGGGGTACAGGAGTCCATGACATACTTGTAGTATTAGAGCACAATCAGTCAGGAGAAAGGACGTTGATTAACCCCATGAGAGCTGGATCCAGCACTGAGGATGTGCTGCTACAGCACAGCTACAGTGAATGTTTTGAGTGGCACGTAATAGCAAGATTTATGAAGAAAAAAAAAGTATACAACCCCTGGCAAAAATTATGGTATCACCGGCCTTGGAGGATATTCATTCAGTTGTTTAATTTTGTAACAAAAAAGCAGATCACAGACATGGCACAAAACTAAAGTCATTTCAAATGGCAACTTTCTGGCTTTAAGAAACACTAAAAGAAATCAAGAACAAAAAATGTGGTAGTAATGGTTACTTTTTTTTTTTTTTTAACCAGCAGGCTGGTGATTCCACAATGTTTGCCTGGGGTTGTAGTACTGTACAACTTCTTTAAATTAGGTAGAAGACGAGGGTGTCTCTCTGAAAAGGGTATGGCTTGTAAGAGAAAGGGGTATACAGAAAACAGAGAGCTATGCATAAATATCACAAAATATGGGAAGCTTGGAGAAATTACCATGGGATGTCTATATTATCCTTATCGGGCTGAATTGTTTTGTATGTATATTTCAATGTCTATTCCACCTCCTGTTGAGTCACACAGGTGTACGAAAATGCTTAAATACATAAGGTATATTTTGTTACAGATCTGTCTCATGCATAATGAGGCCGACTTAACACATCCTGCTGTTAACCTCTACGGAGTAATACAATATCATTGATATTATCAAACACAGATATGTGTACAGATATATATGATTACAGTCCCTGACGAAGCAACAGCGAAACGGACGTTGGAGTGGTGTGAGGGGAACTGTGGTGTGCCTCTTTAGGGTTGGTATCTTGCAGTATCACATCATAACATTTACTTACTTAGCACCTGGCATGGCTGCTCTTATATGAACTTGGATCACTGATTTTGTTATATATGGCCTCACATTAATTGTTTTCTTAACCTTATGTAATCTCATACCTGTGTTTGATCTTATCAATTATATTCTATTACTCCAAATTGCACTTTATTTGATCTTTTACAGACCATTGATACTTACTATACTTCTCTTTCAAGCAGTGGTCAATTTGAATTAAATCTTTTATTGAATAATCACTAGTGACTCATTTCAGACAATGCTTATATGATATATGTTTCATCTATATATTATGTTCATGTATGAAGTTCATGTCTAATAAAATTTGTTATATTCCTCTTTGAGTACAACTTCTTTTGGGCATGAAATTTACCTGCGATAGATTGTCTGGGGCAGTTTGGTGGGTTAATTTGGCGGCCCCTACCTTCATATGTTAGAAAGGTGCACAAGTACCCTGTTGAGCTCTCACACATTTTATATAATTTGATACCGTATTTGGCTCGCTTGGCAGGGAAAAATAGGCGGAATGACAGACGGCCCTTGAAATTTACCAAGGCTTCGTCAACTGCAACATTGTGCTTCGGGGTATAGGAATGTCAAAAATATTTTAGGAGGGAAATTGGGGGTCTCAAGTTGTTAAAGGCGATTATAGTTTGGGGTTTCTTAGGAATTATCACTAAATTAAAGGAACGTCATTAGGGCTTCACAATGGGCTCGGAACATGGCAGCTGCAAATACAAGGGTGCCGTGGACAGATTATGATGCCCACTAGGAGCAATTTTTTTTTTAATAAACCTATGTTCAGGGTAACACCTAAATTTTATTTTTTCTTTATTTCACGGACATTTGTGGGGATCAATGAACGGGAATGAAAGACAGTGGGTCTTTAGGAAATGTTATTGTTCATGTAATTTATATGACCAACACTAGTATTTATTTCTTTTAAACTTTTTAAAAACCTCACCCTAGTTTTAAGGCTATGTTCACACGTTATGTTTTTGCTACCTTTTTATGCTAAATTTTAGGCTGCATTTTACAGAACCAGCAAAAGTTATGAGATTTCAGAAACGTCATGCATACATGGTTTTCTTTTCATGACTAACTTGGAAAGCTGCTGCGTTTTTGCAAACTGCAGCATGTCACCTTCCACATTTTTTCACAGATAGAAAGCATTAAGTGAAAAAAGGCAGCACAACCTGATACCTTTGTTTTTTTACACTTTACTTTAGTTT
This sequence comes from Ranitomeya variabilis, assembly GCF_051348905.1. Taxonomy (NCBI): domain Eukaryota; kingdom Metazoa; phylum Chordata; class Amphibia; order Anura; family Dendrobatidae; genus Ranitomeya; species Ranitomeya variabilis. The sequence goes on from NC_135233.1 coordinate 162,467,407, forward strand.
TGTTTTCATCATAGGAAGTTGCATCATTTTTTATGGGGCTAAACTATCAGCATGCATAAGAGACAACAAAAGTGCAGCAAATACACTGCAAAAAAAGCAGCAAAACCGGCTTCTTTACTGCCAAGAGCGCATGTTTTGTCTGCAAAAACGCAACACGTGAACAAAGCCAACAGCAAAGAATGAAAACAAAATTAATATGACTATGGGGATGAACAGGGGTGATGGAGATGGATGCTCTGTGCTAGTGTCTATCACAGTGATCAAACATCAAGAACAAACTCCACTGGCATCTCACATTGCCGGCTGCCAGATCTCAGTGGGTACACGGAGCATGTGCCTGCCATTGTACCTGAGCAAAGAGGAGGGGAGTCGGGGGATGGCGTCACCAGTACAGATGTCCCATGAGATTCTTGGGTCACAAATTCTCTTTCCTCTGACATACTAGATCATGTCAGAAAAGAGAGGGTTTTTTTTAATTCAGATTGCATTTTTTTTTTTTTTTTTTTAAATGTGATTGCCATCATTTGTAGAATAACGGCGATCACATGATTGTGGATCTAAAAGCTACCCCAGGTAGCAGAGACCCTGGAGAATTTCAGATTCTGGGGGGAGCTATACATTTAGGTATACAGTACAGATCAAAACTTTGGACACACCTTCTCATTTAAAGATTTTTTCTGTATTTTCATGACTATGAAAATTGTACATTCACACTGAAGGCATCAAAACTATGAATTAACACGTGGAATTATATACTTAACAAAAAAGTGTGAAACAACTGAAATTATGTCTTATATTCTAGGGTCTTCAAAGTAGCCACCTTTTGCTTTCAATGACTGCTTTGCACACTCTTGGCATTCTCTTGATGCGCTTCAAGAGTTAGTCATCGGAAATGGTTTTCACTTCACAGGTGTGCCCTGTCAGGTTTAATAAGTGGGATTTCTTGCCTTATAAATGGGTTGGGACCATCAGTTGTGTTGAGCAGAAGTCTGGTGGATACACAGCTGATAGTCCTACTGAATAGACTGTTAGAATTCGTATTATGGCAAGAAAAAAGCAGCTAAGTAAAGAAAAACGAGTGACCATCATTACTTTAAGAAATAAAGGTCAGTCAGTCCAAAAAATTGGGAAAACTTTGAAAAGTGTCCCCAAGTGCAGTGGCAAAAACCATCAAGCGCTACAAAGAAACTGGCTCACATGAGGACCGCACCCCAGGAAAGGAAGACCAAGAGTCACCTCTGCTTCTGAGGATAAGTTTATCCGAGTCACCAGCCACAGAAATCGCAGATTAACAGCAGCTCAGATTAGAGACCAGGTCAAAACCACACAGAGTTCTAGCAGCAGACACATCTCTACAACAACTGCTAAGACGTGACTTTGTATAGCAGGCCTTCATTGTAAAATAGCTGCTAGGAAACCACTGCTAAGGACAGGCAACAAGCAGAAGAGACTTGTTTGTGCTAAAGAATACAAGGAATGGATATTAGACCAGTGGAAATCTGTGCTTCGGTCTGATGAGTCCAAATTTGAGATCTTTGGTTCCAACCACCGTGTCTTTGTGAGATGCAGAAAAGGTAAACGGATGGACTCTACATGCCTGGTTCCCACCGTGAAGCATGGAGGAGGAGGTGTGATGGTGTGGGGGTGCTTTGCTGGTGACACTGTTGGGGATTTATTCAAAATTGAAGGCATAATGAACCAGCATGGCTACCACAGCATCTTGCAGCGGCATGCTATTCCATCCGGTTTGCGTTTAGTTGGACCATCATTTATTTTTCAACAGGACAATGACCCCAAACACACCTCCAGGATGTGTAAGGGCTATTTGACCAAGAAGGAGAGTGATGGGGTGCTACGCCAGATGACCTGGCCTCCACAGTCACCAGACCTGAACCCAATCGAGATGGTTTGGGGTGAGCTGGACTGCAGAGTGAAGGCAAAAGGGCCAACAAGTGCTAAGCATCTCTGGGAACTCCTTCAAGATTGTTGGAAGACCATTTCTGGTGACTACCTCTTGGAGCTCATCAAGAGAATGCCAAGAGTGTGAAAAGCAGTCATCAAAGCAAAAGGTGGCTACTTTGAAGAACTTAGAATATAAGACATAATTTTAGTTGTTTCACACTTTTTTGTTAAGTATATAATTCCACTTGTTAATTCATAGTTTTGATGTCTTCAGTGTGAATGTACAATTTTCATAGTCATGAAAATACAGAAAAATCTTTAAATGAGAAGGTGTGTCCAAACTTTTGATCTGTACTGTATAAGCGATCATTAAGGGGTTAAGCAGTTGTCTTTGGCATTACCCATTAAGCAGTTGTCTTTGGCATTACCCATTAAGCAGTTGTCTTTGGTGTAAGGCATTGCCTACTAAGAAGTTGTGTTGATTATACTAATAGTGCAGAAATTCTTTACTTTCAGATCTCTCCCCATCCATTGATCCATCCCATCATCCATGTCAGTGAGGGGGAGTAGAGAATAATCTTTATTGTCATGGTTTGTGTAATAGATCTTTATACACAACAATGGTGCTTTAAACACAACAGAGCTGGTGCCAGGGCACAGGAAGAGAGGAAGAAAGGCATGCAGCAACAGGAGACTTGGAAAAAAACAGGTATATGGAGATCTTAAGTGGCATTATCCTTACAGGGAACCTGTCACCTGAATTTGGCTGGACCAGTTTTGGTCATATGGGTGGGGTTTTCGGGTGTTTGATTCACCCTTTCCTTACCCGCTGGCTGGAAAGGAAAGGGTGAATCAAGCACCTGAAAACCCCACCCATATGACCCAAAACTGGTCCCGCCAAATTCAGGTGACAGGTTCCCTTTAAGCATATATCTCTGGCAAAAATTAAGAGACCACCACATCAAAACCCTGTCCTGGGCAGCCCAATCTCCAGACCTGAACCTCATTGACAACCTCTCGAATGTAATGAAGAGGATGATGGATAGTCACAAGCCATCAAAGAAGAACTCCTTACATTTTTGCTCCAGAAGCAGTGTGAAAGACTGGTGGAAAGCATGCCAAGACGCATGAAAGCTGTGATTAAGAATCATGGTTATTCCACAAAATATTGATTTCTGAACTCTTCCTGAGTTAAACCATTAGTACTGTTGTTTCTAAATGATTATGAAATTGTTTTCTTTGCATTAATTGAGGTCTGAAAGCACTGGCTGTTTTTTTCTTTTAATTTTGAACTTTTCTCCTTTTCAGAAAAAAAACCAAAATTAATTGCTTGGAAATTTGGAGACCTGTTGTCAGAAGTTTATAGACTAAAAGAACAATTTACATTTTACTCAAAATATACCTATGAAGAGAAAAATCAGACAAACTGAACATGTTGCAGTGGCCTCTAAATTTTAAAGTATTTTTGTCACATTTGCAACAATTTTCAATTTTTCATTTTTTTCTTTTTTTAAAGTTGGATAATTTTTAATATTTGGCATAGTTTTACTTAGGAACAACACTATCAATACACTGGCAAGAAAGTTCACATTTGTACGATTGCTAAAAATTGGGCAGATCTATCAAAACCGTCTTATCCTTAGATGATGACTAATTAGACTAGACAGAAATATCCTATGGCATCACTGATAGATATGGCGCATTTTAGGACTATCTATTCTAAGTTAGTACCACCTTTATTGGCTTACTTTATACCAAAATTGTGGCGCACATTTTTTTGTCACAATTTAAGCCATAACCCTTTCTCTTACAAGTCACTCTTTTCTGAAAGACCATGCTGCAAAACAAGTTGTAAAAAAGGTCTTAAAAAAAAAATAAATAAAAATAAATCCAATGAGGTGCAAGCTGTTAAAAACAGTTTCAGCACAAATCATGGCAGAACTCAGGCGTATTTAGCATGATGAATACATTGCATTTATTTTGCCCATCTGCTGTAGAAGGTCAGAGGTTACTATGGTTGAAGTGATGTTCTCTAGAATTTGTGTCCTTACTGTGAAACAGTCATTAAAACTATGAAAGGACATAAACTGACTTTGTTGTCCAACACATTGAAAGAGTTTTTGTAAAAAGTCCGGTCAAGGTTACTTCCTCGAACGCTTGTTTTCTAGGAGCAGGATAACAAGCCTGTTGTGCAGAGATTTCATCTTTGCAATGTACATTCTCTGGAAGTGCTGGGTCAGTTCTTCACGCAAATGTTTGAGTGGAGATGGGCTGTGACAGTCGGGGATATTCAGCAATGAATGGAAAAAGGCTTCCCACACTATTCCATTCTGCAATCTACAATAAAACGAACATAAGTTATGAAAGAGGAGACATAATTGGAATTTGGTTAGAGAAACAATATAGTCAATGTGATCTTCTGATGTGTGGTTGAAGTCTCTGAATCAGGACCACCACTAATTCCGGAGTTGAAAAAGTTGTACAGTATAAAATATTCCAACCCCTTTAGCACTGCTCTGAGATTACTATTGATTTGAATTGAGTTTTTTCCTATTATTCCTCATATTGACAATACCAGATCACAGACTAAGGCTAGGTTCACATTTGCGTTCAGGAGGGCTGTGGTCTTCCTCCCTGAAGCTCTGCCTACTTCTGTATGCGTCCTGCATTTCCCTGCGTACCTATCTTTAACATTTGGTACACAGGGACATGCGTTCTATGCGAATGCATCCGCATGCGGAGACAGCACGAAAATGCTAAATTTTGTATTTCCATGCAGTCGCCGCACACGTCAAATCGCCCCATGCTGTCTGTTGTCGCACACGCTGTGACTGGTGGAAAGAGTTGGTGTTTCCGTCCTCCACCATTATATTCACCACTATGTGCGTCCTGAAGATTTAGATGGCGGTGAACTCTGGATGCAGGTCGGTCATATGACACGGCCTGCGGAACAGTGTTTTGGGGCGTTTGGCTATCTCAGATAGCCCGGTCCAATTGCCCCAATTTGCCCAGGTCTGTTACATACAAAGTTGTATACTAATCTCTGTCCTAGGTGTTATGTACTGTACTATGTGCACATATATAGTGTTACCTGCACTGAGCACTGGCCAGGCTGCAGGACATATAATGCTGGAGGCTCAAGGTCACACACTGCAGTCTCTATCTGAGGATCACTGTGAGCTATTGCTTCCTCTTACATACAGATCGGGTGTCGCTGGAGCTGATGACAGCACGACCATATCTGTATGTATGTAAGTGTAAGATGGTGCAATAAATCTCACAGTGCAGATAGAGCAGAAAGCAAACACAGCAGGAATCTGATGAAGCCCCATGTCACATACCTCCTGCCCCTGCTGACTTCATTATTATTATTATTGTTTATTTATATAGCACCATTAATTCCATGGTGCTGTACATGAGAAGGGGTTACATCAAAATACAAATATCACTTACAGTAAACAAAACTAACAATGACAGACTGGTACAGCGGGAAGAGGACCCTGCCCTTGCGGGCTTACAATCTACAGGATTGTGGGGAAGGAGACAGTAGGTCAAGGGTTGCAGTAGCTCCAGTGGTGTTGCGGTGGCCGTGTAGTCTTTACAGGCTGTAAGCTTCTTTGAAGAGATGGGTTTTCAGGTTTCTTTTGAAGGATCCAAAAGTAGTGGATAACCGGATGTGTTGGGGCACTGAATTCCAGAGGATGGGTGATAGACTCCATCTCTTCTTCATCTTCATCTCTCTTCATCTCTCCTGTCCAGCAGAGTGAAACAGGCGCGCAGGTGACGTCAGATCAGCAGACACAGCCTGCAGTATCTGCAATACAGGGATGGCGGCCGGCACTTGTGCACTTCTAATACAGTGCGGGCAACGATCTACTGCAGCAGCATAAAGCCGGGCCCCTGGCAGTACGCCACTGCCTGCAAGGGTCCCCCTTCACCTTCGGGCCCCGATGCAGCTGGACCGGTTGAACCGGCGGTAGGTCCGCCTGTGCACTGAGTATTTGGTCAGTACTTCACATCAGTATTTGTAAGCCAAAGCCAGGTATTTTACTAATGTAAAATACTGACCCAATACTGAATGTGTGAGCGTGACCGGAGAGTGATTCAGGGAGTCGGCATTGCAGTTGTGTGACTCAGAAGAGGAGGCGCTGGATATCGGACAAAGCCGAGATTATGGATTGTGCAGCATATAAAAGCCACTGACTGCACGTTTCAAGCATTGGCTCCATGACTTCACCAGTGCATGCGACTCCGAAACATTGCTGTGTTTCAGTGAAAAACATACTTTAAAAGCTGCCAGAAACTAGTCATGACAGGTGGATCCAGCAGCTTCTCCCTGCCCGCTCCTCGAGTGATAGTTTCCGGTCACTGAAGGCGAGTGGGTGGAGATGTCTGGTTCTCTTTAAAGTCCTAATTGTTGTGAATTAAAAGTTTGATCCACATGCAGACTTTTGACACATCCATTGGAAAAAATTGTAGTTTTAGCCTCAAATTCCTCCCATTACTTTTTAGAAAACTTGCACCCATATACACATGTAAAAAGATCATTCAGACTGAACATTCCTTCCGTTGGGGTTTCCATAATAACTGACCGTTTAAAATTGCCTTCTGGTCTCCACACTCCATTCTCTTCACGAACTTTCATGTATTTGCCAAACAGCATGCAGTAAACAGTTCCAGCGACTCCAAAGTAGTCCGTCTGTTACACAGGAGAAACACAGTATTTACAATATACAAATACATTATACGATTACATATCTGCTGCGATTAAATGCACACGAAGAATAAAACAAGGCAGCCTAAGAGAAGAGGTGCGGGAACACAATGTGTAAGGCCGGTTTCACATTAGCATTTTGAGGGGCTGCGGACTTCCTCTGTGAAGCCCCGCCCTCGGCCGCTAGCCCCGCCTACTTCTGCATGCGGCCTGCGTACCTATCTTTAACATTAGGTACGCAGGGCATGCGGCTGTATGCAGATGCTTCCGCATGCGTCGTTTTGACGATGCAGTGACCAGCGTAGGACGCAGCTGGTAGCAATTTATTTTTTTCTCCGCATCGTCAAAACGACGCATGCGGAAGCATCCGCATACAGCCGCACGACCTGCGTACCTAATGTTAAAGATAGGTACGCAGGCCGCATGCAGAAGTAGGCGGAGCTAGCGGCGGAGATGCGGCCGAGGGCGGGGCTTCACGGAGGAAGTCCGCAGCTCCTCAAAACGCTGTAGAAGAGAATAATGCAGGTCACTACCCAGATCAATACTCCAAGTTATTAAACATACTTACATAATTTGCACAGGTTATTATGCTGGTAACACATAGTAATACAGATCTTAAGATATAGGAGTCTTACTCTGTGGGATGCTTGTATAACCATAGGCAGATTATAATGACGGCAATCAGGGCTACCGGCTGGGACCCATGGCCAGATTGCCCTCATTATAATATTTTGTGCTCTATCATCGGTAGTCAGCTTTGATGCAGACAATCGAAAATGGCAACGATGCTACATGGTAGCTCCAGTCACCGTCCCTGTGACGCAATTCAGCCGGTGAGATAACATCATTGTGCCAGCATGGACGCGCTTGGCCACAAGAGGAAGTTGGGCTGCAGGAGACTATAGAGAGAGTCAAGTATTACATTTTTTTTTGGGCTATGTGCACACGTTGCGGATTAGCCTTAGGAATTTCTGGTGCGGATTCTGCATCTCTTGGCAGAAAACGCAGGTGCGGATTTGTTGCGTTTTTTGTGCGAATTTTGGTGTGGATTTTTTGCGGATTTACTGCGTTTTTTACCCCTGTGGATTTCTATAATGGAATGGGTACAAAAACGCTGCAGATCCGCAAAAAAGAAGTGACATGCTGCTACTTTTAATCCGCAGCGTTTCCGCACAGAATTTTCCGTACCATTAGCACAGCAATTTTTTTTAACCATTGATATACATTGTACTGTAAATCACTTGCGGATCTGCAGCGTTTCTGCCCCACAAAAAATGCTGCGGATCCGCAGGAAATCTGCAACGTGTGCATATACCCTTACTGTTTAACAAACTGAATGTGGTCGGGTAGGGGAAATGACATTATTATGAATTGAGGGCGGGAGAGAGGACATTATGTTATAATGATCTCAGACTGAGGCGTAGGAGGACATGACAAGGAATTGGGCATGTAAATATAAGGCTACATTTCCACAAAGAGCTTTTGGTGAGTTTTTGATGTTGAAGATTCTCTGCCCATCTCTAATAATATGTGCAGAAATGGTGCAGACACCAGGATATTCGGGGCCAGCCGAACAGTTACAAAAAGTTTGGTGGCAAACTCAGTCGAGGGATTTGAGAGAGGCCTGGATGTCTTCCTGGAGCGTAACAATATTGTATCTTACAGTTATTAGGTTCTTTAGAAGGACATAGATCTGGGGATTTATTCTGACAGAATGTAGGCTGAACTGGATGGACAAATGTCTTTTTTCGGCCTTGCTAACTATGTTAATATGGTTCGAGTACCAGAACAGTACCAGGTCCCCCATTCACTTGAATGGGGGGCCCGAACATCCAGTGTTTGCCACGCTGTCATGTGCATGACAGCGTAGCAAACACCACTTCTGATCGGCAGTAAAATCATTACCGTCGGTCAGACAGTCTCTGTTCCCACCAGGGCTGTGGAGTCAGAGTCAATATAAAATGGAGCAACTCCTATACTATATAAAAAATTGGGTACAGTAGTTCAATGCAGTTTTGTCTGTCCTATTCCTGATCTAAAGGTCTAGACTTTTATCTGAGATGAATCTGTGCTGCAGTTTGTGTTCATGATAAGTAGTGAAGCTCCTTCTATACAAAGAAGGGGAAAAAATAAACACAGGGAAGGAATGTCTGCATTCATCTCAGAACTTCTGGAGTGAACAAGAAAGCAGGATTAAGGTAAGTACTTCTTAAAGCATATCTAAACTTTCAATAAACTGGATAAATCAATAGTCCAGTATACGTTGTCTCAGTATACTTGGTGTTTTCGTTTGTTTTCCTCTTAGCTCATGTTTGGAGCAATTAGCTGTTCTGATGACTTATATACACTATACAAGAATATAAGGGGAAACACTTTTATAAAATGTCAAATTCGGAAATACAGTAATAGGATCGATGAGGACAAGTGTGTGTGTGTGTGTGTGTGTGTGTGTGTGTGTGTGTGTGTGTGTGTCTTGAATATGATTCAACAGAAACATGCTCCCTCCACCCCTCTTCATAGACCGTGAAGAAATACAGGTGCATCTCACAAAATTAGAATAGTGTGAAATTTCCACAATCAGTGATGGTTTGGGGAGCCATGTCATCTGCTTTTATGGTGTTTAAACAAGACCAAAGTCAGCACAGTCATCTACCAGGAAATTTTAGAGCACTTCATGCTTCCCTCTGCCGACAAGCTTTTAGGAGATGGAAATTTCATTCTCCAGCAGGACTTGGCTCCTGTCCACACTGCCAAAAGTACCAATACCTGGTTTATAAACAATATAAACAACAGTATCATTGTGCTTGATTGGCCAGCAAACTCGCCTGACCTTAACCCCATAGAGAATCTATGGGGTATTGTAAAGAGGAAGATTAGAGACACCAAACAATGCAGATGAGCTGAAGGCTGCTATCTATCAAAGCAACCTGGGCTTCCATAACACCTCAGCAGTGCCACAGGCTGATCGCCTCCATGCCACGTCATATTCATGCAGTAATTGATACCAAAGGAGCCCCGATCAAGTATTGAGTGTATTTACTGAATATACATTTCAGTAGGCCAACAATTCTGATTTTAACCCTGCTGTAGAACCATGAAAAATATGAGTTTCGCTTTTTGTATTGAAGAAATGAAATAAATTAACTTTTTGATGATATTCTAATTCTGTGAGATGCACCTGAATATTACATAGAGTCATTACAAACAGAGGGATGTATTTCAAGTGTTTATTTCTGTTAAAGATGATGATTATGGCTAACAACCAAAGAAAACTCAAATGTCATTATCTCAGTAAATTAGAATACTTTATAACTTGTGATGAGTGAGTGTACTCGTTGCTCGGGTTTTCCCAAGCACGCTCGGGTGGTCTCCGAGTATTTATGACTGCACGGAGATTAAGTTCTCATCGCCTCATCAGCATGATTTACAGCTATTAGCCAGCTTGATTACATGTGGGGATTACCTAGCAACCAGGCAACACCCACATGTACTCAGCCTTGCTAATAGCTGTTAATCATTCAGCTGCCGTGATGAAAACTAAATCTCCGAACATTAACAAATACTCGGAGGTCACCCGGGCGTGCTCGGGAAAACCCAAGCAACGAGTACACTCGCTCATCACTATTTATAACAGCAGCTTGAAAAAATAATTTTAAAATCCGAAATGTTGGCCTACTGAAATGTATGTTCAGTAAATGCACTCAATACTTGGTCAGGGCTCCTTTGGCATCAATTACTGCATCAATATGGTGTGGCATGGAGCCGATTAGCCTGTGGCACTGCTGAGGTGTTATGAAAGCCCAGGTTGCTTTGATAACAGCATTCAGCTCCTCTGCATTGTTGGGTCTGGTGTCTCATCTTCCTCTTGACAATACCCCATAGATTATCTATGGGATTGAAGTCAGGTGTGTTTGCTGGCCAATCAAGCACAGTGATACTGTTGTTTTTAAACCAGGTATTGGTACTTTTGGCAGTGTGGACAGGAGCCAAGTCCTGCTGGAGAATGAAATTTTCATCTCCTAAAAGCTTGTCGGCAGAGGGAAGCATGAAGTGCTCTAAAATTTCCTGAAATACGGCTGCGCTGACTTTGATCTTGATAAAACACAGTGGACCTATACCAGCAGATGACTTGGCTCCCCAAACCATCACTGATTATGGAAACGTCACACTAGACCTCAAGCAGCTTGGATTGTCTGTCTCTCCATTCTTCCTCCAGACTCTGGGACCTTGATTTTTAAGGTCTAGTGCAGGGGTGGGGAACCTTTTTCCAGCCGGGGGCCATTTGGAAACTTCTACCATCATCCGGGGGTCACGTAAAAATGATCACCTTGAATATTAGCCCGGTATATTTAGTCAAACAATTACGGTAACTCACCCTTAATGTGACCCTGGAGCCGCTTCTCTTTGGTGCAGCTGTTATGTTAGGTGATACTGATCATGTTGCTTCTCACAGCTGCTTTTCCCGCTGTGGCACAAAGATCTAAGGAGGTCACATAGCTGGGGGGCACAGAAATCACAGAGGGGCACATAGCTGGGGGCACAGCTGGAGGGGACAGATCACAGGGGGCACAGATCACATGGGAGCACAAAAGAGGGATTTTTGTGTACTCACCGTAAAATCCTTTTCTCCGAGCCAATCATTGGGGGACACAGACCGTGGGTGTTATGCTGCTTTCCACTAGGAGGACACTAAGTGATACAAAGAAAGTTAGCTCCTCCCCTGCAGTATACACCCTCCTGCTGGCCCTCAGCTAACCAGTTCGGTGTAAAAAGCAGTAGGAGATCAGTAACAACATATTAGCTTAAAGCATGTCATATCATATATGAGAGTATAGTGTTGTGAATTTGGATTCTGGGCTCCCCCGGTGGCCGCTTGTGGAATTGGACTTGTCATCCTCTTTCCTGTTTCACCTGGTTCCATCAGTAGTGGGTGTCGCTATTTAAGCTCATTTCTCTGGTGGTTTCTTGCCGGTCAACAATGTTATCTGATGCCTCTCAGTGCTTGTTCCTGCTTCTAGACAACTACTAGATAAGTTGGACTTTTGTCCATGTTTGTTTTGCCTATTTGTTCCAGTTCACAGCTGAAGTTTTGTTACTGTGTCTGGAAAGCTCTCGTTGATCAGGGATTGCTACTCTGGCGTTATGAGTTAATGCCAGAGTTTAAGGTAATCTCTGGATGGTGTTTTGTTAGTGTTTTTCTGCTGACCATGAAAGTATACTATCTGTCTTCTGCTATCTAGTAAGCGGACCTCAAATTTGCTAAGACTATTTTCCTGCTGCGTTTGTTGTTTCATCTGAACTCACCGTCATTATATGTGGGGGGCTACTGTCTTCTTTGGAATATTTCTCTAGAGGTGAGCCAGGTCTTATATTTCCCTCTGCTAGCTATTTAGGTCTTAGGCCAGAGCTGGGCATCTAGCGATAAATAGGAAATGCTACCTGGCTATTTCTAGTTGCGCGGCAGGCTTAGTTCATGGTCAGTATAGTTCCATCTTCCGAGAGCTTGTCCCTCTATAGGCTTGCTATGATCTCTGCCTGCAGAGATCATGACAGTTTGACCGGCCAGTAAAGTGTTAAAGACCCAGGTTGAGAAAGGAGAGTTATAAGAAGTCTGCTGGAATTTTTTTTTTTTTTTTTTTTTTTTTCCTCCAGTCTGCCTTGCTGCAGTCTTTTTTCTCTCTCTCCTCCTAATCTCTGTATGGCTCTGTGTGCACCTGACAATAATGGATCTCCAGAGTGTAACTGCGGGTTTGAATAATCTCATCACGAAAGTACAAAATTTACAAGATTTTGTGGTACATGCTCCGGTATCTGAGCCGAGAATTCCTTTGCCGGAGTTCTTCACAGGGAATAGAGCTAGCTTCCAGAATTTCCGAAATAATTGTAAGCTTTATTTGTCCCTGAAGTCTCGTTCAGCTGGAGACCCTGCTCAGCAGGTTAGGATTGTGATTTCCGTGCTCAGGGGTGACCCTCAAGATTGGGCCTTCTCATTGCCAGCAGGGGATCCTGCGTTACGCGATGTGGATGCGTTTTTTCTGGCCTTGGGCTTGCTTTATGAGGAACCTCATTTGGAAATTCAGGCAGAAAAAACTTTGATGGCACTATCTCAGGGGCAAGACGAAGCTGAAGTTTTCTGCCAAAAATTCCGTAAATGGTCTGTGCTTACTCAGTGGAATGAGTGCGCCTTGGCGGCAACTTTCAGAGAAGGTCTCTCTGATGCCGTTAAGGATGTTATGGTGGGGTTCCCTGTGCCTGCAGGTCTGAATGAGTCCATGACAATGGCTATTCAGATTGATAGGCGTCTGCGGGAGCGCAAACCGGTGCACCATCTGGCGGTGTCTATGGAAAAGACGCCAGAAAGTATGCAGTGTGATAGAATTCTGTCCAGGAGCGAGCGACAGAATTTTAGACGGAAGAATGGATTGTGTTTCTATTGTGGGGATTCTACTCATGTTATATCAGCATGCTCTAGGCGTACAAAGAAGCTTGATAAGTCTGTTTCCATTGGCACCATTCAGTCTAAGTTTATTTTGTCTGTAACCCTGATTTGCTCTTTGTCATCCATTGCCACGGACGCCTATGTTGACTCTGGCGCCGCTCTGAGTCTTATGGATTGGTCCTTTGCCAATCGTTGTGGTTTTGATTTAGAGCCTTTGGAGACTCTTATTCCTCTGAAGGGGATTGACTCCACCCCATTGGCTAATAATAAACCACAATACTGGACACAAGTAACCATGCGTATCAATCCGGATCACCAGGAGATTATTCGTTTCCTGGTGCTGTATAATTTACATGACGATTTGGTACTGGGATTGCCATGGTTGCAGTCTCACAACCCAGTCTTGGACTGGAGAGCAATGTCTGTGTTGAGCTGGGGATGTAAGGGTATTCATGGGGACTTACCTTTGGTTTCTATTTCGTCGTCCATTCCCTCTGAAGTCCCTGAGTTCCTCTCTGATTATCAAGACGTCTTTGACGAACCCAAGCTTGGGTCGTTACCTCCGCACCGTGAGTGCGATTGTGCCATAGATTTGATACCGGGTTGTAAATATCCAAAGGGTCGTTTGTTTAATCTGTCTGTGCCGGAACATGCTGCTATGCGGGAATATATAAAGGAGTCTTTGGAAAAGGGACATATTCGTCCATCTTCTTCTCCCTTGGGAGCTGGGTTTTTCTTTGTCTCAAAAAAAGACGGCTCTTTGAGACCATGTATTGATTATCGGCTTCTGAATAAGATCACTGTTAAGTATCAATACCCATTGCCATTGCTTACTGATTTGTTTGCTCGTATAGAGGGTGCTAAGTGGTTCTCTAAAATTGATCTTCGTGGGGCGTATAATTTGGTGCGGATTAGGCAGGGGGATGAGTGGAAGACCGCATTTAATACGCCCGAGGGCCACTTTGAGTATTTGGTCATGCCTTTTGGTCTTTCTAATGCCCCTTCAGTTTTCCAGTCTTTTATGCATGATATTTTCCGCGATTTTCTGGATAAATTTATGATAATATATCTGGATGATATTCTGATTTTTTCTGATGACTGGGACTCTCATGTCCAGCAGGTCAGGAGAGTTTTTCAGGTTCTGCGGTCTAATTCTTTATGTGTGAAGGGGTCTAAGTGCGTTTTTGGGGTCCAGAAAATTTCCTTTTTGGGGTATATTTTTTCTCCCTCTTCCATTGAGATGGATCCCGTCAAGGTGCAAGCTATTTGTGACTGGACTCAGCCCTCCTCTCTTAAGGGTCTTCAGAGATTTTTGGGCTTTGCCAACTTTTACCGCCGATTTATTGCTGGTTTTTCGGATGTCGTTAAACCACTGACTGATTTGACCAGACAAGGCGCTGATGTTGCTAATTGGTCCCCTCATGCTGTAGAGGCCTTTCAGGAGCTTAAGCGCCGTTTTGCCTCTGCCCCTGTGTTGCGTCAGCCTGATGTGAATCTGCCTTTTCAGGTTGAGGTTGACGCTTCGGAGATCGGAGCTGGGGCAGTGTTGTCGCAGAAAGGTTCCGACTGCTCCGTCATTAGGCCTTGTGCCTTCTTTTCTCGCAAATTTTCGCCCGCAGAGCGGAATTATGATGTTGGGAATCGGGAGCTTTTGGCCATGAAGTGGGCGTTTGAGGAGTGGCGCCATTGGCTCGAGGGGGCTAGGCATCAGGTGGTGGTATTGACTGACCACAAAAATTTGATTTATCTTGAGACTGCCAGACGCCTGAATCCTAGACAGGCGCGCTGGTCTTTATTTTTTTCTCGCTTTAATTTTGTGGTGTCATACCTACCGGGTTCTAAGAATGTTAAGGCAGATGCCCTTTCTAGGAGTTTTGACCCGGACTCTCCTGGTAATTCTGAACCCACAGGTATCCTTAGGGAGGGAGTAATTTTGTCGGCCGTTTCTCCTGATCTGCGGCGGTCCTTGCAAGAGTTTCAGGCGGATAGACCGGATCGTTGTCCGCCTGATAGACTGTTTGTTCCGGATGATTGGACCAGCAGAGTCATCTCTGAGGTACATTCTTCTGCATTGGCAGGTCATCCCGGAATTTTTGGTACCAGGGATTTGGTGGCAAGATCCTTCTGGTGGCCTTCCCTGTCACGAGATGTGCGAGTCTTTGTGCAGTCATGTGACGTTTGTGCTCGGGCCAAGTCTTGTAGTTCTCGGGCTAGCGGACTGCTGTTGCCCTTGCCTATTCCTAAGAGGCCTTGGACACACATCTCGATGGATTTTATTTCAGATCTGCCTGTTTCCCAGAAGATGTCTGTCATCTGGGTGGTCTGTGACCGTTTCTCTAAAATGGTCCATTTGGTTCCTCTGCCCAAGTTGCCTTCTTCTTCTGAGTTGGTTCCTCTGTTTTTTCAGAATGTTGTCCGATTGCACGGTATTCCTGAGAATATTGTTTCTGACAGAGGTACCCAATTTGTGTCTAGATTTTGGCGGGCATTCTGTGCTAGGATGGGCATAGATTTGTCTTTTTCATCTGCTTTTCACCCTCAGACTAATGGCCAGACCGAGCGGACTAATCAGACCCTGGAGACATATCTGAGGTGTTTTGTCTCTGCTGACCAGGATGATTGGGTTGCTTTTTTGCCATTGGCAGAGTTCGCCCTCAATAATCGGGCCAGCTCTTCCACCTTGGTGTCCCCGTTTTTCTGTAATTCGGGGTTTCACCCTCGATTTTCCTCCGGTCAGGTGGAATCCTCGGATTGTCCTGGAGTGGATGCGGTGGTGGAGAGATTGCATCACATCTGGGGGCAGGTTATGGACAATTTGAAGTTGTCCCAGGAGAAGACTCAGCGTTTTGCCAACCGTCATCGTCGTGTTGGTTCTCGGCTTTGTGTTGGAGATTTGGTGTGGTTGTCTTCTCGTTTTGTCCCTATGAGGGTCTCTTCTCCTAAGTTTAAACCTCGGTTCATCGGCCCTTATAGAATATTGGAGATTCTTAATCCTGTTTCTTTCCGTTTGGACCTCCCTGCGTCCTTTTCCATTCATAACGTTTTTCATCGGTCGTTATTGCGCAGGTATGAGGTACCTGTTGTACCTTCAGTTGAGCCTCCTGCTCCGGTGTTGGTTGAGGGTGAGTTGGAGTACGTTGTGGAGAAAATTTTGGACTCTCGTGTTTCCAGACGGAGACTCCAGTATCTGGTCAACTGGAAGGGTTACGGCCAGGAGGATAATTCTTGGGTCAATGCATCTGATGTTCATGCTTCTGATCTTGTTCGTGCCTTCCATAGGGCTCATCCTGGTCGCCCTGGTGGATCTGGTGAGGGTTCGGTGCCCCCTCCTTGAGGGGGGGGTACTGTTGTGAATTTGGATTCTGGGCTCCCCCGGTGGCCGCTTGTGGAATTGGACTTGTCATCCTCTTTCCTGTTTCACCTGGTTCCATCAGTAGTGGGTGTCGCTATTTAAGCTCATTTCTCTGGTGGTTTCTTGCCGGTCAACAATGTTATCTGATGCCTCTCAGTGCTTGTTCCTGCTTCTAGACAACTACTAGATAAGTTGGACTTTTGTCCATGTTTGTTTTGCCTATTTGTTCCAGTTCACAGCTGAAGTTTTGTTACTGTGTCTGGAAAGCTCTCGTTGATCAGGGATTGCTACTCTGGCGTTATGAGTTAATGCCAGAGTTTAAGGTAATCTCTGGATGGTGTTTTGTTAGTGTTTTTCTGCTGACCATGAAAGTATACTATCTGTCTTCTGCTATCTAGTAAGCGGACCTCAAATTTGCTAAGACTATTTTCCTGCTGCGTTTGTTGTTTCATCTGAACTCACCGTCATTATATGTGGGGGGCTACTGTCTTCTTTGGAATATTTCTCTAGAGGTGAGCCAGGTCTTATATTTCCCTCTGCTAGCTATTTAGGTCTTAGGCCAGAGCTGGGCATCTAGCGATAAATAGGAAATGCTACCTGGCTATTTCTAGTTGCGCGGCAGGCTTAGTTCATGGTCAGTATAGTTCCATCTTCCGAGAGCTTGTCCCTCTATAGGCTTGCTATGATCTCTGCCTGCAGAGATCATGACAGTATAGCATATCGGATTATAAAAAAACAAGCATAAGCCAATACCAGGGTGGGAGCTGTGTCCCCCAATGATTGGCTCGGAGAAAAGGATTTTACGGTGAGTACACAAAAATCCCTCTTTCTCCTACGCCTCATTGGGGGACACAGACCGCGGGACGTACAAAAGCAGTCCCTGGGTGGGGACAACGTCAGATCAGGCCCTGTGTAACTGCTACTTACAAGTGCGCCACCGCGGCCTGCAGAGTCCGCCTGCCCAGAGCCACATCTGTGGGAGTCTGGGAATTATAATGCTTCAAGAATGTATGCGGACTGGACGAATCCGCAAGCTTGCAGGCGTGTCTTGTCGACGCCTGGTGCCTAGAACCCACGATAGACAGGGAGATAGGCTGTCATCTAACATGGAAGGACTCCTGGATGGAGAAAAGAATACACCAGGCTGAATGGCCGATGAAGACGGCCAAACCCTTCCTGTAAACGTCAGGAAGCCTTCCTCTTACCGTTAGGAAACCCAAGATACAGTGTCCAACCTTGGGAGGGACGCCGTCCTCAAGACGTACCTACTCAAAGCAATCGCTTCGTTCGGAATATGGGGAACTCATTCCATTTTGTGGACTGGTGCCAAAAGAGATGAGGGAAGAACTATGCCCTCATGACAGTAGTGATACAATACCACCTTGCCTTGAAGGAAATAAGGGAAAAAGGTCTGAAAAGACCCGTTAGCACCGAAGACTCGTCAGGATGAGGATATCGCCGAGAAAAAAGGGGGGCGACCTTCCCTAATAGAATAGATCCCAATGATCTAACGGTATGCAATAGGGAAGAACTACATGTGAAAACATCCTGCGAGGTGGTCCCTACTTGCAGTTTTGTTGCAGAAAGACAGAAAGCTATCAGCTCCGCAAGCGAACTGACGTGGTCAGTGCGGATTTTCGAGGATCCCTGGGGCCCTTTCTGCTTCTGAAAAACTCTCGGAAGTGGAAACTGGTACCACGGAATAACCAGAGCATGCAGTGCGATGCCTCTTGGATCTCGAGGCCGAACAACAAACTCGAGTACACAGGCGATCAGTCAGGACGCCATCCGAACTACAACTGTAGAGCTCCAGTGAAGGCGGGTCTGATGGAAGACTTCCAGGTGAAGTTCCTACTCACTTGAGGTGAAACCCTGACAGCTAAATATGTTCGCAGCTCAGAGTTCTACTCCTGGGACATGTACTGCCAAGATCACCGAGTGATAGATCTCGGCCCATGTGAGGTACCTTGGCCAAGGCGCTTGAACGTGGGTACTCGCTAGATGATTGACGTATGACACAGCCGTGGCGCTGTCCAATTGAAATCGGCTGGGTTGACCCGCCATAAGGTAGTGGACCTACTATAGGACTACCTTTGAGATCTCCAGAGCAATGATCGGGAGAAGAGGCCTGGCATTGGAAGTTACTAGTAACCATGGAACCGGGAGAAAAAAACCCCGGATGAAGAAAGAGCTCAGAGACTATCGTCTGAAAGGCTGCTTGACTTGCTGAAAAAACTAACGGAGCGAAGGAAACTGCTTCCATTGTCGTCTCCGTTGTTGTTTTTTTTTTTTTTTTTTTTTTAAGAAACCTCCCAGCAAATCGAATGAAATGAGGGGATGAGTGAGCAAGAGCGCGAGCTCCCTGTTGAAAAACCATGACCTTGTCTGGAGGGAAATTGACCACCCTTCTGGAAGAATACCGGATCATCCTCAAAAAGGATATCTGCTGGGCTGGAAATGAGAAGTTGTCTAAGTCTAGCTTCCAGTCCAGGTGAGAGGATATCACAAGTGATATAGACGACTCAGCGTAGTCCTGCAAGGGCGTGTAAACAGTCGGCCAAACAGGGCAGAACGGCCACGCCTCTAGGTGCAAGATGACAGCCGCCATGACCCTTGCGAACACTCTGGGTGCGGTAGCAGGGCCGAAGGACAAGGTCGTGACTTAAATGCTGTTCACGAATGGAAAAGCAAAGGAATTTTGAAGAGGTTAGGCATCCCGAATGTCGATGGATGCCAGAGGCTGCACCTTTTTTGTTGAAGTAATAGCTGAGCGGAGGAACTCCATTCGAAGAAGAAGAACCTTGTGAAAAAGTTGTTAGAAGTTTGAGGTCCGGGATCGGTCCTACTTCTCGTTCCCTTTTTAGGAACCAAGATCCCTTAGATCTAGACTGTCCTGGACAACCCTTTCACTGTTGGTCGGGGCTGTAGGAACGTACGATCCTTGGTTAGTCTCCCGCTGAAAAATTTGATTGACCAGCTGAACTGTCTTCAGGAAAGGGGTACTGGTGTGAATCAAGGTAGTTAAGGTCTCCAGGCAGGAGACCGTTGCTCTAGCAATCCATGCGGCGGCTAGGGAGGGTAGAGGGCTGGACCCGTAGCCGCAAAACGGAACAAACCAGATTTGCTATTCGACAGAGCGTGGCATTTTTAATTGAGGACATATCGGGCAGGGATACTGGTAGGTAAACCACAGGAGATTGCACCCGGTTAATCTGCCGAGTGGCAGAATGCGCCGCTGCTTCCAGCAGGTCATAGAGTTAAAAATTAGGAGCCTCGATCCACCATCCTCCTAACAGGGAAGTGGAGAGGGAACATTGGCCTTCTTGCATCTTCTGTTAAATAGTGGTGATGCAGAGGGGGGTGCTCAGACGCCCGAAAAAGGGTGCCTCTGTACATCCACAGAGTTCAGGTCTCCGGGTGGACAGGACAGGTTGTCTGGCGTTAGACCTGGATGCAGAAAAAGGATACCTGGAAGCGACCTTCATGTGCCCGTCTGTTGATGGTGTGGGGAGACCGGCGCCCTTTAAAGTGCCTGTCGCCCTTAAAAATCAGACCAGGCATAGCGTCCCACGTAGAGGCTTCTATCCAGTGAGTCGCATATCCGGACTGGATGGCAAAAGCTCTACGAGGGAGTTTAGACTGAGGGAACTAGTTACACTGGGATAAACTGGGATCAGCGGCAGAGGGCTCCTCATTTATGACCAGTTTCGGATTGGTCATGTGCCTTTAAGACCAGGAAATACTGGTCGTGTGCCTTTAAGACCAGGGAATACTGGTCGTGTGTCTTTAAGACCAGGGAATACTGGTCGTGTGCCTTTAAGACCAGGGAATACTGGTCGTGTGCCTTTAAGACCAGGGAATCCGGGTCGTGTGCCTTTAAGACCAGGGAATACTGGTCGTGTGCCTTTAAGACCAGGGAATACTGGTCGTGTGCCTTTAAGACCAGGGAATCCTGGTCGTGTGCCTTTAAGACCAGGGAATACTGGTTGTGTGCCTTTAAGACCAGGGAATACTGTGTGCGTTTAAGACCAGGGGATCAGACCACACTGGTCACGTGTCTTTAAGACCCTGGAATTCTGGTCACGCGCCTTTAAGACCAGGGAATACTGGTCACACGCCTGTAAGACCAGGGAATACTGGTCACGTGCCTTTAAGACCAGGGAATACTGGTCATGTCCCTTAAGACCAGGGAATACTGGTCACGTGCCTTTAAGACCAGGGAATACTGGTCATGTCCCTTAAGACCAGGGAATACTGGTCATGTCCCTTAAGACCAGGGAATACTGGTCATGTCCCTTAAGACCGGGGAATACTGGTCATGTCCCTTAAGACCAGGGAATACTGGTCATGTCCCTTAAGACCAGGGAATACTGGTCACGTGCCTTTAAGACCAGGGAATACTGGTCACGTGCCTTTAAGACCAGGGAATACTGGTCACGTGCCTTTAAGACCAGAGAATACTGGTCGTGTGACTTTATACTGCTCGTGCGGGTTTAGGTAGAATCTCGCAGCGAGCGAGAAGCGCCAATTCAGGGGGCGGAGCCACAGGCACAACGTGGGCGGAGCCTCGAGACTTCCATGAATAGGCCCAAGCCGGGGCGTAAATTTCTGCAGCCGGCGCCAGCGTAGAAGTTAGGGGTGGTCACCCGTTGCTCGAGAAAATCGAGCGCTTCCGTGCCAGGCGAAAAACGCCAGGAAAAAAATTCAGAGCCGCCTTAAGGCGCCACAGTCTGGTGGTGCGGCCTACACATCGGCCGAAGCCAGGAGCTAAATTTTGTAGCCAGCTGGAGCGTTACCTCAGGGAGGTGGGCCACAGGGAAGCCTGAGACTGCCTGTGAATATCCCACTGCAGAAGCCCATCGCTGGCAGGATCCACTCACCAACGGTGCGCGTCCCGGCATGGAGCCGCCGCGGATGTCGGGTATTGCAGCGTGGACGGTGCAGAGATAGAGGGATAAACCTCAATCCATCATTCCTCTTGTTAGGGAGGTGGAGAGGAACCATCCGCCTCCTTGTGCCATCCACTTTCACAGTGGTGGGACAGTGGGGGCTGCCCGGACCATGGAGAGGGGCTTCTGTACATCCACGAAGTTCAGCCCATCGGGACCGTGGAGGCACCTTCGCCCCTGAAGGGGATTTGAACTGCGGCCTAGTCCGGCTGGAAAAGCCGGGGACTAAATTTATGGAGCCTGCCGGTGGAGCGCGTCGGCGGGCCCCGCGCCGAATGATTGCCGCTGGCGTACCGGCCAGTGGCACCCCCAGGACCGCATCTTCCACGCAGGCAGCGTGAGGAAGAATGGCCCCCGAGATCTGCAGGGCGCCTCTCGTCCCGGACGAGAAGCGCCGAAATAGGGGGCGGGGTTACGGCCGTGGGAGGAATCTGCCCACTGCGGCCTACTCCAGCTGAAAAGCCGGGGACTAAATTTCCAGCCTGCCTGGGGATGCGAGGCGGCCGCAACGGAGCGACGCTAACCGCCGCAGTTCCCGACCGCCGGCGCCTCTCCCCAGGGGCTCTGCCGCAAGTACCGCCGGCGCCTACCCCATAGAGGCCACTGCGGCCTACTCCGGCTGAAAAGCCGGGGACTAAATTTCCGGCCTGCCCGGCGGTGTGCGGTGGCGCGGCCGCAAAGCGATCCGGAGCGCAGGAGGGGAACTCCTGATGTACTCACAGTCCGGTAATGCAGGTCCCCCTGTCCCTGCGCGCTCCATCCTCATCCTCTTCTGTAATCCCTTTGGGCTCTGCCGCAAGTATGCAACGCCATGTGATGTGGGCCTTGTATGTCTGGCCACCGGAGAGGAACATTAGAGAAAGCTCTATGTGCTCGCCGTCTTGCAGGGGGAAGGGAGATCGGGACCAAAGATGGAAACCCGTCGCCCCAGTAAAAATTGGCGTGCTCCCGCGTCGCAGGAGAGGGACGGGGAGGTATACTCGCCGTGCTCGCCTGTTGCTGGTTCGGGGGAGAGCGGGTCCTATAATAAAAAGATCCGTCGCCCCCTTCACTCCGTTGAATAAAAAATAAAAATTTACAGAAAAATTAAAATTAAAATT
The DNA here is from genome assembly GCF_051348905.1 of Ranitomeya variabilis. Lineage (NCBI taxonomy): Eukaryota > Metazoa > Chordata > Amphibia > Anura > Dendrobatidae > Ranitomeya > Ranitomeya variabilis. Next base: position 162,489,863 of record NC_135233.1, read on the forward strand.
AAAATAAGAAAGTTGGGGTCTGAAAACAGACCCAAGTGCCTCCTACAGACACTAAGCAAGAACTGGTTAGCTGAGGGCCAGCAGGAGGGTGTATACTGCAGGGGAGGAGCTAACTTTCTTTGTATCACTTAGTGTCCTCCTAGTGGCAAGCAGCATAACACCCACGGTCTGTGTCCCCCAATGAGGCGTAGGAGAAAATCACAGGGAGTACATAACGGGGGGCACAAGCTGGGAGCCACAGAGATCACAGGGATGGGGGGCACAAAGATCAAAGGAGGGCACATAGCTGGAGGGGACAAAGCACAGGGGGGCACAGATCACATGGGAGCACAAATATCACAGGGAGTACATAACGGGGGTCACAGGGATCACAGGGGGGCACAAGCTGGGAGCCACAGAGATCACAGGGATGCACATAGCTGGGGGCACAGTGATCACAGGGGGAGCATATAGCTAGAGGGCACAGAAATCACAGGAGGGCATATAGCAGGAGGGCACAGAAATCACAAGGGGTACATAACTGGGGGGCACAGAGATCTCAGGGGGCATATAGCTGGAGGGCACAGATCACAGGGGCATAGAGCTCGATGGCACAGAATTCACAGGGGGCGTATAACAGAAGAGCACAGAAATCACAGGGGGGCACAAAGCTGGGGGGCACAGAGATCAAGGAGGGGCACATAGCTGGATGGGACAGAGCACAGGGGGAACAGATCACTTGGGAGCACAAATATCACAAGGGGTACATAGCAGGGGGGCACATAGATCACGGGGGGGGGGCACAAAGCTGGGAGCCACAGAGATCACAGGGATGCACATAGCTGGGGGCACAGAGATCACGGAGGGGCACATAGCTGGAGGGGACAGAGATCACAGGGGGCACAAATATTGCAGGGGACACAGGGATCACAGAGGGGCACAAAGCTGGGAGCCACAGAGATCACAGGGATGCACATAGCTGGAGGACACAGATCACAGGGGGCATCTAGCTGGGGAGCACAGATCACAGGGGATTTATAGTTGGGGGAGCAAAGATCATATTGGGGCACATAGTGGGGGGGAATAGAGATCACAGGGGGCACAGAGATGATATGGGTGCACATAATTGGGAGGCACAGATCACAGGGGGCTTATAGTTGGGGGAGCAAAGAGATCATATTGGGGCACTGTGGGTGGGCACAGGGATCACAGGAGGGGCAAAAGATGACTTGGGGGCACATAGCTGGGAGGCATAGAGATCACAGGGGGCTTATAGTTGGGGGAGCAAGGAGATCATATTGGGGCACATAGCGGGGGGGGTACAGAGATCATAGTGGGCACATAGCTGAGGGGCACAGATCACCAGCAGACACAGAGCTGCCAGCACAGTGATCGCTCTGGACTCTGGCAGTAGCTCCTCTTCAGGGACAGAAGGACGGGAGAGCATTCGGCGCTAACCCCGCCCACCCCTTCGCTAACCGCGCCCACCCCGATTACATCATTCATGTGCAGGGCAGGCAGCGTTCTGTGATGAACGCTGCGTACCATGCATTTGGAGTTAAAGGGTCGACAGGATGCGGCTGTCGCCCGGGCATTGCGGACTCCGGGGACCTTCCCCCAGGCTGCATGAAAAGCCACTGCGGGCCAGTGGTTCGCTGCCTCTGGTCTAGTGTGAAGTATCCACAATCAATAATGGTTTAGGAGCCATGTCATCTGCTGATGTAGGTCCACTGTGTTTTATCAAGACAAAAATAAGCGCAGCCGTGTGCCAGGAAATTTTAGAGCACTTCATGCTTCCCTCTGCTGACAAGCTTTTTGGAGATGGAAATTTCATTTTCCAGCAGGACTTGGCACCTGTCCACACTGCCAAAAGTACCAATACCTGGTTTAAAAACAACAGTATCACTGTGCTTGATTGGCCAGTAATCTCGTCTGAACTTAACCCTACAGAGAATATATGGGATATTGTCAATAGGAAGATGAGAGACACAAGACCCAACAAAGACGAGCTGAAGGCTGCTATCAAAGCAACCTGGGCTTCCATAACACCTCAAGCAGTGCCAAAGACTGATCGCCTCCATGCCACACCGCATTGATGCAGTAATTGATGCAAAAGGAATCCAGAACAAGTATTGAGTGCATTTACTGAACATACATTTCATTAGGTCATTTCGGATTTTTTAATTTTTTCAAGCTGGTGTTATAAAGTATAAGCCATAATCATCAACATTAACAGAAAAACAACTACTTACCGATGACTGTATTTTTCTGAACCCATGACGGCACCATGGAGAGAGGGGATCCGCCCAACAGGGACAGGAAATGTACTAATAAAAAAGGCGGTACCTCTCTCCCGCATCAGTTGTTTTACAGAGCACTAAAGGAACTTCAGGTTAATAACATGAATAACTAAATAAAAATATTTATCATTACTTATGAAACTTAATGGAGACATCGCATGGCAAGCATTTTAAACATAATGTTAACTAAACTAAGTGTGCACACCTACACGTGAAGGGAGGGAATGTACAGTGCCGTCATGGGCTCAGAAATACCGTTAAGTAACTAAGTTTTTCTCTTTCCCCCATGACGGCACCACGAAGAGAATTCCAGAGATTGCATTGGGGGGGACCACTGCCTCTAGAACCCTTAAGGTAAGGTCTGAAGAAGAGGATAGGTCCAGCCGATAATGACTATAGAATTTAAAGGGGGAAGACCAAGTAGCGGCTCTACATATCTGCTCTATCGAGGCGCTGGCACTTTCTGCCCAGGAAGTCGCCACTGATCTTGTTGAGTCGGCTTTTACTGTCACTGGAATGGCGACCCCATGTGTGGGGCATGACAGGGTGATAGCATCTCTTATCCACCTTGCAAGCGTGCTTTTGGATGCTTTCTGCTCCTTCCGAGGACCCTGGAAGCACACAAAGAGACCTATCCTGCCTACACTCCCGTGTGGCTGCTAGATAATGGATTAGGCATCTCCTGACATCTAATGTAAGCAAGGCTTCCTCTGTTATTTTTGGGATTGGGGCAAAAGGAAGGGAGGGATATCTCCTGAGACCTGCAAAATCGTGATGCCACCTTTGGAAGATAGGCTGGGTCAGTTTTAAGAACGACTAATATTTGTGTGAAAGGTGGGTATGCGGGCAAAGCCTGGATATCACTAACTCTGCGCGCTGATGTTAGAGCTACTACTAGAGAGCTTTTAAGTGACACTACTTTTAGCAGGACTTCTGACAGGGGTTCAAAGGGAGCCTTAGATAGAGTAGTAAGGGCTAAGTTCAACTCCCAAAGGGAGGCCGCATGAGGATGTTGCATTTGCAGAGCCCCTAATGTACCTAAACCATAGAAAACCCCCACAAGTGACCCCATATTGGAAACTAGACCCCCCAAGGAACTTATCTAGATGTGTTGTGAGAACTTTGAACCAACAAGTGTTTCACTACAGTTTATAACGCAGAGCCGTGAAAATACAAATTCTTTTTTTTCCCCACAAAAATTATTTCTTAGCCCCCTGTTTTGTATTTTCCCAAGGGTAACAGGAGAAATTGGACCCCAAAAGTTGTTGTCCAATGTCTCCTGAGTACGCTGATACCCCATGTGTTGGGGTAAACCCCTGTTTGTGCGCACGGGAGAGCTCGGAAGGGAAGGAGCACTGTTTTACTTTTTCAACGCAGAAATGGCTGGAATTGAGATCGGACGCAATGTCGTATTTGGAGAGCCCCTGATGTGTCTAAACAGTGGAAACCCACCAATTATAACTGAAACCCTAATCCAAACACACCCCTAACCCTAATCTCAACTGTAACCCTAACCACACCCCTAACTCTGACACACCCCTAACCCTAATCCCAACCCTATTCCCAACCATTAATGTAATCCAAACCCTAACCCTAACTTTAGCCCCAACCCTAACTTTAGCCCCAACCCTAACCCTAACTGTAGTCCTAACCCTAGCCCCAACCCTAACGGGAAAATGGAAATAAATACATTTTTTTAATTTTTTAATTTTTCGTAACTAAGGGGGTGATGAAGGGGGGGTTTGATTTACTATTTATAGCGCATTTTCTAGCGGATTTTTGATTGGCAGCCGTCACACACTAAAAGACGCTTTTTATTGCAACAAATGTTTTTTGCAATACCACATTTTGAGTGCTATAATTTTTCCATATTTTGGTCCACAGAGTCATGTGAGGTCTTGTTTTTTGCAGGACGAGTTGACGTTTTTATTGGTAACATTTTCGGGCACGTGCCATTGTTTGATCGCTTTTTATTCCGATTTTTGTGAGGCAGAATGGCCAAAAACCAGCTATTCATTAATTTCTTTTTCGGTCAGTACGATTACAGCGATACCTCATTTATATAATTTTTTTATGTTTTGGCGCTTTTATACGATAAAAACTATTTTATAGAAAAAATAATTGTTTTAGCATCGCTTTATTCTGAGGACTATAACTTTTATACTTTTTCGCTGATGATGCTGTGTGGCGACTCGTTTTTTGCGGGACAAGATGAAGTTTTCAGCGGTACCATGGTTATTTATTTCCATCTGTTTGATCGCATGCTATTCCACTTTTTGTTAGGCGGTATGATAATAAAGCGTTTTTTGCCTCTTTTTTTTTTTTTTTTTTTACGGTGTTCACTGAAGGGGTTAACTAGTGGGACAGTTTTATAGGTCGGGTCGTTACGGATGCGGCGATACTAAATATGTGTACTTTTATTGTTTTTTTTTATTTAGCTAAAGGAAAATATTTTTTTGGAACAATATTTTTTTTAATTATTATTATTTGTTTATGAATATATATATATTTTTTTTTAACACAAGTAATTTTTTTTTTTTACATTTTTACTTTGCCCCGGGGGAAGGGGGGGCGCATCACAGTAAAGTGACAGATCGCCGATCTGACACTTTGCTGTGCACTTTGTCAGATCGGCGATCTGACGTGCACAGAGGGGAGACTTCCCGGCGCCTGCTCTGAGCAGGCGCTGTGACGTCACCTCCCTGCAGGACCCGGATGCAGCCCCGCGGCCATTTTGGATCCGGGGCTTGCAGGGAGGAGACGCTCGGTACAAGGTGAGCACATCGCCTTGTACCGATCGTCTCAGGGAAGCCCGCAGGGAGCCCCCTCCCTGCGCGATGCTTCCCTGTACCGCCGGAACACTGCCATCATGTTTGATCGCAGTGTGCCGGGGGTTAATGTGCCGGGGACAGTCCGTGACCGCTCCTGGCACATAGTGCCGGATGTCAGCTGCGATAGTCAGCTGACACCCGGCCGCGCTCCCCCCGTGAGCGCGGCCGATCGCTATGACGTACTATCCCGTCGGTGGGAATTAAGGTCCACCCCACCTTGACGGGATAGTACGTCATATGGGATTAAGGGGTTAAAGGCCGAATTTCACAGCTAACAGTTCTTTCATGTTCGAGGATGTCAATCTCTGTTCCCCTGTCCAAACCCTTTGGGCTATCTGATCGTTTAGGTGGGCTCCACACCCCATGGGACTTGCGTCCGTAGTTAGGATTTGAGATATTAGTAATACCCAGGGAACACCTCTGGTTAAGTTGTTTATGTTTGTCCACCATTTTAGTGAAATTATTGTCGTTGACGAAACGTTTAACCGCCTTTCTAAATTTCCGCCTAGAGAAACTTCTGCTGCTAATATTTACCATTGTAGTTCTCTGGTATGGGCCTGGGCCCACTGAACAGCCGGTATACAAGCTGTCATTGATCCCAGAAGTGACATTGCTGTAGATGTTGTAGAAGGAAGGTCTTTTATCCGTGATACTAGCTCTATCAAGTTTCGAATTTCCCCTCTGGAAGATGACATTCTTGTTTGAGTCTAGAATTATACCCAAGTACTCTTTAGTCTGACTTGGCACGATAGGGGATTTGGGTAAATTCAACAGCCAGCCTAGGTTGGTTAATGCTCTCAAGACTCTGTCTAACTGGTCTTTGCAATGAGGAGGGGAGTTGTCTATTAGTAGGAGGTCGTCTAGGTACAGAACTATTAGTATGTTCTGATCCCTTAAGTGCGCCATTACTTTCGCCACTATTTTGGTAAATACTAGTGATGAGCGAATATACTCGTTACTCGAGATTTCTCGAGCATGCCCGGGGGTCCTCCGAGTATTTTTTAGTGCACGGAGTTTTAGTTTTTCTTGCCGCAGCTGAATGATTTACATCTGTTAGCCAGCTTAAGTACATGTGGGGATTCCTTAGCAACCAGGCAACACCCACATGTACTCATGCTGGCTAACAGATGTAAATCATTCAGCTGCAGCAAGAAAAACAAACTCCGAGCACTAACAAAAATACTCGGAGGACCTCCGAGCATGCTCGAGAAATCTCGAGTAACGAGTATATTCACTCATCACTAGTAAATACCCTTGGGGCGATGGCCAGGCCAAAAGGAAGAGCCCTGAACTGGTAATGCTTTATTTCCCCCCGGATTGTGACTGCCACCCTGAGGAATCTGCGGTAGTCTTTGTGTATGGGGACGTGATATATGCATCATTCAAGTCTAGTACTCTCATGAAACTGGACGGAAAAAGCATTTTCACTGATGTTTTTATTGTTTCCATTTTGAAGGATTGCATTTCCAGAAACTTATTCAGCTTCTTTAAGTTTACAATCGTCCTGAATGTCCCATCTGGTTTTGTCCTTAAGAAGAGAGGGGAGTAAACGACTTTGCCGCTATCCTGGCGAGGGACTTCTTGGAGAACCGCTTTCTCTACCAGACTCAGAATCTCCTACTAATGCAAGGCTAAATGTTCCTCTTTTGATGATCTTTGAGGCGTCAGTATGAAGACCGGGTGAGGGAGTGGAATGAAATCTTAGTTTCAGGCCTGATTTTATTAAGTTTAAGATCAACACACTGCTGGTTATTTTTTCCCACGCTAGGAGAAAAAAAAAGTTAACCTCCCACCCACATGGAGGACACCTTCATTGGGGTTGTTTTTTTTGTTGTCAATGGGCCTGTTAAACAAAAACCCCTTGCCTCTGTTCCTTCTATCTTCCCGCTTGTCCTAGGGGTTTCTGAGTGCTTTCTCTGGATAAATTTCCTGCTCCAAAAAGGCCATTTATAGGACTGGCTAGATAGTTTAGGGAAAGATCTCGGTTTGTCTCCTGCTTTATCTAGGATGTTGTCTAGTGTGGGTCCGAAGAGGAACTTACACTCTAAAAGTACCGTCACACAGTGCAATTTTGATCGCTACGACGGCACGATTCGTGACGTCGCAGCGTCGTATGATTATCGCACCAGCGTCGTAGACTGCGGTCACACTGTGCAATCACGGCGCTGGAGCGATGCCGAAGTCCCCGGGTAACCAGGGTAAACATCGGGTTACTAAGCGCAGGGCCGCGCTTAGTAACCCGATGTTTACCCTGGTTACCAGCGTAAACGTAAAAAAACCAAACAGTACATACTCACATTCCGGTGTCTGTCCCCCGGCGTTCTGCTTCTCTGCACTGTGTAAGCACCATAGCCGGAAAGCACAGCGGTAAAATTCAACAGCCAGCCTAGGTTGGTTAATGCTCTCAAGACTCTGCCCTGCGCTTAGTTACCCGATGTTTACCCTGGTTACAAGCGAACACATCGCTGGATCGCTGTCACACACAACGATCCAGCGATGTCAGCGGGTGATCAAGCGACGAAAGAAAGTTCCAAACGATCTGCTACGACGTACGATTCTCAGCAGGGTCCCTGATCGCTGCTGCGTGTCAGACACTGCGATATCGTAACGATATCGCTAGAACGTCACGAATCGTACCGTCGTAGCGATGAAAATGGCACTGTGTGACGGTGCATAACTTTTTTGTCTGCAGGTCAACCGGACAGCACTTGAACCATAGGGCTTGCCTCCTTGCACTAGAAAAAGAGGCTGACCTGGCCACCAGTCTGACCGAGTCCGCAGATGCGTCCGCCAGAAAATGCCCCCTTCATTACAGGAACAGAATTTATAATGGTTTCTCTAGATACTGTACTTTGTCTTTTAGCTGTCATCCTAAGTGATCCAGCCACACCATCAGGGCCCTAGCTGTACAGATTGCGGCCACAGCAGGTTTTAGACCCCCCCCCCCCCTCTCAGGAACCTTTCAGGAACGCATCCGCTTTTTTTATGCATGGGGTCTTTTAACACCCCCATATTTTCAAATGGCAGGGCAAATTTCTTGGAGGCTTTTGCAATCGCCACGCCTAATTTTGGCGCTTTATCCCAAAGTGAACATACTGGGTCCTCAAAGGGTTATTTTCTTTTTGGAGTTAGGAGTCCCTTCCTTTCTGGCTTCTTCCACTTTTTTTTTTAATTAGGGAATAGATTTTCTCATTCAATGGGAATGCCCTCCCCTTCTTCTGTTCTAGACCACTGAACATTAGATCCTGGACAGTTTTCTTGGGCCATGGGTCTACTAGGGCCATGGGTCTACTAGGCCCATGGTGGTTCAGACTGCTTTTACTAGACTGTCTGTCTCCTCTATTGGAAAGCAGCTGTGCGCCTCCTCTGAGGATGACGAAGAGGAAGCTAATGAGCTGTTTGAATCGCTTAATTCACTTTCTTTATCACCAGGATCAGATTCAGGGGCTCTATGTCTGTGCTTTTGTCATTTTTTCCACTCTTGAAGAGCTTTAAAGGTGTCTTCTACGTGAGTTTTGATTAGCTCTCTAAGGTCCGAGGCAAATTTTGGGTTCTCCTCACAAATTGTCTGCTCTATGCAGGAATCACAGAGCTTTTTACCCCAAGTAGTGGGTAGCTCCTCTGTACAGAAAGCACAAATCCTATGCTTGGACTTTGTAGTACATGTCTTTCCCTACAAGAGAGGGAGAACAGACCTCAATTACAAAAAGTGGACTTTCACAAAGCTCACTTACCCTCCTGGCAGAAAGAAGGATACCGGGTTTGGAGGGAAAATCATTTCCGTAGATGAATTCTCCCTGCTGAGTTGGGAGCCTGAATGACTGCTGCCGCTGCATCGCTGGGAAGAGACTTTTCCAGTCTGCTTCTTTTGCTGTGGCCTACGCTGCTGCTGTTGACGCGGCCGCTGATGCCCATGCTGAGGGGACTGGTACTGCAGGGGCTGCTCCTGGTCCTGGTCGCTCATACTGCCCAGCTTCATATGATACCCTGTTACCCGGTTATACACTGCTTAAATCCCCCTCCAGGGACCTCCCCAGAGCTTCCGTTCTTTACACGGAGCGCAGCTTGCCCGATTACTGGTTTCCCAGTAATGCAACGTGCTCTCCGCGTCACTAGGGCCTTGCGCATGCACACTGCTGGATTCCCAGTAGTGCATTGCGGCCTGCTTGCGTCATAGGGGAGCGCCGCCTCAAGCATGGGCACTACCTGCTCTCAGCGTCGAGCGTAATGGAGACTCCGAGACACGCTCCGAGACAGGCTGGCTCCTCTGTCTCTTCTGTCGCCTGTCCCCGCACACCCTCAAGGTCCACTGACCCCAGCGGTGGCACTTTGGACAACCGCCCCAGCTGAGGCAGGGAACCCCCACTGCCTGGATCGGACTGGTCGGCCCCGGAATGTCACGAAGTTCCAAGGTAAGTCTTCTTGCTTTGGCTGTAGGTTCCCCATCAGGGACAGGAAACCAACTGATGCGGGAGAGACGTACCGCCTTTTTTATCTGTAGGTTTCCTGTCCCTGTGGGGTGGATCCCCTCTCTCCGTGGTGCCATCATGGGGAAAGAGAAATAAACACTTGAAATACATCACTGTTTGTAATGACTACCTAATATATGAGTTTCACTTTTTGTATGAAAAAAAGAAATAAATTAACTTTTTGATACTAGTTTTGTGAGATGCATCTGTATGATGTGAAGCATTTAGTGAGATGTACCCTGAGACAAGCCGGAGATTGAAAGTTCGGAGTAAAGCCATCTAACATCATATTTTACAAACTTTATACTTATCTGTCCTATTGATTTATGCAAAGATTGTTTTATTTCTATCCTAAATTATACAGTGCATGATTCCCTACTCTTGCAAGAATTACAATATATCTTATTTTTTTACAGGACAATTTTTTGAGAGCAAATTTACATAATTACAAAATGTCTAAGAAGCATCTTATGAAGTCAGCTGTATTTGAGCATTTCACAGTGACTAAAGATATACACTGACACAAAATGTTGTTTAAGTGACCCAGATAAAAACAAATGCAGTGATGCCAAAATCAGTGCATACTCAGGCAGTGATAAAAATGCTCCATCAAGAGCTTACAATCTAAAAAGACATTTACAAGGCTGCCACCCAGGTGTTTACAAAGCTGTGATTAAAAAAAGATCACAGCAGCACCAAGAAACCAGAGACCAACACTTCCTGCCAGGCAAAGGAGGAAAGAGCGTCTCAAACATCAGTTACAAGATATTTTGTAAGTGACAAAGTTACTGTAACAATGATAGAAGATGTGTTTAAAAGACAGCTCATCAAGCTTGTTGTGAAGGACAGTGTACCATTATCATTATTTGCATGGCCAGCTTTTATTGCAGAAATGGCCCGCAAACTTGGCATTTCTATGGAAAAAGAAAGTATTAGAAAATTAGTGAATGCAGAAGTCCTTAACCAAAAGGAAGACCTTAAAAAGACTCTCAAGAGACGCTTTGTGTTTCTTAAAATGGATGCCTGCACACGTCACAGAGTGAACTATTTTGCTATCAACGTTCGATATGCTTGTGACAACAAAAAAATTGTTAATAAGACGCTGGCAGCAAAAGGTACTAAGGGTCCCTTTCCACTTGCGAGATAAAAAACGGTCCGTAATCTGGACCGAAAAAACGGATGGAACGTATGCGATTTTCATGCGAGTGTCATGCGAGTACAATGCGATTTTTAATCGCATCATCCGTTTTTTATACTCGCATCATCCGTATGACATCCGTATTACTGTCCGATTTGTACGCACCGGTGTCCTTTGAAAAGCCGGCAATTCAGCGCAGTGTACAGTAAAATCACACTGACAGGTTAGAATAGACTAGATATATACACATAGAATAGGTATATATACATATATATATGTCAGTGAGACACCTATATATGTATATTTATATTTAATGCAGCGCAAGATAGCATAAAAGCCACTAATTCAATTGCCGGCTTTTAATTTCTCCTTCCCAAACCCGACAGGATATGAGACATGGTTTACATACAGTAAACCATCTCATATCCCCCTTTTTTTTGCATATTCCACACTACTGTTAGTAGTGTGTATGTGCAAAATTTCAGCGCTGTAGCTATTAAATTTAAGGGTTAACTCGCGGAAAAAATTGGCGTGGGCTCCCGCGCAATTTTCTCCGCCAGAGCGGTAAAGCCAGTGACTGAGGGCAGATATTAATAGCCAGGAGAGGGTCCATGGTTATTGGCCCCCCCGTGGCTAAAAACATCTGCCCCCAGCCACCCCAGAAAAGGCACATCTGGAAGATGCGCCTATTCTGGCACTTGGCCACTCTCTTCCCACTCCCTGTAGCGGTGGGATATGGGGTAATGAAGGGTTAATGCCACCTTGCTATTGGAAGGTGACATTAAGCCAGATTAATAATGGAGAGGCGTTAATTATGACACCTATCCATTATTAATCCAATTGTAGGAAAGGGTTAAAAAACACACACACACATGATTACAAAGTAGTTTAATGAAATAAACACAGCGGTTGTTGTAATAATTTATTGTTCTCCCATTCCATTTCCAGGACCTCGCTTGGCAACATAATAAACGCACAAGATACATACCTTCTGCTGTCAGATCTCGTCCCACGAAGTAATCCATCTGAAGGGGTTAACTAATATTACAGGCAGGAGCCCTGCAAATGCAGCTGTGCTCCGTGCTTGTAATCCCCGGGGAATGAATGAAATATAGGTCATTGACCTACATTTCCTTCAGTCGCGGTGATGCGCCCCCTGGTGGATGTCCTCATATGACCTGGAGCGTGGGAAAAAGTTCCCAGGCTGCAGTTCATGAGAACATCCAGCAGGGGCGCATCACCGCGACTGAAGGAAATGTAGGTCAATGACCTACATTTCATTCATTCGCTGGGGATTACAGGCAGGGAGCACAGCTGCATTTGCAGGGCTCCTGCCTGTAATATTAGTTAACCCCTTCAGATGGATTACTTCGTGGGACGAGATCTGACAGCAGAAGGTATGTATCTTGTGCGTTTATTATGTTGCCAAGCGAGGTCCTGGAAATGGAATGGGAGAACAATAAATTATTACAACAACCGCTGTGTTTATTTCATTAAACTACTTTTAAATCATGTGTGTGTGTGTTTTTTAACCCTTTCCTACAATTGGATTAATAATGGATAGGTGTCATAATTGACGCCTCTCCATTATTAATCTGGCTTAATGTCACCTTACAATAGCAAGGTGGCATTAACCCTTCATTACCCCATATCCCACCGCTACAGGGAGTGGGAAGAGAGTGGCCAAGTGCCAGAATAGGCGCATCTTCCAGATGTGCCTTTTCTGGGGTGGCTGGGGGCAGATGTTTTTAGCCACGGGGGGGCCAATAACCATGGACCCTCTCCTGGCTATTAATATCTGCCCTCAGTCACTGGCTTTACCACTCTGGCGGAGAAAATTGCGCGGGAGCCCACGCCAATTTTTTCCGCAATTTAACCCTTTAATTTAACAGCTAGAGCCCCCAAATTGTGCACACAGACACTTGTTACATTAGTGAAGAGGAATATGTAATAAAAAAAGGGATATGAGATGGTTTACTGTATGTAAACCATGTCTCATATCATGTCGGGTTTGTGAAGGAGAAGGAAAAAGCCGGCAATTGAATTAGAGGCTTTTAAGCTATCTAGCGCTGCATTAAATATAAATATACATATATAGGTGTCTCACTGACATATATATATGTATATATACCTATTCTATGTGTATATATCTACTCTATTCTAACCTGTCAGTGTGATTTTACTGTACACCGCGCTGAATTACCAGCTTTTCAAAGGACACCGGTGCGTAAAAATCGGACAGAACTCGCATGGTGCGAGTGCTGTGCGATTTTTTTCTCGCACCCATTGACTTGCATTGGCGAGTCTCGTCCGAGAATCGCAGCAATACGCAGCAGGCTGCGATTTTTTTCTCAGCCGATCCAGATTTTTCTCAGTCCGATTTCGGCTGAGAAAAAAATCGCAAATCAAAAGACACCTATTAACTAACATTGGTCCGAGTGCAATCCGATTTTTTATCGGATTGCACGCGTCCGTTTTCCTCGCAAGTGGAAAGGGACCCTAAAGCTCATTACAGCAGCCAGTTTCTCCAGACTTAAGTGGAAAAAGTTCTGCAAGATTATTAACTCAAAAAAGAACAGGTTCTTGCTATTGTAACTGATAATGCTTCAAACATGATTAGTACAATTAAACTGATGAATATGAATAATGAAGGTGAACAGCAACTAGAAGAACATTTCACATTCAGTATGTTGGAGATGGAAGGCCACAGTCCTATTCCCATAACTGAGAAACAAACAGATATTACTACAAAAGAACAACAAAATTATTCTTTACAATTAGATGATCTTGTTGAAGCTGCTTTTCCTATTCATCACATGCGCTGTGCTGTGCACACGCTGCAGCTGGTAATAAGAGATAGTCTGCAAGAGGGACATGCTGGAACTCTGATTAGCAAAGTGAGGAAATTGGCTTTTGCTACCAGAGCCCCTAAAATTGATTCCATCTTGAAGAGACGTGCTGGAAAACAGGCAATTGTGGATCAAGCCACTCTGTGGGGCAGCACCAATTTAATAATTGAGCAATTGCTTGAGCTGAAACCCTTCCTTGTAAATTATGGCCAACTCTCAGGTAACACTACATGAAGGTCAATGGACACAGGTGGCTGAATTGAAGGAATTGCTTCATCACCCATTTACAGTGACTAAAAAGTTACAAGCAGAGGATTTAACTCCTGGCATTTTTATTAAGGAGTGGAAGAACTTGTTGTTTTGCCTGTCCCAAAGAGGAGGTTTAATCACAGATGGCATTGCTGCTTCAATGAAACGGAGAGAGACACTGCTATTAGAAAATAAAACTCCGGTTAGTATTACTTTCCCTCCTTTTACTCTCATGGAGATATACCTTCAAATACACTGCGCTATGCACTTTCCTTGACTGCAATGTTATTGCTGGTTACAATGATTGATTACAATGGTTATTGATTTTACATTCTAATATGAACTCATATGACATTTAGGTGATTATCACTACAAATATTTTTTGCACTGCACTTTATACTGCTCAAATTGTATATCATTTTACTGTTCATATTATGGCGTAAATTCTCCACTCTTTACATATGGTATACATTGATTACATTTATTAGTGCTGTATGTTCTGACCTGCTCCCATCGGTTTTATTATATGTTTTTTGTGGGGTTTTTCTTTTACCATGTCCTGCCATTCTCTATTTTTAAACAGTCCTGTCTGGGTTGGTGTCGCAACTTAATAAAATGAAGTTTGTTATATGGAATTGATATTTGTTATCTATTGATTTTTTTGTTCAAATAGCGGTCACGATCCATGTTTGGATCTACGGCAGATCTGGCCTCTCAGATTAAAACTTTTTTCCTTTCAGTCTATCAGGGGTTAATGCAGTGTTTCCCCGGTGGCTGCTGGTGTAATTGCATTGCTAGTTCTGCTGATATGGGTGGTGACCACTCCCAACTTCCTTTATAAAAGTCACCTGATGCATCAGCTGACTGTTGGTTATACAGGTCCTTCTGGAGACCAACCTAGCTGGAGAAGGAGCTTGCTGAGTGCTGTGGTTCTTCAGCTGAATACTAATATCTGGTGCCTTACTCTGCTGTGCACTGCATTGCAGCAGAGAAAGCGAAGTGTGGTGTTATTGTTTCTTTGTCCCTTTATTGTCTATAACTTCCCCTGTGTTGTATTAGTGCAGCAGTGGGACCAGCGCTCTCACCTGCCAGTTCCCTACTTAGGGATATGAGCAGGGAAAGTGAGGGACTAGGTATCCTGCTCGGCGATGGGTTGAAAGAACCCGTATAGGGATGCTAGTAAGAGCAGGGCACATCCTCAGGTGAGTGCAGGAGGTGTCCATTCCCCGTTCCCTAACGACAAGGCCCACCGTTGTTAAAGTGTCCCCTTGTGTGTTTCGCCTTTTTGTGACCGTCCCCTCGTCGGGTTGGGTCACGCTAGGACAGTCACTTCGTGACAATAGCTTTTCTTTTTCCGACAACCCCGTGATGTCATTGACCTACATTTCCTTCAGTCGCGGTGAGGCGCCCCCTGGTGGATGTCCTCATATGACCTGGAGCGTGGGAAAAAGTTCCCAGGCTGCAGTTCATGAGAACATCCAGCAGGGGCGCATCACCGCGACTGAATGTAAGTATAGATCACTGCTTTCCTTTCAGCACCCGGGGATTACAGGCACGAGCGAGTGGATTATCGCAGCTCTGCCTGTAATATTAGTTAACCCCTTCAGATGGATTACTTCGTGGGACGTGATCGGACATCAGAGAGGGTATGTATCTTGTGTGTTTATTGTTTTGCCAAGCGAGGGTCTGAAAATGGAATGAGAGAGCAATAAATTAGTACAACAACCGCTGTGTTTATTTCATTAAAATACTTTTAAATCGTGTGTGTGTGTTTTTTAACCCTTTCCAACAATTGGATTAATAATGGATAGGTGTCATAATTGACGCCTCTCCATTATAAATCTGGCTTAATGTCACCTTCCAATAGCAAGGTGGCATTAACCCTTCATTACCCCATATCCCACCGCTACAGGGAGTGGGAAGAGAGTGGCCAAGTGCCAGAATAGGCGCATCTTCCAGATGTGCCTTTTCTGGGGTGGCTGGGGGCAGATGTTTTTAGCCACGGGGGGGCCAATAACCATGGACCCTCTCCTGGCTATTAATATCTGCCCTCAGTCACTGGCTTTACCACTCTGGCAGAGAAAATTGCGCGGGAGCCCACGCCAATTTTTTCCGCCATTTAACCCTTTATTTCAGCAGCTACAGCGCTGAAATTTTGCACATACACACTACTATCATTAGTAGTGTGGAATATGCAAAAAAAAAGGGGATATGAGATGGTTTACTGTATGTAAACCATGTCTCATATCCTGTCGGGTTTGTGCAGGAGAAATGAAAAGCCGGCAATTGAATTACCGACTTTTCACTAACAGCGCTGCGTATTTCTCGCAAGTCACACTGCTGGTCCGTGTGGAATCCGTATTTTTCTCGCCCCCATAGACTTTCATTGGCGTATTATTTGCGCAATACGCTGACAAACGCAGCATGCTGCGATTTTGTACGGCCGTAGAACGCCGTATAATACTGAACCGTAATATACGGCTAATAGGAGCAGCCCCATTGAGAAGCATTGTGCCGTATGTAATGCGAGTTTTACGTACGTAGTTTTTGCGCTCTTACGTACGTAAAACACGCATGTGTGACCCCAGCCTAAAACTAAGCTCCCTTTCAGGGAGGGACTATGTATTTGGCCACGCCCTTGCCGAAATTTTAGACAAGGCTACGGAAAAAAAATAAATCTCTTCCAGAGCAGAAGAGCTCTAGGAAACTGTTTTTCATCTCTCCCATGACCAATCTTCCCAGAGAGAGTACAAGGGGAAAGGTAAGAGGACAGTGCAGCTACCCAAAAGGGGGTAAGGACAGAAATATCCTTGTCCCCCAACATCAGCAGACTCCTGATAAACAATGACTGCGCTCCTGTCAGGGGTCGACTCTCGGATTTTCTCGCCCAGTGGCAAAACATCTCCACAAACCTCCACAGTAGACCTGAGGGATGCCTATTATCATGTGCTTCGAGTGTTTTCCAAGATTATGGTGGAGGCGGTGACCTTTTATCCGACAACAAGGGATTTCCATCATCTCACGTTTAGACAACTTTCTCATTGTCGCTCCATCCATCCCTCGTCTGAACCGCGATGTGACGAAAGTCCTGGAAGTTTTGGAATCCCTGGGGTAGATCCCGGATTTGGAAAAATCGAATCTCCATCCTTCACCAAGGGAGAAATTCCTGGGAGTTCTACTGGACTCGGCGATAGGAACGTCCTTTTTTCCCAGAGAGTGTCAGCTCAACCTCATCCACAGGATCTCCAGATTCAGAGACCAGAAGACACCAACCTTAAAAGACTCAATGTCAATTCTGGGATCACTGACGTCGTGCATTCAAGCAGTCTCATGGGCTTAGGCCTATACAAGAGTCCTTCAGTCCCATGTCCTGCTGTACTCAAGAAAATGCCAAAATGCACTAAACCGTAAAATTCCCCTTCTCGGTCATGTGAAATCCTCTCTTATGGGGGCTATACCACCGAAATCTCCAGCGGGGAGTAAGCTGGGATCAACTTCCTCTGAGGATACTCACGTCAGACGCCAGTCAGAGAGGCTGGGGCACTGTGGTGGAAGTGTCTCACTTCCAGGGTTTATGGCCCCCACACATCAGGTCCAGCAGCTCGAAGATGAGAGAGCTGAAAGCGGTAGAGGAGGCGCTAAAAGCTGCATCTCTCCTCATCCAAGGATACCATGTACATGTCTTTTCAGACGATATGACCACAGTGGCCTATCTCCGGCACCAGGGAGGCACAAAATTCGCCAACCTGAAATAGACCTGTGCAAGGATTTTTTTTTCGGGGCAGAAAAACATCTGTTGTCCATAACAGCAGTACATCTGAAGGGATTGGACAATACTCAAGCAGATTTTCTCAACAGAAAGGATGTTCACCTGGGACAATGGTGCCTAATCCAGGAGGTAGTCTTGTCCCTGGCATCAAAATGGGGGAGTCCCGAGGTGGACCTGTTCGCCAATGGTCAAACAGAAGGGCAAGAACATACTTCTCCCTCAGGCCCAAGAACGGTGCACAGGGGATAGATGCCTTTTCACATCCTTGGAAATTGAACCTGGCATATGCCTTCCCACCAATTCCATTGCTAGCAAGGATGCTACAAAAAATCCGATCAGATCGAGTCACCACGATTCTGATTGTGTCCATGTGGCCAGCAAGAATCTGGTAAGGCGCATTGGTGGATATGGCTCAGAAAGGTCAACTTCCTCTGCCCCAGGAGGCCAATCTTCTTGAACAAGGTCCCCTATTACACCCGGGTTTACAGATTGAACCTTGCAGCCTGGTTACTGAAGCCAAAATTCTAAAAGCCAGGCGCCTTTCAGATGGGGTAATACAAACTCTCCAAAAGAGTAGGAAACCAGTAACCAGGGTTCCCTGAGGAAGAAGGACGCGATCCTTCGAAACGCGTTGGTTACGTTTTTTGGCTCCAGCGAGGATCCTTAGCCTGGTGACGTCACATGCTGCTAGCGGCCGCCCCTCCTCCCCGCTTCTTCTTTCCTAGCATCCAGCGGCGCCGCTAGCCGGGGCGTCTCTGGCTCTGCACGGCTCTGTGCACTCACTACATGCACCTTTTGAGGGAGAAATCAGTAGCGCACCACTTGCGCTTTGGATAAGGTCTTCAGGACCCTAAACCGGATCTATCTGTAACCAAGTAGGTTTACTATGACTTCTTCATAAGCCTATGTGATATTGATAGCAGCATTAAGGGCACAGCCACTATTTGCGGTTAATTGGGATAACCACCATACTAATCGATGGCAACACTTATTTGCATTCACAGTCAGTGACTCGGTATACTTTATTCACAATTGATTTTAACGCTATCTATGCAAGCACAGTAGCAGTTTTTAACATCAGCATCGTTTAAGAGAATTTCTAGGAAGTTATGACCTAGCAGCCTTTATTGGATTATATTATCACAAGGGCCAGGGACAATTAATATTAGGCCATTATTTTTAGCGCGGTACCATATTGTTCCTTTAAAGTTTGGAAACTGTTTTCATCCTGGTGTTTCCCGAACACACCTGACCCTTTCCATCCTAATATTACACAAATTTTAGGGTTTAGACTTGGGAGTCACGCCTAGTACACTAAAAGTACAGGTCTCGGCTCTTGGTTCCTTTTCGATCAGGATTCAGCTGCCCATTGCTGGATTAAACGCTTCATGACCTTTGCGGCTAGGATTCATCCTAGACTTCATAGCGAAGTTCCCCCTTGGGACTAGAATCTGGTTCTTAATAGTTTAACACAGGATCCGTTCGATCCTTTCTCATCTTTGGATATAAAAAAAACCTGACCCTTAAAACTGTTTCCAGAGGTTAGGATGTCGTGCTACCCTCATTCTGTCCAAATCCCTCCAATGCAAAGGAGGAAGCCTTCCGCACCCTGGATGTTCGCAGGGTGGTACTCTTTTACCTGCAGCAAACTGAAAGCTGGAGGATTGACCAGAACTTATTTATCCAGTTCTTAGGACGGAATAAGGGCAAAAAGGCAGGCTAAGAGAACGATTGCTAACTGTATCGAGCAAGCCATCTGCCAAGCATATACATCACAGAATTTTTCACCTCCTGTATCACTGAAAGCCCACTTAACTCGTTCTGTATCAACATCAGGGGCAGAAAGAGGGAACGCATCCTCCGAGTAGATATGCAGAGTCGACACCTGGTCGTCGGTCCATACATTCACCAGGCACTACAGACTATTTTTCAATTGGGTCTTATCATTTGGCAGACGAGTTCTGCAGGCTGTTGTCCCTCCCTAATAAATTAGTCGTTGGTATTACTCCGATACTGCTGTCATGGAAGGTGACTGGAGAAAATAGAATTAGTCTTACCGGTTATTCGTTTTCTAGGAACCTTCCACGACAGCACCAATTTCCTTCCCTATCTGATATTTTTATTGGATGATTCCTGCACTTGAGTGGTAACTATACATGCTGTGCCCAAAAAAACTACTGGTGGTAGCAGGAAGGGGAGGGTATTTAACCTCTTGTTTCCTGTCCCCCATTAGGGCGGGGAGACATCCTCCAATACTGCTGTCATGAAAGGTTCCTAGAAACCGAATTACTGGTAAGTCTAATTCTATTTTTGGCCCACTCCTCTTTGCAGATTTGTAGTAATTCAGCCACACTGGAGGGTTTCCAGCATCACCTGGCCTTAATGTAATGCCATAGCATCTTCATCGACTTAAGATCAGGACTTTGATTAGGCCACTCACGTCTTAATGTTGTTTTCCTTAAACCATTCAGAGGTGGATTTGCTCGTGTGTTTTGGATCATTGTCCATTATCATTCCTTTTTTGAAATGCTGTTACTTCTATTTCAGCTTTAATGGGACATAGACCTTCCAAAATGTCCAGCACTTGTTTCATCAGTCTACAGATTAATTTCCCAAAAGTCTTGAGGATCATCAAGATGTTTTTAGGCAAAACTGAGGCAAGCCTTTGTGTTCTTACTGCTCAGCAGTGGTTTTAGTCTTGCAACTCTGCCTTGCAGGCCATTTTTGCCCAGTCTAGTTTCTTATGGTGGAGTCTTGAACACTGACCTTAACTGAGGCAAGTGTGGTCTGCAGAGCTTTGGATGTTGTTATGGGTTTTTTTGTGACCTCTTGTATGAGCCATCGCTGCTCTCTTGAGGTAGTTTTGGTCAGCTGCCCACTCCTCCACTCACCACTGTTCCATGTTTTTGACATTTGTGGATAATGGCTCTCATTATGGTTTGCTGAAGTCTCAAAGGTTTAGAAATGGTTTTATAACATTTTTCAGCCTCAATTACCTTGTTTCTCATTTGATACAGGATTTCTTTGGATCGCAGCATGATATCTAGCTTATGAGGATCTTTTCAGCTACTTCACTTTGTCAGGCAGGTCCTATTTAAGTGATTTCTCGATTGAGAACAAGTGTGGCAGTAATCGGGCCCACGTATGGCTAGGGAATTTGAACCACTCTTCCCAAAGATGTGATGAACCACAGTTAACTTATGTTTTAAGGGCATAGGGGGCAATCACTCTTTCACACAAGGCCCTGTAGGTTTGGATTTCGTTTTCACTTGATAACAAAGACCTTTATTGAAAAACTACATTTTGTGTTTACTTGTGTTATCTTTCTCTAATATTTACATTTGTTTGATCTGAAACATTTACTTGTGACCAACATGCAAAAGACTAGAAATCCGGAAGGTGGTAAACACTTTTTTTCACATAACTGTGTGAATATTTATATATAATATATACATATATATTTTAGGTACTGGACAAAACCCTACTCGTCAAGCCAGTGTGGGTGCTGGAATTCCCTACTCTATTCCAGCGTGGAGTTGCCAAATGATCTGTGGGTCTGGCTTAAAGTCTGTTAGCCTTGGAGCTCAAGCTATAATAACTGGGGAATCTGGTATAGTGGTGGCCGGTGGTATGGAGAATATGAGTCAGGTAAGAATATGTATGGCGTGCAGAGAAAATGTTCACATTATTCTAGATATTTAAAAGTATAAGGATATTTTGACCATTTGTTGGTGTAATGTTTCAGCTTTATGCTTTTGTCCAAATATGGATGTATGAGCATGAAATGACTTTTGAATCGACATCCGTGTAGTCCTGATGTGGTCAAACAGACCTACATGAATTCAGAGTCTGTGGAGTAGTGACCAGTATATTACAACTGCAAGCTGCCATCAAAATCTGTTTTTCAACTGACTTCCAAATTGGTATAGGGGAAAAAGGCTTTCCTCATGATTGATATTTTCACTCATGTCACCCGGTCATTCATTAATTTAAAGCAATATTCCAGTTTTTGTTTTTTTTTTTATATTTTGTTGGCGTATGCGGGAATCTCACTGTGCGTGGGTGACATCAGAGTGCAGTCTGCTGTTTCACACGCACTCATAGACTTGTATAGGTGCATGCAATCTGATTCTCGTTCTCACAGAATGCTGCAATTGTTTTCACATGCTGAATCGGCATGAAACCATCTCAGATGTGAGCTGGCCTATAGGTTAACATTTGGACGAGTGCAAAGCAAAAATTGTATATCTGATTGCACTCATGTATTTACATATCAAGTGGGAGTGATCCCATATACTTATCAGCCGCTGTCATCAGCGCTGCTCCGGTCCCGCGGCGCCATTCTGTGACCCAACTTTTAACTGACTGGAAGTCAGATGTAAGGCCATGTGCACACGTTCAGTATTTTTTGCGTTTTTTTTTTGCGAAAAAAACGCTTACATATGCCTCCCATTATTTACAGTGTATTCCGCATTTCTTGTGCAAATGTTGCATTTTTTTCCGCGAAAAAATCGCATCGCGAAAAAAAAAAGCAACATGTTCATTAAATTTGCGGAATTGTGGGGATTCCGCACACCTAGGAATGCATTGATCTGCTTACTTCCCGCACGGGGCTGTGCCCACCATGCGGGAAGTAAGCGGATCATGTGCGGTTGGACCCAGGGTGGAGGAGAGGAGACTCTCCTCCACGGACTGGGCACCATATAATTGGTAAAAAAAAAATTAAAATAAAAAATAGTCATATACTCACCTTCGATGGCCCCCAGAGTCTTCCCGCCTCTCAGGTGCACGCTGTCGCTTCCGTTCCTATAGATGGTGTGTGTGTGTGTGTGTGTGTGTGTGTGTGTGTGTGTGTGTGTGAAGGAGCTGTGATGACGTCGCGGTCATATGACCGCGGTCACGTGACCGTGACGTCATTGAAGGTCCTGCACACACTATCTATAGGAACGGACCCGCTGAGGAGATCGGGTGTCTGCAGAGGGTGAGTATTACCATTTTTTTTTTTTTTTTTTATTATTTTTAACATGATATCTTTTTACTATTGATGCTGCATAAGCATCATCTATAGTAAAAAGTTGGTCACACTTGTCAAACACTATGTTTGACAAGTGTGACCAACCTGTCAGTCAGTTTTCCAAGCAATGCTACAGATTGCTTGGAAAACTTTAGCATTCTGCAAGCTAATTTCGCTTGCAAAATGCTAAAAAAAGGGAAAAAAACGCCAAAAAAAAATGCAGATTTCTTGCAGAAAATTTTGTTTTCTTCAGGAAATTTCTGCAAGAAATCCTGACGTGGGCACATACCCTAACAGTCACATGCTGTCAATGCAAGTCTGAGTGCCAGAATGAGTGTCTCGTAGACTCACATTGATTTATGACTTCTGGATCTCCGAGCAAACGCTGGGGTGACTTGGCAGGTCTCAAACTGCTGGAGACAGAGTGGAGCGGTGCTGATAAAAGATGAAGCGGGTATAAGGCTGGGGGCAGTGAGCATAACGTACATTAGTAGCACCACTCCAGCGCAGCAATAAAAAAGAACACTAGAGCGGTGCTTTAATTTTGTATTGTAACTGACATTTCATATACGTACATATTCATTTATGTATGTTATGTATTGTAAATGGCATTTGCATCTTTACCATATGTATAACACCCGAAAATATAGGGTGCTATAAAAGAAATTTAATAGTTCTAATGACATACTGTACATGCATGTAGATGCACTAGTACTACACTCATGGTGAAATATACCGTTATTATGACATCAAGGTTCACCAGTCTGTGGCAGGAACAGCGTCTGCTAGAAATGTCAGTTACTTTCCATGTGCATAGTAAGCCATTTTCTGTATAACTTCTGTGATTTCAGCAATTTAACTTTATTTTCAGGCCCCTCATATAGTGCACATGCGAGAAGGTGTGAAAGCCGGGGATGTGTCCTTACAGGATAGTATCCTTTGTGATGGCCTTAATGATGCATTTTACAAGTATCATATGGGAGTGACTGGTAAGATTTTTGTACTGTAAAATGTTGACATATTTTCCAACTAACACAGTCTGGTCTTTCATGGAGAGCTCGTGTACTCTGTACAGATATCCTCTGTGTCAAGTGAGTGCTGGTTTTCATTGAACAGATGATATATTCTTTGAAAATGCAGATCTATCTATCTATATATATATCTCTGTCGCAGTCTTAATGATGCCTTATTCATAGTCAATAATTTTTACAGTTATTAGATATGTTTGTTTTTTTGTTTGTTTTTAGCTGAAAATGTAGCCAAACAGTGGAAAATCTCCAGGGACGAGCAGGATCTGCTGGCAGTCCAATCACAGAGAAGGACTGAAACTGCACAGAAAGAGGGATATTTTGACAAGGAGATTGTACCTGTTGAAGTTCCTTCAAGAAAAGGTAAAAAGCAGCTGAATCGGTAGTGAGATAGCGCTGATCTACAGTGTTATAACATATCTATGTGATTCCATGTACTACTGTCCAACATGCACTGCATGGCCATAGCAATATTAATGTATTCCCATTTCTAATATTTTGAGAATGTATAGGTCCTGCATAACAAATGTATCTGTATTCTCTCCTCTCTCCTCTCTCTTTACAGGCCCTGTGATTGTCACAACTGATGAGTTTCCTCGACATGGAAGCAGTTTAGAGGGAATGACAAAATTAAAACCCTATTTTCTGAAGGATGGGACTGGTACTGTAACCCCAGCTAACGCCTCAGGTTAGTATTGTTGTCAATACCAGTACTTGTTTTACAAATGGGGGTCTATTTCCATGAGCATACTGTGATTTTGTGTTTCAGCATAGAAAGCTTGAAGCAAAAGTAGCCAAATAAAAGTAATATTTACACAATCATTGGGCACACATCTAGAACTGAGGTTGAGCACATCCATTGTTACAATTCTTGGTAACATGCCATATGTACTGTATATTAATAAGAAATGAATGTCACTATGATTTTTGGGCAACCTGAAAACAAATAAGTGGTCACATATGCAAAAATAGAAGTCCAATTACTGCAGCCTGGGAGAACATATACAGGGAGCAAAAAAATATAAAGTACTCTTCAGATAGATAATACATCAGGACCAATTATCCTACCCAAGCCTTGAGCAAAATAGTGCTGGTATCAGAGTTACAATCCTTCAAGGTGAGATGAAGGAAGGGGGGGGGGAAAAAAAAAACACGACGAGAATGAAATGTCACTACTGCGATGGGTGAGTGTCAATGGTTAGGAGTAGGGTTGAGCGAAACGGATCGTTCATTTTCAAAAGTCGCCGACTTTTGGCAAAGTCGGGTTTCGTGAAACCCGACCCGACTCCAGCGTGGGATCGGCCACGTGGTCGGCGATCTTGGCGCCAAAGTCGCGTTTCCCCGCCATTTTTTCAGCCAATTAAGGAGTGTGGGCAGCGTGATGACATAGGTTCCGGCCTGGTTTCTGCGGCGTCATAGAGCCATATTACCGTTTGGGCTGCAGTGATTTCCGCAAACACAACATATGCTTTGCACGGAGGGGAGAGAGGGAGAGAGAATGTAAAAAATAATCCACATTGACTTGCATTGGGTTTCGTGTTCCAGTCCGGAACCCGACTTTACAGTAGAATCGGCCGATTTCACGCGATCCGACTTTCGAGAAGGTCGGGTTTCACAAAACCCAACTCGATCCTAAAAAAGCAAAAGTCGCTCAACCCTAGTTAGGAGACAATTTGACCCAAAGACCCCAGACCGTTTGAAATTCTGCTGGGCATATCCTTTTCTGAAGGATAACTTTCTCTTATTAGTATTGTTAACCAGGGCCTTCCAACTGCTAATAGTGAGGCATCTGGCAGCCATCCAATGGAGAATATTGTTTTTCTGACTTAGAAAAAGGATGCTTTCACACTGTGTTGTGTTTCTCTGTTCGCTCTGTCATCACCATTAATCTTTTGGCCTGTAGGCGCATGCATCCGGACCCCATTTTGCCGGGGATTTAGGACTTATGCCCTGATGGGAACACAGAAGTCATATCAAAGAAATATTACCATTATGATGCAGTACAATATGTCACAAAAAAGTCTGATTCAGTGGGATCCATTGAAGCATTCCAGAATTATAACCACACAGTGACAGTGGTCAGAATTGTAAAATTTGACTTGTTCATGAAGGTCAAGATTGGCTTGGTCACTAAGGGGTTAAGGCCCTGGGCTCTAAGAATACCAATAAGATAGAGATGGTGGGTTTTATTGAACTATGCGATCAAGACATGTCTCAGCTTAAAGTAGCTCAACCTGTATGAGCGTGGGAGACCAAAGGTGTTCTGCAAATGAACAAAGTACATTATTATTGTACACGTTGCCCGAACTTCAAGGCAGGGGGACTAGTTATCTGAGAATTGAATAGGTACATTAAGGCAGACTTACCCAATTAACACGGCGGATATACCTGAACATTTATCAATTACTGCTATGGCATAGGGCAATGAATAATGTGGATCTCTCATAGATAAAACTAAATTTATTCTTCTGGCCAGTTCAGCTCCCCATATAGAAGGGTTACTACAGAGGTGAATAGCCATCGCCTCAATAACAATTGCAAAAAGGTCAGGTGATAGTGGGCACCCCTGTCTGGTCCCCCTATTTAATGGGACAGTGGCAGATGGAATATCGCTAACACAAACATTAGCTGACGGGGTAGAAAATTTGGGGTCAAAACCAAAAGATTTTAAGCAGGCTATGAAGTAGAGCCATTGCAGTGATTCAAAGGCCTTCCTTTTATCTAGTGAGGCCAAAGTCCACAAACTATCATCAGCCATGCCTAGCTGAACCAATGCCGATATTGGTCTAATATTAGTCGTAGTGGACTTCCTAGGCATAAAGGCCATGTGATCCAGATGGATAATGTAGAGGATTGCCCAAGATTTTGCTCCATATTTTGTAGTCTGCATTAACCAGGCAGATTGGTCTATATGAGGCGCAGTCTAATTCTTATCTGGCTTCAAAAGTGCAATATTAGATGCATCATAAAAGGAGTCAATGGGCCGTAAACTCATGGTGCAGTGTGGCAAGTAAAATCATGGATAAAATCTCATCTTTTATGATTTTTAATAGGAAGACCTTCAGGTCCAGATGATATGTTTGATGCTATGTCCGAGATGGAGAAGTGCAACTCCTCAGTAGTAAATGTAGCATCGAGCTGGGATAATGCAATGAATGTAATAGCAAGTACTCAGCACCTTATCTATGAAGTTGTCAGTAGTAGATTTGTACAGGGTAAAATAATGTTCTTAAAACCTGGAAGTGATTACTACCGCTTCCATAATTATCATACCGTTTATGCCTTGTATTTTAAGGACTAAGGGTACCTTCACACTGGTCGATTCTGCTACGATTACGACGCATTTGCGTCATATTCGACATCGCAGTACGAGCTCGCAGCCAGCGGTCACACTCTACGATGTTAACGCTTTTTCTGACGTAGTTGCGATGTGAACGTCACGCGTCGCAATCGTACGCTACCCTTCACACCGCCATAGTCCTACGACTCCGAGCGTGACGTATTACCAGCATGGGCGTGCTAAAACGTCACGCCCAATCAGGAGACAGGTATGCGGAAGCCCAACCCACGTAGTCGCATTACGAGCTCGTATGACCGCCGTCACATACTACGATTTCGACCGCCACAGCGGGACATTTACGACGAAAGAAAGTTCTGCTCTTTCTTTCACATCGTACGATGCTGGGCTGCGTCGCAAATCGTAACGCCATGTCACACTTTGCAACCTCGGAACGAGGACGGATAAACGTCACAAATCGAACGCTCGTTCATACTTTGATTGCACAGTGTGAAGGGGCCCTAAGTTAGTTATTCTGTGTCAAGAGATGACAATTCTGCTTACCCTGTTAAAAATGTTTTTAGCACAGAAAAGTTTCTTACTTTTTGTAGCTAATATTCAGTTCATGACTATATAACCTGAGCACTCAGCCTATTAGGGTCACAGACGTCCTCAATACCATATATTGCTGCTCAGCCTCCTTGACCCAAGACTCTAATGATGCCTCCTCTTGCACTGTTGCTCGCTTAATAAACGATACAGGATCTCAGGAATCCTGTTATGTACGCTTTAATCGTATCCCAGCAAAGTGAAGGATTTACGGTAGATCAGTATCCTTAAAGGGACTCTGTCACCTCAAATTGGCAGGATATTTAAATGACGTTTCACCTGTCCGATTGTCCGATGGGCGGCGTTTCATCTCCATTTCTCCACCCTGTCCGTCCCTGTTGTCCGCGATATGTTAGTGAATTAGAGTACTTGTCCTCCATAGGTGGCGCATGCGCAATGCAATATTCGGTCGCGCAGTATGCTTTGCACAACTGCGGGCAAAGCCAAAAAGCATAACTGCGCATGCGCCCGTGCACTATGTCCCTCAACACAGCGAAATACTTCCAGGACATAGTGCGCGGGCGCATTCACAATAATGCTTTTTGGCTTTGCCCACAGTTTGGCAAAGCATACTGCGCGTGCACGAACGAAGATTGCATTGCGCACGCGCCAACTATGAAGCACACTTACTCTAATTCACTAACATATTGCTGACAACAGGGACGGACGGGGTGGAGAAATGAAGATGAAACACCGCCCATCGGACAGGTAAAAAGTCATTTAAATATCCTGCCAATTTTGAGGTGACAGTCCCTTTAACTTCAAGGTAGAAGCTGAGCTGATACGGAATTCTATCATTACCATTCAAAAGTCAAAAGGGGTGAACTGTTCAGTGTGGCTTTATAGACAGATAACCAAATTGTAGCAGGATAACTGGGCTATGATCAGAAATCCTATGGGGACCATGTGAAACAAAGGAGACATAAATTAGGGGACCCAAATATATAATCTCTATCAATTCTTGATAAGGGATGTCTACTTAAAGAATATCAAATAATTTTTCTTAACATAGGATGGAGATGTCTACAGAGGTCCACCTAGCCCACACTCGCTATAATTGGCTATAGTGGGAAGGGGGTATCATCCGGTAAGACTGAATATAATCTGCCAATCGTTGGGTGCAAAGTCTGATTAAAACCTCCCATGCAGAAAACATATGAGGAGTGGTATTGTTGAGCAAAACAAATTGCTCCTTGGAGCGCACAGGTTCCCACATGTGGAGGATTATATATACCTCAAATCCTGAAGGACTTGTATTAATTTACTCATGGACAAATATAAAGTGTCCCTCGGTGTCTCGTCAAGTTTGTAAAGGGTCTAATCGAAAAGAATTAAGAGCGAGATGCCTCTCTAAAAGAAAGCAAATGAGTAACAGATCTACTGGGTCCAAGGTTTAGTCAGATATCCTGAATGTTCAATAGTAAGATTTGTTTCTTGGAGACAAATTTTCTTATCACCTGATCCAAGAAAACAACATTGACCTCTTACGGGGAGTACAGAGATCCTTCACAGTCCAAGACAGCCAGTTACTAGTGCAACTACTGAGATACCGTACATGATCACCTAGACAAAAATAGACATACACGAACAGCACCTAGTAATGCACGACATATGTGGAGTGATACTGTAGTAGACAAAAGAACAAGGTGTCAAGAATATAGACTAACCAGTTATCCTCAACCGAGGCATTCGATAGTCCCATTTAAAACAAGAATGCGAAGGAGAATCAACATGGGGAATACCTGGGTAACACAACAGCATGTCAAGTATTAAGAGTTCACAGGGGCTTCTAAAAGGATGCAGGAGCTAAAGAGAATGGAAAGAGGGGAGTCGGGGTTCAAGAAAAGTATGTGTATATCTCTCTATCTCTCTCACAAAAATAAAGGGAACACTAAAATTTCACATCCTAGATATCGCTGAATGAAATATTCCAGTTGTAAATCTTTATTCATTACATAGTAGAATGTGAGAACAATAAAACCTAAAAATGATCAACGTAAATCACAACTAATATCCCATGGAGGTCTGGAGTTGGAATGATGCTCAAACTCAAAGTGGAAAATGAAGTTACAGGCTGATCCACCTTCAGTGCAAATGCCTCAAGACAAGGAAATGATGCTCAGTAGTGTGTGTGGCCTCCACGTGCCTGTATGACCCCCCCTACAATACCTGGGCATGCTGATGAGGCTTCAGATGATCTCCTGAGGGATCTCCTCCCAGACCTGGACTAAAGCGTCCACCAACTCCTGGGCAGTCTGTGGTGACGTTGGTGGATGGTGCGAGACAAGTCCCAGATGTGTTCAATCGGATTCAGGTCTTGGGAACGGTCGGGCCAGTCCATAGCTTCAATGCCTTCATCTTGCAGGAACTGCTGACACACTCCAGCCACATGAGGTCTGGCATTGTCCTGCATTAGGAGGGACCCAGGGCCAAACACACCAGCATATGGTCTCACAAGGGGTCTGAGGATCTCATCTCTGTACCTAATGGCAGTCAGGCTACCTCTGGCGAGCACATGGAGGGCTTTGCGGCCCTCCAAAGCAGGGCTGTGGAGTCGGTAAGCCACAGTTGCGACTGCGACTCTGACTCCTGGATTTTATCAGGTTCTGACTCTGATTCCTTCATAAATGGCCAATTCGTAACAATAAATTTACAGTTGTAAAATATTAACATCGTGCTTATTTAGTTTCTCACCATCATATAAGTAATCAGACCACTTAGAGCAAAAACTATATTTATTAGAATACAATTAGAATATAGCAAATAACTTTTATAAACTTTTCTAAACTCTTGTAAGTAAATATGCAATAAACACTGTTATGCAGTTAATAAGAAGAAATCTATAAATTTGTCCTCAGAAAAAGTATTGCCTCTGTCAGATCCTCCTTCATGGATGCCCTCAAATCTGATCTAATTATTTTGAGAGCAGAGAACAACCTCTCTACACTAACTTGGGTTGGTGGCAAAGCAGTAACCACTCGGGCAACATCTCTGACAATGTCAGGATACAGAGGAATCGCTTGTTGCACTGTTCTTTTTGATGAACGGTCAAATTTCTCAAATTTCTTTTAGTGCACATGAGAAAATCTGCTGAAATGTACTGGCTGTGTTCTTTGATGGGGATGACTCTTCTTCTATGCGGGAACGCTTTGCACGGTCCTTGTGATCCAAATATTTTTCTAAATTAAATTCTTCATCAGTTGATGAGGGTGAAGATGTGGCAGGACGACCAAATTCTTCTTGTTCCTCCTGACTGTTCTGCAACCCTTTCATCCTTACTGCTATTTCAAACAGATCTTCTTTTCCTTTAGTTAGCTGTTGATCATCTAGAAGAATCCGATGCATTGGGTCTACATAAACAGCTGCCAAAAGAATGTTATTTTGTAATAGTAGCTCCTCTCTCCGTTTCATTGATGTAGCAATGCCACTTGCAATTAACCCTCTGCTTGTAATTTTTTAGTCACTGTAAATGGGTGCTCTAGCAATTTTTCCAGCTCAGTCACCTGATTCCACTGACTTTCATTTAGCGTCAGTTGAGGGTTAGCCATGTCTACAAGAAAGCTTTTCAGTTCAACCAAGCACTGAATCATTAAGTAAGTACTGCCCCCTCGTGTGGCTTGATCAATAATTGCCCCTTTTCCAGCACGTCTCTTCAAAATTGAGTCAACTTTAGGGGTTCTGGTAACAGTAGCCAATTTTCTCCCCTTGCCAATCAGTGCAGCAGCATGTCCTTCTTGCAGACTGTCTCTTATAGCCAGCTGTAGCGTATGCACAACACAGCGCATGTGATGAATGAAACAACGTATTGACAGTTTCAACAAGATCATCTAATCTATCATGTTGCTGTTCATCTGAAGCAACTTCAGTTTGCTCCTCAGTTACAATACTGTGTTCCTCTATTTCAAACATTTCTGTGTCTGTGGACCCAGATTGTTCTTCTAGCTGCTGGTCACCATCATTACTCTCATTCATTTGCTTAACCCCTTCATGACCTTGGGATTTTTAGTTTTTCCGCGTTCGTTTTTCACTCCCCTCCTTCCATAAAAAGCCATAACTTTTTTATTTTTTCGTCAATTTGGTTATGTGAGGGCTTATTTTTTGCATGACGAGTTGTACTTTTGAACGACATCATTGGTTTTACCATGTCGTGTACTAGAAAACGGGAAAAAAATTCCAAGTGCGGTGAAATTGCAAAAAAAGTGCAATCCCACACTTGTTTTTTGCTTGGCTTTTTTGCTAGGTTCACTAAATGCTAAAACTGACCTGCCATTATGATTCTCCAGGTCACTACGAGTTCATAGACACCTAACATGCCTAGGTTATTTTTTACCTAAGTGGTGAAAAAAAATTCCAAACTTTGCTATAAAAAAAAAAAAAAAAAATTGCGCCAATTTCCAATACTTGTAGCGTCTCCATTTTCATGATCTGGGGACGGTTGAGGGCTTATTTTTTGCGTGCCGAGCTGGCGTTTTTAATGGTTCCAATTCGGTGCAGATACGTTCTTTTGATCGCCCGTTATTGCATTTTAATGCAATGTCGCGGCGACTAAAAAAATGTAATTTTGGCGTTTCGATTTTTTTTTCTCATTACGCTGTTTAGCTATCAGGTTAATGCTTTTTTTTTATTGATAGATCGGGCGATTCTGAACGTGGCGATACCAAATATGTGTAGGTTTGATTTTTTTAATTGATTTATTTTGATTGGGGCGAAAGGGGGGTGATTTAAACTTTTATATTTTTTTTATTTTTTTCACATTTTTTTAAATTTTTTTTTACTTTTGCCATGCTTCAATAGCCTCCATGAGAGGCTAGAAGCACGCACAGCACGATCGCCTCTGCTACATAGCAGCGATCTGCTGTTCGCTGCTATGTAGCAGAAAATCAGGTGTGCTGTGAGCGCCGACCACAGGGTGGCGCTCACAGCTGCCGGGGATCAGTAACTATAGAGGTCTCAAGGACCTCTATGGTTACAATGGAGAAGCATCGCCGACCTCCGATCATGTGACGGGGGTCGGCGATGCGCTCATATCCGCCCGGCCGGATGCGGTAGTTAAATGCCGCTGTCTGCGTTTGACAGCGGCATTTAACTAGTTAATAGCGGCGGGTGAATCGCGATTTCACCCGCCGCTATTGCGGGCACATGTCAGCTGTTCAAAACAGCTGACATGTCCCGGCTTTGATGCGAGCTCACCGCGGAGCCCTGCATCAAAGCAGGGGAGCTGACCTCGGACGTACTATCCCGTCCGAGGTCAGTAAGGGGTTAATAGTACTTATCATATTTGAAGCATTGTCAGTTATGACAGAAAGAACTTGCTCTTTTTTAAGTTCATAGTCTTGCAGAACCTTTTCCACCAAGACCTGGAGAAACTCACTGGTGTGATTAGCTTTGGTGTCTTTTACTGCCAATGTCTTTGTAACAATTTCACTTTTGTCACAAATCGGACATTGATGGCAAAATAGTTCTGTGACGTGTGCAGGCATCCATTTTAAAGGGAACCTGTCACCTGAATTTGGCGGGACCGGTTTTGGGTCATATGGGCGGGGTTTTCGGGTGTTTGATTCACCCTTTCCTTACCCGCTGGCTGCATGCTGGCCATAATATTGGATTGAAGTTCATTCTCTGCCTTCCAATATTGCCTTGCGCAGACGTGTACTCCGGAGGACAGAGAATGAACTTCAATCCAATATTGCGGCCAACATACAGCCAGCGGGTAAGGAAAGGTGAATCAAACACCCGAAAACCCCGCCCATATGACCCAAAACCGGTCCCGCCAAATTCAGGTGACAGGTTCCCTTTAAGAAGCAGAAAGCGTCCCTTGAGAGTTTTAAGTTCTTCCTTTAGTAATCGAAGAAGCTTTTAAACAAATTTTCTAATACTCTCTCTCTCCAGAGAAACACCAAGCTTGCGGGCCATTTCCCAATAAAGACACATAAAAGCTGGTCGTGAAAATAATGAAATAGGCACACTATCCTTTACAACAAGCTCTATGATCTGTTTTTTAAATGTATCTACTGTCATTGTCACAGTAACTTTGTCACTGACAAAATATCTTGCAACTGATGGCTGCAAAGTTCTCTGCTCCTTTGTTTGGCTGGAAGAGCTGGGCACTGGTTCATTGGTTTGGATGCAGTCTCTCATCCATTGCTTTCAGTACTTCTGGATGAAAGCGCTGTAAATGTCTCTTTAGATTAGAAGCTCTGGTAGGAGCATTTTTATCTTTCCTGGATATGCACTGATCTTGGCTTCACAGCATTTGTTTTCGTCTGGATCATTTGTCATACACCGACAGACATAATGTTTTCTATCTTGAGTGACGGTGAAATGTTCAAATACAGCTGATTTTAATGTGACGCTTCTTTGAAATTCTCAGGTTTTTAATTCTGCATTCACAATCCAAATGACAATTGTTTTTCCTAAAAACAATTGTACAAAATTATTGCCAGGTCGTACAACTGATATAGTGGTCAGTAATACTGTTATTCCTCATGTACTCACAGTTAACTGATGCAAAGTTTGTTGAAAGGATAATACTTCTTACAGTCTTCCTCTTCTGAGTAGCAGCTGTGAGATGCTTGGAAGACGCACACCTAGTAAACATCTAGTCTAGAGGAGGAGCTTTACTACTAAGAATTTGCAACACATTTTCACTTTCAGTTTCATACATTGTAAGTAGGGGGGTTGGGGCAGCATGAGGTTAACCAAGTATAAGATTAGATAAGGGCAGTGGAGAACAGTGACACACAAGAAGTAAGAAATGTCTCTATCTCCAGCAGAACTGCTTATCACTGTTGTTCATAGTTTGATAGTACATATATATTTGAGTAACATTTATAAAATTCATATGAAAGTTCAATTATGAAATATGAATACATTTTTTTTAAAGTCTGAGTTGGTACATTTCTACCGACTCCACGACTCCGACTCCACAGCCCTGCTCCAAAGAAATACCACCCTATACAGTTACTGACCCACTGCCAAACCGGTCATGCTGAATCATGTTGCAGGCAGCAGATCGCTCTCCACAGTGTCTCCAGACTGTCACATGTGCTCAGTATGAATTTGCTTTCATCTGTGAAGAGCACAGGGCGCCAGTGGCGAAATTGCCAATCCTGGTGTTCTGTGGCAAATGCCAATCGTCCTGCACGGTGTTGGGCTGTGAGCAAAACCCCCATCTGTGGACGTCGGGCACTCAGACCATCCTCATGGAGTCGGTTTCTAACCGTTTGTGCAGACGCATGTACATTTGTGGCCTGCTGGAGGTCATTTTGCAGGGCTCTGGCAGTTCTCCTCCTGTTATGCTCCTCCTACGCTGACAGACACGGCAAACCTTCTTGCCACAGCTCGCATTCATGTACCATCCTGGATGAGCTGCACTATCTGAGCCACTTGTGTGGGTTGTAGAGTCCGTCTCATGCTACCACAAGTGTGAAAGCACAAACAACATTCAAAAGTGACCAAAACATCAGCCAGAAAGCATTGGCATTGAGATGTGGTCTGTGATCCCCACCTGCAGAACCACTCCTTTATTGAGTCTTGAAAATTGCCAATAATTTCCATCTGTTGTCTATTGCATTTGCACAACAGCATGTGAGATTGTGAAACAGTGTTGCTTCCTAAGTGGGCAGTGTGATTTCACAGAAGTTTGATTTACATGGAGTTATATTCTGTTGTTTAAGTGTTCCCCTAATTTAATATATAATTTTTTATTTTACAGACCAAAAGTTTGGACACACCTCATTTTTAAAGATTTTTCTGTATTTTCATGAGTATGACAATTGTAAATTCACACTGAAGGCATCGAGACTATGAATCAACACATGTGGAATTATATACTTAATTTCAGTTGTTTCACACTTTTTTGTTATGTCTTATTTTACCCTTCGCCACAACAGCACCCCACATGAGAGAGAGGGATCCGCCCATAGGAGCAGGAAACCTACAGAATAAAAGGAGGCGGTCCCCTCTCCTCCTCAGTTTAGGTTTCCTGTTTCTATGGGAACCCCGAAGTACCTGCAGTCCAAAAAGGATTCCTGGGCCATGCACCCGCCTGCGTCAGTCTCTGGTGGAACGGCAGGGGCTGCGGTACCAGAGGCAGCGGCGGGGGAGCCACTGTTTGCAGCCTCCCCCCTCGTCTGTTCATCGCCATGGTCCGGGTTCGGTGCCGCTGGGCCGCCCGGATCCATGAGGACGCGCGCGCTCAGCGGCCGGCTTCTTATCCAGCAGCCGCCGCATGGTAAGGAGGAGCGGCGCGTCTAACCCGGAAGCCGCTGGAGCACTTCCGGGTTGGGTCCGGGGAGGCAGGAGATTCGGCGCCAGATTTAAAAGTGCAGCGCTAGCGTCGGCCGGTGTAAGTATGGCTTCACCGGCCGATGTAGCGCACTTGTCTGCAACAGAGCAGTCTCCCAGTAAGGAGACGAGCGCCAGGAGCAGCACCAAAAGTGGAGATCGATCCCAGGAAAAGCGATCTGCCACCAAACAGAAAGGTCTTTCAGCTAAGAATCCGCCTCCAGAACCGGTACCTGTCAGCTTCACTGGGTGAGTTTTAAAAGAGTCTCTTCCCATATGCTGATATATGTTCCTCCTATATCCCCTTCCTCTAGACTAAGAAAAGGACACATAAAACCAAACACAGAGAATGTGCCTTATGCTTGCAACCCCTCCCGGACTCATATACTAAGAGGTTATGTGCAGAGTGCATCGTACTGACCTTACGGCAAGAAAACGTAATGACTCCATCTGACGTTAGAGCCATAATTCGGGAAGAGATGCAAGGTCTGGCCCATACAAGTAGCACCAGTACCCGCCAGCCCAGCAGGTCCCGATCTCCAGTAAGCTCGGAGTCAGAGGTAGTGCAAAAATCCTTTGATGAAGAGGAGTCCCAGCCAAGTTCATCGGAATATGAAGGAGGGCTTTGTCTACCAAATAGCAGTGTAGACAGTTTAGTTAAAGCCGTCAGGAGCACGATGGGGTGCCCAGATGAGAAGGGAAAGAAGTCAGCGCAGGACATCATGTTCGCGGGGTTAGGACAAAGAAAACGAAGGTCCTTCCCCGCCATACCCACAATTAAGGAGCTGGTTAAAAAAGAGTGGGAGAAACAACATACAAGAGGATTTTTACCATCCTCTGCTAAAAGACGCTACCCCTTCAGTGATGAAGAACTTAATTCCTGGCAAAAGGTACCAAAAGTTGATGCTGCAGTGGCTTCAACTTCTAAACAGTCGGTCTTGCCTGTGGAGGACTCAGGGACGCTAACTGATCCGTTAGACCGGAAAGCGGAAGTCTTGCTTAAAAGATCATGGGAGGCTAATACGGGGGCATTCAGACCAGCCATCTCTAGCACCTGTACTGCAAGGTCACTGCTAGTATGGACGGAGCAGCTGGAGGAACAAATTAGAAGTGGAGCTTCCAGAAATACAATTCTGTCGAAAATCCCTCTAATGAAAGATGCAGTAGCATTTCTAGCCGATGCCTCGGTGGATTCGCTACGCCTAACAGCCAGGTCAGCCGGCCTAGTAAACACAGCCCGGCGAGCACTCTGGTTGAAGAATTGGAAAGGGGACGCACAGGCCAAAGCAAAACTTTGTGCGATCCCCTGCCAGGGTGAGTTCCTATTTGGGAAAGCTCTGGACGAGCTCTTAAATAAAGCAGGAGAGCGGAAGAAAGGCTTCCCTAACCAGTACCTTCCCTCTTACAGGAGAGCTTTCAGGAGACGCCCCTTCACCAGGAATAAACCCACTGAGCAAAGGGAGCGCTGGGAGGCAAAGGATCCAAAACAAAAAGGTGCTCTGTTTTCCGGATCCTATAACCCAAGACGTAACAAGTACCGTTAATTATGAAGTGGGCGGTAGATTGAAATATTTCGCTGCTAAATGGAAATTAATAACATCTAGTCCTTGGATTCTGGACATTATTGGGAATGGATTAAAATTAGAATTTGATAGAATCCCTTGGGATTCTTTTATTGTAACATCTCCGAGAGGTCAACAACAACAAGAAGCTCTGGAATCAGAGATCCTATCGCTTCTATCTAAAAAAGTATTGATAGAAGTTCCCCGGGATCAAGAAGGGAGGGGGTTCTATTCCCCTTTATTCTTGATCAGTAAACCAGATGGTTCATTCAGAACCATCATAAACCTCAAAAAACTAAATTCCTTTTTACGTAACCACACTTTCAAAATGGAATCCATTAGTTCTACCATCAAGCTTTTGTTCCCTAGGTGTGTCATGGCCGGGATAGACCTAAAGGATGCTTACTATCACCTTCCTATACATGCCGAACACCAGCAGTATCTAAGAGTAGCGGTCATCCTGGAGGGACAGGTTCGTCACTTCCAATATGTAGCAATGCCATTTGGGCTTTCTATGGCCCCCCGCATTTTTACAAAGGTGATGTTAGAGGTAATGGCTCATCTACGCCAACGGGACACTTTAATAATACCCTACCTGGATGACTTTCTAGTAATAGGGAATTCTGTGGCTCAATGTAAATTGCGGTTGTCTAACACAATCTCATCCCTGCAGGAGTTGGGTTGGATTATCAACTTCGAAAAGTCCAGGCTGAATCCAGACACTACTCAAATGTTTCTAGGGATCCAGCTAGACTCAGTAAGTCAAAAAAGCTTCCTCCCGCATTCAAAGAAAAGGACTATACAGTCAAAGGTGTCAGAAGCGATAAAAAACCCCTACATGACACTAAGGAAGGCTATGTCCTTACTGGGATCATTGTCCTCATGTATCCCGGCTGTACCATGGGCTCAATTCCATACCCGCCAAATACAGTACGAAGTACTGTCAGCCCAGGGACGGGAAGGACACCTAGAGAGTAAACTAACTCTCTCTAGAGATGTCATAGAATCTCTATCCTGGTGGCTAGATATGGGACACCTTTCAGGGGGTGTACCATGGATAATAGATCCATCCAAAATAATTACTACAGACGCCAGCCCTACGGGATGGGGTGCACATATGGAGGATGATATAGTCCAGGATACCTGGAATCAGTCAGAATCATCATGTTCGTCAAATTGGAAAGAGTTGACAGCAGTAGGGAAAGCCTTAAATTATTTTCTTCCACAGATCCAAGGAGCAGATGTAAGAGTTTTCTCAGACAACTCCACCACAGTGGCCTATGTAAACCGCCAGGGCGGTACACGGTCAGGAAGTCTGATGACCATCGCAGGGGAGATCTTCCAACTTGCAGAGACTCATCTTGCGTCCCTAACAGCCCTACACATCAGAGGAATAGAAAATACCAAAGCGGACTACCTCAGCCGAAACAGGCTGCGCCAGGGAGAATGGTCCTTAAACAGAGCCGTGTTCAGACTAATAACAAAAGCATGGGGAGTGCCTCAGATAGATCTATTTGCCACAAGAGGCAACAGACAGGTAGAAAGATTCGCTTCCCTGAACTCCATGGATCACCCAGACATGCTGGACTCTCTACACCATCCTTGGAACTTCAAACTGGCATACGCCTTTCCTCCAATGTCTCTAATTCCGCTAGTGATCAGGAAGATCAGGAGGGAGCAAGCAAGGGTAATCCTCATTGCACCCTTCTGGCCAAAAAGACCGTGGTTCTCCTGCCTCCAGAGCATGTGTCTATCCGATCCATGGATTCTTCCATTGGACAAGGAACTACTGTTCCAAGGGCCGTTTTTCCACCCGCAAGTGAAAGGGCTTCACTTGACGGCGTGGAACTTGAGCGGCAATTATTAACTTCAAGGGGTTTCTCAGAACTAGTAAACACCCTGCTACTAAGTAGGAAAAGATCTACAACCCTGATATATAGCAGGGTATGGAAAAAATTCTTAGACTTTCATACAGTACCATTCACTAAACAGGTTCCGATAACACCTATTCTAGAGTTCCTACAAAAAGGTAGAGAATTAGGACTATCAGTGAACACCTTAAGAGTCCAGATATCAGCGTTAGGAGCCTTATATGGATATAATATAGCCGCTGATAGATGGGTCTCCAGATTCATTAAGTCTTGTGAACGGAGTAACCCAGTACATATTCCCCGTCTACCTCCGTGGGATTTAAATCTAGTGCTAGAAGCCTTAACCAGCTCCCCATTTGAGCCTCTAGATTCTATACCTCTAAATGTCCTCACATATAAGGTAGCCCTCTTGGTAGCCCTGACCTCAGCCAGACGTGTTAGCGACATCCAGGCCCTATCAGTAGACCCACCATTCTTACTGATATTCCATGACCGAATAGTCCTAAAACCAGACCCCTCATACCTCCCTAAGGTAGCATCCACCTACCACAGGTCACAGGAAATATTTCTCCCTTCCTTTTTTGATTCTCCTGTAACCCCTGAACAACAGAAGTTCCACACCTTAGATGTCAGAAGA
Source organism: Ranitomeya variabilis (assembly GCF_051348905.1). NCBI lineage: Eukaryota > Metazoa > Chordata > Amphibia > Anura > Dendrobatidae > Ranitomeya > Ranitomeya variabilis. The sequence goes on from NC_135233.1 coordinate 162,529,731, forward strand.
GCCATCCTGACTTATATAGAAAGGTGTCAAACATGGAGGGAGAGTAGGGCTCTGTTTATCTCCTTTCAGGGCCACAAGAAAGGACATGGGGTCACGAGAGCTACCATATCTCGGTGGATCAGAGATGCTATCTGCTTGGCCTATACATCGAAAGGCGAGATTCCTCCAGTGGGTATTAAAGCGCACTCAACACGAGCCATGGCTTCCTCCTGGGCGGAACAAGCGGATGTCCCGATCCATCTAATATGTAAGGCCGCAACTTGGTCTACACCTTCTACCTTTTACAACCATTATAGACTTGATCTATCTTCATCGTCTGATTTGACCTTTGGTAGAGCTGTGCTTAGTACAGTAATCCCACCCGAGTAATAACTCTCTGAAAGTCTCTCATGTGGGGTGCTGTCGTGGCGAAGGGTAAAAAGCTGGATTACTCACCGGTAATGCTCTTTTAATGAGTCCACGACAGCACCCATTTACAACCCTCCCTGATTATGCACAGCCCTTTCTTTAATTCACAAATAATGGTTGTATAGAGTTTTTAAGATATTTTGCTGAATAAGAATTAATACTAAAGCTTTTGCGGTTCCCTTTTTATACTCTGTAAACTAAACTGAGGAGGAGAGGGGACCGCCTCCTTTTATTCTGTAGGTTTCCTGTTCCTATGGGCGGATCCCTCTCTCTCATGTGGGGTGCTGTCGTGGACTCATTAAAAGAGCATTACCGGTGAGTAATCCGGCTTATTCTAGGTTCTTCAAAGTAGCCACCTTTTTGCTTTGATGACTGCTTTGCACACTCTTGGCATTCTCTTAATGAGCTTCAAGAGGTAGTCACTGGGAATGGTCTTCCAACAATCTTGAAGGAGTTCCCAGAGATGCTTAGCACTTGTTTGGCCCTTTTGCCTGCACTCTGCGGTCCAGCTCACCCCAAACCATCTCGATTGGGTTCAGGTCTGGTGACTGTGGAGGCCAGGTCATCCTGTCGTAGCACCCCATCCACTCCTTCTTGGTCAAATAGCCCTTACACAGCCTGGGGGTGTGTTTGGGGTCATTGTCCTGTTGAAAAATAAATGATGGTCCAACTAAATGCAAACTGGATGGAATAGCATGCCGCTGCAAGATGCTGTGGTAACCATGCTAGTTCAGTATGCCTTCAATTTTGAATAAATCCCCAACAGTGTCACCAGCAAAGCACCCCCACACCATCACACCTCCTCCTCCATGCTTCACAGTGGGAACCAGGCATGTAGTGTCCATCCGTTCACCTTTTCTGCGTCGCACAAAGACACGGTAGTTGGAACCAAAGATCTCAAATTTGGACTCATCAGACAAAAGCACAGATTTCCACTGGTCTAGTGTCCATTCCTTGTGTTATTTAGCCCAAACAAGTCTCTTCTGCTTGTTGCCTGTCCTTAGCAGTGGTTTCCTAGCGGCTATTTTACCATGAAGGCCTGCTGCACAAAGTCTTTTTAACAGTTGTTGTAGCGCTTGATAATTTTTGCCACTGCACTTGGGGACACTTTCAAAGTTCTCCCAATTTTTCGGACTGACTGACCTTCATTTCTTAAAGTAATGATGGCCACTCGTTTTTCTTTACTTAGCTGCTTTTTATTCGGACTCCCATGACAGCACCACGAGAGAGGGGATCCGCCCCTTTAGGAACAGGAAACCCACAGATACAAAAGGGCGGCACCTCTCCCACGCATCAGTTGGTTTCCTGTTCCTAATGGGACGGGATCCTACAGAATTTACAAAAGGATCCCAGGCCGGCCGGCCGACTCAGGTAGCGAGGGGGTCTCCTACCTCGGCCGGTGCGAAATTCCTGGATGATGCCACGATGGTCCTGGTAGGGCTGCATGGCGGTGGCATTCCAGCAGAGAGCGGTCGCCGGTGGTGTCCTGTCTCCAAGCCAGCGCCGGGTGAGTATTTCCCCGGGGTCTCCTCCTGCTGAGGTGGCTGGGGTCTCTGTGTGCGGCGGCGCTTGGGGGCGCAACCCGGGGTGCTGCGGCTCTGTCCGGCGTCCTCGCCGCTCTGCGCGCTGATGGTAAAGCGCTGGGAGCCCGGGTGACGTCGGGGGAGGAGTCGGCAGTCACTTCCGGGTTTCCAGGGTCCTGCGCATGCGCAGTGTATCCAAGATGGCGGCGCCCACCGGTATAGCGTCGCCGGCGTTCTCAGCCCTAGAGAAAACCGCCTGCACCAGGGGGAGGCCGGAAAGATCAATCAGGGGAGCGCTAGGCACAGCTGCTGACCGGAGGAGGGGCTATAAAAAGAACTCCGGATCGTGATCCCTTGCTTCTGGCCTCATATCTGGTAAAGATGGAGGACGAGCACGTGTAGCTTCGGGAAGAGGTGTCCCAGAAGCCTAAAGAGAAGGATCGCGACAAAAGGAGTAGTGAATCTGGCCACAAAAGCACCTCCAGACAGGGGTCTGGAACGTCAGCCAGGAGAAATCCCCCTCGTATTCCGGTACTTATTCTTTGGGCAGCGCTGGTAAGTGATCTTCGTGAAAGTTCACTCAGTGACATGATTCCCCTCATATGTTCCATTATAGGGGAAGAAATGTGCCGGGAAGGCGAAACACAGGGAATGTGGAATCTGCGGGGTTCCCCTACCTGATTCGTGCCCTAAAAAGTTATGTGGCCCCTGTATACAGCAGACGGTGAGGTCTCAGGAAAGGGGAGAGGGGGAGAGCATTATATCTACAGGGATTAGATTGCTTTACTTACCCCCCTCAGGTGGCGGAGGAATCCCTTACTATGACCACCAGCTTAAAGGAGATGATCAGAATGGAGGTCAGACAATCCTTAAAGGGTTTTGCTCAAGGAGGAAGCTCTAAATCCAAAGCTCCGTTACTCTCCGATTCTTCAGTAGAAGAGGATAAGGAGGAAGTTTTCTCCGGTTCGGCTGCGTCATCCTCTTCCTCGGATGAGGACACCGCCCGTTTCTGTCTACCCCTCGAACGAGTAGATAAGCTGGTCAAGGCGGTCAGAGGAACGATGGGCATAACGGAACCGAGACCCCAACTTTCCAAGGAGGAAATTATGTTCAGTGGGTTGGAGCAGAAAAAACGCAGAGTCTTCCCGCTCAATGAAAAAATCCAGGCTCTTATCAATAAAGAGTGGAAAAAACCTGAGAGAAAGGGTTCCTTACCTCCAGCGCAGAAGCGCAGATATCCGTTTGATGATCCTGCAGTCACCAACTGGGAAAAAGCCCCTAAGTTGGATGCGGCAATAGCCAAGGTGGCCAAACGGGCCTCTCTCCCCTTTGAGGACATGGGGACCCTTAAGGACCCCCTTGATAGAAAAGCGGATACCTTTCTAAAAAGGACCTGGGAGATGGCGGCCGGTTCTTTAAGGCCTGCGGTGGCTTCAACCTGTACAGCCAGATCAATGATGGTCTGGTTGGAACAATTAGAGACTCAGTTAAAAGAAGGTGCATCAAGGGATTCTATCCTGACTGCCTTACCACTGATCCAAGAAGCAGCTGCTTTCTTATCAGATGCGTCTATTGACTCTGTCAAAATGGCTGCTAGGGCAGCAGGTCTCTCGAATGCGGCCAGAAGGGCTCTTTGGCTGAAATGTTGGCCAGGCGATATACAGTCAAAATCAAAACTCTGCATCATTCCATGTAAAGGGGAGTACCTATTCGGGCCCACCTTAGATGATCTCCTAGAGAAAGTGGGAGATGACAAAAAGAAGTTCCCCAACCTGCTGGGGTCCTACCGTCGTCCCTTTAATAAAAGAAGGTTCGGTCGCGGAGGGAAGCGTACCTTTTCACCTTCAAGGGATCGGTCTAGGTGGGACGACAGACGTAGACGAGGTACGGGATATATGTTCCGTCGTTCCTCAAAAGAAAGGAAGAAGGAGGACAAATGACTAGGAGCCACGGTGGGGGGCAGACTTTTACATTTTGGTTCAGAATGGTCAGAGATCACGAATAGTGTCTGGGTGCAAGATACTATTTCTCGAGGTCTTACTCTTGAGTTTTGCCATACCCCACGGGATAAATTTATGTTAACGCCCTTACGTTCTAATCCCCTAGAACAATCTGCTCTAGAAGAAGTTTGGTCTCTCTGTTCTAAAAATGTTCTTACACAGGTTCCAGAGACTGATAGAGGGAAAGGATTCTATTCTCCCTTGTTTCTTATTAAAAAACCTGATAACTCGTATAGAACCATTATAAATCTCAGACATCTTAATAGTTTTTTGGTTAAGCATACCTTTAAGATGGAGTCCATCAGCTCAACAATAAAGATACTGTTCAAAAACTGCTTTATGGTGGTAGTCGACTTAAAGGATGCCTATTACCACGTACCTATTCATGTGGATTTCCAGCAGTTCTTGAGGGTAGCAGTATTAATGGAAGGGGTTGTTTATCATTTTCAGTACAGAGCTCTTCCTTTCGGTATAACATCAGCCCCTAGAGTATTCACAAAAATAGTGGCAGAGGTGATGGCTCACTTGCGAGAATCTAATGTCCTTATTGTCCCATACCTGGACGATTTCCTCATAATAGGTAACTCGGTAGAACACTGTTTGTCCCAACTAGAACTAACTAGGGTTAAGTTGGAACGCCTGGGCTGGATAATTAATTTTGAAAAATCTCGATTACAGCCTCAAAAAATTCAGAAGTTTCTGGGCTTAGTACTAGATTCAACTACACAACAGTGTTATCTTCCGGAAAATAAACTATCTCAGATTCAGCATCAGGTACTGAAAGCAGTAAATACACCCTCTATGACCCTGCGGCAAGCTATGTCCCTGTTGGGGTCCCTCACATCGTGCATTCCAGCGGTAAGGTGGGCACACTTTCACACTAGATCCCTCCAGAAAGAGATTTTGGTTAAGGATAGGATCTTGAGGGGTGTATTAGAGGAAAAAATAACGCTAGAACCAGCGACTCTCAAATCCCTAAGTTGGTGGCTGGATAGGGATAATTTGTCAGCAGGTGTTCCCTGGATGATAGACGTGTCCCGGGTTGTGACTACGGATGCCATCTCCTCAGGTTGGGGGGCTCACATGAATGACATTGTAGTGCAAGGCCAATGGGAACCATACTCAACATCCTCTTCCAATCAGAGAGAATTATTAGCAATCGAATGGTCAGTTAAAAACCTCCATGTATCTGCAGGGCCACCACGTCAGGATCCTCTCAGACAACCGGGTGGCAGTCTCCTATATAAATCATCAAGGAGGGACACACTCCGAGGCTCTGATGCAGATCACAGATCGTCTCCTCCGGATGGCAGAAGAGAATTTACAATCTTTGACTGCTCTGCACATCACAGGAAAAGACAACATAAAAGCGGACTTTCTCAGCCGCAATGTTCTAAAGCAAGGAGAATGGTCTCTAAACGGAGACATCTTCAAACAAATTGTACGCTTATGGGGTCAACCGGTAGTGGACCTATTTGCCACAAGAGAAAACAAAAAAGTAAAAAACTTTTGTTCCCTAAATCCCAGGGAGAATCCACTGGCAGTGGATGCATTCCTCATAAAATGGGATTTTTCTCTGGCCTACGCCTTCCTGCCACTGAACCTACTACCTCTAGTGGTGAGGAAGGTCAGAGAAGATCATGCGAAACTCATTCTGATTGCTCCCTTTTGGCCCAGGAGAACCTGGTTTTCATGGCTCAGGACGATGTCAGTGGGCGATCCCTGGGTACTTCCAGACATCCCAAATTTGCTCTCCCAGGGGCCGATACTCCATCCACAAGTGAAGGGACTTCATTTGACGGCTTGGAGTTTGAGCGGTCATTGTTAGGAAATAAAGGCTTCTCTCCTAAATTAGTCGATACCCTTTTATGAAGTAGAAAGCCAATAACAACAAGAATCTACTCCAGAACCTGGAGAAAGTTCTTAACTTCCTCAGAATTTAATATTAATGACGGTGTACCAATACGTCAAATATTGGAATTTTTGCAAAGAGGGTTAGAGTTAAAACTCTCCACAAGCACATTAAAAGTACAAGTTTCTGCACTTGGGGCCCTGTTCTCATGTAATATTGCGGGAAACTACTGGGTGTCGAGATTCATTAAGGCGGTCGGTAGAATTAGACCACTTTATAGAAACAAAATGGTACCATGGGATTTAAATCTTGTCCTTTCTTCTTTGACAAAGCCCCCTTTTGAGCCGTTGAATGAAGCCTCAGTCAGGATGTTATCTCTCAAAACAGCTTTCCTAATAGCTATAACATCAGCTCGCAGGATAGGAGACATCCAGGCACTCTCTAGACTTCCCCCGTATATAGAATTTCTCCAGGATAGAGTTATCCTTAAGGCCCCGTCTCACTAAGCGATTTACCAACGATCACGACCAGCGATACGACCTGGCCGTGATCGTTGGTAAGTCGCTGTGTGGTCGCTGGGGAGCTGTCACACAGACCGCTCTCCCCAGCGACCAACGATCAGGGGAACGACTTCGGCATCGTTGAAACTGTCATCAACGATGCCGAAGTCCCCCTGCAGCACCCGGTAACCAGGGTAAACATCGGGTTACTAAGCGCAGGGCCGCGCTTAGTAACCCGATGTTTACCCTGGTTACCAAAAAAAACAAACACTACATACTCGCCTTTCGGTGTCCAGGTCCCTTGCCGTCTGCTTCCTGCTCTGACTGAGCCGCCGTACACTGAGAGCGCAGCGGTGACGTCACTGCTGTGCTCTCACTTCTCACTGTACGGCCGGATCTCAGTGAGAGCAGGAAGCAGACGGCAAGGGACCTGACGGACATCAGAAGGCGAGTATGTAGTGTTTGTTTTTTTTTACATTTACGCTGGTAACCAGGGTAAACATCGGGTTACTAAGCGCGGCCCTGCGCTTAGTAACCCGATGTTTACCCTGGTTACCAGTGAAGACATCGCTGGATCGGTGTCACACACACCGATTCAGCAATGTCAGCGGGGCCTCAACGACCAAAAAAAGGTCCAGGCCATTCTGACACGACCAGCGATCTCGCAGCAGGGGCCTGATCGCTGGTACGTGTCACACATAGCGAGATCGCTATGGAGGTCGCTGTTGCGTCACAAAACTTGTGACTCAGCAGCGATCTCGCTAGCGATCTCGCTATGTGAGACGGGGCCTTTAGACCGGACCCAGCCTACTTACCAAAAGTAGTATCCCAGTTTCACAGATCGCAGGAGATAGTTTTACCTTCGTTTATCCCTAATCCTTCTAACCCTAAAGAAAGGGAGCTCCATACCTTAGATGTCAGGAGATGCCTTCTTCAATATATCTCGGTCACTAATGATTGGAAGAAGGATAATGCACTATTCCTATCCTTCCAAGGTCCAAGGAAAGGGGCTAGAGCATCAAAATACATACTTGCTAAGTGGATTAGGGAGGCTATCTCTCTTGCTTACACGACAGGTGGGGGTCCAGCTCCGCAGAATCTGAGGGCACATTCCACCCGAGCCATGGCGTCATCCTGGGCAGAGAGGTCTGGAGTGTCGGTCGACCAGATATGTAAGGCGGCCACATGGTCATCCCCTTCCACCTTTTTTAAACACTATAGGTTGGACTTGGGGTTCTCCTCAGATCTCACCTTCGGGTTAAGGGTGCTACAGGCTGTGGTCCCTCCCTAAAAATGGCTTACATCTCTGTAAATCTCTCGTGGTGCTGTCATGGGAGTCCGAATAAAGCATTAAGCTACTTACGGGTAGCGGCATTTTTCGGAGGCCCATGACAGCACCCTTAGTTCCCTCCCTTTTCACATGGGGTTGCACATCCTGGGTTTATAATCAACTAAATAATTTAAAGAAGAAATGTTATCTTCTCACGTGTGTTACTTTATTAAAGTCATTGTGTTTAATTGTATGCAATATTGTGTTTGCTTGTCATTAACTGCGGTAGTCCTCTCAGGCTCTGTAATCCAACTGATGCGTGGGAGAGGTGCCGCCCTTTTGTATCTGTGGGTTTCCTGTTCCTAAAGGGGCGGATCCCCTCTCTCGTGGTGCTGTCATGGGCCTCCGAAAAATGCCGCTACCCGTAAGTAGCTTAATGCTTTTCTTGCCATAATACAAATTCTAACTGTCTATTCAGTAGGACTATCAGCTGTGTATCCATCAGACTTCTGCACAACACAACTGATGGTCCCGACTTCATTTATAAGGCAAGAAATCCCACTTATTAACCCCTTAGTGACGGAGCCACATTTTTAAAATCTGACCAGTGTCACTTTATGTGGTAATAACTCTGGAATCCTTCAACAAATCCCAGTGATTTTGAGATTGTTTTTTCGTGACACATTATACTTTATGATAATGGTAAATTTAGGTCAATATGTTTTGTGTTTATATAATAATCATAATAATAATTTTTATTTATATAGCGCCAACATATTCCGCAGCGCTTTACAATTTATAGAGGGGACTTGTACAGACAATAGACATTACAGCATAACAGAAATCACAGTTCAAAACAGATACCAGGAGGAATGAGGGCCCTGCTCGCAAGCTTACAAACTATGAGGAAAAGGGGAGACACGAGAGGTGGATGGTAACAATTGCTTATAAATATCAAAAATTTGAGAAACATGTTAAAAAATGAGCAATTTTCAAACTTTGAATGATTATCCCTTTAATCCAGATAGTCATACCACAGCAAACCATTAATAAATAACATTTCCCACATGTCGGCTTTACATCAGCACCATTTGTAAAACATTGTTGTATTTTGTTAGCATTTTAGGAGGTTTCAAAATGTAGCAGCAATTTTTCATTTTTTCAAGGAAATTAACATTTATTTTTTTAGGGGACTATCCAGGTTTGAAGTGCCTTTAAGGGTCTCATATATTGGGAAACCCCCAAACGTGATACCATTTTAAAAACGGCACCCCCTGACATATAGAAAACTGCTGTCAGTTAGTTTATTAACCCTTCAGGTGATTTTCCGGAAATAATGCAAAGTGGCATGACAGAAATGAAAAAGTGTATGTTTACCACATAAATGCGGCTTACTCCTGAACAGATTACAACAGCCGGCAGACTCTAAGGCCGCTATTTGGTCATGAATTGCCATGGCAAACATCAGGACCACACAATCATGATCTGAGGGCACCAATTGGGATAAAGAGGAAGCCCCCTCACTCTGTTAACCATTTATAATGATGTAGTCACTATTGACAGCAGCATCTAAGGGGTTAAACAGATATGGACGGTGCAAACACTGATCTTGGCTAATGCAGCAAGTTGTCAGCTATAGTGTACAGCCGACAGCTGCTGGATTGTCACCTGTATGGGGAGGCTATTCTCTTATATCTCAGGTCAGTTAAAAGACGTATTGGCTGTCATTAAGGGGTTAAACCTGACAGGGCACACCTGTGAAGTGAAAACCATTCCTGGTGACTACCTCTTGAAGCTCATCAAGAGAATGCCAAGAGTGTGCAAAGCAGTCATCAAAGCAAAAGGTGGCTACTTTGAAGAACCTAGAATATAAGACATAATTTCAGTTGTTTCACACTTTTTTGTTAAGTATATAATTCCACATGTGTTAATTCATAGTTTTGATGCCTTGAGTGTGAATGTACAATTTTCATTGTCATGAAAATACAGAAAAATCTTTAAATGAGAATGTGTGTCCAAACTTTTGGTCTGTACTATATATATATATATATTGTTGTTGAGTGTCTCTCAACAACAATTTATAAAGCAGGTAAATTTATTAATCATCCAAGATATGACACAATACAAAAAAATAAATCGGTGCCTCAAACCATACAAACAGAGGCCAGCTAGAGAGAGGGACACAAAAATACCCAAATAATTAATGTGCAAAAAGAAAAGGCTATAAGAAGCCACAGCCAGCTCACCAATCCAGGCAGGTGCACGGAACATCATCTTGGACTAAGATGGATATACATAACGATGTAAGGAAGGCGTTCCAGCTCCATAAAATTCAAATGCTTTATTTCTCCATTAAAAATTGGTGTAGTACAAACAGTCCTTGCCTGTAGAACCTGAAAAAGGTTCTACAGGCAAGGACTGTTTGTACTACACCAATTTTTAATGGAGAAATAAAGCATTTGAATTTTATGGAGCTGGAACGCCTTCCTTACATCGCCAAATAATTAATCCTGTCTGCTATATCACATTGGAATCATTTGATAATACTAAAGATAAGATAAATATATAATAGACGTATACCAGCAAAACTATTGCATATCAATTAATATTTATCTTGCATGTGCACATATATTCATATACAATGATAGTGCAGCAAATATGCAGGGCAGAGAAACACCGCAACGGATCAAAAGTAAACTGGAGACATGATTTTGCCATCAATAGAAACACACATAGCCTTCTACCGTTGTAGGGTCCCTTCATGCACCCAGAAAAACACAGAGAATATTATCCTCGTTCCTCTACATATTACCTGGGCACGTGTCCAGCGGAAAATTCCTGTCAAGTGACAAGCTGCGCCTTCGGACCCCTGTTTCACGGATGCTTTCAAACATGCCACAATCACACCTATCCTTAAAAAGCAAACCCTTGACCCAACAGCTATGTATGGCTATGGCCCAATATCGCTGCTTCCATTCGCTTCCAAAATCCTGGAGCAGCATGTCCACGCTGAACTTTCCTCCCACCTCTCATCTAAGGGTACCGTCACACAGTGCCATTTTCATCGCTACGACGGTACGATTCGTGACGTTCTAGCGATATCGTTACGATATCGCAGTGTCTGACACGCAGCAGCGATCAGGGATCCTGCTGAGAATCGTACGTCGTAGCAGATCGTTTGGAACTTTCTTTCGTCGCTTGATCACCCGCTGACATCGCTGGATCGTTGTGTGCGACACCGATCCAGCGATGTGTTCGCTTGTAACCAGGGTAAACATCGGGTAACTAAGAGCAGGGCCGCGCTTAGTAACCCGATGTTTACCCTGGTTACCAGCGTAAACGTTAAAAAAACAAACAGTACATACTCACATTCCGGTGTCTGTCCTCCGGCGTCTCAGCTTCTCTGCACTGTGAGCGCCTGCCGGCCGGAAAGCGAGCACAGCGGTGACGTCTGACGTCACCGCTCTGCTTTCCGGCTATGGTGCTTACACAGTGCAGAGAAGCAGAACGCCGGGGGACAGACACCGGAATGTAAGTATGTACTGTTTGGTTTTTTTACGTTTACGCTGGTAACCAGGGTAAACATCGGGTTACTAAGCGCGGCCCTGCGCTTAGTAACCTGATGTTTACCCTGGTTACCCGGGGACTTCGGCATCGCTCCAGCGCCGTGATTGCAAAGTGTGACCGCAGTCTACGACGCTGGAGCGATAATCATACGACGCTGCGACGTCACGGATCGTGCCGTCGTAGCGATGAAAATGGCACTGTGTGACGGTACCCTTACTTGCTCTTTGACAATCTACAATCTGGTTTCCGCCCCCATCACTCAACTGAGACAGCCCTGACCAAAATCACTAATGACCTACTTACAGCCAAAGCTAACAGACAATACTCTGTACTCCTCCTTCTAGACCTGTCCTCTGCTTTTGACACAGTTGACCACTGCCTCCTACTACAGATCCTCTCCTCCTTTGGCATCAAAGACCTCACCCTATCCTGGATCTCCTCATACCTTTCCAACCGCACATTCAGCGTCTCCCACTCCCACACTACCTCCTCATCCCACCCTCTCTCTGTTGGAGTCCCCCAAGGCTCTGTTCTAGGACCTCTACTCTTCTCAATCTATACACTTGGCCTGGGACAACTCATAAAATCCCATGGATTCCAGTACCACCTTTATGCTGATGACACTCAGATCTACCTTTCTGGCTCAGACGTCACCTCTCTGCTGTCCAGAATCCCGGAGTGTCTATCAGTCATATCCTCCTCCTTCTCCTCTCGCTTCCTAAAACTCAATGTGGACAAATCTGAACTCATCATGTTTCCTCCATCTCATAGATCTTCCATACCTGACCGATCTATCGCAATTAACGACATCACGCTTTCCCCCGTACCAGAAGTCTGCTGCCTCGGAGTAACCCTTGACTCTGCCCTGTCCTTCAAACCACACATCCAAGCTCTTTCCACCTCCTGTGCGCCTCCAGCTCAAAAATATCTCTAGAATCCGTCCTTTCCTCAACCGTCAATCTACTAAAATGCTTGTGCATGCCCTAATCATCTCCCGCCTTGACTACTGCAACACCCTTTTCTGCGGCCTCCCTGCTAACACCCTTGTACCTCTCCAGTCCATCCTTAACTCTGCTGCCCAACTAATTCATCTCTCTCCTCGCTACTCCTCTACTCCCCCCCCCCCTGCAAATCTCTTCACTGGCTCCCATTCCCTCAGCTGGATACAGTTCAAATTACTAATACTCACCTACAAAGCCATCCATAACCTGTCTCCTCCATATATCTCTGAACTAATCCCCCGATATCTTCCCTCACGTAATCTCCGGTCTTCCCAAGACCATCTTCTCTCCTCCACACTTATCTGCTCCTCACCCAACCGCCTCCAAGATTTCTCCAGAATATCCCCCATCCTCTGGAATTCTTTGCCCCAACACGTCCGACTATCAACCACATTCGGATCCTTCAGACGGAACCTGAAAACCCACCTCTTCAGGAAAGCCTACAGCCGGCACTGACCCTGCTGCCTCCTCACCACTGCCAAAGCTCCTACAACCCTCAACCTATTGTCTCCATCCCCACCCTCCTGTAGAATGTAAGCCCACAAGGGCAGGGTCCTCGCCCCTCTGTGTCAGTCTGTAATTGTTAGTTTGCTTACTGTAAGTGATATCTGTAATTTGTATGTAACCCCTCTCATGTACAGCACCATGGAATCAATGGTGCTATATAAATAAATAATATATACCGGTATATAGTTTTTGGCAAAGCCAGCTTACCGCTTTGAAGAAACAGGAATACATCCAACCTGTGGTTACAGTTCACACGGAAAACGGATTGGGACAAATCCACACATGTAAAGAAAAAAACTTTGTTTCTCTAGCGATCAGTCCAATGGTCGAGTAAAATATACCTTTGATTTATCCATTAAAAAGTTCCAGATTTCTTCAGTTACAATATTGCATACATTCAATCCCTTATGGACGACATGTTTCGACACCACATGTCTTCCTCCAGGTGAACTGAAGAAATCTGGAACTTTTTAATGGATAAATAAAATGTATATTTTACTCGACCGACCATTGGACTGATCGCTGGAGAAACAAAAAGATATATATATAATTATATGCACCGCTGGTCAAAATGATTGTAAACAGTTGAATAAGAAATCTTAGGCAAAGAAAAAGTTAAATTATATCTTTGCATCTGTTACATTTTCAAAATTACAAAGCGGAAAATGGGCGGGCCAGTGCAAAAGTTTGAGCACCCTGCATAGCTAGTACCTAGTAGCACCCACTTTTGATAGTGTTCTGTCTCCACATTAGGCTACTTTCACACTAGCGTTGTGCACTGCACGTCACTATGCATCATTTTGTAGAAAAAACGCATCTTGCAAAAGTGCTTTCAGGATGCGTTATCCATAGACTTAGCGAAGCATTGACACACGTCGCAACCGTCGTGCGACGGTTGCGTCGGTCCGTCGCCACCAAAAAACGTTGCATGTAACGTTTTTTGGTGCGTCGTGCCCGCTTCCCCGCACCTCACAATGGGGCAGCGGATGCGTTGAAAAACTGCATCCGCTTCCCCCGTTGTGTGGCGCATTCACTGCTAGCGTCGGTACGTCGCAACTACGCAATTCATCGTGCGTCGTACGACGCTAGTGTGAAAGTAGCCTAAGGCCAATGTTATAGGTGACTGATAAAGGTGCTGTTAGATTTTTCTACTTCCGTATCAAAGATAAGGAGCAGATAGGACCAGCACAGACTCAGCGTATGTAGACTCTAATGTAGATCCACAGCGTGGGTACAATTCAAGACATTGTTTATTTAATCCTTGATACAGAAGTAATTCTTGTCAGTACGATACCGTAACTTTCTCTGAAGTTGGTGACGTCTGTTGTTGCTGGTCAGAAATTGATAACTTCACAAGCCCAGCACAAGTGGTCTCACAGCAACTTGGGCTATAAAATGGCTGCCCAGAGCAAGTGACTAGTGATGAGCCATCCTGCTTGGTTATAGTGTTATCCGTGCATACTCCAGTGTTATCCGAGTATCTTGGGTGTACTCAAATATATTGGAGTCCTCGCAGCTGCATGATTCACGGCTATTTAAAGAGCCGCAACTAGTGGTGGGCGAACGGCCTCTGATAACGCCTTATCTAAGCACACTCGGGTGTTATACAAGCATCTTGGGCGTGCTCGTATATTCTGCTTGAGTCTCTGCGGCTGTTAGACAGCCTCAACATGTTGGGATTGCCGGCTTGTTGCGTATTCCCCTCATGTGTGGAGGCTGTCTAACAGCCGCAAATCATGCAGCCGCAAACATTAATATACGGGCACGCCCAAGATTCTCAGATAAGACTTTATCCGATCACGTTCGCCCATCCCTAGCCTCAACACATGCTGGGATTACCTGTGGAAGCTGCCAACAGAATAGTTAGTAATGCCTCTGGTCTCAATGTTTTGTTTGAGGGTCCCTACAATGGGAAGCCATTTAAGCATTATATACATCAGTGACCGTGCATTCGGACCTAGATATTTTAATTTAAAAAAAATTGTTAAATTAAACATCTAAAAGATGTCCCTTATTGCTGTAGGATCAGAGATATATAATGTAATATTTAAAGTCCATCCTATAATCTTATAATTTCTGTATAATTGATTATTAATCATAAAGCCCGGCTTCTTCTCAGGTATAAACGATGGAGCTGCAGCAGTTATACTTATGAAGAAATCTGAAGCACAGCGCAGACATCTTTTACCCATGGCACAAATAGTCTGCACCGCCCAAGCTGGTTTGGATCCATCCATAATGGGAGTTGGTCCAATTCCTGCTATTAAAAAAGCTGTAAGTCTTTGTTTTGTTTTTTTTTTAATCAAATAACAGTGATCTAGAAGTCTTGAGGACCCACTGATGCCCAATTCATCGTAGCTTCTTGAGTGATATGTTTTGTAGTGTTTAAAAAATAATAGTTTATGTGAAACTATGTAATTTATTGCCATTAAAACAAATTAGAAGGGATGTTTACCGGGTTCACAGAAATCAATATATATATATATATATATATATATATATATATATATATATATATATATATCTCTATATCCGAAACTTAGTCTGATGCCAGTTATTACATAGTCGACCTCTGTCTGAGAGCTGAGCTAAAAATTGCTGCTGTTAACCATTTAAATGTTACTGCCAGTCTCCGATGGCAGCATTTAAATAGATGGGTTGCTGCTGCTAATGACAGACTACAATGGCAGCTGGGGGCCTACAGAAGGCACCTTTGCTGCCATCTTTGTACTCTTGTGAAGCTCAGTCCTAGGCTGAACATCATAGGAGAACTACATTTTTACTATATTCAAGTTCCCTAAATGGACTGAAGAAAGCTTTTGAAAATATGAATAAAAACTTGAAACGCCATTTTATTATCTCTAATAAAATACTTGAAATTCCCATGTCCATAAAATTACAGTTTGTCAAAATTCTAAAATTAAACCATACAATAGATGCCATAAAGAGAAAAAATCAAAATGCCAGAATTGAATTTTTTATTAATTATTCCTGAAAAAAAATAAATAAATAAAAAAAATAAAATTGCAATAAAAAGCGACCAAAGTTACATATTTACCCCAAACTGGCGGCAATAAAATCCCTTGCACAGCTCAATCGATAGAAAGATAAAAATGTTACATGGAAATTGGTTGAAGGAAAATTTTATTTTTATTTGTTTCGAATGTTTTTGTGGTGGGGAAAAAAAATTCTTAACTTTTTTATTCTAATTTGGTATTTGCTGTAATCCTACTGTCCTGGAGAATTATTGGAGAATTATGCTGCCAAGTAACTTTTACCATACAATAATTACTGCAAAAGACAATGGTGAAATTACATTTTTCTTTACCCTCTTATCCCACTTGAAATTTGTTTCCCATCTTATATCATAAAATGTATGGTGTTAATCAAAACTACAACTCGTCCTGCAAAAAATAAGCCCTAATATGGCTATGTAGATGGAAAAATAAAGTTCTTGAAAGAAAGAGGGGGAAAAATATAATTGTGAACATGACAATTGGCTAAAGAGGCGAGAGTTTGTGTAAGGTCATGAAAATATCAGTTATGCAATAACAATGCGTCACATAGAACTGTGCTTGCTCTATCTTACAGGTTGAAAAAGCAGGATGGAGCCTGGATGATGTGGATGTATTTGAAATTAATGAAGCTTTTGCAGCACAAGCGATAGCAATTGTTAAAGAACTAGGACTGAACCCCGATAAGGTTGGTCATTTTCCAGAATATATAAGTAAAATGGTGAACTCTGATCAGTGCTGGTTTCCACAATGAAAGATCTCATATAGAGCACCCAGACCCCTATAATACCGTAAAGAACTCCATTACATGGAAATCTGACACTTGGCAGTATTTAACTAGTAGGAACCCTTTGAAAAACATAAGCTTTTAGCAAACACCTTTCACCTATGTGAATCTGTATAATTTTTTTTTTCTTGTGGTGAGGCAGTTTAGATCAACATTTACCATTTAGGTGCAATTTTAGGATAATTACTATTTTAATATATGTGGCACTATAGCATTTACTGCTAACCCTATATATTTATATTTTTTTGTTGTTCTGCAGGTTAACATACAAGGAGGAGCTATAGCGCTCGGTCACCCTCTTGGGATGTCTGGCTGTCGTATTTTGGTCACTCTTCTTTATGCATTAGAGAGAACTGGTGGGAAGAAAGGCGTTGCTGCTCTGTGTATTGGTGGTGGCATGGGCATTGCCATGTGTGTTGAAAGAACAAGCTAAGCATTCAAATCTGAACACTTCAGAAGGCACTTGTTCCTATGGAACATACAAGTGCCTTGAGAACAACTACATTCCTCTAAGATTAATTACTTTTTTCCTCTGCTTATTTCCTTTTAATTTTGTTTTTGGTTTATATCTCGTTTAATAATTACTATTTGAACTGCCCCATGGTTAGGACGCAGAATGGTGTTTATTATAGTAAAGCGGGATATGTTTAATGGCGCTTTTATCTCACTTGCACTACAATTTAAAAATGTAACCTATAGATTGCATTGGGGCGCAGATAAACGGCCATATTTCTCGTGCAAGGATCGCATCGCAGTGCACAGACTGGCCGACCCCTCTCCCGACCTGAGCGTGACAGCGTGATGTATTACAGCGTGATGTATTACTATGCAGCTGTCACGCTCGGGTCAGGAGAGCAATGCAATCCTCGCACAAGAATTACTGCCGTCTGTCTGCGTCCTTAGATGGAAATACGCACAAATACTTACATAAATGTAAGTATATTTGAATTAGTTTATTAAAGTCATGTTTAGTTTTCTATGTCAGTTGTCAATAAATTTAGCCTTTTTGACTTGCTTTGTCTTTTAGTTTCAACATGTAACACAAGCGTTGAAAATTGTTAAATGTCAAACCCCAATTTCATTGTGTTAATTTCTGCCATTTTAATAAAGTATTTTGCATTCCTCTTATCCACCCTCTTCCATTTAATTTGTGCTTTTGCTACAAAACTAAAACCTTACACAAAGTTATTTTTCCCGATCACTCCGATCTCAAAAGGGTTATAAAAATGGATAATTCGGTAAACTTATTTTGTTTGCTGATTTAGAAGCTACATATTACAAACATCATACGGACTGCCCCTATTGGGGCTCACAACCTAAATTACCTAGAAGTAGGTCTTTGGAGTGTTGGAGGAAAACCATGCTAACACAGAGAGAACATACAAATGCCTTGTAGATGTTTGTGGGATGTGAACCCAGGACCTTTCCTCCCTCCTGTGGTGTGGTCCTGGGGCCAAAACCTCTCAATGTAGAGGTCCTTCAGCCTTCCAGTTGAGCAGGAGCTCCTGGGACAGCAGTTTCCCTCTCAGAAGGGCTCTCCTCTTCCTCACAACTATTTCCTGCAGCACACGTGGGAGGAGGAGATTCACTTCTTAATTTTGTTGTTGTTTAATAAACGAATTAAAAAAAAAAATAAAGACATACATGGTTGGCATATATTCAGATCAGAACATACAGTCAACCTAATATCTATGAAGAAAACAAAAGTAGCACAAGATATTACAGTATGTCTAAAGTAGTTACCTATAACTCAAAACAATCCTATTGCCATAACAATCTCCATCTCATTAATAATTCTGTATTTGCATCGGCTCGCACTACGTTCTAAGTCCATCTTAAACTCTATCAAATTGGAGCTAGGCCATTACCCATGTGATGACATGGTGAGGTACGACGAGTTCCATACCTCCCAAATTTTATTAAATTTCCCTAAACAGCAGCCCTGATTCTGGTATAAAGTTCGTTCATAAGGTATGACTGAGTTTACCAACTTCACCCAAGCTCTGAGATGGATGTGTGTTGTCCATCCAGCGCAGGGCTATCGCTTTCCTTGCCAAGAAAAGTCTCTCTTAAAAAGATTTGAGTATGATGTCCCCATATCTCCTCTTCCAAAACTCCAAATAAACACACCAATGGATTCAAAGGAACAGGAATGTGTACAAGGGAGGACAACAACGAAGTCACCTCTTCCCAGAAAGATAGGATAATTGGACAACCCAATATCATGTGTATAAAATCTGCATCCATTGTGTGGCATCTAAAGCATTCTGAAGATTGAGACCATCCTATTCTGAACAATCTTAATGGGGTCAAGTATGATTGGTGTATCATATACATTTTGATCATTTCATTGTTGGCCGAAGAGGATACTTTGATTGGGGACTCAAGAATTGTTTCCCAGTCCTCATCTTGAAGATCAGGAACCAGAAGTTTCCACTTTTCTTTAATTGAAAGTACAGCCGAGTCAGCGCCCATGAACAATATATGTATATAGTGCAGAGAAAAGACCGCTGGGTCCCTGCGATTTAAGGATCCCTATCAATGGGAAGGATGATATTTGTTGCGTCACATTTATACTGTGCATATGTGATTGGATCGCCGTCCTAAGCTGCAAATAGCGAAAGAATTGGGACTTAGGGACATCATATTTAATTTGCATTTGTTCAAAAGACATCAGAACGCCCTGTTCGTATAGATCATTAATTGAAGAAACACCATATGATATCCAGAACTGAGCAGATGGATGATTCAATAACCCTGGAAAATCTTTATTGTTCCATAATGGCATTTCTGCTACAATTCCATTACTTTTTTAACCTGTTTACAAATCAATCGCGCCAGTCGGAGTAGCAAGGAGATTCAGTTCTGTTGCGCCCAAGATGTGTTCCAGCGTGGAGCAGATTTCCAGTTTCGGTGGAGTGGCACATGATACCTCTATTGCATGGCATGCGCTCCAGCATGGACCGCATTTATGGGTTACGGGAGTGAGCACAGAGAAAGCTCCACTGACTTGTGTTACAGCTGTTCCCCGTAGACTAGTGGCTGAAATTATGTAAACAAGCGGCAGATGAGTAAAGATGCTGCTCCTTACTAAACAGATTGAAAGCCAGGTGAGAAGTATTTATTTCACTTCATGGGGGTTCTCCTTTACCAGTGCAGGTAGCAATGGAAGGGCAGAATCCTGGCCATCCTGAGGTTCCTTGAGAGATTTCTCTTGGTCAAGTGAGTGGAGTCTGGGGGTGGAGATCACCCTTCCTTATTCCCTCTGATAGCTATACTATGTTGTTGCTCTTTTCCTAAGGCCGGTTTCACACGTCAGTGGCTCCGGTACGTGTGGTGACAGTTTCCTCACGTACCGGAGACACTGAAACACATAGACACATTAAAATAAAAGTCTCTGCAGATGTCAGTGTTTTCATGGACCATGTGTCCGTGTACAAAACACGGAGACATGTCAGTGTTCGTGGGCGCGCACGGATCACACGGACCCATTAAAGTCAATGGTTGCGTGTAAACACGTACGGCACACGGATGCCGTCCGTGTGCTTTTTTTAAATTCAGGGATAAAATTGAAACAAATTGTTTC
The DNA here is from genome assembly GCF_051348905.1 of Ranitomeya variabilis. Taxonomy (NCBI): domain Eukaryota; kingdom Metazoa; phylum Chordata; class Amphibia; order Anura; family Dendrobatidae; genus Ranitomeya; species Ranitomeya variabilis. The sequence goes on from NC_135233.1 coordinate 162,549,746, forward strand.
AATACACGCACACGGACAGCATACAGACGATAAACACGGACACACGGATGGCCTAAGTGCACACACGGACACGGATAGCTCCGGGACCGTTTCTTCCAGTACCGGAAATATTTGGATGTGTGAGACTGGCCTAACACAAGGAGAACCCTGAGGCTGCATGCCCAAGATCAGGAATAACTAGCATTCTGGAAGCAGCATATTTTCACTGCGTTGTGCAATATAAGCACAGTGGAAGGGATTAATAGAAAGCCCATGCCCACTGTGCTTCTTTACGCTGCGTAAACTCAACTGCAGTGCAGAATGTCTTGCGGGAACACTCAGTCTTTTGTGTGTAATTTCCACGTAGACTTGCATTAGATGCGGAAAATTGTCTTAAAAAAACAAAACAAAAAACAGGCGTTGTAAAGTGCATTTACACAATTCAAGAGCATACAAAAACGCATCTAAACAAACATAAATAATTTAAAAAACACAACGTGAGGTCCCCCTTATTTTTGATACATTAAATGTGCCTATTCTAGCGCTTTGCCTTGGTGCAGTGGCAATCGGGGTAATGGTTTATGGGGTAGATGCCAGCTGTGTAATGTCAGCTGGCATAAAGCCATGGGTTAGTAATGGAGAGGTGTTTAGCAGACATCTCCATTAGTAACCCAGTAAGTTAAAAGAAACAAAAACACACCAATATTTTAAAATAAACACCCCTGACTCTACGCTGTTTCACCAATTTTAAAAAAAGTGCCATTCAGTCCAGAGATTTCGACATTGTCCACCCAATACATAGTAATCCACAGACCTGAAAAGGAGAGATAAATAAATAAAAGCAAGAAACTGTCCCTCATTCACCAATTTATTAAAAAATGGCTCCAACGTAATCCATATGTAATCAATTACGTTCCCACGAGGTCCACAAATTCTATACTGCAACCTATAGAGCCTCATTCTGAGAACAACGCTTCATAGGATATTCCTGGTCATGTCTCATGAGTGATTATGTAAGTATCGTCATCACTCGTGATACATGACGGTAGTGACATATGAAGCATCATTCTTAGGACACACTAAATTTATGAAAAATCGGTCCGAGTCTCCCTGCCGAGAGTCGCACAAGTGTAATGCGAGTACAATCCAATTTTTCACACCTAGCATCTGATTTACATCCGAACGCAGTGCAATTGCTATCCGATTACAATGTGATTTTAAACATGAGCTTTTACATAGAGCAATTCTGTCCTTTAAACATCGTTTTCAAAGGAAATATTAGTCAAATCACTATATATATATATATATATATATATATATATATATATACAGTGTGTACCAGAGCCACGCACAGCCGCCCGCACTCACCAGAGCCACGCACAGCCGCCCGCACTCACCAGAGCCACGCACAGCCGCCCGCACTCACCACCGCCACGCACAGCCGCCCGCACTCACCACCGCCACGCACAGCCGCCCGCACTCACCACCGCCACGCGCAGCCGCCCGCACTGACCAGAGCCACGCGCAGCCGCCCGCACTGACCAGAGCCACGCGCAGCCGCCCGCACTGACCAGAGCCACGCGCAGCCGCCCGCACTGACCAGAGCCACGCGCAGCCGCCCGCACTGACCAGAGCCACGCGCAGCCGCCCGCACTGACCAGAGCCACGCACAGCCGCCCGCACTGACCAGAGCCACGCACAGCCGCCCGCACTCACCACCGCCACGCACAGCCGCCCGCACTCACCACCGCCACGCACAGAGGCCCGCACTCACCGCCACGCACAGCCGCCCGCACTCACCACCGCCACGCACAGCCGCCCGCACTCACCAGAGCCACGCACAGCCGCACGCACAGCCGCCCGCACTCACCAGAGCCACGCACAGCCGCCCGCACTCACCAGAGCCACGCACAGCCGCCCGCACTCACCAGAGCCACGCACAGCCGCCCGCACTCACCAGAGCCACGCACAGCCGCCCGCACTCACCACAGCCGCCCGCACTCACCACCGCCACACACAGCCGCCCGCACTCACCACCGCCACGCACAGCCGCCCGCACTCACCACCGCCACGCACAGCCGCCCGCACTCACCAGAGCCACGCACAGCCGCACGCACAGCCGCCCGCACTCACCAGAGCCACGCACAGCTACCCGCACTCACCAGAGCCACTCACAGCCGATCGCACTCACCAGAGCCACGCACAGCCGCCCGCACTCAGCACAGCCACCCGCACTCAGCACAGCCGCACTCGGGCAGTAGAGCCGGAGAGAGAAAGATGGGAGCAACATATGGCAGAATGGAAACAGGAACAGGCAGAATGGGGGCGCGGGATGGGAGCAGCACATGACAGAATGATTGTGCATGATGAGAGCAGCACATGACAGGATGGGGGTGCAGGATGGGAGCACATGACAGGATGGGGCGCAGGATGGGAGCACATGGCAGGATGGGAGCAGCACATGACAGAATGGGGGCACACATGACAGGATGGGGGTGTAGGATGGAGCAGCACATGACAGGATGGGGGCGCAGGATGGAGCAGCACATGACAGGATGGGGCAGCAGGATGGAGCAGCACATGACAGGATGGGAGAGCAAGATGGGAGCAGCACATATCAGGATGTTGACCATATACCAATATAAATGCTCGCCACCCGGGCGTAGAACGGGTTCAATAGCTAGTATATATATATATATATATATATATATATATATATATATATATATATACAGAGCAAAAGTTTGGACAGACCTTCTCATTTAAAGATTTTTCTGTATTTTCATGACTATGACAATTGTAAATTCACACTGAGGGCATCAAAACTATGAATTAACACATGTGGGATTATATACTTAACAAAAAAGAAAATATGTCTTATGTTCTAGGTTCTTCAAAGTAGCCACCTTTTGCTTTGATGACTGCTTTGCACACTCTTGGCATTCTCTTGATGAGCTTCAAGAGGTAGTCACCGGGAATGGTCTTCCAACAATCGAAGGAGTTCCCAGAGATGCTTAGCACTTGTTGGCCCTTTTGCCTTCATTCTGCGGTCCAGCTCACCCCAAACCATCTCAATTTGGTTTAGGTCTGGTGACTGTGGAGGCCAGGTCATACTGGCGTAGCATCCCATCACTCTCCTTGGTCAAATAGCCCTTACATAGCCTGGAGGTATGTTTGGGGTCATTGTCCTGTTGAAAAATAAATGATGGTCCAACTAAATGCAAATTGGATGGAATAGCATGCCGCTGCAAGATGCTGTGGTAGCCATGCTGGTTCAGTATGCCTTCAATTTTGAATAAATCCCCAACAGTGTCACCAGCAAAGCACCCCCACACCATCACACCTCCTCCTCCTCCATGCTTCACGGTGGGAACCAGGCATGTTGAGTCCATCCGTTCACCTTTTCTGCGTCGCACAAAGACACGGTGGTTGGAACCAAAGATCTCAAATTTTGACTCAACAAACCAAAGCACAGATTTCCACTGGTCTAGTGTCCATTCCTTGTGTTATTTAGCCCAAACAAATCTCTTCTGCTTGTTGCCTGTCCTTAGCAGTGTTTTCCTAGCGGCTATTTTACCATGAAGGCCTGCTGCACAAAGTCTCCTCTTAACAGTTGTTGTAGAGATGTGTCTGCTGCTAGAACTGTGTGGCATTGACCTGGTCCCTAATCTGAGCTTATGTTAACTTGCGATTTCTGAGGCTGGTGACTCTGATAAACTTATCCTCAGAAGCAGAGGTGACTCTTGGTCTTCCTTTCCTGGGGTGGTCCTCATGTGAGCCAGTTTCTTTGTAGCGCTTGATGGTTTTTGCCACTGCACTTGGGGACACTTTCAAAGTTTTCCAAATTTTTCGGACTGACTGACCTTCATTTCTTAAAGTAATGATGGCCACTCGTTTTTCTTTACTTAGCTGCTTTTTTCTTGCTAGAATACAAATTCTAACTGTCTATTCAGTAGGACTATCAGCTGTGTATCCATCAGACTTCTGCACAACACAACTGATGGTCCCGACTTCATTTATAAGGCAAGAAATCCCACTTATTACACCTGACAGGGCACACCTGTGAAGTGAAAACTATTCCTGGTGACTACCTCTTGAAGCTCATCAAGAGAATGCCAAGAGTGTGCAAAGCAGTCATCAAAGCAAAAGGTGGCTACTTTGAAAAACCTAAAATATAAGACATAATTTCAGTTGTTTCACACTTTTTTGTTAAGTATATAATTCCACATGTGTTAATTCATAGTTTTGATGCCTTCAGTGTGAATTTACATTGTTCAAAGTCATGAAAATACAGAAAAATCTTTAAATGAGAAGGTGTGTCCAAACTTTTGCTCTGTACTGTATGTGACTACTGCAATGCAAATGGAGAATTCTCTAGGTAGATAGTAAGACCTAAGGCCAACAGCTAAGAGTTCAATGTTTTGACTGCATTAACTTTCCTTAATAGTAATATGCCGCTGATTACACCATCTGTTATTAATATATAATATCACCCCACCACCCTTCTTCTTACCACACTTAGCTTTGTCTCTATCAGCCCGGACCATGTGAAACCTGATTTATTAATGAGATGGGCCTATACAACCCTGGCTCTTTCTCATCCTTCCCTTGTTTATGGAGAACTTTAATATAAGCCATGTTTCCGAACCGAGAAGGACTTTGCTTTGTAATGTGAAATTAAAGACTTCAACCAGGATTGTAGTTACAGTTATATGAAAAAGTTTGGGCACCACTATTAATCTTAAGCTTAATGTTTTATAAAAAATTGTGTTTTTTGCAACAGCTATTTCACTTTCATATATCTAATAACTGTTGGACACAGTAATGTTTCTGCCTTGAAATGAGGTTTATTGTACTAACAGAAAATGTGCAATCTGCATTCAAACAAAATTTGACAGGTGCATAAGTGTTGGCACCCTTATCATTTTCTTGTTTTAAATACTGCTACCTACTTTTTACTGACTTACTAAAGCACTTTTTTTGGTTTTGTAAAGTCATTGAGCTTTGAACTTCATAGCCAGGCGTATGCAATCATGAGAAAAGCTACTTAACCCCTTAAGCCCCGAGGGTGGTTTGCACGTTAATGACCGGGCCAATTTTTACAATTCTGACCACTGTCCCTTTATGAGGCTATAACTCTGGAACGCTTTGACGGATCTTGGCGATTCTGACATTGTTTTCTCGTGACATATTGTACTTCATGTTAGTGGTAAAATTTATTCGATATAACTTGCGTTTATTTGTGAAAAAAATGGAAATTTGGCGAAAATTTTGAAAATTTTGCAATTTTCCAACTTTGAATTTTTATGCCCTTAAATCACAGACATATGTCACGCAAAATACTTAATAAGTAACATTTCCCACATGTCTACTTTACATCAGTACAATTTTGGAACCAAAATTTTTTTTTGTGACGGAGTTATAAGGGTTAAAAGTTTACCAGCAATTTCTCATTTTTACAACACCATTTTTTTTTAGGGACCACATCTCATTTGAAGTCATTTTGAGGGGTCTATATGATAGAAAATACTCTCAAGTGTGATACCATTCTAAAAACTGCACCCCTCAAGGTGCTCAAAACAACATTCAAAAAGTTTATTAACCCTTCAGGTGTTTCACAGGAATTTTTGGAATGTGTAAATAAAAATGAACATTTAACTTTTTTTTCACACAAAATTTATTTCAGCTCCAATTTGTTTTATTTTACCAAGGGTAACAGGAGAAAATGGACCCCCAAAGTTGTTGTACAATTTGTCCTGAGTACGCTGATACCCCATATGTGGGGGTAAACCACTGTTTGGGCGTATGGCAGAGCTCGGAAGGAAAGGAGCGCCATTTGACTTTTCAATGCAAAATTGACTGGAATTGAGATGGGAAGCCATGTTGCGTTTGGAGAGCCCCTGATGTGCCTAAACACTGAAACCCCCTACAAGTGACATCATTTTGGAAAGTAGACCCCCTAAGGAACTTATCTAGATGTGTTTTGAGAGCTTTGAACCCCCAAGTGTTTCACTACAGATTATAACGCAGAGCCGTGAAAATATTTTTTTTTTTCTCAAAAATGATTTTTTAGCCCCCAGCTTTGTATTTTTACAAGGGTAACAGAATAAATTGGACCCCAAAATTTGTTTTCCAATTTGTCCTGAGTATGCTGATACCCCATATGTGGGGGGGGGAACCACTGTTTGGGCGCATGACAGAGCTCGGAAGGGAAGGAGCGCCATTTGGAATGCAGACTTAAATGGATTGGTCAGCAGCCGTCACGTTGCATTTGCAGAGCCCCTGATGTACCCAAACAGTACAAACCCCCCACAAGTGACCCCATATTGGAAACTAGACCTCCCAAGGAACTTATCTAGATGTGTTTTGAGAACTTTGAACCCCCAAGTGTTTCACTAAAGTTTATAGCGCAAAGCCGTGAAAATAAAAATTCTTTTTTTTTTTTCACAAAAATGATTTTTTAGCCCCCAGTTTTGTATTTTCACAAGGGTATCAGGATAAATTAGACCCCAAAAGTTGTTGTCCAATTTGTCCTGAGTATGCTGATACCCCATATGTGGGGGGGAACCACTGTTTGGGTGCATGACAGAGCTCGGAAGGGAAGGAGCGCCATTTGGAATGCAGCCTTAAATGGATTGGTCTGCAGGCGTCACGTTGCATTTGCAGAGCCCCTGATGTACCCAAACAGTACAAACCCCCCACAAGTGACCCCATATTGGAAACTAGACCTCCCAAGGAACTTAACTAGATGTGTTGTGAGAACTTTGAACCCCCAAGTGTTTCACTACAATTTATAATGCAGAGCCGTGAAAATAAAACATCTTTTTTTTTCCCACAAAAATGATTTTTAGCCCCCCAAATTTTTATTTTCCTAAGGATAACAAGAGAACTTGGACCACAGAAGTTGTTGTTCAATTTGTCCCGAGTACGCTGATAACACATATGTTGGGGTAAACCCCTTTTTGGGCGCACGGGAGAGCTCGGAAGGGAAGGAGCACTGTTTTACTTTTTCAACGCAGAATTGGCTGGAATTGAGATTGGACGCCATGTCGCGCTTGGAGAGCCCCTGATGTGCCTGGACAGTGGAAACGCCCCAATTCTACCTGAAACCCTAACCCAAACACACCCCTAACCCTAATCCCAACGGTAACCCTAACCACACCCCTAGCCCTGACACACCCATAAATCTAATCCCAACCCTAATCCAAACCGTAAATGTAATCCAAACCCTAACCCTAACTTTAGCCCCAACCCTAACTTTACCTCCAACCCTAGCCTTAACCCTACCCCTAACCCTAACCCTAAACGTGACTGAAATACGTGGCACTGAAATACGTGGCACTGAAATACGTGGCACTGAAATACGTGGCACTGAAATACGTGATACGTGGCACTGAAATACGTGGCACTGAAATACGTGATACGTGGCACTGAAATACGTGGCACTGAAATACGTGGCACTTAAATACGTGGCACTTAAATACGTGGCACTGAAATACGTGATACGTGGCACTGAAATACGTGGCACTTAAATACGTGGCACTGAAATATGTGATACGTGGCACTGAAATACGTGGCACTGAAATACGTGGCACTTAAATACGTGGCACTGAAATACGTGGCACTTAAATACGTGGCACTGAAATACGTGATACGTGGCACTGAAATACGTGGCACTGAAATACGTGGCACTGAAATACGTGGCACTGAAATACATGGCACTGAAATACGTGGCACTTAAATACGTGATACGTGGCACTGAAATACGTGGCACTGAAATACGTGGCACTTAAATACGTGGCACTTAAATACGTGGCACTTAAATACGTGGCACTGAAATACGTGATACGTGGCACTGAAATACGTGGCACTTAAATACGTGGCACTTAAATACGTGGCACTGAAATACGTGATACGTGGCACTGAAATATGTGGCACTGAAATACGTGGCACTGAAATACGTGGCACTTAAATACGTGATATGTGGCACTGAAATACGTGGCACTGAAATACGTGGCACTGAAATATGTGGCACTGAAATACGTGGCACTGAAATACGTGATACGTGGCACTGAAATACGTGGCACTGAAATACGTGGCACTTAAATACGTGGCACGTAAATACGTGGCACTGAAATACGTGATACGTGGCACTGAAATACGTGGCACTGAAGTACGTGGCACTGAAATACGTTGCACTGAAATACGTTGCACTGAAATACGTGGCACTGAAATACATGGCACTGAAATACGTGGCACTGAAATACGTGGCACTTAAATACGTGATACGTGGCACTGAAATACGTGGCACTTAAATACGTGGCACTGAAATACGTGGCACTGAAATACGTGGCACTGAAATACGTGATACGTGGCACTGAAATACGTGGCACTGAAATACGTGGCACTTAAATACGTGGCACTTAAATACGTGGCACGTAAATACGTGGCACTGAAATACATGATACGTGGCACTGAAATACGTGGCACTGAAATACGTGGCACTTAAATACGTGGCACTTAAATACGTGGCACTTAAATACGTGGCACTGAAATACGTGATACGTGGCACTGAAATACGTGGCACTTAAATACGTGGCACTTAAATACGTGGCACTTAAATACGTGATACGTGGCACTGAAATACGTGGCACTTAAATACGTGGCACTTAAATACGTGATACGTGGCACTGAAATACGTGGCACTTAAAGACGTGGCACTGAAATATGTGATACGTGGCACTGAAATACGTGGCACTGAAATACGTGGCACTGAAATACGTGGCACTGAAATACGTGGCACTGAAATACGTGATATGTGGCACTGAAATACGTGGCACTGAAATACGTGGCACTGAAATACGTGGCACTGAAATACGTGGCACTTAAATACGTGATACGTGGCACTGAAATACGTGGCACTTAAATACGTGGCACTTAAATACGTGGCACTTAAATACGTGGCACTGAAATACGTGATACGTGGCACTGAAATACGTGGCACTTAAATACGTGGCACTGAAATACGTGATACGTGGCACTGAAATACGTGGCACTTAAATACGTGGCACTGAAATACGTGGCACTTAAATACGTGATACGTGGCACTGAAATACGTGGCACTTAAATACGTGGCACTTAAATACGTGGCACTGAAATACGTGGCACTGAAATACGTGATACGTGGCACTGAAATACGTGGCACTTAAATACGTGGCACTTAAATACGTGGCACTGAAATACGTGATACGTGGCACTGAAATACGTGGCACTGAAATACGTGGCACTGAAATACGTGGCACTGAAATACGTGATACGTGGCACTGAAATACGTGGCACTTAAATACGTGGCACTTAAATACGTGATACATGGCACTGAAATACGTGGCACTGAAATACGGGGCACTGAAATACGTGGCACTTAAATACGTGGCACTGAAATACGTGGCACTGAAATACGTGGCACTTAAATACGTGGCACTGAAATACGTGGCACTGAAATACGTGGCACTTAAATACGTGGCACTTAAATACGTGGCACTGAAATACGTGGCACTGAAATACGTGGCACTTAAATACGTGATACGTGGCACTGAAATATGTGGCACTTAAATACGTGGCACTGAAATACATGGCACTGAAATACGTGGCACTGATACGTGCAACTGAAATACGTGGCACTGAAATACGTGCAACTGAAATACGTGATACGTGGCACTTAAATACGTGGCATTGAAACATGTGGCACTGAAATACGTGATACGTGGCACTGAAATACGTGGCACTGAAATACGTGGCACTGAAATACGTGGCACTGAAATACGTGGCACTGAAATACGTGGCACTGAAATACGTGGCACTATGACTGTCAGAAAATGTTCATTAAACAGTTAGGGGTGAGGTTAGGGGTAGAGTTAGGGTTAGGGTTTGGATACCTTTATCACCTTGATGGTGGTGGGTGGCTTTTCAGTGTGTTTTCTGTTTTTTTTCGATAAAAACGCATGCGTTTTTAACGCAAACGCATGTGCTTAAAAACGCAAGAAAATACTGCAGGTTGTATTTCTGAAAATGAACGCATGCAGAAAAAAAACGCATGCGTTTGAAAATGCGACCAAACGCGTACAAAAAAACGCATGCGTTTTCAATGTTAAATATAGGGAAAAAACGCATGCGTTTTTTTGTGCAAAAAAACGCTGCAGACAAAAACGCAAGTGTGAAACCAGCGACGCTTTTTATAGCAAAAAAGTTTTTGCGTCTCCACATTTTGAGACCTATAATTTTTCCACATTTTGCTCCACAGAGTCATGTGAGGTCTTGTTTTTTGCGGGACGAGTTGACGTTTTTATTGGTAACATTTTCGGACACGTGACCGTTTTTGATCGCTTTTTATTCCGATTTTTGTGAGGCAGAATGACCAAAAACCTGCTATTCATGAATTTCTTTTGGGAGAGGCGTTTATACCGTTCCGCGTTTGGTAAAATTGATAAAGCAGTTTTATTTGACGGGTCAGTATGATTACAGCGATATCTCATTTATATCATTTTTTTATGTTTTGGCGCTTTTATACGATAAAAACTATTTTACAGAAAAAATAATTATTTTGGTATCGCTTTATTCTCAGGACTATAACTTTTTTATTTTTTTGCTGATGATGCTGTATGGCGGCTTGTTTTTTGCGGGACAAGATGACGTTTTCAGCGGTACCATGGATATTTATATCAGTCTTTTTGATCGCGTGTTATTCCACTTTTTGTTCGGCGGTATGGTAATAAAGCGTTGTTTTTTGCCTCGTTTTTTTTTTTTTTTCTTACGGTGTTTACTGAAGGGGTTAACTAGTGGGGCAGTTTTATAGGTTGGGTCGTTACGGACGCGGCGATACTAAATATGTGTACTTTTATTGTTTTGGTTTTTTTATTTAGATAAAGAAATGTATTTATGGGAATAATATATATATATTTTTTATTATTTATTTAGGAATTTTTTTCTTTTTTTTTTTTACACATGTGGAAATTTTTTTTTTTTACTTTTTTACTTTGTCCCAGGGGGGGACATCACAGATCGATGATCTGATAGTGTGCACAGCACTCTGTCAGATCACCGATCTCACTGACAGGGCTGCAGGCTTACCAGCGTCGGCACTGAGCAGACACTCGGTAAGCCACCTCCTTCCCTGCAGGACCCGGATGCCGCGGCCATCTTGGATCCGGGACCTGCAGCCAGGAAGGAGGTAGGAGACCCTTGCAGCAACGCAATCACATCACGTTGCTCCGGGGGTCTCAGGGAAGCCTGCAGGGAGCCCCCTCCCTGCGCGATGCTTCCCTATACCGCCGGTACACTGCGATCATGTTTGATCGCGGTGTGCCGGGGGTTAATGTGCCGGGGGCGGTCCATGACCGCTCCTGGCACATAGTGCCGGATGTCAGCTGCGATAGGCAGCTGACACCCGGCCGCGATCGGCCGCGCTCCCCCCGTGAGCGCGGCCGATCGCGTATGACGTACTATCCCGTCACCGGGAATTAAGTCCCAGGTCACCTTGACGGGATAGTACGCCATACGGGATTAAGGGGTTAAAGTGGCCACTTGCAAGTTGTTCTCCTGTTTGAATCTCCTCTGAAGAGTGGCATCATGGGCTCCTCAAAACAACTGTCAAATGATCTGAAAACAAAGATTATTCAACATAGTTGTTCAGGGGAAGGATACAAAAAGCTGTCTCAGAGATTTAACCTGTCAATTTCCACTGTGAGGAACATAGTAAGGAAATGGAAGAACACATGTACAGTTGTTGTTAAGGCCAGAAGTGGCAGGCCAAGAAAAACATCAGAAAGGCAAAGAAGAATGGTGAGATCAGTCAAGGACAATCTTCAGACCACCTCCAGAGAGCTGCAGCATCAACTTGCTGCAGATGGTGTCACTGTACATCGGTCAACTATACAACGCACTTTGCACAAGGAGAAGCTGTATGGGAGAGTGATGCGAAAGAAGCCGATTCTGCAAGCAGTCCACAAACAGAGTCGGCTGAGGTATGCAAAAGCACATTTGGAGAAGCCAATTTCTTTTTGGAAGAAGGTCCTGTGGACTGATGAAACCAAGATTGAGTTGTTTGGTCATACAAAAAGGTGTTATGCATGGCGGCCAAAAAACACAGCATTCCAAGAAAAACACTTGCTACCCACAGTAAAATTTGGTGGAGGTTCTATCATGCTTTGGGGCTGTGTGGCCAATGCCGGCACCGGGAATCTTGTTAAAGTTGAGGGATGCATGGATTCCTCTCAGTATCAGCAGATTCTTGACAATAATGTTCATGAATCAGTGACAAAGTTGAAGTTACGCAGGGGATGGATCTTTCAGCAAGACAATGATCCAAATCTACTCAGGCATTCATGCAGAGGAACAATTACACTGTTCTGGAATGGCCATCCCAGTCCCCAGACCTGAATATCATTGAACATCTGTGGGATCATTTGAAGAGGGTTGTCCATGCTCGACGACCATCAAACTTAACTGAACTGGAATTGTTTTGTAAAGAGTAATGGTCAAAAATACCTTCATCCAGGATCCAGGAACTCATTAAAAGCTACAGGAAGCGACTAGAGGCTGTTATTTTTGCAAAAGGAGGATCTACTAAATATTAATGTCACTTTTGTGGTGAGGTGCCCATACTTATGCACCTGTTAAATTTTGTTTGAATGCAGATTGCACAATTTCTGTTCGTACAATAAACCTCATTTCAAGGCAGAAACATTACTGTGTCCAACAGTTATTAGATATACGAAACTGAAATAGCTGTTGCAAAAAAAAAAATTTTTATAAAACATTAAGCTTAAGATTAATAGGGGTGCCCAAACTTTTTCATATAACTGTATTTCTTCCTTCAACAATTTATAAAATTCCCTCGGAAGTCCATCTGGGCCAGGAGCTTTGTTATTTTTTAAATTTATTATTGTTTTAACAATCTATTCTTTCTTTATTGATCCATTCAGTATATCCCTATCGGCTTCATTTAGTTTGGGCAATTATAAAGAATCAAGGAAGCTGATCCCCTCCATAATGTTTGGGTCTCCTTTTGTATACAAGGCTGAATAAAAGTTACTAAGAATTTGATTTATCTTTTTTGGATCATTCTGTAGATTTCCATCTGAATCTCGCAAATCTACTATATAATTGTCTAAGGGTCACTTCTGTCTGTCTGTCACGGATATTCATTGGTCGCGGCCTCTGTCTGTCATGTAATCCAAGTCGCTGATTGGTCGTGGCAACACAGCCACGACCAATCAGCGACGGGCACAGTCCGGCGGATAAATGGCCGCTCCTTCCTCCCCGCAGTCAGTGCCCGCTCCGTACTCCCCTCCAGTCTGCCCTCACACAGGGTTAATGGCAGCGGTAACGGACCGCGTTATGCCACGGTGTAATGCACTCCGTTACCGCTGCTATTAACCCTGTGTGACCAACTTTTTACTATTCATGCTGCCTATGCAGCATGAATAGTAAAACGATCTGTTAAAAATAATTAAAAAAAATAAAAAAATCGTTATATACTCACCGTCCGTTGGCCCCCGGATCGACAACAGGCCTTTCCCGCTCACGACGCTCCGGTACCCGGTCCATGCTGCATTCTCGCGAGATGATGATGTAGCGGTCTCGCGAGGGACAGGGATATGATGCCCACATTGCTATATACTATGTGGGCTGTGCAATATACTATGTGGGCTGTGCAATATACTACGTGGGCTGTGCTATATACTAAGTGGCTGGGCAATATACTACATGGGCTGTGCAATATACTACATGGGCTGTGCTATATACTACGTGGCTGGGCAATATACTACATGGGCTGTGCTATATACTACGTGGCTTGGCAATATACTATGTGACTATACAACGTGGGCTGCGCAATATACAACGTGGGCTGCGCAATATTCTATGTGGGCTGCGCAATGTACAACGTGGGCTGCGCAATGTACAACGTGGGCTGCGCAATGTACAACGTGGGCTGCGCAATGTACAACGTGGGCTGTGCAATGTACAACGTGGGCTGCGCAATATACTACATGGACTGCACAATGTACAATGTGGGCTGCGCAATGTACTACGTGGGCTGCGCAATATACTACGTGGGCTGCGCAATATACTACGTGGGCTGCGCAATGTACTACGTGGGCTGCGCAATGTACAACGTGGGCTGCACAATGTACAACGTGGGCTGTGCTGTACACTATGCATACATATTCTAGGATACCCGATGCGTTAGAATCGGGCCACCATCTAGTTATTTATATAAGAAGCATGTCTTTTACCCCTAGCTATTTTTGCCAAGAGAGCTCCAGCTTTATTCCCAAATTTAAAGAACGCTGCCGATTTATTTTTATTTTTTTATTTTGTTTTTGCCCTCTTAATTTTTCCAACCTCTCCAACCATAAGTCAAAGTCTAATTTGGATTATAACCATCTGTCTCTATTGGAAACCGAAGGGTTGTTGATCTATGCTGTGTAACTTAATCTAGTTTTCTGACTATACAAGAAATAGAAAAATAGAGCTGCACATTCAGCATGGAAAGAATCTGGGTGCAAAAGAGCTTCCACAGGCATATACCAAACCTTGCATGTAGTAAACCAAAAACAGAAGCAGCACACCACTGTCTGTGAATAAGGAGCCATTTTATTTAGCCCATGATGGCGATGTTTCAGTTCAGTGTAGCAAACTTTTTTCAAGCAGTGAACAAAGTGCACAGGATTGAATATTTAAAGCATGTGCATAATTAGAAATATTTAACAACATTAGTAAAAAAAAAAAGGGTACATTGCCCTTCAATATGTGAAATACAAAAAGTGCAGAGCATTATACAGGTCAGCATAAATCATGAAGTGCAGTGCAAATGTGCAACCATACAGAGGCATATACAGTGCGTATCAAAGCACTAATTGACAATGAACGCACAGATGTGTGACTCCATGACCTACCTCATAGCATACGATGAGTCAAGTACATAGTGGCGTCCTATAGTGCTGAATGCGCATGTCAGGGAAAGCAATTCAAGTATGATAGTGAGAGCGCTTACTAGCACGTGCGCAGTAGGAACTAAGCAAGTTCCGATGCCATATTAGTTAAAGGTAAACAAAGATAAAGGAAATGAACATGTCCGCATAATATTTATTCGCGCATACGTACTGACTATTGTAAAAAGTAGCGCTGAATAAATCACAAAAATGTAAAACGTGCTATTGTAAGAGACATATAACTGGAGATATGGAATAAACAATGTCCACAATGTGTTACACTTTCATTATCCCACTTCATCAATGGGAACAATGGTAGAGGATTCCCCATTGTATTGGATGAGATAAAGGCTACAGGTATATCCCAAAAGGGCAAGAACCCCCATTAGCTGGGGTTGGTGACTTGCCACATGAGAATGGGGGAGACACAGAGCCGCGTTAGAGACCCGTATCTCGACTCAAAATCTCTATTGGGTACAATGCTCCCTAACGCCATCTAGTCCCTCAGAGCCATATATAGGGGACAATATATAGGGGACAACCTCATCTTAAATTGATATATTTCTCCAGAAGCAACTGTGCCGAAAAATGAAATATTTACAGAGAATTAATGAACAATAGTCTTGCGATTTCTTTTGCTGATGGGGCAAGCCATGGGTCTTGATTAAATGATCTGTAAAAAAGAAAGAACTTTTTTTTTTTAAATTAATGTTTAAAACATATTGGAAATGTCTTGTGAGGGAGGGAGAGTGCCAAAAATCCAGCACATATCCTCAAAGGACTACCTATATTTTGAAGTCCACATTTAATCCATTTGGTTTCAGCGTATTTAATTTTTGTATCCAGAATAATACCCTTGTTTTCAACATTTTAATACGGTCATTCCCACTTCTGAGGGGGGGAATATGGTCAATAATTTGAAATGTTAAGTCCCTTTCCGCATGGCCCTTCTCAATAAAATGTTTTGGGACAGGCAAATCAAGTTGTAAAGATTTTATCAAATTTTACAAGAACATCCAAAAATTGGATTTCTTTCCTTGAATGGAGTAAAGTGAACTAAATCTCCTGGTTTAGATTATTTATGAAAAATGTAAAGTTCTCAAGTTCATCGAGCTTATCCTTCCATAGTAGAAGACATAGTCTATGTATCTCCACCACCTGACAACTTGCCTAAAGTGGTGGGATACAGACAAGGTCCTCCTCCATGGCTATCATTACTAAATTTGCATATGCAGATGCCATATTAGCACCCATTGCTGTACCCCCTCTTGATTATAGAATTCATCCCGAAATAGAAAGTAATTATTCCTTAGTACAATTTCCAAAAGATTAAGAATAAAATCTATGGCTTCAGGGGTGTAGTCAGTACTCAAAAGTTTCCTTCGTACAGCCGCCAATCCCAGATCATGACTGATTGAAGTGTATAAAGAAATTACATCAAAAGATGTCAATATGATGTCACCATCGACTATGACGTCGTTTAACTTACACAAAAAATATGTTGTATCCTCTATAAAAGAGGAAGTTTGTCTGCAAAGTGGACTCAATATTTTATCAAGAAAAATGCCAATATGATTAAAAAATTGAGTCGCAGTCTGACACAATCGGTATGCCGGGGGGATTATCCAAGGATTTATGTATTTTTGGTAGTACATATATTACAGGTGTAATTGGTTTATCTACAATTAAATATTTATATAGTTTTTCATCAATTATGTTTGATTGTTTTGCTTGATCTAATACCACCCTAATTTTTCTACCAATATCCAATTTTGGATCACCCACAAGTTTCCTATAAACATTAGTATCAGACAATTGAAGCATAATTTCAGGTTCATATTTAGAAGTATCTATGACGACGACACCATCACCCTTGTCAGCTGACTTGATGGTGATGTGGTCGTCATGCAACAATTCAGACAGTGCCAAATTCTCCTCTCGTGTCATATTCAGCTTCTGAAAAAAATCTTTGTTACATGTTCGCTTGAAGCAATCAATGTCCCTATTAACAGCAGCAATTACAGCATCAATGACAGGAACATTTATGACGGGTATGAAGTCACTTTTGCTATAGAGCATTAGTTCCCTAGAGTTAAATACAGCACTAGGGGGAGTCAATTCCTTTGGACTCTGTGCATACCAGTATTTCAATTTAATTGCTCTAAAGAATTTAAACAGTTCATTTTCAAGTTGGAACCAATCTACATGAGAGACCTTTACTGAGAATAGACAATTGGTTAGTAGATAAAGGTTTTGAAGACAAATTTACCACAGGATTCAGTCTTTTTTTTATCAAGCTGGTTTGTCTCTGAGGAAGCACATGCGTTTTCTGCTCTTTCACTCTTTTTTTTCTATGCTGGTGCTTCTCTTGAGGGAGGATCTAAAGTGATCCTTCACGGTTAACTCAGTGATTTCCAAATTAATCTACAGGGCGTTGCCGGCAACTGAAAATGACCAGACGGAGACGTGTGTCTCTGTATGGGGGATCGAGTAAATCTCTGAGCCCCCGTTTATTGTGTATCACTTTTTATAATCATAGAAATTATACTTCAACCAATCAGCATAAGAACACGCTCACAGTTCTTAACCTATAAGAATGAGGAAAAACTTAACCCGTGAGAATACAGAAAAAACGGAATCTACATATATGGTCGTGTCTTTTTGGCATAAAAAAAAACACATACTAACAGGTGCCTCAGAGTCTTATGTAGCGATACACCCCCGAGTCCCCTCCCTGGCTCGAGTCAGAGTACTCAAGGTCTTTATACCAATTATGAACCATAGCCTAATTAAAGGGCCACTGTCACCCCCCTCCAGCCGTTATAAACTAAAAGAGCCACCTTGTGCAGCAGTAATGCTGCATTCTAACAAGGTGGCTCTTTTAGTTTTAGGTTCAAGTACACCCAAAATAAAGCATTTTGATACTTAGCCACAATACCGGTCTTTAGCCAGGTAGGCGGGTCCTCACTCCCCAGCTTGAACCGCTACTCTGCCGTCACTCCAATCTTCATGCGCTTTCGGCGCCGCCCCCTCAGCGCTGTTTACGTTTCAAAACCGGCGCCTGCGCTGTTTACTAATGTGCTGCGCAGTAACAGTAAGCTCTGGCCGTCTGACGTCCCAGCCAGGCTTGCAGACTGCGCCTGTGCGGGCAGTGCGGCCACCCACCTTTGGAATCCCCGCCCCGCACTGTGCATAATGCATAACACACAGTGCGGGGCGGGGATTCCAAAGGTGGCTGGCCGCACTGCCCGCGCAGGCGCAGTCTGCAAGCCTGGCTGGGTCGTCAGACGGCCAGAGCTTACTGCGACTGCGCAGCACATTAATAAACAGCGCAGCCGCCGGTTTTGAAACGCGCTGAGGGGGCGGCGCCGAAAGCGCATGAAGATTGGAGTGACGGCAGAGTAGCGGTTCAAGCTTGGGAGTGAGGACCCGCCTCCCTGGCTAAAGACCGGTATTGTGGCTAAGTATCAAAACGCTTTATTTTGGGTATACTTGAACCTAAAACTAAAAGAGCCACCTTGTTAGAATGCAGCATTACTGCTGCACAAGGTGGCTCTTTTAGTTTATAACGGCTGGAGGGGGGTGACAGTGGCCCTTTAAGTAACAAACTTGTGAACAACAAGATAAAGTTACTTCATGGCAGCTATAACCTTTTACCTAATTAAATAACAGAATTTATCTTTAAGCAACAAGAAAATGGAGTCAAAAGCACAAAATGGAGAATCTTTCTTAATTTGTTCCTTCACATTCCCCCCTAGATAAATTTTGTTAATTAATGTCCAGCATCAGAGGTACTATCCAAAGCTATAAGCTCGAGGGGTACTGGTCTTCACATGACTGATGCCATGTTACCAGCCATGGCTGTTTCGGCGTACCCGTCCCCCCCTGTATACTAGAATTTACGAATAACAATTATTGATAACAGTAATGGGGATCTTTTGAAGATAGCCATGCGCTTGGCTTCAACATCTTCATCAGGTAACTTTGTGAAATCGGTGTAGAGAAGAGCAGGGGTGGCAATGCTTTTGGTATCATCATTAGTTGTCTTAGTGCAGAATTTCCTAATACATACAGAAATACACCAAAGAACAAGTTTTAGTATTACATACATGACAAGGATAAAGGCAGCGATGTGTAACAAGCTTTGCAAGATTCTTGCTATCCAGCCCCCAAGTCCCTCAAACCAATTGGCTGGATTAAGAAAGGAGAAGGTGTCTGCCCACCAACTGTCCTTATTACAGTCATTGTCTTTATCATATTAATCTCTGAGTCTTTTAATATCCTCTAACTTTAACTTCATAGTACTATTGGGATCTATATAATAACAGCAATACGTCCAATAACCTGACACATACCACCCTGTGCTGCTGTTAAGTAATCCAGTATTACAGTGTGTTGATTAGTGACTATGATAAGTTGGTTTTGGACAGCAACAGTAGTATTAAGTATATCCAATATATCCAGAATTTGATCATCTAGATAATCTGTGGCTCTAAGCAATTTATCCCACATTTGTGTAATCATAGGGTAAATGAAAATAGAAATGACAATTTTATTGGCTATACCCATCTGTACTAATAATCTTTCATGATATTGTACAAACGTATTATTCAAGGATATTGGGGAATTTAGGCTGTCCCATGTGGTTACCAATATTATTATATGGAAATACGAAAAACCAAAACATTATGTCCCCTTATTTGCTACTAGTCTGTTTGACCAGCTTGCAGTGCGATGCGTAGATCCACGTCGGCCTTCCTTCAAGCTTTACTGACATAGGAGTAATGAGGAGAACTTGGTAGGGACCGTCATACAAGGGTTCAAGTCCGTGTTTTCTGACATGGCTTTTCACGACCACAAGACCACCAGGCTTCAAGTTGTGACAAGTGTCGGTTTCTGCTGAATCTGGAAAGGAAGAAAAAAACTAAAACATGGGTGTTAATTTTAACATATCAGGAACACAAATAAATATATTGTGATCCAAGAAGTGCCACAAAAGACTATTCATAAAAATGAACAAATTTTTATTTACATAAGCTTAAAATACACAACATACATACAAATATATAAAAGACAAGGTGCCTCTATACAACCAACAGATGCGGTAAGCACAAGCAAAGCACTATATCTGCAAATCAAATGAATATAGGAGTGTGGCTAATTCATGTACTATATAGTCGAATACCAAGTCTCCTTAATTACAGCGCTAAAAAACATCCTGTTCTTTTAATAAATAAATAAAGTTAACCTAGACCTACAATTGTGTGGTCAAGCATATAGTCAGATGTTATTGCGTGCTGCTAATTTGCAGCCACTGTTGGTATAATGCGCTTTAGACTGTTAAGAATAAATAGTACACTGCACCACTATATTAGACCAAAGTTTACAACATATTCATCATTGTGTGCGCAATATCAGATCCAAGGCTGTGAAAACAATACCGCTGATTTTACAAGAAATGTCCCTTACTCCATACATATTACCTGTATAGTGCTTTAAACTCGAGCGTACTCCGCCTGGTGGCGTGCTGTTACCGCGTTGCCCCGACGAGCGTTTCACGTGATGCTTCTTTCCTGGGGGGGGGTGTCCTAAATGGTCAGTCTCATAGGTCTTTATATGATGATCGTCCAATCAAAATAGTGGAGGCGGTGCCCAGGTCTGCGCGTCATATCATACACGCGCACTTGTTTCGCACCATCCAGACGATCCTGGATACTAGGCGGTCTGTATTCATCAGACATCAGGGAAGGGAGAGGCCAACCCCCGTCACCCAGTACATCGGTAAAAATCTCCGCTCTAAGGAAATTTCAACAGTATATATCGCTGAACAAAAAGCATCAGCCCACTTAATGGTGGAGCCTTATGTACATCATATTTGATATGCAAATGACCCTAGTGATAGTCTTAACTTAGATATTCGGAGAAAACTGATCAACGTGCTTTTCTACCAAAATCTATTACCAACCTACATTACCCACATAAATATTACGTGATGTGAATAAAGGTGAAATAGGTAAGAAGACCCAAAAGGAAATTGGTATTAAAGCATGAAAAGTAACTGCTGCGAATAACATTGTATATATTATACCGACCGATAAAATCTTAGTGCAGTCATATAGTATTGACAAAGTGGACAACTCTCACCACATAAATAAGACGCTTGATGTTTATGACTACACTACTGGTACATGTACCTGGATGAAATGAAGGGCGACGTCCCCCCACTGCAGATAGGGGGTATACAATCACCACTACCATTCAATACCAGGACACCGCCATATGTGTCCATCAGCGTATACTACCTATACTTATATAAAAATTAACAATAACAATTAATAAAATGTGAGACAAGTGAGACAAAAGTGAAGTGCTAAATAACACTAAATCTTTAATAGATATAAAAAGTGATATTATACATATAAAAAGTGATGAGCTAAAGTGCCAAGGTTATCTCATTAGATCTCTGGATAGAGATGAAAAGTGATGATGTGCTGATAAAAACATATAATAAACTAAAGTGCCTAATACTGACGTTAAATATCAAATACACGTGATATTATACTTATAAAACATATATTGAGCCAAAGCGTTAAATAACATCTAGCCCCTTAGTTCATATGGTGAACCAGTGTGAGGAAAAAATAAAAAAATAAAAAAATAAATAAAAAATATTATATACAGGTCCTTCTCAAAAAATTAGCATATAGTGTTAAATTTCATTATTTACCATAATGTAATGATTACAATTAAACTTTCATATATTATAGATTCATTATCCACCAACTGAAATTTGTCAGGTCTTTTATTGTTTTAATACTGATGATTTTGGCCTACAACTCCTGATAACCCAAAAAACCTGTCTCAATAAATTAGCATATTTCACCCGTCCAATCAAATAAAAGTGTTTTTTTAATAACAAACAAAAAAACCATCAAATAATAATGTTCAGTTATGCACTGAATACTTGGTCGGGAATCCTTTGGCAGAAATGACTGCTTCAATGCGGCGTGGCATGGAGGCAATCAGCCTGTGACACTGCTGAGATGTTATGGAGGCCCAGGATGCTTCAATAGCGGCCTTAAGCTCATCCAGAGTGTTGGGTCTTGCGTCTCTCAACTTTCTCTTCACAATATCCCACAGATTCTCTATGGGGTTCAGGTCAGGAGAGTTGGCTGGCCAATTGAGCACAGTAATACCATGGTCAGTAAACCATTTACCAGTGGTTTTGGCACTGTGAGCAGGTGCCAGGTCGTGCTGAAAAATGAAATCTTCATCTCCATAAAGCATTTCAGCCGATGGAAGCATGAAGTGCTCCAAAATCTCCTGATAGCTAGCTGCATTGACCCTGCCCTTGATGAAACACAGTGGACCAACACCAGCAGCTGACATGGCACCCCACACCATCACTGACTGTGGGTACTTGACACTGGACTTCAGGCATTTTGGCATTTCCTTCTCCCCAGTCTTCCTCCAGACTCTGGCACCTTGATTTCCGAATGACATGCAAAATTTGCTTTCATCAGAAAAAAGTACTTGGGACCACTTAGCAACAGTCCAGTGCTGCTTCTCTGTAGCCCAGGTCAGGCGCTTCTGCCGCTGTTTATGGTTCAAAAGTGGCTTTACCTGGGGAATGCGGCACCTGTAGCCCATTTCCTGCACACGCCTGTGCACGGTGGCTCTGGATGTTTCCACACCAGACTCAGTCCACTGCTTCCTCAGGTTCCCCAAGGTCTGGAATCGGTCCTTCTCCACAATCTTCCTCAGGGTCCGGTCACCTCTTCTCGTTGTACAGCATTTTCTGCCACATTGTTTCCTTCCAACAGACTTACCATTGAGGTGCCTTGATACAGCACTCTGGGAACAGCCTATTTGTTGAGAAATTTCTTTCTGGGTCTTACCCTCTTGCTTGAGGGTGTCAATGATGGCCTTCTTGACATCTGTCAGGTCGCTAGTCTTACCCATGATGGGGGTTTTGAGTAATGAACCAGGCAGGGAGTTTTTAAAAGCCTCAGGTATCTTTTGCATGTGTTTAGAGTTAATTAGTTGATTCAGAAGATTAGGGTAATAGGTCGTTTAGAGAACCTTTTCTTGATATGCTAATTTATTGAGACAGGTTTTTTGGGTTATCAGGAGTTGTATGCCAAAATCATCAGTATTAAAACAATAAAAGACCTGACAAATTTCAGTTGGTGGATAATGAATCTATAATATATGAAAGTTTAATTGTAATCATTACATTATGGTAAATAATGAAATTTAACACTATATGCTAATTTTTTGAGAAGGACCTGTATATCTTTGCCCAGATATTGTCACATTATTGTAGTTCTCAACCAAAATCTGGAACAAGCTGGGATATGTAGCCAGACAAACAAGTGCCCGGATAAAAAAACAAAAATGTTAACCAAGAACTATTTGGTAAATGTAGGAAAGTCTGAAACGCTCCTCCTACGCATCCGATATAATGTCCCCACCAAAAATGAGATTTCTTTATCCAGATGCAGTCAGCCTATAATAGTTCCCATCCGATGTCTGAATGAAGTCTGAGGTATAGGACCACCAATAAACGATATCCATATAATAGACCAAGAAGTGTACCTAAATAGATAGACAACAATTAAAACATGCACCTATAGACAAACAAACTAAAATGATAATGGAATATCCCACCATCTAAGACTAAAACCTAGTGAAACAAACATATATAAAGAGAAAAATGGTTTGTACAACCACATTTTATGTACACAAAGCCTATTTACAAAAAAGCACTGAAGCCCAGGTTTTCGTTCAGACCCTGTGGGGTCAGTGTACCTAATCTGTAGATCCATCTACTCTCGACCTGGGCAAGAGTCTTGCCCAAGTCGCCACCTCTAGGTCCTATTGAGACTACATCAATACCTCTCACCTTCATCAAATACGGGTCACAATCATGAAATTTTTTGTAATGTCGAGGGATGGTCTTCAAAGTTGAAACATCGTCTATTGTTTTTGCCTTGGCGATATCCAGGTGATGTTCACGGACACGAACTTTCAATTCTCTGGTGGTGAGACCCACATATATCTTACCACACGGACACGTAGAGTGGTAAATAACCCCTTTCGTTGTACTTGTGATGAATTTTCTAATATCATAACTCTTGGATCCATTGAAGTTGGTAAAGGTTTTTGCCCTAATACAATTGGCACAGGCCTTGCATCTGCCACATGGGAAAAAGCCAACCATTTTAGATTCCCATCTATTCGTTGTATTCTTCTTATCAACATAGTGGCTATGCACCAAAATATCACCAAGATTCCTGGACCTTTTGGCCACTATAGATGTTGTGGTTGTACAAACCATTTTTCTCTTTATATATGTTTGTTTCACTAGGTTTTAGTCTTAGATGGTGGGATATTCCATTATCATTTTAGTTTGTTTGTTTGTCTATAGGTGCATTTTTTAATTGTTGTCTATCTATTTAGGAACACTTCTTGGTCTATTATATGGATATCGTTTATTGGTGGTCCTATACCTCAGACTTCATTCAGACATCGGATGGGAACTATTATAGGCTGACTGCATCTGGATAAAGAAATCTCATTTTTGGTGGGGACATTATATCGGATGCGTAGGAGGAGCGTTTCAGACTTTCCTACATTTACCAAATAGTTCTTGGTTAACATTTTTGTTTTTTTTTTATCCGGGCACTTGTTTGTCTGGCTACATATCCCAGCTTGTTCCAGATTTTGGTTGAGAACTACAATAATGTGACAATACCTGGGCAAAGATATATATAATATTTTTTATTTATTTTTTTTATTTTTTTCCTCACACTGGTTCACCATATGAACTAAGGGGCTAGATGTTATTTAACGCTTTGGCTCTTTATATGTTTTATAAGTATAATATCACGTGTATTTGATATTTAACATCAGTATTAGGCACTTTAGTTTATTATATGTTTTTATCAGCACATCATCAATTTTCATCTCTCTCCAGAGATCTAATGAGATAACCTTGGCACTTTAGCTCATCACTTTTTATATGTATAATATCACTTTTTATATCTATTAAAGATTTAGTGTTATTTAGCACTTCACTTTTGTCTCACTTGTCTCACATTTTATTAATTGTTATTGTTAATTTTTATATAAGTATAGGTAGTATACGCTGATGGACACATATGGCGGTGTCCTGGTATTGAATGGTAGTGGTGATTGTATGCCCCCTATCTGCAGTGGGGGGACGTCGCCCTTCATTTCATCCAGGTACATGTACCAGTAGTGTAGTCATAAACATCAAGCGTCTTATTTATGTGGTGAGAGTTGTCCACTTTGTCAATACTATATGACTGCACTAAGATTTTATCGGTCGGTATAATATATACAATGTTATTCGCAGCAGTTACTTTTCATGCTTTAATACCAATTTCCTTTTGGGTCTTCTTACCTATTTCACCTTTATTCACATCACGTAATATTTATGTGGGTAATGTAGGTTGGTAATGGATTTTGGTAGAAAAGCACGTTGATCAGTTTTCTCCGAATATCTAAGTTAAGACTATCACTAGAGTCATTTGCATATCAAATATGATGTACTTAAGGCTCCACCATTAAGTGGGCTGATGCTTTTTGTTCAGCGATATATACTGTTGAAATTTCCTTAGAGCGGAGATTTTTACCGATGTACTGGGTGACGGGGGTTGGCCTCTCCCTTCCCTGATGTCTGATGAATACAGACCGCCTAGTATCCAGGATCGTCTGGATGGTGCGAAACAAGTGCGCATGTATGATATGACGCGCAGACCTGGGCACCGCCTCCACTATTTTGATTGGACGATCATCATATAAAGACCTATGAGACTGACCATTTAGGACACACCCCCAGGAAGAAGCGTCGGGGCAACGCGGTAACAGCACGCCACCAGGCGGAGTACACTCGAGTTTAAAGCACTATACAGGTAATATGTATGGAGTAAGGGACATTTCTTGTAAAATCAGCGGTATTGTTTTCACAGCCTTGGATCTGATATTGCGCACACAATGATGAATATGTTGTAAACTTTGGTCTAATATTGTGGTGCAGTGTACTATTTATTCTTACCAGTCTAAAGCGCATTATACCAACAGTGGCTGCAAATTAGCAGCACGCAATAACATCTGACTATATGCTTGACCACACAATTGTAGGTCTAGGTTAAATTTATTTATTTATTAAAAGAACAGGATGTTTTTTAGCGCTGTAATTAAAGAGACTTGGTATTCGACTACATAGTACATGAATTAGCCACACTCCTATATTCATTTGATTTGCAGATATAGTGCTTTGCTTGTGCTTACCGCATCTGTTGGTTGTATAGAGGCACCTTGTCTTTTATATATTTGTATGTATGTTGTGTATTTTAAGCTTATGTAAATAAAAATTTGTTCATTTTTATGAACAGTCTTTTGTGGCACTTCTTGGATCACAATATATTTATTTGTGTTCCTGATATGTTAAAATTGATTATATGAAGTGTTACCCACTCCCAGTTGTGGGTTATGGGTTTGGGTGTTGTGCTTACAACATGGGTGTTAGCAAGATTTTTACTAAGCTGAATAACATTGAACAGCACGGTCAGTTTCTTCCGATAACTGCTGAGACTGGAAATTTGCAACTGAGGGCCTAGCACCAAACAATATCTCATATGGGGAGAGGCCATATTTTGCCTTAGGGGTAGTACGAATGTGGTACAGTACAATGGGTAGGAGCTCTGGCCATAGAGCCGTAGTCTCCTGCATCATTTTCGTCAATTGTCCCTTCAGTGTGCTGTTCAGCCTCTCAACTTTCCCACTGGATTGTGGATGGTACGGAGTATGGAGGGCTACAGAGGATCCAAGCATTGTCTGAACCTCCTAATCCTCATGAGAAGAAACGGCCGGACCTTGGTCACTTTCGACGACTTCTGGAACACTATGTCTGCATATGACTTCCATCACCAGTTTCTTTGCTGTAGTCTTTGCAGTCATGTAGGTAACGGGGAATGCTTCCGGCCAACTGGAGAACATAACAACCACCAGACAATATTCATACCTTCCAGACTTAGGCAACGTCATATGGTCCACCTGGAGCCTTTGGAAAGGATAGTGGGTCTTCTAAGGTGCTTCGGGGCACACGTTGAAGTTGACCGGGATTGCAGGTCTGACAGATATTACATGCACGGTTGAGTACTGACAGGACTGTAGAAATACCTGGAGCCCAGTAGAATTTTTGTACCAGTTCTAGGGCCTGTTTTTTTCCTCGATGTGTGGGCCCATGTGCCCACGTGGCAATAGCAGGGTACATCCGCTTAGGGAGACACACAAATTGGTCCTTTTTCCAGAGACCATTGTCCATACGTGCTCCATCAGCCTTCCACTGGTTCACTTCTTCCTTTGGGGACATTCTCTGCATCGTCATTAAGCAGTCTCGCAGGGTCCGACAGAAAACGTCAGTCTGTCGTGGATCATCAGGTTCCTGTAGAGTCCGTGTTTTTTGTAACTGTTTACTCTGAGAGTGTGTGGTCACCATAGTTGGTATGGTCAGTTCAACGGGTAGGAGAGTAGCAGATTTTGCTTGCATATCCACAAAGACGTTTCCAACAGTCTGTGGACTGTTCCTAGGACCGTGCGCCTTGACCTTGATAATGGCCACCTGGGTAGGTAATTTGATTGAGTCCATGAGGGTTTTAACAGCTTCAGCATTCTCCACTGGAGTCCCGGCGGTAGTAATAAGCCCTCGATTGGCCCATAGGGCTCCGTAATCATGAGCAATACCAAATGCATACTGTGAGTCCATGTATATATTAGCCCGCCTGTCTTTGGCCAGAACACATCCAGTAGACAGAGCCTGAAGTTCTACTTCTTGTGCTGTGAGGGAGGGAGAGCAGCTGCGTGCACTACAGTGCCTTCCGTAGTAACAGCGTATCCGGTGTGGAATTTGCCAAAATCATCAGCATATCTTGAACCGTCTTTCAGGGCATTGTAGATAGGTTGCATTATGCGGGATGAGTCCGGTATCCACTGACGATAATAAGTACATAGTCCAAGAAAACACTGGAGTTCAGTCTCATCTTTCGGAAAAGAAAGGGAGCCGACGGCTATTTTTCTTTCAATTGTGAGGTGTCTGGCACCCTGAAGGAGACAGTGACCCAAAAATGTCACTTGACCAAGGCAGAACCGAAGTTTTGAGGCTGAAACCCAACAGTTCAGATCTGCCAGATACTTGAGGAGGCTAACAGTGGCAACAATGGCTTCCTGCTCTGTTCACGCACACAACAAAAGATCATCCACATACTGAAGCAGTGTGACATAGGGGTATTCTAACTTCCAGGGTAAAAAACACTCGCCCATATTTTTTGCAAACTGATTGGGACTGTTTTGGGCCCCTTGTGGCATAACTGTCCACATCAATTGTCATCCCTGATAAGTGAATGCAAACAGAAACTGGCAATCTGGGTGTAATGGAATGCTAAAGGAGGCATTGGCAAGGTCGATGACTGTGAACCAAGCAGCATCCTGAGGTATCTGGGACAAAAGAGTATGTGGATTAGGCACCGGAGTTTCTAGAACAGTAGCTGCATTAACTGTCCGTAGATCTTGTACCATCCGGTACACAGGGGGTTGGCCATGTGCGGTCTTTTTCTTTTTTTCTTAATGGGAAACAAGGGAGTGTTACATGGGGAAACACAGGGTACCAGGGCACCATTATCGAGTAACGTTTGTATTTGTTCCTTGAGGCCCCGCTCCTGATCATATATCAAAGGGTATTGATAGACTTTGGGAAAAGGGGCACCAGGTTTGAGAAACACTTTTACTGGTTCTACAGACATTATTGGGGGTGGATCTGGGCCTATCAGGGCCATCATAACCATAGGAAGGGCATGTAGGATACAGATCTCCACATTGTGTTCATCTGCATAGGGGTTCTATAACGTAAGGACCATCTGACCATCATCTTGGAATTGTATTCTGGAGCGGAACTGTGATAATAAATCTGCCCCCAGTAAATTTACCGGACATATGGGAGAGATTAGGAACTGAGCAGTAACCTCAGGGAAAGGTCCCACAGTGATGGGTTTTGTAAGAGTATATTTGTTGGGTCTGCCATCTACTCCAGTTAAAACAAGCTCTTGATCTGAGAATTGACATGGCAGGGCTTGGGAGGGAGATTCCCAGACATAGGGTTAAATGGGATATTGGAGTATGGGACTGGATTTGTGTATGGGAGGAGGGCAGGAGCTGGAGTCTGTTACGTGGTCCACTGATAAGGAACCAGCTGTGTGCTTGTAGCTGGGGTGGGAGCTAAGGTTGGAGCAGGAATCGCTGTGGCCGTTGATTTAAACTTTAAATACAGCGGGCTAAATTCTGAAAACCTTTTTTTTTTTCTTACTACTTTTAATGCATCATCCGGAGTGGAAGTCTCAATATCGGGTCTGACTGACATTATTGCCTCTTTCAATAATGTGAAGGAACAAATTAAGAAAGATTCTCCATTTTGTGCTTTTGACTACATTTTCTTGTTGCTTAAAGATAAATTCTGTTATTTAATTAGGTAAAAGGTTATAGCTGCCATGAAGTAACTTTATCTTGTTCACAGGTTTGTTACTTAATTAGGCTATGGTTCATAATTGGTATAAAGACCTTGAGTATTCTGACTCGAGCCAGGGAGGGGACTCGGGGGTGTATCGCTACATAAGACTCTGAGGCACCTGAGGTATGTGTTTTTTTTATGCCAAAAAGACACGACCATATATGTAGTTTCTTTTTTTTATGTATTCTCATGGGTTAAGTTTTTCCTGCATTCTTATAGGTTAAGAACTGTGAGCGTGTTCTTTGTTGTGAATTCTGCTCTTGGGCTCCCTCCGGTGGTTGTTGGTGGTAGTGCAGTTGTCTTGGGTTTGTAATCCAGGGCAGGTGTTTCTGCTGATTGCAGCTCTATTAGGTATTTAGGTGTGCAGGATCCATGAGTCCTTGCCAGTTGTCTATGGTCATGGAGGGATTGCATCTCTCTCTGGTTCCTCATGCCCTGCTGCCAATTCAGCTAAGATAAGTGTCTGTTTTTTTGTCTCTGTGCACACATGCAGTGTGCTTTCCAATTCAGTGCAATTCATTGTGTTTTTGTCCAGCTTAGACTTTGTTTGGATTTTTCAGTCATGCTGGATTCTCAGGAGATGCAGATATACTTTCTATGTCTTTAGTTAGATGTAGAATATTGGTATCATCTGCTGTGGATATTTTTAGGATTTTAATACTGACCGCTTAGAATTCTGTCCTATCCTTTTCTATTTAGCTAGAAGTGCCTCTTTTGCTAAATCCTGTTTTTCTGCCTGCGTGTGTCTTTCCTCTTATACTCACAGTCAATATTTGTGGGGGGCTGCCTATCCTTTGGGGTTCTGCTCTGAGGCAAGATAGAATTCCATTTCCATCTATAGGGGTATTTAATCCTCCGGCTGTGTCGAGGTGTCTAGGACATGTTAGGTACATCCCACGGCTACTTCTTGTTGCGGTGTTAGTTTAGGGTTTGCGGTCAGTACAGGTACCACCTACTCCTGAGAAAGTCTCTCATGCGGCTCCAAGGTCACCGGATCATAACAGTTCTTATGCTGATTGGTTGAAGTATAATTTCTATGATTATAAAAAGTGATACACAATAAACGGGGGCTCAGAGATCTGCTCGATCCCCCATACAGAGACACACGTCTCCGTCTGGTCATTTTCAGTTGCCGGCAACGCCCTGTAGATTAATTTGGAAATCACTGAGTCAACCGTGAAGGATCAATTTAGATCCTCCCTCAACACTTCCTGCCTACTCTTCTGGTCCTCTTGCTTGGTTGTCCAGTGGATCCTCTAAAAAAAACATTATCAAAAAATAGATAATTTGAACAGAATTTCTCAGAGTTTTTAGCAATGGGAATTGCACCTTTTTCAGATTGAAATTTTTTTATTGTATGTGCCTCTTGTTACTCTTGAGCCTTCCTTTTCCCAATTATAGATTTTTCCAGAGCGATAATCCTCGGCATCCCTAGTCCATTTCCTCCTCTTTATATCTTCCAATTCCTCCCTAGTTTTCTTTAAGCGTATATCTTTAAACTGTTTCCATGCATCATCTTGCAGTTGTTTTCTAAGTTCAATTTCAACTTCAGCAATAACCTTCGAAAGATCTTTGATTTCCTTTTGTAAACATTCCATGTTGAGCAACAAAATATCCATAGCAAAGACAATGCAAAAAAAACTGTCTATTTTTTGATGATAATGTTTTTTTAGAGGATCCACTGGACAACCAAGCGAGAGGACCAGAAGAGGAGCCAGGAAGCACCAGCGTAGAAAAAAGAGAGAAAAAGCAGAAAACGCGTGTGCTTCCACAGCGAAAAACCAGCTTGAGGAAAAAAGACTGAATCCTGTGGTAAATTTGTCTTCAAAACCTTTATCTACTAACCAATTGTCTATTCTCAGTAAAGGTCTCTCATGTAGATTGGTTCCAACTTGAAATTGAACTGTTTAAATTCTTTAGAGCAATTAAATTGAAATACTGGTATGCACAGAGTCCAAAGGAATTGACTCCTCCTAGTGCTGTATTTAACTCTAGGGAACTAATGCTCTATAGCAAAAGTGACTTCATACCCGTCAAAAATGTTCCTGTGATTGATGCTTTTAATCATATTGGCATTTTTCTTGATAAAATATTGGGTCCACTCTCCAGACAAAATGTCCTCTTTTATAGAGGATACAACATATTTTTTGTGTAAGTTAAACGACGTCATAGTCGATGGTGAAATCATATTGACATCTTTTGATGTCATTTCTTTATACACTTCAATCAGTCATGATCTGGGATTGGCGGCTGTACGAAGGAAACTTTTGAGCACTGACTACACCCCTGAAGCCATAGATGTTATTCTTAACCCCTTCATGACCCTGGATATTTTCGTTTTTTCTTTTCATTTTTCACTCACCTCCTTCCCAGAGCCATAACTTTTTTATTTTTCCGTCAGTATGGCCATGTGATTGCTTATTTTTTGCGGGACGAGTTGTACTTTTGAACGACATCATTGGTTTTACCATGTCGTGTACTAGAAAACGGGAAAAAAATTCCAAGTGCGGTGAAATTGCAAAAAAAAGGGCGATCCCACACTTGTTTTTTGACTTTTTTGCTAGGTTCACTAAATGCTAAAACTGACCTGCCATTTTGATTCTCCAGCTCATTATGAGTTCATAGACACAAAACATGTCTAGGTTATTTTTTATTCACTGTAAGTGGTGAAAAAAAATTTCCAAACTTTGCTATAAAAATAAATAAATTGTCGGGTGAGGGCTTATTTTTTGCGTGCCGAGCTGACGTTTTTAATGATACCATTTTGGTGCAGATACGTTCTTTAATCACCCATTATTGCATTTTAATGCAATTTCGCTGCGACCAAAAAAATGTAATTCTGGCATTTCAAATTTTTTTCTTGATAGATCGGGCGATTCTGAACACTGTGATACCAAATATGTGTATATTTGATTTTTTTAATTGTTTTATTTTGAATGGGGCGAAAGGGGGGAGATTTAAACATTTTTTTTTATTCTTTTCATATTTTTTTTTACTTATTTTTTTTACTTTTGCCATGCTTCTATAACCTCCATGGGAGGCTAGAATCTGGCACAACTCGATCGCCTCTGCTACATAGAGGTGATGCACAGATCAACCTCTATGCAGCAGAATTACAGCATTGCTATGAGCGCCGACCACAAGGAGACCTCTGGTTGTCATGCTGAGACATCGCTGACCCCCAATCACCTGACGGATGGCCGGAAGCGGTAGTTAAATGCCGCTGACAGCGTTTGACAGTGGCATTTAACTAGTTAATAGCGGCGGGTGAATCGCAATTCCACCCGCCGCTATTTTGGGCACATGTCAGCTGTTCAAAACAGCTGACATGTCCCGGCTTTGATGCGGGCTCACCGCCGGAGCCCGCATCAAAGCAGGGGATCTGACCTCGGACATACTATTCCATCCGAGGTCAGAAAGGGGTTTTTAATTTGGAAATTATATTAAAGGAATAATTACTTTATACTTCGGGATGAATTCTATAATCAAGAGAGGGGTACAGCAATGGGTGCTAATATGGCATCTATATATGCAAATTTAGTAATGATGGCCATGGAGGAGGACCTCGTCTATCTGTCCCACCACTTTAGGCATGTTGTCAGGTGGTGGAGATACATAGACAATGTCTTCCTCCTATGGAAGGGTACGCTCGATGAACTTGAGAACTTTAAATTTTTCATAAATAATCTAAACCAGGAGATTCAGTTCACTTTACTCCATTCAAGGAAAGAAATCCAATTTTTGGATGTTCTTGTAAAATTTGATAAAATCTTTACAAAAGAAATTTTTGTGAAACCTACAGATAAGAATAACCTACTGAGATATGAAAGCTCACATCCAAGGGGACTAATTGAGGCTTTACCATACAGCCAATATCTGAGAGTAAAGAGAATAGTTAGTGATAAGACTAATTTTGAACTATCTTTAAACCAAATGACAACAAAATTTAAACAAAGAAATTACCCAGGCAGAGTCCTTGAGAAATGTGTTAGTAGGGTGAGGACCGTTAACAGGACCACCTTTTGATTAAAAAGACAAAACAAGATGAACCGCTTAGGATTCCACTAGTAACCACCTTCTGTGAAGGGAGCAAAGGGGTGGTGGGAATAGTGAGGAAACATTGGTCTGTGTTAGGCAAATGTCTCCCTGGAATAGAAGAATTTCAGTCACCTCCCCTGGTATCTTTTAGACGCTCTGGTAATATTAAGGATAGACTGGTCCATGCGGACATCGGATCTAAAAAAAACTTTTATTCAACCATCCATCACGGGAAAACGTAGGATGGGCTGTTATCCCTGTTTGGGTTGCATCAATTGTAACAATATGTTAAAAGGTGACAATTTTAGGCATCTCATCACCAATGAACTATTTTCAATCCGACATTACCTTACATGTTCAAGTGATTACGTAATTTATTTATTGGAATGCCCATATAAGATATGGAATGTGGGAAAAACATATTGGGACTTAAAAATGCCGGTGAACCATCATAGGTATATGATAAGGAAAAAGAAACTTGATTTGCCTGTCCCAAAACATTGTATTGAGAAGGGCCATGCGGAAAGGGACTTAACATTTGGAATTATTGACCATATTCCCCCCCTCCACAGAAGAGGGAGCGACCTATTAAAATTTTGAAAACAAGGGAATTATTCTGGATACGAAAATTAAATGCGCTGAAACCATATGGATTATATGTGGACTTTAAAATACAGTTAGTCCTTTGAGGATATGTGCTGGATTTTTGGCACTCTCCCTCGCTCACAAGACATCTCAGATATGTTTTATACATTATTTTTTTTAAATGTTTTTTTCTTTCTTCTTTGCAGATCATTTAATCAAGACCCATGGCTTGCCCCATCAGCAAAAGAAATCACAAGACTATTGTTCATTAATTCTCTGTAACTATTTCATTTTTTGGCACAGTTGCTTCTGGAGAAATATCTATATCAATTTAAAATGAGATTGTCTCCTATATATTGTCCCCTATATATGGCTCTGAGGGACTAGATGGCGTTAGGGAGCATTGTACCCAATATTTTGGGTCGAGATATGGGTCTCTAACGCGGCTCTGTGTCTCCCCCATTCTCATGTGGCAAGTCACCAACCCCAGCTAATGGGGGGTGTTCTTGCCCTTTTGGGATATACCTGTAGCCTTTATCTCATCCATTACAATGGGGAATCCTCTACCATTGTTCCCATTGATGAATTGGGACAACGAAAGTGTATAACACATTGTGGACATTGCTCATCCCATATCTCCAGTTATGTGTCTCTTACAATAGCGCATGTTTACATTTTTGTGATTTATTCAGCGCTACTTTTTACAATAGTCAGTACGTATGCGCGAATAAATATTATGCGGGCATGCTCATTTCCTTTATCTTTGTTAGCCTTTAACTAATATGGCATCGGAACTTGCTTAGTTCCTACTGCGCACAAGCTAGTAAAAGCTCTCAATATCATACTTGAATTGCTTTCCCTGACATGCGCATTTAGCGCTATAGGACGCCACTATGTGCTTGGGGTATGCTATGGGGTAGGTCATGGAGATGATTCACTATAATGTCACACATCTGTGCGTTCATTGTCAATTAGTGCTTTGATACTCACTGTATATGCCTCTGTATGTTTGCACATTTGCACTGCACTTTTTGATATTTATGCTGACCTGTGTAATGCTCTGCACTTTTTGTATTTCACATATTGAAAGGCAATGTACCCTTTTTTTTACTAATGTTGTTCAATATTTCTAATTATGCACATGCTTTAAATATTCAATCCTGTGCACTTTGTTCACTGCTTGAAAAAAGTTTGCTACACTGAACTGAAACGTCATCATGGGCTAAATAAAATAGCTCCTTATTCACACAGTGGTGTGCTGCTTCCTTTTTTTGATTAGTAGTTTTCTGACTAGCTTCATTATAGGCTGCCCTCGTTTTCTTTTTTAGTGAATTAACATACCCAAAGATTCTCCCTCTCAAAACCGCTTTTGCTGTATCCCAATATAAATGCACTGAGTCTTTATGTTCACTATTCTCCAAAGTCTAACCACCAACCATTTATGATTTTTTTTGTAAATTTTCGTCCTGGGCCAGAAACGTCGGGAATTTCCAAAAGATATCTGAACCTTTTGGGAACGCATCCTGCAGGGACAAAGACCGGCGTATGATCCGAAATAAGTAGATAAAGTATGTTAATATCGTTTAACCTGCTCATTAGGTCTTGGGAAATTATAAAACAATCAATTCTAGACCATGAGTTATGGTACCTGCGAAAAATGAGTGAATTCACTATCTATTGGGTGAGAAAATAGAATTAGACTTACCGGTAATTCGGTTTCTAGGAACCTTCCACGACAGCAGTATCGGAGGATGTCTCCCCGCCCTAATACGGGACAGGAAACAAAGAAGTTAAATACCCCTCCCCTACCTGCAACCACCAGTGTTTTTTTCTGGACACAGTAGCATGTATAGTTACCACTTAAGTGCAGGAATCATCCAATAAGAATATCAGATAGGGAGGGAAATTAGTGCTGTCGTGGAAGGTTCCTAGAAACCGAATTACCGGTAAGTCTAATTCTATTTTCTCCAGTCACCTTCCACGACAGCAGTATCGGAGTGATACCAACAGCTAATTTCTTTAGGGAGGGACGACAGCCTGCAGAACGTCTGCCAAACGATAGATCCCTATTGAAATTTAGCCTGTAATGCATGGATTGACGACCAGGTGGCAGCTCTGCATATCTGCTCCGATGATGCGTTGCCTCTATCTGCCCAGGATGTTGAGACTGAACGGGTGGAGTGAGCTTTCAGCGATGCCGGGGGAGCAATTTCCAGGGTTGCGTATGCAAGACATGGCCTGCTTGATCCAGTTAGCGATCATACTTTTAGCCGCTTTCTTGCCTTTATTCCGTCCTGACCACTGGACGAAAAGGTTTTGGTCTATCTCCAACCCTCAGTTTGTTGGAGGTAGAAGAGGACCGCCCTGCGGACATCCAGGGTGTGAAAGGTTTCTTCCTTCGGATTAGAGGGATTTGGACAGAATGAGGGTAAGACAATATCTTGACTTCTGTGGAAGTCTGAGACTACTTTCGGCATAAAGGCAGGGTCCAGTTTAAGGATTATGCTATCCATGGTTATTGTTAGGTATGGCTCCTGTACTGATAAAGTCTGTAACTCTCCTATGCGTCTAGCGGTAGTGATTGCTACTAGGAAGACAGTCTTGAGGGTCAGGATTTTCAAGCTGATTGCTGATAAGGGCTCAAAGGGGTCCCTGGTCAGACTATTTAGTACGAGGTTCAGATCGCAAGGAGGGGTCTGGACCTGGAGCCTAGGGCGAATCCTAGCTGCAGATGTCATGAAACGTTTAACCCAACGGTGACCTGCTAAATCCTGATCAAAAAAGGAACTTGGTGCCGACACCTGAACTTTTAAGGTGCTAGGTTAGAGTCCTAACTCCAGTCCCTTTCGGAGAAATTCTAATATCTGAGCGATGTTGGGATGGAATGGATCAGGTTTGTTTGGGGTACACCAGGAAATTTTTTTTAAAAAAACCTGGTCATAGATGGCATTAGTTATAGGTTTCTTACTTTTTTGTAGGGTTTGAATGACGTCATCTGAGACCTCTAGCTCTCAGAATCTCGGTCTCAGTAACCAGGCTGCCAGTTTCAGCCTTTGAAGGTCTGGGTGTAGCAGTGGCCCCTGCTGAAGGTCTACTATCTGAGGTAGAAGTATCGGGCCTTCCAGAGACATGTCTGTTATTGCGCCGTACCAGCTTCTTCCTGGCCACATCGGTGCTACCAGAATTGTTGTGACTCGATCCGCCCAGATCTTCTATAGCGTCCTTGGCAACATAAGAATTGGTGGAAAAGCGTATGCTAGAGCAAACTTCCAAGGATGGGAGAAAGCGTCCAGTCCCGGAGCCCCCCCTGAAAGGTTGAGGCAGAAGAAAGTGTCCGACTTTGTGTTCTGACTGTTGGCGAACAGATCCACATTGGGACTTCCCCATCTCTGGACTAAGGATAGGAACACCTCTTGGTTCAAGGACCATTCTACAGGATGGAAATCCCTCCTGCTTAGGAAGTCTGCCTGGGCATGTCTGACCCCTTTATGTGTACTGCAGAGATAGACCGATGTCTTTCTCCCCAGGAAAAAATCCTTGCAGCGGTTGATTTTAGGCTGGTGTATTTTGTGCCTCCCTGGTGTCGGAGGTAGGTCACCGTAGTTGTGTTGTCGGACATAATCCGTACATGGTGACCCTGGATGAGGACGGATGCGGCATTTAGCGCCTCCTCCACTGCTTTCAGTTCTCTCAGATTCGAGGATCTGGACCTGATGTTCGGAGGCCACAACCCCTGGAAGTGGGAACCTTATATTATGGCAC
Organism: Ranitomeya variabilis; assembly: GCF_051348905.1. Lineage (NCBI taxonomy): Eukaryota > Metazoa > Chordata > Amphibia > Anura > Dendrobatidae > Ranitomeya > Ranitomeya variabilis. The sequence goes on from NC_135233.1 coordinate 162,587,693, forward strand.
CCCAACCTCTCTGGCTCGCATCTGTTGTGAGTACCTTCAGAGGCCTTTGATCCCAGCTGACTCCTCTTTGAAGGTTCTGGGAGTTCAGCCACCATGAAAGGGAGGATTTCACGTGACTGGGAAGAGGAATCCTCCTGGTTAGAGCATTCTGGGGTCCTTTTAATTGTCTCAGGATGTGGGTTTGAAGGACTCATGTGTGAGCCTGGGCCCAGGAGACTGCCCAGGTGCAGGAAGTCAATGAACCCAGGATTGACAGAGTCCTTTAGGGTCAGAGAATTCTGGCTCCTGAACCTGGAGATCCTGTGGATGAGATCGTCCTGACGGTGCCTGGGTAAGAAGGACATTCTTTCCCTTGAGTCCAGAAGAACCCCTAGAAATTTTTTCCTTGGTGATGGATTGAGGTCCGACTTCTCCAAGTTCGGAATCCATCCCAGTGACTTCAGGATATCCAGGACTTTCGTCACATCCTGATTTAAACGAGGGACAGTTGGAGCGATAATGAGAAAATCGTCCAGGTACGGGATGATACAGATCCCCTGATGCTGGATGAAGATCACTGCTTCTGACATGATCTTGGTAAAAACCCATGGAGCTGATGAGACTCCGAATGGGAGGACATTGAACTGACAATGGCTGGTTTGATGGTTCTGGGCCACCGCAAATCTGAGGAACTTTCTGTGGTTGGGATGTATTGGCACATGATAGTAAGCGTCCCTCAGATCCAACGTAGCCATTACCCAGTCCTGGCCAATCAGCGGGATTGCTGACTTGATTGATTCCATTTTGAATCTGTGGTATTTGGTTACTTGAGTTTCAAGTTTATGATAACCCGGTGTTTCCCAGAGGGTTTTTTCACCAAAAATAGGTGGGAATAGTGGCCTTCTCCTACTTCCTGAGGTACCTGGGAGATTGCCCCTGCCTGAAGCAGATCGAGAATATCTGCATTGAGGCATCCCCGAAGGTGTGGAGACTGTAGGGAGGTAATTGTTAGACGGTGAGGACTCTCGAATTCTAGCCTTAAGCCTTCCTGAATGGTACGTAGGACCCACTGATTTGTGGTGATGGTCTGCCATCGGGAAAGAAAACCTGAGAGTCGGCCTCCGACCGGAGAGCAGTCATTGTTTCTCAGGGGTCTGCTGGGGTTGAGGAACAAGGATGTTCCTAGCTTTACCCCCTTTGGGGTAACTCCACCGACCCGATTTACCTTTACCCCTGTAATCCCTCTGGGGGACCTGCTCACGGGGAGGGCGGGTGGCGAAAAAAGCTTTGTTGCTCCGGAAGAGCTTTCTTTTTATCCGTAGCCGTGTCTAGGATGTCATCGAGGGCTGGCCTGAACATATAATGCCCCTGAAAGGGAATACCACATAACCTGGACTTAGAAGTTAAGTCACCTCCCCACGATTTAAGCCATAGAGCTCTCCTAGCAGAGTTGGAGAACTGCGGACCTAGCAGCTACCCGTACAGACTCAGCGGAAGCATCCGCCAGGAACCCCGTTGCCTTCTGGAGTAATGGCAAGGAATTTAAAAATTTCCTCCCTAGATGTCCCCTGAGAAAGGTGATTTTCTAAGGTACGTAACCAGAGAAATAGAGATCTGGCAACACATGTGGAGGCCACATTTGTCTTCAGCAGATTAGATGTGTCCCAGAATTTCTTTAGTAAGCTCTGTTTTTCGATCCATTTTAAGCTGAGGATTCCTCGAAGGGTAGAGCCGTTTTTTTGGTCACCCTGGACACCTATACATCTACCTTAGGCATCTCCCATAAAGAACAGTCCCCCTCCAGAGGGAAACGATTCTTCAATTCTGATGGGACACTCAAAGCTTTCTCAGGTAGGCCCCACTCATGAAGGATAAGGTTTTCAATATTCTCGCGAATAGGGAACCCTTTCGGGGTCCTAGGCTTTAACCCTCCAAACAGGTCATCCTGAACGGAATGACTTGCTACCTTCTCTTCCACCCCCATGGTATCCCTCACCATGGAAATCAGCTCTTCCATATCTTCGGAAGAGAAGAGATATTTTTTATTGGCTGTTTTGGGGTTGGAAGTAGAACCCTCATTCTCCCAAATGTCCTCTGAACCCAAGGTATGGATCTCGCCCGAGTCAGATACAGTAGGAGCCATCTTCCTTTTCTTAGGAGGAGGAGGCTGCGGTGTCGGGGCCTGAGACAGGGCCGCCATAGAGGATTGGACCTCCTGTTTGATGAGGGTTCTGATGCTGTCCAGGAGGGAGGGCTGTTCACTACGCAGCACTTCATCAGTGCTTGGTTGGCAGAGTTTTTTTCTTATAAGCCGAGGGAAGCTTGGTCGCACATGTACCACACTTGCGGCTGGATTTTTTAGGGGCAGAGGCCTTGTCTCCCTAGAAGAGAGAAAGGCTGGACTAAGTCATTTAATAACAAAAAAGCTGGACAGCAAGGGACTTCATCCTCTACTTACAGTAGGAGGGTGAACGCTGGGCTCTGCAGAAGCAGAGTGCAGGGGTTTGTCGCCATCCATAGGGTCAGTCAGTCACCGGTCAGAAGGGACAGAGGCCTTACCTGGAGGCTTCCCCCGACCAGGAATATATACACATCGAGGTCGCCAGCAAGTTCTATGCTCCTCCTCTTCCCAGGGTCCGTAGGGGGTGCGGTGATCGAACCACCTGTCATGGCTGCCACAGGCTTGGGATGCCGGCCGGCCCGCAGGCTCCGGAGTATGGAGGCCTAAACCGGAAGTTCGGCACCTGCGGCTGAAGCGTTACTTCTGATGCGTGTCGTGCGGCTTCCAACGGCAGCGAGGTAGGAGGAGAGCCGGGGAGCTACAAGAGGACCCCAGAGAGCTTCACCGCCCTGCTTTGCCACACGAGGGAGGCGCAGGAAGGGCGGGATGGAGGGTCCCAAGTCACGCAGTGCATGCGGAGATGGGAGCAGTCACCGAGGAGGAGAGCGGAGCCCCCCGACCTCAACTGCCCAGCTATTCAGGTAACAGTGCTCCGATCACCGGTGGTTGCAGGAAGGGGTGGGTATTTAACCTCTCTGATTTCTTGTCCCCTATTAGGGTGGGGAGACATCCTCCGATACTGCTGTCGTGGAAGGTGACTGGAGAAACACCAAGGTTACTTACGGGTAGCCGGTTTTTCCGGAACCCATGACGGCACACCTAAGAGAGGGGATCCGCCCAGCCAGGACAGGAAACCCTACTGAAAATAAAAGGGCGGTACCTCTCTGTCGCTTCAGTTGGTTTTCAGAGCATGAGAGGCCCCCCTGGTTAGTACACATGGCAATCCAACACCACATTATATTAACTAAAAACACCCAAAACGATAGTGCACACCGAAAAGGTGAAAAAAGGGGGGGAATATACAGGTGCCGTCATGGGTTCTGGAAAAACCGGCTACCCGTAAGTAACCTTGGTGTTTTCCCTTCCCCCATGACGGCACACCTGAGAGACTTTTGTAGAAAGAAAAACCCTTAGGGAGGGACCACCGCTTGGAGTACCCTTCTACCAAAGGTTAGGTCAGCAGAGGAGGAAAGGTCTAGCCGGTAGTGTTTGAAAAAAGTTGAGGGTGAGGACCAGGTAGCGGCCTTGCAAATTTGGTCAATTGATACCCCAGCTTTCTCTGCCCAGGAGGTAGCCACAGCTCTGGTGGAGTGAGCCTTGATGCCGTCAGGAACCGGAGTGCCACTTGCAGAATAGGACAGACTAATGGCCTCCCTGATCCATCTAGCAATGGTACTTTTAGCTACCCCACATCCCTTTTTACTACCTTGAAAGGCTACAAATAGGGTTTGATCTTTCCTCCACTGACTAGTCATGGTTATATATTGTAACATGGATCTCCTCACATCTAGCATATGGAACTTTAGTTCACCCGGATTTTTAGGATTATTACAAAATGATGGTAATGTAATCTCCTGACTCCTATGAAATTTTTGGACTACTTTGGGGAGATACGCTGGATCTGGTCTTAAGATTATTCTGTCATCAAAAACCTGAGTGTAAGGAGGGCATATTGATAGAGCTTGTAAATCACCTACTCTACGGGCCGATGTTAGGGCTACTAGCAGGACCGTTTTCAGGGTGAGTAATTTAGGTGATAATTTCTGTAAAGGCTCAAAAGGATCTTTGGTTAAAGCCTCCAAGACTAGATTTAGATCCCAAGGAGGGATTTTGGGAATAATAACTGGTCTAGACCTGCCACAGGATTTTATAAGTCGTGAAACCCATCTATTAGATGCTAGGTTGCAATTATATAGGGCCCCTAAGGCTGAAACTTGAACCTTAAGGGTGCTAGTTGCTAACCCTAGCTGCAAGCCTGCTTGTAGAAATTCTAGGATGGGACCCACTGGAGCTACATCTCCTAACGGCTCCCCTAAGAAATCTAAAAATTTCTTCCAGGTCCTACCGTAGATTCTAGACGTTATAGGCTTTCTGCTTTTTAATAGGGTGGAGACTAACCCTGGTGAGAATCCTTGGCGGCTTAGTAGCGCCCTCTCAAAAGCCAGGCTGCCAGATGGAAGCCCTTCACCTGAGAGTAGGTCACTGGTCCCTGAGTTAACAAGTCCGGCACATCTGGCAGAATCCATGGGTCTGTTAACGACATCTGCCTTAGAAGGGAGAACCATGGTCTTCTTGGCCAGAATGGAGCTATGAGTATTATTTTTGCTCGGTCTTCTCTGATTTTCCGGACTACTGTTGGAATCATCACTATTGGGGGAAATGCGTAAGCCGGAGAGAATTTCCACGGTATTAGTAGGGCATCTACTGCGAAAGGATGTTCGTTTGGGTTCAGTGAGCAAAATTTTTTCACTTTTTTGTTGCGTGAGGTGGCAAACAAGTCTATCTCTGGTGTACCCCAGGCCTGTATTATTTGTTGGAATATCTCAGGATTCAGGGACCATTCCCCTTGTCTCAGAACTCTGCGACTCAGAAAGTCTGCCTGTAAGTTTTCTACCCCTCTTATGTGTAGAGCTGTTAGGGAAGATAGGTGTTGTTCTGCCCAATGAAATAGTCAGTTTGACACCTCCATGAGGTTCCAAGACCTCGTCCCTCCCTGGTGATTGATATAGGCCACTACTGCTCGATTGTCCGTCATGACTCGAGCATGGCGGCCCTGGAGCCGGGGAAGAAAATGTTTCAAGGACTTTACTACTGCCAATAGTTCTTTTACGTTTGAGGCATAGCTTTTTTCTTGGGGGGACCAAGTTCCTTGAATTGAATGGGATCTTAAGTGAGCTCCCCAACCTATGTTGCTTGCGTCGGTCGTGATTACGTCCTCGACCGGTTTCTGCCATTGGACTCCCATAGTGAGATGTTCCTCTATGGTCCACCATTTTAAGGAATTTCTTACATCCTGAGGAAGACATAGACTTCCTTCCAAATGCCCTCTTAACAGTCTTTGGGCTGACAGAACTTCCCACTGCAGTTGTCTCAGGTGGAATTGTGCCCATCCTACCACTGGAATGCAGGACGTTAACGAGCCTAGTAGGGACATCGCTTTCCTTAGGGTCATCGCTGGTTGATCTATCGCTGCAGTGGTCAAGTTGATTATTTTGGTTACTTTGTTCTCCGGGAGGAGGCAGAGTTGACGTTCTGAATCTAGTATCAGGCCCAGGAAGGATTGTACCTTTACAGGAACTAACTTCGACTTGGGGACATTTATTAACCAACCGAGTTCTGTTAGAGTTGATATTACTGCCGTTATCTGATGGGAGCAATCGGCCTCTGTCTTCCCTATCACAAGAAAATCGTCCAAGTATGGGACAATTACAATATTCCGAGAACGGAGATATGACATTACCTCTGCCATCACCTTGGTGAAGACCCTGGGAGCAGTAGATAGGCCGAATGGAAGGGCTGTGTATTGGTAATGTTTCACTTGGTTCTGTATGTAGAGTGCCACTCAAGTGTCTCCAGTATTTGTGATGTATTGGAATATGGTAATAAGCGTCCTTTAAGTCTATTACTGCCATGAAGCAGTGAGGAAACAGAAGTTTTGTGGTTGTGTTGATGGACTCCATCTTGAAGGAGTGATTGTCTATTGAAAGGTTGAGTTTTCTTAGGTTGATTATGGTCCTCCAAGAGCCATCGGGTTTTTGTATTAGAAAGAGGGGGGAGTAAAACCATCTTCCCAACTCCTGATCCGGGACTTCTTGCAAGACATTCTTTTGAATCAGTCCGAGGACTTCCGTTTCTAGAGCTAATTGTTCCTGCCAGGCTTTCCTCCGGGGAGTTATTACGAAATTGTGCCTGGGTGGACAGATAAATTTTATTTTTAGGCCTTCTTTTATGATATTTAAAACCCAGATGCTCAGGGAGATGTTTATCCAGGCTGGATAGAAGAGGGAGAGCCTTCCTCCAACCTCTGATGTAATGTCATTGGGGGGACTTTTTGGCAGATGTAAAGGGCCCTTTGAACATATAGCCTGATTTCCTTTTATCTTTGAAGTCACAATTTCTCCTATCTCCTGGAGGTCGGCCTCTGTTAAATCTCCGAAAAAAGGGCTTTTTCGGATCTTTCGGGAAGGTTGGAAAGGCTTTCTTTTAGTCTCCTGCCTGTTCCAAAATCTCCTCTAACTTTTTCCCCAAAGAGGAGTTGACCGTCACATGGGATGGAACATAGCCTATGTTTGGATGGCAAATCTCCCGGACAACCCTTAAGCCATAGGGCTCTTCTGGCCGCATTGGACAGGCCCGCTGCTCTAGCTGTTAATCTCGCGGAGTCCACAGAGGAATCCGCCAGAAATGCTGCTGCGCCTTGAACTAGGGATATATTTGCAAGAATGTCATTCCTAGGGACTTTATCCCTTAGCTGGTCTTCTATCTGCTGTAACCAGACCATAAGAGCGCGAGCTGTACATGTTCCAGCTATAGCCGGTTTCAAGCCTCCTGCCGCTGCTTCCCAGATGTGCCTCAAAAATCCATCTGCTTTTTTGTCCAGTGGATCTTTTAGGATCCCTGAATCTTCTAAAGGAAGGGATGATTTTTTTCAGGGATTTGGCTACCGCACCATCAATCTTAGGGATTTTCTCCCAGGATTCGGAGTCTTTTTCTTCAAAAGGATATCTCCTTTTAGATGAAGAAGGTAAGGTACCGATTTTTTCAGGTTTTTTCCATTCTTTTTCGATCAATGCTTTAATTTTTGCATTGACCGGAAATGTCCGTTTTCTTTTTTCCTCTAAACCGCCAAACATGACATCCTCAAGTGACCTAGGTGTCTTTTCCTCTTTAAGTCCCATTGCAGATCTGACTGCTTTGACTAATTTTTCTACATCCTCAGTTGGGAAACACGGGCGACCTCCTGTATCACTATCTGAGGAGGAAATTGAGGACTGGATAAAGGCGGAGGAGGCAGAGGGAGATTTCTGACTCTCCTGTTTCTGAGAGGCCTCCGAATCCGTAGACACTTTACGGCTCTTCCTCCCTGATTTTTTAAGGGCCAGTTTTAGGGAGTTTTTAATTTCTGCCTGAATTATGGCCTTGAGGCTAGTGGCGAAATTAGGAGTCTCATCATGTATGGTTTTTTGAATGCAGTCAGAGCAGAGGTCCTTCTGCCACTGAACTGCAAGCGGGGCTTTACAAAGGGCACATTCGCGGTTCTTTGTTTTGCCGCTAGATTTCCTCGGGCTCTAGTGATCAAACAGAAAAAATGGACCCTGTTACCATCAGGGTGACATTCACGAAGATCACTCACCACCACCGTCAGTCAAGGGTACCGGTTTTGGAAGCTGGACAGATGCACGTGCAGTGTCCCTTCTGGACGCTGAAGAGTCTTGCCGGACAGGACGGCTGCTGCTCCTACCACTTGAGCGACTGCTCCTGTGCTGGTGGCTCGGCCAGGCATCTGGCAAGAGCTCCTGACGCTGCTGCTGCTGCTGTGATGGCGGCTGCTGCTGCTGCTCTGGTTGTCCCACTTCCATGCTGAAGTTTTTGGACATGAGCGCGTCTTCTGTGGTCAGACACCCAATTATGGGGGACCACTGCACTCCCCGCCTCCTCCGGTGCCCAATGGTAGCCCCTCCCCTCCTCTGCCGTGCCGCCGGAGTCCTTTTTCCACCGGCCGGCGTTTCTTCATGGGCGCCGCCATCTTGGATCCGGCGCCCGCCCCCGACGTCAGGCGGGCACGCCCATTCCCAGAGTGCCTTGCGCGTGACGTCAGACGGGCAACCCGGAAGCGGCCTCCGCACCTGGATGCCGGCAGAGGGAGGAGGGCGGCGTGGCAGCCACAGAAGGAGCCGGGTCCGACCGTGCTGCACCAACGCCCGCTCGGACGCTGAGACCCCGAGGGACCTGCGGACGGCGCTTCCAGGCTCCCGAACACCGACGCACAGGTGCTGCCTGCTCTTCCACGCCGGGACGGGACCTGGGTGAGTGGAATCACCTCCGTGTTCAGCACGAGGGTCCCTGTCAGGATAGGAAACCCAACTGAAGCGACAGAGGTACCGCCCTTTTATTTTCAGTAGGGTTTCCTGTCCTGGCTGGGCGGATCTCCCCTCTCTCAGGTGTGCCGTCATGGGGGAAGGGAAAATCTGCTATTCTACTCTGTCTGTGAACTCTTGCTGCTAATAATTAATTTGCTTTATATGTAACTTTAAAAATAAATTATGATTCTGATTTTATTTGGGACTTTGTGCTCTTTTTCTCTTGTGTGGAATGGCTATCTGAGAGTGTCCTGTGCCACTGTAGCACCCCTACCACGTGGTTTAAGGGAGATATTGAATTAGGAAATGGTGTTTGTTTTGAAGTTTTTGTTAGGGATTAGGTTCCTGCTTGGCGATAGGTGCAGAACCTATATATGGATGTTTAGGGTAGACAGGGTGACTTTAGATCTGCCTAAGGGTCTCCATTCCTCCCTTCCCCTCTGGTTGCACTTAAGGTACCGTCACACAGTGCCATTTTCATCGCTACGACGGCACGATTCGTGACGTTGCAGCGTCGTATAATTATCGCTCCAGCGTCGTAGACTGCGGTCACACGTTGCAATACACGGCTCTGGAGCGATAATTTCATGACGTATTTGCGATGTAGAAGCCGTTGGTTACTGTGCACACATCGTATACAACCTGTGTCACACGATGCAATCATGCCGCCACAGCGGGACACTAGACGACGAAAGAAAGTTTCAAACGATCTGCTACGACGTACGATTCTCAGCGGGGATCCGGATCGCAGTAGCGTGTCAGACACAACGATATCGTAACGATATCGCTAGAACGTCACGAATCGTGCCGTCGTAGCGATGAAAATGGCACTGTGTGACGGTACCCTAAGTCTTCCCACACTGTGCGTGACAGGGGCTTGGGCCATATGCATCCCACGGGAGGGGGCATGGGCTGCTGTCTGTCCCTGGGACTGGAGAGCAGAGCAAGCTGACTGCCAACAAGGCACAACCTGATGTTGGTACTGGCCAGATTCAGGATGTACTCATTGCATGCACCCCAGGATACAATAGTGAACACTGTATGTGGTGCTCTTTAGTGCTAGAAGCAATTAAAGGGGCTTCAGCTGGCAAAACAAACGTGACCACCGGAGAAAATGACAATGACGTTTCAACTGAATAATAAAAGAAAAATTAGCTCACACTTTATGTTTATTATTGTTTGGGTGATGTATTTTTGGTACAAAACCAAGAAGTGCAAGATAAACAAAGTTACTAGTTATAAATTACAATAATACAAAAAGGAAAACTTCAGGTTTCTATGACACATTAGCCTTCAATTGATCCAGATTGCACTGCCTCATGATATTTGCCTTTATCCTCTCTACTTTCTGGATGCAATTTGATGAGATCATCAATTCGCAGGATTGTAATTGCAGCTTCTGTGGCAAACTTCAGGCTTTTTGTCTTGACAACAGTGGGTTCAAAGACCCCTGCCTGCTTGCTATCCCTCGGCTTTCCATTTAGCAAGTCAAGACCGATCCTGAAAAAATTACCAAATTGAATAAGTCAAAATCAATTTCAGACATTAAGAGATATAGGCTACATCTGTAGCTCCAGTAATGTGAATTTCCATTCAATGGTTGCAAGCAGAAAACTTGAAAACCATGAGCAGTTGGTACACAATGTACATCAGAAAATGGCATAACTTCTCATTTTATAATCAATGACTAGCTTTTGCAGATGCAGGGCGAAGACACTGCCCATAGAAGGAGCCTGGAAGAAATCGTTACCATCAGATTAAGAGTGCATTTCTCAACATCTAGACCACAGCTATGAACCATACAAGACTAGTTTAACAATTTTATTACCTGTATGTCCATAGTAATAGTTTAGCAGATCAATGACAGCAGTTTGGTTGCAGGCACTTATGTTATGCCCATACTGGAAATTAATTCTACCGGCATAGGATGTATTAGTGCCAGTCTGGTGTGCGAGTTTAACCCCACCTTCTTAGGCTAAGTTCACATTAGCGTATCTGTGCAAACGCATGCCAAAACGCATTCAAACGCATGGTTATGCTGCAGTTTTTATCCGCATCAGTTTACGGATGATGCAAAAAAAAAAGCTGCGTTTGAATGCGGTTTTGCCTGCGTTTGCGTTGATTATGCGCATGCGTTCAATATTTCCATGAGGGCGTGTCTCAATTGGCGTGTCCTTGACATGCTCAGTCCGGAAGACGCAAGCGCATTGAACGCGTTGTTTTGACGCACTCATCCGCATGCGTATGTCTGCGCTAAATTGACGCCTCAAAAAATGCAACATGTTGCGTTCGCCGCACACTGCAAAACGACGCATGCGTAAGTATCTGCATGCGAACACATGTCCCTGCGTATACAATGTTAAAAATATGTACGCAAGATGCATGCGGATCGGTACGCAGGTATACGCTGCGCACACATACGCAAATGTGAACCCGGCCCAAGACTTATTAAAAAGGGACCGTCCACTGCTAATATTTTACTACAGTAGTAACTTATGGGCCAAAGACCCTAAAATGTGAAGGGAAATCCTGTCCAAAACATGTTTTGCTGCTGAATGGCAATTCAGTTCACACCTAAAAGCCTATAAACTGAGGAATTATATATGAATACAAACATATGTAGAAATCCAAGTTAAAGTACATCAAACTTGGCATGTAATCATAAATAAATCACTCGCTTAGCTGAGGATATGATAGGGCTCAGCTTTACTTACTAGCTGTACATTAAAAACCATAGATGCACACAAACTAAAGTAATGAGTTTAGATCCTTACCACTTCAGATTTTTACGCTCTGGGTTGACTTGGGCCTCATTATGGAAAGCTCGCAGCTTTGCAACCAGGTCAGTAGAGTCTTGTGCAGCATTCACAGCAAGGGTTTTTGGAATAACCAGAAGTGCTCTTGCAAACTCTGCAATTGCCAGTTGTTCCCTGGAGCCCTGAAAGCAGAATAAGTCAACAAATTTCATCAAAAGTGTGGCAAAGGAGCAGGGAGTACTGATGAGCGAGTGTGCACGCCACTTCAGTGAGCATAGGGGTGCTCTGGTATGCATAGAGTATAGTGGGTGCTTGAGAGCCACGCTCGAGTCCCTCCTGCCATGTTTCACAGCTATTAACCCCTTCATGACCTTGCCGTTTTTTGCAATTCTGACCAGTGTCCCTTTATGAGGTAATAACTCAGGAACGCTTCAACGGTTCCTAGCGATTCTGAGATTGTTTTTTCGTGACATATTGGGCTTCATGTTAGTGGTAAATTTAGGTCGATAATTTCTGAGTTTATTTGTGAAAAAAACGGAAATTTGGCAAAAATTTTGAAAATTTCGCAATTTTCACATTTTGAATTTTTATTCTGTTAAACCAGAGAGTTATGTGACACAAAATAGTTAATAAATAACATTTCCCACATGTCTACTTTACATCAGCACAATTTTGGAAACAATTTTTTTTTTTGCTAGGAAGTTATAAGGGTTAAAATTTGACCAGTGATTTCTCATTTTTACAACAAAATTTACAAAACCATTTTTTTTAGGGATCACCTCACATTTGAAGTCAGTTTGAGGGTTCTATATGGCTGAAAATACCCAAAAGTGACACCATTCTAAAAACTGCACCCCTCAAGGTGCTCAAAACCACATTCAAGAAGTTTATTAACCCTTCAGGTGTTTCACAGCAGCAGAAGCAACATGGAAGTAAAAAATGAACATTTAACTTTTTAGTCACAAAAATGATATTTTAGCGAAATTTTTTTTATTTTCCCAAGGGTAAAAGGAGAAACTGGACCACGGACGTTGTTGTCCAATTTGTCCTGAGTACGCTGATACCTCATATGTGGGGGTAAACCACTGTTTGGGCGCACGGCAGGGCTCGGAAGGGAAGGAGCGCCATTTGACTTTTTCAATGAAAAATTGGCTCCAATCTTTAGCGGACACCATGTCGCGTTTGGAGAGCCCCCGTGTGCCTAAACATTGGAGCTCCCCCACAAGTGACCCCATTTTGGAAACTAGACCCCCCAAGGAACTTATCTAGAAGCATAGTGAGCACTTTAAACCCCCAGGTGCTTCACAAATTGATCCGTAAAAATGAAAAAGTACTTTTTTTTCACGAAAAAATTATTTTAGCCTCAATTTTTTCATTTTCACATGGGCAACAGGATAAAATGGATCCTAAATTTTGTTGGGCAATTTCTCCTGAGTACACCAATACCTCACATGTGGGGGTAAACCACTGTTTGGGCACATGGTAAGGCTCGGAAGGGAAGGAGCGCCATTTGACTTTTTGAATGAAAAATTATCTCCATCGTTAGCGGACACCATGTCGCGTTTGGAAAGCCCCTGTGTGCCTAAACATTGGAGCTCCTCCACAAGTGACCCCATTTTGGAAAGTAGACCCCCCAAGGAACTCATCTAGAGGCATAGTGAGCACTTTAAACCCCCAGGTGCTTCACAAATTGATCCGCAAAAATGAAAAAGTACTTTTTTTTCACACAAAATTTCTTTTAGCCTCAATTCTTTCATTTTCACATGGGCAACAGGATAAAATGGATCCTAAAATTTGTTGGGCAATTTCTCCTGAGTATGCCGATACCTCATATGTGGGGGTAAACCACTGTTTGGGTGCACGGCAAGGCTCGGAAGGGGAGGCGTGCCATTTGACTTTTTGAATGGAAAATTAGCTCCAATCGTTAGCGGACACCATGTCGCGTTTGGAGAGCCCCTGTGTGCCTAAACATTGGAGCTCCCGCACAAGTGGCCCCATTTTGGAAACTAGACCTCCCAAGGAACTAATCTAGATGTGTAGTGAGCACTTTGAACCCCCAAGTGCTTCACAGAAGTTTATAACGCAGAGCCGTGAAAATAAAAAATGTGTTTCCTTTCCTCAAAAATATTTTTTTAGCCCAGAATTTTTTTATTTTTGCAAGAGTAACAGGAGAAATTGGACCCCAAAAGTTGTTGTCCAGTTTCTCCTGAGTACGATGATACCCCATATGTGGGGGTAAACCACTGTTTTGGCACACGTCGGGGTTCGGAAGGGAAGTAGTGACGTTTTGAAATGCAGACTTTGATGGAATGCTCTGCGGGCGTCAGGTTGCGTTTGCAGAGCCCCTGATGTGCCTAAACAGTAGGAACTCCCCACAATTGACTCCATTTTGGAAACTAGACCCCCAAGGGAACTTATCTAGATGTGTAGTGAGCACTTTGAACCCCCAAGTGCTTCACAGAAGTTTATAACGCAGAGCCGTGAAAATAATAAATGTGTTTCCTTTCCTCAAAAATATTTTTTTAGCCCAGAATTTTTTATTTTTGCAAGAGTAACAGGAGAAACTGGACAACAACTTTTGGGGTCCAATTTCTCCTGAGTACGCTGATACCCCATATGTGGGGGTAAACCACTGTTTGGGTACATGCCGGGGCTCGGAAGGGAAGTAGTGACATTTGAAATGCAGACTTTGATGGAATGGTCTGCGGGCGTCACATTGCATTTGCAGAGCCCCTGATGTGCCTAAACAGTAGAAACACCCCACAAGTGACCCCATTTTGGAAACTAGACCCCCGAAGGAACTTATCTAGATGTGTGGTGAGCACTTTCAACCCCCAAGTGCTTCACAGAAGTTTATAACGCAGAGCCGTGAAAATAAAAAATAATTGTTCTTTCCTCAAAAATTATGTTTTAGCAAGTAATTTTTTATTTTTGCAAGGGTAACAGGAGAAATTGGACCCCAACAGTTGTTGCCCAGTTTGTCCTGAGTACGCTGGTACCCCAAATGTGGGGGTAAACCACTGTTTGGGCGCACGTCGGGGCTTGGAAGGGCGGGAGCACCATTTCACTTTTTGAACGCAAGATTGGCTGGAATCAATGGTGGCGCCATGTTGCGTTTGGAGACCCCTGATGTGCCTAAAACAGTGGAAACCCCTCAATTCTAACTTCAACACTAACCCCAACACACCCCTAATCCTAATCCCAACTGTAGCCATAACCCTAATCACAACCCTAACCCCAACACACCCCTAACCACAACCCTAACCGCAACACAACCGTAACCCTAATTCCAACCCTAATCCTAACCCTAATCCCAACCGTAACCCTAATCCCAACCCTAACCACAACTGTAACCCCAACACACCCCTAACCCTATCCGTAACCCTAACCACAAGCCTATTCTTAACCCTATTTCCAACCCTAGCCCTAATTCCAACCCTAACCCTAAGGGTATGTGCCCACGTTGCGGATTCGTGTGAGATTTTTCCGCACGATTTTTGAAAAATCTGCAGGTAAAAGGCACTGCGTTTTGCCTGCGGATTTACAGCAGATTTCCAGTGTTTTTTTGTGCGGATTTCACCTGCGGATTCCTATTGAGGAACAGGTGTAAACCGCTGCGGAATCCGCACAAAGAATTGACATGCTGCGGAAAATACAATGCAGCGTTTCTGCACGGAATTTTCCGCACCATGGGCACAGCAGATTTGGTTTTTCTTAGGTGTACATGGTACTGTAAACCTGATGGAAAACTGCTTCGAATTCGCAGCGGCCAATCCGCTGCGGATCCGCGGCCAATCTGCTGCGGATCCGCGGCCAATCCGCTGCCAATCCGCTGCAGATCCGCGGCCAATCCGCTGCGGATCCGCGGCCAATCCGCTGCAGATCCGCGGCCAATCCGCTGCAGATCCGCGGCCAATCCGCTGCAGATCCGCGGCCAATCCGCTGCGGATCCGCTGCCGATCCGCGGCCAATCCGCTGCAGATCCGCGGCCAATCTGCTGCGGATCCGCTGCGGATCCGCTGCGGATCCGCGGCCAATCCGCTGCAGATCCGCGGCCAATCCGCTGCAGATCCTCTGCGGATCCGCGGCTTATCCGCTGCGGATCCGCGGCTTATCCGCTGCGGATCCGCGGCTTATCCGCTGCGGATCCGCGGCTTATCCGCTGCGGATCCGCGGCTTATCCGCTGCGGATCCGCGGCTTATCCGCTGCGGATCCGCGGCTTATCCGCTGCGGATCCGCGGCCGATCCGCTGCGGATCCGCGGCCGATCCGCTGCGGATCCGCGGCCGATCCGCTGCGGATCCGCGGCCGATCCGCTGCGATCCGCGGCCGATCCGCTGCGGATCCGCGGCCGATCCGCTGCGGATCCGCGGCCGATCCGCTGCGGATCCGCGGCCGATCCGCGGCCGATCCGCGGCCGATCCGCTGCGGATCCGCGGCCGATCCGCTCTGTGTGCACATGCCATAACCCTACCCCTAACCCTACCCGTAACCCTAACCCTACCCCTAACCCTAGTGGTAAAAGAAAAAAAAATATTTTCTTTATTTTATTATTGTCCCTACCTATGGGGGTGATAAAGGGGGGGGGGTTATTTATTATTTTTTTATTTTGATCGCTGTGGTAGAACCTACCACAGCGATCAAAATGTACCTGTAACGAATCTGCCAGCCTGCAGATTCGGCGGGCGTACTGAGCATGCGCCCGCCATTTTCCAAGATGGCGGCGCCCAGCGAGGACACGGCCGGACACCGGGAGGATCGGTAAGTATGAGGGGGTGGTGGGGGGGGGGTGGATCGGAGCACAGGGGGGGGGGATCGGAGGACGGGGGGAGCGGACAGGAGCACGGGGGAGCGGACAGGAGCACGGGGGAGCGAACAGGGGGACGGAGGGGGGTACCTGACAGAACGGACGACTGGGGAGGAGATCGGGGGCGGTGGGGGGGGCCAGTACATGATTTCCAGCCATGGCAGATGCTATTGCAGCATCGGCCATGGCTGGATTGCAATATTTCACCATTTTCATAGGTGAAATATTGCAAATTGCTCTGATTGGCTGTTGCACTTTCAACAGCCAATCAGAGCGATCGTAGCCACGTGGGGGCAAAGCCACCCCCCCTAGGCTGAAGTACAACTCCCCCTCTCCCTGCAGATCGGGTAAAATAGGAATTAACCCTTTCACCCGATCTGCAGGGATGCGATCATTCCATGACGCCGCATAGGCGTCATGGGTCGGGAAGGGGTTAAACATGCAGGCATTGACTGTATGGCAGGCATTCCCTGCTTGCTTTTTGGCCAACAGCCACGAAACATGCGGGGCCTTGAGTGTGGCGCTCGAAAACCCACGATACATGATGCGTGCCCACCCAAGAACCCCAATGCTCATTCAAGCTCGCTCATCACTAGTAGGTGGTGGTGGGTTCTGGTGTATGATAGACATATTCCATGATAAATACTCTGCATGCTGGCACACCCCAACAGTATTTACAGTGCTCCATTGTCTCCCTATCACTGGTTTCACATGACAGTGGTGCGCCGCAGTGGTCAGGTAGATAATCAGGAATGTCAGTACATCAGGAAACAGACCGGCAGAAAGTGGCACCACTAGAAGGCATCTTACTTTATGACACCCATCCATGGCCCAATTTTGCACTTATGTCAATAGTGTAGTAGCTTGCTGCCTACCGTTTCACAGGTTTTTTGCTGTTGGAATTTCCATGGTTTTAGCTATACAAGTACCGTATATACTCGAGTATAAGCCGACCCGAGTATAAGCCGACCCCCCTAATTTTGCCACAAAAAAACTGGGAAAACTTATTGACTCGAGTATAAGCCTAGGGGAGAAAATGCAGCAGCTACCGGTAAATGTCAAAAGTAATGATACCAATAAAAGTAAAATTAATTGAGACATCAGTAGGTTAAGTGTCTTTGAATATCCATATTGAATCAGGAGCCCCATATAATGCTCCATACTGTTCATTATGGCCCCATAAGATGTTCCATATTAAAATATGCCCCATATAATGCTGCATAAAGGTTAATAAAGGCCCCATAAGATGCTCCATAGACACATTTGCCCAATATAATGCTGCACAAATGCCGATTATGGCCCCATAAGATGCTCTATAAAGATATTTGCCCCATATAGTGCTGCACAAACGTTATGGCCCTATAAGATGCTCCATACAGACACTTGCCCCATATGCCGTAGTGCCCTACAAACGTTATTTATGGCCCCATACAGACACTTGCCCCATATAGTGCTGCACAAACATTATGCCCCTATATAGTGCTGCAGAAACGTTATGGCCCCATATAGTGCTGCAGAAACGTTATGGCCCCATATAGTGCTGCAGAAACGTTATGGCCCCATACAGTGCTGCAGAAACGTTATGGCCCCATACAGTGCTGCAGAAACATTATGGCCCCATATAGTGCTGCAGAAACATTATGGCCCCATATAGTGCTGCAGGAATGTTATGGCCCCATATAGTGCCGCAGGAATGTTATGGCCCCCCATATAGTGCCGCAGGAATGTTATGGCCCCATATAGTGCTGCAGGAATGTTATGGCCCCATATAGTGCTGCAGGAACGTTATGGCCCCATAGATGCTCCATACAGACACTTGCCCCATTTGCTGCGATAAAATAAATAAATCACATACTCACCTCTCCGTCGCTCAGGCCCCCGCACTTTCAATAGTCACCTGCTCCTCGTTCCGGGCGCCGATCTATCTCCAGCACTGACGTTCAGCAGAGGGCGCGCACTGACCATGTCACCGCGCCCTCTGACCTCAGCGTCAGTGCTGGAGACAGATCGGCGCCCGGAACGAGGAGCAGGTGACTATCGCGCAGCGCTGTGCTCCCCTCCCCGTATACTCACCTGGTCCTGCCGCTGTGTAGATCCTGCTTCCCCGACGCCACAGCGCTTCATCCTGTACTCAGCGGTCCCTATGGGAGGTGGAGCCGCATATTCATTTACTGTAATCAGCGGGACCATGTGACCGCTGAGTACAGGAAGAAGCTGAAGCTGCTGCTGCCGGCGCCGGGGAAGACAGGGACCTGCAGGGACCGCGCCTGGACTAGGTGAGTATTTTTAGACAGTCCCCGTTCCCCCTCCCCTGCCGACCCCCGGGTATGAGTACAAGCCGAGAGGGGCAATTTCAGCCCAAAAAAGTGGGCTGAAAATCTCGGCTTATACTCGAGTATATACGGTATGTGGGTTTGTATTTAAAGCTTTATGAAGAAACAGGAAGTCTTGTCCCTGCCTTTATCATCCCCCTCTTCAACTCCTGACCCAACTGCTCCACTCCAAATTGCAGTCTGCGATATGGCCCGCAAAAAAAAAAAACGTTAAGTGTAAAAGCAGCCTTAGTGTCAGCCTCCACATTGGCAGCAGCATACACCCATGGTTTCCGTGTCCTCCCAATGAAGACTACGAGAAACTGATTTTACGTTACGTACCAAAAATACTCCTTTTTAAGGATAAGGAGACTTTTGAAAAGTCATCTGTACAAGAATTAGCATTATAAAAAAAATGAAGAAAAAAAAACATTCAATGTAGAAAATTAAACTTTTGAAATTGGGTTTTTAACGAAACATTAACTTTAGTGCCTTTACCACCTTGGGTTTTTCCGTTTTTGTATCTTGCTCTCCTTCCCAGAGCCATAATTCTTTTTACTTTTCCATTAATATGGCCATATGAGGGCTTGTTTTTTTGTGGGACGAGTGGTACTTTTGAACGACACCATGGAATTTACCATATAGTGTATTGTGCCATGATTAAGAAGTTTGTCGAAACGTGTTTGTAAAATGCAGTATATGCACAATGCTGCGACTTATTCATATTTTCCATGTGGCTTACCGCAAGAATAAACCTTTTTATAACATAGATGAATAAAAATTGAAATTTTAGCTATTGTTCCTGCTGGATATATCTTTTTTCTATATAGTGTATTGTGGTGAAATTGCAAAAACAGTGCAATTCTATAATGGTTTTCTGTTTGTTTTTTACCATGTTCACTAAATGCTAAAACTGATCTGACATTATGATTCTCCAGGTCATTCCCATTTTTGGGGATCTGGGGCTGAGAAAGGGCTCATTTTTTAGCACGTTGACCTGACATTTTTTGGATATCATTTTGAGATAGATATGACTGATAGCATGTTATTGTTTTTATTTCAATGTTGCAACAACAAAAAAAACAAAACACAAAAACAGTGATTCTCGTGTTTTGATTTTTTTTCTCGTTACGCTGTTTACAGATAGGATTAATTACTTTTATACTTTGATAAATTGCACGTTTCTGAACACGGCGATACCGAAAGTGTATTTATTTTTTTAATTTGAATAGGACAAAGGGGTGGGGGGAGAGGGAGATTTGAACTTTTATATTTTTTTTAAATTTCTTTTAATCCTTTTTACATCCTTTAAAAATCTCCTTAGAAGACTTGAAGCTAAAATTATCTGATCTCGTGCTACAGATAGCCCAGCTATGTGTAGCAAAAATGCTCATCTGCTATGAGTACCAGCCACTGGGTGGCGCTGATAGTTCGGCAATGACAACCACAGGGGTCTCCAGCATGCCCTGGGTTGTCTTGGCAACCCATCAGCGTCCCACAATCATGTGACAGGGAACCCAGTGGGCGGAGCCAATAACATGCATCCAGTTTTGCTTAAGTAAAATGTCCCTGTCAAAGATTGACAACGGCATTTCACATGTTAACAGCCATGGGGGGATCGAGATTCCACCCATGACTGTTAAAGTCACATGACAGATTATCAGATCATCTGTCATGTGCCCGAAAAGGTGTGGGCACCAAAGAAGGGGGAGGCAATCCATGATATACCTATACAACATGGGTCGAAAAGGAGTTCAAGACAAGCTAAAATAAAACAAATTAAAAATAAAAATTTCTATGAAGCTCCATCCTTACCATGATAGTAGCATAGTTCTCAAGATAAATGGAAAGTGCAGCTTCCACAGCGCCTCCGCCTGGCACGACAGATTTTGATTCTAAAACTCTCTTCACTACACAAAGGGCATCATGGACAGATCGCTCCATCTCATCACACATGAAGTTGTTCGCACCGCGAAGAATGATGGATGCACATGTTCGGGCCTTTGTACTGTAAGAATTATGCAATTAATATACAATTTTATGAACAAATGAAAGGACTCTACTATACCTTAGTTATACCTTCACATTTCCCCAAAAGCTGATTGAGCCTTGATGCAGGTCTATATGAAATCCCTGTGGTTACTAGAGAATGTGACTAGTCTATAGAAAATATAACTAGTACACTAAGTTCTGCAACAATCTTATTATACAGTCTCCACATTATAAAGAGAATCTGTCACCACATTCATGGCATAGCAGCTAAAAATATCGCCTTAAGCGTCTGCTATGCATTCCCTCCATCATTATAGAACCCCGACTCCCCTTGTATACTCCCATAAACGTGTTTTAATGTATCCCGCGCTGTATGGTAATCTCTCTGTCCAGGCCGATAGGCGTGGTGTAGGGTCTCTACATCACGCCCATCGGCTGGTGGTCACCGTCCTACTTCATAAATAACGCCTCTTACCCCGTGCGACATCTCGCGCCTGCTGAGAAATATAGCCTTGTGCGCCTGCGCAATACGCTTTGCCCAACTGCGGGCAACGCCAAAAAACAGAAGTGCGTATGCACTGAAACGTAGTTCCGGTACATGAGCTCATAACGATTTTGCAAGTATACAAGGGGGAGTCAGGGGGTTCTATAATGATGTAGGGAATGCATAGCAGACGCTTAATAAGGCGATATTTTTTGCTGCCATGCCATAAAAGTGGTGACAGATTCCATTTAAGGAACCTGAACAAGCTCAGCCTTTTTCAGAGACTTATTTATCCCTGATAAAGAACAATGTTCAAATTCTCCTCTGCAATAATAAAAAAATAATTAAGAAACAAAAAAACGCACTAACACAAAAAAACCTTGTAAATACGTTAAGCATGGCAACGAAGAAATGGGAATAAATCTTACATCAATTTAAAGAACACTTACTTTTTAACAAGAATCAGCTCATCATCACATATTCTCTCTTGAACAACCTCTTCAGCTTGTCCCAACATGGATGCCTCAAAGCTTTCTTCGCCCTCCAGATTTGCAAGGGTTGAACAAACAATAGCTGTTGATTGGAAGTATTGAAGAGTCAGGAACAGTAAGCATGAAAAATACCAATTAAGGGTAAGTTCACACTGGGCGTTTTTTTTCTGCAGCAAAACCTGATTTCTTAATGATCTATATGAGTAGGGCGTTCTACTGTCTTTTGAACAACTGCAAATTAAGCATATCCCGAGGCCCCAGTTCTTTCGCTATCTGCAGCTCAAATCAGCAAATCAATCACATATACGCAACGTAAATATAGCGCGAATAATATCATCCTTACCATTTATAGGGATTCTTAGGTCACTGGGACCCGGTGGTCTTATCTCTGCATTATATACATATACTAGCTATTGAACCCGTTCTACGCCCGGGTGGCGAGCATTTATATTGGTATATGGTCTCCATCGTGGTATGTGCTGCTTCCATTCTGCGCCCTAATCTTGTCATGTGTTGCTACCATCTTGCGCCCCCATCCTGTCATGTGCGCCTCCATCTTGTGATGTGCTACTGTCTTCCTGAGCCCTCATCCTGTCATGTGCTGCTCCCATCATGTACCCCAATCCTGTCATGTCGTGGTCCCATCCTGCGCCCCCATCCTGTTATGTGCTGCTCCCCTTCTGCACCCCAATCCTGTCATATGCTGCTCCCATCATGCACCCCCATTCTGTTATGTGCTGCTACCATCCTGTCATGTACTACTCTCTTCCTGAGCCCTCATCCGGTCAAGTACTCCCATCCTGCGCCCCGATCCTGTCATGTGCTGCTGTCTTCCTGCTCCCTCATCCTGATGTGTGCTGCTCCCATCCTGTCATGTGCTGCTCTTTCTGCGCCCCATCCTGTTACGTGCTGCTCCCATCCTGTCATGTGCTGCTGCCATCCTGCACCCCCATTCTGTCATGTGCTGCTCCCATCCTGCCCCCCATGCTGTCATGTGCTGCTGCCGTCCTGCGCCCCTGTTCTGTCATGTGCTGCCTTATTCTGTCATGTGCTGCTCCCATCCTGCGCTCCCATTGTCATGTGGTGCTCTCATCCTTCGCCCCCATTCTGTCATGTGCTGCTCCCATCCTGGGCCCCCATTTTGTCATGTGCTGCTCCTATCCTGCACCCCTGTTCTGTCATGTGGTGCTTCTATCCTGCGCCCCTGTTCTGTCATGTGGTGCTCCCATCCTGCGCCCCCGTTCTGTCATGTGGTGCTCTCATCCTTCGCCCCCATTCTGTCATGTGGTGCTCCCATCCTGGGCCCCCATTTTGTCATGTGCTGCTCCTATCCTGCACCCCTGTTCTGTCATGTGGTGCTTCTATCCTGCGCCCCTGTTCTGTCATGTGGTGCTCCCATCCTGCGCCCCCGTTCTGTCATGTGCTGCTCCCATCCTGCGCCCCCATGCTGTCATGTGCTGCTGCCGTCCTATGCCCCCATTCTGTCATGTGCTGCTCCCATCCTGCGCCCCCGTTCTGTCATGTGGTGCTCTCATCCTTCGCCCCCATTCTGTCATGTGCTGCTCCCATCCTGGGCCCCCATTCTGTCATGTGCTGCTCCCATCCTGCACCCCTGTTGTGTCATGTGGTGCTCCCATCCTGTCATGTGCTGCTCCCATCCTGCGCTCCCATTGTCATGTGGTGCTCTCATCCTTCGCCCCCATTCGGTCATGTGCTGCTCCCATCCTGGGCCCCCATTTTGTCATGTGCTGCTCCCATCCTGCACCCCTGTTCTGTCATGTGGTGCTTCTATCCTGCGCCCCTGTTCTGTCATGTGCTGCTCCCATCCTGCGCCCCCATGCTGTCATGTGCTGCTGCCGTCCTATGCCCCCATTCTGTCATGTGCTGCCCCCATCCTGCGCCCCCATTCTGTCATGTGGTGCTCCCATCCTGCGCCCCCATTCTGTCATGTGGTGCTCCCATCCTGCGCCCCTGTTCTGTCATGTGCTGCTCCCATCCTGCACCCCCATTCTGTCATGTGCTGCTCCCATCCTGCGCCCCTGTTCTGTCATGTGCTGCTCCCATCCTGCACCCCCATTCTGTCATGTGCTGCTCCCATCCTGCGCTCCCATTGCCATGTGGTGCTCTCATCCTTCGCCCCCATTCTGTCATGTGCTGCTCCCATCCTGCACCCCTGTTCTGTCATGTGGTGCTTCTATCCTGCGCCCCTGTTCTGTCATGTGGTGCTCCCATCCTGCGCCCCCGTTCTGTCATGTGGTGCTCTCATCCTTCGCCCCCATTCTGTCATGTGGTGCTCCCATCCTGGGACCCCATTTTGTCATGTGCTGCTCCCATCCTGCACCCCTGTTCTGTCATGTGGTGCTTCTATCCTGCGCCCCTGTTCTGTCATGTGCTGCCTTATTCTGTCATGTGCTGCTCCCAACCTGCGCTCCCATTGTCATGTGGTGCTCCCATCCTGCGTCCCCATTCTGTCATGTGCTGCTCCCATCCTGCACCCCCATTCTGTCATGTGCTGCTCCCATCCTGCGCCCCTGTTCTGTCATGTGCTGCTCCCATCCTGCACCCCCATTCTGTCATGTGCTGCTCCCATCCTGCGCCCCTGTTCTGTCATGTGCTGCTCCCATCCTGCACCCCCATTCTGTCATGTGCTGCTACCATCCTGCGCTCCCATTGCCATGTGGTGCTCTCATCCTTCGCCCCCATTCTGTCATGTGCTGCTCCCATCCTGCGCCCCTGTTCTGTCATGTGCTGCTCCCATCCTGCACCCCCATTCTGTCATGTGCTGCTCCCATCCTGCGCCCCTGTTCTGTCATGTGCTGCTCCCATCCTGCCCCCCGTTCTGTCATGTGCTGCTCCAATCCTGCACCCCCATGCAGTCATGCGCTGCTGCCGTCCTGTACCCCGTTGTGTCATGTGCTGCCTTATTCTGTCATGTGCTGCTCCCATCCTGAGCCCCCATTCTGTCATGTGGTGCTCCTATCCTGCGCCCCTGTTCTGATCCACAGCTGCGTGCCGCTCTGTCTTCCGGGTCCTCTGGCTGTGACTATTCAGAGCGCGGCGCCCACTAATCGCGCCCTCTGAAATGAATGTCACAGGCAGAGGACGTGGAAGACAGAGCGGCGCGCAGCGGTGGAATGAGGACAGGTGAATATAGCATAGTCACCCTCCTGGCACGTCCCTGCTTCTCCGTCGGAGATCGTGATATGCGTTCAGTGCTTACACATACAGCGATCTCCTGGGCTGCGTCACTCTGTGGAGTCCAGACTGCGTAGGCGCTTGCTCAGTCTATAAAGGCTTCAGACAGAGTGACGCTCCCAGCATTATATTATAGACGTTATCCGTGGGTGCTGATTCTGCTTTATTGACAGAGAAAAATGGAAGCTCCTGGTTACTGATCTTCAAGATGAGGACTGGGAGACTATTCTTGAGTCCCGAACTAAGGTGTCCCCATCGGCTAATAAAATGATCCAAATGTATATGATACACCAATCATATTTAAACCCGTTACAACTATTCAAAATGGGGTGGTCTCATTCTTCAGAATGCCCAAGATGCCATACAGTGGATGCAGATTTTATACACATGGTATGGGGGGGGGGGGATGTCCAGTTATCCTATCTTTTTGGAACGAGGTAACTTCGTTGTTGACGTCTCTTGTACAAACTCCCCCGTCCCTTTGAATCCATTAGTGTGCTTATTTGGAGCACTGGAGGAAAAGATGTCTGGCCACCATGTTCAAATCTTATTGAGAGAGACTTTTCTTAGCAAGGAAAATATTAGCCTTACGTTTGATGGGCAATACACATCCATCTCTCAGGGCCTGGATTGAGTTGGTAAACTCAATTATACCTTATGAACGAACATTATACCAGAATAGGGGTTGCTTAGGGAAATGTAATAAAATTTGGGATATATGGAACTCGTCGTAGCTCACTGTCATCACGTGGTTAATGACCTAGCTTCAATATGATAGAGATAGAGGTAGAATATGCATTGGTTCACACTACGCCTCAGCATTGAATTATTAATGATATGGAGATTGTGTCTTTGTCCATTGACTTATATTCAGAAAAATACGCTAATAATGATACCTGCGTTTTTGCATAAACACTGAAAGAAGTGACATGCTCTATGTCCAAAAAAAGCAGCAAAGCATAAAATCCTGATGACAAAAAAAAAAATGTGTGTGCATGAGATTTCTGAAATCTCATAGGCTTTGCTGGTACTGTAAAAAGCAGCTGAAAATTAGCATAAAAAACCCAGTGTGAACTTAAGGCCCCGTCTCACATAGCGATTTACCAACGATCACGACCAGCGATACGACCTGGCCGCGATCGTTGGTAAGTCATTGTGTGGTCGCTGGGGAGCTGTCACACAGACAGCTCTCTCCAGCGACCAACGATCAGGGGAACGACTTCGGCATCGTTGAAACTGTCTTTAACGATGCCGAAGTCCCCCTGCAGCACCCGGGTAAACATCGGGTTACTAAGCGCAGGGCCGCGCTTAGTAACCCGATGTTTACCCTGGTTACCAAAAAAAACAAACACTACATACTCACCATCTGATGTCCGTCAGGTCCCTTGCAGTTTACTTCCTGCTCTGACTGAGTGCCGCCGTACAGTGAGAGCAGAGCGCAGCGGTGACGTCACCGCTGTGCTGTGCTCTCACAGTACGGCGGCACTCAGTCAGAGCAGGAAGCGGACGGCAAGGGACCTGACAGACATCAGATGGTGAGTATGTACTGTTTTTTTTTTTTTTTTACATTTACGCTGGTAACCAGGGTAAACATCGGGTTACTAAGCGCGGCCCTGCCCTGGTTACCAGTGAAGACATCGCTGGATCGGTGTCACACACACCGATTCAGCGATGTCAGCGGGACCTCAACGACCAAAAAAAGGTCCAGGCCATTCCGACACGACCAGCGATCTCACAGCAGGGGCCTGATCGCTGGTACGTGTCTCACATAGCGAGATCGCTACTGAGGTCGCTGTTGCGTCACAAAACTTGTGACTCAGCAGCGATCTCGCTAGCGATCTCGCTATGTGTGACGGGGCCTTTACCCTAAAGCTACTTGATGACAAAACCCAAGAACTATACCTTCATTACTAACATGTTAATTCATTAAATGCTATGGCTGATCTTAGTTAAAACGAGAAAATGATCAGAGAAACACTCACCGCCAGTAGCTTTAGCAATGCGTTTCAAATCCTTTTTCAGTACTCTTCGTACAGCCATTGCACCTGCATCAACAAAATACTTGAGACACATGTCATCAATTCCACCAGTAGTGAGGATGACATTAGCCCCAGTTGCCAATATCTTCTGGATACGCTCTTTAGTAATATCAGATTCCCTAGGACAAAACATTAAAAAGTTTGCTGTTCACTTTTATAGTATTTTATATTTAGAATATAAAGTAGGCCTTTATTAAAGCTATTTACACACCACAAAGTCTCATATACCATTAAAGGGGTATTCTCAAATCTCAAAGTTACCCCCTACACACACACACACATATAAGGGAATAAGTTCCTAATTGCTGGCGTTTTAACACCTTAATGACTGGAGCATTTCTCGGTTTTGCGTTTTCATTTACGCTCCTCTCCTTCCCAGAGCCATAACTTTTTTATTTTTCCGTCAATATGGCCATGTAAGGGCTTATTAATTGCGGGACGAATTGTACTTTTGAACGACACCATTGGTTTAACCATGTCCTGTACTAGAAAACGGGAAAAAAATTCCAAGTGTGGTGAAACTGCAAAAAAGTGCAATCCCACACTTGTTTTTTGTTTGGCTTTCTTACTAGGTTCACTAAAAGCTAAAACTGACCTGCCATTATGATTCTCCAGGTCATTACGAGTTCATAGGCACCAAACTTGTCTAGGTTATTTTTTATCTAAGTGGTGAAAAAAAATTCCAAACTTTACTTAAAATAAAAAAACTAAATAAAAATTTCCAATACCCGTAGCGTCTCAATTTTTCGTGATCTCGGGTTGGGTGGAGCTTATTTTTTGTGTGCTGAGCTGAAGTTTTTAATGATACCATTTTGGTGTAGATATAATCTTTTGATTGCCGTTATTGCATTTTATTGCAATGTCACGGCGACCAAAAAATAAATTTTTCTGGCGTTTTGAATTTTTTTTTCTCTACGCCATTTAGCGATCAGGTTAATCTTTTTTTATTGATAGATCGAGTGATTCTGAAAGCGGCGATACCAAATATGTGTATATTTGATTTTTTTTGTTTTATTTTGAAGGGGGCAAAAAGGGGGTGATTTGAACTTTTTTATTTTTTTCATATTTTTAAAATGTTTTTTTTTTTACTTTTGCCATGCTTCAATAACATCCATGGGAGGCTAGAAGCTAGCATAGCCTGATCGGCTTTGCTACATAGAGGCGATGCTCAGATCGCTCCTATGTAGCAAAATTACTGCATTGCTATAAGCGCCGACCACTGGGTGGCGCTCATAGCAATCTGGCATCAACAACCATAGAAGTCTGCTGGAGACCTCTGGTTGTTATGCCGACGCACCGATGACCCTCGATCACGTGATGGGGGTCAGTAGTGTGCGCATTTCTGGCCGGATGCGCTTTTTAAATGCTGTCAGTTTGAAAGCGTCATTTAACTAGTTAATTTAATAGTTCATCGCAATCCGCCCGTGCCTACTGCAGGCACATGTCAGCTGTTCAAAACAGCCGACATGTCCCGGCTTTGATGTGGGCTCACCGCTGGAGCCCGCATCAAAGTGGGGGTTCTGCCATCGGACGTTCTATTCCGTCCGATGGCAGAAAGGGGTTAACCAATGGGCTCCTGTGAAGGAAGCCCCTGTTCCTCCCACGTCACCAATCCGTGACGTCACTACACAGGCCCAGCTCTCCGGCGCCCCCTTTGTCTCTCAGGTCAGTAAGGGAACTGCACCTAGAGCAAATGGCCGCCGGGGAGACTGCCCTGTTACCCACACTGGGTATTCTAAGATTCGCAATCAGAGTAAAAGGATCAGCCCAAAATTAATTTATGATTTAATTGCCTTAAGGGCGCACTAGGTAATTACAATAATATACAATCACAATATATCAAGAGTTACAGTCAGAGTACAATATAACAACAATGATACAAGGCTTAAGGTATAAAGCTGGAGGTCACTTTACCAGGTTAGAGGTCGCTTGTGGAAGCCGGGGGGCGCAGCGTTCCGCAGGTCCAAAACTTTAGTTGCCGGGCAGCCCCCAGAAAGCGTGTGCTTGCCCCCTCTGGCTGGCGTATGCCCTGTTTCTTAGCTGGTCATCTTCTGAGTGTGTCACTCTCCACATGTTCCAGCTCTTAACCCTGCCGTGTCCCTCCCCCTGTAGCTGGGTGGGCTTAGCAATCTCCACCCCTCTGCCTCCCTGCGATATTTGTTCCAATATCTAATAAATGGGATAACTGCTCTCAGGATGATCGGATCAGCACACGGGCAGTACCAGCGCCTGTGGTTTGTTCTGCCGGTCGTACTGGGATCAAACCTGGACCCATTCGGTCCCTGTGGGAGGCTGATCTCTATATCGCGGGTTTCAGACCTCCCACGGATACAGGAGTCGCACCATTAGATGCACCATTTCTTTAGGACGAGGGGAATATTTTTTATGAGCCGCTACCTCAGACGATGCGTCCATAATTCACGATTCCATGTCAGAGACGGTTCGGCTGGACGACCATACTAGATGTGTATCCAGTGGCCCCTTGACATGCGTGCTTTAATTAAGCCCTTGAGCATTTCCAAGCCCCCTGCTGGTGTGGCTTCCTAACTGAGCTTTGAAGTACCTTCTGCAATCTCCTCTGAGCTCAGCCGATTACCATACTAATAGGCACTATGTTCATTAGAAAAGGTGGGGGCCAGGAGCACTCCTCTCTGCAGACCTGTGACCAGGAGACAAAATGGAGTCACGCCAATCTGTGTTAGTAGGCCCGTCCAAGATGGCGGCTGTTCCCTCATCACAGCTCCCCACAGATCCTGAGAAACAGGTTTCTGAAGAGTGACTGGAGCAGAAGTTGATCATGCACACCGACACTCATTCTTAAGGGAGAGTTAAAGACCAGCTGAGCACAGCGCTTAGATATCTCCAGGGCTGTGGCGTCTGTCAATTTTGGTGGTTTTGGTATAAAATGGACCAACTCTTAACCCCTTCACCCCCAAGGAAGGTTTGCACGTTAATGACCGGGCCAATTTTTACAATTCTGACCACTGTCCCTTTATGAGGTTATAACTCTGGAACGCTTCAATGGATCTTGGCGATTCTGACACGGTTTTCTCGTGACATATTGTACTTCATGATAGTGGTAAAATTTCTTCGATATAACTTGCGTTTATTTGTGAAAAAAAACGAATATTTGGCGAAAATTTTGACAATTTCGCATATTTCCAACTTTGAATTTTTATGCCCTTAAATCACAAACATATGTCACGCAAAATAGTTAATAAGTAACATTTCCCACATGTCTACTTTACATCAGCACAATTTTGGAACCAAAATTTTTTTTTGTGACGGAGTTATAAGGGTTAAAAGTTGACCAGCAATTTCTCATTTTTACAACACCATTTTTTTTTTAGGGACCACATCTCATTTAAAGTCATTTTGAGGGGTCTATATGATAGAAAATACCCAAGTGTGACACCATTCTAAAAACTGCACCCCTCAAGGTACTCAAAACCACTTTCAAGAAGTTTATTAACCCTTCAGGTGTTTCACAGGAATTTTTGGAATGTTTAAATAAAAATGAACATTTAACTTTTTTTCACACAAAATTTATTTCAGCTCCAATTTGTTTTATTTTACCAAGGGTAACAGGAGAAAATAGACCCCAAAATTAGTTGTACAATTTGTCCTGAGTATGCTGATACCCCATATGTGGGGGTAAACCACTGTTTGGGCGCATGGCAGAGCTTGGAAGGGAAGGAGCGCCATTTGACTTTTCAATGCAAAATTGACTGGAATTGAGATGGAACGCCATGTTGCGTTTGGAGAGCCCCTGATGTGCCTAAACATTGAAACCCCCACAAGTGACACCATTTTGGAAAGTAGACCCCCTAAGGAACTTATCTAGATGTGTTTTGAGAGCTTTGAACCCCCAAGTGTTTCACTACAGTTTATAACGCAAAGCCGTGAAAAGAAAAATTCTTTTTTTTTTTTTTCACAAAAATGATTTTTTAGCCCCCAGCTTTGTATTTTTACAAGGGTTACAGAATAAATTGGACCCTAAAAGTTGTTGTTCAATTTGTCCTGAGTACGCTGATACCCCCTATGTGGGGGGGAACCACTGTTTGGTCGCATGACAGAGGTCGGAAGGGAAGGAGCGCCATTTGGAATGCAGACTTAAATGGATTGGTCTGCAGGCGTCACGTTGCATTTGCAGAGCCCCTGATGTACCCAAACAGTACAAACCCCACACAAGTGACCCCATATTGGAAACTAGACCTCCCAAGGAACTTATCTAGATGTGTTGTGAGAACTTTGAACCCCCAAGTGTTTCACTACAGTTTATAACGCAGAGCCGAGAAAATAAAACATCTTTTTTTCCCCACAAAAATGATTTTTAGCCCCCCAAATTTTTATTTTCCCAAGGATAACAAGAGAACTTGGACCCCAGAAGTTGTTGTTCAATTTGTCCCAAGTACGCTGATAACCCATATGTTGGGGTAAACCCCTTTTTGGACGCACGGGAGAGCTCGGAAGGGAAGGAGCACTGTTTTACCTTTTCAACGCAGAATTGGCTGGAATTGAGATTGGACGCCATGTTGCGTTTGGAGAGCCCCTGATGTGCCTGAACAGTGGAAACTCCCCAATTCTACCTGAAACCCTAACCCAAACACACCCCTAACCCTAATCCCAACGGTAACCCTAACCACACCCCTAACCCTGACACACCCATAATTCTAATCCCAACCGTAAATGTAATCCAAACCCTAACCCTAACTTTACCTCCAACCCTAACCCTAGCCCTAACCCTAACTTTAGCCCAAACCCTAACCCTAGCCCTAATGGGAAAATGGAAATAAATACATTTTTTTAATTTTATTATTTTTCCCTAACTAAGGGGGTGATGAAGGGGGGTTTGATTTACTTTTATAGCGTTTTTTATATCGGATTTTTATGATTGGCAGCCATCGCACAATAAAAGACGCTTTTTATAGCAAAAAAGTTTTTGTGTCTCCACATTTTGAGACCTATAATTTTTCCACATTTTGGTCCACAGAGTCATGTGAGGTCTTGTTTTTTGCGGGACGAGTTGACGTTTTTATTGGTAACATTTTCGGACACGTGACCGTTTTTGATCACTTTTTATTCCAATTTTTGTGAGGCAGAATGACCAAAAACCAGCTATTCATGAATTTCTTTTGGGAGAGGCGTTTATACCGTTCTGCGTTTGGTAAAATTGATAAAGCAGTTTTATTCTTCGGGTCAGTACGATTACAGCGATACCTCATTTATATCATTTTTTTATGTTTTGGCGCTTTTATACGATAAAAACTATTTTATAGAAAAAATAATTATTTTGGTATCTCTTTATTCTCAGGACTATAACTTTTTTATTTTTTTGCTGATGATGCTGTGTGGCGGCTTGTTTTTTGCGGGACAAGATGACGTTTTCAGCGGTACCATGATTATTTATATCCGTCTTTTTGATCGCGTGTTATTCCACTTTTTGTTCGGCGGTATGGTAATAAAGCGTTGTTAATTGCCTCTTTTTTTTTTTCTTACGGTGTTTACTGAAGGGGTTAACTAGTGGGGCAGTTTTATAGGTTGGGTCGTTACGGACGCGGCGATACTAAATGTGTGTACTTTTATTGTTTTATTTATTTTATTTAGATAAAGAAATGTATTTATGGGAATAATATTTTTTTTTAATTATTATTTAGGAATTTTTTTTTTTTTTTTACACATGTGGAATTTTTTTTTTTTTAACTTTTTTACTTTGTCCCAGGGGGGGACATTACAGATCGATGATCTGATAGTGTGCACAGCACTCTATCAGATCACCGATCTCACTTACATCGGTGCAGGCTTACCAGCGTCTGCTCTGTGCAGGCGCTCGGTAAGCCACCTTTCTCCCTGCAGGACCCGGATGCCGCGGCCATCTTGGATCCGGGACCTGCAGCGAGGAAGGAGGTAGGAGACCCTCGCAGCAACGCGATCCCATCGCGTTGCTCCGGGGGTCTCAGGGAAGCCCGCAGGGAGCCCCCTCCCTGCGCGATGCTTCCCTATACCGCCGGTACACTGCGATCATGTTTGATCGCGGTGTGCCGGGGGTTAATGTGCCGGGGGGCGGTCCGTGACCCCTTCTGGCACATAGTGCCGGATGTCAGCTGCGATATGCAGCCGACACCCGGCCGCGGTCCCCCGTGAGCGCGGCCGATCGCGTATGACGTACTATCCCGTCGGTGGTCATACGGGCCCACCCCGCCTCGACGGGATAGTAAGTCAGATGTCAGGAAGGTGTTAAAATAGATAATAAATTGGGTTCAGTAGTTCAGTGCAGGATGTGCTTTAAGTTTTTTCATAAGCATTTGGGAAAATTATGAAATGTCTTCTGTTCCTGATAGAAGGATCTCAGCTTTTAGTGGAGATGAATCTGTGCTGCACTTTATGTACATGCTCAGTAGTGAGGCAGTGCTGTGGAATCGGAGTCAGGGAAGTTGATAAGTCAGAGGTTTGGCTTACCAATCTATTTAAATATACCATTCCGTCCATGTATCCTAGCACTTAATTCCCATGGATGGAATAGTACGTCACAGGCGATCAGCCGCTCTCCCTTCGATTCTCACAGCTGACACCAAGCACTAAGTGCCAGGAGCGGTCACGGACCGCTCCCGGCACTTTAACCCCTGAAACACTGCGATCAAACATGATCGCAGCATTCCGGAGCCAGCAGGGGGCTGACAGCCCCTCTTGCCTTTGGATCGGAGTCCCCGTGGCATGACGCGGGGTCCCGATCGCTGCCATGGAGACCCGATGTCACAACAACATCCGGGTCTCCAGACCTGAGAGACTTCCTGTCATGCGCAGTGATGATTAGGAAGTCTCTCGGGTCAGTGTAACAAACTGCAGAGCTGACAGCTTCTATAGCATGCACATCTGCATGCTATAGAAGTGATCAGCCTGCACAAAATAAGTGTCCCATAATTGGACAAAGTGTAAAAATAAGAAAAAAAAAAAAAAAAATATATATATATTTAAAGTTAAAAATTAAAAAAAATAAAATCAGTATTTATTCCATCAATAAATATTTTAATTTTACAAAATCTAAACAATAAGAACACATATTTAGTAGCGCCGCGTCCGTAACCACCCAACCTATAAAACTGTCCCACTAGTTAACCCCTTTAGTGACCATTTAAAAAAAAAGGCAAAAAAACAATGCTTTATCATCATACCGCTTAACAAAAGTGGAATAACGTGATCAAAAAGACGGATATAAATAAACATGGTACCGCTGAAAACGTCATCTTGTCCTGCTAAAAACAAGCCGCCATACAGCTCCATCACGAGAGAAAAAAAAAAAAAAAAAAAAGTTACAGCTCTCAGAGTAAAGCGATGCAAAAATAATTTTTATATCAAGTAGTTTTTATTGTATAAAAGCGCCAAAACATTAAAAAAAGGATATAAATGAGGCATCGCTGTCATCATACTGACCTAAAGAATAAAACTGCTTCATTAATTTTACCACACGCACAATGGCATAAGCGCCCCCCCAAGAAATTCATCAATTGCTGGTTTCTGTTCATTCTGCCTCTCAAAAATTGGAATAAAAAGCGATCAAAAAATGTCATGTGCCCAAAAATGGTGCTAATATAAGCGTCAACTTGTCCCGCAAAAAACGAAGACCTCACATGACTCTGGGCCAAAATATGGAAAAATTATAGCTCTCAAAATGTGGTGAAGCAAAAACTTTTTTGCAATAAAAAGCATCTTTTAGTGTGTGACAGCTGCCAAACAAAAACCTGTTATAAAAAATAAATCAAACCCCTTTAGCACTTCCTTAGGGAAAAAAAATGTATTTACTTCTGGTCATTCCACATCAAGTGATCCAAATGTTTTTTTTACCTGAAGTCTTTAGATTTTTTTTTAATGAAGTACAACTTTAGTTAATTACAAATAAAAAGTTTTGAATTTTTTTCTTCATCAGTTAATTTTTTAGACTTCTAAAGTTTTGAAAAAGAGCGGATTTTGGCCTGGTATGGGTTTACATTTCTTATCATATCTCAGGCTAGAATTAAGTTAAAGAGGTGGGAGAGGCATCATTTTTCTCAGAACGGTACAGGCTTTCATTTGATATGTGACAAGACTAGGTTTATTTATATTTTGTTTTGGAGAAATCAAATTCATAATTTTGATGTGCAATTGTGAAAACATGCATGTATGTTAGTTGTGTTCTTGTTTATATTTGTACAGGGATTCAACTTGGGAGCTATCAAATTTATTTTTTTTTTTAAGCCTTGAATCATTTGATTTTAGGTTTGTGCGAGTTTCTTCCTTTCTTCTTATCAAATTACAACTTATTGAATTCAACATTTATATGACACAATGAAGTAACGCAAAAAAAACCAAAAAACCGAAGTGCATCTTAATCATCATAACACAACTTGCTCAGCATTTTCAACCTGAATGCACTTAACAAGCCAAAAAAAAAAGTGATCATATCCTCAAATGTGATTTTACTAATTATATGTTAACAACAAGAATAAAAGAACCAATATTTTTACCACCTATTTATACATGTAACAATTTTTTTCTATTATATCACTAAACATGTCATTTATGAAGTGTTTTAGAAGAATAGTCCAGTAGTTAAATCCTCGTTCTATAAAATATGAACTAATAAAACAATAGTAGGTTTTTAAACTGGCCTTTTATCATCAATGTCCCTTCTAGTGGGTGAAATGTCATCTTGTCCATATGCGCTTACTAGCAATGGCCGTTTCCTTTTGTGTCAGAGTATGTGCGGCTGTCATGGTGCTCGGCTTCACCTGAGTTAATATCTGATTTTTGTAACTTTTACAAATGTCTGTTTTTTTTTGGATAGGATGCGGCTGTACCAGAAGGTGCAAAAAAGTAACTTCTACTTCTTCATTTTCACCATCTTTCACAGTAGCCGCCACCAGCACCAATCATATTCACAGGTCACATAACCAAATATGTCATCCAGTGCCGATCTTGTGCCGCCTTCTACCACTTCATGGACTTCACGGTCTTTGTTTTTATTTCTGTGTCACTACGTGGGATGACAGTCCGTTATTGCTGAGTCCCTGTGATGGTTCTGCTTCCTGTAACCGATGTTATAACAAACTCTCCTCCTCTTCGTAGTACTGGTTTGTACAATACATGAACTGGATGTTAAGAATATTTTTCTCACTCCATTTTAACAGTTGCCTGGGTGTTAAGATTTGGTGTGAATATGGCCTCTGGAGGCCCGAGCTGCCGGCCGGTCATCTTCTCTGCATTCACTGTCTACCCCTGGTCATTCTCAGCCCTAACAAAGCTTCTCCTCTGTCCTCTCCTGCTTCTAAGCTGTAACATAATACAGTAATATCTAAAGACCTTGGATTATTTGGTAAATATATAGACCCCACACTTCTAGACCACCGGCTGAACAGATCTGAATTGGAGATATTCGAACTGACACTGTAGTAGTTACATTTTTAAATATGATCCCATCACGATCCAAACTCGTGTTTTGGTACAGATGTGGCTAGGAGCATAGCAGGCACATGTGCAGGTTTTGAAACTTTCAAATTAAAAGTTTTTTTCTGAAATGTGTTTTAAAATGTTGCGTTCGCATAGGTAAAATATTAAAGATACTCCTGTGACATATCTGGTGAAAGCCTGTACAGTTCTGAGTAGAATGGTGTTTATTTTGTTTCTCTATCTTTTTTTCTAGCCTGAGTTATGAGGAGAAATGTATTAAAGGCAGGCAACACCGAAATTCACACTTTTTCCAAACTTTGAAAATCAAATTAAAAAAAAATATCTAGAATTTTTTTTATTCACATTTTGCATTCTCTGACACTATTACCAAATAACAAAATCTCAAAAGAATTAAAAATATACGAGGTAAAAATCATTGGTTCACTTGACATGGAATGACCCTTCCATTTTCCCATTAGGGTTAGGGTTGGGGCTAAAGTTAGGATTACGGTTACAGTTGGGATTAGGGGTGTGTTAGGGGGTTTCCACTGTTTAGGCACATCAGGGGCTCTCCAAACGCGACATGGCGTCTGATCTCAATTCCAGCCAATTCTGCGTTGAAAAACTCAAATGGTGCTCCTTCCCTTCCGAGCTCAGCCATGCGCCCAAACAGTGGTTTACCCCCACATATGGGGTATTGGCATACTCCGGACAAATTGCACAATAACTTTTGGGGTCCAATTTCTCCTGTTACCCTTGGGAAATAAGAAGATTTGAATATGAAGTAAATTTTTTGTGAAAAAAAGTTAAATGTTCATTTTTTTTTTTTAAGCATTCCAAAAATTCCTGTGAAGCACCTGAAGGGTTAATAAACTTTGAATGTGGTTTTGCGCACCTTGAGGGGTGCAGTTTTTAGAATGGTGTCACTTTTGGGTATTTTCTATCATAGAGACCCCTCAAAGTGACTTCAAATGTGAGGTGGTCTCCAAGAAAAAATAATAAAAAAAAATAGTGTTCTAAAAATGAGAAATCGCTGGTCAACTTTTAACCCTTATAACGCCCTAACAAAAAAAAAATATGTTGGTTCCAAAATTGTGCTGATGTAAAGTAAACATGTGGGAAATGTTACTTATTAAGTATTTTGTGTGACATATCACTGTGATTAAAGGGCATACAAATTCTAAGTTGGAAAATTTCAAAATTTTCCGTTTTTTTATTTCAAAATAAACGCAAGTCATATCAAAGAAATGTTACCACTATCATGAAGTACAATATGTAACGAGAAAACAATGTCAGAATCACCGGGATCCGTTGAAGCGTTCCAGAGTTAAAACCTCAAAGAGACAGTGGTCAGAATTGTAAAAATTGGCCCGGTCATTAACATGCAAACTACCCTTGGGGGTAAAGGGGTTAATCGGTAAACAGCATAACGAGGAAAAAAAAAACCAAAAACGCCAGAGGTATTTTCTTTTGGTTGCCACAACTTAATAAAAGTCCAAAAGTACAACTTGCCCGGCAAAAAACAAGCCCTCCCACAGCCATATTGACCGAAAAATCATCCTGACTCCGCCCCTCCCCCCTGCCAGGCACTTTCAGGGACTCAAGACTTGTGCAGACAAAATGGTCCTCCTGTTTCTACATAGAGCATAGAAGGATTCAGCGAGTCAGTTGTTTATCACACTCTGTCAGACCGAAGGGAAAATAA
Organism: Ranitomeya variabilis; assembly: GCF_051348905.1. Classification (NCBI taxonomy): domain Eukaryota; kingdom Metazoa; phylum Chordata; class Amphibia; order Anura; family Dendrobatidae; genus Ranitomeya; species Ranitomeya variabilis. The sequence continues at coordinate 162,625,297 of NC_135233.1, forward strand.
TTGAGTAGAAACTCAAAATGAGCAATTGTAGATACACAGTGCTATATAATATGATGACTGCAATATAATAAGATAACGATTTTGATGGGAGTGATTCTTTAATTCTTATTCCTTTCTAGAGAAAAGAAACAATATATGCAGCCTGCAGACACAGAATGGGATTGTAGGGATAAACCGTAATTGGAACTGTAACTAATGTTATGATCTACCGTATTTTGCGGATTGTAAGACGCACCGCAAATTTTGAGGATAAAAACAGGAACAAACAGCAACTTTTTTTTAATAAAATGGTGGTGCTTCTTATAATCCATGAGTCTTATTGCTAACCGGGGGTGGTCCCAGGGTCGCTGCTGGAGGAAGCAAGAGTGGAGCATTGCTGCAGGCTGGGAACGGGGAGTGTTCGGTGGTGCGGGGCCTCTGATGACATTTTGTGAAAGCCCAGAGCCCCCGAACTTGCATGGTTTACTATGTGGTGAACTCCGGGAAAATGGCTGGCAGGGGAGTCGCACGCGCAGATGGAGATCTTGGCAAAATTGCGTCTTATAATCCGAAAAATACGGTATTTTACTATTGGATTAAACAATGCCGTAGGGAAACCTTTTTTTTTTAAGGAACAGCTGAGAATCCTGAACAATTTCACTTTATAATTTACCTTACAGGTACAGTTGCTGACACCCCAAACAATGAATGGAAGCAAATATTAAAATTGTACATTACCTCAAAATATGGATTTCAAGGTATATACAGCTCTGGCAAAAAGTAAGAGACCACTGCAAAATTTTCAGTTTGTCTGATTTTTCTCTTTATAGATATATTTTTGAGTAAAATTTAAATTTTTCTTTTATTAGTCTATAAACTTCTGACAACATGTCTTCGAAGTTCCAAGCAATACATTTTGTTTTTTTTTTTTCTGAAAAGGAGAAATGGTCAAAATTTGAAAAAAATAAAAAGTGCTTTCAGACCTCAAATAATGCAAAGAAAACAAGTTCATAATCATTTAGAAACAACAATACTAATGTTTTAACTTAGGAAGAGTTCAGAAATCAATATTTTGTGGAATAATCATTCTCCTGCTGGAAAAAACAGTTCTCAGAGTTGAGGAACATTGCCTGAGCAGAAGGAATCAACTGTTTTTCCAGGATAACCTTGTATGCGGCTTGATTCATCCGTCCTTCGCAAAGATTAACCTGCCCAATTCCAGCCTTGCTGAAGCATCCCCAGATCATCACAGATCCTCCACCAAATTTCACAGTGGGTACAAGACACTGTAGCTTGTACGTCTCTCCAGGTCTTTGTCTAACCATTAGATGACCAGGTGTTGGGCAAAGCTGAAAATTAGTCTCATCAGAGAAGATTACCTTACTCCAGTCCTCTATGGTCCAATCCTTATGGTCTTTGGCAAACTTCAGCCTGGCTCTCCTTTGCTTCTCATTGATTATTTTTTTTTTTTTTAGCTTTACATGACTTGAGCCCTGCCTCCAGGAGCCTGTTACGAACTGTTCTTGATGAGCACTTCACCCCAGCTGCCATTACTTTTTTGTAGGTCACTTGATGTCATCCTGCGGTTGCTGAGTGACATTCAAATAAGATGACGGTCATCCCGGTCAGTGGAGAGTTGTTTTCACCCTCTGCTGGTCTCTAGCTTTGTTGTCCCCAATATCTGCTGCTTGACTTTGTTGTAATGGACTGCCGTCTTAGAAATTTTAAGGATGGAGGCAACATGACGCTCACTGAATCCCTCTGCTAGTAAAGCCAGAACTGAGCCCTTTTCCTCACTGAAGACTTTTCTTTTCAACTCCTTTGGCATGGTTAAATGTTATTTTCATTCCTATTACGTTTGGGTTATTACTAGCACTTGTTTTGCCATCCAGCTTGTCCTATTCCTATTACAAGACAATTCTGAACAACACAGCAGTGATTTTTTTATTCTTTCCTTCGTTAAATAAGATTTGGTTCAGGTGATCTCCTAATCAGAAGCACATTAAGTAGAAGGAGGTGTACTCTGATTAGAATTCAACTGACACTGGAACGGAATGGCTGTCAGACATGTAGAGAAGCTGATCTTTATAAAACTGTGCAGTGGTCTCAATTATTGCCAGCTGTATATAAAAAAAAACACAAAAAAAACAAAACGTGAAAGCAAATATGAATTTAAGCAGCTGATATATACATACCTCTGCCTGATCTGGTCCAGCTTGGATGGGTCTGAAATGATCACTTGTACTCCAAGCTTCATTTTAGTTTTCTGCAGACTAAAGTCCAGGCAAGCAATTTTTGCATTTGTGATCCTCTTACTCATTCCTTGAATCAGAGAAACAAGTTGTTTCAGGCTAACACTACATTCTCATATTCAGCCAAGTATAAGTGTTATTAACCTCCATTTCAAAAATCAAACCTATAAAATTCTGTTAAGACATCCCCAGAAACAGCACAAATCAAGTATCAGTACATTATATGTAACGTTTCAGACAATGATCCTTAAAGAAAGCCTGTCACCGTGAATTTGAAGTTTAATCTGCAAGCACATGTTATAGACCAGGGGGTTCCGAGTAGATTGAAATACAGTTATGTGAAAAAAGATTCAGTATAATCGATGTTTTCATCATTTAATTTTCTGGGATTTTGGGTCCAGGGGGCGGTCCTATCAGGGACTGACAGCTTTCTTTATATGTGTGTATACGATATAGCTGCCAGTCACTGATAGAACAGCCCACAGGGCCCAAAATCCCAGAAAATTAAATGATGAAAACAAGTCATACTGAATCTTTTCTCACAAAATATATCAATCTGCTCAGCTTCTCATGGTGCCTGCAGATCTGACTACACTTTAATTTTGACAAGCTTTCTTTAAAAATGAGCTGGTCAGATGGTTTCATCCACTCAGTGTTTATACGTAACCTTTGGAAACATGCTCCTACAACTCCACCACCACAACTATACCACCCCACATCCCCTCTACTCTCCAACTCATTCTGAATAAGGCAGCCAGGGTCGTATTTCTGTCCAGTCACTACAGCGATACTACCACCACCCTGTGCTAGTCATTGCACTGTTTACCCATCAGCTACAGTAAAAAGTTCTCTCTCACCCACAAAGCTCTCCACAGTTCTGCACCATCCATCACACCAACCTGTGCTCTCCGTTCTGCAACTAATCTAAGATTAACATCCTCCACAATCTGAACCTTGCACTGACATTTTCTAGAATGTACTACACCAATCAGATAAATACCTAGCCCCCTTTTTTTTTTTTTTAAGCTTGCCTTAAAAACATTTTTTTAGAGAGGCCAATCCGCTATCTTTACTGATCTAACCCTTCCCTGTTCTAAAGTTTCCTGAGCACCTGGTCTCTCTTATTCATCTGTCTCTATATCCTCCATATCACTTGGTAACAGTACTTAGATATTAGCTGATGACCGGATCATGCAACTTTATGTCATAACCCATATTTATTATAGAGATGACTGCACCATACATGACAAGCTCTTTCAGCATATCAAGTACCCCATTTCCTTGTAGAATGTAAACTTGTGAGCAGGACCCTCACTGCTACTATAACTGTGGAACATCTTTATTGTCAGGACATGTCAGCCTTGTCAACTGCTGGGGAACATACTGGCGCAATATAAATAAAATGAATATTCATGTGTAAAAATGTAACAGTCTCCTACAACAAATATTTGGAAATTACACTGACTAGAAGGCATAAGCGTGTGCAAAAACTGTATAAAGCGTAGCAGAATATGTTAGTGCTATATAAAAATGGAGATTATTATTATATTAAAAGCAGCTATTTATTATGTTGAATAGCAATGAAAGCATTTTAATAGGTGACCACTTAATGCTACGTCCAGTACATTTGGGAAAAAAAACACAAATGTGCCACTTAATATATCATATCAGATCCTAATTCTTACCCTGAAAGATCATCTTTGGTGCAAACTGTTTTCATTCATCCTTTACTGAACACGGCCACTGACTGAAGGGCATGAGACCCAACAACCAACAGCAGCCCCTGATAAAAACCACTGTGTATTGAAAATTTGCAGTGTTTTTTTTTTTTTTTTCAATTGGGTCACATACCCCTCTATGAGCATCCATGTTAGGGGGCAGAAAGACGGCTGTATTTCTCATGTGCGGATTGCATTTGAATCCTCGTTAGTGATAGTCGTCTCTCCTGACCCGAGAATGACAGCTGCATAGAAATACATCACACTGTCACGGTCAAGTCAGGAAAGGTGCCGTGCCAGTCCGTGCACTGCAATGCGATCCTAACAAGAGAAATAGGACAGTGTCTGCACCCTAAAAGGACAGGATTGCAATGCAGAAGACCAACAGCATTTCTCCATCCAGAGTCAACACATCTCCACTAAACATAGGACGCATGAAAACAAGTTATATTAATATTGTAGTCACCTTGTGAGCCCACAGTGCAGTTCAGCGCATACCCATTAACAAGAATGCTCTCTTTCTGGCTCCGACCATGAGCTTTAAGCACATTAATGGAGTTAATTGGGTAACGGGCTTGACCCTTTGGATCCACATATTTCACAGCAAGTGCAGCATCGACAACCATAGAAGAAAAGAAGTCGCTATCACTGAGCAAACAAGTCAAGGATCAAAGACTGATCGGGCAAAGCTTGTATTATAGGAGCTAACCATCCGAAGTCCTAAAACATGCAGCCATGTTAACTGAAGACGAAAAATTCCTATAGATGACCAAGTGGCTACATCACTTGTCAGAAACCATTATCTGAATATAATTAGCTGTTAAGAATGACTGCCATAATGCCAGCATTGTCTGTGATTGCACCCAGAAAACATGGCAAAGGATACACTCCAATGATTTTAGAAGACATAGAAGTCTTAGCAGCATTAAGAAGACAGTCCTTCCCGAGCTCATCAGTGTTCATAGTGAGGTTTTCATTGATGTATCTAACAGCTTCTCTATAAGAGAAAAAAAACAAAACATTACATTTCAAAAAAGAGCAAGAATTGTAACATATTGGTTGTATACATTAAGACGTTCATAGACACGCATGTGAAGGGAAAGGATAGGAGGTTTAGAGCTACACTTTTGAAATATATATATTTTTAACATATACAGTCATGGCTGAAAGTGTTGTCACCCTTGAAATTGTCCCAGAAAATGACGCATTTCTGCCATAACATTATTGAAATTACATATTTTGTTATACACTTGTTTATTTCTTTTGTGTTATTGGAACAAAACCCACCAGAAAAAAAGGCAAATTGAATATCACTTCACACACAACCTCAAAGTTGGGCTGGACAAAAATGTTGGCACCTTTCCAAAATTGTGGATAAACAACTTTGTTTCAAAAATGTGGTGCTCGTTCAAACTCACCTGTGGCAATATGAAAATCATACCTCCAACCAGATACAAAGGGAAGAGTGCCACACTAAGCACGGATAACAAAGAGAGGAAAACTGAGTACGGTACTTGAAAACCAAAATTGTTGAAAAATCATCATCTGAAGATTACAAGTTCATTTTGAGAGATCTTGATGTTCCTATATCCACAGTGTGCAACATAATTAAGAAGTTTACAGAGATGAAGAAAGCTTGTTGGTTAAGCACATTCTACTGTTTACTGAAACTAGAATGAGGCCTACGAAGAAAAGAACACAGTACCTACAGTCAAATATGGTGGAGGTTTAAATATGTTTAGCTGCTTCTGGCAGTGGGTGCCTTGACTGTTTGTAATACATCATGAAATGGGAAAAACGGATTATGGGCTGCAATGTAGTGCCCAGTGTCAGAAAGCTGGGTTTGCGTCTTAGGCAATGGGTCTTCCAGCAGGGCAAGAACTCCAAAAATGGATGGAAACAATGTGCTGGAGAGCTCTGACGTTGCCTACAATGAGACCAGATCTAAATCACTTTGAAAGCCTGTTGAAAGATCTTAAAATTACTGTTGGGAGAAGACACCCTTCAAATATGAGAGATTTGGAGCAGTTTACAAAAGAAAAGTGGTCCAAAATTCCAGTTGAGAGGTTTAAGTAGTAATTGATTGCTGTTAATTATTCCATAGAGTGTGCAACCAAATATTAAGCCGAGGGCGACAATTTTATCCAGCCCATTATTGGGGTTTTGTGTGAAATTTTGTCCAATTTGCCTCTGTGTTATTGTGTTGTCCCAATACACAGGAAATAAACAAGTGTTCAACATGTTTAACTGCAATAGTTTGCTGTGAGAAATAATTTATTTTTGAACAATTTCAAAGGTGCCAACACGTTAGTTCATTAACCTCTTCCTGACTGCCACTGTACAACAGATGTAAGTGGCACATGTAAGGAGCAGGCTTGGGAGCTTAGCTCACTCCATACAATGCGTGTTTTATCTATATTATACAGGATATACTCAATATCTGCCATGGTTGGAGTTAGATGACTATGGCAATTTAACAACTTTGAAGCTGCAGTCAACTGAAACCAAAGAATTTAAAACACCCCTTCATAATTCAGCAACTGCGGCGTGCAGATGGGTCTTCATGGCAATAATGGGGGCATCTTTGTGCTCCAAAGAAACCCTGTGAAATGTCACTTAAGAGAGCAGTAAGGAGCCAATAGGTGGTCCCTAGTGTAGCACGAGGCAGTGCTCCACCAGAAGGAAAGGACTGACGAGCAGCATTTTTAAAAGTAACTCTCTGGTTTGGCTTTTATTTTAAGTCATGTGACAAGGCTCGTTAAGGGGTCGACATTGACTGTTAGGATTGCTACTTCCGATACGTGGCACTGGAGACAATCTCCAATACTAGTAATCTATAAATATAATTGTCTAAGGGGTACTTCCATCTGTTTGTCTAACTTCTGGAATGGAAATCCCGGGTCGCTGATTGGTCGCGGATATTGGGGCGGGATTTAAACACTGCTTCACTTTTTACTATTGATGCTGCCTATGCAGCATCAATAGTAAAAACATATAATGTTAAAAAAATAATAATAATAAAATAACACACATTATATTCTCACCTTCCAGCATCCGCGGCACTTTTTCCCGCTCCTCGCGACGCTCTGGTCCCAAGAATGCATTGCGGCAATGACTCAAGATCATGTAGCGGTCTCGCGAGACCGCTACATGATCACAAGTTATTGCCTCAAGGCATTACTGGGAACGGAGCGTCGCGAGGACCATCGCTAAAGGCCTGGGCTGGATCCGGGGGCCGCCGGAAGGTGAGTATATATACCGCGTGGGCTGTGCTATATACTACATACATATTCCAGAATACCCGATGCATTAGAATCGAGCCACCATCTAGTTTAGTAATAAGAAAGTTTACAACGGTATTACCATATAATATAACGACATGCCCCTGGCTAGGTGGTTTGAATGTCAGCGGGTTATTGCAATATAAGCTGAAGCCAGCTTGCTGTAGGGGTTAACACAGATTTCAACAATGACTAGTCAAGCTCTGTGGTTTTGTTTATTTGCAATGATTGTTTAGCACCAGGAGCCTCCAGGTCTGACTACACCCAATCTTTTGGCAAGCAGACCATGGTCTATAGCCAATGCAAATAAAGAGCCTGGGGTGGGCGGGGGAATCTACCACCAAGGACTAGAGCTGCAAGCAGTTTGTATTTTCTCCCCGCGTTTGTGTAGGTTTCCTAAAGGTTCTCTAATTTCCTACCGCACGCTAAAGACATACTGATAGGGAATTTATATTATGAGCCCCAATGGGGACAGTGATGATAATGTCTGTAAAGCACTGTGGAATTAATGGAGCTGTATAAACTATTGTTACAATAAATGCTACGCACTTGCAGGCCAGACTATAGCCTCCAATAACGGATGTGGGGTGAATTTTCTGTTTCACAAGCTCATCAGCATTCTTCAGCAACTCAGCGGCAATAATTACCTAGGTACAGAAAGATACTATGTTAAAGGCAAACAAACTTAAAAAGGCATAAAAATGCATGCATAAGTGTATAACTAAGCCTACGAGGCTTTAGCAGGCTGCATTTAAAAAAAATAAATAAATTAAAAAAAAATAAAAAGTACTGTTGTGATGATAGCAGTAAGGTCAATTCTATAAACCAGGGGTGGGGATAATTTTATTTTTCTGCTAAGGGCCCCCCCTTTGGATATTTATACCGTCATTCTGGGCCGTACAAATTACGCACCGACTCCGCCCACAAAGTATGTCCTGACGCTGGCACTGGAGTCAGAATGTGATCTTTCATTGCCCTCGCCTAAGCATTCAGTAGTGAATGTTGCATGCTCACAGAGAAAGGAAACTAATGGGCTGGTGGCCATCGAAAGCTGACTGCTCAAGTACTGCGGTCCACAGGAATCAGCCTGGGGGTCAGATAAAGTCATCGAGGGCCGTAAACGTCCAACGGGTCTGAGGTTCCCCACCCCTGCTGTAAATTAACGTTGTCTCGCACTGTCTCAAGCTGTGTTGCAGGGGATTCCCAGAAAACTGCAACAAGACTTGTGACTTTTACAATTGGGAAACTAAACACATTGGCAGTCTGGGAAAAAAATATTTGGTATAGCAGTTAATATATATATCCAAGCCAAATTAGGTTTTCCACTACTTCGATATTTATGACCCATCCAAAGGATAGATCATCAATATCAGATCAGTGGAAGACCGTGCCAGCAGGGTGCACAGAGTGCGGAGCAGGACAATCTGGCTCTGTACACTGAAGAACTACAGCTCAGCTCCTATTGAAGTAATAATAATTTTTATTTATATGGCGCCAACATATTCCGCAGCACTTTACAATTAAGCGGGGACATATACAGACAAATTCAATACAAGTTAAGACAATTTAAACAGTGACATTAGGAGTGAGGTCCCTGCTCGCAAGCTTACAATCTACAAGGAAATGGGGGGACACAAGAGGTGAAAAGTGCTTGTTATTTCAGGTCTGGCAATTATAATAAATAGGGATTTTCATATAAAGCTGCATGATCCGGTCATCAGCCCGTGTGTTTAAGTGCAATAGTCAAGTATCAAGTGCAGTTATGTGCATGGAGGGTGTGGAGACAGATGAATAGTAGGGTGCAGATTCAGAGTAATATTTGGAAGGAGGGAACAGGGCAAAGTTAGTTTACTGAGTAGTTGATGCGGTAGGCTTGTTTGAAGAGATGGGTTTTTAAAGCGCGCTTGAATAGGTCGGGGCTAGGTATCAGTCTGATCGTCTGGGGAAGTGCATTCCAGAGAGCTGGCGCAGCACGAGAGAAGTCTTGGAGACAGGTGCGAGGTTCGGATTACGGGGGATGTTAGCTTTAGGTCATTTGTAGAACGGAGGGCACGTGTAAGGCGATACACAGAGATGAGAGAGGAGATAAGGCGGTTCAGAACTGTGGAGAGCTTTGTGGGTGAGAGAGGAGTTTATACTGGACCCTGTAGCGAATGGGTAGCCAGTGTAATGACTGGCACAAGATGTAGGCATCGGTGAAGCGGTTGGACAGAAATATGACCCTGACTGCCGCATTCAAGATGGATTGGAAAGGAGAAAGTTTGGTAAGAGGGAGACCGATCAGAAGAGAGTTGCAGTAGTCCAGATGGGAATGAATAAGAGCGACAGTAAGAGTCTTAGCAATTTCAAAGGTGAGAAAAGGTCGGATTCTGGAGATGTTTTTAAGATGCATGTGACAAGAGCGAGTGAGTGATCGGATATAGGGAGTAAAGGAAAGATCGGTGTCGAATATGACCCCAAGACAGCGGGCATGCTGCTTGGGAGTTATGGTTGAACCCTCCAGGGTAATTTCGATGTTTGGAAGAGTGAGGTTAGTAGAAGGGAGAAACACAAGAAGTTCCATTTTGGAGAGATTTAGTTTCAGATAGAGGGAGGACATGATGTTAGAGACAGCAGACAGACAATCCTTGGTATTATGAATTAGGGTAGGGGTGATGTTGGGGGAAGAAGTGTATAATTGGGTGTCATCAGCATAGAGATGATACTGGAACCCAAATCTGCTGATTGTTTGTCCAATAGGGGCCGTGTATAGAGAGAAGAGGAGGGGGCCCAGGACTGAGCCCTGCGGAACCCCGATAGTAAGGGGACGAGGAGAGGAAGAGGAGCCGGCAAAAGATATAGTGAAGGAGCGGTCAGAGAGGTAGGAGGAGAACCAGGAGAGGGCTGTGTCCTTGAGGCCTATGGAGCGGAGCATAGTGAGAAGGAGCTGGTGATCCACAGTGTTAAATGCAGCAGAGAGATCCAGGAGAATCAGCAGAGAGCAATGACTTTTGGATTTAGCTGTTATTAGATCATTAGAGACTTTAGTGAGGGCAGTTTGAGTGGAGTGTACAGAGCGGAAGTGAATTGAAGTGAATTAGAGCTGAGCTATAGTACACGGAGAAGCCACTCTACAGTCATGAAGCTCTGACTCCACACAATTAGAATTTGCCAACAGGTTGTCAGCCCCCAATGATCCGGTATTGATGACCTATTAGAACAAGTGATCAGTATTGAAATAGTCAAATTATTGACAACCCATTTAAACATTCATTTAACAGCAATATTAAGTATATTGAGTTTTGAGGATTTTTTCTTTTCTTAAAACACTTACTGTGCAGGATCACTAGCTTTACTGTACGAGCTGCTTTAGTTGTGGTGGTTTCAATATGTTATTTCCATAATATTTATTAGTCCTCCAGGGGGACCAGAACATGCAATCATTTGATCACTTACATAATACACTACATGACCTACTCATGTAGTGCAGGGTATAAAGCCTGTTAAAGGGAACCTGTCACCAGGTTAGGCCGATACAAGTTACGGCCACCCCCTTTCAGGGCTTGTCTACAGCATTCTATAATGCAGTATATTTACCACCAACCCGACATGTAAGAGAAGAAAAATAACTTATACTCACCAGCGGGGTGGTCCGGTCCAAGGGTTGTCGCTCTTCTTTGTCTGGCGCCTCCCATCTTATGATCGCCGTCCTCCTCCTTGGTTTGTGCAGATGACGCGTCCCTACATCATCTACACAGGCTCCGCTGCACCGTGCTCCTGCGCAAGCTTACTTATCTGCCCTGTTGAGGGCAGAGCAAAGTACAGCAGTGCGCAGGCGCTTTGCCTCGCTGACCATTCCCAGCGCCTGCGCACTGCTGTACTTTGTTCTGCCCTCAGCGCAGCAGCGTGGTGCCGAGCAGGCTGTGAGGATAGTGCAGGGATGCATCATCCACATGAAGCAGGAGGTTAGCATCGCAAGGAGACGGGAGGTGCCAGACCAAGAAGAGTAACACCCCGTGGATCGGACCGCCCCGCAGGCGAGTATAAGAAAAGTTATTTTTCAGTTCTTTCAGGTCGGGTTGAGGGCTTATATACAGCATTACGGAATGCTGCATATCAACCAAGAAAGGCGGTGGTGACAAGTTCCCTTTATTATATTGACAGGTTTGGCCTAATTAATCTTATATTATCAAAAACCTATAAAGCGTGAGGCATAACATTCACACAGAGCTACTAGTAACTAGTATGGTGAAACAACAGTAGCAGATGGAAACCAAGATGCCATCCAGAGGTCTAGATTGCAAAAAAATGTTCTGCTATTTCATATAAGAGAAGGCGAGACGCACTTTCCCCTTCAGACGATAGCAGATTTTGCTCTTCCCCATTAGCATAGCCACTTATTCTTAGAAAAGAAGAAGTGGTACTAAAATGGGGGTTATTACACAGGTATAATATAAGCCCCTGAGCTACAAGATGTGAAGTCACCCATGTTTCACCACTCTTGATACACCCCTATAGACACACAATGTCTGACTTATCAAAGCTTTTGCAAGCTTTGTGCAATTTGTCCAGAGTACGCCGATACCCCATATGTGAGAGGAAAACCACCGTTTGGGCGCATGGCAGAGCTCGGAAGGGAAGAAGTGGCGTTTTGCAATGCAGACTGTTGTAATGAGTGATTCATTAATTAAATTTAAGAGGGGACTGGATTCCTTTCTGGAAAAGTATAATGTTACAGGGTATATACACTAGATTCCTTGATAAGGCGTTGATCCAGGGAACTAGTCTGATTGCCGTATGTGGAGTTGGGAAGAAATTTTTTTCCCCATGGTGGAGTTACTCTTTGCCACATGGGGGTTTTTTGCCTTCCCCTGGATCAACATGTTAGGGCATGTTAGGTTAGGCTATGGGTTGAACTAGATGGACTTACAATCTTCCTTCAACCTTAATAACTATGTAACTATGGAATGGTCTGCAGGCGTCACGTTACGTTTGCAGAGCCCCGATGTACCTAAACAGTAGAAACGCCCCACAAGTGACCCCATATAGGAAACTAGACCCCAAAGGAACTTATCTAGATGTGTTATGAGAACTTTGAACCCCCAAGTGTTTCACGAAAGATTATAATACATAGCCGTGAAAATAAAATAAAAAATCTTTTTTCCCACAAAAATGATTTTTTTAGCCTCCAAATTTTTATTTTCCCAAGGGTAACAGGAGAAATTGGACCGGAAAAGTTGCTGTCCAATTTGTCCTGAATACGCTGATACCCCATATGTGGGGGTAAACCACTGTTTGGGCGCACGTCGTGGCTCGGAAGGGAAGAAGTGGCGTTTTGTAATGCAGACTTTGATGAAATGGTCTGTGGGCCTCATGTTGCGTTTGCAGAGCCCCTGATGTGCCTAAACAGTGGAAACTCCCCAATTCTAACTCCAACCCTAACCCCAACACACCCCTAACCCCAACACACCCCTAACCCAACCATAATACAAACCCTAACCGCAACCCTAACTTTAGCCCCAACAGTAACCCTAATGGAAAAACGGAAATAAGTACTTTTTTTTTATTATTTTTTTTCCCTAACTAAGGGGTTGATGAAGGGGTTTGATTTACTATTTATAGTGGGTTTTTATGCTTGGCAGCTGTCACACACTAAAAGACGCTTTTTATTGCAAAAAGAGGGATTTTTGTGTACTCACCGTAAAATCCTTTTCTCTGAGCCAATCATTGGGGGACACAGACCGTGGGTGTTATGCTGCTTGCCACTAGGAGGACACTAAGTGATACAAAGAAAGTTAGCTCCTCCCCTGCAGTATACACCCTCCTGCTGGCCCTCAGCTAACCAGTTCGGTGCAAAAAGCAGTAGGAGATCAGTAACAACATATTAGCTTACAGCATGTCATATTATATATGAGAGTATAGCATATCGGATTATAAAAACAAGCATAAGCCAATACCAGGGTGGGAGCTGTGTCCCCCAATGATTGGCTCGGAGAAAAGGATTTTACGGTGAGTACACAAAAATCCCTCTTTCTCCTTCGCCTCATTGGGGGACACAGACCGGGGGACGTACCAAAGCAGTCCCTGGGTGGGGACAACGTCAGATCAGGCCCTGTGTAACTGCTACTTACAAGTGCGTCACCGCGGCCTGCAGAGTCCGCCTGCCCAGAGTCACATCTGTGGAAGTCTGGGAATTATAATGCTTCAAGAATGCATGCGGAATGGACGAATCCGCAAGCTTGCAGGCGTGTCTTGTCGACGCCTGGTGCCTAGAACCCACGATAGACAGGGAGATAGGCTGTCATCTAACACGGAAGGACTCCTGGATGGTGAAAGGAATACACCAGGCTAAATGGCCGATGAAGACGGCCAAACCCTTCCTGTAAACGTCAGGAAGCCTTCCTCTTACCGTTAGGAAACCGAAGATACAGTGTCCAACCTTCGGAAGGACGCAGTCCTCAAGACGTACCTACTCAGAGCACTCGCTTCGTTCGGAATATGGGGAACTCATTCCATTTTGTGGACTGGTGCCAAAAGAGATGAGGGAAGAACTATGCCCTCATGACAGTAGTAATACAATACCACCTTGGTAACTAGGGACGGGGAAGGCCTGAGGACAACCTTACCTTGAAGGAAATAAGGGAAAAAAGTCTGAAAAGACCCGTTAGCACCGAAGACTCGTCAGGATGAGGATATCGCCGAGAAAAAAGGGGGCGACCTTCCCTAATAGAATAGATCCCAATGATCTAACGGTATGCAATAGGGAAGAACTACATGTGAAAACATCCTGCGAGGTGGTCCCTACTTGCAGTTTTGTTGCAGAAAGACAGAAAGCTACCAGCTCCGCAAGCGAACTGACGTGGTCAGTGCGGATTTCCGAGGATCACTGGGGCCCTTTCTGCTTCTGAAAAGCTTTCGGAAGTGGAAACTGGTACCACGGAATAACCAGAGCATGCAGTGCGATGGCTCTTGGATCTCGAGGCCGAAAAACAAACTCGAGTACACAGGCGATCAGTCAGGACGCCATCCGAACTACAACTGTAGAGCTCCAGTGAAGGCGGGTCTGATGGAAGACTTTCGGGTGAAGTTCCCACTCACTTGAGGTGAAACCCTGACGGCTAAATATGTTCGCAGCCCAGAGATCTACTCCTGGGATATGTACTGCCAAGATCACCGAGTGATAGATCTCGGCCCATGTGAGGTACCTTGGCCATGGCGCTTGAACGTGGGTACTCGCTAGATGATTGACGTATGACACAGCCGTGGCGTTGTCCAATTGAAATCGGATGGGTTGACCCGCCATAAGGTAGTGGACCTACTATAGGACTACCTTTGAGATCTCCAGAGCAATGATCGGGAGAAGAGGACTGGCATTGGAAGTTACTAGTAACCATGGAACCGGGAGAAAAAACCCTGGATGAAAAAGGAGCTCAGAGACTATCGTCTGAAAGGCTGCTTGACTTGATGAAAACTAACGGAGCGAAGGAAACTGCTTCCATTGTCGTCTCAGTTTTTTTTTTTTTTTTTTTTTTTTTTAAGAACCCTCCCAGCAAATCGAATGAAATGAGGGGATGAGTGAGCAAGAGCGCGAGCTCCCTGTTGAAAAACCATGACCTTGTCTGGAGGGAAATTTACCACCCTTCTGGAAGAGTACCGGATCATCCTCAAAAAGGATATCTGCTGGGCTGGAAATGAGAAGTTGTCTAAGTCTAGCCACCAGCCCAGGTGAGAGGGTATCACAAGTGATATAGACGACTTAGCGTAGTCCTGCAAGGGTGGGTAAACAGTCGGCCAAACAGGGCAGGACGGCCACGCCTCTAGGTGCAAGATGACAGCCGCCATGACCCTTGCTTACACTCTGTGTGCGGTAGCAAGGCCGAAGGACAAGGTCGTGACTTAAATGCTGTTCACGAATGGAAAAGCAAAGGGATTTTTGAAGAGGTTAGGCATCCCGAATGTCGATGGATGCCAGAGACTGCACCTTTTATGTTGAAGTAATGGCTGAGCGGAGGAACTCCATTCGAAGAAGAAGAACCTTGTGAAAAAATTGTTAGAAGTTTGAGGTCCGGGATCGGTCCTACTTCTCGTTCCCCTTTTAGGAACCAAGACCCCTTAGATCTAGACTGTCCTGGACAACCCTTTCACTGTTGGTCGGGGCTGTAGGAACGTACGATCCTTGGTTAGTCTCCCGCTCAAAAATTTGATTGACCAGCTGAACTGTCTCAGGAAAGGGGTACTGGTGTGAATCAAAGTAGTTAAGGTCTCCAGGCAGGAGACCGTTGCTCTAGCAATCCATGCGGCGGCTAGGGAGGGTAGAGGGCTGGACCCGTAGCCGCAAAACGGAACAAACCAGATTTGCTATTTGCCAGATCGTGGCATTTTTAATTGAGGACATATCGGGCAGGGATACTGGTAGGTAAACCACAGGAGATTGTACCCGGTTAATCGGCCGAGTGGCAGAATGCGCCGCTGCTTCCAGCAGGTCATTGCAGAGTTAAAAATTAGGAGCCTCGATCTACCATCCTCTTAACAGGGAAGTGGAGAGGGATCATTCGCCTTCTTGCATCTTCTGTTAAATAGTGGTGATGCAGAGGGGGGTGCTCAGACGCCCGAAAAAGGGTGCCTCTGTACATCCACAAGAGTTCAGGTCTCCGGGTGGACAGGACAGGTTGTCTGGCGTTAGGCCTGGATGCAGAAAAGGATACCTGGAAGCGACCTTCATGTGCCCATCTGTTGATGGTGTGGGGAGACCGGCGCCCTTTAAAGTGCCTGTCGCCCTTAAAAATCAGACCAGGCATAGCGTCCCACGTAGAGGCTTCTATCCAGTGAATCGCATATCTGGACTGGATGGCAAAAGCTCTACGAGGGAGTTTAGACTGAGGGAACTAGTTACACTGGGATAAACTGGGATCAGCGGCAGAGGGCTCCTCATTTATGACCAGTTTCGGATTGGTCACGTGCCCTTAAGACCAGCGAATACTGGTCACGTGCCCTTAAGACCAGCGAATACTGGTCACGTGCCCTTAAGACCAGCGAATACTGGTCACGTGCCCTTAAGACCAGCGAATACTGGTCACGTGCCCTTAAGACCAGCGAATACTGGTCACGTGCCCTTAAGACCAGCGAATACTGGTCACGTGCCCTTAAGACCAGCGAATACTGGTCACGTGCCCTTAAGACCAGCGAATACTGGTCACGTGCCCTTAAGACCAGCGAATACTGGTCACGTGCCCTTAAGACCAGCGAATACTGGTCACGTGCCCTTAAGACCAGCGAATACTGGTCACGTGCCCTTAAGACCAGCGAATACTGGTCACGTGCCCTTAAGACCAGCGAATACTGGTCACGTGCCCTTAAGACCAGCGAATACTGGTCACGTGCCCTTAAGACCAGCGAATACTGGTCACGTGCCCTTAAGACCAGCGAATACTGGTCACGTGCCCTTAAGACCAGCGAATACTGGTCACGTGCCCTTAAGACCAGCGAATACTGGTCACGTGCCCTTAAGACCAGCGAATACTGGTCACGTGCCCTTAAGACCAGCGAATACTGGTCACGTGCCCTTAAGACCAGCGAATACTGGTCACGTGCCCTTAAGACCAGGGAATACTGGTCACGTGCCCTTAAGACCAGGGAATACTGGTCACGTGCCCTTAAGACCAGAGAATACTGGTCACGTGCCTTTAAGACCAGGAATACTGGTCATGTGGGTTTAGGTAAAATCTCGCAGCGAGAAGCGCCAATTCAGGGGGCGGAGCCACAGGCACGACGTGGGCGGAGTCTCGAGACTTCCATGAATAGGCCCAAGCCGGGGCGTAAATTTCTGCAGCCGGCGCCAGCGTAGAAGTGAGGGGTGGTCACACCCGTTGCTCGAGAAAATTGAGTGCTTCCGTGCCAGGCGAAAAGCGCCAGGAAAAAAGGCAGAGCCGCCTTAAGGCGCCACAGTGCGCTTCTGGGGTGCGGCCTACACATCGGCCGAAGCCGGGAGCTAAATTTTTGTAGCCGGCTGGAGTGTTACCTCAAGGAGGTGGGCCACAGGGAAGCCTGAGACTGCCTGTGAATATCCCGCTGCAGAAGCCCATCGCTGCCAGGATCCACTCACCAACGGTGCGCGTCCCGGCATGGAGCCGCCGCGGATGTCGGGTATTGCAGCGTGGATGGGCGTTACCTCAGATGCAGAGATAGAGGGATAAACCTCAATCCATCATCCCTTTTATTAGGGAGGTGGAGAGGAACCGTCCGCCTCCTTGTGCCATCCGCTTTCACAGTGGTGGGACAGTGGGGGCTGCCCGGACCATGGAGAGGGGCTTCTGTACATCCACGAAGTTCAGCCCATCGGGACCGTGAAGGCACCTTCGCCCCTGAAGGGGATTTCAACTGCGGCCTAGTTCGGCTGAAAAAGCCGGGGACTAAATTTATGGAGCCTGCCGGTGGAGCGCGTCGGCGTGCCGCATGCCGAATGATTGTCGCTGGCGTACCGGCCAGTGGCACCCCCAGGACTGCATCTTCCACGCAGGCAGCGTGAGGAAGAATGGCCCCCGAGAACTGCAGGGCGCCTCTCGTCCCAGACGAGAAGCGCCGATATAGGGGGCGGGGTTACAGCCGTGGGAGGGATCTGCCCACTGCGGCCTACTCCAGCTGAAAAGCCGGGGACTAAATTTCCGGCCTGCCTGGCGATGCGTGGCGGCCGCAACGGAGCGACGCTAACCGCCGCAGTTCCCCGACCGCCGGCGCCTCTCCCCAGGGACTCTGCCGCAAGTACCGCCGGCGCCTGCCCCATAGAGGCCACTGTGGCCTACTCCGGCTGAAAAGCCGGGGACTAAATTTCCGGCCTGTCCTGCGGTGGCGATGCGCGGCGGCCGCAAGTGATCCGGAGCGCAGGAGAAACTCCTGTGTACTCACGGTTCAGCCTCCATGGCTGCCGATGCAGGTCCCCCTGTCCCTGCGCGCTCCCTCCGTTCTCGGATCCTCTTCAGGAACTGGTACGTTCCTCTTGTGCAACGCCTGTAATGTGGGCCTTGTATGTCGGGCCCCCGGAGAGGAACATTAGAGCAGGCTCCAAGTACTCGCCGTCTTGCAGGGGGAAGGGAGATCGGGACCAAAGATGGAAACCCGTCGCCCCAGTAAAAATTGGCGTGCTCCAGCGTCGCAGGAGAGGGACGGGGAGGTATACTCGCCGTGCTCGCCTGTTGCTGGTTCGGGGGAGAGCGGGCCCTATAAAAGGGATCCGTCGCCCCCTTCACTCCGTTGAATAAAAATTTACAGAAAAATAAAAATTAAAATTAAAATAAGAAAGTTGGGGTCTGAAAACAGACCCAAGTGCCTCCTACAGACACTAAGCAAGAACTGGTTAGCTGAGGGCCAGCAGGAGGGTGTATACTGCAGGGGAGGAGCTAACTTTCTTTGTACCACTTAGTGTCCTCCTAGTGGCAAGCAGCATAACACCCACGGTCTGTGTCCCCCAAATAGTTTTTGCGTCACCACATTTTGAGAGCTATAATTGTTCCATATTTTGGCCCACAGTGTCATGTGAGGTCTTATTTTTTTGCGGGACGAGTTGACGCTTTTATTGGTACCATTTTCAGGCACATGACATTTTTTTTTTTTTTTTAAATTCGTTTATTGATTACAGCATGAATCATACATACATTTGCTTATATTCGTTATTATCCATAAGATACATAAAACATAACCATGTCTGGGATATTGCAAAGGTTACAAGCAATGCATGTCAATCATTTGTTCATATCTTATTCAAACTTTAACTACCTTAACTTCTAATGAAACCTCTAAAACTAACATGCTGCCGCTTAAAAGAGAGTTCTAGATAGATTCTGCCCTGTAAGTAGATAATGTCCATGCAATCTTACACCCTTTCCTTGTATAATTGTTAAGTTATGTTAACCTAAACAGTATGGCAAGAGGAATTCCATCTTCCCCATATCTTCTCAAATTTGGCTGGATTACCTCTATTCTGATACAATGCCCGCTCATACGGAATAATGGAATTTACCAAGTCGACCCACGCTCTAAGAGTTGGGCAAGAACCCCCCATCCATCGCAGAGCCAACACCTTCCGTGCCAAAAACAGAGTCTCCCTCAGAAAAATTCCCGTATGACGATCCCAAGTCTCAGCCTCCCATACTCCGAACAAGCATACCAGGGGTTCAAGTGGGATAGGGATCGACACCAGTGATGTCAATAATGTCGTTACCTCATTCCAGAATTGGAAGGCAATAGGACATTTCCATATCATGTGGATAAAATCTGCATTGCTAGAATGGCATCTCAGGCAGTCTGATGAGTGTAGACGACCCATTTTAAAGAGACGAATCGGGGTCAGATAGGATTGATATATGATGTATAGTTGTGTCATCCTATTATTAACTGATGGGGAGACTTTAGTTGGGGATTCCAAAATTTCGTCCCATTCCTCTCCCAGTGTGTCTGGGAGAAGCCGTCCCCACTTCCCCTTAATTGAATCTATGGTGGATCCCTCACCCATGGATAACAGATAGGTATACAGAGAGGAAATAAGTCCCTGGGGACCCTGCGAATTAAGGATACCTATTAACCCCTTCATGACCCAGCCTATTTTGGCCTTAATGACCTTGCCATTTTTTGCAATTCTGACCAGTGTCCCTTTATGAGGTAATAACTCAGGAACGCTTCAACGGATCCTTGCGGTTCTGAGATTGTTTTTTCGTGACATATTGGGCTTCATGTTAGTGGTAAATTTAGGTCGATAATTTCTGAGTTTATTTGTGAAAAAAACGGAAATGTGGCGAAAATTTTGAAAATTTCGCAATTTTCACATTTTGAATTTTTATTCTGTTAAACCAGAGAGTTATGTGACACAAAATAGTTAATAAATAACATTTCCCACATGTCTACTTTACATCAGCACAATTTTGGAAATACATTTTTTTTTTGCTAGGAAGTTATAAGGGTTAAAATTTGACCAGTGATTTCTCATTTTTACAACAAAATTTACAAAACCATTTTTTTTAGGGACCACCTCACATTTGAAGTCAGTTTGAGGGTTCTATATGGCTGAAAATACCCAAAAGTGACACCATTCTAAAAACTGCACCCCTCAAGGTGCTCAAAACCACATTCAAGAAGTTTATTAACCCTTCAGGTGTTTCACAACAGCAGAAGCAACATGGAAGGAAAAAGTGAACATTTAACTTTTTAGTCACAAAAATGATCTTTTAGCAACAATTTTTTTATTTTCCCAAGGGTAAAAGGAGAAACTGGACCACAAAAGTTGTTGTCCAATTTGTCCTGAGTACGTTGATACCTCATATGTGGGGGTAAACCACTGTTTGTGGGCACGGCAGGGCTCGGAAGCGAAGGAGCGCCATTTGACTTTTTCAATGAAAAATTGGCTCCAATCTTTAGCGGACACCATGTCGCGTTTGGAGAGCCCCCGTGTGCCTAAACATTGGAGCTCCCCCACAAGTGACCCCATTTTGGAAACTAGACGCCCCAAGGAACTTATCTAGATGCATAGTGAGCACTTTAATCCCCCAGGTGCTTCACAAATTGATCCGTAAAAATGAAAAAGTACTTTTTTTTCACAAAAAAAATTTTTTGCCTCAATTTTTTCATTTTCACATGGGCAACAGGATAAAATGGATCCTAAAATTTGTTGGGCAATTTCTCCTGAGTACGCCGATACCTCATATGTGGGGGTAAACCACTGTTTGGGTGCACGGCAAGGCTCGGAAGGGAAGGCGCGCCATTTGACTTTTTCAATGGAAAATTAGCTCCAATCGTTAGTGGACACCATGTTGCGTTCGGAGAGCCCCTGTGTGCCTAAACATTAGAGCTCCCCTACAAGTGACCCCATTTTGGAAACTAGACCCCCCAAGGAACTAATCTAGATGTATAGTGAGCACTTAAAACCCCCAGGTGCTTCACAGAAGTTTATAACGCAGAGCCATGAAAATAAAAAAATATTTTTCTTTCCTCAAAAATGATTTTTAGGCCGGAGTTTTTTATTTTCCCAAGGATAATAGGAGAAATTGGACCCCAAATGTTGTTGTCCAGTTTGCCCTGAGTACGATGATACCCCATATGTGGGGGTAAACCACTGTTTGGGCGCACGGCAGGGCTCGGAAGGGAAGGCACGCCATTTGGCTTTTTGAATGGAAAATTAGCTCCAATCATTAGCGGACACCATGTCGCGTTTGGAGAGCCCCTGTGTGCCTAAACATTGGAGCTCCCACACAAGTGACCCCATTTTGGAAACTAGACCTCCCAAGGAACTAATCTAGATGTGTGGTGAGCACTTTGAACCCTCAAGTGCTTCACAGAAGTTTATAACGCAGAGCCATGAAAATATAAAATTATTTTTCTTTCCTCAAAAATGATTTTTTTAACCCACAATTTTTTATTTTCCCAAGGGTAACAGGAGAAATTGGACCCCAAAAGTTGTCGTGCAGTTTCTCCTGAGTACGCTGATACCCCATATGTGGGGGTAAACCACTGTTTTGGCACACGTCGGGGAGCGGAAGGGAAGTAGTGACGTTTTGAAATGCAGACTTTAATGGAATGCTCTGCGGGCGTCACGTTGCGTTTGCAGAGCCCCTGATGTGCCTAAACAGTAGGAACTCCCCATAATTGACCCCACTTTGGAAACTAGACCCCCAAGGGAACTTATCTAGATGTGTGGTGAGCACTTTGAACCCCCAAGTGCTTCACAGAAGTTTATAACGCAGAGACGTGAAAATAAAAAATGTGTTTTCTTTCCTCAAAAATATTTTCTTAGCCCAGAATTTTTTAATTTTCCCAAGGGTTACAGGAAAAATTTGACCCCAAAAGTTGTTGTCCAGTTTCTCCTGAGTACGCTGATACCCCATATGTGGGGGTAAACCACTGTTTGGGCACATAGCGGGGCTCGGAAGGGAAGTAGTGACGATTTGGAATGCAGACTTTGATGGAATGGTCTGCGGGAATCATGTTATGTTTGCAGAGCCCCTGATGTGCCTAAACAGTAGAAACCCCCCACAAGTGACCCCATTTTGGAAACTAGACCCCCCAAGGAACTTATCTAGATGTGTGGTGAGCACGTTCAACCCCCAAGTGTTTCACATAAGTTTATAACGTAGAGCCGTGAAAATAAAAAATAATTGTTCTTTCCTCAAAATTATGTTTTAGCAAGTAATTTTTTATTTTTGCAAGGGTAACAGGAGAAATTGGACCCCAATAGTTGTTGCCCAGTTTGTCCTGAGTACGCTGGTATCCCATATGTGGGGGTAAACCACTGTTTGGGCGCACGTCGGGGCTTGGAAGGGAGGGCGCACCATTTGACTTTTTGAACGCAAGATTGGCTGGAATCATTGGTGGCGCCATGTTGCGTTTGGAGACCCCTGATGTGCCTAAACAGTGGAAACCCCTCAATTCTAACTTCAACACTAACCCCAACACACCCCTAACCCTAATCCCAACTGTAGCTATAACCCTAATCACAACCCTAACCCCAACACACCCCTAACCACAACCCTAACCCCAACACACCCGTAACCCTAAATCCAACCCTAATCCTAACCCTAATCCCAACCCTACCCACAACTGTAACCCCAACACAACCCTAACCCTATCCTTAACCCTAACCACAAGCCTAATCTTAACCCTATTTTCAACCCTAGCCCTAATTCCAACCCTAAGGGTACCGTCTCACATAACGATTTACCAACGATCACGACCAGCGATACGACCTGGCCGTGATCGTTGGAAAGTCATTGTGTGGTCGCTGGGGAGCTGTCACACAGACCGCTCTCCAGCGACCAACGATGCCAAGGTCCCGGGTAACCAGGGTAAACATCGGGTTACTAAGCGCGGCCCTGCGCTTAGTAACCCGATGTTTACCCTTGTTACAAGTGAACGCATCGCTGGATAGCTGTCACACACAACGATCCAGCGATGACAGCGGGAGATCCAGCGACGAAAGAAAGTTCCAAACGATCTGCTACGACGTACGATTCTCAGCAGGGTCCCTGATCGCTGCTGCGTGTCAGACACAGCGATATCGTATGGATATCCCTGGAACGTCACAGATCGTACCGTCGTAGCGATCAAAGTGCCACTGTGAGACGGTACCCTAACTCTAATTCCAACCCTAACCCTAAGGCTATGTGCCCACTTTGCGGATTCGTGTGAGATTTTTCCGCACCATTTTTGAAAAATCCGCAGGTAAAAGGCACTGCGTTTTACCTACGGATTTACAGCGGATTTCCAGTGTTTTTTGTGCGGATTTCACCTGCGGATTCCTATTGAGGAACAGGTGTAAAACGCTGCGGAATCCGCACAAAATTGACATGCTGCGGAAAATACACAGCGTTTCCGCACGGTATTTTCCGCACCATGGGCACAGCAGATTTGGTTTTCCATAGGTGTACATGGTACTGTAAACCTGATGGAAAACTGCTACGAATTCGCAGCGGCCAATCCGCTGCGGATCCGCGGCCGATCCGCTGCGGATCCGCGGCCGATCCGCTGCGGATCCGCGGCAATCCGCTGCGGATCCGCAGCCAACTCCGCACTGTGTGCACATGCCCTAACCCTACCCCTAACCCTAACCCTACCCCTAATTCTAACCCTAATTCTAACCCTAGTTCTAACCCTAACCCTAGCAGAAAAAAAAAAAAATATTTTATTTATTTTTATTATTGTCCCTATGGGGGTGATAAAGGGGGGTCATTTACTTTTTTTTCATTTTGATCACTGCGATAGGCTATATCGCAGTGATCAAAATACTTCTGAAATGAATCTGCCAGCCGGCAGACTCTGCGGGCGCAGTGCGCATGCGCCCGCCATATTATAAGATGGCGCCCATGGAGAAGCCGGACGGACATCGGGAGGCCCGGTAAGTATGAAGGGGGGGTGATCGGATCACGGGGGGGGGGACCGGAGCACAGGGGGGGGGCCGGAGCACAGGGAGGGGGCACCGGAGCACGGGGGGAGCGGACAGGAGGACGGAGGAGCGGACAGAACGAATTAGGGGGGCGGACCGCGCACCGGAGCACTGGGGGGGCGATCGGTGGGGTGGGGTGGGGGCAGATTAGGTTTTCCAGCCATGGCCGATGATATTGCAGCATCGGCCATGGCTGGATTGTAATATTTCACCGTTTTTTTGGGTGAAATATTACAAATCGCTCTGATTGGCAGTTTCACTTTCAACAGCCAATCAGAGCGATCGTAGCCACGGGGGGGTGAAGCCACCCCCCCTGGGCTGAAGCACCACTCCCCCTGTCTCTGCAGATCGGGTGAAATCGGAGTTAACCCCTTCACCCGATCTGCAGGGACGCAATCATTCTGTGACACAGCATATGCGTCACAGGTCGGGAAGGCACCGACTTTCATGACGCATACGCTGTGTCACAGGTCGGGAAGGGGTTAACGGTAAATCTGAGATAGCTCGGCCTGTACCCACATTCCGCATGTGTGACTGGAAGGCTGACCTTAGTTGTAGGTAACGGAAAAATTGAGATTTTGGTATTCTGTAGGTATTTTGTAGCTGTTCAAAGGAGACAAAGATCCCTTGTTTATATAGATTACTCACTGTAAGGACACTGTACGATATCCAGAATTCAGTGGACGGATGACCCAGTAATACCGGAAAATAACTATTATTCCACAATGGCATTTCAGCTGCTATATCAGCAAATCCTGTTACCTTTTTAATTTGCCTCCATATTGATCGTGCTAGTCGGAGCAAAGGAAGTAAATGAGGAACCGCAGTTCTCTCCATCTCCAAAAATCCCAGTGGACAATCAATTTTGGCCGAATACAGAATATGGTGTTCAGAGTTAGGAAGAGTTTTCCCGGGCATCCACATATTCAACATTTTGGCCTGACCCGCTAGGTAATATAAATAGAAGTCTGGCAGGGCCGCCCCACCCCCTTGTTTGGGTCTTTGTAGGGTGGATAATTTGAGCTTAGGCCTAGCCTTTCCCTATATGAAGGATGTAGTAAGGGAATTTAGGGTTGCGAAGAAAGATTTAGGTATTATAACCGCGCTATGTTGAAAACAATAGCTCAATTTTGGGAGTAATATCATCTTTATGAGATTAATACGTCCAGCCACAGATAATGGTAATTTGTCCCAGGTAGCGAATTTGGACTTAACCACATCCAGTAACGGGAATATATTAAGATGTAAGTCTAGGTGACTACTCTGGGACATATGTATTCCTAGATATTTAAACTGGGTGACAATGGGTAGCAGTGAGAGGGTTTCAAAGCAGGACATTGGGGTATGGGAGAGAGGCATCAGAGCAGATTTTTCCCAATTTATATAAAGGCCAGAAAATTTACTAAATCTATCCATCATCGTTATTACTTTTGGTAATGTGTCTTCCGTTTGATCCATAAACACCACCATATCATCAGCATACAGACCGATGACGTCCACCCTATCAGCGATATGTATCCCTTTAATATCTACAGAAGACCTCATTCGTATTGCCAAGGCCTCTATCGCCAAGGCAAATAAAGCTGGGGAGAGAGGGCACCCTTGTCGAGTTCCCCTATGCAAAGAAAACGATGCAGACATTGAGCCATTCACACATGACATTTTTTGATCGCTTTTTATTCCGATTTTTGTTAGGCAGAATGAACAAAAACCAGCAATGCATGAATTTATTTTTCGGGTTAGTACGATTACAGCGATATCTCATTTATATCTTTTTTTTATGTTTTGGCGCTTTAATGCAATAAAAACTATTTTATATAAAAAAATAATTATTTTTGCATCGCTTTATTCTGAGTGCTATAACTTTTTTTTTTTTCACTGATGATGCTGTATAGCGGCTTTTTTTTGCGGGACAAGATGACGTTTTCAGCGGTACCATGTTTATTTTTATCTGTCTTTTTGATCGTGTGTTAATCCACTTTTTGTTCAGCGGTATGATAATAAAGCATTGTTTTTTGCTTCTTTTTTTTACGGTGTTCACTGAAGGGGTTAACTAGTGGGACAGTTTTATAGGTAGGGTCGTTATGGAGGCGGTGATACTAAGTATGTGTACTTTTATTGTTTTTTTAATTTACATAAAGAAATGTATTTATTGGAACAATATTTTTGTTCTTTATTTAGGATTTGTTTTTTGTTACACGTTAATATTTTTTTTTACTTTGTCCCAGGGTGGGACGTCACTATATATTATCAGATCGCTGATTTTACACTTTGCAAAGCACTGTGTCAGGTCAGCGACCTGACAGGCAGTGCGGCAGGCATACCGGCGCCTGTTCTCACCAGGCGCTTGCAAGCCACCTCCCTGCAGGACCCGGAAGGACCCCCACGGCCATCTTGGTTCCGGGGCCTGCAGGGAGGACGACTGAGGAGACGCTTGGAACAATGCGATCATATCGCATTGTTCCGAGAATCTCAGGGAAGCATGCAGGGAGCCCCCTCCCTGCGCGATGCTTGCCTATGCCACCGGAACGCTGCGATCATGTTTGATCGCAGTGTTCCGGGGGTTAATGTGCCGGGAGCGGTCTCTGACCGTTCCTGGTACATAGTGCCGGATGTCAGCTGTGATAATCAGCTGACACCCGGCCGCGCTCCCCCCGTGAGCGCGGCTGATCGGTGATGACGTACTATCCCATCGGTGGTCATACGGGCCCAGGCCACCTCGACGGGATAGTACGTCTAATGTCAGAAAGGGGTTAAAGAAGAGGCTGTCCTAGTAGTGGACAACACCTTTAAGAAAACAGTGTGCAGCTACAGAAAGACGATTTACTAAATATAATGTACTAACCAAAATATGCTCAGAGGGATCCCTATTGCTAGACTAAAGAATCAAACTTTCTAGCAAGTGTCAGGTTCGAACTTCCAGTGTTGTGGGACCACAGCATGCAGAACAGTATCCCAGAGCCCTCTATAGCCCCTTGCACCGTGGAAGAACTCGGAACTAAACTAGCATTAGCGCGTCATTTTTTAAACAGTAGATGACATAAAATCATCAGATCACTTACTGGTCTGTAACCACTTAGAAAAATGTGTATTGTTAATTTTAGTTCAAAGAGCAAAATCTTGCATTTTCACAGTGAGCGGGGCTGCAGAGGGTTGAAAGATCCAAATTCCGCTTGCCGGAATACAACAACCCGGAAATTCAGCCCCAACTTTTGCTATAAACTCAGATTCTATAATCTAGCATTAGGGGCATTTGTTTAGTTATAATTAGCAATATCAGTCTGAGCCAAGAAATGAGCAACCACCCATTAATGGTGGGAATTCTTTAATTCGGTTGTCTCTTCCATCTGAGAATAACAAAATATAGCAGGAAACAGTGTGACAGAGGTTGAGCCTTTCAATCACTGAACTAAGAACCGATGATCGTTCACAACTCTGAAGCAACCCCATCCTATTTAAATACATAAAAATACAGAAAGAGTAAAACTTACAACTGAGGTTGTCCCATCTCCAACTTCATTGTCTTGTAGATCAGCAAGTTCACAGAGGACTTTAGCAGCAGGATGTTCTACTTCCAGAAGCTTTAATATCGTTGCACCATCATTTGTTATGGTGACATCCTGGAATGAAGAAACTACTATCAGAGTGGATTAACCTCTAATGACAAAATAATAAATTTCTGGTTTACAAAAATAAAGTGCAACATTAGTTTAGCTGCAGTTTGTTGCTGTGTTTCTTTTAAGATTGTGAAATATAAATTTTCAAAAACAATTTCAGCAAAATCACGTGGGACAAGTGTCTGTTCCGTTTAGAAGACTACCTGTAAGGTCTCCTTCACATGTCCATGTTTTTCCCACGGATATCACATATACCCTGTAGTGAAATATGTATAGGTATGGATGCATGACCAGCAGCAAATTAACATCGGTCCTTAGACTGCAGCTCTTCACAAAGGTCATGACTTATGTTTTCCAGAGAAAAAGACAGTCTCCTAGCCTCACCCCAGGTAAAGGGAGGTGACCTGAACACACAGAATTGGAAACACTTCACATCTCCTAGTGCCTTTGATGGGAAAACACCAAATTGCAGCCTGACACATTATATTTACTTTGAGAAAGATAGATTACATAAATAGGGTTCAAAGAAAAAAAATAATGTTTTCATTGGTAAAATAGCCAGGATCCAGGCACAAACCAAAGATTAGAATATTAACCTGAGAGGCTGGTCTAGAAATCTGACCCCCGGGTTAACTCTAAGTTAGGCCTTTACACATAGGAACACGTTCACAGTGAGGGCAGCCAAGCTGATGTGATCCATTCCTTATCTCCCCCTCCCTCAGAGGCAGAATACCAGACTGCAAGGTTCGATATTTCTGTAAGTTTTCTCCCTTTTATTTTATAACCGTTTTGCATATTTGTATGTCACTTTTTGTTTCCATATTTTTATATCTTATTTTAAAGCACTGTACCTTTCTATTAAAGCGTAAAAATTTAATAAGTTTGAACCTTGTATGCTCTAAGAATCCATAGCCTTTGAGTGTGTGTGACCCTGCTGATTGGCAGACAGTAGTAGTATTTCCGGGACTCATCAGCCGTGTGTTCGGTGAGTGGTGGCATGTATAAGCGGGGTGTGTGGACTGTGTCAGGGTGTGAATTATACTCCCACTGCAGCATATGACAGAGGTTGAATGCTGGACTGAGGGAAAGGATATAGATTAACCCTTGCAGGCGCAACCCCAAGACCCATGCTGAGAAGCGGGTACGTGACATACCCATTATAACCTATGGTGCTATGCACATTTGTGTTTTTACACAGAACAAGTATTGGTGCAAAACACGCGCAGGCATGTGTTTTTCTCCCAGCAACACAGATGATAATGGCCAATACAAGCCTATGGCTCCGTGAAAAACACACATCCGTGTACTGTCTGTGTAGAACATTGCAAACTATAGGAGAAGCTTTGGAATTTCTTTTTCTTTTTTTTTTTTTTTTTTTTTTTTATCCGTACTGCAAAAACACAGATAACTCGGGACACACTGATGGAAAAAACTGATGACCCTGATACAGGTTCTCCACATATGTGGTTTATACGGATGTATAAAGAAGGCCTTGCGTAAAGGACAATGTTCTGCTATTCCATATAGGAGAAGGCGAGAGACACTTTCCCCTTCAGACGATAGCAGAGGTTGCTGTTCCCCATTAGCATAGCCACTTTTTCTGACAACAAAAGAAGTGGTACTAAAATGGGGGTTATTACACAGGTATAATCCAAGCATCTGACCAATTTAAAGGGATTGATTAGGTAAAAACTCTGCAATCTAGTGCAGAATCTGCCTTAAATAAGAAGCATGCCACTCATTTTTTCATATATTTTTTTTCTCTGAGCCTACCAGAAATAGCCAAGTACAGGGTTCGACCATTGCTCAATTCACACAAGTGTCAGCAGAGCCCAGTTCTCAGGATCGGTGAAGGGTAGGAAGTTATCCACCGTCCTGTGGATGGGAGAATCTCCAATCTTGGCACCTCTTTAACCCCTTTCTGACATCTGACGTACTATCCCGTCGAGGTGGGGTGGGCCCGTATGACCACCGACGGGATAGTACGTCATACGCGATCGGCCGCGCTCACGGGGGGAGCGCGGCCGATCGCGGCCGGGTGTCAGCTGCATATCGCAGCTGACATCCGGCACTATGTGCCAGGAGCGGTCACGGACCGCCCCCAGCACATTAACCCCCGGCACACCGCGATCAAACATGATCGCGGTGTGCCGGCGGTATAGGGAAACATCGCGCAGGGAGGGGGCTCCCTGCGGGCTTCCCTGAGACCCCCGGAGCAACGCGATGTGATCGCGTTGCTCCGAGGGTCTCCTACCTCCCTCCTCGCCGCAGGTCCCGGATCCAAGATGGCCGCGGCATCCGGGTCCTGCAGGGAGGGAGGTGGCTTACCGAGTGCCTGCTCAGAGCAGGCGCTGGTAAGCCTGCAGCCCTGCACAGCAGATCGTCGATCTGACAGAGTGCTGTGCACACTGTCAGATCAATGATCTGTAATGTCCCCCCCTGGGACAAAGTAAAAAAGTTTAAAAAAAATTCCCTACGTGTGTAAAAAAAAATAAAAAAAATATCCTAAATAAAGAAAAAAAAAAAAATATTATTCCCATAAATACATTTCTTTAGCTAAATAAAATAAAAAAAAAACAATAAAAGTACACATATTTAGTATCGCCGCATCCGTAACGACCCAACCTATAAAACTGCCCCACTAGTTAACCCCTTCAGTAAACACCGTAAGAAAAAAAAAAAAAAAACGAGGCAAAAAACAACGCTTTATTATCATACCGCCGAACAAAAAGTGGAATAACACGCGATCAAAAAGACTGATATAAATAACCATGGTACCGCTGAAAACGTCATCTTGTGCCGCAAAAAACGAGCCTCCATACAGCATCATCAGCAAAAAAATAAAAAAGTTATAGTCCTGAGAATAAAGCGATACCAAAATAATTATTTTTTCTATAAAATAGTTTTTATCGTATAAAAGCGCCAAAACATAAAAAAATGATATAAATGAGATATCGCTGTAATCGTACTGACTGACCCGACGAATAAAACTGCTTTATCAATTTTACCAAACGCGGAACGGTATAAACGCCTCACCCAAAAGAAATTCATGAATAGCTGGTTTTTGATCACTCGGACTCACAAAAATCGGAATAAAAAGCGATCAAAAAATGTCACGTGTCCGAAAATGTTACCAATAAAAACGTCAACTCGTCCCGCAAAAAACAAGATCTCACATGACTCTGTGGACTCAAATATGGAAAAATTACAGCTCTCAAAATGTGGTAACGCAAAAAATATTTTTTGCAATGAAAAGCGTCTTTCAGTGTGTGACGGCTGCCAATCATAAAAATCCGCTAAAAAACCCGCTATAAAAGTAAATCAAAATCCCCTTCATCACCCCCTTAGTTAGGGAAAAATAAAAAAAATAAAAAATGTATTTATTTCCATTTTCCCATTAGGGTTAGGGTTAGGGCTAGAGTTATGACTAGAGTTAGGGCTAGGGTTAGGGTTAGGGCAAGGGTTAGGGATGGGGCTAGGGTTAGGGCTAGGGTTAGGGTTAGGGTTAGGGCTAGGGTTAGGGCTAGGGTTATTGCTACGGTTAGGGCTAGGGTTAGGGTTGGGGCTACAGTTAGGGTTGGGGCTAAAGATAGGGTTAGGGTTTGGATTACATTTACGGTTGGGAATAGGGTTGGGTGTGTCTGGGTTAGAAAAGTGGTTAAGGTTACTGTTGGGATTAGGGTAAGGGGTGTGTTTGGATTAGGGTTTCAGTTATAATTGGGGGGTTTCCACTGTTTAGGCACATCAGGGGCTCTCCAAACGGGACATGGCATCCGATCTGAATTCCAGCCAATTCTGCGTTGAAAAAGGAAAACAGTGCTCCTTCCCTTCAGAGCTCTCCCGTGTGCCCAAACAGGGGTTTACCCCAACATATGGGGTATCAGCATACTCAGGACAAATTGGACATCATTTTTTGGGGTCCAATTTCTCCTGCTACCCTTGGGAAAATACAAAACTGGGGGCCAAAAAATAAGTTTTGTGGGAAAAAAAGGATTTTTTATTTTCACGGCTCTGCGTTGTAAACTGTAGTGAAACACTTGGGGGTTCAAAGCTCTCAAAACACATCAAGATAAGTTCCTTAGGGGGTCTACTTTCCAAAATCGTGTCACTTGTGGGGGTTTTTAATGTTTAGGCACATCAGGGGCTCTCCAAACGCAACATGGCATCCCATCTTAATTCCAGTCAATTTTGCATTGAAAAGTAAAATAGCGCTCCTTCCCTTCCGAGCTCTGCTATGCGCCCAAACAGTGGTTTACCCCCACATATGGGGTATCAGCGTACTCAGGACAAATTGCACAACAATTTTTGTGGTCCAATTTCTTCTCTTACCCTTGGGAAAATAAAAAATTGGGGGCGAAAAGATCATTTTTGTGAAAAAATATGATTTTTTTATTTTTACGGCTCTGCATTATAAACTTCTGTGAAGCACTTGTTGGGTCAAAGTGCTCACCACAAATCTAGATAAGATCCTTAGGGGGTCTACTTTCCAAAATGGTGTCACTTGTGGGGGGTTTCAATGTTTAGGCACATCAGGGGCTCTCCAAATGCAACATGGCGTCCCATCTCAATTCCAGTCAATTTTGCATTGAAAAGTCAAATGGCGCTCCTTTCCTTCCGAGCTCTGCCATGCGCCCAAACAGTGGTTTACCCCCACATATGGGGTATCAGCATACTCAGGACAAATTGTACAAGAAATTTTGGGGTCTATTTTCTCCTGTTACCCTTGGTAAAATAAAACAAATTGGAGCTGAAATAAATTTTTTGTGAAAAAAAGTTAAATGTTCATTTTTATTTAAACATTCCAAAAATTCCTGTGAAACACCTGAAGGGTTAATAAACTTCTTGAAAGTGGTTTTGAGTATCTTGACGGGTGCAGTTTTTAGAATGGTGTCACACTTGGGTATTTTCTATCATATAGACCCCTCAAAATGACTTCAAATGAGATGTTGTCCCTTAAAAAAAATGGTGTTGTAAAAATGAGAAATTGCTGGTCAACTTTTAACCCTTATAACTCCGTCACAAAAAAAAATTTTGGTTCCAAAATTGTGCTGATGTAAAGTAGACATATGGGAAATGTTACTTATTAAGTATTTTGCGTGACATATGTCTGTGATTTAAGGGCATAAAAATTCAAAGTTGGAAAATTGCGAAATTTTCAAAATTTTCGCCAAATATTCGTTTTTTTTCACAAATAAACGCAAATTATATCGAAGAAATTTTACCACTATCATGAAGTACAATATGTCACGAGAAAACAATGTCAGAATCGCCAAGATCCGTTTAAGCGTTCCAGAGTTATAACCTCATAAAGGGACAGTGGTCAGAATTGTAAAAATTGGCCCGGTCATTAACGTGCAAACCACCCTTGGGGGTGAAGGGGTTAATCATTTAAGGAGAGAGCAGTTTTTCTGATTGTGCTCTCGCTTTTTTATTTCCTTTTTCCAAGGATCATAACTTTTTCACATTCCAACCACATAGCTATTAATTGTAGTTCTAAATTACACCATTCATATAATGTACTGGAAAATTTTCCACATGTGGTTCAAGTGGAAAAAAACCCAAACCGATGCAATCCTTCATTTGTTGGTGTGGGATTCATTGTGCAGTAAAAATGACCTGGAAATAGGATTCTCCTGGTCAGGACGATCAGATCAATATCAAAATTGCGTAATTTTTATTTAAGTGGTGAAAAAAAAAAAATTCTGATGGTTTTAATGCTACTATTTTGGGGTGAATTCAATATTTTGATAGCTTATCATTGAAGTTTTGGAGGAGCTGTAACAACAAAAAGCAATTCTGGATTTTGTTTTTCTCTTTACGTTTACTAATAAAGTTATATTTTGATTTATCATAGTTTTATGGACAAAGTCATAACACATCTGTATTTTTTATATTTTGTTAAACTATGTTAAAGGGGGAATTAGAATTTTTTAAAATATTTTTGGAAAAAAAAAAAGGTTTCTACCTCTTACTTTACTTGTTAATCCCCTGAGTAGACTTGAACCTGAGATCATCCGATCGCTTGTACTATACCACAGCACTGCTGTACTTAACAGATCATAATCTCTTATGAACACCAGCCAGAATTTGGCGTTCACAGGAATGCTGCCATGACAGGCAAGGGGATCTTCAGAAAATCCCCAGCCGTCATGGCATACCATTGGCACCCCGCGAATGTATCACGGGGGTGTCAATGAGCAGTTAGAACAGTGCGCCATGGTGGAAGCACACCGTTAATACCACTGGCAGGGAATGGCAGCTGCATTTAACAGGCTACCAGCTGCAGGTGGACCTCTGCTCCACTCATGATTGTAAGAGGTAGATGACAGCTGACTAACAGCCATTATTTGCCAGGAAACGGGGCAGACAGCTCCTGAGCTTTCTCCATTAGTGATGAGCGAGTGCGTCGTTACTCCAGTTTTCAGAGCATGCTCGGGTGTTCTCCGAGTATTTTGGCCATGCTCGTAGATTGTGTTTGTGTCCCCGCAGCTGCATGATTTGCGGCTGCTAGACAGCCTGAATATATGTGGAGATTCCCTAACATACAGGCAATCCCTGTATGTGTTCAGATTGTCTAACAGCCGCAAATAATGCAGCTGTGGGGACACAAACAATCTACAAGCACGCCCAAGAAAGATACTCGGAGAACACACCAGGGTATGCTCGGAAATCTCGAGTAATGAGCACACTCACTCATCACTACTCTCCAGTCATCCTCTGCCGCTACGTTCTGTACATGCATGGGACTGGTCATTAAGGGGTTACAGCTTAGCTGACTATTCCACAAGGCTCTCTGCGGTGCGGCTGAGTGTGCTTTGCTATACTGTGTAGCTGTAGAGTGCCTGGTATAGAGCGAACACTTCTCTTAATGAAATCTATAGACATGTGACAGACAAAAGACAACCCGTAGATCAGGATCAGAAATTTTACAAAACTTAGGCTGGTTTCACACTTGCATTTTGATCTGCAGCGTTTTAGCGCTAAAAAACGCATGCGTTTTTTTTTCTATACTTAACATAAAAAACCAATGCGTTTTTTAGCGTGCGTTTTGACGCGTTTTCGGCAACGCATGCGTTTTTTGACGCATGCGTTCATTTGCAGAAATGCAACATGTAGTAATTTCTAGCGGCGTTTTTTTGCAGCAAAAAACGCATGCGTTTATTCGCGGCAAAAAAATGCATTGCTGTCTATGTTAACGCATGCGTTTTTAAGCACATGCGTTTGTTTGCGTTAAAAACGCATGCGTTTTTTTTTAAAAAACAAGAAAAAACAAGAAAACCCTAACCACAAGAAAAAACAAGAAAACCCTAACCCTAGGGATCCTAACCCTAACCCTTGTTCTTAGGGTTACGATTCTAACCCTTAGGGTTAGGATCCCTAGGGTTAGGATCAGGATCCCTAGGGTTAGGATCCCTAGGGTTACTAGGGATCCTAACCCTAACCCTAGCTATTTCTGTTTTTAGTGGGTTTTCTAGTTGATTTTGATGATTGGCAGCTGTCACACACTTCTCAGCATGCGTTTAAAAAACGCAAACGCAGGAAAAAACGCATGTAAACGCCGCAAAACGCCGAGGTTTTTTTTCTGCATGCAAAAACGCATGCGTCTAAAAAACGCGGCGTTTTGCCGCGTTTACATGCTTTTTTTTTTTAAAATGCTGCAGATCAAAACGCAAGTGTGAAACCAGCCTTAGAAGAAATCTGTCAGTAGGCCTTCATCCCACAAACTATTTATATGCTCATAAAACTCTTTCAAAGGCAAGTCCAACAGTAACTCTACATAGCCAGTCCGTTCCTAACAGTACATAGCCAGTCCGTTCCTCAGTCACTGAGAAATCAGGGTTTAAATTGATATGCAAATGAGCTATAGATCTGAAGCCTCTGTCACTAGAGCTCTATTCCCCACCTGCTTGACTGCTAGCCTCCAAGCTACGCGGCTTCAGGTAAAGGAGACGGCGCTGGGTGCAGAATAGAGCTGGAGTGACTGAGGCTTGAGATCTACCACAGTCCTTCAGCCTAATTTGCATATCAAATCAATCACAGCTTTCTCAGAGATGGAGAAAGGGACTGGACATGGAAAGGTATTGCTGGTCTTGTCTTTAAAAAGCTACATGCAGATATAGTTTGAGGAGTGAAATCTTGAAGTCATCAGGTTTTTACTACTCAGTCATCATAATAGGCAGAAATCCCAATTCCAGCAATGTGTCATTTGCTAGGCTACTTGCTGCAGTTTTGATTGCATCCCTGTTTTATCTGCTGCAGTTCCCTAAATACTTCTCACTGAATAACCCTGCCCGCACCAAAGATTAGCAGCTTTGTGTACACTGTGCATAGGCAGAAAACTGCCAATCAGTGGGGGGAGCAGGGTAATACAGAGCTCACGAATATGGTCGACTACATGGCAGCAGGTTTACTAGTCCTCTAGTAAAATCCCCTGCTGATAAAACTGATTTAATCAAAACTATAACAAGCAGCGCAGTAAGTGCCATCCCTAGAATCAGAGTCTCTCTACATCATGCTGCTCACCGATTAGGTGGCAAAAACCTGGTGAGATTCCCTGTACGTCTATGTAATACGGTGTACTAAAGGTAAGCCTATACATAGGGTAATGTGGTTTGTAATCAAGTTGTGTACTTACTCCAATATCATCCACTAACATTTTATCCAGGCCAAGAGGACCAAGTGAGCTTTTCAGAATATTTGCAATGGATGCTGCTGCCATCACTGAAAGAAAGAAT
This sequence comes from Ranitomeya variabilis, assembly GCF_051348905.1. Classification (NCBI taxonomy): domain Eukaryota; kingdom Metazoa; phylum Chordata; class Amphibia; order Anura; family Dendrobatidae; genus Ranitomeya; species Ranitomeya variabilis. Next base: position 162,661,779 of record NC_135233.1, read on the forward strand.
TACAGATGTAAACATGCCTCAACATGTTGCGTACCCATGCAGTTGGCAGGCACGTCAAAACGCCACATGCGGACGCATCCGTATACAACACATGTCCCTGCGTACCTAATGTTAAAGATAAGTACGCAGGATGCATGCGGAAGTAGGCGGAGCTTGAGGGAGGAAGTACGCAGCCATGCGCAGACCAGCCAAAAAAAAAAAAAAAAGTGTGAACCCGGCCTTAAAGGGAACCCGTCACCAGTTTTTTTTTCAAAACTAACCTATGGCCACCACCTTTCAGCCCTATGTGACAGCATTCTATAATGTTGCCCAAATACCCTGCAGGCAAAATAATAAAAAAGACCTCTTATTATGCATATAGGAATATAAAGTAGTGGCACTCACCAGTCCTTTAAATTCCAATGTCTTTACTTAGAAAAACAGGTTTAAAACTGGCAGGTCATTCCAGGGCCAAGTAGAAGCGCAGGAAAGTGCAAATCGATCGTCGTCCAGCACATGTGCTCCTTCACTCTCTGCAGCCAGTCTTAGGCTACGTTCACATTTGCGGTCCTCGCCGCAGCGTCGGGCGCCGCAGCGGCGCCGCATGCATCATGCGCCCCTATATTTAACATGGGGGCGCATGTACATGCGGTGCACTTGCGTTTGGCGCCGCATGCGTCCCTGCGGCGCCCGCGTCGGGGCGCAGAGGAAGCAGCAAGTTGCATTTTTGCTGCGTCTGAAATCAATGAAAAAAAGGACGCATGCGGCGCAAAACGCAGCGTTGTGCATGCGTTTTGCCGCGTTTTTGTTTGCGTTGTGCGCTGCGGCGCCGACGCTGCGGCGCACAACGCAAATGTGAACGTAGCCTTAAACATGTTTTTCTGAATACAGATATAGGATTTTAAAGGACCTGACTGGGTGAGTGCTACTAGTTTTTCTTCCTGAACAGAAGAAAAAATGGAGTAAAAATGTCCAGGGAATAATAAAAGGTATACATTTATTCAAAGTACAAATAACATATAACAAACCATGTAGTGCATAATAAATCAGTTTACACAAGGTTTTTAAGAGAAAAGAGATCAGGTAGAGAACGGCAAGACGTCAATATTGCATGAAAAATAGGGTATTTACCTCCTCATAGAAGGAAAATGCATAGTGCATGTGTAAACCTATGGGTTATAGTGGTGACATGGGGGAAGGAAAGTGTGGCAGGACTCCACATAATATCAGTACTTGGAGTCAAAAGGACTCCCGGGAGCCCACCCCAAATATCACTATAAACTCTCACCCATCATGAGATGCAAAAGGGACACGCCAATAGCACCAGCACGCGTTTCACATCGCCTTAGTCAGGGGGCCGTGCTGGAATGACCTGCCAGTCTTAAACATGTTTTTCTGAATAAGGACATTGGATTGTAAAGGACCGGTGAGTGCCACTACTTTTCCTTCCTATATACAAGTTTACATCTTATTTTGTGAGCACCCAGTACCTGCAGGCTTGACTGCTCAGTCCAAAGTTTGGTTTAAGGACAAGTTCACACACAATGGTTGAATGGTGCCGGCTTTCTCTTTGTTTTAGTTTCTGCAATTTTTGAGACCTTTTATTATACTCACCAGTCAAATTGGTCCGGTGGCAACTCGTTTCTTGCAAAGACATCCTCCTTCTCTGCTTTGTGTGAATGACATCCTACATCACCCAGCACACGTCTCCCTGTCCTGCTGAGGGCAGAGCAAAGCACTGCAGTACTCATGAGCCAGGAACAGTCAGAAGAGCGCTGGCGCATGTGCACTGCAGTACTTTGACTGCCCCAGCAGAGAGAAATGCACCTGCGCAGAAGTGTGTGGGAACACTGTGGATGACGTAGAATGCATCATCCACACGAAGCATAGGAGGACGGCATCGCAAGAAGAGAGGCAGTACAGGACCAAGACCAGTGACGCCCATCTGACCGGACCACCCTGTAGATGACTATAATAAAAGGGCTTTTTTTGTCTTGCAGAGTGATGTGCAGCATTATAAATTGCTGTCTCGTGGGGTGAAAGAAGGTGGCTGTAAATTACATCGTAAAAAAAAAAAAAAAAAATTGACCGGTTCCCTTTAAGATATGACACTTGCTCTGTCCCCAGCACTGTGTAGTAACCAGTAGATCCAGTCTGATTCACTGGATGTAAACCTAGAAAAAAGTAAATTGTGGCACTTTAATGGGAATCTGTCATTGATTCATGCTGCCCAAGCTGTGCTGAGTAGGAGTCAGAGCCGGGCTGCTCAATGGCAACCAGGTATATTTTGTATATTTTTCTCTGAAACGTTGCAAAATTTCACAAAACACACACTTTAAAGGGAACCTGTCACCCCCAAAATGGAAGTTGACCTAAGCCCACAAGCATCAGGGGCTTATCTACAGCATTCTGTAATACTGTAGATAAGCCCCCGATGTATCCTGAAAGATGAGAAAAAGAGGTTAGATTATACTCACCCAGGGGCGGTCCTGCTGCAGTCTGGGTCCGCTGGGGGTCTCAGATCCGGTCCGGGGCTTCCCATCTTCTTACGATGACGTCCTCTTGTCTTCACGCTCCGGCACAGGCGTACTTTGTCTGCCATGTTTAGGGCAGAGCAAAGTACTGCAGTGCGCAGGCGCTGGGAAAGGTCAGAGAGGCCCAGCACCTGTGCACTGCAGTACTTTGCTCTGCCCTCAACAGGACAAACAAAGTACGCCTGCGCATGAAGACAAGAGGACGTCATCGTAAGAAGATGGGAGATGCCGGACCGCTCCTGGGTGAGTATAATATAACCTGGTTTTTTTCCAGGTTTCATCGGGGGGCCTACCTACAGCTTTACAGAATGGTGCAGATAAGCCCCTGATGTCAGTGCCGCAGCTCATTCTCGAATTTTGGGGTGTCAGATTCCCTGTAAAGCACACACCAGCAGAGCGTTTCCTAGACGCTCACACCTGGCTGCAGACCCGCCACTGCTCCTAAATCACACAAATGGCCATTGTATCTGTGACCCCGCATCCCCCGCTAGCTCACAGCCGCTGTATGTGCACACGTTAGGTATCTGCTGCACATTACAAGATGACAGAATGAAATATAAATGGGTACACAAGTTACCATATCACTGAGAAAACCAGGTGAGACATTTTCTCGGTGTTTTTTTCGCCCACAGAAGGCCTCCTGCTTATGATTGGCTAGTGTCACCCCCTAGAATCCCTGCTGACGCCCCTCAGGTTATATGGAGATGCGCATGTAGTGTACAAGGCAATATGTCAGAGATAAGAAATACAGACATTTTATTCAGATCTTCAGCATCGCCATCATTCCAAGAAACCATGGGGAGAGGTCTTTATAGTGAATCTGCCACTAGGTTTTTGCTACCCCAGCTGAGAGCAGCACACTGTAGGGGCAGAGACCCTGGTCCCAACTAGGTTTCCTCTGCTGCAGATCCAGCGGGTCTCATATGCTGAGCTCTGTATAACTTCACTCACACCAATGATTGGCAGTTTGCTGCCTATGCAGAGCGTACACAGAAAGCTGCCAATCAGTGGTGGGGTGTAGTTATTTATAGTTAGACCACACGGCTGCAGGTTTACTGTAGTGACAATCTCCTGCTGACGTCACCATATCAAAACTACAGCAGGCAGCGCCGCCGCTGGAATCAGGGTCTCCGTCTCGTCATTCTCCTGCTCCCCGCCGGTGTCGGGCTCACTGTACTCCGTCCCGCAGGCTCACACATCCATAAGGCCGGCAGAGAATACTACTGACGGGCCGGAGACCGCACACCGCTGGGGGCGAGGGGCTCAGTGCGGCCTCCCTCCATTGTGGAGCACGGCGGCTCCGGCCGCTTACACACATATCTACCATTCTGGCTCCTGACGGCTTCTCCGGTGCTGCGCTCCCCGAACACGGCTAACGGGCCCTCCATCTTCCGCTGTCCTTACAGTCTGCCACACACCGGCTACAACGTGCTCACCAACCGCCGCGGGGCCGCAAAGCTAGCTGGGTAGGGTAGAAGCCTGCGGCTCAGCCACGTAACTCCTCCCACACACCCCTTCACTACCAGGCATAAAGCTGTAGAAACGAGCGGAAGCCCTGGACGCTGTAGTCAGCAGCGAATGGGTTACGTACGTCGTTGCGTCGCCGGCATATGGGTGTGACCGTGGGGGGAGGCGCGCTCGCTCCCCGGATAGAGAATGTTCTAGTCTGGGCGGCAGTGCGCGGCCCCGTCACCTCAGCATGGCTCATCTGCCCCCTCAGCACAGGACTCCAGGAGCGCGCACCAACTGCAGTGCTCTGTGCCTGTCATTCACCAGTAGCTGTCAGGGCTGGCTGGGAGGTGTAGTTCTCACTGACCCCATGTATTCCTGCCGCACCTGGGGAAAGTGGGCATCACACAACTCACATGAAGACTGTACAATAGAAGCAGCCAAGTTCCGGTGACTGGCCTGTGCGCAGAGGAGCGGGGCCGGGCTAGTGCCTGTGCGCAGAGGAGCGGGGCCCGGGCTAGTGTCTGTGCGCAGAGGAGCGGGGCCGGGCTAGTGCCTGTGCGCAGAGGAGCGGGCCCCGAGCTAGTGCCTGTGCGCAGAGGAGCGGGCCCCGAGCTAGTGCCTGTGCGCAGAGGAGCGGGGCCCGGGCTAGTGTCTGTGCGCAGAGGAGCGGGGCCGGGCTAGTGCCTGTGCGCAGAGGAGCGGGGCCCGGGCTAGTGCCTGTGCGCAGAGGAGCGGGCCCCGAGCTAGTGCCTGTGCGCAGAGGAGCGGGGCCCGGGCTAGTGTCTGTGCGCAGAGGAGCGGGGCCCGGGCTAGTGTCTGTGCGCAGAGGAGCGGGGCCCCGGGCTAGTGTCTGTGCGCAGAGGAGCGGGGCCGGGCTAGTGCCTGTGCGCAGAGGAGCGGGCCCCGAGCTAGTGCCTGTGCGCAGAGGAGCGGGGCCTGGGCTAGTGCCTGTGCGCAGAGGAGCGGGGCCGGGCTAGTGCCTGTGCGCAGAGGAGCAGGCCCCGAGCTAGTGCCTGTGCGCAGAGGAGCGGGGCCCGGTCTAGTGTCCGTGCGCAGAGGAGCGGGGCCCGGTCTAGTGTCCGTGCGCAGAGGAGCGGGGCCCGGTCTAGTGTCCGTGCGCAGAGGAGCGGGGCCCGGGCTAGTGTCTGTGCGCAGAGGAGCGGGGCCCGGGCTAGTGTCTGTGCGCAGAGGAGCGGGGCCCGGGCTAGTGCCTGTGCGCAGAGGAGCGGGGCCGGGCTAGTGCCTGTGCGCAGAGGAGCGGGCCCCGAGCTAGTGCCTGTGCGCAGAGGAGCGGGGCCTGGGCTAGTGCCTGTGCGCAGAGGAGCGGGGCCGGGCTAGTGCCTGTGCGCAGAGGAGCGGCCCCGAGCTAGTGTCCGTGCGCAGAGGAGCGGGGCCCGGTCTAGTGTCCGTGCGCAGAGGAGCGGGGCCCGGTCTAGTGTCCGTGCGCAGAGGAGCGGGGCCCGGTCTAGTGTCCGTGCGCAGAGGAGCGGGGCCCGGGCTAGTGTCCGTGCGCAGAGGAGCGGGGCCCGGGCTAGTGTCCGTGCGCAGAGGAGCGGGGCCCGGGCTAGTGCCTGTGCGCAGAGGAGCGGGGCCCGGTCTAGTGTCCGTGCGCAGAGGAGCGGGGCCCGGTCTAGTGTCCGTGCGCAGAGGAGCGGGGCCCGGTCTAGTGTCCGTGCGCAGAGGAGCGGGGCCCGGGCTAGTGTCCGTGCGCAGAGGAGCGTGGCCCGGGCTAGTGTCCGTGCGCAGAGGAGCGGGGCCCGGGCTAGTGCCTGTGCGCAGAGGAGCGGGGCCCGGGCTAGTGCCTGTGCGCAGAGGAGCGGGGCCCGGGCTAGTGCCTGTGCGCAGAGGAGCGGGGCCCGGGCTAGTGCCTGTGCGCAGAGGAGCGGGGCCCGGGCTAGTGCCTGTGCGCAGAGGAGCGGGGCCCGGGCTAGTGTCTGTGCGCAGAGGAGCGGGGCCCGGGCTAGTGTCTGTGCGCAGAGGAGCGGGGCCCGGGCTAGTGCCTGTGCGCAGAGGAGCGGGGCCCGGGTTAGTGCCTGTGCGCAGAGGAGCGGGGCCCGGGCTAGTGTCTGTGCGCAGAGGAGCGGGGCCCGGGCTAGTGCCTGTGCGCAGAGGAGCGGGGCCCGGGCTAGTGCCTGTGCGCAGAGGAGCGGGGCCCGGGCTAGTGCCTGTGCGCAGAGGAGCGGGGCCCGGGCTAGTGTCTGTGCGCAGAGGGGCGGGGCCCGGGCTAGTGTCTGTGCGCAGAGGAGCGGGGCCGGGCTAGTGCCTGTGCGCAGAGGAGCGGGCCCCGAGCTAGTGCCTGTGCGCAGAGGAGCGGGGCCCGGGCTAGTGTCTGTGCGCAGAGGAGCGGGGCCCGGGCTAGTGTCTGTGCGCAGAGGAGCGGGGCCCCGGGCTAGTGTCTGTGCGCAGAGGAGCGGGGCCGGGCTAGTGCCTGTGCGCAGAGGAGCGGGCCCCGAGCTAGTGCCTGTGCGCAGAGGAGCGGGGCCTGGGCTAGTGCCTGTGCGCAGAGGAGCGGGGCCGGGCTAGTGCCTGTGCGCAGAGGAGCGGGCCCCGAGCTAGTGCCTGTGCGCAGAGGAGCGGGGCCTGGGCTAGTGTCTGTGCGCAGAGGAGCGGGGCCCGGGCTAGTGTCTGTGCGCAGAGGAGCGGGGCCCGGGCTAGTGTCTGTGCGCAGAGGAGCGGGGCCCCGGGCTAGTGTCTGTGCGCAGAGGAGCGGGGCCCGGGCTAGTGTCTGTGCGCAGAGGAGCGGGGCCCCGGGCTAGTGTCTGTGCGCAGAGGAGCTGGGCCCGGGCTAGTGTCTGTGCGCAGAGGAGCGGGGCCCGGGCTAGTGTCTGTGCGCAGAGGAGCGGGGCCCCGGGCTAGTGTCTGTGCGCAGAGGAGCGGGGCCGGGCTAGTGCCTGTGCGCAGAGGAGCGGGCCCCGAGCTAGTGCCTGTGCGCAGAGGAGCGGGGCCCGGGCTAGTGTCTGTGCGCAGAGGAGCGGGGCCCGGGCTAGTGTCTGTGCGCAGAGGAGCGGGGCCCGGGCTAGTGTCTGTGCGCAGAGGAGCGGGGCCCGGGCTAGTGCCTGTGCGCAGAGGAGCGGGGCCCGGTCTAGTGTCCGTGCGCAGAGGAGCGGGGCCCGGTCTAGTGTCCGTGCGCAGAGGAGCGGGGCCCGGTCTAGTGTCCGTGCGCAGAGGAGCGGGGCCCGGGCTAGTGTCCGTGCGCAGAGGAGCGGGGCCCGGGCTAGTGTCCGTGCGCAGAGGAGCGGGGCCCGGGCTAGTGCCTGTGCGCAGAGGAGCGGGGCCCGGGCTAGTGCCTGTGCGCAGAGGAGCGGGGCCCGGGCTAGTGCCTGTGCGCAGAGGAGCGGGGCCCGGGCTAGTGTCTGTGCGCAGAGGAGCGGGGCCCGGGCTAGTGTCTGTGCGCAGAGGAGCGGGGCCCGGGCTAGTGTCTGTGCGCAGAGGAGCGGGGCCCGGGCTAGTGCCTGTGCGCAGAGGAGCGGGGCCCGGGCTAGTGCCTGTGCGCAGAGGAGCGGGGCCCGGGCTAGTGTCTGTGCGCAGAGGAGCGGGGCCCGGGCTAGTGCCTGTGCGCAGAGGAGCGGGGCCCGGGCTAGTGCCTGTGCGCAGAGGAGCGGGGCCCGGGCTAGTGTCTGTGCGCAGAGGAGCGGGGCCCGGGCTAGTGTCTGTGCGCAGAGGAGCGGGGCCGGGCTAGTGCCTGTGCGCAGAGGAGCGGGCCCCGAGCTAGTGCCTGTGCGCAGAGGAGCGGGGCCCGGGCTAGTGTCTGTGCGCAGAGGAGCGGGGCCCGGGCTAGTGTCTGTGCGCAGAGGAGCGGGGCCCGGGCTAGTGTCTGTGCGCAGAGGAGCGGGGCCGGGCTAGTGTCTGTGCGCAGAGGAGCGGGCCCCGAGCTAGTGCCTGTGCGCAGAGGAGCGGGGCCTGGGCTAGTGCCTGTGCGCAGAGGAGCGGGGCCGGGCTAGTGCCTGTGCGCAGAGGAGCGGGCCCCGAGCTAGTGCCTGTGCGCAGAGGAGCGGGGCCCGGGCTAGTGTCTGTGCGCAGAGGAGCGGGGCCCGGGCTAGTGTCTGTGCGCAGAGGAGCGGGGCCCCGGGCTAGTGTCTGTGCGCAGAGGAGCGGGGCCGGGCTAGTGCCTGTGCGCAGAGGAGCGGGCCCCGAGCTAGTGCCTGTGCGCAGAGGAGCGGGGCCTGGGCTAGTGTCTGTGCGCAGAGGAGCGGGGCCCGGGCTAGTGTCTGTGCGCAGAGGAGCGGGGCCCGGGCTAGTGTCTGTGCGCAGAGGAGCGGGGCCCGGGCTAGTGTCTGTGCGCAGAGGAGCGGGGCCCCGGGCTAGTGTCTGTGCGCAGAGGAGCGGGGCCCGGGCTAGTGTCTGTGCGCAGAGGAGCGGGGCCCCGGGCTAGTGTCTGTGCGCAGAGGAGCGGGGCCCCGGGCTAGTGTCTGTGCGCAGAGGAGCGGGGCCCCGGGCTAGTGTCTGTGCGCAGAGGAGCGGGGCCCCGGGCTAGTGTCTGTGCGCAGAGGAGCTGGGCCCGGGCTAGTGTCTGTGCGCAGAGGAGCGGGGCCCGGGCTAGTGTCTGTGCGCAGAGGAGCGGGGCCCCGGGCTAGTGTCTGTGCGCAGAGGAGTGGGGCCGGGCTAGTGCCTGTGCGCAGAGGAGCGGGCCCCGAGCTAGTGCCTGTGCGCAGAGGAGCGGGGCCTGGGCTAGTGTCTGTGCGCAGAGGAGCGGGGCCCGGGCTAGTGTCTGTGCGCAGAGGAGCGGGGCCCGGGCTAGTGTCTGTGCGCAGAGGAGCGGGGCCCGGGCTAGTGTCTGTGCGCAGAGGAGCGGGGCCCCGGGCTAGTGTCTGTGCGCAGAGGAGCGGGGCCCGGGCTAGTGTCTGTGCGCAGAGGAGCGGGGCCCCGGGCTAGTGTCTGTGCGCAGAGGAGCGGGGCCCCGGGCTAGTGTCTGTGCGCAGAGGAGCGGGGCCCCGGGCTAGTGTCTGTGCGCAGAGGAGCGGGGCCCCGGGCTAGTGTCTGTGCGCAGAGGAGCTGGGCCCGGGCTAGTGTCTGTGCGCAGAGGAGCGGGGCCCGGCCTAGTACCTGTGCGCAGTGGAGTGGGGCCCCGGGCTAGTGCCTGTGCGCAGAGGAGCGGGGCCCGGGCTAGTGCCTGTGCGCAGAGGAGCGGGGCCCGGCCTAGTACCTGTGCGCAGAGGAGCGGGGCCCGGCCTAGTACCTGTGCGCAGTGGAGTGGGGCCCCGGGCTAGTGCCTGTGCGCAGAGGAGCGGGGCCCGGGCTAGTGCCTGTGCGCGGAGGAGCGGGGCCCGGGCTAGTGCCTGGTCTCAGGAGGTTTCCGTGGAGATTCAGCTTGCAGAAGTTATTCTCCATGAATATATGTGCCTTATTATGTTCTTCTGGGGGTTCTGCTGACCCCCGAGCATAATCCAAGTAAGATGGGGAGAAAACCCCAAGGGTTTGTCCACGATCCAGAGTTGGTTGCTGTGGGATTGACTCTGTGCGTCGGCGCACCTGCAGGACTTTTCTCCAGACCACGGCATGTCAATTCTTCTTGTGGAGACGTGATAAGTCTCACTCATACAATGTATCTGACACGATGAATCCGCACGGATCAGTGATCACAGAGGAGTAACCTGCGTTCGGTAGCCGGCAGCGCTTTGGATGCAGTGGATATACCCTGTCCAAAGCGCTGCCACTTCTGGATCTGCCCCCTCAGCACAGGACTCCAGGAGCGCGCACCAACTGCAGTGCTCTGTGCCTGTCATTCACCAGTAGCTGTCAGGGCTGGCTGGGAGGTGTAGTTCTCTCACTGACCCCATGTATTCCTGCCGCACCTGGGGAAAGTGGGCATCACACAACTCACATGAAGACTGTACAATAGAAGCAGCCAAGTTCCGCTCCCGGTGACTGGCCTGTGCGCAGAGGAGCGGGGCCCGGGCTAGTGTCTGTGCGCAGAGGAGCGGGGCCCGGGCTAGTGTCTGTGCGCAGAGGAGCGGGGCCCGGGCTAGTGTCTGTGCGCAGAGGAGCGGGGCCCGGGCTAGTGTCTGTGCGCAGAGGAGTGGGGCCCGGGCTAGTGTCCGTGCGCAGAGGAGCGGGGCCCGGGCTAGTGCCTGTGCGCAGAGGAGCGGGGCCCGGGCTAGTGTCTGTGCGCAGAGGAGCGGGGCCCGGGCTAGTGCCTGTGCGCAGAGGAGCGGGGCCCGGGCTAGTGCCTGTGCGCAGAGGAGCGGGGCCCGGGCTAGTGTCTGTTCGCAGAGGAGCGGGGCCCGGGCTAGTGTCTGTGCGCAGAGGAGCGGGGCCCGGGCTAGTGTCTGTGCGCAGAGGAGCGGGGCCCGGGCTAGTGTCTGTGCGCAGAGGAGCGGGGCCCCGGGCTAGTGTCTGTGCGCAGAGGAGCGGGGCCGGGCTAGTGCCTGTGCGCAGAGGAGCGGGCCCCGAGCTAGTGCCTGTGCGCAGAGGAGCGGGGCCTGGGCTAGTGTCTGTGCGCAGAGGAGCGGGGCCGGGCTAGTGCCTGTGCGCAGAGGAGCGGGCCCCGAGCTAGTGCCTGTGCGCAGAGGAGCGGGGCCCGGGCTAGTGTCTGTGCGCAGAGGAGCGGGGCCCGGGCTAGTGTCTGTGCGCAGAGGAGCGGGGCCCCGGGCTAGTGTCTGTGCGCAGAGGAGCGGGGCCGGGCTAGTGCCTGTGCGCAGAGGAGCGGGCCCCGAGCTAGTGCCTGTGCGCAGAGGAGCGGGGCCCGGGCTAGTGTCTGTGCGCAGAGGAGCGGGGCCCGGGCTAGTGTCTGTGCGCAGAGGAGCGGGGCCCGGGCTAGTGTCTGTGCGCAGAGGAGCGGGGCCCGGGCTAGTGTCTGTGCGCAGAGGAGCGGGGCCCCGGGCTAGTGTCTGTGCGCAGAGGAGCGGGGCCCCGGGCTAGTGTCTGTGCGCAGAGGAGCGGGGCCCGGGCTAGTGTCTGTGCGCAGAGGAGCGGGGCCCCGGGCTAGTGTCTGTGCGCAGAGGAGCGGGGCCCCGGGCTAGTGTCTGTGCGCAGAGGAGCGGGGCCCCGGGCTAGTGTCTGTGCGCAGAGGAGCGGGGCCCGGGCTAGTGTCTGTGCGCAGAGGAGCGGGGCCCCGGGCTAGTGTCTGTGCGCAGAGGAGCGGGGCCCCGGGCTAGTGTCTGTGCGCAGAGGAGCGGGGCCCCGGGCTAGTGTCTGTGCGCAGAGGAGCGGGGCCCCGGGCTAGTGTCTGTGCGCAGAGGAGCGGGGCCCGGGCTAGTGTCTGTGCGCAGTGGAGTGGGGCCCCGGGCTAGTGCCTGTGCGCAGAGGAGCGGGGCCCGGGCTAGTGCCTGTGCGCAGAGGAGCGGGGCCCGGCCTAGTACCTGTGCGCAGAGGAGCGGGGCCCGGCCTAGTACCTGTGCGCAGTGGAGTGGGGCCCCGGGCTAGTGCCTGTGCGCAGAGGAGCGGGGCCCGGGCTAGTGCCTGTGCGCAGAGGAGCGGGGCCCGGGCTAGTGCCTGGTCTCAGGAGGTTTCCGTGGAGATTCAGCTTGCAGAAGTTATTCTCCATGAATATATGTGCCTTATTATGTTCTTCTGGGGGTTCTGCTGACCCCTGAGCATAATCCAGGTAAGATGGGGAGAAAACCCCAAGGGTTTGTCCACGATCCAGAGTTGGTTGCTGTGGGATTGACTCTGTGCATCGGCGCACCTGCAGGACTTCTCTCCAGACCACGGCATGTCAATTCTTCTTGTGGAGACGTGATAAGTCTCACTCATACAATGTATCTGACACGATGAATCCGCACGGATCAGTGATCACAGAGGAGTAACCTGCGTTCGGTAGCCGGCAGCGCTTTGGATGCAGTGGATATACCCTGTCCAAAGCGCTGCCACTTCTGGATCTGCCCCCTCAGCACAGGACTCCAGGAGCGCGCACCAACTGCAGTGCTCTGTGCCTGTCATTCACCAGTAGCTGTCAGGGCTGGCTGGGAGGTGTAGTTCTCACTGACCCCATGTATTCCTGCCGCACCTGGGGAAAGTGGGCATCACACAACTCACATGAAGACTGTACAATAGAAGCAGCCAAGTTCCGCTCCCGGTGACTGGCCTGTGCGCAGAGGAGCGGGGCCCGGGCTAGTGCCTGTGCACAGAGGAACGGGGCCCGGGCTAGTGTCCGTGCGCAGAGGAGCGGGGCCCGGGCTAGTGCCTGTGCGCAGAGGAGCGGGGCCCGGGCTAGTGTCTGTGCGCAGAGGAGCGGGGCCCGGGCTAGTGCCTGTGCCCAGAGGAGCGGGGCCCCGGGCTAGTGCCTGTGCCCAGAGGAGCGGGGCCCCGGGCTAGTGTCTGTGCGCAGAGGAGCGGGGCCCGGGCTAGTGTCTGTGCGCAGAGGAGCGGGGCCCGGGCTAGTGTCTGTGCGCAGAGGAGCGGGGCCCGGGCTAGTGTCTGTGCGCAGAGGAGCGGGGCCCGGGCTAGTGTCTGTGCGCAGAGGAGCGGGGCCCGGGCTAGTGTCTGTGCGCAGAGGAGCGGGGCCCGGGCTAGTGTCTGTGCGCAGAGGAGCGGGGCCGGGCTAGTGCCTGTGCGCAGAGGAGCGGGCCCCGAGCTAGTGCCTGTGCGCAGAGGAGCGGGGCCCGGGCTAGTGTCTGTGCGCAGAGGAGCGGGGCCCGGGCTAGTGTCTGTGCGCAGAGGAGCGGGGCCCCGGGCTAGTGTCTGTGCGCAGAGGAGCGGGGCCGGGCTAGTGCCTGTGCGCAGAGGAGCGGGCCCCAAGCTAGTGCCTGTGCGCAGAGGAGCGGGGCCTGGGCTAGTGCCTGTGCGCAGAGGAGCGGGGCCGGGCTAGTGCCTGTGCGCAGAGGAGCGGGCCCCGAGCTAGTGCCTGTGCGCAGAGGAGCGGGGCCCGGTCTAGTGTCCGTGCGCAGAGGAGCGGGGCCCGGTCTAGTGTCCGTGCGCAGAGGAGCGGGGCCCGGTCTAGTGTCCGTGCGCAGAGGAGCGGGGCCCGGTCTAGTGTCCGTGCGCAGAGGAGCGGGGCCCGGTCTAGTGTCCGTGCGCAGAGGAGCGGGGCCCGGTCTAGTGTCCGTGCGCAGAGGAGCGGGGCCCGGTCTAGTGTCCGTGCGCAGAGGAGCGGGGCCCGGTCTAGTGTCCGTGCGCAGAGGAGCGGGGCCCGGTCTAGTGTCCGTGCGCAGAGGAGCGGGGCCCGGTCTAGTGTCCGTGCGCAGAGGAGCGGGGCCCGGTCTAGTGTCCGTGCGCAGAGGAGCGGGGCCCGGTCTAGTGTCCGTGCGCAGAGGAGCGGGGCCCGGGCTAGTGCCTGTGCGCAGAGGAGCGGGGCCCGGGCTAGTGCCTGTGCGCAGAGGAGCGGGGCCCGGGCTAGTGTCTGTGCGCAGAGGAGCGGGGCCCGGGCTAGTGTCTGTGCGCAGAGGAGCGGGGCCCGGGCTAGTGCCTGTGCGCAGAGGAGCGGGGCCCGGGCTAGTGCCTGTGCGCAGAGGAGCGGGGCCCGGGCTAGTGCCTGTGCGCAGAGGAGCGGGGCCCGGGCTAGTGTCTGTGCGCAGAGGAGCGGGGCCCGGGCTAGTGCCTGTGCGCAGAGGAGCGGGGCCCGGGCTAGTGCCTGTGCGCAGAGGAGCGGGGCCTGGGCTAGTGTCTGTGCGCAGAGGAGCGGGGCCCGGGCTAGTGTCTGTGCGCAGAGGAGCGGGGCCGGGCTAGTGCCTGTGCGCAGAGGAGCGGGCCCCGAGCTAGTGCCTGTGCGCAGAGGAGCGGGGCCCGAGCTAGTGCCTGTGCGCAGAGGAGCGGGGCCCGGGCTAGTGTCTGTGCGCAGAGGAGCGGGGCCCGGGCTAGTGTCTGTGCGCAGAGGAGCGGGGCCCCGGGCTAGTGTCTGTGCGCAGAGGAGCGGGGCCGGGCTAGTGCCTGTGCGCAGAGGAGCGGGCCCCGAGCTAGTGCCTGTGCGCAGAGGAGCGGGGCCTGGGCTAGTGCCTGTGCGCAGAGGAGCGGGGCCGGGCTAGTGCCTGTGCGCAGAGGAGCGGGCCCCGAGCTAGTGCCTGTGCGCAGAGGAGCGGGGCCCGGGCTAGTGTCTGTGCGCAGAGGAGCGGGGCCCGGGCTAGTGTCTGTGCGCAGAGGAGCGGGGCCCCGGGCTAGTGTCTGTGCGCAGAGGAGCGGGGCCGGGCTAGTGCCTGTGCGCAGAGGAGCGGGCCCCGAGCTAGTGTCTGTGCGCAGAGGAGCGGGGCCCGGGCTAGTGTCTGTGCGCAGAGGAGCGGGGCCCGGGCTAGTGTCTGTGCGCAGAGGAGCGGGGCCCCGGGCTAGTGTCTGTGCGCAGAGGAGCGGGGCCCGGGCTAGTGTCTGTGCGCAGAGGAGCGGGGCCCCGGGCTAGTGTCTGTGCGCAGAGGAGCGGGGCCCCGGGCTAGTGTCTGTGCGCAGAGGAGCGGGGCCCCGGGCTAGTGTCTGTGCGCAGAGGAGCGGGGCCCCGGGCTAGTGTCTGTGCGCAGAGGAGCTGGGCCCGGGCTAGTGCCTGTGCGCAGAGGAGCGGGGCCCGGCCTAGTACCTGTGCGCAGAGGAGCGGGGCCCGGCCTAGTACCTGTGCGCAGTGGAGTGGGGCCCCGGGCTAGTGCCTGTGCGCAGAGGAGCGGGGCCCGGGCTAGTGCCTGTGCGCAGAGGAGCGGGGCCCGGGCTAGTGCCTGTGCGCGGAGGAGCGGGGCCCGGGCTAGTGCCTGGTCTCAGGAGGTTTCCGTGGAGATTCAGCTTGCAGAAGTTATTCTCCATGAATATATGTGCCTTATTATGTTCTTCTGGGGGTTCTGCTGACCCCCGAGCATAATCCAGGTAAGATGGGGAGAAAACCCCAAGGGTTTGTCCACGATCCAGAGTTGGTTGCTGTGGGATTGACTCTGTGCGTCGGCGCACCTGCAGGACTTTTCTCCAGACCACGGCATGTCAATTCTTCTTGTGGAGACGTGATAAGTCTCGCTCATACAATGTATCTGACACGATGAATCCGCACGGATCAGTGATCACAGAGGAGTAACCTGCGTTCGGTAGCCGGCAGCGCTTTGGATGCAGTGGATATACCCTGTCCAAAGCGCTGCCACTTCTGGATCTGCCCCCTCAGCACAGGACTCCAGGAGCGCGCACCAACTGCAGTGCTCTGTGCCTGTCATTCACCAGTAGCTGTCAGGGCTGGCTGGGAGGTGTAGTTCTCTCACTGACCCCATGTATTCCTGCCGCACCTGGGGAAAGTGGGCATCACACAACTCACATGAAGACTGTACAATAGAAGCAGCCAAGTTCCGCTCCCGGTGACTGGCCTGTGCGCAGAGGAGCGGGGCCCGGGCTAGTGTCTGTGCGCAGAGGAGCGGGGCCCGGGCTAGTGTCTGTGCGCAGAGGAGCGGGGCCCGGGCTAGTGTCTGTGCGCAGAGGAGCGGGGCCCGGGCTAGTGTCTGTGCGCAGAGGAGCGGGGCCCGGGCTAGTGTCTGTGCGCAGAGGAGCGGGGCCCGGGCTAGTGTCTGTGCGCAGAGGAGCGGGGCCCGGGCTAGTGTCCGTGCGCAGAGGAGCGGGGCCCGGGCTAGTGCCTGTGCGCAGAGGAGCGGGGCCCGGGCTAGTGTCTGTGCGCAGAGGAGCGGGGCCCGGGCTAGTGTCTGTGCGCAGAGGAGCGGGGCCCGGGCTAGTGTCTGTGCGCAGAGGAGCGGGGCCCCGGGCTAGTGTCTGTGTGCAGAGGAGCGGGGCCGGGCTAGTGCATGTGCGCAGAGGAGCGGGCCCCGAGCTAGTGCCTGTGCGCAGAGGAGCGGGGCCTGGGCTAGTGTCTGTGCGCAGAGGAGCGGGGCCGGGCTAGTGCCTGTGCGCAGAGGAGCGGGCCCCGAGCTAGTGCCTGTGCGCAGAGGAGCGGGGCCCGGGCTAGTGTCTGTGCGCAGAGGAGCGGGGCCCGGGCTAGTGCCTGTGCGCAGAGGAGCGGGGCCCGGGCTAGTGCCTGTGCGCAGAGGAGCGGGGCCCGGGCTAGTGTCTGTGCGCAGAGGAGCGGGGCCCGGGCTAGTGTCTGTGCGCAGAGGAGCGGGGCCCGGGCTAGTGTCTGTGCGCAGAGGAGCGGGGCCCGGGCTAGTGTCTGTGCGCAGAGGAGCGGGGCCCGGGCTAGTGTCTGTGCGCAGAGGAGCGGGGCCCGGGCTAGTGTCTGTGCGCAGAGGAGCGGGGCCCCGGGCTAGTGTCTGTGCGCAGAGGAGCGGGGCCCGGGCTAGTGTCTGTGCGCAGAGGAGCGGGGCCCGGGCTAGTGTCTGTGCGCAGAGGAGCGGGGCCCGGGCTAGTGTCTGTGCGCAGAGGAGCGGGGCCCGGGCTAGTGTCTGTGCGCAGAGGAGCGGGGCCCGGGCTAGTGTCTGTGCGCAGAGGAGCGGGGCCCGGCCTAGTACCTGTGCGCAGTGGAGTGGGGCCCCGGGCTAGTGCCTGTGCGCAGAGGAGCGGGGCCCGGGCTAGTGCCTGTGCGCAGAGGAGCGGGGCCCGGCCTAGTACCTGTGCGCAGAGGAGCGGGGCCCGGCCTAGTACCTGTGCGCAGTGGAGTGGGGCCCCGGGCTAGTGCCTGTGCGCAGAGGAGCGGGGCCCGGGCTAGTGCCTGTGCGCGGAGGAGCGGGGCCCGGGCTAGTGCCTGGTCTCAGGAGGTTTCCGTGGAGATTCAGCTTGCAGAAGTTATTCTCCATGAATATATGTGCCTTATTATGTTCTTCTGGGGGTTCTGCTGACCCCCGAGCATAATCCAGGTAAGATGGGGAGAAAACCCCAAGGGTTTGTCCACGATCCAGAGTTGGTTGCTGTGGGATTGACTCTGTGCGTCGGCGCACCTGCAGGACTTTTCTCCAGACCACGGCATGTCAATTCTTCTTGTGGAGACGTGATAAGTCTCGCTCATACAATGTATCTGACACGATGAATCCGCACGGATCAGTGATCACAGAGGAGTAACCTGCGTTCGGTAGCCGGCAGCGCTTTGGATGCAGTGGATATACCCTGTCCAAAGCGCTGCCACTTCTGGATCTGCCCCCTCAGCACAGGACTCCAGGAGCGCGCACCAACTGCAGTGCTCTGTGCCTGTCATTCACCAGTAGCTGTCAGGGCTGGCTGGGAGGTGTAGTTCTCTCACTGACCCCATGTATTCCTGCCGCACCTGGGGAAAGTGGGCATCACACAACTCACATGAAGACTGTACAATAGAAGCAGCCAAGTTCCGCTCCCGGTGACTGGCCTGTGCGCAGAGGAGCGGGGCCCGGGCTAGTGTCTGTGCGCAGAGGAGCGGGGCCCGGGCTAGTGTCTGTGCGCAGAGGAGCGGGGCCCGGGCTAGTGTCTGTGCGCAGAGGAGCGGGGCCCGGGCTAGTGTCTGTGCGCAGAGGAGCGGGGCCCGGGCTAGTGTCTGTGCGCAGAGGAGCGGGGCCCGGGCTAGTGTCCGTGCGCAGAGGAGCGGGGCCCGGGCTAGTGTCCGTGCGCAGAGGAGCGGGGCCCGGGCTAGTGCCTGTGCGCAGAGGAGCGGGGCCCGGGCTAGTGTCTGTGCGCAGAGGAGCGGGGCCCGGGCTAGTGTCTGTGCGCAGAGGAGCGGGGCCCGGGCTAGTGTCTGTGCGCAGAGGAGCGGGGCCCCGGGCTAGTGTCTGTGCGCAGAGGAGCGGGGCCGGGCTAGTGCATGTGCGCAGAGGAGCGGGCCCCGAGCTAGTGCCTGTGCGCAGAGGAGCGGGGCCGGGCTAGTGTCTGTGCGCAGAGGAGCGGGGCCGGGCTAGTGCCTGTGCGCAGAGGAGCGGGCCCCGAGCTAGTGCCTGTGCGCAGAGGAGCGGGGCCCGGGCTAGTGTCTGTGCGCAGAGGAGCGGGGCCCGGGCTAGTGCCTGTGCGCAGAGGAGCGGGGCCCGGGCTAGTGCCTGTGCGCAGAGGAGCGGGGCCCGGGCTAGTGTCTGTGCGCAGAGGAGCGGGGCCCGGGCTAGTGTCTGTGCGCAGAGGAGCGGGGCCCGGGCTAGTGTCTGTGCGCAGAGGAGCGGGGCCCGGGCTAGTGTCTGTGCGCAGAGGAGCGGGGCCCGGGCTAGTGTCTGTGCGCAGAGGAGCGGGGCCCGGGCTAGTGTCTGTGCGCAGAGGAGCGGGGCCCCGGGCTAGTGTCTGTGCGCAGAGGAGCGGGGCCCGGGCTAGTGTCTGTGCGCAGAGGAGCGGGGCCCGGGCTAGTGTCTGTGCGCAGAGGAGCGGGGCCCGGGCTAGTGTCTGTGCGCAGAGGAGCGGGGCCCGGGCTAGTGCCTGTGCGCAGAGGAGCGGGGCCCGGCCTAGTACCTGTGCGCAGAGGAGCGGGGCCCGGCCTAGTACCTGTGCGCAGTGGAGTGGGGCCCCGGGCTAGTGCCTGTGCGCAGAGGAGCGGGGCCCGGGCTAGTGCCTGTGCGCAGAGGAGCGGGGCCCGGGCTAGTGCCTGGTCTCAGGAGGTTTCCGTGGAGATTCAGCTTGCAGAAGTTATTCTCCATGAATATATGTGCCTAGGGGCTCATTTCCACATGTGAGGCACACGTCCGTATCTCGCATGTGGAAACCAAGCTGTGGAGCCGGCACTGAGGAGCGGAGCGTGCGGCCGCATAGGAACACATGGAGCTGCACGCTCCGCTCCAAAGTGCCGGCGCCAGAGCTTGGTTTCCACATGCGAGATACGGACGTGTGACTCGCATGTGGAAATGAGCCCTTATTATGTTCTTCTGGGGGTTCTGCTGACCCCCGAGCATAATCCAGGTAAGATGGGGAGAAAACCCCAAGGGTTTGTCCACGATCCAGAGTTGGTTGCTGTGGGATTGACTCTGTGCGTCGGCGCACCTGCAGGACTTTTCTCCAGACCACGGCATGTCAATTCTTCTTGTGGAGACGTGATAAGTCTCGCTCATACAATGTATCTGACACGATGAATCCGCACGGATCAGTGATCACAGAGGAGTAACCTGCGTTCGGTAGCCGGCAGCGCTTTGGATGCAGTGGATATACCCTGTCCAAAGCGCTGCCACTTCTGGATCTGCCCCCTCAGCACAGGACTCCAGGAGCGCGCACCAACTGCAGTGCTCTGTGCCTGTCATTCACCAGTAGCTGTCAGGGCTGGCTGGGAGGTGTAGTTCTCTCACTGACCCCATGTATTCCTGCCGCACCTGGGGAAAGTGGGCATCACACAACTCACATGAAGACTGTACAATAGAAGCAGCCAAGTTCCGCTCCCGGTGACTGGCCTGTGCGCAGAGGAGCGGGGCCCGGGCTAGTGTCTGTGCGCAGAGGAGCGGGGCCCGGGCTAGTGTCTGTGCGCAGAGGAGCGGGGCCCGGGCTAGTGTCTGTGCGCAGAGGAGCGGGGCCCGGGCTAGTGTCTGTGCGCAGAGGAGCGGGGCCCGGGCTAGTGTCTGTGCGCAGAGGAGCGGGGCCCGGGCTAGTGTCTGTGCGCAGAGGAGCGGGGCCCGGGCTAGTGTCCGTGCGCAGAGGAGCGGGGCCCGGGCTAGTGCCTGTGCGCAGAGGAGCGGGGCCCGGGCTAGTGTCTGTGCGCAGAGGAGCGGGGCCCGGGCTAGTGTCTGTGCGCAGAGGAGCGGGGCCCGGGCTAGTGTCTGTGCGCAGAGGAGCGGGGCCCCGGGCTAGTGTCTGTGCGCAGAGGAGCGGGGCCGGGCTAGTGCATGTGCGCAGAGGAGCGGGCCCCGAGCTAGTGCCTGTGCGCAGAGGAGCGGGGCCTGGGCTAGTGTCTGTGCGCAGAGGAGCGGGGCCGGGCTAGTGCCTGTGCGCAGAGGAGCGGGCCCCGAGCTAGTGCCTGTGCGCAGAGGAGCGGGGCCCGGGCTAGTGTCTGTGCGCAGAGGAGCGGGGCCCGGGCTAGTGCCTGTGCGCAGAGGAGCGGGGCCCGGGCTAGTGCCTGTGCGCAGAGGAGCGGGGCCCGGGCTAGTGTCTGTGCGCAGAGGAGCGGGGCCCGGGCTAGTGTCTGTGCGCAGAGGAGCGGGGCCCGGGCTAGTGTCTGTGCGCAGAGGAGCGGGGCCCGGGCTAGTGTCTGTGCGCAGAGGAGCGGGGCCCGGGCTAGTGTCTGTGCGCAGAGGAGCGGGGCCCGGGCTAGTGTCTGTGCGCAGAGGAGCGGGGCCCCGGGCTAGTGTCTGTGCGCAGAGGAGCGGGGCCCGGGCTAGTGTCTGTGCGCAGAGGAGCGGGGCCCGGGCTAGTGTCTGTGCGCAGAGGAGCGGGGCCCGGGCTAGTGTCTGTGCGCAGAGGAGCGGGGCCCGGGCTAGTGCCTGTGCGCAGAGGAGCGGGGCCCGGCCTAGTACCTGTGCGCAGAGGAGCGGGGCCCGGCCTAGTACCTGTGCGCAGTGGAGTGGGGCCCCGGGCTAGTGCCTGTGCGCAGAGGAGCGGGGCCCGGGCTAGTGCCTGTGCGCAGAGGAGCGGGGCCCGGGCTAGTGCCTGGTCTCAGGAGGTTTCCGTGGAGATTCAGCTTGCAGAAGTTATTCTCCATGAATATATGTGCCTAGGGGCTCATTTCCACATGTGAGGCACACGTCCGTATCTCGCATGTGGAAACCAAGCTGTGGAGCCGGCACTGAGGAGCGGAGCGTGCGGCCGCATAGGAACACATGGAGCTGCACGCTCCGCTCCAAAGTGCCGGCGCCAGAGCTTGGTTTCCACATGCGAGATACGGACGTGTGACTCGCATGTGGAAATGAGCCCTTATTATGTTCTTCTGGGGGTTCTGCTGACCCCCGAGCATAATCCAGGTAAGATGGGGAGAAAACCCCAAGGGTTTGTCCACGATCCAGAGTTGGTTGCTGTGGGATTGACTCTGTGCGTCGGCGCACCTGCAGGACTTCTCTCCAGACCACGGCATGTCAATTCTTCTTGTGGAGACGTGATAAGTCTCACTCATACAATGTATCTGACATGATGAATCCGCACGGATCAGTGATCACAGAGGAGTAACCTGCGTTCGGTAGCCGGCAGCGCTTTGGATGCAGTGGATATACCCTGTCCAAAGCGCTGCCACTTCTGGATCGTGTGCACCTGCCTTAGCCTACTTTTACACATACCATGGTTTCTACGGGCCGTATTGCCGCAATTTTCAAGGTCTGCCGCAATAACGGACAGCAAAAAACTTGCGGATCAACGGTTCCCAATACTTTAGCTAAAGTATTGGGGGGAAAAAAGGCGGTATACAAAACTGGAAGTGACAGTGCACCGCAAAAACAATCTTCCGTTGTTTTTGTGGTCCCATTGATTTACAATGGGGGCCGTGTCCGTAAGCTGTGAAAAAGATTGAGAAAGCTCAGTCTTTTTTCACGGCCGTATATACGGCGCACGGTGAGACGTGCAATTATTGCAGCCCGTTTTTGCGGCCCCATAGAAATGTATTGGGGCCACATAATCACAGCAAGTGTAAAAGAAGCGTTATACTCCCCTCACAGCATCTTCTGATACACGTCTGCTCACATTGGGATCTTTGGTCCTCTTGCACTGTGCCAGACTTTTGAGTGTCATGGTCACAGGTGGGTTCTGCACTGGAGATCACAGAGCAAATTGAGACATCAGTGTCAGCTTGCGCAAAACCCTTCCAGGCACCATGAAACCCTGAAGTCGGGCACAATGCGAGCAGCCCCTCATCCCAACTCCTCACTGCTCCCCAACACATCCTCTGATCCCCCTCTACTCGTACTGGAGTCTTTGCTCTTCTTGCTCTTTTTCGGACTTCAGGATGTCATGATGCTTGGGAGGGCTCCGCGCAGGCTGTCACCGATGTCTCACCGTGCACTGTGATCTTTAGTGCAGAACCCACCTTTGCGCCCTGACACCTGCCCATAGTGCGAGAGGACCAAAAATACTAATGTGAGCAGCAGGGGATTAGAAGATGTGATGAGAAGTGCATGGGTGGCAGTAAGTAGCAGAGGGGCCAGATAGGTGAGCATAAAGAGTTTTTTTTAACCTATTGATAGCCTATTATGCGTCCGAAAAATAGTGACCGCCCTTTTGCTGATTCTGCACAGAAGTGATTTACAAGAAAATCTGCATTTTAGTGCATGTGGATGTCTGTAAAATCTACCCTGCCTTCCAATCCCAGGACAGGACACTATAGCCCAATTTATCATATTTTGAAAATGTCACAAATTTTTTGCACAAAGTGAGACTACTCGAAAATTTGCGACTTTTGGTGTTTTCACTTAGCTGAGACAGATAGTATGTAAGTGCTTGGATAATAATACAGTCATTAACCTGAGCCAGCATGGGTTTGTTGCAAACAAGTCATACCAGACTAATCTAAATGTATTCTATGATGGAATTATTGACTGTGGATCAGGGAATTACAGTAGATATAGTATATCTCAACTTCAGCAAAGCATTTGAAAAAGTATTTCATACTATCCTTATTGAAAAAAATGAGCAAGTTTGGGATTGACAAGGCTATGGTTAGATGGATTCATAACTGGCTCAGTGATCGTACTCAAAGAGGGGTAATAAATGGTTGCACATCCAATTGGAGGAGTGTTTTAAGTGGGGTACCACAGGGCTCTGTCCTGGACCCAGTGTTATTCAACATTTTTATAACTGATCTAGATAAGGGAACTGAAGATAACCTAATCAAATATGCAGACGCTGCAAACCTAGGAGGGATAGCTAAGGTTAGGGTACTGTCACACAGTGCAATTTTGATCGCTACGACGGCACGATCCGTGACGTCGCAGCGTCGTATGATTATCGCTCCAGCGTCGTAGACTGCGGTCACACTTTGCAATCACGGCGCTGGAGCGATGCCGAAGTCCCCGGGTAACCAGGGTAAACATCGGGTAACTAAGCGCAGGGCCGCGCTTAGTAACCCGATGTTTACCCTGGTTACCAGCGTAAACGTAAAAAAAACAAACAGTACATACTCACATTCCGGTGTCTGTCCCCGGCGTTCTGCTTCTCTCCACTGTGTAAGCGCCATAGCCGGAAAGCAGAGCGGTGACGTCACCGCGTCACCGCTGTGCTCGCTTTCCGGCCGGCAGGCGCTCACAGTGCAGAGAAGCTGAGACGCCGGAATGTAAGTATGTACTGTTTGTTTTTTTTACGTTTACGCTGGTAACCAGGGTAAACATCGGGTTACTAAGCGCGGCCCTGCGCTTAGTTACCAGATGTTTACCCTGGTTACAAGCGAACACATCTCTGGATCGGTGTCACACACAACGATCCAGCGATGTCAGCGGGTGATCAAGCGACGAAAGAAAGTTCCAAACGATCTGCTACGACGTACGATTCTCAGCAGGGTCCCTGATCGCTGCTGCATGTCAGACACTGCGATATCGTAACGATATCGCTAGAACGTCACGAATCGTACCGTCGTAGCGATCAAAATTGCACTGTGTGACAGTACCCTAAAGGTACCGTCACATTAAGCGACGCTGCAGCGATAGCGACAGCGATGCCGATCGCTGCAGCGTCGCTGTTTGGTCGCTGGAGAGCTGTCACACAGACCGCTCTCCAGCGACCAACGATGCCGAGGTCCCCGGGTAACCAGGGTAAGCATCGGGTTGCTAAGCGCAGGGCCGCGCTTAGTTACCCGATGTTTACTCTGGTTACCAGCGTAAAAGTTAAAAAAACAAACAGCACATACTCACCAGCGCGTCCCCCAGCCTCTGCTTCCTGACACTGACTGAGCTCCGGCCCTAACAGCACAGCGGTGACGTCACCGCTGTGCTTTCACTTTCAGTTTAGGGCCGGCGCTCAGTCAGTGTCAGGAAGCAGAGGCTGGGGGACGCGCTGGTGAGTATGTGCTGTTTGTTTTTTTAACTTTTACGCTGGTAACCAGGGTAAACATCGGGTTACTAAGCGCGGCCCTGCGCTTAGTAACCCGATGTTTACCCTGGTTACCAGTGTAAAATATCGCTGGTATCCTTTCTTTTGCTGTCAAACACGGCGATACACGGCGACCTAGCGACCAAATAAAGTGCAGACCTTCTAGCAGCGACCAGCAATTTCACAGCGGGATCCAGATCGCTGCTGCGTGTCAAATACAGCGATATCGCTATCCAGGTCGCTGCAACGTCACGGATCGCTGGCGATATCGCCTAGTGTGACGGTACCTTTAGAGAAGACAGAATAGATTCAGAAGGATCTAGATAAGCTTGAACAATAGGCAGCATCCAATAGAATGGTATTTAACGGAGAAATACAAGATTCTACATTTGGGAAAGAAAAATGAAAATTACATCTATAGCATGGGAGGAATAGAACTAAGCAGCAGCACATGTGAAAAAGACTTTGGTGTACTAATAGATCACAGACTGCACAAGAGTAAACAGTGTGATGCAGCAAAAAAAGAGATACAATTCTAGGATGTATTAAAGGGAATCTGTCACCTCATTTTTCATCTATAAGCTGCAACCACCGCCATTATGGGCTTATTTACAGCATTCTGTAATGCTGTAGATAAGCCCCCGATGTAACCTGAAAGATAAGAAAAACAGTGTAGATTATACCCCAGGGGTGGTACGGGTCCGATGGGCATCGCAGTTTAGGTGCCTCCCATCTTCATGCAATGACGTCTTCCTTGCTTGTCGCGGCTCCTGTGCAGGTGTACTTTGCTCTGCCCTCAACCTCAACAGGGCAGATAAAGTACTGCAGTGCGCAGGCGCCGAGAAAGGTTAGAGAGGCCTGCGCACTGCAGTACTTTAAACTGCCCCCAACAGGGCAGAGAATTACGTCTTTGGTTCATGAGTATCAGACAAGCTTTATACCGGCCAAGTCTACCTCTAAAAATATAAGGCTGGGTTCACATTTCGTTTTGGCAGTCCGTTAGACGGACTGCATTACACTGCGGCATAACGCAGTCCGTTAACGCTGCCATTAATCCCTATGTCGGACGCATCGCTAGCGCACGCCCATTGTGGGCTCATTGAGTGACGGACCCAGGAATGCGTGCTGCAGCGTTTCCGGGTCTGTCACTGCTAGCACAGATAGAGCATCTGCTAGCTCTATCTGCGCTAGAGAAATTCGGCACTTGCGTTAACAGCAGCCTGTTAACGCATGTGTTGAATGGGCTGCTGTTAACGCAATGTGAACCTAGCCTAAGACGTCTTTTCTTAATTTACAGATACAGTTGTTGAATACTGGGGAGCTTGCGGTGCTCTTGCTTGATACAGCAAAGGCGTTCTACAGTGTCACGTGGGAGTACCTCTGGGCAGTAATGAGGGGCATGGGGTTTGAGGAAAAAGTTCCTGGCCTGGGCCAAGTTGTTATATGCTAATCCATGTGCGCAGATAAAAGCTAACGGGGTGTTAAGTCCTTCTCAGTCCCTGGCTTACTAGAGGTAGGGATCCGAGTGAAATGACACGCAGCACAAAGGTTGTGTGATCATATACAGGGGAAGCCCAGGAGCACGTCTGACCCACTGAGCTCTACCCCTCCTTTATAAAAAGAGTTAAACATTTTACAGACATGCGTACAAGCGCTCATATTTCACATCCTTATACAATAACAGCCTATACTAGAGATAAGGTTCAGCTTGGTATGTAGGTAAAAGGTTACAATTACAAGAAGAAATGCACCCGTGATTAGTTCCATAAAAGGAAATGTCAACTTTGCTCTAGTTTCCTGAAATAAGCCAGCTGTCTCAGGAGAAAGACACAATGGATTCTTTCAGTCTGATCTCCACAATTCCCCCCTTTGACATATTCCTTTTATTTATTACCATAGGGCCAAAGACAAAGCCTTTATTTTTGGTATTACACATACACACACTTATATTATTAATAAGAGAATCAAATCTAGTATTAATTCTTCTATTGCAAATTATTTTCTTCTTTAGCAGTATACTAAAATATAAAAACAAAAATTAGTACGGTAATATTAATTAGAATCACTAGAGGATAACATAAGAAGGAAGAAAAAAAAAAAAAAACTTTATACTCTTGCATCTATTACACAAAGTTTATCTGTGCATACTGAGATACCCTTGAGCACAATCTGGAATAGTACGTATATGACTACAATAATCATAACTATATGTATAATGCTCTGCATAATCCCAGCAACCCACCCACCGATTCCTCTGAACCAGTTGGCTAGGTTAAGAAAAGAAAAGGTATCTGACCACCAGCTATCCTTATTCTGGTCATTATCTTTGTCATACTGATCTCTGAGTCGTTGTACGTCCTTTAATTTAAATGTCATACTCATCAGATTCATTACAAACCAGGTTCCCCGGTTTGCTTGTACAACTGTTTACATCACCTTGGGGGAACAACTCAGAATGTTCCCATTTTCTATTATGTATGTATCTTTCCAATACTACAGGTTTGAAGGCATCAGAGGAAGGGACGGTTGTACTGAAACTGAGCTGTAGATTTTCAGTGGGGACCTGTCCTAGATCAGTTAATCCAGTCTTATTCCTAGGTACCCATTTTCCTCCCTTGAATGCTAAATATTGTAGATGTGTATTACTCCCTGAGAGATTACCCTGCCACCAAGGAAATTCTACCCATCCCACAATTGGTATGGCGATTGTAGTATTCCACAGCCTAGCATTACCAGTTTGGTTGTTGGCCAGGTTGTCTGAACAATTAGGCCAAGCGAATATTTCTTCTGCTGATACGGGAACT
Source organism: Ranitomeya variabilis (assembly GCF_051348905.1). Taxonomy (NCBI): domain Eukaryota; kingdom Metazoa; phylum Chordata; class Amphibia; order Anura; family Dendrobatidae; genus Ranitomeya; species Ranitomeya variabilis. Next base: position 162,688,186 of record NC_135233.1, read on the forward strand.
GCTAGAAAAGGTATACTTGTGGCTGATACCGGTGAATGGGTACAGATCCAACAATCTGCCAGGGGTTGTGTATTATTTAACAAGTCATGCACTAATTTTCTATGATGTTGTACGAATCTATTGTTCAAAGGGGTTAGAGAATTTAGTCTTTCCCATGCCTTTGTCGTGGTTAATACTATTAACATCAATATCATGAGTTTTGTCCTGCTTTTTTGCAATGGCTTGCATGTATCCATGATGCCTTTCCTTCAAGCTTGACTGATGTAGGTGTTGTCAACAGGACTTGGAAGGGTCCGTCAAACCTTGGTTCTAGAGCCTTTCTGGTGTGTCTTTTTACATAGACTTGATCACCTGGTTCCAACTTGTGACTTCCTTCAATGTTGTCAGGATCTGGAAGGGAAGCAAAAACTTGTGCATGCACCTTAGTTAATTGTTTCTGAAGATTTTGCACATAAGAAGTCAATGACTCAATATTTAACACAAGTTGTTGTGGAAAATAACATCCTAAATTGGCAGTCCTGCCAAACAAAATTTCATATGGAGACAGTTTAGTCTTACCCCTTGGGGTATTGCGTATTGAGTAAAGGGCCAGTGGAAGGCATTCTGTCCAAGGCTTTCCTGTTTCAGCCATGGCTTTCTGTATTTTTAATTTTAAAGTTCCATTCATGCGTTCCACCTTACCAGAACTTTGAGGATGGTATGGAGTGTGTAACTGACTTTCAACACCCAACATTTTCAGTACATTTTGAAATATTTCTCCAGTGAAATGAGTACCCCTATCTGACTCGATCACTTCAGGGAGACCGTAACGGGGTATCAGTTCGGCAACTAGTTTTACAGCAGTGTTTTTAGCTGAAGCCTTCCGAACTGGATAGGCCTCTGGCCACCCTGAGAACATGTCCACACACACCAACACATACTCATACCCATTACTTTTTGGCAGCTGGATAAAGTCTATTTGTAATCGCTGAAACGGATAGAGAGGTCGGACGTGGTGCTTCATAGGGGTCTTTGTTGTCTGTCCGGGATTATGTGCCAGGCATATAACGCATGCAGCACAATAGTCTCTTGCGTAGTTGCCAAAACCTGGAGCCAACCAGACTTGCTTTGCCAGTAGTGTCATTGCATTTGCAGACACATGAGTAGGGTGGTGTAGTCCACCAACTACAATCGGGTACCAGGCTCTAGGTAGACATATTAGTCCATCTTTCTTCCAAATTCCTGCTTGTTCTTCTGCCCCTTCCTTTTTCCATCTATCCCTCTCCTCTTCTCCTGCATCTTCCTGTGCTTGTCTCAGTCTATCTTCAGTATTTTCTGTGAGGTTTACAGTATGAACCTGTCGTAAGGGTTTGACTGCCGCTGCTTTGGCTGCTTTATCAGCCCTATCATTTCCCCTAGATTCCCTAGTGTCGAGTCTCACATGTGCAGCTACCTTAATTACTGCTACTTCTTTTGTTTCTTGTGCAGCCTCTAAGATCTGTTTGATCAAAGAAGCATGTTTTACAGGTTGGCCTGACGCTGTCATGTAACCTCTAGCTCTCCAGATTACTCCAAAATCAAACACAATACCATGTGCATACCTAGAATCAGTGTATATATTAGCTGTCTGATTCTCAGCTATTTTTAGCGCTTCGATCAATGCTGTTAGTTCTGCTTCTTGTGCAGACTGTTTTGGTGGAAGTGGTTCTGCTTTGAGAGTTTCAGATTCTGACACAACTGCATACCCTGTATGGAAGTTACCTGTGTCATCTGCAAACCTACTACCGTCTATAAACAGCTCTAAATCTGGATTTTGAAGTGGTGTTTCGGATACATTGGGTAAGCCTGCTGCTTCTTGTAAAATGAGCTCTGTACAATCATGTGTGTCTGTAGGGAAAAAATTTGCGTGTGGATCAGTGTCCTTATTCCCCCCTTCAGACTCGAGAGGTAGCAGTGTAGCTAAATTGAGAGTCTGAAGCCTAGCAAATGTGATAGTAGAGGGAAGCAGCAAAGAACACTGTAGCCGCAAATGTCTGGCCATGGAAATGTGTTTTGGTTGTACCTGGTTTAATATCCCATAAACATCATGCGTAGTTTGCACTGTGAGTGGATGCTCTAGGACAATTTCTGATGCTTTGTCCAACAATAGTGAGACAGCAACAACTACACGTACACAGGTTGGCGCTGCTCTAGCTACGGGATCTAACCTTGCTGAAAGATATGCAATTGGTCTTTGTTTCCCTGCATGCTTCTGGGTAAGAACTCCTGTAGCATGAGAATCAACTTCTGCAGCCATAAGCTGAAATGGTTTGGTGTAGTCTGGTAGCCCTAACGCTGGAGCTGAAACAAGGGCATCTTTTAATTGTTGGAACGAAATCTGACCTTCTTTTGTCAACAAATAAGGTTCACTTTTTACACAGTCATACAGTGGTTGCATTAGTTGACTGGCATGTATAATCCATTGTCTACAATGAGACACTATTCCTAAAAATGCTCGTAGCTGTTTATGATTTCTAGGCTCATTCATCTGTCTTATTGCTTCAGTTCTTTGAGGTGTAAGATGCTTTTTACCTTGAGAAATGCAATGACCTAGAAAGACCACTTTGATCTGACAAACTTGTAGCTTTTGTCTATTCACTTTACACCCTTCTTTTTCTAGAAAACATAGTAAACTCACAGTGGACCTTTCTGCAGTTTCTAAATCTGGGCAGCAAAGTAGTAGGTCATCCACATACTGCAAAATTACTACCTGTGGTTCGGGTTCAAACCTCTGGAGGACTGTTTGTAGGGCATTTGAATAAAGAGTAGGGGAGTGTATCATTCCCTGTGGAAGGCGTGTCCACGCCAACTGTTTGCCCTTAAATGTAAATGCAAACAAATGCCAACTGTCTTGGTGTAAAGGAACCGAGAAAAATGCATTTGAAAGATCTATTACAGTAAACACTTGAGAACTGGCTGGTATCTGTGATAGTAACGTATGAGGATTGGGTACAACTGGGGTGATTGGATCTAGAACTTTGTTTATTTCTCTTAGATCATGTACCATACGATATTTGGGCATGGAACCCTTATCAAGAGTTCTCTTCTTGACTGGATACAGAGGAGTGTTAGCAGTTGATTGTATCTCTACCAAAACTCCTTTCTCTCTATATCCCTCTATCTGTTTTGTAATCGCTAATTCCTGCTGGGCACTCACAGGGTATTGTCTGAGCTGTGGGAGAACAGTTCCTGGTTGCACAGATAATTTTACAGGAGAAATATGCAATAATCCCACATCAGTGTCACCCTGTGCCCACAGTGTTTCTGGGACCATTGAGAGGTCTAGATCTGTGATGTACTCTTTTTCTTCAGTATAATCCTCAAAAGACTGAATTCTGACATATTGTTCTAATGATTCTGCATCATCAGGGATAGTCAGCATAACTGTGCCATCTTCCCTAAAATTGATGTTAGCTTCTAATTTCTTTAGTACATCAGTTCCTAACAGACATGTTGGGGCACCTCTGGCATACAAAAATCTGGATGCAAAACATTTAGGTCCTAATGAGACCTCTAGGGGCACAGTATATGGCAGTGTTCGAATTACCCCATCATAACCCTCAGCAAAAGTTGTTTGTTCTGAAATATCTTCCGGATTCGGAAGAAAATCTTGATTCAAAATTGAGGAAGTTGCACCTGTATCTATCAAAAATGGAATCTCTCTCCCCCCCACATTCACCTGTATCATAGGTCTCCTAGCTGGTAGGGAAGTTTGTAACACATCGAGTCAATCTGAATCTGGTATGGGACCATCTATGATGGTAGATTTCTGCTGGTTGTCCGTTTGGGGAGGGTTATTTCTGGGAACAAATTTGCCTGACTTTATATCTGCCAACTTTTTCCTGCACTCTCTTTGGAAATGACCTGGCTTTTTACAGTACTGGCAAGGAAAATTGTGTCTCACTCTTCCTCCTGTATTAGCTTGTGCTATTCTAACAGGCTTACGATTCTCTCTCATATCCATGGCTATTCCTAAACATCGTTGTTTCACAATATTTGGTTGTTCAATTGTTCTCCAATCTGGAGTAGAGGATTTAAATTTTTCTCTGATTTTCGGATCTAGCCCCTCTATTGTTTTGTAAAAAGTCTCCTTACTGAAGCATCAGTCAAATCCAATCCTTCATCCCTAAAGCTATTTTCTAGTTCTTGACTATATTCTTCAATACTTTGCCCAAATTTCTGCATAATCACACCCGTAGATCCCCTTTCCCTCTGTTTTCCTCTCATGAAAATTATTAATGCCTCTGTGAACTGGGTACCTGATGCTTCTGTCTGTAAGGCACCCCCTTCTGCCACTGGTCTATTGGGCTGTAGATGTGTCAATAATTCCTGAAAAAGTCCGGGGGACATTTTCATTCTACATAATTCTTCCCCGTCCGCCCAGACCCCAGCATGAGTCTGCATGATTTGTTGTATATACTGCGCAAATCGGATAGGATATTGAGTGGGATCAGGCGCATTATGCAGGAGGGACATACCCTCAGCAGGGGACCAAGGAAAGTATCGTCTGGTCTGATGATATCTGGTGTTCATTACCCCGTCAGCACCAGCTTCTCTAAAAGGTCTTGGTACTACCCTAACAGGGGCAAGTACAGCGCCATATCTAGGTGTACCACAGGCTAGGCAATCATTTCTCCAATCTGGAGTTTGTTGTCCACAGTGTGAACATTCCCATCCTCCTACCCCACCAAGATTGGGATACAAGGCTGGAAATTGTTTTCCTCCTTCTGCTCTTCCAGATGGTACAAATGATTGGGCTTTTGGATCTAGGTAAGAAGGTGGAATACATCCTTTCCTTCCTATAGACCATTTGAAAGTGTCTGGATCATATCTCCAATTTTCTTCTCTTGCTGTTTTTGAGACCTCTATCATACAGTGTATGATTTCTTCCCACCCATTGTCTTTGATAATTCCACCTCGTTCTTTACTCAGTTTTTCCCATTCTGTACTGAACATAAGTGCTTCTGAAATTCCCAATTTTTCTCTTACCCTCCTAATCTGCCTTCTGACTGTCTTTCCACATCTTTCCTGTATGATATCTGCTGCTTCCACTTGTCCTAAGACGGTTTTTGTCTGTTTATTTCCCATTTTTCTTTTCAATATTAGCTATGACTACCCTAGGTGACGTTTGGACAACCACTTCCTCTGTTGGTGGCGTCTCGTTGCCTTCTCTCCTAAGGAGCTAAAATATTGAAGGGCTGATCTGCTCCATTTCTTCTAATGTGCAGAATAAACTTGATTCCTACAATGCACGCAAACAGGATCAGCAACACCAAACAGATCACAAAACTGTCAGTCTCAGATATCATACTTGTCCCAGGCTCATGAAACCGCGTCCTGGGCTCATTCTATCAAACCTTATCCAGAAATGAAGGAGATTAAGCACTTAATGAGAGTCAAGCATGGGCGGAGAAGAAGAACGCAACCACATGACCCAGTTAGGCTGACTTCCGTGTATAAGGCTTATACCCCAACTATTTCGGCTTATTTTTCTACGCACTTTTGCTCTTCTTTCACAACATACCACAACCTTCACACTGTTCACACACTGCCAGGGACAGGACTCATAAATCTATACAATATGGTAACCCGAGTTTTATAGGTATCTACTCACTACTAGACTAACCCAGCGTGACACGGCTCATAGAGATCTTTCGGATAATACAGGGCAGATAAAAGAGAACTAATAATGTCTCTTACCTGGCCAGGTTTTTCAGTTCATTTGCCGTCCATTATCCCAGATCTCCGTTGTCCGTATCCGCAGGTAAATCTCGAGCAAATACTCTCACCTCAGGTCCCTGTTCGGGCGCCAAAGTAATGTTAAGTCCTTCTCAGTCCCTGGCTTACTAGAGGTAGGGATCCGAGTGAAATGACACGCAGCACAAAGGTTGTGTGATCATATACAGGGGAAGCCCAGGAGCACGTCTGACCCACTGAGCTCTACCCCTCCTTTATAAAAAGAGTTAAACATTTTACAGACATGCGTACAAGCGCTCATATTTCACATCCTTATACAATAACAGCCTATACTAGAGATAAGGTTCAGCTTGGTATGTAGGTAAAAGGTTACAATTACAAGAAGAAATGCACCCGTGATTAGTTCCATAAAAGGAAATGTCAACTTTGCTCTAGTTTCCTGAAATAAGCCAGCTGTCTCAGGAGAAAGACACAATGGATTCTTTCAGTCTGATCTCCACAGGGGCTATATCAAGACCCTTTAAAGGGGTTGTCCACTACTTTCAATTAACACCCAATGTATCCCCGGGGCCCCTAATACATTTTATAAATACCTTCTGTTGCCGATACTGCCTGTGAGCGGCGGTATGCCGGCGGCTGACTCCGGGTCATGTGACCCCCAGGCTGCAGCCGCCGCTAATATCAGCCGACGTCGCGTCAATTTCCTGACTCTGGAAATTGACGTGACATCATCTGCAGGCGTGACCCAGAATCCACAGACAGCGGTCACTCATCAAGAGTGACTGGGCTGGGGGCTGTGCTGGGGTCTGCGTGCGGCGCTATCCGGGGGTCTGTCCAAGGCTGCGCAGGGGGGGGTCTTTGGGGGGTTGTGTGTGTCTGTGCAGGTATCGTCCAATGGGACTACAAGTCCCATCTGGCTATGCCTGCTACAGTACAGTGACATTGAGTGACACATTAGCCAATGATGGGACTGTAGTAGTCCCATTATCCAGCTAATGTGTTGAATGTAAAAAAACATACACAGTACATACAACATAGAGTTCATACTCACCAATCACCTTGTCCCAGCCCTCGCTTACCTGTAAAAAATATTAAAATAATAAACAAACAATATACTCCCTGATCTGCAGTAATCCATGTAATAATGATTGTCCCACGACGATCTCCCGTGGAGAGCTGTAACATCAGCTGATGTGACCCCTCTCCAGGGGCTCCAGTATACAATGACTGAAGGTATCCTTCCGCACTGTATCCCTCCGCCGCTGTAAGTACAGTATAGTTCATACTCTCACTTGCGGCACTGCTGCCGGGGAAATTTCCCACCCAGCATTGCCATACAGTGAAAGCAATGAACTAAAGTAACCTATTCAGTGATGCACTGCAGGAGCCATTGTCTCCTGTCAGTGTGTCACTGAAGGTCTATAGAGCTGTCACGTCTCCTGATGTGACAGCTCTATAGGGGAGATTGTCGTGGGACACTCGTTATTAATTGGACTGCGTCGGACAGGGAGTATACAGTTGGTTTATTTTTTGCAGGCGATCGAGGGCGTTGCAGGAATTAGGACTGCTTGTAAGTATGATGAAATTAAAGGGAACCCGTCACCCCTAAAATCGAAGATGAGCTAAGCCCACCGGCATCAGGGGCTTATCTACAGCATTTTGGAATGCTGTAGATAAGCCCCGATGTATCCTGAAAGATGAGAAAAAGAGGTTAGAATATACTCACCCAGGGGCGGTCCGATCCGATGGGCGTCGCAGTCCGGGGCCTCCTATCTTCATAGGATGACGTCCTCTTCTTGTCTTCACGCTGCAGCTCCGGCGTACTTTGCCCTGTTGAGGGCAGAGCAAAGTACTGCAGTGCACTGGGCCTCTGACCTTTCCCGGCGCCTGTGCACTGCAGTACTTTGCTCTGCCCTCAACAGGGACGTCATCGTAAGAAGATCGGAGGCCCCGGACAGGAACGCTCCTGGGTGAGTATAATCTAACCTCTTTTTCTCATCTTTCAGGATACATCGGGGGCTTATCTACAGTATTCCAGAATGCTGTAGATAAGCCCCTGATGCTGGTGGGCTTAGCGAATCTTCGATTTGGGGGGTGACAGGTTCCCTTTAAGAATATTAAAATACTTTTTTCTAGCTGTCTTTTTTTTAACCCTTTCACTAGTATAGGATTAGTAATGGATAGGCGACTTATTGACGCCTCTCCATTATTGACAGTGCTTAATGTCACCTTACAATAGCAAGGTGGCATTAACCCCTTATTACCTCATATCCCACCACTACACAGGAGTGGGAAGAGAGGGGCTAAGTGCCAGAATTGGTGCATCTTAGAGATGCGCCATTTCTGTGGTGGCTGCGGGCTGTTATTTGTAGCCGGAGGAGAGGGCATGGCTCCTTCCTAGGCTATGAATATCAGCCTGCAGCTGTCTGCGTAGCCTGGCTATAAAATATAGGGGGACCCCACGTCATTTTTTTTTTTTTTTTTTGGGGGGGGGGGGGGGGGGGGGTCCCCCTATTTTAATAGCCAGTAAAGGCTATGCAGACAGCTGTGGAATGATATTCATAGCCTGGGAAGGGGCATGGGTATTACTCCCTTCTCAGGCTACAAATATTGGCACCAAGCCGTCGGCTTTCCCCCTCTGGTGCAGAAAATGGCCTGTGAGTCCACGCCATTTTTATTTTTTTTTTTTAACTGAAACATATTGTTCAATAAGAAACATGGATATATGTATGGAAAAATCTCTAGACTGATCTCTAAATAGATATATCTCTCTCTATCCCATATCTATCTCTTTCCTATCTCTCTCTCAATTCGATTCAAATGAGCTTTATTGGCAGGACTAAGTACATGTTAGCATTGCCGAACCATATGGTAAAAATAGGGGGTGGGGTAGGGAGGCATAGAGGTCCAGGATATATCAGGCTCCTTTTAGAGGATAGGGGACATGTCTTTGGTGGGGTATAGGAGTGCATGGCATATCAGGCTCTTTAGTTGGAGGATAGGGATATGTCCAGGGTTGGGGTACAGGAGTCCATGACATATCAAGCTCCTCTTAGTCTGTGGCAGGCACTGACATATTCCGCTGCACTTTTCTCTTCCCGCAGTATTATCGGTAGTTTCTTTTCCTCCATGGAGGTGAAGTCTGGGAGGAGATCAGACAGTCTCTTGAAGTGAGTGTCCCTCGCTGCGGAGTATTTGGGGCACCTCAGCAGGAAGTGGGCCTCATCCTCCACGGCCTCCTGGTGGCACTGCTGGCAGAGGCTGCTCTCTCGGGGCTTGTGGTTCTGTCGGTGCCGCCAGGATTCGATGTGTAGGCTGTGGGCGCTCAGTCTGTATCGGCTCAGGATCTGTCGCTATTTGAGGATTTCTCTATCCCATATCTTTCTCATATCTATCTATAAATCCCATATCTCTCTCTCTCTCTCTATCCCATATCTATCTCTAGCCATACTGAGTCGAAGGCCTTCTTGAAGTCCACAAAACAAGCGTATATCTTCCCGTTCTTTGTATTGTGGACGTGACTCTCTCCATCCCATATCTATCTATCCATCCATCCCATATCTATTTCTCTATCCCATATCTATCAGTGTGTAATGGAGTTTGGACTGAACAAATGTAATAGAGGAGGTTGGACAGAAATGACAGCACAGATTGAAGAGAGAGGAGGGAGGGGTGTGGGTGTGCTAGGTGCTGGCTTACAGGCCAGTGCAATGCATTATGGAACTTGTAGTATTAGAGCACAATAAGTCAGGAGAAAGGACGTCGATTAACCCCATGAGAGTTGGATCCAGCACTGAGGATGTGCTGCTACAGCATGATAAAAGGTAATATTGCTAAAATAAACACAGTGAAAGTTTTGAGTGGCACGTAATAGCAAGATTTATGAAAAAAAAAAAAGGTATACAACCCCTGGCAAAAATTATGGAATCACCGGCCTTGGAGGATATTCATTCAGTTGTTTAATTTTGTAACAAAAAAGCAGATCACAGACATGGCACAAAACTAAAGTCATTTAAAATGGCAACTTTCTGGCTTTAAGAAACACTAAAAGAAATCAAGAACCAAAAATGTGGGAGTAATGGTTACTTTTTTTTTTTTTTTTTTTTAAATCAGCAGGCCGGTGATTCCATGATGTTTGCCTGGGGTTGTAGTACTGTACAACTTATTTAAATTAGGTAGAAGACAAGGGTGTCTCTCTGAAAAGGGTATGACTTGTAAGAGAAAGGGGTATACAGAAAACAGAGGTATGCATAAATATCACACAATATGGGAAGCTTGGAGAAATTACCATGGGATGTCTATATTATCCTTATCGGGCTGAATTGTTTTGTATGTATATTTCAATGTCTATTCCACCTCCTGTTGAGTCACACAGGTGTACGAAAATGCTTAAATACATAAGGTATATTTTGTTACAGACCTGTCTCATGTCTGATAAAGCAACAGCGAAACGGGCGTTGGAGTGGTGTGAGGGGAACTGTGGTGTGCCTCTTTAGGGTTGGTATCTTGCAGTATCACATCATAACATTTACTTACTTAGCACCTGGCATGGCTGCTCTTATATGAACTTGGATCACTGATTTTGTTATATATGGCCTCACTTTAATTGTTTTCTTAACCTTATGTAATCTCATATCTGTGTTTGATCTTATCAATTATATTCTATTACTCCAAATTGCACTTTATTTGATCTTTTACAGACCATTGATACTTACTATACTTCTCTTGCAAGCAGTGGTCCATTTGAATTAAATCTTTTATTGAATAATCACTAGTGACTAATTTCAGACAATGCTTATATGATATATGTTTCATCTATATATTATGTTCATGTATGAAGTTCATGTCTAATAAAACTTGTTTTATATTCCTCTGTGAGTACAACTTCTTTTGGGCATGAAATTTACCTGCGATAGATTGTCTGGGGCAGTTTGGTGGGTTAATTTGGCGGCCCCTACCTTCATATATTAGAAAGTTGCACAAGTACCCTGTTGAGCTCTCACACATTTTATATAATTTGATACCGTATTTGGCTCGCTTGGCAGGGAAAAATAGGCGGAATGACAGACGGCCCTTGAAATTTACCAAGGCCTCGTCAACTGCAACATTGTGTTTCGGGGTATAGGAATGTAAAAAATATTTTTGGAGGGAAATTGGGGGTCTCAAGTTGTTAAAGGCGATTATAGTTTGGGGTTGCTTAGGAATTATCACTAAATTAAAGGAACGTCATTAGGGTTTCACAATGGGCTCGGAACATGGCAGCTACAAATACAAGGGTGCCGTGGACAGATTATGATGCCCACTAGGAGCAATTTTTTTTTTAATAAACCTATGTTCAGGGTAATACCTAAATTTTATTTTTTTATTTATTTCACGGACATTTGTGGGGATCAATGAATGGGAATGAAAGGCAGTGGGTCTTTAGGAAATGTTATTGTTCATGTAATTTATATGACCAACACTAGTATTTATTTCTTTTAAACTTTTTAAAAACCTCACCCTAGTTTTAAGGCTATGTTCACATGTTATGTTTTTGCTACCTTTTTATGCTAAATTTTAAGCTGCATTTTACAGAACCAGCAAAAGTTATGAGATTTCAGAAACGTCATGCATACATGGTTTTCTTTTCATGGCTAACTTGGAAAGCTGCTGCGTTTTTGCAAACTGCAGCATGTCACTTTCCACATTTTTTCACAGATACAAAGCATTAAGTGAAAAAAGGCAGCACAACCTGATACCTTTGGTTTTTTTACACTTTACTTTAGTTTTGTTTTCATCATAGGAAGTTGCATCATTTTTTATGGGGCTAAACTATCAGCATGCATAAGAGACAACAAAAGTGCAGCAAATACACTGCAAAAAAAGCAGCAAAACCGGCTTCTTTACTGCCAAGAGCACATGTTTTGCCTGCAAAAACGCAACACGTGAACAAAGCCAACAGCAAAGAATGAAAACAAAATTAATATGACTATGGGGATGAACAGGGGTGATGGAGATGGATGCTCTGTGCTAGTGTCTATCACAGTGATCAAACATCAAGAACAAACTCCACTGGCATCTCACATTGCCGGCTGCCAGATCTCAGTGGGTACACGGAGCATGTGCCTGCCATTGTACCTGAGCAAAGAGGAGGGGAGTCGGGGGATGGCGTCACCAGTACAGATGTCCCATGAGATTCTTGGGTCACCAATTCTCTTTCCTCTGACATACTAGATCATGTCAGAAAAGAGAGAAAGTTTTTTTTTTAATTCAGATTGCGTTTTTTTTTTTTTTATGTGATTGCCATCATTTGTTGAATAACGTCGATCACATGATTGTGGATCTAAAAGCTACTCCAGGTAGCAGAGACCATGGAGAATTTCAGATTCTGGGGGGAGCTATACATTTAGGTATACAGTACAGATCAAAAGTTTGGACACACCTTCTCATTTAAAGATTTTTCTGTATTTTCATGACTATGAAAATTGTACATTCACACTGAAGGCATCAAAACTATGAATTAACAAGTGGAATTACATACTTAACAAAAAAGTGTGAAACAACTGAAAATATGTCTTATATTCTAGGGTCTTCAAAGTAGCCACCTTTTGCTTTTAATGACTGCTTTGCACACTCTTGGCATTCTCTTGATGCACTTCAAGAGTTAGTCATCGGAAATGGTTTTCATTTCACAGGTGTGCCCTGTCAGGTTTAATAAGTGGGATTTATTGTCTTATAAATGGGTTGGGACCATCAGTTGTGTTGAGCAGAAGTCTGGTGGATACACAGCTGATAGTCCTACTGAATAGACTGTTAGAATTTGTATTATGGCAAGAAAAAAGCAGCTAAGTAAAGAAAAACGAGTGGCCATCATTACTTTAAGAAATAAAGGTCAGTCAGTCCAAAAAATTGGGAAAGCTTTGAAAAGTGTCCCCAAGTGCAGTGGCAAAAACCATCAAGCGCTACAAAGAAACTGGCTCACATGAGGACCGCGCCCCAGGAAAGGAAGACCAAGAGTCACCTCTGCTTCTGAGGATAAGTTTATCCGAGTCACCAGCCACAGAAATCGCAGATTAACAGCAGCTCAGATTAGAGACCAGGTCAAAACCACACAGAGTTCTAGCAGCAGACACATCTCTACAACAACTGTTAAGACGTGACTTTGTACAGCAGGCCTTCATTGTAAAATAGCTGCTAGGAAACCACTGCTAAGGACAGGCAACAAGCAGAAGAGACTTGTTTGTGCTAAAGAATACAAGGAATGGATATTAGACCAGTGGAAATCTGTGCTTCGGTCTGATGAGTCCAAATTTGAGATCTTGGTTCCAACCACCGTGTCTTTGTGAGATGCAGAAAAGGTAAACGGATGGACTCTACATGCCTGGTTCCCACCGTGAAGCATGGAGGAGGAGGTGTGATGGTGTGGGGGTGCTTTGCTGGTGACACTGTTGGGGATTTATTCAAAATTGAAGGCATACTGAACCAGCATGGCTACCACAGCATCTTGCAGCGGCATGCTATTCCATCCGGTTTGCGTTTAGTTGGACCATCATTTATTTTTCAACAGGACAATGACCCCAAACACACCTCCAGGCTGTGTAAGGGCTATTTGACCAAAAAGGAGAGTGATGGGGTGCTACGCCAGATGACCTGGCCTCCACAGTCACCAGACCTGAACCCAATCGAGATGGTTTGGGGTGAGCTGGACCGCAGAGTGAAGGCAAAAGGGCCAACAAGTGCTAAGCTTCTCTGGGAACTCCTTCAAGATTGTTGGAAGACCATTCCCGGTGACTACCTCTTGAAGCTCATCAAGAGAATGCCAAGAGTGTGAAAAGCAGTCATCAAAGCAAAAGGTGGCAACTTTGAAGAACTTAGAATATGACATAATTTTAGTTGTTTCACACTTTTTTGTTAAGTATATAATTCCACATGTGTTAATTCATAGTTTTGATGTCTTCAGTGTGAATGTACAATTTTCATAGTCATGAAAATACAGAAAAATCTTTAAATGAGAAGGTGTGTCCAAACTTTTGATCTGTACTGTATAAGCGATCATTAAGGGGTTAAGCAGTTGTCTTTGGCATTACCCATTAAGCAGTTGTCTTTGGTGTAAGGCATTGCCTACTAAGAAGTCGTGTTGATTATACTAATAGTGCAGAAATTCTTTACTTTCAGATCTCTCCCCATCTATTGATCCATCCCATCATCCATGTCAGTGAGGGGGAGTAGAGAATAATCTTTATTGTCATGGTTTGTGTAATACAGCTTTATACACAACAATGGTGCTTTAAACACAACAGAGCTGGTGCCAGGGCACAGGAAGAGAGGAAAAAAGTCATACAGCAACAGGAGACTTGGAAAATATGGAGATCTTAAGTGGCATTATCCTTACAGGGAACCTGTCACCTGAATTTGGCGGGACCAGTTTTGGGTCATATGGGCGGGGTTTTCGGGTGTTTGATTCACCCTTTCCTTACCCGCTGGCTGCATGCTGGCCGCAATATTGGATTGAAGTTTATTCTTTGTCCTCCGGAGTACACGCCTGCGCAAGGCAATATTGCCTTGCACTGGCGTGTACTCCGGAAGGAAGAGAATGAACTTCAATCCAATATTGCGGCCAGCATGCAGCCAGCGGGTAAGGAAAGGGTGAATCAAACACCCGAAAACCCCACCCATATGACCCAAAACTGGTCCCGCCAAATTCAGGTGACAGGTTCCTTTTAAGCATATATCTCTGGCAAAAGTTAAGAGACCACCACATCAAAACCCTGTCCTGGGCAGCCCAATATCCGGACCTGGACCTCATTGACAACCTCTCGAATGTAATGAAGAGGATGATGGATAGTCACAAACCATCAAAGAAGAACTGCTTACATTTTTGCTCCAGAAGCAGTGTGAAAGACTGGTGGAAAGCATGCCAAGACGCATGAAAGCTGTGATTAAGAATCATGGTTATTCCACAAAATATTGATTTCTTAACTCTTCCTGAGTTAATACATTAGTATTGTTGTTTCTAAATGATTATGAAATTGTTTTCTTTGCATTAATTGAGGTCTGAAAGCACTGGCTGTTTTTTTCTTTTAATTTTGAACTTTTCTCCTTTTCAGAAAAAAACACAAAATTAATTGCTTGGAAATTTGGAGACCTGTTGTCAGAAGTTTATAGACTAAAAGAACAATTTACATTTTACTCAAAAATATACCTATAAAGAGAAAAATCAGACAAACTGAACATGTTGCAGTGGCCTCTAAATTTTTTGCCAGAGCTGTATGCATGTAAGGCTACGTTCACATTTGCGTTGTGCACCGCAGCGTCGGCGCCGCAGCGCACAACGCAAACGAAACGCGGCAAAACGCACGCTAAAACGCTGCGTTTTGCGCCGCATGCGTCGTTTTTGGCCGCAAGTTGGACGCAAAAAAAATGCAACTTGATGCGTTTCTTGCGTCCAACGCTTGCGGCCATGCGGCGCTAAACGCAGCACAACGCATGTCCATGCGCCCCCATGTTAAATATAGGGGCGCATGACGCATGCGGCGCCACTGCGGCGCCCGACGCTGCGGCGCTGACCGCAAATGTGAACGTAGCCTAAGTATTTTTGTCACATTTGCAACAATTTTCAATTTTTCATTTTTTTCTTTTTTTAAAGTTGGATAATTTTTAATATTTGGCATAGTTTTACTTAGGAACAACACTATCAATACACTGGCAAGAAAGTTCACATTTGTACGATTGCTAAAAATTGGGCAGATCTATCAAAACCGTCTTATCCTTAGATGATGACAAATTAGACTAGACAGAAATATCCTATGGCATCACTGATAGATATGGCGCATTTTAAGACTATCTATTCTAAGTTAGTACCACCTTTATTGGCTTACTTTATACCAAAATTGTGGCGCACATTTTTTTGTCACAATTTAAGCCATAACCCTTTCTCTTACAAGTCACACTCTTTTCTGAAAGACCATGCTGCAAAACAAGTTGTAAAAAAGGTCTTAAAAAAAATAAATAAAAATAAATCCAATGAGGTGCAAGCTGTTAAAAACAGTTTCAGCACAAATCATGGCAGAACTCAGGTGTATTTAGCATGATGAATACATTGCATTTATTTTGCCCATCTGCTGTAGAAGGTCAGAGGTTACTATGGTTGAAGTGATGTTCTCTAGAATTTGTGTCCTTACTGTGAAACAGTCATTAAAACTATGAAAGGACAAAAACTGACTTTGTTGTCCAACACAATGAAAGAGTTTTTGTAAAAAGTCCGGTCAAGGTTACTTCCTCGAACGCTTGTTTTCTAGGAGCAGGATAACAAGCCTGTTGTGCAGAGATTTCATCTTTGCAATGTACATTCTCTGGAAGTGCTGGGTCAGTTCTTCACGCAAATGTTTGAGTGGAGATGGGCTGTGACAGTCGGGGATATTCAGCAATGAATGGAAAAAGGCTTCCCACACTATTCCATTCTGCAATCTACAATAAAACGAACATAAGTTATGAAAGAGGAGACATAATTGGAATTTGGTTAGAGAAACAATATAGTCAATGTGATCTTCTGATGTGTGATTGAAGTCTCTGAATCAGGACCACCACTAATTCCGGAGTTGAAAAAGTTGTACAGTATAAAATATTTCTACCCCTTTAGCACTGCTCTGAGATTACTATTGATTTGAATTGAGTTTTTTCCTATTTTTCCTGATATTGACAATACCAGATCACAGACTAAGGCTAGGTTCACATTTGCGTTCAGGAGGGCTGTGGACTTCCTCCCTGAAGCTCTGCCTACTTCTGTATGCGTCCTGCATTTCCCTGCGTACCTATCTTTAACATTTGGTACGCAGGGACATGCGTTGTATGCGAATGCGTCCGCATGCGGAGACAGCACGAAAATGCTAAATTTTGTATTTCCATGCAGTCGCCGCACACGTCAAATCGCCCCATGCTGTCTGTTGTCGCACACGCTGTGACTGGTGGAAAGAGTTGGTGTTTCCGTCCTCCACCATTATATTCACCACTATGTGCGTCCTGAAGATGCAGATGGCGGTGAACTCTGGATGCAGGTCGGCCATATGACATGGCCTGCGGAACAGTGTTTTGGGGCGTTTGGCTATCTCAGATAGCCCGGTCCAATTGCCCCAATTTGCCCAGGTCTGTTACATACAAAGTTGTATACTAATCTCTGTCCTAGGTGTCATGTACTGTACTATGTGCACATATATAGTGTTACCTGCACTGAGCACGGGCCAGGCTGCAGGACATATAATGCTGGAGGCTCAAGGTCACACACTGCAGTCTCTATCTGAGGATCACTGTGAGCTTTTGCTTCCTCTTACATACAGATCGGGTGTCGCTGGAGCCGATGACCCCACTGACAGCACGACTATATCTGTATGTATGTAAGTGTAAGATGGTGCAATAAATCTCACAGTGCAGAAAGCACACACAGCAGGAATCTGAAGCCCCATCATCAAATACCTCCTGCCCCTGCTGACTTCATCTCTCCTGTCCAGCAGAGTGAAACAGGCGCGCAGGTGACGTCAGATCAGCAGACACAGCCTGCAGTGTCTGCAATACAGGGATGGCGGCCGGCACTTGTGCACTTCTAATACAGTGCGGGCAACGGCATAAAAGCCAGGCCCCTGGAGGTACGCCACTGCCTGCAAGGGCCCCCCTTCACCTTCGGGCCCCGATGCAGCTCCACCGGTTGAACCGGCGGTAGGTCCGCCTGTGCACTGAGTATTTGGTCAGTACTTCACATCAGTATTTGTAAGCCAAATCCAGGTATTTTACTGATGTAAAATACTGACCCAATACTCAATGTGTGAGCGTGACCGGAGAGTGATTCAGGGAGTCGGCATTGCAGTTGTGTGACTCAGAAGAGGAGGCGCTGGATATTGGACAAAGCCGAGATTATGGATTGTGCAGCATATAAAAGCCACTGACTGCACGTTTCAAGCATTGGCTCCATGACTTCACCAGTGCATGCGACTCCGAAACATTGCTGTGTTTCAGCGAAAAACATACTTTAAAAGCTGCCAGAAACTAGTCATGACAGGTGGATCCGGCAGCTTCTCCCTGCCCACTCCTCGAGTGATAGTTTCCGGTCACTGAAGGCGAGTGGGTGGAGATGTCTGGTTCTCTTTAAAGTCCTAATTGTTGTGAATTAAAAGTTTGATCCACATGCAGACTTTTGACACATCCATTGGAAAAAATTGTAGTTTTCGCCTCAAATTCCTCCCATTACTTTTTAGAAAACTTGCACCCATATACACATGTAAAAAGATCATTCAGACTGAAGATTCCTTCCGTTGGGGTTTCCATAATAACTGACCGTTTAAAATTGCCTTCTGGTCTCCACGCTCCATTCGCTTCACGAACTTTCATGTATTTGCCAAACAGCATGCAGTAAACAGTTCCAGCGACTCCAAAGTAGTCCGTCTATTACACAGGAGAAACACAGTATTTACAATATACAAATACATTATACGATTACATATCTGCTGCGATTAAATGCACACGAAGAATAAAACAAGGCAGCCTAAGACAAGAGGTGCGGGAACACAATGTGTAAGGCCGGTTTCACATTAGCATTTTGAGGGGCTGCGGACTTCCTCTGTGAAGCCCCGCCCTCGGCCGCTAGCCCCGCCTACTTCTGCATGCGGCCTGCGTACCTATCTTTAACATTAGGTGCGCAGGTCGTGCGGCTGTATGCAGATGCTTCCGCATGCGTCGTTTTGACGATGCAGTGACCAGCGTAGGACGCAGCTGGTAGCAATTTCTTTTTTTCTCCGCATCGTCAAAACGACGCATGCGGAAGCATCCGCATACAGCCGCACGACCTGCGTACCTAATGTTAAAGATAGGTATGCAGGCCGCATGCAGAAGTAGGCGGAGCTAGCGGCGGAGATGCGGCCGAGGGCGGGGCTTCACAGAGGAAGTCTGCAGCTCCTCAAAACGCTGTAGAAGAGAATAATGCAGGTCACTAGCCAGATCAATACTCCAAGTTATTAAACATACTTACATAATTTGCACAGGTTATTATGCTGGTAACACATAGTAATACAGATCTTAAGATATAGGAGTCTTACTCTGTGGGATGCTTGTATAACCATAGACAGATTATAATGAGGGCAATCAGGGCTACCGGCTGGGACCCATGGCCAGATTGCCCTCATTATAACATTTTGTGCTCTATCATCGGTAGTCAGCTTTGATGCAGACAATCGAAAATGGCAACGATGCTACATGGTAGCTCCAGTCACCGTCCCTGTGATGCAATTCAGCCGGTGAGATAACATCATTGTGCCAGCATGGACGCGCTTGGCCACAAGAGGAAGTTAGGCTGCAGGAGACTATAGAGAGAGTCAAGTATTACATTTTTTTTTTGGCTATGTGCACAAGTTGCGGATTAGCCTTAGGAATTTCTGGTGCGGATTCTGCATCTCTTGGCAGAAAACGCAGGTGCGGATTTGTTGCGTTTTTTGTGCGAATTTTGGTGTGGATTTTTTGCGGATTTACTGCGTTTTTTACCCCTGTGGATTTCTATAATGGAATGGGTACAAAAACGCTGCAGATCCGCAAAAAAGAAGTGACATGCTGCTACTTTTAATCCGCAGCGTTTCCGCACAGAATTTTCCGTACCATTAGCACAGCATTTTTTTTTTTAACCATTGATTTACATTGTACTGTAAATCACTTGCGGATCTGCAGCGTTTCTGCCCCACAAAAAATTCTGCGGATCCGCAGGAAATCTGCAACGTGTGCATATACCCTTACTGTTTAACAAACTGAATGTGGTCGGGTAGGGGAAATGACATTATTATGAATTGAGGGCGGGAGAGAGGACATTATGTTATAATGATCTCAGACTGAGGCGTAGGAGGACATGACAAGGAACTGGGGGGCATGTAAATATAAGGCTACATTTCCACAAAGAGCTTTTGGTGAGTTTTTGATGTTGAAGATTCTCTGCCCATCTCTAATAATATGTGCAGAAATGGTGCAGACACCAGGATATTCGGGGCCAGCCGAACAGTTACAAAAAGTTTGGTGGCAAACTCAGTCGAGGGATTTGAGAGAGGCCTGGATGTCAACCTGGAGCGTAACAATATTGTATCTTACAGTTATTAGGTTCTTTAGAAGGACGTAGATCTGGGGATTTATTCTGAAAGAATATAGGCTGAACTGGATGGACAAATGTTTTTTTTCGGCCTTGCTAACTATGTTAATATGGTTTGAGTACCAGAACAGTACCAGGTCCCCATTCACTTGAATGGGGGGCCCGAACATCCAGTGTTTGCCACGCTGTCATGTGCATGACAGCGTAGCAAACACCACTTCTGATCGGCAGTAAAATCATTACCGTTGGTCAGACAGTCTCTGTTCCCACCAGGGCTGTGGAGTCAAGAGTCAATATAAAATGGACCAACTCCTATACTATATAAAAAATTGGGTACAGTAGTTCAATGCAGTTTTTGGGGAATATTTTTTTTCATAAGAATTTGGGAAAGTTATGAAATGTCCTATAAATGTCTGTCCTATTCCTGATCTAAGGTCTAGACTTTTAGCTGAGATGAATCTGTGCTGCAGTTTGTGTTCATGAGAAATAGTGAAGCTCCTTCTATACAGAGAAGGGGAAAAAATAAAACACACAGGGAAGGAATGTCTGCATTCATCTCAGAACTTCTGGAGTGAACAGGAAAGCAGGAATAAGGTTAGTACTTCTTAAAGCATATCTAAACTTTCAATAAACTGTGGATAAATCAATAGTCCAGTATAAGTTGTCTCTGTATACTTGATGTTTTCGATTGTTTTTCCTCTTAGCTCATGTTTGGAGAAATTAGCTGTTCTGATGAGTTATATACACTATACAAGAATATAAGGGGAAAAACTTTTATAAAATGTCAAATTCGGAAATACAGTAATAGGATCGATGAGGACAAGTGTGTGTGTGTGTGTGTGTGTGTGTGTGTGTGTGTGTGTGTGTGTGTGTGGACAAATGTGTGTGAGGACAAATGTGCGTGTGCGTGTGTATGTCTTGAATATGATTCAACAGAAACATGCTCCCTCCTCCCCTCTTCATAGACCGTGAAGAAATACAGGTGCATCTCACAAAACTAGAATAGTGTGAAATTTCCACAATCAGTGATGGTTTGGGGAGCCATGTCATCTGCTTTTATAGGTACATGGTGTTTTAACAACAACAAAGTCAGCACAGTCGTCCACCAGGAAATTTTAGAGCACTTCATGCTTCCCTCTGCCGACAAGCTTTTAGGAGATGGAAATTTAATTCTCCAGCAGGACTTGGCTCCTGTCCACACTGCCAAAAGTACCAATACCTGGTTTATAAACAATATAAACAACAGTATCATTGTTCTTGATTGGCCAGCAAACTCACTTGACCTTAACCCCATAGAGAATCTATGGGGTATTGTAAAGACGAAGATGAGAGACACCAGACCCAACAATGCAGATGAGCTGAAGGCTGCTATCAAAGCAACCTGGGCTTCCATAACACCTCAGCAGTGCCACAGGCTGATCGCCTGCATGCCACACCATATTGATGCAGTAATTGATGCCAAAGGAGCCCCAACCAAGTATTGAGTGTATTTACTGAATATACATTTCAGTAGGCCAACAATTCTGATTTTAACCCTGCTGTAGAACCATGAAAAATGAGTTTCGCTTTTTGTATTGATGAAATAAATTAACTTTTTGATGATATTCTAATTCTGTTAGATGCACCTGAATATTACATAGAGTCATTACAAACAGAGGGATGTATTTCAAGTGTTTATTTCTGTTAAAGTTGAGGATTATGGCTTACAACCAAAGAAAACTCAAATGTCATTATCTCAGTAAATTAGAATACTTTATAACTTGTGATGAGTGTACTCGTTGCTCAGGTTTTCCCGAGCACGCTCGGGTGGTCTCCGAGTATTTATGACTGCACGGAGATTAAGTTCTCATCGCCTCATCAGCATGATTTACAGCTATTAGCCAGCTTGATTACATGTGGGGATTACCTAGCAACCAGGCAACACCCACATGTACTCAGCCTTGCTAATAGCTGTTAATCATTCAGCTGCCGTGATGAAAACTAAATCTCCGAACATTAACAAATACTCGGAGGTCACCTGAGCGTGCTCGGGAAAACCCAAGCAACGAGTACACTCGCTCATCACTATTTATAACACCAGCTTGAAAAAATAATTTTAAAATCCGAAATGTTGGCCTACTGAAATGTATGTTCAGTAAATGCACTCAATACTTGGTCAGGGCTCCCTTCGTATCATTTACTGCATCAATGCGGTGTGGCGTGAAGCCGATCAGCCTGTGGCACTACTGGGGTGTTATGAAAGCCCAGGTTGCTTTGATAACAGCATTCAGCTTGTCTGCATTGTTGGGCCTGGTGTCTCATCTTCCTCTTTACAACACCCCATAGATTATCTATGGGATTAAAGTCAGGTGAGTTTGCTGGCCAATCAAGCACAGTGATACTGTTGTTTTTAAACCAGGTATTGGTACTTTTGGCAGTGTGGACAGGTGACATGTCCTGCTGGAAAATTAAATTTTCATCTCCTAAAAGCTTGTCGGCAGAGGGAAGCATGAAGTGCTCTAAAATTTCCTGGAATACGGCTGCGCTGACTTTGATCTTGATAAAACACAGTGGACCTACACCAGCAGATGACATGGCTCCACAAACCATCACTGATTATGGAAACTTCACACTAGACCTCAAGCAGCTTGGATTGTCTGTCTCTCCATTCTTCCTCCAGACTCTGGGACCTTGATTTTTAAGGTCTAGTGCAGGGGTGGGTAACCTTTTTCCAGCCCGGGGCCATTTGGAAATTTCTACCATCATCCGGGGGTCGCATAAAAATGATCACCTTGAATATTAGCCCGGTATATTTAGTCAAACAATTACGGTAGCTCACCCTTAATGTGATGCTGGAGCTGCTTCTCTTTGGTGCAGCTGTTATGTTAGGTGATACTGATCATGTTGCTTCTCACAGCTGCTTTTCCTGGTGTGGCACAAAGATCAAAGGAGGGCATATAGCTGGGGGGCACAGAAATCACAGAGGGGCACATAGCTGGGGGGCACAGCTGGAGGGGACAGATCACATGGGAGCACAAATATCACAGGGGGGTACAGAGCAGGGAGGCACATAGATCACGGGGGGCACAAAGCTGGGAGCCACAGAGATCACAGGGATGGGGGGCACAAAGATCAAAGGAGGGCACATAGCTGGAGGGGACAAAGCACAGGGGGCACAGATCACATGGGAGCACAAATATCACAGGGAGTACATAACGGGGGGCACAGGGATCACAGGGGGGGCACAAGCTGGGAGCCACAGAGATCACAGGGATGCACATAGCTGGGGGCACAGTGATCACAGGGGGAGCATATAGCTAGAGGGCACACAAATCACAAGGGGTACATAGCTGGGGGGCACAGATCACAGGGGGCATATAGCTGGGGGGCACAGAGATCACAGGGGCATAGAGCTTGAGGGCACAGAATTCATAGGGGGCATATAACTTAAGAGCACAGAAATCACAGGGGGTACAAAGATCAAAGGAGGGCACATAGCTGGGGGCACAGATCAAGGAGGGGCACATAGCTGGGGAGCACACAGCTGGATGGGACAGATCACAGGGAGAACAGATCACTTGGGAGCACAAATATCACAAGGGGTACATAGAGGGGCACAGGGATCACATAGATCACGGGGGGGCACAAAGCTGGGAGCCACAGAGATCACAGGGATGCACATAGCTGGGGGCACAGAGATCATGGAAGGGCACATAGCTGGAGGGGAAAGATCACAGGGGGCACAAATATTGCAGGGGACACAGGGATCACGGAGGGGCACAAAGCTGGGAGCAACAGAGATCACGGAGGGGCACAAAGCTGGAGGGGACAGAGATCACATGGGGGCACAAATATTGCAGGGGGCACAGGGATCACAGAGGTGCACAAAGCTGGGAGCCACAAAGATCACAGGGATGCACATAGCTGGGGGACACAGATCACAGGGGGCATCTAGCTGGGGAGCACAGATCACAGGGGATTTATAGTTGGGTGAGCAAAGATCATATTGGGGGACAGTGGGGGGAATAGAGATCACAGGGGGCACAGAGATGACATGGGTGCACATAATTGGGAGGCACAGATCACAGGGGGCTTATAGTTGGGGGAGCAAAGAGATCATATTGGGGCACAGTGGGTGGGCACAGAGATCACAGGAAGGGCAAAAAATGACATGGGGGCACATAGCTGGGAGGCATAGAGATCACAGGGGGCTTATAGTTGGGGGAGCAAGGAGATCATATTGGGGCACATAGCGGGGGGGGGGGCACAGAGATCATAGTGGGCACATAGCTGAGGGGCTCAGATCACCAGCAAACACAGAGCTGCCAGCACAGAGATCGCTCTGGACTCTCTGGCAGTAGCTCCTCTTCAGGAACAGAAGAGCATTCGGCACTAACCCCGCCCACCCCGATTACATCATACATCATGTGCAGGGCAGGCAGCGTTTTGTGATGAACGCTGCGTACCATGTATTTGGAGTTAAAGGGCCGACAGGATGCGGCTGTCGCCCGGGCATTGCGGACTCCGGGGACCTTCCCCCGGGCCGCATGAAAAGCCACTGCGGACCAGTGGTTCGCTGCCTCTGGTCTAGTGTGAAGTATCCACAATCAATGATGGTTTAGGAGCCATGTCATCGGCTGATGTAGGTCCACTGTGTTTTATCAAGACAAAAATAAGCGCAGCCGTGAGCCAGGAAATTTTAGAGCACTTCATGCTTCCCTCTGCCGACAAGCTTTTAGGAGATGGAAATTTCATTTTCCAGCAGGACTTGGCACCTGTCCACACTGCCAAAAGTACCAATACCTGGTTTAAAAACAACAGTATCACTGTGCATGATTGGCCAGTAATCTTGCCTGCACTTAACCCCATAGAGAATCTATGGGATATTGTCAATAGGAAGATGAGAGACACAAGACCCAACAAAGACGAGCTGAAGGCTGCTATCAAAGCAACCTGGGCTTCCATAACACCTCAAGCAGTGCCAAAGACTGATCGCCTCCATACCACACCGCATTGATGCAGTAATTCATGCAAAAGGAATCCCGAACAAGTATTGAGTGCATTTACTGAACATACATTTCAGTAGGTCATTTCGGATTTTTACATTTTTTCAAGCTGGTGTTATAAAGTATAAGCCATAATCATCAACATTAACAGAAAAACAGCTACTTACCGATGACTGTATTTCTCTGAGCCCATGACTGCACCATGGAGAGAGGGGGTCCGCCCCACAGGGACAGGGAATGGATGATAAAAAAGGCGGTACCTCTATCTCGCATCAGTTGTTTTACAGAGCATTAAAGGAACTTCAGATTAATAACATGAATAACTAAATAAAAATATTTATCATTACTTATGAAACTTAATGGAGACATCGCGTGGCAAGCATTTTAACCATAATGTTAACTAAACTAAGTGTGCACACCCACACGTGAAGGGAGGGAATGTACAGTGTCGTCATGGGCTCAGAGAAATACCGTTAAGTAACTAAGTTTTTCTGTTTCCCCCATGACGGCACCACGGAGAGAATTCCAGAGATTGCATTGGGGGAAGGGGACCACTGCCTCTAGAACCCTTAAGGTAAGGTCTGAAGAAAAGGATAGGTCCAGCCGATAATGATTATAGAATGTAAAGGGGGAAGACCAAGTAGCGGCTCTCCATATCTGCTCTATCGAGGCGCTGGCACTTTCTGCCCAGGAAGTCGCCACTGATCTTCTTCAGTGGGCTTTTACTGTCTCTGGAATGGTGACCCCATGTGTGGGGCATGACAGGGTGATAGCATCTCTTATCCACCTTGCAAGCGTGCTTTTGGATGCTTTCTGCTCCTTCCGAGGACCCTGGAAGCACACAAAGAGACCTATCCTGCCTACACTCCCGTGTGGCTGCTAGATAATGGATTAGGCATCTCCTGACATCTAATGTATGCAAGGCTTCCACTGTTATTTTTGGGATTGGGGAAAAGGAAGGGAGGGATATCTCCTGAGATCTGCGAAATCGTGATGCCACCTTTGGAAGATAGGCTGGGTCAGTTTTAAGAACGACTAATATTTGTGTGAAAGGTGGGTATGCTGGCAAAGCCTGGATATCACTACCTCTGCGCGCTGATGTTAGAGCTACTACTAGAGTGCTTTTAAGTGACACTACTTTTAGCAGGACTTCTGACAGGGGTTCAAAGGGAGCCTTAGTTAGAGTAGTAAGGGCTAAGTTCAACTCCAAAGGGGAGGCCGCATGAGGATAGATGGGTCTAGATCTGCTTGAAGCCTTGATAAATCTGGATACCCAATGCTCCCCCTGGCTAGGTCTTAATTGTACAGGGTCCCTAGTGCTGCAACCTGAACTTTTAGAGTGCTTGTGGCCAATCCTTGTTCTAACCCTTTCTGGAGAAACTAAGATTGCTTTCAGTGGAACCTCTCCATCTAATTTGGGGCCTGAAACTTAAATGAATCTTTTCCAGATACTTCCATACAGCTTGGTAATTATAGGTTTCCTACTCTGTAATAAAGTGGCTACTAAATTAGGAGAGAATCCCCTATTGCTCAGAAGTGACCTTTCAAGTTCCATACTGTCATATGCAAGTTTTTTACCTGCGGATGAGCCACCGGCCCTTGGGAAAGAAGGTCAGGGATATTTGGGAGAACCCAAGGGTCGGAGATGGACATCATCCTCAGCCAAGAAAACAGTGTTCTCCTTGGCCAGAAGGGGGCTATTAAGATCGCTCTCACCTTGTCCTTTCGAATTTACCTCAAAACTAATGGAATCAGGGCTATTGGCGGAAAGGCGTAGGCTAGATCAGGGGTCAACCCGTAGCTCGCGAGCCACATGTGGCTCGCCTGCCCCTGACATGTGGCTCGCCGACTATCACAGAAAAAAAGTCCCTAGGGACTTACAGCGGCGCGGGAGCGCTATTTGTAAGGCCCCGCCTCTTCACGTGACGTCTCGCCGCTCAGGAGAAGCTCCATTTGACATTAACCCAACCGGCACCCACAAGGCCTACGGCTTCCAGCCAATCACCTCTCCCCACTCTTCTTCTTGCTTACAGGAAGCCCGTGTTGCTATTGGTGGTTGCGCGGAGACGAGCGATTGGATGTTCCTCAACTACAGTGGGCGGGAACGCGAGTGGCAGGGATGCGTTTTCCCGGTTACCTGTCCCGCGCCGGTCATGTTGTTTCGCCCGGTGTTCCTGACGTGAAGTGACGCGGGCCTCTTCTGTGAGGCTTCCCGCTCTACTTCTTCTCGGTTGGTCTTATGGTGGGGCTGTTCCTGACCGCAGTGTAATATCTGCATAGAGGAGCCATGTCTCACCGGCTGTCTAAGGAGGAGTTGGATGAGCAGTTTGAAGAGTTCTTAAAAGAGTTAACTCACAAGGATCTGCACTATCCCGGGGCACTAGGACCCTCGGCACTGGCCGCTGCCTCACACCTCTCACTACGTGACGGCATATGTCAGCTACAACAGAGCTACCAATGGTGTGTGTGGTGCTGGCTTCTGCCCTTCCACAGCTACCTGCGATTATATATTATACTGTTATTACACGGCCACAGGACTCCTTATTGCTCAGTGGTGCCATATCCTTAGGATAGGATATTAGTGGGGGCTCCACATCAGGGACCAGCTCTGAATACAGTGTAGAGGCCATTCTTCGGCTCTGCAGCTCCGCTCCTAATGAAATGGATGGGGCTGATCTGCAGCACCCTGGTACACGGAGCTGTGCCAGATCTGTACGCTGTGGACCACTTACACATGTCCATACTGCTCTGTACTGGATGCCTAATGCAGGGGTCCCCAACCCGTAGCTCGCGAGCCACATGTGGCTTGCCTGCCCCTGACATGTGGCTCGCCGACGATCACAGAAAAAAAGTCCCCAGGGAGCCGCCCCACTGCCTGTAATACCCACCGAGGGCGGGCGTCAGCACCCGGGCAAGTGCCAGTTCCCTGAGCAGGCAGGGGGCTTACTCGCCGTCGGGGACACTGGCGTGCTATGGTGCCGGCCCCCCGTGAGTGGACCCCCCCGCCTGCTCCGGGCCCCGGCACTTGCGATACTTACCTCTCCCGGTTCCAGCGCTGCAGTGTCTTCCATCCTCTGACTGTGACGTTCAGGTCAGAGGGCGCGATGATGTCACCAGTGTGCGCCCTCTGCCTGAGCAGTCGCAGCACAGAGAGCAGGAAGACGCCGACGGTGAAGAGTCCAGAGCAGCGACAAGCAACGAGAGGTAAGTATTTCATTTTTTTTTTATATTTGGAGCAATATATGGGGACCATCAGTAGGGGCCCAAATATGGAGCATTATTTGGGGCCAGTAATATAGGGAGGATCCTATGGGGCCAGTGATATAGGGAGCATCTTATGGGGCCAGTGATATAGGTAGCATCCTATGGGGCCAGTAGTATAGGGAGCATCCTATGGGGCCAGTAATATAGGGAGCATCCTATGGGGCCAGTAATATAGGGAGCATCCTATGGGGCCAGTAATATAGGGAGCATCTTATGGGGCCAGTAATATAGGGAGCATCTTATGGGGCCAATTTAATATGGAACATCTTATGGGGCCAATTTAATATGGAGCATCTTATGGGGCCAATTCCATATGGAGCATCTTATGGGGCCAATTCCATATGGAGCAGTATTTGTGGCCAATTACATATGGAGCAGTATATGAGGCCAATTCCATATGGAGCAGTATATGGGGCCAATAATATATGAAGCATCTTATGGGACTGTTAAAGGGTATTGACTTTTAAGATTGCTACTTCCAATAGGTGGCACTAGAGTTCAATTTGCATAACAATAATGTAAAATACATAAGGATAGAGCGAAAGCGAAAATCTGCATGTTATTATTTGTACCTTCTCTAGGTTTTTATATGACTATCTGCATTGTGGCTCTCGACCAACTTTCATAGCGGAATGTGGCTCTCAAGGTAAGAAAGGTTGGGGACCCCTGGGCTAGATGGTAATTCCAAGGGATCATAAAAGGCGTCTAGAGCAACAGGACTCCCCAAGAGATCTATAGAAAGCAGAAAGTATCTACCTTCCGGTTCCAGCTGTTGGCGAACAGGTCTGTTGCTGGCCACCACCAATGTTATGCGATCTGAGCGAACACTTCCTGACTCAGTTCCCACTCGCCCTGTCTGAAATGAGTTTGACTCAAAAAATCTGCCTTACGATTCTCTGTGCCCTTTATGTGAAGGCTGACAAGGAACCCAGGTTGACCTTGGCTAGAAGAAGAATAGACTTTATGTCCATTAGTGGCCGATATCTGGTGCCCCTTTAGTGGTTTAGGTATGCTACCACTACTCGGTTGTCCGAAAAAACCCTTACATGGTGGGATCGGAGGGAGCTTAAAAACTGTTAACCCCTTTAGCTCCGAGGGTGGTTTGCACGTTAATGACCAGGCCAATTTTTACAATTCTGACCACTGTCCCTTTATGAGGTTATAACTCTGGAACGCTTCAACGGATCCCGGTGATTCTGATATTGTTTTCTCGTGACATATTGTACTTCATGATAGTGGTAAAATTTCTTTGATATTACCTGATTTTATTTGTGAAAAAAATGGAAATTGGTGAAAATTTCGCAATTTTCCAACTTTGAATTTTTATACAATTAAATCACAGAGATACGTCACACAAAATACTTAATAAGTAGCATTTCCCACATGTCTACTTTACATCAGCACGATTTTGGAACCAAATTTTTATTTTGTTAGGGAGTTATAAGGGTTAAAAGTTGACCAGCAATTTCTCATTTTTACAACACCATTTTTTTTTAGGGACCACATCTCATTTTAAGTCATTTTGAGGGGTCTATATGATGGAAAATACCCAAGTGTGACACCATTCTAAAAACTGCACCCCTCAAGGTGCTCAAAGCCACATTCAAGAAGTTTATTAACCTTTCAGGTGTTTCACAGGAATTTTTGGAATGTTTAAATAAAAATGAACATTTAACTTTTTACTCAAAAAATTTACTTCAGCTCCAATTTGTTTTATTTTACCAACAGTAACAGGAGAAAATGGACCACAAAAGTTGTTGTACAATTTGTCCTGAGTACGCTGATACCCCATATGTGGGGGTAAACCACTGTTTGGGTGCATGGCAGAGCTCAGAAGCGAAGGAGCGCCATTTGACTTTTCAATGCAAAATTGACTGGAATTCAGATGGGACGCCATGTTGCGTTTGGAAAGCCCCTGATGTTCTTAAACATTGAAACCCCCCACAAGTGACACCATTTTGGAAAGTAGACCCCCTAAGGAACTTATCTAGATGTGTGGTGAGCATTTTGACCTATTAAGTGATTCACAGAAGTTTATAATGCAGAGCGGTAAAAATAAAAAATCAAATTTTTTGACAAATGATCTTTTTGCCTACAATATATTATTTTCCCAAGGGTAAGAGAAGAAATTGGACCCCAAAAAATGTTGTGCAATTTGTCCTGAGTACGCTGATACCCCATATGTGGGTGTAAACCATTGTTTGGGCGCATGGCAGAGCTTGGAAGGGAAGGAGCGCCATTTGGAATGCAGACTTAGATGGAATGGTCTGCAGGCGTCACGTTGCATTTGCAGAGCCCCTAATGTACCTAAACCGTAGAAAACCCCCACAAGTGACCACATGTTGGAAACTAGACCCCCCAAGGAACTTATCTAGATGTGTTGTGAGAACTTTGAACCCCCAAGTGTTTTACTACAGTTTATAATGCAGAGCCGTGAAAATAAAAAAATCCTTTTTTTCCCCACAAAAACTATTTTTTAGCCCCCAGTTTTGTATTTTCCCAAGGGTAACAGGAGAAATTGGACCCCAAAAGTTGTTGTCCAATGTGTCCTGAGTACGCTGATACCCCATGTGTTGGGGTAAACCCCTGTTTGTGCGCACGGGAGAGCTCGGAAGGGAAGGAGCACTGTTTTACTTTTTCAACGCAGAATTGTCTGGAATTGAGATCGGACGCATGTCATATTTGGAGAGCCCCTGATGTGCCTAAACAGTGGAAACCCCCCAATTATAACTGAAACCCTAATCTCAACTGTAACCCTAACCACACCCCTAACCCTGACACACCCCTAACCCTAATCCCAACCCTATTCTCAACCGTAAATGTAATCCAAACCCTAACCCTAACTTTAGCCCCAACCCTAACTTTAGCCCCAACCCTAACCCTAACCCTAGACCTAGCCCTAACACTAATGGGAAAATGGAAATAAAAATTTTTTTTCAATTTTTTTATTTTTCGTAACTAAGGGGGTGGTGAAGGGGGGGTTTGATTTACTATTTATAGCGCGTTTTCTAGCGGATTTTTGATTGGCAGCAGTCACACACTAAAAGACGCTTTTTATTGCAACAAATGTTTTTTGTGATACCACATTTTGAGTGCTATAATTTTTCCATATTTTGGTCCACAGAGTCATGTGAGGTCTTTTTTTTTGCGGGACGAGTTGACGTTTTTATTGGTAACATTTTCGGGCACGTGACTTTTTTGATCGCTTTCTATTCCGATTTTTGTGAGGCAGAATGGCCAAAAACCAGCTATTCATTAATTTCTTTTGGGAAGGGGGGGGGGGGGGGCGCGTTTATACCGTTCCGCGTTTGGTAAACTGGATAAAGCCGTTTTATTCTTCGGGTCAGTACAATAACAGCGATACCTCATTTATATCATTTTTTATATATTTTGGCGCTTTTATACGATAAAAGCTATTTTATAGAAAAAATAATTATTTTTGCGTCGCTTTATTCTGAGGACAATAACTTTTTTATTTTTTCGCTGATGATGCTGTATGGCAGCTCATTTTTTGCGGGACAAGATGACATTTTCAGCGGTACCATGGTTATTTATTTCCGTCTGTTTGATCGCGTGCTATTCCACTCTTTGTTCGGCGGTATGATAATAAAGCGTTGTTTTTTGCCCTTTTTTTTTTTTTTTTTTACGGTGTTCACTGAAGGGGTTAACTAGTGGGACAGTTTTATAGGTCGGGTCGTTACGGACGCGGCGATACTAAATGTGTGTACTTCTATTGTTTTTTTTTATTTAGCTAAAGGAAAATATTTATTGGAACAATATATATTTTTTTATTATTATTTATTTAGGTTTTTTTTTTTTTTTGTTTGTTTTTTTACACATGTAATTTTTTTTTTTTACATTTTCACTTTGCCCCAGGGGGGGGGGGCCATCACAGTAAAGTGACAGATTGCTGATCTGACACTTTGCTGTGCACTGTGTCAGACGTGCACAGAAGGGAGACTTCCCGGCGCCTGCTCTCAGCAGGCGCTGTGACGTCACCTCCCTGCAGGACCCGGATGCAGCCCTGCGGCCATTTTGGATCCGGGGCTTGCAGGGAGGAGACGCTCGGTACAAGGTGAGCACATCGCCTTGTACCGATCGTCTCAGGGAAGCCCGCAGGGAGCCCCCTCTCTGCGCGATGCTTCCCTGTACCGCCGGAACACTGCGATTGCTGATCTGACACTTTGCTGTGCACTGTGTCAGACGTGCACAGAAGGGAGACTTCCCGGCGCCTGCAGAGCAGGCGCTGTGACGTCACCTCCCTGCAGGACCCGATGCAGCCCCGCGGCCATTTTGGATCCGGGGCTTGCAGGGAGGAGACGCTCGGTACAAGGTGAGCACATCGCCTTGTACCGATCGTCTCAGGGAAGCCCGCAGGGAGCCCCCTCCCTGCGCGATGCTTCCCTGTACCGCTGGAACACTGCGATCATGTTTGATCGCAGTGTGCCGGGGGTTAATGTGCTGGGGGTGGTCCGTGACCGCTCCTGGCACATAGTGCCAGATGTCAGCTGTGATAGTCAGCTGACACCCGGCTGCGCTCCCCCCGTGAGCGCTGCCGATCGCTATGACGTACTATCCCGTCGGTGGGAATTAAGGCCCACCCCACCTCGACGGGATAGTACGTCATATGGGATTAAGGGGTTAAAGGCCGAATTTTACAGCTAACAGTTCTTTCTTCGAGGATGTCAATCTCTGTTCCCCTGTCCAAACCCTTTGGGCTATCTGATCGTTTAGGTGGGCTCCACACCCCATGGGACTTGCGTCAGTAGTTAGGATTTGAGATATTGGTAATACCCAGGGAACACATCGGGTTAGGTTGTTTATGTTTGTCCACCATTTTAGTGAAATTATTGTCGTTGACGAAACGTTTAACCGTCTTTCTAAATTTCCGCCTAGAGAAACTTCTGCTGCTAATATTTACCATTGTAGTTCTCTGGTATGGGCCTGGGCCCACTGAACAGCCGGTATACAAGCTGTCATTGATCCCAGAAGCGACATTGCTGTAGATGTTGTAGAAGGAAGGTCTTTTATCCGTGATACTAGCTCTATCATGTTTCGAATTTCCCCTCTGAAAGATGACATTCTTGTTTGAGTCTAGAATTATACCTAAGTACTCTTGAGTCTGACTTAGCACGATAGAGGATTTGGGTAAATTCAACAGCCAGCCTAGGTTGGTTAATGCTCTCAAGACTCTGTCTAACTGTTCTTTGCAGTGACGAGGGGAGTTGCCTATTACTAGGTCATCTGGGTACGGAACTATTAGTATGTTCTGTTCCCTTAAGTGCGCCATTACTTTCGCCACTATTTTGGTAAATACTAGTGATGAGCGAATATACTCGTTACTCGAGATTTCTCGAGCATGCTCGGGGTCCTCCGAGTATTTTTTAGTGCTCGGAGTTTTAGTTTTTCTTGCCGCAGCTGAATGATTTACATCTTTTAGCCAGCTTAAGTACATGTGGGGGATTCCCTAGCAACCAGGCAACCCCCACCCAAATGTACTTATGCTGGCTAACAGATGTAAATCATTCAGCCGCAGCAAGAAAAACAAACTCCGAGCACTAACAAAAATACTCGGAGGACCTCCGAGCATGCTCGAGAAATCTCGAGTAACGAGTATATTCACTCATCACTAGTAAATACCCTTGGGGCGATGGCCAGGCCGAAAGGAAGAGCCCTGAACTGGTAATGCTTTATTTCCCCCCGGATTGTGACTGCCACCCTGAGGAATCTGCGGTAGTCTTTGTGTATGGGGACGTGATATATGCATCATTCAAGTCTAGTACGCTCATGAAACTGGACGGAAAAAGCATTTTCACTGATGATTTTTTTGTTTCCAATTTGAAGGACTGCATTTCCAGAAACTTATTCAGCTTCTTTAAGTTTACAATCGTCCTGAATGTCCCATCTGGTTTTGTCCTTAAGAAGAGAGGGGAGTAAACGACTTTGCCGCTATCCTGGCGAGGGACTTCTTGGAGAACCGCTTTCTCTATCAGACTCAGAATCTCCTAATGCAAGGCTAAATGTTCCTCTTTTGATGATCTTTGAGGCGTCAGTATGAAGACCGGGTGAGGGAGTGGAATGAAATCTTAGTTTCAGGCCTGATTTTATTAAGTTTAAGATCAACACACTGTTGGATATTTTTTTCCCAGGCCAGAAGAAAAAAAAAGTTAACCTCCCTCCCTCATGGAGGACACCTTCATTGGGCCTGTTAAACATGAAGCCCTTGCCTCTGTTCCTTCTATCTTCCCACTTGTCCTAGGGGTTTCTGGGGGCTTTCTCTGGATAAATTTCCTGCTCCAAAAATGCCATTTATAGGACTGGCTAGATAGTTTAGGGAAAGATCTCTATTTGTCTCCTGCTTTATCTAGGATGTTGTCTAGTGTGGGTCCAAAGAGGAACTCACACTCTAAGGGAATGGAGCATAACTTTGATTTTGTCTGCAGGTCACGCGGACAGCACTTGAGCCATAGGGCTTGCCTCCTTGCGCTAGAAAAAGAGGCTGACCTGGCCACCAGTCTGACCGAGTCCGCAGATGCGTCCGCCAGAAAAGCCGCTGCCCCTTCATTACAGGAACAGAATTTATAATTGTTTCTCTAGATACTTTGTCTTTTAGCTGTCATCCTAAGTGATCCAGCCACACCATCAGGGCCCTAGATGTACAGATTGCGACCACAGCAGGTTTTAGCTCCCCCCCCCCTTCACCCCCCGCAGCCTCTCAGGAACCCTTCAGGAATGCATCCGCTTTTTTATCCATGGGGTCTTTTAACACCCCCATATCTTCAAATGGCTGGGCAAATTTCTTGGAGGCTTTTGCAATCGCCACGTCTAATTTTGGAGCTTTATTCCAAAGTGAACATACTTGGTCCTCAAAGGGTTATTTTCTTTTTGGAGTTATGAGTCCCTTTCCTTTCTGGCTTCTTCCACTCTTTTCTTTAATTAGGGAATAGATTTTCTCATTCAATGGGAATGCCCTCCCCTTCTTCTGTTCTAGACCACTGAAAATTAGATCCTGGACTGTTTTCTTGGGCGATGGGTCTACTAGGCCCATGGTGGTTCAGACTGCTTTTACGAGACTGTCTGTCTCCTCTATTGGAAAGCAGCTGTGCGCCTCCTCTGAGGATGACGAAGAGGAAGATAATGAGCTGTTTGAATCGGTTAATTCACTTTCTTTATCACCAGAATGAGATTCAGGGGCTCTATGCCTGCGCTTTTGCCATTTTTTCCACTCTTGAAGAGTTTTGATTAGCTCCCTACGGTCCGAGGCAAATTTTGGGGTCTCCTCACAAATTGTCTGCTCTATGCAGGAATCACAGAGCTTTTTACCCCAAGTAGTGGGTAGCTCCTCTGTACAGAGAGCACAAATCCTATGCTTGGACTTCGTAGTACATTTCTTTCCCTACAAGAGAGGGAGAACAGACCCTAATTACAAAAAGCGGACTTTCACGAAGCTCACTTACCCTCCTGGCAGAAAGAAGGATACCGGGTTTGGAGGGGAAATCATTTCCGTAGATGAATTCTCCCTGCTGCGTTGGGAGCCTGAATGACTGCTGCCGCTGCGTCGCTGGGAAGAGACTTTTCCAGTCTGCTTTTGCTGTGGCCTACGCTGCTGCTGTTGACGCGGCCACTGGTGCCCATGCTGAGGGGACTGGTACTGCAAGGGCTGCTCCTGGTCCTTCATACTGCCCAGCTTCATATGATACCCTGTTACCCGATTATACACTGCTTTAATCCCCCTCCAGGAACCTCCCCAGAGCTTCCGTTCTTTACACGGAGCGCAGCTTGCCCGATTACTTGCCCTCGACCTACTGTCTCCTTCCTCATAATCCTGTAGAATGTAAGCCCGCAAGGGCAGGGTCCTCTTCCCTCTGTACCAGTTTGTCGTTGTTAGTTTTGTTTACTGTAAGTGATATTTGTATTTTGATGTAACCCCTTCTGATGTACAGCACCATGGAATTAATGGTGCTATATAAATAAATAAATAATAATAATAATAAAATTACTGGTTTCCCAGTAATGCAACGTGCTCTCCGTGTCACTAGGGCCTTGCGCATGCACACTGCTGGATTCCCAGTAGTGCATTGCGGCCTGCTTGAGTCATAGGGGAGCGCCGCCTCAAGCATGGGCACTACCTGCTCCCAGCATCGAGCGTAATGGAGACTCCGAGACACGCTCAGAGACAGGCTGGCTCCTCTGTTTCTTCTGTCGCCTGTCCCCGCACACCCTCAAGGTCCACTGACCCCAGCTGAGGCAGGGAACCCCCACTGCCTGGATCGGACTGCTCGGCCCCAGAATCCCACGAAGTTCCAAGGTAAGTCTTCTTGCTTTGGCTGTAGGTTCCCCATCAGGGACAGGAAACCAACTGATGCGGGAGAGACGTACCGCCTATTTTATCTGTAGGTTTCCTGTCCCTGTGGGGCGGATCCCCTCCCTCCGTGGTGCCATCATGGGGAAAGAGAAATAAACACTTGAAATACATCACTGTTTGTAATGACTCTACCTAATATATGAGTTTCACTTTTCGTATGAAAAAAATAAATAAACTAACTTTTTGATACTATAGTTTTGTGTGATGCATCTGTATGATGTGAAGTATTTAGTGAGATGTACCCTAAGACAAGCCGGAGATTGAAAGTTCCGGGTAAAGCCATCTAACATCATATTTTACAAACTTTATACTTATCTGTCCTATTGATTTATGCAAAGATTGTTTTATTTCTATCCTAAATTATACAGTGCATGATTCCCTACTCTTGCAAGAATTACAATATATCATTTTTTTACAGGACAATTTTTGAGAGCAAATTTACATAATTACAAAATGTCTAAGAAGCATCTTATGAAGTCAGCTGTATTTGAGCATTTCACAGTGACTAAAGATATACACTGATACAAAATGTTGTTTAAGTGACCCAGATGAAAACAAATGCAGTGATGCCAAAATCAGTGCATACTCAGGCAGTGATAAAAATGCTCCATCAAGAGCTTCCAATCTAAAAAGACATTTACAACACTGCCACCCAGGTGTTTACAAAGCTGTGATTGAAAAAGATCACAGCAGCACCAAGAAACCAGAGACCAACACTTCCTGCCAGGCAAAGGAGGAGGAAAGAGCGTCTCAAACATCAGTTACAAGATATTTTGTAAGTGACAAAGTTACTGTAACAATGACAGAAGATGTGTTTAAAAGACAGCTCATCAAGCTTGTTGTGAAAGACAGTGTACCATTATCATTATTTGCACGGCCAGCTTTTAATGCAGAAATGGCCCGCAAACTTGGCGTTTCTCTGGAAAAAAGAAAGTATTAGAAAATTAGTGAATGAAGAAGTCCTTAACCAAAAGGAAGACATTAGGCTACTTTCACACTAGCGTTAACTGCAATACGTCGCAAATGCGTCGTTTTGCCGAAAATACGCATCCAGCAAAAGTTCTTGCTGGATACGGTTTTTCGTCATAGACTAACATTAGCGACGCATTTGCAACGCATTGCCAAATGTCGCGTCCGTTTTGCGACGCTTGGGCGTGTGTTAGCGGACCGTCGGGAGAAAAAAACCTTACATGTAACGTTTTTTGCTCCCGACGGTCCGCTTTTTCCGACCGCGCATGCGCGGCCGGAACTCCGCCCCCACCTCCCCGCACTTCCCCGCACCTCTCAATGGGGCAGCGGATGCGTTGGAAAAATACATCCGCTGCCCCCGTTGTGCGGCGGAGACAACGCTAGCGTCGGGAACGTTGGCCCGACGCACAGCGACGGGTCTTTCCCGACGCTAGTGTGAAAGTAGCCTTAAAAAGACTCTCAAGAGACGCTTTGTGTTCCTTAAAATGGATGCCTGCACACGTCACAGAGTGAACTATTTTGCTATCAACGTTCGATATGCTTGTGACAACAAAAAAATTGTTAATAAGACGCTGGCAGCAAAAGGTACTAAATCTCATTACAGCAGCCAGTTTCTCCAGACTTAAGTGGAAAAAGTTCTGCAAGATTATGAACTCAAAAAAGAACAGGTTCTTGCTATTGTAACTGATAATGCTTCAAACATGACTAGTACAATTAAACTGATGAATATGAATAATGAAGGTGAACAGCAGCCAGAAGAACATTTCACATTCAGTATGTTGGGAGATGGAAGGCCACAGTCCTATTCCCATAACTGAGAAACAAACAGATATTACTACAAAAGAACAGCTAAATTATTCTTTACAATTAGATGATCTTGTTGAAGCTGCTTTTCCTATTCATCACATGCGCTGTGCTGTGCACACGCTGCAGCTGGCAATAAGAGATAGCTGCAAGAGGGACATGCTGGAACTCTGATTAGCAAAATGAGGAAATTGGCTATTGCTGCCAGAGCCCCTAAAATTGATTCCATCTTGAAGAGACGTGCTGGAAAACGGGCAATTGTGGATCAAGCCACTCGGTGGGGCAGCATCAATTTAATAATTGAGCAATTGCTTGAGCTGAAACCCTTCCTTGTAAATTATGGCCAACCCTCAGGTAACACTACATGAAGGTCAATGGACACAGGTGGCTGAATTGAAGGAATTGCTTCATCACCCATTTACAGTGACTAAAAAGTTACAAGCTGAGGATTTAACTCCTGGCATTTTTATGAAGGAGTGGAAGAACTTGTTGTTTTGCCTGTCCCAAAGAGGAGGTTTAATCGCAGATGGCATTGCTGCTTCAATGAAACGGAGAGAGACACTGCTATTAGAAAATAAAACTCCGGTTAGTATTACTTTCCCCTCCTTTTACTCTCATGGAGATATACCTTCAAATACACTGCGCTATGCACTTTCCTTGACTGCAATGTTATTGCTGGTTACAATGATTGATTACAATGGTTATTGATTTTACCTTCTAATATGAACTCATATGACATTTAGGTGATTATCACTAAAAATATTTTTTGCACTGCACTTTATACTGCTCAAATTGTATATCATTTTACTGTTCATATTATGGCGTAAATTCTCCACTCTTTACATATGGTATACATTGATTACATTTATTAGTGCTGTATGTTCTGACCTGCTCCCATCGGTTTTATTATATGTTTTTTGTGGGGGGGGGGGGGGGGGGTTTACCATGTCCTGTCATTCTCTAT
This sequence comes from Ranitomeya variabilis, assembly GCF_051348905.1. Taxonomy (NCBI): domain Eukaryota; kingdom Metazoa; phylum Chordata; class Amphibia; order Anura; family Dendrobatidae; genus Ranitomeya; species Ranitomeya variabilis. Next base: position 162,727,344 of record NC_135233.1, read on the forward strand.
TTTTAAACAGTCCTGTCTGGGTTAGTGTCGCAACTTAAATAAAATGAAGTTTGTTATATGTAATTGACATTTGTTATCTATTGATTTTTTTTTTAAAATAGCGGTCACGATCCATGTTTGGATCTACGGCAGATCTGGCCTCTCAGATTAAAACTTTTTTCCTTTCAGGCTATCAGGGGTTAATGCAGTTTTTCCCCGGTGGCCGCTGGTGTAATTGCATTGCTAGTTCAGCTGATGTGGGTGGTGACCACTCCCAACTTCCTTTAAGGTCACCTGTTTAATCAGGTCCTTCTGGAAACCAACCTAGCTGGAGAAGGAGCTTGCTGTGTGCTGTGGTTCTTCAGCTGAATACTGATATCTGGTGCCTTACTCTGCTGTGCACTGCATTGCAGCAGAGAAAGCTAAGTGTGGTGTTATTTTTTGTCCCTTTATTGTCTATAACTTCCCCTGTGTTGTATTAGTGCAGCAGAGGGACCAGTGCTCCCACCTGCCAGTTCCCTACTTAGGGATATGTGCAGGGAAAGTGAGGGACTAGGTATCCTGCTCGGCGATGGGTTGAAAGAACCTGTATAGGGATGCTAGTAAGAGCAGGGCACATCCTCAGGTGAGTGCAGGAGGTGTCCATTCTGCGTTCCCTAACAACAAGGCCCACCGTTATTAAAGTGTCCCCTTGTGTGTTTCGCCGTTTTGTGAACGTCCCCTCGTCGGGTTGGGTCACGCTAGGACAGTCACGTCGTGACAATAGCCTTTCTTTTTCCGACAACCCCGTGATGCCTGATGACAGTCTTTCTCCTCATGCTCAAAGATGGAAGCTGGAGCCTTCAGGACAGGTATCCCTCTCACTAAGTTCCAGGAAACTAAAAAGGGGGTTCTGGTGTCATAGACAGGTCTCTGTTTTTATATTAATTTTCCAACCCAGCCCCCACACTGCCCTGGTTTTTTCTGGCGGATGAGTCTTTAAATTTAGTCCCTGGCTTAACTCGAGGCCTGCTCCTGCAGCCGGGAGATGACCCCGTCATCCTAGGCAATCAGTTGTGCGGGCTCTCCAACGCTCTCCGCCCACAACCAATCACTGCACGTCTTGCTCCCTCGAAGCGTGGAATGTCCCATGGTTTCCTATGTCCCCAATGAAGCAATGGAGAAATGAAGATTTTAGGTTATTACCGTAAAATCTCTTGGAGCCTTCACTGGGGTGTAAGGAGGTAAAACACAAGAAGAGTCTGGGGGCGGTTACGTTCTCGGCTCTGTGCCTGGAACCATTGAGCTGTGCTGCAGGTTCCCCAAGGGGAAGACTTAGAGACTGGGACAGGAAGGAAGCGGGCAGAGAGCGGGAAAGGCACGAGCGCAGGGGACAGAGCAGCGGTCAGAGCAGGGTGCAGCTGCGCTCCGGGAGAGAGAGAGCTCCCGGTCTGAGGACAAATAGAGGGAGACTGCCCAGAAAGACTGCATCTTGTGAGTACATGAAAGCGGACTCTGCTGTGACTGGAGAGGGGTGCTTTGAGACTCGTGTAGAGACATTGGCCCGTGCAGAGACTTCGACCCCCTGGTCCCCGCGGTATCAGTACAGAGACTGTGATTCCTGGTACAGAGACTTAACAGTGCAGAGCCCCTGATTCCTGGCTGTGCTGTAAAAGCTAAAGACTCAGAGCCTGTGCATACCACATTAACTCCCGAAACCCCAGGCAGCAGGCTCCTAGGGACTACTCAGCCCATAGACAACAGAGGGACGACAAGTGCCGCTGTTTCTCGGCGTCTACGTTGGTGAAGACGACCCTTCAAGCAAGTCCTCATCAGACTGATAAGTGTTTTTTTCTCAAGAAATCCTGCTTAATTCTGTTATATTGTTTGACTCCCATATTTTTGCACTGTTTTATTGCTAGTTATTTTCCATTGCTTCCTCCCTGCGAGGAGAATCTGATTCCTGTTATTAAACCCCTCAACTGTTGGTCTGCCTGTTCCGTGGTGACATACTCAGTACCTGCATACTATTACAGGGGGACACAGCACCTACCCTTTCTAAATGCCTCTCTTGGGCCAGTCTGTATTTTATTTTCAGTTGCTTCTCCTACTGCTTTCACACTAACTGATCAGCTTGGTTCTGGTTGGTGAGCTGTAAGCTACTGAGGAGGAACTAATTTTTTTATTGCCTAGTGTCAGCAGCAGACACCTATGATTCCTGAGTCCCCCCCCCCCCTCAATAAAGGCTCAGGGAAAAGGTTTAGGGTAAAATCCCCAAATCTTCATATTATGTATAGCGCTGTGCATAAGGGAAAATTTCACATGAGCTCTGTCATTTTGCATTTGCAGATGTGCACCAGAGAATCTCTCAATGAAATTATGTGACATGTCACATGATAAATCAGGTGCTTGGGGGGCCCATGCCCTCTAAACTGCTAGGGACAAGGCTACTCTAAATCCACCACTGTATATAGCACAGCAAGGACAGATTCTCAGCTTCTTCAAGATACCGCTTGATAATTAGTAGTTTATTTAAAAGCAAAACACCGAACTCATCAGGGCAGACTCATTAAAAAAAAGCATTTTGTCAGTAAAATTGGAATAAATTGAGCCAAATATATAAAAAGGCACACACCTATTATTAATTTGTCAGGTTCAAATTTGCAATAACATTTGTGACATTTTCTGGCATAAAGCGGTTGTCCACTACTTTTTCATTGAGGACTTATCCTTAGAATGCACTTAGAATACACTTTATGCAGTTAATAGCCCTCTGTGTCTGTACTGCTACATACTTAAGCTGTTAACTGGTTCATTCAGCTTTACATGAACACCCGATCCTTACACTATGGCTGGTCCAAATAACGAAAGCAATTGTTACCATCCACCTCACGTGTCTCCCCTTTTCCTCATAGTTTGTAAGCTTGCGAGCAGGGCCTCACTCCTCTTGGTATCTATTTTGAACTGTGATTTCTGTTATGCTGTAATGTCTATTGTCTGTACAAGTCCCCTCTATAAGTTGTAAAGCGCTGCGGAATATGTTGGCGCTATATAAATAAAATTATTATTATTATTAGAATTGGTTATCAATGTCTGATCGTCCAGGGTCCAACACCCGGCACCCTTGCTGATCAGCAGAGATCGGTGACAGCATTCGCCTGTTCTAAGTACTGACTTGCAGAGCTGGAAGTCTTCTGATAGTGGCCGCCGCGGGGTACTACAAATCCGCCTCCTATTGATTTGCACAGGAGACGGATGTGTAGTACCAAGCCTCGGCCACTACTAGAAGACACAGCAGCTCTGCAAATGAATGATTTCTGCTGGAGGCCGTTGCAACCAATAACAGCTGATCGCGGCAGTTCTGACATTGATGACCTATCCTAAAGATAGGTAATTAACGGAAAATTAGTGGACAACCTCCTTGATAAATCTGTTAAAAGTAGTTGGCCACGCTTTCTTGATACTCCACGCTCAACTTTTCAAGTGCTAAGAGCAGAAATCAAATGTCTTGCAAAATTTGTGTTTAAGATATTAATGCTGGAAAAATATTAATTGATTATTCTGCCATCCAAGAAAATACTTTTAAACCTTAAAGAGAATATTTATAGGACGACCCATAAGAAGGATTCTCAAAGTACCTGATAATTCCATGGCTTATTTGAGAGCATTTCTGTACACTGGAATCCTGATGTCTCACACTTTCCAGTGAACACTGTTCCCTTGGGGAATAGAGCCATATCTATACTTTGGCCCAGATCAATCAGTGCCAGTCCGTGAGATAAAAGGTCCAGATTACAGGATTCATTTGACATAAACCTGAGAAGATAGAAATATAAAACAGGCATAAAATACTGCATGGTAAGTCTTGAGAGGCATCATGGAAAACACCTGGTGATTCTTTCCCTACTAATAGAAGAAGTTCTGTTAATTTTTGTATTTGCTAAAACTATGAAAATATAGTGTGTGCACTTTGTAGTGTACAAATATCAACAGACTGTCACTTTCAAACAGTGTACTGGTGTGAACAGATGCATATCATGAGTAGCCATCTCCATACATAAATAAAGTTGCACTCTAACGCTATAGCATGCAACTTTGTCAGTTATGTATGGAGATGGCTATTCATAGTATGCACCTCTCCACACCGGATTTGTTTGGAAGTGACGATCAGTATGTATGTGTATGTGTATATATATATATATATATATATATATATATATATATATATATATATATATATATATATATATATATATATTTATATACATACACACACATACTCTGACCGAGCACTCTTCCCCTCAGCCCATGGTAGTTTTAATAGCAGCAGAATCCTACCTTCCCATATAAATGTAGGCTTTCAGCCCAGGACAATATTCACATTAGCAAAGGTTCCCAGCAACAAAAAAGTCACCTTGCTGTAACAGCTGGGCATGCATGAATTGGCCAAATTATGTGCCAAATCTCTATGTTTTTTCCTCTTTTCTAGAGCAGTAATGACATGAATAAAATTTGAATTACATGCTTTAGCACTTCAGTGTGCAACTTTGTCAGTGCTGTCATTCCTATATGTCCAATAATAAGCGTTAGACACTTCAAACTCAATAATTCAACATAATCTTATACGGTTTATCACTGTTAGGCCTCATTCACACGTCAGTATTCTTTGATCAATATTTGAATGCGAAAACCAGGAGTAGAACTTACAGAATCTATACGTGAAGGATTGACACTTGTCGTCTGTTTTGGACACTCCTGGTTTTGGCATACAAATACTGATGTGTGAATGAGGCCTTAGATAGGAAGTGATTCCAACGCAAAGTGATAAAATCACTGATCATTTTTATTCAATCTTAAAATGAAAAACAAATAAAAAGGTTAAAGAAAAAACACCAAAAAGGAGGGGGAAAAAGCACATCAAAGTCGGTATGTAAATAGAAGTGTGGGACAGAATGCGGGGGTAGCCACAGTACAAAACCTGACAAATGCGCACACTGTTTGTGACAGCAAGAAAAACGCATAGCCTGCCGAGGAATGTGGTCTGCGCTGTATAATACTAGAAGAGTTCAGGAGAATGCTAGGGAGCTGATGAGCAGGCCTACCCAATTAATGCTGTATGCACAATTCCTGCACAGGACATTGTAAAAGAGTGAATCTCAGGGAATGCACATACAGCAGTGTACCTAGATGCAGTCAGTACCAGAGCTCTGCACTAGTACAACCCCTGGCAAAAATTATGGAATCACCGGCCTTGGAGTATGTTCATTCAGTTATTTAATTTTGTAGAAAAAAGCAGATCACAGACATGGCACAAAACTAAAGTAATTTCAAATGGCAACTTTCTGGCTTTAAGAAACACTAAGAGAAATCAAGAACAAAAATGTGGTAGTCAGTAATGGTTAATTTTTTTTAACCAAGCATAAGGGAAAAATTATGGAATCACTCAATTCTGAGGAACAAATTATGGAATCACCCTGTAAATTTTCTTACCCAAAACTAACACCTGCATCAAATTAGATCTGCTCGTTAGTCTGCATCTAAAAAGGAGTGATCACACCTTGGAGAGCTGTTGCACCAAGTGGACTGACATGAATCATGGCTCCAACACGAGAGATGTCAATTGATACATAGGAAAGGATTATCAAACTCTTAAAAGAGGGTAAATCATCACGCAATGTTGCAAAATATGTTGGTTGTTCACAGTCAGCTGTGTTTAAAATCTGGACCAAATACAAACAACATGGGAAGGTTGATAAAGGCAAACATACTGGTAGACCAAGGAAGCCATCAAAGCATCAAGACCGGAAACGTCTAGCAATATGTCTCCAAAACAGGAAATGCACAACAAAACAAATGAGGAACAAATGGGTGGAAACTGGAGTCAACGTCTGTGACCGAACTGTAAGAAACCACCTAAAGGAAATGGGATTTACATACAGAAAAGCTAAATGAAAGCCATCATTAACACCTAAACAGAAAAAAACAAGGTTACAATGGGCTAAGGAAAAGTAATCATGGACTGTGGATGACTGGATGAAAGTCATATTCAGTGATGACTCACGAATCTGCATTGGGCAAGGTGATGATGCTGGAACTTTTGTTTGGTGCCGTTCCAATGAGATTTATAAAGATGACTGCCTGAAGAGAACATGCAAATGTCCACAGTCATTGATGATATGGGGCTGCATGTCAGGTAAAGACACTGGGGAGATGGCTGTCATTACATCTTCAATAAATGTACAAGTTTATGTTGATATTTTGGACACTTATCCCATCAATTGAAAAGATGTTTGGAGATGATGAAATCATTTTTCAAGATGATAATGCATCCTACCATAGAGCAAAAATTGTGAAAACATTCCTTGAAAAAAAGACACATAAGGTCAATGCCATGGCCTGCAAATAGTCTGGATCTCAAACCAATTGAAAATCTTTGGTGGAAGTTGAAGAAAATGGTCCATGACAAGGCTCCAACCTGCAGAGCTGATCTGGCAACAGCAATCAGAGAAGGTTGGAGCCAGATTGATGAAGAGTTCTGTTTGACACTCATTAAGTCCATGCCTCAGAGACTGCAAGCTGTTATAAAAGCCAGAGGTGGTGCAACATAATACTAGTGATGTTTTGGAGTGTTTTTTTGTTTGTTTTTCACGATTCAATAATTTTTTCCTCAGAATTGAATGATTTCATAATTTTTCTCCTATGCTTGGTAAAAAAAAGTAACCATTACTGACTACCACATTTTTTGTTCTTGATTTCTTTTAGTGTTTCTTAAAGCCAGAAAGTTGCCATTTGAAATGACTTTAGTTTTGTGCCATGTCTGTGATCTGCTTTTTTTCAACAAAATTAAACAACTGAATGAACATACTCTCCAAGGCCGGTGATTCCATAATTTTTGCACCAAAAGAGCTTCCCAAGGAAAAAAAAAAACCACTGTACACCAATATCTCATAAGGTATAGAAGGAAAGTGTAAGCGAGATAAAGAATATAATGCTGCCTATGGGAGAATGGCCCTATAGACTGTGGAGCTGGCTGTGTTCCCCTCACACCTGACAGAAGAAGCAAGCAGCGAAACGGCAATATTGGTGTACAGTGGTGGCTTTTAGCACTTTGGGTCACGCATTTTTTAATAAATGTTATCACTTTTTCAAATTTTGTGTCACATAGGCCCCTTAAAGCACCTTGAAATTTGACGTGATTGCCCCCCCAAAAAAATTGGGTTTGTAAATTTTGCTGGAAAAATGAATGATTTGCTGATTAACTTTTAACCCTTCTAACTTGCTAACAAAAAAAAAATACATTATGTTTCAAAAGTGATGCAGATGTAAAGTAGACCTGTGGTAAATGTTAACGGTGTGGTATAAGTATCTGGTTTAAGGGAAAAAAAATTCACAGTTTAAAAATTGCAAACAAATAGCTAAATTTTCAATATATTTTCATAAACAAATGCAAATTATATCAACCTAAATTTACCACCATGATGAAGTGCTATGTGTCACAAAAAAGCAGTCTCAGAATCAGTGGGATCGGTTGAAGCGTTCCAGAGCTATAACCTCAAAGTGACAGTGGCTAGAATTTGGCCTGTTCAGGAAGGTGAAAACAGGCTGCGGGGTTAAGGGGCGTCTGAGACCTAGCCCACATTTCATATTGCTCATCTAATGGAAGTACTTTTCCAGTTACCAGTCTTTAAGAGAATCTCCACCATTAGTTACAGTTGCTTCAGTTTCATTTATTTTTCAGCTTCTCATGACCCTCACTAGGCTTCGACCAACAGTGACATCTGTTCCATGGGCTGGCTTTCTTCACTTTCCTAACTCTACAAGCTTCTCCTCCTTCCCCTCAAGTTAAGGGGCTATTTGTATACACTCCTGCCCTGAAACAGAAAGTTATCAAAGACATCTGCTCCATGAGTTCTGCTCTTCTTCCGAGTGCTCAGTCTTCTCAGCCAGCCCCATTCCCTCCATCACCATTCCGGTGTTCTAATATGTAACTCCATCCCCATTATAGTGTTATCCTCACCAAGCATGCAAGGACAATTTTAGCCTTGCGCACGTGGTAATATAAAATATTGGCTTCGGAGCGTTCCCTGCAACCAGTCTGGTGCATAAGATGGTCTGGTTATAGCCAGAAGTTGTGCAAGATGACGACTGAACCTTTATAAGTAAGGTATAGTCAGAAGTCCATAATTCACATTGTATAGTTTGTGTGGTTTTAATGAATGTGTATAGATTACACTGGTCTACAAAAAAAAATAATTTCTGGCATGGACTTTAAGAACAGTTTTAGACTAATTTGAGGGTGCTGAATTCAAATCTGATCTTATAATTTCTCTATCACATCACGTTTTTGCGCTACAGGTATATAGCCCATTTTCAAGAATTCCATGATAAATACAAGTAGTGTATGAAAAGTGTCGGTTTATACGGTTCAATAAGGTAAATTTAGTTTTCATTTAGTCTCCCAATAAATGTGAGAATATCTTTGTTTTCTTTGAACATAATTCCCATTGGTTATGATAACACCCTTGTTTTCTGTGCTACTGGGACAGTAGAGCTACAGCAGTGCATTGGGTGAAAACTGAATGGCCTCAGCGACAGAGTTTGGCATCTGGCGATAAGAATGTCATCCATGATCCTCTAGTGGATAGGAAGGACATTGTCTTTCCTCCCTTACACATAAAACTTGGATTGATGAAGCAGTTCGTCAAAGCTCTCAATCACAGTGGAGAATGCTTTAACTATATACAGTATGTTCAACTTTTCCTGGTCTTAGTGAAGAGAAGAAAAAGGCTGGAATATTTGATAGAACTCAAATAAGAACACTTATGAGACACCCAAATTTTATCATATCAATGAATGAGACAGAAGAAAGGGCTTGGAATGCATTTTGTAATGTGGTGCAGAATTTCTAGGGAATAAGAAAGCAGACAACTATGAAGAGATTGTGGAAGAGCTACTAATCAGTCTGCAAAATCTTGGATGTAGAATAAGTATCAAGATTCACTATTTACACAGCCATTTGGACTTTTTTCCAGAGAACCTTGGGGATGTGAGCGAGGAACAAGGGGAGCGTTTTCATCAGGACTAGTGTTGAGCGATACCGTCCGATACTTGAAAGTATCGGTATCAGAAAGTATCGGCCGATACCGGCAAAGTATCGGATCCAATCCGATACCGATACCCGATACCAATACAAGTCAATGGGACTCATGTATCGGACGGTATTCCTGATGGTTCCCAGGGTCTGAAGGAGAGGAAACTCTCCTTCAGGCCCTGGGAACCATATAAATGTGTAAAAGAAAGAATTAAAATAAAAAATATCGCTATACTCACCTGTCCGACGCAGCCGGGACTTCAGCGAGGGAACCGGCAGCGTTGTTTGTTTAAAATTCGCGCTATTACTTGGTTACGTGAATTCCCGGCTTGTGATTGGTCAGGTCGGCCATGTTGCCGGGACGCGGACCAATCACAGCAAGCCGTGACGAAATTACGTCACGGCTTGCTGTGATTGGTCCGCGTCCCGGCAATATGGCCGCCCTGACCAATCACAAGCCGTGACGTCACGGGAGGCTGGACACGCGCTCACTTTAAAATTGGCGCGTGTCCAGCCTCCCGTGACGTCACGGCTTGTGATTGGTTGCGCCGCGGTCAACCAATCACAAGCCGGGAGGCTGGACGCGCTCATTTTAAAATGGGCGCGTGTCCAGCCTCCCGTGACGTCACGGCTTGTGATTGGTTGCGCCGCGGTCAACCAATCACAAGCCGGGAGGCTGGACGCGCTCATTTTAAAATGGGCGCGTGTCCAGCCTCCCGTGACGTCACGGCTTGTGATTGGTTGCGCCGCGGTCAACCAATCACAAGCCGGGAGGCTGGACGCGCTCATTTTAAAATGGGCGCGTGTCCAGCCTCCCGTGACGTCACGGCTTGTGATTGGTCAGGGCGGCCATATTGCCGGGACGCGGACCAATCACAGCAAGCCGTGACGTAATTTCGTCACGGCTTGCTGTGATTGGTCCGCGTCCCGGCAACGTGGCCGACCTGACCAATCACAAGCCGGGAATTCACGTAACCAAGTAATAGCGCGAATTTTAAACAAACAACGCTGCCGGTTCCCTCGCTGAAGTCCCGGCTGCGTCGGACAGGTGAGTATAGCGATATTTTTTATTTTAATTCTCTCTTTTACACATTTTAACATTAATGTTGTTGCGATACCCGATACCCGATACCACAAGAGTATCGGAATCCCGGTATCGGAATTCCGATACAGCAAGTATCGGCCGATACCCGATACTTGCAGCATCGGAATGCTCAACACTAATCAGGACATTAAAACAATGGAAGAACGATATCAAGGCCGGTGGGACTCACATATGATGGCTGACTATTGCTGGAGCTTGATGAGAAACAACCCAGAAGCTGTACATCACAGATCAGCCAAGAAAAGAAAGTTCAAATAACTGCCATTTGTCATTCTTCTGTGTGCCATATATATGTGTTTTTACATTTTGTAGTTTAATTCTGTAAGTATTTTTGATTTGCTGTACATAGACTGTGTAATCTTTGTTATTCCTTGATTAAAAATATACAAAATGTAGTACCGAAAATCATGTGTTTTTATCATAAAACATTAGATAGGAGTAATTTTCATCAAAAATTGAAAATATCTCGAAATGCCTGATGTCATAGCCAAAAACGGAGCTCATATTCGTAATCAGCAGCCAAAATTGACTTAAAATATGTTTTAAAACCTTTTGCCAGAAAAATTGCGTTGACAGGTGTTATAGTTAAAAAAGTGACTATTCACATGTCCCTGCAAAAAGAAAAAAGCTAGAATATAGTATTAAAGCATTTATAAAAATAGAGTTTTTCCTCCTAAATAACAAAAAATACATAATGAGTAATAGAGGCAAGTAGCAGCCAAGACATGAATAGCAGAAGACATGACACTTCTAGCACTTACTTTTCTCCCAGGGCAAAGTTGTCAGGTTTGATGTCTCCATGGATGATACCGATGTCATGGAGTCGCTCTACTATGTATAGGATGTTGATCGCAAAGTACATGACAAGTGGCATCGGCATCACTTTGTCAGTCAGCTTCTTGTACAAATTAATGGCATTCTACAATTACAACATATCAAGACCAATGTTAACCAAACACATACAGCATAGGAGCAACTGGAAATGCATGGAGGTAAAAGAAACTGAATTGCTTGGGTAAAAAAAAGTCTTAAAAAACAATACTATTGTCATCATACAGCGCTGGTTTAACCCCCTCATGACCAGGAGATTTTTTTCAGCCATAACTTTATTTTTCCTTCGACCTATCCATATGAGGGCCTGTTTTCTTTACGGGACAAGTTGTGCTTTTGAATGACCATTCATTTTATCATGTCATGCACAAGGAACAAGAAAAGAAAATCCAAGTATGTTAAAATTGCAAAAACAGTGCAATTCCACAACGGATTTTCATTTACCATGTTCACTGTATGGTAAAACTAATGATTCCCCAGGTAAGTACGATTACACAGATTCCAAACATGAACATTTTTGGGGTTTTTTTTTTAGATGTGAAAAAATTGAAAAAAAATTGGAATTCGCCAATGTGCTGAGACACGTAATGTCTTCAATTTTCAGGATATGGGGCTACATGAGAGCATATTTTTTGCACCCTGGGCGGATGTTTTTATTGATACCATTTTGGAGTAGATAGTGTTTTGATCACATTGTATTATAGCATTTTATTGAACTGTTGCGGCAACGAAAAAAAAAAAAAGCAATTTTTTAATTGTTATGCATTTTACTGATTGGATGTTGATGAATGCAGCAATAATAAATGAGTATTTTAAAAAAAAATTTTTAATGGGACATAAGGGGGTGATTTAAACTTTTGAGGTTTTTTTTCATATTTAAAAAACTATTCCCCACTAACTGTATTGTGTTAGTCCTTTTATGGGACTTGAAGCTGCAATCGTGATTGCTTGTACTATACATAGCAGTGCTCATGCATTGCTCTGTATAGCAAAAACTATGTTCACCTCTCAAAATCAACGAAATGCTGTTTTTCACAGAAGAATTGTCATGACAAGCCGGAAGGTCTTCAGCAGACCCTCGGCTGTCATGGCAACCCATCGGTTGACGATCACGTCAGGGGGGTGTGGAATGACGCGCCCACCTGCTGGTGTGTGTTAAATGTCACTGGCATTTGCAATGTTAACAACCAGGGGCAGAGCCATCATCTGCCTGGAAAACTTGGCATAGGAGTCTGCATCAAAGTCTGGGAGACGACATGTGACCTAACTATACATCATGTTGTGAAGGGGTTAATGCTTCTGCAATCCAGCAGGAGCCAGTCTACTACATCTGAGAGAGGGGCACAGAGAAAAGGGCAGAAGCCGTTTCTAACCTCTCCTGACTTCACGTAATGGGTTCTTTGTGAGCTACAATCGTGCAGTAGCGGCTAGTGATGAGTGAGCATGCGCACCAGGGTGTTGGGGTACGCATCAAGTATTGCCAGTGCTCAAGCGCCATGCTAGAATCCCCGCCCTGCATCCGGAGATTGCCTGTCATAACCGGTAATACCATAGTCAACGAGTACCAATGACACCGAGTATCTCAGCATGCTCTGATGATACTTTAACGAATAGTCATCAGACAGGAAATAGGAGAAAAAAATATAATAGCTGTTAGATAGTGTAGTTATGGAATGGTAGGGAATTTTTAAAGCAATTATATTAGAAAATAGCTTAGATTATGGGCCTAAATAGATAGGGAGCTTGGAGCAAAATTACTTTGCCTTTGAACCACCCCTTTAATAACAACCTTCTGTGTAAATGAGAAGAAGTAGTCCTAGAAGTGATATGGCTTTCATAAAGCCCTGATCTCAACATCAAGCCTGTGTGAGACCAGAACTCATACTTTGCACTGACGAGGGGCAATACCTGAAACAGTGTCAGCAAACTGAGGATCAGGTACGGCTTTTATCCCAAATCATGTGACAAGTAGTGATGAGTGAGTGTACTCGTTGCGCGGGTTTTCCTGAGCACGCTCGGGTGGTCTCTGAGTATGTATGACTGCTCGGAGATTTAGTATTCCTTGCTGCAGCTGCATGATTTACAGCTATTAGCCAGCCTGAGTACATGTGGGGGCTGCCTGGTTGCTAGGGAATCCCCACATGTAATCAAGCTGTCAAGTAGCCTCAAATCATCCAGCTGCAGCAAGGAAAACTAAATCTCCGAGCACTAAAAAATACTCGGAGGTCACCCGAACAACGAGTACACTCGCTCCTCACTAGTGACAAGGCCCATTAAAGGGTCGATATTGACTTTAGGATTGCTATTCCCAGTAGGGGGCACTAAAGTTCTAGTCTTTCTCTTGCTCTTTGAAGAGACAATTTGCATAGATTATATAAAGAAACAGAAGGATCTAAACAAGCCTACATCCACAGAAGATCTGTGGTTAGTTCTCTAAGATTTCTGGAACAACGTCTCTGCAAAGTTCATTCAAAAATTGTGTACAAGTGACAAGTATACAGATAAGAAATTATGTGGTTGTGAAGGAACTAGTTAGTCGCACCAAATATCATTTTGATTTCTCTTTTGCTTGTTTACTTTGCATTTTGTTAATACAAATAAAGTTTATATTCTTGAAAATATCCTTACTTTGCAGTTTTTTTTCCCCATACCTAACAAAACCTTTTACACAGGACTAACAATACATTAAAATGTTTAAAAAAGTACAGGAGTATAAAATAAAATAAAAAAATAAATAAAAATAAAAAACACAAAACAGTCAACTTTTATGACAAATACAATATCAATAGAAGTCGAAAAAATATTTAAATTTGGCAGCCCCACAAATCAAAAAGCTAGAATTACTAAAGAATGTCCAGTCATTTATGTGCAAAACACCCTGGCTGTTATAGGGAACCTGTCACCCCCAAAATCGATGGTGAGCTAAGCCCACCGGCATCAGGGGCTTATCTACAGCATTCTGTAATGCTGTAGATAAGCCCCCGATGTATCCTGAAAGAGGAGAAAAAGAGGTTAGATTATACTCACCCAGGGGCGGTACTGCTCCGATGGGCGTCTCAGGTCTGGTCCGGGGCCTCCCATCTTCATTCCATGATGTCCTCTTCTGGTCTTCACGCCGCGGCTCCGGCGCAGGCGTACTTTGCCCTGTTGAGGGCAGAGCAAAGTACTGCAGTGTCAGAGAGGTCAGAGAGGCCCTGCTCCTGCGTACTGCAGTACTTTGCTCTGCCCTCAAAGTACGCCTGTGCCGGAGCCGCGGCGTGAAGACCAGAAGAGGACGTCATGGAATGAAGATAGGAGGCGCCGGAGCGGACCTGAGACACCCATTTGACCGGACCGCAGCAGGACCGCCCCTGAGTGAGCATAATCTAACCTCTTTTTCTCATCTTTCAGGATACATCGGGGGCTTATCTACAGCATTACAGAAGGCTGTAGATAAGCCCCTGATGACGGTGAGCTTACCTCACCATCGATTTGGGGGGTGACAGGTTCCCTTTCAAGGGTTTATAAGACGTAACAATTCTTGCTTTACAAGACATATCTCTGCAGCAGGAATTACAAGGAAACTCTCACCAGTAATGACCCAAAATTGTACAGCTCTCCCTCCAGCACACTGCCATTCTGGAAAATGTGTGCAGAATGGAAACGGATATACAGATGCCGGAACTCTGGCTTCATTCGCTGGGAAATCTGTGTTCCAATGTAGAATTCCCATGGCTTCCCCGGCTTCTGAACCTGTGAAGGAGACCGGACGTTGGTTTTCTTATAGTTACAAGAACCCCTACTCATTCTCCGCATAGCATAAAATATATGGATTCCTGCAACTACCTTCAAAATCACTTTCTGATCGCTCTGTGTGTGGATATCCCATGTGGAGGCTTGATACACATGTGCAAAAGCACCTTCTCCAATTAACTGATTAATGCAAAAGGATTGGGAGCCTGAAAAATAAGAGTCAACGTTAATAAGATTTGCATATAATCATGGCAGACGCAGAAGGTTCATCTGGCACATCTCTTCAGTTTGCTAACTTATCTGCTGATGCTTTTAACCCCTTCCTGCTGAAGACAATTTCAGTTTTGTCCTCCCCTCCCAAGAGCCATAACTATTATTTTTCTGTCGGCAGACGTATGAGGGCTTTGACTTTGAGGGATGATGAATTGTACCTTTGAATGACCCCATTCGTTTTACCACAATGTTCTGGAAAATGGGCAACAAAAATTCCCAGTGCAGTGAAATAGTGGGGAAAAAACCCCACACAATTCTGACAGTTTTTTGGGGAACGGTTTTTAAGGCATACGTTGTATGGTAAAATGACCTCACAATACCATGCTCATCAGTATTGGTGCGATAACTAACTGGTCTAGCTATCAAATTATTTTGGTGGTGAAAATAAATAAATAAACAAACAAATCAGAACTTTACTTATTTTTTATTTTACTGTGTTGCCATTTTCCGAAACCGTAACATTTTAATTTTGTGGTCGATGGACCCGTGTAAGGGCTTATTTTATGCAGGGGCCAGATGACATTTTTTATTGATACAATTTGGGATAGATCTGACACTTTGATTGCTTGTTACAGCATTTTCTGGTATTGCAGTAACCAAAAATCGCACAAACTGGGGATTTTTAATTCTTTTCCTATTTAAAGAAGTTATTTTTATAGCAAAACCAAAAGCCTGTGCCGGACTATTAAGTTAAGTTAGAAGTTGGTATACGTGCAAAGTTTAAGAGCACGTTCACACTGTGACCATTTCACAGACAAAAACCCCTAAAGAAGCAAAATGAGCATATACTGTACTCTACAACAAGTAAAGGTGTAAATAGTGACTGTGAATAACAGGATACTTCGTTCATGCTATGTTTATCAGAAAAGCATAAACCATGTCACTGTGTACCCAACAGGACAGCCCTAACCAGTCTAGTATTAAACCTTCATTAGTCTTTTTATATTTTAACAGATCAAGCTGACGGCTAGTGCTATACCACAGTATTGCTGCATTTAGTAAACATCAGTCTCCTTTGATGCCTAGCCAAAGGCTGGATTTCAAGGGAGCTCCGTTAGGACAGGCACTTAAAATGGTATTCCCATCTCCAAGATCCTATCCCAATATGTAGTAGGTGTGATAATAATAATATTAGCAAATATCTCCAATTAGGAATGTAGTATAATTCTTCTGATTCCCTATGTATCTTTCCTCATGTGCAGGCATTGCAGACCAGAGGTAACAATAGTTACGACCACTAGAAACTAGATAACTGTCACTTTATCAGATGTCGTAACTCTACCATGGATACCTAAGGTCCTGCAACGCCTGCACATGAGTAAGGAGAAAGTGAATCAGAACAACTACTATATTTCTAATTTGTAGTATTTGCTAATATTATTGTTATGACATCTACTACATATTGGGATAGACCCCCTGAAGAAGCGACTCACCAGCGAAACGTGCATTGGGGACCGCAGGCACAGTGTGCACTGCTGTCAGCCATGGGTAATTACTAACATACTTCTTCCTACCATCTACATGTCCGTCATTTGGTCCATCTTCCTGCAATTTGGATACATGTATGTACCTTGGGGTAGATTCTCTACTGCCAAACAGTCTTTTGTACGCTACTGTGCTATGTAATTTCTTGGAACTCTGTTATACTGTGGCCACAGTGCAGAGTTCATCTTTTGAGACCCACAGTGTATTTTGGCGCAGTATATATAAACCAGGGACACAATCCAACATTGGATACATACAGTATTCCCAGGACGGACATGTATGAATATTATGAATATATACCAAATAATTGCTAATACCCATTGAGCTCCTTAATTAGTGCCACTGACCGCCTAATCTCTGGGCTCATTGTCACTATCTTTTGCCATCATTTCTACTTTTTGCCCAATCTTTCTAAGCATTTTAACGTGTGTGTAAATTTCTAATAAAACTTGCTTTGATTTTGATAACTTTTGTGGCATCAACTCCGAGTTCCTCCTTTTTTGTATGCATATGGAGATAGGGGAATAGGATATTGGAGACGGGAATACCCATTTCAGTCTTCAAAAGAACACCAGTTGTCATAGCGATCCATCGGCGACCTGCGATCATGTGACGGGAACGCTGATGGGCACATAAAATAACGTGCCCCCATGACCAAAGATTAACATCAGCATTTAAACAGGTTAAGAGCTGCAGGTGGCACTCCGCAACACCCACGTCTGTTGGAGGCATATGATGGATGAACATCACAACCATCATCTGCTGGACGGCAAGCAAGCCTGCATCAAAGTCAAGGAGCCGACATATGACATAACTGTACATTTTTGAATATAGGGCAGGAATGTAGATGACAACTTTTCCTCTCCTCCAATTTGTGGTGGAGATACAGGGCGCTTCAAGTTCTGGCGCCAATTTTAGTTTGGTTTAACCAGACATTTCATTTCACTCTAAGGGTATGCACTTTAAACCCACTATGACTGTTTCCAATCATTCATCGGCAGCGTCCTTGGCATCAAAACAGATGTCCACAGTTCTGACTGAAATGTAACTCCCATAGAGAAGGTCAGAACTGGGCCAGTGAGGTCACGGGATATTTATCCTCATTACTGACCGAGAAGTGACTGAAACAGTGCAGGTGCCACCACCCTATAACGGAAAGACCAAGCCTGCCGGGAGGACTAAAGGTCACTTTATCATGGCAGCGGGGCTCTCATAATGCATTTAACCCCATATCTGCATATTAAGAGCATATTACATGACAGTTCCCTTTAACCCCTTCACATTGAAGTGTTTTTTCACCTTCCTGACCAAGCCAAATTTTACAATTCTGACCTCTGTCACTTTATGAGCATACAACTCGGATACCACCGATTCTGAGATTGTTTTCTCGCGACGTGTTGTACTTCATATATTAGTGGTAAATTTAGTTTGCAAGGATTTGCGTTTTCGAAAAAATAAAAAAATTAAAATTAGAAAATCTAACAAGTTGATCAGCAATTTCTAATATTTCCAACAAAATATATATTTTTTTTTAAGGGACCACATCACAAATTAAGTGACCGAGGAGCCTATATGACATAAAAAACAAGTTAGACCATTTTTTAAAAAAACTGCACCCCTCAGAGTGCTCAAAACTACATTCAAGAAGTGTTTTAACACTTTAGGTGCTTCACAAGAATTAAAGAAATGTGGAGGGAAAATCTTAAAATTTAAGATTTTCGCCACA
Source organism: Ranitomeya variabilis (assembly GCF_051348905.1). Taxonomy (NCBI): domain Eukaryota; kingdom Metazoa; phylum Chordata; class Amphibia; order Anura; family Dendrobatidae; genus Ranitomeya; species Ranitomeya variabilis. The sequence continues at coordinate 162,745,545 of NC_135233.1, forward strand.
AAAATGTTACTTTAGCCCCAAATATTTTATTTTCACATGAATAAACAGTAAAAATCAAAAGTTGTACAATTTGTTGCAGAGTTTCTCCTGTGGACAATACCTCAGATGTGGTCAAAAACTTCTTTTGAGGCACAGTGCAAAAGCTCAGAATGCAAGGAGCGACACATTATAATATATTGCATATTATATAGTGCAGATTTTGCCGTCTTGGTTTACAGGTGACATGTCACATTAGTAGGGCCTCTTAGGCGCCAGAGAACAGAAACGCCAATAAATGACCTTTTTACAAACTTCAGCTCTCAATGAATTCATCTATAGGGTGCAGGAAGCATGTTGATACCACAGGTGTGTCACAGAGCCTTATACCACTGGGTGGTGAAGAAATAAGAATTACATTTTTACCACAAAAAATTGTTCTAGCCCCAGATTTTACATTTTCACACAGGGATCGGGTAAATATTGCACCAAAATGTGTCCCACAATTTCAGCTGAATGTGGCAATACCCCATATGTGGCGGTACAGTGCTACTTAGCCACACAGCGAGACTCTGGAGGGACGGCGCGCTATTTGACTCTTGGAGCACAGATTTTCCTACAACAGTGACTCAGTAGGTGTTTTCCAAAAGTAAACATCAATGGATATTGCCCTGTGAAAATTGCAAATCTGCCGTTGTAGTGCCCATACACTGCTTCTGGAGATATGGACCCCGTAAAATTAAGTGGGCTCTTATTAATACAGTAATGAGAAATACATGGATGCTAAATGTGGTTTAGGCACACTGGCCTAATATTTGGATTATTTGGATAATAAGGGAGTAGTTTTTCGGCCCTGTTTTTTGTTAAAATGCCTTGTTCCACGTATTCCTTTAATAAAACCCGTAATTTTTCATTGTATTTGGTTGTAGGGTTATTGCTAAGAAAAAGGTATGTCTCAGTGTCATTCAACTGTGACATAGCTTCGCTTATATAGAATTCTTTATCCATGATAACTAGATTACCTCCCTTATCCGCTCTTCTTATTACAACATCGTCCCATTGTTGCATTTCACGAAGCGCTTTTTGTTCTTTATATGAGAGGTTTTTTGTGGGCTCTGGATATATTATTGCTTCAATATCTTTAGTGACCGCTTCGTGAAATACATCAATGACGTTTCCTGGAGTTACGGGGGGCATGTAGTTAGATTTAATACCCCCTTTGCAATGAGGCAATTTTAACTTTTGTCATCTGCATAAATTAAATAACCCAATGAACATTGGACCGATAAATCACATAATTCGTGATTTTATTACCTGCAAGAGTAAATTCTTTATCTATATATTATTTTGTCCCTGCGAATATTATTATATAGGGAAAACCATTCGACCCCTAATAACTAGATTTCGTGAACATTACAATTCCATACTAACAGGCAAAGGCTGCATGCGCTTAATAAAACACATGCAAGAAAAGCACAATGGAAATCCAGAGCTGTTGCAGTTTGCCGGGCTTGAAATTGTTAAATTCCCTCCCCAGGGAGGTAATCACAATAGCCTGCTTCTAAAACATGAAGCAAAATGGATAATGAACACAAATGCTCAAGGACCTATTGGTCTGAATGTTAAGTTAGATTTGGCTATATTTTTGTAACTTCTTGTACTACTGCAATCGGCGTAAATAGAATTTATATTAATATTTATTGTGAAATATATTTTGGAAAAAATTGTAGCAATAATATTAACCCTTGTTGATGTTCAGACCTTTTCCTATAAAGGAAGTGACATCATTTTAACTTAACATGGACCCGTAGAAGCGCACACCGCGCGAAACGGCCGTCGTCCCACTCAGACCCCACGCACCCTCACCGTTTTCTGCCAAACTGCATGCAATGACTGTAACCAGCTGATTGGACTATTAAAGACTTCAGTTTCACGCAAGCTGGGTGAGTGCCGCATATTTTCTTTCCTTTCTATGTGGATTTGAAGATTGAATCATTCTATATACATATGCTGAGCACCAACCTACCAGTGGGGCGTGACGCCGCATGTCAATAGGAAAAAAGGGTGTAAACTGAGAGAAAAAAAAAAATCTCCTCTATTGTCGGCAGTGTTCCTAGTGCCATTCAATCCACTGTTGCTTCTATGTTTATTAAATATGTTAAGAGCACAAAAATGAAACATTAGAAAATTTTCGGCACAAATTTCCAATATTTTTATAAATAAACGCACACTATATGCAACAAATGTTTTGTTAGGTCACAAAAACCAGTCTTAGAATCGGTGGGATACGTTCAAGTATTCCAGAGTTATTACCACATGAAGTGACATTGGTAAGAATTTGAAAAAATTGGCCCGGTCAGTAAAATTAAAACAGGCTCTGGCACGAAAGGGTTAAAAAGATGAATACATTCGGATCATAGGCCAGACGGCATCCACAGTGCCTTTATCTGCCTCATTATAGGGAAACTTCCACTGGGGGTTCTGTCTGAAACATGTATTTCAGAGATCTACATGGAAACCCCTGTGCAAGTGCTCAGTGTAGAGTGCAGGATAAATGTGAGCTGAGCCTTAATGCGATCTTTGGGAGGCAGAATGAACAAATCAACAGAAGGTGAAGAATTGGTTTTATTCACTTTTTACGCCATTTCTCGTGCAGTATATGGGATTACACAACTTTATTCTTCGGGTTGGAGCGATTATAGAAATACAAGAAATATATCTTTTTTTATGTTTGGCTGCTGTCACTCACTAAAAGAAGCTTTTTGTAAAGAAAAAAATATTCCTGAATTGCTGGTGGTTGTTGATTCTGCCTCACAAAAATCGGAATAGAAAGCGATCAAAAATGTCATGTGCCCAAAAATGGTACCAATATAAATTCCGACTTATCCCTAAAAAACAAGCCTTCACATGACAACAGAAATATGGAAAAAATTATAATTCTCAAAATCTGGCAATGAAAAAGGTTCTTTTTTGTTTTGCCTTTTCCTTTTACAAACAAGTTTTTGCATCATTTTTTTTTTTTTATGTTGGTCAACGTGTGGTAAAAGCAATAAGACGATTTTCTTCTTTGGGACAGTACGATTACATGATTACATTGATACCGCATTTAGGCCTTGTTTTTATGTTTTGCCGCTTTTACACAAAATCATCTTATAAAAATAAATTGTTTTTCCATTGCTATATTCTGAGAGGTATAGCTTTTTTACTTCTCTGCTGATGGAGCTGTATGGCTGCTTTTTTGCGGCACAAGATGAGGTTTTCACCTATACCATTTTTATTTACATGTAACTTTTTGATCTTGTTTTGTTCCAATTTTAGTTCGGCAGTATGTCCTGATCTGAGCTTGATGTCGCTATAGACAACGACATCAGAGGGGTTACAAGCCTGAAATTGGTAACAGTACAGATCTTGGGCGTTGACGCAGGGTGTCAACTATGATATATAGCTCGTTGGTTAATGTGCCAGCTCTGTGAGTGAGCCGATGCGATTGTCGTGCATCACATGTCTGTTTGTGGGAAAGCACCTCCAGCACATTGGGAAGGGGGTAAGAACGGGAAGCAGGCAGTACAGTTCTTACCTTTTCTATGGATATTCTTTTTTCCCCCCAAACGGTGGGAATCTACATTTCCATCCTAAAGAAGCTGCCTTTTTATGAGCGAGCTTTAAGTACATGCCCACGCCGCTATGTGCAGGAATGTCCAATCTCTAAGTCCTCTAAGCCTCAGTCTACAATTACATTTTAACAATACCACTCGCCCCCGGACTTTTAATGCAATAAATTACAAATATCACTGAAGCATCATCACAATGATCTTATGTAACAGACATGGCATAATTAGTTCATAGTAAAAGTTCTACCAACTTCTACAGTACTTTAGCTCTCACAGCACAGATATGAGCACGAACAGTGTCGATGGGCTAAACATCAGATAAGTCAGGTTATAAACTACAATCGCTTTTGTCTTACCAAGCTTTACTTGTGTTTTCAACTTAAAGGATGGCACATTAGTAGGCCATTGATGGTAACTGCTCAGGGCGCTAAGTGGTGTGGGTAACCGAGACAGGAAACTAGTGAGCAGGTTGTCATCCCAGGCATTCTCCACTATTACTTGCTCTGGTGAAAGGGGAAGAGAAAAAAAAAAAACAACTGAAAAACCAAACTGAATGAAGCAATTATATAGACTGCAGAAAACCCCATGTGCATACAGCCTAAGGCTTTCCGTAGCCTCCCTGACTGATGGGACTACATGGTGAGGCAGCGGACACAACTCCTGCCCTGAGGACAATGTAGGGGTTTCCAGGACCAAACTCCGTTAACCAGAATGAAATAATCTTGGCAAGATCCAAGTTTAGGTTTGCCAGCCCAGAATCTTAGGAGAGCTGTGATGAGCACGGTCCTATTCTCCATATACCGTAAATATCCAAGTATGCCCGATAAATATTAGTACACCTACCTTGCATGAAGATGTCCAAATCTGGAGGAATCAGGGTGGAAATATCACAATTGTGGGGTGAAGGTCAAATTGTGCTACTCCCTTAAAGGGGTTGTCTGTACCAAATTGATAAGTCTGCAGACTTACGATTCCCCCCAGCGCATGCACTGCGCGCTGCGGGGATTTGCCGGTTTCTGGGCCGAGACCGAAGGGTACATATGCGTTATGCATACTATCGGCCAGAGCCAATCCAGTGGGCGTGGCCTCGTTCCATACACTTGTATGAAGTGTATGAAGCTCTAGGCGCGCCAACTGGACAGACAGGGAATATGCATAACGCAAACATACCCTCCAGTCCCGGCTAAGAAACAGCACTAGCGGGATTCACAAGTCTGCAGTCATATAAAGTGACTGCAGACTTATCGATTTGAACCAGACAACCCCTTTAAGCCACATTAAAACAAAGGGCTAATTATTTTCAGACAGCATATCCTACACCGTGTTCCAAATTATTATGCAAATTGGATTTAAGTGTCAAAGATTGAATTATTTTGTTTTTCAAATAAACTTGTGGATGGTATTGTGTCTCAGGACTCAATGGATCCCTGAAATCAATCTTAAACACAAGTGATAATTAGTTTTCCAGGTGATTCTAATTAAATGAAAACTACTTAAAAATGATGTTCCACATTATTAAAGGGAACCTGTCACCCCGTTTTTTGAAGGTGAGCTAAAAATAGCGTTAAATAGGGGCAGAGCTGGGCGTTACATTAGTGTCTTTGTGTGCCTTTATTACCCACCTATGCTGCCGAAATACCTTTGTAAAGTCGCCGTTTTCTGCTGTCACTCACGCTGGTCTGGTCCTATGGGCGTGGTGACAGCGCTGTTTCTCCCCCAGAATCCTGCTCATCATTACGTTGGTGGCGTAGTGGTGTGCGCATGTCCAAAAGGCGAATCCACTGCCCAGGTGATGAAAAACAGCGCGATCTGCGCTATTCAGCCGTTTACCGGTGGGCGCGGCCATCTTTCCTGTAGCCGCGCGTGCGCAGATGGAGCGCTCTGCTGCCCGGGGCTTCAGGAAAATGGCCGCGGGATTCCGCACGTGCGCAGATGGAGATCGCAGCGGCCATTTGCCTGAAGCCCCGGGCAGCAGAGCGCTCCATCTGCGCACGCGCGGCCACAGGAAAGATGGCCGCGCCCACCGGTAAACGGCTGAATAGCGCAGATCGCGCTGTTTTTCATCACCTGGGCAGTGGATTAGCCTTTTGGACATGCGCACACCACTACGCCACCAACGTAATGATGAGCAGGATTCTGGGGGAGAAACAGCGCTGTCACCACGCCCATAGGACCAGACCAGCGTGAGTGACAGCAGAAAATGGCGACTTTACAAAGGTATTTCGGCAGCATAGGTGGGTAATAAAGGCACACAAAGACACTAATGTAACGCCCAGCTCTGCCCCTATTTAACGCTATTTTTAGCTCATCTTCAAAAAACGGGGTGACAGGTTCCCTTTAAGCAAGCCACAGGTTTCAAGCAATATGGGAAATAAAAAGGATCTCTCTGATGCTGAAAAGCATTAAATAGTGCAATGCCTTTGTACAAGGTATGAAATAGGGATTTTTGTGTTACTCACCGTAAAATCCTTTTCTCCGAGACGCTCATTGGGGGACACAGGACTGTGGGTGTATGCTTCTGCCGCCAGGAGGCTGACACTAAGTAAACATAAAAAAAGTTTAGCTCCTCCTCCGTCGTATACACCCTGACACTGGCTACCAGAGAATCCAGTTTGGTGCAAAAGCAGTAGGAGAAGAAAATAATATAACAGCATAAATACAGAAAACTCATGTCTAGAAAAGTCCTACTGACTGATACATCCAGATATAGCAAAAAACAGCCATCAGGCTACCAGGGAGGGAGCGGTGTCCCCCAATGAGCGTCTCGGAGAAAAGGATTTTACGGTGAGTAACACAAAAATCCCTATTTCTCCTTCGCCTCATTGGGGGACACAGGACAGTGGGATGTCCTAAAGCAGTCCCTGGGTGGGAAATAACTCACCAGTAATAATTATCCAGACAACCGTTGTCTATAAGTGCGTCACTGCCGCTTGAAGAATCCTTCTACCCAGACTTACATCTGCAGAGATCTGGGAGTGGACATTATAATGTTTGGCAAAGGTATGCAAACTAGACCAGGTTGCAGCTTTGCAAACTTGTTCTGCTGAGGCTTGATGCCGAATCGCCCAGGAAGCCCCCACTGCTCTAGTGGAGTGGGCTTTGATTCCAGCCGGAACCATCATGCCCTTGGCGCGATAGGCCTCCTGAATGGCCGCTCGTATCCACCTGGCCAGGGTAGATTTCGAGGCCGCGCAACCCTTCCTGCGACCCTCTGGGAGGACAAACAGAGCATCCGTCTGACGAAAAGGAGCTGTTCGGGAAATGTATCTCCTCAGTGCTCTCACTAGATCCAACATATGGAGAGCTTTTTCCACACGGTACATAGGCGCCGGACAAAAGGAAGGAAGAACTATATCCTCATTAATGTGGAACGAGGAAACCACCTTCGGCAAAAAGGAAGGTGCTGGTCTTAGCACTACCTTGTCCTGATGAAAACGTAGAAAAGGAGAATGACAGGAGAGGGCTGCCAGCTCTGATACCCGCCTTATGGAAGTTATGGCCACTAAAAATACGACTTTCCAAGAAAGTAAAGTCAAGGAAATATCTTGAAGAGGCTCAAAAAGGAGCTTCCTGCAATGCCCTTAAGACCAAATTAAGGTCCCAAGCTTCCAAAGGAGTTTTATAAGGAGGGACCTTATGAGCAACTCCCTGAAAAAAAGTTCTGACCTGACGGTTAGTAGCAATCCTGCGTTGAAAAAGTACCGATAAGGCCGAAATCTGCCTTTTAAGAGTACTTGGAGCAAGCCCTGAATCCAGGCCTGCTTGAAGAAAGGCTAGAATATTTGGAACAGAAAAACGCAAAGGAGGCAGTCCGTGCTCTCTACACCACGAAAGGAAAACCTTCCAAGTGTGATGGTAGATTCTGGCCGAAACGGCTTTACGTGCACGGATCATGGTATTTGCTACCTCTTGGGAGAAACCTGCCTGGGTCAAAACCCAAGATTCAATGGCCAGGCGGTCAAACGTAGGACCTCTGAGTTCTGGTGGTAAATTGGCCCTTGAGATAGAAGATCGGGACGATCGGGGAGCCGCCATGGGACCCCGGTGAGAAGCTGTACTAGGTCCGCATACCAGGTTCGTCGCGGCCAATCCGGGGCGATCAGAATAGCAGGCACTCTTTCCGACTTGATCTTCTTGATTACCCTCGGGAGTAGTGCCAGAGGAGGGAACAGATAAGAGAGATGAAACTGGTTCCAAGTCAGCACTAGCGCATCCACGGCGATTGCCTGTGGATCTCGGTACCGGGAGACAAATCTGGGTACCTTGGCATTCCTCCTGGACGCCATTAGATCCACGTCCGGAGTCCCCCATAGTTGGCATATTTGCTGAAATACCTCGGGATGTAGAGACCATTCCCCGGACGCCAGACCCTGACGGCTGAGGAAATCTGCTACCCAGTTCTCTTCGCCCGGAATGTGGACTGCTGAAATCACCGAGTGATTCCTCTCGGCCCAGAACAGAATGTGCTTTATCTCCTGCATGGCTGCCTTGCTGCGGGTGCCCCCCTGATGATTTATGTAGGCCACGGCTGTGGCATGGTCCGATTGAATTCGGACAGGGCGACCCGCCAGAAGATGGTGGAAAAACTGCAAAGCTAGTCGAACTGCCCGAATCTCTAAGAGATTGATGGGGAGATCTGATTCCCGAGGAGACCAGCGCCCCTGAGCTGTGTGGTGAAAGAACACTGCTTCCCAACCTAGGCGACTGGCATCTGTTGTAACCACTAGCCAATTGGTTGGGGGAAAGGGCTTTCCCCTGAGTAGGGACAAACTGTTTAACCACCATGAAAGAGCCTGCCTGACCTGGGGAGACAACCGAAATCTGTGGTTGAGGAAGAGAGGATTCCTGTTCCATACTGTTAATATTGCCTGTTGGAGAGGCCGAAGGTGAAGCTGTGCAGACGGTACTGCCTCTATTGTTGCAACCATCCTTCCTAACACCCTCATGCAGGCCCGGATCGTATGAGGGTATGGTTGCTGGAGATTCCTCACTTCCCGCCGAAGGGTTAGGACCTTGTCCTGGGGAAGGATTGATAGGGCTTGAGAGGTGTCGAAAATCATGCCTAAAAAAGGAATCCTCGGAGATGGTTGCAGGGATGACTTCCTCAAATTTACTAGCCAACCCAGACGAGAAATGGTGTCCATGGCAATGCTGACATTTTCCTTGCAAGCTTGAAAGGTTGGCCCTTTGATCAGAAGATCGTCTAGATATGGCAAGACTACTATGCCTCGGGAGTGCAGAATGGACACTACAGTTGACATAACCTTCGTGAACACCCTGGGGGCAGACGCCAGCCCGAAGGGTTAAGCCGTGAACTGGAAGTGTAGGTTGTTTAGAGCGAACCGGAGAAATCTTTGATGAGGAGGAAAAATGGGAGTATGTAGGTAGGCATCCTGAATGTCTATTGAGGCCAAGAACTCTCCCTTCTCCATTGAGGCAATGACCGACCGGAGAGATTCCATCCGAAAGTGACGAACACGGACAAACCTGTTTAAGCGTTTCAGATCCAGAAGAGGTCTTACTGTTCCGTCCTTTTTGGGTATTACAAAAAGATTGGAATAAAACCCCTCAAACCTTTCTTCCCTTGGAACAGGAGAAATGACTCCGCTGAGACAAAGGGACTCTATGGAGTTGTACAGGTCCTGTCGGTGGGACTCGGACCAGGGAAGACGGGATGGGAAGAACCAGGGAGGAGGCTGACAGACCAGCTCTATCTTGTAACCTGCAGACACGAGCTCTCCCACCCACCGGTCGTGGATTACTTGAAGCCAGACCTGGTGAAACAAAAGTAGACGTCCGCCTGCTCTGTTGGAGGCACTCCGAGGAGGCTTCCAGTCACTTGGCCGAAAACCTTTGAGTCCTAGATCCTCTGGATCTAGTTGACTGGGAACGCATTCTTCCCCCCTGGTTGGACGTATAGGAGACCCGAGTGTCTCGATCCTGATTGGGTCGACCCTGAGTAGCAGAGCCCGATGCTGGAGCCCATCTAGCATTACGAAAGGGTCTGAAATGGGCCTGGAATTGGCGATGAAAAGGCTGTCTAACCTTCTGCTGCGGAAGAAACTTGCTCTTCCCTCCTGTGGAGTCAGAAATCAGCTGATCCAGCTTCTCTCCGAATAAGCGACACCCCCTGATACGGAAGGGTTGTAAGAGATTTTTTTAGAGGTAGAGTCTGCCCGCCATGTTCTTAACCAGAGTGCCCTTCTAATGGCAATTGCATTAGCAGCAGCAGAAGAGGCACAGTCTGCAGCATCTAAGGATGCATTGATCAGATAGCTACCGGCAAGTGCTATCTGAGAGGACATTTCCGCCAACTCTGCTGGCATATCCCTATCTTGAAGAGCCCTTGTTAAAGACTCTGACCATGACACCATAGCTTTAGCAACCCAAGTTGCCTCAAAAGAGGGAAAAAGTGCAGAACTTGAAGCCTCAAAAACGGAACGAGTCAAGCTCTCTATAAGACGATCCGTAGGATCCTTAATTGATGAGCCACTAGGAAGAGATAGCAAAGTGTTAGAGGCTAAACGGGACACCGGAGGATCTACAGAAGGATTTTCTGCCCATTTACTACATAGCTCAGTAGCAAAGGGATACCTAGCCTTCAAGGCTTTTTGCCCCGAAAAACGATAGTCCGGGTGCTCCCAGTTACGCCGAATCAGGTCCTCAAACTCGGCGTGAGAGGAAAAAACTCTATGGGCCCGTTTAAATGAGACCTTGTGATCTGAGGATAAGGTGAGTTCGTCCTCTATCCCCAGGGACTGATTGACAGCCTCAATCAGGCTATCTACAGACTCCTGATACCCAGGAGTCTCAAAATTAAGGGACTCTTCTGACTCATAGTCTGTCTCAACTTCCCAGCTCTCTGCAGGGGAAGCTCCAGGATGCCGAAGCACCTGACGGTCCAGGTGACGCTATGTGAATTTGCTTTTCACGCGTCTGTCTTAGCGCGAGCGCGGCCCCTGCAGGCCAAAGGCTCCTGAGACCCCGAGGCCCTCTCCAAGATAGATGGACTGCTGGTCCTGACTGCCGGGGTCTGAAGGGATTTGCTTGCTTCAGTCAGGGACGCCATGGATTGCGACAAGGACGTGGCCCATTCCGGTGGAACTGCCCCAGCCTCTGCTCGAGGGGCAGGAGCCGGAGAGATTGCTGGAGAGCTAGCGGGGGGGGGGGGGGGCTCCTGGGCGCGTTCAGAGTCGCAGGCCTCGCAGAGACGATTACTCTGGGCATGCGGAAGTGCAGCATGACAAGCCACACAAACGGTATATAAGACCGTGTGAGTTTTGACCCTTCTAGACATGGTATCCGTAAATGCTATACCCAGGGCCTGAGGCTGGGGAAAATAACAATGCTTCTGCTGTCAGCCGAAGGGAGAAGCACTTACACCAGTCCTGTGTCCCCACGAATACAGTGTGGACTGAAACCCCGATGCAGGTCCCATGTGCTACTTTTATCCCCAGCAGATCATAGGAGGCGGAACCACCGAGATGCGATGCGGCCTGTAGTAGGCCTCGATTTTTTCCTAGGCCAGGAAAGGAGAAGGAAAGGAGGGGGAGGAACCGGAATTAGACGCGCCGGAGGGGGCGGAGCCTCACAGCGCAGTTTGCTGGTGCCAGAATGACCCGGAAGTGCATGCTGGACACCGGGCCGAGGCCTGATGACTCGGAAAAGGCAGCGGCGCCGGCCGCTCTGTACTGCTGCGGCGCAGGTATGCACCAGGAGAACCACGGTGCTGATGGAGCTCTGGGGGCTGCAGCGTCCGCTAGATCGGCGCAGAGATGCCTGAAGGAGGCCTTTAAGGTAAAATGCGCTGGCGTCAGGAGCCCCTCCTCTTCTCTCCTCATGCAAGCAGAGTACACAGGGCCAGCATATAGCAGGAATCCAGCGAGGGAGAGCCTGAGCAAAATGACGGTGCAGGAACCCTAGCTCCATTTCCTGAACTAGGACAAGGAGAGGGACCGTCCAACACCCCATCTTATCACCGCAGCGGAGCAGAGGTGTAGAAATAGGGGGGCCACACGGACGTCTAGGGGTACCTGTACAGCCTAGGGTCTAAATACCTCAGGGTGGTCAGGACCACGTCCGGTGAATGATCCCACGTTGCGGGAAAGGATATGTGGAGAATACTCGCACATGCTTGCCCGTTGCTGGTTTTGGGGAGATCGGACCCTCAACAGGGTCCGTCGCCCCCTTCAATCCATATAATGTGGTGATGATGAAAGGGTCCAAAAGGATTCAGACACTAAGCAAGAACTGGATTCTCTGATAGCCAGTGTCAGGGTGTATACGACGGAGGAGGAGCTAAACTTTTTTTATGTTTACTTAGTGTCAGCCTCCTGGCGGCAGAAGCATACACCCACAGTCCTGTGTCCCCCAATGAGGCGAAGGAGAAAACAGATATTTCACAAAAACTTTAGAGTGATCATCATACTGTGAAGAGATTTATGACTGAAACAGAGCACAGAGTTCATGCAGATAAAGGAATAATAAGGAAGAATTCTGCCAGACAAATTCATTGTAACTTGGCTTGTTAGGATGTTTGGAGTTAAATTGATTTTTTGTGCAGTGAATGTGACCTCCTAATGCTGCAAATTCGCAAATGAGCATTTTCAGTTCTTTAAAACATATCAAATATTTAGAAATTCTACTGTGCCTAATTAATTTGGAACAGCGCATTTTGAGTTTGTATTCATTTTGGAGATTATACTGTTATCATTGGGAGGTTTCATCAATAAAATTTGATGTATAATCTAACGGGTGATGACTTTTATTAGACTGACTGTCATTTGCACCGACCATTTAGGAAAATCCGAGTAAAATATCATTTGCATAATAATTTGGAACATGGTGTATAAATATCTGAGAAGTTGAGAAATCTCATTTTTGGGGGACTTTTACTTATCCAGAAAATGGACATAATCTGCTCAATGGACACCACAGGTAAAACCTATGGAGAAATTATGAACACACAGAAAGGGGTTCTAAATATAGGAGTGTCAAAAATACCTGGGGCTGGAAAAAAATGACATCTCAGGCCACAAGTGGCCCAAACCTGGCCTAAAGCATGTTAACTGAAGTACTGTATATTAACTGAAGTTTGATGACTATAATGTACTACAGACAAACATCTATACCTGATTTTTGAATAGTTGGTTCAGTCTCTTCAAAATCAACGTCATCACATACAATGAATGGCCGAGTTGTGATACCCAAAGGGTCTTCCAAATTTACTGCACTGTGTTGTGAGGAATGAGAGAGCTGACATTCTGCCAGGCGCTTTCTGGAGCTCTCAACCTCATCTTCTTGTACAGCTACCTGTGGAGTCACCATACTACAGGAGGAAAGTGGCGGAGCCCTGCCTGCCATTCTAGATCTTTCAGGACTGAGTTCTTGAATAGGGCTATTAAAAAAAGAACAAAAAACATTGGTTACATCAAGTCACATATTAACATATACAGTGGCATGCAGACGTTTGGGCACTCTTACTGTTATTGTTAACAGTTTAACAAGTTAAAGGGAACCTGTCAGCAGTTTTGGGCGATAAGATACGGCCACCGCCTTTCATGGCTTATGCATAGCATTCTAGAATGCTGGCAGTCCGGCCCGGTTGGTGTCGCAGGTCCGGGTCCGGCACCTCCCATCTTCTTGTGATGCCGTCCTCCTGCTTGCTTCATGGCTCCCTGACACCTTGCTCCTGCGCCGACGTACTTATCTGCCCCTGTTGAGGGCAGAGGAAAGCACTGCAGTGCGCAGAAGCCGGGAAAGGTAAGAGGCCCAGCGCCTACGCACTGCTGTACTTTGCTCTGCCCTCAACAGGGCAGATAAGTACGTCTGCGTAGGAGCGTGGTGCCGCGGAGCCATGACCCAAGCAGGAGGACGGCATCACATGAAGATAGGAGGCGCCGGACCCGGACCTGCGACACCCATCGGACCGGACCACCCTACAGGTGAGTATAATAAAACTTCTTTTTCTAGTCTTTCAGGTCAGATCGGGGGCTTTTCTACAGCATGGTTATAGGATGTTTTGCCCCCAGCAGTTCGCCCCCGTTTGTCCTTGTGGTTCATGAATTCCCGTCCGTCATCAATCCATATGTCACAAAAGCACTGTACAGAGTGCTGCACTTTTGTGACATGTTAAATCAACCGTTTCCATCTGACGTCACGGGGAACCGCTAGACTGCACTCCGTGACCCAAGGAGCTGCAGTTGTGACAGGTAAGTATCATCCCGGGGGGCCAAGTGCTGGGGGCAAAACATCCAAATCCCACTATATATATATATATATATATATATGTCTAAGGGTCACTTCCGTCTGTCAAGGAAATGCCGTTTTGCTGATTGGTCGCGGGCGCTGCTATTAACCCTGTGTGACTAACTTTTTACTATTGATGCTGCCTATGCAGCATCAATAGTAAAAAGATCTAATGTTAAAAATAATAAACAAAATAAAAAATCATTATATTCTCACCTTCCGTCACCTTTCCCGCTGCTCCTCGCGACGCTCCGGTCCATGCACTGTGGTCTCGCGAGATGATGACGTAGCAATGCATTCTTGGGACCGGAGCGTCGTGAGGAGCATCGGTAAACGCCTGGGCTGGATCCGGGGGCCGACAGAAGGTGAGTATATAACTAACTTTTATTTCAATTATTTTTTTTTTAACAGGGATATGGTGCCATAATTGCTATATACTACGTGGGCTGTGTTAGATACTGCATGGGTTGTGTTGTATACTACGTCTCTGTGCTATATATTACGTGGCTGAGCAATATACTACATCGCTGTGCTCTATACTACGTGGCCTGTTTTATATACTGCATGGGTTGTATTATATACTACGTGGCTGTGCAATATACTACGTGGCTGTGCAATATATTATGTGGCTGGGCAATATACTACGTGGGCTGTGTTATATACTGCATGGGCTGTGTTATATACTGCATGGGCTGTGTATTACATACTACATCTCTGTGCTATATACTACGTGGCTGTGCAATATATTACGTGGCTGTGCAATATATTACGTGGCTGTGCAATATATTACGTGGCTGTGCAATATATTACGTGGCTGTGCAATATATTACGTGGCTGTGCAATATATTACGTGGCTGTGCAATATATTACGTGGCTGTGCAATATATTACGTGGCTGTGCTATATACTATGGGGGCTGTGCTATATACTATGTGGGCTGTGCTATATTTCTCTGCTGTATCTGTGCATCATGAATCGTGGTATGTGTTAAAGAGGGGGGCCCACTAAGACTTTCGCCCGGGGCCCTCAAAAACCTGGAGCAGGCCCTGGCTTCACTGATTGGTCACGCCTGGCCGCGAACAATCAGCGACAGGCGCAGTCCGGCCGCGAATTGGTGCGGAATTTGAACCACGCTTCGCTAATTGGTCGTGCCCGGCCGGCCGAATCCGGTGTATAAATTGCATTATTCTGAAAACTTCAGACATATTCTAGAATACCTGTTGCATTAGAATCGGGCCACCATCTAGTGTACGTGTACATATATATATATATATATATATATATATATATATATATATATATATATATATATATATATATATATATACATACATATTATATATATATATATATATATATATATATATATATGTATATGTATATATATATATATATATATATATATATATATATATATATGTATATATATATATATGTATATATATGTATGTATATATATATATATATATATATATATATATATATATATATATATATATATATATATATATATATATATATATATATATTTTACACCCCCGAGTATAAGCCGGGGCACCTAATTTTGCCACAAAAAAGTGGGAAAACTTATTGACTCAAGTATAAGCCTAGGGTGGGAAATGCAGCAGCTATTGATACATTTCAAAAATAAAAAGATACCAATAAAAGTAAAATTAATTGAGACATCAGTAGGTTATACATGTTTTTGAATATTCATATTAAATCAGGAGCCCCAAAAGATGCTCCATACAAAAATATTCCCATATAATGCTGCACAAAGGTTAACGATGACCACATAAGATGCCCCATATTAAAATATGCCCCATATAAAGCTGATGTGATTAAAACATTTTTTTTTTAATGATATACTCACCACTTGTCGCTGCCCCTCAGCGTCGCCGTCCCTCTGCAGTGACTGTTCAGGCAGAGGGAGCGCACTAACCACGTTATCGCGCCCTCTGGTGTGATCGTCACAGCCAGAGGACCCGGAAGACACAGAGCGGTGGTGGAACGGGGACAGGTGAATATTGCATGTTTCACCCTCCCGGCACTGCATATCAGTCCCTGCATCTCGTGCGCCGGCATTTCTCTTCCTGTCTTCCTTTCCTGTGCTGAGCGGTCAGTGATACCGCTCATTAAAGTAATGAATATGCGCTCCACTCATATGGGAGTGGAGATGTGTGCATATTCATTACTTTAATGAACTGTACCACGTGACTGCTCAGCACAGCAAGGAAGACCGGAAGAGAGATGCCGGCGCCTGAGATGCAGGGACTGATATGCAGCAACGACACCAGGAGGGTGAGTATGATGTCTTCTCCTCCCCCACCCCGCCGGCATTGACTCGTGTATAAGCCGAGAGGGTCGCTCTCAGCACACAAAAAAAGTGCTGAAAATCGGCTTATACATGAATATATATACACACACACACACACACACACACACACACACACACATATATATATATATACATACACACATATATATATATATATATATATATATATATATATACATACATACACACACACATATATATATATATATATATATATATATATATATATATATATATATATGTATGTAATTTTTTTGCCTAAGATACAAAGGAAATGTGTCATCTTAACTTTAGGCCTTTTCGATCGTTTCATCTTTAAGGCGAACCTGTCAGCAGGTTTGGCCGATATAAGATATAAATATTAGTGTAATTGTTTTCTTTGGTTTTTTTTTTTACATTTAAAAAAATTACAAAAAGGAAAATGGGCCATTGCAAAAGTTTAGTTTTGGAGATTTTTGTGCTTAGATAACTTTGACCAAAGATTCCGACCTTAATTAGTCTGTTAGGGTTATGGCTTGTTCAACATCATTGTTAGGAAAGACCGGGTGATGCAAATTTCCCAGCTATATAAAAAGCCAGCCGCCTCTAACCTTTTGCTAAAAACAGCAGTTCTTCTAAGCAGCTGCCTAGCACTCTTATAATGAAAACTGTGGATGCCCACAAAAACAGGAGAAGGCTATAAGAAGATAGCAAAGCATTTTCAAGTTGCCCTATCCTTAGTTTGAAATGTAATTAAGAAATGGCAATAGGAACAGTGGAGGTCAAGATAAGGTCTGGAGGACCAAGCAAAATTTCAAGCTGCTCATAGGATTGCTAGCGAGGCAAATCAGAATCTCTCCCCCCCTTGACTGCAAAAGACCTCCTGACAGATTTAGCAGACTCTGGAGTTATGCTACATTGTTCTACTGTTCATAGACACCTGGCACAAACATGGCCTTCATGGAGAAGTCATTAAAAAAAAAAACTCTGCTGCATCTGCACCATAAAATTCTGTGTCATTGGTACGCAAAATAAAATCTAAGCAAGTCTGATGCATATTAGAAACAAGTCCTTTGGACCTGTGAGTCGTGGCGATGAGCTGTTGCGTTGTCACACCCTGACAACCCACAAAGGAAACACAAAGTCCTGTCTGCTGTGTGTGATAAATACCAAGTAGAACACTCACATTAGATTCCAGGGTTCCTTCTGGTGCTGTACTCTCAGCTCCAGATTCTCGGTTCACACAAATAACTCCAGACTCCATGTCCACACTCAACAGTTCAATTTTACTTGAAAACAGGGTTCTTGATACAGACATAGCACAGTTTACATTCATTTGCATTCCTGGAACTCTTCCTGACAACTTCCATCCTGAAGACATTTACATTCCTTGAGCTCTCCATGTCTCTTCCAACAACTCCTGTCCCACAGACACTCCCTTTCTCTTCTGCGGCACCGTGACCCTAGGTCCACCAACTTCCTCCCATTCCCCCTGTCAGGTTTCAATTGGAAAAGGTAAAAGGTGTGCTCAGCTCTGCCTAGTCCTGGCCGTAGGCCCTAGATCCTCTTTGGAATGGTTATTTCATTAGATGGTGACCACTCACACGCTGCTTAGCCTGGGATCCCTCATTGCCTCAACAATCTTTACCCCCATGGTTTTCCATCAGCCCTCTGTCACTGCTGCATCACTTCTCTTCACTAAACAGGAAGTCTCCCCACTATAACCCACTGCTCTGTACTACATCCATCTCTAACTCATCCCAACCCGGAAATTTTCAGAAAACCCCTGATTGTAACTATACTTGGTCTGGCACTCATTTCCTACCTCTATTGCTACCTTTCTATATCTTTCCCTAGTCTCATACAAAATAGATGTAAAGCACATAGACATTATAACATCATTAAACGAATACATCAATGTACATAACACTCTAGAAAACAGCATATATCTGATGCCAACACTGTTCAGGGAGGGAGATGCACATGGCAGCCTCTGTCACCCCCTTACAGACCGATGAGATTACAATAGAACTCTATGGCCACAATGATCAAAAAGTATGTGCTGAGAAAAAAAAGGCACAGAATTTCAGGAACAGAACATCTCGCCAAACATTAAGCATGGGGGTGGATCAATCATGCTTTGGGGTTGTGTTGCAGCTAATGGCACAGGGAATATCTCACGGGTAGAAGCAATAATGGGTTTAATGAAATTTCAACAAATTCTTGATGCAAACATACCACCACCTGTATAAAAGCTGAAGTTGAAAAGAGGATGGCTTCTACAAATGGATAATGATCCTAGACACATGTCAAAATCCACAATAGATTACCTCAAAATACACAAGCTGAAGGTTTTACAATGGCCCTCACAGTCTCCTGATATGAACATCATTGAAAATCGGTGGCTAGACCTCAATATTGCAGTGCATGCAAGATGACCCAAGAATCGCACAGAACTGGAAGAATTTTCCAAGGAAGAATGGATGAAAATCCCTCAAAGAAGAATTGAAAGACTCTTGGCTGGCTACAAGAAGCGTCTACAAGCTGTGATGCTTTCAAAAGGGAGTGCTATTAGGTACTAACCATGCAGGGTCTTTTAAAGTGTAAAAGATATATAGAGCTAGAGATATACATACACACATAAACGCACACACTTTTTATTTTGCCTAAAATACAAAGTAAATGTGTCATCGTTAACTTTAAGCCTTATAGAGATTGTTTCATCTTCAACTTGCTTAACTGTTCACAATAACAGTAATTTTGACCAGTGGTGCTTAAAGGGAACCTACCACCCCGTTTTTTAAAAATTAGATAAAAATAGTGTGAAATAGGGGCAGAGCTGGGCTTTACATTAGGGCCTTTTCGGTGCCTTTACACCCCCGTTAGGCTGCCCAAATACCTTTGTGAAGTGGCCGTTTTCTGCTGTCACTCAAGTGGGTCAGGTCGGATGGGCGTGGTCACAGCGCTGTTTGTCCCCCAGGATCCTGCTCATCTTTACGTTGGTGGCGTAGTGGTGTGCGCATGTCCAAAGAAGATCCACTGCCCAGGAGATGAATAACGGCGCGGTCTTCGCTATTCAGCCGTTTACCGGTGGGCGCGGCCATCTTTCCTGTGGCCGCGCCTGTGCAGATGGAGCGCTCTGCTGCCCGGGACTTCAGGAAAATGGCTGCGGGATTCCGCGCGTGCGCAGATGGAGATCGCGGCGGCCATTTTCCTGAAGTCCCGGGCAGCAGAGCGCTCCATCTGCGCAGGCGCGGCCACAGGAAAGATGGCCGCGCCCACCGGTAAACGGCTGAATAGCGAAGACCGCGCCGTTATTCATCTCCTGGGCAGTGGATCTTCTTTGGACATGCGCACACCACTACGCCACCAACGTAATGATGAGCAGGATCCTGGGGGACAAACAGCGCTGTGACCACGCCCATCCGACCTGACCCACTTGAGTGACAGCAGAAAACGGCCACTTCACAAAGGTATTTGGACAGCCTAACGGGGGTGTAAAGGCACCGAAAAGGCCCTAATGTAAAGCCCAGCTCTGCCCCTATTTCACACTATTTTTATCTAATTTTTTAAAAACGGGGTGGTAGGTTCCCTTTAAACTTTTACGTGCCACTATATTTACATAGAGATACATACAATTTATATATGCAAATGTAAACCAGTATTTAATACCTTAGTTTCTTTTTTTTGTGTGCCTGTACAATTTTGTCCTCAGAATCGTCTAAACCCATGTTACATCCATCATCCGTTGTCACTGCATTTTCTAAAAGGTGAAATATACATGTTTTAGCAGTAATTACAAGTCTAGTAGTCTAATATTTTCCTCTAAACAAAAATCATTTCAAAATACATTGATCAGACAAGAATTTTCCACAGTTTTTACATTCTTAGAAAAGTGAAAGCAGCAAGTTACCCGAAACCCAGAGTAAGAAGTTTGGTTTAACAGATGTACATCATTTTTGAGAGGTCAACTAAACCCCTACATGACTGAGCAATTTTTTTTTTATAATTTTTTTTTTTTTTTTTTGCTCCCATGTTCCAGGAGCTGTAACTTTTCTTTCATGGCAGACCGAGACAACTGAGGGGCCGAAAACAGTGGACCACGGGCAGCACCGCGCACGCCCGCTCACTGTCTCCGCAGTCACTCTCCATACACGCTGACTGCATTGATGGAAAAGGGGCCTCCAGATCCTTCCTCCACCAATCAGCATGTGAAGCAGCTGCCGCGATGACGTCATGCAGCTGTGTACTGCGAAGAGTCAGTGCACCGCACCAGAGACAGAAGCAGAGCAGATCACTGTGGGAACGGGAGAAAGGCAAATATGTGGGTTTTATTATTTATGTATATGGGATGTTTGGCTGCACATGGGGAGGCTATGGGGGTCTTATGAAATTGTGGAGGCTATGGGGGTCTTACGGAATTGTGGAGGCTATGGGGGTCTTATGGAATTGTGGAGGTTATGGGGGTCTTAACATGAACATGGGGAGGCTGTGTGGGCCTCAGATGCTGGCCCTGGGGAGGCTGTGTGGGCCTCAAATCCTGGACCTGGGGAGGCTGTGTGGGCCTCAGATGCTGGCCCTGAGGAGCATGTGTGGGCCTCAGATGCTGGCCCTGAAGAGGCTGTGTGGGCCTCAAATCCTGGACCTGGGGAGGCTGTGTGGGTCTCAGATGCTGTCCCTGGGGAGGCTATGTGGGCCTCAGATGCTCGATATATTAAGTACTGCAGTGAGCAGGCGTCGGGCCTCTTTGACCTTTCCCGGCACCTGAGCACAGCAGTACTTTGCTCTGCCCTCAACAGGTCAAAGTACGCCTGCACCGGAGCCGCAGCGTGAAGCCAAGAAGAGGACGTCATTGTAAGAAGATGGGAGGCCCCGGACCACGACGCCCATCGGACCGGACCACCCTTGGTTGAGTATAATCTAACCTCTTTTTCTCATCTTTCAGCATACATCGGGGGCTTATCTACAGCATTACAGAATGCTGTAGATAAGCCCCTGATGCCGGTGGGCTTAGCTCATTTTCAATTTTGGGGGTGACAGGTTCCCTTTAAGATGATAGATTGGGATATTGATGGTTTATCAGCCCCATACTGGCGAGTCCCAGCTTGCACTTCCATTAGGAGTGCAGATTGATATAGTGCCACCCGACTTGGCACAATGAAGTTCATCTTGACACTCCATACCGGGAAGGTAGACTGGGGAAATTGATGGTTAATCAGCCCCCATATTGGCGACAGATCGGTGTAGTGTCACCGGACTTTTGACAGTCAAGTTCATGTTACCACTCCATACCAGTAGAGTAGGTTCGGGCATTGAGAGTTTAATCACTTAGCCTCCACAAGGCCATTTTATGACTCCAACTAGGAGCCTTAAGTGGACTTACGGTGGGTTTATTCTACTTAGCGCAGCCATGTCCATCTAGCACCTCCAACTAGGAGAGTAAACCGAAATGTAGAGGTTTATCATCTTAAATGCTTAGCAGTTCATCCTATGACACCAGACCAGGAGGATCAAGTGGACTTACACTGGTTTGTTCAGCTTAGCCATGACTAAGCTACAAATTCCACTAGAAGGATAACCTGGAACCTAAATGATTATCCAACTTAAATGCCAATCAGTCCAAATTATGATGCCAGACCACGAAGATTAACTGGACTTACAATGATTTCATATGGATGATCACAACCCTGACCAACTCCAACCAGAAGGATAACTGGTAGGTAGCTATTATGCCAAGCTAAAAAGTGAAGGTGAAAACTGGTTTTGGCGGTAAAAGAGTGATTTACTATTATAATTTAAAAAAAAAAAGTTTTAAAAAATATTAACCCCTTAGGGACCGAGACAGTTTTGACCTTAATGACCAGGCCAAATTTTACAATTCTGACCAGTATCACTATGTGGTAATAACTCTAGGATGCTTCAACGGCTGTTTGACAGTCACGACACATGCATGGAGAGCCCAACAAACAGGCGATCCAGGAAGCAGGGTTCCCTCTGCAGCTTGTTCGGCAAGCGTAATAGCTTGCCGAATAAGAGGGAACCCATACAAATTCGCTCATCTCTACTCAAAACCATATTCAAGAAGTGTATTTACCCTTCAGTTACTTCACAGGAACTGAAGCAACATGGAAGGAAAAAAATGAACATTTACTTATTTTTTCTCAATAAATTCACTTTAGTCCCAAACTTTTTTATTTTCACAAGGTTAAAAGCAGAAAATGGACCCCTAAATGTGTTGTGCAATTTCTACTGAGTTTACAGATACCCTACTTGTGGGGGAAATCTACTGTTTGGGCGCACGGCAGGGCTTGGAAGGAAAGAACCATTTGACTTTTTGAATGTAAAATTTGCTGGAATAATTAGCCTAAACAGAGGAAACCCCCACAAATTACCCCATTTTGTAAACCACACCACTCAAGGATTTTATTCACGGATATAGGGAACATTTTAAACCCACAATTATGACACAGAATTTGATAACATTAGGTTGTCATATTTAATATATCGTCATTGGTGTTGAGCCCAAGTAGTTGCTATTCCATGGTGCTTGGGTATGCACAGAGTATCGTGGGTGCTCAAGTCCCAGCCCTGCATGTTTCTTGGCTGTTAGACACCCTAAAAATAATTAAATGCGGTGATCTGCAATACTCCGTGCATACCTGAGCACCAGATGCAAAATCGAGTAGCAAGCAATTGCACTCAACACTAGCCGCATTTTTTTTTTTTTTTTTTAACCTTTACTTTTGAAAACCGTTTAATTCTAACTAACACCCTAACACAACCCTAACCCCAAATGGAAAAAAATATTTTATAATCTTTATCTAACTAAGAGGGTGACAAAGGGGGATTTGATTTACTATTTTTTTTTTCTTTTGATCACTGTGATAGGGTCTATCACAGTGATCAAAGGGAACCAATAAGAAAAATTCCCTATTGTTGCCGGCAGATCTCGGCAGGCGCACTGTGCTTGCGTCCGCGATTGTTTTTTTTTCCAGGAACATGTGCGGAGAGCCGGATCATGACGGCCCAGGGATGGTAGAGGTATCGGGGAGGGGATGGGAGGGTCTGGATGAGGAGGGGGCATCATTTCTCTCTCCTCTGACATGTATATTAAGTCAAAATAGAGAGAAATCATTTTAACAGCGAGCACACTTAGATTCACATGCATATCAGCAGAGCAGCCATGAAAGCATTCTGCTGGCCCCAGAAAGGAGTGTTCCCGGGACTGCGCTCCGTAAATAATAGTGTGACATCAGCGTTTAATGGGTTAACAGCTCCAAATCAATGTTACATGCAGATTTTGGCTGTATAAAGGCCCCGTCTCACATAGCGAGATCGCTGCTGAGTCACAAGTTTTGTGACTCAACAGCGACCTCAGTAGCGATCTCGCTATGTGTGACACGTACCAGCGATCAGGCCCCTGCTGTGAGATCGCTGGTCGTGTCAGAATGGCCTGGACCTTTTTTTGGTCGTTGAGGTCCCGCTGACATCGCTGAATCGGTGTGTGTGACACCGATCCAGCGATGTCTTCACTGGTAACCAGGGTAAACATCGGGTTACTAAGCGCAGGGCCGCGCTTAGTAACCCGATGTTTACCCTGGTTACCAGCGTAAATGTAAAAAAAACCAAACAGTACATACTCACCATCTGTTGCCCGTCAGGTCCCTTGCCGTCTGCTTCCCGCTCTGACTGTGATCCGGCCGTAAAGTGAGAGCACAGCAGTGACGTCACCGCTGCGCTCTGCTCTCACTGTACGGCGGCTCAGTCAGAGCAGGAAGCAGACGGCAAGGGACCTGACGGACATCAGATGGTGATTATGTACTGTTTGTTTTTTTTGGTAACCAGGGTAAAGATCGGGTTACTAAGCGCAGCCCTGCGCTTAGTAACCCGATGTTTACCCTGGTTACCCGGGTGCTGCAGGGGGACTTCGGCATCGTTGAAGACAGTTTCAACGATGCCGAAATCGTTCCCCTGATCGTTGGTCGCTGGAGAGAGCTGTCTGTGTGACAGCTCCCCAGCGACCACACAGCGACGCTGCAGCGATCAGCATCGTTGTCTGTATCGCTGCAGCGTCGCTGTGTGAGACGGGGCCTTAAGCCTAGGTTCACATTAGCGTTTGTGTGCACATCTGCAGTATCATCTGCATGCGCAAACGTATGCAAAAATGCGTGCAAATGCATGCTTACGCAGTGTTTATCCACATCAGCTTGCGCATGACAGCAAAAAAGAAAAGCTGTGTTTGCACACATTTTTGCTGCGTTTTTGCATGCGTTTTTATGCGCATGCGTTTGATATTTCCAGGGGGGGGCGTGTCTCAATGGGCGTGTCTCAGTCAGTTTCTGGACATGCGCAGTCCGAAGTACGCAAGTGCATCAAACACATGCGTATGCAGGGACATACACACGCATGCGTTCCCATAGACAGTAATGCGTTTTTTTAATGCACTCATTTGCATGCCTACGCATATTTGACGGATTTTTGATGCTTCCAAAAATGCAACATGTTGGGTCGCCAGACCCCGTCGCACACTGAGAAACTATGCATGCGCACTGATGCAAACGCATGTCCCTCCGTACGCCATATTAAAGATAGGTACACATGACGCATTTGGATTGCTGCGGATGAAACGCTGCGCACAGAGACGCAGATGTGAAACCACCCTAACACAGTTGACGTCTGCTGGGCATGGTGCAGGCTCAAGCTCCTCAGCATGCCCCATACACCCACACCTGGTGTACTACATACAAGAATGTTGCACGTCAGGAAGGGGTGGTCTAGCTCTAGTGGTCTCTGTTTAAAAAGAACCACGCATGTGACCAGTACAGCTAATTAATGGGCTTTGTAGTGTCAGTGCACCCAGGAAAGAAGGCCAAGGGAGCATCGATCCTGGAGTGGTGGGAATTTACCAAAAGAGCTTTAGCTAGACAATGCTGCAGGTAGATTAGGAAGGAGACAGCATGTCATGTGCCATCAGAAAAGCCCTCGTGTGCTTACAAATGCGAGTGATATTGGTAATAACAGCACTCTAGAAAACGGCATCACAACAAGTATATGTTACAGCACAGCAATAAAAGTAGCTGCAGATTAAGTGGCAGGTCATCAATTCTACCTTTGTCTTCCACAATCCTCCAAGTAAGCTCAGGCTGTTTGGTGCTGGCAGGAGTTGATGCCAGCTGAGCGGCAAGTAAAAAGTCACTTGTACTGTTTGGACTAGAGGCCAGAGTTTTGCTACATTGTGCAGCCCATATCGTACAATCTTTTACCAGCGATTCTGCCATCCTTACTTCATGCTGTAATCGAGAAGAAGAAGAGAAAAAAAGTTAATTTTGTTTTTTTGCAAGGGAATTCAGTTGATCGCTTTTTATTACATTTTTTCATGGAGTTGTGTCAACAGCAAAAACAACCACAGTTCTGACATTTCGATTTCTATTCTTAAAACGGCATTTACAGATTGGGATCATTAATTTTATATTTTAATAGAATATGGGCACAGACCACAAGTAATTTTAGTTTCCTTATATTTAATGGGGAAAAAAGGGGAGTGAGGGGGCAATATGAACTTTTTTTTTCACTTTATTAATCTTATTAAGCGACTTGACCTAGGGTCGTCTGATCGCTTGTGCTATATACTCAACACCACAGTGCTGCCTTATATAGTAAATTAGGGACTGCTATGAATGCCAGCCATACGCTGGACTTCATAGACGCAAAGTCACGACAGGCATGGTGGTCTTCAGCAGATCCACAGCTGTCGTGCGTGCTAGCTGTGATCCACGTGCTTTAAATGCTGCTGCCAGAGATGGACAGCAGCATTTAAATGGTTAACTGCAATGGGCCTATTGTTATAGGCAAATCTTATCTGTATATCACAGCCACTACCTGCCAGGTCAGTCTGAAGTAATAGTACATGTGTCAGGAAGACAAAGGAATAGAATTAAAACCCCTCAGAATGCCCAGGTTTCTAGACCTCAAAGATTATAACAGATCGTAACAGATTTCATTGCTCAAAACATGAGACGAGCAACTGCAGCTACCGCTATCCTAAGCAATGTGTATAGCTGCCAAAGTATCGAAGATATGGGGTGTTTGTTGGGACAAGCAAGTCCATTCTGTTAGGTAGCAGCTCTAGCAGAGCCCTAGAACAAAAAGCCTCCATGTAGCCGCATGGTTGGTGGATAGAGGCATGATACGTGTCATCTACCAAAAGCCACACACGTTCAGGGCACCAATCAGAAAGAGCAATCGCACCCACGGGCACTAAGAGCATTTTACAGAACGCCGACTGTCCTGGGAACACTCTGGCTCAGATTCACTGACACCGGCGTTTTATATTCCAGCGTTAGTAAGGGTCGTGCAGGAATAAGAAGAGCCACATTCACTAGGATGAAAGTGGCGCATCAGTGGTGTGCGCCTCGCCAGAAATGTTACGCCAGTCAGCAACCCCGTCTGCACAAAAGGTTTGGGACGAAAGATAAATAAATTCAACTCTGCAATAGTTTTTTTAGTTTTGTTTTAGCAGTGCTTATTCTCTGATGACCTAGAAGCACGATTCTCCAGGTCAGTTTAATTCTTTACCATGTCCCAACATTCATATATGTTTTTACTTTCCATTTATCGAGCTATGGGAGGGCAAGGGCCTGTTTATTGCATCTCAAGCTGACTCTTTAAAGGGAACTTGTCACCCCCAAAACCGATGGCGAGGTAAGCCCACCGTCATCAGGGGCTTATCTACAGCATTCTGTAATGCTGTAGCTAAGCCCCCATGTATCCTGAAAGATGAGAAAGAGAGGTTAGATTATACTCACCCAGGGGCGGTCCCGCTGCGGTCCGGGTCCGATGGGCCTCGCGGTCCGGGGCCTCTCATCTTCATTCCATGACGTCCTCTTCTGGTCTTCACGGCGCAGGCCTACTTTGTCTGCCCTGTTGAGGGCAGAGCAAAGTACTGCAGTGCGCAGGTGCCGGGACGGGTCAAAGAGGTGAGTATAATCCTAGGTGAGTATAATCTAACCTCTTTTTCTCCTCTTTTAGGTAACATTGGGGGCTTATCTACAGCATTACAGAATGCTGTAGATAAGCCCCTGATGATGGTGGGCTTACCTCACCATCGATTTTGGGGGTGACAGGTTCCCTTTAATTGATACCAGTTTTAGGTTCATACGTTTCGATCCTTTTGTAGTTGTCTTTTTTTAAGTGGGTTGACTGAAAAAACACAATTTTGGCGTTTATATTTTATTCTCTTCACTGCGGGTTAATTCATTCTTTATTTTGTATTACAGTATGTAGTGAACCACTTTGATTCCTGTGAAACTCAGCCTGTAGTTGGGCATTCCAGGAGCACCAAGGTAGCAGCAACAGGAGCATTTCGTATTTAACATGCGCCGGCGGGAAGTGGGCCACAAGTCCCACCCACTGGCACGTCACGTGATCCCGGGGCACTGATAACAGCTGAACGTCTGCAGAAGAACCACTGAGCCTTTGATCATGATATTCCTGTGAATGCTAGCCCATTGACATTCATAGCAGATAGTGATTTTTGCTGTACATAGCAGTTTTGAAGTATAGCACAGGCAATCGGACAATCGCTGCTTCAAGTCTAACGAGACTATAAAATAAAAAGTTATGGCTCTTGGAAGATGGGAAGGAAAAAAAACGAAAAAAATTTAAAATTTAAAAAAAAATCGTTATGGGCAGAAGGAGTTAATCTTTTACATTAGGCAACTGTAAGGCTATGTTGACATGCAGAAGTTTTGCAGCTTATGTTATGCACATTAACCCCTTCACGACCTATTACGCAAATGCATATGTCACGTCTCTTCCTTTGATGCAGGCCCCCAAGCTGAGTCTGCATCTTTTTCCAGCACATGACAGCTGATGTGCCCCCTAACATCCGCGGGTGGAACTGCGATCCACCTACGTCTATACTAGTTACTAGTACGTATTTACTAGTTAAATGCTGCTGTCAGTCTCTGACAGCGGCATTCAACTTGCGTTTATCAGACGCGCGTCACTAATCCTGCCCATGTCACATGATCGCAGGGCACTGACAGCTTTGCATGACAATCAGGAATCTGCAGAAGACCACCGTGCTCATCACTGCTGATCTGCTATGGACGCCGACCCGTTGCCGACGTTGATAACAGATGATGATTTTTGCTACATATCGGGCTGAAGCCCTTCTATGTTTAGCACAAGCGATTGGAAGATCACAGCTTCAAGTCTCCTAAGGAGACTACTGAAGTCAGTAAAAAAGTAGAAAAAAAAAGTGTTTAAAATATAAAAAGGTTCAAATCACCCCTTTTTTGCCCTTTCAAAATAAAATAAAAAAACACATATTTGGTATCGCCAAGTTAAGAAATGTTCGATCTATCAAGCTATAAAACAAAATAATCTGATGGGTAAAAGTCATAACGAGTAGTGATAAGCGAGTAAACTCGTTGCTCGGGTTTTCCGGAGCACGCTTGGGTCATCTCCAAGTATTTGTTAGTGCTCGGAGATTTAGTTTTCGTCCCTGCAGCTGCATGATTTATGGCTGTTAGCCAGGCTGAATACATGTGAGGAATGCCTGCTTGTTACGGAATTCCCACATGTACTCAGGCTGTCCAGCAGCCGTAAATCATGCAGCTGCGGTGAGGAAAACTAAATTTCCGAGCACATCAAAATTCTCGGAGATCACCCAAGCGTGCTCAGGAAGACCCGAGCAACAATGCTATTCGCTGATCACTAAAAACAAGGGAAAAAAAAAATCAAGATACCAGAATTAAGGTGTTCCGGTTGCTGCAGTATTGCAATAAAATGCATTAACAGGCGATCGAAATGTTGCATCTACCCCAAAATGGGAGCAATAAAAATGTCAGCTCAGCGTGCAAAAAATAAGTCCTCAAACGCCATTTTTCGGGATCTGAGGCTAAGTTTTGTTTATTTTTTTAAACACAGAAACTTTGGATTTTTTCCCCTACATAAATAACAAAACAAAACCTATACAGGTTTGGCATCTCTGAACTCGTAATGACCTGGGGAATGATAATGGCCGGTGAGTTTTACCATTTAGTGAACATGGTCAACCATAAAAATAAAAACACAAACACCCCCACCCCCCCTTCCACAATTTTGGATTTTTACCCCCCACTTTCCTATAGACTAGACAATCATAGTACCAAAGGTGTTTAAAACTACAACTTGTCCCGCAATAAACTAGACCTTCCTTTTTGAAGGAAAAATGGAGAAAAGAAAAAAAAAAGTCATGGCTCTGGGAAGAAGGAAAGCAAAACAGAAACGCAAACACGGAAAATCCCAAGGTCGTGAAGGTGTTAAAGGCTTTTCTTTTATTTTCAAACTAAATTTGAGAACTGCAGTGTTATTTTTTTTTTATTTATTTATTTTTTAAATCTGTCAGTTCTCTGCAATACATAAAAATGCTGCAAAAAACATTTTGCAGCGTTTTTAGTGAATAAAACTAACTTTGTTGAACATTTAATGGAGACACATTTAGGCAGCACCCCAAGAGAGCAAGTTTTGACAAGCAATAATTATTAATTTTAATGACAACTATGGTAACAAATGGTGCAAATAATTACATTTTCAGGAGCCGGTTTGAGAACAGAACACTCGCCAAATGTTCTGGATTCTACTGGATTCAAATGAGTAGTGCTGAAAAAGAAAGGGAATGGGCATTAGCATAACCAGAAAGTGCTAAGGGAGGCGAGACAGCATGGCGAGAGCGACAGAGAAAGACACAGATATGAGCAAGAAAAACTTGCTATTTGCTCAGATTGATCAGCTAAGTGAATGTTTAAAAATGTACATTTTTGTCATCTCACAACTCACCTGTTTCGTTTAGCTGCATCATCTTCAAAGATACAAAAAGCAGAAGGTAAAGAAACAGCCGTACTCAGGAATTCCAGACCTCCTCTGGTAGACTTTGTAGTGACTGTAAAGAACATTGTAAGAGCAAAAAAATTAAAAAACGGCTTAAATTTTACCAACAAGACAAGAGGCTGAAGAGAACATATGCCATCTTTGAACGCCATACAAGTGGCTTTAACTTGGTCAGTTATGCTTTTGATTATGGGTGCCCAACCTGTGGCTTGCAGGCCCATGATGTGGCTCGTGGCCATCTACGATACATAGATGAATGCTAAACCACCAAGCTGGCAGTCTCCAGATGGTGATTTCTGGGAGTAGCCTTGCACTGACCAGCAGATCTGGATGCACATATACTAGATGTGGCGGTAATAGGATAACACTGCCAGTTACAAGGCTGATGGAAGCTGGATGTGATAGCGTGGATGTAGTGCTCCACAGAATGGGTGGAAAGTAGTAACCACCAGATGTAAGAATACGGCCTATAAGGCAGAACGGCAGGAACGCTTTGGATGGCCTTTTACTGTTAATAGGGGGCTTTGGGCATCGCTATTGGGGAGCTTTGGATGTGGCTCATGAGCATCTCTCAAGAGCTAAACGTGCCTCTTAAGGTGAGAAAGGTAGGAGACCAGTGCATTCTATAATTGGATAAGGACTTGATTATATAATTATTGTACATTCCATATTAATGTGGAAAGTCACCAGTATCTGGGATCGGCAGGTTGAAGTGATGCCCTGTAGGATTTGTATTAAAATATACAGGCTACTGGTAATCTTAGCAGCTGTCATAAAACTTACTTTCATTTCGACACAGTGTCTCAATATCTGGCTTTGTTGGATCAGTAGTTTCACACTGAAGGTCATCCTCTTCATCATCAGGTACAGTGGAAGTCTGGAAGATGTCCATTATGAAACCTGCAGATAACAAATGCTCAGATTAAGTAAAGATGAGAAAATGGAGTGTAAGGCTATCCTGTTTATAGTGTGCTGGGAAGGGCGATGTGTTTAGAGGAATGGGCTGTTGGAAATCCCAGTAAAAAACATAATACAGCATTACTATTTTACACTGGTATTTGTTAATGCCGTTCAATAGCCTAAAAACAATAAAATCAGCCTGACTGCTGCGCCAGCATCACCTCCCCATATCATTTTTGTTTTAGCACACTAGCACCAGTATCACCACATTAACAGCACCGTGCAGGCAATCAATGTCAGCGACCATGCAGGGGAGACTGCACCAGACTGCCGAGCCTGCACCAGACTGCCGAGCCATGGCTTGGTTCTGTCACCGCTACAGCCGTGGCCCTGAACATCAGTAGCGCGGAAGCAGCCATCAGTAAGGTTGGTTTTGCAATTATTTTCCCCCCCCCACAAGAAGTTCAAGCTCTTGGCTCAGTGTTATGTGAAATTGGAAACCCCTTTAAAATAGCTGCCATTTAGCAGAGTTTTCCCACCTGTCAAGTTATTTAGGATAGGTCTTGCTCAATTCCCACGTTTGCAAGAAATGTAAAGAGATAAATAGTACAGTCAGTCTGGCTCTTCTCAGTAACACTCTTACCCAATGCTTCCTTTGTGTTAACAGTGGGTGATGGAAGGACTTTGGATGGCGTTGCTTGCACAAATCCTAGTGATGTGTTAGGAGTGACATGCGATGTATTTGCTAAACCAGACACATTTCCCATTATATTATCTACAAAATAAATAAAAGATGCATTACATAATTATTTAGAAAACATACTGATAAATAGAAGTATTCAAGAAGACAGATTTTACCATTTGCACAAAACCGACAAATGAAGGAAATTAAGTACAGAGACTAAACTTACTTTCTCTCACTCCAGGCTGTAATTTTAGGATACTATGATTGGGACCCCTTTAAAAAAAATAAATAATAACAATGACTTTCAACATTAAAAATAATAAGAAAAAAATCATTATTTTAATAATACAATTAACTTACAAAGGTTTTGGCGAGCCATGAATAGTAGATGATGACCTCTCCAGCAGTGCAGTGGGCTTGATGAACACGCTGTCAGCCAATGATTCAGTCGCAGACTGTTGGGATCTAGGATCGGGTCTGTGCAGAATGGAGCCAAAATGCTGATCTGGAGCTGAAAGCATTGATAGCTGGGCTCCAGCACAAGCTTTCAAGAAAATTCCAAGAGATGGTGAGGTCTGTGGCAAGAGATCTGCAGTATCTGGACCCAACGATACCACCAATCCAGGATGTGCAGGAACAGGCTGCATCTGTAATTTAACAAAACAGTGCAGGTTAGGAAAATATATAACCTACAATTAATACTATAATCTGCTGAAATCTTAAATACATTATGCTATGGTGTTCTACTAATATGCCAGACTCTTCTTTTTTATCCCAACCAATTATCACCTATCCTGGGGTAAATGAGAGCTTGATGAAGGGCCCACTGCTCAGTGACCCCTGAGCGCCCAGTTCTCACTTACAGGACCGTGATAAGTACGGTAGTCTGAATGGAGCCTAGGAGTCTATGGGGCAAACTGACCCCCAGCAACCATACAGGTATCACCTTTCCTGTAGCAGTAGAGGGAAAACATTTTTTTTTAATATTGTCAGTTTCATATAATCCTTTATACTTTCTTAGAAAAAAGGTTTTGTTGTGCAGAAATAACAGGATTTTTGGTTACTCAGCATAAAATCTGTTTCGTGGAGCCTACATGGGGGACACAGGAAACCATGGGTGTATGCTGCTGCCACTAGGAGGCTGACACTATGCACAAAAAAATAGCTCCTCCTCAGCAGTGTACACCCCACCGACTGGCACTATGTTAATCAGTTAGTGAGAAAGCAGTAGGAGAAGCAACATGTAAAAGAAACAAACATAACCCAAACATAACAATACAATACAGTAAACAGAGCTGTTAAACATGGGAGGGTGCTGTGTCCCCCAATGAAGGTTCAGAGAAACGGATTTTACGGAGAGTAACCAAAAATCCTGTTTTCTCCATCGCTTGATTGGGGGACACAGGAAACCTCGGGACATCCCAAAGCAGTCCCTAGGGAAGGAACAGTAGAAACTCCGTTCAGGTCAGAGAACTAGCCACTGCAACCTGTAAGATCCTTCTACCTAGGCTGGCGTTCGCCGAAGCGTAGGTATGGACCCTGTAAAATTTGACTAACGTGTGGATGGAAGACCAGGTTGCCGCTTTGCAAAATTGCAGGGCGGAGGCCCTATGGTATACTGCCCAGGAGGTGCCCACTGCCCGGGTAGAGTGTGCATTAAATCCAGGGGGAGGCACTCTGTTTTTGACCCGGTATACCTCCAAAATTGCCGTCATGATCCAGCGAGCAATCGTAGCCTTGGAGGCCGGAAGGCCTCCACGTGAACCCTCAGGAATGACACAGTGTCTTCCGAAAGGGGTCCGGGTCCTAGCCAGATAGACCCACACTACCCTGACCAAGTCTAACCTGTTCAGTGAACGCTCCAGAGGATGAGAAGGAGCCGGACAAAAGGAAGGGAGGACAATATCCTCATTTAGGTGAAAGGCGAACACCACCTTTGGAAAGGATAGAAGGTCAAGGCCGCAAAACCCCCATATCCTGTGGAGAACCAGGAAAAGGGGAGTGACAGGAAAGAGCCGCCAACTCAGAGACGGGACTAATGGAGGTGATGGCCAAGAAACACCACCTTCCAAGACAGAACAGACAGAGAGACATCCCAAAGCAGTTCAAAGGGAAAACTCTCATGGGTCTTCAAGACTAAATTGAGGTCCCAGGGGTCCACGGGTATCCGGTAAAGTGGCGCGGCATGCGCTACCCCCTGAAGAAATGTTCTGGCTAGAGGACGGGAGCATAAGTTCTTCTGAAAAAGAATGGAAAGTGCTGACACCTGGCCCTTTAGCGAACTAAGAGCAAGGCCAGGGTCAAGTCCCTCGTGGAGAAAAGCCAGAATAGAAGGGAGAGCAAAGGACCAAGGCGCGATGTGATTAGACCAGACCTGGGCAAATTGCGGCCCATGGGCCGGACTGAGACATCCGTGGGCCACGGGCCGCACCATGCCCGCCTGAAGTCTCCACTGTCTATATCCACGCTAACTGCATTGATGAAGGAGGGGCCTCCGGCCACTACCTCCACCAATCAGCATGTGAAACAGCTGATGCGATGACGTCATTTCATTGTGTCAGCTGTGTACTGCGGAGAGTCAGAACACTGGATACACAGACAGGAGCAGAAGCAGAGCGCAGGGGAACGGGACTGAGATGAGTATGTGGTGCTTTTTTTTTTTTTTTTTTTTTGGATGGGCATGGGGAAGCTGTGGGGTTGACATGATGGGCATGGGGAGGCTGTGGGGTGACACGGTGCAAATGGGGAGGCTGTGGGGGCCTCGTGCAATATATGTGGAGGCTGTGTGGGTCCTCACGCAGTATACAGTTAGGTCCAAATATATTTGGACAGAGACATTTTTCTAATTTTGGTTATAGACATTACCACAATGAATTTTAAACAAAACAATTCAGATGCAGTTGAAGTTCAGACTTTCAGCTTTCATTTGAGGGTATCCACATTAAAATTGGATGAAGGGTTTAGGAGTTTCAGCTCCTTAACATGTGCCACCCTGTTTTTAAAGGGACCAAAAGTAATTGGACAATTGCCCCCAAGGCTATTTCATGGACAGGTGTGGGCAATCCCTTCGTTATGTCATTCTCAATTAAGCAGATAAAAGGCCTGGAGTTGATTTGAGGTGTGGTGCTTGCATTTGGAAGGTTTTGCTGTGAAGTAAACATGCGGTCAAAGGAGCTCTCCATGCAGGTGAAACAAGCCATCCTTAAGCTGCGAAAACAGAAAAAACCATCCGAGAAATTGCTACAATATTAGAAGTGGCAAAATCTACAGTTTGGTACATCCTGACAAAGAAAGAAAGCACTGGTGAACTCATCAATGCAAAAAGACCTGGGCGCCCACGGAAGACAACAGTGGTGGATGATCGCAGAATAATCTCCATGGTGAAGAGAAACCCCTTCACAACAGCCAACCAAGTGACCAACACTCTCCCGGAGGTCGGCGTATCAATATCCAAATCTATCATAAAGAGAAGACTGCATGAAAGTAAATACAGAGGGTTCACTGCACGGTGCAAGCCACTCATAAGTGTCAAGAATAAAAAGGCTAGACTGGACTTTGCTAAAAAAACATCTAAAAAAGCCAGCACAGTTCTGGAAGAACATTCTTTGGACAGATGAAACCAAGATCAACCTGTACCAGAATGAAGGAAAGAAAAGTATGGCGAAGGCATGGTACAGCTCATGAACCAAAGCATACCACATCATCTGTAAAACACGGCGGAGGCAGTGTGATGGCTTGGGCATGCATGGCTGCCAGTGGCACTGGGTCACTAGTGTTTATTGATGATGTGACACAGGACAGAAGCAGCCGAATGAATTCTGAGGTATTCAGAGACATACTGTGTGCTCAGATCCAGCCAAATGCAGCAAAACTGATTGGTTGTCATTTCATACTACAGATGGACAAGGACCCAAAACATAAAGCCAAAGCAACCCAGGAGTTTTTTAAAGCAAAGAAGTGGAATATTCTTGAATGGCCAAGTCAGTCACCTGATCTCAACCCAATTGAGCATGCATTTTACTGGTTAAAGACTAAACTTCAGACAGAAAGGCCCACAAACAAACAGCAACTGAAAACCACCGCAGTGAAGGCCTGGCAGAGCATCAAAAAGGAGGAAACACAGCGTCTGGTGATGTCCATGAGTTCAAGACTTCAGGCAGTCATTGCCAACAAAGGGTTTTCAACCAAGTACTAAAAATGAACATTTTATTTAAAATTATTGAATTTGTCCAATTACTTTTGGTCCCTTTAAAAACAGGGTGGCACATGTTAAGGAGCTGAAACTCCTAAACTCTTCATCCAATTTTAATGTGGATACCCTCAAATGAAAGCTGAAAGTCTGAACTTCAACTGCATCTGAATTGTTTTGTTTAAAATTCATTGTGGTAAAGTCTATAACCAAAATTAGAAAAATGTTGTCTCTGTCCAAATATATATGGACCTAACTGTATATAGGGAGGCTGTGTGGGGCCTCATGTTGTATATATAGGGAGGCTGTGTGGGACCTCATGCAGAATATATAGGTAGGCTGTGGGACTAATGGAGTATATGGGGAGGTTGTGTGGGGCCTCATGCAGTATATGGGGAGGCTGTGTGGGGCTCATGCAGTATATGGGGAGGTTGTGTGGGGCTCATGCAGTACATGGGGAGGTTGTGTGGGGCCTCATGCACTATATGGGGAGGCTGTGGGACTAATGCAGTATATGGGGAGGCTGTGGGACTAATGCAGTATATGGGTAGGCTGTGTGGGCCTCATGCACTATATGGGGAGGCTGTGTGGGCCTCATGACGCATTCAGTGCAGGAAGCTCTGAGCAGCAGCGCGGACGCCGGGGGACATGACAGACATCAGAAGGTGAGTATGTAGTGTTTTTTTTTTACTTTTACAATGGTAACCAGGGTAAATATCGGGTTACTAAGCGTGGCCCTGCGCTTAGTAACCCGATATTTACCCTGGTTACCATTGTAAAACATTGCTGGCATCGTTGCTTTTGCTGTCAAACACGACGATACACACCGACCTAACGACGAAATAAGGTGCTGGCCTTCTAGCTCCGACCAACGATATCACAGCGGGATCCAGATCGCTGCTGCGTGTCAAACACAAAGATATCGCTATCCAGGACGCTGCAACGTCACGGATCGTTGTCGTTCTCGTTGGAAAGTTGTTCAGTGTGAAGGTACCTTAAGGGGAAGGTGAGAGGAGGAGGAACCAGCAAAAGATACAGTGAAAGAAAGGTCAGAGATAGGAGGAGAACCAGGAGACAATGGTGTCCTTGAGGCCGATGGAGCGGAGCATAGTGAGGAGGAGCTGATGATCCACAGTATCGAATGTTGCGGAGAGATCCAAGAGAATTAGCATGGAGTAGTGACCATTAAATTTAGCGCTTAGTAGATCATTAGAGACTTTAGTGAGGGTGGTTGCAGTAGAGTGTAAAGAGCGGAAAGCAGATTGAAAAGGGTCGAGTAGAGAGTTATCGAGAGATAGCGGATAAGACGTGAGTGGACCAGGTGTTCAAGGAGTTTGGAGATGAAGGGAAGATTAGAGACAGGTCTATAATTAGCGGCACAATTTTGGTCGAGGGATGGTTTTTTAAGTAATGGATGTATGACGGCATGCTTAAATGAGGAGGTAAAGATACCATAAGAGAAAGAAAGGTTGAATATTTTTGTTAGGTGAGAGGTGACAGCAGGGAAAAAGGACTGTAGGAGATGTGATGGAATTGGGTCACTGGTGCAAGTGGTCGGGCAAGAAGATGCAAGGAGCCTGATTACTTCTTCTTCTGTAACTGGTTCAAAGTCAGAGAGTGAACTAGATGCAGTGGGGGAGGGAGGACAGTGCATGGTATGAGGGGACTGGGAGATAATTTCCTGTCGGATATGATCAATTTTTTCTTTGAAGTAATTGGCCAGATCGTCAGTGTGGAGATCCGTGGTTGGGGCCTGCACTCTTGGGTTGAGTAGGGAATGAAAAGTGTCAAAGAGACGTTTCGGATTATTGGACAGTGAAGTGATGATGGTGTTGAAATAGGTTTGTTTGGAGAGGTGAAGGGCAGAGTTGTATGTTTTAAGCATGAACTTATAATGGACGAAATCTTAGATCTAATCGTAGATTAGATTTTCTCCACAGACGTTCGGCGCACCTGGAGCACCGCTGCAGGAAACGTTGTTTGCAGCGTGTGCCACGGTTGTCGCCGTCTGTGCTGAGTTGTTCTAAAGAGACGATTGATTAAGAGAGCATTGTTTAAAGAGACCAATCCAGGTCATACTGGAAATAGGAGCTTATGGTCTGGAAATGTTAAAGTATTTATTATTTGCCCCTTTTTACCTTAATTGTTTAACATATGTTGTTTTATTTTTACCTCTTTTTATTTATGTTTATTGTAAGCACTGTATATTTTTTATATTTTTATATTAAAAGGTTAAAATCTTTAATAAGTTTGACTCTGTGTGACCTAAAAGAATCCAATAGCTCTTCAGAGAGAGTGTGACCTTTTGATTGTCTGACAGTAACATTTTGGGGACTCATCACCGCCAGTGTATTTGATGAGTAGTGGCAGCGTAAAAACAGGTGTGCCGCCGAGTGTCATCTTGGAAAAATAACCACAGATTCATTAATGTAGAATTGTGCAGATCCTTCAGTTTCTTCAAATTAAACACAGAGACTCCATGATGACTTCCAGAACTCATAAAAAAATTAAAAAAAGTGGAGCCAGACACCTCCCTTAATATATAATGAATAAGTATGTATCTGCCTTTATTTCTCTGCATTAAGGACACAATTAACCTTGACCCAATCCCAACTCTATTTGCTGTTGAAATGGAGCCCTAAACTTGCAACATCACTTCACGGTTGTGCGCAGACACTTATTATTTTACTGCCTTGCAGCCTTTTGGCGATTCAACCTTCCTTCTGCGACGGCCAAATATTTTCTTCTTTTTACTCATTAGCCTAGAGAAGCTGCTGCCATTTTTCTGCACCCCAGCTCCTATGTTTTCCTGCATGTTTTCAGTCACTTGGCCTTGTTTCCATGTCAAAGGTATGCTTCTCGGCATCCATGAAGACCAATTGTGGCAGCACAGTAGATTGTTCTAACTGGGCCCCACTAGTCTGAGCTGAAGCCACTGCTGGACATTTTGATGCATGTCTTCATTGGCTGCACCAAGTTTCCTTGACTGCCCTCTGTATCTATAGTCCTCAACGGTGCTTTATTCTTGGTGTTTCGAAAAAGATTTAGGCAGGTGGAAAAAAAAAACTACACAGCACTGTCTTTATTCTTTAGAAGTTTCCACCCCAACAGTAAATAGCGCGGCTCTGAATCTTTTGAGGAAATATATTACTAGTCAGTTCATGACCAGGCCATTGATGTAGAATAATTGGAGATATATGGGAAATACAGAGAAACGCCATCACAGCTAGGACTGCATACAGCCATGGTGCGGATTATTCATATTATGGAATCTGGTGGTTGTTATTCCAAATGTTTCTGACAAATCAGAGACCAAAAAGGATTTGATCAGTTACGGAACATAGCTGCAAATTTGTCGCAACCGGTTAATTATTTACTAATAAACCTTGCATAAACCACCACAGAGGATCTGGTTGGAATGGTAGATAACACGTAGCTTTCACATATACAGATGCCAGCTTCACCTTTCTAATAAGTTATTACAAATACACTACATCACATCTATCGTATACATGTGTTGGTCTCTACTTCACCCCCTGATCCACCAACACTATGGTGGTGCTGCTGGGACAGTTGTACACTTATTGCCAAGTTCACCCACGCTACTAATGATCGCTAGGGGCCCCTAGATGAGACAGAAGACTCATGATCAACCCATTGTTGGTGGACCCTTTTTCAATGTTCACAGGTTGCATTTTTTTTTTTTTAAAGCAAATTAAAGCTGCTTCTTACAATACCAGAAAAGGCTGAGATTTTAGAAATCTCAAGCGCTTTTTTCCCTGACAGATTTCGAAAACTGTTTAAATCTGCAATATGTTGATTCAGAGTTTTTGCCTTGTTTTTTCACCTATAGAGAGTGATGAGCAAAGACAATGAAAGAAGAAACAGCTCAATGCCATCAATGCCCCTGTGGTTCCAGAGCACGGAGAAGCGTTTTTGCTTGAACGCAATAGGCATCCTTTTCCTATGAAGTGCCAAGACGATTAGCTGCATTTTTGAAGAAAAAAAACAAACTTTAACTGTAGACAAGTTAAACACGTAATCAGTTTTCAACGCAGTATTTTTACTGTCAAGAGAGCAAGTTTTGGCCGCTGAAAAAGGCTGTGAGCATAGTCTTATAGCAAAAGTGACGGTCAAAAGTAGACACTTCTATACAAAATGTAAAGACAATTGTAGGCTGCAGTGATATGAAGTGAACAAGACGAAAGAAGACAAGCAGAAGTGACAATTTAGACTGGTCGGAATACCATCTATACTCACCAGTTTACTCGGTTCTGGAGAGGTCAGACTCGTGGATTCTTGCACATTTAGCAAATTGTTTAGTTGTTCCATCTTTTCTTTTAGCATATGCTCATGGCGGACAGCTTCCTCTTTAGACTTCATGTATTTCTTTTCTTCTTCTGATAATGAATACATGAAAATTTTA
This sequence comes from Ranitomeya variabilis, assembly GCF_051348905.1. NCBI lineage: Eukaryota > Metazoa > Chordata > Amphibia > Anura > Dendrobatidae > Ranitomeya > Ranitomeya variabilis. The sequence continues at coordinate 162,785,771 of NC_135233.1, forward strand.
TTGAAACTGATTAGTTACCACCTTAAACATGTCAAGGAAACAAAACATACTTATGTGCAGTTATGTGTAGAGATATATGCAGATCTGTGATGGTTGTCAAAAGGGATGTGGAATCCTTATTAAGGAAACCGTCCAGTACTATAATAATGATGACCAATACTTAGATTGGTGAGGGTCCGACCCCCAACACTCCTGCTGATCAGCTGTTACCAACGCCAGATGGAAATAATGTACAGCTTGGCTCCGTCTGTCTGGACCTGTCGGGTACAGGATCTTGGCTCGGAAAATAAAATACACAAAGACTAACAGGGCACACGTGGACACAGCGATCTAAACCTAAAACCGCTTCTGCATGATCTAGTAAGACTGGCAGGTTACAGTTTAGCGGAAATTAAACAATTTCTACCTTTTAGTTTCTTATACAGCACTCATATCCTTAATAATGATTACTTGGATCTTTCTACACAAAAGCCAAGAGGTAAAGAATCCTCCAGTGACCATACAGCACTCTCCCGGACAAGTGGCACTTTTACATGCAGAAACACTTAGCAGATGGTGTAATGCACAGCAAGATATTCTATTTAGTTTCCAATATTTTGGGTTTTGTGTGCAATTATTCAGGATGCACTAAAGACCTAACATTGCAGACTGCCACAGCGGATGAAATGCAAACATATTTAGAAGCATCTGAAATGTAAAATGGACTCGGAGGTTACCCCACTGTTGCATCTTCCTCCGCTGCTCATGCTTCTTTTTGTAGACAATTGCTCTAAATTCTTCTAGCGACATCTCAGAATCCTCACAGAAAAGCTTGTCCTTACAATACATGGCAACTTGCTGCATTTCTGTGTATGAAGATGGAGCAGGCTGAGGAACCACAGCAGACTTGGAAATGGTTACATAATTGTTTCTGAACAAAACACAAGAACAAGCGCATTATTATTATACCTCCACATACATCAATATATAACACTTTGGATAATTTGTATACACGTGTAATCAGGATTCACCCCTAATCAGGTCTTCTTTTAAATGAATTTTCTGCGTAATCCTTTCCCTTAAATTATTTAAGGTTACTATTGAACCAATAAACATCATGTTGGATATTTGTTGTTGTATGTCATATTTATAGGTTGACAACGTTCATTAATTGTTGAAGTCACTAATAGAATGAACAAACTGTTTTGGTCTCCAATAAGCAATGTTCATTCTTGTGACCATTACACAATGGTTAGTAACTTTTATAAACTATAGTGGAAATCATCCAAACTGAACATTAACAAGTCTGGTTTGCTTTTATATTTTTTATATTTACAAATTCTGGATAATACAGTGCTGATTGGCTCCCATAGAGAAAGGGCCACTCCACAATCCCACCAGATCTGCTTCATACCGGACTAGGACTGGTTGCAGGGCGCTCCATAGACATCCCCAGCAAGCCTGCCTCTGTAGAACAACGTCTGCATGCCATTTTCCTAGAATTTCCCAGATGACTAAAAGATTTCGATGTTTTTGAAACTAAAAATAAGGCTTCAAAAGCCCCTTTTTAATCTATAGCTTGTAGGTTTAAAGAGGAGGTCAGGTCCCCAAAATATCCTTTCTAAATATCTATCTTTACACCGTAACCACTTTTTGTAATTGGCTTAATTATAAAATACACTACACATCTCCCTGTCTAGAATAGTCCCTAAGGGTAAGTTCACACTGGGTGTTTTTGCTGCTTTTTTGCTGCAGCAAAACCAGATTTCTTGGCAGGAAAGAAGCTGATCCAAAAACACAGGTTTTGTTGCGTTTTCGGTGCGTTTTTTTGGGCTAACTTGTGTCTCTTTGTGCATAGTGCCCCCATTACTTTTCTGCAGAAAAAAATGCTGCAAATAATGATACCTGCATTTTTGCTGCGGTTTTTCAACACCCATTCAAGCCAATGGGTGAAAAACACTGCAAAAACGCTGAAAGAAGTGACGTGCTCTATGTCCAAAAACGCAACAAGGCAACAAAAACCAATGTGTGCGCATGAGACTTCTGAAATCTCATTGGCTTTGCTGGTACTGTAAAAAAGCAGCTGAAAATTAGCAAAAAAAAAAAACTCAGCAAAAACGCCCAGTGTGAACTTACCTTAAATGTGTTTGTTTTTTTTATTAACTGAACCTGGGACGTGATGTCTCCTTTCAGAGGTGTCTCAAACAGGACATCACAGGAGGCTGCACTCACTTCCCCATAGCGTCTATCAACCCTCCTGGAAATCCGCTAGGAGACTGTGACCAGAGGAGCACGCCTGTGATTGCAGCGGGACAGTGATAGTGAGCAGGGCCGTCACTTCCAGGTATAATATAAGGTACCGGGCTGGCCTGGGACACAGTTGGGGAGGTTGGGGTGGTTGGAGAGTGGGAGGCTCAATGCTCTTTACTAGACTTCGTCAGAAAGACTTGCGATCATAGCGGGAAAACATGGGGAACCCTGCTAGGGCCAGAATTGCAGGAAGAACATTCATGACAACTCCTGTGAACGGGCGTAGCCTCCTTGTAAAGAGAACATTAGTGCTATATACCGAAGAGCTTTCATTGTTATTAGAATGGCATAGTTATATGGTTCATTGTTAATTTGCATTGTTTAATATCACCACTTTCTCATCATGGAGGAGGTCAGACTAGGAAATCAGGGGTGACCATCATTACATCTCACACAGGAGTAGCCTGTCCTGAGATATTGTGGGGCATTATATTTTTTCTTCCTGCTCATTAACAAGCCAAATTCAAAACGGGCAGCATGTGGTTATACAATGAGTGCACAAACATTCTTGTTTAATGGCACCATAATTTTGCAAAAGAAGAAAAGTCAAGAAACTGGGTATGGCAGCCTACAAAACATGCTTACCACAGAGTCCGCAAGGACAGGGTCCTCTCCCCTCTGTACCGGTCGGTCATTGTAATTTTGTTTACTGTTAACGATATCCATAACCCTGTATGTAACGCCTTTTCACATGTAGATATATAGATAAATAATAATAATATAGCCTGCCTATTCTGCTGGATCAGCCATAGCTCAGGGCCACGGAGATTAGTATATATTCAAAATGGATTTTCTTTTAAAACTCTCAAATGGTTTCTGATGGAAAATGTCAACAGTGAAGAGAACACTTACACTCTGGCCTCGTCCCTATGAACGGACACTTCTGATTTCCTTGCAGGTAGATATGGCAATTCGGCAGAGTCCTATAAGAAAATATTAAATATTTAATATAAAATAAAGAAAAAAAGAGCAAAACCAACATTTTGTTAGCAACTTAAAGAGGAAGTCTATCAGACTGACAGTATAAACTCATCACATAAGCTTAGAGGCGATATTCACCTTATTAAATAAAAAATAAAAAAAAACAATTGCACCTTTAGCGTTTTAGTCGCTGCCTCTGGTTTTCGGAAACTGAAGTGTAACCAAATCTGCCAATTCGGGTGCTCAGTGCGGCCTACTGCTCTCCCTCACTCGCTGGTGATTGACAGCTCTGCTGTGCCTGGAGACAGCACTGTCTGCAGAGAAAGCGCAGGCAACCAGTGCTGTCAATCACCAGTGACACAGGTGGGGTATGCTAAACCAGCATGCTCAGCAGTGTGCACCAAGTGCGCTAATTAGCATATGTAATAAAAGAGGCTTCCAGAGAATTAAGGTACCTTCACACGAAACGACTTTGTAACGATATCGCTAGCGATCCGTGACGTTGCAGCGTCCTCGCTAGCGATATCGTTTAGTTTGACACGCAGCAGCGATCAGGATCCTGCTGTGATGTCGCTGGTCGCTGAATAAAGTCCAGAACTTTATTTGGTCGTCCGATCGCCGTGTATCGTTGTGTTTGACAGCAAAATCAACGATACCAGCGATATTTTACACTGGTAACCAGGGTAAACATCGGGTTACTAAGCGCAGGGCCGCGCTTAGTAACCCGATGTTTACCCTGGTTACCAGCGTAAAAGTAAAAAAAACAAACAGTACATACTCACCTGCGCGTCCCCCAGCGTCTGCTTCCTGACACTTACTGAGCGCCGGCCCTAAAGTGAAAGTGAAAGCACAGCGATGACGTCACCGCTGTGCTGTTAGGGCCGGAGCTCAGTCAGTGTCAGGAAGCAGACGGCAGGGGACGCGCAGGTGAGTATGTACTGTTTGTTTTTTTTACTTTTACGCTGGTAACCAGGGTAAACATCGGGTTACTAAACGCGGCCCTGCGCTTAGTAACCCGATGTTTACCCTGGTTACCCGGGGACCTCGGCATCGTTGGTCGCTGGAGAGCGGTCTGTGTGACAGCTCTCCAGCGACCAAACAGCGATGCTGCAGCGATCGGCATCGTTGTCGCTATCGCTGCAGCGTCGCTTCGTGTGAAGGTACCTTTAGATCAAAACCACCATCGTCACTCTTGAAGATGCAACCCTCACCCCTCTATCCCCTTCTTTAGGTATGTCTCATGACACATTGCATCCTGAAGAAACACTGCTCGAAATAGGTGTCTCACATGGAAGAGTATTTGCAGCAGAATGGTCTACACCAGAGTGTTGGCAGGAAAGAGAATGTGTAAATCACACAGTTTTGATGACTTGATTTTTAACGTTTTTTTTTTCCCTTATTCATTTTTATTAGGGATGATCAAATATTTTAGGATTAGTGCTTATGCAAATAGCTATAGTGCTTCCCAATTAGCTGCACCGGTTACCTGGATTGCCTGTGTGTTGGGTTCTCCATGCATGTATTATGACACGCACAGCTGATTATCAGGGGCGCTCCAGGTAACCCAGGCAGCTATTCTGGAGGTGCTAGAGCTATTCCGATAAACTCTTATCCGGAGCTATTCGATCATCCCTAATTTTTATTCATTCGAATGGGTCAGAAATGCTGCAAAACCGCTGAAAGAATGGACTACATCAGTCTCCATGCACTTTGTGACGCGCTCAGTGACAGAGCACAATGGGTGTACAACGTGCACACAAATGTCAGTTTCTGGAGGACAGAGGTGTGATTTTTATCCAGGATACCTCCTATGCAAGGGGATGTCATGATTAGATTGGTAAACACAAACCGCATCTAAAGATTTATCGTCCAACAGTAAGTACAATGATATGTCCAACTATATGTTAGTGCATCTAGAACGAAAAGAGAGCAACCGGTCACGTCTGATAATTCCACTAACCTGCAGATGTAGGGTTCATCAGAAGGCAATAGCTGTATGATGGTGCCCAGCTGCCATTTCCCCCAGGAGCCCCTGGCTTTCCTACAGCGCTGTGCTGTAAGCACACCCCGGCAGTATGACTGACAGCTGGCGCTGCACTGTGGAGCTGGCTGTGAGTGTAAGTGGGCTGGAGCGCACCCATAGTACAGTTAGTAACGACTGAAGACCCCCAGCATGAATGCAGCCGGTTCTAATGTTACTGACCTGCAGATTAAGGGACATCATAGGTTCCCTTTAATTAAAAATGTTCAGATTTTTTTGTTCTACTTATGCTTAAAGAAGTACTCCAATCAAAATTGTTATCCTCTTAATTAAGAACTGACTAGCTGAATCCTTGTAAGCGCTATGTAGAAACACGAGGTCAATTTGCCTAAAGTGAGTCATAAGTCACTGCAAAAGTGCCTGGCAGGGGTGTGTGGGGACGCGGGGGAGTAGTGAGCAGCTGGGTCAGGAGTTGAAGAGGGGAATGATAAAATGCAGGGACAGGAGACTTCCTGTTTCTACATAGAGCAGAGAAAAGAAGAATTATCTGGGTAGAAAGGTAAAATGAGCAATTGTAAGTACACAGTGCTATATAATATGACGACTGCAATATATTAAGAGGGAAAACCTTTAATGGGAGAAGGAGTGCTTCTTTAACCACAATAAACTACAAACCACCAGAACATGGATGACAGACTACCTCCCCCACTAGTTGGCAATGTACATTTGGTTGGTTAGGGTTAGATTACCTGGATTTGTTGGCCACCTAGGACACTAAATAAGCGTTATGGACACAAACCATTTAAAATGTTACGGCATTGTCCACTTTATCTAGATTGTAAGAGACACGCAGAGGACACAATATTGAGGCTCCAATACCCAGGTAATACAGGGTCTTCTGCTCTCCTTAGTGCTGCCTTCCTGGCAGACTATACTTCTCTTTAGTTATCAACATGGCAGCTGAGGCGGCAGCATGTAACAGATCTGTCCACCCGCCTCCAATGGACATCCAGCTTTCCCACATGAGGGAATTTCCAATTGGGGAGAATGACAGAGGTCTGGTGACAAGCTCCTCAATCAGCAGCCATATGAAAACAGGAGAGCATGTTACACCTGCAAGGAAGGAGGAGAGGAACCCACAATACGTCTATGTTAGTGACAAAATAATATCGCCCACAACCCCTTTAACAAGCACCGATCACCAGCCCAAAAGCGGACAGTTATTGCCATTTTATCCTTGCTGCTACCCGGAGTATTTGCTCATTTCTATTTCTGTAGGCTGCTCTCCATGATTACCCTTTGAGCATTACCCTTGGTAACTTCCAAATAAATTAGCATTAAATAAAAAAGCCCATATCTCTAGAACTGTAGGACACATTTTAAGAAAAATAAAAGCAGAATATTCAGGGCAATCAGGAATAAAATAAGAGCAAAAACTGGCTACTTTTGACAAGGCAGGTGTTCTTTAAAAGGAATCTGTCAACAGGTTTTTGATAAATAATTTGAGAGCAGCACGAGGTGTGGGCAGAGAGCCTAATTCCAGGGATGTCACTTATTAGGCTGTGTGCTGCAGTTTCAATACAATCAGAGTTTTATCAGCAGGAGATTATCAATGCCTGACTATGTATCATGTGCGCGGGCAGTCCAGCTAATCTATGTAACCCTGCCCTTACCACTGATTGGCAGCTTGCGGACAAATTACAGCATATGCAAGAAGCCGCCAATTAGGCATGTGGCAGAGTGTCATAGGGCTCAGAATTCTGACCACTGCTACATCTACAGCAGAGAATCTAGAAAGTGACACATCAATGGGATCAGCCCTTACATCATGCTGCTCCTTAAATTGCAAAAGCCTGCTGAAATCATTGGGAAATTATAGGACAAGTATAGTGTAAATAATAAGCTACAACTATTCAATAAACACAGTGGTCCTTAGTTCATGTATGTCCTCATTTAAGGCATCATACCAAGAACAAACAAAACCATAAAGTATAGAAAATTAAATAAAAGGTTTGATTTACCAAAGCTGGAGTGTGGTACCAAGGGCTTCTAGGTGCATTTCGGCGCCAAACCCTTATTCCAGGGGCCTAGCTATTGGGTATCATGTTAAAGGAAACCTGTCAGCAGGATTGTGCTAAGTAACCTACAGACACTGTCAGGTTGGCGCAGTTATACTGATTAAAAGGATACTGTGGCGCCCCAGGATCCTGGTCGTCACAGTGGTATTGCTTTCCTCCCGGGGAGAGTGATGCTACGTTCAGAGGCAAGGAAGAATAACTGCATCCAGGTATCACAAACATGCAACACATTTCATACTCCAGGCCACCAGGGGGAGCTTCTGATCCTATTTACTAGGTGACTCCCCATATATATATATATATATATCTGGTAGTCTTCTAGGGAAAGTCAGTCAGTTCCTGTCAGAGAGACAGAGGAGAAGGAAGCAGAAAGATGTGCTATAGAGAAAGATTGCCAGAAGGGAGCTTGTCGAGGAACATCAGCTAGGCGGAGTTGGTACGATAGGAGAATAGCTCAACAGACAAGGGGGTCTGCAGCTCCTGGCAGAAAGAAGAAACTGAGAAGGAAATAACATCAGCAGAGTTAGTTCCAGACATCTGTCTGAGAAGGACAGAGGGTCCACGGAGCTGTGCATGCGCTCAGAGCTGCAGCTCCCAGAAAGAGACATTTTGAAGGCAGAACTGTATTGCAGTGAGCGTGAAGGAAGGCAAAGCAAAGGCGAGGATACCAGAAGGGGACCAGCCCCGAACAGGCTGCCTCCTTCTGAGGCGCTGAACACCGGTAGGCGGAACACAGAGGTAGTAAGGACCTCTACGCCTTACTTCAGAGACCGGCAGGACAGCTAATTGAATGTTACCTGTCCGCACCTACATCCAGGAGGCACGGTGACACCCCACCTAGCCGGGTTATCTACGAGACCCTATAAACAGACTCAAGTCACCAGTCATACGGGTTTTGTCCTATCCTATACGGGGGACAGAGAGAGACCCTACATCTGTGAGGACCTTATTTGAAGCTTATGCAGTAAGGGACTACACCACTAAAGCGCAAAGGAAGGCTATTGATTTCCACCTGGACAAAGGAGACTCTGGACTTGCCTCTGAAGCAGCCGGACCCTACCTGCCCTGTCATCTAGTGCCCTGGACAGTGGATGCTGAAGTCTTCAGTAAAAGTAAAGAGACCGCAACCTTGTGTCCTCGTTCTTCACTGCACCTCTCGCCATTCTACCATCTATACACGGGAACCCCTGGGGATACCCTTCACCTGTGGGAAGGTATACCATCTAGCTGCCATAACATCACCCCAGAGGACCCCTTAAAGCAGCATCGGTCACCCTGACCGAATACCACAGGTGGCGTCACGAACATAAACCGTATCCCTTTAAAGACCTTTGCCTTTTATACAGACGTCCCAGGGCCACGGACCGGGTCAGCCACAGTGACATCCCCCTGTGAACACCGGATCCGGTAGCGAGTAACCCCTTGCCCTGACGGGGCGCTCCAATACCTTGGTTGATGAAATCTGTCTTGAGGTTGTTTAATCCTTATTTTAAGTTTTGAGTTACTGATATGCTAGTGCTCCGGGGTGGGCTGTGGGGGTCTTCATGTGGTGCTCTGATTAGGTATTCATCCGTATGGCTTCTAACAGGTCACTGATCACTCACTGACTTGCCCCCTAGTTTATATAATTAACCCCTCTCAGACCTTAGCCATACAATCCCGTCAAGGTGACCTGGACCTATCTGACGCTCAACGGGATAGTACGTCATATGCGATCGGCCGCGCTCACGGGGGGAGTGCGGCCGATCGCGGCCGGGTGTCAGCTGACTATCGCAGCTGACATCCGGCACTATGTGCCAGGAGTGGTCACAGACCGCTCTCGGCACATTAACCCCCGGCACACTGCAATCAAGGATGATCGCAGTGTTCCGTTGGCATAGGGACGCATCGCGCAGGGAGGGGGCTCCCTGCGTGCTTCCCTGTTCCTCCCTGCAGGCCCCGGATCCAATATGGCCGCGGGGCTGCTTCCGGGTCCTGCAGGGAGGTGGCTTGCAAGCGCCTGCTCAGAGCAGGCGCCTGCAAGCCTCCAGCAGTGCCTGTAAGATCGCTGATCTGACACAGTGCAAAGTTTCAAATCAGCGATCTGACCCTAAAACATGATGCCACCCCCGGGGCAATGTTATAAAGTAAAAAAATATATATATATATTCACACATGTAAAGAAAAAAAAAATTTCTAAATAAAGAAAAAAAAATATATTGTTCCCATAAATACATATTTTTTAGATAAAGAAAACAATAAAAGTACACATATTTAGTATCGCCGCGTCCATAACGACCCGACCTATATAACTGTCCCACTAGTTAACCCCTTCAGTGATCACCGTAAAAAAAACAAGGCAAAAAAACAACACTTTATTATCATACCACCGAACAAAAAGTGGAATAACACGCTATCAAAAAAAGAGCTATAAATAACCATGGTACCGCTGAAAACGTCTTCGTGTCCCACAAAAAATGAGCCGCCATACAGCATCATCAACGAAAAAGTTAAAAAGTTATAGTCCTCAGAATAAAGCGATGCAAAAATAATTATTTTTCATAGAAAATAGTTTTTATCGTATAAAAGCGCCAAAACATAAAAAAAATGATACAAATGAAGTATCGCTGTAATCGTACTGACCCGAAGAATAAAACTGCTTTATCAATTTTACCAAACGTGGGCTCCAAAATTATGCTGACGTAAAGTAGACATGTGGGAAATGTTACTTATTAAGTATTTTGTGTGACATATCTCTGTGATTTAAGGGCATAAAAATTCAAAGTTGCAAAAATGCGAAATATTCACAATTTTCGTTAAATTTCCATTATTTCACAAATAAACGCAGGTAATATCAAAGACATTTTACCACTATCATGATGTACAATATGTCACGAGAAAACTGTCGGAATCATCAAGATCCGTTGAAGCGTTCCAGAGTTATAACCTCATTAAGGGACAGTGGTCAGAATTGTAAAAATTGGCCCGGTCATTAACGTGCAAACCACCCTTGGGGGTAAAGGGGTTAATATTATATATACACATATTGAATTAAAAAAAAGTCTTTTGCAGGCACATTTTTTTGTGCTGAAAACCCCTCCTCGGCTTATACACGAGTTACGGTACAGATAGCTGGCGGGGGAGGAGGGGGAGGCAGAACAGCTGGTGCCAGGAGCCGACAGCACACATCATACTCACCTACCTGGGAGCCCATGGTGCTGGCACTGCATCTCATTCCGGCCGCTGGCGCCTGCCTGCAGCTCCTCCTGTGCTTAGCGGTCATATGGTACCGCTCATTAAGGTGATGAATATGGACGCGTCTCCACTCCCATAGGAGAGGAGGGAATATTCATCACCTTAATGAGCGGTACAACGTGACCGCTGAGCACAGGAGGAGCTGCAGGCAGGCGCCAGCGGCCGGAATGAGATGCAGTGCCAGCACCATGGGCGCGCAGGTAGGTATGATTTATTTTTTTCAATAGGAAACATGCACACCGGGATAGGGGATAAGGATGCATTTATACAGGCGGGAGGCATGCATACCAGGACAGGGAAGAGGGAGGCATGCATACAGGGACAGGGAAGAGGGAGGCATGCACACGGGGGCAGGGACGGGGAGGCATGCATACCAGGACAGGGATGGGGGAGGCATGCACACAGGGACTGAACGAGAGAGGCATGCACACAGGGACAGGACAGGGGGAGCCACGCATAGCAGGACAGGGATAAGGGGACAATGCATACCAGGCTTATACTCAAATCAATAAGCTTACCCAGTTTTCCGTGGCAAAAGTAGGTGCCTCAGCTTATACTCTAGTATATACGGTAATTAATATGTTTGAGGTTATCCTAATACTCCAAACACAATCCATCGCCGATAGCTGCTACTGAGTAGGTGCCAGTGGCACCAAATTGGATGAGGAAATTTCATTTTTCTAGCAAGATGGCGCCGCTGGAACATAAGCAGTAGCGGCCATCAGATCATTTTCAAATTGATTTTTTTCTCTTTTTTGGAATATCAGGCTAACCTCAAACATATTCCCGTAATTATATATACAGAACATTTGGGATTATGCTGCAGCCCATGTGCCACGGCTAGCGACTGCCTGCAGAAGAGTTGTTTTTCAATATGTATCTATATATATAATTGTCTAAGGGTTTAATTGTCTGTCTGTCCTGGAAATCCAGCGTCTCTGATTGGTCGAGGCCGCCAGGCCTTGACCAATCAGCGACGGGCATGGTCTTCCACTGCTGTCAAGTGCCGCCATTGTGTTGTCTAAGGGTCTAATTGTCTGTCTGTCTCGGAAATCCCGCCTTGCTGATTGGTCGAGGCCAGCCGGCCTCGACCAATCAGCGACGGGCACAGTCTGCCGCGAATTCTGGAATTATCATTGTCCTCCACTGCTGTCAAGTGCCGCCATTGTGTAGGGTGTGTGCCTGCGTCTCCCTGTATGGACGGCATCTCCCTGTGTTTCTATCTTAGAATCGGTCGTAAACGAAAATACGCCAATGAGGATGACAGAAAAGCAGCAGCAGCAGCAGCAGCAAGAAAACAACATTATCAGGAACAGGAGACACCACAACAAACTGCCGCCAGACAAGCCCAGGATGTGGAATCTCACAGACAACGTCGCCAACAGGAGACACCAGCAATATACTACATGGCTGGGCAATATACTACGTGTCTGGGCAATATACTACGTGTCTGGGCAATATACTACGTGTCTGGGCAATATACTACATGTCTGGGCAATATACTACGTGTCTGGGCAATATACTACGTGTCCGGGCAATATACTACGTGGCCGGGCAATATACTACGTGGCCGGGCAATATACTACGTGGGCTGTGCAATATACTACGTGGCTGGGCAATACACTACGTGGCTGGGCAATATACTACGTGGCCGGGCAATATACTACGTGGCCAGTTTCTTCTAACTCATAACTGTTTCATTTTTAATGGGTCCCTCTACCTGCAGCTCCAGGGTACTGCGATGGGGGCGGCTTGTGCGCCCTCGTATGCAAATGTGTTCCTGGGGCTGTGGGAGAGGGAGCTGTTCATGTCGGATCGGGGTACATCGATGGAGCGGGTCATATTTTGGACCCGCTACATCGATGATATTTTTCTGATCTGGCGTGGTACACAATTTGAGTTGGAATCTTTTTTTCAGAATTTAAATAGAAAATAGTACAATATTCATCTAACATACAAGCATAGCTCTGAGCAGGTCGAATTCCTCGATGTTTTGGTAAAAAAGGATCCCAGTGGTCTGTTGGTCTCCGATGCCTTCCGTAAGGATACTGCTGTTAACTCAGTCCTACATGCCAGCTCCTCACATCCGTCTCATGTAATTAATGCAGTACCATACGGCCAGTTTCTTCGGATTAGAAGAATCTGCTCTACTATGGAGGATTTCGAAAACCGTGCACTGGAAATGAAGGAAAGATTCTTGGAGAGGGGCTATAGTCGAAGAAGCATAAAAAGAGCATATAATCGGGCTAGAAATATGGAACGTGAACATCTCCTGTACTCCTCGGCTAAAAAAGCTGCATCAAAGCAGGTAAGATTTGTGACAACTTATAACTCCCAATGGGATAAACTGTCTGAAAGTGTGGCTAAACATTGGTCTGTCCTGCTGGCGGATCCGGTGCTCAAACAGTATCTGTCGCAGAAACCCTCACTCACTGCAAGAAGATCTAAGAACTTGAGGGATATTCTGGTGAGGAGTCTGTATGTCCCCAAAGAACGCTCATTATTTGGGTCACAAAGGCAACAGTCGAGGCCACCATGGGGGTGTAAACCCTGTGGGAAGTGTGTGGCGTGCCCCAATATAGATACAGCAACTGAATTTATGTCCTCTGATGGACGTAACTTCAAAATTACGCACACGATAACGTGCACTACCACTGCGGTGGTGTACTATGCGTACTGTACATGTGTGAAAATCTATGTGGGACTAACCACAAGGGCCTTAAAAATACGCACTAGAGAGCATGTAAGGGACATCCTTGCTGGTAAGGAAGAGAAAAATCTGGACGTGTTGAAAAGTATCCCTAGACACTTTAAACAATTTCATGCAAGTGACCCTTCCTTTTTGCGGGTTAAGGGGATTGATTGCATCCCCCCCGATCCGCGGGGTGGGAATGTGAGTAAAATTTTGGCCCAGAAAGAATCCCGCTGGATTTGGGAACTTCGGACTCTGAAACCGGACGGTCTAAATTAAACACTGAGCTTCGCACCCTTCCTATAATATAATTGCTTTTTTTAAATGTGTGTGGTTCATAGGATTTTAAATGTGTGTTTTTTTAGTATGGTTTTAACTTGATTTTGTTATCTTTCAGCCCTCTCTATATATTGTTCCCCTTATGAATATGAAGTGATTTGGACAAGTAGAAGACGTACTCTTCAAGCTATGCACTTTATTGTATTTTTTGTACTGTATATTATATATATAACTGTTTCTTCCCTTTTGTTTATGGAGGAAATTGGATAAGGAGAAGACACCTTTATATGTGATGCACTTTAATATTATGACACTTTACATATAAATGCATTTTTTATGTACCTTTATATATGTGTTCACTTTATCATGTTTCATATGTATGTCTATGTCAATACTTTTTTCTTATTATGTGTAATTTATGGATAATATGCTCGCTGCTCTGTTTTGTAATATTGAGTACTATGCACCCTATTATATTTATTACTAATACTTTTTATATATAACCAAATGCACTATTTATTGCTTTTTGAGTATGGTACTTCTGTCTAATGTTCATCATTCTTTTATTCTGGGTGTAATATATATATATACCTTTGTGTGAAGGGTTTGAATGGGCGGTATTCCCGTATGTGGTCTCCTCCCTTGCGCGTCCTACGTCATCGGGCTGGGTGTCGCTCATTGGCGTCTCTATCGGATGCTGCGCTCACGTGTTCGCCCAGCTGGGCGTTGACGTGGGCGTCGCTATCAGATGACGCCTTGGGCGACCGATGGCCTTCTGGCGGCGGACAGCGCATGCGCCGCTTGTGGACGGCAGCCATATGACGCGGTACTTTTTATGATTGTGATAGGATGGCGGCACTTTATAAACAAGCCTGATTTCTAATGTAGCCACTCCCCCGGAAGAAGGCCTATACGGCCGAAACGTGCGTAGGGGTTCCTGGCACCACGATACTTGAGGTAACTGCTATATGTGTTTTACTATTGTGCCTCACTTTATGTTTATTCGGTCTCCTCTTGTGTAATATCAGGCCACTGGGCAGAATAGTTTATTGATTTATGGGAGAGTTATATATGAGGCGGTAACGATACCTATATTCCACATTACCTCAGGTGTATGGTGTCTGACCATTGGTACTTATCATCATCACTGTTGTCCTCTTTTGCTGTTGGTTTTATTTAATAAAGCTGTTCATTTATTGTACTTTGAGGTCTTACTTGTGCAATTTATTATAGGTGTATAACGTTTATGTGTACGGGACCGTTAGGTATAATTGTTTCCTTACGGACACAGGTGTCTATATACCCTGTGTATTGTGTGTCTTATTGGTAATTACGTGGCCGGGCAATATACTACGTGGGCTGTGCAATATACTACGTGGCTGGGCAATACACTACGTGACTGGGCAATATACTACGTGGCCGGGCAATATACTACGTGGGCTGTGCAATATACTACGTGGCTGGGCAATACACTACGTGACTGGGCAATATACTACGTCGCTGCGCAATATACTACGTGGGCATACATATTCTAGAATACCCGATGCGTTAGAATCAGGCGACCATTATATAGCAGATAATTGTCTAAGGGTCACTTCCGTCTGTCTGTCCTTCTTTCTGTCACGGATATTCATTGGTCGCGGCCTCTGTCTGTCATGGAATTCAAGTCACTGATTGGTCGTGGCAAAACGCCCACAACCATTGCCACGACCAATCAGCGACGCGCACAGTCCGGAAGAAAATGGCGGCTTCTTACTCCCTGCACTCAGTGCCTGGCGCCTGCATACTCCTTGGGCAGCACGGTGGCGCAGTGGTTAGCACTGCAGCCTTCCAGCGCTGGAGTCCTGGGTTCAAACCCCACCAAGGACAACATCTGCAAAGAGTTTGTATGTTCTCTCCGTGTTTGCGTGGTTTCCTCCGGGTTCTCCGGTTTCCTCCCACATTCCAAAGACATACTGATTGGGAATTTAGATTGTGAGCTCCATCGGAGACAGTGATGATAATGTGTGCAAACTGTAAAGCGCTGCGTAATATGTTAGTGCTATATAAAAAAATAAAGAGAGATAAATAAAGATACTCCCCTCCGGTCACCGCTGGTAACGCACTCCGTAACCGCCGCTATTAACCCTGTGTGACCAAGTTTTTACTATTGATGCTGCCTATGCAGCATCAATAGTAAAAAAATCTAATGTTAAAAATAATAAACAAAATAAAAAATCATTATATACTCACCTTCCGGGGGCAAGGATGGTATGCGCGAAGGACCTGCCATGACGTCACGGTCATGTGACCGCGACGTCATCACAGGGCCTGCGCGAGAAGGACCTGCCATGACGTCATGGTCATGTGACCGTGACGTCATCACAGGCCCTGCTCGCGATATTTTTTTACTCAAACTATTTAGTAAAAGGTGACCACATAAAACAGTGAAGAAAAAAGTCACGATCATATCATTCCATAACAAAAATTTAAATTACTTTCAAAATTTGCAAACATTCCCAGATTAGTATTAACTTGCCAACCATCATTGTGATCATAGACATTACATTATACATTGCTACAGAATATTTACCTGACATTTGCCACGTGATAAGGGGGCAACCTCTGATGCCGGCACCATCTGATTTACAATCTGGGAATCCTTTAGGGGTTGTACAGCGTTATCTACACAGATGAACAAAAACCAAAGCATTACTATGTCGTCTAGAACAAGCAATAGTCATTCTAAGTCCTTACTAAAGATCACAGCACCGAGTATTACACAAGGCTTTTCTACAAGTGGAAATATCTTACAGTTTCCGGGTTTAGTGTCAGTTTCACCGAGGTCGGGAATCTGTCAGTTCATGCTAACCCCCGGACAGATTACACGTGTGCAGGGTATACGAACACAAGTGATTCTGTGCCTGTAAGGAGATTCTGGAGCTTCACATCACCTAACAGAGCATCGCTTCCTCTTCCAGTCTGCTTTGCCGATGCGCAGTCAGTGCCAATGACATGCTAATTAACAACCTGCTCCCCGCAGTTGGGCAGCAGGGAGCCAATCTGCATGAAATAGATAAAGAGGCCCAGCCAACAGAGCAAAGGAGAAGAAGAGAAGCTGCCCTGTCAACATGACCTCAAAACAAGCTGCAGAATCATCAGCAAGAACCGTCCTGACTGTTCAGAGCTGGCAGAGATAGACACCAGGCAGAAAAAAAACCAGGAAGCAACTAACTGCCTGTCCGTTCTTAGCCCCATGAGAAAAAAAAATACAAAAGTTGCAGACAACCCCATTAATAGTGCAAAGAGGATTTTTGGTACTTACCAGTAGCCTTAATTGACAGATATGAGACTAAGGATGTATGCTGCTGCTGCCAGCAAGAGGCTGACACAGAATTTTACTTGGAAGGAAAAATAGAATAGAGATGGCCCGGACAGAAATGTCCGGTGTGGTAGCGGAATTCTTTAATAAGTTTGGGTCAGGTACCAGAACCCGAACTTCCACCGGTCTGCCCATTGCTGCTCCTGGAGGCTACACACTAGCCTACTGGAACCAAGGAAAGAAAGCGGAAGAAACACACAAGTCCAATCAATAACAATAAAAGGGTGCGTGCACCATCCCAGGGAGGTCTGCAAATGAGAAATGTAAGCACTCTTGAAGGGAATAGTATTCTATATCAAAATTTTATATGGAGTCTATATGGCATCAAAAACTTATTTCATGGAACATTAGGGCGCTGGGAAATGCCAGGAAACGGAATATGGTATTTTCCCAGAAACGTAAATCGCAGGCGCAGATAATATGCCTTCAGAAAACCTATTTAACACCAGACACTATATCCAGAATGAATAAACATTGGACACAATGGCAAAAGAATGCTACACACACTACCTAAACTAGGGGGTAGTCACCATGGTGCACAAATCACTGAGATGGTCGATTCAAGTGGTCAAAAAAGACCCAGAGGGCAGATTGATTTTTAAATACGCATTTGTAGATATGGTGCCCTATGTGCTACTTAATATTTACAACCCACCACCAGCCTAATTGGATGTGCTAAAATGTTATGTATGGGAGACTTTATGATGGTTCTCATTGTACATTTGGATAGAATGAGCGCTGTAACTCTAGGCCTGGTAATCAGGACGCCACTGCTTTATATACTTTCATAACAGAGATGGGCTGGATTGATTTGTGGAGGCAGCAGCACCCACTCAAAAATTCTCCTGTTATACACCAGCCGCTCGATGCTTATCTAGGATAGATCATGTATTTGGGAATAATGCTGTATTTTCATAATTGAGTAAAACTGAATATTCCCCTAGAGCAGTGTCAGATCACGCTCCACTGACATTATGCCTTCCTCTATGCGGCCCCAACAGACCCAAGAGATACCGCATACATCCGGTTTGGCTAACCCTTATAGGGGAGCATGATAGAATAACACATCAACTGGATGTATTTATAGCAGATCATGGCGATTTCCCTGATAGATTGGTAGTGTGGGACACACAAACCATATTTGAGGGCATGTGTCGGGGCCCACAATTTCATATACTGAAAGGGAGTGCTCTATTGGTGAGCAGAAGCTTGCCGAGGAATGTAAATCGCTGGAAGCCGAGTATATTAATAACCCTTCAGATAAGTATTTACATAGTTGGCTTGGGAAGGGGAGGGAATACCTGAAGCACTTACAGGAAAAGGCACAGATAAAACGTTTTTAGTCTAAGCAGACTTTTTTTGAGCTAGTTAACCAATCGAATAAATTTCTAGCATACATAGTCAAACAAAATCAAATGTCCCCATCAATCCTGGCCATTGATACAAGAAAGGGCAGCCCGTTGCTTAAATCTGATCAGATTGCAGGTAGATTTGAAGAATACTTTAGAGAGCTGTATGGCTCCCAACTAAACCACACTGTAGAAAAAAATGATGAATATCTAAACCAAATAGAATTTCTCAAACTCTCTCGTAAGGATCGGGCGTTCTTGGATAGGGATATCACTCTGGAAGAATTAAGGCAAGCAGCTATGTCTCTCTACTGGGAAGGCTCCCGGGCCTGTTGGCATACCCATATACTATACATAGAAGATATATAGGGCAGATAGGTCTGGTCCTATTCCAAACCCTTTCTGACACTCGCTTCCTCAATCCTTCTACAATGCCTCTGTAGTGGTAATTCCGAAGCCAGATAAACCAGCTGAGGATTGTGGCTCTTATTGCCCCATATCCCTGTTGAATAGACTACAAAATACTTACGAACCTTATAGCCAACAGGTTGAAAACATTAATATTGAGCATTATACGTGAGGATCAATCCAGCTTTATGCCAGGAAGGTCCACCTCATCTAATATTAGAAGAGTTTAAATTTTAACACAGATAGGCCTCAAGTACGGGGATCCTTGGGTAATAGCTACCGTACTTTAGATACGGCAGAAGTCTTTGATTCTTTAGAGTGGAAAATTTTAGTGTACTTCTGATATGTGGATTCTATGATAAATTTTGAGGTTGGATTAAATTACTTTACTGTATGCCAAGAGCTAATATCCTTGTAAATGGAATACTTTGACCTGGGTAAAGGAACCAGACAGGGCTGCCCTTTGTCCCCGATGCTCTTTGCTCTAGCAATAGAGCCTATCACACTTAAAATTAGACAGGACCCTTTGTTGGAGGGTATTCGTATAAATTCCAGAACAGATAATGTGGGATTATATGCCGACGACCTGGTGCTCTTCCTAAATAAAGTGGAGCGATCCCTCCCGAGAGCAATTGACCTCATTAACTGTTTCGGGAAATTATCAGGTCTAAAAATTAATTGGGGTAAATCTGTGGTTATGCCACTTATAGAAAATATAGCTGAGCCTGTGGTTTTTGGATTACAAGTAGTACACCAATTTAAATACCTAGGTATTATAATTAATCAAAGCCCAATTAAGGACCTTAAGGATAACCCCTAAGCGATACACACGTGATCAAAATTGTTGGTAACCCTAGTTTAAATAACAGAAAAACCCACAATGGTCACAGAAATAACTTGAATCTGACAAAAGTAATAATAAATTAAAAAAAATCTATGAAAATGAACAAATGAAAGTCAGACATTGATTTTCCACCATGCTTCCACAGAATTTTTAAAAAAAATAAAACTCATGTAATAGGCCTAATAGAAATGATGGTACCCTTTACTTAATATTTTTTTGCACAACCTTTTGAAGCAATCACTGCAATCAAACGATTCCTGTAACTGTCAATGAGACTTCTGCACCTCTTGACAGGTATTTTGGCCCACTCCTCAAGAACAAACTGCTCCAGTTGTCTCGTGTTTGAAGGTTGCCTTTTCCAGACGGCATGTTTCAGCTCTTTCCAAATATGCTCAATAGGATTTAGGTCAGGGCTCATAGAAGGCCACTTCAGAATAGTTCAATGTTTTCCTCTTAGCCATTTGAGTGTTTTTAGCTGTGTGTTTTGGATCATTATCGGGTTGCAAGACCTGCAACTGAGACCAAGCTTTCTGACACTGGGCAGCACATTTCTCTCTAGAATCCCTTGATAGTCTTGATATTTCATTGTACCCTGCACAGATTCAAGACACCCTGAGCCAGATGCAGCAAAGCAGCCCCAGAACATATCAGAGCCTCCTCCATGTTTCACAGTAGGGACTGTGTTCTTTTCTTGATATGCTTCATTTGTCTGTCGGGGAACGTAGATCTGATATGCCTTGCCAAAAAGTTCCAGCTTTGTCTCATCTGTCTATAAGACATTCCCAGATGCTTTGTGGCTTGTCAACATGTAGTTCGGCAAATTCCAGTCTGGCTTTTTTTTATCATTTTTCCTCAATAATGGTGCCCTCCTTGGTCGTCTCCCATGAAATCCACTTTGGCTCATACAACAACAGATGGTGCGATCTAACACTGATGTTGCGTGAGCTTGAAGTTCACCTTTAATCTGTTTAGAAGTTTTCCTGGGCTCTTTTGTTACCATTCGTGTTAACCGTCTCTTTGATTTGTCATCAATTTTCCTCCTGGGACCACATCCAGGGAGGTTGACTACAGTCCCACGGATCTTAAATTTCTGAATAATATGTACATCTGTAGTCACAGGAACATCAAGCTGCTTGAAGATGGTTTTATAACATCTACCTTTAACATGTTTGTCTATAATTTTCTTTCTAATCTCCTGAGACAACTGTTTCCTTTGCTTCCTCTGGTCCATGTTAAGTGTGATACACACCATGTCACCAAACAGCACAGTGAGTATCTGTAGCCCTACATACAGGCCCACTCACAGATTCCAAGATTGTAGACACCTGTGATGCTAGTTAGTGGACACACCATGATTTAACATGTCACTTTTGTCACATTATTTTCAGGGGTACCATCATTTCTATCCAGGCTTATTTCATGAGTTTTATCTATTTATTTTTGTATTCTGGGGAAGCATGGTTGAAAAGGAACGTCTGACTTTCATTTTCATTTGTTCATTTTCATAGATGTTTTATAATTACTTTTCTAAGATTCAAGTTATTTTTGTGACCATTGTGGGTTTTTCTGTGATTAAACGAGGGGTACCAACAATTTTGGCCACGTGAGTATGATGAAGAAAAAAAATTGAGAACAGGTCTCAACTTCCGTTATCTTTGGTGGGCAGAATTAACTCAATCAAAATTATTCTTCCAAAATGTTTGTAAGAGTTGGAACATTCATCAGTTAAAATCTCCAAAGGTGTTTTTTTTCTTCAGGAAAATGCATAGTATGATGGTGACATTTATATGGGGTTCATCAAGGCCCAAATTAAAGGGAACCTGTCACCTCAAATTGGCGGGCTAATAAAATGATTTTGTTACCGGTCAGATGGGCGTCATATCGTCGTCATTTCTTCACCCCGTCCGTCCCTGTTTTCCGCAATATTTTAGTGAGTAAGAGTATGCGTGCGCCATAGTTGGCGCGTGAGCCATGCAGTCTTCAGTGGCGCACGCGCAGTATGCTTTGCCCTAATGCGGGCAAAGCCGAAAAGCATTACTGCGCATGCGCCCGCGCACTATGTCCCGGAACACAGCGAAATACTGCGGAGGGCTCGTCTCACCGAGTTAGATAGGGCCTCTGATCCAGCAGCCACTCTGAGGGACTCCGCCGAGGCGTCTGCTAGGAAAGCTGTAGCATTCTGGAGAAGGGGGAGTGAGGCGAGGATCTCTTCTCTGGGGTCCCTGCTGCCAGGTGTTCTTTGAGCTGCCCCAACCAGTGAGACATCGATCTGGCTACTGATATAGAGACCGCATTTGTATTTAGCAATGCCACTGATGTTTCCCAGGTATTCCTGAGGTCGTCCTCCATCTTGCGCTCTAGAGGATCTTTTAACTAAGGCTACTTTCACACTAGCGTGTGCGTCGGGCCAAAGTTACCGACGCTAGCAGTGAATGTGCCGTACAACGGGGGCAGCGGATGCATTTTTCCAGCGCATCCGCTGCCCCATTGTGAGGTGCGGGGAAGTGCGGGGAGGTGGGGGCGGAGTTCCGGCCGCGCATGCGCAGTCGGAAAAAGCGGACCGTCGGCAGCAAAAAAGTTACATGTAACGTTTTTTGCTCCCGGCGGACCGCCACAACACGGCGCAACCGTCTCACGACGGTTGCAACGTGTGTCAATGAGTCGCAAAGCGTCGCTAATGTTAGTCTATGGGGCAAAAAACGCATCCTGCAGACAACTTTGCAGGATGTGTTTTTTCCCCTAAACAACGCATTGCGATGTATTGAAAAAAACGCCAGTGTGAAAGTAGCCTAAGAGGAATCCTCAAACGGCAAAGTAGTTTTCTTGGCTACTCGGGCAATCTGAAGTTCTAATTGGGCACCTCAGACCAGCATTCTGCAGTCTCGTCATCCACTAGAAATCTATTTTTTTAACTCTGAGGGAGGGCTTAGTCTCTTGTCTGGAGTTTCTCATTCTTCAAGCACCAGCTCCTGGATGTTCTTGTGTATCAGGAAAAACAACAACTTTTTTGATAGGAGGCCTCCGAACATTTCCTTTTGTACTGTACGTGCTGGTCTCTGGCCTCTAATAGGACTGAAGACTTTCTCAAAGGCGCAGAAAATCACCAGCGCAGGCTGCAGGTATGTAGTTAACAGAGGTTACAGTCTGGGTAATGCTTTATCTCCCAGCATTATCAAACAGACACCAGGACCTAAATTCAGGCTTCATGTTTCCGGTTTTTATAAATGCTCGGGAACAAGGTGTAATACATGTGTATATGCAGCGGACAAGACCAAATTTATTCAATCCTCTACTGGTCAATGCCATGATATTACTTCATTAATGAATTGCAATATGCAATATGCTATCTATTGTATCTGCTGTTTAACATGCAGGATTAAGCATATTGGGTGTACAACACGTAAAGTAAAAAAAAAAAGCATTGCCAAGCATTTAACCAATATTGATAATAAAAACCCAACCTATTCAGGTGCTGCTAGGCATTTCGTTAGTGTATATAATGGTGATACGTCACAATTTGTTTTCTTCGCCTTTGAGAAAGTCTACAGTCCTATTAGAGGTGGCAACAAGCAAGAACTTTTAACCACCCGGGAAGCATTTTGGATTTTAAAGTTGGACACGAGATGTCTTAACGGGATGAATTTAAAGAATTGTTTATTTAATGTTTATTAGTGTTTTTTTAATTTTCCTTCCATTTGACCTCAGCTGGTACTTAATCTGTGCAATTATTCATTCATTTGTGATTGGCTCTTGTTTCTTATATCTTTCATGTCACGTTGTTTGTTTTATATCCTATGAGTAAGGATGCCAGTGATGCGCCAGAAACGTGTCAGGAATTTCTCATGTTTTTAATCCGGTTTGACATGCCTTAATAAAAGTTTTTACATTTACTTTTGGGTTGGAGTGCCCAGTTATTTTCCTCCCTTTTTTCCTAGGATGACATCCTCCTCTGTGCTGTCGTGTGGGGTTATTAGAGAAAAGTTAGTCAAAATATATATATATATATATATATATATATATATATATATATATATATATATATATATATATATATATATATATATATATATATAGTCAATGGCTGCCCCCCATGTCCAGCCATTACCACATCCTCGCAGAAACCTCGCACATCTAGACACTCACAGACTCTCAGACTCTCTCCTACCCCTGTCCTCCATATCTTCACTGCACGACACGGACAGTGCCACCACTTTCTATAACTCAACCCTCACATCAGCCATAGACTCAGTCGCCCCTCTCATGCATGGCACAGTGCGACGAACCAATAGGCAACCTTGGCATAACAATGTCACAAAAAAACGTCGACAAGCATCCAGGGTTGTGGAGCGGCGTTGGAAGAAAACACGCCTGCCAGACGACTTCACTACCTTCAAACAAGCTACATTTGTCTTCAAATCAGCCCTCACCTCTGCTAAACAGACCTATTTCACAAACCTTGTATCTTCATTATCCTACAACCCAAAACAACTGTTCAGCACATTCCACTCTCTCCTCCGCCCACCACTGCCACCTCCAACTCCCTTCACCTCTTCCGAGGACTTTGCCACCTACTTCAAAAACAAGATCGCCCAAACAAGGCAAACCTTTACTTGTCCACCACCCCAACCACTCCATATACCAGACCTCTGCCCTTCCCTAATAACCTCCCTCTCTAACATCACTGAAGGAGAGCTTACTCGCCTCTTTTCCAAATCACACCTCACCACCTGTGCACTTGACCCCATGCCTTCCCACCTGCTCCCCAACCTCACTAACACACTTATTCCAGCCCTAACCCATCTCTTCAACCTATCGCTCTCTTCTGGTACCTTCCCCTCTGCCTTCAAACATGCCACCATCACACCCATCCTCAAAAAAACTAACCTTGACCCAACTGCTATGCCCAGCTATCGCCCCATATCACTGCTCCCGTTTGCTTCAAAACACTTTGAGCAGCATGTCCATGGTCAACTTTCCTCCCACCTCTCATCTAACTTTCTCCTTGACAACCTCCAATCTGGCTTCCGCCCCCACCACTCCACCGAAACTGCCCTGACAAAAATTACTAATGACCTAGTCACAGCCAAAGCTAACAGACAGTTCTCCATCCTCCTCCTTCTTGACCTGTCCTCTGCTTTTGACACAGTTGATCACTGCCTACTGCTACAGATTCTTTCTTCCCTTGGCATCAAAGACCTCGCCCTGTCCTGGATTGCCTCATACCTATCCAACCGCACATTTAGCGTTTCCCACTCCCACACTACCTCCTCATCCCGCCCTCTCTCTGTTGAAGTCCCTCAAGGCTCTGTCCTAGGACCCCTACTTTTTTCCATCTATACCCTTGGCCTAGGACATCTCACAGTCCCATGGCTTCCAGTACCACCTGTATGCAGACGACACTCAGATCTACCTCCCTGGCCCAGATGTCACCTCCCTGCTGTCCAGAATCCCGAAGTGTCTGTCAGCCATATCCTCCTTCACCTCTCGCTTCCTAAAACTCAATGTAGACAAAACCGAATTCATCATCTTTCCCCCACCTCACGTATCCCCCCTACCCAATCTATCTATTATGGTAAACGGTATCACGCTCTCTCCCGCTACTGAAATCCGCTGCCTCGGGGTAACTCTTGACTCTGCCCTGTCCTTCAAACCTCATGTCCAAGCTCTTGCCACCTCCTGTCGCCTCCAACTCAAAAATATTGCCAGAATCCGTTCCTTCCTCAGCCCACAATCTACCAAAACTCTTGTGCACGCTCTCATCATCTCCCGCCTCGATTACTGCAACACCCTCCTCTGTGGCCTCCCCACTGACTCTCTTGCACCACTCCAGTCTGTCCTCAACTCTGCTGCCCGCCTAATCCACCTCTCTCCTCGCTACTCCCCTGCTTCTCCCCTCTGCAAATCCCTCCACTGGCTCCCAATCCCCCAACGAATCCAGTTCAAACTACTAACACTGATCTACAAAGCCATCCACAACCTGTCCCCTCCCTATATCTCTGAACTAATCTCCCAATATCTTCCCTCACATAATCTTCGTTCATCCCAAGACCTCCTACTCTCCTCCGCACTTATTCGTTCCTCACACAATCGCCTCCAAGATTTCTCCCGAATATCCCCCATCCTCTGGAATTCCATGCCTCAACACGTCCGATTATCCACCACCCTCGGATCCTTCAGACGGAACCTGAAAACCCATCTCTTCAGGAAAGCCTACAGCCTGCAATAACCGAGCCGCCGCCTCACCACCACCAGAGCCGCCGCCGCCTCACCACCACCAGAGCCGCCGCCGCCTCACCCCTACCTTCTGTCTCTTCCCCACTATCCCATAGAATGTAAGTCCGCAAGGACAGGGTCCTCTCCCCTCTGTACCAGTGTGTCACTGTAAACCTGTTTACTGTAAATATCTATAACCCGGTATGTAACCCCTTTCTCATGTACAGCACCATGGAATTAATGGTGCTATATAAATAAATAATAATAATAAAATACCATATGAGAATATATTATCTAAAAATAGACCCTTAACGCATTTATCCCCTAATGCCATGACTTGTCAATCTCACGTTACAAGCCCTGATATGTGCGTCTTTAAACACATGGACTGTGATATATGATATGCATAGACTAAAGGAGTGTACCGAATTGATACGTGTTCTGAATTTTTATAAGAAACCAGCTAATTTAGTTGAGAGTGCAATGCTTCATAACGGAACTTGTCCTAATACACTATACTACAATCGGTTTGCTATTCTTTATTTGTTCACGCTATTATTGAGAGTGTGATGTTACGTTCATATTATTGTATTGAATGGATAATGGTAAATGTTTGAATCATTCTGACCTTATACTATGACATTATATTTTGGTAACTTTTATCCAATGGAATCTTTCAATAAAAAGAGTTTAAAGGGGTGCGTGCAGTATCTCACAATGAAACCTAAGAGAAACGTTTTATGGCAAGTATAAAAATCCTCTTTTCTCGGAAGCCTCACTGGAGGACACAGGAGATTATGTGACATGCTAAAATAGTCCAAGGGTTGGGAAAAACAAGAATGTCAGAACAAAAAGTTAAGAGGATGGTAAAGCAGGTCCCTCCGGCCCATAACCTGGCCAAATAAACCTAACACCTTCCTACACAGACTCCTGTCAGCTCAAGCAAAGCAATGAACTTTGTAAAAATTTGAGAAAGTGTGGATGGAGGACCAAGCCACAGTCTTACAGAGGTGCAGAATATAAGGCCAATATGGCGAAAAGCTCAGGACGTTTCCACTTTTCTGGTGGAGCGTGCTTTAACCACCATCATGTTACAGAAAGGCTGAACGTGTCCAGTGAGGGATAATACCCTTACAGGCAGAGAGACCTCTGCGAGGGCCTATTAGAACAGTCAGGACATCTGAATGAGTTAGTCACCGAGAGGTAATGATGCACTGGTATGCTCAGGTACAACTTGTGTAACGATCATTCAGCCGGATGAAAGGTAATAGGACCAGAATGAATGTAGAACAATATCTTTATTAAAGGTGTAAAAAAAGAAGCTACCTCAGTTAGAAAAGAAAATACTGAATGTAAGACTACCTTATCCTGCTGAAGGCCAAGGAACAGAGTGACAAGGGAAAGCTGCCAAGTGGCAACTTGTTTATGGGAAGTAAATGAAACCAGGAAAAAAAAAAAAAAAAAACATGCACTCCTGGAAGGTGTGAGAAAGCAGGGAAAAGTCCCGGATGGCTCAAATGGAGAGCAGTGTACGGCGTCAAGGTCCACGCTTAGATCCCATAGAGCCAAGGTTTCTGGAAATGAGGAACAGAGTGAGCCACACCCTGAAGGAAAGCCGCAATTTGAGAATGTCTGAAAGCAAGATCCTTTTTAAAAAGGTATAGGCAGGGTAAGAAGCTGGCTCAAAGGAACTAAAGCCAAGCCAGACTCCAGATCCAACTACAAGAAAATGAGGGGGACTAGGAAAGAGAACAAAAAGGTGTGGCATGGAATAATCAACAAAATAGTAGGTTTTTTAGTACAATGTGTGACAAGGAAGGTTTTCACGCTCCAATCATATTCTGGATTTAAGTGATCGAGAAGCCAGAAAACTTCATAACTGCTGCATCAACAGCTATGCCAATAAAGTGACCAACAATGAATTCAAGTGGAAGAGAGGACTCTGGGGAATATAGATCTTGATGATCCAATAGTCTCAGAGCGCCTGCAAGGGAGTTGATTACTTTTGTGTACTGGGATCTTCTGAATCAATGTAGGGCCACAGGGAAAATAGGAACCCCTTCAGACATGATCTTCTTGAGCAATATAGGAAAGAAGTGCAGAGGAAGGAACAGAAAAGGAAACCAGATCGGAGCCCATAGCATAATCAAAGCATTGGAAGCGATCAGAAGGCCTTGGGACCTAGACATGAATTCAAACACTGTGGTTCAGTTTGGACTTCATCATGTCGACATCTGGCATGCTGAACTGAATACATATCTGATGGAAGACATCTAGTGACCAAGATCATTTTCCCGCAGAATGCTTTGCTTCACGGGCCAGTTGTCCACACCAATGGACAGCAGAGATAAAGCAAAATGAAGAATTCTAGCAGACAAGATTCTATGAGAACTCTGCCAAAGCTAGACAATATTCCATCCTGATGGCTGATGTGTGGCATGTTGGTAAAATTAGTGGTCTGGATCCAGCCTGGCAGGCACAACAGGTGGATCTGACAAAGGAGAAGGGACAGACGAAGGGCCCTAAGCTCCAGAACGTTGAAAGAACAAATGGCTAAATTATTTTTCCATAGAGGAGAGTGTACATTTTGGAGACTGTTCCCCAACTGAGCAGATTGGCGTTCGTTGTCACGACCTGCCAATGATTAGACCCATCACCACATTGGAGACTGACTGACACTAGGGGGAAGGAAAAACGGACAATCCACCAAAAATAGAATTATTCTTACCGTTAATTCGGTTTCTAGGAACCTTCCACGACGGCATATGGAGGTTGTCTCTTTGCCCTAATGGGGAACAGGAAACACAGAGAGGTTAAAAGGACCTCCCACCTCCCACTTGCCAGTGACTTACAACTGAGACCATAGCACCGGTTTACCTTCTGAGTCCCAGAATTAATCCAGGAATATATAGAGGGAGGGAATTAGTGCCGTCGTGGAAGGTTCCTAGAAACCGAATTAACGGTAAGAATAATTCTATTTTCTCTAGTCACCTTCCACGACGGCATATGGAGGAATACCAACTAATTTAGCACTAGGGAGGGACAACGGCCTGAAGAACCTTGAGGCCGAAGACCAGATCCTTATTGGATAATACATCCAATCTATAATGTTTAGAGAAGGTATGGAGTGAGGACCACGTAGCTGCCCTGCAGATCTGCTCCGGAGATGCGCCTGCTCTTTCTGCCCAAGAAACTGACGTAGATCTAGTTGAGTGGGCCTTGATCCCTACCGGAGGTATTTTATTTTGAGCAAGGTAGGATTCTGTTATGGCTTTTTTAATCCATGTAGCAATGGTATTTTTAGCTACCTTCTTCCCTTTATTTTGCCCTGAAGTATGGACAAAAAGGTTATGATCAATTCTAAGATCTTGAGTTTGATCCAGGTAATGAAGCAGGATACGACGAACGTCCAGAGTGTTAAATCTCCTTTCCTCTGAGTTTGCAGGCTTGTTGCAAAAGGTAGGCAGAACGATCTCTTGAGAACGATGGAATTCAGAGACCACTTTTGGAAGGAAAGAAGGATCCAGACGGAGTACTATTGAGTCATCTCTAACCAGTAAATAAGGTTCTCTTATCGATAAGGCCTGTAATTCACCCACTCTTCTGGCTGAAGTTATAGCTACCAAAAAAACGGTTTTGTAAGCAAGATTTTGTGGGGAACAGGAGGACAAAGGTTCAAAGGGTGGACCCGTAAGACCTTGAAGTACGATGTTAAGATCCCATGGAGGAACTATGATTTGTTGCCTAGGGTTTATTCTGATTGCTGAGGTCATGAATCTTTTGATCCAGCGATGGCCTGCTAGATCTTGATCGAACATAGAACTGAGCGCAGAAATTTGGACCTTCAGAGTACTAGGTTTCAGGCCCATTTCCAAGCCTTTCTGTAGGAAATCTAATATCCTAGGTACATCCGGCCTGAGAGGGTCTGGAAGAATAGGTAGGCAAAAAGATGAAAACTTTTTCCAGATTTTATTGTAAATAGCGTTTGTTACTGGCTTCCTGGATTTTTGTAAGGTGGCTATGACAGGGATTGATAACCCTTTTGCTTTCAATACCTGGGCTTCAGAAACCACGCCGCTAAATTCCATTTCTGAGGGTCCGAGTGAAGAACTGGCCCCTGAGAGAGGAGATTGTCTTTTATAGGTAACATAACTGGCCCGTCTACTTGTAGTTGGATGATTAAGTTGAACCAACTTCTTTTGGGCCAAAAAGGAGCAATCAGGATAGTTGGAGTCCCTTCCATCCGAATTTTCCGCAGCACTTTTGCAAGGATTGGGATTGGTGGGAATGCGTAGGCTAGATGAAAATGCCAATCTTGAACTAGAGCATCCACTGCTCTGGGATTGCCTGTTGGATTCAGGGAAAAAAATGTTTCGACTTTTGCATTTTGATGGGAGGCAAAGAGGTCGACATCCGGGAGACCCCACCTGCTTATTAAAAGATTGAACGTTTGAGGATCCAGACTCCATTCGCCCGGGTGGATGTCTCGCCGGCTCAGATAATCTGCCTGAATATTGGCAGTACCTTGCAGGTGAGTTGCCGTCAGAGAAAGCAAGTGATTTTCGGCCCAGGCAAAAATTCGAGCAGAGACCCTCTTTAGGCTGGCGAATTTTGTACTGCCCTGGTGTTTGATGTGAGCCACCGTGGTCATGTTGTCTGAGTGTATCAGAACATGTTGGCCAGAAATCTGACGATCTGCTGCCAAGAGAGCTTCTTCCACCGCTTTGAGTTCCCGGAAATTCGAAGATCTCCCTCTGATTGTTTGGTCCCAAAGACCCTGATAAGGAACCTGATTTATCACGGCTCCCCAGCCCCTCTTGCTGGCATCTGTCTTGATTGTAGTTATCGGGGACTGAACCCAACTCACACCTCTGAGAAGATTTCTCGATCTCATCCACCATGTTAAGGATGCTTTCACCCGCCCTGGTGTGCGAATCCTTTTCGTCAGTGAGCTGGGACGACCATCCCAATTGTCTAAGACATGGGTTTGGAGAACTCTTGAGTGGGCTTGAGCCCAAGCCACCGACTGAATGCATGCTGTCATGGAGCCTAACAGCGACATTCCCTCTCGGAGCGTAGGGGATCTCATCTCCTTGTATTTCCTGATCTTTACTACTAATGGTAGTCTGTGATCGTCTGGAAGAAAGGACATTTGTTTTATCGAGTCCAGAACTACTCCTAAAAACTTCCTGGTTTTTGAGGGTTGAAGCTGAGATTTCTTCATGTTCGGAATCCAACCCAGAGACTTCAATATCTCTAATGTAGCTGACACATGGGATATTAGGGTTGCCTCGGTGGGAGCTACTATCAGCAGATCGTCCAAATAGGGCACCACAGAAACCCCTTGTCTCCGGATAAAGGACACTGCCTCTGCCATCACTTTGGAGAACACCCTCGGGGCTGATGAAATGCCGAATGGGAGGACTCCGAACTGATAGTGCTCCACCTGGTGATTTCCCTGTATCGCAAACCTGAGATATTTTCTGTGTCTCGGGTGGATAGGAATGTGGAAATATGCATCCTTTAGATCTATAGTCGCCATAAAGGAGTGTTGACTTATTAAAGGGATGGCTGATTTTACAGACTCCATCTTGAATCTTCGATATTTCACGTATTGATTCAGACCCTTTAAATTTATAATAATCCGAACTTCCCCTGATGGTTTGGGTACCAGAAATAAACGGGAATAATGTCCTAGACCCTGTTCCGACTGAGGAACCGGGAAGATCACGTTTGATCTCAGAAGATTTTTGAGACCCAATGTTAACAAATTGTGATGTCTTGCCGGGAGGGAAGTAATCTTTAGACCCTGAGGGGGGGGAGAAATTAACTCGATCAAAAGGCCCTGTTTGATAACATTGAGGACCCAGTGGGATTTGGTGATGTTTTCCCACTGATCCACATATTTTGAGAGTCTTCCCCCCACCGGGTCGGAGTCATTGTTTATCCTGTTGGGATGACTGCTGCTGCTGCTGTTGTTGAGGGACGAAAATATTTTTCCCTCTTCCTTTTGCATAGCTCCACCTGCCGGTTTTGCCTTTACCTCTCGGTTGAGAGGGCTGCGACATTGGGGCACGAAAAAAACGTTTTTTCGGTTGTTTTTGCTCCGGGAGTGCTTTTTTCTTGTCAGTTGCTTTGTCAAGAATATCGTCTAATGCTGGGCCAAACACATAGTCTCCTTTAAATGGGATGGCGCACAATTTAGCTTTAGAGGTGATATCACCACTCCATAGCTTGAGCCAGAGAGCCCGTCTGGCAGAGTTGGAGAGTACTAGAGATCTGGCAGCGACTCTAACGGATTCCAGAGAGGCGTCCGCCAGGAACCCAGTAGCTCTAAGCAATATAGGAAGTGAATCCAACATTTCACCTCTAGGGGTGCCCTGCGATATGTGAGACTCTAGTTTTTCTAGCCAGCAGGAGAGGGCCCTGGCTACGCAGGTAGAGGCGATATTAGCCTTAAGGACAGATGTAGAGGACTCCCAAGACTTCTTCAGGAGACTCTCAATCTTCCTGTCCATAGGATCTCTCAATTGCGAAGAGTCCTCAAAGGGGAGTGCCGTTTTTTTGGCGACTCTGGCCACTTGCACATCAACTTTGGGAATGTCGAGTTTGACAAATTCACCCTCTAGAGGAAATCTATGTTTCATCTCTGAAGACATGCTAAGGCGCTTTTCAGGGAGTTCCCATTCCTGCTCAATCATGTTAACCACATTAGCATGAACGGGGAACCCTGTCTTTTTCTCCGATCTAAGCCCACCAAACATATGATCCTGTATGGACTGCGGTACAGGTTCCTCTTCAAGTCCCATCGTGTTACGTACAGCAGAGACTAAGTCCTCGATATATTCTGAGGAAAAGAGGTATTTCCTGACCTCAGCCTTAGGGGATGCAGGATCTTCCCAGCCAACAGATGAAGTTTGAGAGTGGTCTGAATCAGAATCTGATTCAATGACCTGTATCTTCCTCTTCTTAGCTGGGGAGTGTGGTGGCGGAGGTGGAGGTGGAGGTGTGAAAGCTGCCAAGGAAGATTGTACCTCCTGTTTAACAAGAGAGCGAATCTCATCTAGTAGTGATGGTTGCTCCGCTTTAATTATCTTGTCAGTGCATGGCTGACAGAGCTTTTTATCCCAGTTAGGAGGGAATTTAGCAGCACAGACCGGGCACTTCTTCCTATAGTTAGCTTTGGGGGTAGACCTTTCTCCCTGAAATAAAGAGGGAGAGAGGAGTGAGGAGCTAAACCCCCTAAGGGAACTACCTCCCGGATCCCGTCCCTGCGTACTCACAGTAGCAGGGGGAGCGCTGGGCTCTGCAGACGCAGGGCATGAAGAACCGTCCATACTGAAGGATTTTTTGGTCTTACCTCAGTGGTGGTTCAGCAGGCTTTTATGGAGAGCACTCCCAGCACCTGCCTCCAGCGGCCGAATCTCCCCCTCCCCCTCCGGTATCCATGTGTGGGACGCCATTGCTCCGAACACGCCGGCCGGCGAAACCCGGAAGTACCGGCTTCAGGGAACATACAAAAAAACCGGAAGTGACGCGCGCGATCGCTGACGTCACTTCCGGACGCCGAGCCGAGCCGCATGGAGGGGAAGAAGCCGGGAAGCTCAAGGAGGATCCCGGCTGGGGATCCAGGCCTGCTTTACCCTCACGGGGGCGCAGGAAGGCCTGGAAGGGGTCCCGAGGAACCTGGCATCAGGACGACGGGAGCAGCAAAAAAAGGGGGAGGCACAGAGCGACACCAGCTGCCCGGCTAAGCAGGTAAAAACCCGCATAAGAAAACACACTGTAGCCGCCGGCCACTACAGCATACGGAAAAAACCTCTCCCTGTCCCAAAGGGGAACAGGAAAGACACTGGCAAGTGGGAGGTGGGAGGTCCTTTTAACCTCTCTGTGTTTCCTGTTCCCCATTAGGGCAAAGAGACAACCTCCATATGCCGTCGTGGAAGGTGACTAGAGAAAATATGGTCTATTGCAGGAGGGATTGAGCTGCAGGGAGCAGGTCCAGAACCAAGCAACAAGGAATGGCCTCAATGGCAGCAACCAATCAAGGTCAAAACTTTCATGCAGAAGCAGACAAGGAAAGGTAAGGGACACCTCAGGGAATGGATGCCAGTCTGGAGAGTGAACATCTTGCCCTCTGGAAGAAAACCTTTAGCTTGGACGGCGTCAAATGGCATTCCTAGAAACAGAAATGAGACGCTGAGCAGTTATCAAAGAGGACCTCCAATTGTTGCTGTTTTAGTCAGTGCTGCTCTGGGAATAGTCATTCTGTCTGCACTAAAGCCATGAAGCCAGTTTGTAGATAAAAATTGAGGCAAGAAAATCTCGCTTTACTATGAATGGTACAAAGACATGGATTCAGCCTAAACTATGTGACTAATCAAGAGGAGTAAATTGCATAAAGTTTGAGGATTGAAAGTAGTTAAAAATTATCACCGCGATAGCATACATTTTATGTAACTGCAACAAAATCTATTTTTTTTTTTATAAATGATAACACTGTTAAAAAGGTTTTGTCCCTCGGACAATTTTGAGTGTTGCTGATAGTTTTCATGCTGATTTCAGAAATGACTTCAGATTTTTCCTATCACGTAAAGTTTTTGAGAAAGGAGACGAAACATAAAAATAAATGAAAACAGAATATTATAAAGTGTTTAAAAATGTATATATAAAAATTAAAAAAAAAAAAGTTCAAACCACCCCCCTTTCTCCCCAATCAAAATAAAACAAACAAACAAAAAAAATCAAACATACACATATTTGGTATCGCCACATTCAGAATTTTTCAATCCATCAACAACAAAAAAGGATTAACATGATTGCTAAACGGCGTAGCGATAAAAAAAAAAAAAAACTCCAGAATTACGGGGCCCTCACACGGCCATATTGACGGAAAAATAAAAAAAGTTATGGCTCTGGAAAGAAGGGGAGCGAAAAAATTATTTTTTGAAAAAAGCTCTGGTCATGAAGGGGTTAAAAACCTTACGTAATACAGACTTTTGGAGCACATATTCGTGTTCAGCATATCAAAATCTATAAGATACAATAAATTTTACTCAGGGCCCAAGAACTTCCCCGAAATTTGTTGCGCAGGGTAATAGTTTAAAGGGAACCGGTCACCAGTTTTGTCACAAACTAAAACGATCATCTTATTCAGCGACTAGGCTGCATTCCACAAATGTTTATATAACCCCCTGTATGCCCCTAAAAATCCTTTTTAAATTCGCCCGCGCTGTACAGTAATACAGTCTGTCCAGTCCAATGGGTAAGTGTAGTTTCAGGCCTCTTCATCCCTCCTTCAGGCTGCTGCTCGCCATCGTCCTTCTTTAGTGGACGTGGATGACGCCTTGCGTCATCCACATTGCCGGGCAAAATATTATGCCTGTGCACAGAAATTATGGCTCATGCCTGTGCACTATGCTGTGCCCTACTTTGGGCAGAGCTGAAAACATAAGTGCGCATGCTCCCACAGTAGCTCAAAACATTCACCCGGCAATGTGACGCATCATCCATATCAATTAAAGAAGGAGGATGGCGAACAGCAACCGGGTGGAGCAATGAAGAGGCCCGAAACCACGCCGATCGGTCCAGACTGACCGAAATAACATACAGAGTGGGAGAACTTAAAAAGGTTTTTGGGTGATATACAGAGGGATATACACTGCTCAAAAAAATAAAAGGAACACTAAAATCCCACTTCCTAGATACCACTGAATGAAATATTCCAGTTGTAAATCTTTACTCATTACATAACGGAATGTGTTGAGAACAATAAAACCAAAAAATGACCAACGTAAATCAGAACTAATATCCCACGGAGGTAAGGCATTGGAATGATGCTCAAAATCAAAGCGGAAAATGAAGTTACAGGCTGATCCAACTTCAGTGGAAATGCCTCAAGACAAGGAAATGATGCTCAGTAGTGTGTGTGGCCTCCACATGCCTGTATGATCTCCCTACAATGCCTGGGCATGCTCCTGATGAGGCGGCGGATGGTGTCCTAAGGGATCTTCTCCAGACATGGAGTGAAGCATCCGCCAACTCCTGGACAGTCTGTGGTGCAACATTGACGTGGTGCGAGACATGATGTCCCAGATGTGTTCAATCGGATTCAGGTCTGGGGAACGGTCGGGCCAGTCCATAGCTTCAATGCCTTCATCTTGCAGGAACTGCTGACACTCCAGCCACATGAGGTCTGTCATTGTCCTGCATTAGGAGGAACCCAGGGCCAACTGCACCAGCATATGATCTCACAAGGGGTCTGAGGATCTTATCTCGGTACTTAATGGCAGTCAGACTACCTCTGGCGAGCACATGAAGGGTTGTGAGGCCCTCCAAAGAAATGCCACCACACACAATTACTGACTCACTGCCAAACCGGTCATGCTGAAAGATGTTGCAGGCAGCAGTTCGCTCTCAACGGCATCTCCAGACACTGTCACGTGTCACATGTGCTCAGTGTGATCCTGCTTTCATCTGTGAAGAGCACAGTTCGCCAGTGGCGAATTTGTCAATCCTGGTGTTCTGTGGCAAATGCCAAGCATCCTGCACGGTGTTGGGCTGTGAGCACAACGCCCATCTGTGGACGTCGGGCACTCAGACCATCCTCATGGAGTCGGTTTCTAACCGATTGTGCAGACACATGCACATTTGTGACCTGCTGGAGGTCATTTTGCAGAGCTCTGGCAGTGCTCCTCCTGTTCCTCCTTGCACAAAGGCTGAGGTAGCGGTCCTGCTGCTGGGTTGCTGCCCTCCTACATCCCCCTCCACGTCTCCTGGTGTACTGGCCTGTCTCCTGGTAGCGCCTCTGGACTCTACGCTGACAGACATCGCAAACCTTCTTGCCACAGCTCACATTGATGTGCCTTCCTGGATGAGCTCCACTACCTGAGCCACTTGTGTGGGCTATAAAGTCCATCTCATGCTACCACGAGTGTGAAAGCACAACCAACATTCAAAAGTGACCAAAACATCAGCCAGAAAGCATTGGTACTGAGATGTGGTCTGTGGTCCCCACCTGCAGAACCACTCCTTTATTGAGTGTGTCTTGATTATTGCCAATAATTTCCATCTGTTGTCTATTCCATTTGCACAACAGCATGTGAAATTGATTGTCAAACAGTGTTGCTTCCATAATGGACAGTTTGATTTCACAGAAGTTTCATTTACTTGGAGTTATATTCTGTTGCTTTAGAGCTCCCTTTATTTTTTTGAGCAGTGTATAAGCATTTATGGAATGCAGCACAGACGCTGAATAAGGTGACAGTTTTAGTTGATATATGAAAACTATTGACAGGTTCCCTTTAACCAAGATAGAGTTATCCAAGCTGTTGGGAAACAATTTTGGAATCTTTACCTTGTATCAGTTGATTCTTTTGAGGAATCCTCGTCTGAAACGCTCTAGAATGTTAAAACAAAAGAAAAATTCCATTAGTGACAGAAAGAAGACAACATCTGATGATATAGAACATAGTTGCAGAATAATAAACTGTTTTAAGATTCTAAGCTATTCAGCTTAACCAAAAGTCAAGAAAAAAAAAAGTTACAGTTTAGGTTTTCCTTAACCCCTTTTCCTTAACAGCTGACATGTGCCCGTAATAGGCCCGGGTGGAATAGCGATCCGCCTGCAACTATTAACTAGTTAAATGCCACTGTCAAACTGACAGCAGCATTTAACAAGCGCTTCTGGCTGGAAATACGCACACCGGTGACCCCCGTCACGTGATCGGGGCTCACCGATGCGTCGGCATGACAAGCTTGAAACCTCTATGGTTGTTGATGCCAGATTGCTGTGAGCGCCACCCTGTGACCAGCGCTCATAGCAATGCTGTAATTTTACTACATAGAGGCGATATGAGCATCGCCTCTATGTAGCAGAGGCAATCGAGTTGTGCCAGCTTCTAGCCTCCCATGGAGGCTATTGAAGCATGGCAAAAGTAACAATGTTTTTAAAAACATGAAAAAAAAATATAAAAGTTCAAATCACCCCCCTTTCGCCCCATTCAAAATAAAATTAAAAAAAATCAAACATACACGTATTTGGTATCGCCGCGTTCAGAATCGCCCGATCAATAAAGAAAAATAATTAACCTGATCGCTAAACAGCGTACCGAGAAAAGAAAAAAAAAAAGTAAAAAAGCCATAATTACCTTTTTTTGGTTGCGACGACTTTGCATTAAAATGCAATAATGGGCGATCAAAAGATCATATCTGCACCAAAATGGTATCATTAAAAACGTCAACTCGGCAAGCAAAAAATAAGCCCTGACCCAACCCCGATCACGAAAAATGGAGACGCTATGGCTATCTGGAAATGGCACATTTTTTAAAATTAAACGAAAACGCAAAACCGAAAAAAGCTCCGGTCATTAAGGGGTTAAGGTGCATATCCAGTTCAGGAAATAGTTGATATTTAACAGCTAGCTGGCCCGTGCGAAATCTTCGCACATTGGTTTTCGGGGGCGCAGGCAATTTCAGGAAAATCAAGCTGGTCAAATGTAAATGTATTTAATGAGATGATGAACACAGAGGTATGTGTCTCACTGACATATATATCTACTATATAATTGTCTAAGGTTCACTTCCGTCTTTCTGTCTGTCTGTCACGGATATTCATTGGCCGCAGCCTCTGTCGTCATGGAATTCCAAGTCGCTGATTGGTCATGGCCGTTTTGCTGCGACCAATCAGCAACGGGCACAGTCTGGAAGAAAATGGCCGCTCCTTACTCCCCGCAGTCAGTAGTGCCCGGCGTCTTAATACTCCCCTCCGGTCACCACTCACACAGGGTTAATGCCGGCGTTAACAGACCGCGTAATGCCGCGGGTAACGCACTCCGTAACCGCTGCTATTAACCCTGTGTGTCCCCAATTTTTTACTATTGATGCTGCCTATGTGGCATCAATAGTAAAAAAACGTAATGTTAAAAATAATTAAAAAAACCAAAAAAACCTGCTATACTCACCCTCCGTTGTCCGCCGAGCGGCTCGCGCCGGCCGCCATCTTCCGTTCCCGGAGAAGCATTGCGAAATTACCCAGAAGACTTAGGGTACTGTCACACAGAGCAATTTTGATCGCTACGACGGTACGATTCATGACGTTCTAGCGATATCGTTACGATATCGCAGTGTCTGACACGCAGCAGCGATCAGGGATCCTGCTGAGAATCGTACGTCGTAGCAGATCGTATGGAACTTTCTTTCGTCGCTTGATCACCCGCTGACATCGCTGGATCGTTGTGTGTGACAGCGATCCAGCGATGTGTTCGCTTGTAACCAGGGTAAACATCGGGTAACTAAGCGCAGGGCCGCGCTTAGTAACCCGATGTTTACCCTGGTTACCAGCGTAAACGTAAAAAAACCAAACAGTACATACTTACATTCCGGTGTCTGTCCCCGGCGTCTCAGCTTCTCTGCACTGTGTGAGCGTCTGCCAGCCAGAAAGCGAGCACAGCGGTGACGTCTGACGTCACCGCTGTGCTTTCCGGCTATGGCGCTTACACAGTGGAGAGAAGCAGAACGCCGGGGGACAGACACCGGAATGTAAGTATGTACTGTTTGGTTTTTTTACGTTTACGCTGGTAACCAGGGTAAACATCGGGTTACTAAGCGCGGCCCTGCGCTTAGTTACCCGATGTTTACCCTGGTTACCGGGGACTTCGGCATCGCTCCAGCGCCGTGATTGCAACGTGTGACCGCAGTCTACGACGCTGGAGCGATAATCATACGATCGCTGCGACGTCACGGATCGTGCCGTCGTAGCGATTAAAATGGTACTGTGTGACGGTACCCTTAGCGGTCTCGCGAGACCGCTAAGTCATCTGGATAATTTTGCAATGCATCCTGGGAACGGAAGATGGCGGCCGGCACGAGCGGCTCGGCGGATCTTCGGTGGATCCCGGGGGTGAGTATATAACTATTTTTTATTTTAATTATTTTTTTAACAGGGATATGGTGCCCGCACTGCTGTATACTATGTGGGCTGTTACATACCGCGTGGCTGCTATATACTACATAGGCAGTGCTATATACTATGTGGGCTGTGTACTGCGTGGGCTGTGCTATATATTACGTGGCTGCTATATACTGCGTGGGCAATGTTATATACTACGTGTCTGGGCAATACACTACGTGGACATGCATATTCTAGAATACCCGATGCGTTAGAATCGGGCCACCATCTACCGTATTTTCCGGCGTATAAGACGACTTTTTAACCCCTGAAAATCTTCTTAAAAGTCGGGGGTCGTCTTATACGCCGGGTATCGCCTTGTACGCCGGTGTATATGGTGGGTGGGGGGTTGTGAGTTGTCCTGATGACGACGAGGGGGCGTCTCACAGGACTATCCCCCATTAACTGATCGTAGCGCTGCAGCGTGGGGTCTCTGTGCTGTGGAGCGGCGGCGGCTGTGCTGTGGAGCGGCGGCGGCTGTGCTGTGGAGCGGCGGCGGCTCCTCTTCTGCAGTGTGGGGCCTCTGTGCTGTGGGGCGGCGGCGTATCTTCATGCAGCCGGGGCTCCTCCGGCATCTCGTTAAAGCCCGGAGGCCCCGCCGGCAGCTCAATCGGTGCAATGCGGTGGCCTCCGGGAAAATGGCCGCTGCTCAGATTCAGATCTCGTGTCCCGAGATCTCGGGACGAGATCTGAGTCTGAGCATGCGCCGCCCCCAGCGGCCATTTTCCCGGAGGCCACCGCATAACACCTATTGAGCTGCCTCCGGGAAAATGGCCGCTGCTCAGATTCAGATCTCGTGTCCCGAGATCTCGGGACGAGATCTGAGTCTGAGCATGCGCCGCCCCCAGCGGCCATTTTCCCGGAGGCCACCGCATAACACCTATTGAGCTGCCTCCGGGAAAATGGCCGCTGCTCAGATTCAGATCTCGTGTCCCGAGATCTCGGGACGAGATCTGAGTCTGAGCATGCGCCGCCCCCAGCGGCCATTTTCCCGGAGGCCACCGCATAACACCTATTGAGCTGCCTCCGGGAAAATGGCCGCTGCTCAGATTCAGATCTCGTCTCCCGAGATCTCGGGATGAGATCTGAATCTGAGCAGCGGCCATTTTTCCGGAGGCCACCGCATTACACCGATGGAGCTGCCAGCGGGGCCTCCGGGCTTTAACGAGATGCCGGAGGAGCCCCGACTGCATGAAGATACGCCGCCCCACAGCACAGAGGCCCCACACTGCAGAAGAGGAGCCGCCGCCCCACAGCACAGCAGCCGCCGCTCCCAGCAGAGACCCGACGCTGCAGCGCTACGATCAGGTAATGGGGGATACTCACTTTCCTGTGAGACGCCCCCTCGCTGTCATCAGGACCACTCCCCCCCTTCCCAAAAGGCACATATTCACCGGCCCTATAAGACGACATACGGTGTATAAGAAGACCCCCGACTTTTAAGAAGATTTTATAATTTTAACTGGAAAAGTTGGGGGGTCGTCTTATACGCTGGAAAATACGGTAGTATATATATCTATATATATATAATTGTCTAATGGTTTTTCTGTCTGTCCTGAAAATCCCGCGTCTGTGATTGGTCGAGGCCGCGACCAATCAGCGGCGGGCACAGCATGGCGACGATGATGTCATAATGGAAATCCCGCGTCTCTGATTGGTCGAGGCCGCCTGGGCCTCGACCAAACAGCGACGGGCACAGTATCGACGTAGATGTCATAATGGTTGCCATGGCGACGATGTCATAAAGGTTGCCTCGACCAATCAGCGACGGGCACAGTCTGCCGCGAATTCTGGAATCATCATTGTCCATATACTACGGGGACATGCATATTCTAGAATACCCTATGCGTTAGAATCGGGCCACAATCTAGTATATATATAATTGTCTAAGGGTCACTTCCGTTTTCTGTCTGTCATGGAAATCCCGCGATGCTGACTGGCACAGTCCGGCCGCAAAATGGCCGCTCCCTACTCCCCTGCAGTCAGTGCCCCCTCCCCCAAGTCAGCGCCCACATAGCGTTAAAAGGTCTGCCTTACACTGCGGCCTAACGCGGTTAAGGCAGTCCGTTAACGCTGCCATTAACCCTCTGTGTGACCAACTTTTTACTATTGATGCTACCTATGCAGCATCAATAGTAAAAACCTATAATGTTAAAAATAATAATAATAAAAAAAAAATCATTATCTACTCACCCTCCGACGGCCCCCGGATCCAGCCCAGGCCTTTCCCGCTCCTCGCGCGCCGCTCCGGTCGCAATAATGCATTTCGGCAATGACCGGAGATGATGTAGCGGTCAGCGCTACATCACGTGTTATTGCCGCTGCTGTGTTATACACTACGTGGGCTGTGTTATACACTACGTGGCCGGCCGCGAACAATCAGCGACAGGCGCACTCCGGCCGCGAATTGGCGCGGGATTTGAACCACGTTTCGCTAATTGGTTGCATCCGGACGAATTCTGTGTATTCATTGCATTATTCTGAAATCTTCATAAATAAACTACATACATATTCCAGAATACCCGATGCGTTAGAATCGGGCCACCATCTAATGCAGTGTTTTTCAACTAGTGTGCCGCGACACATGGTCGGGTGTGCCGCGGGGAACGGGAGTCAGCTGTTCTCTGTGCCGACTGTCAAGCTGACAGCCGGCACAGAGAAGCTGCAGCGCGCCGGCTCCCGGAGATCAATTGTACTCGCAGACATCTACCAGCTGCGAGTACAATTGAGGCTCTGACTGCCGGGTCAGAGCGACGCCAGCAGCGTGATCAAGTCATGTGATCACGCTGCTGACGTCACTATCCGGCGCGCAGGAGAAAGAAGAGACTTGGTGGTAAGTGCTCCTGTGCTGTGGAGCTGAAGACACCGAAGATTCAGCGTGGGGTGGGTTTATGGGGAGTATGTGGGGGGATTTATTAAGTGTGTGGGGGGATTTATTCAGTGTGTGGGGGGATTTATTCAGTGTGTGGGGGGATTTATTCAGTGTGTGTGGGGGATTTATTCAGTGTGTACGTGGGGGGGGGGGGGCTGGAATTTATTTAGCATGTGTGGGGCAGGGTGCATTTATTCTGTGGAAGGGGATGGATTTATTCTATCGGAAGGGCAGTGGATATATTCAGTGGGGGTGAGTGGGGAGATGGGGGTGGACACAGTAGCGAGGGGAAAAATGTGTGCTGACAGTACTGGGAGCAACGGTGATGGGATGTGTGAGGACAGTATGGGGAGTCGGGGGAATGTGTGAGGGGGGAATGTGTGAGGAGGAAATATGGAGAGAGCAAAGGGGTATGTTAGCAGGGGGGGGGATGTACAGGAGGAGGCTATTAGAAATGTGTGCAGACAGTATGGGGGGATGAAAGTGTGAGTGGACACATAATAGATACTGAGTAGTGTGAGGGTAACAGCCAGGAGGAGACAGTATGCCAAGTAGGAGGAGTGTAATGAAGGGGCACAGTAGAGAGACTGGGCTCTCTATGAGGGACACCGTATGAGAAGGCAGTGTGAAGTATGGAAAAGAGAGAGAGGGTAGTGTGGATGGCATGTACCATAAGAGGGACAGTGAGGGTCATATTATGTGCTGGGAATAAAGTGAGGGGCAATTATTTACTCAGAGGCTCAGCCTAGGGCAGATATTGTTATTCCGGAGCATTATAATAACACTGCTATCTTTAAGGGTGTTGTGTCGGGATGTGCTGCAGAAGACAGGAGAAGATGGAATTCTGCAGAAACGAGCTCTGCCGGTGGATGAGAAGAGTCATCATGGCATCTGGACAAGGTGAAGATGAAAAGAAAGAGGCGACTCCACAAACAACGTCATCTATCAGGTACCTGGATGTAAATGTGTTTTTTTTGTGATACTAATTCTCATT
The DNA here is from genome assembly GCF_051348905.1 of Ranitomeya variabilis. NCBI lineage: Eukaryota > Metazoa > Chordata > Amphibia > Anura > Dendrobatidae > Ranitomeya > Ranitomeya variabilis. Next base: position 162,829,234 of record NC_135233.1, read on the forward strand.
TTTATTTGTTAGGAACATTAAAGGGGATGTCCAAGGTTGTGATGAGTCTGCAGTCATACTATGTGACTGCAGACTTCTGAATTCTCACAGTGCACACTGCTATCATAATTCTCTGATGTTGGTGATTTACATACATGCGGTCACGTGCTGACTAGACATGTGTGGCCTAATTCAATGAAAATGAATTGACTGAGGCCGGACACGTCTAGTTAGAATGTGACCAGAAGTATCCAAATCACATACTTGTGCTGTCATGACCGTCCACTCTGGCCACCGGCAAGGGAGAATCCTGAAAGTGTGCAGTGCTTGCGCTGTGAGAATTCAGAAGCCTGCAGTCACATAGAATGACTGCAGACTTTCATCTCAAACCTGGACGCACCATTTTGTGCCATTTTGGTTGGTGGTGTGCCTCGGGATTTTTTAAGTATAAAAAACGTGCCGCGGCTCAAAAAAGGTTGAAAATCACTGATCGTATGTATGTATGTATGTATGTAGGTATGTATGTATGTATGTATGTATGTATGTATGTATGTATGTATATATATGTTTTCATGAATATTTGAGCCCATGGTTCCATTATATGTCCATTTTGCTCTGATACAATCTCATCATGCGGATGTCATCTGGATGCTTACGCACGAGAAAATCGCATCCTCGCACTGCACACGGATGACATATACGGATCACTGTTGAGGGAACATTTCTGTGATTCTCCTCCGTGTAAAACAGACCGATTTTTTATAAGTTGTGTGTGACTCCAGCCTAAAGGAGATCCCCAAACATTAAACAAAATGGTATTTTACTTACTGATCAGAAGGGGTCTGATAGTCAGGACCTTGCAAATGTTAGGATTTGTTTCAGCTTTGTATTAGTATGCTTTGGGGTAATGTGGTGCCACCTGCAGTTTTATGAAAATTAATGTTTAAAATGTATTTTGTGATAACATCGTGGATGTGAGGTTTGTTTGGCTATTTTCTTGCTGAAGGAGGCAAGTTTACCTTTCAAATGGTGTATCATTTGTGTGTGTGGGTGAAGTATGAACGGAGATACAAAGGAATTAACGAAAGAGTGTTTTGAAATAATATAGAAGGATATATGCTTTCTTTAGTAACTTTACTTCAATTATCTTGCAAAAAATTTGGAAAAGCTTGTAGTATCATCCAGAGATGCATTCACAATTTCACAGACTCCAGAGATTAACCCCTTAACGACCAGAGGTATTTTTGGTTTTGCATTTTCATTTTTGGCTCCCCTTCTTCCCAGGGTCATAACTTTATTTTTTGGTTAAAATGGCCATGTGAGGGTTTGTTTTTCGCAGGACGAATTATACTTTTGAATGAAACCCTTGGTATTATCATGCCGTGTACTCAAAAATGGAAAAAAAAATTCCAAGTGCGGTGAAATTGCAAAAAAAGTGCAATCCCACAGTTTTTTGTTTTGCTTTTTTTCACTATGTTCACTAAATGCTAAAACTGACCTGCCATTATGATTCTCCATGTCATTACGAGTTCATAGACACCAAACATGTATAGGTTCTTTTTTTTATAAAAAAAAAACAAAAATTACAAACTTTGTTAAAAAAATAAAAATAAAGAAAAAAAATGTGCCATTTCCAGATAGCCATAGCGTCTCCATTTTTTTGTGATAGTGAGTTGGCTGAGGGCTTATTTTTTGCATGCCTAGCTGACATTTTTAATGAAACTATTTTGGTGCAGATACGTTCTTTTGATCGCCTGTTATTGTATTTTAATGCAATGTTGTGGCAACCAAAAAAACGTAATTCTGGCGTTTTTACTTTTTTTTTCTCGGCACGCCGTTTAGTGATCAGGTTTATTATTTTTATTGATTGATAGATTGGGCGATTCTGAACGCGACGATACCAAATGTGTATGCTTGCGTCTTTTTATTGTTTTATTTTGAATGGGGCGAAAGGGGGGTGATTTGAACTTTAAGATTTTTTTTATATTTTTTAAAACTATTTTTTTTTTTTTTTTTTTTAATTTTGGCATGCTCGAATAGTCTCCATGGGAGACTAGAAGCTGCTATAACAAGATCAGCTCTGCTACATACTGTCGATGATCAGATTGCCTGTATGTAGAATTACTCACTTGCTATGAGCGCTGCCCACTGCGCATAGCAATCTGGGCAGTGACAACCATAGAGGTCTGCTGGAGACCTCGGGTTGTCATGCCAACCCATCGGTGACCAGTGATCACGTGATGGGGTTCACCGATGGGCAGATTCCCGGCGACATTGCCGGAAGGGCATGTTAAATGCCGCTGTCAGAGTTTAACAGCAGCATTTAACACAGGGGTGGGGAATCTTATCTGCAAAGGGCCATTGGGAAATTTCTACCATCCTTCGGGGGCCGTACAAATTCCACCCACAAAGTACATCCTGACTCTGGCACTGGTTTCAGGATGTAATCTTTCATTCCAGGCCCTTCAATGTTCAGTAGTGATCACTGCATGTGTGTGCTAACAGAGCAAGAAGAAATTAATGAGCTGGTGGCAATCAAAATACACCTCCCAAGAATGCGGTCCATGAGAATCTTCTCAGGGGGCCTGATAAAAGGTCATTGAGGGCCGTAAATGGCCCTGGGGCCTGAGGTTCCACACCCCTGATTTAACAGGTTACGCCCGATGTCGGAAAGGGGTTAAAGGCATTTACCCACAAATAAAGTACATTTTAATCAATAGATCTTGTAATAAGAATAATTTACACAATTGGATGTGTTTATATAAAATGTTCCTGTGCTGAGATAATCTTATACATGTGCCCCTGCTGTGTACTGTGTAATGGCTGTGTCTGACCGTACAGGAACATGGTCTGATCATATCACAGCTCCTGGGCAGAGGAAGAAGGAAAAGAGTATACAAACAGGACAGCGGGGGATCGCCAATAAAAATATCTTTGAGGTAAAACATTTTTACTTTTTTTACCTCACAAAAAAATCAATTCTAAACAGCCAATCACAGCATTTCTCAATCAGATTGCCTGAAACACTGATGTTCCAGCCTATGACCGGTGCTCAAAGAGCACCAATCATAGGCTGCTGCCTGACAACGCCAGGCATCGCTGAATCCACTCTGGTGAGAACGACAATTACATAGATTGCGCCAATCACAGGGCACAGCCACGGTGTGGCCACGCTATGCTCTGCCTAGAATCTGAGCTCAGAGCACCGATCCTAGGCTGTTGCTTGGCAACGCAAGCGTCACCAGGGCCAGCATTGATTGGTGCGATTGATATCATCAATCGCACCAATGGTGGCACAGCAGCGGAACAACTGCTCTGTGACCTGTCTGTAACCGCTCTGCAGGTCCTCACAGTAGCTGAGGATTTCTGCAGAGTGTTCACACAAGATCTGCTCTGTGCTGGGCCTTAAGGCCCCGTCTCACATTGCGATTTACCAACGATCACGACCAGCGATACGACCTGGCCGTGATCGTTGGTAAGTCGCTGTGTGGTCGCTGGGGAGCTGTCACACAGACCGCTCTCTCCAGCGACCAACGATCAGGGGAACGACTTCGGCATCGTTGAAACTGTCTTCAACGATGCCGAAGTCCCCCTGCAGCACCCGGGTAACCAGGGTAAACATCGGGTTACTAAGCGCAGGGCCGCGCTTAGTAACCCGATGTTTACCCTGGTTACCAAAAAAAACAAACCGTACATACTCACCATCTGATGCCCGTCAGGTCCCTTGCCGTCTGCTTCCTGCTCTGACAGTGCCGCCGTACAGTGAGAGCAGAGCGCAGCGGTGACGTCACTGCTGTGCTCTCACTGTACGGCCGGATCTCAGTCAGAGCAGGAAGCAGACGGCAAGGGACCTGACGGGCATCAGATGGTGAGTATGTACTGTTTGTTTTTTTTTTACATTTACGCTGGTAACCAGGGTAAACATCGGGTTACTAAGCGCGGCCCTGCGCTTAGTAACCCGATGTTTACCCTGGTTACCAGTGAAGACATCGCTGGATCGGTGTCACACACACCGATTCAGCGATGTCAGCGGGACCTCAACGACCAAAAAAAGGTCCAGGCCATTCTGACACGACCAGCGATCTCACAGCAGGGGCCTGGTCGCTGGTACGTGTCACACATAGCGAGATCGCTACTGAGGTCGCTGTTGCGTCACAAAACTTGTGACTCAGCAGCGATCTCGCTATGTGAGACCGGGCCTTTACAGTGCCACAGAAACTTATGACACCACAATTCCTGCTGAATAAAGAGGAACAAAGAACATAGAAGAAAAGAAAAAAAAAAAGACGACAAGACAGAGGAAAGACAACAAGTGTAAGTGTTTTCATCCCTGCCCGATCTGTCCTCATCCACCACAATCTGCCTCTTCCCCTTTCCCATTCTTACCCCTCCATCCCCCTTTGCGTCACCTCCGTGTGCACATCCAGCAGCCGCCGAGCTTTGATTAGTTGCGCAGTTCACTCAGAGCTTGTGCCTGCTGTTTTCCACTTTTATTTTCACTGACATTTTTTTCTCCCTGGTTGCTGCTTTTTTTCTTTTGGCTTTTTCTTTTCAAACAAAAAAGTTTACACCAAGCACTCTCTCACACAAATGCACACCTAAATAAAGTACTAACACAAGCGTCTTTGTGCCGAGCAGGCTGTCAAATGCGAGTGACCAACACCTCCCTGTGCCGCTCACATGACTGGAAGCGCCGATGCAGGGACAATTCTACCTTATTTTCTTCCTGTAGCAGTGCTTCCATTATTCCTGCCGCCATTTACCTACATATTAATACTATATCTGCAGGCAAATAGAAATTTTGGCAGCTACAGGTTCCCGTTAAGGTCACCCAGGACAGATATTGATGCTCTGCCACCCGGCAGACTCCGGTACAACAACTCAGCTCCTAGTCAAGCAAGCTGCAACACCAGATAACGGCCAATAACTAGTTTATGGGTTGTTGCAAGACTTAGCAGCAGATTGGTTGGGATAGCAGGTGTATTACGCATAGTAAGGGGACAACTACACGTACCAGGAGTATTACAGCACAGAGTACGGGGAGAACTACACGTACCAGGAGTATTGCAGCACAGAGTACAGGGAAAACTACACGTACCAGGAGTATTACAGCGCAGAGTATGGGGAAAACTACACATACCAGGAGTATTACAGCGCAGAGTATGGGGAAAACTACACATACCAGGAGTATTACAGCGCAGAGTATGGGGAAAACTACACGTACCACGAGTATTACAGCACAGAGTATGGGGAAAACTACACGTACCAGGAGTATTACAGCGCAGAGCATGGGGAAAACTACACATACCAGGAGTATTACAGCGCAGAGTATGGGGAAAACTACACGTACCAGGAGTATTACAGCGCAGAGTATGGGGAAAACTACACATACCAGGAGTATTACAGCGCAGAGTATGGGGAAAACTACACATACCAGGACTATTACAGCGCAGAGTATGGGGAAAACTACACATACCAGGACTATTACAGCGCAGAGTATGGGGAAAACTACACGTACCACGAGTATTACAGCACAGAGTATGGGGAAAACTACACGTACCACGAGTATTACAGCACAGAGTACGGGGAAAATTACATGTACCAGGAGTATTACAGCACAGAGTATGGGGAGAACTACACGTACCAGGAGTATTACAGCGCAGAATACGGGGAGAACTACACGTACCAGGAGTATTACAGCGCAGAATACGGGGAGAACTACACATACCAGGAGTATTACAGCGCAGAGTACAGGGAGAACCATAAGTACCAGGAGTATTACAGCGCAGAGTACAGGGAGAACTACAGGTACCAGGAGAATTACAGCATACAGTACAGGGAGAACTACATGTACCAGGAGTATTACAGAGCAGAGTACGGGAAGAACTACACGTACCAGGAGTATTACAGCGCAGAGTACAGGGAGAACTACAGGTACCAGGACTATTACAGTACAGAGTATGGGGAGAACTACACGTACCAGGAGTATTACAGCACAAAGTATGGGGAAAACTACACTTACCAGGAGTATTACAGCACAGAGTACGGGGAGAACTACACGTACCAGGAGTATTACAGCACAGAGTACAGGGAGAACTTCACATACCAGGAGTAACCAAGAAATATACTTGCAAAAACAATCAGCATGGCACAAACGTGTATAACCAATATATCAATAAAATGACTAGCTTATAGCCATATTGCTTAGCTAGCTGAATGAAATGGACTAATCAGTGTGGACTGGTCGCTAAACAACGCAGAGAGAGAAGGCAATGAAGCCAGAAAAAGATGACCAAAAAAGTCCAAATACTGTAAAATGAAAATTCTTTATTGTAAACAGTAAATAGGACAATCAAACACCAGGCTTAGGGATGGCATGCAATAAAAAACAACCACTAAACAGAGGTACAAAAAACAAGTGTGCGCGTATACAGGAGCCACTCAACACAAGATAATTAACATATAATTAACTCCTTGTCCAGATAGGACGGTATAAGGGTGCATCTATATATGTACACCTGATATAATAGGCTACATCTGAATATAACAAATCAAGCTTCCCAAAGGTAGCACAATGCAGAGCATAAATTTAGCTGTGAATCGATAGCAAGATCTAATAAGACTATACCTTACTAGATGGTGGCCCGATTCTAACGCATCGGGTATTCTAGAATATGTATGCGTAGTGTATAGCGCCGCCCACGCTGTACAGTGCGCCGCCCACGCTGTACAGTGCGCCGCCCACGCTGTACAGTGCGCCGCCCACGCTGTACAGTGCGCCGCCCACGCTGTACAGTGCGCAGCCCACGCTGTACAGTGCGCAGCCCACGCTGTACAGTGCGCAGCCCACGCTGTACAGTGCGCAGCCCACGCTGTACAGTGCGCAGCCCACGCTGTACAGTGCGCAGCCCACGTATATAGCAATGTGGGCATGATAACCCTGTTATAAATAGTAAAAAATTGGGGACACACAGGGTTAATAGCAGCGGTTACGGAGTGCGTTACCCGCGGCATAACACGGTCCGTTACCGCCGGCATTAACCCTGTGTGAGCGGTGACCGGAGGGGTGTATGCGGGCGCCGGGCACTGAGTGTGGGGAGTAAGGAGCGGCCATTTTTTTCCAGACTGTGCGCGTCGCTGATTAGTCGTGGCAATGGGCGTGGGCGTTTTGCCATGACCAATCAGCGACTTGGATTCCATGACAGACAGAGGCCGCGACCAATGAATATCAGTGACAGACAGAAGGACAGACAGAAAGACGGAAGTGACCCTTAGACAATTATATAGTAGATGAGGAGCAGCACCAGTGTAGGGGTTCCTGGAGTACGCGCACACACCCCAACGCACGTTTCGGACGAGCTCCTTCCTCAGGGGGCGTATTACAGCGCAGAGTATGGGGAGAACTACACGTACCAGGAGTATTACAGCACATAGTATGGGATGAACTACAAGTACCTGGAGTATTACAGCACAGACTATGGGGAGAACTACACGTACCAGGAGTATTACAGCACATAGTATGGGGAGAACTACAGGTACTAGGAGTATTACAGCTCAGAGTACAGGGAGAACTACACGTACCAGGAGTATTACAGCACAGAGAACTACAAGACACAGCATGCTATAACTACACGCACCAGCAGACATAACAAAACAGATAGGTGGAAGTTCGGTTCTCATCACACCGGATCACTCCGGGCTGGTAACGCTTTCTCGGACGATCGATCACCCTACGGGACAGTGACTTACTGGCCACAGCTCTGGGCGTCCATGGCTGCGCTCCTCCGCTCTAACAGTCGCCGCTCACCATTCACGCCTGCCCCGCTTTCTCTACCAATGCAATTTCAAATTACAGGCGCGTTCAAAATGTGTCTCTACTATAGGCGACCAGCTCCAGCCAATAGGATTAAAAGCTGAGACCGGAGGTTGCAAGAAAAATCGCGAGAATCAGGCAGTGTGAGCACGTGATCAGAACGTCCGCTCGTCGCCGCCGCCATTTTTATTAAGGGTATGGCCAGCTGTGCATATTGTTATTATCGTTTATCTAGTGGGCAAATGCATTATAGGCTAGCTTATCGACCTTTATGGCCATGAAAGTTGCTATAAAGAAAAAAATACATGAGAAGCCCAGCCAAAAATCCTACATTGATTTAATGAACTTGGGTTGTTCACTACTAGGACACCCTTCTTGATAGTATTTTTAGCATACCTCCCAACTTTTGAAGATGGGAAAGAGGGACAAAGTTTGCGGCGCGCGAAGCGGCAAATTTTAGGCCACGACTCTGACCACACCCATTCATAATTAGTCACACCCATATCCACGTCCCAAGCACACCCATTTAGCACTGCTGATCACACTGTTTCATATACAATAGTTATAAACAAAAAAATATGGCCACACAGTGCTCCATACTGTATAATGATCACACATGATGCCCCATACTGTATAATGAACACACATGACGCTCCATACTGTATAATGAACACACATGACGCTCCATACTGTATAATGACCGCATGCATACTGTATAATGGCCGCACATGATGCTCCATACTGTATAATGACCGCACATGATGCTCCATACTGTATAATGACCGCATGCATACTGTATAATGGCCGCACATGATGCTCCATACTGTATAATGACCGCACATGATGCTCCATACTGTATACTGGCTGCACATGATGCTCCATACTGTATACTGGCCGCACATGATGCTCCATACTGTATACTGGCTGCACATGATGCTCCATATTGTATAATGACCGCACATGATGCTCCATACTGTATAATGACCCCACATGATGCTCCATACTGTATTATGGCCACAGTTCTCCATACTGTATAATGACATACAGGCACGCAGCTCACACACATGCAGCATCACAAACGCAGCTCACAAACACATGCAGCTTTGACACAAATGCATCACACATGCAGCCATCACACACACACACAGCCATCACACACACACACGCAGTCATCACACACACACACACACGCAGCCATCACACACACACCCCCAGCCATCACACACACACCCCCAGCCATCACACACACACACCCAGCCATCACACACACACACCCAGCCATCACACACACCAGATACCTCATACACACATGACACACACACAAATGCAGCATCACACATCTCACACACACACACACATCACACACACACACACACACACACACACACACAATCTCCTCTGTGTTGCAGGGGCGGCTGATCTGTCCATGTGCAGCTCTTCAGTTTCTCCGGCTGCTCACAGCTCTGCACTGTCCCGGCACCTCCCCCTTCTCTGCCGGGATAGCAGCTAAGAGCAGGAGACGCCAGAGCTCCGTGCACACACAGCCAGAGGTAGTGAGTCGCTGACCTCTCATCTTGATCGCTGCTGGCTCTCTTCCTCAGCGTGGCAGCGCCGCACACACAGGGGGCGGGATCGGTCGGGAGGAGACCCAGCATGTATAAGAAAAAAAAAACAGCCACAAACCTCAGCTACTCAGGTGCCGCCCCCTGCATTGTCCCTGCCCTAGGCACGTAGTACGGGACATTAGTGTCCCGCCCGGGATCCCGGGGCTGACTGTCAAAATCAGGACAGTCCCGCGGGATCCGGGACGGTTGGGAGGTATGACAGCACCCATTTAGCACTGCTGATCACACTGTTTCATAAAGAATAATTATAAACAAAAAAATATGGCCACAGTGCTCCATACTGTATAATGGCCACACGTGATGCTCCATCTACTATATAATTGTCTAAGGCCGGCCTCACACTGGCGAGTTTTACGGACGTATGAGCGCAGAAAATACACACGTAAAATACGCGTAACACACGGCCCAATGATTCTCTATGGCCCAGCTCCTATCAGCCGTATTTTACTGATCCGTATTATACGGTCTTCTACGGCCGTACAAAATCGCAGCATGCTGCGTTTGTCACCGTAATGCGCAAAAAAATCAATGAAAGTCTTTGGGGGCAAGAAAAATACGGATTACACATGGACCAGCAGTGTGACTTGCGAGAAATACGCAGCGGTGTTAGAGAGAAAAGTCGGTAATTCAATGCTAATGTCACCTTACAATAGCAAGGTGACATTAACCCTTCATTACCCCATATCCCACCGCTACAGGGAGTGGGAAGAGAGTGGCCAAGTGCCAGAATAGGCGCATCTTCCAGATATGCCTTCTCTGGGGTGGCTGGGGGCAGATGTTTGTAGCCACGGGGGGGGGGGGGGGCAATAACCATGGACCCTCTCCTGGCTATTAATATCTGCCCTCAGTTACTGGCTTTACCATTCTGGCGGAGAAAATTGCGCGGGAGCCCACGCCAATTTTTTCCGTGATTTAGCCCTTTATTTTAGCAGCTACAGTGCCAAAATTTTGCACATACACACTACTAACATTAGTAGTGTGGAATATGCAAAAAAAAAGGGGATATGAGATGGTTTACTGTATGTAAACCATGTCTCATATCATGTCGGGTTTAGGCAGGAGAAATGAAAAGCCAACACCTCGTACACACACGCGCTCCGCTCCGTACACCTCGTACACACACGGCTCCGCTCCGTACACACACACGCGCTCTGCTCCGTACACCTCATATACATTCAGCTCCGCTCCATACACCTCGTACACATTCAGCTCCGCTCTATACACCTCGTACACATTCAGCTCCGCTCTATACACCTCGTACACACACGCGCTCCGCTCCGTACACCTCGTACACACACGCACTCCGCTCCGTACACACGTGCTCCGCTCCGTACACCTCGTACACACACGCACTCCGCTCCGTACACACATGCGCTCCACTCCGTACACCTCGTACACACACGCGCTCCGCTACATCCACACTGTACACCTCCTGACCCCACACACGGCAGCTTACCTCATCCAGCACCATGGCAAGTTGGCAACCAGCACAGAGCCGAGTCCTGCAATCCACGAGGTCCCGATCATGTGACCCCTGACTCCTCCCCCTGTGACCTCATCACAGGTCCTGTGGCCACGCAGCAGCCAATATGTGCTGTGCTCAGGCAGCTCTGCGGGTGCAGGGAAGAGGCTGACCGCAGTGACCGCCTGATATTGCAGCACACCTCCCAACAACTGCGGGACAACTAATGTCCCGCCCGGGATCGCGGGGCTGACTGTCAAAATCAGGACAGTCCCGCTGTATCCGGGACGGTTGGGAGGTATGTTTTTAGTAGTAATGGACAACCCTTTTAAACACTTAAGGTACCTTCACACGAAACGACTTTGTAACGATATCGCTAGCGATCCGTGACGTTGCAGCGTCCTCGCTAGCGATATCGTTTAGTTTGACACGCAGCAGCGATCAGGATCCTGCTGTGATGTTGCTGGTCGCTGAATAAAGTTCAGAACTTTATTTGGTCGTCCGATCGCCGTGTATCGTTGTGTTTGACAGCAAAAGCAACGATACCAGCGATATTTTACACTGGTAACCAGGGTAAACATCGGGTTACTAAGCGCAGGGCCGCGCTTAGTAACCCGATGTTTACCCTGGTTACCAGCGTAAAATGTAAAAAAAACAAACAGTACATACTTACATGCGTCCCCCGGCGTCCGCTTCCCACACTGACTGAGCGCCGCAAGGTGAAAGTGAAAGCACAGCGGTGACGTCACCGCTTAGGGCCGGCGCTCAGTCAGTACAGGAAGCGGACGGCGAGGGACGTGAATGTGAGTATGTGCTGTTTGTTTTTTTTACATTTTACGCTGGTAACCAGGGTAAACATCGGGTTACTAAGCGCGGCCCTGTGCTTAGCAACCCGATGTTTACCCTGGTTACCCGGGGACCTCCGCATCGTTGGTCGCTGGAGAGCGGTCTGTGTGACAGCTCTCCAGCGACCAAACAGCGACGCTGCAGCGATCGGCATCGTTGTCGCTATCGCTGCAGCGTCGCTTCGTGTGAAGGTACCTTAAGGAAGCCTTTGCAGGTGTTTTGTTAATTATTCTAATTTACTGAGATAATGACTTTTGTTTGTAATGACTCTATATATGAGTTTCACTTTTTGTATTGAAGAACTGAAATAAATTAGCTTTTTGATGATAATCTAATTTTGTGAGAAGCACCTGTAACTCATGTTTGCATGCTATAGTGTTACAGAGTGAAACTTTATTTGTTAATAAACAGTGTTAATGCATTTGACAGCTTTTGCGGCCCCCGTACAATGGTAAAATTCCTTTTTGTGCCCCTCTAGGTTAAGTTTCCGCTGCGTGTTTTCATTGTGCAAAAAAGCAGCATCTTACAGATCCAGCAAAGTGGATGGGATTTATTGAAATCTCATGCATACTGTGTTTTTTTATGTTGCGGAAACTGACTTGCAGTGCGTTTTTTAAATCCGCAACATGTCAATTTCTCTTGCAGTTATGCTGATTTTCCCCACAGAATCCCATCAGATGCGAAAAATCCAAAGGTAAAAAAAACACATACAGGGTTTTTCGCTGCACTAAAAAAAGCATATAATATACACATGAATGTATCAATAAAGTTTTGTCAAAGCCAAATACCAGGAAGCATTGAGAACAAAGCAGCTTTATTGAAAAAATTAAATACCAAAATGATACAAAAGCCTCAGTTTAAAAAAAAATGCGATAAATCTGCAAGTAAAAAAAAGGCACTCAAACGCAATGAAAAAATGGTCCGTAATCTAATTTACATGATTTACATTATAAGTGCAGAAATGCTGCAGAAAGTCGGCAAAGTACTCACCTAAAACTCATCTAGGGAATTTATCCTTTAGCCTACGTGCACACGTTCAGTATTTGCAGCAGATAAATCTGATGTGTTGCCATGAAAAGCACTGGGCAAAATAAAGCGTCTTTTTGATCCTTTTTTTCCCATTCACTAAATTTGTGAAAAACGCTGCAAAAACTTTGGAAAAATTTACATGCTACAACCCCTGGGCAAAAATCATGGAATCACCGTCCTTGGAGGATGTTCATTGAGGCTGGTTTCACACTTGCGTTTTGATCTGCAGCGTTTTAGCGCTAAAAAACGCATGCGTTTTTTTCCTATACTTAACATTAAAAACGCATGCATTTTTTAGCGTGCGTTTTGACGCGTTTTCGGCAACGCATGCGTTTTTTGATGCGTGCGTTTAGTTGCAGAAATGCAACATGTAGAAATTTCTAGCGGCGTTTTTTTGCCACAAAAAAAAACGCATGCGTTTATTCGCGGCAAAAAATGTATTGCTGTCTATGTAAACGCATGTGTTTTTAAGCACATGCGTTTCTATAGAAAAACACAAGAAAACACAAAAAAAAACCAAGAAAACCCTAACCCTTGGGTTACTAGGGATCCTAACCCTAACCCTAACGTTAGGATCCCTAGTAACCCTAGGGATCCTAACCCTAACCCTTGGGATCCTAACCCTAACCCTTAGGGTTAGGATTCTAACCCTTAGGGTTAGGATCCCTAGGGTAACTGTTAGGGTTAGGATCCCTAGTAACCCTAGGAATCCTAACCCTAATCTTAACCCTAGGAATCCTAACCCTAACCCTAGGGTTATGGTTAGGGTTTGGATCCCTAGGGTTAGGGGTAGGGTTATGGTTAGGATCCCAAGGGTTATGGTTATGGTTAGGGTTTGGATCCCTAGGGTTAGGGTTTGGATCCCTTTATCACCTTGATGGTGGGGGGTGGCTTATCAGTGAACTGGTGACCAGGACATTCTTCTAATAAAAAGCTACCCCTAACCCTAGGGATCCTAACCCTAACCCTAGCTAATTCTATTAATAGTGGGTTTTCTAGTTGATTTTGATGATTGGCAGCTGTTACACACTTCTCAGCATGCGTTTCAAAAACGCAAACGCATGAAAAAACGCATGTAAACGTGGCAAAACGCCACGGTTTTTTTTTTCAAAAACGCATGCGTCTAAAAAACGCAGCGTTTGCATGTGTTTACATGCGTTTTTTCACCACATGCGTTGTTTTAAAAAACGCTGCAGATCAAAACGCAAGTGTGAAACCAGCCTCAGTTGTTTAATTTTGTAGAAAAAAAGCAGATCACAGACATGGCACAAAACTAAAGTCATTTCAAATGGCATCTTTCTGGCTTTAGGAAACACTAAAAGAAATCAAGAACAAAAAATGTGGTAGTCAGTAATGGTTACTTTTTTTAACCAAGCATAGGGGGAAAATTATGGAATCACTCAATTCTGAGGAAAAAAATATGGAATCATGAAAAAACAAACAAATAAGGCTGGTTTCACATTTGCGTTTGTTGCCACAGCGTTTGTACCGCATATAAACGCATGCGTCGTGTTTTCCTATATTTAACATTAAAAACGCATGCTTTTTTTGTTCGCGTTTTGCCGCGTTTGTCTCGTCGTTTGCGGCTTGGCGCGGAAATGCAACATGTAGTAATTTCTGGAGGCGTCTATTTGCCGCCAGGAAACGCATGCGGTCGATTGCGCAAGGATTGCGACAAAAAACGCATTGCTGTCTATGTAAACGCATGCGTTTTTTGCACATGCGTTTGGTTGCGTTTTTGAACGCATGCGTTTCAATTGAGAAAAACATGTCTAGACACTGATAAGCCACCCCTCACCATCAAGGTGATAAAAGGGAGGGTGTGGACAGTTGCAGGTCACTTCTCACCAGACTCTGAAGCAGACGAGACACAGACAGGCTACATCTTGGAGGAAAACAAGACCCTGAACAATGTGAGTATATCCTAGCCAATTGTGAACATAAATTCCCTTTAAAATAATTTTTTTTTATTAAATACTGTTTAAAATTACACCATCCCAGTGTTGACCTGGCAGAGAAAAAGATCTGCCAAAAATAGTAAAAGTGACCAAACTAGCGCATACCCTGCAATATCCTAATCTGTCACCTGCCTTGCTGTGGAGGTTGGCACCCTTGATAACGCTTTTTTGGCGCCCCCACTCAACGTGGACTATCCCTCACTGCCCTTTCTCACCCTATTGGAAAGGTGGGAAAACAATAATATAAGAACAGAGATGAAAAAAGCAAAAAAATGGTCACAAAAAAATATCAGAAAAAACAAATATAATCAAAATAAGCAAAAAGACCAAGCAGGACACATAGTGCAATCAAATATACCTCCAGTCCTTGCACTAGCATAATTGTCAATTGTTACTTAATAGCAACGAGTATGCTGCCAGATTTGCCATACATAGATGTCAATATGGCATCAAGCAATATCAATGATCAAAAAGACAGAGACCTTGGTCGTGCTCACTCGACTGTGTGTGATGAAAGAAACTCTCAGGAGTTTCTCTCATCACACGCAGTTGTGTGAGCACAGCCAAAAGTCCTTTTTCTGACCACAATTTTTTTTTTTTAACAGTATCCAAAGTCAAAACACATTGGCGTTCGATGAAGGACCGCTTCAACAAGGACCTGTGTCAAGAGAGTCGTGTTCCCAGTGGTTCAGGAGCAAGGATCAGATGCTACAAATACCATCGAGTACTGTCATTCTTAAGACCGGTCCTTGCCCAGAGAAAGTAAGTATTTATCACGTGCATTAGGTTGTATTGTATTGCGATAATCTGTATTTTTAAATTCCACAGGATTTTGCGTCTGGTAAATTTTTGATATTAATTTTCTTTTTCCTTTTTTCACAGCACATACAGCACGACTGTCGGCCCAGGTTCTGGAGCGGTCCTTCATCCGACAGCCACGGACCCGTCCCAGCCATCCAGCAGCGCAGCAGCAAGTGGGCCTTCCACACTAACTGGAGACCAGGGAGCTGGTCCATCAGGTCTTCCCCTTTTGCAGTCCTCTTCCACTGCCCCCTTTTTTTTGGGCTCATCCCGGCAGCGGCAGAGGGCTTCGGACAGGTCACTCATGCCCGAGTTTTTGCACTTGAGCTCGGTTTTACACGATGCGATCAAGGCTTTGGGTGACCGAATGGATGCTTCGCATAACCTCTTAAATGCACGTATCCAGGAGGTCAGCAAAAGCCTTGATCAAGTGAAAGCCGATCTCCAGAGGCCAGCACATCCTTTTTTTAATCAAATTGAGCAGGGCATGTCGGAACACCTTACTCCTGATCTCCAGCTGAGTGTCATGCAGGCCTGCAATGCTGCTTACGTGCAGGCTATGCAGCAGTCGGTATTTTCAGCAGACAGTGGGGGCATATCCACCTGTGCCTTCACTGTCACACTTGATGTCGACCTCTGCTGCATTCCACTGCACGGCCACCTCAATTCCTTCCACAGCCGGACACCACTACAGTACCACCACCATGCCGAGTGCAGTTGGACATCCCACCGCCACCACGACATCCGCTGCTCCTGCTTGGACCTCCTCCACTGACACCACGATGCAGCAGGACCCTGGCATGGCCTTCCGTACCGCCTCCTCCACGATGCAGCAGGACCCTGGCATGGCCTTCCGTACCGCCACCTCCACAATGCAGCAGGACTCTGGCATGGCTGCACGCTCTACGAGCACTATGGACTCTGGCATGGCTGCACGCTCTACGAGCACTATGGACTCTGCCATGGCTGCACGATCTACGAGCACTATGGACACTGACACAGTGCAGCCGAACCCTGACAGGTCACCCACCACCACGCCACGCCATATGAGCCCACCAAGACCTCCCACAACCAGGCAAACAAAAAAAAAAACACACAAAAAACAAACAAACCGAGGACTCTTAGCATTCCTCCCCATTCACCTCCCAATGTGTCTGTAATGTCAGGTTTGTCTCACCCTTCCAGTGCGTCTGAAGCCTCTCATGTGTCAAGCCCCATCCCCGAACTTCCAGACCCTTCTAGTTTCATTGCCCCTTCTCCTGCCACCTCTGCGTCATCCACGGTTAGCCAGGCCTCAGTACTTCACACCCCCCGTTTACATCACTCTACCCCAAGCAGGCGCAGTAAAAAATAATTTTTTTCCAGTTGTTAACAAAATAAAAAAAGTTTGATTTGCCACAATTATGTTTGGTTTATTGTGTCTTCTGCCGGCGGCAACACACACCGTGCGCCATGAAACTTCACCACACACTAATTTTTTGGGCCACATCATTTCTCCCCTAGTTAAAAATAAAAAGACTGCAGCTTTATGTGTCTTTAGTATACAGATATGAGGTGGCCCAAAAAATATTACATGTATCTCCATAATCTCTTTTGGTCTGTGCTTAGTGTGCCAGTATGAAGAGAAAATGGTGGAAATACAGTGCAGACCTCTACTGAACAGGTCAGGTGTCAAAAAACTCATTAGTGGCTCCGGGAGGCGGAGCTTGTGAATGGCCGCTTCTTATCAGAGCTCCTGGACCGAGGGCGCAGAACATCTCCTTTAACGCCCGTTTCTCATACTGAGCCCAGGATAGGGACCGGACAAGGGATACCCATTGTGGTCCCGGCTCTCCGGATTCCCCGGGAGTCACCAGGTGCAGGCAGCACCACATACCTAATAACACGCGGCGCCGCTCCTTTCTGGTAATCAGAGGCCGGGGGCAGTAAAGAAACCGGAGGAGAGGGGACGCTCTGCATGTGACAGCGTTGATCGCCGCCGAGAGGAGGAGAGCGGGAGTTGCCGGTGAGAATCCGAAGCACCCCGGGCTGGTAAGCGGCGTCACAGTTGTGCGGGAAGATCTGCGCGGGAAGAAGAGGTGAGCCGGCGCCATCTTGCCAGACAGTGTGCAGGTCCTCACTACTGCCGCACACCGCTGGAGGGGAGAGAGAAATCAAGCTACTACTGCCGCCGCTGTGACAGGGTGAGAGGCACAGGTGACACTCATAATACTCAGGCACTGAGGGAGTGGGAGACGATTGCAAGTCCTAGATTAGCCCTATACATTGCGGGCAATACTTCTTTGGAGACCCACTGGAGGACATAGTGCCAGTGTGGGAGAAGGAGAGTAGCATCTTTGATCCTTAATAATCATAACACCGGCGAGGGTGTGAAGTGTGGGGAGAGACATTTCTATGAACTTACAGAAAGCACACCTGGTATTGGTTACAGTTTGCTGGGATCTTTGCACATCTACACTGCTGGGGCTCTGTACTGGCTCAAGCCACAGCTTTATATTGTCTGAAGTGTATATACAACATCTTTGTGAGAGGCACTTTTAACTCTTCTGGTATAATTCATGCAAAGTCATGAGTGAAAGCCCACTTAGGGCAATAATCTAAAAGATATCCAAATTCGTCCCCGGATGTAATTGCTACGCATAACGACATCACTGACAACTTTACTAACTAACTTAGGCTTCCACCTCATCATGGACAAATTTGTGGGTAAAAACGCCAAGTCTGGCAGAAGCTCTACACGTAACCAAGCAGGCGCATCGCCTATGTCACAAAAAGACGATATCAATATAGAAAACCCACAGTCCATTGCAACTGCAATCATAGAACGGCTGATGCCTGAGATAGACAATCGCCTGGCAGCTTTTCAAACTTCATTGGACACAATAGTTTCACAAGTTAACACCCAGGGCGCACGCATAGCAGAAGTGGAACAAAGAATATCAGACCTGGAGGACTCTACCACGACCCTCAAAGACAAACTAGATAACAAAGAAAAGGTCATTTCAGATCTTCTGGACAAAGTAGATGACCTTGAAAATAGGTCACGTCGTAATAATCTGAGACTTATAGGCCTCCCAGAGTCTATCCCTCCCTCGGAGCTAGTTAAAATTACATCTGAGTGGCTGCCTAAAGCTCTTGGGGTGCTACCAGCTTCGGGCGTAATGGCTGTTGAGAGAGCACACAGGTTGGGACCTCCGAGGGGAGGAGAGGGTGATAGGCCACGTCCAGTCATCTTTAAAATCCTGGATTTCCAAGATAAAACCCGCATCTTGGCAGCATTTAGGAAACAACGCACCTTGCTGTTTGAGAACCACAAACTACTTTTGTTCCAAGATTACTCGGCCGCAATGGCGACCAAACGTAAAGCCTTCAACCCTGCTTGTAAAATTTTGGTGGATAAAAACATTCGCTTTAGCCTGCAATATCCCTCGATTCTGCGCTTTGTCATGGAGGGTAAAAATCGGTCCTTTAGTGACCCAGAAAAGGCTCTGGAATTTCTTCAGGATACACCCCGGGCTCATTCTAACTCTGATAAACCCTGATTAAGAAGAGCTGCTCTAATTTGTCATTATTAAGTGATGTCGTGTTTATGCCATTACTCTTTTGCCCTTAGGCGGCATGTTTATTTTCTATGTTATGCTCACTCTTTGGTTGAGTGTCTCTGTTATAGTTATAAAGTTTATTTGGGGGGGCGAGTTGGGAGGGGGGGAGGGTGTTGTGAATTTGCCTTTTTGGCTCCCTCTAGTGGTTACTAGTGATTTGACTCTGGGAATGTCTGCCATCCCTTGTATGCTCACCTGGGTCGTTAGGTCAGGGGTGTTGCTATATAAGCTCCCTGGACCTTCAGTTCAATGCCTGGCAACGTTGTAATCAGAGCTAATCTGTTGTGCTCTTGTCTACTGATCCTGGTTCCTGCTAGATTAAGCTAAGTCTGCTTTCTTGCTTTTTGCTATTTGTTTTTGTTTGCATTTTTGTCCAGCTTGTACATAATCTGTATCCTAACCTTGCTGGAAGCTCTAGGGAGGCTGGAGTTCTCCCCCCGGGCCGTTAGACGGTTCGGGGGTTCTTGAATTTCCAGTGTGGATTTTTGATAGGGTTTTTGTTGACCATATAAGTTATCTTACTACATTCTGCTATTAGTAAGTGGGCCTCTCTTTGCTAAACCTAGTTCATCTCTGTGTTTGTCATTTCCTCTTACCTCACCGTTATTATTTGTGGGGGGCTTGTATCCAACTTTTGGGGTCTATTCTCTGGAGGCAAGAGAGGTCTTTGTTTTCCTCTTCTAGGGGTAGTTAGTCCTCCGGCTGGCGCGAGACATTTAGCGACCAACGTAGGCATGTTCCCCGGCTACTTCTAGTGTTGGCGTTAGGAGTAGATATATGGTCAACCCAGTTACCACTGCCCTATGAGCTGGATTTTTGTACTTCGCAGACTTACTTGTTCCTCTGAGACCCTCGCCATTGGGGTCATAACAGTTTGCCAGGCCAGTATTAAATGTTAAATGCATTGCAGAAGCGGGATTATAAGAAAGAAAATTCTGAGTTTTTTTTTCTCTTTCTCATTTTTTTTTCTTTTCCCCTTTACCTCTGAGTGGCTTGTGTTTGCTGCAGACATGAATGTCCAGACCTTGATTACAGGTGTGGACCAGCTTACTGCTCGTGTGCAGGGCATACAAGATTATGTTATCAGAAATCCTATGTCAGAACCTAAGATACCGATTCCTGAACTGTTTTCCGGAGACCGATTTAAATTTAGAAATTTCAGGAATAATTGTAAATTGTTTTTGTCCCGGAGACCCTGTTCATCTGGAGACTCCGCTCAGCAAGTGAAAATTGTTATTTCTTTTTTACGGGGCGACCCTCAGGATTGGGCCTTCTCGCTGGCGCCAGGAGATCCGGCATTGGCTGATATTGATGCGTTTTTTCTGGCGCTCGGTTTGCTTTATGAGGAACCCAATCTTGAGATTCAGGCAGAAAAAGCCTTGCTGGCTATGTCTCAGGGCCAGGACGAGGCCGAAGTGTATTGCCAAAAATTTCGGAAATGGTCCGTGCTGACCCAGTGGAACGAGTGTGCATTGGCTGCAAATTTCAGAAATGGCCTTTCTGAAGCCATTAAGAATGTGATGGTGGGTTTTCCCATTCCCACAGGTCTGAATGATTCCATGGCCCTGGCAATTCAAATCGACCGGCGGTTGCGGGAGCGCAAAACCGCAAATTCCCTCATGGTGTTGTCTGAACAGGCACCTGATTTAATGCAATGTGATAGAATCCTGACTAGAAATGAGCGGAAAATTCATAGACGCCAGAATGGCTTGTGTTACTACTGTGGTGATTCTACACATGTTATCTCAGCATGCTCTAAACGTCTTACTAGGGTTGTTAGTCCTGTCGCCATTGGTAATTTGCAACCTAAATTTATTCTATCTGTAACTTTGATTTGCTCACTGTCATCGTATCCTGTCATGGCGTTTGTAGACTCAGGTGCTGCCCTGAGTCTGATGGATTCTGTGGTGGATAGGTTGCAGCGGATCTTGGCAGTAAGTTTCCTAAGGGGAGACTGTTTAATTTGTCGGTACCTGAACATACCGCGATGCGTTCATATATCAAGGAGTCTCTTGAGAAGGGGCATATCCGTCCTTCTTCTTCCCCTCTTGGTGCGGGATTCTTTTTTGTGGCCAAAAAGGACGGATCTTTGAGGCCTTGTATTGACTATCGGCTTTTAAACAAGATCACTGTCAAATTTCAGTATCCTTTGCCGCTGTTGTCAGACTTGTTTGCCCGGATTAAAGGTGCCAAGTGGTTCACCAAGATAGACCTTCGTGGTGCGTACAACCTTGTGCGCATTAAGCAAGGCGATGAATGGAAAACCGCATTCAATACGCCCGAAGGTCATTTTGAGTACTTGGTGATGCCATTTGGGCTCTCTAATGCACCTTCAGTTTTTCAGTCCTTCATGCATGACATTTTCCGGAAGTATCTGGATAAATTTTTGATTGTTTATCTGGATGATATTCTGTTTTTTTCTGATGATTGGGACTCGCATGTGGAGCAGGTCAGGATGGTTTTTAAGATTTTGCGTGAAAATTCTTTGTTTGTTAAAGGCTCAAAGTGTCTCTTTGGTGTACAGAGGGTTCCCTTTTTGGGGTTCATTTTTTCCCCTTCTGCTGTGGAGATGGACCCAGTCAAGGTCCGAGCTATTCATGATTGGACTCAACCCTCGTCAGTTAAGAGTCTTCAGAAGTTCTTGGGTTTTGCTAACTTCTACCGTCGTTTTATCGCAAATTTTTCTAGCGTTGTTAAACCATTGACGGATATGACCAAGAAAGGCTCTGATGTAGCTAACTGGGCTCCTGCTGCCGTGGAGGCTTTCCAGGAGTTGAAACGCCGGTTTACTTCGGCGCCTGTTTTGTGCCAACCTGACACCTCACTTCCCTTTCAGGTGGAGGTGGATGCTTCGGAGATTGGGGCAGGGGCCGTTTTGTCGCAGAGAGGCCCTGGTTGCTCTACTATGAGACCTTGTGCCTTTTACTCCAGGAAGTTTTCGCCGGCAGAGCGAAATTATGATGTGGGCAATCGGGAGTTGTTGGCCATGAAGTGGGCATTTGAGGAGTGGCGTCATTGGCTCGAGGGTGCTAAGCATCGTGTGGTGGTCTTGACTGATCACAAAAATCTGATGTATCTCGAGTCTGCTAAACGCCTGAATCCTAGACAGGCCCGCTGGTCATTGTTTTTCTCCCGTTTTGACTTTGTGGTCTCGTATTTACCAGGTTCTAAGAATGTGAAGGCCGATGCTCTGTCTAGGAGCTTTGTGCCTGATGCTCCTGGAGTCGCTGAACCTGTGGGTATTCTTAAGGAAGGAGTTATCTTGTCAGCTATTTCTCCTGATCTGCGGCGTGTGTTGCAGAGATTTCAGGCTGGTAGGCCTGACTCTTGTCCATCTGACAGATTGTTTGTGCCTGCTAAATGGACCAGCAGAGTCATTTCCGAGGTTCATTCCTCAGTGTTGGCAGGGCACCCGGGAATTTTTGGCACCAGAGATCTGGTGGCCAGGTCCTTTTGGTGGCCTTCCTTGTCAAGGGATGTGCGGTCATTTGTGCAGTCCTGTGGAACTTGTGCTCGAGCTAAGCCTTGCTGTTCTCGTGCCAGCGGGTTGCTCTTGCCCTTGCCTGTCCCGAAGAGACCTTGGACACACATCTCTATGGATTTCATTTCTGATCTTCCGGTGTCTCAGGGCATGTCTGTCATCTGGGTGATATGTGATCGTTTCTCCAAGATGGTCCATTTGGTTCCTTTGCCTAAGCTGCCCTCCTCTTCTGATCTGGTTCCTGTGTTCTTCCAGAACGTGGTTCGTTTGCACGGCATTCCTGAGAATATTGTGTCGGACAGAGGATCCCAGTTTGTTTCCAGGTTCTGGCGATCCTTTTGTGGTAGGATGGGCATTGATTTGTCGTTTTCGTCCGCTTTTCATCCCCAGACTAACGGACAAACGGAGCGAACTAATCAGACTCTGGAGGCTTATTTGAGGTGTTTTGTCTCTTCTGATCAGGATGATTGGGTGACCTTCTTGCCGTTGGCTGAATTTGCCCTTAATAATCGGGCTAGTTCCGCCACCTTGGTTTCGCCATTTTTCTGCAACTCTGGTTTCCATCCTCGTTTTTCCTCGGGACATGTGGAGCCTTCTGACTGTCCTGGGGTGGATTCTGTGGTGGATAGGTTGCAGCGGATCTGGAGTCATGTGGTGGACAACTTGAAGTTGTCACAGGAGAAGGCTCAGCGTTTTGCCAACCGCCGCCGCGGTGTGGGTCCCCGACTTCGCGTTGGGGATTTGGTATGGCTGTCTTCTCGATTTGTTCCTATGAAGGTCTCCTCTCCCAAATTTAAGCCTCGCTTCATTGGTCCTTACAAGATATTGGAAATCCTTAATCCTGTATCCTTTCGCCTGGATCTTCCGGTGTCGTTTGCCATTCACAACGTATTTCATAGGTCCTTGTTGCGGCGGTACGTTGTGCCTGTGGTCCCTTCTGCTGAGCCTCCTGCTCCGGTGTTGGTTGAGGGCGAGTTGGAGTACGTGGTGGAGAAGATCTTAGATTCTCGTCTCTCCAGGCGGAGGCTTCAGTACCTGGTCAAGTGGAAGGGCTATGGTCAGGAGGATAATTCCTGGGTGGTCGCCTCTGATGTGCATGCGGCCGATTTGGTTCGTGCCTTTCACACCGCTCATCCTGATCGCCCTGGTGGTCTTGGTGAGGGTTCGGTGACCCCTCACTAAGGGGGGGGTACTGTTGTGAATTTGCCTTTTTGGCTCCCTCTAGTGGTTACTAGTGATTTGACTCTGGGAATGTCTGCCATCCCTTGTATGCTCACCTGGGTCGTTAGGTCAGGGGTGTTGCTATATAAGCTCCCTGGACCTTCAGTTCAATGCCTGGCAACGTTGTAATCAGAGCTAATCTGTTGTGCTCTTGTCTACTGATCCTGGTTCCTGCTAGATTAAGCTAAGTCTGCTTTCTTGCTTTTTGCTATTTGTTTTTGTTTGCATTTTTGTCCAGCTTGTACATAATCTGTATCCTAACCTTGCTGGAAGCTCTAGGGAGGCTGGAGTTCTCCCCCCGGGCCATTAGACGGTTCGGGGGTTCTTGAATTTCCAGTGTGGATTTTTGATAGGGTTTTTGTTGACCATATAAGTTATCTTACTACATTCTGCTATTAGTAAGTGGGCCTCTCTTTGCTAAACCTAGTTCATCTCTGTGTTTGTCATTTCCTCTTACCTCACCGTTATTATTTGTGGGGGGCTTGTATCCAACTTTTGGGGTCTATTCTCTGGAGGCAAGAGAGGTCTTTGTTTTCCTCTTCTAGGGGTAGTTAGTCCTCCGGCTGGCGCGAGACATTTAGCGACCAACGTAGGCATGTTCCCCGGCTACTTCTAGTGTTGGCGTTAGGAGTAGATATATGGTCAACCCAGTTACCACTGCCCTATGAGCTGGATTTTTGTACTTCGCAGACTTACTTGTTCCTCTGAGACCCTCGCCATTGGGGTCATAACAGTTTGCCAGGCCAGTATTAAATGTTAAATGCATTGCAGAAGCGGGATTATAAGAAAGAAAATTCTGAGTTTTTTTTTCTCTTTCTCATTTTTTTTTCTTTTCCCCTTTACCTCTGAGTGGCTTGTGTTTGCTGCAGACATGAATGTCCAGACCTTGATTACAGGTGTGGACCAGCTTACTGCTCGTGTGCAGGGCATACAAGATTATGTTATCAGAAATCCTATGTCAGAACCTAAGATACCGATTCCTGAACTGTTTTCCGGAGACCGATTTAAATTTAGAAATTTCAGGAATAATTGTAAATTGTTTTTGTCCCGGAGACCCTGTTCATCTGGAGACTCCGCTCAGCAAGTGAAAATTGTTATTTCTTTTTTACGGGGCGACCCTCAGGATTGGGCCTTCTCGCTGGCGCCAGGAGATCCGGCATTGGCTGATATTGATGCGTTTTTTCTGGCGCTCGGTTTGCTTTATGAGGAACCCAATCTTGAGATTCAGGCAGAAAAAGCCTTGCTGGCTATGTCTCAGGGCCAGGACGAGGCCGAAGTGTATTGCCAAAAATTTCGGAAATGGTCCGTGCTGACCCAGTGGAACGAGTGTGCATTGGCTGCAAATTTCAGAAATGGCCTTTCTGAAGCCATTAAGAATGTGATGGTGGGTTTTCCCATTCCCACAGGTCTGAATGATTCCATGGCCCTGGCAATTCAAATCGACCGGCGGTTGCGGGAGCGCAAAACCGCAAATTCCCTCATGGTGTTGTCTGAACAGGCACCTGATTTAATGCAATGTGATAGAATCCTGACTAGAAATGAGCGGAAAATTCATAGACGCCAGAATGGCTTGTGTTACTACTGTGGTGATTCTACACATGTTATCTCAGCATGCTCTAAACGTCTTACTAGGGTTGTTAGTCCTGTCGCCATTGGTAATTTGCAACCTAAATTTATTCTATCTGTAACTTTGATTTGCTCACTGTCATCGTATCCTGTCATGGCGTTTGTAGACTCAGGTGCTGCCCTGAGTCTGATGGATTCTGTGGTGGATAGGTTGCAGCGGATCTTGGCAGTAAGTTTCCTAAGGGGAGACTGTTTAATTTGTCGGTACCTGAACATACCGCGATGCGTTCATATATCAAGGAGTCTCTTGAGAAGGGGCATATCCGTCCTTCTTCTTCCCCTCTTGGTGCGGGATTCTTTTTTGTGGCCAAAAAGGACGGATCTTTGAGGCCTTGTATTGACTATCGGCTTTTAAACAAGATCACTGTCAAATTTCAGTATCCTTTGCCGCTGTTGTCAGACTTGTTTGCCCGGATTAAAGGTGCCAAGTGGTTCACCAAGATAGACCTTCGTGGTGCGTACAACCTTGTGCGCATTAAGCAAGGCGATGAATGGAAAACCGCATTCAATACGCCCGAAGGTCATTTTGAGTACTTGGTGATGCCATTTGGGCTCTCTAATGCACCTTCAGTTTTTCAGTCCTTCATGCATGACATTTTCCGGAAGTATCTGGATAAATTTTTGATTGTTTATCTGGATGATATTCTGTTTTTTTCTGATGATTGGGACTCGCATGTGGAGCAGGTCAGGATGGTTTTTAAGATTTTGCGTGAAAATTCTTTGTTTGTTAAAGGCTCAAAGTGTCTCTTTGGTGTACAGAGGGTTCCCTTTTTGGGGTTCATTTTTTCCCCTTCTGCTGTGGAGATGGACCCAGTCAAGGTCCGAGCTATTCATGATTGGACTCAACCCTCGTCAGTTAAGAGTCTTCAGAAGTTCTTGGGTTTTGCTAACTTCTACCGTCGTTTTATCGCAAATTTTTCTAGCGTTGTTAAACCATTGACGGATATGACCAAGAAAGGCTCTGATGTAGCTAACTGGGCTCCTGCTGCCGTGGAGGCTTTCCAGGAGTTGAAACGCCGGTTTACTTCGGCGCCTGTTTTGTGCCAACCTGACACCTCACTTCCCTTTCAGGTGGAGGTGGATGCTTCGGAGATTGGGGCAGGGGCCGTTTTGTCGCAGAGAGGCCCTGGTTGCTCTACTATGAGACCTTGTGCCTTTTACTCCAGGAAGTTTTCGCCGGCAGAGCGAAATTATGATGTGGGCAATCGGGAGTTGTTGGCCATGAAGTGGGCATTTGAGGAGTGGCGTCATTGGCTCGAGGGTGCTAAGCATCGTGTGGTGGTCTTGACTGATCACAAAAATCTGATGTATCTCGAGTCTGCTAAACGCCTGAATCCTAGACAGGCCCGCTGGTCATTGTTTTTCTCCCGTTTTGACTTTGTGGTCTCGTATTTACCAGGTTCTAAGAATGTGAAGGCCGATGCTCTGTCTAGGAGCTTTGTGCCTGATGCTCCTGGAGTCGCTGAACCTGTGGGTATTCTTAAGGAAGGAGTTATCTTGTCAGCTATTTCTCCTGATCTGCGGCGTGTGTTGCAGAGATTTCAGGCTGGTAGGCCTGACTCTTGTCCATCTGACAGATTGTTTGTGCCTGCTAAATGGACCAGCAGAGTCATTTCCGAGGTTCATTCCTCAGTGTTGGCAGGGCACCCGGGAATTTTTGGCACCAGAGATCTGGTGGCCAGGTCCTTTTGGTGGCCTTCCTTGTCAAGGGATGTGCGGTCATTTGTGCAGTCCTGTGGAACTTGTGCTCGAGCTAAGCCTTGCTGTTCTCGTGCCAGCGGGTTGCTCTTGCCCTTGCCTGTCCCGAAGAGACCTTGGACACACATCTCTATGGATTTCATTTCTGATCTTCCGGTGTCTCAGGGCATGTCTGTCATCTGGGTGATATGTGATCGTTTCTCCAAGATGGTCCATTTGGTTCCTTTGCCTAAGCTGCCCTCCTCTTCTGATCTGGTTCCTGTGTTCTTCCAGAACGTGGTTCGTTTGCACGGCATTCCTGAGAATATTGTGTCGGACAGAGGATCCCAGTTTGTTTCCAGGTTCTGGCGATCCTTTTGTGGTAGGATGGGCATTGATTTGTCGTTTTCGTCCGCTTTTCATCCCCAGACTAACGGACAAACGGAGCGAACTAATCAGACTCTGGAGGCTTATTTGAGGTGTTTTGTCTCTTCTGATCAGGATGATTGGGTGACCTTCTTGCCGTTGGCTGAATTTGCCCTTAATAATCGGGCTAGTTCCGCCACCTTGGTTTCGCCATTTTTCTGCAACTCTGGTTTCCATCCTCGTTTTTCCTCGGGACATGTGGAGCCTTCTGACTGTCCTGGGGTGGATTCTGTGGTGGATAGGTTGCAGCGGATCTGGAGTCATGTGGTGGACAACTTGAAGTTGTCACAGGAGAAGGCTCAGCGTTTTGCCAACCGCCGCCGCGGTGTGGGTCCCCGACTTCGCGTTGGGGATTTGGTATGGCTGTCTTCTCGATTTGTTCCTATGAAGGTCTCCTCTCCCAAATTTAAGCCTCGCTTCATTGGTCCTTACAAGATATTGGAAATCCTTAATCCTGTATCCTTTCGCCTGGATCTTCCGGTGTCGTTTGCCATTCACAACGTATTTCATAGGTCCTTGTTGCGGCGGTACGTTGTGCCTGTGGTCCCTTCTGCTGAGCCTCCTGCTCCGGTGTTGGTTGAGGGCGAGTTGGAGTACGTGGTGGAGAAGATCTTAGATTCTCGTCTCTCCAGGCGGAGGCTTCAGTACCTGGTCAAGTGGAAGGGCTATGGTCAGGAGGATAATTCCTGGGTGGTCGCCTCTGATGTGCATGCGGCCGATTTGGTTCGTGCCTTTCACACCGCTCATCCTGATCGCCCTGGTGGTCTTGGTGAGGGTTCGGTGACCCCTCACTAAGGGGGGGGTACTGTTGTGAATTTGCCTTTTTGGCTCCCTCTAGTGGTTACTAGTGATTTGACTCTGGGAATGTCTGCCATCCCTTGTATGCTCACCTGGGTCGTTAGGTCAGGGGTGTTGCTATATAAGCTCCCTGGACCTTCAGTTCAATGCCTGGCAACGTTGTAATCAGAGCTAATCTGTTGTGCTCTTGTCTACTGATCCTGGTTCCTGCTAGATTAAGCTAAGTCTGCTTTCTTGCTTTTTGCTATTTGTTTTTGTTTGCATTTTTGTCCAGCTTGTACATAATCTGTATCCTAACCTTGCTGGAAGCTCTAGGGAGGCTGGAGTTCTCCCCCCGGGCCATTAGACGGTTCGGGGGTTCTTGAATTTCCAGTGTGGATTTTTGATAGGGTTTTTGTTGACCATATAAGTTATCTTACTACATTCTGCTATTAGTAAGTGGGCCTCTCTTTGCTAAACCTAGTTCATCTCTGTGTTTGTCATTTCCTCTTACCTCACCGTTATTATTTGTGGGGGGCTTGTATCCAACTTTTGGGGTCTATTCTCTGGAGGCAAGAGAGGTCTTTGTTTTCCTCTTCTAGGGGTAGTTAGTCCTCCGGCTGGCGCGAGACATCTAGCGACCAACGTAGGCATGTTCCCCGGCTACTTCTAGTGTTGGCGTTAGGAGTAGATATATGGTCAACCCAGTTACCACTGCCCTATGAGCTGGATTTTTGTACTTCGCAGACTTACTTGTTCCTCTGAGACCCTCGCCATTGGGGTCATAACAGGAGGGGCTCTGTTTGCGTATACTTAATCCTCAGGTTTTGGGAGGTCTCGCGCTCACTCGCTGGGATGGGTGGGGATCTCACTTACAGCTTCTGCAGGTGGGTCTGGTGGTCACCCGAAAGGGGATAGGTTAATAACAGATCAAGCAGGCACTAAAGATACCACTATCCGCTCCTTACAATGGTGCTCATGGAACGTCAATGGACTGAACTCCCCAGTTAAAAGGAAAAAGGTCCTAAATTGTTTACAAAAACAAAAATTCCACATCATTTTTCTCCAAGAAACACATTGGATCAGGGGTAACCACCCCTCTCTGTTAAGTAGGAAATACACACTTTGTGCCGAGGCTTCATATACAAAAAAACAACGAGGAGTAGCTATATTGATATACAATGGCCTCAATTATGAGATACTTGACACCTTAGAAGACCCTCTGGGCAGATTTCTTTTGGTTAAAATTATAATTGAGGGAATGTGTTTTAGTTTGGTCAATATTTATGCCCCAAACACACCTGAGGTTCAGTTTCAGGTTAAACTGAGAGAGAGGTTGGCAGGGTGGGATACATCAAGGGTGATCATGGGAGGCGACTTTAACGAGGTAGCAGACATCTCCATGGATAGATCCAACCCTAAAGATACTTATCGACCGGTGCAGGGGAGCAGTATTCAATCATTAATAGACCACTTTGATTTGATTGACATATGGAGACTACAACACCCCTTGGAGAGGGACTATTCTCACTATTCCCACGTACATGATTCACACGCCAGGATTGATTGCTGGTTATTACATGAGTCATTGGTGCCCCTAGTAACACAGTCTAATATACAAACTATTCATATTTCAGATCATGCCCCGGTGACATTCCAATCTAAACTAACATTTCCAGTTCGTCAGGAGAGGAGGTGGCGCTTCCCTTCTTACCTATACCAATCAGATGATTTTAAAAAATATTTGCAGATGTCTTGGGGAGAATATAAAAACGATAATCAAATTCACTGTGATGACGCACACCTGTTTTGGATGGCCTCTAAGGCCGTGCTGAGGGGTAAAATTATCTCTTATGTCAGTCATAAAAGAAAAGAAATTATGAAAAGAGCAATGGAAACACAAAAATCAGTTACCCAAGCTTACAAAGATTTTAAACTGAATAACTCCCCACTGACAAAAGAAAAATTTTTGAAGGCAAAGGAGGAGGCGGACACTCTGGCCCATGAGATGGCTATGTTCAACTTGGACTATCAAAAACAAAAATATTTTAAATGGGGTAACAAACCGGGGAAATTGCTAGCGTCTCTTACAAGGCCATACAGGAAAGCAACGAAAATATGTAAAATACAACAACGCAATGGTCACACTTTAATAATGAAGAGATAGTGGATGAATTCCGTTCCTTTTTCGGCGAGTTATATAAATCAGAGGTGGGAGAAGGAGGAGGGAGTGGGGACTTCCTTAAAAGCCACCTTGCCCCGGCGCTCACGGTAGAAGAGAGAGAAACCATCAACTCCCCTATTACACCCTCAGAAATTTTACAGACTTTGACTAAACTTAAACTTTCTAAAGCACCAGGCCCAGACGGGTTCAGCAATGAACATTATAAGATCCTAGGAACACATATAGCTACCCATTTGAGCGAGTTATTTAATAATATAGTTGAATCGGGCCACTTACCAGACCGGTTCAACGAGGCGGTGGTTATTGTTCTCCCAAAACCAGGTAAAGACCACACTCGGGTTGAAGGATATAGACCTATCTCGTTATTAAATTCGGATTTTAAAATTTTTACAAAAATCCTGGCAGATAGACTACAGAAAATAATTCCAAATTTGATCTCGCCACAACAAACTGGATTCATCCACGGAAAATCCATCACATACAACATTAGGACAGCTTTAAGTGTCATATCTTATAGCAGAGCACACAAACGGATGAAAACCATAGTGGTCAGCCTTGACGCTGACAAGGCGTTCGATAGGGTAGCATGGGATTATCTATATGATCTGCTATTATTCCGAGAGTTTGGTCCATGGTTTTGTGAAGCTGTCAAATCAATTTACAGGCACCCACTATCCAGGATGTCTGTGAATAATGTTCTATCTAGTCCCTTTGAGATTCAGCGGGGAACACGCCAGGGCTGCCCTTTGTCCCCACTCTTATTTGATATAGCACTAGACCCCCTTTTAAGAACACTACAGAACGAGGCAGCTTTTGAGGGGGTGAAGGTGGGAGCTACATCTATAAAGATCTCGGCCTTTGCTGATGATGTTCTTTTATTTATTGCCAACCCAAGTAAAGCAATCCCGGCCATTATGCAAATTTTGGAGAATTTTGGTAGATGCTCTGGGTTTAGGGTTAACCATGGTAAATCTGAGGCCCTGGCGGTCTTTAGATCCGGGAGGTTGGATGACCCCTCATTCCCATTCCACTGGTGCCAGGATTCTATCAAATACTTGGGGATACGACTGCCTGCAGACCCATCTATTTTATATAGAGCTAACTACAAACCATTAATCTCCTCCATAGTTGACCTTCTCCATTCATGGAAACACTTCACACTGTCGTTTTCTGGTAGATGCCACTTAATTAAAATGGTAGTATTTCCTAAATTGCTATACACCTTTCAGACGCTGCCCCTTCTCCTGACGAGATCAGACCTGGACTTATTAAACTCAAACTTTCGTAAATTCATTTGGGGAGTTGGAGGTAGATCACGAATAAGTCTTGCAAGACTGCAGGCAACGAGATTAGAAGGTGGAGTAAATTTTCCTGACTTGGGAAGATATAATTTAGCGGCCAATTTTAGATATGCAATTGATTGGATTAGGGGTGTCTCCCACTTTGCAAATGTTGAACTAGAGCAACAATTCTTCCCATATATCTCGTTACCGGCCTTGTTACACCTAAATGGGGAAGATCTCCCAACGGGAATACATGAACACCCATCACTATGGCAGACGCTGCAAACTTGGAAACAATGTAGAAAAATTTGTAATTTAGAGCATGGTCTGTCCCCCTTCCAGTCCTTTTTGGGAAACCCGGGGTTTTTGAGGGGCTCCGCACCTTCTTTTTATAAGCTTTTGGCTTCCCAAGGTTGTAGACAGGCAGTGGATCTCTTAGATCCTAATTTCTCTATATTATCCTTTGAATTGGCGTCACAACGATTCCCACTATTTAGTAATAGACCATTCTTATTTCTACAGGCACGCAGTTTGGTACAGAAATGTCAGTCGGGGGGAGTGGGGGGGGGGGTGGAGGGGAGAATTAATCTAGATGGGTTTATTCGAAATGCAAAATCCAACCCGGCTTCTATAAGCAACATTTACTCATTATTACGTAGAGGGTGGGTGGGGGAGGGGAAAACTACAGGAGTGGCGAAATGGCTGAGGGACATGCCGTGTTTGAAGGTGGGAGACCTCTTTGAGGCTACTATGTCACAGAGAAAGATTCTGCCATACAGCAGCTACACGGACATGGCACTTTTAATACTTCACAGAGCCTACATTACACCTTGCATGCAATCTAAAATGTCCCCCTCCACCGTCTTTTTGTGTTCAAAATGCAAGTCTCGTAACACTGACATTTACCATCACTTGTGGGGTTGCCCGCAAATTCTGGAACTATGGAGAGAGGTACACAAAGAATTACAGAATATTTGTAAAGTAAATTTCACGCTTACTCCACAATGGGCCATATTTAATATCCTAGACGAGTCATCTCACAAACTGCCCAAACACATTAAGGCAACACTTATAATTTGGGCTTCGGCGACTAGGAAGAGTATTTTACACCAGTGGCTGAGCCCTTTAGTCCCTTCACTTCCTTTCATTCGCACTAAACTTCAGTTTATATTCAGAATGGAATGGTTGGACGCACTGACTAATAGAGAAAAACAAGTGGGTAAATTCTTTTCTACGTGGGCTACTTTTATTCCTTCGCTCCCTCTAGAAACTAGGGAGAAACTGAGAGCACATTTTGAAAACACCCAATGGTACTTATTACAGAGGATAGGTGGTAACTCACCAGTTTAGTGAGACACTTCTTGGTTATGCGCAAGCAAAGTTTGGGGGTCTCTAATTTGGATTTTGTAGGGGGGGGGGAGGGATGTTGAAGTTATATTGTTATTTAACACTGTCATATTATTGCACTATTATTGGAATGGTATGATTTGTACTGTCTTGAAAAATCTAATAAACAGATTTTGAAAAAAACAAAAAACTCATTAGTTATGACACCTGACCTGTTGAGTAGAGAACTGCCTTGTATAACCACCATTTTCTCTTCTTATATTACACACAACTTGAGTTACAATGGTGGTCACACACTGCATATCTATGCTCACCTGCACAGGTGTCAGAAATAGTGAATTCATGAGCCTGTATGTTTATCATGATTTCATTATTTCTGACACCTGACTTGATGAGTATAGATTGTGTGACAGTGATTGTCTCTTCAGTTTGTGTCCAATGGATACAGGAGAAGAGAATCATGATGCAATGACGTCAACAAGCTTACCAATAAAGCAACATGGCTGCCATTACTAGCAGTATGTGGCCATGTTGTATAACAGTATTTGTAAGCCAAAACAAGGAGTGGAACAATTAGAGGTAAATTATGATATTAACATAATAACTAGCACATCTGCTTTTATCACCCACTCCTGGTTTTGGATTACAAAAACTGATATTAAATACAGACCAAGTACTGCCAGTTTTAGGACAGCCTGGGTTTGGAGAGGAAAAAGATAGGAGACACTGTCAACTCAACCAAAACTAAAGTTTATTAATGAGAAATATTATAAAGTTTATTAATGAGAAATATTATTATCATTGTAGAAAATAACTGGTACATATCGAATTACAACAGGACTTTTACACTACATTGTCTTGCCATGAGACACGTCCAATATCTGAATCAAAAAAGGCCACAAATTGGTCCCGCATGTGGCCAACTGCTGCAGTTGACCGCAGAGGGTGATGCTGGAAATCGGGCAGTGGGTGTGCAACTGGTTCATCCA
Organism: Ranitomeya variabilis; assembly: GCF_051348905.1. Classification (NCBI taxonomy): domain Eukaryota; kingdom Metazoa; phylum Chordata; class Amphibia; order Anura; family Dendrobatidae; genus Ranitomeya; species Ranitomeya variabilis. The sequence continues at coordinate 162,863,361 of NC_135233.1, forward strand.
GTTCAATGTTGGGTTGCTCCTTAACCATTATATAATTATGCAGAACCACACAGGCTTTGACCACCTCGTCGACTGTTTCCACTTTTAGATTTATGGCTGATGCAAGAATGCGCCATTTAGCGACCAGAATGCCAAAGGTACACTCCACTGTTCTTCGGGCCCTGGTCAGTCTGTAGTTAAAGATCCTTCTAGTCTGGTTCAAGTCCCGACTGGAATAGGGCTTCAGTAGGTTTTCACACATCTGAAAGGCCTCATCCCCAACCATAACAAATGGCATCAGTGGTCCTTGAGTGTTGGGAAGAGGTTGTGGCGGGGGAAAATTGAAATTTTTGCCATACACATGGCGGCCCATATCCGAGTTCTTGAAAGTCTGTGAATCGTTGCCACGGCCAAAAGCTCCAATGTCCACGGCGATGAAGCGACAGTTCGCATCGGCTATTGCCATGAGCACAACAGAAAAATATTTTTTGTAATTGAAGTACTCCGATCCTGTTCTGGCTGGTTTGATAATGCGAATGTGCTTTCCATCCACCGCTCCTAAACAGTTGGGGAAATCACACTCACTCCAGAATTTCTCCGCAATTTCTAGCCACATGTCCAAGGTGGGTAGGGGTATAAACTCATCCCAGAGTACATTCCACAAAGCCTGGCAGGTGTCCGGACAGGGTGGATATTCCAAGCCGGTATTGGAAGTGGAGGGATGATAAACTCTCTCCGGTGGCCAGAAATCTGTACGAAAAACAAACACAAAAACCATTACAATCTATTCTTTTTATGGTGTGGTTACGCTAAAGAAAGGAAAATACCCAAAAAATACATGTCAGAAAACAGTAAATTTGGACTATCACTGGTTTAGATTTGGAACGTACCTTAATGTAACCAGCAGACGTTCCTCGGGTGGAATCGCTTTACGGAGCTGGGTGTCCTGTCGCCGTATGGTTCCTTGGACACGAGACAGCAAATCCATGAATGAGTCTTGCGACATTCGTGTGTATTCCTGGAATTTCTCCGTGTTGGCATTAAGCTCGGCATAGAGCGTGTGGTAGGCTCCACGGCTCTCACGTAGTTCGATAATGGGGTGGCTACAAAAACGCCACGTTGTCTCCTTCTCCATCTTTGGTGATTTCTGTCTTGCTTCCAAGCGAAAGCACAGGCAAGAAACAGCTTGAAGCTGAAATCCAGGTTGAAATAAAAGCTCTCCATGCGAAGATCCATCATGACACAGGACACAGTAGCAAACTGTTAAAATTTCAGTAGCCCTAGGGTCTATCTATAGAGATCCCATAATACACGCCCTCTGTAATCCCATTGGCGGTGTCTGGTTATCTTGATTTTTCTCTTGTGAAATTTCTCATCATGCGCACCAAAAACGCAAACGCAGGAAAAAAACACATGTAAACGCATACAAACGCGGCGGTTTTTTTAACCGCATGCGTCAACGCATGCGTCAAAAAAAGCCACGTTTGTACGCATTTACATGCGTTTTTTCCACCACTTGCGGATGCGTTTTAAACGCTGCAGATTTAAACGCAAATGTGAAACTAGCCTTAAAGAAACACTCAAAAACATCACTAGTATTTTATTGCACCACCTCTGGCTTTTATAACAGCTTGCGGTCTCTGAGGCATGGACTTAATAAGTGTCAAACAGTACTAACAGTACTCTTCATCAATCTGTCTCCAACCTTCTCTGATTGCTGTTGCCAGATCAGCTCTGCAGGTTGGAGCCTTGTCATGGACCATTTCCTTCAACTTCCACCAAAGATTTTCAATTGGATTGAGATCCGGACTATTTGCAGGCCATGACATTGACCTTATGTGTCTTTTTTCAAGGAATGTTTTCATAATTTTTGCTCTATGGTAGGATGCATTATTATCTTGAAAAATGATTTCATCCAGCGACTGTACCTTCCACCCACCAATTATATGAGAACGTAGACCTGTTCAACTAGGTAGCTGGAATTGTGGCATCAGTGAATTGTACTCAAAAGGCATTCAAAGAAACCTGGTGTCCATGGACCCACTTCAGGACTTTTTATACACTCAAGCAGGCCTAAAGTAGCATAATTAAATTACAACAATAAGATTCTGAAAATACTCGTGCAACTAACTTTATTTTATTGTTCAACTAACCAAATCTTCAAGTTAGTTAAATTTTTAGTCAGATTGATGACATTAAACTGTTGCATATTAATGCTATTGACTTGTGGGGTTAGTTAAAATACGGTTTCTTATTCCATCCTTTAGTACAACCCTGTGCGGCTGTGTTAGGATTAAAACAGGGTACGATATTTGGTGCTTGTAAGGTAATTATAATCTGTTGCACTCTATTCTGTTTTTCTTGTTTCTGTACCTATTTAATACTTTCAATAAAAAGACCATTGAAATGAAAAATGATTTCATCATCCCCAAACATCCTTTCAATTGATGGGATAAGAAGTGTCCAAAATATCAACATAATACTTGTACATTTACTGAATATGTAATGACAGCCATCTCCCCAGTGCCTTTACCTGACATGCAGCCCCATATCATCAATGACTGTGGAAATTTTCATGTTCTCTTCAGGCAGTCATCTTTATAAATCTCATTGGAACGGCACCAAACAAAATTTCCAGCATCATCACCTTGCCCAATGCAGATTCGTGATTCATCACTGAATATGACTTTCATCCAGTCATCCACAGTTCACGTTTGCTTTTCCTTAGCCCATTGTAACCTTGTTTTTTTCTGTTAATGATGGCTTTCGTTTAGCTTTTTTGTATGTAAATCCCATTTCCTTTAGGCGGTTTCTTACAGTTCGGTCAGAAGTTCACTCCAGTTTCCACCCATTCGTTCCTCATTTGTTTTGTTGGGCATTTCCTGCTTTGGAGACATATTGCTTGAAGTTTCCGGTCTTGACTCTTTGATGTCTTCCTTGGTCTTCCAGTATGTTTGCCTTTAACAACCTTCCCATGTTGTTTGTATTTGGTCCATATTTTAGACACAGCTGACTGTGAACAACCAACATCTTATGCAACATTGCGTGATGATTTACCCTCTTTTAAGAGTTTGATAATCCTTTCCTTTATTTCAATTGCCATCTCTCGTGTTGGAGCCATGATTCATGTCAGTCCACTTGGTGCAACAGCTCTCCAATGTGTGATCACTCCTTTTTAGATGCAGACTAACACGAGCAGATCTAATTTGATGCACGTGTTATTTTTAGTTATGTAAATTTACAGGGTGATTCCATAATTTTTTCCTCAGAACTGAGTGATTACATAATTTTTCCCCTATGCTTGGTTAAAAAAAAGTAACCATTACTGACTACCACATTTTTTGTTCTTGATTTCTTTTAATGTTTCTTAAAGCCAGAAAGTTGCCATTTGAAATGACTTTAGTTTTGTGGCATGTGTGTGAACTGCTTTTTTTCTACAAAATTAAGCAACTGAATGAACATCCTCCAAGGCCGGTGACTCCATGATTTTTGCCAGGGGTTGTACACATTTGAAACTGCTTTAAATGTGCAAGGAAGAAATAAGCAACATGTGGTTGAAATTACAGAAATCTCAGTCACTTTGCTGGGACTGTAAAATGCTGCGTTTTTTTTTGTTTGTTTGTTTTTTTTTTGGGGGGGGCAAAAAACGTGATGTGTGAACACAGCCTTATAGTTATAATGTCCATCTTTACGCTTAACTACAATAGTAATGAACCCCTCCCCAGAGGCCATCTATTATGCCTTGATACAGTTGAAATGTCAAAAATGTTGGCCCCATAAATGAATAATTTATGAGGCCACATGCATTAATAAATTCCCCCAATATAGCATAATGTCCACGATTCTGTCCCACAATAACAATATAGTCATAATATCAACCTATGTGGTCTCTTACAATATATTGTCCCTCTCTCTGGCCTACATACAGTATAATATTCTCAGTGTGGTAGAATGTCACCCTCTCCGGCCCCCATATAGTATAATGTCCCCCTTTATAAAGTATAAGCTTCCCCTTTCTGGCCTCCATTCTGAATAATGTCCCCCTTTCTGGCCCCCATGCAATATAATTTACCCCTTTCTGGTGGTCAAAGAGCTAAAAGCAATCCTATCCACCAAGTGTCAGACTGGGGTGCGAAGAACCCACCAGAATACAACTTCAGGGCCCCCCTTTTCAGCTAAATGCAAAAGTAACATCCTCAATCACATTTATATAACAATGAACTGGGTAGATTGGTAAATGAATAAGATGCTGCCTTTGTCTGTACATAGTGATTCATGTACCGTATATTGTGCCAAGTACTGCTCATCAGTTTCAGACTGATGACAGCATCTTATCATTCAATCTACCCAGTTTAATCGCACAGCGTTTTCTCCTATGCTCGGTGGCTCTGCCGGGGCTTTCATCAACAGGGCATAGACTGTAATGATGCACACAGTCACCTATTGGAGGCGGACAGTAGGACACACATGCCCGTTTTGCAGGGGGTTCAGAAGACCTGACAAAGCCACTGAACGTAGAAGAAAACGCTGTGTGAACCCAGCCTTACACTCAGTCTCGGACTGGCCCACAGGGTAACAGGGGAATCCCCCGATGGGCCCCTGTGTAGATCTGGGCCCTCAACCCCACTGTATGGGCAGTACTTGGCATAATTCACTTGATTCACTCTGAACAGAAAAAAGCAGCATCTCAGCATTCATTAAACTGCTCAGTTTATTATTATATAGAGATATACGTAAATTTGTGAACGAAGGTAGTATAATGTTTGCATGCAGGTGAAAAATCCCCCCCGCCCCCAAGTCAATGTTAGGCTACGTTCACATTAGCGTTGTGCGCCGCAGCGTCGGGCGCTGCAGCGTCGCCGCATGCGTCATGCGCCCCTATATTTAACATGGGGACGCATGGACATGCGTTGTGTTGCGTTTTGTGACACATGCGTCTTTTTGGGCGCATGCGTCAGGGCGCAGAGGACGCAGCAAGTTGCGTCCAAAATCATGAAAAAAAAGGACGCATGCGTCACAAAACAATGCGTTTTGCATGCGTTGTGCGTTGCGTCGCCGACGCAACACACAACAACGCAAATGTGAACGTAGCCTTAGGCTACTTTCACACTAGTGTTGTTTGCAATATGTCGCAATGCATCGTTCAGGAGAAAAAAACGCATTCTGCAAAGTTGTCTGCGTTTTTTCCCCATAGACTTACATTACCGACGCTTTGCGTCGTATCGCCACACGTCGCAACCGTCATGCGACGGTTGCGTCGTGTTTTGGCGGACCATCGGCACAAAAAAAGTTACATGTAACTTTTTTTATGCCGACGGTCCGCCAAAACACGACGCAACCGTCACACAATGGGTGCGAGGTGTGGCGATACGTCACAATGCGTTGGTAATGTAAGTCTGGGGAAAAAACGCATCCTGCAGAGAACTTTGCAGGATGCGTTTTTTTCTCCTGAACGACGCATTGCGACGTATTGCAAACGACGCTAGTGTGAAAGTAGCCTATGAGAAAATGCAGGATCCTGCAAATTTCTTTGCAGGATCTTGCATTCTCAAAAATCGACGGATTGTGACGTGACACAAAAGACGGAAGTGTGAAAGTAGCAGGCTACTTTCACATTTCCGTCTTTTGCCAAGCGTTGCAATGCGTCGTTCTGGTGAGAAAACGCATCCTGCAAAGTTGCCCGCAGGATGCGTTTTTCCTCATAGACTTGTATTACCGACACATTGCAACGTACGTTCCATACGTCGTGCACTGGATGCGTCGGTTTTTGGCAGACCATCATAGCGAAAAAACGTTCAAGGGAACGTTTTTTCGTACGTCGGGTCCTGTAATTTTAAGTACGCAGGCACGGCCGGAACTCCACTCCCTCCTCCCTGGGACTTTACTATGGGCAGCGGACGCGTTGAAACACTGCGTCCGCTGCCCACGTTGCACAAAATTTTCACAACGTCCGTCAGTATGTCGCGCAGACGCTTAGCGACGGCCGCGTACCGACGGACGTTGGAGTTTTTTAGCACAACGTGGGCAGCGGACACAGTGTTTCAACGCGTCCGCTGCCCATAGTAAAGTCCCAGGGAGGAGGGGGAGGAGTTACGGCCGGGCATGCGCAGTAAAACATGCAGGACACAATGTACGAAAAAACATTCCCTTGAACGTTTATTTGCTACGATGGTCCGCCAAAGGCTACTTTCACATTAGCGTCGTGCACTGCACGTCGCAATGCGATGTTGCGGCGCACCGACATATACTGTGGAAGCGCCGCACATTGGAGGCAGCGGATGCTGTTTTTCAATGCATCCGCTGCCCCATTGTGAGGTGCGGGGAGGCGGGGACGGAGCTCCGGCCACGCATGCGTGGTCGGAAATGCTGGACACGACGCACCAAAAAACGTTACATGCAACGTTTTTTGGTGGCGAAGGTCCGATGCAAGCAACCGTCGCACTGCGTCGCTAATCAGAGTCTGTAGAGAAAAAATGCATCCTGCAAGCACTTTTGCAGGATGCGTTTTTTCTGCAAAACGACGCATGGCGACGTGCAGTGCACGACGCTAGTGTGAAAGTAGCCTACGTACCGTCAGAACAGCTTCCATGGACGTGATAACCTGACAGAAAAGCTTCCGTGGAAGTGGAGACCTGAGAGAAAAGTTTCTGTGGAAGTGGTAACCAGCCAGAAAAGCTCTCTGAGCCCGGGAGCCCGAGCACGGGGCGCGCGCACCATGACCAGATCCGCTTGGTGGCGCGTCCACGGCAGAGTACACAGCCCGGAGCGCGGGGCAGGAGGAGTGACGGGAGCGGCACACAGAAGCAGCACAGAGAAGCTCCGCCGCCCGGGCTCCAGTCCTGCACACAACATGGAGAGACAGGAGGCGGACATGGGCTCCCTGACCAGATTCTTGGACGGAGACTTCTGGGAAATGAAGAACGAGCTGCGGAGACAGATCGCGGGGAGCCCTCTCTTCCAGCAGAGGTAATGGGTTCACAGCAGGGGTTCTGTGGGTCCGGGCTCAGCTGTGTGATGCCCACAGTGGGCCTGTCACACTGAACATCGCCCATCCCAGGTGTGTGCTGGGAAGCTCAGGTGTCAGTCACCGCCCCCCGGGGGTCTACTCCTGGCTGTGTGTCTGTACCTAGCCCCCTGTGCTGCCAGGAGATGCGGAGAGCTGAGCTGTCAGGACAGGTGGCATCTGGAGAAGTTCTGCTGCTATTGTCTCATCATTGTGAAGCTGGTGGTATGATGCCAGCTCCGGTACAGGTCTGCCCACGGTGCCTACCATTCATACTGTCTGGGGACTAGGAGAGTGATGAGCGGCACCAGTGGGGGATACACCAGGCTCCTCTCAGTAACAGGTGCTTGTCTCCTGTCAGTAGTGGTGGCATCTACACCAGGCTCCTCTCAGTAACCGTGCTTGTCTCCTGGCAGTAGTGGTGGCATCTACACCAGGCTCCTCTCAGTAACTGTGCTTGTCTCCTGTCAGTAGTGGTGGCATCTACACCAGGCTCCTCTCAGTAACAGTGCTTGTCTCCTGTCAGTAGTGGTGGCATCTACACCAGGCTCCTCTCAGTAACAGTGCTTGTCTCCTGTCAGTAGTGGCGGCATCTACACCAGGCTCCTCTCAGTAACAGTGCTTGTCTCCTGTCAGTAGTGGTGGCATCTACACCAGGCTCCTCTCAGTAACAGTGCTTGTCTCCTGTCAGTAGTGGCGGCATCTACACCAGGCTCCTCTCAGTAACAGTGCTTGTCTCCTGTCAGTAGTGGCGGCATCTACACCAGGCTCCTCTCAGTAACAGTGCTTGTCTCCTGTCAGTAGTGGCGGCATCTACACCAGGCTCCTCTCAGTAACAGTGCTTGTCTCCTGTCACTAGTGGCGGCATCTACACCAGGCTCCTCTCAGTAACAGTGCTTGTCTCCTGTCAGTAGTGGCGGCATCTACACCAGGCTCCTCTCAGTAACAGTGCTTGTCTCCTGTCAGTAGTGGCGGCATCTACACCAGGCTCCTCTCAGTAACAGTGCTTGTCTCCTGTCACTAGTGGCGGCATCTACACCAGGCTCCTCTCAGTAACAGTGCTTGTCTCCTGTCAGTAGTGGCGGCATCTACACCAGGCTCCTCTCAGTAACCGTGCTTGTCTCCTGTCAGTAGTGGTGGCATCTACACCAGGCTCCTCTCAGTAACAGGTGCTTGTCTCCTGTCAGTAGTGGCGGCATCTACACCAGGCTCCTCTCAGTAACAGTGCTTGTCTCCTGTCAGTAGTGGCGGCATCTACACCAGGCTCCTCTCAGTAACAGTGCTTGTCTCCTGTCAGTAGTGGCGGCATCTACACCAGGCTCCTCTCAGTAACCGTGCTTGTCTCCTGTCAGTAGTGGCGGCATCTACACCAGGCTCCTCTCAGTAACAGGTGCTTGTCTCCTGTCAGTAGTGGTGGCATCTACACCAGGCTCCTCTCAGTAACAGGTGCTTGTCTCCTGTCAGTAGTGGCGGCATCTACACCAGGCTCCTCTCAGTAACAGTGCTTGTCTCCTGTCAGTAGTGGCGGCATCTACACCAGGCTCCTCTCAGTAACAGTGCTTGTCTCCTGTCAGTAGTGGCGGCATCTACACCAGGCTCCTCTCAGTAACAGTGCTTGTCTCCTGTCAGTAGTGGTGGCATCTACACCAGGCTCCTCTCAGTAACAGGTGCTTGTCTCCTGTCAGTAGTGGCGGCATCTACACCAGGCTCCTCTCAGTAACAGTGCTTGTCTCCTGTCAGTAGTGGCGGCATCTACACCAGGCTCCTCTCAGTAACCGTGCTTGTCTCCTGTCAGTAGTGGCGGCATCTACACCAGGCTCCTCTCAGTAACAGTGCTTGTCTCCTGTCAGTAGTGGCGGCATCTACACCAGGCTCCTCTCAGTAACAGTGCTTGTCTCCTGTCAGTAGTGGCGGCATCTACACCAGGCTCCTCTCAGTAACAGTGCTTGTCTCCTGTCAGTAGTGGCGGCATCTACACCAGGCTCCTCTCAGTAACCGTGCTTGTCTCCTGTCAGTAGTGGTGGCATCTACACCAGGCTCCTCTCAGTAACAGGTGCTTGTCTCCTGTCAGTAGTGGCGGCATCTACACCAGGCTCCTCTCAGTAACAGTGCTTGTCTCCTGTCAGTAGTGGCGGCATCTACACCAGGCTCCTCTCAGTAACAGGTGCTTGTCTCCTGTCAGTAGTGGCGGCATCTACACCAGGCTCCTCTCAGTAACAGTGCTTGTCTCCTGTCAGTAGTGGCGGCATCTACACCAGGCTCCTCTCAGTAACAGTGCTTGTCTCCTGTCAGTAGTGGTGGCATCTACACCAGGCTCCTCTCAGTAACAGGTGCTTGTCTCCTGTCAGTAGTGGCGGCATCTACACCAGGCTCCTCTCAGTAACAGTGCTTGTCTCCTGTCAGTAGTGGCGGCATCTACACCAGGCTCCTCTCAGTAACCGTGCTTGTCTCCTGTCAGTAGTGGCGGCATCTACACCAGGCTCCTCTCAGTAACAGTGCTTGTCTCCTGTCAGTAGTGGCGGCATCTACACCAGGCTCCTCTCAGTAACAGTGCTTGTCTCCTGTCAGTAGTGGCGGCATCTACACCAGGCTCCTCTCAGTAACAGTGCTTGTCTCCTGTCAGTAGTGGCGGCATCTACACCAGGCTCCTCTCAGTAACCGTGCTTGTCTCCTGTCAGTAGTGGTGGCATCTACACCAGGCTCCTCTCAGTAACAGGTGCTTGTCTCCTGTCAGTAGTGGCGGCATCTACACCAGGCTCCTCTCAGTAACAGTGCTTGTCTCCTGTCAGTAGTGGCGGCATCTACACCAGGCTCCTCTCAGTAACAGGTGCTTGTCTCCTGTCAGTAGTGGCGGCATCTACACCAGGCTCCTCTCAGTAACAGTGCTTGTCTCCTGTCAGTAGTGGCGGCATCTACACCAGGCTCCTCTCAGTAACAGTGCTTGTCTCCTGTCACTAGTGGTGGCATCTACACCAGGCTCCTCTCAGTAACAGTGCTTGTCTCCTGTCAGTAGTGGCGGCATCTACACCAGGCTCCTCTCAGTAACCGTGCTTGTCTCCTGTCAGTAGTGGCGGCATCTACACCAGGCTCCTCTCAGTAACAGGTGCTTGTCTCCTGTCAGTAGTGGTGGCATCTACACCAGGCTCCTCTCAGTAACAGGTGCTTGTCTCCTGTCAGTAGTGGCGGCATCTACACCAGGCTCCTCTCAGTAACAGTGCTTGTCTCCTGTCAGTAGTGGCGGCATCTACACCAGGCTCCTCTCAGTAACAGTGCTTGTCTCCTGTCAGTAGTGGTGGCATCTACACCAGGCTCCTCTCAGTAACAGGTGCTTGTCTCCTGTCAGTAGTGGCGGCATCTACACCAGGCTCCTCTCAGTAACAGTGCTTGTCTCCTGTCAGTAGTGGCGGCATCTACACCAGGCTCCTCTCAGTAACCGTGCTTGTCTCCTGTCAGTAGTGGCGGCATCTACACCAGGCTCCTCTCAGTAACAGTGCTTGTCTCCTGTCAGTAGTGGCGGCATCTACACCAGGCTCCTCTCAGTAACAGTGCTTGTCTCCTGTCAGTAGTGGCGGCATCTACACCAGGCTCCTCTCAGTAACAGTGCTTGTCTCCTGTCAGTAGTGGCGGCATCTACACCAGGCTCCTCTCAGTAACCGTGCTTGTCTCCTGTCAGTAGTGGTGGCATCTACACCAGGCTCCTCTCAGTAACAGGTGCTTGTCTCCTGTCAGTAGTGGCGGCATCTACACCAGGCTCCTCTCAGTAACAGTGCTTGTCTCCTGTCAGTAGTGGCGGCATCTACACCAGGCTCCTCTCAGTAACAGGTGCTTGTCTCCTGTCAGTAGTGGCGGCATCTACACCAGGCTCCTCTCAGTAACAGTGCTTGTCTCCTGTCAGTAGTGGCGGCATCTACACCAGGCTCCTCTCAGTAACAGTGCTTGTCTCCTGTCACTAGTGGTGGCATCTACACCAGGCTCCTCTCAGTAACAGTGCTTGTCTCCTGTCAGTAGTGGCGGCATCTACACCAGGCTCCTCTCAGTAACCGTGCTTGTCTCCTGTCAGTAGTGGTGGCATCTACACCAGGCTCCTCTCAGTAACAGTGCTTGTCTCCTGTCAGTAGTGGCGGCATCTACACCAGGCTCCTCTCAGTAACAGTGCTTGTCTCCTGTCAGTAGTGGCGGCATCTACACCAGGCTCCTCTCAGTAACAGTGCTTGTCTCCTGTCAGTAGTGGTGGCATCTACACCAGGCTCCTCTCAGTAACAGTGCTTGTCTCCTGTCAGTAGTGGCGGCATCTACACCAGGCTCCTCTCAGTAACAGTGCTTGTCTCCTGTCAGTAGTGGCGGCATCTACACCAGGCTCCTCTCAGTAACAGTGCTTGTCTCCTGTCACTAGTGGTGGCATCTACACCAGGCTCCTCTCAGTAACAGTGCTTGTCTCCTGTCAGTAGTGGCGGCATCTACACCAGGCTCCTCTCAGTAACCGTGCTTGTCTCCTGTCAGTAGTGGTGGCATCTACACCAGGCTCCTCTCAGTAACAGGTGCTTGTCTCCTGTCAGTAGTGGCGGCATCTACACCAGGCTCCTCTCAGTAACCGTGCTTGTCTCCTGTCAGTAGTGGCGGCATCTACACCAGGCTCCTCTCAGTAACAGTGCTTGTCTCCTGTCAGTAGTGGCGGCATCTACACCAGGCTCCTCTCAGTAACAGTGCTTGTCTCCTGTCAGTAGTGGCGGCATCTACACCAGGCTCCTCTCAGTAACAGTGCTTGTCTCCTGTCAGTAGTGGCGGCATCTACACCAGGCTCCTCTCAGTAACCGTGCTTGTCTCCTGTCAGTAGTGGTGGCATCTACACCAGGCTCCTCTCAGTAACAGGTGCTTGTCTCCTGTCAGTAGTGGCGGCATCTACACCAGGCTCCTCTCAGTAACAGTGCTTGTCTCCTGTCAGTAGTGGCGGCATCTACACCAGGCTCCTCTCAGTAACAGGTGCTTGTCTCCTGTCAGTAGTGGCGGCATCTACACCAGGCTCCTCTCAGTAACAGTGCTTGTCTCCTGTCAGTAGTGGCGGCATCTACACCAGGCTCCTCTCAGTAACAGGTGCTTGTCTCCTGTCAGTAGTGGCGGCATCTACACCAGGCTCCTCTCAGTAACAGTGCTTGTCTCCTGTCAGTAGTGGCGGCATCTACACCAGGCTCCTCTCAGTAACAGTGCTTGTCTCCTGTCACTAGTGGTGGCATCTACACCAGGCTCCTCTCAGTAACAGTGCTTGTCTCCTGTCAGTAGTGGCGGCATCTACACCAGGCTCCTCTCAGTAACCGTGCTTGTCTCCTGTCAGTAGTGGTGGCATCTACACCAGGCTCCTCTCAGTAACAGTGCTTGTCTCCTGTCAGTAGTGGCGGCATCTACACCAGGCTCCTCTCAGTAACAGTGCTTGTCTCCTGTCAGTAGTGGCGGCATCTACACCAGGCTCCTCTCAGTAACAGTGCTTGTCTCCTGTCAGTAGTGGCGGCATCTACACCAGGCTCCTCTCAGTAACAGTGCTTGTCTCCTGTCAGTAGTGGCGGCATCTACACCAGGCTCCTCTCAGTAACAGTGCTTGTCTCCTGTCAGTAGTGGCGGCATCTACACCAGGCTCCTCTCAGTAACAGTGCTTGTCTCCTGTCACTAGTGGTGGCATCTACACCAGGCTCCTCTCAGTAACAGTGCTTGTCTCCTGTCACTAGTGGCGGCATCTACACCAGGCTCCTCTCAGTAACCGTGCTTGTCTCCTGTCAGTAGTGGTGGCATCTACACCAGGCTCCTCTCAGTAACAGTGCTTGTCTCCTGTCAGTAGTGGCGGCATCTACACCAGGCTCCTCTCAGTAACAGTGCTTGTCTCCTGTCAGTAGTGGCGGCATCTACACCAGGCTCCTCTCAGTAACAGTGCTTGTCTCCTGTCAGTAGTGGTGGCATCTACACCAGGCTCCTCTCAGTAACAGGTGCTTGTCTCCTGTCAGTAGTGGCGGCATCTACACCAGGCTCCTCTCAGTAACAGGTGCTTGTCTCCTGTCAGTAGTGGTGGCATCTACACCAGGCTCCTCTCAGTAACAGGTGCTTGTCTCCTGTCAGTAGTGGTGGCATCTACACCGGGCTCCTCTCAGTAACAGTGCTTGTCTCCTGTCAGTAGTGGCGGCATCTACACCAGGCTCCTCTCAGTAACCGTGCTTGTCTCCTGTCAGTAGTGGTGGCATCTACACCAGGCTCCTCTCAGTAACAGGTGCTTGTCTCCTGTCAGTAGTGGTGGCATCTACACCAGGCTCCTCTCAGTAACAGGTGCTTGTCTCCTGTCAGTAGTGGCGGCATCTACACCAGGCTCCTCTCAGTAACCGTGCTTGTCTCCTGTCAGTAGTGGTGGCATCTACACCAGGCTCCTCTCAGTAACAGGTGCTTGTCTCCTGTCAGTAGTGGTGGCATCTACACCAGGCTCCTCTCAGTAACAGGTGCTTGTCTCCTGTCAGTAGTGGCGACATCTACACCAGGCTCCTCTCAGTAACAGTGCTTGTCTCCTGTCAGTAGTGGCGGCATCTACACCAGGCTTCTCTCAGTAACAGTGCTTGTCTCCTGTCAGTAGTGGCGGCATCTACACCGGGCTCCTCTCAGTAACAGTGCTTGTCTCCTGTCAGTAGTGGCGGCATCTACACCAGGCTTCTCTCAGTAACAGTGCTTGTCTCCTGTCAGTAGTGGCGGCATCTACACCAGGCTCCTCTCAGTAACAGTGCTTGTCTCCTGTCAGTAGTGGTGGCATCTACACCAGGCTCCTCTCAGTAACAGTGCTTGTCTCCTGTCAGTAGTGGCGGCATCTACACCAGGCTCCTCTCAGTAACAGTGCTTGTCTCCTGTCAGTAGTGGTGGCATCTACACCAGGCTCCTCTCAGTAACAGTGCTTGTCTCCTGTCAGTAGTGGCGACATCTACACCAGGCTCCTCTCAGTAACAGGTGCTTGTCTCCTGTCAGTAGTGGTGGCATCTACACCAGGCTCCTCTCAGTAACAGGTGCTTGTCTCCTGTCAGTAGTGGTGGCATCTACACCAGGCTCCTCTCAGTAACAGGTGCTTGTCTCCTGTCAGTAGTGGCGACATCTACACCAGGCTCCTCTCAGTAACAGTGCTTGTCTCCTGTCAGTAGTGGCGGCATCTACACCAGGCTTCTCTCAGTAACAGTGCTTGTCTCCTGTCAGTAGTGGCGGCATCTACACCGGGCTCCTCTCAGTAACAGTGCTTGTCTCCTGTCAGTAGTGGCGACATCTACACCAGGCTCCTCTCAGTAACCGTGCTTGTCTCCTGTCAGTAGTGGTGGCATCTACACCGGGCTCCTCTCAGTAACAGTGCTTGTCTCCTGTCAGTAGTGGTGGCATCTACACCGGGCTCCTCTCAGTAACAGTGCTTGTCTCCTGTCAGTAGTGGCGGCATCTACACCAGGCTCCTCTCAGTAACAGGTGCTTGTCTCCTGTCAGTAGTGGCGGCATCTACACCAGGCTCCTCTCAGTAACAGTGCTTGTCTCCTGTCAGTAGTGGTGGCATCTACACCAGGCTCCTCTCAGTAACAGTGCTTGTCTCCTGTCAGTAGTGGTGGCATCTACACCAGGCTCCTCTCAGTAACAGTGCTTGTCTCCTGTCAGTAGTGGCGGCATCTACACCAGGCTCCTCTCAGTAACAGGTGCTTGTCTCCTGTCAGTAGTGGTGGCATCTACACCAGGCTCCTCTCAGTAACAGTGCTTGTCTCCTGTCAGTAGTGGCGGCATCTACACCAGGCTCCTCTCAGTAACAGTGCTTGTCTCCTGTCAGTAGTGGCGGCATCTACACCAGGCTCCTCTCAGTAACAGGTGCTTGTCTCCTGTCAGTAGTGGCGGCATCTACACCAGGCTCCTCTCAGTAACAGGTGCTTGTCTCCCGGCAGTACTGGTGGCATCTACACCAGGCTCCTCTCAGTAACAGTGCTTGTCTCCCAGCAATACTGGTGGCATCTACACCAGGCTCCTCTCAGTAACAGTGCTTGTCTCCTGTCAGTAGTGGCGGCATCTACACCAGGCTCCTCTCAGTAACAGGTGCTTGTCTCCTGTCAGTAGTGGCGGCATCTACACCAGGCTCCTCTCAGTAACAGGTGCTTGTCTCCCGGCAGTACTGGTGGCATCTACACCAGGCTCCTCTCAGTAACAGTGCTTGTCTCCCAGCAATACTGGTGGCATCTACACCAGGCTCCTCTCAGTAACAGTGCTTGTCTCCCAGCAATACTGGTGGCATCTACACCAGGCTCCTCTCAGTAACAGTGCTTGTCTCCCGGCAGTACTGGTGGCATCTACACCAGGCTCCTCTCAGTAACAGTGCTTGTCTCCTGTCAGTAGTGGCGGCATCTACACCAGGCTCCTCTCAGTAACAGTGCTTGTCTCCCGGCAGTACTGGTGGCATCTACACCAGGCTCCTCTCAGTAACAGTGCTTGTCTCCCGGCAGTACTGGTGGCATCTACACCAGGCTCCTCTCAGTAACAGTGCTTGTCTCCTGTCAGTCCAACTTTTTTATTTTTCCATCAATTTGGCCATGTGAGGGCTTATTTTTTGCGAGACGAGTTGAAATTTTGAATGACATCATTGGTTTTACCATGTCGTGTACTAGAAAACGGGAAAAAAATTCCAAGTGCGGTGAAATTGCAAAAAAAAGTGCAATCCCACACTTGTTTTTTGCTTGGCTTTTTTGCTAGGTTCACTAAATGCTAAAACTGACCTCCCATTATGATTTTCCAGATCCTTACGGGTTCATAGACACCTAACATGACGAGGTTATTTTTTACCTAAGTGGTGAAAAAAAATTCCAAACTTTGCTAAAAAAAAAAAAAAAAAAAATTGCACCATTTTCCGATACCCGTAGCGTCTCCATTTTTCATGATCTGGGGTCGGTTGAGGGCTTATTTTTAGCGTGCCGAGCCAGCGTTTTTAATGATTCCAATTTGGTGCAGATACGTTCTTTTGATCGCCCGTTATTGCATTTTAATGCAATGTCGCTGCGACAAAAAAAACGTAATTCTGGCGTTTCGATTTTTTTTTTCTCGTTACGCCGTTTAGCGATCAGGTTAATGCTTTTTTTTATTGATAGATCAGGCAATTCTGAACGTGGCGATACCAAATATGTGTAGATTTGATTTTTTTTATTGATTTATTTTGATTGGGGCGAAAGGGGGGTGATTTAAACTTTTATGTTTTTTTTTATTTTTTTCACATTTTTTTAAACTTTTTTTTTTTACTTTTGCCATGCTTCAGTAGCCTCCATGGGAGGCTAGAAGCAGGCACAGCGCGATCGGCTCTATGTAGCAGCGATCATAAGATCGCTGCTATACAGCAGAAATGCAGGTGTGCTGTGAGCGCCGACCACAGGGTGGCGCTCACAGCAGGCCGGCATCAGTAACCATAGAGGTCTCAAGGACCTCTATGGTTACCTTCCTGATGCATCGCCGACCCCCGATCATGTGACGGGGGTCGGCGATGACGTCATTTCCGGACGGACGCGGTAGTTAAATGCCGCTGTCTGCGTTTGACAGCGGCATTTAACTAGTTAATAGCGGCGGGTGAATCGCGATTTCACCCGCCGCTATTGCGGGCACATGTCAGCTGTTCAAAACAGCTGACATGTCCCGGCTTTGATGGGGGCTCACCGCGGAGCCCTGCATCAAAGCAGGGGAGCTGACATCAGACGGAATAGTACGTCCGATGTCGGTAAGGGGTTAAGTTTTCCCAGTTTTTTGTGACAAAATTAGGGGTCTCGGCTTATACTCGGGTCGGCTTACACTCTAGTATATACGGTACTTGTTGAAAACAAACTCCTTATCTGATGCATACCTCCCAACCGTCCCGATTTCAGCGGGACAGTCCCGCTTTGGCACCGGGGTCCCGCTGTCCCGCTTCGGGCATTTAAAATCCCGATTTTGCGGCCGCCGGTGAAGCCCCGCCCACTTCCGGGACGTAGAGAGAGCCCGTGGCTGTTTTTTTGTTTTTTTTTTTATAAAAGCTGCCTCCTGACCGCCCGCGAGCCCCCCCCGCCCCCGCCCCCTGTGCGGCGCTGCCACGCTGAAGGAGAGAGCCTGCAGCAATCAAGAAGAAAGGTCAGCGATTCACTACCTCTGGCTGTGTGTGCACGGATCTCCGGCTTCTGCTCTTAGCTGCTATCCCGGCAGAGAAGGAGAGACGGGGGAGGTGCCGGGATAGTGCAGAGCTGTGAGCAGGAGACTGAAGACTTCAGCAGAGAGCTGCACATGGACATCAGCCGCCCCTGCATCACAGAGGAGATTGTGTGTGTGTGTGATGTGTGTGATGGCTGCGTGTGTGTGTGTGTGTGATGGCTGGGTGTGTGTGTGTGATGGCTGTGTGTGTGTGATGGCTGTGTGTGTGTGATGGCTGTGTGTGTGTGATGGCTGTGTGTGTGTGTGATGGCTGTGTGTGTGGTGGCTGTGTGTGTGATGGCTGCGTGTGTGATGGCTGCGTGTGTGATGGCTGCGTGTGTGATGGCTGCGTGTGTGATGGCTGCGTGTGTGATGGCTGCGTGTGTGTGTGTGTGTGTGATGGCTGCGTGTGTGTGGGTGTGATGGCTGCGTGTGTGATGGCTGCGTGTGTGATGGCTGCGTGTGTGTGTGTGTGATGGCTGCGTGTGTGTGGGTGTGATGGCTGCGTGTGTGGGTGTGATGGCTGCGTGTGTGGGTGTGATGGCTGCGTGTGTGGGTGTGATGGCTGCGTGTGTGTGTGATGGCTGCGTGTGTGTGTGTGTGTGATGGCTGCGTGTGTGTGTGATGGCTGCGTGTGTGTGATGGCTGTGTGTGTGTGTGTGTGTGATGTCTGCGTGTGTGTGTGTGATGTCTGCATGTGTGTGTGTGTGATGTCTGCATGTGTGTGTGATGGCTGCGTGTGTGTGATGGCTGCGTGTGTGTGTGTCATGGCTGCGTGTGTGTGTGATGGCTGCGTGTGTGTGTGATGGCTGCGTGTGTGTGATGGCTGCGTGTGTGTGTGATGGCTGCGTGTGTGTGTGTGATGGCTGCGTGTGTGTGTGATGGCTGCGTGTGTGTGTGATGGCTGCGTGTGTGTGTGATGGCTGCGTGTGTGATGCATTTGTGTCAAAGCTGCATGTGTTTGTGAGCTGCGTGCGTGTGTGAGCTGCGTGCGTGTGAGCTGCGTGCCTGTATGTCATTATACAGTATGGAGCATTATGTCCGGTCATTATACAGTATGGAGAATCATGTGCGGTCATTAGACAGTATGGAGCATTATGTGCAGTCATTAGACAGTATGGAGCATCATGTGTGGCCATTATACAGTATGGAGCATCATGTGTGGCCATTATACAGTATGGAGCATCATGTGCGGTCATTATACAGTATGGAGCATCATGTGCGGCCATTATACAGTATGGAGCATCATGTGCGGCCATTATACAGTATGGAGCATCATGTGCGGTCATTATACAGTATGGAGCATCATGTGCGGTCATTATACAGTATGGAGCATCATGTGCGGTCATTATACAGTATGGAGCATCATGTGCGGTCATTATACAGTATGGAGCATCATGTGCGGCCATTATACAGTATGGAGCATCATGTGCGGCCATTATACAGTATGGAGCATCATGTGCGGCCATTATACAGTATGGAGCATCATGTGCGGTCATTATACAGTATGGAGCATCATGTGCGGTCATTAGACAGTATGGAGCATCATGTGCGGCCATTAGACAGTATGGAGCATCATGTGCGGCCATTATACAGTATGGAGCATCATGTGTGGCCATTATACAGTATGGAGCATCATGTGTGGCCATTATACAGTATGGAGCATCATGTGCGGTCATTATACAGTATGGAGCATCATGTGCGGACATTAGACAGTATGGAGCATCATGTGCGGCCATTATACAGTATGGAGCATCATGTGCGGCCATTATACAGTATGGAGCATCATGTGTGGCCATTATACAGTATGGAGCATCATGTGCGGTCATTATACAGTATGGAGCATCATGTGCGGTCATTAGACAGTATGGAGCATCATGTGCGGCCATTATACAGTATGGAGCATCATGTGCGGTCATTATACAGTCTGGAGCATCATGTGCGGTCATTATACAGTCTGGAGCATCATGTGCGGTCATTATACAGTCTGGAGCATCATGTGCGGTCATTATACAGTCTGGAGCATCATGTGCGGTCATTATACAGTATGGAGCATCATTTGCGGTCATACAGTATGGAGCATCATGTGCGGTCATTATACAGTATGGAGCATCATGTGCGGCCATTATACAGTATGGAGCATCATGTGCGGCCATTATACAGTATGGAGCATCATGTGCGGTCATTATACAGTCTGGAGCATCATGTGCGGTCATACAGTATGGAGCATCATTTGCGGTCATACAGTATGGAGCATCATGTGCGGTCATTATACAGTATGGAGCATCATGTGCGGTCATTATACAGTATGGAGCATCATTTGCGGTCATACAGTATGGAGCATCATTTGCGGTCATACAGTATGGAGCATCATGTGCGGTCATTATACAGTATGGAGCATCATGTGCGGTCATTATACAGTATGGAGCATCATGTGCGGTCATTATACAGTATGGAGCATCATGTGTGTTCATTATACATTATGGAGCGTCATGTGTGTTCATTATATATTATGGAGCGTCATGTGTGGTCATTATATATTATGGAGCGTCATGTGTGGTCATCGTACAGTATGGAGCATCATGTGCGGTCATTATACAGTATGGAGAACTGTGTGTGGCCATTATACAGTATGGAGCATCATGTGTGGCCATTATACAGTATGGGGCATCATGTGTGGTCATTATACAGTATGGAGCATCATGTGTGGCCATTATACAGTATGGAGCGTCATGTGTGACCATTATACAGTATGGGGCATCATGTGTGGTCATTATACAGTATGGAGCACTGTGTGGCCATATTTTTTTGTCTATAATTATTGTATATGAAACAGTGTGATCAGCAGTGCTAAATGGGTGTGGTTGGGATGTGGATATGGGTGTGACTAATTATGAATGGGTGTGGTCAGAGGTGTGGCCTAAAATTTGCCGCGGCGCGCAAAGCGCGCCGCAAACTTTGTCCCTCTTTCCCATCTTCAAAAGTTGGGAGGTATGATCTGATGAGGATGAAGAAATGGCAGCAGCAGCACTGGCAGGATCCAAGTCCTCTTGCTCTTGGCCATCCTGTAGCCCACTCATCCTAACTGCTACCTCAATCAGAGCTTCTTTTCCTTTAGTAAGCTGTTGATCATCTTGTAATATACGATGACTCGGGTCCACATAAACAGCTGCCAGAAGAATTTTATTTTCTAATAACAGTGTCTCTCTCATGCCATCTGCGATTAAATCTCCTCTTTGGGACAGGCAAAACAACAAGTTTTTTGACTCCTTCATAAAAATGCCAGGAGTTAAATCCTGAGCTTGTAACTTTTTAGTCACTGTAAATGGGTGATGAAGCAATTCCTTTAAAGGGAATCTGTCACCCCAAAATTCGCCTATAAGTTAAGGCCACCGGCATCAGGGTCTTAGCTACAGCATTCTGTAATGCTGTAGATAAGCCCCCGATGTCACCTGAAAGATAAGAAAAACTGGTTATATTATACTCACCCAGGGGCGGTCCCACTGCGGTCCGGTCCGATGGGCTTTGCGGTCCGGGTCCAGCGCCTCCCATCTTCATGCGATGACGTCACCTTCTTTGCTATCTGCGGCCGCTCCTGCGCAGGCGTACTTTATCTGCCCTGTTGAGGGCGGAGTAAAGTATTGCAGTGCGCAGGCGCCGGGCCTTTCTGACCTTTCCCTGCGCCTGCGCACTGCAGTACTTTGCCCTCAACAGGTCAGATAAAGTACACCTGCGCAGGATCCACGGCAGGAAGCAAAGAGGACATAATCATATGAAGATGGGAGGCGCTGGACCTGGATTGCGACGCCCATCGGACCGGACCTCATCGGGACTGCCCCTGGGTGAGTATAGGGTCATTCCATGTCAAGTGGACCAGTGGTCCCCACTCGACCATCTCCGATTTTGCTGAAAATTCATAAGGATGTACATGTATGTTTGAAAAGAGGTTCTGTAAATTTTTAGGGCCAGATCTCACATACATTGGGCACTGTTGACCTTTCACTGGAGGTTCCACCAAGCCTGCGGGCTTCAGCTAAGAGGATTTTGCTAACTTTGGCACATAGCCATTAGAGTTCTATACTGGCTATGATGCTGAAATTTGGCATACTAGCTCAACTTTTGCTGCTTAACACGATAAAATTATTACCGGCTATGACAAAACAATATTTCGGCCACAATTTTGTGTCAAAGTAGCTTGAAAACGTGTCGCATAAAATTTATGCCAAACTTTGCCCCTATATAACTCAAGACCAAAAACCAATAGTAACTGGTGCTTTGCCCTGTACACCAAACATCTACATGACTTTGCATTGCTGCAATATC
Organism: Ranitomeya variabilis; assembly: GCF_051348905.1. Taxonomy (NCBI): domain Eukaryota; kingdom Metazoa; phylum Chordata; class Amphibia; order Anura; family Dendrobatidae; genus Ranitomeya; species Ranitomeya variabilis. Next base: position 162,884,845 of record NC_135233.1, read on the forward strand.
ACGGTCAAAGCATATGTATTTGTGGAAATATTCACACCCACATATGATGAAAAACTTAAAAAAAACGAATTTTACCTATTTTTAGGTCAAATTTCCCAAAAAGGGTACCCCTAAAATATATTAATTCTGATATCATTAGAAAGAGCACATTTTTCTCTACAATGATCATTGGGTTTTTTTTTGGAGTCTCTCCGTTTAAGAAATGAGAAATGCCACTGAACATGGTGTTATTTATTAATACGCAATGAATGGTAAATGCACTATTCAAACCCTTGCGTTGGTCCATGGTGGTTATACCACAACCAATTCCCTAAGAATTGGTATTATAATCCTATTAAGAATTGTAATAATGCTGTCTTTCGAAAATTGGCAGCCCCATCGCCTAGGAGCCATGGCCGATAGCCGTGCAAGGCGAGCCTCGGGCGGTCTCTTTATCGCAGGTTCCGAAGCCTGAGGGTGGGTGTCTTTGCCTAGGATCCCAAGCCTAATATTGGGTATCTTTTGTTGGTTCCCAAGCCATAATGTTCAGTCTAAGTGGTCTGGAATTGTTGCTGAATTTGCAACATAATCGGTTCAGAGAAGCTGTATTGTCGGCCCATTGCTGTTGCAGCTGGTGCTGGAATTATTGCAATGATTGACTGCTCAGGAATACAGCATGTATCATATTTCACAGGCCAGTGAAAGAAGCTAGCTGGTCCATGAGGATGCATAAAATTTATTAATGCATCATGCTCGTCGACTGAAATTTCAGAAATATTTCCAATCCACCAGTTCCTATCATAAATGCAGGCAATGTATTGCCCTGGCTGGAGGTTTGCAATTGGCACAAAAGGCATTTCTGATCTGACAGATCTATCTACATGGGCAATGAAAGATGATGGGTCATTTGATACCCTTGAAATGCGAATCTTTTGGTCATCAATTGGCACACACTGGTGATTTTCTCTTGTTCCAGCAATTGTATGTCCATCTTTGAACCTTTCCTCTTGAACTACCCGTATTTTGTCAATTTTTTCTTTTGGAACAAAAAAAAACTTGATTCCATGCAGTTGCTCGTTGCAAAAGTTGAATAAATCCACTGGGGTCAGTATTTGGTTTTCAGTTGGGCGTTGAAGACTGGCACGAGCTGCCAACCTCTTTGCTGTCCCTCCAATCCCATCACAGGGCGACTTTCCATGACTGGTACCAAAAAAATTCCATTCAGCGCTGATGTTGAAATCAGCATTGTGGTGGCACAAGTTGAGAAAAATTGTGAAATTTTTGTACTGGGCTGCAGATCCATCGCTGAAGTAGTGGATATGACGAATCCCATAGATGAGTCTTGAGATACTCCACAATTACTGTTAAGAAAGTGTGGACTGCAACTGTGTCATGTCGTGAGCAATCACTGATTATGCACAAGCCGATGTTCTGCGCAGCTTCACCATTTAACTCCTTGAAGTAAATTACAAATGGGTGTACTGTAGCTTGACTATTTTCCCAGTGGAAACCTTGAATGACATCTTGAACAATAAATGAGTAATTTTCAGCAAAGTCCATAAGGATCACAAGCTCTCCAGGTCTCACATTTTCCTTCAGCGATTTCAGATAGCAACTTTGATGCTTGGCGATGTAGTGATGGCTACAAAGTTTAGAAATTTTCAAAACCAATTCTTTAATGAAATCTTCTATAGTCAGTTGTTTGGTATCAAGAGTTTCTCGATCAGTGTGAATCCATTGTTTGACCTCAATAATATCTTCAGGGTCACTGTTGACAAACACATTCACTAGAAATTCTTTTAAAACTTCAGGACCCGGGCATTTATCACAACGGCCAAGCATACAGTCCTTGGATTCAATTCCACAGACCATTTTGCATATGAGCTCTTTGTAGTCATCATTGATTGGGCATGCTGCAAGCATTAGTTTGACATTTTGGTGAATGGTACTCACACAAACGGAATGTGTTCCAGCAGATCCAACGGTTACGCACCACTTTGGCCGAAGCTCTCAAAACTTGGAAAATCCAATTTCAGGGCCATTCCGATCCCAATAGGCAACAAACATTTTCCTCATATTGCTCAGTAATAGTCACTTTACTCGGACTCCCATGACAGCACGACGAGAGAGGGGATCCGCCCATTAGGAACAGGAAACCTACAGATACAAAAGGGCGGCACCTCTCCCCTGCATCAGTTGGTTTCCTGTTCCTAAAGGGACAGGTGCCTACAGATTGAACTAAAGGAGCCCAGGCCGGCCGGACCGAATCTGGTAGCGGGGGGGTCTCCTACCTCGGCCGGTGCGGAGAACCCTGGAGACGCCACGGTGGTCCTGACTGGACTGCACGCGGTGGCGTTCGCAGCAGGGAGCGGAGTCCGGAGGATTTTCCTGCCTCCATCAGCGTCGGCGCCGGTAAGTATATCCCATTGGTGGTGCGGCGTCAGGGCTGTGTGGGTGAACTCCCGGAGCGCTGCGGTCCGTCCCCGGCGTCCTGCACCGCTCTCAGCGTGTGCTGGAGCGTTTCCGGGTGCGGTGACGTGAGGGGGCGGAGTTAGCAGCCGCTTCCGGGTCGCCGGGTGTCTGCGTATGCGCAGTCTATCCAAGATGGCGGCGCCCATCGCATCCTGATTGCCGGTTTTTCCCACATGGTTTCCTGCCCTCCCTGCTGTATCCTGAGCCAATGGGGCAGCACTGACCTACCTGCTGACCGGATCCAAGGGGGATTTAAGCAGGTGACGACTGCAGAACCCTGCTTTTGGTCGCAAGTCATCATGGAGAGTGGTGGTGAGCAGCAGCAGCAGCTGCTGGATGAGGTGCGTCAGAAGCCCAAGGAGAAGGACAGAAGCGACCAGTCCAGTCGAAGAAGCTCATCCGCAAAAGGATCCAGAGCTTCGGCTGGGAAAGAACCCCCTCGTATTCCGGTACTTACTTTGGCGCACGGGTAAGTGATCTACGTGAAAGTTCACGCTGTGACGCAGACCCCCTATACTTCATCATTCTAGGGGAAGAAAAGCACGGACAAGTCAAAGCATAAGGAATGTGCCCTCTATGGGGTCCCCTTACCTGATTCTTGCCCCAAAAAATTATGTGCCCCCTGTATACAACAGACGGTGAGGTCTACAGGAGTGGTTGGGTGGAAGTGACATTAGGTCAGATAGTTGTTATCACCTATATTGTCCTCCCCTAAGTAGCGGAAGAATCTGTGAGTGCGGCTAACCTGAAAGAAATTATCCGTTTGGAAGTAAGGGAATCCCTACGGTCCCTGTCCCAAGCGGGAGGTTCAAAACATAGGACCCCCCTGGACTCTAATTCTTCGGAGGAAGAAAGAGAAGAGGGTGCCTATCACTCAAGTTTTTCCTCCTCTTCTTCAGATGAGGAGTCTGTCAATTCTATCCAGGGGTAGACAGAATCGTCCAAAGTCGTCAAGTCTGTTAGAGGCACAATGGGGATAGAAGAGCCCAAGCCGCAGCCCTCAAAGCAGGATATGATGTTCAGCGGATTGGATCGTAAAAAAACATAGATCTTTCCCGGTGAACGAAAAGATCCAAGACTTGATTCTCCGAGAATGGAAGAAACCCGAGAAAAAGGGTTCCTTACCGCCAGCATTGAAACGCAGGTACCCTTTTGATGATCCGGTTGTGGAAACATGGGATAAAGCCCCTAAGCTGGATGCGGCGGTGGCAAAAGCATCAAAGAAAGCCTCATTGCCATTTGAGGATATGGGGACCCTCAAGGACCCCCTTGACAGAAAGGCAGATACCTTCCTTAAAGGAACCTGGGAGACGGCGGCGGGATCTCTAAGACCAGCAGTTGCCGCGACGTGTACAGCCAGGTCTTTAATGGTCTGGATGGATCAGTTAGAGTTCCAGCTCAAGGACGGCGCTTCCAGAGATTCCATTCTGAAGGCTTTACCAACAATGCAGAATGCTGCGGCCTTTTTGTCAGACGCATCTGTGGACTCAGTCAGGATGGCGGCTAGAGCGGCAGGACTCTCCAACGCGGCTCGTAGAGCCTTATGGTTGAAGTGCTGGTCAGGCGACATTCAATCCAGAACTAAGCTCTGCGCCATCCCGTGTAAAGGAGAATATCTCTTTGGACCAACTCTGGATGAGTTGCTGGAGAAAGCGGGGGATGATAAGAAGAAATTTCCTAATCCGTCTTCAGCATCCTACCGCCGGCCCTTCATTAAGAGGAGATTTGGTCGCAGGAAAAAACGCAGATCCTCACCCTCTAGAGAGAGTTTTAGATGGGAGGATAGACGCGGAAGAGGTACGGGCTATATGTTTCGCCGTTCCTCGAAAGAACAGAAAAAAACGGACCAATGACTAGCAATCCCTGTGGCGGGTAGACTGTCAGCATTCTCCTCAGCTTGGTTTGACATTATGAACAGTAAATGGGTCCGAGGCATTATAGCAAAAGGTCTAAGACTTGACTTTGATCACTGGCCTCGAGATAAATTTAAATTAACCCCTTTACTTTCCTCCCCCCTTGAGCAAGCAGCCTTGGAAGCAGAGGTCACGAACTTATGCTTCAAGAATGTTTTGGTTGAAATCCCAGTATCAGAAAGAGGGAGGGGATTTTACTCTCCTCTTTTTCTGATCAAGAAGCCAGACGGATCGTTTAGAACGATCATAAATCTTAAAGGCCTTAATAAATTTCTGACCAATGAATCGTTCAAAATGGAATCAATTGGTTCAGCAATAAAGATGTTGTTTAAACACTGCTTCATGGTAGTTGTAGATCTAAAGGACGCATACTATCATGTCCCAATACATGAAGACTTCCAGAGATTCCTGAGGGTAGCTGTGTCAATGGGGGGACAAATTCGTCATTTCCAGTTTAGAGCTCTTCCCTTTGGCTTATCAGCGGCTCCTAGGGTGTTTACCAAGTTAGTGGCCGAAGTCATGGCGCACTTACGAGAGTCTGACATCTTAATTGTCCCCTATTTGGATGATTTCCTTATAGTTGGGAGTTCGGCAGACCATTGCCTCTCTCAGCTAAAAACAACCACAACCAAACTTGAGCATCTGGGGTGGATTGTGAATTATGAAAAATCCCGATTACAGCCCCAGAAAATACAGAGATTCTTAGGGCTGTTGTTAAATTCAGAAACCCAACAGTGTTGTCTTCCGCCCGACAAGTTATTGCACATCCAACAACAGGTGTCTAGAGCAACTGATAATCCATCCATGACACTTAGACAGGCTATGTCACTGTTAGGATCTCTAACCTCGTGCATTCCCGCTGTCCGTTGGGCCCAATTTCACACCAGACCTTTACAATCCGAGGTACTGGTTAATGATAGTCTTACAAAAGTCCTTGCAAAGTCAGATTACTTTGGGTCCAGAAGCACTGACATCTCTTAGATGGTGGCTAATCAATGACAATTTATCAGCAGGAGTTCCCTGGGTGACACAGTCGACACGTATTGTAACGACAGACGCTAGCCCTTCAGGTTGGGGAGCACACATGGATGACATGATAGTTCAGGGTCTATGGAACCCCCTAACATCAGCCTCCTCCAACCAAAAAGAGTTAATGGCAGTTGAACTTTCAGTTAAAAAATTACTCATATATCTGCAGGGTCACCACGTCAAGATCCTCTCGGACAACCAGGTGGCGGTCGCATACATAAATCACCAGGGTGGAACTCATTCCGAATCACTGATGAGAGTGACAGATCGTCTATTCCAGACTGCGGAAGACCATTTTCTATCTTTAACCGCACTGCACATAAGAGGAAAAGAAAATGTAAAAGCGGACTTTCTAAGCCGCAACACCCTGAGACAAGGGGAGTGGTCTCTAAACGGTCTCGTGTTCGACCAGATTGTCCACGAATGGGGACATCCAGAGGTGGATTTATTTGCCACCAGGGACAATCGAAAGACAGTAAAATTCTGTTCCTTAAATCCCAGGGAGAATCCTCTGGCGGTAGACGCTTTTCTGATCAGTTGGAACTTTCGGCTGGCCTTGATACCTCTGGTAATCAGGAAGATAAGAGAGGATCGGGCAAGAGTTATTTTGATTGCCCCATTTTGGCCCAGAAGGGCCTGGTTCACCTGGCTCAGGATCATGTCAGTGGAGGACCCCTGGGTGCTTCCGGACATTCCAGATTTACTCTACCAGGGTCCGATCAGCCATCCTCAAGTAAAGAATCTCCATTTAACGGCATGGAGTTTGAGAGGGCGTTACTGAAGGACAAAGGGTTCTCCCCAAATTTGATTGAAACCCTTATGAAAAGTAGAAAGCAGATTACAACAACAATCTACGCTAGAACCTGGCGGAAATTCCTGGCCTCTTCTGATTTTAATTTAGAAGAGGGAATACCTATTAAACAGATCTTAGAATTCCTGCAAAGGGGCTTAGAGCTAGATCTATCCACTAGTACCCTAAAGGTACAAATCTCGGCCCTAGGGGCCTTGTTTTCCTGTAACATCGCCAATATTTATTGGATCTCAAGGTTCATTAAAGCTTCTAGTAGGGCTAGACCCATACATAAGGATAGATCTATGCCTTGGGATCTTAATCTAGTCCTGTCAGCATTGACTAGAGAGCCGTTTGAACCATTACAATCAGCTTCAATTAAGGCCTTATCCCTTAAAACAGCATTTCTGGTAGCGATAACATCTGCTCGTAGGGTAGGAGACATACAAGCTCTCTCCAGAATTTCCCCTTACACAGAGTTTCTGCCAGATAGGGTAGTCCTCAGACCGGACCCAGCCTATTTACCAAAAGTGTCATCACGGTTTCACAGGTCACAGGAGATAGTTTTACCATCTTTCCTTCCCAATTCCTCCAACCCTAAAGAAGAGCTACTCCATACACTAGTCGTTAGGAGATGCCTGTTAGAATACATCTCTGTTACTGATACATGGAAGAAAGATAATGCGTTATTTTTATCTTTCCAAAATCCTAGAAAGGGACTCAGGGTATCAAAGTACACACTAGCGAAGTGGATTAAGGAGGCTATCTCTTTGGCTTATACTGCAGGTGGGGGTCCGACTCCGCAGAATCTGAGGGCGCATTCCACCAGAGCCATGGCTACATCCTGGGTGGAAAAATCTGGAGTATCAATCGACCAGATATGTAAGGCGGCCACATGGTCATCCCTGTCCACCTTCTTTAAACACTATAGGTTGGATTTAGGGGCCTCCTCTGATCTCAACTTTGGGTTAAGGGTGCTGCAAGCTATAGTCCCTCCCTAAGGTAGTGTTACATCTCTGTAAATTTCTCGTCGTGCTGTCATGGGAGTCCGAGTAAAGCATTAAGCTACTTACGGGTAGCGGCATTTCTCGGAGGCCCATGACAGCACCCTTAGTTCCCTCCCTATTTCACGTGGGGGTTGCACCTCCTATAATGTATATATCTCACATATGATACCCAGTTCCAATATATGGGTTAAAATTTTGTATATAAACTGTATATAATGTATATTTTTGTGTGCCACTAACCGCTGTAGTCCTCTCAAGGCTCTGAAATACAACTGATGCAGGGGAGAGGTGCCGCCCTTTTGTATCTGTAGGTTTCCTGTTCCTAATGGGCGGATCCCCTCTCTCGTCGTGCTGTCATGGGCCTCCGAGAAATGCCGCTACCCGTAAGTAGCTTAATGCTTTTGCATCTGCTTTTTTTTCCCCTGCTATTCGCACTGATACATAGTCTTTTTTACCAGGGCACATTCGACTGAATTCATCATCCTCAAAAAATGCCTGCACCTTTTTCTTCACTTCTCAGAAAGTTTCTTGCCACACTTGATTCTAGGTAAGGCTAAGATCCCATGTTCACATTTAAGCTTTCGAGCTTGTTTGACCATTCGTTCAGAGACACCGAAATTCGTCTGATATAGCCTTAGCGACTATTAGTCGCTATTATTAAAAGCGACTATTACTGAGCAATATGAGGGAAATGTTTGTTGCCTATCGGGATCGGAATGGCCCTTAAATTGGATTTTCCAAGTTTTGAGAGCTTCGGCCAAAGTGGTGCGTAACCGTTGGATCTGCTGGAACACATTCCGTTTGTGTGAGTACCATTCACCAAAATGTCAAACTAATGCTTGCAGCATGCCCAATCAATGATGACTACAAAGAGCTCATATGCAAAATGGTCTGTGGAATTGAATCCAAGGACTGTATGCTTGGCCGTTGTGATAAATGCCCGGGTCCTGAAGTTTTAAAAGAATTTCTAGTCAATGTGTTTGTCAACAGTGACCCTGAAGATATTATTGAGGTCAAACAATGGATTCACACTGATCGAGAAACTCTTGATACCAAACAACTGACTATAGAAGATTTCATTAAAGAATTGGTTTTGAAAATTTCTAAACTTTGTAGCCATCACTACATCGCCAAGCATCAAAGTTGCTATCTGAAATCGCTGAAGGAAAATGTGAGACCTGGAGAGCTTGTGATCCTTATGGACTTTGCTGAAAATTACTCATTTATTGTTCAAGATGTCATTCAAGGTTTCCACTGGGAAAATAGTCAAGCTACAGTACACCCATTTGTAATTTACTTCAAGGAGTTAAATGGTGAAGCTGCGCAGAACATCGGCTTGTGTATAATCAGTGATTGCTCACGACATGACACAGTTGCAGTCCACACTTTCTTAACAGTAATTGTGGAGTATCTCAAGACTCTCATCTATGGGATTCATCATATCCACTACTTCAGCTATGGATCTGCAGCCCAGTACAAAAATTTCACAATTTTTCTCAACTTGTGCCACCACAATGCTGATTTCAATATCAGCGCTGAATGGAATTTTTTTGGGTACCAGTCATGGAAAGTCGCCCTGTGATGGGATTGGAGGGACAGCAAAGAGGTTGGCAGCTCGTGCCAGTCTTCAACGCCCAACTGAAAACCAAATACTGACCCCGGTGGATTTATTCAACTTTTGCAACGAGCAACTGCATGGAATCAAGTTTTTTTTTGTTCCAAAAGAAAAAATTGACGAAATACGGGTAGTTCAAGAGGAAAGGTTCAAAGATGGACATACAATTGCTGGAACAAGAGAAAATCACCAGTGTGTGCCAATTGATGACCAAAAGATTCGCATTTCAAGGGTGTCAAATGACCCATCATCTTTCATTGCCCATGTAGATAGATCTGTCAGATCAGAAATTCCTTTTGTGCCAATTGCAAACCTCCAGCCAGGGCAATACATTGCCTGCATTTACGATAGGAACTGGTGGATTGGAAATATTTCTGAAATTTCAGTCGACGAGCATGATGCATTAATAAATTTTATGCATCCTCATGGACCAGCTAGCTTCTTTCACTGGCCTGTGAGAAATGATACATGCTGGATTCCCGAGCAGTCAATCATTGCAATAATTCCAGCACCAGCTGCAACAGCAATGGGCTGACAATGCAGCTTCTCTGAACCGATTATGTTGCAAATTCAGCAACAATTCCAGACCACTTAGACTGAACATTATGGCTTGGGAACCAACAAAAGATACCCAATTTTAGGCTTGGGATCCTAGGCAAAGACACCCACCCTCAGGCTTCGGAACCTGCGATAAAGAGACCGCCCGAGGCTCGCCTTGCACGGCTATCGGCCATGGCTCCTAGGCGATGGGGCTGCCAATTTTCGAAAGACAGCATTATTACAATTCTTAATAGGATTATAATACCAATTCTTAGGGAATTGGTTGTGGTATAACCACCATGGACCAACGCAAGGGTTTGAATAGTGCAGTTACCATTCATTGCGTATTAATAAATAACACCATGTTCAGTGGCATTTCTCATTTTTTAAACAGAGAGACTCCAAAAAAAAAAACAATGATCATTGTAGAGAAAAATGGGCTCTTTCTAATGATATCAGAATTAATATATTTTAGGGGTACCCTTTTTGGGAAATTTGACCTAAAAATAGGTAAAATTCGTTTTTTTTAAGTTTTTCATCATATGTGGGTGTGAATATTTCCACAAATACATATGCTTTGACCGTGATATTGCAGCAATGCAAAGTCATGTAGATGTTTGGTGTACAGGGCAAAGCACCAGTTACTATTGGTTTTTGGTCTTGAGTTATATAGGGGCAAAGTTTGGCATAAATTTTATGCAACACGTTTTTCAAGCTACTTTGACACAAAATTGTGGCCGAAATATTGTTTTGTCATAGCCGGTAATAATTTTATCGTGTTAAGCAGCAAAAGTTGAGCTAGTATGCCAAATTTCAGCATCATAGCCAGTATAGAACTCTAATGGCTATGTGCCAAAGTTAGCAAAATCCTCTTAGCTGAAGCCGCAGGCTTGGTGGAACCTCCAGTGAAAGGTCAACAGTGCCCAATGTATGTGAGATCTGGCCCTAAAAATTTACAGAACCTCTTTTCAAACATACATGTACATCCTTATGAATTTTCAGCAAAATCGGAGACGGTCGAGTGGGGACGATTTTTAAAACTGGTCCACTTGATGTGGAATGACCCTATAATATAACCTGTTTTTTTTATCTTTCAGGTGACATCTAGGGCTTATCTACAGCATTACAGAATGCTGTAGATAAGCCACTAATGCTGGTGGCCTTAGCTTACAGGTGAATTTTGGGGTGACAGATTCCTTTTAAATTCAGCCACCTGTGTCCATTGACCTTCATGTAGTGTTACCTGGGGATTAGCCGTATCACTCAATCATTAAATATGTGCTCCCCCACCAAGTGGCTTGAATCATAATTGCCCTTTTTCCAGCATGTTTCTTCAAGATGGAATAAATTTTAGCGGTTCTGGCAGCAATAGCCAATTTCCTGATTTTGCTAATCAGAGTTCCAGCGTGTCCCTCTTGCAGCTATTTCTTATGGCCAGCTGCAGCGTTTGCACAACACAGCACATGTGATGAATAGGAAAGAGGTGTGAAGGAGCTTCAACAAGATCATCTAATTGTAAAGAATCATTTTGTTGTTCTTCTGTAGTAATATCTGTTTGTTTTTCAGTTATGGGAACAGGAATGTGGCCTTCCATCTCTAACATACTGTAAGGTTTCTCTTACTGAGAGTGTTGGGGGACACTCGCTTGACCGCGATATTTAAGCACACAGCACGGGTTTATAAAAGAAAGCAGTCCATACGGTTTATTAAGCCAGATAAACCGGGTTAAGCACAGTTCATTACATAGAATACAACAGGCACCAACAGTCTCTTTGGTACCTGACGGGAGCTCCTGCTCCACCTTGCCGACTCTTCCAACAGCCTTTGGGTAAGCTGCCTAACGGGGATCACCAACTCGCCTGGTCAATACACAGTAGTCAGTCCAGATCTCACCGAAGGACTCCAGCTTCCCCACACTCTGTTAACACTCTTCTGGGTAAGCTGCCTAACGGGGATCCCCAACTTGCCTGTCCGGCACACAGTAGTCAGTCCGGACCTCACCGAAGGACTGCAGCTTCCCCACACCGTAACGGACACTGGCTCCGCAGATCCTGGTCGTCACCTCGTTACCACAGGTCCTGGACCCCGTCCTCCACCTATCAGCTTAGGTCCTGGACCCCGTCCTCCACCTATCAGCTTAGGTCCTGGACCCCATCCTCCACCTGTCACAACAGGTCCTGGACCCCGTCCTCCACCCGTTACCTCAGGTTACCAGGATCACGCCAGTGGCCTAGTCCACGTTCTCAGGTGCTCTCCGGACCCTAGTCATTCCTAGGCCAATCCAGCACCATTCGGGACCCTAGTCATTCCTAGGACAGTCCCGAAGTCTCACGGTCTTAGGTGCTCTCCGGACCCTAGCCATTCCTAGGCCAATCCAGCACCATTCGGGACCCTAGTCATTCCCAGGACAATCCCGCACCGTTCCCAGGTGCTTGCAGGACCCTAGTCATTCCCAGGACGATCCAGCAACTTCATCGGTCAGGTCCATACACAGGTTCCACACAGGAACCACACAGGACCTGCCGGACACACCTCCCATGTGACCCACATCCTGGTCACATTATATACCTGAAACCACACCACTGGATGTGTGTGTGGATGTGTGGCTAGTCTGACCCTCCCGTCTCTCATGACTAGCCTAGTAAGTCACCCAAACTTAACTATACACATTACAGAAACTCTTGAGGGACTACAGGTCCCAGCATAAACACAAAACATCAGACTTACTACGCAGACTCCCTCTGCGACACATATCGGCCATTCACAACAGTGCCGATTACAGGTTCACCACGAATATCACCACAACAGATACGCCTCCATGCATATCACGCAGAGCTCCCAGAGCGCCCCCTAGCTGCCACAGGGGTCACTACACCATCACATATATCACAATACTGTATGTGAAATGTTCTTCTAGATGCTGTTCACCTTCATTATTCTTTCATCAGTTTAATTGTACTTATGTTTGAAGGATTATCCGTTACAATAGCAAGAACCTGTTCTTTTGTGAGTTCATAATCTCACAGAACTTTTTCCACTAAGGTCTGGAGAAACTGGTTTATCTTTTACTGCCAGCGTCTTAGTGACAATTTTTTTGTTCTCACAAATATTGAATGTGGATAGCAAAATAGTTCACTCTGTGACATGTGCAGGCATCCATTTTAGGAAACACAAAGCTTCTCTTGAGTCTTGATAAGATCTTCCTTTTGATTAAGGGCTTCTTCAATCACTAATTTTCTAATACTTTATCTTTCCAGAGAAACACCAAGTTTGTGGGCCATTTCTCCATTAAGAGCTGTAAAAGCTGTTCGTGCAAATAATGATAATGGTACACTGTCCTTCACAATAAACTTGATGAGCTGTCTTTTAAACACATCTTCTGTCATTGTTACAGTAACTTTGTCACTTACAAAATATCTTGTAACTGATGTTTGAGACGCTTTTTCCTCCTTTGCCTGGTGGGAAGTGCTGGTCTCTGGTTTCTTGGTGCTGCTGTGATCTTTTTCAATCACAGCTTTGTAAACTTCTGGGTGGCAGTTTGTAAATGTCTTTTTAGATTGGAAGCTCTTGAAGGAACATTATTATCACTTCCTGAGTAGGCACTGATTTTGACATTACAACATTTGTTTTCATCTGAGTAACTTATACACTGACACACAAAATGTTTTTTTTAACTTGATGCTCTAATACCGCTGACTTCATAAGATGCTTCTTAGACATTTTGTAACTATGTAAATTAGCTCTAAAATAATTTTGTCTTGTAAAAAAATAAGTTATATTGAAATTCTTGCAAGAATAGGGAATCATGCACTGTATAATTTAGGATAGAAATAAAACAATCTTTGCATAAATCATTAGGACACATAATTACAAAGTTAATAAAATATGTTGTTAGATAGCTGTACTTTGAACTAAATGCTTCACATCATATTTCATCACAGTCTATGAAGAGGGTAGGAGGGAGGGAGCATGTTTATGCTGAATCATATTCCAGAAAACACAAATATATGTCCTCATCGATCTTGTTACTGTATTTCCGAATAGGAGATGTTAGAAAACAGTTTTTCCCCTTATATTCCATGCATAGTGTACATAAGTCTTCAGAGCATCTAATTTCTCCAAACAGGAGCTAAGAGGAAAAACTAACTAAAACATCAAGCTTACAGAGACCACATATACTGGACTATTGATTTATGCACAGTTTATTGAAAGTTTTATAAAAAAAAAATAAAAAATGCATACATTAAGCATCCTATTATTATTAGGCTTTTTTTCCGCTGCGGAATCGCATTCCGGAAAAAGACGCAGCATGTTCATTCTTAGTGCCGAATCGCGGGGATTTCGCACACATAGGAATGCATCGATCCGCTTACTTTCTGCATGTAGCTATCCCCACCATGCGGGAAGTAAGCGGATGATGTGCGGTTGGTACCCAGGGTAGAGGAGAGGAGACTGTCCCCCAGACCCTGGGAACCATATATTGTCAAAAAAAAAAAAGAATTAAAATAAAAAATTGTGATATTCTCACCTTCCGACGTCTCCGGCAGTCTTCTCGCTCCCAGTGATGCTTTGCGGCAATGACCTGTGATGATGTAGCTGTCTAATGTCACATCTAACGTAATGTCATCAGGGGTCATTGCCGCTAGGCATTATTGGAAACTCTAGGAGCGGGAAGGCTGCCGGGGACGCCGGAAGGTGAGAATATCATGATTTTTTATTTTTTTTAATTATTTTAAACATTAGATCTTTTTACTATTGATGCTACATAGGCAACATCAATAGTAAAAAGATGGTCACACTTGTCAAACACTGTTTGACAAGTGTGACCAACCTGTCAATCAGTTTTCCAAGCGATGCTACAGATCGCTTGGAAAACGCTAGCATTCTGCAAGCTAATTACGCTTGTAAAACGCTAGTGTTTAGCAGAAAACGCATGCCAATTCTGCATGCGTTTTTCCCACGGCATGGAGTTCTGGAATTGCAGCAGAAATTTCCTCGGCAATTCTGGACGTGTGCACAGAGCCTAATCTTGCTTTCCTGTTCACTTCAGAAGTTCTGAGATGAATGCAGGCATTCCTTCTTGTGTGTTTGTTATTTTTTCCCCTTATCTGTAGAGGAGGAGCTTCACTACTTATCATGAACATAAACTGCAGCACAGAGTCTAGACCTTAGATCAGGAATGGGACAGACATTTATAGGACATTTCATAACTTTCCCAAATTCTTATGAAAAATATTTCCCACAAACTGCATTAAACTACTGTACCCAATTTATTATATATTGTCGGAGTCGGTCCATTTTATGCCGACTCCGACTCCACCAAAATGGGCTCCGACTCTGCGATTCCGACTCCACAGCCCTGGCGGCATCTACACCAGGCTCCTCTCAGTTACAGTGCTTGTCTCCTGTCAGTAGTGGCAGCATCGGCTCCCACCCTTCTATGTCCCTCTCTCTTGTCCCAGTAGAATGAAGGAGTGCATCTCTTATTGATTTGCGCTGGCACAGGGCCGCGCTTAGTAACCCGATGTTTACCCTGGTTACCAGCGTAAATGTAAAAAAAAAAAACACATACTCACATTCCGGTGCCCGGCGTCCGCTTCCCTGAACTCCTCCTGCATCCTGTGTAAGTGCCGGCCGTAAAGCAGAGCGGTGACGTCACCGCTGTGCTCTGTGGGAGATGCCGGAGATGATCGGCGCTGACACAGGATGCAGGAGGAGTGCAGGGAAGCGGACGCCGGGCACCGGAATGTGAGTATGTGTTTTTTTTTTTTTTACATTTACGCTGGTAACCAGGGTAAACTTTGGGTTACTAAGCGCGGCCCCTGCGCTTAGTAACCCGATGTTTACCCTGGTTACCAGGGGACATCGGCATCGTTGGTCGCTGGAGAGCCGTCTGTGTGACAGCTCTCCAGCGACCACACAACGACTAAACAGCGACGCTGCAGCGATCGGCATCGTTGTCTGTATCGCTGCAGCGTCGCTTTGTGTGAAGGTACCTTTACAGGAACAATGGAGGTCAAGATAAGATCTGTAAGACTAAGCAAAATTTCAGTGAGAGCTGCTCCTAGGATTGCTAGAGAGGAAAATCAGAACCCCCTCTTCATTGCAAAAGACCCTCAGAAAGATTTAGCAGACTCTGAAGTTGGGGTACACTGTTATACTTTTCAGAGATACCTGCACAATTATGGCCTTCATGGAAGAGTCATCAGAGGAAACCTCTCCTGCATCTTGACCATAAGTCACCATTAGAAGTATGCAAAAGAACATCTAAATAAACATTAAGCATGGGGGTGGAGCTTAAGTTGAAAAGAGCATGGCTTCTACAAATGGATAATGATCCTAAACACACGTCAAAATCCACAATAGACTACCTCAAAAGATGCAAGCTTAAGGTTTTATAATCACCATAACAGTGCCCAGATCTGAACATCATTGAAAATCGGTGGCTAGACCTCAAAATAGCAGTGCATGCTAGAAGCCACAGGAATCTCACAGAACTGAAATAATGGATGAAAATCCCTCAAACAAGAACTGAAAGACTCTTGGCTGTCTACAAAAAGCGTTTACATGCTACTTTCAAAAGGGGGTGCTACTAGGTACTAACCATGAGCAAAAAGACAGCAACTTGTATATAGTATCAAATAAATACGTAACAATGTGCTGTAGTCATTAACATGATATCCAATAGCAAGGACCCCAGAAGAAGACTTTGGCTCATAAACACGCATAGGGGCACTTGGTACCACACTCCAGCTTTGGTAAATCAAACATTTTATTTAATTTTTTGCAATTCTTGGTTCTATTTGTTCTTGGTATGATGCCTAAAATGGGGACATATATGAAATAAGGACCACTGTGTCTCTTGAACACTTGTACCTTACTATTTACACTATATTGGTCCTATAATTTCCCATATGATTTCTCAATTTTTTGTTTTTTTCAGACCAAATATTGTCTACCATGTAGTTAGTTGACTTTTTCTGGTATGTTGACCAATTTTGGCTAGTTTTGTATGTACCAATATTAACCCCTTACCGACATCTGCGTAATAGTATGCAGATGTCAGTATCCCACGCTTAAATGTGGGCTCCGGTGGTGAGTCCACATCTTTTCAGGGACATGTCAGCTGTTTTGAATAGCTGACATGTGCCCACAATAGCCGCGGGTGGAATTACCATCCACCCGTGACTATTGCCGTATATGCTCGAGTATAAGCCGAGATTTTCAGCCCATTTTTTTAGGCTGAAAGTGCCCCTCTCGGCTTATACTCGAGTCATTGTCGTGGGAGGGGGAGCGGCAGCTGTCACATCATACTCACCTGCTCCCGGCTCGTCTCTGCATGTCCCTGCTTCTCCGGCACCCGCAGCTCTTCCTGTGTTAAGCGGTCAGGTGGTACCTCTCATTAAATCAATGAATATGGAGGTGACTGCACTCTCATAGGGGTGCAGTGCACGACGCTAGTGTGAAAGTAGCCTTAACCTACTGATGTCTCAGTTAATTTTACTTTTATTGGTATCTATTTTTAGTTTTGAAATTTACCAGTAGCTGCTGCATTTCCCACCCCAGGCTTATACTGGAGTCATTAAGTTTTTTCAGTTTTTTGTGGCAAAATTAGGGGGGTCGGCTTATACTCGAGTATATACAGTAACTAGTTAAATGCTGCTTTCAAACAATGACAGCGGCATTTAAATCGCGCTTGCGGCCATTGGGCCGGAAATACTTGCATCGGTGATCCCGTCACGTGATCGGGGGTCATCGGTTTGTCGACATGACAACCAGAGGTCTCCTTGAGACCTATATGGTTGTCCATGCCGGATTGCTATGAGCGCCACGCAGTGGTAAGCGCTCATAGCAAGTCAGTATATCTGCTACATAGAGGCGAATCTGAACATCGCCTCTATGTAGCAGAGCCGATCGAGTTGTGCTAGCTTTTAGCCTCCTATAGAGGCTTTTGAAGCATGGCAAAAGTAAAAAAAAATAAAATAAAATGTTTTTAAAAATATAACAAAATATTAAAGTTCAAATCACCCCCCTTTCAAAATAAAACAATAAAAATAAAAGAAAAACCTACACGTGTTTGGTATCGCCGGGTTCAGAATCGCCTGATCTATCAATAAAAAAAGGGATTAACCTGATCGCTAATCGGCGTAACGAGAAAAGAAGTAAAAACGGCAAAATTACGTTTTTTTTGTCGCCGCGACATTGCATTAAAATGCAATAACGGACGATCAAAAGATCGTATCTGCACCAAAATGGTATCATTAAAAACACAACTCAGCACACAAAAAATAAGCCCTCACCCAACCCGAAATCACGAGAAATGGAGACGCTACGGGTATCGAAAAATTGCTCTTTTTTTTTTGTAGCAAAGTGTGGCATTTTTTTTCACAACTTAGATAAAAAAGAACCTAGACATGTTTGGTGTCTTTGAACTTGTAATGACCTGGAGAATCATAATTGCAGGTTAGTTTTAGCATTTAGTGAACGTAGCAAAAAAGCCAAACAAAAAGCAACTGTGGGATTGCACTTTTTTTGCAATTTCACCGCACTTGGAATTTTTTTTCCTGTTTTCAGCTACACGACATCGTAAAACCAATGTTGTCGTTCAAAAGTACAACTCGTCCCGCAAAAAATAAGCCCTCACATGGCCATATTGACTTAAAAATAAAAAAGTTATGGCTCTGGGAAGGAGGGGAGCGAAACAGCCCCACAGCATGATGCTGCCACCACCATGCTTGACTGTAGGGATGGTATTCTTGGGGTCGTATGCAGTACCATCCAGTCTCCAAACGTCACGTGTGTGGTTGGAACCAAAGATCTCGATCTTAGTCTCATCAGACCAGAGAACCTTGAACCAGTCTGAGTCCTCCAAGTGATCATGAGCAAACTGTAGACGAGCCTTGATGACATGACGCTTTGAAAGTAAAGGTACCTTACGGGCTCGTCTGGAACGGAGACCATTGCGGTGGAGTACGTTACTTATGGTATTGACTGAAACCAATGTCCCCACTGCCATGAGATCTTCCCGGAGCTCCTTCCTTGTTGTCCTTGGGTTAGCCTTGACTCTTCGGACAAGCCTGGCCTCGGCACGGTAGGAAACTTTCAAAGGCTGTCCAGGCCGTGGAAGGCTAACAGTAGTTCCATAAGCCTTCCACTTCCGGATGATGCTCCCAACAGTGGAGACAGGTAGGCCCAACTCCTTGGAAAGGGTTTTGTACCCCTTGCCAGCCTTGTGACACTCCACGATCTTGTCTTTGATGGCCTTGGAATGCTACTTTGTCTTTCCCATGTTGACCATGTATAAAAAATAAACAAAGAAATAACATTCTTTTTTGCTGCAGTGCAGTTCACACTTCCAGGCTGATCTACAGTCCAAATGTCACAATGCCAAGTTAATTTCAAATGTGTAAACCTGCTAAATCTGCAGGGGGTTGAATACTACTTCTAGGCACTGTGTGTATATATGTATATGTATATATATATATATATATATATATATATATATGTATGTATATATATATATATATATATATATATATATATATATATATATATATATATATATATATACATATACACATACACTCACCGGCCACTTTATTAGGTACACCTGTCCAACTTCTTGTTAACACTTAATTTCTAATCAGCCAATCACATGGCGGCAACTCAGTGCATTTAGGCATGTAGACATGGTCAAGACAATCTCCTGCAGTTCATACCGAGCATCAGTATGGGGAAGAAAGGTGATTTGAGTGCCTTTGAACGTGGCATGGTTGTTGGTGCCAGAAGGGCTGGTCTGAGTATTTCAGAAACTGCTGATCTACTGGGATTTTCACGCATAACCATCTCTAGGGTTTACAGAGAATGGTCCGAAAAAGAAAAAAAATCCAGTGAGCGGCAGTTCTGTGGGCGGAAATGCCTTGTTGATGCCAGAGGTCAGAGGAGAATGGGCAGACTGGTTCGAGCTGATAGAAAGGCAACAGTGACTCAAATCGCCACCCGTTACAACCAAGGTAGGCCTAAGAGCATCTCTGAACGCACAGTGCGTCGAACTTTGAGGCAGATGGGCTACAGCAGCAGAAGACCACACCGGGTACCACTCCTTTCAGCTAAGAACAGGAAACTGAGGCTACAATTTGTACAAGCTCATCGAAATTGGACAGTAGAAGATTGGAAAAACGTTGCTTGGTCTGATGAGTCTCGATTTCTGCTGCGACATTCGGATGGTAGGGTCAGAATTTGGCGTAAACAACATGAAAGCATGGATCCATCCTGCCTTGTATGGAGCATCTTTGGGATGTGCAGCCGACAAATCTGCGGCAACTGTGTGATGCCATCATGTCAATATGGACCAAAATCTCTGAGGAATGCTTCCAGCACCTTGTTGAATCTATGCCATGAAGAATTGAGGCAGTTCTGAAGGCAAAAGGGGGTCCAACCCGTTACTAGCATGGTGTACCTAATAAAGTGGCCGGTGAGTGTATATTTTTTTTTTTTTGCATAAAATACAAAGGACATGTGCCGTTTAGAGGTCATATTTCTTCTTCAAGTTGGTTGACTGTTCAGAATAGCAGTAATTTTGATCAAGGTCGCCAAAACTTTTACGTGCCACTGTATGTTTAAGGGCTATAATCAGAAGACCACACCACACTGCTTTCCAATCTGAATCCGCTAAAGACAGGAGGCCTACAGTGGTACGGACTTACCAAATTTGGACACATCAAGATTGGAATAAATATCACTTTGTTGTTTGGACCTTGGTTTTGGCTGCACCATTCAGATCGTAGGATCAAAGTGTGTCAGAGGCACTTAAAGAGCCTTTTACCAAATCTTTCATGTTGAAGCGGACACAGGATGCGATAGTGGCAGCAGATCAGAATAAATGTGTTTAAAAAAAAAAATAATAATAATTATCCTCTCTGTTGCGGAGATATTGGCAAAGTATTTGGCACCTATTGAGTTTCTTTTTTTAAAAGTTCAAGTAGGTGTGTTCAGATTTTTACAGGAGGTGTGTGTACCTATTTTTGATAACCAGCCCCCAGCTGTGAGTTTTGTCTGGCTGGTTAACAAAAATAGGGGGAACCACGCAGTTTTTTTTTTTTTCTTTTTTTAAATTATGGTATTTATTTACAGCGCAGGATCGGCAGATGAATACTCCCATCCGCCGGTCCTGCTTTAACTGTAATTAGTGGCTGTAGGTGTCGGATGATGGGAGTAGTTGTCCTGTCAGCTGACACCATTGACCGGAAGTAAACTGTATACTCTGATCACAGCTGAGTGATCACGCTGTCTTTTGAGAGTGTGGGAACCGCGGCTCTCTGACCGGCAGGGATGATTTCACTGCCAATCAGTAGCGTGTTTGCCGCGCATGACAGCGCGACAAACACCCGGAGTTCGGGCAGCCAAACCCAAACAGTACGGAACTTTACTGTTCGAGTTCGCCCATCTCTGTTCCTGAGGACTGCAGTGAAGTGGTGGAGGCCGCTCTCTCTCTCTTAGGGCTCATTTCCACTGGCGAGAGACAAATCGGTCCGTAATCTGGACCGAAAAAAGGCATGCAGCGTATGCGATTGTCATGCGATTGTCATGCGATTGTCATGCGAGTGTAATGCGAGTGCAATGCGATGTTTAATCGCACCATCCGTTTTACATCCGTATATCCGTATGCAATCCGTTTTTTTTCTCTGCAACTATTTTTATACAGTCATTTACAGGACCATGAACAGTGTTCTAGGCCACAGAATGGTGATGTATCCGTAAAAAACGGACGGAATACGGATGGTCCGTATTCCGTCCGTTTTTTTTCTCGCACCCATTGACTTGCATTGGCGAGTCTCGTCCGAGACTCGCAGCAAATCGCAGCATGCTGCGATTTTTTTTCTCAGTCCGATTTCGGCAGAGAAATAAATCGGAAATGAAAAGACACCTATTGAATAACATTGGTCCGAGTGCAATCCGATTTTTTATCGGATTGCACTCGTCCGTTTTCCTCGCCAGTGGAAATGAGCCCTTATTTTCCAGGACGTCCCTACTGACAGCACATTGGAGGACGTCCTTCTCCTCCTTGCAGGGACAGGAAACACACGAGAGTTTAAATATCCGGCTCCACCCTCTAATCCTCAGTGTTTTTCCTGTCCCTGCATGGAGGGACACACGTAGAGAAGCAGCAGCTTACCGAGCTCAGGGGGATCGAGCGGTCCTCCAATCCTTCCCCCTGTCAAGCGGCTCAGGGTCGAAACTCCCCGGAGGGGAGTCCCTCTACCCCAGAGGCCCGGAGTGGGACGATGCTCCGGGAGTGAACCGCTCCCCCCGTTGGGGGGCTCTCGGTTCAGGATGCGGCGACGATCCAGGCAGCCTCCATCCGGCAGAGCGCGCGGTCAGGAGACGCTACAGCCAGTCGGCACTTCCGGGTTCTGGGGAGCCGCGTCACTTCCGGTCTCAAGGAGCCGGCGAAACGTCACTTCCGGTGGCGTTCTATGAGCGGGGAAAGCAGACGCTCCAACTGGAGAACGCTGTCAGAGCGGTCTCTTCGGTGTTAGCGTCCAGCACCTGCATCAGGAGCGGTATCGTCTGCCTCAGGAACCGGCTATGGAAGACAGAAACGACGAGGAAGGGGTAAGCCTGCCCTGGGCAGTACACCCTTTGTATTATCTAAGCTCCTCGCTCCCTCTAGCCTATTACTCCCTATCTTATATTGTTTAGGAGAAGGGAAACCCCGCTGCTCCCCCGGCTACAGCCAAAAAATCTGGGAAGGCCACAATGAAGAGCATCAGATGTCCTGTATGCCATACTAAACTCCCAGACTCCCATGGCAAGACTCTCTGTGCCACCTGTACGTCTAAAGTTATGAAGGATGAGCAGTCATCAATGTTCTCCGAGATGAGATCCCTTATACGGGAAGAGGTGCAGGCTTCTATATCCAGCCTTTCCCATTCTCGGCCTGCCAGTCCCATAACTGGTCGCAAGCGCGCCAGGAAAGAGGAAGTCCAGGGGGAGCCAGAGT
Organism: Ranitomeya variabilis; assembly: GCF_051348905.1. Taxonomy (NCBI): domain Eukaryota; kingdom Metazoa; phylum Chordata; class Amphibia; order Anura; family Dendrobatidae; genus Ranitomeya; species Ranitomeya variabilis. Next base: position 162,907,193 of record NC_135233.1, read on the forward strand.
ATTCTTCTGATGAAGGTTCCGAGCTCAGGGATTCACTATCAGAAGAGGAAGGAGAAATTCCCGTAGAAAACCAGGACAGAGCCAGGAAGTATCTCTTCCAGTCCGAGGAGACAGATGAACTTGTCCAGGCTGTTAGAAATACGATGCAAATCGAAGATACTTCTAAACCACAGTCCAGGCAGGACTTGATGTTCGGGGGACTCGTGGCACGAAACCTGACTGTGTTTCCCATTAGTGATCATATCAAAGCTATGGTCCTAGAAGAATGGAAGGAGGCTGAGCGCCGATTAGTGTTATCTCGTGACTTCAAAAGTCGCCTGCCGTTCGATCCGGAGGAAGTCAAGCTATGGGAAGAGATACCTAAAATTGACGTTCCCGTAGCAAAGGTCACTAAAAAGACTGCGATACCCTTCGAAGACTCCTCCAGTCTTCGTGACCCTATGGATAGGAAGGCTGACATCCTTCTTAAAAGGGCCTGGGAGGCTTCTGCAGCTTTGATTAGAACTAACATAGCAGCCACTTCGATGGCCAGGTCTATGTACTTATGGATGGGGAAGTTAGAAGAGCAGTTATCCAATAAGACCCCCCGAGCTGATATTCTGCACTCCTTTCCCATAATGAAGTCTGCAATGGCCTTCTTATTTGATATGACGGCTGAATCAGTCAGATTCTCAGCCCGTAATAGCTCACTATCCAATGCAGCTAGGAGGGCGGTCTGGCTTAGGTCATGGTCTTGTGACAATGCTTCCAAATCCAAACTCTGCTCTATTCCGTTTTCAGGACAGAGGGTGTTTGGACCGGCTTTGGATTCTATCCTCGAGTCAGCGTCCGATAAAAAGAAAGGTTTTCCGGAGGACAAACCTAAACGTTCACAGCCCTTTCGGAGAGGTTTCTTCTCCAGAAAGCAGTTCGATCCTAAAAGTCAGGGTCGGTCCAGCAGAGGATCCTACAGAGGCTCCCGTGGACAGAGTAATAGGAACAGGGGATCTTTCTTTAGCCCATCCTATAAAAATAAATCTTTATGACGCCACTCACATTGGGGGGAGGCTCCGTATGTTCGCAGAGAATTGGGCCCAGATTACTCAGAATCAGTGGATTCTCAGTACTGTTTCCGAAGGTTACAGCATAGAACTTTATTCACCTCCCCCAGAAAGATACATTACACCTACGGTAGTCAAATCAGATTCGGCTATACTAAAAGACCTACAGGACATGCTCAGGACAGAAGTAATAATTCCTGTCCCTCAGTCAGAGTTGGGGAAAGGCCACTACTCTTCCCTGTTCACGGTCACGCGGCCATCAGGCGACACCCGCACAATAATAAATCTAAAGCCTCTGAATGCATGGGTGAGATACAGAAGGTTCCGCATGGAATCCATTCGGTCAGCAATTCCGCTTATAAACCAAAATGCGGTCATGTGTACTATCGACCTAAAAAGGGCCTATTACCAGGTCCCAGTACATCCCTCATCTCAGAACCTGCTGAGATTTGCTGTAGCTCTGCCAACCCGGACCTGCCACTATCAGTTTCAGGGCCTCCCCTTCGGTCTGGCTTCCGCTCCTCGCGTTTTTACCAAACTTGTATCAGAGATGGTGGCCTTCCTGAGGAAACAGGGCATCATAATAATCCCGTACCTGGACGATTTCCTTCTTGTGGCAGATTCCGTAAAGCTCCTGGAAGATCACAGAGAGCGGACTATCGCACTGATGGAGCATCTCGGCTGGGTACTGAACTGGCAGAAATCCGATCTTCTACCAGAACGAAAGAAAACCTTCCTGGGGGTGCACCTGGATTCCAGACGCAGAATATCACTACTACCCGAAGTCAAGAGAAGGATAATTCAGACTCAGGTCCGGTATCTACTGGAACATCGAATTACCATAAGAATGGCTATGAAGGTTCTAGGCCTTATGACAGCCTGCATACCATCCGTCAGGTGGGCGCAGTCTCACTCAAGACATCTACAGAAGCAGATCTTGTCAGCTTGGGATCGCCGCCAGTCTTCCCTAGAGGCTCCATTGAGACTGAACAGTCTAACGAGAAAATCTCTCGTCTGGTGGACACGATCAGAGAACTTAGAGGTGGGAGTTCTATGGGTCACCTCTCCTTACGTAGTTATCACTACGGACACCAGCGCTTGGGGCTGGGGAGCTCATCTGCAGGGCAGAATCTTGCAAGGCAAGTGGCCAGAAAGCATAAAAAGCAGATCATCCAACTTCAGAGAGCTCTACGCCGTATGGCAAGCATTGAAGCACAATCAGCCCATACTCTCAGATCGGCACGTAAGAATCTTTTCCGACAATGTAACAACAGTCTCATTCCTAAACCATCAGGGAGGTCCAAATTATCAACCACTGCAGGATCTAGCAGAGATGATCTTCAGGTGGGCAGAGGACAACGTGCTATCCATTACAGCTATCCATCTAGAAGGATCCCAAAATGTGATAGCAGATTACCTAAGCAGACGGAATCTGTGTCCAACAGAGTGGGAATTGGAACAAAGCATCTTCCAAAAATTATGTCGCAGATGGGGAACCCCCAACATCGACCTATTCGCGAGCAGGAGCAACGCGAAGACTCCAAAATTCTTCTCCCTGAACCCCTCGGATCTACCAGAAGGGGTGGATGCCCTGAGTCAGCAATGGGACCAACTGCTGTCATATGCATTCCCACCCCTGGCACTAATTCCAGCTGTACTTCGGAAGATCAAGGAGGATCAGGCAATGGTCATCTCGATCGTCCCGTTTTGGCCGAGACGAAGCTGGTTCCCGGTGTTGGGGTCATTAGCAGTCGACAACCCAGTCGAATTACCTATCAAGGGGAGAGTCATCCATCAAGGTCCAGTGTATCACCCAGACCCAAGCAAACTCCGTCTTTCAGCCTGGATCCTGAAAGGGACATCCTGAAGTCAAAAGGCTTGTCAGACCAGGTCATATCTACCATCCAGGGTAGTAGAAAACCCGTTACCTCAGCCATTTACCAGAAAATCTGGAAGCGTTTTTGTTTAGAAGGTGGCAGGTCCAATGTTGTATCAGGTTCCCTGGACATCCCAGGTATCTTGGACTTTTTACAAAAAGGGTTTAACTTGGGTCTTCGACCCAGCACATTGAAAGTCCAGGTGTCTGCGCTAAGCGCATTCCTGGACTATCCTTTGTCATCTCACCCATGGATAATAAGGTTTATTCGGGCCACTCAGAGAATGCGTCCCATTATTAGGCAGCTATCACCATCCTGGGACCTTAACTTGGTTCTTCGGGCACTATGTAAAGGAGTTTATTCTTCGGGGGATAGTATGCCTATTTCTACTCTCACTCGTAAAACTGCTTTTTTAGTGGAGATAACTACAGCCAAGAGAGTTGGAGAGATTCAGGCCATGTGCACACGTTGCGGATTTCTTGCAGAAATTTCCTGAAGAAAACCGGAAATTTTCTGCAAGAAATCCGCATTTTTTTTTTTCCGTTTTTTTTCCGTTTTTTCGCGTTTTTTTAGCATTCTGCAAGCGTAATTAGCTTGCAGAATGCTAAAGTTTTCCAAGCGATCTGTAGCATCGCTTGGAAAACTGACTGACAAGTTGGTCACACTTGTCAAACATACTGTTTGACAAGTGTGACCAACTTTTTACTATAGATGCAGCTTATGCAGCATCTATAGTAAAAGATAGAATGTTTAAAAATAATAAAAAAAATAAAAAAATGCTTATACTCACCCAGACATCTCATCAGCGGCGTCCGTTCGTCTTCCTATAGCTGGTCTGTGCGCACAGGGCCTTCCGTGACGTCACGGTCACGTGAGCGGTCACATGACCGCTCACGACCAATCACAGGACAGTGACGTCATCGGCAAGGTCCTTCGCCGCACACCAGCTACAGGAACCGAACGGCAGCGTGCAGCGGTGAGGCGGGAACACTGCGCGGGACATCGAGGGTGAGTATAGGACTATTTTTTATTTTATTTCTTATTTTTTGACCAGTTATATGGTGCCCAGTGCGTGGAGGAGAGTCTCCTCTCCTCCACCCTGGGTACCAACCGCACATAATCTGCTTACTTCCCGCATGGTGTGCACAGCCCCGTGCGGGAAGTAAGCAGATCAATGGACTCCTAGGTGTGCGGAATCCCTGCAATTCCGCATTTTTAATGAACATGTTGCTTTTTTTTCCGCTATGCGATTTTTCGCGGAAAAAATCGCAACATTTGCACAAAAAATGCGGAATACCTTGTAAATAATAGGAGGCATATGTAAGCGTTTTTTCCGCGTTTTTATCACGTTTTTATAGCGAAAAAACGCGAAAAAAACGCTAAAAATCCTGAACGTGTGCACATGGCCTCAGGCTCTATGTATCAGAGATCCTTATCTACAGATCAGGGATGACAGTCTAATTCTGAGATTAGATCCAGCCTTTGTCCCGAAAGTAGCCTCTATTAAAAACAGTAATCAGGAAGTAATTCTCCCTTCATTTTGTAATAACCCTGCTAATGAGAAAGAGAGGGTCCTCCACTCGCTAGACGTTAGACAGGGGGTTTTGGATTACCTAAAGGCCACAGAATCTTGGCGTACTGATCCAAACCTCTTTATTCTGTTTGGGGGAAAGAATAAGGGGAAGAAGGCTTCTAAGGCCTCAATTTCTCGTTGGATCACAGAGGTGATCACAGATGCCTATCAGTCAGAAGGTATGTCCCCTCCTTTAGGCTTAAAAGCCCACTCTACCCGTAGGGTGTCCGCCTCCTGGGCGGAGCATGCAGGAGCTTCTGTAGAACAGATCTGTAACGCCGCAACATGGGCCAGGGCTGACACTTTTTGTAAACACTATAAACTTGATGTTACATCCGGTCAGCACACGGCTTTTGGGAGGAAAGTCCTCCAAGCAGTAATCCCACCCTGAGGAGGTCCTTTGGTACTCTCCAATGTGCTGTCAGTAGGGACGTCCTGGAAAATCGGTATTAGTCTTACCGGTAATTATGTTTCCAGGAGTCCATACTGACAGCACCGGTTCCCCCCCATACGTGTAATATTCTCAGGTATATTCGGATTTGTGCCTATATACTATTTTGTATTATAATTCTGTCATTAAAAATATTTTATTTGCATGATTCCATGATTGGTTCTTGCTACAACACTGAGGATTAGAGGGTGGAGCCGGATATTTAAACTCTCGTGTGTTTCCTGTCCCTGCAAGGAGGAGAAGGACGTCCTCCAATGTGCTGTCAGTATGGACTCCTGGAAACATAATTACCGGTAAGACTAAGGGTACGTTCACACAGGACTTTTTTGCTGCTTTTTTTTGCTGCTTTTTTTTATGCTAATTTAGGTGCGTTTTTTTGGTGCGTATTTGGTGCGTTTTTTGGGTACGTTCACACAGGACTTTTTTGCTGCAGATTTTTGCTGCAGTTTTTTGCTGCAGATTTTTGCTGCAGTTTTTTGCTGCAGATTTTTGCTGCAGTTTTTTGCTGCAGATTTTTGCTGCAGTTTTTTTTTATGCCAATTTTCAGCTGCTAGGACACCTCACAATGGCTCTTCACACCTCACAATGGCTCTTCACACCTTACTACCAGGAACTCCCTCACAATAGATCACAATCAGGACACCTCACAATGGCTCTTCACACCTCACAATGGCTCACAATGGCTCTTCACACCTCACTAACCACACCCCTAAGCTCTTGGCTGTGAGATCCCTTCCTGCTGGCCATGATTTTCTGCACACAAAACACAGCAAATAATGCTACATGCGTTTTTGCAGCGTTTTTTTCATCACCCATTCAAGTCAATGGGTGAAAAAACGCTGCAAAAACGCAGCAAAAACGCTGAAAGAAGTGACATGCCCTATGTCCAAAAAAAGCAGCAAAGCAGAAAATACTGATCAAACAAAAAATCAACGTGTGTGCATGAGATTTCTGAAATCTCATAGGCTTTAATGGTACTGTAAAAAGCAGCTGAAAATTAGCATAAAAAAAAGCAGCAAAAAAGTCCTGTGTGAACGTACCCTAATACCGATTTTCATACCCCGGGCTTCCCGGATGCCTGCAGCTTGCTTCACTAAAGACGACACCCAGTTTATGAGACGACCCCTTACTTTTGAGATTTTCAGGGGTTAAAAAGTCAACTTATATGCCAGAAAATACGGTACTTCTCCCAGTATGAGTTGCCGAATCATAAGCAGGCAGAAACACACAGAAAAAGATCAGGTACCCACCATAGCTTAGATATCTCAGTGTGTGTGAATTGGAATGATACAACTCTGATCTCCTGGTCTAAAAAATATTTTTTGCGTTTTCGTTTTTTTGCTCTTTCATCCCAGAGCCATAACTTTGTTATTTTTCTGTCAATGTGATAGCTTGTTTTTTTGTGGGACAATTTGTTGTTTTGAACAACATAATTGATTTTAAAATATCATGTAATAGGAAACAGGAAAAAAATTTCAAGTGTGGTGAAATTGCAAAAAAAATACAATTCCACAGTTGTTTTTTTTACCATGTTCACTAAATGCTATAACTGATCTGTCATTATGATTCTCCAGGTCATTACGAGTTCTTGGACACCAAACATGTCTAGGTTGTTTTTTTTTTATCTAAGTAGTGACAAATTTTTTCCAAAGTTTGTTTAACCCCTTTCTGTCATTGGACGTACTATTCCGTCCATGTGGGGTGGGCCCTACTTCCCAAGGACGGAATAGTACGTCCAGCATGATCAGCCGCGCTCCCGGGGGGAGCGCGGCTGATCGCGGCCGGGTGTCAGCTGACTATCGCAGCTGACATCCGGCACTATGTGCCAGGAGCGGTCACGGACCGCCCCCGGCACATTAACCCCCGGCACACCGTGATCAAACATGATCGTGGTGTACCGGCGGTACAAGGAAGCATCGCGCAGGGAGGGGGCTCCCTGCGGGCTTCCCTGAGACCCCCGGAGCAACGCGATGTGATCGCGTTGCTCCGAGGGTCTCCTACCTCCTTCCTCGCTGCAGGTCCCGGATCCAAGATGGCCGCGGCATCCGGGTCCTGCAGTGAGGGAGGTGGCTTACCGAGTGCCTTCTCAGTGCAGGCGCTTGGTAAGCCTGCAGTGCTGTGAGGCAGATCTGTGATCTGACAAAGTGCTGTGCACACTGTCAAATCACCGATCTGTGATGTCCCCCCCCCTGGGACAAAGTAAAAAAGTTAAAAAAAAATGTCCACATGTGTAAAAAAAAAAAAAAAAAAAAATCCTAAATAAAAAAAAAAAAACAACAAAATATTCCCATAAATGCATTTCTTTATCTAAATAAAAAAAATCAAACAATAAAAGTACACATATTTAGTATCGCTGCGTCCGTAACGACCCCACCTATAAAACTACATAACTAGTTAACCCCTTCAGTGAACACCGTAAAAGAAAAAAAAAAACGAGGCAAAAAACAGCGCTTTATTCTCATACCGCCAAACAAAAAGTGGAATAACACGCGATCAAAAAGACGGATATAAATAACCATGGTACCGCTGAAACGTCATCTTGTCCCGCAAAAAACGAGCCGCCATACACCATCATCAGCGAAAAAATAAAAAAGTTATAGTCCTGAGAATAAAGCGATGCCAAAATAATTATTTTTTCTATAAAATAGCTTTTATCGTATAAAAGCGCCAAAACATAAAAAAATGATATAAATGAGATATCGCTGTAATCGTACTGACCCGAAGAATAAAACTGCTTTATCAATTTTACCAAACGCGGAACAGTATAAACGCCTCCCCCAAAAGAAATTAATGAATAGCTGGTTTTTGGTCATTCTGCCTCACAAAAATCGGAATAAAAAGCGATCAAAAAATCTCCCGTGCCCGAACATGTTACCAATAAAAACGTCAACTCGTCCCGCAAAAAACAAGACCTCACATGACTCTGTGGACTCAAATATGGAAAAATTATAGCTCTCAAAATGTGGTAACGCAAAAAATATTTTTTGCAATAAAAAGCGTCTTTCAGTGTGTGACAGCTGCCAATCATAAAAATCCGCTAAATAACCCGCTATAAAAGTAAATCAAACCCCCCTTCATCACCCGCTTAGGCTACGTTCACATTTGCGTTGTGCGCCGCAGCGTCGGCGACGCAACGCACAACGCAGGAACAACGCATGCACAACGCTGCGTTTTGCGACGCATGCGTCCTTTTTTTGCTTGATTTTGGATGCACAAAAAATGCAACTTGCTGCGTCCTCTGCGCCATGACGCGTGCGCCGCAGTGACGCATGCGTCGCAAAACGCAAGCGCAACGCATGTCCATGCGCCCCCATGTTAAATATAGGGGCGCATGACGCATGCGGCGACGCTGCGGCGCAGAACGCTAATGTGAACGTAACTTTAGTTAGGGAAAAATTTAAAACAAATTTAAAAATTTATTTATTTCCATTTTCCCATTAGGGTTAGGGCTAGGGTTAGGGCTAGGGTTTGGATTACATTTACGGTTGGCAATAGGGTTGGGATTATGGTTAGGGGTGTGTGTGGATTAGGGTTTCAGTTATAATTGGGGGGTTTCCACTGTTTAGGCACATCAGGGGCTCTCCAAACGTGACATGGCGTCCGATTTCAATTCCAGCCAATTCTGCGTTGAAAAAGTAAAACCGTGCTCCTTCCCTTCCAAGCTCTCCCGTGCGCCCAAACAGGGGTTTACCCCAACATATGGGATATCAGCATACTCGGAACACATTGGAGAACAACTTTTGGGGTCCAATTTCTCCTGTTACCCTTGGGAAAATACAAAACTAGGGGCTAAAAAATAATTTTTGTGGAAAAAAAAAATATTTTTTATTTGCATGGCTCTGCGTTATAAACTGTAGTGAAACACTTGGGGGTTCAAAGCTCTCACAACACATCTAGATGAGTTCCTTAGGGGGTCTACTTTCCAAAATGGTGTCACTTGTGGGGGGTTTCTACTGTTTAGGTACATTACGGGCTCTGCAAACGCAATGTGACGCCTGCAGACCATTCCATCTAAATCTGCATTCCAAATGGTGCTCCTTCCCTTCCGAGCCCACCCATGCGCCCAAACGGTGGTTCCCCCCCACATATGGGGTATCAGCGTGCTCAAGACAAATTGGACAACAACTTTTGGGGTCCAATTTCTCCTGTTACCATTGGGAAAATACAAAACTGGGGGCTAAAAAATAATTTTGGGGGGAAATTTTTTTATTTTCACGGCTCTGTGTTATAAACTGTAGTGAAACACTTGGGGGTTCAAAGTTCTCACAACACAACTAGATAAGTTCTATGGGGGGTCTAGTTTCCAATATTGGGTCACTTGTGGGGGGTTTCTACTGTTTAGGTACATTAGGGGCTCTGCAAACGCAATGTGACGCCTGCAGACCAATCCATCTAAGTCTGCATTGCAAATGATGCTCCTTCCCTTCCGAACTCTGGCATGCGCTCAAACAGTGGTTCCACCCCAGATATCAGGTATCAGCGTACTCAGGACAAATTGGACAACAATATATAGGGTCTAATTTCTCCTGTTACCATTGGAAAAATACAAAACTGGGGGCTAAAAAATAATTTTTGTGGAAAAAAAATTTTTTTTTATTTGCACGGCTCTGCGTTATAAACTGTAGTGAAACACTTGGGGGTTCAAATCTCTCACAACACATCTAGATGAGTTCCTTATGGGGTCTACTTTCCAAAATGGTGTCACTTGTGGTTTTTTTTTACTGTTTAGGTACATTAGGGGCCCTGCAATTGCAATGTGATGCCTGCAGACCATTCCATCTGAGTCTGCATTCCAAATGGCACTCCATCCCTTCCGAGCCCTCCCATGCGCCCAAACGGTGGTTCCCCCCCACATATGGGGTATCAGCGTACTCAGGACAAATTGGACAACAACTTTTGGGGTCTAATTTCTCCTGTTACCCTCGGGAAAATACAAAACTGGGGGCTAAAATATAATTTTTGTGGGAAAAAATGTTTGTTTTATTTTTACGGCTCTGCATTATAAACTTCTGTGAAGCACTTGGTGGGTCAAAGTGCTCACCACACCTCTAGATAAGTTCCTTAGGGGGTCTACTTTCCAAAATGGTGTCACTTGTGGGGGGTTTCAATGTTTAGGCACATCAGTGGCTCTCCAAACGCAACATGGCGTCCCATCTCAATTCCAGTCAATTTTGCATTGAAAAGTCAAATGGCGCTCCTTCGCTTCCGAGCTCTGTCATGCGCCCAAACAGTGGTTTACCCCCACATATGGGGTATTGGCGTACTCAGGACAAATTGTATAACATCTCTTGGGGTCCATTTTCTCCTGTTACCCTTGGTAAAATAAAACAAATTGGAGCTGAAGTAAATTTTGTGTGAAAAAAAGTTAAATGTTCATTTTTATTTAAACATTCCAAAAATTCCTGTGAAACACCTGAAGGGTTAATAAACTTTTTGAATGTGGTTTTGAGCACCTTGAGGGGTTCAGTTTTTAGAATGGTGTCACACTTGGGTATTTTTATCATATAGACCCCTCAAAATGACTTCAAATGAGATGTGGTCCCTAAAAAACAATGGTGGTGTAAAAATGAGAAATTGCTGGTCAACTTTTAACCCTTAACTCCCTAACAAAAAAAAATTTTGGTTCCAAAATGGTGCTGATGTAAAGTAGACATGTGGGAAATGTTACTTATTAAGTATTTTGTGTGACATATCACTGTGATTTTATTGCATAAAAATTCAAATTTGGAAAATTGCGAAATTTTCAAAATTTTCACCAAATTTCCATTTTTTTCACAAATAAACGCAGGTAATATCAAAGAAATTTTACCACTATCATGAAGTACAATATGTCACGAGAAAACATTGTCAGAATCACCAGGATCCGTTGAAGCGTTCCAGAGTTATAACCTCATAAAGGGACAGTGGTCAGAATTGTAAAAATTGGCCCGGTCCATAACGTGCAAACCAACCTTAAGGGTGAAGGGGTTAAAAAAAAATCAAAAAAAAAAATCGCCATTTTCCGATATCTGTAGCGTCTACATTTTTCATGACCTGGGGTTGAGTGAGGGCTTTTATTTTGCAAGCTGTGCTGACGTTTTAATGATACATTTTGGTGCAGATACGTTCTTTTGATCGTCCGTTATTGCATTGTAATGCAATGTTGCGGCGACCCAAAAAATGTAATTCTGGCGTTTTGACTTTTTCTCTCGTTACACTGTTTAGCAATCGGGTGAATTTGTTTTTTTTTGATCGGGCGATTCTGAACGCGGCGATACTAAATATGTATTTGTTTGATTTTTTTGTTTGTTTTTTTTATGGAGTGAAAAGGGGGTGATTTGAACTTTTATTTATTTTTTTTAAATTTTATAAATATTTTTAGCCCCTTAAACCCCAAGGGTAGTTTGCACGTTAATGACCAGGCCAATTTTTACAATTCTGACCACTGTCCTTTTATGAGGTTATTTTATAAAGGATCCTGATGATTCTGAGATTTGTTTGCTATATTTGATTTCGGCTTGCCAAGGAATATCCGTTTTGTGTTTATTGGTTAATGTATTATATGACACAATTCATACTGTTTTCTTACAATTAGAACTGTTCACTTTCGAATAGTCACACGACCATTTTCTCCACATCCAAGGAAAACTGCCCTGTTGATCTGATAATCTGATCAGTCGCATCAGTTCTTCTCACATGCTGAGAGAAAAAAAAATACTTTCTTCACTTTCTCCATTCTGTCACTACGTGAAAAATTTAGAACTGTACTGTGTTATCATCCAAGTGTGGTTCAATTTTTTTTTTCATGGACCCTTAGGCCTCTTTCACACTTGCGACATTGGCCAAACGACGGAACTCGTCGTTTTGGAGAAAAACGCATCCTGCAAAGTTGCCCACACGATGCGTTTTTTTTCTCCATAGACTTCCATCAGCGACGCATTACGACGTTTGGCCACACGTCGCATCCGTCGTGCGACGGATGCGTTGTGTTTTTTAGGTCCGTCGTGACGAAAAAACGTTCCATGTAACGTTTTTTCGTCCGTCGGAACCGTCATTTCCGACACAGACCGCTCTCCAGCGACCAACGATGCCGAGGTCCCCGGGTAACAAGGGTAAACATCGGGTTGCTAAGCGCAGGGCCGCGCTTAGTAACCCGATGTTTACCCTGGTTACCAGCGTAAAAGTAAAAAAAACAAACAGTACATGCTCACCTGCGTGTCCCCCAGCGTCTGCTTCCTGACACTGACTGAGCTCCGGCCCTAACACTTTCACTTTAGGGCCGGCGCTCAGTAAGTGTCAGGAAGCAGACGCTGGGGGACGCGCAGGTGAGTATGTACTGTTTGTTTTTTTTACTTTTACGCTGGTAACCAGGGTAAACATCGGGTTACTAAGCGCGCCCCGGCGCTTGGTAACCCGATGTTTACCCTGGTTACCAGTGTAAAACATCGCTGGTATCGTTGCTTTTGCTGTCAAACACAACGATACACGGCGATCGGACGACCAAATAAAGTTCTGAACTTTATTCAGCGACCAGCGACATCACAGCAGGATCCTCATCGCTGCTGCGTGTCAAACTAAACGATATCGCTAGCGAGGACGCTGCAACGCCACGGATCGCTAGCGATATCGTTACAAAGTCGTTTCGTGTGAAGGTACCTTTAGACTTGCGTTGCTGATTTCAATTTGACACACAGATCAAAAATGGACATATCTCTCATTATTATTTTTACAGCGGACCACTTGGTCCAAGGAAAAAATTGGACATGTGCACAGCCCAAGAGTTTTATTGGTACGAGTGCGATCTGTGAAAACCACAGTCTTCGTCTGAGAATATCGGTTGTGTGCACAAGCCCTTACAAACAGAAGAGGCGCAATAATTACAGTGAGAAATATGTTTGGAAAATCAGATTTCCCGGAGCTGAAATATATTGTTTTATTACATTCTGGCTTTCAGGATAAGATATTGCCAGGTTATTGCCCAAAGCAGCCCACGAGAGAGCAACCTTGATTTTTCAACCTGAACTCCAGAAGAGAAACCAAAACTCTGCCTGTTATTGACAACTAGATGGTGGCCCGATTCGAACGCATCGGGTATACTAGCATATATATGTATATAGCTGCCAGGGGCGGACTGGCCCGGGTTGCAGGAATGCATATGCCCCCCGGGCCAGTGCCTGAGCAGGTGCACAGGGCCGCTGGAGGACCGGCAGCGATTTTAATACATAGCGCTCCGAATCCCTCCAGCCGGCCCTTTAAAACTCAGCCAGGTCCTGTGTGCGCGCATTGCCCGAGCTGATAAGTGCCGCGGCGGCCCACGCTAGTGCGCGAGCACGGCCGCGGTCCTGAGTCCTGCGCGTGCTCGTCTGCTGCCAGTGTCAGCGCGGGCAAGCAGGAGACCACGTGCGCACATGGAGATATTTGAAAAGTCCGGCGCGCATAGGGCGCCTCCACCTGACTGTCTGACGCTGGCCCGCCTGCACCAGCGTCAGAGAAGACTGCTGCTCACCAATGCCTGGAATCGTCTTCACCGCCGACGCTGGACAGGACCCGACCCACCTCAGCTCTTCATCCTCCCGACCTCCCCCCCCCCCCCCCATCTCAGGGACCTGGGTGAGTCCCAAGATGATTTTTTTAATGTATGTACAGCAGTTGCACTTATATAATGTGTATAGACTGCTATATATACATTATATAGGTGATGCTGCTGTATATAATCACTATACCACCTATATTATGTATGTATAGCAGTCTATATCTTATATAGATGACACTGCTACTGATGCGTATATACGTTATATAGGTGATACTGCAGTGTGTGTGTATATACACACACACACGTATGTATACACATATATGTACATGTATGCACAGCAGTATCACCTATATAACGTATGTACACATCAGTAGCAGTGTCACCTATATAAGATGTAGACTGCTATACATACATTACATAGGTGGTATAGTGATTATATACATCAGTATCACCTATATAATGTATATATAGCAGTCTATACACATGATATAGGCAATACCGCTACTGATGTGTACACTGATGTGTGTATATAGGTGATACTGCTGTGTATATATGTCGTTATATAGGCGATACTGGTGTGTATATACACACACAAACACGTACATATATACACAACAGTATCACCTATATATAACGTATATACACATTGGTAGCAGTATTGCCTATATAATGTATATAATATATATATATATATATACAGTATAGACTGCTGTATACATGATATATAGGTGATACTATCATTCTACAGCAGTAGCAGTATCGCCTATATAATGTGTATCCAACATTTGCAGTATCACCTGTATAATGTATAGACTACTGCATATACTTTGTATAGGTGATACTGCTGTGTATAGTCGCACTATCTATCTGTGTTTATATATATATATATATATATATACATACATACATACATACATACATACATATATATATATATATATATATATATATATATATATATATATATATATATATATATATATATATATATATATACATATACATATATACACACAGTGCCTAGAAGTAGTATTCAACCCCCTGCAGATTTAGCAGGTTTACACATTTGAAATTAACTTGGCATTGTGACATTTGGACTGTAGATCAGCCTGGAAGTGTGAACTGCACTGCAGCAAAAAAGAATGTTATTTCTTTGTTTATTTTTTATACATGGTCAACATGGGAAAGACAAAGTAGCATTCCAAGGCCATCAAAGACAAGATCGTGGAGTGTCACAAGGCTGGCAAGGGGTACAAAACCCTTTCCAAGGAGTTGGGCCTACCTGTCTCCACTGTTGGGAGCATCATCCGGAAGTGGAAGGCTTATGGAACTACTGTTAGCCTTCCACGGCCTGGACAGCCTTTGAAAGTTTCCTACCGTGCCGAGGCCAGGCTTGTCCGAAGAGTCAAGGCTAACCCAAGGACAACAAGGAAGGAGCTCCGGGAAGATCTCATGGCAGTGGGGACATTGGTTTCAGTCAATACCATAAGTAACGTACTCCACCGCAATGGTCTCCGTTCCAGACGAGCCCGTAAGGTACCTTTACTTTCAAAGCGTCATGTCATCAAGGCTCGTCTACAGTTTGCTCATGATCACTTGGAGGACTCAGACTGGTTCAAGGTTCTCTGGTCTGATGAGACTAAGATCGAGATCTTTGGTTCCAACCACACACGTGACGTTTGGAGACTGGATGGTACTGCATACGACCCCAAGAATACCATCCCTACAGTCAAGCATGGTGGTGGCAGCATCATGCTGTGGGGCTGTTTCGCTCCCCTCCTTCCCAGAGCCATAACTTTTTTATTTTTAAGTCAATATGGCCATGTGAGGGCTTATTTTTTGCGGGACGAGTTGTACTTTTGAACGACAACATTGGTTTTACGATGTCGTGTAGCTGAAAACAGGAAAAAAAATTCCAAGTGCGGTGAAATTGCAAAAAAAGTGCAATCCCACAGTTGCTTTTTGTTTGGCTTTTTTGCTACGTTCACTAAATGCTAAAACTAACCTGCAATTATGATTCTCCAGGTCATTACAAGTTCAAAGACACCAAACATGTCTAGGTTCTTTTTTATCTAAGTTGTGAAAAAAAATGCCACACTTTGCTACAAAAAAAAAAGAGCAATTTTTCGATACCCGTAGCGTCTCCATTTCTCGTGATTTCGGGTTGGGTGAGGGCTTATTTTTTGTGTGCTGAGTTGTGTTTTTAATGATACCATTTTGGTGCAGATACGATCTTTTGATCGTCCGTTATTGCATTTTAATGCAATGTCGCGGCGACCAAAAAAACGTATATATATATATAATATTTTTTTTTTCAGTTTCATCTATATAATGTGTGTACACCAGTCACAGTATCACATACAATATATAGGTGATACTACAACTATACACATCGGTCGCAGTATCAGCTATATATTGTATATACAGTAGTTTCAATGTAATATATATTCAGCAGTCGTGGTGTCTCCTATGTGATGTGTGCATCATAATCTTTATATATATAATTGTCTAAGGGTTACTTCCGTCTTTCTGTCTGTCTGTCTGTCATGGATATTCATTGGTCGCGGCCTCTGTCTGTCACGGAAATCCAAGTCGCTGATTGGTCCTGGCAAAACGCCCACGATCAATCAGCGACTGGCACAGTCCAGCAGCGAAATGGCCGCTGCTTACTGCCCTGCACTCAGTGTCCCGTCCATACTCCCCTCCAGTCAGCCCTCACACAGGGTTAATGGCAGCGTTAACGGACCGCCTTATGCCACGGTGTAACGCACTCCGTTAACGCAGCTATTAACCATGTCTGAACAACTTTTTACTATTGATGCTGCCCATGCAGCATCAATAGTAAAAAGATCTAATGTTAAAAATAATAATAATAATAATATTAAAAAAAAATGGTTATTCTCACCTTCCGACGTCGCCCGCTGTCCATGGCAGTGCAAGCGGATGCCAAGGATGCTATGCACGCAGGACCTGGAATGACGTCATGTGACCGTGACGTCATCCCAGGTCCTAAGGGCATAGCAACCCTGGGACCGGAAGCCGCCGCGTGCACCGCAGAGGCGCCAGGACTTAAAGGGGCCTTCGGAACATGAGTATATGTTTATTTTTTATTTTAATTCTTTTTTTTTACCACGCATATAGTGCCCACATTGCTATATACTACGTGGGCTGTGTTACATACTGCGTGGGCTCTGTTATATACTACATCTCTGTGCTATACACTATGTAGCCGGGCAATACACTAAATCGCTATGCTTTATACTACGTAACCTGTGTTATATACTCTATGCGAAGTGTTATATACTACTTCTATGTGTTATATACTACGTGGCTGTGCAATATACAACGTGACTGTGCAATATACAACGTGACTGTGCAATATACTACATGGCTGTGCAATATACTACGTGCTCTGTGCAATATACTACGTGGCTGTGCAATATACTACGTGGCTGTGCAATATACTACGTGGCTGTGCAATATACTACGTGGCTGTGCAATATACTACGTGGCTGTGCAACATACTACGTGGCTGTGCAACATACTACGTGGCTGTGCAATATACTACGTGGCTGTGCAATATACTACGTGGCTGTGCAATATACTACGTGGCTGTGCAATATACTACGTGGCTGTGCAATATACTACGTGGCTGTGCAATATACTACGTGGCTGTGCAATATACAACGTGACTGTGCAATATACAACGTGACTGCAATATACTACATGGCTGTGCAATATAGTACGTGCTCTGTGCAATATACTACGTGCTCTGTGCAATATACTACGTGGCTGTGCAATATACTACGTGGCTGTGCAATATACTACGTGGCTGTGCAATATACTACGTGGCTGTGCAATATACTACGTGGCTGTGCAATATACTACGTGGCTGTGCAATATACTACGTGGCTGTGTTATATACTACGTGGCTGTGCTATATACTGCGTGCGCTGTGCTGTTATATACTACGCAG
Organism: Ranitomeya variabilis; assembly: GCF_051348905.1. Lineage (NCBI taxonomy): Eukaryota > Metazoa > Chordata > Amphibia > Anura > Dendrobatidae > Ranitomeya > Ranitomeya variabilis. Next base: position 162,924,622 of record NC_135233.1, read on the forward strand.
CTATGTTATATACTTCGCCGGTTGTGTTATATACTACGTGACTGTGCAATATAGTACGTGGGCTGTGCTATATACTACCTACATATTCTAGAATACCAGATACGTTAGAATCGGGCCACCATCTAGTATAGTATAATGCTGTCCTAATTACCGTATATTGTAGAGATGTGTGTGTGTGTGTATATATATATAGAGAGAGAGAGAGAGAGAGAGAGAGAAGAGATGTTTGTATAGTGTAGAGATGTTTATATAGTGTAGAGATGTTTATATAGTGTAGAGATGTTTATATAGTATGGCGCTATGTATATAGTGTGGAATTCACACTATATATACACTGCTGCCACATCTCTACACTATATAATATATACACTGCTCTATATTCCTTAACACGGTATATAATATGCCGCTGTGTATTTAATAGATTGTAGTATACCGTATAAACTCGTGTATAAGCCGAGTTTTTCAGCATATTTTTTTTTGTGTGAAAACACCCCCCTCGGCTTATATACGAGTCGTTGTCCCAAAAAAACGGTGGGGGCTGTGGCTAAAGCCTGGGCCGCTGCTAAGGAGAAATGAATATTCACTGCGCTGGCAGTGAATATTCATTTCTCTTATAGCGTTCACAGCCACAGCCTTCCAGCACACATCCCACTTACCTTCCCTGCACACCCTCGCTGCATCTCGTTCCGGCGCCAGCAGTTCTTCAGGCCGAGCGATCACGTGTCTTCCGCTCATTAAGGTAATGAGTATTCACCCCTCTCCATTCCCATAGGCGTGGGTAAATATTTATTACCTTAATGAGTGGGGGACACGTGATCACCCGGCTACAGGAGCTGCTGGCACCAGAACGAGATGCTGCGCGAGGGCATGCAGGGAAGGTAAGTTGGATGTGTTTTTTTTTTTTTTTATTTATCGGAACCATGCATACATGAACAATGAAGGAGCCATGCATACAAGGACGGGGATAAGGAGCCATACAAGGACGGGGATAAGGAGCCATGCATACAAGAATGGGAATAAGAGGCCCATGCATACAAGGAAGGGGATAAGGAGCCATGCATGCAAAAATGGGAATAAGAGGCGAGGGAGCCATGCATAACAAGGACGGGGATAAGGAACCATACATATAAGGACGGGGAAGCCATGCAGTCAAGGATGGGGATGAGGAGCTATGCATACAAGGACGGGGATAAGGAGCCATACAAGGACGGGGATAAGGAGCCATGCATACAAGAATGGGAATAAGAGGCCCATGCATACAAGGACGGGGATAAGGAGCCATGCATGCAAAAATGGGAATAAGAGGCGAGGGAGCCATGCATAACAAGGACGGGGATAAGGAGCCATACATATAAGGACGGGGAAGCCATGCAGTCAAGGATGGGGATGAGGAGCTATGCATACAAGGAGCTGTGTATGCTTCTACTGTCCTGCATAAATGGTGTAATTCTCAGTATCTATTCTTATTATGTATGTGTGTATCTGTCTATCTATCACTCCGATTAATTGTGAGAAAAGTAGCGTACTCTTTATTGGCCCATGTGGCAACATTTCGGATCCATAACTGAACATTTCTCTGATATGGAAGTGAAATGTTGCCACATGGACTAATAAAGAGTATAAAAAAAAAACTGTTCCATTTTCTTCCACAAAAGTGGTCTGATTCTCCTCTCACTTGCTGTCCGTGTGCAGTAGTTTTTTTTTTTTCTCAGCAAATGTTGCAGTCTGATACACGGCGAGTCAGACCATTGAGGAGATGGAGAAATTAATTTCTCCATCTCCTCCACACCTGTGCTGCGAGAGCATTGGAGCACGGACACTTGGCTCACACTCACAGCAGAGCAAGAGCCAAGTATCATTGGCAGATCACATCGGATGCCATATGCTGCTGTGATTCCACCCTAATGAGCACCTGTATTAAACGGAACCTGTAACCCCCCAGGTGTTTTTAATTAAAAGAGCCACTTGTGCAGCACTACTGCTGCATTCCGTGAAGGTGGCTCTTTTAGTTCGGGTCCCTTCCAACGCTGAAATACCGTAATCGTTTTTAGAATTTGCCTGTCATACCTGTAGTTTGTCAGGGGGGCATGTCCTTTCCCCCCTGACACAAATGCCTTCCAGCCATCACTCAGTACTCTGCGCGCCGGGCGCCACCTCCTCTTCCTTCATTAGCGTCCCTGGCGCCTGCGCTGTAAGTTTTTTTCGGGCATGTGCAGTTTGTGCTGCCCTTCAAACATACAGCGCAGGCGCCGGGGATGCTAATGAAGGAAGAGGAGGTGGCGCCTGGCTCCGGAGCAGAGACTGCTGGGCGGCAGGAGGAGCGCTGGTCCCCTGTGAGGGAGATGCCACCTCTGCTGTGACTCCTCTGCAGAGTGGTCACTGGGCGCTGTCCTCCTCAGTCCTCTACCATCCTCTGGGCTCTCCTCGTCCCCAGGGTGTCCCCGGCGCCTGCCTGCAGTGTAATGAGCACCATGTACATGGACCTGTGGTCGATCATGCGCACTGCGGCGCCATTCACATGTGGCTCTTCAAATAACGCCTTTAAGAGGAGTGTTGAGGGGCAGGACAAAGCATAGCAAAATTCACTGATTGGGGATGGGGAGTGTTATAGTATGTGGGCTGGTGGGATTTGTGTGGCAGGGCTGTTTTTTTTGTCCCAGTCCGGCCCTGTCTGTGTGTGATTATACAGTGTGTGTGTGTGTCATTATACAGTGGGGCTGTGTCTGTCATTATACAGTGGGGTTGTGTGTGTGTCATTATACAGTGTGTGTGCGTGTCATTATACAGTGAGGCTGTGCGTGTCATTAATTATACAGTGGGGCAGTGTGTGTGTCATTAATTATACAGTAGGGTTGTGCGTGTGTGTCATTATACAGTGTGTGTGCGTGTCATTATACAGTGAGGCTGTGCGTGTCATTAATTATACAGTGAGGCTGTGCGTGTCATTAATTATACAGTAGGGTTGTACGTGTGTGTCATTATACAGTGTGTGTGCCTGTCATTATACAGTGGGGCAGTGTGTGTGTCATTATACAGTGGGGCTGTGCCTGTCATTATACAGTGAGGCTGTGCGTGTCATTATACAGTGAGGCTGTGCGTGTCATTATACAGTGAGGCTGTGCGTGTTATTATACAGTGAGGCTGTGCGTGTCATTATACAGTGTGTGTGCGTGTCATTATACAGTGGGGCTGTGCGTGTCACTATACAGTGGGGCAGTGTGTGTGTGTCATTAATTATACAGTAGGGTTGTGCGTGTGTGTCATTATACAGTGGGGCTGTGCGTGTCATTATACAGTGGGGCTGTGCGTGCCATTATACAGTGAGGCTGTGCGTGTCACTATACAGTGGGGCAGTGTGTGTGTCATTAATTATACAGTAGGGTTGTGCGTGTGTGTCATTATACAGTGAGGCTGTGCCTGTCATTATACAGTGGGGCTGTGCGTGTCATTAATTATACAGTAGGGTTGTGCGTGCGTGTCATTATACAGTGGGGCTGTGCGTGTCATTATACAGTGAGGCTGTGCGTGTCATTATACAGTGGGGCTGTGTGTGTCATTATACAGTGAGGCTGTGCGTGTCATTATACAGTGGGGCTGTGCGTGTCATTATACAGTGAGGCTGTGCGTGTCATTATACAGTGGGGCAGTGTGTGTGTCATTAATTATACAGTAGGGTTGTGCGTGTGTGTCATTATACAGTGGGGCTGTGCGTGTCATTATACAGTGAGGCTGTGCGTGTCATTATACAGTGGGGCTGTGCGTGTCATTATACAGTGGGGCTGTGCCTGTCATTATACAGTGGGGCTGTGCGTGTCATTATACAGTGGGGCAGTGTGTGTGTCATTAATTATACAGTAGGGTTGTGCGTGTGTGTCATTATACAGTGGGGCTGTGCGTGTCATTATACAGTGGGGCTGTGCGTGTCATTATACAGTGGGGCTGTGCGTGTCATTATACAGTGAGGCTGTGCGTGTCATTATACAGTGGGGCAGTGTGTGTGTCATTAATTATACAGTAGGGTTGTGCGTGTGTGTCATTATACAGTGGGGCTGTGCGTGTCATTATACAGTGAGGCTGTGCGTGTCATTATACAGTGGGGCTGTGCGTGTCATTATACAGTGGGGCTGTGCCTGTCATTATACAGTGGGGCTGTGCGTGTCATTATACAGTGGGGCAGTGTGTGTGTCATTAATTATACAGTAGGGTTGTGCGTGTGTGTCATTATACAGTGGGGCTGTGCGTGTCATTATACAGTGGGGCTGTGCGTGTCATTATACAGTGGGGCTGTGCGTGTCATTATACAGTGAGGCTGTGCGTGTCATTATACAGTGGGGCTGTGCGTGTCATTATACAGTGGGGCAGTGTGTGTGTGTCATTAATTATACAGTAGGGTTGTGCGTGTGTGTCATTAATTATACAGTAGGGTTGTGCGTGTGTGTCATTATACAGTGGGGCTGTGCCTGTCATTATACAGTGGGGTTGTGTGTGTGACTGTCATTATAGAGTAGGACTGTGTGTGTCAATAAATATATATATATTCGCATGCTTGCAGTAACAAGACCGCCTGTTCCCGGTGACGGCACCAGAGAATCCTCTGTGCGCACGATATGAGGATTCACACATAGTGACTGTAGACATGTAAGATCCGACAACCCCTTTAAGGATGGGCCGTGACTCATGGGCCACTGCTGTGTGCTTGCCCCCCAGGCTAAAATTTGCCAGCCAGCCCCTGATAGCTGCCACATAGTAACTCTGCCTGTTATTGACAATGAGGCTTATTTTTCTCTCGGAGAGTTTTATATGTGAGAGCAATGTAATGCACTATAGATATAAAACAGGCAGCCATCAACATGAAATAATTCACTAAGAATATTTAATGTATATATAAACTAAATGCACACGCCGAGCATGAGCTCTTAGGTATCACATGATCATTTATTACAAGGCCACTTATTTTTCAAATGCACTTAACTTCATAAAAGACATTTGTGATTTCTCATTTCCCCTCTCGGGTCTTGAACTGTGGCACAGATAAGCCAAGACTGAGGCAGAGGGAGGGTGCATGCTGGAGCACACAGGCGGCAGGGGATTAGTCCTGGGACACCAACATTTCTTCTTCTTTGTTTGCATTCTCTCATACTTTAGAATTGGAGGTTTTTTATTACGTACATTTACTTTACAGATAAATGGCTGGATTTATTTATTCATTTTTTGCAACTTCATGTATAAAGCTGACTCTAAACACCGCAGAATGATGGGTTGACAGACCCTGTTGTAGCAATTATAGTTATTGCCCATCGTTGACAAAAATAAGTGACTGAATCTTTAGCAATGTTCAAACACAAAAGTAGAAGTTGTTTGTATACTGCACATACAGAGCACCTGTAAAAAACAGTGTTGTTTGTTACATGGTAGCGCATGCCAAATATAAGCAATCCCATGCTCATTAATTAGCGTCAGGATATTGGCAGATGGTAAATCCATATGGAATACTGCAGAACTTTGTCTCTAAACACAGCATATTGCTCCTGGTATCAAATTGCCTTCTGTTGCCAAAGGCCTTTCCTATAGGATGAGCAATCTGGAAAAGCAAGAGTTAAAACAACTTACAGTCATGGCCAAAAGTTTTGAGACTGACACAAAGTTTGGTTTTCACAAGGTTTTCTGCTTCAGGCCTCATTCAAATGTTGGTGTCATCAGGTTTTTGATCAGCGTTTTTCACATATGGATAAACAGTCTGGGAGCTGTCTGTGATTGTTACTGGCTCATAGACTTTGCACTGATACATTTAATCTGTGATGCCGGTAAAAAATGGACGTCTCCATGATTTTTGCACTGACAGTCCGCTGAAAACAAGTGGACAGCCCCATAGACTATATAGACTATGAGCATGTGTTACATATGGTACATCGCACAAGTGAGTACACCCCTCACATTTTTGTCAATATTTTATATCCTTTCATGGGACACCACCCAAGATATGACACTTTGATACAATGTAAAGTAGTCAGTGTACAGCTTGTATAACAGTGTCAATTTAGTGACACCTCTAAATAACACACAGCCATTAATGTCTAAACTGCTGGCAACTAAGGTGAGTACACCCTTAAGTGACAGTTGCCAAATTTTGCCAATTAGGCATTTTTCTTCACCGGTGTCATGTGACTCATTAGTGTTGCAAGGTCTTAGGTGTGAATGGGGAGCAGGTGTGTTAAATATGGTGTTATCGCTCTCACACTCTGTCGTCACTGGAAGTTCAACACGGCACCTCATGGCAAAGAATGCTCTAAGGATCTGATAAAAAGAATTGTTGCTCTAAATAAAGATGACTTACACTCCCCATGGTCCTCCATATAGTATTATACCATATGGAGGGCCATGGAGTGTGCATTATTCCATATGGGGGACCATGGAGTGTGTATTATGCCATATGAAGGACCATGGGGAGTGCATTATGCCTTATGGAGTACCATGGGGAGTGCATTATGCCTTATGGAGTACCATGGGGAGTGCATTATGCCATGGGGAGTGCATTATGCCATATGGTGGACCATGGGGAGTGCATTATGCCATATGGTGGACCATGGGGAGTGCATTATGCCATATGGTGGACCATGGGGAGTGCATTATGCCATATGGGGGACCATGGGGAGTGCATTACGCCATATGGAGGACCATGGGGAGTGCATTACGCCATATGGAGGACCATGGAGTGTGCATTATGCCATATGGGGGACCATGGGGAGTGCATTGCGCCATATGGTGGACTCTGGGGAGTGCATTACGCTATATGGTGGACTCTGGGGAGTGCATTACGCTATATGGTGGTCTCTGGGGAGTGCATTACGCTATATGGTGGCCTCTGGGGAATACATTATGCTATATGGTGGACTTCAACCCATGAAGCTCTAGTGACCTCCATGCCAAGAGAGTTAAAGCAGTGCTTGAAAATAATGGCAGCCACACAAAATTTTCACACTTTGGGCACAATTTGGCCATGCTCACTTAGGTGTACTCACTTTTGTTGCAATGTGTGACGGATCGCACAGGGGAAGGGGTGTGTCGACTTCTCTCATCTCTGGGTGGGGAGAGAAGGACCCAGCAGGGATCGGCTCTCTGGCTCACTTTTTTTTTTTTTCCGGAAGTCTGCTGTGCTGTTTCCCCTTTTTTAATATAAATGAATGGGTCTATGCACATGTCTCCATGTTTTCACGGACCGTGTGTCCGTGTTGAAAACACGGAGACATGTCCGTTTTTCTCCGGCAGCCCTGTCCGCAAAGCGTCCCGCACACGTTCAGATTGAGAACAGTGTGCACTCTCCTCCGTGTGCACGGACCGCCCGCAGGAGAGACAGCGCTACAGTAAGCGCTGTCCCCTGTGTGTGGTGCTGAAGGCGGCATTCATCTCTTCTCCCCTGCAGGAGAGAAGAGATGAGGAATCAAGGTTTTTTTTTTTTGTTAAAAATAAAGTTTGCGCATATTCATCACTATAATGAGCGGTACCACGTGACCGCTCACACAGGACAAGCTGCCGGCGCTGAGAGGAGACATCGCGGGAGCTGGGTGAGCATTTCTCTACAAGCGAGCGGTCTCACGGGGGTGGGAGGCTGGAGGTGACCCCCAAACTTTATTTTTAACAAAAAAAAAGGAAACTTGATTTCTCATCTCTTCTCTCCTGCAGGGGAGAAGAGATGAATGCTGCCTTCAGCACCACATGCAGGGGACAGCGCTTACTGTAGCACTGTCTCTCCTGCACGGTCCGTGTTGCCCTCAGGTGGCACACGGCTGCCGCACGTGTGCCACGTGAGCACACAGACACGGATAACTCCGGTACTGGAATTATCTGGACGCGTGAGACTGGCCTTAAACAGTACAGGTTTCTCATAGCAGGGCAGGGGTTAAATCTGTTCAGTTTGCAGCTCCTGGAGATTCCATGGGTTGATGATCTCCGCTGTTCATTTAGGGTATGTGCACACTTTGCAGATTTCCTGCAGAACTGCAGCCTTTTTTTCCGCTCAAAAACGCTGCACATCTGCAAGTGATTTACAGTACAATGTAAATCAATGGGAAAAAAAAATTCTGTGTTAATAGTGTGGAAAGAATCTGCACGGAAAACACAGCAGATTAAAAAAAGGACCATGTCAATTCTTTGTGCAGATCGGCTGCGTTTCTGCACCCATTCCATAATAGAAATCTGCAGGGGTAAAAAAAGGAAGAAATCTGCACACAAATCTGCAACGTGTGCACATACCAAAAATGGAGTGTAGTCTAAGGCTATGTGCACACGTTGCAGTTTTGAAATGGAGTGTAGTATACTGAAGACAAATGGGTCTCCATAGGAGCCATCTAATATATAAAGCTGAATGTGTGTGTGTGTGTGTATGTATGTATGTATGTCCGGGATTGGCATCTGAACCGTCGCAGCTACAGCCACAAAATTTTGCACAGTCACACGTCTGGACCCCGAGAGCGTCATAGGCTATGTTGTGAGGTGAAATTTTAACCCCGTGCTTTCCAATTCACCAAACAATTTTGCCCCTATCTACATAATGGGGAAAAAGTGAAAGGAAAAGTGTTGGAGGCGTCGCAGCTACAGGCACAAAATTTTGCACAGTCACACGTCTGGGCCCCGAGAGCGTCAAAGCTATGTTGTGAGGTGAAATTTTAACCCCGCGCTTTCCAATTCACCAAACAATTTTGCCCCTATCTTCATAATGGGGAAAAAATGAAAGGAAAAGTGTTGGAGGCAAATTAACAGCTGCCAGATGTGAACAAGGGGGACTTAAAGAATGACAGCGATGGCGCCAAAGAGTATATACTGTACAGTTGCTAAGGTGGTGCCCCAACATGGGATAATCGCCACACCACCACGGGGATATGAACACACACACAAAATGCGCCACAGACTACCACGTGCTCAAACACATATACCACCCTCAGCGCACATTTCACCACACATACACCAACCTCGCCACATAAAAGTAGAAACACAAAAGTCGCCGCTCAAAACTCGCCACGCGCAAAACTCTCCACATGCAAAACTCGCCACACGTGCAAAACTCACCTCATGGAAAACTCGCCACACGCAAATCTTGCACACGCAGAAAAATTGCCACATGCACAAAAGTTGCAACACATGCAAAAGTTGCCTCACACAAAACTTGCACATACTCAAAAGGCACCACACATAAAACTCGCCACGCGCAAAACTCGCCATGCGCAAAACTTGCTGCACACAACTTGCTACACTAACCTGTCACATGCAACTCGACACACAAAAAGTTGCTACACGCATGTCGCCACACAAAACTCATCTCACAAAAGTCCCTACATGCATGTCGCCACACGCAACTCAACACACACAACTTGACACACGAAACTCGCCCTAAAACACACACAAGTCTGGTATTATCCTTCAAAAATAAAAATCTGATTAATAAGCAGACAAACTACAAGAGCAACAAATGTACCATATAGGAATCCGGCAGCTGTCAGTCACATGACCAGTCTATTATGTGTATGTGTGAGCTAATATATACTGCCAGGGGGTGGGCTTACTGTTGGCTGGGGATTTATCAGGCTGCCATTTTAGCTTAAAAATACTGAGGTAAAAATACTGACCAAATAACGTGTGAACGAGGGCTAATACAGGAGGAGATGACATACAGCTATATACTATATACAGGAGGAGATGACACAGGTATATACTATTTACAGGGGAGATGACACACAGGTATATACTATATACAGGAGGAGATGACACACAGATATATACTATATACAGGAGAGATGACACACAGGTATATACTATATAGAGGAGGAGATGACATGCAGGTACATACTACATACAGGAGGAGATGACACACAGGTATATACTATATACAGGAGCAGATTACCTACAGGTATATAGTATATACAGGAGGAGATGACATACAGGTATATGCTATGTATAGGAGGAGATGACATACAGGTATATACTATATACAGGAGGAGATGACACACAGATATATACTATATACAGGAGATTACATACAGGTATATCTAATATATAAAGCTGAATGTGTGTATGTATGTATGTGTGTATGTCCGGGATTGGCATCTGCACCGTCGCAGCTACAGCCACAAAATTTTGCACAGTCACACGTCTGGACCCCGGGAGCGTCATAGGCTATGTTGTGAGGTGAAATTTTAACCCCGCGCGTTCCAATTCACCAAACAATTTTGCCCCTATCTACATAATGGGGAAAAAGTGAAGGGAAAAGTGTTGGAGGAAAATTGACAGCTGCCAGATGTGAACAATGAGGACTTAAAGAATGAGAGCGATGGCGACAAAGAGTATATACCGTACAGTTGCTAAGGTGGGGCCCTGACATGGGATACTCACCACACACGGGGATATGAACACAAACACAAAATGCACCACACACTACCACGTGCTTGAACACACATACGACCCTCAGCACACAATTCACCACACACACACCAACCTCGCCACATAAAAGTCGAAACACAAAAGTCACCACTCAAAACTCGCAACGCGCAAAACTCACCTCATGGAAAACTCACCTCATGCAAAACTTGCACACACAGAAAAATTGCCACATGTACAAAAGTTGCACCACATGCAAAAGTTGCCTCACACAAAACTTGCACATACTCAAAACGCACCACACATAAAACTCGCCACGCGCAAAACTCGCCATGCACAAATCTTGCTGCACACAACTTGCTACACTAACCTGTCACATGCAACTCGACACACAAAATGTTGCTACACGCATGTCGCCACACAAAACTCATCTCACAAAAGTCGCTACATGCATGTCGCCACACGCAACTCAACACACACAACTTGACACATGAAACTCGCCCTAAAACACACACAAGTCTGGTATTGTCCTTCAAAAATAAAAATCTGATTAATAAGCAGACAAACTACAAGAGCAACAAATGTACCATATAGGAAATACGGCAGCTGTCAGTCACATGACCTGTCTATTATGTGTATGTGTGAGCTAATATATACTGCCAGGGGGGAGGGCTTCCTGTTGGCTGGGGATTTATCAGGCTGCCAATAGCAACCAATCACAGCTCAGCTTCTATTTTGCTACAGTTAATTAACCTGAGCTCTGATTGGTTAATATAGGCAACAAAGACATTCTCAGTATCACAAAGCTAATATATGTTGTGAAATTCTTCTATTAGCTTGGTTTTTGCCTTTTAATAATTACATTTCTATCTATTTGTTTTGTGGTTTTTGTGTGCAGAATAAATTTTTGTTAACACATTCTATTTTGCTAACAGCAGTCATTAACCCGGGCGAAGCCGGGTAGTACAGCTAGTCTAATATATAAAGCTGAATGTGTGTGTGTGTGTATGTATGTATGTATGTATGTATGTCCGGGATTGGCATCTGAACCGTAGCAGCTACAGCCACAAAATTTTGCACAGTCACACGTCTGGACCCCGAGAGCGTCATAGGCTATGTTGTGAGGTGAAATTTTAACCCCGCGCTTTCCAATTCACCAAACAATTTTGCCCCTATCTACATAATGGGGAAAAAGTGAAAGGAAAAGTGTTGGAGGCGTCGCAGCTACAGGCACAAAATTTTGCACAGTCACACGTCTGGACCCTGAGAGCGTCAAAGCTATATTGTGAGGTGAAATTTTAACCCCGCGCTTTCCAATTCACCAAACAATTTTGCCCCTATCTACATAATGGGGAAAAAATGAAAGGAAAAGTGTTGGAGGCAAATTAACAGCTGCCAGATGTGAACAAGGGGGACTTAAAGAATGACAGCGATGGCACCAAAGAGTATATACTGTACAGTTGCTAAGGTGGGGCCCCAACATGGGATAATCACACCACCACGGGGATATGAACACACACACAAAATGCGCCACACACTACCACGTGCTCGAACACATATACCACCCTCAGTGCACATTTCACCACACATACACCAACCTCGCCACATAAAAGTAGAAACACAAAAGTCGCCGCTCAAAACTCGCCACGCGCAAAACTCTCCACATGCAAAACTCGCCACACGTGCAAAACTCGCCACACGCAAAACTTGCACACGCAGAAAAATTGCCACACGCAGAAAAATTGCCACATGCACAAAAGTTGCAACACATGCAAAAGTTGCCTCACACAAAACTTGCACATACTCAAAAGGCACCACACATAAAACTCGCCACGCGCAAAACTCGCCATGCGCAAAACTTGCTGCACACAACTTGCTACACTAACCTGTCACATGCAACTCGACACACAAAAAGTTGCTACACGCATGTCGCCACACAAAACTCATCTCACAAAAGTCCCTACATGCATGTCGCCACACGCAACTCAACACACACAACTTGACACACGAAACTCGCCCTAAAACACACACAAGTCTGGTATCCTTCAAAAATAAAAATCTAATTAATAAGCAGACAAACTACAAGAGCAACAAATGTACCATATAGGAATCCGGCAGCTGTCAGTCACATGACCAGTCTATTATGTGTATGTGTGAGCTAATATATACTGCCAGGGGGTGGGCTTACTGTTGGCTGGGGATTTATCAGGCTGCCATTTTAGCTTACAAATACTGAGGTAAAAATACTGACCAAATAACGTGTGAACGAGGGCTAATACAGGAGGAGATGACATACAGCTATATACTATATACAGGAGATGACACACAGGTATATACTATTTACAGGGGAGATGACACACAGGTATATACTATATACAGGAGGAGATGACACACAGATATATACTATATACAGGAGAGATGACACACAGGTATATACTATATAGAGGAGGAGATGACATACAGGTACATACTACATACAGGAGGAGATGACATACAGGTATATACTATATACAGGAGGAGATGACACACAGGTATATACTATATACAGGAGCAGATTACCTACAGGTATATAGTATATACAGGAGGAGATGACACAGGTATATGCTATGTATAGGAGGAGATGACATACAGGTATATACTATATACAGGAGATGACACACAGATATATACTATATATAGGTGAGATGACACACAGGTATATACTATATACAGGAGATTACATACAGGTATATCTAATATATAAAGCTGAATGTGTGTATGTATGTATGTGTGTATGTCCGGGATTGGCATCTGTACCGTCGCAGCTACAGCCACAAAATTTTGCACAGTCACACGTCTGGACCCCGAGAGCGTCATAGGCTATGTTGTGAGGTGAAATTTTAACCCCGCGCGTTCCAATTCACCAAACAATTTTGCTCCTATCTACATAATGGGGAAAAAGTGAAGGGAAAAGTGTTGGAGGAAAATTGACAGCTGCCAGATGTGAACAATGAGGACTTAAAGAATGAGAGCGATGGCGACAAAGAGTATATACCGTACAGTTGCTAAGGTGGGGCCCCGACATGGGATACTCACCACACACGGGGATATGAACACAAACACAAAATGCGCCACACACTACCACGTGCTTGAACACATATACCACCCTCAGCACACATTTCACCACACACACACACCAACCTCGCCACATAAAAGTCGAAACACAAAAGTCACCACTCAAAACTCGCTACATGCAAAACTCGCCATATGCAAAACTAGGCTCACGCAAAACTCGCCACACGTGCAAAACTCACCTCATGGAAAACTCACCTCATGCAAAACTTGCACACACAGAAAAATTGCCACATGTACAAAAGTTGCACCACATGCAAAAGTTGCCTCACACAAAACTTGCACATACTCAAAATGCACCACACATAAAACTCGCCACGCGCAAAACTCGCCATGCACAAATCTTGCTGCACACAACTTGCTACACTAACCTGTCACATGCAACTCAACACACAAAATGTTGCTACACGCATGTCGCCACACAAAACTCATCTCACAAAAGTCGCTACATGCATGTCGCCACACGCAACTCAACACACACAACTTGACACATAAAACTCGCCCTAAAACACACACAAGTCTGGTATTGTCCTTCAAAAATAAAAATCTGATTAATAAGCAAACTACAAGAGCAACAAATGTACCATATAGGAAATACGGCAGCTGTCAGTCACATGACCTGTCTATTATGTGTATGTGTGAGCTAATATATACTGCCAGGGGGGAGGGCTTCCTGTTGGCTGGGGATTTATCAGGCTGCCAATAGCAACCAATCACAGCTCAGCTTCTATTTTGCTACAGTTAATTAACCTGAGCTCTGATTGGTTAATATAGGCAACAAAGACATTCTCAGTATAACAAAGCTAATATATGTTGTGAAATGCTTCTATTTGCTTAGTTTTTGCCTTTTAATAATTACATTTCTATCTATTTGTTTTGTGGTTTTTGTGTGCAGAATAAATTTTTGTTAACACATTCTATTTTGCTAACAGCAGTCATTAACCCGGGCGAAGCCGGGTAGTACAGCTAGTATAAAAATAAAATTATAGGAGCTTTTTAATTAAGTGATAAAGTCCACCTTGTGGCACCCGCTGCATTATTGCACCTGCGCCCCGTGAAAGAGCAATGTAGTATTACTGGGAAGCTATTCAAGTGAATAGCTGTATTGTTTTTTCATTTTTTGATGCACTAGAACTATACCAAACATGTCAAGATGGACTTTTAAGTTTCGACCGAGCACAAAACTGAAAGTTTTAACTAGGGCTATGCTCACACTAGGCTTTTTCAGCATTTTTTTCTGCAGCAAAACCTACACTCTTGGCAGAAAAGAAGCCGGGTCAAAAACGCAGGTTTCGGTATTTTTTTGCTGCGTTTTTCAGGATCCCAAGGTTCAACTTTGCTTTTATCACAGAAGTATGAACACAGGTCACCAATGCAAGACATATGTTCATTACAAAATGGACGTACAAATGTAACAGCTGAGGGAGGTGAATTGGTCTGGAATAATTTACCCAAGACACTGGCAGTGCATTGAGTTTGCAGGAAACTGTTTACTTTCACACTTTGGTCTGCTATTGAGTTGCTCAGGCATTGTTCAATCTCACAGAGAAGAAAGAAAAAAATGGAAAAGGACGGCACTGTTTAATCTCACACCTTGGTTGGCCACAAGTATTGTTCAATCTCACACCTTGGTCTGCCAATGTTTGTTTTGTAAGCATCACTAATTAAACTGTACTAATACCAACTGCCATCTCACTGGACCAAGACAAGATGGTAAACCTGGGAAAATCACAAAAAATAAATGGGTTTCATATACTGCTGTACTTGTTTTTTTCACTAAACCCAGCAAAACCTGATACCTGTGAAAAAACGCTGAACAAAATGTTCAAGAAGTGACAAGCTCTATTGTGCAAAAAGAAACAAGCAAAAAAAAAAAAAAAAAACCAAGCTGTGTGCATGAGATTTCTGAAATCTCAGTCTTTGCTGTACACAGCTGAAAATTTGCATAGAAAATGCCAAGTGTGAACATAGACTGTTTGCAAAGTTGCTTTATTTTTCATTTTAGATGTATTGGAGCAATACAAAAATATTGTAGGAACAATGTGGACATGGCTTTTAAATTAGCACCTGTTACATACATTGATATATTTTACTCCACCTGAAAGTTTTGAGAATGATGACATTTTCTTTTAAACCACTTGGCAAACATTTTGGCTTTATAGTCTGTAACTTGGTGCACATAGAACAAGGCCATAGAGTTCAGCTGCCACTGTAAGGTTGTGGATGTGTTACAATGGGAAACCTTGGCAGTGTGAAGTTACAGAAGACCTTGTTTCAATCTGTGCAGATAATTATCTTGCAGTGTCACATATCTGTGACCTTGGAAATGTCTGATCAGCAGGAAATTACCTAATAGCTTTCTTTAGCTCAGATCATGAGATGAGAGAGAATGATACCATGTTCAACCTTTAGATCTAGATTTACTGTTTGTTGTTGATGTTAAATTGTTTAGATATAGTTCTGATAATCTATAGTATTTTCTTCTTGTGTGGATGTATGAATGAACATGTTTGTAAACAATCTTTATTTTTCGTAGTTTCAAGACCTTAACCCCTTTACCCCCAAGTGTGGTTTGCTTGTTAATGACCAGGCCAATCTTTACAAGTCTGACCACTGTCCCTTTATGAGGTTATAACTCTGGAACGTTTCAACGGATCCCGGTGATTCTGACATTGTTTCCTCGTGACATATTGTACTTCATGTTAGTGGTAACATTTCTTTGATATTACTTGCGTTTAGTTGTGGAAAAAAAAAACGGAAATTTGGCGAAAATTTCGTAATTTTCCAAATTTGAATTTTCATGCCCTTAAATCACAGAGATATGTCACATAAAATACTTAATAAGTAACATTTCCCACATGTTACATAGTTACATAGTTATTAAGGTTGAAGGAAGACTTTAAGTCCATCTAGTTCAACCCATGTCCTTACCTTACATGCCCTAACATGTTGATCCAGAGGAAGGCAAAAAAATACCATGTGGCAAAGAGTAAGCTCCACATTGGGGAAAAAAATTCCTTCCCGACCCCACATACGGCAGTCAGACTAGTTCCCTGGATCAGCGCCCTATCAAGGAAACTAGTATATATAAACTGTAACATTATACTTTTCAAGAAAGGCATCCAGTCCCCTCTTAAATTTTAGTAATGAATCACTCATTACAACATCATACGGCAGAGAGTTCCATAGTCTCACTGCTCTTACAGTAAAGAATCCGCATCTGTTATTATGCTTAAACCTTTCCTCCAGACGTAGAGGATGCCCCCTTGTCCCTGTCACCGGTCTATGATTAAAAAGATCATCAGAAAGGTCTTTGTACTGTCCCCTCATATATTTATACATTAAAATAAGATCACCCCTTAGTCTTCGTTTTTCCAAACTAAATAGCCCCAAGTGTAATAACCTATCTTGGTATTGCAGACCCCCCAGTCCTCTAATAACCTTGGTTGCTCTTCTCTGCACCCGCTCTAGTTCAGCTATGTCTTTCTTATACACCGGAGACCGGAACTGTGCACAGTATTCTAAGTGTGGTCGAACTAGGACTTGTATAGAGGTAAAATTATGTTCTCCTCATGAGCATCTATGCCTCTTTTAATACATCCCATTATTTTATTTGCCTTTGTAGCAGCTGCCTGACACTGGCCACTGAATATGAGTTTGTCATCCACCCATACACCCAGGTCTTTTTCATTGACGGTTTTGCCCAGAGTTTTAGAATTAAGCACATAGTTATACATCTTCTTACTTCTACCCAAAGTATACTTTACTTCAGCACAATTTTGAAACCAACATTTTTTTTGTTAGGGAGTTATAAGGGTTAAAAGTTGACCAGCAATTTCTCATTTTTACAACACCATTTTGTTTTTAGGGACCACATCACATTTGAAGTCATTTTGAGGGGTCTATATGATAGAAAATACTCAAGCATGACACCATTCTAAAAACTGCACCTCTCAAGGTGCTCAAACCCACATTTAAGAAGTTTATTAATCCTTCAGGTGTTTCACAGAAATTTTTTTAATGTTTAAAAAAAAAAAAAAAAAAATGAACATTTAACTTTTTTTCACACACAATTTACTTCTGATCCAATTTGTTTTATTTTACCAAGGATAAGAGGAGAAATTGGATGCCATAAGTTGTTGTACAATTTGTCCTGAGTACGCTGATACACCATATGTGGGGGTTAACCACTGTTTGGGTGCATGGCAGAGCTCAGAAGGGAAGGAGCGCCATTTGACTTTTCAATGCAAAATTGGCTGGAATTGAGATGGGACGCCATGTCTCATTTGGAGAGCCCCTGATGTGCCTAAACAGGTGGAAACCCCCCAAAAGTGACCCCATTTTGGAAATTAGACCCCCTTAGAAACATATCTAGACGTATGTGAGCACTTTGAACCCCCAAGTACTTCACAGAAGTTTATAACGCAGAGCCGTGAAAATGAGAACAATCCTTTTTTTTCCACAAAAAATGATTTTTAACCCCCAATTTTGTATTTTCCCAAGGGTATCTGGAGAAATTGGACCCCAAAAGTTGTTGTCCAATTTGTCCTGAGTACGCTGGTACCTGATATGTGGGAGAAAACTACTGTTTGGGCGCATGGCAGAGCTCGGAAGGGAAGAAATGGCGTTTTGGAATGAAGACTTTGATGGAATGGTCTTTGGGCTTCACGTTGCGTTTGCAGAGCCCCTGATGTACCTAAACAGTAGAAACCCCCTACAAGTGACCCCATATTGGAATCTAGACCCCCCAAGGAACTTATCCAGATGTGTTGTGAGAACTTTGAACCCCCAAGTGTTTCACTAAAGTTAATAACGCAGAGCCGTGAAAATTTAAAAAATCTTTTTTTTTCCACAAAAATGATTTTTTAGCCCCCAGTTTTGTATTTTCCCATGGGTAACAGGAGAAATTGGACCCCAAAAGTTTTTGTCCAATTTGTCCTGAGTACGCTGATACCCCCATATGTGGGAGTAAACCACTGTTTGGGCGCACGGCAGAGCTCGGAAGGGAAGGAGCACCTTTTTACTTATTCAACGCAGAATTGTATGGATTGAGATCGGACGTCATGTTGCGTTTGCAGATCCCCTGGTGTGCCTAAACCGTGGAAACCTCCCAATTCTAACTCCGGTATAAACCATGTTTGGTAAAATTGATAAAGCAGTTTTATTCTTCGGGTCAGTAAGATTACAGTGATACCTCATTTGTCTTTTTTTTTTTTTATGTTTTGGCGCTTTTATACAATAAAAATTATTTTATATAAAAAATAATTATTTTTGCATCGCTTTATTCTGAGGGCTATAACATTTTTATTTTTTCACTGATGACCTGTATGGCGGCTTGTTTTTTGCGGGACAAGATGACGTTTTCGGCAGTACAATGTTTATTTATATCCATCTTTTTGATCCTGTGTTATTCCACTTTTTGTTCGGCGGTATGATAAAGCATTGTTTTTTGCCTAGTTTTTTTTTTTACGGTGTACACTGAAGGGGTTAACAAGTGGGACAGTTTTAGGGTATGTGCACAGGTTGCGGATTCTCTGCGGATGCACAGCGTTTTTTGAGGTGCAGAAATGCTGCAGATCCGCAATTGATTTACAGTACAATTTAAATCAATGAGAAAAAAAAATGCTGTGCACACTTTAGGGAAAATCCGCTGCTGAAACGCTGCGGTTTAAAAGAAGTAGCATGTCACTTCTTTTTTGTGAATCTGCAGCGTTTTTGTACCCACTCCATTATAGAAAACCGCAGGGGTAAAAACCGCAGCAAATCCGCAAGAAAGACGCAGCTAAAACGCAGAAAAAAATGCTGCAGAACCGCACAAATAAACGCAGGTGCGTTTTCTGCCAGGAGAGACAGAATCCGCACCAGAAATTCCTAAGCCTAATCCGCAACGTGTGCACATACCCTTAGGCTATGTGCACACTTTGACAGCCCCCCGAGGAAGCACATCACGCGAAACGCGCGTCGGGGCTTTTTACTGGAATCTGACCGCAGGCCTGCACACACATGGGTAAGCCCTAAGCTCCAACTGCGGTATGCTCTTTCTGGCGCTTTTATAATTACTAAGCACTTTATGGATGTATGTGCAATATGGACTTTCCTTATGTGGGGTCAGGAGTGGGTGTATCTCAAGGGTCATCCGGTCACTGAGACCTTTTACTATCCCTGCCCCCTGTTCCACTAATGTCTATATGTAGTGCCAGGCACTTAGACTACTGACTGCTCATATTGCTATTAGGCTATGTACCCCCCATGGTATACATATGAGTGTGCTTACATGCAGTTACTTTCCAGTATAGTTGTTCACCTCATCCCCATCCCATTATATTTTGTGTTTTATGTTGTATTTTCAAATAAAGTTTACATTTTGTGATAAAATTACTATTATGTAGTTTTTTACACAGATGTTCATGGTTGTTGTCAACAAGTATATACTTGGGAGTCTGGTGCTCCCGAGTTTTTCTCCCCTTTGGGGTGTTATGGGCGCTCCAGATAGAAGGGAGTGTGGTATTCTTAGTCACATCCACAAGTTCGGTTTTTGTTATAAATATGTGCACACTTTGCAGGGTCCTCTGCGGGTTCTCCCGCAGCGGATTTGATAAATCTGCAGGGCAAAAGCACTGCGGTTATCCCTGCAGATTTATCGCAGTTTGTTTTGCGGTTTCCGCTGCTGGATTACTCCTACTATTGATGCTGCATATGCAGCAATATGCAACATCAATAGTAATGTTAAAAATAATTAAAAAAATGGTTATACTCACCCTCTGACGTCCTGATCTCCTCGGCGCTGCACGCGGCGGTCCGGTTCCAAAGATGCTGTGCGAGAAGGACCTTCGTGACGTCACGCTCATGTGACCGTGGCGTCATCACGGTCATGTGACCGCGACGTCACCGCAGGTCCTGCTCTCACACCAACCTTGATACAGGACGGCCGCGTGCAGCGCTGAGAGGTGAGTATATCATAATTTTTTATTTTAATTCTTTTTTTCTTACACTAATATGGTTCCCAGGGCCTGGAGGAGAGTCTCCTCTCCTCCACCCCGGGTACCATCTGCACATGATCCGCTTACTTCCCGCATCGTGGGCACAGCCCCATGCGGGAAGTTAGCGGATCAATGCTTTCCTATGTGTGCAGAATCTCAGCGATTCTGCACAAAGAAGTGACATGCTGCGGAATGTAAACCGCTGCGTTTCTGCGCGTTTTTTCCCGCAGCATGTGCACAGCTGTTTGCGGTTTCCATAGGGTTTACATGTAACTGTAAATGCAATGGAAACTGCTGCGGATCCGCGGTAAAACCCGCAAAGTGTGAACATAGCCTTATAGGTCGAGTTGTTACGGACGCAGTGATACTAAATATGTGTACTTTTTTATTGTTTTTTTTTTTATTTACATTAAGAAATATATTTATTGGAACAATATTTATTTATGTTTTTTTTTTTTTTACACATGTAAATATATATATTTTTTTACTTTGTTCCATTGTAGGACATCATGGTAAAGTGTCAGATCGCTGATCTGACACTTTGCAATGCACTGTGTCAGATCAGCGATCTGACAGGCACTGCAGGAGGCTTGCCGGCACTTGCACTGAGCAGGTGCTTGCAAGCCACCTCCCTGCAGGACGCAGAAGGAACCTCGCAGGCATTTTGGATCCGGGGCCTGCAAGGAGGAGGATGTAGGAGACGGTGTTGCTCCGAGGGTCTCAGGGAAGCACGCAGGGAGCCCCTTCCCTGCGCAATTCTTCCCTATGCCACAGGAACGCTGCGATCATGTTTGATCGCAGTGTTCCTGGGGTTAGAGTGCCAGGAGTGGTCCGTGACCGCTCCTGGCACATAGTGCTGGATGTCAGCTGTGATAGTCAGCTGACACCCGGCGGCGATCGGCCGCGCTCCCCCCGTGAGCGTGGCTGATCGCGTTAGACGTACTATTCCATCCATGGGAATTAGGGCCCGGGTCACATGGACGGAATAGTACGTCTGATGGCAGAAAAGGGTTAAACATTTGTCATGCTTTAAAATCTGACTATTGTTACTTTTTTAGTGTTCAGCTTCTGTTAGGCTAGGTTCACATTGCGTTAGTGGCAGTCCGCTTACGGAATCCGTTTCATAGTGACACTAACGCGGCACTAACGCTATGTAACGGATACGTTAGCGCACCCATTGACTGCCATTATGTAGCGCATCGCAACGCATGTCATAATCGGCTCTATCTGCGCTAGCGGGTGACGGACCCGAAACGCTGCAGACTGCGTCCGAGGGTCCGTCACAGAATGACAGAACATCGCGAATGCATACCGATTATGACATGCGTTAGCGATGCGCTACATAATGGCAGTCAATGGGTGCGCTAACGGATCCGTTACATAGCGTTAGTGCCGCGTTAGTGTCCCTATGAAACGGATTCCGTCAGCGGACTGCCACTAACGCAATGTGAACCTAGCCTTAGATTGGGTTCATTCATGGTGGTTTGCCAAATGTGTTGTCTTTTTTGTTACAATTAGGATTCTTGTGGTTGTCTTAAAAGGATTGTTCTGTCTCAAAAGAAAAGTCTAAGGCTATGTGCACACGTTGCAGATTTGGGAGCAGAATTTTCTGCACAAAATCTGCATCTCCTGGCAGAAAACGCAGGTGCAGATTTGATGCGTTTATCTTGCGGATTTCATGCATTTTTTACCCCTGCGGATTTCTATAATGGAAGGGTGCAGAAAAGCTGCAGATCCGCACAAAAGTGACATGCTCCTTCTTTCAATCTGCTGCGTTTTCCATGCGGAATTTTCCGCACCATCAGCACAGCATTTTTTTTCCTATTGATTTACATACGTAAATCACTTTGCGGATCTGCAGCATTTCTGCGCGGAAAAAAGCGCTGCGGATCCGCAGTTAATCCGCATCATTTGCACATAGCCTTACTGTGTATGATGTGCACACTGTCGTGATCCCCTGTATTCTTTGTGTGAGTGGATGGTCACATGACCTATGTGATTTACATTCTTGTGGACATGTACCGAGTAGTCCTGCTGGATGAGACTAAGCGGTATGTGACCAGCACTGCATCGGCAGTCTTCTGTCACATATTGGCATGTGACTTTTTCTTCTGAGACCGGACAATCCCTTTAAGTGGTAGTTTTAGCTTAAAAATAAGAAAACAAGTGCTGTGTACAAAAAAGAAAAGTAAAAAACCTGATGTCTAAATTGCACATCATGAAATCATAGATACATTACCTTAGATTATGCAAATAAAGGTCACCAACATCAACAATGGTTAAAATTAGAAAGTTGTAAATACAATCAACTTTGTAATTTTAAAATATTTACTGTTGGAGATATAACTACAAAAGCAGGCATCTTTTTGCAAAAACAAGAACACACGTTAAATACAAACATAGAAGATGAAATATTAGAGAAATAAATAAAAATGTTAAAGAGCAAATACGCAAGGTGCACATTGTAAGTGGCCTGGATAAACCTGCAGTTGTAAAACTCCCATGAGCTTATAGTGGTTTAACCCCATGTTCAAATATACCTCACTTTACTATTGAGTAAAGTAATAATGCATAATAAACACAAGTGAATATTCAAAATAATTATCTCTAAGTGGTAAAAGAAAAGAAGGGTGGCGGAAGTGGGGTGAAGGGAAAAGTAGAGCATGCAAAGAGAACATGAATAGTGGAGCAAAATCAGCTCATGGCCTGTAACCAACTAGAAGCTCCCAAGGTGAGGATAACTTAAAATCTCTCGGAGGCCCATGTGCGAACAAATGCCTGCTGTCTGTTTTGCTCTTCAGCTATAATTTTCTCCATCCGCATTATTCCATTCAACTCTAGAGTCCACTCAGAATTAGTTGGAACAGTCAACGATCTCCAATGATATGGAATGACAGCTTGAGCAGCAGCCAAACAACTCTTAACACGTGTTTTAATGTTTTTTTTTTTTAGAACTAGGGATAATAAAAGTTTTCTCTTTGGAGTATTTGTAATTCTAATCCCATTAACTCATAGAAATATCTGATTTAGGATGACCCAGAAAGATTTGATCGGCGTACAAAACCAACAAATGTCTAATGTGGTGATTGTCAGATAGGCATTTCCAGCAAATGTCAGTGACACAGGGCAAAGATATTCACCACCACAGGGCATCTTTACCAGCAGGAAATAATTTTCTCATTTCTTTGTTGAACTCCTTAATTAAAGTCGTGGAACATGTGAGGGGCTAAGCCTTTTTTTTCTTTGAAGACTTGAGGTTTCTTCTAAATTTTCGTCCAATTTATCTAAGAAAGGTAGGTAACTGAACTGATGTGGGCAAGAAGAATTTAGTATGGTACAGAATTGCATATAGAGGGAAGGAATGATTGGGACAGGATCTTCTCTAAATCTGTCTTTTCTATATGAATAGCGTTCAAGGATGAAAGATGTTTAATAAAGGAGCTTAACTGATCGTGTGAGAGCCAAGATAACTTTTTCTTTGGAGAAGAAGCCTAAAAAGCAATGTTAAGTACTTAAACACCACTTTGATGACAGTGGGCCTGTATCACTTCCAGCAGTACTGTTGCAAGCTGTAGCATAACAGAGCTGGTGGCTCCCTGCTTTGCCTGCTAAAAGTCTGTGGCCTGCCACATGTCATCAGGCGACATGTAGAGGACACTGGAGGCCAAATGACATTAGATCATTGTGCCGTCTGCACTGAATAGCAGACTTTAGGCAGTAAAAAGGAGTGGTCATCTCTTGTCGTGGTAGTGGAGTTAGTCGAATTTATGGACTGGGTCAGACCAGCATATTTTATGGACGTGTGCTGTCCAAGTAAAAATATAAACTGCGTACTGATCAATGTAATTCAATTGGGCTGTTCAGATGACAGGTTTTTCTCTTAAAAGTTTTGGATGGGACTTATCCATTCAAGTTTATGAATGTGTGTGAAAAAAAATTGGATCCCATACGAATAATTTGTGTAGCAACCCACCCATAACATGGCTTCTTAACTCCTTCAGCACATAGCATACTGAAAAGAAACGTATGGGTTTGTATATAACGAAGGAAAGCAATCTCCGTGACACGTCTCCCTTCACAGTGCTAGTGACCCTGTCACATATTCCCTTCCCCTCCCCGTCTGCTTTGACACCTTCAGGCACCAAACAGGGAATTCTGGAGAGGGAACTTGAAATCCTGGAGTTCTAAAAGCAGCCTAGTCACCCGGGAGTTATTACCCTTTTTCTCCCTTAACCATCTTATAGGGGCTTGATCGAACACAAGTTTGAACCTCTGGCTTGATAGATAATACCTCAATGTATCCAAGGCCCATTTTACAGCTGGACCCTCCTTCTCGACTATGGGGTAGTTCTTCTCGCATAATGAGAGCTTCCGGCTCAAATACCGGCTGGGATGTTCTTCTCCATTTATTGCTTGAGACAGCACAGCTCCCAAGCCAACTTCTGACGCATCCGACTGGACCACGAACTCTTTGCTGAAGTCTGGTGCTACCAGAACCGAATGTTTACACAGAGTTCTCTTCAGTTCCTGCAATCTCTGTGTCATCATACCATTTAACTATCGTCGATTTGGTGACTTTAAGAAGATCTGTCAATGGCACGGCAATTGGAGCGAAATTCAGAATGAATCTCCGATAGTACCCCACAATTCCAAGAAACACCCCCACTTGCTTCTTGGAAATCGGTTGCGGCCACTCTTAAATTGCCTTGATCTTGTTGATTTGCGGCTTAATTTCGCCTCTCCCGATGACATAGCCTAGGTACATACTTGAATAACAACAAAGAAAATGGAGTATATGTGCCATAAAAATAGAATTAGACTTACCAGTAATTCGGTTTCTAGGAACCTTCCACGACAGCATAGGAGGTTGTCTCCACACCCTAATAGGGGTAGGAGGCACAATAGGTTAAAAGCCCCTCCCACCTCCAACTCTCCAGTGACTTTTAACGAACACCATAGCACCGGTTACTTTTAAGGTCCCTGGAATACTCTAAGGAACATAGGGAGGGAATTAGTGCTGTCATGGAAGGTTCCTAGAAACCGAATTACCAGTAAGCTTAATTCTATTTTCTCTAGTTACCTTCCACGACAGCATAGGAGGAATACCAACTAATAGAGCACTAGGTGGGGACCACGGCCTGGAGTACTTTCCGGCCAAAGACTAGATCGCTGTTGGACAATAAGTCCAACCTATAGTGTTTTGTGAAGGTATGTAGTGAATACCATGTTGCAGCTCTGCAGATTTGCTCGGTGGAAGTGCCTGCTCTTTTTGCCCAGGAGACTGATGTGGATCTTGTAGAGTGGGCCCTGACCCCGGACGGGGGTGTCATGTCTTGGGCTAGGTACGTTTCAGATTTGGCTTTTTTAATCCCATTCGAGATGGTGTTTTGGACACCACCTTCCCTTTATTCCGGCTTGATGGATGTGCAAACAGGTTCTGTTCAATTCTCCAAGGATTGGTTTGTTCTAGGTAGAATAGGATGGTATGTCGAACATCAAATGTATGGAATTCTTCCTCTCTTGGATTGCCTGGATACTGGCAGAAGGAGGGAAGGACGATCTCTTGAGACTGGTGGAAAATTGGACACAACCTTAGGCTACTTTCACACTAGCGTCGGCCCGTCGCAGTGCGTTGGGCCGACGTACTGACGCATACTGTGAAATAAAAGCACAACGGGGCAGCGGATGCAGTTTTTCAACGCATCCGCTGCCCCATTGTAATGTCCGGGGAGGAGGGGGCGGGGTTCCGGCCGCACATGCGCAGTCGGAAATGGCGGATACGACGCACAAAAAAAGTTAAATGGAGTTTTTTTTGTGCCGACCGTCTGCCAAAACACAACGCATCCGTCGCACGACGGATGCGACGTGTGGCAGTGTCGCTAATGCAAGCCTATGGAGAAAAAACGCTTTATGTGGGCAACTTTGCAGGATGCGTTTTTGATCCAAAACGACGCATTGCGACGTGCGTCGTACGATGCTAGTGTGAAAGTAGCCTTGGGGAGGAAGTATGGATCAAAATGAAGGACTATAGAGTCATCTCTTATTATTAGATAACGCTCTCTTACTAAAAGGGCCTGTAATTCTCTTACAAGTCTTGCCGTGGTGGTGGCGACAAGAAAGGCAGCTTTGTATGCCAGAAATGTGACGAGTGCAGGAAGATAGGAGTTCAAACGGAGGTTGTGTAAGCCCTTTGAGGACGATACTTAAGTCCTAAGGAGGGACAACCGTCTGCCTTCTGGGATGTGATCTGTGGGTTGAAGATATGAATCTTTTAATCCAACTGTGGTTGGCCAAATCTTGTTTGAACATAGAGCTTAGGGCAGAAACCTGAACCTTCAGAGTACTAGACAGAAGTCCAAAGTCTAGCCCTTTTTGTAAGAAGTCCTAACACCTGTGAAATATTAGGATGGAACGGATCAGGTAGGTTTGGGTGACAGAAGGATGAAAACTTCTTCCATACCTTATTTATAGCATTGGTAACTGTCTTCCTAGATCTCTGTAGGGTAGCAATTACCGTGTCTGAAAGCCCTCTAGCTCTCAGCACCTAGGCCTCAGTAACCAGGCGGCTAGATTCAATATTTGAGGTTCGGGAAGCAGAAGGGGTCCGTAAACAAGAAGGTTGGCCTCCTGTGGTAGGTGAACTGGACCGTCTATATGCAGCTCTACAATGAGGTTGAACCATCTTCTCTTTTGCCACACTGGAGCCATCAGGATGGTTGGGACCCGATCTTCCCGGATTTTCTGAACAGTCTTCGCCAACAACGGGATTGGCGGAAAGGCGTAGGCCAACCGAAAGTTCAATTTTTGAGCAAAGGCATCCACTGCCCTGGCGTTGTTCCTGGGATTCAGGGGGAAAAGTCTTTGACCTGGGTGTTCTGACCTGAAGCAAGTAAGTCAATTTCGGGTAGGCCCCATCTGACCTTCTTGTTCAGGCTCCACTCTCCTGGCTGTATGTCCTGCCGGCTCAGGAAATACACCTGGCAATTGGATGATCACTTCAGATGAACCGCTGTCAGGGACAGAAGTTGTTTTTCGGCGCAGCAAAATATTTGATTTGAAATGCCCTTTAAGATGTTGAACCTTGAGCTCCCTTGATGTTTGAGGTGGGCTACCGTAGTCATGTTACCCAAATAAATTCTGACAAGACATCCGGACACTAGGTTGGTTGCGGCCAGGAGAGCCTCCTCCACTGCTTTCAGCTCCCTGAAGTTGGAGGATTTGCTGCTTGTTCTCTGATCCCAGAGACCCTGAAAAGGAACACGGGATACTATGGAACCCCAGCCTCGTTTGCTGGCATCAGATGTTACAGTAACTAGGGGGAATTGAGACCAATTCACCCCTCTGCAAAGGTTTCTGGGGCTCAACCACCATGCTAGAGAAGCTCTTGCATGTCCAGGAGTGTGCACCCTCTAGTTCAGAGAACTGCGACTCTCGTTCCACATCTTGTGGGTTGAATAACTCTGGAGTGGGCCTGTGCCCAGGACACAGACTGAATGGGGGCAGTCATGGAGCCTAGTACTGACATGGCTTCCCGAGAAGTAGGGGATCTTCGTTAGGTGATGGTCTTCCGGAAGAAACGACATCTGCTTCCCATAATCTAACAGAACACCCAGAAACTTCCTTATTTTGGAGGGCTGAAGCTGGGATTTTTTCTGATTGGGCAGCCATCCCAGTGATTGCAGAATGTCGAGAGTTTTTGACACGTGGCTCCTGTGAACCTGAGCAGAGGAACCTACAACTAGCAAATCATCTAGATAAGGAACTATGCAGATTCCTTGTTTCTAGCTATAAGAAACTGTTTCTAGCTATAAGAAACTGCTTCTGCCATTATTTGGGAAAAAACTCTCAGCGCCAAGGAGATGCCAAAGTGGAGCATGTTGAACTGGAAGTGCTTCAACTGTTGATTTCTCTGTACTGCAAACCTCAGGTACTTCCTGTGTCGTGGATGGATTGGCACATGGAAGTAGGCATCTTTGAGATCTATGGTCGCCATGAAGAAGTGTGGGCCTATCAGGGGAATGGCCAATTTTACCGATTCCATCTTGAATCTGCGATAGAAGATGTGCTGATTGAGATTTTTTTTAGATTTATAATTATTTTCTCGCCTCTCCTGAAGGTTTTTTTTTTTTAACTAAGAAAAGACGGGAATAGTGGCCTTGTTCAACATTGTTCCGGTCTCCGGAGGTACTGGGAAGATAGCGTTTGACCTTAGAAGATCCTAAAGGCCCAACAATAAAATTAGTTGGACTCCCGGAGATGAAAGGGAGGTGACCCTCAGACCCTGAGGATGAGACGACTCGAACTCTATCAGGAGGTACTCCGTGATATTGATGACCCACTGGGAGTTGGAAATTGCCTGCCAACGGGGAAAAAATTTTGCGAGCCTCCCCCCACTGAGTCAGTCATTGCTTATCCTTCTGGGGCTTTTGCTGGGGAACCAGGATGTTCCTACCTTTCCCCTTCGCATAACTCCATCTCCCAGTTTAACCTTTTCCTCTTGTCTGGGTGGTCTGGGACTGTGGGGCACGAAAAAATCGTTTTTTGAGAGGCTTTTGCTCAAGAAGGGCTTTTTTTTCTTGTCAGTTGTACTCTCTCTAATATTTCAGCCAGAGCGGGGCCAAAAACATATTCGCTCTTAAAGGGAATTGAACACAACTTAACTTTTGAAGTGACATCCCTTCTCCACATTTTGAGCCACAATGCTCTTCTGGCTGAGTTTGAACTAGGGACCTGGAGACAATCCTGATTGATTCCATAGATGCATTCGCCAGAAACCCAGAATATCTTAGGAGAATAGGAAGGGAATCCAGTAGTTCACCCCTTGAATTACCCTGGGATATATGGTTTTCAAGTATGTCAAGCCATCTGTAGAGAGCTCTGGCTACACAGGTGGGGGCGATATTACATTTTAACGCAGAGCTGGACGTTTCCCAGGATTTTTTCAGGAGACTCTCTATTTTCCTATCCATAGGATCCTTCAGTTGTGAAGAATCCTCAAAGGGGAGTGCAGTTTCTTTAGCCACTTGAATATCCACCTTAGGAGTCTCCCAGGTAGATTTATCATCCAGTGGGAACCTGTGTTTCAACTCTGAGGGGGTGGAAAGGAGTTTTCCTGGAAGTTCCCATTCCTGAGCTATTAGGTCCAGAATGTTTTTATGAACTGGGAAACCCATATGTTTCCCTGCTTTCAGGCCCCCAAACATTTCATCCTGAATGGACTGTGGGACTGACTCCTCCAACCCCATAGTAGCACGCACTGCGCTTGCCAACTCTTCTATATATTATAAAGAGAAAAAATATTTACTAGCCTCCGAAACTCTGGAAGACGAAGATTCTTACCATTTTTCAGAGGATGAGGGAAGAGTGTTAAGACTCGGAGTCAGAGTCCACTATCTCAATTGTCCATTTTTTAGAGGCAGATGACCCTGGAAGGAATGGAGGTGGTGGAGGAGGGGTAAAGGTGGCTAAGGATGATTGAACCTCCTGCTTGACCAGCAAAACGGATCTCCTCGATGAGAGAGGGCTGTTCTGCCCTGACTACTTTATCTGTGTATGCCTGACAGAGCTTCTTCTCCCATAAGGCATGAAGCTTCTTATTGCAGATAGCACATTTTGGAGGCTTTTGGCAGGTGTATTATGGGCAGACTTGTCTCCCTACAAAAAAGGGAGAGAAGTGTAAGTAGGGGACCTTAACCTACCAAACCCCTAGCCTAGGACCCTCCCCATATCCTACTTACAGCAGCAGGGGCAGCGCTGGGCTCTGCAGACGCAGGGCAGGAAGCACCATCCATACTGGGTATCAGTCTTACTTGGAAGGTGTCTTCAGGCAGGTTTAAATAAATGTAAACCCTGCCCCTTGCGCGTTAGGTGTTTCCTCTCTTCCTCCTGGGGTCAGAAGCAGGCTCGGGTTAACCTTCGCGTGCTCAGCATGCCATTCAGCAGTTCCGGACCCGGAAGTGCATGCGTTCCACCGTGGAACGCAAGGCCCGGAAGTGACACGCCTCTCATAGCGACGCCACTTCCGGGATGCCGAACAGCGTGTATTGGAGGAAGAGAGACCGGAAAGCTACGGGAGGCCTCCGGTCAGGGATCACCGGCCGACTTTACCCCCATGTGGGGTCGCAGGTGGGCCGGGAAGGTCCCGAGGCCGCTGGCGATGGGAGCAGAAACAGAGAAGGAGGGACGAACCCACGACCACCACTGCCCGGTTTGAGAAGATAAGGTACGCTGCAGTCACTGGCCACTACAGTATACGATAACCTCCATGCCCCATGGGGGACAGGAAGGACACTGGAGAGATGGAGGTGGGAGGGGCTTTTAACCTCTTGTGCTTCCTTTCCCCCATTAGGGTGTGGAGACAACCTCCTATGCTGTCGTGGAAGGTGACTAGAGAAAAATACATTTTATTAAATATAGTAGATTAAAAACAAGTTAGCTTAAATAATCACAAAGGCTGCAATTACAAATATGATGGATAGAAAACACTGCATGATATACAACTTGGTGTTTACCTGGAATAAATCTAATGTGTAAAATAGATCTTGAGTGGAACCATGCTACTATCAGCTAAACTGCATCAGGTACATATTCTATATGCACGCATCGGAACAGCACCTTATACCTGAGGCACTTTAGCTGATAGTGGCATTGTTTCACTCAGGATCTATTTTGCACGTTAGATTTATTCCAGGTAAACACCAAGTTGTATATTATGTACTTTTTCCCATCCATCATATTTGGTATTGCAGCCTTTGTGAGTATTTAATCTAACTTGTTTTTTAATCTACTATATTTAATAAAATGTATTTTTTTATGGCACATATACTCCATTTTCTTTGTTATTTAATATAGCGTTTTGAGTTGTGCATATTTGCTCTTCTTTATACTCCTAGGAGTTTTTTTTGTTACCTATGTATGTACTTGGCCTCTTCCTTCCCTATAAAAGATAGCAAGAGGGAAAAGGGAAAGTCAGCTCACCAATTATGCCATTCACCTTGTTTGTGAAGATTATCCATATGGAGCCGTCCCAGTCTCAGACGTAGTCAATGAGGCAGAAAAAAAAAGGGAGTCTCCAGGTAAAAAAATGTAACTTATATTTAATCCAATTAAAATCATACAACCAGTGTGGGTCACTGAAGAGAGAGTTCACACAGATGTTGGTTTCAATCTCTTCAGTGACCCACAATGGTTGTATGAATTTAATTGGATTAAAGGCTCAATTGATTTTGGAATTGAGCCTTTAATTGCTGGAGACTCATCTTTTTCTCCCTGCTTCCTTCCATATGGCACATTTTTTGGATTTATAGTGAACCCTGCATTTCTTAAAGCATCCAGAACCACCTGTACCTTTTGGCAGGTGACTAGCCCAGTCATGGCTAAAGATCACTATGTCATCGAGGTATG
Organism: Ranitomeya variabilis; assembly: GCF_051348905.1. NCBI lineage: Eukaryota > Metazoa > Chordata > Amphibia > Anura > Dendrobatidae > Ranitomeya > Ranitomeya variabilis. Next base: position 162,956,484 of record NC_135233.1, read on the forward strand.
CTGCCGCATTCTTCTTGTGCTAAGCCAGAATGTAATGTACCTCGCGGGTCCAAGTCCCTCAATGAGTTCATCCACACTAGGCATCATGTAAACCTCAAAACTAGAGACCGATTCAGCTTGCAGTAGTTATTACAAAGCCGCCACTCACCATCAGTCTTTGGTACGTGGATGATGAGACTCGACCATCCACTTTTCGACTCCATCACCCCGAGGTCTAGCATCCTCTTCACCTCATTGGATATCACCTCTATCCATGCTTTCGGAATTCTATAGGGTTTGAGATTGACCCTTACGTGTGGTTCCATTAACACGTCATGATCGACCACCTGCTTATGCCCCGGCCACTCAGAGAATAGGTCCCGATTCAGCTCAACAGCTCCCGACACTGTTGCCTCTGGGCCGGCATCAGTGTCTCTGCAATGGTGACTTTGGGATTGGCTTCCAGACAAGGAGTGTCCAGCAATTCTTGGTCTCGCTAGGGTTTGAGTAAGTTAACATGATAGACCTGGTGTTGCTTTCTTCACCCTGGCTGGTGTACCTTGTAATTAACTTTGCTCAGTTTTTCAACCACGTCAAATGGGCCTTGCCACTTGGCTAGGAACTTGCTCTCCACTGTGGAGATAAGGAATAGCACGTGGTCCCCTGGCTGGAACTGCCTCCGCCTCGCTGATCAGTTATACACACTTGCCTGTGCCTCCTGTGCCTGGAGAAGATGCTCCTTCACCATAGGCATCATTTTCACCATTTTCTCCTCCAACTGGGTGACATGCTCTTTGATGCTTTGGAGTGGCATGACCTCAGCTTCCCGCATTTCCTTGGTGATGTCTAGAAGTTCTCGCGGATGTCGACCATATAGCAGCTCGAACGGCGAGAAGCCAGTAGAGGCCTGGGGAACTCCTCTGATGTAGAAGAGCAAAAATGGAAGCAGGTTATCCCTGTCTCAACCGTCTTTCTCAATGACCTTTTTGAGCATGGCTTTCAAGGTTTTATTGAAGCGCTCTACTAGGCCGTTGGTCTGTGGATGGTACCCTGAGGTTAGTAGCTGGGCAATCTGGAGGACCCTAAAGAGTTCTTTCATTACCTTGCTCATGAAGGGGGTTCCCTGGTCTGTCAGAATCTCCTTCGGTAAGCCTGTCCTAGCAAAAACATGGACAAGTTCCTGGGCGATACTCTTAGCTGAAGAGTTCCTTAGGGGTATCACTTCAGGGTTCCAGGTCACATAATCCATAACCACTAGGATATGTTGGTGCCCTTGTGCAGACTTAACTAAAGGTCATACTACGTCCATGGCAATTCGCTCACACGGGATCTCTATTACCGGTAATGAGACTAGAGGACTTCGGAAGTGCAGAGAGAGCTCTTATCTGGCAGGTGGGGCAGGACCTACAATAATTCAGGACCTCCCGATAAAATCCCGGCCACTAGAACCTCTGCAATATTCTCTCCTGCGTTTTCTCCACCCCCAGATGTCCCCCCAAAACATGTGAATGGGCCCTGTCTTGAACCCTCTGCCTGGTATTGCCCTAGAACCAACAGCTGCTCCACTATTTCACCTTCCCTCAGTGTAGTCACTCGATACAACAATTCGCTATTGACTGCATAGTGTGGGTACCTGGTGTCTGCCCCCAGCTCTTGAGCAACCTCATCAATCAGACACATTTACACATTTTCAAATGCCCCTTTTAGGGTAAGATCCCCGCATTTGAGTAGTCCCAAAATTTTACCGGAAACCCCCAGCTTTGGAACCTCAGCCTCCCTGGTCACCATTTCGTCCTCATCACAAGCTAGTACACCCAAGGGGAACTCTTCCCACTGCGATGGGGATCCATTAGGGTTGCGCTGACTCCACCCCTGCTTTTCCCCACAAGTCCCAGAACAGGCTGTAGTCTGGCCCAGTTATCAAGGGGTGTAGTAAGCCTTTGACTTCCCCAACCCCATGGAACTTTAGACCGACTCGTTTTAATCAGCACTCTGGCAACAGGGTAGTCTTTGGCATCCCCGTGGATACAGCGTATGCCCACATGTTTCCCTGGGATCAGCTGGTGGGAATGTGTGGCCCTTATCAGGGTCAGCAAACTTCTGGAGTCTGAGTCCTGATACCAGTACTCCGTGTATGATCACGGGGCATGACTGCGGCCCCTCTCTGGGCTGATAGTTCACACTGCAGGCTGGGTAGGGTTTAGTATGAGCAGCGCCTGCCTAGGCTATAATTCATCTGATCGGCAGTCATACAGTTGTGGCCAAAAGTATTGACACCCCTGCAATTCTGTCAGATAATACTCAGTTTCTTCCTGAAAATGATTGCAAACAAATTCTTTGGTATTATTATCTTCATTTAATTTGTCGTAAATGAAAAAACACAAAAAGAATTGTCCTAAAGTCAAATTGAATATAATTCCACAACAAACATAAAAAATGGGGTGGACAAAAGTATTGGCACTGTTCGAAAAATCATGTGATGCTTTTCTAATTTGTGTAATTAACAGCACCTGTAACTTACCTGTGGCACCTAACAGGTGTTGGCAATAACTAAATCACACTTGCAGCCAGTTGACATGGATTAAAGTTGACTCAACCTCTGTCCTGTATCCTTGGGTGTACCACATTGAGCATGGAGAAAAGAAAGACCAAAGAACTGTCTGAGGACTTGAAAAAGCAAATTGTGAGGAAGCATGAGCAATCTCAAGGCTACAAGTCCATCTCCAAAGGCCTGAATGTTCCTGTGTCTACCGTGCGCAGTGTCATCAAGAAGTTTAAAGCCCATGGCACTGTGGCTAACCTCCCTAGATGTGGACGGAAAAGAAAAATTGACAAGAGATTTCAACGCAAGATTGTGCGGATGTTGGATAAAGAACCTCAACTAACATCCAAACAAGTTCAAGATGCCCTGCAGTCCAAGGGTACAACAGTGTCAACCCGTACTATCCGTCGGCGTCAGAATGAAAAGGGACTGTATGGTAGGAGACTCAGGAAGTCCCCACTTCTTACCCCGAGACATAAAAAAGCCAGGCTGGAGTTTGCCAAAACTTACCTGAAAAAGCCTAAAGCGTTTTGGAAGAATGTTCTGTGGTCAGATGAGATAAAAGTAGAGCTTTTTGGGCAAAGGCATCAACATAGAGTTTACAGGAGAAAAAAAGAGGCATTCAAAGAAAAGAACACGGTCCCTACAGTCAAACATGGTGGAGGTTCCCTGATGTTTTGGGGTTGCTTTGCTGCCTCTGGCACTGGACTGCTTGACCGTGTGCATGGCATTATGAAGTCTGAAGACTACCAACAAATTTTGCAGCATAATGTAGGGCCCAGTGTGAGAAAGCTGGGTCTCCCTTAGAGGTCATGGGTCTTCCAGCAGGACAATGACCCAAAACACACTTCAAAAAGCACTAGAAAATGGTTTGAGAGAAAGCACTGGAGACTTCGAATCCCATAGAACACCTGTGGAGAGATCTAAAAATGGCAGTTTGGAGAAGGCACCCTTCAAATATCAGGGACCTGGAGCAGTTTGCCAAAGAAGAATGGTCTAAAATTCCAGCAGAGCATTGTAAAAAAACTCATTGATGGTTACCAAAAGTGGTTGGTCACAGTTATTTTGGCTAAAGGTTGTGCAACCAAGTATTAGAGGGTGCCAATACTTTTGTCTGGCCCATTTTTGGAGTTTTGTGTGAAATGATCAATGTTTTGCTTCTTGCTTTATTCTCTTTTGTGGTTTTTCATTTAAGACAAATTAAATGAAGATAATACCAAAGAATTTGTGATTGCAATCATTTTCAGGAAGAAACTGCGTATTATCTGACAGAATTGGAGGGGAGTCAATACTTTTTGCCACAACTGTAGGACAATGGGCCGATGTGTCCAGGACACTGTGTGACACTGCCAACAGATCAGGTCTTTACCAGCAGCCTTTGGTAGCCCTCACCTGCTCCTTGGGACCTCGGACTCCCCTTTCTAAGAGGCCCACAAGGTCATCCACCCACTCTACCATCTGGGCTGGAGTGGAGAACTCTGGCTGCAACCATTTCTGTATCAAATGCAACAAGTCAAACATTTGTGGGCGGGGAGGTTTGTCACCACAGTACGCCCAGTGATCAACAGTTTGAGCTCTGACAGACATAGTGACCCCTGTGCGTGAAAATATCTTCATTTTCAACTTTGCATGTTCCCGGGCATCCTGTAAGGCCATGTCAAAAAAGGCTTTCTTGGGTTCACCTGTCAGATAGGGGGCCAGCACCTCCACCCACTGCTCCGGGGGCAGCCTCTCCCGCTCTGCAACCCATTTAAAAACAGTCAAAATTGCCTCTATCATCCCTTTGGGTCATCTTTTGCATGGCTCGTCTTACTGCTTTCCAGATACACGAGTCATCACCTTGACGTGCGGGAGGGGCGGTTTCTCTGCTACGGACATCACCCGCCAGGAGTTCCATCTGCTTTTGCTGTTGTTGCAGCTGTTGTATTAGGTAGGAGTTTATTAGTCTTCTGCTGTACCTTGTGTTGTTGCTGCTCACTCATGATCAGGTTGCTTGAGTAGCTCATCCATTTTGTCCAAACGCTGTTCCATCTCTGTAGCTTCCTTAACCCAGGACATATGATTTGTCCACCGCTGCTACACATGTTCCTGGAACGTTTCTCGCATCCGAAGTTTTACTTGTGGAAGGTTGGCTCACTTAGCCACTCCTCGAGGTAGACACAGGCACACGTGTGGTTTAAGTCTGGGTGGTTTTGTTGCGTCATAAACCAAAAAACCTAAACTAGAAACAGAAAAAATCCTGTCTGGCTCAAATTAAAAGTTCACATACATTCCTGCCCAATTTCTCTGTCAGCTCTTGCAGGAGCTATCAGTCAGGGGGCTTCCTACCGCCACACAACACAAACACAGCCAGAGGAAAAAAAACTGGCTGGACATTTTTTTCCCCAGCCACACCCTTGAGGTGGTGATATGGTGAGTAGGCATCCCGCCCATCTCTTACCTACTCACCTAGAAACCCGTCCATAACAGGGCCGCTTAACTCCTTCAGTACATAGCATGCTGAAAAGTAACTTATGGGTTTCTAGAACACAGAGGAAATCAGCCTCCGTAACACACATCTCCCCTCACATAATGTGCAGTGACCCTGTCACTTCACTATATATATATATATATATATATATATATATATATATATATATATATATATATATATATATATATATATATATATATATATATATATATATATATTTATGTATATATATATATATATATACGGTGTATGTGTGTGTGTGTATACATATATATATATATTTAATATAGTCTGGTTTCATTGGACTTGACAAAGGCGTTTGTGGTCCAGACAGACGCTTCAGAAGTCAGGTTGTGAGCCACGTTGTCACAGGGAATAAGTGAGGAGGAACATCCAATCCTTTACCTAAGCAGGATACTTTCCTCTTGTGAGAACAATGACACTCCAGGACATAATTTTCCATGTGGAGCATAGCCCAGGGAAACAACATGCTAAAGCAGATTCCATGTCTGGGCTTCCCGGTCTAGTGACTGAAAGTTCCAAATCACCCAGCTTTGGGCAGAGGGGGGATATGTAAAAGGGTCACTGCTAATGCGCTGCGGGGAGATATGTTTTACTGAGGTTATTAGCTTCAGTGGTATAAGCCTGGAAGATTTGGTCCAACATATTATGTGCTGAGAGGGGTTAATCAGGCATGATAGTGTCAATTATGAAAAACCGAATAGTTGGGCGCGACAGCTTTTCACCATATCTCCATCCTAGGGTTGAGTCCAGGACTTGAAACTGAAGCCTTTGGACTTTAATGCTTGTTCTGTGAACTCTGGGGGGGAGCTGACCTCCAGAGCTGGGCTCTTGGTAAACAGATCTGAATCCTGTTTCCTGTGCAGGCGAGCCCTGCAGTTATAAGGACTATAGTGAATGCTGTTTTGTTGATGTCAAGAACTGAATATGTCTATTTTTTGTGGGGTGTGGACTGGTTTATGAACTTGTGTTAATAAACCAGTTGGAAATTTCATTGAGAAGCATTCTTGTGACTACCTTGTTAACCTGCTGAATGTGCCGATCTATCACAGTTGGTTCTAGAAATGCTGGCAAAATCTCCAGGATGCAAGTATAACGGTTATGGACAAACTGCATGTCCTAGTTAAGGCGGCTTTAAGGATGGAACAGCAGTCAGACAAAATGAAGGCGCTCAGCAAACATCTGGTCCAAAGACAGCAGCAGCAGCAAGCCCAGCAAGAGACAAACTCCTGATACATTACATGGAACTCCTGACTGGGGATATCCACAGCAGAGAAACCCCCCCAAGTACAGATGATGTCTCTTATGTCTGGAAGGTGGTAAGATGGGCCATGCAAAAGATGACCCATGGGGTTGATTTTGAGGCATTTTTGGTCATGTTTGAAAGGGTCAAAGAGCGGCAGAGGGCTGTTGCTGGAGCAGAGGGGCTGGTGCCTTATCTATCTGGCAAGCCCCAAAAGGCTTATTATGACTTCGCCTTATAGAACACAAAGGATTTTGCCAAACTAAAGACAGAAATGTTGGCACGCTTAGGAGTGACTTTGTCAGGGTACAGTGGATCCACTACTGGTTGTATTTCGATGATAAAACCCCTTGCTCCTAAATGTTTGATTTGCTAAATCTGGTTCAATAGTGATTGCAGGCAGAATACTTCACCGCAGCCCAGATGATCAAGCACGTAGTAATGGACTGATGTATTCATACCCTCCCTAGAGCGGTGCAGACCTGGGTTGCTCAGAGAGATCCTAAGAATGCATAGTACGTGGTTACCTAGTGGAAAGTTTAACAGGTGGTCAACAAGTAATTAGGGAAGCCAGGTACATCACCCCTCCATACTGGGGTACCCAAAAGGAGACTGACTATCAAAAGAGGTACTAGGCCCCCAAACCAATGAACTGCAGCCCTAGGGCAGCATGGTTTGTATTACGCTTAACCGGCCTGCAGTGTGGGCTGACAACCTGGCAAGGGGCCGCAGACATGTTCTGTGACGATAAATGGAGTACTGTTGTTGGGACTCTTGGATACTGGTAGCCTAGAAATTCTCGTAAGGGCAACACTCCCTCACCAGTTGATCCCCAGAAGGATTGTGGGTGTTTGCTGTATAGACGTGGAGGCTAAGGACTACCCTGTTGCTCGAGTAGCTATATAAATGAACTGTGGCATTGAGTTTCATGAGGTCGGATTGGTCAAGGTCCTGATACACCCAATTATAATAGGGTGGGACTTACCCTTTCCATCATAGGTAACAAAATAAGGTAACGTGCCTCAGATAAGAGCCCTGCTGCCCTTAAAAACACATCATCACAGTTCGAGAATGATGGGGTTTCCCCTCTGTGTTCTTGTGGGCGCTAAGGACAAGACAGCGACTCCTGAGGCTGACATCCCTGAGTTGGGGGCTTCTTGCAAGAACTTTGGGGCTGCTCGACTTAAGGTCCTTATGCAAAAAGGAGTGTTTGATAATGTCACCTTGTTAACTGAAGTTGCTCAAGAGCTGGGAGCTGACACCAGGTTTCTACACTTTGCAGTAAATGGGGATCTGCTATATCGGGTGACTAAGTAAGGGGAGAGAGGTATTTGAACAGCCAGTAGTAGCAAGGCCCTACAGGCTTAGAATGTTAGACCTGGCCCATTCTAATGTCTTGGGTGAACATCTGAATGTAGACAAAACCCAAGAGCGGATTCTTCGAAGGTTCTACTGGCCCTGATGTCACTGAGAGATTTCCAACTATTGCAGGTCCTGTCCTACTTGCCAGGTAACTTCCCCAGTCTCTCATTTTCAGAGTTCCCTAGTGCCGTTTCACATTATAGAGGTCCCGTTTCACCCCGTTGCCATAGATCTAGTCGGACCCTTCATTAACTGCATCTGAGGGCATCAATATATCCTGGTCCTGGACTACAAGACACAGTACCCGGAGGCGGTACCCCTAAGGTACTCTTCAGCCAGAAGTATAGCCTGAGAACTGGTCAATCTTTTCCTGGATCGGCCTGCCGAAGGAGATTCTTATGGACCAATTATTAATGTTCACAGTGATTAGAGATGAGTAATACCCTCCAGATTACGCAACACAGGACGTCTGAATACCATCCACATACTTAAGGCCTGGTGGAGAGGTTTAAGAAGACCCTGAAGGTCGTTGAGAAGGATGGTCGAGACTGGAACTGCCTACTCCCTTATGTTCTGTTTTCCATCAGGGAAGTCCCACAGGCCTATCTCTACAGGGTTCTCTCCATTTGAACTGATGTATGACTGATGCCCTCGGGGTCTCCTGGATGTTGGAAAGGAGACCTGGGAAGAATACCCCACTGAAGCATCATCGAGCATGTGGCCCGGATGCAGGAGAGAATTGCAGAGGTAATGCCGATTTTGTAAGAGAGAGAACCTCCAGGCACAAGAGGTTCAGTTTATCCCTGGAGATCTAGTTGTAGCGCTGATTAACATGGTAAAAAGTAAATTTCTGGCTAAGTGGCAAGGGTCATACAAATTTGTCAAAAACTGAGCAAAGTTAGCTATAAGGTCCACCAGCCAGCGAGAAGAAAATCTTGTCAGGTCTACCATGTCAACCTTCTCAAACCATGGCGTTATAGAGAGCTGGGGGACGCTCCCTGTCTGGTGGACTAACCCTCTAGCCAGTTTTGAGGTGGCAGAGACACTTATCACCAGCTCAGAAACAACAGTGCCGAGAACTGCTCAAGCAAAACAGAGACTTGTTTTCAGAGTTGTCAGGATGTACTCAGACCGTGGAGCACAAAGTCCTGATGGACCTGCATATGCAGGTAAGCCATATTGAATCCCTGAATCCCGCCACGACGTGATTTTTGAAAGGAGGTAAGAAGGATATTGAGCCTGGGTGCAGGGCCGTATTTAGAGTTTCTGCTGCCCTAGGCACTTTTAGTGCTGCCTCCCCCTTTGGTGAGTATGACACTATCGGCAGTGACTTTGGCAAGAATCACTGATGTGAAAGTCGCCTTTTGCAGCAGATCGGGCAGTTTTTCAGCATCTGCCGCATAACAGATCACTTACGGCAACACTGCGTTTGGCTTCATTCATTCATTCCCTATGGGATTTGCGGTGCTTGCTGTGAATCTGGCAAATGCGGTATCATACCTCCCAACTTTTGAAGAAGGGAAAGAGGTATTAAGTTTGCGGCACACGTAGTGCGCCTAGGCAAATTTTAGGCCAAGCCACTGACCACACCCATTTCACAACTAGTCACACCCATATCCAAGTCCAAACCACACCCATTTAGCACTGCTGATCACACTGTTTCATATACAATAATTATAACCAAAAAAAATATGGCCACACAGTGCTCCATACTGTATAATGGCCACACATGATGCTCAATACTGTATAATGGCCATTGGCCACACATGATGCTCAATACTGTATAATGGCCACACATGATGCTCCATACTGTATAATGGCCACACATGATGTTCAATACTGTATAATGGCCATTGGCCACACATGATGCTCCATACTGTATAATGGCCACATATGATGCTCCATACTGTATAATAGCCACACGATGCTCCATACTGTATAATGGCCACACATGATGCTCAATACTGTATAATGGCCATTGGCCACACATGATGCTCAATACTGTATAATGGCCACACATGATGCTCCATACTGTATAATGGCCACACATGATGTTCAATACTGTATAATGGCCATTGGCCACACATGATGCTCCATACTGTATAATGGCCACATATGATGCTCCATACTGTATAATAGCCACACGATGCTCCATACTGTATAGTGTCTCTACATGATGCTCCATACTGTATAATGGGCGGCCACACATGATGCTCAATACTGTATAACAGACACACATGATGCTCAATACTGTATAATAGCCACACATGATGCTCAATACTGTATAATGGCCACATATGATTCTCCATACTATATAATGGCCACACATGATGCTCCATACTGTATAATGGCCACACATGATGCTCTATACTGTATAATGGCCACATATGATGCTCCATGCATACTGTATAATGGCTCACCCCCCCTCCCATCCTGTATGCATGTCTCTTCTCCCCCCCCCCCCCCCATGCATGGCTCATCAGCTCCCCGCTCCCATCCTGCATGGACTGTTACAAAAACTGTTCCCAATGACTCATTTTTCAACTTTTTTTGTCATCCTGAAGTACCGGAAAATGGAGAACTGGATGATGATGCAGAAGCTATTCTTAAGGCGAACTTTGAAATAGGACACTTCCTGCGTGAGCGTATAATTCCTCGATCTGTTCTTTACATTACTGGAGAAGCTATTCAAGATGATGACGATGATTATGATGAGGAAGGCGAAGAAGCGGATGATGAGGAAGGAGAAGAGGAAGCAGTGAAGAAAATAACCCAGATTATGAACCTAAGAAAGGCTCATGTATGGATGGCATATGTATGCATGGCTCATCTCCCCCCCTCCAATCCTGTATGCATGGCTCATCTCCCCCTCCCTGTATGCATGGCTCATCTCCCCCTCCCTGTATGCATGGGTGGCTCTGGCTCATCTCCCATACCCCCCTGTACACGTGGCTCATCGCTGGCTCCCATCTTGCATGGCTTGTCATCTCTCCCCCCTGGCCAGCCATCCCCAGGCTCCATGCATGGCTCATCTTCATCGGCTCCCCGCTGCTCCGCGCTCCCATCTTGTATGGCTCGGCTGCTCCCTGTCCACGATCCTCCTTCATCCTCCCCCCGCCGTCCTCCCACCCTGGCTGTCATCATACTCACCTTTGTCCTTTTCCACACCGCACGGAACGGAATCCTCTCCACCTCTGTACCAACACAGCACCCTGGTCCTGTGTGAGCGGTCATATGGTACCGCTCATTAGGGTCATGATTATGCGCATATTCATGACCTTAATGAGCGGTACCACCTGACCGCTCACACAGGACGAGCTGCCGTCGGCCGACGCTGAGATCAGACCAGGCAGCGCTGGAGCTACCTAGGTGAGTATGTATGATGACTCACTCATACTGTATGATGTCGGGGCAAGGGCTCGCGGGCGGGAAAATTAAGGTGACCCCGCCGGACTTTATAAAAAAAACAAAAGAAAACCTTGCTCTGGTGCCGCCCCCCGCGTCGTCCCCACCCTAGGCACGTGCCCTCGGGTGCCTAGTGGCAAATACGGCCCTGCCTGGGTGTCATCCTAGAGTCCAAGAGCAGCTGGTCCAGTAACATTGTTCTTGTGTCAAACCCAAATGGAGAATGACGGCTTTGTAATGATTAACGCAAGTTGAATGAGATGTCCAAGTTTGATGTTTATGTCCCTGTGGATGAGATATTTGAGAGGTAGAGGTCAGCAAGATATATCACCACCCTGGACTTATCGAAAGGGTATTGCCAAATTCCCATGTTCAAAATGGCCAAAGAGAAGACATCCTTCTCTACACTTGATAAGTGTTTCCAATACACCAGGATGCCATTTGGTAGTCAACAAGTCCCAGGCACCTTCCAGAGGCCCACAGACCAGGTCCTAACTCCTCACAAGAATCACACCACAGCTTACCTAGACAATATTGTGATCTTCAGCAAGGATTAGGAAAATCATCTGCAGAAGGTCCAGGCTGTACTGAACGGAAGGTGAGGTTTGCTGCAAACCCAAAGAAATGTCCCATGGGAAAGGAGGAGGCCAAAACCTAGTCTATATTGTCAGTAGAGGTGAAATAAAGCCACAGGAGAACAAGGTTGAGGCGATCCAAAACTGGCCTCAACCAGTCTCCAACAAACAGGTTAGAGCGTTTCTAGGAATTGTGGGATACTATTGGCTGTTCATCAAGATTTTCGCTATGAACCACATCTTTGGAATGATCTCCTTAAAGGCACAAAGTCATCGATGGCTAAGTGGACTTCCGAAGCGGAAACTGCTTTCCAGGAGTTGAATCAAGCCCTGTGTAAACAGCCAGCCTTGTTTGCATCTGACTTTGAAAAGGAGTTTGTGGTCCAGACTCTTCAGAAGTTCGGTTAGGAGTTGTGTTGTCACAGGAAATAAATGGGGAGGAATGTACAATCCTCTACCTAATTAAGATACTTTCCTCCTGTGAGAATAATTATGCCATCTTGGAAAAAGAATGATTGGCTAGCAAGAGGCTGAATGACACTTTTAAGTACTACCTGCTGGGCCGAAAGTTTAGGATAATGTCAGACCATGCGCCCTTGAGATGAATGAGGGAATAGAATGGGAAGAATGCCCAGGTGACAATGCGGTTTCTGGCGCTCCATGACCTTTCTTCCGTTTGGAGCATAGGCCAAGGAAACTATATGCTAATGCAGATGCCCTGTCGAGGCTTCCCTGTATAGTGCTAATCCTTCCCCCGGGCTTTAGGCAGAGAATAATATGCATGTTTTACTGAGGTTATTAGCTGCAGTGTTATAAACATGGAAGTTTTGCTGTAGCATCTTATCTGCTGAGAGGGGTTAATCAGCCATGACAGGGACAGGTCTATTATGAACAGCTGAAGAGGATATATACAGTACAGACCAAAAGTTTGGACACACCTTATCATTTAAAGATTTTTCATTTTCATGACTATGAAAATTGTACATTCACACTCAAGGCATCAAAACTATGAATTAACACATGTGGAATTATATACTTAACAAAAAAGTGTGAAACAACTGAAATTTTGTCTTACATTCTAGATTCTTCAAAGTAGCCACCTTTTGCTTTGATGACTGCTTTGCACACTTTTGGCATTCTCTTGATGAGCTTCAAGAGGTAATCACCGTGAATGATTTTCAATTCACAGGTGTGCCCTGTCAGGTTTAATAAGTGGGATTTCTTACCTTATAAATGGGGTTGGAACCATCAGTTGTGTTGTGCAGAAGTCTGGTGGATACACAGCTGATAGTCCTGCTGAATAGACTGTTAGAATTTGTATTATGGCAAGAAAAAAAGCAGCTAAGTAATGAAAAACGAGTGGCCATCATTGCTTTAAGAAATGAAGGTCAGTCAGTCCGAAAGAAACTGTCTCACATGAGGACCGCCCCAGGAAAGGAAGACCAAGAGTCACCTCTGCTTCTGAGGATAAGTGTATCCGAGTCACCAGCCTCAGAAATCGCAGGTTAACAGCAGCTCAGATTAGAGACCAGGTCAATGCCACACAGAGTTCTAGCAGCAGACACATCTCTACAACAACTGTTAAGAGGAGACTTTGTGCAGCAGGCCTTCATGGTAAAATAGCTGCTAGAAAACCACTGCAGAAGAGACTTGTTTGGGCTAAAGAACACAAGGAATGGACATTAGACCTGTGGAAATCTGTGCTTTGGTCTGATGAGTCCAAATTTGAGATCTTTGGTTCCAACCACCGTGTCTTTGTGCGACGCAGAAAAGGTGAACGGATGGACTCTACATGCCTGGTTCCCACCGTGAAGCATGGAGGAGGTGGTGTGATGGTATGGGGGTGCTTTGCTGGTGACACTGTTGGGGATTTATTCAAAATTGAAGGCATACTGAACCAGCATGGCTACCACAGCATCTTGCAGCGGCATGCTATTCCATACGTTTGCGTTTGCGTTTAGTTGGACAATCATTTATTTTTCAGCAGGACAATGACCCCAAACACATCTCCAGGCTGTGTAAGGGCTATTTGACCAAGAAGGAGAGTGATGGGGTGCTACGCCAGATGACCTGACCTTCACAGTCATCAGACCTGTACCCAATCGAGATGGTTTGGGGTGAGCTGGACCGCAGAGTGAAGGCAAAAGGGCCAACAAGTGCTTAGCATCTCTGGGAACTCCTTCAAGATTGTTGGAAGACAATTCCCGGTGACTACCTCTTGAAGCTCATCATGAGAGTGCCAAGAATGTGCAAAGCAGTCATCAAAGCAAAAGGTGGCTAATTTTAAGAACTTAGAATATAAGATATTTTTTCAGTTGTTATACACTTTTTTGTTAAGCATATAATTCCACATGTGTTAATTCATAGTTCATAATTTTGATGCCCTCAGTCTGAATGTACAATTTTCATAGTCATGAAAATACAGAAAAATCTTTAAATGAGAAGGTGTGTCCAAACTTTTGGTCTGTACGGTACTGTACTTTCAAACGCGTAGGATGCCTTTGGAGGTGTATTTTGTTAATAATTCTAATTTACTGAGATGACTTTTAAGTTTTCATTGGTTGTAAGCCATAATCATCAATATTAACAGAAATAAACTCTTGAAATACATCAGTCTGTTTGTAGTGACTCGATATAACCCCTTAACGACCGCTGATAAGCCTTTTAACGGCGGAAGTTAAGGGTACTTTAAAACGGCGCTGAGGTTTTAATGTATAGGTTCTGGCATACAGCAGGCTGGTGTGCAGTAGTGTTCCCGCACAAATAGCGGATTTAATGCAAATCTTCTGCAGGTTGGGTAAAAAGACAAACCGACAGTCAGGGCCGGCGTCAGCACCCGGCGTACCCGGGCAAGTGCCGGGGCCCTGGCGAGAGAGGGGGGCCCACTCACGCTGTCATAGATACAGCTGCCGGCACAAGCATCTTCTCACTCACTCAGTGCAGCCAGGCAGCAGGCACATAGGGGTTAAGAGAACGCAGCCAGCCGACTTTGTGGGCGGAGAGAGCACGTTCTCCTGCTCTCCGCCCCTGGCTGGCTGCAGTGCTGTACTTATCAGGCAGATTCTGGATCCGGAGGTATATACAGGTATCCCTGTATTCTGAGGTTCTGGGTGAGCTGGGCGGCTGCAGGTTGCAGGCTGCACCCCACCAGCTCCTCCAGACATCACCCACATTTTTAGGCAGCAAGACAGACAGAAGCAGACTGAGCCACAAGTCCAACTGCAACCACTGCTGATTAACCCATGGCATGCCAGTCCTGCATGCCGCCCCCGAACCTGCACCAGTGGGGTAGGAGGAAGAAGCTTCACCCCTTCCCATCTGTATGAAGGTTATTGCTGAACCTTAAAGATAACAATCCGACCCGCATAAATGGGGTTAACCAGATGCCAGGAGGAAAGGGAGCTGCTGCCATGGATAAAACTGAGCTGTGGGCTGTACGTTGTGGCCCCAGGCTGGTGACTGGAGGGACTCTGCCCAGTGCTGGTATGTGGGTGATTTCTGCTCCGGAGTCTCAGCTTCTCTCCTCCACATCACACTGTGCAGTCACAGCAACATTGGTTGTGTCTGTCCAGGTCCCAGCAGCTGCCACCGCTCCCACCACGGACATGGCAGTCACTTAACCCTTCCCCTGCAGCCACCGGCAACAATTCCACATTATTCCTTGATTAAATCAGGTTCCAACCCAATAGAGGAGCAGACATTTCCTGCTGCCATTAGGGTCCGGGAGGGGGTGACCTGTGACATTGGCTGCCCTGCCACTCTGAAGTGGGGGGTGACAAGGGTAACGATGAAGGAGAAATGCACAGGATAATAGTGAGCGCAACAGAGGGCAGTGTATGGTATGGAGCAGTCAGGGTGTGGGCTGCAGGATCCCCCCATACTGTACATGACTGCTCGGGACAGGGAGGCTTTTAATGAGCTTCTAATGAGGGGGCACTAATTGGATCATTAGGGTTTGTGGAAAGGATTCAGCATCAGGTCCCTCATTAATGCCCGAGCCGCCTGTTACTTTGTAGCACAGATCTGTCGGGGCCGCAAAACCAAACAACGTTGTTTATGTAGAAAAGTCTTTGTTTTATAGAATAACTCAAAACAAAAGATTTTCTGATACAACAACGCCCTGCTCACGACACTGCACAGCACCTCTCCCCCTGTATATATACACTGCACAGCACCTTTCCTCCTGTATATATACACTGCACAGCACCTCTCCTGTATATATACACTGCACAGCACCTTTCCTCCTGTATATATACACTGCACAGCACCTCTCCTGTATATATACACTGCACAGCACCTTTCCTCCTGTATATATACACTGCACAGTATCACTCCTGTCCTGTGTGTGTGTATCTATCTATCTATCTATCTATCTATCTATATATATATCTATATCTATATAATTGTCTAAGGGTTTTTCTGTCTGTCTTTCTGTCTGTCTTTCTGTCTGTCTGTCTGTCCTGGAAATCCCGCGTCTCTGATTGGTCGAGGCCGCCAGGCCTCAACCAATCAGCGACGGGCATAGCATGGCGACGATGATGTCATAATGGAAAACCCGCTTCTCTGATTGGTCGAGGCCTGGTGGCCTCGACCAATCAGCGACGGGCACAGTATCGACGTAGATGTCATAATGGTTGCCATGGCGACGATGTCATAAAGGTTGCCTCGACCAATCAGCGACGGCCACAGTCTGCCACGAATTCTGGAATCATCATTGTCCATATACTAGGGGGACATGCGTATTCTAGAATACCCGATGCGTTAGAATCGGGCCACAGTCTAGTATGTGTATATATATATATATATATATATATATATATATATATATATATATATATATATATATATATATATATATATATATATATATATATATATATATATATATATATATATATATATATACACTCACCGGCCACTTTATTAGGTACACCATGCTAGTAACGGGTTGGACCCCCTTTTGCCTTCAGAACTGCCTCAATTCTTCGTGGCATAGATTCAACAAGGTGCTGGAAGCATTCCTCAGAGATTTTGGTCCATATTGACATGATGGCATCACACAGTTGCCGCAGATTTGTCGGCTGCACATCCCAAAGATGCTCCATACAAGGCAGGATGGATCCATGCTTTCATGTTGTTTACGCCAAATTCTGACCCTACCATCCGAATGTCGCAGCAGAAATCGAGACTCATCAGACCAAGCAACGTTTTTCCAATCTTCTACTGTCCAATTTCGATGAGCTTGTACAAATTGTAGCCTCAGTTTCCTGTTCTTAGCTGAAAGGAGTGGTACCCGGTGTGGTCTTCTGCTGCTGTAGCCCATCTGCCTCAAAGTTCGACGCACTGTGCGTTCAGAGATGCTCTTAGGCCTACCTTGGTTGTAACGGGTGGCGATTTGAGTCACTGTTGCCTTTCTATCAGCTCGAACCAGTCTGCCCATTCTCCTCTGACCTCTGGCATCAACAAGGCATTTCCGCCCACAGAACTGCCGCTCACTGGATTTTTTTTCTTTTTCGGACCATTCTCTGTAAACCCTAGAGATGGTTGTGCGTGAAAATCCCAGTAGATCAGCAGTTTCTGAAATACTCAGACCAGCCCTTCTGGCACCAACCATGCCACGTTCAAAGGCACTCAAATCACCTTTCTTCCCCATACTGATGCTCGGTTTGAACTGCAGGAGATTGTCTTGACCATGTCTACATGCCTAAATGCACTGAGTTGCCGCCATGTGATTGGCTGATTAGAAATTAAGTGTTAACAAGAAGTTGGACAGGTGTACCTAATAAAGTGGCCGGTGAGTGTATATATATATATATATATATATATATATATATATATATATATATATATATATATATATATATATATATATATATATATATATATATATATATATAATTGTCTAAGGGTTTTTCCGTCTGTCTGTCTGTCCTGGAAATCCCGCGTCTCTGATTGGTCGAGGCCTAGGGCAGTATATATACTGCACAGTACCACTCCTCCTGTATATATACACTGCACAATACCGCTCCTCCTGTCCTGTATATATATACACTGCACAGTATCACTCCTCCTGTATATATACACTGCACAGTACCACTCCTCCTGTCCTGTGTATATATACACTGCAGAATTTACAATAGCTGTCACTCATGTAAGAAGTGAAATCTGGCATTGTACTATACATTTCTCTGCCGTATCTGGGCATCATGAATCGGGGTATGTGTTAAAGGTGGGGGCCCACTGAGACTCTTTCGCCCGGGGCCCTCAAAAACCTGGAGCCGGCCCTGCCGACAGTCCATGCATCATGTAACGTCAGGCTGTCGAGTTCACGTCAGGAGACCAAGACTACAAGTCGTGTGAAATGGAAAAACATTCCAATCTACTGCTCATAGTAAAGTTTGTGGTATTTACTACACATCCTGATATGTACAGACCATTAAAATATACAAAGTGCAACTTTTTTCCTCTTAATGGAATTTCATTTATTTCTGTAGTGTGACACAGATTGGGATGACATTGATGTATGCCGCCATCTAGTGGTAGAGTTTAGTATTTTAATCTATGCATTTATAAATTGAAATCCATAATTAGGAAGTGAATTTACAACTTTTAATCCTTCCCCAATAGGCCTTTATTGCGTGTTTGTTTCCTTTCCCTTTCTGAGAGAAATAACTTTTTTCTTTTGAGCTTCCCATCGACATGACCTTATAATGGACTGTTTGTTTTCAGGACAAATTGTAGCTTAGATTGCCATCATTTGATTTACCATATTGTGTGTTGTAAACGCAGAATATAGCATTTTATGAAGTGGTGGAAGAAACACAAATCTTATTTTTCTTTAGTAGTAAATGCAATAGTGACTTTATTGTGTAGGTCAGTTTGTTAGTGCGATGACAAACCTTATAGTGTGTGTAAATGTTTTGTCACTTCTAAAAAATAATTTGATTATTTGTACCACTTTACATACATTCTGTTGTTTTTTTTTTTAGATGCAAGGTAATTCCAGGAAACAACAATCTTATTAGGATATATATGTATATATATACACAGACTATATTTAGTAGTAGTAGTAGTGAAGGAAATGTGGGGTTCTTTAATACTTCTATCTGTTCTCTTAGAATGATGAAAATGTATATTTTAAACAGTATTTTTTCTTTACATTTTTTATTCCCTTCAAATGACTTTTTATCCTGCAATTAATCGTATATAAAATATGCTGCAGTTTATGAAGCCTTGCCAATTGCAGTCAGTGGTCATGCAGAATAATGAGACCCTGATTCCAGTGATGTGTCACTTACTGGGCTGCTGGTTGTAGTTTTGATAAAATCAGTTTTCCACCACAAAATTATCACTAGAGGACAGCAACCCTGCTGCCATGAAGTTCTCCAAATTCACGATCTTTGTCTCGAACACTGATTGGCAGCTTCCTGTGTGCACTGTGCATAGGCAGAAAGCAGCCGATCAGTGGCATTCAGAGAACTGCTTGATCTGCAGCAGAGAAAACTCATTTTTATCAAAACTGCAGCAAGCAGCCCAGTAACTGACCCATCTCTGGAATCAGGGTCTCTGCCCCTATATCATGCTGCTCTTAAATGGGCTTTCAAAAGCCTAGTGACAGATTTCCTTTAATGTACACATTTCTGGTGCTGGCCTTTAGAAGCAGTCGATTCTTAGATGCATCTTATATTGCGGCTGAACTTATTTTTGTTGCTCTTTTACACATAATCATCTGGACTCCATTATTGTCAAAATGTATTCTGGCGATCTAACATAAAGGGTAAAAGTTCACTTATTTTTGGTTCTGATGAAATGCCAAGTAAGTGGAAGCAGATGAAGCACAGTTGTTTTCTTGTCTTAAATGGACAATTGCATCTCTTGCTAAAAATAACCCCATTAGAAAATGCTCTAATTCTGCAGAAAAATGACATAAAAAATGTATTTAAAACTTTGTCTATTTGTGTGTGCTTCACAGATATGACCTCAGTCTGGACGAGATTAGAGATCTGACTATGGACAGAGTGAAGTTTGCCTTGGGTTTACCACAAGTTCAGCGAGCGTTTAATGAAATGGTAAGAGTTTCAGGGGGGGGGGTTTAGGTATAAAATTAGGGTGCATATCATATTCTTGCCTGCATTCATACAGTGCCTACAAGTAGTATTCAACCCCCTGCAGATTTAGCAGGTTTACACATTTGGAATTAACTTGGCATTGTGACATTTGGACTGTAGATCAGCCTGGAAGTGTGAAATGCACTGCAGCAAAAAAGAATGTTATTTCTTTGTTTATTTTTTTTTTTAATTGTGAAAAGTTTTTTCAGAGGGTCTTTTATTATTCAACCCCTCAACCCACCAGAATTCTGTTTGGTTCCCCTAGAGTATTAAGAAGTAGTTCAGGCACAAAGAACAATGAGCTTCACATGTTTGGATTAATTATCTCTTTTTCCGGCCTTTTCTGACTATTTAAGACCCTCCCCAAACTTGTGAACAGCACTCATACATGGTCAACATGGGAAAGACAAAGGAGCATTCCAAGGCCATCAGAGACAAGATCGTGGAGGGTCACAAGGCTGGCAAGGGGTACAAAACCCTTTCCAAGGAGTTGGGCCTACCTGTCTCCACTGTTGGGAGCATCATCCGGAAGTGGAAGGCTTATGGAACTACTGTTAGCCTTCCACGGCCTGGACAGCCTTTGAAAGTTTCCTACCGTGCCGAGGCCAGGCTTGTCCGAAGAGTCAAGGCTAACCCAAGGACAACAAGGAAGGAGCTCTGGGAAGATCTCATGGCAGTGGGGACATTGGTTTCAGTCAATACCATAAGTAACGTACTCCACCGCAATGGTCTCCGTTCCAGACGAGCCCGTAAGGTACCTTTACTTTCAAAGCGTCATGTCAAGGCTTGTCTACAGTTTGCTCATGATCACTTGGAGGACTCTGAGACTGACTGGTTCAAGGTTCTCTGGTCTGATGAGACCAAGATCGAGATCTTTGGTGCCAACCACACACGTGACGTTTGGAGACTAGATGGCACTGCATATGACCCAAGAATACCATCCCTACAGTCAAGCATGGTGGTGGCAGCATCATGCTGTGGGGCTGTTTCTCAGCCAAGGGGCCTGGCCATCTGGTCCGCATCCATGGGAAGATGGATAGCACAGCCTACCTGGAGATTTTGGCCAAGAACCTCCGCTCCTCCATCAAGGATCTTAAGATGGGTCGTCATTTCATCTTCCAACAAGACAACGACCCAAAGCACACAGCCAAGAAAACCAAGGCCTTGTTCAAGAGGCAAAAAATCAAGGTGTTGCAGTGGCCTAGTCAGTCTCCTGACCTTAACCCAATTGAAAACTTGTGGAAGGAGCTCAAGGTTAAAGTCCACATGAGACACCCAAAGAACCTAGATAACTTGGAGAAGATCTGCATGGAGGAGTGGGCCAAGATAACTCCAGAGACCTGTGCCGGCCTGATCAGGTCTTATAAAAGACGATTATTAGCTGTCATTGCAAACAAAGGTTATTCCACAAAATATTAAACCTAGGGTTTGAATAATAATTGACCCACACTTTTATGTTTAAAATTTATAAAAATTTAACTGAGCAACAAAACTTTTTGGTTTGTAAGATTTATGTATCTGTTAATAAATCCTGCTCTTGTTTGAAGTTTGAAGGCTCTAACTTATTTGCATCTTAATAAACCTGCTAAATCTGCAGGGGGTTGAATACTACTTTTAGGCACTGTAAATGGGTCATTAGAGACATTGAGTCGCCAGTGCGGCGTGCTTTGTATCTACACCATGGATTGGGGGAATCCGTCTGCTCTTTCATGACTCTCGCCGTGCACATTAGACACTATATTATCAGCATTGTGAGTCACGTCTAATTAAAAAGTAATAATTTATATTCTTTATGGCCGTAACAGTGGAATGGGTCACATATTTAAGTGATGTTGCTTTCCTTATTTTTCTTAGATAGATAAAAAGAAGAACTTTATCAACAAAAGTCTGACAATTGGAGAAGTCCTTTGTACCGCTGATATGGCAACTGGAGTAAAGGTAAAAGGGCGAAAAAAACACAATCTTAATAGTCTGCAAATATCTTTATCTAGTAATGTTGAAATTGAGCTGGTATGGGGCAATAGTACAGCACGTTGGGCCTTGTCATTTAGACTTTGTAAGGCTATTTACTACATGATAAGTGTGTAATCATTGTTTATGGTGCTTTTGAAATATTAATCATAAAACTCTGCTCCCCTATAAACACCTCTTGACTCTTGCTATACATACATATATACATGCTATTGATTTGATTATGGGGCGGATATGCCGTACCCTGCTGCAGCCACTCTCCGTAGACCGAGCAGCTCTGTAACTGAGCACTTAAGGCTGGCGGCAGCATTATGGACAGCTAATAGCGCTGGGGTGCCAGGTGTCACATCCTCACCAATCAGATATTAATGACCTATCCCGAGGTTAGGTCATAAATAGTGTTGAGCGATACTTTCCGATATCGGAAAGTATCGGTATCGGAAAGTATCGGCCGATACCGTCAAAATATCGGATCCAATCCGATACCGATACCCGATCCCAATGCAAGTCAATGGGACGAAAATATCGGAATTAAAATAAACCCTTTATAAACTTGTAGGTTCATTCTACATGAAGGAAAACAACTAAGAATAATGTAGGATGTATTGGGGGACGTGGCGGAGATATTAAAGGGACAGAGGTTTAGCCCAATGTAATAGAATAGCAGGATTTTTAATTTTTTTTTATGAAGTTCGGCGTTAGAAAGAATTTGACTGTTATTTTTTTTTTTTTTTATGTCAGATATTGATGTTTCACTACTTCCACGCCCTTCACCTTCTTTTTTACTTCTCCCACGCTTTCTTCTTAATTATCCTCATCATCAGCTTCTTTGACATCAACTTCTTCACCTTATTCATCTTCTTCTTCATCTTCTACCTATTATTTTTTGGGTTACATTGTTCATATTCTTTTTATTTTACTATTATCTTCATCATATTCAACTTCTTCATCATATTCTTATTTGTGACAGGCATTCCCGTAGTTGTTATCTATAAAAGTTTGAAGATTACACCTTCCGTTCTGCCTGTCACAAACCAGTTACATTTGTCCGCGTTCAGTTTGGCCTGCAGCATCAGGCTTTATCCAGGGGCACCACGAGGAGGAACGGACTCACCCCCATACACTGCTTAGTCTTCTTCTGCTTATAATTTACATAATATTTTTTTGCTCTGATATTTTGTGTTATGCTTAATGTCCTTCTGCTCTTTGTTCTGCAGCCTCTTGTTCTTCTGCTTCTCGGTCTTCCAGGTCGTCGTCGTCTCCAGGGTCGTCGTCTCCGGGGTCGTCGTCATCGGGGTGGTCTCCGGGGTCGTCGTCATCGGGGTGGTCTTCAGGGTCATCGTCTCCAGGGTCGTCGTCATCACGGTGGTTGTCGTCTCTGGTGTCGTCGTCATCTTAGGGGTGTTCTTCCGGGTCATCGTGTTTAGTCTCTTGAACTTGGAAATGTAGCAGAAGGTACAAGAAGGCTGAGAAAATGCCGAGAACCAGCTGATGGAACTGGAACTCGGATGGCTACCCGAAGGTCCAAGAGCCAATGGAACTACCGAGGACCAGCTGACGTTACTGGAACCCGGTTACTAAGCAGGAGGTACCCGTGCCTGAAAGCACTACCAAGGACCACCTGACGTTGGTGGAACTCGGATACCCAGAGGGAGGCACCTAAGCCAAAGGCTCTGCCCGGAACCAGCTGACGGTACTGGAACCAGGATGGGGAGCAGAAGGTACAAGAGCAAGTGTCTGCGTGGCTTTTGCAGGACACGTTGCCGGCTGCACAGCAGGGGAACAGCTGGCGGTGCTGGACCCCACTGACACATTGGCGAGGTGTTTGGCTCTGTGCAGCCAGCACTTCCGGACAGCAACGAGCGGTGTTGTAGCCCGGGCTCTGCAGGGGGAGCAGAGTGTAGGCCGAAGCCTACTTGAACCAATTTCAAAGGTAACCTTTAACCCCCCCTCAGGGGTTAGAAAGTAGAAGAGCCACAGCTTATGCAGCAGTAGTGCTGCACAAGTCAAAGGTTGCTCTTTTAATTTCGCTCCTTGCACACGCTGAATGAAACACGTATAACATTTAGCCCTTTATACAGTCAAACTGTGTAATGGAGGCGAGAGTTCCCTTTGTAATGAGACGCAGCACAGGTGTCAAGAATCCCACCTTGGTGCTGGGTGCAGCCTCCCGAGCGTTGTTATTTGCTGTACAGGAGTCTGCGCTGTCGTGTTATCCCCTGGCCTAGCGCCGTTAGCGCTGCCCATGTTCTGGCATCATGTAATGTCGGCCGGTGCGGTTCGCGATGACCATGAATCCCAGCCCCGCAGTGTCTTAACATTGTTAAAACACTGCGGGGCTGGGATTCAGGGCCTGGCGCAGCACATATGTTGGCCTCTCACACTCGGGTCCTTACACCCGCTTCAGACTGTGCGGCGTCATCTGATCCCTTATCGCATGCCACGGCCATGAAGCCGCACAGTCCGAAGAAGGCGGAAGGAGAGGAGGGACAGGCGAACTGATGCACTGATCCTGCCCATCAATCACACCCTCGCAGTCCCAATAAATAAGACACCGAGGGGCGTTGTGTGGGTCAGGGCGGCCGCAGAGGCGCAGGCAGCCAAACCATGATGCCAGAAGACGGGCAGCGCTACCAAGGGGGTTGCAGCGTGTCATTACAAAGGAAAGTCACACCACCGGGACGGTTAAATGGTCACACAGAGGACACATTTTAGACGTGTTTTCAGTTCCACATGTGCGAGGAGAATACGTTTCTGAGCCACCTTGCACACATGCAGCATTACCGCTGTACAAGGTGGCTGGATAACGTAAAAACGCCTGGGGGAGGGGGGACAGGTTCCCTTCAATTTCAGTTCTTGTGTCTGCGTGGCTTTTGCAGGACACGTTGCCGGCTGCACAGCAGGGGAACAGCTGGCGGTGCTGGACCCCACTGACACATTGGCTGGTGTTTTTCTCTGTGCAGCTAGCACATCTGGGCAAAAACTGGCGGTGTGTTAGAGCCCAGGGACAGCAGGAGGAGGAGCAGGAGGAGGAGGAGCAGGGGGAGGGGAGTGTAGGCCGAAGCCTGCACAGGCGGCAGCTTTGGGTGTGTTGTGTCTGCGTGGCTTTTGCAGGACACGTTGCCGGCTACACAGCAGGGGAACAGCTGGCGGTGCTGGACCCCACTGACACATTGGCGAGGTGTTTGGCTCTGTGCAGCCAGCACTTCCGGACAGCAACTAGCGTTGTTGGAGCCCGGGCTCTGCAGGTGGAGCAGAGTGTAGGCCGAAGCCTACTTGAACCGATTTCAAAAGTCACCTTTAACCCCCCCTCAGGGGTTACAAAGTAGAAGAGCCACAGCTTATGCAGCAGCAGTGCTGCGCAAGTCAAAGGTTGCTCTTGTAATTTTTCTCCTTGCACACGCTGAATGGAACACGTATAACATTTAGCCCTTTATACAGTCAAACTGTGTAATGGAGGCGAGAGTTCCCTTTGTAATGAGACGCAGCACAGGTGTCAAGAATCCCACCTTGGTGCTGGGTGCAGCCTCCCGAGCGTTGTTATTTGCTGTACAGGAGTCTGCGCTGTCGTGTTATCCCCTGGCCTAGCGCCGTTAGCGCTGCCCATGTTCTGGCATCATGTAATGTCGGCCGGTGCGGTTCGCGATGACCATGAATCCCAGCCCCGCAGTGTCTTAACATTGTTAAAACACTGCGGGGCTGGGATTCAGGGCCTGGCGCAGCACATATGTTCGCCTCTCACACTCGGGTCCTTACACCCGCTTCAGACTGTGCGGCGTCATCTGATCCCTTATCGCATGCCACGGCCATGAAGCCGCACAGTCCGAAGAAGGCGGAAGGAGAGGAGGGACAGGCGAACTGATGCACTGATCCTGCCCATCAATCACACCCTCGCAGTCCCAATAAATAAGACACCGAGGGGCGTTGTGCGGGTCAGGGCGGCCGCAGAGGCGCAGCCAGCCAAACAATGATGCCAGAAGACGGGCAGCGCTACCAAGGGGGTTGCAGCGTGTCATTACAAAGGAAAGTCACACCACCGGGACGGTTAAATGGTCACACAGAGGACACATTGCGGACGTGTTTTCAGTTCCACATGTGCGAGGAGAATACGTTTCTGAGCCACCTTGCACACATGCAGCATTACCGCTGTACAAGGTGGCTGGATAACGTAAAAACGCCTGGGGGAGGGGGGACAGGTTCCCTTCAATTTCAGTTCTTGTGTCTGCGTGGCTTTTGCAGGACACGTTGCCGGCTGCACAGCAGGGGAACAGCTGGCGGTGCTGGACCCCACTGACACATTGGCTGGTGTTTTTCTCTGTGCAGCTAGCACATCTGGGCAAAAACTGGCGGTGTGTTAGAGCCCAGGGACAGCAGGAGGAGGAGCAGGAGGAGGAGGAGCAGGGGGAGGGGAGTGTAGGCCGAAGCCTGCACTGGCGGCAGCTTTGGGTGTGTTGTGTCTGCGTGGCTTTTGCAGGACACGTTGCCGGCTACACAGCAGGGGAACAGCTGGCGGTGCTGGACCCCCCTGACACATTGGCGAGGTGTTTGGCTCTGTGCAGCCAGCACTTCCGGACAGCAACTAGCGTTGTTGGAGCCCGGGCTCTGCAGGTGGAGCAGAGTGTAGGCCGAAGCCTAATTGAACCGATTTCAAAAGTCACCTTTAACCCCCCCTCAGGGGTTACAAAGTAGAAGAGCCACAGCTTATGCAGCAGCAGTGCTGCGCAAGTCAAAGGTTGCTCTTGTAATTTTTCTCCTTGCACACGCTGAATGGAACACGTATAACATTTAGCCCTTTATACAGTCAAACTGTGTAATGGAGGCGAGAGTTCCCTTTGTAATGAGACGCAGCACAGGTGTCAAGAATCCCACCTTGGTGCTGGGTGCAGCCTCCCGAGCGTTGTTATTTGCTGTACAGGAGTCTGCGCTGTCGTGTTATCCCCTGGCCTAGCGCCGTTAGCGCTGCCCATGTTCTGGCATCATGTAATGTCGGCCGGTGCGGTTCGCGATGACCATGAATCCCAGCCCCGCAGTGTCTTAACATTGTTAAAACACTGCGGGGCTGGGATTCAGGGCCTGGCGCAGCACATATGTTCGCCTCTCACACTCGGGTCCTTACACCCGCTTCAGACTGTGCGGCGTCATCTGATCCCTTATCGCATGCCACGGCCATGAAGCCGCACAGTCCGAAGAAGGCGGAAGGAGAGGAGGGACAGGCGAACTGATGCACTGATCCTGCCCATCAATCACACCCTCGCAGTCCCAATAAATAAGACACCGAGGGGCGTTGTGTGGGTCAGGGCGGCCGCAGAGGCGCAGGCAGCCAAACCATGATGCCAGAAGACTGGCAGCGCTACCAAGGGGGTTGCAGCGTGTCATTACAAAGGAAAGTCACACCACCGGGACGGTTAAATGGTCACACAGAGGACACATTTTAGACGTGTTTTCAGTTCCACATGTGCGAGGAGAATACGTTTCTGAGCCACCTTGCACACATGCAGCATTACCGCTGTACAAGGTGGCTGGATAACGTAAAAACGCCTGGGGGAGGGGGGACAGGTTCCCTTCAATTTCAGTTCTTGTGTCTGCGTGGCTTTTGCAGGACACGTTGCCGGCTGCACAGCAGGGGAACAGCTGGCGGTGCTGGACCCCACTGACACATTGGCTGGTGTTTTTCTCTGTGCAGCTAGCACATCTGGGCAAAAACTGGCGGTGTGTTAGAGCCCAGGGACAGCAGGAGGAGGAGCAGGAGGAGGAGGAGCAGGGGGAGGGGAGTGTAGGCCGAAGCCTGCACTGGCGGCAGCTTTGGGTGTGTTGTGTCTGCGTGGCTTTTGCAGGACACGTTGCCGGCTACACAGCAGGGGAACAGCTGGCGGTGCTGGACCCCCCTGACACATTGGCGAGGTGTTTGGCTCTGTGCAGCCAGCACTTCCGGACAGCAACTAGCGTTGTTGGAGCCCGGGCTCTGCAGGTGGAGCAGAGTGTAGGCCGAAGCCTAATTGAACCGATTTCAAAAGTCACCTTTAACCCCCCCTCAGGGGTTACAAAGTAGAAGAGCCACAGCTTATGCAGCAGCAGTGCTGCGCAAGTCAAAGGTTGCTCTTGTAATTTTTCTCCTTGCACACGCTGAATGGAACACGTATAACATTTAGCCCTTTATACAGTCAAACTGTGTAATGGAGGCGAGAGTTCCCTTTGTAATGAGACGCAGCACAGGTGTCAAGAATCCCACCTTGGTGCTGGGTGCAGCCTCCCGAGCGTTGTTATTTGCTGTACAGGAGTCTGCGCTGTCGTGTTATCCCCTGGCCTAGCGCCGTTAGCGCTGCCCATGTTCTGGCATCATGTAATGTCGGCCGGTGCGGTTCGCGATGACCATGAATCCCAGCCCCGCAGTGTCTTAACATTGTTAAAACACTGCGGGGCTGGGATTCAGGGCCTGGCGCAGCACATATGTTCGCCTCTCACACTCGGGTCCTTACACCCGCTTCAGACTGTGCGGCGTCATCTGATCCCTTATCGCATGCCACGGCCATGAAGCCGCACAGTCCGAAGAAGGCGGAAGGAGAGGAGGGACAGGCGAACTGATGCACTGATCCTGCCCATCAATCACACCCTCGCAGTCCCAATAAATAAGACACCGAGGGGCGTTGTGTGGGTCAGGGCGGCCGCAGAGGCGCAGGCAGCCAAACCATGATGCCAGAAGACGGGCAGCGCTACCAAGGGGGTTGCAGCGTGTCATTACAAAGGAAAGTCACACCACCGGGACGGTTAAATGGTCACACAGAGGACACATTTTAGACGTGTTTTCAGTTCCACATGTGCGAGGAGAATACGTTTCTGAGCCACCTTGCACACATGCAGCATTACCGCTGTACAAGGTGGCTGGATAACGTAAAAACGCCTGGGGGAGGGGGGACAGGTTCCCTTCAATTTCAGTTCTTGTGTCTGCGTGGCTTTTGCAGGACACGTTGCCGGCTGCACAGCAGGGGAACAGCTGGCGGTGCTGGACCCCACTGACACATTGGCTGGTGTTTTTCTCTGTGCAGCTAGCACATCTGGGCAAAAACTGGCGGTGTGTTAGAGCCCAGGGACAGCAGGAGGAGGAGCAGGAGGAGGAGGAGCAGGGGGAGGGGAGTGTAGGCCGAAGCCTGCACAGGCGGCAGCTTTGGGTGTGTTGTGTCTGCGTGGCTTTTGCAGGACACGTTGCCGGCTACACAGCAGGGGAACAGCTGGCGGTGCTGGACCCCACTGACACATTGGCGAGGTGTTTGGCTCTGTGCAGCCAGCACTTCCGGACAGCAACTAGCGTTGTTGGAGCCCGGGCTCTGCAGGTGGAGCAGAGTGTAGGCCGAAGCCTACTTGAACCGATTTCAAAAGTCACCTTTAACCCCCCCTCAGGGGTTACAAAGTAGAAGAGCCACAGCTTATGCAGCAGCAGTGCTGCGCAAGTCAAAGGTTGCTCTTGTAATTTTTCTCCTTGCACACGCTGAATGGAACACGTATAACATTTAGCCCTTTATACAGTCAAACTGTGTAATGGAGGCGAGAGTTCCCTTTGTAATGAGACGCAGCACAGGTGTCAAGAATCCCACCTTGGTGCTGGGTGCAGCCTCCCGAGCGTTGTTATTTGCTGTACAGGAGTCTGCGCTGTCGTGTTATCCCCTGGCCTAGCGCCGTTAGCGCTGCCCATGTTCTGGCATCATGTAATGTCGGCCGGTGCGGTTCGCGATGACCATGAATCCCAGCCCCGCAGTGTCTTAACATTGTTAAAACACTGCGGGGCTGGGATTCAGGGCCTGGCGCAGCACATATGTTCGCCTCTCACACTCGGGTCCTTACACCCGCTTCAGACTGTGCGGCGTCATCTGATCCCTTATCGCATGCCACGGCCATGAAGCCGCACAGTCCGAAGAAGGCGGAAGGAGAGGAGGGACAGGCGAACTGATGCACTGATCCTGCCCATCAATCACACCCTCGCAGTCCCATTAAATAAGACAACGAGGGCTGTTGTGTGGGTCAGGGCGGCCGCAGAAGCGCAGCCAGCCAAACAATGATGCCAGAAGACGGGCAGCGTTACCAAGGAGCTTGTTGCGTGTGTCAATACAAAGTCAAATCACACCTGAGGGACGTTTTAATGGTCACAGAGGACACATTTTAGACGTGTTCACTTCAACATGGGCAAGGAGAATAAGTTTCTGAGCCACCTTGAACACATGCAGCATTACTGCTGTTCAAGGTAGCTGTAAAACATAGAAACACCTGGGGGAGGGGGGACAGGTTCCCTTCAATTTCAGTTCTTGTGTCTGCGTGGCGGTCGCAGGACACGTTGCCGGCTACACAGCAGGGGAACAGCTGGCGGTGCTGGACCCCACTGACACATTGGCTGGTGTTTTTCTCTGTGCAGCTAGCACATCTGGGCAAAAACTGGCGGTGTTAGAGCCCAGGGTCAGCAGGAGGAGCAGGGGGAGCGGAGTGTAGGCCGAAGCCTGCACTCGAGCAAGTTGAAAGGAAACCTTTAACCCCCCCCCCCCAGGCGTTTGTAGCTGAAAGAGCCATTGTGTACAGCACTAATGCTGGAAAAGGTAAACTTAGCTCTTTTAATTATGGTCCTTGTACATGCGGAACCTAACATTTATGAAATGTGTCCCCACACAGCGTTAAACCGTCCGGTAGGTGGAACTTTCCTTTGTCGTGTGACGCAGCACAGCCATCATTTTTACCCCCTTGTCGCCGTTCGCCCCCTCCTCAGCGTTGTTTGAATCTGTCCCGGAGCCTGCGCTGTTAGGTTAGCCCATGGCTATGCACACATGTTGCGCTGCCCGTCTTCTGACCTCATTTGGTGTCAGGCTGGCTGCGCCTGTGCGGGTGCGCTGGCCGAGATCCCGCCTCGCAGTGTCGTCTCATGTAATCCCACCGCGGGCCTGTGATCCGTGCCCGTGCGCAGTGCATATCCTCTCCTCTCACTCCCCTCCCTACGGCTTTTTCAGACTGTGCGGTGTCACGGCCGTGGCATGCTATTAGGGACCAGCTGACATCGCACAGTCTGAAGAAGCCGTAGGGAGGGGAGTGAGAGGAGAGGATATGCACTGCGCACGGGCACGGATCACAGGCCCGCGGTGGGATTACATTAGACGACACTGCGAGGCGGGATCTCGGCCAGCGCACCCGCACAGGCGCAGCCAGCCTGACACCAAATGAGGTCAGAAGACGGGCAGCGCAACATGTGTGCATGGCCAAGGGCTAACCTAACAGCGCAGGCTCCGGGACAGATTCAAACAACGCTGAGGAGGGGGCGCACGGCGCCAAGGGGGTAAAAATGATGGCTGTGCTGCGTCACACGACAAAGGAAAGTTCCACCTACCGGACGGTGTAACGCTGTGTGGGGACACATTTCATAAGTGTTTGGTTCAGCATGTGCAAGGAGCATCACGAAAAGAGGCACTTTTTCCCTTTGCATCATCATTACTGCTGCACAAGGTGGCTCCTTCAGTAACAAACGCCTGGGGGGGGGGGGGTCAGGTTCCCTTACATTTAACTTGTTGTGTCTGCGTGGCGGTCGCAGTACACGTTGCCGTATACACAGCAGGGGAACAGCTGGCGGTGCTGAACCCCACTAACACATTGGCGAGGTGTTTGGCTCTGTGCGTACAGCACTTCTGGACGGCAACTAGCGGTGTTGGAGCCCAGGGACACGTGGAGGAGGAGGAGGTTGGAGGAGGTAGGAGGAGGTAGGAGGGATTGCCACACACACAGCAGGGGAACAGCTGACGTTACTGAACCCCAATAACAGAGGAGGGACTGTTGACTGTGCGTACAGCACTTCTGGACGGCAACTGGCGGTGTTGGAGCCCAGGGACAGGTGGAGGAGGAGGAGGTTGGAGGAGGTAGGAGGGATTGCCACACACACAGCAGGGGAACAGCTGACGTTACTGAACCCCAATAACAGAGGAGGGACTGTTGACTGTGCGTACAGCACTTCTGGACGGCAACTGGCGGTGTTGGAGCCCAGGGACAGGTGGAGGAGGAGGAGGTTTGAGGAGGTAGGAGGGATTGCCACACACACAGCAGGGGAACAGCTGACGTTACTGAACCCCAATAACAGAGGAGGGACTGTTGACTGTGCGTACAGCACTTCTGGACGGCAACTGGCGGTGTTGGAGCCCAGGGACAGGTGGAGGAGGAGGAGGTTGGAGGAGGTAGGAGGGATTGCCACACACACAGCAGGGGAACAGCTGACGTTACTGAACCCCAATAACAGAGGAGGGACTGTTGACTGTGCGTACAGCACTTCTGGACGGCAACTGGCGGTGTTGGAGCCCAGGGACAGGTGGAGGAGGAGGAGGTTGGAGGAGGTAGGAGGGATTGCCACACACACAGCAGGGGAACAGCTGACGTTACTGAACCCCAATAACAGAGGAGGGACTGTTGACTGTGCGTACAGCACTTCTGGACGGCAACTGGCGGTGTTGGAGCCCAGGGACAGGTGGAGGAGGAGGAGGTTGGAGGAGGTAGGAGGGATTGCCACACACACAGCAGGGGAACAGCTGACGTTACTGAACCCCAATAACAGAGGAGGGACTGTTGACTGTGCGTACAGCACTTCTGGACGGCAACTGGCGGTGTTGGAGCCCAGGGACAGGTGGAGGAGGAGGAGGTTGGAGGAGGTAGGAGGGATTGCCACACACACAGCAGGGGAACAGCTGACGTTACTGAACCCCAATAACAGAGGAGGGACTGTTGACTGTGCGTACAGCACTTCTGGACGGCAACTGGCGGTGTTGGAGCCCAGGGACAGGTGGAGGAGGAGGAGGTTGGAGGAGGTAGGAGGGATTGCCACACACACAGCAGGGGAACAGCTGACGTTACTGAACCCCAATAACAGAGGAGGGACTGTTGACTGTGCGTACAGCACTTCTGGACGGCAACTGGCGGTGTTGGAGCCCAGGGACAGGTGGAGGAGGAGGAGGTTGGAGGAGGTAGGAGGGATTGCCACACACACAGCAGGGGAACAGCTGACGTTACTGAACCCCAATAACAGAGGAGGGACTGTTGACTGTGCGTACAGCACTTCTGGACGGCAACTGGCGGTGTTGGAGCCCAGGGACAGGTGGAGGAGGAGGAGGTTGGAGGAGGTAGGAGGGATTGCCACACACACAGCAGGGGAACAGCTGACGTTACTGAACCCCAATAACAGAGGAGGGACTGTTGACTGTGCGTACAGCACTTCTGGACGGCAACTGGCGGTGTTGGAGCCCAGGGACAGGTGGAGGAGGAGGAGGTTGGAGGAGGTAGGAGGGATTGCCACACACACAGCAGGGGAACAGCTGACGTTACTGAACCCCAATAACAGAGGAGGGACTGTTGACTGTGCGTACAGCACTTCTGGACGGCAACTGGCGGTGTTGGAGCCCAGGGACAGGTGGAGGAGGAGGACGTTGGAGGAGGTAGGAGGGATTGCCACACACACAGCAGGGGAACAGCTGACGTTACTGAACCCCAATAACAGAGGAGGGACTGTTGACTGTGCGTACAGCACTTCTGGACGGCAACTGGCGGTGTTGGAGCCCAGGGACAGGTGGAGGAGGAGGACGTTGGAGGAGGTAGGAGGAGGTAGGAGGGATTGCCACACACACAGCAGGGGAACAGCTGACGTTACTGAACCCCAATAACAGAGGAGGGACTGTTGACTGTGCGTACAGCACTTCTGGACGGCAACTGGCGGTGTTGGAGCCCAGGGACAGGTGGAGGAGGAGGAGGTTGGAGGAGGTAGGAGGAGGTAGGAGGGATTGCCACACACACAGCAGGGGAACAGCTGACGTTACTGAACCCCAATAACAGAGGAGGGACTGTTGACTGTGCGTACAGCACTTCTGGACGGCAACTGGCGGTGTTGGAGCCCAGGGACAGGTGGAGGAGGAGGAGGTTGGAGGAGGTAGGAGGAGGTAGGAGGGATTGCCACACACACAGCAGGGGAACAGCTGACGTTACTGAACCCCAATAACAGAGGAGGGACTGTTGACTGTGCGTACAGCACTTCTGGACGGCAACTGGCGGTGTTGGAGCCCAGGGACAGGTGGAGGAGGAGGAGGTTGGAGGAGGTAGGAGGGATTGCCACACACACAGCAGGGGAACAGCTGACGTTACTGAACCCCAATAACAGAGGAGGGACTGTTGACTGTGCGTACAGCACTTCTGGACGGCAACTGGCGGTGTTGGAGCCCAGGGACAGGTGGAGGAGGAGGAGGTTGGAGGAGGTAGGAGGGATTGCCACACACACAGCAGGGGAACAGCTGACGTTACTGAACACCAATAACAGAGGAGGGACTGTTGACTGTGCGTACAGCACTTCTGGACGGCAACTGGCGGTGTTGGAGCCCAGGGACAGGTGGAGGAGGAGGAGGTTGGAGGAGGTAGGAGGGATTGCCACACACACAGCAGGGGAACAGCTGACGTTACTGAACCCCAATAACAGAGGAGGGACTGTTGACTGTGCGTACAGCACTTCTGGACGGCAACTGGCGGTGTTGGAGCCCAGGGACAGGTGGAGGAGGAGGAGGTTGGAGGAGGTAGGAGGAGGTAGGAGGGATTGCCACACACACAGCAGGGGAACAGCTGACGTTACTGAACCCCAATAACAGAGGAGCGACTGTTGGGACTGTGCGTACAGCACTACCAGGCAACAACTAGCGGTGTTGGAGCCCAGGGACAGGTGGAAAAGCAGAGGAACACAATGTAGGCCGAAGCCTGAGAAAGTCGAAAGGGAACCTTTAACCCCCCCCCAAGGCGTTTGTAGCTGAAAGAGCCAGCTTGTGCAGCACAAAAGATGCAAAAGGAAAAGGTGGCTCTTTTCATCATGCTCCTTGCAAACACAGAACTAAACACTTATAAAATGTGTCCCCTGCAACCGTAAAACCGTCCCGGAGGTGGGACTTTCCTTCGTAATGTGACGCAGCCCAGCCGTCATTCCTACCCCCCCGGCGCCGCGCACCGGCTCCTCAGCGTTGTTTTATTCCGTCCAGGAGCCTGCGCTGTTATTTTATCCCGTGGCCAGGCACACTTAGCGCTGCCCGTCTTCTGGCATCATTTGGTGTCTGGATGGCTGCGCCTGTGCGGCCGCGCTGGCAGAGAGCCCGCCTCGCAGTGTCTTCTGATTTAATCCCACTGGGGGCCTGGGATCCATGGACATGCGCAGTGCATATCTGAACCTCCACCTCTCACTCATCTCCCTATGGCTTCTTCAGACTGTGCGGTGTCACGGCCGTGGCATGCTGTTAGGGACCAGCTGACACCGAACAGTCTGAAGAAGCCATAGGGAAATGAGTGAGAGGTGGAGGTTCAGATATGCACTGCGCATGTCCATGGATCCCAGGCCCCCAGTGGGATTAAATCAGAAGACACTGCGAGGCGGGCTCTCTGCCAGCGCGGCCGCACAGGCGCAGCCATCCAGACACCAAATGATGCCAGAAGACGGGCAGCGCTAAGTGTGCCTGGCCACGGGATAACATAACAGCGCAGGCTCCTGGACGGAATAAAACAACGCTGAGGAGCCGGTGCGCGGCGCCGGGGGGGTAGGAATGACGGCTGGGCTGCGTCACATTACGAAGGAAAGTCCCACCTCCGGGACGGTTTTACGGTATCAGTGGACACATTTTATAAGTGTTAAGTTCTGCGTGTGCAAGGAGCTAAACAAAAATAGCTACCTTTTCCTTGGGCAGCATTACTGCTGCACAAGGTGGCTCTTTCAGTAACAAACGCCTTGGGGGGGGGGGGGGGGACAGATTCCCTTACATTTCAGTTGTTGTGTCAGCGTGGCGGTCGCATGACACATTGCCGGCTACACAGCTGGGGATCAGCTGACGTTACTGAAACCCAATAACACTGGGTCGTATGTTTTGACTGTGCAGACGGCACGTCTGAGCCTCAACTGGCGGTGTTGGAGCCCAGGAATTTAAGTTCAGGTGGTAGAAAGATGAACACAACAGGAGACCTGGATAACGTATACAGTGACCTAATTATTCAATCAGGAGGAGGAGTGGCAAATTCCGGCGAGATCCAGGCCTTGTTCATTTTCAGGAAAGTAAGCCGGTCAACGTTATCGGAGGATAGTCGCATGCGACGGTCAGTTAGTACACCACCTGCAGCACTAAAGACACGTTCCGATAATACACTGGCCGCAGGGCAAGACAGCACCTCCAATGCATACTGGCTTAGCTCTGGCCATGTATCCAGCTTTGAGACCCAAAACTTGAAAGGGGAAGAGCCGTCTGGGAGTACAGCAAGAGGGCAAGACATGTAGTCTGTCACCATCTGACGGAACCGTTGCCTCCTGCTGACTGGAGCCGTCTGTGATGGTGTAGACTTTTGTGGCGGGCACAGAAAACTGTGCCACAGTTCGGCCATACTGGTCTTGCCTTGGGCAGAGGCACTGCTTCTGCTCCCTCTTTGTGCAGAGCCTCCACCACGGCCTGGACGCACTGAGCTGCTTTGGAATGCACTAGCAGCACTTCTCTCAGTTGGAATGGAGAAGATGATGGAATTGACCAGTGTGTCTTGGTACTCCCGCATTTTTCGCTCCCGGTTCAACGGTGTGATGAGGCTTTCTACGTTGTCCCGGTAGCGAGGATCGAGGAGGGTGAACACCCAATAATCAGACATGTTGAGAATGTGGGCGATGCGGCGGTCGTTTCTCAGGCACTGCAGCATGTAATCCACCATGTGCTGCAGACTGCCAACTGCCCAAGAAACGCTGTCCCCTGCTGGAGGCGTGATCTCTGCCCGCTCGTCATCACCCCACCCTCGCTGTACACACTGACTACTGGACAATTGTGTAACTCCCTCCTCTGGACGGATGTCTTCCTCCTCCATTGACTCCTCCTCATCCTCCTCACAAACGGTCCCCTGCCTACGCGTTTGTGAGGAACCACGTGGCGCTGACTGTCCAGAAGATGATGGAAATGGTGAATCCTCATCCTCCACCTCTTCCACAACATCATCCCTTAGCGCTTGCAGTGATTTTTCAAGCAGGCAGATAAGGGGGACAGTCATGCTGACTAGTGCATCATCTGCACTCGCCATCCGCGTGGAATAATCAAAGGGACGCAAAACCTGGCAGACGTCATTCATAGTGGCCCACTCTGTGGTTGTGAAGTCTGTACGGCGCTGACTGCGACTTTTTTGCGCCTGAAGCAGCTGGTACTCCATTACAGCTTGCTGCTGCTCACACAACCGCTCCAACATATGTAACGTGGAATTCCACCTGGTAGGTAGGTCACATATGATGCGATGTTCCGGCAGGCGGTGTCGGCGCTGCAGAGCCGCAATGCGCGCTTTTGCCGTGCTGGAACGCCGCAAGTGAGCACACTCTAGGCGGACCTTGTGCAGCAGTGCATCAAGATCCGGATAGTCCCTCAAAAAGCTCTGCACGACCAAATTGAGCACATGTGCCAGACATGGGATGTGAGTGAGGTTGCCGAGGCCCAGAGCTGCCACCAGATTTCGGCCATTATCACACACTACCATGCCTGGCTGGAGATTCGCTGGCACAAACCACACATCGCTCTCCTGCTTGATGGCATTCCAGAGCTCCTGCGCTGTGTGGCTACGATTCCCCAAGAAAATTAATTTCAAGACGGCCTGTTGACGTTTGGCCACGGCTGTGCTCATGTCGGTCGTAACAGGTACACGTTCATCACGGGTCCATGTGGAGGTGGACTGTGACGGCTCCTGCAGCGATGATTCTGAGGAACTGGTGTAAGAGGAGGAGTCAATGCGTACAGAATGGATTCCTGCAATCCTTGGAGTGGGCAGGACACGTCCTGCGCCACTCGCACGGTCTGTACCCGGCTCAACGACATTAACCCAATGGGCAGTGAGGGAAAGGTATCGCCCCTGTCCATGTTGACTGGTCCACGCATCGGTGGTGAGGTGGACCTTGCTACTGACGGCGTTCAGTAGCGCGTGTTTTATGTGTCCCTCCACATGCTTCTGCAGGGCAGGGACGGCTTGCCTGCTGAAGTAAAAGCGGCTGGGCACATTGTACTGTGGGACTGCCAATGACATCAAGTCACGGAAGCTGTCAGTCTCCACCAGCCTGAATGACAGCATTTCCAGTGACAGAAGTTTGGCAATGCCTGCAGTCAGAGCCTGTGCTCGTGGGTGGTTTGACGAGAAAGGCCGCCTTTTCTCCCATGCCTGTACTACCGATGGCTGTAGACTGGGCTGGGAGTGTGTGGATGACTGGGAAAGTGGCGCTGCGGGTGGAATGACAGCGGGTCTCTGGACAACAGGGGCAGAGGTTCTTCCACGGCGATCCTGGGAGGACGCCGAACCAGCTGCGTGTGAGGTAGAGGAAGAGGCAACACGAGCTGAAGAGGTGGTAGCTGCCGCTGTTGGTTGGCCTACCTCTTCAGTGTGTTTTTCTAACTCCGCCGGGTGCCTGTTGCGCACATGTTTCCACATGTTGGAGGTATTGAGGTTGCTGACATTTTTCCCTCTTTTGACTTTTTGATGACACACGTTGCATCTGACATAGCAAATGTCATCTGCAACTGTGTCAAAAAAGGACCAGGCACTGCAAGTCTTGGGAGCGCCCTTTTTGGCTTTTGGAAGAGACATGCTCCTAACGGGTGCCAAAGCGGAGGCTGCAGGATCCGCAGTCTTCCCCCTCCCTCTCCCTCTTTGGGCCGTACGGGGAATCTCTTCCTCAGAGCTGCTCCCACCACCTTCCTGTCCCTCACGCCAAGATGGGTCGAGGACCTCATCATCTACACTACCCTCTGCCCCCAACTGCTCCTCCTGGGTAGTCTCAGCAGCAGAGCACGCACCAGTAAGTGGCACCTGAGTGTCATCATCAGCTGATGCGGCCTGCGATGTGGTGACCGGAGCCACTGGCCCACCCGCCTCTTCAGAGGAAGACAGAAAAAGCTGTTGGGCATCACTGCACCCTGCCTCTTCTTCCATTTCTCCAATGCTGCTTGGCTGGCCCCCTGTTTCCAAGCCAAGAGATTCAGAGAACAGAAGTAGAGACGGCTCCTGTCCTGGGCTCTCTGTCTGCCTGGGCAATTTGGCAGGTGGTGAAGAGACAGATGGCTGCTCTCCAGTGCTCTGTGTCTGAGAGGATGTGGCACTAATGGAAGTTGATGCATTAGCTGCCATCCATCCGACAACAGCTTCAATTTGTTCTTCACGCAGCAGCGGTGTACGGCGCTCGGACACAAAGCTTCGCATGAACGACTGTTGCCTGGTGAAAGTGGGTGCTGATGAGTCACCGGTGCCCGCAGCAGGCACAGAATCCCCACGTCCCCTCCCTGCTCCGCGCCCACGCCCACGCCCACGTGCCTTACTCACTGCCTTCTTCATCTTGGTTGACTGATAAAGATAAGCAGAAAAGTACTAACGGATTTGTGTGCTTATTCCTGAGCAACTCCTCCTAACAGGTATAAGAAGCACTAATTATCTAAAGTGTGGACTAGACTTTAATATGAGCTAATGTGGCCTACAGAAATGTAAAGTGGTGTAACTGGTGTGTTTGGTGAACTTTATTATTTATTTATTTTTTGGGGGCTGAACTGACAACAGATAGAGCTGCAGTCACACGGAGACCGTGCAGACAGACGTAAACGGCGCTACAAGGCCCAAAAACCCTCCTCTACTTTATCCTATGTAGTGTTTTTCCACAAATTAGCTGGAGACGGGTGGAAAGACACTAATAGGATTTTTTTGAATAAATTAGCAGCAGACTACACTATTTGGAAAAAAAAGAAAATTGATTTGGCGGTATGACGCAGTGAAAAACCCTGAGCTGGAGACAACCAGGCTATAGCTGCTCACAGATTACAGGGCGAGCTGCAGTCACACGGAGACCGTGCAGACAGCCGTAAACGGCGCTGCAAGGCCCAAAAACCCTCCTCTACTTTATCCTATGTAGTGTTTTTCCACAAATTAGCTGGAGACGGGTGGAAAGACACTAATAGGATTTTTTTAAATTAATTAGCAGCAGACTACACTACTTTGAAAAAAAAGAAAATTGATTTGGCAGTATGACGCAGTGAAAAACCCTGAGCTGGAGACAACCAGGCTATAGCTGCTCACAGATTACAGGGCGAGCTGCAGTCACACGGAGACCGTGCAGACAGCCGTAAACGGCGCTGCAAGGCCCAAAAACCCTCCTCTACTTTATCCTATGTAGTGTTTTTCCACAAATTAGCTGGAGACGGGTGGAAAGACACTAATAGGATTTTTTTAAATTAATTAGCAGCAGACTACACTACTTTGAAAAAAAAGAAAATTGATTTGGCGGTATGACGCAGTGAAAAACCCTGAGCTGGAGACAACCAGGCTACAGCTGCTCACAGATTACAGGGCGAGCTGCAGTCACACGGAGACCGTGCAGACAGCCGTAAACGGCGCTGCAAGGCCCAAAAACCCTCCTCTACTTTATCCTATGTAGTGTTTTTCCACAAATTAGCTGTAGACGGGTGGAAAGACACTAATAGGATTTTTTAAAATTAATTAGCAGCAGACTACACTACTTTGAAAAAAAAGAAAATTGATTTGGCGGTATGACGCAGTGAAAAACCCTGAGCTGGAGACAACCAGGCTACGGCTGCTCACAGACTACAGGGCGAGCTGCAGTCACACGGAGACCGTGCAGACAGCCGTAAACGGCGCTGCAAGGCCCAAAAACCCTCCTCTACTTTATCCTATGTAGTGTTTTTCCACAAATTAGCTGGAGACGGGTGGAAAGACACTAATAGGATTTTTTTGAATAAATTAGCAGCAGACTACACTACTTGGGAAAAAAAAAAAAAAAGGAACAGTATGAGGCAATGAACCACCCTCCCTGAACTGAATACAACCAACTATGGATGGCCTATGTGGCTGCACTCAGACTGGAGACTGGGCTGCACTCACACACACACACACACAGACCCTGCAGATCGCTGTGAAAACAGCGCTACAAGGCAAAAGCAAGGTGAATAGTAGGTGAACACAGCGGTTGCTAAATTAGCCTTTGGAAAGCACAAAGAAGCAAATCGCTATCTCTAAACTGTCCCTCAGTCAGCAAACAGCGTCCTGTCACTAACTGAATTCACAGCAGAGTGATCGCAAAATGGCGCCAGCGACTTTTAAACTGCATCATGACATCATTACACCAGCCAATCACAGCCTTGCCAGTAGTTTCATGCCCTCCATGCTAAACAGGATGTGCCCACACTTGGAATCAATCTCATTGGCTGAATTTCTGCTTTTTGAATCTTAGAACTTCCGATTCCGGTATCCGATACGCGGCAAGTATCGGAATCCCGGTATCGGAATTCCGATACCGCAAGTATCGGCCGATACCCGATACTTGCGGTATCGGAATGCTCAACACTAGTCATAAATGATAAAATATTTGACAATCTATTTCATGACTCATATAAAAGCTGCAAAAGTTCAGGATTTTTATTACTGTGTTTTTATATGTTTTTTTTTTCCTTTACAGTTGCATTACTCATCAAATAAATGAAAAAAAATACACATATTTGCAGATTTACACTAAATAAAATGGAAACCTTTTGTATTTTTACTGTGTATTGTAGTGTGGAGTCATATGCTGGTTATACGGAGGAGCAGTGATGAACCTTGGTAGCCCAGAACACATCCATAAATGGTTTGTTCCATTAAAGGTAGGAATCTCCGATGCTTATAAATTCACAAAAACTGTAAATCACCATTTGTCTAAATTAATTGAGGACTTAAAGGGAGGGTGCCGTGATTTTAGTTTTTGTATTGAGAATTATTGATTATACAATCAATTATTTTTAATACAAAAGTAAATGTACCTCTTTCATACTTTTTTATTTATTCACTTTTACTTTCACCACTGGAGGCTGAAGTCTTATGTGCAGCAATGTGCCAAGCAGCCACCCCCTCCATTAGTTTGGTAGGTCGTGAGTGGCTGCCTCATCGGTTATGCTGCACCTGTGTTTTTTCCATCTTAACCACATAGGTCCACTGCATCTTGATAGTGCATTTGTTTGGAGGCCTAGGCAGGTAAGCATCTCTGCCATGTTTTGCTGTTTTTACCACTGGAGGCTGCCATTTTCATTAGTGTGGGTGTAAGTGTCTGGGCACGACACTTGCACTCCTCACTTACGGCAGCCATGTACATAGGAGCCAACAGTCGGGCTCCGACTGCATCTCCTGCCTCTCAGCTGTGACTTGGGCACGCCCACTGAGCTGCCACGTCACAGCTGTGAGAGGAGATCGCGGCCATTTTGTTTATTTCCCTCTGCCATCGCACACACAGCTCAGTGCGTGCGATAGCAGGAGCTGCCAGGGAGAAGCTGCTGCCGAGGGTCCATGGTAAGTATCTGTAGCGAGGAGCGGTGATTGCAGCCTGTACTTAATATTACATTACAGGCTGCAATCACTGCCGACGTGTTCAGAGCAGAGCAGGGAGATCGTCCCACTGCTCTGCCCTGAACAGGATTCAGCACATCCTGGGAGAGGACTGAAGGTAAGTACAGGGTTTTTATTTTCTTATGCATCTACCACTGCTACCAGCCTCTATATACCACTGCCTGCCTGCCTCTGTATACCACTGCTACCAGCTCCTATATACCACCTACCACTGCCTGCCTGCCTCTGTATACCACTGCCTGCCTGCCTCTGTATACCACTGCCTGCCTGCCTCTGTATACCACTGCCTGCCTCTGTATACCACTGCCTGCCTCTGTATACCACTGCCTGCCTGCCTCTGTATACCACTGCCTGCCTGCCTCTGTATACCACTGCCTGCCTGCCTCTGTATACCACTGCCTGCCTGCCTCTGTATACCACTGCCTGCCTGCCTCTGTATACCACTGCCTGCCTGCCTCTGTATACCACTATCTGCCTGCCTCTGTATATCACTGCCTGCCTCTGTATACCACTGCCTGCCTGCCTCTGTATATCACTGCCTGCCTCTGTATACCACTGCCTGCTTGCCTCTGTATACCACTGCCTGCTTCTGTATACCACTGTCTGCCTGCCTCTGTCTGCCACTGTCTGCCTGCCTCTGTCTACCACTGTCTGCCTGCCTCTGTATACCACTGTCTGCCTGCCTCTGTATACCACTGTCTGCCTGCCTCTGTATACCACTGCCTGCCTGCCTGCCTCTGTATACCACTGCCTGCCTGCCTCTGTATACCACTGCCTGCCTGCCTCTGTATACCACTGCCTGCCTGCCTCTGTATACCACTGCCTGCCTGCCTCTGTATACCACTGCCTGCCTGCCTCTGTATACCACTGCCTGCCTGCCTCTGTATACCACTGCCTGCCTGCCTCTGTATACCACTGCCTGCCTGCCTCTGTATACCACTGCCTGCCTGCCTCTGTATACCACTGTCTGCCTGCCTCTGTATACCACTGTCTGCCTGCCTCTTTATACCACTGTCTGCCTGCCTCTTTATACCACTGTCTGCCTGCCTCTGTATACCACTGT
This sequence comes from Ranitomeya variabilis, assembly GCF_051348905.1. NCBI lineage: Eukaryota > Metazoa > Chordata > Amphibia > Anura > Dendrobatidae > Ranitomeya > Ranitomeya variabilis. The sequence continues at coordinate 162,999,629 of NC_135233.1, forward strand.
CTGCCTGCCTCTGTATACCACTGCCTGCCTCTGTATACCACTGCCTGCCTCTGTATACCACTGCCTGCCTGCCTCTGTATACCACTGCTGCCTGCCTCTATATACACCTACCACTGCTACCTCTGTCCTGTGTAGCTAATCTAGTCCTGGGTAGCTAATCCTGTCCCGTGTACTGTGTCCTCAGCAGTCAGTATCACACAGGCCAGGATTAGATACACGGCTCAGCAGTCAGTATCTAATCCTCTCCTATGCACTCCCCTCCCCCCTGCGTGTCTTTCCCCATTGTGGTTTATTATTTTTGTTGTGGGAAATGAGGGCGTCAAGGATTATGCGTTCGGTATGGTTTAAAAAAGATTAATAAAGGACTTTATTCTGGCCGAGTATTTACAATACAATACAATTTTTTCCCCCCTCCCTTCCCTTTCTTGGCTTTATTTGCATATATCATTCTGGGTTACGGTTCATATGCCTTACACAGCCTGTTGGTGTGTGTCTGCCAATTGCAACGCATGATTGCCCATTTCTCTATGCATTTTCAATTCCTCATGAGCCATTAGTTTTGGGTTTGGAGTATTTTGTGTGGGAGAGGCTATATTATTCATAGTTATTTGATCTCTATCCCTGTGTATTATGGATGGTGTGCATTTTTTAATTATGTTTTAATTGTCTGTGATGTTTTGGATTGTTCAATAAAACCAGTTTTTGTATTTTTATAATCTCATGTATTATTATTGGTGTGCATAATTTGTCAGTAGGCCTTTTCTTTTTGGATGGGTGCCTTATAGACGCCTCTCCATTACTAAGCCGTGGGCTTGATGTCACTGGACAATATGAAGGTGACATTAACCCCACAAATATGAACCCCACTTGCTACCGCTACAGGGCAAGTGGAAATTGCCAGGCAAAGCGCCAGAAAAGGCGCATGTAAAAGGCGGCTGAGAGCTGATGTTTTTAGCCTTGGGGGGGGGGGCAGTATCCATGGCCCCTTCCTAGGCTATTAATGTCAGCCCGCAGCTGTCTGCATAGTATTTGCTGGTTATTAATTATAGGGGGCCCCACGTCTTTTTTTTGGGGGGGGTTTCCCCCATTTTAATAGCCAGTAAAGGCTATAAGTATACAGTTGTGAGTGTGAGCACACCCTCCCACCTATAGACCAGTACACTGCTCTCCTGAAATACTCTGTGCTCCTTTCACCCTGCTCCTTCCACCATACATCTCTGTGACCTCCCTAGAGCAGCACAATACCATATGGATCACGTATAATGCCGCTATATATATTTATCACATAATACTCCCGTAAAGACCACACATTATGCCGAGATATTATAATATATATATAATATCACACGTTATGCCGCCAAGTATTGTGTGATCTATGTGACGGTATTATATGTGATCTATATGGCAATATTATGTTTGATCAGTGTTGTGGAATGATGTAAAAACTATATGACGGTGGTATATGAGAACTATATTGTTGGATTATGTGTGATCTACGTGGCAGTACTAGGTGAGAATTATATGGCGGTATTATGTGTGATCTATATGGTGGTATGTGAGAAATGTATGACAGTATTGTGTGATCTATTTGATAGTATTGTGTGTGTGATCTATATGGCGGTATTATGTGTGATCTATATGGCGGTATTATGTGAGAACACTATGGCAGTATTATCTTCAGAAAACGGACCCATTCTATGGTGGTTCTGGCTGAGCACCTGCACGCGGGTCTGGGGTAATTGAGGGGGCAGCATGACCTCCAGTGAGGCAGCTGAAGAGAGGGGTCTCATTTTTATCGTTACTATATGGCTACATTTCCTTCCCAGCGTCACCCCAGACTGCGCCTGTCATCTCACTTTCACACATCGCCAGGACAGGATAGAGAAGACAGGATCTGAGGAGGGGAATGGGGTCTGCATGCAAAGTCTGGATCAGAACAGGCCATCAATCCACAGAAATGTTTCCTGGATTTCTTTGGAGCAGACGGTCCATCCATGTGTATAAAAGACAGTGCTCTATGTACAATCCCTGGCTGCTCCGCGCACTGAACATGGTGCCCCCCATAGGCCAGCACACTGCTCTCCTGAAATACTCTGTGCTACTGTCACCCTGCTCCCTCCACCATATATCTCCCAGAATCCTTGCTGCCTGCCATCCTCGGTGACTGTCTACTTGTCAGTATAAGGCTGCGGTCACACATTCAGTATTTGGTCAGTATTTTACCTCAGTATTTGTAAGCCAAAACCAGGAGTGGGTGATAAATGCAGAAGTGGTGCACATGTTTCTATTATACTTTTCCTCTAATTGCTCCTCTCCTGGTTTTGGCTTACAAATACTGAAGGTAAAATACTGACCAAATACTGCTAGTGTGACGGCAGCCTTACTCTGCAGTCACCAACAAAATGGCTGCTCACTGGGTTCCTGAATAGCATCCGCTCTTATACCTTAGCAAACACCCAGAAGGAGAGGAGACATCACACACATCAGCAGACTCCGCCCATAATTACTGCAGTGCAGTAATGTGAGCTCGTTGTACACTAGGTTTTTCTGAAATTTCAGCAGCTGCTCTCCCTAGTGTTTAAAAGTGGAAATTCCAAAACTTTTCAAATTATTTTTCATATTTTACTAAATTATAAACAAATGAAAATATTTTTTAATATAATTTAACCCCTTAACGACCGCCGATACGCCTTTTAACGGCGGCCGCTAAGGGTACTTAAACCACAGCGTCGTTAATTAACGGCGCTGTGGAAAAAGTGAATAGCGCCCCCCAGAGTCGGATTTTCTCTGGGGTCTCGGTTGCCGAGGGTAGCCGAGACCCCAGAGATCATGATTCGGGGGGGTTTTTACTGACCCCCGAGTTGCGATCGCCGGTAATTAACAGTTTACCGGCGGTCGCAACAACAACAAAAAACGCGATTTGCCATTTAATTTCTCTGTCCTCCGATGTGATTGCACATCGGAGGACAGAGAAATAGGTTCCCCGATGGCCTCCGATAGCCCCCCAATATTCACCTATCTCCCCCGGTGCTCCTCGTGGCTCCCGATGGGCGCCAACATCTTTTTTCCGGGGAAAAAATGGCGGGCGCACGCGCAGTACGCCCGGCACCCGGAAGATCTTTGGGGTCTCGGCTGCCGGGGGTAGCCGAGACCCCAAAGAACATGATCGGGGTCGGTTTGCACCGACCCCTGTTTTGCGATCGCCGGTAATTAACAGTTTACCGGCGACCGCAAGAAAAAAAAAAAAAAAAGCTATCTGTAATTCTCTGTCCTCTGATGTGATCGCACATCAGAGGACAGAGAAATAGGGGGATTCGGGGACCCTATCATACTCACCCGGTGTCCCTGGGTCCTCTTCCGTCTCCTCCTGCCGGCCGGCTTTTTCCTCATGGCGGGCGCTGTTGTGAACTCTGTTTTCAGGCTCCCTCTTGTGGTCACTGGTGGTATGGTGTGACTTTTGCTTTGGGCTCCCCCTGGTGGCTTTGTTTGTTATCCTGCTGGTCTCTGGCTATCAGCTGGTTCGTTATCCTCTGGGAGGTTCCTATATAGCTCTGTTTTACTTCCACTTGTTGCCGGCTGTCGATGTAATCAGTGCTACTCAGATTCCTTCTGACTACCTTGCTCCCAGTCCATCCAGGACAAGCTAAGTTTTGTTTGCTCATTTTTTGATCAGCAGTGTTTATCATGTTTTCTTGTCCAGCTTGCTAAAATGTGATTCCCTCACTTGCTGGTTGCTCTAGTGGACTGAGTTTCTCCCCACACACCGTTAGTCGGTGCGTGGGTTCTTGAAATCTCAGGATGGATATTTTGTAAGGGTTTTTTATTGATCGCATAGACCCCTGCTCTATTTTCTGCTTTCTAGTACTAGTGGGCCTCTTTTGCTGAATCTGATTTCATCCCTATGTATGTGCCTTCCTCTTACTTCACCGTTAATATTTGTTCGGGGCTTCTATTTCTTTGGGGATTATTTCTCTGGAGGCAAGCGAGGTCTTTCTTTCTCTTTAGGGGTAGCTAGTTCCTCAGGCTGGCTCGAGACGTCTAGGAATTTTGTAGGCACGTTCACCGGCTACCTCTAGTTGTGTTGGATAGGTTCAGATTTGCGATCAGTCCAGTTACCATCTCCCTAGAGCTAGTCCTAAGTTTATTCACTTGCTGGTCTATTTGTGATCCTCAGCCACTAAGGATCATAACAGGGCGCATGCGCAGTGCGCCCGCCATCTGCCGACCGGCAGGCGAGTTGAGTTGGGGCTAAAATTAGGGTTAGGGCTAGGGTTAGGGCCAGGGCTAGGGTTAGGGTTGGGGCTAAATTTAGGGTTAGGGTTAGGCTACTTTCACACTAGCGTTTTTTGGCTTCCGTCGCAATGCGTCGTTGGAGAAAAAACGCATCCTGCAAAAGTGCTACGGATGCATCGTGCATTGGCAGGCCGTCGGCACAAAAAAGCTACATGTAACTTTTTTGTGTGACGTGTCCGCCATTTCCGACCACGCATGCGCCGCCGGAACTCCGCCCCCGCCTCCCCGCTCCTCACAATGGGGCAGCGGATGCGTTGAAAAAAACAGCATCCGCTGCACCCGTTGTGCGGCGCTTACAACGCTAGCGTCGGTACGTCGGCCCGACACACTGCGATGGGCCGAGTACGACGCTAGTGTGAAAGTAGCCTTAGGCTTCTTTAACACTTGCGTCGATACGGGGTGGTCGCAATGCGTCGGCCCGACGTACCGACGCACGTTGTGAAAATTGTGCACAACGTGGGCAGCGGATGCAGTTTTTCAACGCATCCGCTGCCCAGTCTATGTCCTTGGGAGGAGGGGGCAGAGTTACGGCCATGCATGCGCGGAAATGGCGGACGCGACGTACAAAAAAAGGTTACATTGAACTTTTTTTGTGATGACAGGGCTAAAGTTATGGTTAGGGTTGGGGCTAAAGTTAGGGTTAGGGTTGGGGCTAAAGTTAGGGTTAGAGTTGGGATTAGGGTTAGGGTTTGGATTAGGGTTACGTTTGGGATTAGGGTTGGGATTAGGGTTACGTTTGGGATTAGGGTTGGGATTAGGGTTAGCGTTGGGATTAGGGTTAATGGTGTGTTGGATTTAGGGTTTTGATTAGGGTTATGGTTAGGGTTGAGATTAGGGCTGTTTTGGGGTTAGGGTTGTGATTATCGTTAGGGTTGTGATTAGGATTATGGATAGGGTTGAGATTAGGGTTAGGGGTATGTTGGAGTTAGGGTTGGAGTTATAATTTGGGGGTTTCCACTGTTTAGGTACATCAGGGGGTCACCAAACACGACAGCCAATTTTGCGCTAAAAAAGTCAAATGGTGCTCCCTCTCTTCTGAGCTCTGTCGTGCGCCCAAATAGTGGTTTACCCCCACATATGGAGCATCAGCGTACTCGGGATAAATTGGACAACAACTTTTGGGGTCCAATTTCTCCTGTTACCCTTGTGAAAATAAAAACTTAGGGGCTAAAAATCTTTTTTGTGGGAAAAATTTTTTATTTTCACTACTCTGCATTATAAACTATTGTGAAGCACTTGAGCATTCAAAGTTCTCACCACATATCTAGATAAGTTCCTTAGGGGGTCTAGTTTCCAAAATTTGGTCACTTGTGGGGGGTTTCTACTGTTTAGGTACATCAGGGGCTCTGCAAACGCAACATAACACCCACAGACAATTCTATCAAAGTCTGAATTCCAAAATGGCGCTCCTTCTCTTCCGAGCTCTACTGTGTGCCAAAACAGTGGTTTACCCCCACATATGGGGTACCAGCATACTCAGGACAAATTGGAGAACAAATATTGGCATCCAATTTCTCTTGTTACCCTTGTGAAAATAAAAACTTGGGGGCTAAAAAATCTTTTTTGTGGAAAAAAAAATATTTTCTATTTTTACAACTCTGCATTATAAACTTCTGTGAAGCACTTGGGCATTCAAAGTTCTCACCACATATCTAGATAAGTTCCTTGGGGGGTCTAATTTTCAAAATGGGGTCACTTGTGGGGGGTTTCTACTGTTTAGGTACATCAGTGGCTCTGCAAACGCAACATAACGCCCGCAGACCATTCTATCAAAGCCTGCATTTCAAAATGGCGCTCCTTCTCTTCCAAGCTCTGCGGTGCGCCCAAACAGTGGTTTACCCCCACATATGGGGTATCGACGTACTCAGGAGAAATTGCACAACAACTTTTGTGGTCTAATTTCTCCTGTTACCCTTGTGAAAATAAGAATTTGTGGGCGAAAAAATCATTTTTGTGAAAACAAATGCGATTTTTTATTTTCACGGCTCTGCGTTAAACTTCTGTGAAGCACTTGGGGGTTCAAAGTGCTCACCACACATCTAGATAAGTTCCTTAAGGGGTCTAGTTTCCAAAATGGTGTCACTTGTGGGGGGTTTCCACTGTTTAGGCACATTAGGGGCTCTCCAAACGCGACATGGCGTCCGATCTCAATTCCAGCCAATTCTGCATTGAAACAGTCAAACGGTGCTCCTTCACTTCCAAGCTCTGCGGTGCGCCCAAACAGTGGTTTACCTCCACATATGGGGTATCGGCGTACTCAGGAAAAATTGCACAACAAAATTTGTGGTTACATTTCTGTTTTTACACTTGTGAAAATTAAAAAAAATGGTTCTGAAGTAAAATGTTTGCAAAAAAAAGTTAAATGTTTTTTTTTTTCTTCCACATTGTTTCAGTTTCTGTGAAGTACGTAAAGGGTTAATAAACTTCTTGAATGTGGTTTTGAGCAGCTTGAGGGGTGCAGTTTTTAGAATGGTGTCACACTTGGTTATTTTCTATCATATAGACCCCTCAAAATGACTTCAAAGGTGATGTGGTCCCTAAAAAAAACATGGTGTTGTAAAAATGAGAAATTGCTGCTCAAATTTAACCCTTATAACTCCCTAACAAAAAAAAAAATTGTTTCCAAAATTGTGCTGATGTAAAGTAGACATTTGGGAAATGTTATTTATTAACTATTTTTTGTGACATATCTCTCTGATTTAACCCCTTCCCGACCCATGACGCCACATAGGCGTCATGAAAACCCGTGCCAATCCGACCCATGACGCCTATGTGGCGTCATGGAATGATCGCGTCCCTGCAGATCGGGTGAAGGGGTTAACTCCCATTTTACCCGATCTGCAGAGACAGGGGGAGTGGTGCTTCAGCCCAGGGGGGGTGGCTTCACCCCCCCCGTGGCTACGATCGCTCTGATTGGCTGTTGAAAGTGAAACTGCCAATCAGAGCGATTTGTAATATTTCACCTAAAAAACAGGTGAAATATTACAATCCAGCCATGGCCGATGCTGCAATATCATCGGCCATGGCTGGAAATACTTTAGTGACCCCCCCCACACCCACCGATCGCCCCCCCCCAGTCCTCCGTTATGGGGTCCGGTCCCCTCCGTCCGCCTGCCGGCTCCCCCGTCCTGCTGTCCGCTCCCCCCTGTGGTCCGATCACCCCCCCTGTGGTCCGATCACCCCCCCTGTGCTCCGATCCCCCACCACCCCTTCATACTTACCGATCCTCCCGGTGTCCGGCCGTCTCCTCGCTGGGCGCCGCCATCTTCCAAAATGGCGGGCGCATGCTCAGTACGCCCGCCGGCAGATTCCTTACAAGAACATTTTGATCGCTGTGGTAGGTTCTACCACAGCGATCAAAATAAAAAAAATAATAAATAAACCCCCCCCTTTATCACCCCCATAGATAGGGACAATAATAAAATAAAGAAAATATATATATATATTTTTTCCACTAGGGTTAGGGTTAGAACTAGGGTTAGGGTTACGGGTAGGGGTAGGGTTAGGGTTAGGGGTAGGGTTAGGGTTATGGCATGTGCGGATTTGGCTGCGGATCCGCAGCTGATTGGCCGCGGATCCGCAGCGGATTGGCCGCGGATCTGCAGCGGATTGGCCGCGGATCTGCAGCGGATTGGCCGCGGATCCGCAGCGGATTGGCCGCGGATCCGCAGCGGATTGGCCGCTGCGAATTCGTAGCAGTTTTCCATCAGGTTTACAGTACCGTGTACACCTATGGAAAACCAAATCCGCTGTGCCCATGGTGCGGAAAATTCCGTGCAGAAACGCTGCGTTGTATTTTCCACAGCATGTCAATTCTTTGTGCGGATTCCGCAGCGTTTTACACCTGTTCCTCAATAGGAATCCGCAGGTGAAATCCGCACAAAAAAACACTGGAAATCTGCTGTAAATCCGCAGGTAAAACGCAGTGCCTTTTACTTACAGATTTTTCAAAAGTCGTGCGGAAAAATCTCACACGAATCCGCTACGTGGGCACATACCCTTAGGGTTAGGGCTGGAATTAGGGCTAGGGTTGGAAATAGGGTTAAGATTAGGCTTGTGGTTAGGGTTACGGATAGGGTTAGGGGTGTGTTGGCGTTACAGTTGTGGTTAGGGTTGGGATTAGGGTTAGGGTTGGGATTAGGGTTAGGGTTGGAATTAGGGTTACGGGTGTGTTGGGGTTAGGGTTGTGGTTAGGGGTGTGTTGGGGTTAGGGTTAGGGTTGGGATTAGGGTTATGGCTACAGTTGGGATTAGGATTAGGGGTGTGTTGGGGTTAGTGTTGAAGTTAGAATTGAGGGGTTTCCACTGTTTAGGCACATCAGGGGTCTCCAAACGCAACATGGCGCCACCATTGATTCCAGCCAATCTTGCATTCAAAAAGTCAAATGGTGCTCCCTCCCTTCCAAGCCCCGACGTGTGCCCAAACAGTGGTTTACCCCCACATTTGGGGTACCAGCGTACTCAGGACAAACTGGGCAACAACTGTTGGGGTCCAATTTCTCCTGTTACCCTTGCAAAAATAAAAAATTACTTGCTAAGACATAATTTTTGAGGAAAGAAGAATGATTTTTTATTTTCACGGCTCTGCGTTGTAAACTTCTGTGAAGCACTTGGGGGTTGAACGTGCTCATCACACATCTAGATAAGTTCCTTGGGGGGTCTAGTTTCCAAAATGGGGTCACTTGTGGGGTGTTTCTACTGTTTAGGCACATCAGGGGCTCTGCAAATGCAACGTGACGCCCGCAGACCATTCCATCAAAGTCTGCATTCCAAAACGTCACTACTTCCCTTCCGAGCCCCGGCATGTGCCCAAACAGTGGTTTACCCCCACATATGGGGTATCAGCGTACTCAGGAGAAACTGGACAACAACTTTTGGGGTCCAATTTCTCCTGTTACCCTTGCAAAAATAAAAAATTCTGGGCTAAAAAAATATTTTTGAGGAAAGGAAACACATTTATTATTTTCACGGCTCTGCGTTATAAACTTCTGCGAAGCACTTGGGGGTTCAAAGTGCTCACCACACATCTAGATTAGTTCCTTGGGAGGTCTAGTTTCCAAAATGGGGTCACTTGTGCGGGAGCTCCAATGTTTAGGCACACAGGGGCTCTCCAAACGTGACATGGTGTCCGCTAATGATTGGAGCTAATTTTCCATTCAAAAAGCCAAATGGCGTGCCTTCCCTTCCGAGCCCTGCCGTGTGCCCAAACAGTGGTTTACCCCCACATATGGGGTATCATCGTACTCAGGACAAACTGGACAACAACATTTGGGGTCCAATTTCTCCTATTACCCTTGGAAAATTAAAAAATCCTGGGCTAAAAATCATTTTTGAGGAAAGAAAAATTATTTTTTATTTTCACGGCTCTGCGTTATAAACTTCTGTGAAGCACCTGGGGGTTATAAGTGCTCACTATGCATCTAGATAAGTTCCTTGGGGGGTCTAGTTTCCAAAATGGGGTCACTTGTAGGGGAGCTCCAATGTTTAGGCACACAGGGGCTCTCCAAACGCGACATGGTCTCTGCTAGCGATGGAGATAATTTTTCATTCAAAAAGTCAAATGGCGCTCCTTCCCTTCCGAGCCTTACCATGTGCCCAAACAGTGGTTTACCCCCACATGTGAGGTATCAGTGTACTCAGGAGAAATTGTCCAACAAATTTTAGGATCCATTTTATCCTGTTGCCCATGTGAAAATGAAAAAATTGAGGCTAAAATAATTTTTTTGTGAAAAAAAAGTACTGTTTCATTTTTACGGATCAATTTGTGAAGCACCTGGGGGTTTAAAGTGCTCACTATGCTTCTAGATAAGTTCCTTGGGGGGTCTAGTTTCCAAAATGGGGTCACTTGTGGGGGAGCTCCAATGTTTAGGCACACGGGGGCTCTCCAAACGCGACATGGTGTCCGCTAAAGATTGGAGCCAATTTTTCATTCAAAGAGTCAAATGGCGCTCCTTTCCTTCCAAGCCCTGCCGTATGCCCAAACAGTGGTTTACCCCCACATATGAGGTATCAGCGTACTCAGGAAAAATTGGACAACATCGTTCGTGGTCCAGTTTCTCCTTTTACCCTTGGGAAAATAAAAAAATTGTTGCTAAAAGATCATTTTTGTGACTAATAAGTTAAATGTTCATTTTTTCCTTCCATGTTGCTTCTGCTGCTGTGAAACACCTGAAGGGTTAATAAATTTCTTGAATGTGGTTTTGAACACCTTGAGGGGTGCAGTTTTTAGAATGGTGTCACTTTTGGGTATTTTCAGCCATATAGAACCCTCAAACTGACTTCAAATGTGAGGTAGTCCCTAAAAAAAATGTTTTTTTAAATTTTGTTGTAAAAATGAGAAATCACTGGTCAAATTTTAACCCTTATAACTTCCTAGCAAAAAAAAAAATTGTTTCCAAAATTGTGCTGATGTAAAGTAGACATGTGGGAAATGTTATTTATTAACTATTTTGTGTCACATAACTCTCTGGTTTAACAGAATAAAAATTCAAAATGTGAAAATTGCGAAATTTTCAAAATTTTCGCCAAATTTCCATTTTTTTCACAAATAAACTCAGAAATTATCGACCTAAATTTACCACTAACATGAAGCCCAATATGTCACGAAAAAACAATCTCAGAATCGCTAGGATCCGTTGAAGCGTTCCTGAGTTATTACCTCATAAAGGGACACTGGTCAGAATTGCAAAAAACGGCAAGGTCATTAAGGCCAAAATAGGCTGGGTCATGAAGGGGTTAAGGGCATAAAAATACAAAGTTTGAAAATTGCAAAATTTTAAAAATTTTCGCCATATTTCCATTTTTTTCATAAATAATCGCAAGTAATATCGAAGAAATGTTACCACTAACTTGAAGTACAATATGTCACGAAAAAACAATCTCAGAATCAGCGGGATCCGATAAAGCGTTCCAGAGTTATAACCTCTTAAAGTGACACTGGTCAGAATTGTAAAAATTGGCTTGGTCATTAAGTACCAAATTGGCTCTGTCACTAAGGGGTTAAACATTAATTCTTTACATTTTTACAATTGCTGTAGAAAAAAATTTTTGATGGCACCTTCCCTTTAAAGGAGTTTCATGCACCACCTCTTCTGGACTTCTACTAGGCAAAGCATAGTTTGGGAAAGGAGTTTTCCTTAATATCGTAGTTTCTCTGTATCTCTGCATACAGCGTGTATAAGGTAATTACTGTTAAAAAGACCCTCATCAACAGTCTGTTTGTTCACGTTATTTCAGCACCTGACCACTACAGCCAGTCAGGGACTGCTGCAGCCAAACAACGGTGCATTACTGCTGCAGTCACTTGCCAGCTGTATTTAAAGAAAAACAGAGAGAGCAGAAGTGGATTTCCTAAGGTAGAAATAGGTGGATAGTGTTGAACCCGGTGAACCCGACAGCTGATACTCTAAAGGTGAACATTATTTTGAACTTTTGAATTTCAGGCTCCATATCTCACCACCCACTACTGCTACGAACGTGAGACTGCCGTCATTTTATAGACTATTGTCTTGGCAGTGTCATACATAAATGTGACTTGCTGCTATGTAGCATATGATTAGTTATGCAGATTCTTGTTATGTCGCTGCATTGTTACTGTTTTGCTCCTGGTGGTGGTAAATCTTTTTCTTCCTGAATACTACAAAATACAACCTGTTCTCATATTTTCCTAATATCTCAGTGTGTGACTAGGTTGCCAAGTGAAAGGTCACTGGTTCAAATCAAGGAGCAGCCATAAAGACAATTTCCCAAAAAAAGAGAAACTGCATCATCCAGCTCATCAATAGCGGTCTCTCCGCCAAGAAAATTGCCATAATATCAGAGTCAGCAAGTCGGCTCATCACAGTTTATCAGATCTGATGCGACAAACACGGCAGTGGAGGTAGCTCATATGCTTTGTAATAGTGAGATCACAGATGTACATGCCTGCACCGTGCGATACATGATACACGAGTCAAGTTCGGTGGGGGAAGCCTGATGATATGGGGTTGTTTCACAGCCAAAGGCATTGGGTACTTGACCAGGACCGATGGTGGTCTCAATCCTGAGCTATATGTGAGTATCCTACAAGATGAGTTACTTCATACACTCGAGTACTATGGGTATGAAAAGGATGACACAGTGTTCCAGCAGGACAAGAACACGAAACTTATGTCAAGATTGGTGAAGAAATGGCTCAATGACCATGAAGGAGAGAGGCTGAATTGGCCCCCACAGTCCCCAGACTTCAACCCAATCAAAAAATTGTGGGTAGACTTGAAGAAAAGCTGCATACATCTCCAAGTGAGTTAACCAGTATGTACCAACTTTGGGAATGTGTAGAAGAAGCCTGGGATCAATTTTGGTCAAGACATGCTTGATTCTGATCGAGAGCATGCTCAGAAGGATTCAGGCAGTTTTCAAAGCCAAAGATGGATATACAAAATACTAACAACATAATGCACGACTAATTATATGCTAAATACTTGCAAGTCAAATTTATGTATGAGATAGCCAAGATGATTGTCTATAAAATTATGGTAGTCTTATTTTCTCTAGTCACCTTCCACGACGGCATATGGAGGTTGTCTCTTTGCCCTAATGGGGAACAGGAAACACAGAGAGGTTAAAAGGACCTCCCACTTGCCAGTGTCTTTCCTGTTCCCCTTTGGGACAGGGAGAGGTTTTTTTCCATATGCTGTAGTGACCGGCGGCTGCAGTGGTTTTTTTTCTTTTAGGCGGGTTTTACCTGCTTAGCCGGGCAGCTGGCGTCGCTCCGTGCCTCCCCTTATGCTGCTCCCGTCGTCCTGTATACCAGGTACCTCGGGACCCCCTCCAGGCCTTCCTGCGCCCCCATGAGGGTAAAGCAGGCCTGGTTCCCCAGCCGGGATCCTCTTTGAGCTTCCCGGCTTCTTCCCTTCCATGCGGCTCGGCGGTCCGGAAGTGACGTCAGCGGTCGCGCGAGCGTCACTTCCGGTTTTCGTATGCTCCCTGAAGCCGGACTTCCGGGTTTCGCCGGCCGGCATTGTCGGAGCAATGGCGTCCCACACATGGATCCCGGAGGGGGAGGGGGAGATTCGGTTGCTGGAGGCAGGTACTAGGAGCGCTGCTCCATAAAAGCCTGCTGAACCACCACTGAGGTAAGACCAAAATTCTTCAGTATGAACTGTTCCTTATGCCCTGCGTCTGCAGAGCCCAGCGCTCCCCCTGCTACTGTGAGTACGCAGGGACGGGATTCGGGAGGTAGTTCCCTTAAGGGGTTTAGCTCCTCACTCCTCTCTCCCTCTTTATTTCAGGGAGAAAGGTCTACCCCTAAAGCTAACTATAGGAAGAAGTGCCCGGTCTGTGCTGTTAAATTCCCTCCTAACTGGGATAAAAAACTCTGTCAGCAATGCACTGACAGGATAATTAAAGCAGAGCAACCATCGCTACTAGATGAGATTCGCTCTCTTGTTAAACAGGAGGTACAATCTTCCTTGGCAGCTTTCAGACCTCCACCTCCGCCACCACACTCCCCAGCTAAGAAAAGGAAGATACAGGTCATTGAATCGGACTCTGATTCAGACCACTCTCAAACTTCATCTGTTGGCTGGGAAGATACTGCATCCCCTAAGGCTGAGGTCAGGAAATACCTCTTTTCCTCAGAGTATATCGAGGACCTAGTCTCTGCTGTACGTAACACAATGGGACTTGAAGAGGAACCTGTACCACAGTCCATACAGGATCATATGTTCGGTGGGCTCAGATCGGAGAAAAAAACAGGGTTTCCCGTTCACGCTAATGTGGTTAACATGATTGAGCAGGAATGGGAACTCCCTGAAAAACGCCTTAACATGTCTTCGGAAATGAAACATATATTTCCTATACAAGGTGATTTTGTCAAACTTGACATTCCCAAAGTGGATGTGCAGGTAGCCAGAGTCGCCTAAAAAACGGCACTCCCCTTTGAGGACTCTTCGCAATTGAGAGACCCTATGGACAAGAAGATTGAGAGTCTCCTAAAGAAGTCTTGGGAAACCTCTACGTCTGTCCTGAAGGCTAATATCGCCTCTACCTGCGTAGCCAGGGCCCTCTCCTGTTGACTAGAAAAACTAGAGTCTCACATATCGCAGGGTACCCCTAGAAGTGAAATGTTGGATTCACTTCCTATATTACATAGAGCTACTGGTTTTCTGGCGGACGCTTCTCTGGAATCCGTTAGGATTGCTGCCAGGTCTCTAGTACTCTCCAACTCTGCCAGAAGGGCTCTCTGGCTCAAACTATGGAGTGGCGATATCACCTCTAAGGCTAAATTGTGCGCCATTCCCTTTAAAGGAGACTATGTGTTTGGCCCAGCCTTAGACGACATTCTTCACAAAGCGACTGACAAGAAAAAGGCGCTCCCGGAGCAAAAACAACCGAAAAAACGTTTTTTTCGTGCCCCAATATCGCAGCCCTCTCAACCGAGGGGTAAAGGGAAGACTGGCAGGTGGAGCTATGCAAAAGGGAGAGGGAAAAATATTTTTGTCCCTCAACAACAGCAGCAGCAGCAGTCATCCCAACAAGATAAACAATGACTCCGACCCGGTGGGGGGGAAGACTCTCAAAATATGTGGATCAGTGAGAAAACATCACCAGTTCCCACTGGGTCCTCAATGTTATCAAACAGGGCCTTTTGATCGAGTTAATTCCCCCCCCCCCTCAGGGTCTAAAAATTACTTCCCTTCCCGCAAGACATCACAATTTGTTAACGTTGGGTCTCAGAGATCTTCTGAGATCAAACGTGATCTCCCCGGTTCCACAGTCAGAACAGGGTCTGGGACATTATTCCCGATTACTCCTGGTACCCAAACCATCAGGGGAAGTTCGGATTATTATAAATTTAAAGGGTCTGAATCAGTACGTGAAATATCGAAGATTCAAGATGGAGTCTGTAAAATCAGCCATCCCTTTAATAAATCAACACTCCTTTATGGCAACTATCGATCTAAAGGATGCATATTTCCACATTCCTATCCACCCGAGACACAGAAAATATCTCAGGTTTGCTATACAGGGAAATCACCAGGTGGAGCACTATCAGTTCGGAGTCCTTCCATTCGGCATTTCATCAGCCCCGAGGGTGTTCTCCAAAGTAATGGCAGAGGCAGTGTCCTTTATCCGGAGACAAGGGGTTTGTATAGTGCCCTATCTGGACGATCTGCTGATAGTAGCTAACACCGAGGCAACCCTGATGTCCCATGTGTCAGCTACATTAGAGATATTGAAGTCTCTGGGTTGGATTCCGAACATGAAGAATTCTCAGCTTCAACCCTCAAAAACCAGAAAGTTTTTAGGAGTGGTTCTGGACTCGGTAAAACAAATGTCCTTTCTTCCAGACGATCACAGACTGCCATTAGTAGTAAAGATCAGGAAATACAAGGAGATGAGATCTCCTACACTCCGAGAGGGAATGTCGCTGTTAGGCTCTATGACAGCCTGCATTCAGTCGGTGGCTTGGGCTCAAGCCGACTCAAGAATTCTTCAAACCCATGTCTTAGACAATTGGGATGGTCGTCCCAGCTCACTGACCAAAAGGATTCGCACACCAGGTCGGGTGAAAGCATCCTTAACATGGTGGATGAGATCGAGAAATCTTCTCAGAGGTGTGAGTTGTGTTCAGTCCCCAATAACTACAATCAAGACGGATGCCAGCAAGAGGTGCTGGGGAGCCATGATAAATCATGTTCCTTATCAGGGTCTTTGGGACCAGACGATCAGAGGGAGATCTTCGAATTTCCAGGAATTCAAAGCGGTGGAAGAAGCTCTCTTAGCAGCAGATCGTCAGATTTCTTGCCAACATGTTCTGATACTCAGACAACATGACCACGGTGGCTCATATCAAACACCAGGGCAGTACAAAATTCTCCAGCCTAAAGAAGGTCTCTGCTCGAATCTTTTCTTGGGCCGAAAAGCACTTACTGTCCCTGACGGCAACTCACCTGAAAGGTAGTGCCAATATTCAGGCAGATTATGTGAGCCGGCAAGATATCCACCCGGGCGAATGGAGTCTGGATATTCAAACATTCAATCTTCTAGTAAGCAGGTGGGGTCTCCCGGATGTCGACCTCTTTGCCTCCCATCAAAATGCAAAAGTCGAAACATATTTTTCCCTGAATCCAACAGGCAATCCCAGAGCAGTGGATGCTCTAGTTCAGGATTGGCATTTTCATCTAGCCTACGCATTTCCACCAATCCCAATCCTTGCAAAGGTGCTGCGGAAAATTCGGATGGAAGGGACTCCAACTATTCTGATTGCTCCATTTTGGCCCAAAAGAAGTTGGTTCAACTTGATCATCCAACTACAAGTGGACGGGCCGGTTATGTTACCGATAAAAGACAATCTCCTCTCTCAGGGGCCAGTTCTCCACTCAGACCCTCAGAAATGGAATTTAGCGGCGTGGTTTCTGAAGCCCAGGTTTTGAGAGCAAAAGGGCTATCAATCCCTGTCATAGCCACCTTACAAAAATCCAGGAAGCCAGTAACAAACGCCATTTACAATAAAATCTGGAAAAAGTTTTCATCTTTTTGCCTACCTATCCTTCCAGACCCTCTCAGGCCGGATATACCTAGGATACTAGATTTCTTACAGAAAGGCTTGGAAATTGGCCTGAAACCCAGTACTCTGAAGGTCCAGATTTCTGCGCTCAGTTCTATGTTCGATCAAGATCTAGCAGGCCATCGCTGGATCAAAAGATTCATGACCTCAGCAATCAGAATAAACCCTAGGCAACAAATCATAGCTCCACCATGGGATCTTAACATTGTACTTCAAGGTCTTACGGGTCCACCCTTTGAACCTCTGTCTTCCTGTTCCCCACAAAATCTTGCTTACAAAACTGTTTTTTTGGTAGCTATAACTTCAGCCAGAAGAGTGGGTGAATTACAGGCCTTATCAATAAGAGAACCTTATTTACTGGTTAGAGATGACTCAATAGTACTCCGTCTGGATCCTTCTTTCCTTCCAAAAGTGGTCTCTGAATTTCATCGTTCTCAAGAAATCATTCTACCTACCTTTTGCAACAAACCTGCAAACTCAGAGGAAAGGAAGTTTAACACTCTGGACGTTCGTCGTATCCTGCTTCATTATTTGGATCAAACTCGAGATCTTAGAATTGATCATAACCTTTTTGTCCATTCCTCAGGGCAAAATAAGGGGAAGAAGGTAGCCAAAAATACCATTGCTACATGGATTAAAAAAGCCATAACAGAATCCTACCTTGCTCAAAATAAAATACCTCCGGTAGGGATTAAGGCCCACTCAACCAGATCTACGTCAGTTTCCTGGGCAGAAAGAGCAGGCGCATCTCCGGAGCAGATCTGCAGGGCAGCTACGTGGTCCTCACTCCATACCTTCTCTAAGCATTATAGATTGGATGTGTTATCCAATAAGGATTTAGTCTTAGGCCGCAAAGTTCTTCAGGCCGTTGTCCCTCCCTAGTGCCAAATTAGTTGGTATTCCTCCATATGCCGTTGTGGAAGGTGACTAGAGAAAATAGAATTATTCTTACCGTTAATTCGGTTTCTAGGAACCTTCCACGACGGCGCTAATTCCCGCCCTCTATTCCTCGATATAATTCTGGGATTCAGAAGGTAAACCGGTGCTATGGTCTCAGTTGTAAGTCACTGGCAAGTGGGAGGTGGGAGGTCCTTTTAACCTCTCTGTGTTTCCTGTTCCCCATTAGGGCAAAGAGACAACCTCCATATGCTGTCGTGGAAGGTTCCTAGAAACCGAATTAACGGTAAGAATAATTCTATTTTCGCAACATTAATGAATGGTGAGATATGGAGCCAAAAGTCAACAGTTCAAAACATTGTTAGTGCTACCATTTTGATTGTCTGTGTACATGGATCAGGCATCATGTATCCAAGACTGGCTGTATGATCTCAGTCATGTATGTGTGGCTGTGAAACGTTGTGGAATTTCAGAGATAAACGTAATTTTAAACCTGCCGGTGACCAAGCTGTGTTAGAGACTAGTTGGACAACTGGGTCCCTTCGTCATGTCCCTGCCCGCTACCCTGGAGTGACAAATACTTTTGAAGCGTGTCGGTCAAGCCCCCCAGGATCTCTTTGGTGTGCCAACATGTTTTTATTTTAACAAGTTTGGAATAAATGTGAAGTTTTACTCCTCTATGCTGAAGAACATTTTTTTCTTTTTCTGCTTCAAGAAGCGCTCAGGGCCAGGGCTGCTCCGAGCATGGATTTCCTCCCCTATCCAGTGCTAGACACACGGTGAGCTGACTATTTCCCCCTCACTACACATGTAGGCGTTATACATACCTCCGGCCTCGCTCCATACACTTGTAACACTTGCACTGAAGTGTATGGAGAGCGAGGCCACGTCCCCTGGTCGGGGGTTTGTATAATTCGTACATACACTCTGTTCCCGTGTCTGAAAACATATCTGGCTCCATTTATACAGCCTGTGCCTGATACATGTTGACCATGGACTTGGCAGCATGTCTCAGGTGTCAGCTTCACTTTTTGAAAGGGAATATCATTGGTTGTGGCAGACCGCTCCAATTTCCCCTTTCACCAGTTTTGCCTTCTCTCTCATTTTCTTTTAAGGATTTTAAAGAATATCTGTTTTATGACTCGGCACCAAATATTTAACTAAAGAAATATAGCTATTTCTAGAACAGGAACGCCACGTGCTTTGCAGACATTGGGGTTATAGAGCTAAACAATACATTGGTTTCTCTATATACACTGTGTGCAGAATTATTAGGCAAGTTGTATTTTGATCACATGATACTTTTTATACATGTTTTCCTACTCCAAGCTGTTCAGGCTTGAGAACCAACTACCAAGTAAATAAATCAGGTGATGTGCATCTCTGTAATGAGGAGGGGTGTTGTCTAATAACATCAAAACCCTATATAGGTGTGCTTAATTATTAGGCAACTTCCTTTCCTTTGGCAAAATGGGTCAGAAGAGAGATTTGATGGGCTCTGAAAAGTCCAAAATTGTGGGATGTCTTGCAGAGGGATGCAGCAGTCTTGAAATTGCCAAACTTTTGAAGCGTAATCACCGAACAATCAAGCGTTTCATGGCTAATAGCCAACAGGGTCGCAAGAAGCGTGTTGGGCAAAAAAGGCGCAAAATAACAGCCCATGAATTGAAGAAAATCAAGTGTGAAGCTGCCAAGATGCCATTTGCCACCAGTTTTGCCATATTTCAGAGCTGCAACGTTACTAGAGTAACAAAAAGGACAAGGTGTGTGATACTCGGGGACATGGCCAAGGTAAGGTAGGCTAAAAACGACCATCTTTGAACAAGAAACATAAGATAAAATGTGAAGACTGGACCAAGAATTATCTTAAGACTGACTTTTCAAAGGACTGATGAAATGAGAGTGACTCTTGATGGGCCAGAGGCTGGATCAGTAAAAGGCAGAGAGCTCCATTCCGACTCAGACGCCAGCAAGGTGGAGGTCGGGTACTGGTATGGGCTGGTATCATCAAAGATGAACTTGTGGGACTTTTCGGGTTGAGGATGGAGTGAAGCTCAACTCCCAGACCTACTGCCAGTTTCTGGAAGACAACTTCTTCAAGCAGTGGTACAGGAAGATGTCAGTATCGTTCAAGAAAAACATGATTTTCATGCTGGACAATGCTCCATCACATGCCTCCAACTACTCCACAGCGTGGCTGGCCAGTAAAGGTCTCAAAGAAGAAAAAATAATGACATGGCCCCCTTGTTCACTTGATCTGAACCCCATAGAGAACCCGTGGTCCCTCATAAAATGTGAGATCTACAGGGAGGGAAATGATCCTGCATTTCAAAATAATTTCCAGTGCCATATGTATTGCTTATTTTCTTATCAGGGAATTCCCAGAACAAGAACTTCTTGAGAATCCTATAGTCTTTTTTGATTTGGAATGCAGAACAGCTCCTGTAGAAATCTGACAGCAGGAGCTGTGTAGAATAACTAGATTATTTTTTTTTCTCATTTTCTGCTAGAGGAAATTATAGTTTCTACTTGCTATACATCAAAAGATCTTACTCTCCTCAAAACTTCCCATAAGCTCTGCACTTATATACAATTCTGGTTTTGTTATAAACTATGCTCTTAATAAATACATGCTTGATTACAATTATTTTTTAATTATGTAAAGACTATATACAATGTAGCAAAATTATAGCAGCTAAACAGTAGTTATATAGTTAATATAGTTGATAGAAAGACAGGTCTATAAAGTTTAACTTAAAGGGGTTTTCTCATCTCCAAGATCCTATCCAATGTAGTAGGTGTAATAATAATCATATTAGCAAATACCTCTAATTAGAAATGTAGTATAGTTTTTCTGATTCACTGTGTCTTTCCTCGTGTGCAGGCATTGCAGGACTTTGTATATCAATGGTTATGACTAGGGTTGAGCGACCTTTAGTTTTTTAGGGTCGAGTCGGGTTTTGTGAAACCCGACTGTCTTAAAAGTCGAGTCGAGTGAAATCGGCCGACCACAGTGAAAAGTCGGGTTTCGGCCGAAACCCAGTGAAGATGATATTATTTATTTATTTTTTTCTCTCTCTCTCTCTCTCTCTTTCTCTCTTTCTCTCTCTCTCTCTCTCCTCCGTCCCAGAACAGAAAATTTCGATTTGCACATTCCAAATCGCTACTGCGCACAAGCGATAACATGACGATAGGCGTTCACTCCCCTAACACCTATCTGCCCACGCTCATTCATTGGCTGAAAAAATGGCGCTAATCGCGTCATACAAAACGCGACTTTGGCGCCAAGATCGCGTACCGCATGGCCGACCCCACACAGGGATCGGGTCGGGTTTCATGAGACGCCGACTTTGCCAAAAGTCGGCGACTTATGAAAATGAACGACCCGTTTCGCTCAACCCTAGTTATGACCACTAGAAACTAGATAACTGTCATTGTATCAGTAGTCGTAACCATGGATAACTAAGGTCCTGCAATGCCTGAACATGATGAGTCATAGCGAATCGGAAAAACTATTCTACAATTCAAATTGGAGGAATTTGTTAATAATATTATTATTGCAATTACTACATATTTGTATATGATCCTGGAGATGGGAATACTCCTTGAAGGATGGGAGAGGATGTGCATGAAGATAAGTGATAAGTGTAAACTTTAAAAATGTTCCCCCCCCCCCCCCCTATTCATCTGGACGAAGGCGAAAAAAAACCCATAACATATGAACTAGTCCTGGTTTCACCTACTGATCCTGAGTGTCAGAACTGGACCAACATTCAGAATAAGAAATCTGCACATTTACAGCAGCATCAACATTTTGTTCTAAGAAGTCATCTAAGCCTTTTTTTTTTCTGTGACCATCTGATGAGACTGGCTATTCCACACACTAACAGTTATAGTAAAGATGGCTTCTCATTTCTGGAGTTTTAATCTCTATTTTTACAGATGGAGGGAGTGCACCCTTGAATTTGGAGGGGGGTATTACATGGAACAGCATTTTTGCCATTCATATACTTGTACCGGATAACCCCTAACATGTCTGTTCTTAATACTAAATCAATTGTAAGTCTTATAAATCCTACAAAAATACTCCCATAAGCAAAAAATCAAATGAAAGCAGATCTTTGCTATGGACAGGCTCCAGCACAGGGTCACATATTCTGTCCTTGTCCCACAAGTCAATGCCTCTTTCATATGACAAAATCCTGCTGGCCTTGAGACCCCCATAACCATTAGATAAGAGTTGGCTGAGCCTGCTGATTTGGGTGGATTTGGTTAACCATCTTTGCCATTTAACTTGTAAATTACAAATGATTATAGCAAAGTAAAAAAATTTTTTTAACTCAAGTAGATTTTTTTTAAGAATATCAGTACAATTTACATATTATATTCTTGTTTTCAATACAACTTTCCCCCCCCAACCAAACCCCAGCATTCCCAAGTTATCCCGCCCAAGAAGACAGCCCACTTCTTCCAAAATCACAACCATCAATATTATTGAATGGATATCATCCCATGTAGGACCGCAGACCTCCTATTTGTTCTTACCAAGTCAGGCCCTTGACTCTCCCATCCCCCATATCTAACCTCATCCCATTTCAAGCCATGAAGACCACAGTTTATCAAATATTTCTATTTTCCCTCTTATAGATCCCTTTTTCCAATGTCAGACGCTGCTTCACATATTGGAGAAATTCTCTTCTTGTAGGCGGTTCAACCTTAATCCAATTTCGCACTATTATCTTTCGGGCCATATACAACAGTCTGGCAATTGCTGTCTTCAGGGTGTTTGCCACTCCAATCTCATCCACATATCCCAGCAAACACACCAACGGATCCCTTGGCACCTTGCATCTATACGCTCCTTCCATACGACTCAAGACCACCAACTAAAAAGCAGCCAATCTCGGACACGTCCACATCATATGAAATATGCCAGCATTTGCAGACTTACACCTTGGACACTCAGAGTCAGCATGCAGACCTGCTTTATACAATACCTCCGGAGATTTGTAGACCCTGTGCACTATATAGAGCTGTGACGGCCTATACGGTTCGCTCAGTGACAGTCGTGGAACCCATTCCAGCACAGATTCCCAAGTTTCATTCTACAATGGGCCCAGATCCCTCTCCCACTAAGGCTACTTTCACACTAGCGTTAACTGCATTACGTCGCAAATGCGTCGTTTTGCCGAAAAAACGCATCCTGCAAAAGTGCTTGCAGGATGCGTTTTTTCTGCATTGACTAACATTAGCGACGCATTTGCGATGTAATGACACACGTCGCAACCGTCGTGCGACGGTTGCGCCGTGCTGTGGCGGACCGTCGGGAGCCAAAAACGTTACATGTAACGTTTTTTGCTCCCGACTGTCCACTTTTTCCGACCGCGCACGCGCGGCCGGAACTCCGCCCCCACCTCCCCGCACTTCCTGCACCTCACAATGGGGCAGCGGATGCGCTGGAAAAATGCATCCGCTGCCCCCGTTGTGCGGCGCAGAGAACGCTAGCGTCGGGAACCTCGGCCCGACACTAGTGTGAAAGAAGCCTTAGCTGTCGCATTGATTGGAAATCCCAAAAGGTATTGTATGCAGTAAATCTTTATAAAGAGTGGAGAGAACCCCCCCTAGTAGTCCCTTCACCGCACACATATTCCAATACTATGTCTCCTTGGACTCTAATGCATCCATCCCTGTTCTGAGCCCCAAATGCGTGTCTCATCCGCAAATACTGATATTCCCCTGAAGACCCGAGATCAAACTCCCCCTGCAATTGGGAAAAGGATTTCAGCTCCCGCTGCTCAAGTATTTGATACACATATTGAATTCCCTTGGCCCGCCACTCTGGTAATATCCTCAATGCCACAAACTCAGGTAGATTATTATTATTATGCCATAGCGGGGAGAACCTGGTCAGATCCGTAATGCCACGATTTTGTTTCAATCTACCCCACAGCTTACATATCAAAAATATAGTTGGATACAATTTCCCCAGTGCCCCCAGGGATCCATCCTCTAGACACTGTACTACTGGCCTTCTTTTTGTCTCCTTTTTCATCATTTGCTGTACCGCACTGGACTACCCCTCATGCGCCCAGTCCTTAAAATGTTGACACTGGGCTGCAAGAAAATATACTTCAGGGTTGGACAAAGCCAAACCCCCATCTTCCTTGGGCCGCTGAAGCGTCTCCAGTCTAATACGTGGATAATGTCTCCCCCATATCATTTTCCTTAACATGGAATTAATCTGTCTAAATTTTTCACACGGTATCCACACTGGCGCGTTATGGAGAACATATAGTATTTTCAGCATCAGAGATCTGTATCCCCAAGTATTTAACTTGACTTACCACCTTAACTCTCCCATCCTCAGGAAGCTCACTCCCATCCTCCCCCACGTCATCGACTCTGAACAGAATCGACTTACTCCAGTTTATTGTCAGTCCCTACAAAGCCAAATCTTTCAATAAGCCTAACAGCACCCCCCAAGGAAGCGGCCGGGTCAGCCAGAAACAGTAGAATATCGTCCGCGTATAGTGCTACCTCCTCTTCAATTATCCCAAATTTAAACCCAGACACCTCATCAGACTGTCGAATTTTGGCAGCCAACGGTTCCACAGCCAGGGCGAACAAAAGAGGAGAGAGTGGACACCCCTGTCTCGTCCCTCTAGCTAGATGTATAGTCTGAGATAACTCCCCATTCACTCTGACTCTAGCCACCAGCTGCGAGTACAACAGCCGAATCCAGGACACAAACTGTGAGCCAAACCCCATACATTGCAGCACCTGCCAGAGATATCCCCATTTCACACTGTTGAATGCCTTATGGGCATCTAAGGATGCGATAACTCTCTGGCCACAGTTGTCGGACCTAAGCTGCAAATTCATAAACAGCCTCCGCAGGTTAACCGCTGTGGATCTATCAGGCATAAAACCAGCCTGATCTGGGTGTACCAGGTTGGAGATGACACTAGTCAAACGAGTCACCAACACCTTGGCCAGGAGCTTGACATCCACATTTAGCAAACAAATTGGCCGGTATGATTCAGGTTGCCCCAAATCTTCGCCTTCCTTAGGAATTACCACTATTATGGCTTCTCTCATGGATGCTGGCAAACACCCTCTACTCTTATCCTCATCTAAAACCGCCTTTAATCTGGGAACTAACACCTCCCCCATATTTTTATAAATTTCAGCGGGAAACTCATCCACCCCAGGCGCCTTCCCATTAGCCATAGACTGTAATGCCCGACCCAGCTCCTCCTCCGTGATGGGAGCCTCCCCGCCTTCTCTGTCTGCGTTGCTCAGCCTCGGGAGTCCCAGTCCCTCCAGAAAAGCCACTGTGTCTCCCGCCGGCGCGTCTACTCGAGAGGAATATAGGTCTGCGTAAAAGTCCGTAAAGACCTTCACAATCTCCGAATTTTCAGAGACTCTAGTGCCACTCCCGGAGAACATTGAATGGACAAACGAAGTACTCCTCTGGGCAGAAGCCACCAGCGACAGCATGTGGCCAACAGTTTCACCCTCTTGATAATAAGCCAGTCTCTGAAATTCCCTCTTCCTTTCTGCCTTTCTTAACAAAATTTCCTCTAGATGATTTTGAGCTGTTTTTAACCTGTTCCCGGCCTCAGGAGTGCCCTTTATTACCATCTCGTCTTCCTCTGCCCTCAGCCCATCAATCGCTGCCTTCTCTACCTCTTGTCTTCCGCTTACATCTACTGATATCTCTGAACAACAGCCCCCTTAAGTACGCCTTCATGGCTTCCCATACAGTAAGAGCATCTTCACTCCCATCATTCAGCAAAAAGAATTCCGTCACCTCCTGTTTTATTTTATCTAAATCTATACTGTTCAACCAGTTAGGTTGAATCTTCAACTCTCTCCTGTTCGCAGCCTGTGTCCCCAGCAATCGGAATTCAACCTCAGTTGGACTATGGTCTGAGAGGGCCCTAGGTAAATACCGCACATCCCCCACCATCGTATCCAACAGATGATTGCCCAGAGCCAGATCAATTCTGAACAGAGTACCAGAGCAGGCGAATAACATGAATATCCCCTTTCCCCAACATGTCTAACTCTCCATAGGTCAGTCATACCTATTTCACTAATATAAGTCCCAAACGTAGTAGTGTGTCCCACCGTCCTATTCTGGGAGTTCTTGTTTTTGTCCCAAAAGTCATCACATATATTATTAAGATCCCCAATGATTAGAAATTGTGTCGGGCCCCAGCGTTCCTCCCGTTCCAACACCTCTCTAATTTTCTTACTTGAGTATGGGGGCGGAATATTCATTGCCGCTATACTCATCAACACTCCATTTATTTTACATCTTACCACCACGTACTGACCATCCACATCCACCTGCACTTTCACCTCTTCATAATGCACTCCCACGGGTATCAACACTGACACACCTCTAGAATACGTAGAGAAGGTAGAATGGTATGCCCTCTGTATCCAGCGCCTATTTAATACATCCACTTTCTCCCGCACTAAGTGCGTCTCTAGCAGACATATCATTGAAGCTCTCTGATCTTGAGCATACTGCAAACTCGCTGCCCGCCTAGACTTATCCGCAAGGCCTCTTACATTCCAACTCAATATCTTAATGCGACCCCCCCATCATGTGACTCATCATCCTTCATAATATCTTCACTCCCAGGTATGAGCTGTCTAATCCCTCCCACCCCCCCTGCCAAAACCCAACTTACCCCCCTAACCCTCCTGCCTCTTATCAAGAGTGGGGCTCCACCGCCCATTGCGAACACTCTCCCTTGCTTTACCCTCTCCGCTCACCTCCCACTGCCATAAAGATCAGTTTCCCACAGTTTTTTAAACACAACAGAACATTTCAACTTATATTAACATGTAGAAAAACTACAAACTTGCAGTACCCCGCATAACCGTCCTCTCCCATACTTATGCCATTACTGCCCCTGCCGGCCATTCCCTCAATATGGCCCAGCTCAGCCCTCAGCAGTTGCCCATCCCTTTAGCAGTTATGTTATTAAACACGGATCCCTCCTTCAGCGCCAGAGAGATATCTCCTATCCGGATCTCCCCGAAAAGTCAATTGCCTTTTCCTTTAAGTTTTTTAGCATTAGTGTCTATCCACTGGGTAGCGTCCTCTGGTGTCAGAAAAAAGTGGGTTTTGTCAAAAGCCACCACTCTTAACTTTGCAGGAAACAGCATAGAGTATTGCACTCCCAGTTCTCTTAGTTGTCTCTTAACCCCAGTGAACTTCATCCTCTGTTTCTGAACCCCAGCAGAATAATCCGGATAAATAGCAATCCTTTGACCTCCAGCCGTCAGATCCTCCGTTTCTCTAGCCTTTCTAAGGATAATGTCTCTGTCCCTGTAGTCAGTATTTTGGCACGGGGATTCGCAGGGGGCTGCGGCGGGAACCTCAAGCTCTCTCAACAGCAAATACCTTTGTCAACACTGTGCCACCAATTTTCTCCATCAGCCAGCTTTCAATAAACTCAGTGGGGTTTCTCCCCTCAGTTTTTTCAGGCAGACCCACTATACGTTTATTATTCCTTCTGGATCTGTTTTCCAAATCCTCATTTTTGGCGGTCAGTTCTGATATTGCTTGGGCAAACTTTTACTCTGCTTTTTGCAGTTTTACTATATGGCCTTCTGCAGTGCTCACCCTCTCCTCCACCCCCCCCCCCCCCCATGCGTCTGTACATCTTTTTCAGGGCTGCATTTATCTGTGCTGTTTCCCCTTTTACCTCCTGCATCTGAAGGGTCAGAGTATTTAGGGACTGCTTACATGAGGAGACAAGTGCAAAAACATCCCTGAGGGTCGGCTCATCTTCCTGTGTCATATATTCAGGTCCCCCTATTGCCCCCGCCATGCTGCTCTTCTCCCTCCCGTTCTGTACCTCATGCTTTCCTGCCGGGATCACATCCTCCTCCTCCATATGAGCTCCAGCTCCCTTCTCTGCCTCCTCCGCTCCTTCCACTCTGGGAAACTGCTGAAGCTTTGCCGCCACCTCCATGCGCCTCTGACATGTGGCGTTCACCTTATCAGCGTCCACTCTGGCCTCGGCGCCATCTTGGCTGGCTCCTGTATCGCCAGCTCCCGCTTCCCTCTGCCACCTTCTGGTCATTTTCTCCGGTGTCTGGTCCACTGCTCAGCACCGCCGCACTCCTCAGACCCTCTGCCAGCCGGTATTTGGCAGAAAAGTCCGCTCAGCAGCGTCTGCTCAGGATTTTGGCAGTTTAGCAGCGGAAGCGCTCTTCTATGTGTCCGCTCACATGGCCAGTTAGGACATGCCCCAGCAAAGTAAAAATGTATTAAAAGTTTTTTTTTCTTCCCGTCATTTTGTATGTGCTCTCAGAAAACCAAAATTTAGATAAAAATATATTTGAAATACTAACTGTTACTGTTATTGTTACAAGCATGTAAGGGTTGGGCCACTAAAGAACGGCATTTGTCTATTCTGCCAATTTTCTTGTTGTTTTATTCCTTTGTACTTTACTTCCTGCCCCCCTGGCATCAGCTCTGTTGCCACAGCCATCATGTCCTCTTCAGGATCCTCTGCTCTCTTCTGAATACACGTCACATAATCCTTTGTGCTGACCTGCAAGTGAGCACAGCCCCTTTCAGAAATGCCAAAACCGGGATCACTGGTTTTCTGTGGCTTTCTAGCTGAGCACCATTGACATCAATACGGGTACATCTTAATGTCAGACAACCCATGGTCAGAGGTGGCAGCTTTCTGAAAGAAAGCAGCCATGTTTTTCTAATCCTGTGCAAACAACTAAAGGATTGACCGCACAGATAACCTGTCCAAGAACAGTCTTCATAGTGGCTTCGTTTCCATAGTTGGCTTTGTGACATGATGCTTTGTTTCTACAACCAGCCTCCAGAATTTTTAACCTCCCAAGTGTAGAGCAGAGCGTACCGAGTCACAAGCAGCCCACAGTTTATTTTTCAAGGCTCTCGAACTCAAGTATAATGATGAATTGAAAATGTCTGTGGCACAAATCTCTCACCAAGTGTCTTCTATAAACAATTCTGCCTGTTCTATTTGGCCAGACCTTGGTCCTTCTAAGCTTCTGTCATCTTTTCAGCTTGAATCCACAAATACGCGAGAAGTACATTGAATAACCTGTTTGCATTATTCCAGCATGATAAATAGGTGCCGCCAGTTCTCCGTTCATGTCTATTTTAGAAATACTTACATTTCCTATGAAATAACAATACTAAGGCACTTTTTTCTTTAGAAATATTTGCTAAGTCGGTTTCACATGTCAGTGCCTCCACTACGTGTAGTGACAGTTTTCTCACTTACTGGAGACACTGGAGACCCATTCTATGCAAATGTCAGCGTGTTTTGACAGATGGTGTGTCTGTGTGCAAAACACGCAGACATGTTAGTTTTTACCCGGACACATGGCCCGCCAAATGTCCCACATAAGTGCACACGGAGAGCAGTGTACACTGTCCTCCGTGCGCACGGACGGCTGCGGGGGAAGCAGCACTACTGTAAGCCACTGTTCCCCTGCGTGTGGTGCTGAATGCAGCTTTCATTTATTGTTCCCTGCTCTGGCGGCAGCAGCACGAGCGGGGACAATGAATGAAAGAAAAAACTGACATGGGGTTCCCCCTATATTTTAAAACCAACTTGGCAAAACTCACAGGTGTGGGCTGCTATTCTCAGACTGGTAAGGGGCTATGGATATGCCCCCCCCAGCCTATAAACAGCAGCCTGCAGCTGCCCAGAAAATGCGCATCTATTAGATGCGCCCATTCTGGAGCTTTACCCGGTTCTTCCCACTTGCCCTGTAGCTGTGGCAAGTAAGGTAATGAGGGGTTAATGTCACCTTCCTATTGTAAGGTGACATTAAGCTGGTTTAGTAATGGAGAGGTGTCATTAAGACACCTATCCATTACTAATCCTATAGTTGTTAAAGGGTTAATCAAACACACCACACAGTAAGAAAAAAGCCTTTTAACCCCTTTCTGACATTAGATGTACTATCCCGTCGAGGTGGGGTGGGCCCGTATGACCACCGACGGGATAGTACGTCATACGCGATCGGCCGCGCTCACGGGGGGAGCGCGGCTGATCGCGGCCGGGTGTCAGCTGCATATCGCAGCTGACATCCGGCACTATGTGCCAGGAGCGGTCACGGACCGCCCCGGCACATTAACCCCCGGCACACCGCGATCAAACATGATCGCGGTGTGCCGGCGGTATAGGGAAGCATCGCGCAGGGAGGGGGCTCCCTGCGGGCTTCCCTGAGACCCCCGGAGCAACGCGATGTGATCGCGTTGCTCCGAGGGTCTCCTAGCTCCTTCCTCGCTGCAGGTCCCGGATCCAAGATGGCCGCGGCATCCGGGTCCTGCAGGGAGGGAGGTGGCTTACCGAGTGCCTGCTCAAAGCAGGCGCTGGTAAGCCTGCAGCCCTGCACAGCAGATCGCAGATCTGACAGAGTGCTGTGCACACTGTCAGATCACCGATCTGTAATGTCCCCCCCTGGGACAAAGTAAAAAAGTAAAAACAAAATTCTCCACGTGTGTAAAAAAGAAAAAAAAAAATCCTAAATAAAGAAACAAAAAATATTTTTTTATTCCCATAAATACATTTCTTTAGCTAAATAAAAAAAAACAATAAAAGTACACATATTTAGTATCGCCGCGTCCGTAACGACCCAACCTATAAAACTGCCCCACTAGTTAACCCCTTCAGTAAACACCGTAAGAAAAAAAAAAAAAAAAAACGAGGCAAAAAACAACGCTTTATTATCATACCGCCGAACAAAAAGTGGAATAACACGCGATCAAAAAGACTGATATAAATAACCATAGTACCGCTGAAAACGTCATCTTGTCCCGCAAAAAACGAGCCGCCATACAGCATCATTAGCAAAAAATAAAAAAGTTATAGTCCTGAGAATAAAGCGATACCAAAATAATTATTTTTTCTATAAAATAGTTTTTATCGTATAAAAGCGACAAAAGATAAAAAAAATGATATAAATGAGATATCGCTGTAATCGTACTGACCCGACGAATAAAACTGCTTTATCAATTTTACCAAACGCGGAACGGTATAAATGCCTCCCCCCCAAAAGAAATTCATGAATAGCTGGTTTTTGATCACTCTGCCTCAAAAAAATCGGAATAAAAAGCGATCAAAAAATGTCACGTGTCCGAAAATGTTACCAATAAAAACGTCAACTCGTCCCGCAAAAAACAAGATCTCACATGACTCTGTGGACTCAAATATGGTAAATTATAGCTCTCAAAATGTGGTAACGCAAAAAATATTTTTTGCAATGAAAAGCGTCTAGATAAGTTCCTTAGGGGGTCTACTTTCCAAAATGGGGTCACTTGTGGGTATTTTTAATGTTTAGGCACATCAGGGGCTCTCCAAACGCAACATGGCATCCCATCTTAATTCCAGTCAATTTTGCATTGAAAAGTAAAATAGCGCTCCTTCCCTTCCGAGCTCTGCTATGCGCCCAAACAGTGGTTTACCCCCACATATGGGGTATCGTCGTACTCAGGACAAATTGCACAACAACTTTTGTGGTCTAATTTCTTCTCTTACCCTTGGGGAAATAAAAAAATGGGGGCGAAAAGATCATTTTTGTGAAAAAATATGATTTTTTATTTTTACGGCTCTGCATTATAAACTTCTGTGAAGCACTTGTTGGGTCAAAGTGCTCACCACACATCTAGATAAGTTCCTTAGTGTGTCTACTTTCCAAAATGGTGTCACTTGTGGGGGGTTTCAATGTTTAGGCACATCAGGGGCTCTCCAAATGCAACATGGCGTCCCATCTCAATTCCAGTCAATTTTGCATTGAAAAGTCAAATGGCGCTCCTTCCCTTCCGAGCTCTGCCCTGCGCCCAAATAATGGTTTACACCCACATATGGGGTATCAGCGTACTCAGGACAAGTTGTACAACAACTTTTGGGGTCTATTTTCTCCTGATACCCTTGGTAAAATAAAACAAATTGGAGCTGAAATAAATTTTGTGTGAAAAAAAAATTAAATGTTCATTTTTATTTAAACATTCCAAAAATTCCTGTGAAACACCTGAAGGGTTAATAAACTTCTTGAAAGTGGTTTTGAGTACCTTGAGGGGTGCAGTTTTTAGAATGGTGTCACACTTGGGTATTTTCTATCATATAGACCCCTCAAAATGACTTCAAATGAGATGTGGTCCCTAAAAAAAATGGTGTTGTAAAAATGAGAAATTGCTGGTCAACTTTTAACCCTTATAACTCCGTCACAAAAAAAAATTTTGGTTCCAAAATTGTGCTGATGTAAAGTAGACATGTGGGAAATGTTACTTATTAAGTATTTTGCGTGACATATGTCTGTGATTTAAGGGCATAAAAAATCAAAGTTGGAAAATTGCGAAATTTTCAAAATTTTCGCCAAATATCCATTTTTTTCACAAATATACGCAAGTTATATCGAAGAAATTTTACCACTATCATGAAGTACAATATGTCACTAGAAAACAATGTCAGAATCGCCAAGATCCGTTGAAGCGTTCCAGAGTTATAACCTCATAAAGGGACAGTGGTCAGAATTGTAAAAATTGGCCCGGTCATTAACGTGCAAACCACCCTTGGGGGTGAAGGGGTTAATGAAATAAAACAATATACACCTTTTTCCATCTTCATTAGTCTGCCATTCCAAGCGAAGCCCTCGATCTCCTGGAAAAATGTCAAAATAATAAACCAACAATAATACCATACCTGTCCGGCGTATAGTCAGTCCCACGCAGTAATCCATATCTAGGGGAATTTACAGTTTACAACTGGGAGCTGTGCTAATGCGACCGCTCCCGGCTGTAAACTACTGTGGAATGAATGAAATGCTGGGAGCAGAGCTTCAGTGACTAGTGGTGACGTCACCGAAGCTGCGCTCCCTGGCGGCCTGAACTAAAATGAGCTCTTCAGCGTCTGAAAATCAGCTGCACCTTTTTTGGGCAGCTGCGGGCTGCTGTTTTTAGGCTGGAGGGTGCCCATATCCATGGCCCCTTACCAGCCTGGGAATACCAGCCCACACCTGTGAATTTTGCTGGGTTAATTTAGAAATATAGGGGAGACCCCACGTCGGATTTTTCTTTCATTCATTCTCCCCTGCTCGCCGGTCGAAACAGCGCTTACTTTAGCGCTTCTTCCCCAGCGGCCGTCCATGTGGTACTGATTCGGCATACAGTTGCCACACGGATATATCACACAGATATCTCCTGTGCTATGTTTACCGGTACCGGAAATATCAGGACTTGTGAAACAGGCCTTATGAGTTGCTCTGTGTTTCCTCCTAGAAGGTTGTGATTACGCTGATTTCTCTGTGGATAAGTCCATATGAACAGTAACATAGTTTTTTTAAGTTATTTTCAAAAGGGGGGACACCTAGAGAAAAATGACAACAGATTTCTAAGAAAAGGTGCCTTCATCATTTTACTGGGAATATGCGTACATACTAAAACAGGACCTCTTTAAAACAGACCTGTCACTTGCCATAAATACCGTATTTTGTGGATTATAAGACTCACATCTGTTTATAAGGCGCACCCCACATTTGGGCAAGGAAAATAGAAAAAAAATGTCGTGGAGGAGTGGGGTCCCAGGTGGTAGGGTCTCTGCTGGCAGAGGCAAGAGATGATGCAGTACCCAGGCACGTAGGACAGGGTGTTAGGCAGCGACAGGAGTTGGACCCCAGTATGGTACGACAAGGTGTTCAGTGGTGCGCGGGCTCTGCCGACATATTGTGAAAGCCCGGAACCGCTCACCTTCCATACTTTCTAATGCGGTGGAAAATGGCGGTGGGAAAATGGCTTCTGGAGGCAGCACATGCACAATTGAGATTTCTGTGCCGAGATCTCAATTGGAGTATGCGCCACTGGAGACAACCATTTTCCCAGAGTCCACCGCATTAAAAAGTATGGAAGGTGAGGGGCTCCGGGCTTTCACAAAACGTTGGTGGAACCCTCGCACCACCGAACACCTCATCGTACCACCCTGGAGCCCGCAGCCTTGGCCCAACTCTTGCCTCCACCGCTGCCAGAAACGTCCGGCAGAAGCGACCCTGGGACTCCACTCCACCGCAGCTACAATTCGGATTATAAGACACACCCCAATTTTCCCAAAAAATTTTGGGGAAAAAAGTGTGATAATTTAAAAAATATTTATATCCAAATGTATAAGAATAATAGAAAAAAATTGGAACAGCACAAATCCTTTACTTATCTTTGGGTGCAAAGCCCAAACAACCCGTCCCTTGGTTGCTCTGTCCATATATTTCACAAAAGCAGGCAGCACTCCATGTTCTCAAGGCTTGAGAAAGGCTCAGTTAGAGCCGAAACGTTGCATGGAGATGTGGGCTCAATAAAGACCTGCAAATTGTCTTAAAGAACATGGAGTGCTGCCTGCTTTTGTGAAACAAATGTATAAGAAGAGAGGAACGCACTCACCGGACAGGTAAAATCCAATCCTTTATTGCAGCATGGATAAACTTAGCAGGGAGGGGAGTGGAGGATGACGGGTCCCGTAGAAGCGCTCGTCAGCGTGAAACGGCCGTCGTCCATCATCCTCCACTCCCCTCCCTGCTAAGTTTATCCATGCTGCAATAAAGGATTGGATTTTACCTGTCCGGTGAGTGCGTTCCTCTCTTCTTATACATTTGGATATTTATCGTCTTGTTTTCCTTGAATACTGCACCACTGGAGCTGCCGTGTGGGACTCTCAGCATTATTTTGACTGTTATGCTAGGTGGTTAGTTTGGCTGCAGCTGTGCGGAGGTGATCTTTTTTCTTTTTCTCTGGATAAAAAATATTTATGTAGTTTTTTTTGTGATTTTTAAATGCCGCATTTCTCCTGAATCTCTCATTGTTTTTCTTTTTTTTTAATGCTGTTTTCCCATTTGGCCCAATCTACCCTGTATGTAAAAGTAAACTTTTAGCCTAGTCGATATGATCTTCAACTCTTCTCTATGGGAGTCTTTTTGAGGACCACTCCCAATTTGCTATAAAGAATAGATTTACGATATATACAGTGACGAATTTTTTGGAAAAAAAGGCAGAATGCCACATAGGGTAATATTGTCAGGTCGCTACCAGTTGGTGAGACCAGAGAACCTCTTTAACATTCATATAATAATATTCATATAACTACTATTTTATCTTCAAATATACACTATCCCTTCCATTTAATCCTTATTCCCACTCCTTCCTACCTCTTAATTCTCTTTAATTCATTATTTTCTCTTAAAGGGAACCTGTCACCAGGTTTGGCCGATAAGAGTTACGGCCACCCCATTTCAGGGCTTATATCCAGCTTTCTATAATGCTGTCTATAAGCCCCCATTCCACCTGTAAGAGAAGAAAAATAACTTTTATTATACTCACCTGGGGGGCGGTCCCGCACCTCCCATCTTCTTGCAATGCCATCCTCCTGCTTGCTTCATGTGCCTGCATCATTCACACAGGCTCCCCGGAATCGCGCTCCTGCACAGGCGTACTTATCTTTACTGTTGAGGGCAGAGCAAAGTCCTCCAGTGCGCAGGTGCTGGGCCTCTCTGACCTTTCCCGGCACCTGCGCACTGCAGTAGTTTTATCTGTGCTCAACAGTAAATATAAGTATGCCTGCGCAGGAGCACGGTGCTGGGGACTGTGCTATACATAAGTGAGTACACTTTATACTGAGGGACTGGGTTAGACTTAATTATCGATAATAACGGTCTTCAGCTCGACCTCAAGCCATGGTGACTTGATAGATGAATGCTCTGTAGGAAGATCGATCTTGTGCAGGCCTAGATAAGTCCACCAGGGTCTTCTCTGCCATTATCTTGATTGTGTCAAGCCATTGGGTTACTGGTCTAGCTATTCGCTTTGATCCCCGTAATAAAGAATATTTATTCAGTCTTAATTCCCGATCTTGTTTAATTACATGCACTTTTGCACCTTCCATACTACTTTATATTGCATGAGCTGACAAGTGAATCTTTCTCATCTTATTTTAGATGGGACATTGCATCTAAGGGAATTTTTTATGTTTGAAGCCGCACATACCTTACTTTTTGATTTTGGCCCTTATTAAATATTTCTCTTAACCCCTTCACCCCGCAGCCAAATTCCATTTTTTTGTTTCCGGTTTTATTTTTTTGTCCACACTGACATATGAGGTCTTGTTTTTTGTGAGACAAGTTGCACTTTTGAATGACCCCATTAATTTAACCACATCGTGTACTCAAAAGCAGTACAAAAATTCCAATTGAGGTGAAATTGTGAAAAACAAAAACACAATGCTGACATTCCTTTTTGGGAATTGTTTTTTCAATGTACATTTTTTGGTAAAAATGACCATGCAATATGGTTATCCTCATCAATATGATTACAGTGAAAACGTCCAATTTTATTATTTTTTTTGGTGGAGCTGTGTGATGGCTTACTTTCTGCAGGCCGAGACAGTGTTTTTATTAGTGACTTTTTGATTACTTGTTACAGTATTTTTGGGGAACTGCAGCGACCAAAAACAATGTAATTTTGGCTTTCTTTAATTTTTTTTCCATTTACAATGTTTACCGATGGGGTTAATTGTTTTTAGATTTGGATAGATCTAACTTTTCTGAAAGCAGCAATGCCCCATATGTGTATTTTTTATCAACAAACTTATAGATTTTTGATATTTTTTTAAATATTTTTTTCAAATATTTCTTATTTTTACTAATCTTTTTAGCCCCCTCTTGAAGTTGCAATCATCCGATCATGTCAGGGGTTAACTTTTCTCAGCCTCAGTCTGGTCTCTGGTTTGCTCTTTAGCCTAGTGCTGCTGTAGCTGACTCTGATTGGTCCGATTTGTCCTGCTGCGTTTGCTGTCAGAACCCGTTTCTCTGTTTTCCCATCTTGACTCAGTGTTTCACTTTAGTGTGCAGACTCCCTGGTTTGACTTGGCGTGTATCCTGACCTGTTTCTGTCCTTTGTCTTTTGGCTTATCCGCTCCTGACCGTTACTGACCCCCTGGCTTGCCTCTGACCGCGAGTTTGCTTATTCCTTTGGTACTGAGCTACAGTCTAGGATTTGACCCGGTTTGTTTTGACTATTCTGCTGCCACCTGTGGTAGCCTCGCTGTTGCACTGCAGGTTGGCTTTGTTTAGGTGCAGACCTGCTCCTCTCTACTGCCATCTAGTGAAGCCTGCACCTACCTGCATTGCAGCAGCATGACACTGTGAAGCTCTGCCACAGTCATGGTTTCAAAGGAAATTGCTTAATGACCAGCGCGGGGGTCATCAGCTGAATCTCAGCTGTCATGGCAACCCGAGATCAAGTCACGTGTGTGCTGATGGACGGAGATTATAACGTGCATGCACATCGGCCCATGTTAACCCCTTTCCGACATCGGGCGTAATATTACGCCGATGTCAGACTTTCCCGGCGCTGAGCCCGCTGATATATACAGCTGACATGTGGCCGCAACAGCGGTGGGTGGAATTGTGATTCACCCACGGCTGTTAATTAGTTAAATGGCGCTGCTAATCTCTGACAGCGGCATTTAACTTGCGCTTCCTGCAAGCGCGCTGGTAATCCCACCAATCAGTGACCCCGTCACGTGATAGCGGGTCACCAATGAGTAGGCATGACAACCAGAGATCTCCAGCAGACCTCTATGGTTGTCATAGCCGGATTGCTATCAGCGCCGCCCAGTGGTCTGTGCTCATGATAAGTGAGCATTTCTGCTACATACAGGCAATCTGGTCATCGCTTGTATGTAGCAGAGCCGGTCAGACAGCTGCAGCTTCTAGTCTCCCATGGAGACTATTGAAGCATGCAAAAAGTAAAAAAAAAAGTTTTTAAAAATATTTGCAAATAGTCTCTTCAGAGAGGAAGAGGACTAGAACTCTAGTGCCACTTATTGGAAGTAGCAATCCTAAAAGTCAATGTTGAACCTTGTCACATGACTTAGGATAAAAGCCAAACCAGAATTTCAGTTTGCTGACACTGTGTTTCGGGGTACAGCTCCTTGTCAGTGCAAAGTGTGAGATCTGGTTTGACTGTATGAGATGTGTCTGACCGTGCTCCGCAAGGAGAACGTTACTACTTGGATCACGGTCAGACACCTCTCACACAGCCAAACCAGATCTCACACTTCGCACTGACGAGGGTCAGTACCCCGAAACATAGTGTCTGCAAATTGAGATTCTGGTTTTGCTTTTATCCTAAGTCATGTGACATGGCTCATTAAAGGGTCGACATTGACTTTTAGGATTGCTACTTCCAATAGGTGGCACTAGAGTTGTAGTCCTCTTCATTTCTGAAGAGACTATTTGCATATTTCCCAGAGGAGCAATTGCGGCTTTGTCTCCTCATCTCTGCATGCTTAACATGTCACTCTCCGCAAGGAGAAAGACTACTACTTGGAAAAAAAATATATATATATGAAAGTTTAAATCACCCCCTTTTGCCCTATTAAAAATAAAACAAGAAAAAAATCAAACATACACATATTTGAAACATAAACAAAAGAAAAAATGAAGCCGCACAGCCACTAGTATACAAGCGAAGGACGTTCAGTCCATTTTGGTGTCTATAGATGAGTACTCTTCTAGAACGCTGGAGGTGCTCGCAAGAAACAAAGTCTATATCAACGTGTAAACTGAAGAAAAAAATGCGGCAGCACTCACCAGTATGGTGCGATGACGGTCCTTTATTGGCAGACCAAACTTTAAAACGGCATCTTCACGGCATCGGGGGATGTGCAAAGGAAGAGGTGAGCAGGGAACGACGACGGCAACCGTTTCGCGCTAAACCAGCGCTTCTACGGGTCTAATGAGCTGGGAAGTGACGCCAGTAGAAATGGGTTGGTCAAAGTGACCCATCCCACTCCCACTACACGCCCACTTCCCACGCTCATAGTGTGCAACATGAACAACACATAAAAAACACAAACAACAATTTGAATATTAAAATCAAAATAAAAAAAAGCTCTGGAAATGCAAATAAAGTACATGGCAGTAACAATACAAAAGAGATAACTTTGTCATATCGTAATCTCACAATCACATAACATACGGGGAAAGAAACGCTAACAGTATCCTCTAATAGAGAGGCAACGAACTGAGCGATTATTCCTCTGAGATCAAAATAATGATTAATAAACAAGAACGCTCTGGGTAGGCTACAAAATCGTTATAGAAAAACAGACATGTCCGTCCTATCATTGAAGCCGGAAGGTCCTGCGGCTCTAGTCCGCATAATCCACCGCGCTTCTTGTCTGAGAAGAAACCTATGCAAATCACCTCCTCGTACGGATGGTGTTACCTTTTCTATCCCTGCGAACATGAGGACCTCTGGCTTAAGGTACCGTCACATTAAGCGACGCTGCAGCGATAGCGACAACGATGCCGATCGCTGCAGCGTCGCTGTTTGATCGCTGGAGAGCTGTCATACAGACCGCTCTCCAGCGACCAACGATGCCGAGGTCCCCGGGTAACCAGGGTAAACATCGGGTTGCTAAGCGCAGGGCCGCGCTTAGTAACCCGATGTTTACCCTGGTTACCAGCGTAAAAGTAAAAAAAACAAACCGTACATACTCACCCAGCGTCCCCCAGCTTCTGCTTCCTGACACTGACTGAGCTCCGGCCCTAACAGCACAGCGGCTTTCACTTTAGGGCCGGCGCTCAGTCAGTGTCAGGAAGCAGACGCTGGGGGAGGTATGACGCTGGGTGAGTATGTACTGTTTGTTTTTTTTACTTTTACGCTGGTAACCAGGGTAAACATCGGGTTACTAAGCGCGGCCCTGCGCTTGGTAACCCGATGTTTACCCTGGTTACCAGTGTAAAACATCGCTGGTATCGTTGCTTTTGGTGTCAAACACAACGATACACGGCGATCGGACGACCAAATAAAGTTCTGGACTTTATTCAGCGACCAGCGACATCACAGCAGGATCCTGATCGCTGCTGCGTGTCAAACTAAACGACATCGCTTAGCGAGGACGCTGCAACGTCACGGATCGCTAGCGATATCGTTTAGTGTGACGGTACCTTTACTGTCATGTGTATCCCGTATATGCTTGATCAATCTTGGTACCCCTTTTCCGGTATGAATAGATCTAAGGTGTTCTCTAAAGCGTATAAATAACTGACGTTTAGTTTTGCCCACATAAAATCTCTTGCAAGGACAGAACATGACGTAAACAACATAGTCTGTCCTGCAAGAGATAAATTGTTGAACCGTGTGTCTAATTGGACCAATATTTAGGGTTTGACCAGTAATATGACTACTACAAAAATTACAGTGACCACAACGAAAATTTCCTTTAAGAGGCAACTGTTGTAGCCAATTACCCTGTGGGCCTAATGTCTGATTATGAACCAAAATGTCCCTAATACGGGTACTTCGTTTGTTTGAAATTAACGGACCACTGGAAGTTCTATTTGAAAGATCCTTATCTTGTTCTAAGACGTGCCAGTGTCTTCTAATGGACGCTCTTATTGCCTGATCTAAGGGACCGTAACGAAAACAGAAGTTAAAACGCGGTTCCTTAGAGACATTACTTACTGTACTCTGCCCCTGGGAGTCATCCTTTACACGGTTCAATGCAGATTTTAAAAGTGCGTCGGGGTAACCCCTTTCGCGTAATCTCTGACACAACTCTCCTGACTGCTGTTCAAACCCCCTTTGGGTATTGTTGATTCTCCGTGTTCGTAACAACTGACTGTAGGGCAAAGCGCGTTTAGTGTGTACAGGGTGAAAACTATCATGATGCAAAACTGCATTGGTAGCGGTCGGTTTGCGGTAGATAGATGTATGGATATCACCCTCTTGTACGGTAACCAAAACGTCCAAAAATTCCAATCTATCTCGGCCAAAGACGGAAGTGAAACGCATACACATATTGTTTGTAACGTTTAAATGATCAACAAATGACTCAAAATCCTCTGCGGTTCCGTCCCACACCAAGAAGACATCATCCACATACCTAAGATATAATCTAATATATTTGAGGAAGGGGTCCCGTTCAGAGTACACAAAATCTTCCTCAAATACTGCTAGATACAAATTTGCAAAAGTGCATGCGACCGGGGTCCCCATGGCAGTCCCCGTGGTCTGAAGATACCAGCTACCAGCAAAAGTAAAAGCGTTATGGGTGAGTATAAAACTCAATCCACCGCACACAAAGTCGTTGAAGGCCTGGCTCCTATCAGTCGTGTGTAAAACACGCCTGATGGTGTCGACCCCCAACTGTTGTGGGATGCTGGTATAAAGATTGACCACGTCAATGGATGCCAGGGAGAACCCCGACCGCCAATGGAACCCCTGTATGCTTTTAAGGAATGAATTCGTGTCCCTGGTGTAGGACGGAACAGCACGGAGAAGTGGACGCAGTAACCATTCCAAATATTGGGACAGGGGTTCAGTCAAAGACCCTATCCCCGACACAATTGGTCTCCCGGGAGGTTGAGTAATTGACTTGTGTACCTTCGGGAGATAGTACCAATATGGTTTGGTAGGGAACTGCGGAAAAAGCTTTTCAGCTTTTTTCTGGGTAATAATTTGTTGCTCCACTGCTCCCCTCAAGAAAGACTGCAATTCCCCCTTAAATTTATGTGTGGGGTCCCCAGACAGTTTAAGATACACACTGGAGTCTGAAAGTTGACGGTCTGCTTCAAAAAGGTATGCCTCCTTGGGTAACAAGACGGTTCTTCCCCCCTTTGTCGGCTGGGCGTATGACCACATCAGACCATCCTGCCATCTCCTTCAAGACTATCTTCTCAGAAGCTCTCAAATTGTCTGGTGCCTGTCTATAAATTAAGGCTTCAATGTCTTTCAAGACTAATGTTTCAAATAGAGTAGCTGCATTCCCTGGAAGGATTTGTGGCATGTATGTAGATGGGACGCCACCGACAAAGGGGGCGGGATCGCCAAGTGGATGTCTTGCAGCACGTTGTTCCGTCCTACACCAGGGACACGAATTCATTCCTTAAAAGCATACAGGGGTTCCATTGGCGGCCGGGGTTCTCCCTGGCATCCATTGACGTGGTCAATCTTTATACCAGCATCCCACAACAGTTGGGGGTCGACACCATCAGGCGTGTTTTACACACGACTGATAGGAGCCAGGCCTTCAACGACTTTGTGTGCTGTGGATTGAGTTTTATACTCACCCATAACGCTTTTACTTTTGCGGGTAGCTGGTATCTTCAGACCACGGGGACTGCCATGGGGACCCCGGTCGCATGCACTTTTACAAATTTGTATCTAGCAGTATTTGAGGAAGATTTTGTGTACTCTGAACGGAACCCCTTCCTCAAATATATTAGATTATATCTTAGGTATGTGGATGATGTCTTGTTCATGTTGCCCACTATGAGCGTGGGAAGTGGGCGTGTAGTGGGAGTGGGATGGGTCACTTTGACCAACCTATTTCTACTGGCGTCACTTCCCAGCTCATTAGACCCGTAGAAGCGCTGGTTTAGCGCGAAACGGTTGCCGTCGTCGTTCCCTGCTCACCTCTTCCTTTGCACATCCTCCGATGCCATGAAGATGCCGTTTTAAAGTTTTGTCTGCCAATAAAGGACCGTCATCGCACCATACTGGTGAGTGCTGCCGCATTTTTTTCTTCAGTTTACACATACACATATTTGGTATCGCCGCGTTCAGAATCTCCCGATCTATCAAGATAAAAAAATAATTTACTTGGCATAATAAGAAAAAAGTCAAAACGCCAGAATTACATTTTTTTTGGTCGCCACAACATTGTATTAAAATGATCTTATCTGCACCAAAATAGTATCATTAAGTCTACGTTCACATTAGCGTTCTGCGCCGCAGCGTCGGGCGCTGCAGCGTCGCCGCATGCGTTATGCGCCCCTATATTTAACATGGGGGCGCATGGACATGCGTTGCACTTGCGTTTTGCGACGCATGCGTCACTGCGGCGCACGCGTCATGGCGCAGAGGACGCAGCAAATTGCATTTTTTGTGCGTCCAAAATCAAGCAAAAAAAGGACGCATGCGTCGCAAAACGCAGCGTTGTGCATGCGTTGTGCATGCGTTGTTCCTGCGTTGTGCGTTGCGTCGCCGACGCTGCGGCGCACAACGCAAATGTGAACGTAGCCTAAAAGCAAAACGTCAGCTCCGCACACAAAACATAAGCACTCGCCCAACCCGAGATCACGAAAAATGGAGACACTACGGGAATCGGAAAATGGCGCAAGTTTTATTACTTTATTCAAACTTTGGAATTTTTGTTTTCACCACTTAAATAAAAAAGAACCTAGACATGTTCGGTGTCTATGAACTCGTAATGACCTGGATAATCAGGGTGTGTTGGGGTTAGGGTTGGAGTTAGAATTGGGGTTTTCCACTGTTTAACGTGACACCCACAGACCATTCCATCAAAGTCTGCATTACAAAACGCCACTTCTTCCCTTCCGAGCCCCGACATGCGCAAACAGTGGTTTACTCCCACATATGGGTTATCAGCGTATTCAGGACAAATTGGACAACAAATTTTGCGGTTCAATTTCTCCTGTTACCCTTGGGAAAATAAAAATTTGGGGGCTAAAAAATAATTTTTGTTGGAAAAAAATGATTTTTTTATTTTCACGGCTCGTCATAAACTTTAGTGAAACACTTGGGGTTCAAAGTTCTCATAACACATCTAGATAGGTTCCTTTGGGGGTCTAGTTTCCATTATGGGGCCACTTGTGGGGGGTTTCTACTGTTTAGGTACATCAGGGGCTCTGCAAACGCAACATGACGCCCACCGACCATTTCATCAAAGTCTGCATTCCAAAACTGAGCTCCTTCCCTTCCGAGCTCCGACGTGTGCCCAAACAGTAGTTTTCTCCCACATATGGAGTATCAGCGTACTCAGGACAAATTGCACAACAGCATTTGGGGTTCAATTTCTCTTGATACCCTTGGGAAAATTAAAAAAAATGGGGGCAAAAAGATCATTTTTGCGGCAAAAAAAAGGATTTTTTTAATTTTCACGACTCTGTATTATAAACTTTAGCGAAACAATTGGGGGTTCAAAGTGCACACCACACATCTAGATAAGTTCATTAGGTGGTCTAGTTTCCAAAATGGGGTCACTTGTGGGGGATTTCCACTGTTTAGGCACATTACCTCAATTCCAGCCAATTCTGCGTTGAAAAAGTCAAACGGCACTCCTTCCCTTCTGAGCTCTGCCATGCGCCCAAACATTGGTTTACCCCCACATATGGGGTGTCAGCGTGGTCCAAGGGGTCCAATTTCTCCTGTTACTTGGGAAAATAAAAAATTGGGGGCGAAAATAACCTTTTGTGTGAAAAAAAATGATTTTTTATTTTTACGGTTCTACATTATGAACTTCTCTGATGCACTTGGGGGTTCAAAGTGCTCACCACACATCTAGATAAGTTCCTTAGGGGGTCTACTTTCCAAGATGGTGTCGCGTGTTGGGAGTTTCCACTGTTTAGGCACACGGGCTCTCCAAACGCGACATGGCGTCCTATCTCTATTCCAGCCAATTCTACTTTGAAAAAGTCAAATGGCGCTCCTTCCCTTTTGAGCTCTGCCATGCGCCCAAACAGTGGTTTACTCCCACATATGGAGTATCGGCGTACTCAGGACAAATTGTACAACACCTTTGGGGGCCCAATTTCTGGAATTACCCTTGGAAAAATGAAACAAATTGGATCTGAAGTAAATTTTTTGTGAAAAAAAGTTAAACGTTCATTTTTTTTTAAACATTCCAAAAATTCTTGTGAAGCACCTGGATGGTTAATAAACTTCTTAAATGTGGTTTGGAGGACCTAGAGCGGTGCAGTTTTTAGAACGGTGTCACTTTTTGGTATTTTCGATCATATAGACCCCTCAAAGTGACTTCAAATGTGATGTGGACCCTAAAAAAATGGTGTTGTAAAAATGAGAAATCGCTGGTAAATTTTTAACCCTTATAACTCCCTATCAAAAAAATGTTGGTTCCAAAATTGTGCTGATGCAAAGTAGACATGTGGGAAATGTTACTTATTAAGTCCACGTCAGATTCCGCAACGTGTGCACATAGCCTCATTGTTCCACTGCTGTTTCTGCATTACTAATACTGATGTGAAATACTGAACATGTGAACGAGACCTAATAGTTTAATTCACCAAAACCACTTTAAAAATTGCAGTGAAAAATGTCGTTGCAATATCTGCAGCTTTTTATTGTTTCATTG
Organism: Ranitomeya variabilis; assembly: GCF_051348905.1. Taxonomy (NCBI): domain Eukaryota; kingdom Metazoa; phylum Chordata; class Amphibia; order Anura; family Dendrobatidae; genus Ranitomeya; species Ranitomeya variabilis. The sequence continues at coordinate 163,044,556 of NC_135233.1, forward strand.
CTTTCTACGGGTGAAAACACACTGAAAGAAGTGACACGCTACAGATTTAAAAAGCGCTACAGTTCTGGAATCCAGTCAGAAAACAAACAAGCGCCTGCAGGAGATTTCGGAAGTCTCCTATGTTTTGCTGGCACTTTGAAAAGCAGCTTTTTGCCATGTTTATATGCAGAATTTTTGCAGCTTTTTCTTCTGCAAATAAGAAGTTTACAGCATTTTACAGCACAAGCAAAAACTGAGATTTTCAGAAATCTCCTGCGCACCCTTTTATTTTCTCATGACTGAATTTTACAACTGCAGCGTTTTTAAAATCTGCAGCATGTCACTTTCAGCAATTTTTTTTCACCCGTAGAAAGCAATGAAAAAGTTTAAAAAAATGCTGCAAATGTTGCAACGTTGTTTTTCACTGCGTTTTTTGTGAATAACACTAACTTTATTAAACATGTACTGTAGACCATATGCGCACTGTAAAAAACAAACAGCAAAAGCTCTAAGGGTGTGTGCCCACAATTAGAAAACGCTGCAGGTTGGCTGCTGTGTACTTGTGCAGCGTCCAACCCGCAGCGGCCACATGTTACAGTATAGTGGATGGGATTTCAAGAGATTCCATCTCTACTATGCGTGCACTATCACCTGCACCTCACCCGCAAAGACAGACATGGGGCGCGTCTGTCCAGGCTGCAGCATGTCAATTTATATGGTGTAGACGCGAGTCTCCACCAGAGAAATCTCACCGCTGCAATGTATAGGACACAAGGATTCTGCACGGTTCAATGAACACACGCGGAATCACCTGTGTTCAAAACATGGCAGCACTTTGGACGCAGCATGATGTCTGCTGCATCCAAAGTGCTGCCATTTCCGGATCCTCTGCACATACCCTAAAAAAGGGGTGCTTTGAAAGCAGTGTTTTTACTGCCAAAAGAGCAGGTTTTGGATGGAAAAAAATGCACCAAAAACGCTGATTCCTATGCACACCTGTACTATATATGTGTATGGTTTACCCTTCATTTATTTCTATATAATAAATGCCCTGATTCAGCAGACAATATTCCTGTCTTGTGTCATCCAGACAGTAGTGACAGCAGGTCGCCCTGTCAGATTACAAGCAATGATTTAGTGACTGGTCAGAGCCCATGCTGATCCCTTCTGTATGTGACTGTGAAACCTGTTCCTACAGCAAACAGCACAGAGCTCTGGGACCACATGAGTAAATCACAGCACTGAAGGGGTTTCAAGGGGGTTTGGGAGACACGTTCTGGGACTACAGAGCAATGCACAGCATTATTCACTGCTGAAAACCCTCTGGGCACTTCATACAGGGGTTGCAGATGCAGAAGGCCCCCTTGTAGGTGGGGGCCCCAGGTGTCTGCCTGGTCTGCCTGTGCCAAACGCCGGCCCTGATAACCTCATAAAGTGACAGTGGTCAGAATTGTAAAAATTGGCCCAGTCATTAACATGCAAATCACCCTTGGGGGTAAAGGGGTTAAAGAATGACCATCATTCATGATAATAACAAGCAACTTTGTAATATATCTTATCCAGAGTTATTTACTTCTTTCTCCACAAAGACTGATCATTCATTCTCAGAATTCTCAATTCTGGGTAAGCTCTGAGTTCAGTGAATACAGATCTTTACATTACTGAAATAAGAGATGACAGCTAGTTTTTGTAGTTCTATGTAGAAGAGAGGATGTAGGAGCTCTGCCTTCTATTCCTCATTTGCCTCTCTTCTCCCTACATAGATGGCTGGTGCTACTGATTCAATCCTATCTCAATAATGAGAAACTCTTCACTGAATTCAGATCTTGGAGTCACTTGAGGGGGGATTCTGCTCTTCTAGCACTTAAAGACTCTAAATATGGAGTGTGCAAACTATTCTCGGAAAATCTGCGCTGCAGGAGACATATAGCGCTCTGTCCCTCCCGAGTCTCGCCGTGTGGCTAAGCAGTACTGTACAGCCATGTGTAGGGTATTTCTATAATCAGCAGACATTGTGGGAAAAAATTTTTATGACACTTTTACCCATTTCCCTGCATGAAAATGTAAAACACACAATCTTGGTGGTAAAAATGTTTTTTTTTTCTAAACTGCTCAATTGTATAAAACTCTGTGACACATCTGTGGTGTCAATATGATCACTGCACCCTTATATGAATACATTGAGAAATGTAGTTTGTAAAGTGGGGTCACTTATGGGGTGGAGTCTGCTGTTCTGGCAGCCCAGGCGCTCTGCCAATGTGACCATGCACCCTCAAACCAGTGCAGCAAAATCTGGACTGTAATATGGTGCTCCTTCCCTTCTGAGCTTTGCACTGTCTCTCAAAAGTAGTTGTTGACTACATAGGGTTATCTGTGTAGAGAAACTGCACACATTTTGGGGTCCGTTTTCTGTTACCCTTGTGAAATGCAAAATTTGGGGCTAAAAATAATTTTTGTGGAAAAGATGTATTTTTTTTATTTTCACAGCTCAACGTTATAAACTTGTGTGAAGCACCTGGGGTTTCAAGGTGCTCACCACACATCTAGATAATTTCCTAGACTGGTCTCTTTTCCAAAATGGTGTCATTTGTGGGGGGTTTACACTCTTTAAGCACTTCAGAGGCTCTCCAAATGCGACATGGCATCCAATAATTATTCCAGCAAATTTTGCATTCAGAAAGTGAAATGGCGCTTCTTTCGTTCCAAGCCCTGCTGTGCACCCAAACAGTAGTTTTTCTCACCATATTGTGTATCTGCATGCTCAGGAGAAATTTCACAACTTGTTTGGTCCATTTTGTCCTGTTACCCTTGTGAACGTAAAAGAACATTGGGTCTAAAGGAACATTTTTGTGAAATAAAAGCAAATGTTTATTTTTATCTTCCACATTCCATTAATTTCTGTGAAGCAAGTTAAGGGTTTATAAGCTACTTGAATGTGGTTTTGAGAAACTAGGAGTGCAGTTTTTAGAATGGTGTCACTTATGGGTATTTTCTGTGATATAGACCCCTCAAAGTCACTTCAAATGTGATGTGATCCCTTAAAAAAAAAAAAAGGTTGTGTAAATTTTGGTGTAAAAATGGGAAATCGCTTGTCAACTTTTAACCCTTAACTTCCTTAAAAAAAAAAGTATTCGGTTTCAAAAATTGTGCCGATGTAAAGTAGACATGTGGAAAATGTTATTTACAGTGGGTACGGAAAGTATTCAGACCCCTTTTAAATTTTTCACTTTTTGTTTCATTGCAGCCATTTGGTAAATTAAAAAAAGTTCATTTTTTCTCTAATGTACACTGCACCCCATCTCCACTGAAAAAAACAGAAATGTAGAAATTTTTGCATATTTATTCAAAATGAAATATCACATGGTCATAAGTACCAAATGGATGCAATGAAACAGAGTGAAAACTGTAGAAGGGTCTGAATACTTTCCGCACCCACTGTATTAACTAGTTTGTGTGACACCACTCTCTGATTTAAGGGCATAAAAATTAAAAGTTTAAAAATAACCAAATTTCTGTGTTTTTTTTCCACAAACAAACGCAAGTCATATCAAAGAAATTTTGCCACTATCATGAAGTACAATATGTCACGAAAAACAGCAGTCTCAGAATCAGTGGGATCCATTGAAGTGTTCCAGAGATTTGACCTCATAAAGTGACACTGGTCAGAATTAAAAAAAAAAAAATTGGCATGGTCAGGAAGGTGAAAACAGGCTTCAGGGTGAAGGGGTTAAGGCATTTCCAAATTCAGATTGTAAACTATGATTTCCAACTATAGACATGAGGACAGCAAGTGGCCCTGTTATGCCTGCTGTGTGGCCTGAGCCCCATAGGGTGAATAACCTTTCTCAGGTTACAGAGTGTCCCATTATTACACATCACATCCACTGTGTAGGTGATATATTAATAATCATTGCAACTAAATGTTAAGTGTGGGAATATCTCATAAACTGTATACTGCAAACATCCTCACAGCCTGTTCTGTGCATAGCGATTAATTGCTCGCAGCCAATAAAATAACTTGCATGGCAGAATGTTGTGCCTATTGGTTGCTCTTCAGTGAGGACCACAGTGCAGAGACCTGGATGTAGGGAGTGTGACACTAAATTAATCAGCAACAGCATTCAGCTCCCTTGATGGATCTGCTCTTTGCCACTTACTTTGAACACCAGGCGGCGCCATAATGTATAAGAAAAAGTCAAAACTTCTCAGGTTTACTTTTTTTTTTTTTTTAGCAGTAAATATTTTTCATTTTTTAGAATCTGTATAGTTGATGTGATATGTAATAATTCACCAAACCCCTTTAACAATGAGGCAGGAGCACACATGCACAGTGAGCCCTCCATTTGTTCATAAAGAACAGTGTTTACTAATAGTAATGATTATTATTAATCTGCACTTTACAATTCATAAGATACGTGTGCAAACAAAATGTATAGGGTATTAAACTGATTTTCAAAATAAGAGCGGTAAAAACTTACAATAATTTTGAAGGAATGGGGTGAAACAGAAGATAAAAATGCTTCATTTGAACTATCATTTATTTCTCTTTTGCATGAAGTTGAACAGAGTTGTAACCCATATGTATTGACTTCTTTAGGATAGCTTGGTGGCATATTTGTTAGCTCCAAAAATTTTGTATGCATGTGTATGTTCCTGAATTACCGTATATACTCGAGTATAAGCCGACCCGAGTATAAGCCGACCCCCCTAATTTTGCCACAAAAAACTGGGAAAACTTATTGACTCGAGTATAAGCCTAGGGGGAAAAATGCAGCAGGTACCGGTGAATTTCAAAATTAAAAATAGATGCTCCATACCGTTCATTATGGCCCCATAGATGCTCCACATAAAGCTGTGCCACATATAATGCTCTGCACCGTTCATTATGGCCCCATAGATGCTCCACATAAAGCTGTGCCATATATACAATGCTCTGCACCGTTGCCCCATAGCTGTGCCACATATATAATGCTCTGCACCATTGCCCCATAGCTGTGCCATATAGTGATCTGCACCGTTGCCCCATAGCTGTGCCATATATATAATGCTCTGCACCATTGCCCCATAGCTGTGCCATATAGTGCTCTGCCCCATTGCTGTGCCATATAGTGCTCTGCACCGTTGCCCCATAGCTGTGCCATATATATAATGCTCTGCACCATTGCCCCATAGCTGTGCCATATAGTGCTCTGCCCCATAGCTGTGCCATATAGTGCTCTGCCCCATAGCTGTGCCATATAGTGCTCTGCCCCATAGCTGTGCCATATAGTGCTCTGCCCCATAGCTGTGCCATATAGTGCTCTGCCCCATAGCTGTGCCATATAGTGCTCTGCCCCATAGCTGTGCCATATAGTGCTCTGCCCCATAGCTGTGCCATATAGTGCTCTGCCCCATAGCTGTGCCATATAGTGCTCTGCCCCATAGCTGTGCCATATAGTGCTCTGCCCCACAGCTGTGCCATATAGTGCTCTGCCCCACAGCTGTGCCATATAGTGCTCTGCCCCATAGCTGTGCCATATAGTGCTCTGCCCCATAGCTGTGCCATATAGTGCTCTGCCCCATAGCTGTGCCATATAGTGCTCTGCCCCATAGCTGTGCCATATAGTGCTCTGCCCCATAGCTGTGCCATATAGTGCTCTGCCCCATAGCTGTGCCATATAGTGCTCTGCCCCACAGCTGTGCCATATAGTGCTCTGCCCCATAGCTGTGCCATATAGTGCTCTGCCCCATAGCTGTGCCATATAGTGCTCTGCCCCATAGCTGTGCCATATAGTGCTCTGCCCCATAGCTGTGCCATATAGTGCTCTGCCCCATAGCTGTGCCATATAGTGCTCTGCCCCATAGCTGTGCCATATAGTGCTCTGCCCCATAGCTGTGCCATATAGTGCTCTGCCCCATAGCTGTGCCATATAGTGCTCTGCCCCACAGCTGTGCCATATAGTGCTCTGCCCCACAGCTGTGCCATATAGTGCTCTGCCCCACAGCTGTGCCATATAGTGCTCTACCCCATAGCTGTGCCATATAGTGCTCTGCCCCACAGCTGTGCCATATAGTGCTCTGCCCCACAGCTGTGCCATATAGTGCTCTGCCCCACAGCTGTGCCATATAGTGCTCTACCCCATAGCTGTGCCATATAGTGCTCTGCCCCATAGCTGTGCCATATAGTGCTCTGCCCCATAGCTGTGCCATATAGTGCTCTGCCCCATAGCTGTGCCATATAGTGCTCTGCCCCATAGCTGTGCCATATAGTGCTCTGCCCCATAGCTGTGCCATATAGTGCTCTGCCCCATAGCTGTGCCATATAGTGCTCTGCCCCATAGCTGTGCCATATAGTGCTCTGCCCCATAGCTGTGCCATATAGTGCTCTGCCCCACAGCTGTGCCATATAGTGCTCTGCCCCACAGCTGTGCCATATAGTGCTCTGCCCCACAGCTGTGCCATATAGTGCTCTACCCCATAGCTGTGCCATATAGTGCTCTGCCCCACAGCTGTGCCATATAGTGCTCTGCCCCACAGCTGTGCCATATAGTGCTCTGCCCCATAGCTGTGCCATATAGTGCTCTACCCCATAGCTGTGCCATATAGTGCTCTGCCCCATAGCTGTGCCATATAGTGCTCTGCCCCATAGCTGTGCCATATAGTGCTCTGCCCCATAGCTGTGCCATATAGTGCTCTGCCCCATAGCTGTGCCATATAGTGCTCTGCCCCATAGCTGTGCCATATAGTGCTCTGCCCCATAGCTGTACCATACAGTGCTCTGCCCCATAGCTGTACCATACAGTGCTCTGCAACGTCCATTATTGCCCCATAGCTGCTGCTGCAATAAAAAAAAATAAAACACATACTCACCTGTCTTGCAGCTCCTCGGCGCCATCTTCCCGGCGTCTCCCCGCACTGACTGATCAGGCAGAGGGCGGCGCGCACACTATATGCGTCATCGCGCCCTCTGCCTGAACAGTCAGAGCGGAGAGAGAGACGCCGGGAAGATGGCGCGACGCCCGGCGTGTGGAACCAGGATAGGTGAATATGCGATACTTACCTGCTCCCGGCGTCCCGCTCCTTCCCCCTGCCTGTCTTCGGTGCCGCAGCCTCTTCCTCTGTCAGCGGTCACCGGCACCGCTGATTAGAGAAATGAATTATGCGGCTCCGCCCCTATGGGGGGTGGAGCAGCCTATTCATTTCTCTAATGAGCGGTCCCACGTGACCGCTCAGGGGAAGAGGCTGCTGCACCCGGAGACCGTGTAACAGGCAGGGGGAGCGCCAGGAATGCCGGGACTAGGTAAGTATATGACAGTGCTCACCCGCCGACCCCACCACCGATCATGACTCGAGTATAAGCCGAGGGGGCACTTTCAGCCCAAAAATTTGGGCTGAAAATCTCGGCTTATACTCGAGAATATACGGTATGTGCTTTCTTAACCTCTTAGTCAGTTAGTCTTAGCCAGTTTTGACCTTTTTGCTCCCCTTCTTCTCAGAGCCATATATTTTTTTTATTTTTCAGTCCATATGGCCATGTGAGGGCTTGTTTTTTGGGGGACGGGTTGCAGTTTTGAAAAATACCATTTGTTTTAACATATCATGTACTGGAAAACAGGAAAAAAAAGTCCAAGTACGGTGAAATTGCAAAAAGAGTTCTATCCCACACTTGTTTTTTGTTTTGCCTTTTTACTATGTTCATTAAATGCTAAAACTGACCTGCCATAATGATTTTCCAGGTCATTACAAGTTCATAGACGCCAAACATGTCATTTAAGTGATGAAAAAAAATTCCTAAGTTTGTTAAAAAAAAAATAAAATAAAATTGTGCCCCTTTCTGATACCTTTAGCATCTCCGTTTTTCATGATCTCGGGTTGGGTGAGGGCTTATTTTTTGCAGGTCAAACTGATGTTTTTAAAGATACCTTTTGGTGCATATACTATCTTTTGATTGCTCGTTATTGCATTTTAATGCATTGTCGCGGCGACCAAAAAAAGGAATTTTGGCTTTTTTACTTTTTTTCTCGTTAGACCATTTAGCGATCGGGTTAATTCTTTTTCTATTTTGATAGATTGGGTGATTCTGAATGCGGCGATACCAAATATGTGCATGTTTGATTTTTTAATTTTACTTTGAATGGGCTGAAAGGTGGGTGATTTGAACTTTTATATATTTTTTATTTTTATTATATTTTTAAAAACATGTATTTTTTTTACTTTTGGCATGCTTCAATAGTTTTCATGGGAGACTAGAAGCTGCCATAACCCGATCGCCTCTGCTACATACAGTCGATGATCAGATCGCCTGTATGTAGCAGAATTGCTGACTTGCTATGCGCGCCGACCATCAGGCAGCACTCATAGCAGTCCGGCAGTGACAACCATAGAGGTCTGCTGGAGACCTATGGTTGTCATGCCAACCCATTGGCAACCCGCGGTCATGTGACACGGGCGCTGATGGGCGGGATTTCCGGCCAGCTTGCCGGAAGCGCATGTTAAATGCTGCTGTCAGTTTGACAGCAGCATTTTACAGGTTAACAGCCGCAGAGGGATCACGATTCCTCCCGCTGCTGTTAGTGGCACATGTCAGCAGTTGAAAACAGCTGACCTGTGCCAGAAAAGATGTGGGTTCACCGCCGGAGCCCACATCAAACAATGATAGCTCACAAATGAGCAGTGATTCTCGTCCATCCTCAAATACGACAAGGGCCAGTACAACATGACAGGCAAATAGTGCTACTGGAGAAACGTCTCCAAGTCAGGGAACAATGCCCAGTTTAAGTGCTGTCCGTGGTACTAGTGAATTGGCACATGTCAATGTACAAGGGTCTTTGCCACTTGATGTAGTATTTCCTAGATGGTAGGCTTTGGATTTGATTACTACATTCATGCCTGATTTTAATGCCATTCCTTCTATAAATGTGGAGGTGGAGGATTTTGAACCAAATATTTTTTTAAGTTTGACAGCTTGCTAGAGCATATTGTTCTTCAAATAAATTTATACTTGTCTCAATTTATCAGCCAGAATCCATGATTCTATTTTGCTAGGACCAATTTATGGATGCCAACTAATGTTCTGGAAAAGAAAAAAAAATAGGACTTACATTCACCATTGGGCTAGTTTAAAAAAAAAAAAAAAAAAAAAAGAGCATTTGGTCCTGCTGGCCCAACCGCCCTGTTCAAGCCACCCCTATGTTTTCTGCCATTCTTTCTAGGACCTGTTATGAAATGGCTGCCCAGAAAATGATAGACTAAAATCAGATCAATCATCGAAGACTTGATAGAAAAGTTCTTAACACTTTACACTTCAGCAGAAAACATTCCCATTGATGAGTCCCTTGTAAAATTCAAAGGAAGACTGCACCTCAAGGAATTTATTGTTTTTAAGAGGACAAGGTTCGTGATAAAGCTGTATAAAATGTGCAAGCGTTCGACCAGATACACATCAGCTTTTTGCATTCATGAGGGGAAAGATAGCCAACTAAACCCACCAGGATGCCTTACTTATTTGGGGACATCTGGAAAAATCATTTGGGAGTTAACTCAATTTTTACAAAACGGCTGCAATCTGTATGTAGACCATTACTACACCAGCATACCACTATTTAAAAGTCTGGTTGAACAAAACATAGGGGATTGTGGGACCATTCGTAAAGACTGTCAGGGTTTTCTACAATCATTGGTCAACAAAAAGTTTCAAAAGGGGTAGTCAGGGACTACGCAATGGAGAGCCGCTTGACCTTGGGTATAAGGATAAGAAAGATATTTTTAGAAATCACTTAGGTGAACCCAATAAAATAAAACTCAACTTTTATTAACCCCTTCCCGACCTTTGACGCCACGTAGGCGTCATGAAAGTCGGTGCCAATCCGACCCATGACGCCTATGTGGCGTCATGGAATGATCGTGTCCCTGCAGATCGGGTGAAAGGGTTAACTCCAATTTCACCCGATCTGCAGGGACAGGGGGAGTGGTACTTCAGCCCGGGGGGGTTGGCTTCACCCCCCCGTGGCTACGATCGCTCCGATTGGCTGTTGAAAGTGAAACTGCCAATCAGAGCGATTTGTAATATTTCACCTAAAAAACTGGTGAAATATTACAATCCAGCCATGGCTGATGCTGCAATATCATCGGCCATGGCTGGAAATACTGAAGTGACCCCCCCCCACCCCACCGATCGCCCCCCCAAGCCACCGATCTGTCCCGTAGTCCCCTCCGTCCTGTGCTCCGCTCCCCTGTCCTCCTGTCCGCTCCCTCCTTGCTCGGATCCACCCCCCTGTGCTCCGATCCACCACCCCACCACCCCTTCATACTTACCGATCCTCCCGGTGTCCGTACGTCTCCTCGCTGGGCGCCGCCATCTTCCAAAATGACAGGCGCATGAGCAGTGCGCCCGCCGAATCTGCCAGCCGGCAGATTCGTTCCATGTACATTTTGATCACTGTGATAAAACCTCACAGTGATCAAAATAAAAAAAATAGTAAATGACCCCCCCCCTTTATCACCCCCATAGGTAGGGACAATAATAAAAAAAAGAAAATATTTTTTTTTTCTTTTTCCACTAGGGTTAGGGTTAGAACTAGGGTTAGAACTAGGGTTAGGGTTAGGGTTAGGGCATGTGCACACAGTGCGGATTTGGCTGCGGATCCGCAGCGGATCTGCAGCGCATTGGCTGCTGCGAATTCGTAGCAGTTTTCCATCAGGTTTACAGTACCATGTACACCTATGGAAAACCAAATCCGCTGTGCCCATGGTGCGGAAAATTCCGTGCAGAAACGCTGCGTTGTATTTTCCGCAGCATGTCAATTCTTTGTGTGGTTTCCGCAGCGTTTTACACCGGTTCCTCAATAGGAATCCGCAGGTGAAATTCGCACAAAAAAACACTGGAAATCCGCTGTAAATCTGCAGGTAAAACGCAGTGGAAATAGGGTTAAGATTAGGCTTGTGGTTAGGGTTACGGATAGGGTTAGGAGTGTGTTGGGGTTACAGTTGTGGTTAGGGTTGGGATTAGGGTTAGGGTTGGGATTAGGGTTAGGGTTGGGATTAGGGTTGGGATTAGGGTTACGGGTGTGTTGGGGTTAGGGTTGTGATTAGGGTTAGGGCTACAGTTGGGATTAGGATTAGGGGTGTGTTGGGGTTAGTGTTGAAGTTAGAATTGAGGGGTTTCCACTGTTTGGGCACATCAGGGGTCTCCAAACGCAACATGGCACCACCATTGATTCCAGCCAATCTTGCTTTCAAAAAGTCAAATGGTGCTCCCTCCCTTCCAAGCCCTGACGTGCGCCCAAACAGTGGTTTACCCCCACATATGGGGTATCAGCATACTCAGGAGAAACTGGACAACAACTTTTGTGGTCAAATTTCTCCTGTTACTCTTGGGAAAATTAAAAAAGTCTGGGCTAAAAAAATATTTTTGAGGAAACAAAACACATTTATTATTTTCACGGCTCTGCGTTATAAACTTCTGTGAAGCACTTGGGGGTTCAAAGTGCTCACCACACATCTAGATAAGTTCCCTTGGGGGTCTAGTTTCCAAAATGGGGTCATTTGTGGGGAGGTCCTACTGTTTAGGCACATCAGGGGCTCTGCAAACGCAACATGACGCCCGCAGAGCATTCCATCAAAGTCTGCATTTCAAAACGTCACTACTTCCCTTCCAAACCCCGACGTGTGCCAAAACAGTGGTTTACCCCCACATATGGGGTATCAGCGTACTCAGGAGAAACTGGACAACAACTTTTGGGGTCCAATTTCTCCTGTTACCCTTGGGAAAATAAAAAATTGTGGGCTAAAAAATCATTTTTGAGAAAAGAAAAATTATTTTTTATTTTCATGGCTCTGCGTTATAAACTTCTGTGAAGCACTTGGGGGTTCAAAGTGCTCACTATGAATCTTGATTAGTTCCTTGGGAGGTCTAGTTTCCAAAATGGGGTCACTTGTGCGGGAGCACCAATGTTTAGGCACACAGGGGCACTCCAAACGCGACATGGTGTCCGCTAATGATTGAAGCTAATTTTCCATTCAAAAAGCCAAATGGCGTGCCTTCCCTTCCAAGCCCTGCCGTGCGCCCAAACAGTGGTTTACCCCCACATATGGGGTATCATCGTACTCAGGACAAACTGGACAACAACATTTGGGGTCCAATTTCTCCTATTACCCTTGGGAAAATAAAAAAATTGTTGCGAAAAGATCATTTTTGAAAAAAGAAAAATAATTTTTTATTTTCATGGCTCTGCGTTATAAACTTCTGTGAAGCACCTGGGGGTTTTAAGTGCTCACTATGCATCTAGATAAGTTCCTTGGGGGGTCTAGTTTCCAAAATGGGGTCACTTGTAGGGGAGCTCCAATGTTTAGGAACACAGGGGCTCTCCAAACGCGACATGGTGTCCGCTAATGATTGGAGCTAATTTTCCATTCAAAAAGTCAAATGGCACGCCTTCCCTTCCGAGCCTTGCCGTGCACCCAAACAGTGGTTTACCCCCACATATGAGGTATCGGCGTACTCAGGAGAAATTGCCCAACAAATTTTAGGATCCATTTTATCCTGTTGCCCATGTGAAAATGAAAAAATTGAGGCTAAAATAAATTTTGTGTGAAAACAATTTTTACGGATCAATTTGTGAAGCACCTGAGGGTTTAAAGTGCTCACTATGCTTCTAGATAAGTTCCTTGGGGGGACTAGTTTCCAACATGGGGTCACTTGTGGGGGTGCTCCAATGTTTAGGCACACGGGGGCTCTCCAAACGCGACATGGTGTCCGCTAAAGATTGGAGCCAATTTTTCATTCAAAAAGTCAAATGGCGCTCCTTCCCTTCCGAGCCCTGCCGTGCGCCCAAACAGTGGTTTACCCCCACATATGAGGTATCAGCGTACTCAGGACAAATTGGACAACAACGTTCGTGGTCCAGTTTATCCTTTTACCCTTGGGAAAATAAAAAAATTGTTGCGAAAAGATCATTTTTGTGACTAAAAAGTTAAATGTTAATTTATTCCTTCCATGTTGCTTCTGCTGCTGTGAAACACCTGAAGGGTTAATAAACTTCTTGAATGTGGTTTTGAGCACCTTGAGGGGTGCAGTTTTTAGAATGGTGTCACTTTTGGGTATTTTCAGCCATATAGAACCCTCAAACTGACTTCAAATGTGAGGTGGTCCCTAAAAAAAATGGTTTTGTAAATTTTGTTGTAAAAATGAGAAATCACTGGTCAAATTTTAACCCTTATAACTTCCTAGCAAAAAAAAAAATTGTTTCCAAAATTATGCTGATGTAAAGTAGACATGTGGGAAATGTTATTTATTAACTATTTTGTGTCACATAACTCTCTGGTTTAACAGAATAAAAATTCAAAATGTGGAAATTGCAAAATTTTCAAAATTTTCGCCAAATTTCCGTTTTTTCCACAAATAAAGTCAGAAATTATCGACCTAAATTTACCACTAACATGAAGCCCAATATGTCACGAAAAAACAGTCTCAGAATCGCTAGGATCCCTTGAAGCGTTCCTGCGTTATTACCTCATAAAGGGACACTGATCAGAATTGCAAAAAACGGCAAGGTCATTAAGGCCAAAATAGGCTGCGTCATGAAGGGGTTAAGAACCTTATTAGAAATTCTATTCCACCGTACTAATCATCAGTCTTTTCCGACATAGGTACAGATATTAATATTAGAACAAAGTCTGACCATGCATACTGACAAATCTCTTGACTATATTATGAATATATTGAGGCTGTTCACCGTTATTGCAGCTGTAATTAGAAATATATTTAAGACGCTAGTCACTTCTCACGGCCGTGAGTCAGAGTAGTCATGCAGTCCAAGGTCAGAAGCCAGGAGGGTACGTCATAAATAGAAGGAAGAGATAAAAGCGTAGTCAGGTAACATTCCAAGGTCAGAGTACCGGGACGATACGGGGCTGAGTGTGACCTGAGCGTAAGTGTGTGACTTGTGATTCAGTGAAGAGGTATTTGGAAGGCCTTTAACAAATACCTGTGTGAATTGGAGTGAGTTGCTGAATTGGGAGTAGCTATATTCATAAGGAGTTAACTTAGGGTGGGGGCTCATAATTAAGGGGATATAAGGGGCAGCTGTTTGGGGCTCAAGTCCTTTTTGGAAGTGCATCTGAACAGAAAGGTGGATTGCTGTTGAGGGGAGATAGAGAGAAAAAAAAAAATCTATAAATCTTCAGCACAGCGAGTGTGAGCGAGCTGAGTGTGACCTGAGCGTAATTGTGAACGGCGGTAAGTGTGTGACTTGTGATTCAGTGACTTTGGAATCAGGGAGTTTCCAAGGGAGGAATTGCTTCTGTTTTTTTTTTTTTTTTTTGGTTTAATTAATACTTTGTATTTATTTTTAATTAACGTTTCTGTGTGGTGCAATCCCCATTAGGAAATGTGCTCCACAATTGTTAATGCCATCCAGTGTACATCTTGCCACATGTATGCAGTCCTTGACCAGCCGGTCGAGGGTGCATACTGCTGTGCGAGATGTGAGCACATTGTGCATTTGGAAACCCAGATACTGGATCTAAATGTGCAGCTGGCATCACTGAGATCCATAGACAATATGGAGAGGAGTCTTCTGCTCACTGAGCAGACGCTCAATGGGATAGATGAGGAGGGGGATGGTAGGATGGAGCTGCAGGACAGTGTGGCAGTTAGCTGGGTGACAGATAGAAGGCGGGGTAGAGGGAAGAGTGCCAGGGAGGCTAGTCCTGATCTGGCACACCCCAATAAGTTTGCTAAGTTGGCAGATGAGGGGGGTGCCAGTACAGGGGTAGCATTGCTGCAGCCAGGCATGTCCTCTGAAAGCCAGAGGAGTGACTGCTCCAGTAAGGAGGGAAAAAGGAGAGCAGGGCAGGCCAGACAGGTGCTGGTAGTGGGGGACTCAATTATTAGGGGAACAGATAGGGCAATCTGTCACAAAGACAGGGATCGTCGGACGGTGTGCTGCCTACCTGGCGCTCGAGTCCGACACATCGCTGATCGGGTGGACAGATTACTGGGAGGGGCTGGTGAGGACCCAGCGGTCATTGTGCACATTGGCACAAATGACAAAGTTAGAGGTAGGTGGAAGGTCCTTAAAGATGATTTCTGGGAATTAGGCTGCAAGCTGAAAGCAAGGACCTCCAACGTGGTATTTTCTGAAATACTGCCTGTACCACGTGCCACGCCAGAGAGGCAACGGGAGATTAGGGAGGTTAATAAGTGGCTCAAGAATTGGTGTAGGAAGGAGGGGTTTGGGTTCCTGCAGAACTGGGCCGACTTCTCAGTTGGCTACAGGCTCTACGCTAGGGACGGGCTGCACCTCAATGGGGAAGGTGCAGCTGTGCTGGGGGAGAAAATGGTTAGAAGGTTGGAGGAGTGTTTAAACTAGGGATTGGGGGGGAGGGTATTCATTTTATAGGAGGGGAAGATAGTGTAGATAGAGACCTGGGCACAAATAAGGAAGTTGGGGGTGGCGGTGGCATGGGGGGTGGGGTTAGAACAGTTAGTAATTTAAGAAAGAATAGAGGTACAGAGAGTAACATAAAGTGCATGTATACTAATGCCAGAAGCCTCGCCAACAAAATGGACGAATTAGAACTAATGTTGTTGGAGCATAATTATGATATGGTGGGGATATCTGAGACGTGGCTGGATGAGAGCCATGACTGGGCTGTTAACTTGCAGGGCTATAGCCTGTTCAGAAATGACCGTACAGATAAGCGAGGGGGAGGGGTGTGTCTATATGTAAAATCTTCCTTAAAACCCATCCTGCGTGATAATATAGGTGAATTTAATGAAAATGTAGAGTCCCTGTGGGTGGAGATAAGGGGAGGGGGAAAAAATAATAAATTACTGATAGGGGTTTGTTATAAATCTCCAAAACTAATGGAAGCAATGGAGAATGTCCTCGTAAAGCAAATAGATGAAGCTGCGACTCAAGGAGAAGTCATTATTATGGGGGACTTCAACTACCCTGAAATAGATTGGGGAACAGAAACCTGCAGTTCCAGCAAAGGTAATCGGTTTTTGACAACTATGAGAGACAATTACCTTTCACAACTGGTTCAGGACCCAACAAGGAGGGGGGCACTGCTAGACCTAATATTAACCAACAGGCCAGACCGCATATCAAATATAAGGGTTGGGGGTCACTTGGGGAATAGTGATCACAAAATAATAAGTTTTCATGTAACCTTTAATAAGATGGGTAGTAGGGGGGTGACAAGGACACTAAACTTCAGGAGGGCAAATTTCCAACGGATGAGAGAGGATCTTGGTGCAATTAACTGGGACGATATCCTGAGACACAAAAATACACAAAGAAAATGGAAGACATTTATTAGCATCCTGGATAGGACCTGTGCACAGTATATACCGTATGGGAATAAACATACTAGAAATAGGAGGAAACCAATATGGCTAAATAGAGCTGTAAGGGGCGCAATAAGGGACAAAAAGAAAGCATTTAGAGAATTAAAGGAAGTAGGTAGTGAGGAGGCATTAAATAAATACAGAAAATTAAATAAATTCTGTAAAAAGCAAATCAAGGCAGCAAAGATTGAGACAGAGAGACTCATTGCCAGAGAGATTAAAAATAATCCCAAAATATTCTTTAACTATATAAATAGTAAGAAACTAAAAAATGACAGTGTTGGCCCCCTTAAAAATAGTCTGGGTGAAATGGTGGATGAGGATGAGGAAAAAGCCAATATGCTAAATGACTTTTTTTCATCAGTATTTACAAAAGAAAATCCCATGGCAGACAAAATGACTAGTGATAAAAATTCCCCATTAAATGTCACCTGCTTAACCCAGCAGGAAGTACAGCGGCGTCTAAAAATAACTAAAATTGACAAATTTCCGGGCCCGGATGGGATACACCCCCGAGTACTGCAGGAACTAAGTACAGTCATTGATAGACCATTATTTTTAATCTTTAAAGACTCCATAATAACAGGGTCTGTACCACAGGACTGGCGTATAGCAAATATGGTGCCAATATTTAAAAAAGGGGCAAAAACTGAACTCGGTAATTATAGGCCAGTAAGCTTAACCTCTACTGTGGGTAAAATCCTGGAGGGCATTCTAAGGGATGCTATGCTGGAGTATCTGAAGAGGAATAACCTCATGACCCAGTATCAGCACGGGTTTACTAGGGACCGTTCATGTCAGACTAATTTGATCAGCTTCTATGAAGAGGTAAGTTCCGGACTGGACCAAGGGAACCCAGTGGACGTAGTATATATGGACTTTTCCAAAGCTTTTGATACGGTGCCACACAAAAGGTTGTTACATAAAATGAGAGTAATGGGGATAGGGGAAAATATGTGTAAGTGGGTTGAGAGCTGGCTCAGGGATAGGAAACAAATGGTGGTTATTAATGGAGCACACTCGGACTGGGTCACGGTTAGCAGTGGGGTACCACAGGGGTCAGTATTGGGCCCTCTTCTTTTTAACATATTTATTAATGACCTTGTAGGGGGCATTCAGAGTAGAATTTCAATATTTGCAGATGACACTAAACTCTGCAGGGTAATCAATACAGGGGAGGACAATTTTATATTACAGGATGATTTATGTAAACTAGAAGCTTGGGCTGATAAATGGCAAATGAGCTTTAACCCCTTCACCCCCAAGGGTGGTTTGCACGTTAATGACCGGGCCAATTTTTACAATTCTGACCACTGTCCCTTTATGAGGTTATAACTCTGGAACGCTTCAACGGATCTTGGCGATTCTGACATTGTTTTCTCGTGACATATTGTACTTCATGGTAGTGGTAAAATTTCTTTGATATTACCTGCGTTTATTTGCAAAAAAAATGGAAATTTGGCGAAAATTTTGAAAATTTTGCAATTTTCCAACTTTGAATTTTTATGCCCTTAAATCACAGAGATATGTTACACAAAATACTTAATAAGTAACATTTCCCACATGTCTACTTTACATCAGCACAATTTTGGAACCAAAATTTTTTTTTTTAGGGAGTTATAAGGGTTAAAAGTTGACCAGCAATTTCTCATTTTTACAACACCATTTTTTTTTAGGGACCACATCTCATTTGAAGTCATTTTGAGGGGTCTATATGATAGAAAATACCCAAGTGTGACACCATTCTAAAAACTGCACCCCTCAAGGTGCTCAAAACCACATTCAAGAAGTTTATTAACCCTTCTGGTGCTTCACAGGAATTTTTGGAATGTTTAAATAAAAATGAACATTTAACTTTTTTTCACAAAAAATTTACTTCAGCTCCAATTTGTTTTATTTTACCAAGGGTAACAGGAGAAAATGGACCCCAAAAGTTGTTGTACAATTTGTCCTGAGTACGCCGATACCCCATATGTGGGGGTAAACCACTGTTTGGGCGCATGACAGAGCTCGGAAGCGAAAGAGCGCCGTTTGACTTTTCAATTCAAAATTGACTGGAATTGAGATGGGACGTCATGTTGCGTTTGTAGAGCCCCTGATGTGCGTAAACATTGAAACCCCCCACAAGTGACACCATTTTGGAAAGTAGACCCCCTAAGGAACTTATCTAGAGGTGTGGTGAACACTTTGACCCACCAAGTGCTTCACAGAAGTTTATAATGCAGAACCATAAAAATAAAAAATCATATTTTTTCACAAAAATTATCTTTTCACCCCCAATTTTATATTTTCCCAAGGGTAAGAGAAGAAATTGGACCCCAAACGTTGTTGTACAATTTGTCCTGAGTACGCTGATACCCCATATGTGGGGGTAAACCACTGTTTTGGCGCATGGGAGAGCTCGGAAGGGAAGTAGCACCGTTTGACTTTTCAATGCAAAATTGACAGGAATTGAGATGGGACGCCATGTTGCGTTTGGAGAGCCACTGATGCGCCTAAACATTGAAACCCCCCACAAGTGACACCATTTTGGAAAGTAGACCCCCTAAGGAACTTATCTAGATGTGTTTTGAGCGCTTTGACCCACCAAGGGCTTCACAGAAGTTAATAATGCAGAGCCGTAAAAATAAAACAAAAATTTTTTCCCACAAAAATTATTTTTCAGCCCCCAGTTTTGTATTTTCCCGAGGGTAACAGGAGAAATTGGACCCCAAAATTTGTTGTCCAATTTGTCCTGAGTGCGCTGATACCCCATATGTGGGGGGAACCACCGTTTGGATGCATGGGAGGGCTCGGAAGTGAAGGAGCGCCATTTGGAATGCAGACTTAGATGGAATGGTCTGCAGGCGTCACATTGCGTTTGCAGAGCCCCTAATGTACCTAAACAGTAGAAACCCCCACAAGTGACACCATGTTGGAAAGTAGACCCCCTAAGGAACTTATCTAGATGTGTTGTAAGAACTTTGAACCCCCAAGTGTTTCACTACAGTTTATAACGCAGAGCCGTGAAAATAAAAAATCCTTTTTTTTCCCACAAAAATTATTTTTTAGCCCCCAGTTTTGTATTTTCCCAGGGGTAACAGGAGAAATTGGACCCCAAAGGTTGTTGTCCTATTTGTCCCGAATACGCTGCTACCCCATATGTTGGGGTAAACCCCTGTTTGGGCACACGGGAGAGCTCGGAAGGGAAGGAGCACTGTTTTACTTTTTCAACGCAGAATTGGCTGGAATTGAGATCGGACGCCATGTCGCGTTTGGAGAGCCCCTGATGTGCCGAAACAGTGGAAACCCCCCAATTATAACTGAAACCCTAATCCAAGCACACCCCTAACCCTAATCCCAACAGTAACCCTAACCACACCTCTAACCCTGACACACCCCTAACCCTAATCCCAACCCTATTCCCAACCGTAAATATAATCTAAACCCTAACCGTAACTTTAGCCCCAACCCTAACCCTAACTTTAGCCCCAACCCTAACTGTAGCCTTAACCCTAGCCCCAACCCTAGCCCTAACCCTAACCCTAATGGGAAAATGGAAATAAGTACATTTTTTTTATTTTTCCCTAACTAAGGGGGTGATGAAGGGGGGTTTGATTTACTTTTATAGCGAGTTTTTTAGCGGATTTTTATGATTGGCAGCCGTCACACACTGAAAGACGCTTTTTATTGCAAAAAATATTTTTTGCGTTACCACATTTTGAGAGCTATAAATTTTCCATATTTTGGTCCACAGAGTCATGTGAGGTCTTGTTTTTTGTGGGACGAGTTGACGTTTTTATTGGTAACTTTTTGGGCACGTCACATTTTTTGATCGCTTTTTATTCCGATTTTTGTGAGGCAGAATGACCAAAAACCAGCTATTCATGAATTTCTTTTGGGAGAGGCGTTTATACTGTTCCGCGTTTGGTAAAATTGATAAAGCAGTTTTATTCTTCGGGTCAGTACGATTACAGCGATACCTCATTTATATTATTTTTTTATGTTTTGGCGCTTTTATACGATAAAAACTATTTTATGGAAAAAATAATTATTTTTGCATCGCTTTATTCTCAGGACTATAACTTTTTTATTTTTTTGCTGATCATGCTGTATGGAGGCTCGTTATTTGCGGGACAAGATGACGCTTTCAGCGGTACCATGGTTATTTATATCTGTCTTTTTGATCGCGTGTTATTCCACTTTTTGTTCGGCGGTATGATAATAAAGCGTTGTT
The DNA here is from genome assembly GCF_051348905.1 of Ranitomeya variabilis. Classification (NCBI taxonomy): domain Eukaryota; kingdom Metazoa; phylum Chordata; class Amphibia; order Anura; family Dendrobatidae; genus Ranitomeya; species Ranitomeya variabilis. The sequence goes on from NC_135233.1 coordinate 163,065,084, forward strand.
TTCCAGGTCACCACCTGACAGCACCATGGAGGACGTCCTTCTTATCCATAGTGGGACAGGAAACCACGAGAGTTTAAAAGGACCCTCCCCACTCCACCCTTCAGTGTTTTTTCCTGTCCCACTGTGGATGGGAACGACAAGAGATTCGCTGTCCCAGACAGAGAGTGTGGATCGGGGGGCTCGGCCTCTCCCTTCCCACTGCGTGTCCTCTGTATTGCTGACACCCAATTAATCGGGTCCCTCAGCAGCACCAGTGCAGCGCTGCTCCTGGTGGATGGGTCGCTTCCCCCTGGGGGGGGCTCTCGACCCGGGATGAAGCCCCCTGATGTACCTGCATATTCGTCCTGCAAGGACGCTCCCTCCGCAGGCGGATCTATCGGTTTCAGGCATCTGAGAACGCTGAAGCAGCCGGAGACGCCGGCGGCGACTCACTTCCGGTTCACTGCTGCGGCGCGCGTCACTTCCGGGTCGCGGCCAGCAGCAGGGGCGATCATCCTCTTCACTCCTTGGTGAGGAGATCCGGGACATGAAAGCCTGGATAAAAGAGGTATGTGCACGTGCATTAGGGCAGCAGCAGCAGGAGAAATGGAGGATTCAGTACCCGTAGCTGCAGCCAGCACGGAGGGGCGTCCCTCATCCGGTGATAGGAAAGCTGGCAAGTCTAAAAAATGTCCTATATGTGCCACAAAGTTTTCCGTCTCATGGCAGAAGCCTCTCTGCGAGTCCTGCACGGCTCGTATTGTAGGAGAGGAGCAGGCCTCCCTACTTACAAGCATGAGAACCATGGTTAGAGAAGAAGTGCAGGCTTCGATCTCTAACTTATCTACTCCCCAATCAATCCAGTCTGATATCCAGGATCCTCCCAGGTCTAAGAAAAGGCAGAGGGAATCGGATCCATCTTCAGAGGACAGTTCCTTTGAATCTGACATGGAGGAAGAGGAGTTGGACAGAGAAACTCCTCATAAGGGGAAGAAGTACCTATTTTCTTCTACTGATACTGATGAGCTCCTGGGGGCAGTAAGACAGACTATGCAGGTGGAAGAGCCTTCAACCACCCAGTCTATCCAGGACGAGATGTTCGGGGGCCTACGATCTCAGACATCAATGGTCTTCCCGGTTAATGCTCACATTCGCTCAATGATATTGGAGGAATGGGAAGAGGCAGAGAGAAGGATTTCTATCCCAAGAGACTTTAGACTTCGCCTCCCTTTTGACCATGAGGAGGTCAAGGACTGGGAGGATATACCGAAGATCGACATCCCCTTAGCAAAGGTGTCCAAAAGAACTGCTATTCCGTTCGAGGACTCCTCAAATTTAAAGGAGCCTATGGACAGGAAAGCCGATGGTCTCCTAAAGAGAGCATGGGAAAGTTCGGCTGCAGTGATACGCACAAATATAGCAGCAACTTCTGTGGCGAGATCAATGCATCTGTGGCTGGACGATCTAAAAGAACAATTGTTAGCCAAGACTCCTAGGGAATCTCTCGTAAATGCTATCCCTTTATTAAAACTAGCAACGGGGTTTCTGGCAGATGCTACTGCAGAGTCTGTAAGATTCACTGCTAGGGGTCAGTCATTGTCAAATGCAGCTCGAAGGGCCATATGGTTAAAAAGTTGGTCCGGGGATGTCCACTCAAAGAACAAGTTATGTTCCATTCCCTTCTCAGGAGGCAGAGTCTTTGGGCCTATATTAGATGACATTCTGGAAAAGGCTTCTGATGAAAAGAAGGGGTTTCCAGAAGAGAAAAAGAAAAAATTCCAGCCCTTTCGCAGGCCCTATTACAGTCAGAGATCTGACTATAGGGGCAAAGGTAAACAAGGTAGATGGAGCTACCAGAAAGGGGGTGATAGAAACAAAAGTAGAGATCAGGGTTCCTCAAATCCTAGATCAGAGTACCGTAAAAAATGACGCCACTAGGATAGGGGGGCGGTTACTGAACTACCTGAGGGAGTGGGAAGAGATTACCAGAAGTCCATGGGTCCTGCAGGTTATATCTCAGGGATACAGGATAGAATTCGAATCCATTCCCCCAGAGAGATATTTCGTGTCCAACGTCCATCTCTCTTCAGTCTCCCCAATGTGGCTGGATGTTCAGGATCTCCTCCGGATGGGGGCAATATGTCCTGTTCCTCCTCATCAAATAGGGACGGGTCACTATTCGGGTCTTTTCTCTATAAAAAAACCATCAGGAGAATCCCGAACCATCATAAACCTCAAGCCTCTAAACAGATGGCTACAGTACAAGAGGTTCAAGATGGAATCCATCCGCTCCACAATTCCCCTACTAGGAAAGAACGTGGTAATGTACACTTTAGACTTAAAAAGTGCATATTACCACGTTCCAATATTTCCACATCATCAAAGATATCTAAGGTTTGCGGTGGAAAAGGATGGGTCAATCTTCCACTATCAGTTCCGTTGCCTCCCATTTGGTTTAGCGTCGGCGCCAAGAGTTTTTACAAAACTCGTCATAGAAATCGTGGCTTATCTCAGACAACGGGATATCACGATAATCCCATATCTCGACGATTTCCTTTTAGTAGCAGACTCAGTGGCGCAACTCAATGTCGATTCCCAGTTGGTAATCTCCACACTGCAGAAACTAGGTTGGGTGTTGAACTGGGAAAAGTCACATCTAACTCCAAAATCAAGAAGACAGTTTCTGGGTGTAATACTGGATTCAAAGATCAGAAAGTCATTTCTTCCAGAGGGAAAGCAATCCGGCCTAATAGACAAGATTCGACGGTTCACAAGAAGTCGCGTGACAATAAGAGATGCAATGAAGATCCTTGGCATCATGACAGCCTGTATCCCATGTGTCAGCTGGAGTCCGTTCCATTCCCGTCAGTTACAAAAGTCGGTTCTGACATTATGGGACAGAAGACATTCTTCGTTGGACAAGGAGTTCCTACTATCCCACCAGGTCAGACGGTCCCTACAGTGGTGGATGGTGTCGGAAAACCTCCAGAGGGGTGTCTCTTGGGTCCAGACTCCAGCAGTCACGGTGACAACGGACGCAAGCCAACAAGGTTGGGGTGGCCAGGTACTCGGAAGATACTTCCAGGGACAATGGAGCCTAGAAGACAGCAACAATTCATCAAACCACAGAGAGCTTCATGCGGTTTGGAAGGTCTTACGTTCAGCCCAGACCTTGTTAAAAAACAGACACCTAAAGGTCTTATTGGACAACGTTACAACGGTAGCTTTCCTTCGTCATCAGGGGGGTCCAAGGCATCCGAAACTTCAGCTCCTGGCGGATCAGATTTTCGCCTGGGCAGAGAGATCGGTTCTCTCAATTTCAGCGGTCCACTTAGAAGGCTCAAGAAACCAGATCGCGGACTTCCTGAGCAGGAAAAAATTATCATCCACAGAATGGGAATTAAACAGCAGGGTTTTCAATACCCTGTGTCGACGCTGGGGAACGCCGGTTGTTGACCTATTCGCAACCAGAAGAAATGCAAAGGTAACAACATTTTATTCCCTGAACCCCCAGGAGAATCCGGCAGGGATAGATGCCCTCTCTCAGTCATGGAGCAGGGGTCTGTTGTATGCCTTTCCCCCTCTGGCCTTAGTACCAAGGGTCCTCAGGAAGATATGCGAGGACAGAGCTCAGGTGATCTTGGTGGTTCCCTTCTGGCCCGGAAGAAGCTGGTTTCCTCTCCTAAGGAAGCTAGCAGTAGACGACCCGTACCATCTTCCAGAGTTAAGGGACCTACTCTCCCAGGGTCCAGTCCTCCATCAGAACCTAGAAAATCTTCAATTAACTGCATGGATCCTGAACGGCAGATCCTAAAGGCAAAGGGCTTATCAGAAGATGTAATTTCTATCCTACTAGCAAGTAGAAAACCAGTCACCTCAAGAATATACCTTAAAATCTGGAGGACATTCTGCAGCTTTTGTGGAGATACAACAATCGACATTGATTGTCCTAACATACCCAAAATCCTTGACTTCCTACAACAAGGATTTAGGAAGGGGCTTAGTCCAAGTACCCTAAGGGTTCAAATTTCAGCCCTTAGCGTATTTTATGATACCTCCCTAGCTGCTCACCCATGGATCGCTCGATTCTCTAAGGCAGTTATGAGGTTAAAACCCGTAATTAGGAAAGTTACCCCTCCCTGGGACCCTAACTTAGTCCTTAATGAATTATGTAAAGAGCACTTCGATATAAAAAAAGATATAAGCGTCACCAATCTTACCCTAAAGGCAGTTTTCTTGGTAGCCATCACTTCGGCCAAAAGGTTGGGGGAACTTCAGGCTCTGTCCATTCAGAACCCCTATCTACAGGTATTTGACGATAGGCTGGTATTAAGGCTTGACCCGGGATTCCTTCCCAAGGTAGCTTCAGTCTCTAATATAAACCAGGAAGTCATACTTCCATCCTTTTGCCAATTCCCTAGAAATCACAAAGAATCTTTTTTTCATAATTTAGATGTTAGGGAAACGGTACTAAAATATTTGGATATGACTAGCGCTTGGAGGCGAGATAGCAATCTCTTCGTCCTTTACGGGGGTCCTAATAGGGGGAAAAAAGCCTCTAAGTCCACCATTGCTAGATGGATTAGATCCACTATCGGCATAGCTTATCAAGCACAGGGAAAGGATCCTCCAGAAGGCCTTAAAGCTCACTCATCCAGGGCTATGTCCGCATCCTGGGCAGAGAAAGGGGGGGCCTCGGTAGACCAAATTTGCAGGGCAGCATCTTGGTCTAATATTAGCACCTTTTCAAAACATTACAAACTTGACGTAGTCTCTTCCCAAGTGGCTTTCGGCAGAAAGGTGCTTCAGGCAGTAGTCCCACCCTAGAACAGGAAGTTTCCTTTGGTACTTCTCCATGGTGCTGTCAGGTGGTGACCTGGAAAACGGTAATTAGTCTTACCGATAATTGTATTTCCAGGAATCCATCCTGACAGCACAGTTAGTTCCCTCCCTAATGTAAATATGTGATATACTTATGTGGAGTAACATTTGTATTTAACTTGTTATGTTCGGAATAAATTTTCTGTTTGCATCCATCCAGATGTGTTACTTTGGAAGATCACTGAAGGGTGGAGTGGGGAGGGTCCTTTTAAACTCTCGTGGTTTCCTGTCCCACTATGGGTAAGAAGGACGTCCTCCATGGTGCTGTCAGGATTGATTCCTGGAAATACAATTATCGGTAAGACTAATTACCGTTTTTTGCCTCGTTTTTTTTTTTTTTTTCTTACGGTGTTTACTGAAGGGGTTAACTAGTGGGCCAGTTTTATAGGTTGGGTCGTTACGGACGCGTCGATACTAAATATGTGTACTTTTATTGTTTGTTTTTTTTTATTTAGATAAAGAAATGTATTTATGGGAATTTTTTTTTTTTTTTCATTATTTTGGAATATTTTTTTTTTTTTTTTTTTACACATTTGGAAATTTTTTTTTTTACTTTTTTACTTTGCCCCAGGGGGGGACAATACAGATCGGTGATCTGCCAGTGCATAGCACTCTGACAGATCACCAATCTGCGAGAAGTGCAGGCTGCTTCACAGTGCCTGCTCTGAGCAGGCTTCTGTGAAGCCACCTCCCTTCCTGCAGGACCCGGATCCGCGGCCATCTTGGATCCGGGTCTGGAGCAGGCAGGGAGGGAGGTAAGACCCTCGCAGCAACGCGATCACATCGCGTTGCTGCAGGGGGCTCAGGGAAGCCCGCAGGGAGCCCCCTCCCTGCGCGATGCTTCCCTGCACCGCCGGCACATCGCGATCATGTTTGATCGCGGTGTGCCGGGGGTTAATGTGCCGGGAGCGGTCCGTGACCGCTCCTGGCACATAGTGCCGGATGTCAGCTGCGATAGGCAGCTGACACCCGGCCGCGATCGGCCGCGCTCCCCCCGTGAGCGCCGCCAATCACGCTGGACGTACTATCCCGTCGGCGGTCATACGGGCCCACCCCACCTCGACGGGATAGTACGTCGGATGTCAGGAAGGGGTTAATGGGGATAAATGTAAGGTCATGCACTTGGGTAGAAGTAATAAGATGTATAACTATGTGCTTAATTCTAAAACTCTGGGCAAAACCGTCAATGAAAAAGACCTGAGTGTATGGGTGGATGACAAACTCATATTCAGTGGCCAGTGTCAGGCAGCTGCTACAAAGGCAAATAAAATAATGGGATGTATTAAAAGAGGCATAGATGCTCATGAGGAGAACATAATTTTACCTCTATACAAGTCACTAGTTCGACCACACTTAGAATACTGTGCACAGTTCTGGTCTCCGGTGTATAAGAAAGACATAGCTGAACTGGAGCGGGTGCAGAGAAGAGCGACCAAGGTTATTAGAGGACTGGGGGGTCTGCAATACCAAGATAGGTTATTACACTTGGGGCTATTTAGTTTGGAAAAACGAAGACTAAGGGGTGATCTTATTTTAATGTATAAATATATGAGGGGACAGTACAAAGACCTTTCTGATTATCTTTTTAATCATAGACCTGAGACAGGGACAAGGGGGCATCCTCTACGTCTGGAGGAAAGAAGGTTTAAGCATAATAACAGACGCGGATTCTTTACTGTAAGAGCAGTGAGACTATGGAACTCTCTGCCGTATGATGTTATAATGAGTGATTCATTAATTAAATTTAAGAGGGGACTGGATACCTTTCTGGAAAAGTATAATGTTACAGGGTATATACACTAGATTCCTTGATAAGGCGTTGATCCAGGGAACTAGTCTGATTGCCGTATGTGGAGTCGGGAAGGAATTTTTTTCCCCATGGTGGAGCTACTCTTTGCCACATGGGTTTTTTTTGCCTTCCCCTGGATCAACATGTTAGGGCATGTTAGGTTAGGCTATGGGTTGAACTAGATGGACTTACAGTCTTCCTTCAACCTTAATAACTATGTAACTATGATAACGGATCATAGCTGAAGAGGTTAAACAGGCGGATAGTCAGAACAAAGTCTAAGGTCAGGCAATGGATCAAATATATAGAACTCAAGTCACAGGAGAGCACTAAGCACAAACCTCACAAGATGAATGTACGTGTGGCAGTGGTCTAGGAGAAGCTGCTCAGTTAAGTAGGCATGGCAGTTACCCGGGATCTGGAGATGGTGGCATTCTCAGACAAGAGTAGAGAGCACTGGAGGCGAAGATGTCTGGCTGTGGAGAGATGTTCCGGCTGGGTTTGGTTGAGGATGGCTGAGATGTCATGTGGAGCCAGGATTTCCAGTGGATGTCCAAGAATGATGTCACAGCAGTTTTGTCCAGAAGGGTGTGTGCAGCAAATACTGCTCTCATGCAGGAGGGGGCTCCCCTTGCAACTGGATCCAGGCGAGCTGAAAAGTAGCTTATAGGTCTCTGCTTTCCCCCGTGAATCTGTGTCAGGACTCCCGTAGCATGACCTTCTTTTTCCATCAGAGACGGAATGGCTTCTCTTAGTCAGGTAGGCCTAGAGCTGGCGCTGAGACTACTGAGTCTTTCAACTTCTTGAACGAGCTGAAGACTGCATCTGACAGGAGGAATGGGGTTGCATAGACTCAATCGTACAGAGGCTGCATTAGGACTGAGGCATCAGGGATCTAGGTCCTGCAATACGAAACTTAGACCTAGGAAGGCCTGTAGCGCCTTTATAGTTGTTGGAGGAGGCATCTTCTCCACTGTGAACCAGTTGGCGAGGACTGTGAACATTGCCTTGGTAAATTGTGAGGGGCTGTTCTGGGCCCCCTGGGGCATCACTGCCCATGTGTACTGTGCCCCCTGGTGTGTGAAGGCAAACAGGAACTGGTCATCTGGATGAAGGGGAACACTGAAGAAAGCATTAGCCAGGTCGATCACTGTGAACACTTTTGCTGTGGAAGGCACATTTGAGAGCAGAGTGTGTGGATTTGGCACAACCGGGGTTTCAAATACCGTAGCCTCGTTCAAAGCCCTCAGGTCATGCACCATTCTGAACTTGTCTGGCTCTAATTTTACAGTCTTTTTCTTGACTAGGAAAAGCGGGGTATTGCAAGGAGACATGCAGGGAATGATGACCCCTATTTCAAGGAAAACCTTCAGTTGGTCTGAGACAGCTTGACTCTGGGCGATGGACACGGGATACTGGGCCTTACGAGGATATGGAGTTCCTGGCTTGAGTGATACCCGTACAGGGGCAACTTGAAGTTTTCCCATGTCCTGGGGTCCCTTAGACCATAGAATTTCTGGTACTACGTCCAGTACCTCTTTGGGTAGTCCTCCATTGGTTGTTTGAGGTTCTTGTAGGGCCGCCAGCATGACTGACTCTTCTTGGGTCAAGGGTGAGGGAAGTGTCACGATGCCATCTTCCTGGAACACTATGGTCGCCTCCAGCTTCTGCAGTAGGTCTGCCCCCAGTAGGTTGTGTGGGCAGGTCCTTGACACCACAAACTGGGCCAGAATAGAGTGTTCTGGCTGAGTCCACATGCTCAGGGGCTTTGTAAGCTGGGAATGTCTGATTTGACCATCAATGCCCAAGACACAGAGGATTCTGATAGGCCGGTGGGATCGGAGAGTTCCACATGTCTCACCACACTTCTGGCTGCACCCATGTCCACAAGAAAAGATCTGACAATGCCATCCACTTCCAGGGTAATTTGGGGTATTGGTCCTGAAGAAGGGGTTTTGCATGTCAGGAGCGTAGTGTCTTGTGGACCTGGCTTGCCCCTGTCCTATGGACTGGGTACTTCACTGCTTACTTTGTCTGTTCCTTGGCCTGCTCCTCTGGGCAGGGTCTTGGGTTGTGGTGGTGCCTGCACTGAAGATTGTTCAAAATGCTGGTCACCTGACTTGGGGTGATGTGCACATAGTGTAATGTTGGTGCTTCTATCTGCCCCTGCATCCTTGGTGCATGTGGGTTTCTTTTTCTAGTACTAGGCAGCATATATGACGTTCTGTCTCCTTCCTCATCAGAGGAATAGTTGTGATAGCGCATACTGGGGTCAAGGACTGGCTGATGTTTGGTCTTAGAAGTTGCCTTTTTGCCTTTTTGTGTGAGGGTGTTCCCTCCCCCCTGCTGGAACTGTGGATTAGGCTTATAGTTCTATGATGGTGTAAATGTGGGCAGCTCTGACCGATGCAGAGTTTGTATGTTGTCAGCAGGTGAGGATGTCTGCCCTCCCCCTCTGCATCCGGGCTTGAGCTGCCCCCCTGCCTGATGTATCTGGGGGTTGCCTACTGTACTGAGGGCATTGTCACCTTCCCCCGATATCATGACTGGCAAAGGCTGGACTGTACTTGGGACATAGAAGGTGCCTTGTGCTGTGAGCACTGGATACAGAGACAACACACTTTGAATTGGGTGGTTGCCCAGCTGGCAGGAAAGAAGGGTGTGAAAAAGGAGGAGATAGGTGATGCAGAGAAGAAAGGAGGAGGTGATGAGAGGAGGGTGAAGGGTGCAGAGAAGAAAGAACAGGAGGAGATAGGTGTGGCAGAGAAAGAGAAGGAGGAGAGACAGGTGGACAGGAAAGAGGAGGAGGAGAGGTGTGGTGAAGGAAGAGGAGGAGGGAGAGGTGAAGAGGGAGGAGGAGATAAAGGGTGTGGAGATATAGAATATAAGATATAGAAATGAAAAAGGAGGGGAGGGGAGTGACAGAGGAGGGGAAGGAGGAGAGAGTTCCTCCCCTTTTGTGCAACCTGAGAGGCATGGTTGGAACAATGATGCCTTCTACCTGTAGGGATGGGCGGGGCGTGCCACATACTGCGCAAGTCTTCCTACACAATGGATTCTTCTGAGAGCAGACTGCACACGTCCAATATCTCCCGTCCCTATATGGGGGAGGCGCTGATGGCTTAACACCTTTTCCCATCTTGTACACATAAAAATCACTTCCTGATTTGTTCACATATCGTTCAGTGCTTCCTTAACGATGTAGCTCTGCCACTTTATATCATCTATTAGCATTCAGCAATTTAACATAAACTAACTTCCCTGTTTTTCCTTTCTCAATACGTCATGCCATTCTGCAACCTGAAGTCTGCCATTCTTATGAATCCCACATACTTTATACCTTCTAAAATTCTTCACATGCTTAACACCTTCTTGTTCTGCCACTATCTGGGGGGCTGTTTTCTCATCAGGAAGTAAAAGACCCTCCTGTTGCTTGATCACCTTATTCCCTATGGCAAAAACATAAAGGGAAAAAAAAAAGGAAAAAACAACAACAAAAACTTCAAAAAGGTCGGTCTAAAAAAGAAAAACTTCAAAAAGGTTGGTACAGAAAAACCACAAACTTAACAGTTTTAAAAGTTTAGTACAGAAGGAAAAACTTCAAAAGCTAAAAAAAAGGTCAACAGCTTCTAACACTTCTGTCTGTGTCCAGATGCAGACACACACACTTCCCCTTTCTTATGCTGGTGTATCCAAAGTAACTAAAATCACGTATCTAAAAACAAGTAGCTCACAGCAATAGTGATAGATACCACTCAGTTTCACTTCCTCAATATTCCTAAGCTATAGCTAACACTTATCTCAGAGTGCAAGAACAGGAAACCAAGCATAAACAGATGTGACCGTGTGATTTACAATGGATATATCCTTGCTAACAGCAAAAGGGGAAGTGCAGAAAAGAGAAAAAAAAAACTTTCCTTTGCAACTTTATGCACTTAAAGCAACAGTACGTGACATGAACAAGAACAGATAGACAGACGTCCGGGAGAAATTGATGCCCTCTTTATTATTCTGTGACACGTGCAGGCCGCTCTGGGAACAGACAACTGTCAATCGCACTGAGCCGGCATATGCTCGGGCCGCTCCCGTGACAAGCACGACAAGTGGGTATCCTACCACCCTCCCATCCGGTCGCCCTGACTGGCTCACTGGCTACGGGAATCTGTGGTAGCCCTCTAAGTTATCACCATCTGAGCCTGAACGCTGGGACCGCCTGTCCCTCCTATGCACGGGAATCCTGTGATAACTTATCGAACGATTTGACCTCCTGTCATCTGTTTCCCAGCAACCACAAACAAAACAGTCACTGTTCCAACTATCTCCCAGATCTACACAGACATAAAACACATACTCAGAACACAGCAGACACCTTGGCTTATATCCCAGGGTTTGTATACGGGTGTGGACTTTTTACACTACCTGGGATTTCGGTGGTGACCACATCTGACCGGCAAGAGGTACAGACTTGGACTGGGCACAGGGGACATTCAGGTAAGATGACAAGATTTTCTTACCTTACTTATGGAGCTGCTCAGTCTCCGTCCCGTGAACAGAGGCCGTGGCCAACACCTCCATCTCTCTGGTCAGCAGGGTCACTGTGCGTTTCGTCCATTGCCCCACGTTGGGCGCCAGATGTTATGGAAATTTGGTTTGGATAAATCTATCCCTGTGTGTGCTGCAGCCGTTCCTAAGACTGAGTATTTTGAGCGCTCATCAAGAATGGACTGTACACTATGGTGACAGAATAACATTCCATCAATACTGATGGTTTATTGTACATACATGGTTTTATAATTGCATATAGTATGGGGGTGGTTATTATTATTATTATTATTATTATTATTTATTTATATAGCACCATTAATTCCATGGTGCTGTACATGAGAAAGGGGTTACATACAGAGTTATAGATATCATTTACAGTAAACAGGTTTACAGTGACACACTGGTACAGAGGGGAGAGGACCCTGTCCTTGCGGACTTACATTCTATGGTGGTTAGTTAATTACCATATTGTCAAGCTCCTCTGTTATTGGTTATCTAAATATATATGGAATATTGTGATTAATGCAAATATGAATGCTGATTAAGCAACTAAAGTGTAGCTGTCTCCGTTTTCTGCATCTAGGACAAAGTTGAGACATCTGATCATCACTTAGGCTACGTTCACACTAGCGTTGTGCGCCGCTGCGTCGGCGACGCAACGCACAACGCACGCAAAAACGCAGCAAAACGCACGCAAAAACGCTGCGTTTTGCGACGCATGCGTCGGTTTTTGCCGAAAATCGGACGCAAGAAAAATGCAACTTGTTGCGTTTTCTTGGTCCGACGCTTGCGGCAAAAAAGACGCATGTGTGGCACAACGCAACAAAAAAAAACGCATGCGTCCCCCATGTTAAGTATAGGGGGCGCATGACGCATGCGTCGCCGCTGCGTCGCCGACGCAAATCCGACGCACATTAGCTTAACGCTAATGTGAACGTAGCCTTAGTACATCTGGTGCTGTTCCGATTTTTGCTTGGAAAGCACCAAACAGTCTGTCTTATATCAGTTTGTCAGCCATTTTAAGCAATTGATTATAGTGTATATATTAGCTGTGAGTTTATATGCAAGTGAGATCTATAGGAAATATATATATATTTCCATCACAGAAGTGGGGCACCATGCGCAGAATGCAGGAAGGAATAGGGCAAAGCTGGAAATAAAAAGTGAAACACAAATTAAGATGTAGTACCAGAAAAGAGGATATATGATAAAAAAAACCGAAGGAGAAACAAAAAAGGAGGGAAAACATAAAAATGAAAGAGAGAAAATAAGAGAAATAACAAACCACAATACTAAAAATATGTAGATACCCACCATTGAGTGCCCACTGCACACCAAATATCCTCTGTTTTCGTGGCCAATGACATTTCCAAACAGCTCTGCATTTTTAGAAACAACCAGGTTTAATAATGCATTTATCCAGAAAACTGGCTCATAAAATGATTCTACAACATGCTGAGAAATATTTCCCCTTTGCAGTGGAAGCAGAACCCTGACCCCAGTCAATATCTAGGTAGATAAAATCTCTCATGTTTACCACTGTAGAAAACTCTGTAGCCCAGCCTTTTGGTTATGCAGGAGACCTAAACTCCTCAATGATGTTGGGAGACTTTCAATATTTGCATCCCTCTGTGATTCCATCCACAATGTTTCATCATCCTCACGTTCTCCTTCCCTACTTGCCTATTTAACACTCACTTTCATATCACTCTTAACATACAGATGGAAAAGTCAAACCAAGTGTCATGGGTGTGTCAGGTGTGACAGCCACCCTGGATCCGGCTGTAGAAGGTCTTTGCATTTAGCTCAAGCACCTTCTTGATATTGGCATCTCTGTTATTGAGCGAAAACCTTCTCCCTCTAGGATCCAATAGTTACCTCCACCTTCTGCTGCTAATCACACAACTGCGCTGAAGGTTTAAATACAGTCAATTGCTGCAGCATGGTGCGGTTCTTTGCTCATACGCTCCTCAGTCTTATTGGAGGTTCTAACAGTCAGCTAGTGTCTTTCCCTGAAGACCCTTGGAGGATTTATGGTGTGAGGTCTCGGTTGTCTTCTCAAGCTAAGTGTTTTCCTCCCCATCCGTCTTCCCTCTCTGTCTTAAGCTTTAGTGGGGACTGACTAGTGCCAACCCCGTCCCCTCCCTATGTAGGGCCTATCACTAGGGTCAGGCAGGCATTAAGTTCCTCAAGATCCTCTTATGCAGATAGAGATCCCTTCAACAATAGATGCTCTAAACCAGTGTTCCCCAACTCCAGTCCTCAAGAGCCACCAACAGGTCATGTTTTCAGGATTACACAGGTGATCGGATTCTTGGTCATCCAGCTAATGCAAGTATCACCTGTGTAATACTAAGGAAATCCTGAAAACATGATCTGTTGGTGGTTCTTGAGGACCGGAGTTGGGGAACACTGCTGTAAACTAATAGAGATATAGAAGGAGCAACACGATCAGAAATTCTAAAATATAACAATTTTATTAGATACAGCAAGTAAAAACATGTATCACATATAAATACTAAAGTGAAAACATTTATTTTTCACATAGATTCATAAAGGACAGGGGTACTATATGACTTGTTACTGATGGAGCATGTAAACAGTGACGGAACAATAAAACATCAGACCACTACATCAAGAGAGAATAAATGCTTAACCCCTTCCCAACCTGTGACACAGCGTATGAGTCATGAAAGTCGGTGCCAATCCGACCTGTGACGCATATGCTGTGTCACAGAATGATCGCGTCCCTGCAGATCGGGTGAAAGGGTTAACTCCCATTTTACCCGATCTGCAGAGACAGGGGGAGTGGTACTTCAGCCCAGGGGGGGTGGCTTCACCCCCCCGTGGCTACGATCGCTCTGATTGGCAGTTTCACTTTCAACAGCCAATCAGAGCGATTTGTAATATTTCACCTATGAAAATGGTGAAATATTACAATCCAGCCATGGCCGATGCTGCAATAGCATCTGCCATGGCTGGAGACCCCGATCTGCCCCCACCCCACCGATCGCCTCCCCAGTTGTCCTTTTTGCCCCGATCTCCGTTCCGCTCCCCTCCTCCCTCCTGTCGGCTCCTCCGGTCCTCCTGTCCGCTCCCCAGGTCCTCCGATCCCCCCCCCCGTGTTCCGATCCCACCCCCCCATATTTACCTAGCTCCGATGTCCCTCCCGGTGTCCGGCCGTCTTCTTCATGGGCGCCGCCATCTTGGAAAATCAGCCGGCAGATTCGTTCCTGCACATTTTGGTCGCTGTGATAAGTTCTATCACAGCGATCAAAATAAAAAAATAGTAAATAACTCCCCCCCTTTATCACCCCCATAGGTAGGGACAATAATAAAATACAGAAAATATAATTATTTTTGTTTTTCCATTAGGGGTAGGGTTAGGGGTAGGGTTGCACTTAGGGCTAGGGTTGCACTTAGGGTTGCACTTAGGGTTGCACTTAGGGATGCACTTAGGGATGCACTTAGGGATGCACTTAGGGATGCACTTAGGGATGCACTTAGGGATGCACTTAGGGATGCACTTAAGGATGCACTTAAGGATGCACTTAGGGATAGGGTTGCACTTAGGTATAGGGTTGCACTTAGGGATGCACTTAGGGTTGCACTTAGGGTTGCACTTAGGGTTGCACTTAGGGATGCACTTAGGGATGCACTTAGGGTTGCACTTAGGGTTGCACTTAGGGATGCACTTAGGGATGCACTTAGGGTTGCACTTAGGGATAGGGCTGCACTTAGGGATAGGGCTGCACTTAGGGTTGCACTTAGGGATAGGGTTGCACTTAGGGCTAGGGTTGGAATTAGGGTTAGAATTAGGCTATGTGTACATGGTGCAGATTTGGCTGCGGATCCGCAGCGGATTGGTCACTGCGGATTCGTAGCAGTTTTCAATCACGTTTACAGTACCACGTAAACCTATGGAAAACCAAATCCGCTGTGCCCATGGTGCGGAAAATACAGCGCGGAAACACTGCGTTGTATTTTCCTTAGCATGTCAATTCTTTGTGCGGATTTCGCAGCGTTTTACACCTGCTCCATAATAGGAATCCGCAGGTGAAATCCACACAAAAAAACACTGGGAATCTGAGGTAAATCAGCAGTAAAGCGCAGTGCGTTTTACCTGCAGATTTTTCAAAAACAGTGCGGAAAAATCCGCACACAAATCCGCAACGTGGGCACATAGCCTTAGGGTTAGGGTTGGAATTAGAGTTAGGGTTGGAATTAGGGTTAAGACTAGGGTTAGGGGTGTGTTGGGGTTAGGGTTGGGATTAGGGTTAGGAGTGTGTTGGGGTTAGGGTTGGGATTAGGGTTAGGAGTGTGTTGGGGTTAGTGTTGGAGTTAGAATTAAGGGGTTTCCACTGTTTAGGCACATCAGTGGGTCTCCAAACGCGACATGGCGCCACCATTGATTCCAGCCAATCTTGCGTTGAAAAAGTCAAATGGTGCTCTCTCCATTCCGATCCCCGACGTGTGCCCAAACAGTGGTTTACCCCCTCATATGGGGTACCAGGGTACTCAGGAGAAACTGGACAACAACTTTTGGGGTCCAATTTCTCCTGTAACCCTTGGGAAAATAAAAATTGCAGGCTAAAAAATTATTTTTGAGGAAAGAAAAATTATTTTTTTTTTCACGGCTCTGCGTTGTAAACTTCTGTGAAGCACTTGGGGGTTCAAAGTGCTCACCACACATCTAGATTAGTTCCTTTGGGGGTCTAGTTTCCAAAATGGGGTCACTTGTGGGGAGTTTCTACTGTTTAGGCACATCAGGGGCTCTGCAAACGCAACGTGACGCCCGCAGAGCTTCCATCAAAGTCTGCATTTCAAAATGTCACTACTTCCCTTCCGAGCCCTGACGTGCGCCCAAACAGTGGTTTACCCCCACATATGGGGTATCAGCGTACTCAGGAGAAACTGGACAACAACTTTTGGGGTCAAATTTCTCCTGTTACTCTTGGGAAAATAAAAAATTGCTTGCTAAAACATCTTTTTTGAGGAAAGAAAAATGATTTTTTATTTTCACGGCTCTGCGTTGTAAACTTCTGTGAAGCACTTGGGGGTTGAACGTGCTCACCACACATCTAGATAAGTTTCTTGGGGGGTCTAGTTTCCAAAATGGGGTCACTTGTGGGGGGTTTCTACTGTTAAGGCACATCAGGGGCTCTGCAAACGTAACATGATGCCCGCAGACCATTCCATCAAAGTCTGCATTCCAAAAAGTCACTACTTCCCTTCCGAGCCCCGGCATGTGCCCAAACAGTGGTTTACCCCCATATATGGGGTACCAGCGTACTCAGGAGAAACTGGACCACAACTTTTGGGGTCAAATTTCTCCTGTTACCCTTGGGAAAATAAAAATTGGGGGCTAAAAATCATTTTTTGAGAAAAGAAAAATAATTTTTTATTTTCTTGGCTCTGCGTTATAAACTTCTGTGAAGCAGCTGGGGGTTTAAAGTGCTCACTATGCATCTAGATAAGTTCCTTGGGGGTCTAGTTTCCAAAATGGGGTCACTTGTAGGGGAGCTCCAATGTTTAGGCACACAGGTGCTCTCCAAACGCGACATGGTGTCCGCTAATGATTGGAGCTAATTTTCCATTCAAAAAGCCAAATGGCGTGCCTTCCCTTCCGAGCCCTGCCGTGCGCCCAAACAGTGGTTTACCCCCACATATGAATTATCAGCGTACTCAGGAGAAACTGGATAATAACATTTAGGTTCCAATTTCTCCTGTTACCCTTGGGAAAATAAAAAATTCCGGGCTAAAAAATCATTTTTGAGGAAAGAAAAATTATTTTTTATTTTCACGGCTCTGCGTTATAAACTTCTGTGAAGCAGCTGGGGGTTTAAAGTGCTCACTATGCATCTAGATAAGTTCCTTGGGGGGTCTAGGATCCAAAATGGGGTCACTTGTGGGGGAGCTCCAATGTTTAGGCACACAGGGGCTCTCCAAACGCGACATGGTGTCCGCTAATGATTGGAGCTAATTTTCCATTCAAAAAGTCAAATGGCGCGCCTTCCCTTCCGAGCCTGGCCGTGCACCCAAAAAGTGGTTTACCCCCACATATGAGGTATCGGCGTACTCAGGAGAAATTGCCCAACAAATTTTAGTATCCATTTTATCTTGTTGCCCATGTGAAAATGAAAAAATTGAGGCTAAAAGAAATTTTGTGTGAAAAAAAGTACTTTTTCATTTTTACGGATCAATTTGTGAAGCACCTGGGGGTTTAAAGTGCTCACTATGCATCTAGATAAGTTCCCTGGGGCATCTAGTTTCCAAAACGGGGTCACTTGTGGGGGAGCTCCAATGTTTAGGCACACGGGGGCTCTCCAAACGCGACATGGTGTCCGCTAAAGATTGGAGCCAATTTTTCATTCAAAAAGTCAAATGGCGCTCCTTCGCTTCAGAGCCCTGCCGTGCCCCCAAACAGTGGTTTACCCCCACATATGAGGTATCAGCATACTCAGGACAAATTGGACAACAACTTTTGTGGTCCAGTTTCTCCTTTTACCCTTGGGAAAATAAAAAAATTGTTGCTAAAAGATCATTTTTGTGACTAAAAAGTTAAATGTTCACTTTTTCCTTCCATGTTGCTTCTGCTGCTGTGAAACACCTGAAGGGTTAATAAACTTCTTGAATGTGGTTTTGAGCACCTTGAGGGGTGCAGTTTTTAGAATGGTGTCACTTTTGGGTATTTTCAGCCATATAGAACCCTCAAACTGACTTCAAATGGTGGTCCCTAAAAAAAATGGTTTTGTAAATTTTGTTGTAAAAATGAGAAATCACTGGTCAAATTTTAACCCTTATAACTTCCTAGCAAAAAAAAATTTTGTTTCCAAAGTTGTGCTGATGTAAAGTAGACATGTAGGAAATGTTATTTATTAACTATTTTGTGTTACATAACTCTCTGGTTTAACAGAATAAAAATTAAAAATGTGAAAATTGTAAAATTTTCAAAATTTTCGCCAAATTTCAGTTTTTTTCACAAATAAACGCAGAAATTATCGATCTAAATTTACCACTAACATGAAAGCCCAATATGTCACGAAAAAACAATCTCAGAACCGCTAGGATCCGTTGAAGCGTTCTGGAGTTATTATCTCATAAAGGGACACTGGTCAGAATTGCAAAAAACGGCCAGGTCATTAAGGTCAAAATAGGCTGGGTTATGAAGGGGTTAAATAGCTCTATGTATGTACATAGCAGCATGCAAATGTATAGCAAATATAGTCACCAGTTAAATGCTGACAAACACATTCATAGATATATACAGACTCACATTGGTAATAATATGTGCAGGTATAAAAGGTAAACTGGCATATTTAAATTAGAGACACTGTAAAGTAAGCAGTGAAATACCTGTAGCAATGATATGAACAGAAGTATGGTCCGTGACCGCACCTTGACGTGCGTTTCACCGCCTCGTCAATTTCATCAGGAGGTCCCCTGTCCTTACTTTATCAGTCTATTTGTAATATATATTTCCAGGTCACCACCTGACAGCACACTGGAGGACGTCCTTCTTATCCATCTTGGGACAGGAAACACGAGAGGTTAAAAGGACCCTCCCCCTACCACCCTTCAGTGTTTTTCCTGTCCCATTATGTATAGGAACGGACGAGAAGACTGACCATTCTGTGCAGGAGTGTGGATCGGGGGAGCTTTGCTTCACCCTTCCCTCCAAGAGGCACCTGCTGGCCGACACCCGCCCGAGGGTCCCTCTGCCTACCAGTGTAGCGCTGCTCCTGGTATGAGGGTCGCTTCCCCCTGCCGGGGGCTCTCGACCCTTCCGTCGCGCCCCTTGGTGCATGCGATCCCGGCGGTGGCCTCTGATGATGGCGGCGTCTCCATGCGGTTTGCGGCCGAGGGGGGCGGGCGGCATCTCTGCAAGCGACAGGAAGTCTTGCAGCGATCAGATGGCGCGGAAGCGCTACATCAAGACGAACAGAATAAAAAAGGTATGTGCCTGGGGCATTAGGCGATCTCCAGCAGGGTCCAGTTCTAAGGAACATGGAGGACGCAGCCAGATCAGAAGGGCAGGAGTCCATAGCGCCAGTAAGTGGGGCGGGAGCCCGGTAAAAAAAAAAAAAAATAGGGGATTTTGTCCACTATACTAGCAAAGGCTATGTATTTCTTATAGGCTGCCTCCTTGCCAGAGAAATCCTTAAAGAAGCCTGGCAGGAATAAAAAGTGCCCTATCTGTGCAGTTCAGATGAAGGATACCCGGCAGAACCCCTGTGTGAAGCATGCACCTGCAGGATCATAGGAGAAGAGCAGGCGTCTCTTATGACAAATGAGAGCCATTATAAGGGAGGAGGTTCAGGCTTCTGTCTCAGGCCTAGTTCTCCCTCAAACCTCGCCTCCAGGAAAATCCAGTAAAAGGCCAAGGGAAGAATATTCTTCAGGTGACTGCTCATCGGCTGAGTCGGATCTAGATGAGGAGGAAGAAAGTAGAGAGCCTCCGGAGAAAGGGAGAAGATATTTATTTTCCGCTGCAGAGACAGGAGAACTTTTAGAGGCTGTACGCCATACTATGCAGATTGAGGAGCCTCATCCTTCCTGTTCAGTTCAGGATGAGATGTTTAGAGGTTTACGCTCTCAGACCTCTATGGTTTTTCCTGTAAATTCCCACATCCGATCCATGATTTTGGAGGAATGGGAGGAAGCGGAGAAAAGACTGACTATTCCTAAGGACTTCAGACTCTGCTTGCCGTTTGATCCAGACACGATTAAAGAATGGGTCGACGTTCCAAAAATAGACATACCCCTGGCTAAAGTGTCTAAAAGGACTGCAATTCCTTTTGAGGACTCTTCTAATCTAAAAGAGCCCATGGATAGAAAGGCAGACGGCCTTTTAAAAAGGGCCTGGGAAAGTTCGTCAGCAGTCATTGGAGCTAATATAGCAGCGACATCTGTTGCTCGCTCCATGCACCTCTGAATAGAGGATCTTCAGGATCACTTAACAGCCAAGACTCCTAGGGAAACTATTCTGAAATCCCTGCCTCTGTTAAAATTGGCAACCACCTTTTTGGCAGATGCATCCGCAGAATCAGTTAGGTTTGCGGCTAGGGGTCAATCCCTATGTAATGCAGCCCGAAGAGCTATCTGGCTCAAAAGCTGGTCGGGAGATGTGCATTCCAAGAACAAGCTGTGTTCGATACCCTTTTCCAGGGGCAGGGTCTTCGGACCGGTCCTTGATGATATCTTAGAGAAGGCCTCTGATGTAAAGAAAGGGTTCCCTGAAGAAAAACCTAAAAAATTCCAGCCCTTTCGTAGACCCCGCTATAATCAAAAGCCAGATTACAGGGGTAAAGGTAAACAGGGTAGATGGAGTTATCAAAAAGGTGGGGAAAACAGGCTTAAAATCAAGGACTCGAGCTACTCCGGTTCGGGATCTAGCTACCGGAGAAAATGACGGCATCAGAGTGGGGGGTTGTTCAGCCGAATTCCTAGAAGGATGGCGGGAGGTAACGGCAAGCCCTTGGGCCCTACAGGTTGTGTCTCAGGGATGCAAAATAGAGTTTATATCTCTCCCTCCTGAAAGATTCCTAGTCTCCAGCTCCTATCTAAAATCAACATCCCCCATGTGGTCAGATATACAGGACCTCCTGGAAATGTCGGCAATTGTTCCGGTACCCCCTCAGGAAGAGTACAGAGGTCATTACTCGAATCGCTTCTCAATAATAAAACTGGAGAATCGAGAACGATTATAAATCTGAAACACCTAAACAAATGGGTGACGTACAAAAGATTCAAAATGGAGTCAATACGGTCAACCATGCCTCTGTTAGGAAGGGGTGTTGTAATGTGTACTCTAGATCTAAAGAGTGCATATTACCATGTACCCATTCATCTAAATCACCAGAAGTTTCTGAGGTTTGTGTTAAAAATGGAAGGCAGAATCTACCATTTTCAATTTCGCTGTCTCCCCTTCGGCATGACATCAGCTCCCAGAGTTTTTACAAAACTTATGGTAGAGGTGGTCGTCTGTCTGAGAAATCAGGATATAACGGTAATTCCATATTTAGACGACTTTTTGATAGCGGCAGATCATAAATTGGGAAAAATCAGATCTCATATCCAAGTCCAAAATAAAGTTCTTGGGTGTCATGCTAGACTCTGAGACAAGAATGTCCTACCTACCAGAACACAGGCTAAAGGGCATAATAATAGGAAAAGTCCATCACTTTGCCCAGGGCCAGAATTCCATCAGAGACGGGATGAAGATCTTAGGATTAATGACGGCCTGTATCCCTTGCGTCAGCTGGAGCCAGTTTCATTCTCGACAGCTTCAGCAGGGAGTACTGACGAGCTGGAACAGAAAACAGAAATCACTAAATCGGAAGCTGAGACTATCTCTTCAGGTCAAGATATCCCTGAAATGGTGGACTCTTTCCAGGAACCTTCAGCTAGGAGTACCATGGCTTCAAACCCCAAGTGTGTCAATGACGACAGATGCAAGTCAGCAAGGTTGGGGAGGTCATGTTCAAGGAAGATATTTCCAAGGTCGTAGGGGGAGGAAGGACAGCAAGAAATCTTCAAACTACAGGGAGCTACACGCAGTTTGGAGGGTCTTAACGGCTGCGCAACAGAAAAAAAACATGTAAAAGTATTTTCGGACAATACGACCACTGTAGCCTTCCTGCGGCACCAAGGGAGCCCAAGACATATGGCACTGCAGGGTCTAGCAGAACGGATCTTCAAATGGGCAGAAAAATCGGTACTGTCAATCTCGGCAGTGCATTTGGAAGGGTCCAAGAACCAGTTGGCGGATTTCCTCAGCAGGAGAAGAGTATCTCCTACGGAGTGGGAACTGAACAACGAGGTCTTCAAAAGCCTTTGTCACCGTTGGGGGAAGCCGGAGGTGGATCTGTTTGCTGCCAGAAGAAATGCAAAGGTCAAAACCTTTTACTCCCTAAATCCCTGGGAGAACCCAGCGGCGATCGATGCTTTCTCACATCCCTGGAATAACGGTCTTCTGTATGCGTTTCCTCCTCTGGCGATGATTCCAAGAACACTCAGGAAGATCTGCGAGGACAAGGCCAATGTCATTCTCATAGCTCCCCACTGGACGAAACGGAGTTGGTTTCCCTTGCTGAGAAAACTGTCGGTAGAGGAACCCTTCCTATTACCAGAAAGAGAGGATCTTCTTCAGCAGGGTCCAGTTCTACACCAGAATCCAGGAGCTCTTAGTTTGGCGGCCTGGATCCTGAACGGAAGGTTCTGAAAGCAAAAGGCCTTTCGGATGATGTCATATCTACCCTCCAAGCCAGCAGGAAACCTGTGACATCTGCTATCTACACAAAAATCTGGAAACCGTTTTGCGGGGAGATGACAGTTGATACTGACCATCCAAATATCCCAAGAATCCTTTACTTCCTGCAGGCGGGATTCCAAAAAGGCCTTAGAACCTAGTACATTAAGAGTCCAAATAGCGGCCCTGAGTGTGTTTTTCGATTTCCCTCTATCTACTCACCCCTGGATTAGTCGGTTCTCGAGAGCAGTTCAGAGATGAAAACCGTTAATTAGGAGATCGGTCCCGCCGTGGGATCTTAATCTGGTCCTGAATTTTCTGTGCGAACAGCCGTGGGACATAACAGGAGACATAGAGATTAACAAACTCTCCCTTAAAACTGCGTTTTTATTAGCGATCACGTCGGCAAAAAGGTTGGGAGAACTACGGGCTCTATCAGTACAGAACCCGTATTTACAAATCTTCGACGATAAACTAGTGCTAAGACTCGATCCGGGTTTTCTCCCAAAAGTCGTCTCGGATACTAATATGAATCAGGAGATTGTCTTATTGTCATTTTGCCAGTTCCCTAAAAACCAAAAAGAAAGTTTCTACCATAATTTGGACGTGAGAGAGGCGGTACTTAAGTACCTTGATTTATCTAGACCCTGGAGACAGAATAACAACCTGTTTGTTCAGTTCAGGGGTCCAAATAAGGGGAAAAAAGCGTCTAAGGCGACTATTGCGCGGTGGATTAAGTCCACGATCGATTTGGCTTATAAAGCTAAAGGGGAGTGTTCCCCGGTTAACCTTAGAGCCCATTCATCTAGGGCTATGGCCACGTCATGTGCAAAGAAAGGGGGGGCTATGGCAGATCATATCTGCAAAGCTGCATCATGGTCTAGTCTTAGTACCTTTTCTCAACATTATAAATTAGATGTGGTATTGCCTTAGTTGGCTTTTGGTAGAAAGGTACTTCAAGCAGTGGTCCCACCCTAAATACCATTCTCCTTTGGTATTTCTCCAGTGTGCTGTCAGGTGGTGACCTGGAAAACGGTAATTAGTCTTACCGGTAATTGTATTTCCAGGAATCCATCCTGACAGCACTATTAGTTCCCTCCCTGTTGTATGATCTTTATACTCATGTGATGTAACATTTGTATTATGGATTATTATGTTGAAATAAACCTTGTGTTTGCATCCATCCAGATGTGTTACTTTGAAAAGCACTGAAGGGTGGTAGGGGGAGGGTCCTTTTAACCTCTCGTGTTTCCTGTCCCAAGATGGATAAGAAGGACGTCCTCCAGTGTGCTGTCAGGATGGATTCCTGGAAATACAATTACCGGTAAGACTAATTAACGTTTTTTTTTTTTCACTGTAGTATTTATATGTGATACATGTTTTTACTTGCTATATCTAATAAAATTGTTATATTTTACTATTTCTGTTCATGTTTCTCCTTCTTCATCGCTGCTCGTTTATAGGGATTAGGTTACTGCTCGGCAATAGGTGCAGAACCTATATAGAGATGTTTAGTGCAGACTGTGTGATTTTAGATCTACCTAGGAGTCTCCACTCCCCCTTTCCATAGTGTTTGAGCACCCCCTCCCTATTCCCTTTGTTGTGCACTTATCCTTCACCCAGTGTGACACCAAGCCTCAGCAGCATCAACTATATATACAATGCCTTGCGAAAGTATTCTGCTCGCTGGAACTTTTTAACCTTTTCCCACATATCATGCTTCAGTCATAAAGATTTACTAAATGTAAATTTTTGGTGAAGAATCAACAACTAGTGGAACACAATTTCAGTTGAACGAAATTTATTGGTTATTTTAAATTTTTGTGGAAATTGAAAAACTGAAAAGTGGGGCGTGCAATATTATTCGGCCCCTTTACTTTCAGTGCAGCAAACTCACTCCAGAAGTTCATTGTGGATCTCTGAATGATCCAATGTTGTCCTAAATGCCTAATGATGATAAATATAATCCACCTGTGTGTAATCAATTCTCTGCATAAATGCACCTGCTCTGTGATAGTCTCAGGGTTCTGTTTGAAGCACAGAGAGCATCATGAAGACCAAGGAACACACAGGAAGTTCCGTGATACTGTTGTGGAGAAGTTTAAACCGGATTTGGATACAAAATGATTTCCACAACTTTAAACATCCCAAGGAGCACTGTGCAAGCGATCATATTGAAATGGAAGGAGTATCATGCCACTGCAAATCTACCAAGACCCGGCCATCCCTCTAAACTTTCATCTCAAACAAGGAGAAGACTGATCAGAGATGCCGCCAAGATGCCAATGATCACTCTGGATGAACTACAGAGATCTACAGCTGAGGTGGGACATTCTGTCCTTTGGACAACAATCTGTCGTACACTGCACAAATCTGGCCTTTATGAAAGAGTGGCAAGAAGAAAGACATTTCTCAAAGATATCCTTAAAAAGTGTTGTTTAAAGTTTGCAACAAGCCACCTGGGAGACACACCAAAGAAACTTGGCAACAATTCCACACGATATGTTTGGCGTAAAGGCAACACAGCTCATCACCCTGAACACACCATCCCCACTGTCAAACATGGTGGTGGCAGCATCATGGTTTGGGCCTGCTTTTCTTCAGCAGGGACAGGGAAGATGGTTAAAATTGATGGGAAGATGGATGGAGCCAAATACAGGACCATTCTTGAAGAATACATGTGGGAGTCTGCAAAAGACCTGAGACTGGGACGGAGATTTGTCTTCCAACAAGTCAATGATCCCAAACATAAAGCAAAATCTACAATGGAATGGTTCACAAATAAACGTATCCAGGTGCTAGTGTTGAGGGAGGATCTAAGGTGATCCTTCACGGTTAACTCAGTGATTTCCAAATTAATATACATGGTGTTGCCGGGAACTGAAAATGACCAGACGGAGACGTGTGTCTCTGTTTGGGGGGGATCAAGCTGATGTCTCTGGCCCCCCGTTTATTTTGTATGACTTATCATAGTCATAGAAATTATACTTCAACCAATCAGCATAAGAACACGCTCACAGTTCTTAACCTATAAGAATACAGGAACAGTCTGTGCGTCAAAGCTTCATAGAACAATACACCCTCAGTCTTATGTCCTACCCAGGTTGCAACAATCAAGGTCTCATAACAGCTGTAAACTTTAGCCTACTAACAAAATTTATATCAAAACAACAAAATGGAGTCGAAAAGCACAAAATGGAGAATCTTTCTTAATTTCTTCCTTCACATTAGAATGACCAAGTCAAAGTCCAGACCTCAATCCAATCAAGAATCTGTGGAAAGAGCTGAAAACTGCTGTTCACAAACGATCTCCATCAAACCTCACTGAGCTCGAGCTATTTGCCAAGTTAGAATGGGCAAGAATTTGTCTCTCGATGAACAAAACTGATAGTCAGACCCCAAGCAACTTGCAGCTGTAATCGCAGCAAAAGGTGGTGCAACAAAGTATTAAGTTAAAGGGGCCGAATAGTAGTGCACGCCCCACTTTTCAGTTTTTGAATTTTCACAAAAATTTAAAATAACCAATAAATTTTGTTCAACTTAACAGTTATGTTCCACTTGTTGATTCTTCACCAAAAATTTACATTTGGTATCTTTATGTTTGAAGCATGACATGTGGAAAAAGGTTGAAAAGTTACAGGGAGCCGTATACTTTCGCAAGGCACTGTATATGTTCCTCCAGTACTGTAATTCTCACCCCCAGCAGGCTTCCCCCAGCACTGCACCAGGTGATTGATAGGTTTCTTGTAGAGGGAATCTTTAAAGTACAGTGGGGTCAATAAGTATCTAAATCATTAATATTTTGAGGCTGTCGCTTGGCAACTCGGAGCTTCAACTCCCTCCATAAGTTTTCCATGGGATCAAGGTCTGGAGACTGGCTAGGCCATTCCATGACCTTAATGTCCTTCTTTTTGATTCACTCCTTTGTTGCCTTGGCTGTATGTTTTGGGTCATTGTCTTGCCGGATGACCCAGCCACAACCCATTTTTAATGTCCTGGCGGAGGGAAGGAGGTTGTCACTCAGGATTTTACGTTACATGGCTCCATCCATTCTCCCATTTATTTGCTGAAGTAGTCCTGTGCCCTTAGCAGAGAAACACCCCCAAAACATAATGTTTCCACCTCCATGCTTGACTGTGGGGACAGTTTTCTTTGGGTCATAGGTAGCATTTCTCTTCCTCCAAACACGGCGAGTTGAGTTAATGCCAAAGATCTCATTTTTTGTCTTACCTGACCATAGAACCTTCTCCCAATCACTCACAGAATCATCCAGGTGTTCATTGGCAAACTTCAGACCGGCCTGCACATGTGCCTTCTTGAGCAGTGGGACCTTGTGGGTACTGCAGCATTGTAACCTTTTATGACTTAATGTGTTACCAATGGTTTTCTTGGTGACTTTAGTCCGAGCTGCCTTCAGATCATTAACAAGTTCCCCCCCGTGTAGCTTTAGGTTTAACCTCATTCAGGGCAGAAACATTACTGTGTCCAACAGTTATTAGATATATGAAACTGAGATAGCTGTTGCAAAAAAAACTATTTTTATATAACATTAAGCTTAAGATTAATAGGGGTGCCCAAACTTTTTCATATAACTGTACATAAGCAAACATTCTTGTAATACATTTCTAAAAAATAAATGCAGCTGTGTCTCGTGTCTCTCGTTCCATCCACCATAGCCATGTTGCACCATAGGCTGTCCAGGAGTTGACTGATTTTTTAATCCAGGTCTGGGAGATCATCTGCTGCCTCATCAGGAGCATGCCCAGGCATTGTAGGGAGGTTATTATACAGGCACATGGAGGCCACACAAACTACTGAACATCATAGTCTTAAGGCATATCCCCTTAAGTTGGATCAGCCTGTAATTTAATTTTCTACTTTGATCTTGGGTATAATTCCAAAACCAGGCCTCCATGGGATATTAGTTTTGCTTTACATTGATCATTTTTATTTTATTGTTCTCAACGTATTCCACTATGTAATGACTAAAGATTTGAAAAGGAATATTTCATCCAGTGATATCTAGGATGTGGGATTTGTGTTTTCTTGATTTTTTGAGTAGTGTGTGTATGTATATGTAATGTAATTTTTTTCATGTAATAATTATTTTCATTTAGTAATGAAAAGTTGAATGTCACTAGTCGATTGTATGTAAAAAAATGTATGTAACATAAAAATAAAATTCATATGGTATTTTTTTTTCTTGACAGAATCAGGAGTATACAGGGATGTTTGCAATGACTGAACGAGGTCATGGCAGCAATGTAAGAGGGATAACAACAGAGGCTGTGTTTGATCCAGTAACACAGGTAGGTTGGAACTAATTTCACATTCCTGTAATGTTTTGAAACAAGAAAATATTTTGAAATTTTGAATAGTTTTATTGTGCAGGACGCTTCTGGTTTCTTAGGCCATGTTCACACGCTGCGGTTTTTACCGCGGAACCGCCGCGATTTTGATGCTGCGGGTCCGCAGCAGTTTCCATAGCGTTTACATTAACATGTAAACCCTATGGAAACCGCAAACCGCAGTGCACATGCTGCGGGAAAAACCGCGCAGAAACGCAGCGGTTTACAACCCGCAGCATGTCACTTCTTTGTGCAGAATCGCTGCGATTCTGCACCCATAGAAATGCATTGAACCGCTTACTTCCCGCATGGGGCTGTGCCCACGTTGCGGGAAGTAAGCGGATAATGTGCGGGTGGTACCCGGGGTGGAGGAGAGGAGACTCTCCTCCAGGCCCTGGGAACCATAAAATAGTGTAAAAAAAAGAATTAAAATAAAAAATGAAGCTATACTCACCTGTCAGCGCTGCCCGCGGCCGTCCGGTCTCAGTTGCTGTGCCGAACAGGACCTGTGGTGACGTCGCGGTCACATGACCGTGATGACGCCGCGGTCACATGACCGTGACGTCACGAAGGTCCTTGTCGGCACAGCCGCTTGCAGCGCCGTGGAGATCGCGACGTCAGAGGGTGAGTATAGCCAATTTTTATTATTTTTTACATTACTATTGATGCTGCATATTGCTGCATATGCAGCATCAATAGTACAGCAGTAATCCCGCAGCGGAAACCGCGGAACAAACCGCGATAAATCTGCAGGGATAACCACAGCGGTTTTGCCCTGCAGATTTTCAATTCCGCTGCGGGATTAACCCGCAGAGGAACCCGCAGCGTGTGAACATGGCCTTACTCCTAATAAATGAAAAGAGGAAGTGATGTTTCTGTGTTTAGCCATGTTCTGGCATGTACAAGTCAATATTAGTCAGCACATTGCGAGTAAATGTAAATGTTTCCCATCCTTTTGTTTATATTAGGGAAATAATGACAATGTTTAGTTTTACTGATTACAATTTTTGCTTCTTGTTCCCTTTGCAATCTCATCAAAAAGCATGGCATAGTGTGCCTGGATTGCATAACCTGTAACATTAGACATGTTTGTACTACTTTCTAATTACCTGTGGCTTAAGTTGTATTGGTGATTTATAAAGATTCACAGCGTGCTGCAAATGTTGAGCTTCTCTATTAACGTTTGATTTATTTACAAATCATGAAGGAATTAGTATTAGGTACAACATACAGTATATGAACATATACTGGTCACAAGAGCATGGCAAGCAAATTCACAAGGAATGTCATACATTGGACTGATTAATTTCATATAAAAATATAAGATTTAGTTAATATACTGTTACAGGCAGCAATTAAAATAGTATAGAATCAAATACTTTTTAATTACAATATTGCAAAATGATCTGAATGAGATGACTGAATGGGCAAACATTTGGCAAATGAGATTTAATGTAGATAAATGTAAAGTAATGCACCTAGGATGGAGTAATCATATAGCTGCATATACTGTGCATTAAATGGGAGTATACTCGGGACTACAGAACAGGAGAAGGACTTGGGTATTCTGGTTACAAGTAAGCTGAGCAGTAGTACTGTCAATGTCAAGGAGCAGCCACAAAAGCAAACAATATTTTAGGATGTATAAAAAGAGAGCGAAAATCCTGCAATCCCAACGTATTATTACCCCTTTATAAATCGCTGGTGAGGCCACATATAGAATATTGGAATCCAGTTTTGGGCTCCACATTTTAAAAATGATATACAGAAGTTAGAATCCGTTCAATGGCGGGCAACTAGATTATTACAAGGGATGGAAGGTCTCTCATATGAGGAGAGGTTGGAAAAGTTGGGCTTGTGTAGCTTAGAAAAAAGACACCTCAGAGGAGATCTCATTTACATGTATATATACACTGCTCAAAAAAATAAAGGGAACACTTAAACAACAGAATATAACTCCAAGTAAATCAAACTTCTGTGAAATGAAACTGTCCACTTAGGAAGCAACGCAGTTTGACAATCAAGTTCACATGCTGTTGTGCAAATGGAATAGACAACAGATGGAAATTATTGGCAACTATCAAGACACAATAAAGGAGTGGTTCTGCAGGTGGGGACCACAGACCACATCTCAGTACCAATGCTTTCTGGCTGATGTTTTGGTCACTTTTGAATGTTGGTTGCGCTTTTACACTCGTGGTAGCATGAGACAGACTCTACAACCCAGACAAGTGGATACCAGGATAAAGACCAGTAGACCCGGAGACCTGGAGGGGGCCGTAGGAGGGCAACAAACCAGCAGCAGTACCGCTACCTCAGCCTTTGTGTAAGGAGGAACAGGAGGAGCATGACCTCTCCAGCAGGCCACAAATGTGCATGTGTCTGCACAAACGGTTAGAAACCGACTCCATGAGGATGGTCTGAGTGCCCAACATCCACAGATGGGGGTTGTGCTCACAGCCCAACACCGTGCAGGACGCTTGGCATTTGCCACGTAACACCAGGATTGGCAAATTTGCCACTGGCGCCCTGTGCTCTTCACAGATGAAAGCAGGTTCACACTGAGCACGTGACAGACGTGACAGAGTCTGGAGACACCGTGGAGAGCAATCTGCTGCCTGTATCATCCTTCAGCATGACCAGTTTGGCAGTGGGTCAGTAATGGTGTGGGGTGGCATTTCTTTGGAGGGCCGCACAGCCCTCCATGTGCTCGCCAGAGGTAGCCTGACTGCCATTAGGTACCGAAATGAGATCCTCAGACAGACCTCTTGTGAAGACCATATTCTGGTGCTGTTGTCCCTGGGTTCCTCCTAATGCAGGACAATGCCAGACCTCATGTGGCTGGAGTGTGTCAGCAGTTCCTGCAAGATGAAGGCATTGAAGCTATGGACTGGCCCGCCCGTTCCTCAGACCTGAATCTGATTGAACACATCTGGGACATCATGTCTCGCACCATCCACCAACGTCACGTTGCACCACAGACTGTCCAGGAGTTGGCGAATGCTTTAGTCCAGGTCTGGGAGGAGATCCCTCAGGAGACCATCCGCCGCCTCATCGAGAGCATGCCCAGGTGTTCTAGGGAGGTCATACAGGCACATGGAGGCAGCACACACACAACTGAACATCATTTCCTTGTCTCGAGGCATTTCCACTGAAGTTGGATCAGCCTGTATTTTGATTTTCCATATCATTCCAAATCCAGACCTACATGGGATATTCATTTTGATTTACATTGATCATTTTTATGTTTTATTGTTCTCAACACATTCCACTATGTAATGAATAAAGATTTGCAACTGAAATCTTTCATTTAGTGATATCTAGGATGTGGTATTTTAGTGTTCCCTTTATTTTTTGAGCAGTGTATATGTGTGGCCAGTACAAAACACTGGCACATGACTTATTCCTTCCAAAGACCATACTGAGGACCATAGGGCACTCATTACGGGTGGAAGAAAGGTGGTTTCGGCAGCTAAATAGTAAAGGGTTCTTTACAGTTAGAGCAATCATACTGTGGAATGCAGACCACAAGAGGTAGTAATGGCATACAAGGTCTGGATGATTTCATCAATACACGTAACATTATGGGTTATAGTTAAATTAGTGACGAAATGTCCAATTTATGGAGAATGGCGCTATCTAGGTCTTTTTTCAACCTATGTAACTATGGACAGTGCCTTGCAAAAGTATTCGGCTCCCTGGAACTTTTCAATCTTTTCAAACATATCATGCTTCAAACATTAAGATACCAAATGTAAATTTTTGGTGAAGAATCAACAACAAGTGGAACACAATTGTGAAGTTGAGAAAAATGTATGGGTTAGTTTAAATTTTTGTGGAAATTCAAAAACTGAAAAGTGCGGCGTGCAATATTATTCGGCCCCTTTACTTTCAGTGCAGCAAGCTCACTCCAGAAGTTCATTGTGGATCTCTGAATGATCCAATGTTGTCCTAAATGCCTAATGATGATAAATATAATCCACCTGTGTGTAATCTGTGTGTAGTCTCAGGGTTCTGTTTGAAGCACAGAGAGCATCATGAAGACCAAGAAACACAGCAGGAAGGACTGTGATACTGTTGTGGAGAAGTTTAAAACCGGATTTGGATACAAAATGATTTCCATAACTTTAAACATCCCAAGGAGCACTGTGCAAGCGATCATATTGAAATGGAAGGAGTATCATACCACTGCAAATCTACCAAGACCCGGCTGTCCCTCTAAACCTTCATCTCAAACAAGGAGAAGATTGATCAGAGATGCAGCCAAGAGGCCCATGATCACTCTGGATGAACTACAGAGATCTACAGCTGAGGTGGGACAGTCTGTCCATAGGTCAACAATCAGTAGTACACTGCACAAATCTGGCCTTTATGGAAGAGTTGCAAGAAGAAAGCCATTTCTCAAAGATATCCATTAAAAGTGTCATTTAAAGTTTGCAACAAGCCACCTGGGAGACACACCAAACATGTGGAAGAAGGTGCTCTGGTCAGATGAAATCAAAATCGAACTTTTTGGCAACAATGCCAAACTATAGGTTTGGCGTAAAGACAATACAGCTCATCACCCTGAACACACCATCTCCACTGTCAAACATGGTGGTGGCAGCATCATGGTTTGGGCCTGCATTTCTTCAGCTGGGGCAGGGAAGATGGTTAACATTGTTGGGAAGATGGATGGAGCCAAATACAGGACCATTCCTGATTGAAAACTTGTTGGTGTCTGCAAAAGACCTGAGACTGGAACGGAAATTTATCTTCCAACAAGACAATGATCCCAAGCATAAAGCAAAATCTACAATGTAATGGTTCACAAATAAAAGTATCCAGGTGTTAGAATGGCCAAGTCAAAGTCCAGACCTCAATCCAATCGAGAATCTGTGGAAAGAGCTGAAAACTGCTGTTGACAAACGATCTCCATCAAACCTCACTGAGCTCGAGCTGTTTGCCAAGGGAGAATGGTCAAGAATTCCAGTCTCTCGATGTACAAAACTGATAGAGACATACCCCAAGCGACTTGCAGCTGTAATCACAGCAAAAGGTGGCGCAACAAAGTATTAAGTTAAAGGGGCCGAATAATATTGCACGCCCCACTTTTCAGTTTATGAATTTCCACAAAAATTTAAAAAAACAATACATTTCATTAACTTCACAATTGTGTTCCACTTGTTGATTCTTCACCAAAAATTTACATTTGGTATCTTTATGTTTGAAGCATGATATGTGGGAAAAGGTTGAAATGTTTCAGGGAGCCGAATACTTTCGCAAGGCACTGTATCTATGCAATTGTAACATTCTGCATAATATGTTGATGCTTTATAAATGAAAATTATTATTCTAAATAATAAGCTTCCACAGAGGAAATCAGCTGCTAGGTTATGCAGTACCAAAAATGGTCCCGGTTACCAATATGTCATGGGATAAACTGAATTGCTACAAATGTGTATTAGTCTTGCAAGGTATGGCAGAAAAAATATGTTAGTAATAATCATTTATAGAGGATCTTTTTAACAAAGTAATACTGTATAAAATACCAAAACAGCCTAGAAATAAACA
Organism: Ranitomeya variabilis; assembly: GCF_051348905.1. Lineage (NCBI taxonomy): Eukaryota > Metazoa > Chordata > Amphibia > Anura > Dendrobatidae > Ranitomeya > Ranitomeya variabilis. The sequence continues at coordinate 163,098,430 of NC_135233.1, forward strand.
ATGGAAATGGTTATAAAGATGTACTGACAAAAGCCTGACCTTGCCCAATGTGCATTTCACACCAGATGCTTTGTCAGCGGGTCAATGCAAAAGCCATTAAGTCTTATGTTCTAAGCAGAGTTGTGTGTGCAATCATTGCTTTTTTGTCAAGTGAGATTTCACGTATCTAACCTTTATGTCCAACACATTCTAAATAAGGTATGTCAGTAGACCCCAAACATTTCTCACTTTGAGAGCCATATTCAGCCCTGAGAAATCAGCACCTCCCCTTCCCTGTAGTGACTCCCAGGTATTACCAGTATAATGACAACCAAAGCTTTCCAAAAAAGGCACATCAAAACCTTGTGCCCTTCTCCCTTAGGCTGTGTGCACACAGTGTGTTTTTTATGCGTTTTCGCAAGATTTTTTCCACATGGAAATGGGCCAAAAACGCCATGGAATTCTTATGCACACTAATTCAATGACAATCCAGAAGTGTTGTGCACATGATAACTAATTTTCCTTAAGTATTTGCAGTCTGTTTTATTTTTCTGCAGCATGTCAATTCTTTTTGCGTTTTGCATTGATTTCAATTGAGTCAGCCAATTCCGCAGCAAAATGCAGATATAAAAATGTTTGCCGATTTGCTGAGTTTTTCTTTGCATTATACTGGCTTCCTATGGTATTTCCCACACTGTAATTTGTGTGTCAGTGTGGAAAACAGCGGCGCAATGGTTGTTTGGTTCTTATTGGTGGTAACGCTACCACCGGTAAGACAGTCAGTAAGAGCGGTGCGGGATCATGCTGACAGATGTCAGCGTGACCCCGCAGCTGTGACTGTCACTCACAGAGAGGACCTGCGGTAAAAAGATTACTGCAGCTCAGGCCGGTGTGGGCTGATGAGACTGCTGCTCACATAGGGCTTCGTTTTCTGTCACTAATAAGTGACAGCAGGTGCCGCTGATGGGAGACGTAGTCTCATCTACTGGCGCCTGTGCTCACAGTTAATAAAAAAAGAAAAAAAAAATAAGTAAAATAATTCCATGCATATTTAAATAATTTTAAAAAAAAAAACCATTATACTCACCTAACACCAAATCCCCGATGCTCTCATCTCCTAGAAATAATGTAAAATAATAAACCACCATATACTCACCTGTCTGCCATAATCCCGAGTGTTCCACAGCGATCTCACGTGTAGAACAGTCACATCAGTAGATGTGACCATTCTACCCAGCCCACCGGAGATACACTGACAGGAAGTAATCTCTCTTGAGTGTATCACTGAGCTGCCGTGAGAGAGTTCACTGGAGTTCATCAGCTGATCTGCTCCGGTGCTCTCACTTTTGGCACCGCTGCATGAGCACTCTTTCACCGCAACTCATTGCTATACACTGCGGGAATGATTACCTCCAGTCAGTATATCGCCAGCTGTCTTTGAGAGCAGTCACATGGCTGCTCTCAAAGTGATCAGGATTGCCCTGGGACATCATAGGTTATCTTCTGTGCGGACAGGTGTGGAATATTGTGGGGTTTTTTTTATTTTGTTTTTTTGTATTTGCTTATCGACTTAATAATGATGGTGTTGAGCTGACACCTTTTCATTACTAATGACAGAAAAACGACTGGCACATCCAAACTAGTGTGAATAGGTGTATACCAGGAGCAGCTACCTCCATATACAATATACAAAAAAAGGTTGCACTCTATCGTGTCTAAGCATGTCGAATATGAAATACATGAAATATGAATAGTAAAATGGCTTTTTGAACATTAGGAAAATATTTGAGACGCTTTGCACAGAATTTGGCCAAATAGTGTGATCCCATCAACCATTGTCAAGGTGGTCTCATTAATCTGATGGGTCCCTGACCTCCCTGTCGAAATGTGAACACTTACCGAAGGCTAATGTCTGTATGCATGGGTGAATATGGACACCTCTCTCAGTAAAGCCTACATATATGGGTTGGCCGGAACCAAGTGTGATTAGATGTAATTAAAAACAACATTGTATATTGTATATGGAGGTAGCGGCTCCTGGTATGCACCTATTCACACTGGTTTGGATGTGCCAGTCGTTTTTCTGTCATTTCTATGTTAGCTTACTGACTGAGCACTCCTCCCTTCACCATGTAGTTTTTAATTACATCTAATTCTGTGCAAAGCGTCTCATAAATATTTTTCCTAATGTTCAAAAAGCCATTTTGCTATTCGTATTTCATATTCGACATGCTTTGACACGATAGAGTGCAACCTTTTTTTGTATACCTTTTCATTACTAATTATAAAAGTGTGTTCTTATTTTGCACTTGTTTGTGTGTGATTAGTATGTAATATTTTAGGTGCTAATAAAGTATTTTTGTACATTTTTAAACACTCCTGTGCTCCTCCTATTTTATAATGCTTATTTTAGAGTGTTGTTTTCTGTGGCTGAATGTATAGTGCTCTGTCCACATATCACTGACTCTGGGTCTTCTGGTACTTTTCATTACTAAGGGTACTGTCACACAGTGCAATTTTCGTCGCTACGACGGCACGATCCGTGACGTCGCAGCGTCGTATGATTATCGCTCCAGCGTCGTAGACTGCGGTCACACTTTGCAATCACGGCGCTGGAGCGATGCCGAAGTCCCCGGGTAACCAGGGTAAACATCGGGTTACTAAGTGCAGGGCCGCGCTTAGTAACCCGATGTTTACCCTGGTTACCAGCGTAAACTTTAAAAAAACAAACAGTACATACTCACATTCCGGTGTCTGTCCCCCGGCGTTCTGCTTCTCTGCACTGTGTAAGCACCATAGCCGGAAAGCAGAGCGGTGACGTCACCGCTGTGCTCGCTTTCCGGCTGGCAGGCGCTCACAGTGCAGAGAAGCTGAGACGCCGGCGGACAGACAACGGAATGTAAGTATGTACTGTTTGTTTTTTTAACGTTTACGCTGGTAACCAGGGTAAACATCGGGTTACTAAGCGCGGCCCTGCGCTTAGTTACCCGATGTTTACCCTGGTTACAAGCGAACACATCGCTGGATCGCTGTCACACACAACGATCCAGCGATGTCAGCGGGTGATCAAGCGACGAAAGAAAGTTCCAAACGATCTGCTACGACGTACGATACTCAGCGTGATGTCTGATCGCAGTAGCGTGTCAGGCTACTTTCACACTAGCGTCGGGCGCGGCCCGTCGCCGTGCGTCGGGCCGAGGTCCCCGACGCTAGCGTTGTCCCCGCCGCACAACGGGGGCAGCGGATGCATTTTTCCAGCGCATCCGCTGCCCCATTGTGAGGTGCGGGGAAGTGCGGGGAGGTGGGGGCGGAGTTCCGGCCGCGCATGCGCGGTCGGAAAAAGCGGACCGTCGGGAGCAAAAAACGTTACATGTAACGTTTTTTGCTCCCGACGGTCCGCCACAGCACGGCGCAACCGTCGCAGGACGGTTGCGACGTGTCATTGCGTCGCAAATGCGTCGCTAATGTTAGTCAATGCAGAAAAAACGCATCCTGCAAGCACTTTTGCAGGATGCGTTTTTTCGGCAAAACGACGCATTTGCGACGTAATGCAGTTAACGCTAGTGTGAAAGTAGCCTCAGACACAGCGATATCGTAACGATATCGCTAGAACGTCACGAATCGTGTCGTCGTAGCGATCAAAATTGCACTGTGTGACAGTACCCTAAACCTAGAGATTGGTGTCAAGGACAGCTGCTGACACCAAGTTCTAATCCCATTACCCTGATACCACTGCATTAGCATGAAAAACGTGGTGTTGAACCAAGAAATTACATCACAATCATTTTTTTTAAATATCTTTATTTAGCTAAAAAAGCCTTCATTGCTGTACAGAACCGTATGAAAAAACGCATACAAAAAGTGCATTTTTGACGAAATTTCTGCAAGCAAATACTCAACATGCGCACATAGCCTTAAAGGAGGCATACTTGCATCTAGGGATTCCCACTTTACCCTATATTTGACATTCTCACATTGGGTGCACTAACCACACTGTTGCATCTAGCTTCAAACACCCATCTAACTGACCGTGTTAACCCATTAAAAGTCACCATCCGGACACCTTCTCCTCATAGTGGTTTGCTGTATCTGGTGTCAATGCACCAAGCGGGCAGACAGCAGAGAGCCATGCGTCATGGACCCATGAGCCATATGTAGCTCCCTAGCCGCCGATTGGGGCCTCCCACTTACATAATGAAGTGTTTGATTTTTTTACCAGTTCTTATTAGTTAAAGGAGATGCAGACTATTTGATTGAAAGAGCTACCGTTTATGATTTCTGGAGCTATCTCTTAAAATATTTGGTTCATGTTACAATTCCAACGCAGAGACACCAATATTAGGGTACCGTCACACAGTAAAATTTCCATCGCTGCGACGGCACGATTCGTGACGTCGCAGCGTCGTATGATTATCGCTCCAGCGTCGTAGACTGCGGTCACACTTTGCAATCACGGCGCTGGAGCGATGCCGAAGTCCCCGGGTAACCAGGGTAAACATCGGGTTACTAAGCGCAGGGCCGCGCTTAGTAACCCGATGTTTACCCTGGTTACCAGCGTTAACGTAAAAAAACCAAACAGTACATACTTACATTCCGGTGTCTGTCCCCGGCGTTCTGCTTCTCTCCACTGTGTAAGCGCCATAGCCGGAAAGCAGAGCGGTGACGTCACCGCTGTGCTCGCTTTCCGGCCGGCAGGCGCTCACACAGTGGAGAGAAGCTGAGACGCCGGGGACAGACACCGGAATGTAAGTATGTACTGTTTGGTTTTTTTACGTTTACGCTTGTAACCAGGGTAAACATCGGGTTACTAAGCGCGGCCCTGCGCTTAGTTACCCGATGTTTACCCTGGTTACAAGCGAACACATCGCTGGATCGCTGTCACACACAACGATCCAGCGATGTCAGCGGGTGATCAAGCGACGAAAGAAAGTTCCATACGATCTGCTACGACGTACGATTCTCAGCAGGGTCCCTGATCGCTGCTGCGTGTCAGACACTGCGATATCGTAACGATATCGCTAGAACGTCACGAATCGTACCGTCGTAGCGATGGAAATTTCACTGTGTGACGGTACCCTTACTCCCACTATTTACTGCCACCTTTAGTCAAGAATACAGTATTTGGCTATTTTCAACACTTATAGAATTCAGCGAAGAAGGCAGCATACCAATGGTTTTTAGTATAGGTTCATCAGAGTATTTAAAATATTGGTTGCAAGGAAATATATGGCTAATCTAATCTTTTCAATTTTCACATTAGTATGACAAAGGGAAAACACCACCTGAGCTTCATTGTTTCCATTGTAGTCTTGTAGAAACTGCCTAGGGTGACCACGGATATATATTTTCATTAGTTTGACATAGTTTAATTCTTTTGGGGACAAGCTGACCATATACTGATGTCACTTATGTTTGGGCTGAAGCTTTTAAACTGAATGTGTAACATTTTTTTCGTTTATTCTATTTTTCATTTTCCGTTTATAGATTTACAGGATTAGAAAAGTTTGGCTACTTCCTTTTAGCAACCACTACCCTTTACCTTGGGTTGTCTGGTATTGCATCTTGACCTGTTAAAGTGAATGGAGATGAGCTGCAATACCACACTTGAATAACATATTTCAAATGATCTGAATAATAATAATAATAATAATAATTATAATAAAATTTAATAATTATAATAAAATTTAAAGTCCTTTTCCTCCTTAAGACTATTTACATATGTAAATTCCCAGAGGACGACTGAATGGCTTTTAAGTCTCCTATTTGAGACCTTTCATCTAGCCAAATATCACATCTCCTGCTTTGCACTGATGAGGGTACAAACACCCAAAACGTGTGTGCAAATGGAGTTTCTGGTTTGTCTTCTTAAACTCAAGCCCCCGTCTCACTAAGCGAGATCGCTAGCGAGATCGCTGCTGAGTCACAAGTTTTGTGACGCAACAGCGACCTCAGTAGCGATCTCGCTATGTGTGACACGTAGCAGCGACCAGGCCCCTGCTGTGAGATCGCTGGTCGTGTCGGAATGGCCTGGACCTTTTTTTGATCGTTGAGGTCCCGCTGGGTAGCACACATCGCTGTGTTTGACACCTTACCAACGACCTCGTTGACGACTCAGACACTGAATCGTCATAATAGCTCCCATGTGACATCGTTGTACAGGTCGCTGGTGAGATGTCAAACAGTAAGATCGCAGCAGTGATCGTTGGGAAGATCTCACTGTTTGACATCTCACCAGCGACCACATAGCGACTCAGCAACGATCCCTGACAGGTCGTATCGTTGTCGGGATCGCTTTAGCGTCGCTAAGTGAGACGGGGCCTTAAGTCATGTAACAAGGCTCATTAAGTGTCTATTGACTTTTAGGATTGCTGCATCCAATAGGTGGCACTAAAGTTTGTTCTTCTCCTTTCTGAATATTAGGATACCGTATTTCTCCGAAAATAAGAAAGTCTTATACTATTTTATGGTCTGAAAGATGGGTTAGGGCATATTTTCAGGGAGATGTGTATTTTTTTTTCCATGAAAAACAATTCCATTTATTCTTAAAAAAAAAAATCAACATTTGTTCAAATATAATCATTCCATCATGCACACACTGCACATACACATGTTTATACACAGACACACACACAAACACACTGCACATACTGTATATAACAGCCTGTCACTTCTTCAGTTCCTCAAGACTTCTGCAGTTAGAGGACCTTTGGTAACAGCATGGTCACATGTCTGTGATTTCACGAAAGGTCCATAAACAGGCTTAACCTCAGAATACAAATTCTATGGGGTACTAAGAGTGGAGGCCCTGAGAAATTGCTCATCTTGCCCTTCCCCTTTTCACTAACGCAGGCCTTGCATACTAGCCTGTCTCCTCTTTATTTCCTCAAGACTCCTGCAGTTAAAGGACCTTTGGTTGCATCACGGTCACATGACCGTGATGCCACCAATATTTTAACCTGTTTTAACCTCTGAATTGAATTGCTGGGGTCCTCAAAGAGAGTGGGTGATTGTCCAGTTTCACCCTCCCCAAACACCAGTCCTAACTGTAACTAGGGCTTAATTGACACCCCAGGGTCCTGGATGTCACATTGGCATTGCTTTCCTCCCGGGGAGAGTGACACTTGTAAGCGAGCGAGGATCTTCTTTATCAGGTAACCACAAGCATACAACATGTTCATACTCCATGCCAGAAGGGGACCTCTGATCCAGCTTGCGGGTGGCTATATATATATATATATATATATGTGTGTGTGTGTGTGTATATATATATACCGTATATACTCGAGTATAAGCCGACCCAAGTATAAGCCGACCCCCCTAATTTTGCCACAAAAAACTGGGAAAACTTATTGACTCGAGTATAAGCCTAGGGTGGAAAATGCAGCAGCTACCGGTGAATTTCAAAAATAAAAATAGATGCTCCATACCGTTCATTATGGCCCCATAGCTGTGCCATATAGTGCTCTGCACCGTTCATAATTGCCCCATAGCTGTGCCATATAGTGCTCTGCACCATTATTGCCCCATAGCTGTGCCATATAGTGCTCTGCACCGTTCATTATTGCCCCATAGCTGTGCCATACAGTGCTCTGCACCGTCCATTATTGCCCCATAGCTGTGCCATACAGTGCTCTGCACCGTCCATTATTGCCCCATAGCTGTGCTGCTGCTGCAATAAAAATAATAAAACACATACTCACCTGTCTTGCTTGCAGCTCCTCAGCGTCCCGTCCCAGCGTCTCTCTGCACTGACTGATCAGGCAGAGGGCGGCGCGCACACTATATGCGTCATCGCGCCCTCTGACCTGCACAGTCAGTGCGGAGAGAGAGACGCCGGGAAGACAGAGCGGCGCCCGGCGTGTGGAACGCGGACAGGTGACTATGTAATACTTACCTGCTCCCGGCGTGCCGCTCCTTCCCCCGGACAGCTGGTCTTCGGTGCCGCAGCCTCTTCCTCTGTCAGCGGTCACCATTACCCCTGATTAGAGGAATGAATTATGCGGCTCCGCCCCTATGGGAGGCGGAGCAGCCTATTCATTTCTCTAATGAGCGGTCCCACGTGATCGCTGAACAGGGGAAGAGCTGCGGCACCCGGAGACCGTGGGACAGGCAGGGGGAGCGTCAGGATCGCCGGGACTAGGTAAGTATGCCTCGGCGCCCTCTCCCCCTCACCCGCCGACCGTGACTCGAGTATAAGCCGAGAGGGGCACTTTCAGCCCAAACATTTGGGCTGAAAATCTCGGCTTATACTCGAGTATATACATATATATATATATATATATATATATATATATATATATATATATATATATATATATATATATATATATATATATATATACACCGTATATACTCGAGTATAAGCCGAGATTTTCAGCCCAAATGTTTGGGCTGAAAGTGCCCCTCTCGGCTTATACTCGAGTCACGGTCGGCGGGTGAGGGGGAGAGGGCGCCGAGGCATACTTACCTAGTCCCGGCGATCCTGACGCTCCCCCTGCCTGTCCCACGGTCTCCTGGTCACTGGCCACTTTATTAGGTACACCTGTCCAACTTCTTGTTAACACTTAATTTCTAATCAGCCAATCACATGGCGGCAACTCAGTGCATTTAGGCATGTAGACATGGTCAAGACAATCTCCTGCAGTTCAAACCGAGCATCAGTTTGGGGAAGAAAGGTGATTTGAGTGCCTTTGAACGTGGCATGGTTGTTGGTGCCAGAAGGGCTGGTCTGAGTATTTCAGAAACTGCTGATCTACTGGGATTTTCACGCACAACCATCTCTAGGGTTTACAGAGAATGGCCCGAAAAAGAAAAAAAATCCAGTGAGCGGCAGTTCTGTGGGCGGAAATGCCTTGTTGATGCCAGAGGTCAGAGGAGAATGGGCAGACTGGTTTGAGCTGATAGAAAGGCAACAGTGACTCAAATCGCCACCCGTTACAACCAAGGTAGGCCTAAGAGCATCTCTGAACGCACAGTGCGTCGAACTTTGAGGCAGATGGGCTACAGCAGCAGAAGACCACACCGGGTACCACTCCTTTCAGCTAAGAACAGGAAACTGAGGCTACAATTTGTACAAGCTCATCGAAATTGGACAGTAGAAGATTGGAAAAACGTTGCTTGGTCTGATGAGTCTCGATTTCTGCTGCGACATTCGGATGGTAGGGTCAGAATTTGGCGTAAACAACATGAAAGCATGGATCCATCCTGCCTTGTATGGAGCATCTTTGGGATGTGCAGCCGACAAATCTGCGGCAACTGTGTGATGCCATCATGTCAATATGGACCAAAATCTCTGAGGAATGCTTCCAGCACCTTGTTGAATCTATGCCACGAAGAATTGAGGCAGTTCTGAAGGCAAAAGGGGTCCAACCCGTTACTAGCATGGTGTACCTAATAAAGTGGCTGGTGAGTGTGTATATATATATATATATACTAGACTGTGGCCCGATTCTAACGCATCGGGTATTCTAGAATATGCATGTCCCCGCGGCAGACTGTGCCCATCGCTGATTGGTCGAGGCAACCTTTATGACATCATCGTCGCCATGGCAACCATTATGACATCTACGTCGATACTGTGCCCGTCGCTGATTGGTCGAGGCCTGGCGGCCTCGACCAATCAGAGAGGCGGGATTTCCAGGACAGACAGAAAGACAGACAGATGGAAAAACCCTTAGACAATTATATATATATATATATATATATATATATATATATATATATATATATATATATATATATATATATATATATATATATATATATATATATGGGTCACCTCTCTGTAGAGCGCAGATCCCGGGAGCCGGAAGATCGGGGTTGTGAAGGGCTCCAAGACTTACAGCAGAAACTGGCAGGACAGCTGAATTACACGTAACCTGTTCCCCCTAATACCCAGGAGACACAGTGGCACATAGAGCCCGGGTCGTGATAGAGATCCTGTAAAAAGACTCGAGCCACCTGTCATTTGGGTTAGTGTTCCACCTTTATGGAGGACAGAGAGAACTGTGAGGACCTTGATAGAAACCACAGGCAGCAAGGGACTACACTAAATCTCTGGTAGAAAGGCTTTCAACTCCACCTGGTAAAGGGGACTCTGCCTGTACCTGTGCTCTGGTGCCCTGGACTGCGGTTGCCTGAAGCCTTCAGTAAACCAGGTAAAGAGCCTGCAAACCTGTGTCCTCCGTTCTTTACTGCACCACTCACCATCCTCATCTATACACCGGGAGCCCTGGAGACCTACTTCACCTGTGGGAAGTTATACCATCCTAGCTGCCATAATATCACCCCAGAGGACCCCTTTGGCTACTTTCACACATCAGGTTTTCAGTGTCAGGCTAAATCCTGCGAATGTTGGAAAAACTGGATCCGGCGCAGATTTTGAAAAACTGATGCGACGGATCCGTTTTTTTTTTTTTTACAGATCCGGCTAGCCTATCTAGATTATTGGATAAAAAAAAATTTTGAGCATGTTCAGTTTAAAAAAACCGGGTGAGGCCGCTGGATCCACCTTTTTCCGGATCTGGTACCTTCCGGCTCCCATAGGCTTTCATTGTAGCAAACAGCCGGAAGCGCCGGAGACAAAAAAAGTTGCAGTAGACGTTTTTTTCAGACGCCGGAATCGGAATTTTATTCGGACTCCCATGCACCATGAGAGAGGGGATCCGCCCCTTAGGAACAGGAAACCCACAGATAAAAAAGGGCGGCACCTCTCCCACGTATCAGTTGGTTTCCTGTTCCTAAAGGGATGGGATCCTACAGAATTTACAAAAGGATCCCAGGCCGGCCGGCCGACTCAGGTAGCGGGGGGGTCCTACCTCGGCCGGTGCGGAGATCCTGGAAGATGTCACGGTGGTCCTGGCAGGGCTGCACGGCAGTGACATTCGGCAGGGAGCGGTCGCCGGTGGTGTCCTGTCTCCGGAACCAGCGCTGGGTGAGTATGTCCCCTGGGTCTTCTCTTCCCGGTGCAATGGTGTGACTGGGGGCTCGGCATACGGCGGCGGTGACATTTGGTGGCGCCGCCCGGTGTGCTGCTGGTTAACCGCATCCCACGCTGCTCTAAGCGCCGACAGGAAGCGCTGGGAGCCGGGGTGACGTCAGGGGTGGAGCCGGGGTGACGTCAGGGGCGGAGCCGGCAGTCACTTCTGGGTTTTCGGGGTCTCGTGCATGCGCGGTGTATCCAAGATGGCGGCGCCCACCGGTAGTTGAACGCCACTAACATTCAGACCACGGAGATGACAACCTGCACCTGGGGGGAGGCAGGCAGCAAATCAGGGGAGCGCTGGACATATCTGCTGACCGGAGGAGGGGTTATAAGAAGAACTCTGGATCGTGGTTCCTTGCTTCTGGCCTCATATTGTGAGTATGGAGGACGAGCAGGCACAGCAGCCTCAGCTGCCGGAAGAGGTGTCCCAGAACGGAAAGGAACGCGACAGAAGGAGTAGTGAATCTAGCCGCAAACGCTCCTCCAGACAGGGATCTGGAGCATCAGCCAGGAAGAATCCCCCTCATATTCCGGTACCTTTCTTTGGGCAGCCGCTGGTAAGTGATCTTCGTGAAAGTTCACCCAGTGATGTGATCCCCCTCATATGTTTTATTATAGGGGAAGAAATGTGTTAGTAAGGCGAAACACAGAGAATGCGGCATCTGCGGGGTTCCCTTACCTGATTTGTGCCCTAAAAAACTATGTGGCCCCTGTATCCAGCAGACGGTGAGGTCTCAGGAAGGGGGAGGGGGTGAGAGCATGTTGGAGCGCCCCCACGCCAAGGGCAATGGGGAACTCTGTACCGGATCCTTTCTCAGTTCGGGGGAATGTCACAGTGGCCCGACCCGGTCCATGGCCCTGTTGAGGGGCGTCCAATTAAAGGATGTAGTTTATACGGTGTTCGTGACGCCACCTGTGGTATTCGGTCAGGGTGACCGACGCCGCTAGGGGTCCGCTGGAGTGATGGAATAGCAGCTAGATGGCATACCTTCCCACAGGTGAAGTGTATCCCCAGGGCTTCCCTGATGTGTAGGTGGTGATGCTGGACGATGTAAGACGCAATGAATAACGAGGACACAAGGTTGCAGTCTCTTTACCTTTTACTGAAGACTAAAGCGTCCACAGTCCAGAGCACAGATCACAGGGCAGCCTGAGTCCGGCCGGTCCGAAGGCACATCCAGAGTCCCCTTGTCCAGGTGGAAATCAGTAGCCTTCCTACTAGCGCCTGTGTGTTGTAGTACCTCCCTGCTGAGCACCAAAAGATAGTCCTCACAACTTTAGTGGATGTTTCTGATCTTCTCTCTCTCTCTGTCCCCCAGATGGTATGGATAGGACAACCCGTATGATGGGGTAGGCCTGGAGCTTATTTATAGGGACCCTAGAGACGCCCCTCTCCCACAATTTGCCTCCGTGTCTTCTTGGGTATTAAGGTCGGGCAGCCAACTTGGAATTGACTGTCCTGCCGGTCTCTGGAGTAATGCGTAGAGCCTATTACTCCCTCGGTGTTCCGACCACCGGCTACGTGCCTCAGAAGGAGGCTGCCGATCTTGGGGCAGAACTCCTCCCAGTGTTATCTCCTTGTGCTGTGATCTTGCCTCTCACTTTCCACAAAACTCCACAAAATTCCCTTCTTGTCCTTTCTTAGGATGCTGCCGCAATGGGTGCAGGCGCAGCTCTGTATCTTTCTGTCTCATGCTAGGCCTCTGTCAGGATCCCACCCTTGACAGGTCCTCTCTGGGTCGAACCCAGGCAGCTTCTGACTGACTTCCTATCCAACCCACCAGTTTTACTTGTGTGTGAGGAGTGCCCTAATAGAAGCAAGGCTCCCCCTGGTGGACTGGAGTGTGAAGTGTAGTGTGTGACTTGTGATACCTGGCAAGGTGAACTCCTTTAGTACCATCAGACGTAATATCACTCCCCCTGGTGGGAGAGCGACATTACTGCAACGACCAGGACTCTGGGGCGCTGCACTTATATCTACATAGATTAGATTGCCTTACTTGCCCCCTCAGGTAGAGGAGGAATCCCTTACTATGGCCGCAAGCTTAAAAGAGATGGTCAGGATGGAGGTCAAACAATCCATAAAGGGCCTATCTCAAGCGAGAAGTTCTAAATATAAAGCTCCATTGTTCTCTGATTCTTCAGTGGAGGAGGATAGGGAGGAAGGTTTCTCCGGTTCAGCTGCATCGTCCTCTTCCTCGGACAAAGATACCGCTTGCTTCTGTCTACCCCTTGAGAGGATAGATAAGTTAGTTAAAGCGTTCAGAGGAACAATGGGCATAACAGAACCAAGACCCCAGCTTTCCAAGGAGGAAATTATGTTTAGTGGATTGGAGCAAAAGAAACGTAGATTTTTTCCGCTCAATGAAAAAATTAAAGAACTTATTAATAAAGAGTGGAAGAAGCCTGAGAAAAAAGGTTCCTTACCACCAGCACAGAAGTGCAGGTAACCCTTTGATGACCCGGCAGTCACCAATTGGGAAAAAGCCCCTAAATTGGATGCAGCAATAGCCAAAGTGGCAAAACGGTCCTCTCTCCCCTTTGAGGATATGGGAACCCTTAAGGACCCCCTTGATAGAAAAGCGGACACCTTTCTAAAGGGTACCTGGGAGATGGTGGCCGGTTCCTTAAGACCTGCGGTATCATCAACCTGTACAGCCAGAACAATGATGGTTTGGCTGGATCAGTTAGAGACCCAGTTGAAAGAGGGTGCTTCACAGGATTCTATTCTGACTGCTTTACTGGTGATTCAGGAGGCAGCTGCCTTCTTGTCGGACGCTTCCATTGACTCTGTTAAAATGGCTGCTAGGGCAGCAGGACTCTCGAATGCGGCTAGGAGAGCCCTATGGTTAAAATGCTGGCCAGGTGATATACAAACGAGATCAAAGCTTTGTACCATTCCGTGCAAAGGAGAATATTTATTTGGGCCCACCTTGGATGAACTCCTAGAGAAAGCAGGGGACGACAAAAAGAAGTTCCCTAATCTATTTGGGTCATCCCTTTAATAAGAATAGATTTAGTCGCGGAAGAAAACGTGCCTTTTCACCTGTAAGAGATCGGTCTAGATGGGATGATAGACGTAGAAGAGGTACAGGATATATGTTCCGTCGTTCCTCAAAGGAGAGGAAGAAGGAGGACAAATGACTAGGAATTCCGGTGGGGGGTAGACTATCACATTTCTATTCAGAATGGTCAGAGATCACAAATAGTGTTTGGGTACAAAACACTATTTCCCGGGGTCTCACACTTGAGTTTTACCGTACCCCACGGGATAATTTTAAATTAACTCCTTTAGGTTCTTCTCCCTTGGAACAATCTGCTCTAGAAGAAGAGGTGTGGTCTCTTTGTTCTAAAAATGTCCTTATAGAGGTTCCAGAGTCTGATAGAGGGAAGGGATTTTATTCTCCCCTGTTTCTTATTCAGAAACCTGATAAGACTTAAAGGACCATTATAAATCTCAGACATCTTAGTTATCTGGTTAAACATACCTTTAAGATGGAGTCCATCAACTCAACAAAAAAAATGCTGTTCAAAAAATTGCTTTATGGTAGTAGTCGAATTAAAAGTTGCTTATTATCATGTGCCCATTCATGAAGATTTTCAGCAGTTCCTGAGGGTAGCAGTGTTAATGGGGGGAAGTCGTTCACCATTTTCAGTACAGAGCACTTCCCTTCGGTATAACATCTGCCCCTAAGTATTCACAAAAATAGTTGCGGAGGTTATGGCTCATTTGCGGGAATCTAATATTCTTATTGTCCCTTACCTGGATGATTTCCTCATAGCAGGGAACTCGGTGAAACACTGTTTGTCTCAATTAGCGTTAACTAGAGTTAAATTGGAAAGCCTGGACTGGATAATTAATTATGAAAAATCCCGGTTGCAGCCCCTAAAAATTCAAAAGTTTTTAGGGTTATTATTAGATTCAACTACACAACAGTGTCTCCTTCCAGAAAATAAATTAAGTCAGATTCGACATCAAGTATTAAAAGCGATTAATACACCCTCTATGACCCTTCGACAAGCTATGTCCCTGCTGGGGTCCCTCACATCTTGCATCCCAGCGGTAAGGTGGACACAATTTCATTCTAGACCCCTTCAGAAAGATGTTTTGATTAATGTCAAGATCTTGAGGGGTGTATTGGGGGAAAAAATAACTTTGAAACCGGCGACTCTCGAATCCCTAAATTGGTGGCTGGATAGGGATAATTTGTCGGCAGGAGTTCCCTGGATAATAGATGTATCCCGGGTGATAACTACGGATGCTAGCTCCTCAGGGTGTGGGGCTCACATGGATGACATTGTGGTTCATGGTCAATGGGAACCATACACAACATCTTCATCCAATCAGAGGGAATTATTGGCAATTGAGTTGTCAGTTAAAAAACTCCTCATGTATCTGCAGGGCCACCATGTCAGGATCCTCTCAGACAACCAGGTGGCAGTCTCCTATATAAATCCTCAAGGTGGAACACGTTCCGAGACTCTGATGCAGGTCACAGATCGCCTGTTCCGGATGGCAGAAGAGGATTTTCAATCTTTGACTGCTCTCCACATTAGAGGAAAGGAGAATATAAAAGCAGACTTTCTCAGCCCCATTATTCTAAGACAAGGGGAATGGTCTCTAAATGGAGACATCTTCAAGCAGATTGTCCGCCGATGGGGTCGGCCAGTGGTGGACCTATTTGCTACAAAAGACAACAAAAAAGTAAAAGACTTTTGTTCTCTAAATCCCAGGGAAAATCCGCTGGCAGTGGATGCATTCCTCATAAAATGGGATTTTACTCTGGCTTACGCCTTCCCACCGTTGAACCTGTTACCTCTAGTGGTGAGGAAAATCAGAGAAGATCGTGTGAAGGTCATTCTGATTGCTCCTTTCTGGCCCAGGAGAACCTGGTTCGCATGGCTCAGGACAATGTCAGTAGGCGATCCCTGGGTGCTACCAGACATTCCGAATTTACTTTTCCAGGGGCCGGTATTCCATCCACAAGTGAAGGGACTCCATTTAACGGCTTGGAGTTTGAGCTGTCATTATTAAAAAATAAAGGCTTCTCCTCTAATTTGGTTGATACCCTTTTAAAAAGTAGAAAGCCGATAACAACGAGACTCTACTCTAGAACCTGGAGGAAGTTCCTAACTTCCTCAGAATTTAACATCAATGAAGGGTTACCAATACTCCAAATATTAGAATTTCTGCAGAGGGGGTTAGAGTTAAATCTCTCCACAAGCACACTGAGAGTACAGGTATCAGCACTTGGTGCCCTGTTCTCGCATAATATTGCTAGCAACTATTGGGTGCCGAGATTCATTAAGGCGGTCGGTAGAGCTAGACCGTTACATAGAAATAAAATGGTACCGTGGGACTTAAATCTAGTCCTTTCTTCTCAAACAAAAGACCCCTTTGAGCCCTTAAGGCCCCGTCTCACTAAGCGATTTACCAACGATCACGACCAGCGATACGACCTGGCCGTGATCGTTGGTAAGTCGCTGTGTGGTCGCTGGGGAGCTGTCACACAGACCGCTCTCCAGCGACCAACGATCAGGGGAACGACTTCGGCATCGTTGAAACTGTCTTCAACGATGCCGAAGTCCCCCTGCAGCACCCGGGTAACCAGGGTAAACATCGGGTTACTAAGTGCAGGGCCGCGCTTAGTAACCCGATGTTTACCCTGGTTACCAAAAAAACAAACAGTACATACTCGCCTTTCGGTGTCCAGGTCCCTTGCCGTCTGCTTCCTGCTCTGACTGAGATCCGGCCGTACAGTGAGAGCAGAGCGCAGCGGTAACGTCACTGCTGTGCTCTCACTTCTCACTGTACGGCCGGCAGTCAGTGAGAGCAGGAAGCAGACGGCAAGGGACCTGGACACCGAAAGGCGAGTATGTACTGTTTGTTTTTTTTTACATTTACGCTGGTAACCAGGGTAAACATCGGGTTACTAAGCGCGGCCCTGCGCTTAGTAACCCGATGTTTACCCTGGTTACCAGTGAAGACATCGCTGGATCGGTGTCACACACACCGATTCAGCGATGTCAGCGGGGCCTCAACGACCAAAAAAAGGTCCAGGCCATTCCGACACGACCAGCGATCTCGCAGCAGGGGCCTGATCGCTGGTACGTGTCACACATAGCGAGATCGCTATGGAGGTCGCTGTTGCGTCACAAAACTTGTGACTCAGCAGCGATCTCGCTAGCGATCTCGCTATGTGAGACGGGGCCTTTACATGAAGCCTCAATCAAAATGTTATCTCTCAAAACAGCTTTTCTGATAGCTATAACATCAGCTCGCAGAATAGGAGACATCCAGGCGCTTTCTAGACTTCCCCCGTATATGTAATTTTTACAGGATAGAGTAATCCTTAGGCCGGACCCAGCCTACTTACCAAAGGTAGCATCACAGTTTCACAGATCGCAGGAGATAGTTTTGCCTTCATTTATCCCTCATCCTTCTAACCCTAAAGAAAATGAACTCCATACATTAGATGTCAGGAGATGCCTTTTACAATATATTTCAGTTACTAATGACTGGAAGAAAGATAATGCACTATTCCTATCCTTCCAAGGTCCTAGGAAAGGGGTTAGAGCGTCAAAATACACATTAGCTAAATGGATTAGGGAGGCTATCTCTCTGGCTTACACGACAGGTGGGGTCCGGCTCCGCAGATTCTGAGGGCGCATTCCACCCGAGCCATGGCATCATCCTGGGCAGAAAGGTCTGGAGTGTCAATCGACCAGATATGTAAGGTCGGCCACATGGTCATCCCCTTCCACCTTTTTCAAACACTATCGGTTGGACGGGTTCTCCTCAGATCTCACCTTCGGGTTAAGGGTGCTGCAGGCTGTGGTCCCTCCCTAAAATGGCTTACATCTCTGTAAATCTCTCATGGTGCTGTCATGGGAGTCCGAATAAAGCATTAAGCTACTTACTGGTAGCGGCATTTTTCGGAGGCCCATGACAGCACCCTTAGTTCCCTCCCTATTCTCGTGGGGGTTGCACATCCTTAGATTGAAAAAAAAAAAAAAAAAAAAGTGGTTTTCTCACGAGTGGTATCTGGATTGTTACTTTATTAAAGATATTGTATTTAACTGTATATAATGTTGTGTTTGCTTGTCATTAACTGTGGTAGTCCTCTCAGGCTCTGTAACTCAACTGATACGTGGGAGAGGTGCCACCCTTTTGTATCTGTGGGTTTCCTGTTCCTAAGGGGCGGATCCCCTCTCTCGCTACCAGTAAGTAGCTACCAGTAAGTAGCTTAATGCTTTAGCCGGATCCGGAAAAAAAACAGAAGGAACGCTGGGCCATGCGGCGCGATCCGGCGCTAATACAAGTCAATGGGGGGAAACCGGTTCCGGTTTTTAGTTTTTCCGGTTTTTCTCTAAAGAGCCGGATTTAGCCTGAAACAAAAAGACGGATGTGTGAAAGTAGCCTTTAAGAAGCGTCGGTCCCCACTGATCAAAACCACAGGTGGCGTCACAAACACAAACTTTATTCAAAACCCCTTTAAAGACATTCCCTTTAACATGGGCGCCCAGGGCCACTAACCGGGTCGCAGCCACCATGACATCCCCGTTAAGTACCGGACCCGGTACAGAGTATCCCCAGGCCCTGGTGGGCGTTCCATTTTCTTTTGGAGTATGGCTTAAGTTTTAGGCTATGTGCACACGATGCAGATTTGGTGCAGAATTTTCTGCACAAAATCTGCATCTTCTGGCAGAAAACGCACCTGCGTTTTTTATGCGTTTTTAGTGCGTTTTTTTCAGTGCAGTTTTTTAGTGCGTTTTTTTGTGCGTTTTTTGTGCGTTTTTTTATGCTGATTTGTCAGCTTTTTTTGTCAGCTTTTTAAAGCTAAATAAAGAGATTAAAAAAAAAAAATTACGTGATGTCATTTCCTAGTCCAACCTCTTCTCAATCTCCATTTTGGAAAGCCATAACCACTTTCTGACAGGCCTTACCATGAGTACTGGTAATGAAGAACACAGGGAAGAAAGTAGTGCCACGTATTTAAGTGCAACGTATTTATGTGCCACGATATTTCGGTGCCACGTATTTAAGTGCCACGTATTTAAGTGCCACGATATTTCGGTGCCACATATTTAAGTGCCACGTATTTAAGTGCCACGTATTTAAGTGCCACGCATTTAAGTGCCACGATATTTCGGTGCCACGTATTTAAGTGCCACGTATTTAAGTGCCACGTATATAAGCGGCACAATATTTTGGTGCCACGTATTTAAGTGCCACGTATTTCAGTCACGTTTAGGATTAGGGTTGATATTCATTACCTAGAGAGGGGCCATGGATATTGCCCCCCCCAGCTACAACTACCAGCCCGCAGCCGCCCCAGAAATGGCGCATCTCTAAGATGCGCCAAATCTGGCGCTTAGCCTCTCTCTTCCCACTCCCGTGTAGCGGTGGGATATGGGGTAATAAGGGGTTAACGTCACCGTGACATTGTAAGGTTAACCCCAGTTAATAATGGAGAGGCGTCTATAAGACGCCTATCCATTATTAACCCCTAAAAAAAAATTGGCGTAGGCTCCCGCCCAATTTTCATGTCCAGAAAGGGAAAGCCAGCAACTGCAGGCTGCTAATTTGTAGCCAGGGAAGGGGTTAATTTTCCCAGGCTATGAATATCAGCCCACAGCTGTCTGCGTGGCCTTACTGGCTATTAAAATAGGAGGACCCCAGAAAAAAAATTTCATGGGGTCCCCCTATATTTTATAGCCAGAAAGGCTACGCAGACAGCTGCGGGCTGATATTCATAGCCTAGAGAGGGGCCATGGATATTGGCCCCCCCCCCCCCCCCCGGCTACAACTACCAGCCCGCAGCCGCCCCAGAAATGGCGCATCTTTAAGATGCGTCAAATCTGGCGCTTAGCCTCTCTCTTCCCACTCCCGTGTAGCGGTGGGATATGGGGTAATGAAGGGGTTAACGTCACCTTGACATTGTAAGGTGACGTTAACCCCAGTTAATAATGGAGAGGCGTCTGTAAGACGCCTATCCATTATTAACCCCAAATTACTGAACACAAAAAAAAGACACAGGAAAAAGTATTTTAATATTCTAAATTTTACCATACTTACAAATCCCTTGATGATCTGTAGTCTTTTCCGACGTAGTCCATTAATATCGAGTGTCCCACGACGATCTGCCATGGAGAACAGCCACACCAGGAGATGTGACTGCTCTCCATGGCTGCCAAAACACACTGACAGGAGGTAAAGCTCCTGCAGTGTGCCTGCGCATGCGCGCGAGTTTACCGGCGTTCAATGAACTCTGGGACTCTCGCTTTACGACACTGCTGAAAAATTATACAGCAGTTCAATTGCCGTAAAGTGAGCTCCCGGAGTTCATTTAGCTCCAGGAAAAGAACGGGCAGCTCCGATACACTGCAGGAGCGATTAACTCCTGCAGTGTATCACCGGAGGACGTCGTGGGACAACCTATTAATGGATTACGACGGAAAAGTTTTTTGCTTTTTTGGGGGAGAAGAATGATCGAGGAAGGTGGCCTTCGGGGACGTATGTGGTGAGTATGTACTACATGTTATATGTGTGTGTGTTTTTAACCCATTGTAGTCAGTCGCCTGACGATGGGACAACTCTCCCATCATCACATTTCGATGGGAGCAGTAGTCCCATCCGACGAATGACTACAATGAGTCACTACTGACTGACAGACTGACAGACAGACACACAGACAGACACTATACATACCATTTCTACCATACGCCTCACATCGATCCCCATCCGACTGTACGACTCCATTTTCACTACACTCCGCCCACACACTTCCTCCTTTCCTGACATCACTTCCGTCTGCTGCGGTTTTGACACCCAAATCCGCATAAAATCTGCAGATGGTATATTACATCTGCAGTTTTTATGCGGATTTGACCCACAGAATGGGAGTCAATGGGTGCAGAAACGCTGCAGTTCTGCACAAAAGAAGTGACATGCACTTCTTTGAAGTCTGCAGCGTTTCTGCACGGATTTTTCTGCACCATGTGCACAGCTTTTTTTTTTCACATTGATTTACATTGTTCTGTAAATCACAGTGCAGTTCTGCAGCGTTTCTGCTGCAGAAAAAAACGCTGCAGAACTGCACTAAATCTGCATGGTGTGCACATACCCTTAAGCATACTCCAAAAATCCTGTAAAGTCATTCTATTGCTTATTTTCGAGGAAACACTATATTAGCATGTATAGGGTTTTTAAGTATAGATGGTGATATTAAAAAATATGTTTAATATTTAAAACTTGATTTAAGCAATATGTATCTTTCTGATTACACATCACTGCATTTTATGCTGAATTAACTGTTGTCTGTATATTGTCTTGAGTCTTGTAATGGCCACATGAGTCTGTCTGCACTTTTTCTTCAATACTGTTAACATGAAGGATTTGCAACAATCTCGTCTACATATACTGTAAGAGTACTGTCTCACAGTGGCACTTTTGTCGCTACGACGGTACGATCCGTGACGTTCCAGCGATATCCATACGATATCGCAGTGTCTGACACGCAGCAGCGATCAGGGACCCTGCTGAGAATCGTACGTCGTAGCAGATCGTTTGGAACTTTCTTTCGTCGCTGGATCTCCCGCTGTCATCGTTGGATCGGTGTGTGTGACACCGATCCAACGATGCGTTTGCTTGTAACCAGGGTAAACATCGGGTTACTAAGCGCAGGGCCGCGCTTAGTAACCCGATGTTTACCCTGGTTACCATCGTAAAAGTAAAAATAACCAAACACTACATACTCACATTCCAGTGTCCGTCAGGTCCCTTGCCGTCTGCTTCCCGCTCTGACTGACTGCCGGCCGTAAAGTGAGAGCAGATCACAGCGGTGACGTCACCGCTCTGCTGTTACGGCCGGCGCTCAGTCAGTGCAGGGAAGCGGACGCCGGGGGACGTGAATGTGAGTATGTACTGTTTGTTATTTTACATTTTACACTGGTAACCAGGGTAAACATCGGGTTACTAAGCGCGGCCCTGCGCTTAGCAACCCGATGTTTGCCCTGGTTACCCGGGGCCTTCGGCATCGTTGGTCGCTGGAGAGCTGTCTGTGTGACAGCTCTCCAGCGACCACACAACGACTTTCCAACGATCACGGCCAGGTCGTATCGCTGGTTGTGATCGTTGGAAAGTTGCAGAGTGTGACAGTACCCTAACTTTAATAAAAATATATGTTGATAAAATGTCACAAACCATTATGGAGGTAGAAATAAGACTTGTTTGGCTACAACAGAAAAGTCAATAACAGTAAAGGAAACTTATTGTTTCTCTCTCTCCACATGATCTTTATACCATTCTATCTGTTTTTTTTGTTTCTTCAGGAGTTCATTATCCATACCCCTTGTGAGAATGCAGAGAAAATGTATATTGGCAATACAATGAAAGGGAATTATGCTGCTGTGTTTGCACAGCTAATTCTAAATGGAAAATCTCAAGGTTTGTTCCTCTGGTTATTCTTCAGACAAGTAGGGTTGCAAGATTGTCTCTGCCTTCATTCATCTGGAAGATGCAGGCAATTGTTCAGTTCTATGACTAGACGGTTCAGTCAAGGCGACAGCAAGTTAATTAGAGCTCAGGTTATGTTTGCATTATATATCTTTCTATCTTAAAAGACATTGCCAGGTAATATGTATGCCAATGCAGACTAAACATGTGAGTGCTTGTTCTGATCTGTCACATAAATTACACAGCATTGATTTGTAAAGTGTAATGGGTAATAAGTTCATGTGAAGGTAGACTTGAATGTAACCTTTTGTTTCTCTAGGGCCGCACTGTTTTATTGTACCAATTCGTGACCACAATGGGAAGCTCTATCCAGGTGTAGGTGCCATAGACATGCTGTACAAAGAAGGTATTGCATTTTACTGTAATAAATCTGATTATGATATTAAACATGTCAAATAATTTTTATTTTTATAGCGCCAAAATATTCGGCAGCACTTTACATTTCAGAGGGGACTTGTACAGACAAAAGAGACGTATCAAAGTAAACACATAATTCAACAGATAACAAAAGGAGTGCGGGCCCTGATCACAAGCTTGCAAAGTATGAAAAATAGGGGAGACACGAAAGGAGAATGGTAAAAAGTGCTTTTATTGTATGTATGGTCCCGCCATCAATATGATAAATAAGGTGCTCAAGTTATGCTGCAGGAACCAGTCACCAGCCAGTATCTGTATATGTACTGATACAGAGTACTATTAAATGTATTCAGTCTGTGTAAACAGATGCTGTGAGAGACCAGATTTGTAAGAAAATTTTGGAAGTGCACAACTGGAATAGTTAAACAAGTGAGGTGAAGCGATAGGCCAGTCTAAAGAAGTGCTTATTTAGGGTACTATTAAAAATGTTGGTATTGGGAATAAATTGAATTGTCCTGTATAGTGTATTTCACAAAATTAAGGCAGCTCATGAGAAGACTTGGAGACGGAAGTGGGAGGTTCGGCTTATTGAGAATGTTAGTCTTAGGTTATTAGTATAATGGAGGGCACGGGTACAATGATAGAGATCAGGGAGGAGATGTAGGGCGTTACAGAACTGTGGAGAGCTTTATTGTTGAGAGTGAAAAGTTTATATTAGAACCTTTAGTGGATGGGTAACCACTGAAAACGACAGGCACATTAGAGATTAGTAGAGAGTTGCAATAGTCGAAACGAGGATGAGTAAAAGAAACAGTAAGAGTTTTTGTAGAGTGAAAGGTAAGAAAAGGTTGAAGTCTAGAGATTTTTTGAGGTGTAGATGACATGAGCAAGCCAATGATCGGATGTGTGGAGTTAAGGAAAGATTGGAGTCAAATATGACCCCAAGACAGCAGGTGTGCTGCTGGGGAGCAATGGTAGAACCAGGGCTGGCTTCAGGGTTTCATGAGCCCCAGGCGAAAGTCTCAGTGGGTCCCTTTAACCCCTTTCCGACATTGGGATTAATACTACGCCGATGTCCGGACTCCCTCCGGCCCTGAGCCCACATCATGTACATTTTTCTTTTGTATGCACTGTATTTTCTTTTGAAAAAGAAAAAGAAAAGGAAAATCCAGTCCTGTTGAGTTGGACTCCAATTTTTTCTATTTTCCTTGATGTGTGTCACCTGATCCACTGACTTTCATTTAGCGTCAGTTGAGGGTTAGCCATGTCTACAAGAAAGGTTTTCAGTTCAACCAAGCGCTGAATCATTAAGTAAGTACTGCCCCATCGTGTGGCTTGATCAATAATTGCCCCTTTTCCAGCACGTCTCTTCAAAATTGAGTCAACTTTAGGGGTTCTGGCAACAGTAGCCAATTTTCTCACCTTGCCAATCAGTGCAGCAGCATGTCCTTCTTGCAGACTGTCTCTTATAGCCAGCTGTAGCATATGCACAACACAGCGCATGTGATGAATGAAAGAACGTATTGACACAGTTTCAACAAGATCATCTAAACTATCATGTTGCTGTTCATCTGAAGCAACTTCAGTTTGCTCCTCAGTTACAATACTGCGTTCCTCTATTTCAAACATTTCTGTGTCTGTGGACCCAGAATGTTCTTCTAGCTGCTGGTCACTATCATTACTCTCATTCATTAGCTTAATAGTACTTATCATATTTGAAGCATTGTCAGTTACGATAGAAAGAACTTGCTCTTTTTTAAGTTCATAGTCTTGCAGAACCTTTTCCACCAAGACCTGGAGAAACTCACTGGTGTGATGAGCTTTGGTGTCTTTTACTGCCAATGTCTTGGTAACTATTTCATTTTTGTCACAAACAAATCGGACATTGATGGCAAAATAGTTCACTCTGTGACGTGTGCAGGCATCCATTTTAAGAAAAAGAAAGCGTCCCTTGAGAGTTTTTTTAAGTTCTTCCTTTTGTTTAAAAGCTTCTTCGATTACTAATTTTCTAATACTCTCTCTCTCTCCAGAGAAACACCAAGCTTGCGGGCCATTTTCCCATTCAGACACACAAAAGCTGGTCGTGAAAATAATGAAATAGGCACACTATCCTTTACAACAAGCTCTATGATCTGTTTTTTAAATGTATCTACTGTCATTGTCACAGTAACTTTGTCACTGACAAAATATCGTGCAACTGATGGCTGCAAAGTTCTCTGCTCCTTTGTTTGGCTGGAAGAGCTGGGCACTGGTTCATTGGTTTGGATGCAGTCTTTCTCATCCACTGCTTTCAGTACTTCTGGATGAAAGCGCTGTAAGTGTCTCTTTAGATTAGAAGCTCTGGTAGGAGCATTTTTATCTTTGCCTGAATATGCACTGATCTTGGCTTCACAGCATTTGTTTTCGTCTGGATCATTTGTCATACACCGACAGACATAATGTTTTCTATCTTGAGTGATGGTGAAATGTTCAAATACAGCTGATTTAATGTGACGCTTCTTTGACATTCTCAGGTTTTTAATTCTGCATTCACAATCCAAATGACAATTGTTTTTCCTAAAAACAATTGTACAAAATTATTGCCAGGTCGTACAACTGATATAGTGGTCAGTAATACTGGTATTCCTCATGTACTCACAGTTAACTGATGCAAAGTTTGTTGAAACGATAATACTTCTTACAGTCTTCCTCTTCTGAGTAGCAGCTGTGAGATGCTTGGAAGACGCACACCTAGTAAACATCTAAGCTAGAGGAGGAGCTTTACTACTAATAATTTTCAACACATTTTCACTTTTAGTTTCATACATTGTAAGTAGGGGGGTTGGGGCACCCTGAGGTTAACCAAGTATAAGATTAGATAAGGGCAGTGGAGAACAGTGACACACAAGAAGTAAGAAATGTCTCTATCTCCAGCAGAACTGCTTATCACTGTTGTTCATAGTTTGATAGAACATATATATTTGAGTAACATTTATAAAATTCATATGAAAGTTCAATTATGAAATACTAATACATTTTTTTTAAAGCTGGAGTCTGAGTCGGTACATTTCTACCGACTCCGACTCCAACCAAAACTAACTCCGACTCCGACTCCACAGCTTTGGGAACAACTGCTCCCAGCAGAACCTGCAGCATCTGACAATCAGGGTGATAACTCTATACAGCAAGCTGAGGAGAATGGAGATTCACCAGAACCCACTATAGGCTGGAGTCACACTTAATGTATAAAAAATCTGTCCAATTTTGACAGCCGAGAATCGCACAAATGTTCTCCGTATGGTGATCCGTATGTAATCCGTTTGCAATGCGAGGATGCAATTTCCTTGCATCTAGTAACCATATGAAATCCGTATGCAATGCGATTTTAACCCCTTCACCCCCAAGGGTGGTTTGCACGTTAATGACCGGGCCAATTTTTACAATTCTGACCACTGTCCCTTTATGAGGCTATAACTCTGGAACGCTTTGACGGATCTTGGCGATTCTGACATTGTTTTCTCGTGACATATTGTACTTCATGTTAAAGGTAAAATTTATTCGATATAACTTGCGTTTATTTGTGAAAAAAATGGAAATTTGGCGAAAATTTTGAAAATTTTGCAATTTTCCAACTTTGAATTTTTGTGCCCTTAAATCACAGACATATGTCACGCAAAATACTTAATAAGTAACATTTCCCACATGTCTACTTTACATCAGTACAATTTTGGAACCAAAATTTTTTTTTGTGACGGAGTTATAAGGGTTAAAAGTTGACCAGCAATTTCTCATTTTTACAACACCATTTTTTTTTAGGGACCACATCTCATTTGAAGTCATTTTGAGGGGTCTATATGATACAAAATACTCAAGTGTGACACCATTCTAAAAACTGCACCCCTCAAGGTGCTCAAAACCACATTCAAGAAGTTTATTAACCCTTCAGGTGTTTCACAGGAATTTTTGGAATGTTTAAATAAAAATGAACATTTAACTTTTTTTCACACAAAATTTATTTCAGCTCCAATTTGTTTTATTTTACCAAGGGTAACAGGAGAAAATGGACCCCCAAAGTTGTTGTACAATTTGTCCTGAGTACGATGATACCCCATATGTGGGTGTAAACCATTGTTTAGGCGCATGGCAGAGCTTGGAAGGGAAGGAGCGCCATTTGACTTTTCAATGCAAAATTGACTGGAATTGAGATGGGACGCCATGTTGAGTTTGGAGAGCCCCTGATGTGCCTAAACATTGAAACTCCCTACAAGTGACACCATTTTGGAAAGTAGACCCCCTAAGGAACTTATCTAGATGTGTGGTGAGCACTTTGACCCACCAAGTGCTTCACAGAAGTTTATAATGCAGAGCCGTAAAAATAAAAAATCATATTTTTTCACAAAAATGATCTTTTCGCCCCCAATTTTTTATTTTCCCAAGGGTAAGAGAAGAAATTGGACCCCAAAAAATGTTGTGCAATTTGTCCTGAGTACGCTGATACCCCATATGTGGGTGTAAACCATTGTTTGGGCGCATGGCAGAGCTTGGAAGGGAAGGAGCGCCATTTGACTTTTCAATGCAAAATTGACTGGAATTGAGATGGGACGCCATGTTGCGTTTGGAGAGCCCCTGATGTGCCTAAACATTGAAACTCCCTACAAGTGACACCATTTTGGAAAGTAGACCCCCTAAGGAACTTATCTAGATGTGTGGTGAGCACTTTGACCCACCAAGTGCTTCACAGAAGTTTATAATGCAGAGCCGTAAAAATAAAAAATCATATTTTTTCACAAAAATGATCTTTTTGCCCCCAATTTTTTATTTTCCCAAGGGTAAGAGAAGAAATTGGACCCCAAAAAATGTTGTGCAATTTGTCCTGAGTACGCTGATACCCCATATGTGGGTGTAAACCATTGTTTGGGCGCATGGCAGAGCTTGGAAGGGAAGGAGCGCCATTTGACTTTTCAATGCAAAATTGACTGGAATTGAGATGGGACGCCATGTTGCGTTTGGAGAGCCCCTGATGTGCCTAAACATTGAAACTCCCTACAAGTGACACCATTTTGGAAAGTAGACCCCCTAAGGAACTTATCTAGATGTGTTTTGAGAGCTTTGAACCCCCAAGTGTTTCACTACAGATTATAACGCAGAGCCGTGAAAATAATTTTTTTTTTTTTCTCAAAAATGATTTTTTAGCCCCCAGCTTTGTATTTTTACAAGGGTAACAGAATAAATTGGACCCCAAAATTTGTTTTCCAATTTGTCCTGAGTACGCTGATACCCCATATGTGGGGGGGAACCACTGTTTGGGCGCATGACAGAGCTCGGAAGGGAAGGAGCGCCATTTGGAATGCAGACTTAAATGGATTGGTCAGCAGCCGTCACGTTGCATTTGCAGAGCCCCTGATGTACCCAAACAGTACAAACCCCCCACAAGTGACCCCATATTGGAAACTAGACCTCCCAAGGAACTTATCTAGATGTGTTTTGAGAACTTTGAACCCCCAAGTGTTTCACTAAAGTTTATAGCGCAAAGCCGTGAAAATAAAAATTCTTTTTTTTTTTTTCACAAAAATGATTTTTTAGCCCCCAGTTTTGTATTTTCACAAGGGTAACAGGATAAATTAGACCCCAAAAGTTGTTGTCCAATTTGTCCTGAGTACGCTGATACCCCATATGTCGGGGGGAACCACTGTTTGGGCGCATGACAGAGCTTGGAAGGGAAGGAGCGCCATTTGGAATGCAGCCTTAAATGGATTGGTCTGCAGGTGTCACGTTGCATTTGCAGAGCCCCTGATGTACCCAAACAGTACAAACCCCCCACAAGTGACCCCATATTGGAAACTAGACCTCCCAAGGAACTTATCTAGATGTGTTGTGAGAACTTTGAACCCCCAAGTGTTTCACTACAGTTTATAATGCAGAGCCGTGAAAATAAAACATCTTTTTTTTCCCACAAAAATGATTTTTAGCCCCCCAAATTTTTATTTTCCTAAGGATAACAAGAGAACTTGGACCCCAGAAGTTGTTGTTCAATTTGTCCCGAGTACGCTGATAACACATATGTTGGGGTAAACCCCTTTTTGGGCGCACGGGAGAGCTCGGAAGGGAAGGAGCACTGTTTTACTTTTTCAACGCAGAATTGGCTGGAATTGAGATTGGACGCCATGTCGCGCTTGGAGAGCCCCTGATGTGCCTGGACAGTGGAAACCCCCCAATTCTACCTGAAACCCTAACCCAAACACACCCCTAACCCTAATCCCAACGGTAACCCTAACCACACCCCTAGCCCTGACACACCCATAATTCTAATCCCAACCCTAATCCAAACGTAAATGTAATCCAAACCCTAACCCTAACTTTAGCCCCAACCCTAACTTTAGCCCCAACCCTAACTTTACCTCCAACCCTAGCCCTAACCCTAACCCTACCCCTAACCCTAAACGTGACTGAAATACGTGGCACTGAAATACGTGGCACTGAAATACGTGGCACTAAAATACGTGGCACTGAAATACGTGGCACTGAAATACGTGGCACTGAAATACGTGATACGTGGCACTTAAATACGTGGCACTGAAACACGTGGCACTGAAATACGTGGCACTGAAATACGTGGCACTGAAATACGTGGCACTGAAATATGTGGCACTTAAATAAGTGGCACTGAAATATGTGATATGTGGCACTTAAATACGTGGCACTGAAATACGTGGCACTGAAATACGTGGCACTGAAATACGTGGCACTGAAATACGTGGCACTGAAATACGTGGCACTGAAATACGTGGCACTGAAATATGTGATACGTGGCACTGAAACACGTGGCACTGAAATACGTGATACGTGGCACTGAAATACGTGGCACTGAAATACGTGGCACTGAAATACGTGGCACTGAAATACGTGCAACTGAAATACGTGGTACTAAAATATGTGGCACTGAAATACGTGATACGTGGCACTGAAATACGTGGCACTGAAACACGTGGCACTGAAATACGTGATACGTGGCACTGAAATACATGGCACTGAAATACGTGGCACTGAAATACGTGGCACTGAAATACGTGGCACTGAAATACGTGGCACTATGACTGTCAGAAAATGTTCATTAAACGGTTAGGGGTGAGGTTAGGGGTAGAGTTAGGGTTAGGGTTTGGATCCCTTTATCACCTTGATGGTGGTGGGTGGCTTTTCAGTGTGTTTTCTGTTTTTTTCGATAAAAATGCATGCGTTTTTAACGCAAACAAACGCATGTGCTTAAAAACGCAAGAAAATACTGCAGGTTGTATTTCTGAAAATGAACGCATGCAGAAAAAAACCGCATGCGTTTGAAAACGCGACCAAACGCGTACAAAAAAACCGCATGCGTTTTCAATGTTAAATATAGGGAAAAAACGCATGCGTTTTTTTGTGCAAAAAACGCTGCAGACAAAAACGGAAGTGTGAAACCAGCGACGCTTTTTATAGCAAAAAAGTTTTTGCGTCTCCACATTTTGAGACCTATAATTTTTCCACATTTGCTCCACAGAGTCATGTGAGGTCTTGTTTTTTGCGGGACGAGTTGACGTTTTTATTGGTAACATTTTCGGACACGTGACCGTTTTTGATCGCTTTTTATTCCGATTTTTGTGAGGCAGAATGACCAAAAACCTGCTATTCATGAATTTCTTTTGGGAGAGGCGTTTATACCGTTCCGGGTTTGGTAAAATTGATAAAGCAGTTTTATTCGTCGGGTCAGTATGATTACAGCGATATCTCATTTATATCATTTTTTTTATGTTTTGGCGCTTTTATACGATAAAAACTATTTTATAGAAAAAATAATTATTTTGGTATCGCTTTATTCTCTAACTTTTTTATTTTTTTGCTGATGATGCTGTATGGCGGCTTGTTTTTTGCGGGACAAGATGACGTTTTCAGCGGTACCATGGATATTTATATCAGTCTTTTTGATCGCGTGTTATTCCACTTTTTGTTCGGCGGTATGGTAATAAAGCGTTGTTTTTTGCCTCGTTTTTTTTTTTTTTTTCTTACGGTGTTTACTGAAGGGGTTAACTAGTGGGCCAGTTTTATAGGTTGGGTCGTTTCGGACGCGTCGATACTAAATATGTGTACTTTTATTGTTTGTTTTTTTTTATTTAGATAAAGAAATGTATTTATGGGAATTTTTTTTTTTTTTTCATTATTTTGGAATATTTTTTTTTATTTTTTTTTTACACATTTGGAAATTTTTTTTTTTACTTTTTTACTTTGCCCCAGGGGGGGACAATACAGATCGGTGATCTGCCAGTTTGCATAGCACTCTGACAGATCACCGATCTGCGAGAAGTACAGGCTGCTT
This sequence comes from Ranitomeya variabilis, assembly GCF_051348905.1. Classification (NCBI taxonomy): domain Eukaryota; kingdom Metazoa; phylum Chordata; class Amphibia; order Anura; family Dendrobatidae; genus Ranitomeya; species Ranitomeya variabilis. Next base: position 163,129,591 of record NC_135233.1, read on the forward strand.
CACAGTGTCTGCTCTGAGCAGGCGTCTGTGAAGCCACCTCCCTCCCTGCAGGACCCGGATCCGCGGCCATCTTGGATCCGGGTCTGGAGCAGGCAGGGAGGGAGGTAAGACCCTCGCAGCAACGCGATCACATCGCGTTGCTGCGGGGGGCTCAGGGAAGCCCGCAGGGAGCCCTCTCCCTGCGTGATGCTTCCCTGCATCGCCGGCACATCGCGATCATGTTTGATCGCGGTGTGCCGGGGGTTAATGTGCCGGGGGCGGTCCGTGACCGCTCCTGGCACATAGTGCCGGATGTCAGCTGCGATATGCAGCCGACACCCGGCCGCGATCGGCCGCGCTCCCCCCGTGAGCGCGGCCGATCGGCTATGACGTACTATCCCGTCGGCGGTCATACGGGCCCACCCCACCTCGACGGGATAGTACGTCAAATGTCGGGAAGGGGTTAACATGAGCTTTTACATACAGCAGTTCTCTGTATGTAAAAGCTCATGTTAAGATCGCATTGAAATTCACAAATGTACACATCGTTTTAAAAGCAAATATTCTTCATAACCTATATATATATATATATATATATATATATATATTATATATATATATATATATATATATATATATATATATATATATATATATATACAGTGCCTACAAGTAGTGTTCAACCCCCTGCAGATTTAGCAGGTTTACACATTTGGAATTAACTTGGCATTGTGACATTTGGACTGTAGATCAGCCTGGAAGTGTGAAATGCACTGCAGCAAAAAAGAATGTTATTTCTTTGTTTATTTTATTTTTTTTAAATTGGGAAAAGTTTTTTCAGAGGGTCATTTGTTATTCAACCCCTCAACCCACCAGAATTCTGTTTGGTTCCCCTAAAGTATTAAGAAGTAGTTCAGGCACAAAGAACAATGAGCTTCACATGTTTGGATTAATTATCTCTTTTTCCAGCCTTTTCTGACTATTTAAGACCCTCCCCAAACTTGTGAACAGCACTCATACATGGTCGACATGGGAAAGACAAAGGAGCATTCCAAGGCCGTCAGAGACAAGATCGTGGAGGGTCACAAGGCTGGCAAGGGGTACAAAACCCTTTCCAAGGAGTTGGGCCTACCTGTCTCCACTGTTGGGAGCATCATCCGGAAGTGGAAGGCTTATGGAACTACTGTTAGCCTTCCACGTCCTGGACAGCCTTTGAAAGTTTCCTCCCGTGCCGAGGCCAGGCTTGTCCGAAGAGTCAAGGCTAACCCAAGGACAACAAGGAAGGAGCTCCGGGAAGATCTCATGGCAGTGGGGACATTGGTTTCAGTCAATACCATAAGTATCGTACTCCACCGCAATGGTCTCCGTTCCAGACGAGCCCGTAAGGTACCTTTACTTTCAAAGCGTCATGTCAAGGCTCGTCTACAGTTTGCTCATGATCACTTGGAGGACTCTGAGACTGACTGGTTAAAGGTTCTCTGGTCTGATGAGACCAAGATCGAGATCTTTGGTGCCAACCACACACGTGACGTTTGGAGACTGGATGGCACTGCATACGACCCCAAGAATACCATCCCTACAGTCAAGCATGGTGGTGGCAGCATCATGCTGTGGGGCTGTTTCTCAGCCAAGGGGCCTGGCCATCTGGTCCACATCCATGGGAAGGTGGATAGCACGGCCTACCTGGAGATTTTGGCCAAGAACCTCCGCTCCTCCATCAAGGATCTTAAGATGGGTCGTCAATTCATCTTCCAACAAGACAACGATCCAAAGCACACAGCCAAGAAAACCAAGGCCTGGTTCAAGAGGCAAAAAATCAAGGTGTTGCAGTGGCCTAGTCAGTCTCCTGACCTTAACCCAATTGAAAACTTGTGGAAGGAGCTCAAGATTAAAGTCCACATGAGACACCCAAAGAACCTAGATAACTTGGAGAAGATCTGCATGGAGGAGTGGGCCAAGATAACTCCAGAGACCTGTGCCGGCCTGATCAGGTCTTATAAAAGACGATTATTAGCTGTAATTGCAAACAAAGGTTATTCCACAAAACATTAAACCTAGAGGTTGAATAATAATTGACCCACACTTTTTTGTTTAAAATTTATAAAAATTTAACTGACCAGCAGAACTTTTTGGTTTGTAAGATTTATGCATCTGTTAATAAATCCTGCTCTTGTTTGAAGTTTGAAGGCTCTAACTTATTTGCATCTTATTAAACCTGCTAAATCTGCAGGGGGTTGAATACTACTTTTAGGCACTGTGTGTGTGTATATATATATATATATATATATATTCTTTTTATTAATTATTATAGCGCCATTTATTCCATGGCTCTTTACAGACGTGAAAGACTGGAGATGCCGTGGAGAGTGATCTGGTGCCTGCGACATCCTTCAGCATGACCTGTTTGGCAGTGGGTCAGTAATGCTGTGGGGTGGCATTTCTTTGGAGGACCGCACGGCCCTCTATGTGCTCGCCAGAGGTAGCCTGACTGCCATTAGGTACCGAGATGAGATCCTCATACCGATTCTGAGACCATATGCTGGTGCGGTTGGCCCTGGGTTGCTCCTAATGCAGTACTATGCCAGACCTCATGTGGCTGGAGTGTGTCAGCAGTTAGGATCAGCTGTGGAGGATATCCACTATTAAAACATAACTTTTAATATGAAATTAAAATATACTGTACACCCAACATCAGACACAAACAAAACCAAAAACAAGTGCTCAAGTGAACCAGTGCTCAAGAATAAAAATTGGATTGTTCTCACCAATGATGACAGACATATAATGGTATGCTTCCAACTGTAGGCACAGGGGCCGGGGTTGGTAGAAAACACAACCTCAATGACATCACATAAATGTCACACATGTCATTAAAACAAAAAATATGACAGAGCAACAGAAAAAAAACACGCTCAATGAGAAATATTGTGACTCCGGAGAAAAAAAGAGCAATAAGGTATTATAAAAATATGACAAAATTTTATTGGTAGAAATTAACCACAAATACACAAAAAGCCAGTAGAATGGCACATAACAGGAAAAGACCCCAATGAGGGGGAAGCGCAGGACTCCAAACCAAATGTCTGGTCACTAGATGCTAGGTAAAACCAAGTTCAAGGCATGGCATAAAGTGCACAGTGCAAAAACAAAGCCGCATCTGAGCAGCATTACCCTCAGTTGCCATATGGCATGCCACATAGTGCTATAACGGTGGTTAGCCCACCTGAGGAAAAGATGCTTACCAAACAATCTTGGCATGGCATAAAGTGCACAGTGCAAAATCAAAGCCGCAACTAGACAACATTATCCTCAATCACCATATGACATGCCGCATAGTGCTATAGCAAAGGATAACTCACTAGGGGTAAAATGCTTACCAAGCAGTGGCGGTGTGGGAGTCCTGGGCCGGGTGTGCGTGCCCGACGCACGTTTCGCGGGTAATAAACCCCGCTTTGTCAAGGGAATGTGAGGTTAAGCCGAACAGGACCTTAAATTAGCCTTTGAACCGGCACATGATGTGTTGCCGTCCAATCACAGTTCGGGTTGCCGGCGCATGCGCTCCGCGATAACCAGGCTCCCGGCCAGAGGAGCGGAGCGTCAACGTCGTCACATGAGAGGGGGGAGGAGGAGCAATCCCCCGTCCCATGGACGAGGATAAAGACGCGCCGTATACATAGTAGTACATATAATAGTGGAAAAAGAATATATTAGTTCCGGTGTAGTCCAGATCAGTATGCGATGAAGCATGATGTCCCATTCTTGTGGTGTATGTTCGCACACTCCAAAGGCAGCAGTATATTAGATTATAAGCAAGGCGATAGTAGATGGCCATATTCAAAAAGGTATCCTGTCCGGGATAACAAGAAAGATCATAAGAATAAACAAATATACAAAAATATATTAAAAACAGTAATAAAAACAAAAAACCCGCTAACCCAAGCCCCGGGGGAAGGATAAGAAACAGGGAATCATATATTTTATGTATTTCAAGGAAATATAATATATATACATATATCTACATACATATATCTACATACATATATATACACATATATATATGGATTGATACTCAAAGCACTCAGAGAAAGGAAGAAAAGGAAAGTGCCGGGGTTGTAGAATAGAGGTAGGGCTCAGAATGTACTATCTATCCTGTGTACCCCTGTGTAGCTCCTGTCCTTACAAAGACAGGCCCAAATGAACCCTACTATGGACAACCGCCACACCAAAATATAGATGAAAACAAAGTTTCTTTCTCTCCCTACGCGTTTCAACTCCGGTCCTGGAGAATCATCAGGGGAGATTAAGTAGCGGTACGTGCCAATGGGCACAGATAATCCAAACAAAAGTCCGTATGTGTCATGGGTCCCGCAGTGGCTAGGTGCCCCAGAATAGAGATGACTGTCTATGTCAGCAGTCTAAAAGGAGTCCTCACCTGTCTCAAAAAAATCTCTTTTTAAACAAACAAGCCCGCCCATAATAGATGGCGTAAGTATGATTGTAACCAATAAAGTACGGAGTGGACCCAAAGTGCACCGCACTAAGGAAATGTGGAAATGTGTATTCACAGTGCATATAGTCGCTGGCGTGCCAGTCCGGTAGTTGCGCCTAGTGCATGAGGCGCACGTGTACCGGAAGTTACGGCGCCATATTAAATTCGTCACATTCTGGCTGGTATCTGCCCCTAAATCCAGTCCATGCGCTCCAAAGATGGATCGCACAGTGACCGGATGAGGCGACGTATTAGAGGTGGAAGTATGTACTCACCGCACATATGATCAATGGGGTTGGTAGATGCGTCTATGCACGCGGGGCGCGTGTGTACTGGAAGTTCAGACGCCATATTATACAATATATATAATATATATATATACACGTATACACGTCACATCCTGGCCTGTGTTGGCCTGTGCGCTCCAATGAATGGAACGCATAGTGGCAGGAAGCTGAGACGCCATATTGCATGTGTCACTTAAAAGGTAGTGCCGTCCCCAGTATTTACGCCAATGGGGCCTGGAAGCTAAACCACCGAGACCAAATAAGACAGACCGTCGGCGATGCAGAATTATTAAAATAGGGTCCACTACTGTGTTGTATTCGCAGAGCGGGCAACCGCAGGGATGAGATCATATAGGGCAATTTAATATACTTCTCAGGGCCCAAATACATAGTACACTCAATAGTAGGTCAAATATAAAGTGCTATGCAGCATTCGCAGACAAGTCCAATAGGCACAACAAAGCATAGATGTATGCTCCATTATGGCTGCTTTCTATGATAGGCATTGTTTTTCCTTTCCCTACATCTCCATCTTAACCTGTCATCCCTCCCCCATATAGTCTCCCCTCTTTTTTACCCTCCCCCCCCCCCCCCCTCTTTTTCTTCCCCCGTGCTCCATGTATGTTTCTACTCGGTAATGATGCGTTATGTCTGTGATGACTTTTTTTGCTCTGTATTATGGGCCCTTAGTGGGTTAAACGGCTGAAGAAAGCTAGATTGTGAGATGGATTACAGTGACTTACTGGGATTGAGCCACTGCTATTCCCTAGGATAGCCCTATCTACTTGTAGGGTTAGACACTAGAACTGTGATATTGGACTATCATATATGTTGGCACACGACTTTTATATATTTGGTCTGGTCTCCCCACCATCTGATAACATATGTCTCATTATCTCTGTATGCGAACAATCCCAAAATGAGGCATACATCTATGCTTTTTTGTGCCCATTGGACTTGTCTCTGAATGCTGCATAGCACTTTATATTTGACCTACTATTGAGTGTACTATGTATTTGGGCCCTGAGAAATATATTAACTGGCCCTACATGATCCCATCCCTGCGGTTGCCCGCTCTGCGAATACAACACATTAGTGGACCCTATTTTAATAATTCTGCATCGCCGACGGTCTGTCTTATTTGGTCTCGGCGGTCTAGTTTCCCGGCACCATTGGCGTAAATACTGGGGACCGCTGATACCTTTTAAGTGACGCATGCAATATGGCGTCTCAGCTTCCGGCCACTATGCGTTCCACTCATTGGAGCGCACAGGCCGGGGTAATAGGCCGACACCGGCCAGGATGTGACGTAAACAATATGGCGTCTGAACTTCCGGTACACGCACCCCACGTGCATAGGCGCAACTGCCAACCTGGCACCCCATTGATCATATGTGCGGTGAGTACATACTTCCACCTCTAATACGTCGCCTCATCCGGTCACTGTGCGATCCATCTTTGGAGCACATGGACCGGAGTTAGGGGCAGATACCGTCCAGAATGTGACAAATTTAATATGGCGCCGTAACTTCCGGTACACGTGCGCCTCATGCACTAGGCGCAACTACCGGACTGGCACGCCAGCAACTATATGCACTGTGAATACACATTTCCACCTTTCCTTAATGCGGTGCACTTTGGGTCCACTCCTTACTTTATTGATTACAATCATACTTACGCCATCTATTATGGGCGGGCTTGTTTGTTTAAAAAGAGATTCTTTTGAGACAGGTGAGGACTCATTTGAGACTGCGGACACAGACAGTCATCTCTATTCTGGGGCACCCAGCCACTGCGGGACCCATGACACATACGGACTTTTGTTTGGACTATCTGTGCCCATTGGCACGTACCTCTACTTAAACTCCCCTGAGGATTTTCCAGGACCGGAGTTGAAATGCGTAGGAAGAAAAAGGAACTTTGTTTTCATCTATACTTGGTGTGGCGGTTGTCCATAGTAGGGTCCATTTGGGGCCTGTCCTTGTAAGGACAGGAGCTACACAGGGGTACACAGGGTAGATAGTATATTGTGAGCCCTACCTCTATTCTACAACCCCGGCCCCTGTGCCTACAGTTGGAAGCATACCATTATATGTCCGTCATCATTGGTGAGACCAATCCAATTTTTATTCTTGAGCACTGGTTCACTTGAGCACTTGTTTTTGGTTTTGTTTGTGTCTGTTGTTGGGTGTACAGTATATTTTAATTTCATATTATTAAAAGTTATGTTTAATAGTGGAAATCCTCCACAGCTGATCCTATTTGCTAACCCAGAGGGTATGTCTATGGTGTGGCTACTCTACACTATTGCTGTAGTGTGTCAGCAGTTCCTGCAAGATGAAGGCATTGAAGCTGTGGACTGGCCCGCCCGTTCCCTAGACCTGAATCCAATTGAACACATCTGAGACATCATGTCTCGCACCATCCACCAATGTCACGTTGCACCACAGGCTGTCCAGGAGTTGGCGGCTGCTTTAGTCCAGGTCTGGGAGGAGATCACTCAAGAGACCATCCGCCGCCTCATCAGGAGCATGCCCAGGCAATGTAGGGAGGTCATACAGGCACGTGGAGGCCACACACACTACTGAGCATCATTTCCTTGTCTTGAGGCACTTCACTGAAGTTGGATCAGCCTGTAATTTCATTTTCCACTATATATACAGTTGTGACCAAAAGTATTGACACCCCTTCAATTCTGTCAGATAATACTCAGTTTCTTCCTGAAAATGATTGCAAACACAAATTGTTTTTTATTATCTTCATTTAATTTGTCTTAAATGAAAAAACCCCAAAAAGAATTGTCCTAAAGCCAAATTGGATATAATTCCACACCAAACATAAAAAATGGGGTGGACAAAAGTATTGGCACTGTTCGAAAAATCATGTGATGCTTCTCTAATTTGTGTAATTAACAGCACCTGTAACTTACCTGTGGCACCTAACAGGTGTTGGCAATAACTAAATCACACTTGCAGCCAGTTGACATGGATTAAAGTTGACTCAACCTATGTCCTTGTGTGTACCACATTGAGGATGGAACTGTCTGAGGACTTGAGAAACCAAATTGTGAGGAAGTATGAGCAATCTCAAGGCTAAAAGTCCATCTCCAAAGACCTGAATGTTCCTGTGTCTACCGTGCGCAGTGTCATCAAGAAGTTTAAAGCCCATGGCACTGTGGCTAACCTCCCTAGATGTGGACGGAAAAGAAAAATTGACAAGAGATTTCAACACAAGATTGTGCGGATGTTGGATATAGAATCTCGACTAACATCCAAACAAGTTCAAGCTGCCCTGCAGTCTGAGGGTACAACAGTGTCAACCCGTACTATCCGTTGGCCTCTGAATGAAAAGGGACTGTATGGTAGGAGACCCAGGAAGACCCCACTTCTTACCCCGAGACATAAAAAAGCCAGGCTGGAGTTTGCCAAAACTTACCTGAAAAAGCCTAAAATGTTTTGGAAGAATGTTCTCTGGTCAGATGAGACAAAAGTAGAGCTTTTTGGGCAAAGGCATCAACATAGAGTTTACAGGAGAAAAAAAAAGGCATTCAGAGAAAAGAATACAGGTCCCTACAGTCAAACATGGTGGCGGTTCCCTGATGTTTTGGGGTTGCTTTGCTGCCTCTGGCACTGGACTGCTTGACCATGTGCATGGCATTATGAAGTCTGAAGACTACCAACAAATTTTGCAACATAATATAGGGCCCAGTGTGAGAAAGCTGGGTCTCCCTCAGAGGTCATGGGTCTTCCAGCAGGACAATGACCCAAAACACACTTCAAAAAGCACTAGAAAATGGTTTGTGAGAAAGCACTGGAGACTTCGATTGTGGCCAGCAGTGAGTCCAGACCTGAATCCCATAGAACACCTGTGGAGAGATCTAAAAATGGCAGTTTGGAGAAGGCACCCTTCAAATATCAGGGACCTGGAACAGTTTGCCAAAGAAGTGGCAATACTTTTGTCTGGCCCATTTTTGGAGTTTTGTGTGAAATGATCAATGTTTTGCTTTTTGCTTTATTCTCTTTTGTGTTTTTTCATTTAAGACAAATTAAATGAAGATAATACCAAAGAATTTGTGATTGCAATCATTTTCAGGAAGAAACTGCGTATTATCTGACAGAATTGCAGGGGTGTCAATACTTTTGGCCACAACTGTGTATATATATATGTATGTATTCTGTCTATTCTATTTTAACCTGTCAGTGTGATTTTACTGTACATCGCACATGTCCTTTTCAAAGGACACCGGTGCGCATATCTTGCAAGTCACACTGATGGTCCGTGTGGTGTGCAATTTTTTTTTCTTGCACTCATAGACTTGTATTAGCGAGACTCGGCCGATATATGCTGCAAATCGCAGCATGCTGCGATTTCACTTGCACGTACTAAACGGCCGAGAAATAAAACGGTGATGGGAGCTGCCCCATAGATTAACAGTGGTCCAAGTGTTATGCGATTTTTCTCGCATCGTTCTCGTCCGTATTATACTCTAGTGTGACTCTGGCCTTAAAGATTTATTTGCGGTGGTATCCTTTTGCAAAGCCGCATTAAGTACCCTGACTCCTCAAATGGGTGGCATTAAAGTGGACATTTCTAATATCAAAGCAGATCTTAAAACAGTAACAGAGAGGACAAGTCCAGTGGACGACAGAGTGGGCACAAATGAGGATGATATTGCTAATGTTAAGAGGATCCAGGAGAGGTCGGTCCAGCATATTTATGAGTTAATTGCTAAAACAGGTGCCCTTGTATATCTCCTGATACGGAATAATAGGAAATCTCTGAAAAAACAGAAGGGAACGCTACCACTAAATTAATTGAAAACTGGCTTAAAAACAAATTTAGCGCAGAAGCCCTGTCTGCACTGTTTGCAGTGGCGAGAGCCCACCGGATCCCTACCAGACCCCTGCCACCGGGTCACCCTTCTAGACCAATGCTGGTAAAAATTCTGCACTATAGGGATCGAGATACTGTACTGAGGAAGGCCAGAGATATGACTGATCTCTCTATTAATGGACATAAGATCTGAATCTTTCCAGATTCAACAAAAACAAACGATGAAATTCTATGAGGTTAAAACACGCCAAAGGAACTTGGGATTGTCATATTCCATGATGTATCCGGCTCATCTGTTTGGTTTCTCTGAAAGAAACCTATTTTTTTCAGGTCTGGAAGAGGCCATGAAGTGGCTAGATCAACATGAAAGACAAATATGTCGTCATGCCACCTGAATCTGCTGAGTAGTTGAGTGGTGGAAGAAGATATAGCAGTGCTGAGGGGGGGGGGGCAATCACAGGATGAGTCCTTGAAGTATTGGCATATAGTAAAGGCACAATGTAATGGCATTCACAAGATCCTCAGTACAGTTGTGCTCAAAGGTTTACATACCCGGCAGAATTTGTGCTTTCTTGGCCTTTTTTCAGAGAATATGAATGGTAACACCAAAACTTTTTCTCCACTCATTGTTGCTAGATGGGTGAAGTCCTTTATTGTTAAACTGCTGTGCTTTCTCTTTTTAAATCATAATGACAACCCAAAACATCCAAATGGTCCTGATCAAAAGTTTACATACCCTGGTGATTTTGGCCTGGTAACATGCACAGAAGTTAACACAAAAGGGTTTGACTGGCTACTAAAGGTAACATCTTCACCTGTAACCTGTTTGCTTGTAATCAGTGTGTGTGCATAAAACCTGAATGAGTTTCAGACAGACTCTTGCACCTTTCATTCAGCCACTGATGTGTCAGGATTGTGAGTCACGGGGAAAGCAAAAGAATTGTCAACGGATCTACGGGAAAAGGTAGTTTAGCTGTATAAAACAGGAAAGGGATACAAAAAGATATCCAAAGAATTGATACTGCCAGTCAGCAGCGTTCAAACTATGATTAACAAATGGAAAATCAGGGGCTCTGTAAAAATAAAACCACTGTCGGGTAGACCAACAAAAATGTCAAACATAACTGCCCTCAAAATTGTTCTGGATGCAAAGAAAAACCCACAAATAACATCAGCTGGAATACTGGACTCTATGAAAACTAGCGGTGTGGCTGGTTCATTAAGGAAGAAAACTGGGCTGCATTGTCAATTAGCCGGAAGAAAGCCATTGCTGCGCAAATGACACAAAATATCTTGCTTACAATATGCAAAACAGCACAGAGACAAGCCTCAAAACTTTTGGAACAAGGTAATTTGGAGTGATAAGACCAAAATTGTACTTTTTGGCCACAACCATAAACGTTACATTTGGAGAGAGATCAACAAGGCCTATGATGAAAGGAACACCATTTCTACTGAAAAGCACGGAGGTGGATCGCTGATGTTTTGGGAATATGTGAGCTATAAAGGCACAGGAAACTTGGTCAAAGTTGATGGAAAAATGAATGCAGCACGTTATCAGCAAATACTGGAGGCAAATTTGCACTCGTCAGCCCAGAAACTGCACATGGGACGTACTTGGACGTTCCAACATGACAACGATCCAAAAGACAAGGCCATGTTGACCTGTAATTGGCTATAGCAGGACAAAGTAAAGGTTTTGGAGTGGCCATCTCAGTCTCCTGACCTCAATATCATTGAGCCACTGTGGGGAGATCTCAAGGGCGCAGTTCATGCTAGACAGCTCAGGAATTTACAGGAACTGGAGGCTTTTTGCCAAGAAGAGTGGGCAGCTTTACCATCTGAGAAAATAAAGAACCTCATCCAGAACTACCACAAAAGACTTCAAGCTGTCATTAATGTTAGAGGGGGCAATACACTGTATTAATTAATGGGGTATGTAAACTTTTGATCAGGATCATTTGGATGTTTTGGGTTGTCATTATGATTTAAAAAGAGAAAACACAGTAGTTTGACAATAAATGACTTCACCCAACCACTAACCATGAGTGGAGAAAAAGTTTTGGTGTTCTCTCATATTCTCTGAAAAAAAAAAGGCCAAGAAAGCAAAAGTTCTGACGGGATATGTAAACTTTTGAGCACAACTGTACAATATATAATCCTAGCAATAATGTCAGGAACAATTGAGATTTTAAGCTGAAATGTCAGGGGTCTTTCAGATGGGACAAAATGAGTAGTGATCCTTCAATATATTCAATCACAAAATCCCTCTATATTATGTTTCCAAGAAACACACTGCACAAAAGAGAGGCTTTATACTATGTGGAAGAGATGGATGCAGGCATGTTACCACTCCATCTTCTCTTTATATTTTAGGGGTGTCTCTATAATGGTTCTTTACCTTTTAACCTATTTAAAGTAGATATAGATGCAGAAGGACGATTTGTATATTTAACCGGTAAGATATTTGATACAGTAATAACCATCATTTCCGTCTACAGCCTTCCTCCATATTCTGTTAAGGTTATGCAAAAAATATTAGCTTTATCTGCATCTAATGGCACTCCGCTCTTGATTATTGGGGATGTTATGAATATTATGGACTCTCATTTTGATAAAGGTAAAAATGACCCCATTTGGAAAGAGGGGAACATAACACCTTTTGGATAGTTCATTAAATAGGTTGCGCTGGTAGATCTACGGAGAAATAGATTTCCTGATACTTATCAATACTAATGTTATTCAACAATACATAATAAGCCACAAGGGTAACAGGATAAATTGGACCCCAAAAGTTGTTGTCCAATTTGTCCTGTGTACGCTGATACCCCATATGTTGGGGTAAACCCCTGTTTGGGTACACGGGAGACCTCTGAAGGGAAGGAGCACTGTTTTACTTTTTCAACGCAGAATTGTCTGGAATTGAGATCGGATGCCATGTCCCGTTTGGAGAGCCCCTGATGTGCCTAAACAGTGGAAACCCCCCAATTATAACTGAAACCCTAATCCAAACACACCCCTTACCCTAATCCCAACGGTAACCCTAACCACACCCCTAACCCTGACACACCCCTAACCCTAATCCCAACCCTATTCCCAACCGTAAATGTAATCCAAACCCTAACTTTAACCCCAACCCTAACTGTAGCCTTAACCCTAGCCCTAACCCTAGCCCTAACCCTAACCCTAGCCCTAACCCTAGCCCTAGCCCTAACCCTAGCAATAACCCTAACCCTAATGGGAAAATGGAAATAAATACATTTTTTTTATTTTTCCCTAACTAAGGGGGTGATGAAGGGGGGTTTGATTTACTTTTATAGAGTGTTATTTAGCGGATTTTTATGATTGGCAGCCGTCACACACTGAAAGACGCTTTTTATTGCAAAAAATATTTTTTACGTTACCACATTTTGAGAGCTATAATTTTTCCATATTTGAGTCCACAGAGTCATGTGAGGTCTTGTTTTTTGCGGGACGAGTTGACGTTTTTATTGGTAACATTTTCGGGCACATGACATTTTTTGATCGCTTTTTATTCCGATTTTTGTGAGGCAGAATGATCAAAAACCAGCTATTCATGAATTTCTATTGGGTGAGGCGTTTATACCGTTCCGCATTTGGTAAAATTGATAAAGCAGTTTTATTCTTCGGGTCAGTACGATTACAGCGATACCTCATTTCTATCATTTTTTTATGTTTTGGCGCTTTTATACGATAAAAGCTATTTTATAGAAAAAATAATTATTTTGGTATCGCTTTATTCTCAGGACTATAATTTTTTTGCTGATGATGCTGTATGGCGGCTCATTTTTTGCGGGACAAGATGACGTTTTCAGCGGTACCATTGTTATTTATATCTGTCTTTTTGATCGCGTGTTATTCCACTTTTTGTTTGGCGGTATGGTAATAAAGCGTTGTTTTTTGCCTCGTTTTTTTTTTTTTTCACGGTGTTTACTGAAGGGGTTAACTAGTGGGGCAGTTTTATAGGTTGGGTCGTTACGGACGCGGCGATACTAAATATGTGAACTTTTATTGTTTGTTTTTTTTATTTAGATAAAGAAATGTATTTATGGGAATAATATATATATTTTTTTCTTTATTTAGGAATTTATTTTTTATTTATTTTTTTTACACATGTGGAAAATTTTATTTTTTACTTTTTTACTTTCTCCCAGGGGGGGACATTACAGATCGGTGATCTGACAGTGTGCACAGCACTCTGTCAGATCGGCGATCTGCTGTGCAGGGCTGCAGGCTTACTGTTATGACCCCAATGGCAGAGGGTCTCAGAAGTTATTACCAAGTCTGCAAACACAAAAACCAGCTCATAGGGCAGTGGTAACTAGGCTGACCGTATACCTGATCCCTAGCACCACAAATAGCAGCAGCCGGGGAACGTACCTACGTTGGTTCTAGACGTCTCGCGCCAGCCGGACAACTAACTAACCCTAGAAGGGAAAAGATAGACCTTTCTTGCCTCCAGAGAAAAGACCCCAAAAGTTGGATACAAGCCCCCAACAAGTAATAACGGTGAGGTAAGAAGAAAAGACAAATGTAAGAATGAACTAGGTTTTTAGCAAAGAGAGGCCCACTGACTAATAGCAGAATATAGGAAGATGACTTATACGGTCAGCAAAAACCCTATCAAAATTTCCACGCTGAATATTCAAGAACCCCCGAACCGTCTAACGGCCCGGGGGGAGAATATCAGCCCCCTAGAGCTTCCAGCAAAATCAGGAATCACATTTAGTACAAGCTGGACAAAAATAAGAGCAATGCAAATAACCAAAAAATAAGGAAGCAGGACTTAGCTTATTTTGCAAGAACCAGGACCAGCAGACAGGAGCAAACAGAAAGGAACTGATTACAACGATGCCAGGCACCAGACTGAAAATCCAGGAAGCTTAAATAGCAACACCCCTGGACTAACGAGCCAGGTGGGTACCAAGCTGAGGAAAGAAACTCAAAGTGTCATGTCGCTAGTGACCACAAGAGGGAGCCAAAAAATCCAATTCACAACAGTACCCCTTCCTTAAGGAGGGGTCACCGAACCCTCACCAAGACCACCAGGACGATCAGGATGAGCAGTGTGAAAGGCACGAACCAAATCGGCCGCATAAACATCAGAGGCAACCACCCAGGAATTATCCTCCTGACCATAGCCCTTCCACTTGACCAGATACTGAAGCCTCCGTCTGGAGAGACGAGAATCCAAGATCTTCTCCACCACGTACTCCAACTCGCCCTCAACCAACACCGGAGCAGGAGGCTCAACAGAAGGAACCACAGGCACAACGTAGCGCCGCAACAAAGACCTATGGAACACGTTGTGAATGGCAAACGACACCGGAAGATCCAAGCGAAAGGACACTGGATTAAGGATTTCCAAAATCTTATAAGGACCGATGAAGCGAGGCTTAAATTTAGGAGAGGATACCTTCATAGGAACAAACCGAGAAGACAGCCACACCAAATCCCCAACACGAAGTCGGGGACCCACACCGCGGCGGCGGTTGGCAAAACGCTGAGCCTTCTCCTGTGACAACTTTAAGTTGTCCACCACATGATTCCAGATCCGCTGCAACCTATCCACCACAGAATCTACCCCAGGACAGTCAGAGGGCTCAACATGTCCTGAGGAAAAACGAGGATGAAAACCAGAGTTGCAGAAAAATGGCGAAACCAAAGTAGCGGAACTAGCCCGATTATTAAGGGCAAGCTCAGCCAATGGCAAGAAGGTCACCCAATCATCCTTATCTGCAGAAACAAAACACCTCAAATAAGCCTCCAGTGTCTGATTTGTTCGCTCCGTTTGGCCATTAGTCTGAGGATGAAAGGCAGACGAAAACGACAAATCAATGCCCATCTTAGCACAAAAGGATCGCCAGAACCTGGAAACAAACTGGGATCCTCTGTCAGACACGATATTCTCAGGAATGCCGTGCAAACTAACCACATTCTGAAAGAATAAAGGAACCAGATCGGAAGAGGAAGGCAGCTTAGGCAAAGACACCAAATGGACCATCTTGGAAAAGCGATCACATACCACCCAGATGACAGACATGCCCTGAGACACCGGAAGATCCGAAATGAAATCCATGGAAATGTGTGTCCAAGGCCTCTTCGGGACAGGCAAGGGCAAGAGCAACCCGCTGGCACGAGAACAGCAAGGCTTAGCTCGAGCACAAGTCCCACAGGACTGCACAAATGACCGCACATCCCGTGACAAGGAAGGCCACCAAAAGGACCTAGCCATCAAATCTCTGGTGCCAAAAATCCCCGGATGCCCTGCCAACACCGAGGAATGAACCTCGGAAATGACTCTGCTGGTCCATTTATCAGGAACAAACAGCCTGTCAGGTGGACAAGAGTCAGGTCTACCAGCCTGAAATCTCTGCAACACACGTCGCAAATCCGGAGAAATGGCTGACAAGATTACTCCCTCTTTAAGAATACCAGCTGGCTCTGAGACTCCAGGAGAGTCAGGCACAAAGCTCCTTGAAAGAGCATCAGCCTTCACATTCTTTGAACCTGGTAAATACGAGACCACAAAGTCAAAACGGGAGAAAAACAATGACCAACGGGCCTGTCTAGGATTCAGGCGTTTAGCAGACTTGAGATACATCAGATTTTTGTGATCAGTCAAGACCACCACACGATGCTTAGCACCCTCAAGCCAATGACGCCACTCCTCAAATGCCCACTTCATGGCCAACAACTCCCGATTGCCAACATCATAATTCCGCTCAGCAGGCGAAAACTTCCTATAAAAAAAAGCACATGGTCTCATTACAGAGCAACCAGGGCCTCTCTGCGACAAAACGGCCCCTGCCCCGATCTCAGAAGCATCCACTTCAACCTGAAAGGGAAGTGAGACATCAGGCTGACACAAAACAGGCGCAGAAGTAAACCGGCGCTTCAGCTCTTGGAAAGCTTCCACGGCTGCAGAAGCCCAGTTTGCAACATCAGAACCTTTCTTGGTCATATCCGTCAAAGGTTTAACAACGCTAGAAAAGTTAGCGATAAAACGACGGTAGAAGTTAGCAAAACCCAAGAACTTCTGAAGACTCTTAACTGACGTAGGTTGAGTCCAATCATGAATAGCTCGGACCTTGACTGGGTCCATCTCCACCGCAGAAGGGGAAAAAATAAATCCCAAAAAGGGAACCTTCTGTACTCCAAAGAGACACTTTGAGCCCTTAACAAACAAAGCATTCTCACGCAAAACCTGAAACACCATCCTGACCTGCTTTACATGGGAGTCCCAATCATCAGAAAAAAACAGAATATCATCCAGATAAACAATGATAAATTTATCCAGATACTTCCGGAAGACATCATGCATAAAGAACTGAAACACTGAAGGAGCATTAGAGAGCCCAAAAGGCATCACCAAGTACTCAAACTGACCTTCGGGCGTATTAAATGCAGTTTTCCATTCATCTCCTTGCTTAATGCGCACAAGGTTGTACGCACCACGAAGATCTATCTTGGTGAACCACTTGGCACCCTTAATCCGGGCAAACAAGTCCGACAACAGAGGCAAAGGATACTGAAATTTAACAGTGATTTTATTCAGAAGCCGATAGTCTATACAAGGTCTCAAAGATCCGTCCTTCTTGGCCACAAAAAAGAATCCCGCACCAAGAGGGGAAGAGGATGGACGGATATGTCCCTTCTCCAGAGACACCTTGATATACGAACGCATTGCGGTATGCTCAGGTACAGACAGATTAAATAATCTTCCCTTAGGAAATTTACTACCTGGAATCAAATCTATGGCGCAGTCACAGTCCCTATGAGGAGGAAGAGCACTGGACCTGGACTCGCTGAATACATCCTGATAATCAGACAAATACTCAGGAACTTCCGAAGGAGTAGAGGAAGCAATAGACACCGGCGGGGAATCACCATGAATTCCCTGACAGCCCCAACTTGACACAGACATTGCCTTCCAATCCAAGACTGGATTATGGGTCTGTAACCATGGCAGACCCAAAACGACCAAATCATGCATTTTATGCAGAACAAGAAAACGAATCACCTCCCGATGTTCAGGAGTCATGCACATGGTTACCTGTGTCCAAAACTGCGGCTTATTTTCTGCCAATGGCGTAGCATCAATACCTCTAAGAGGGATAGGATTTACCAACGACTCAAGAACAAAACCACAGCGCTTGGCAAATGACAGATCCATAAGACTCAGGGCAGCATCTGAATCCACAAACGCCATAACAGGGTAGGAAGACAATGAGCAAATTAAAGTCACAGACAAAATAAATTTAGGTTGCAAATTACCAATGGCGACAGGACTAACAACCCTTGTTAGGCGTTTAGAGCATGCTGATATAACATGTGTAGAATCACCACAGTAAAAACACAACCCATTCTGACGTCTATGATTTTTCCGTTCATTTCTAGTCTGAATTCTACCACATTGCATTAAATCAGGTGTTTGTTCAGACAACACCACCAGAGGATTAGCGGCTTTGCGCTCCCGCAAACGCCGGTCAATTTGAATAGCCAGCGCCATGGAATCATTCAGACTTGTAGGAATGGAGAAACCCACCATCACATTCTTAATGGCTTCAGAAAGGCCATTTCTGAAATTTGCGGCCAGAGCACACTCATTCCACTGAGTAAGCACGGACCATTTCCGAAATTTTTGGCAATACACTTCAGCTTCATCCTGGCCCTGAGAGATAGCCAGCAAGGCTTTTTCTGCCTGAATTTCAAGATTGGGTTCCTCGTAAAGCAACCCGAGCGCCAGAAAACACGCATCAATATTTGCCAATGCCGGATCTCCTGGCGCTAACGAGAAGGCCCAATCCTGAGGGTCGCCCCGCAAGAAAGAGATAACAATTTTAACCTGCTGAGCTGAGTCTCCAAACGAACGGGGTCTCAGAGATAGAAACAATTTACAATTATTCCTGAAATTCCTAAACTTAAATCGGTCTCCAGAGAACAGTTCAGGAATAGGTATTTTAGGTTCAGACATAGGACTACTGGTAACAAAATCTTGAATGCCCTGCACACGAGCAGCAAGCTGATCCACACTAGTAATCAAAGTCTGGACATTCATGTCTGCAGCAAGCTCAAGCCACTCAGAGGTAAAGGGGAGGAAGAAAGAGAAAAAAAAAAAAAACTCAGAATTTCCTTTCTTATTATACCACTTCTGCAATGCATTAAACATTCATATTCGGCCTGGCATACTGTTATGACCCCAATGGCAGAGGGTCTCAGAAGTTATTACCAAGTCTGCAAACACAAAAACCAGCTCATAGGGCAGTGGTAACTAGGCTGACCGTATACCTGATCCTAGCACCACAAATAGCAGCAGCCGGGGAACATACCTACGTTGGTTCTAGACGTCTCGCGCCAGCCTGACAACTAACTAACCCTAGAAGGGAAAAGATAGACCTTTCTTGCCTCCAGAGAAAAGACCCCAAAAGTTGGATACAAGCCCCCAACAAATAATAACGGTGAGGTAAGAAGAAAAGACAAACGTAAGAATGAACTAGGTTTTTAGCAAAGAGAGGACCACTGACTAATAGCAGAATATAGGAAGATGACTTATACGGTCAGCAAAAACCCTATCAAAATTTCCACGCTGAATATTCAAGAACCCCCGAACCGTCTAACGGCCCGGGGGGAGAATATCAGCCCCCTAGAGCTTCCAGCAAAATCAGGAATCACATTTAGTACAAGCTGGACAAAAATAAGAGCAATGCAAATAACCAAAAAATAAGGAAGTAGGACTTAGCTTATTTTGCAAGAACCAGGACCAGCAGACAGGAGCAAACAGAAAGGAACTGATTACAACGATGCCAGGCACCAGACTGAAAATCCAGGAAGCTTAAATAGCAACACCCCTGGACTAACGAGCCAGGTGGGTACCAAGCTGAGGAAAGAAACTCAAAGTGTCATGTCGCTAGTGACCACAAGAGGGAGCCAAAAAATCCAATTCACAACAGCTTACCAAGCACTTGCTCTGAGCAGGCACTCGGTAAGCCACCTCCCTCCCTGCAGGACCCGGATGCCGTGGCCATCTTGGATCCGGGACCTGCGGCGAGGTGGGAGGTATGAGACCCTCGGAGCAACGCGATCACATCGCGTTGCTGCGGAGGTCTCAGGGAAGCACACAGGGAGCCCCCCCCCTGCGCGATGCTTCCCTATACCGCCGGTACACCGCGATAATGTTTGATCGCGGTGTGCCGGGGGTTAATGTGCCGGGGGGCGGTCCGTGACCACTCCTGGCACATAGTGCCGGATGTCAGCTGCGATATGCAGCTGACACCCGGCCGCGATCGGCCGCGCTCCCCCCGAGAGCGCGGCCGATCGCGTATGACGTACTATCCCGTCGGTGGTCCTACGGGCCCACCCCACCTCGACGGGATAGTACGTCAGATGTCAGAAAGGGGTTAATAAATAATATTTCCCTCATGTCTGCTTTACATCAGCACCATTTATAAAATATTCTTTTATTTTGTTAGCATTTTAGGAGGTTTAAAAATGTAGCAGTAATTTTTCATTTTTTCAAGGAAATATGCAAATTTTATTTTTTTACGGACTTATCCAGGTTTGAAGTGCCCTTAGGGGTCCCATATATTGGGAAACCCCCAAAAGTGATACCATTTTAAAAATAGCTCCTCCTGACATATTGAAAACCTCTGTCAGGTAGTTTATTAACCCTTCAGGTGATTTGCAGGAATTAATGCAAAGTGGCATGACCGAAATGAAAATGTGTATTTTTACCACATAAATGCCTCTAACTTCTGAACAGGTTCCACCAGCCATCAGACTCCAAGGCCGCTATTTGGTCATGAATTGCCATGGCAAACATCAGGGCCACACTATCATGATCTGAGGGCACCAATTGGGATAAAGAAGAAGCCCCCACACTCTGTTAACCATTTATAATGAAGTAGTCACTATTGACAGCAGCATCTAAGGGGTTATACAGATTTGGATGGTGCAAGCACTGATCATGGCTGATGCAGCATGTTGTCAGCTGTAGTGCACAGCCGACAGCTGCTGGATTGTCATCCGTATGGGGAGGCTATTCTCTTATATCTTAGGTCAGTTAAAAGACGTATTGGCTGTCATTAAGGGGTATTGGAGAGCATATTACGGCTGCTAAGCCTGACAGCACTGTCAGCTGTCGGGGATTGTCGGGACTTTCCAAGACTTATAATGGAGATGTAAGTTCCGTTAGAGTTAAAGGCATAGAGAGAGTCGGGAAGCCGGCCTGCGGTGGGGACTGGGAGCGCACTTTGAGGTGTCGTGAAGCTTATTGGATAATAGAGTTGGGAGCTAGATTCCCTGTATGGCTAAATTATCGCAGCGACATTAGCTATTTTTATTAATAGCGGTTGGCAGTTTGAGTGTATATGTTTTTTTGTTTGTTTGTTTGTTTTTTGCATTGGATGTTATTGCAGCAGATGCTAAGCTGTGACACACGGCACATACAAGCATATACACAGGCTGTGCTGGATATTGTAGTAGATGCTCAGCTGCAGCATACATGGGCTACATTGGATGTTATTGTAACATGCTCAGCTGTGACACACGGCACATGCAAGCATTTCATACACAGGCTGTGCTGGATGTTGTAGCAGATGCTCAGCTGCGACACAGTATACACAGGCTGCAATAGATGTTATTGTAACAGATGCTCAGCTGTGACACATACACAGGTTGTACTGGATGTAATTGTGGCAGAGGCTCAGCTGTGACACATCATACATAGGCTGCATTAGATGTTATTGTAGCAGATGCTCAGCTGTGACACATCATACACAGGCTGTACTGGATATTGTAGCAGATGCTCAGCTTTGACACACGGCATATACAAGCATATCATACATAGTTTGCATTGGATGTAATTGTAGCAGATGCTCAGCTGAGACACAGTATACACAGGCTGCAATAGATGTTATTGTAGCAGATGCTCAGCTGTGACACATATACACAGGTTGTACTGGATGTAATTGTGGCAGATGCTCAGCTGTGACACATCATACATAGTTTGCAATGGATGTTATTGTAGCAGATGCTCAGCTGTGACACATCATACACAGGCTGCAATAGATGTTATTGTGGCAGATGCTCAGCTGTGACACACAACACAGGCTACATTGGATGTTATTGTAGAAGGTGCTCAGTTGTCACACACCGCATACACAATGGATTTTTTTTTTTGATCCATAGAGATGTTATATTGAGTAAGTAGAGACGTCTCTCACAAACTTATTTTGTGTGGACAAGGAGGCGATAATCTGTGTAGGTGACATGATTTCTAGTCGGCTGTCTCACATTTAATTTGTAATGAATGTAAACCAATCATGTCAAGCAACAGGTGTACATGGTTTTACTTAACGGACTGGGTATAGAAGGATGTTTTTATGTATTGTTCATATGACTATGACTAAGAACTTTGTTCGACACGTGTCAGGCGTTTAGGGGCTGCGTCCCCTCATGATGTTTTCTTTCTTGACATGAGAATAAAATACTGAAGATTTTATAAAGAGACGCCTGTGCTGGAACTTTTTTCCTTTTTTGCTATTTGAAAAATTGAAACATTCTTGCACAGCTGAAGGTTGCGCAAAAATTTTGCATCTGTTGGCACTTGATTTGGGCAGATAGACAGAGCTGTGGAGGGGTTGTGGCTGTGCCCGCCTGTCAAATTCTTCAAAAGTGACAGCTTTTCTTTGACCAGAAATGTTATTGCAGCATTTGAAGTGAGTAACTTTTCTGGCGAGGCTCACAGGTGACCACTGATTCATTAAGTGCATCATTAAGTATCTGAATTGTGTATACACTGTTATGTCTTTATTGTCTGTACAAGTCTCCTGAAATGGAAAGTGCTGCGGAATATGTTGGCGCTATAGAAATAAAAATGATTATATGTACCTTTTTTAATGTATTCAGAGCATATTATTCCTTCACACCCTCATTTGACACCATCAATGGGATTGATGCATTTGGGGACAACTAATTTTTCTTTAGATATTAGGCGTATAGTGTAACATATTCTGATTGCGGCTAGGCTCACCTTTGCAGCTAAATGGAAGGGGATATCTCTCCCCACCATGAGAGAAGTGGTGGACAAAATCAATATGCAATTGTCACTGGCGCACTCATCAGATACCAAGAAAAAGGTTGATCGAATATGGGAACTGTGGTTACTTAGTCAGAGGTCTGCCCCTTTGCATTAAAGATATGTCTTTTCATATGATTTTTTTATGCAAGTGTCGATATATTTTCTGTTTGTACATTATGTCAATTTAGATGTACGCGCATTTATATTTATGATTCTCCTGTTTAAACCCCTACTTTGGGGGTGGTGTTGTTCATTTGTTTTCTTTTTTTTCTTTTTTTTATATATGCAATAAAAATTTATTGAAGAAAAAAAAATATTGGCATGCAAAACATCAGTTTTACAGAATTGGGGACTATATGTTTTGGATGACAAGTCCAAGGTAGATTTCCCTGAGGCTTCTCCCCAGTCCTCTCACAGAGCTTGTAAGGCTCTGCATAGACCGAAACATATGGAAAGACCTTTAAGTCAATTTTTTTTTTTTTTTTTACATTTGGAGAGTCGATACAACAAGACCTATTGTCCATCATTAGAAATGTAATGCTTACAAGGCATGTCCTTTTTTATATAATCACTAAGTTTTTTAAGTGCCATTTACAGTAAAGAAACAAAAGAAGAAAAAAAAAGTTTTTGTCTCGTGATACATAAACATCTGCTTAGAGTGGAAAAATGTAGTGATTATATAAATCTTGTCCTGTGAGTCATAGAAGCCAATCTAGCAAGTTGGGGATGTGGTAGCGAAATGCAGAAGAAAGCTGTGGCCCACAATCTACATGTAAAGAAGTACACAGACATTTTATCTGTCTGTCGATACAGCCATAAGCAGCACTAGACAGGTGCACACGTGGCCAAAATTGTTTGTGCCCCTCGTTTATTGGCAGAATAACACACAATGGTCACAAATAACTTGAATCTGACAAAAGTAATAATGAAAAAAATCTGTGAAAATGAAAGTCAGAAATTGCTTTTCAACCATGTTTTCACAGAATTAAAAAAAAACAAAAAACTCATGAAATAGGCCTGGACAGAAATGATGGTACCCTTAACTTAGTATTTTGTTGCACAACCTTTTGAGGCAATCACTGCAATCAAACGATTCCTGTAACAGTCAGTGAGACTACTGCACCTCTCGACAGGTATACTGGCCCACTCCTCAAGAGCAAACTGCTCCAGTTGTCTCGTGTTTGAAGGTTGCTTTTTCCAGACGTATGTTTCAGCTCTTTCCAAAGATGCTCAATAGGATTTAGGTCAGGGCTCATAGAAGGCCACTTCAGAATAGTCCAATGTTTTCCTCTTAGCCATTTTTTGGTGTTTTTAGCTGTGTGCTTTGGGTCATTATCCGGTTGCAAGGCCCATGACCTGCGACTGAGACCAAGCTTTCTGACACTGGGCAGCACATTTCTCTCTAGAATCTCTTGATAGTCTTAATATTTCATTGTACCTTTCACAGATTCTAGACACTTTGTGCCAGATGCAGCAAAGCAGCCCCAGAACATATCAGAGCCTCCTCCATGTTTCACAGTAGGGACAGTGTTCTTTTCTTGATATGCTTCATTTTTCCGTCTGTGAACATAGAGCTGATGTGCCTTGCCAAAAAGTTCATTTTTTCTCTCATCTGTCCATAGGACATTCTCCCAGAAGCTAGTGGCTTGTCAACATGTAGTTTTTTAAATTCCAGTCTGGCTTTTTTGTGATTTTTTTTTTTTTATTTTTTTTTAACAATGGTGTCCTTCTCAGTCGTCTCCCATGAAGTCCACTTCGGCTCAGACAACGACGGATGGTGCCATCTGACACTGATGTTCCTTGAGCTTGAGGTTCACCTTTTGTAAAGACACACTAGCTGTGTCTCCAGAGAGAAGGCCTAAGGGGCTCTGCACGAACATAGTCCAGCCAGGAGGCGTGCGTACACTGCGACGTGTGATGTGCACTTGGAGCAGGACCTGGCAGGACACGTGACTGCCGAGGAAGCAGCCGGAGGGCTGAGCCACCCCACGCGAGCGAACAGGAGGCAGCTGTAAACTATGTGCCAGAAACGTAGTCGGAAGAGCCAAGGTCAGAAGCTGGAGAAATGTGTAAGAGTCGAAGGATGAGACAGGAGAATGGTGGGGGACGAGCCAAAGTCAGAATCCAGACGGAAACACGAGATCCAGAGGGTAAGACAGGGGGAGGTCAGAGACAAAGCCGAGGATCAGGACCAGATAGCTCAGAATAGTACCGAATCAGAAGGCAGAAGCAGAACCAGGGACTAGCCGAGTAATACACGGGTAAACACACATACAGAGGAACAGCGATATCCTACAGAGAAACCAGGGTCAGCTGCTCAAGTTGAGTAACCGAAGTATCACTGACCCAGAGCCTGGCAAGCTGCAGGTCTAAATAACCCTTCTCAAACCAAAGAGAGGCCATACAAAGTTAACTCTAACCAAACCAGGATGGGAGAAAAAAACCCTGTCCTGAATCATGACACCTTTAATCTGTCTAGAAGTTTTTCTGGGCTCTTTTGTTACTATTTGTATTATCCATCTCTTTGATTTGTCATCACTTTTCCTCCTGAGGCCACGTTCAGGGAGGTTGGCTACAGTCCTATGGATCTTAAATTTCTGAATAATATGTACATCTGTAGTCACAGGAACATCAAGCTGCTTGGAGATGGTCTTATACCTTTTACCTTTAACATGTTTGTCTATAATTTTCTTTCTAATCTCCTGAGACAACTCTTTCCTTCACTTCCTCTGGTCCATGTTGAGTGTGATACACACCATGTCACCAAACAGCACAGTGAGTATCTGTAGCCCTATATACAGGCCCACTCACTGATTCCAAGATTGTAGACACCTGTGATGCTAGTTAGCGGACACACCATGATTTACATGAAGTTTACATGAACACCCGAGCCTTACACTATGGCTGGTCCAAATAACTAAAGCAATTGTTACCGTCCACCTCTCGTGTCTCCCCTTTTCCTCATAGATTGTAAGCTTGCGAGCAGCAGGGCCCTCATTCCTCCTGGTATCTGTTTTGAACTGTGATTTCTGTTATGCTGTAATGTCTATTGTCTGTACAAGTCCCCTCTATAAGTTGTAAAGCGCTGCGGAATATGTTGGCGCTATATAAATAAAATTATTATTATTATATTATTATTATTTAACATGTCCCTTTTGTCCCATTATTTTCTGGGGTACCTTCATTTCTGTCCAGGCCTATTTAATGAGTTTTAGTTTTCTTAAAATCCTGTTGAAGCATGGTTGAAAAGCAATGGCTGACTTTCATTTGTTCATTTTCATAGATCTTTTATTTATTATTACTTTTGTCATACTCATGTCATTTCTGTGACCATTGTGTGTTTTTCTGTCATTACGCGAGGGGTACCAACAATTTTGACCACGTGTGTACATGCTGTATTTCCCAGTGTTACCATGATCGTGTCCTCTACATCCGCATCATAGGAGAAAATGAATACTACAGAGAATGGCTGGAAATACAGACATTTTGTCCTACTGTAAATTAAAGTATTATGTAACTTACTGTGTAAAAAAATTGTCTCACAAGCAGGAAATATGCCATTGGCTATTTGCAAGATATCTGTTGTGGTTTTGTGGACTGTGGCTATCCATTAAATCATTTTACTACTCCTTAAAGGGAATCTGTCACCAGGTTTTTGATAACTCATCTGAGAGCAAGATAATGTAGAGACAGAATATAGATAACTGGCACACTCATATTGCATCCATATAGAGGGAACTTAACTTGGAAATATATGCCAGTACTGGGCAATAGAGCAATCGACTTGAGGGAGGGGAGAAAGTCTGGACGTTATGCGGTGTCCTTACTAGCGGTGGACACCGCGAAACGTCCAGACTTTCTCCCCTCCCACAAGTCGATTGCTCTATTGCCCAGTACTGGCATATATTTCCAAGTTAAGTTCCCTCTATATTGATGCAATATAAGTAACTACCACCGGGGTCCTACCAAACGTACCACTATACTTAGCACACTGATGAAGGTCCAGTACAGACCGAAACGTTTGTGACTACTGTATGTAAATAAATCCCCCTCTTTTTGCATCACAATTTATTGGAGTGTGCCAGTTATCTATATTCTAAATATATCAAGGTTTGGGAACCTATGACTGTGCACCTCCCCTCCTAGGCTGTGCTGAACATTTTCTATACCAATGTAGAGACAGAGACCCTGATTCCAGTGATGTATCACTTAATTACTGGGTGCAGCAGTTGTGACACAAAGTTTTTAGATGTAACGTCACCCACACCCCTGATTAGCAGCTTTCTGTGTTCATTGTATATTGAAAGTCAGTTGCTAATTAGTGCTGGGGCAGAGTTGGACAAAGAAGCACTTGAGTCCAGGCAGTCATAATCTCTTGCTGATAAACGCTCATTGCATTGAAACCGCACACAGGCCAATAAGTGACAAATCCCTGAAATCAGTGTCTCAGCATGTACCTCATTCTGCCCCCCTCAGATTTCATATCAAAACCTTGACTGTGGAGTGAGTAACCTCCAGTTCCCTACCTTACAGATGGAAGTTGGCGTGTCCCCTGAATCGTGAGGTCGGCTGCTACAATAATGTCCTCCGTGTTGCTGGAAGGATAGTGGTGTCGGTAGTGCACAGATCTAAAAGGGAGCGTCCTCCCGTAGTGCAAAATTCCCCAATATGCTCGCCACTGCGGGTATCGGCATGCAGCCTCGGCCGATGGCACCGCCGAGCAGTAGCGTAGCGAGTGGGGGGCGTGGCTGAGTGGTGACGTCACCTATCTGTGAGACGGACACAAGCAGGGGCCAATCCCAACGCGTTTCGAGGGAAGCGACCCTCTTTCTCAAGGTATGGCTCCCCTGCCAATACTGATTGTTATATAGCCACATTCTCAGATACCGTGCACAGCGTGGAACCACCCTCCAACTAAGACCGCCTCCATATTCAAACAGTGAGAGTCTGCACCATGGCAAAACAACTCAGATGACCTTCGACAGGAATGCTGCACCCTATCCTAATGCAAATGAAAATATCAGTAGTGTCATCCTTCCACATGGATAATCCCACTTAACTCCCGACTGGTGGCATAATGTACCTGGACCTTAGTTTTAATTAAAACTATAAACCTTTAATCATTAACCTTAAAAACAAAGTGAATACCCTAACCCATAAATACATACTATAATTAAACTCATTTTCTACTGCTATAAATGACACTGACTAATTGCCACTGTGCATTCCTCTATTAACGAAAGACAAGATCTTTGATGAGCATCTCCTCACAGTGCAATCATGTTAAAATAAACATAAATAACAGACTGAATAAAACCATAAATAAAAACATATTTAATGACCCTAATTTTTTCTAAAAACTAATGCAACTAGTCCAACGGCACAAAACTAGTAAAAAATCAGTATTAATACTCCTACTTGCAATAAAATTAAACTACTCGTTTTAAAACTACATACTCCGTTAAAACCTCCTCCTGTAAAGGGAGGGGGGAGGAAACCCTCGGAGGGGGGGGGGACCCTCTCCTTATAGGGCATACAATTCGATTTCATAATTGAGTCCCTTAGGGGCCATACTATCCAATGTGAAAATCCATTTGGATTCCACTCTTGACATGCTTCTCAGATAGTCGCCGCCCCTCGGATTCTCTTAAACAATTTGAATCCCACAAAAGGAGGTGCAGCTGCATGGCCGGTTGTGTTTACCCGCAAAGTGGCGCGACAAAGGGTACCCCATAATACCCTTGCCAATATTGTCAAGGTGTTCCTTGATTCTTTCTTTAAGCCGCCTCTTCGTGCGGCCCACATAAAGTTTATCACATGGGCATCTCTCTGTATAAATGACCCCTTTGGAATGACAGGAAATATTATCCCTAATTGTAAATGATTCGGTTCTATCTGCATTCCAGAACAGCATTTGAACAGATTGTTTGCTTCCAGTACGCACACAGCACGAACATCTACCACAGTTGGAAAATCCTGTGTTCATGGACTGTTAGTGCCCAGGTGGTTTATGCCCCATATTGCTCATTCCCATTTTAATGGTAGGGGCTAGAATGCTCCCAATATTCTGAACCCTTCTATAAATGAACCTCGGATGCTCCGGTAGAAGTTCACCCACACTCATGTCCTGTGGTTCCACGCTGTGCACGGTATCTGAGAATGTGGCTATATAACAATCAGTATTGGCAGGGGAGCCATACCTTGAGAAAGAGGGTCGCTTCCCTCGAAACGCGTCGGAATTGGCCCCTGCTTGTGTCCATCTCACGGATAGGTGAAGTCACCGCTCAGCCACGCCCCCCACTCACTACGCTACTGCTCGGCGGTGCCATTGGCCGAGGCTGCATGCCGATACCCGCAGCGGCGAGCGTATTGTGGAATTTTGCACCACGGGACGACGCTCCCTTTTAGATCTGTGCACTACCGACACCACGATCCATCCAGCAAAATGGAGGACATTATTGTAGCAGCCGACCTCACAATTCAGGGGACACGCCAGCTTCCATCAGTAAGGTAGGGGACTGGAGGTTACTCACTCCACAGTCATAGTTTCCGTTTCTAGCGTGGCATCCTTATTTAATTGTTATTACTGGTTTATCATTGTCCAGCAGAGGTTTTGCACACAATCTGCCTAGGTGCCTGCAGCTTTATTTCGGGGGTATAGCCTAGCGCCAGCGTGTTTCTTGTATTGTTCATATCAAAACCTGCTGACAGATTCATATCACGTGCGTTTTTTTCCCAGTAATGATGATGTGATAACTTTGCACCCCCTTTTTATGGCATTTGCAGCCACATCCTCTCATAGCAGTGCTAGCCATGTTAGACATATCTTAAGTAAAAGTGAATACATTTTGTGTGCAAGACTGTGTAATAAGGATTAGGGAACGGTCAGGACATTGAGCCTTCTTGTCTTGTTGTATTAAAGGGGTTGTCTGGTCCAAATTGATACGTCTGCAGTCACTCTGTGCTGTGGGGATTCTCCCATTTCTGAGCCAGGGCCGGAGGGTATGTATGCGTTATACATATTTTTAGCCAGTGGGAACAGCCTCACACCATACACTTGTGCGCTGGGGGGATTCATAACTCAAAGTGACTGCAGACTTATTGTTTTTTAACGGACAACTGCTTTATTAATGTGAGCGTTTCTCAGCATACAGAACCTATAGTATAACTAAGCAGACACAACGTAACAAACTAGAATGCAGGACTTACATTTATTCAAATTAAAAAAGCCAGGCTTCATCTTAAGGGAGGTCCTGTTTCAGTCATAATTATTTTAGCTAATACATTTTTAAGCATTTTATCTATGCAGAGAATAAACCTAGCAAACAAAAATGCAGGACATAAATTTATCCCGTTTTGACAACCAGCCAAGCTAAAGCAAACTTCTGGGGGCTGGTATTTTCAGGCTGGTAGGGGGCCCCCCAAGCCTAAAAATAGCAGGCCGCAGCTGCCCAGAAAAGACGCATCTATTAGATGTGCCAATTCTGGCAATTTGCCCAGCTCTTCCTACTTCCTCTAGAAGGGAGAATTTCACTGCAATGAATTCTCATGGTGCTAGCGGGGATCTCACCGAGGTTAACTTGGTTCAGTTCAGGTGGAAATGCATTCTCCGTGATGGGCAGTAACCTCGATAACGTTACCGCTAGTCACTGATGCTTTGGTCGCAGCCGCTCATTCACCAGTATTCTCATCCTGGACAGTCACATCTTAGCATCTTGAATACTGTTTATTCCCCAGACATGGATTACGGTGTGGGACAGAACGACAGACAGATGAGGGATATTACTGTTTTTTTTTGTTTGTTTTTTTATTACAGGAGAAGAGGGCTTCAGTAGAATTAGGTCTAAGGTGAGTATAACTGGGTTTGTTATTTTTAACTTAAAATAGAAAAGTGTTTTGTTTAAAATAAAATACTTTATTCTGGCTGTGTCTTTATTTGCCATATAACTATAGGATTAGTAATGGATAGGTGTCTTATAGACACAAATATTAACCCCACTTGCCATCGCTACAGGGCAAGTGGGAAGAGCTGGGCAAAGTGCCAGAATTGGCGCATCTAATAGATGTGCCTTTTCTGGATGGCTGCAGGCTGCTTTTTTTAGGTTGAGGGGGGCAATATCCATGGCCCCTTACCAGCCTGAGAATACCGGTCCCCAGCTGTCTGCTTTAGCTTGGTTGGTTGTCAAAAATGGGGGGACCCCAAACCATTTCTTTTAAATTATTTATATAATAAATTAAAATATACAGTTTGGGGACCCCTCTATTCTTGATAACCAGCTTTACTAAACCTTACAGATGCGTGGTTGCAGCCCCCTGCTGTGAGTTTTGTCTGGAAAAACTACAGCTGAACCCTTGCTGTTTTTTTTTAATTACAATTTTTTATTATGTATTTACAGTGCAGGAGCCAGATGATGAATACTCCCATCAGCCGCCACCTGCTCTCACTGTTATTAGTGGCACCAGACGTCGGCTGATGGGAGAAGTAGTCCCATCAGCTGACAACAATGACAGGAGGTAAACTTTATACCTCCAATCATAGCTGCTTGCTCAGGCTGTCATTTGACAGCATGAAAACCGTGGCTGTCTGACCGGCGGTGATGATTTTACCACCGATCAACAGCAGTGTTTGCGGCACTATCATGCACATGACAGTGTGAAAAACACCGGAGTTCTGGGGCCAGAACCCGAACAGTAACACTTATTTCCTGGTGAAGTCCATGTTCAGTGTCCGTGCCTGAACAGTAGGTGTTTAGTTCGGACGCCACACTTCACTGTTTGCGTTCGCCCATCTGTAATCTCTACTTTATTTAGAATTGTAACTAGAAATTTCTCTATGCAAGCCAGAGATAAAGCAAACTCGGCAGCTCACCTTTCCATAAAATAATAGTTTATAGGATCTATGGCCTTCACAGAAGAACCCTTTGGTTAGTAATTTCAGACAGAATAAGATAAACGCGGGAAATATACACTGCTCTAAAAAATAAAGGGAACACTAAAATCCCACATCCTAGATATCACTGAATGAAATATTCCAGTGGTAAATCTTTATTCTTTATGTAGTGGAATGTGTTGAGAACAATAAAACCTAAAAATGATCAACGTAAATCACAACTAATATCCCATGGAGGTCTGTAGTTGGAATGATGCTCAAAATCAAAGTAGAAAATGAAGTTACAGGCTGATCCAACTTCAGTGGAAATGCCTCAAGACAAGGAAATGATGCTCAGTAGTGTGTGGCCTCCATGTGCCTGTATGACTTCACTACAACATCTGGGCATGCTCTTGATGAGGCGGCAGATGGTCTCCTGAGGGATCTCTCAGACCTGGACTAAAGCATCCGCCAACTCCTGGACAGTCTGTGGTGCAACTTTGACGTTGGTGGATGGTGCAAGACATGATGTCCCAGATGTGTTCAATTGGATTCAGGTCTAGTGAACGGGTGGGCCAGTCCATAGCTTCAATGCCTTCATCTTGCAAGAACTGCTGACATACTGCAGCCACATGAGGTCTGGCATTGTCCTGCATTAGGAGGAACCCAGGGCCAACCGCACCCGCATATGGTCTCACAAGGGGTCTGAGGATCTCATCTCGGTACCTAATAGCAGTCAGGCTACCTCTGGCGAGCACATGGAGGGCTGTGTGGCCCTCCAGAGAAATGCCACCCCACAACATTACTGACCCACTGCCAAATCGGTCATGCTGAAGGATGTTGCAGGCAGCAAAATGCTTTTCACGGTGTGTCCAGACTGTCACGTCTGTCACATGCGCTCAGTGTGAACCTGCTTTCATATGTGAAGAGCACAGGGCGCCAGTGGTGAATTTGCCAATCCTTGTGTTCTGTGGCAAATGCCAAGCGTCCTACAAGGTGTTTGGCTGTGAGCACCACCCCCATCTGTGGACGTCGGGCACTCAGACCATCCTCATGGAGTCGATTTCTAACTGTTTGTGCAGACACATGCAAATTTGTGGCCTGCTGGAGTTCATTTTGCAGGGCTCTGGCAGTGGAGTTCATTTTGCAGGGCTCTGGCAGTGCTCCTCCTGTTCCTTCTTGCACAAAGGCTGAGGTAGCGGTCCTGCTGCTGGGTTGTTGCCCTCTTACAGCCCCTTCCTCACCTCCTAGTGTACTGGCCTGTCTCCTGGTAGAACCTCCAGCCTCTGGACACTACGCTGACAGACACAGCAAACCTTCTTGCCATAGCTCACATTGATGTGCCATCCTGGATGAGCTGCACTACCTGAGTCACTTGTGTGGGTTGTAGAGTCCTTCTCATGCTACCACGAGTGTGAAAGCACAACCAACATTCAAAAGTGACCAAAACATCAGCCAGAAAGCATTGGCACTGAGATGTGGTCTGTGGTCCCCACTTGCAGAACCACTCCTTTATTGAGTGTGTCTTGATAATTGCCAATAACTTCCATCTGTTATCTATTCCATTTGCACAACAGCATGTGAAATTGATTGTGAAACAGTGTTGCTTCCTAAGTGGACAGTTTGATTTCACAGAAGTTTGATTTACTTGGAGTTATATTCTGTTGTTTAAGTGTTCCCTTTATTTTTTTGAGCAGTGTATTTCAGGGGGAGGGTTGTGGGGTTTTTTCTTTACATATTTTAACTGTAATCTTTTTAATATAACTGTTTTTTAATCGAAGCATAGATGTAACTGAGCACTGGCAACGTATGTATATCATAAATATTTACCTGACCTAAAGAGGTTTGCTATCAAGGACGGCCAGATGGTGTTAGTAATTCCCACAACTATTATGGTATCATCACCTTGGGTCCCAAAGACAATTTGCTCATGAATTAGTGTTGAGCATACGTGCGTGATTTTCATGAGTAGAAGTTACCATGATAGATATTTTCTCTCAGACACATGTCAACAATCTACCATCTGTTATCTAGGATCTATTTCTCGTTAGGGCTGTTTCTCCAAAATCACTAGGCAAAATCGATAAGATATGAATTTGTTCACTGTAATTGTTTATTTTTTTTGTTGATTTACATTTGTCAAAAATGAAGGCTAAAACAGGTTTACTTTGAAATTAATGGATCTCATTTATCAAAACGGTCTAGAAATTTGTGTTACCCAATGCAGCCAATCACAGTGTAGCTTCTGTTTCTCAAACTGCTTTCAAAAACTTATAGATAAGCTGTGATTGATTGTCATTTCATAGACATATTTGATAATTGACACATATTGGGGAAAGTTTAGATGGTGGAAACTTGGACCTGATAGTCTTAAAATGGGACAAATGTATTAAAGTGGCTCAAGCTGATGTGTATATTTAGACTGTTCATATCTATTGCTTGGCCTACTTAACTTCAATATTTTGGCAAAAGTTTGGTTCACGGCGATGCATTTTGACCACACTTTCACTTCCCTTCCACCCCTTCACTATGTCATGCTTTGCAATCAAACAAGTCAGAATAAGTGTTTTAAACAAGATTTTTTGCACACATTAAACCGGAATGATGTTGAAGGTTAGCTTAGCAAATCTCCAGCTTTATATACTGGCAATATGATGACAAAGTAGTACTATTGGAATTGTAAGAGGTTTCGCTACTTTCTGACCAGGAAGCCTATCAGTCCTTGTTTTTGACACGGATCTCTATGGGCCCATGGAGCATTCACTTATCTATAAAAGTGCATTACCGTGATTTACATTCTAAAAAATTATTCAAACCACACAGAATAATATGATGTGTTTTTTTAGTTAAAGAGACATTTAAATTTTTATGCAATAAGTTGGATAATGGGTGTGGGATTGATATACAGGTGCTTCTCATAAAATTAGAATATCATCAGAAAGTTAATTTATTTCAGTTCTTCAATACAAAAAGTGAATCTCATATATTATATGAATTGTTATTTGTGGTAACAATTAAATTATTTTTTCCTCACTGCCCAATGATATAACATTTTGTGACAAACTCATGGTGTCAATATGATCACTGCACCCGTAGATAAATTAACTGAGAGGTCTAGCTTGTTAAATGTGACTTTTCAAATATGACATGGCATCCACAATCTATTCTAGCCAAAACTGCAGTCCCAAATTCGCCATATATAGGGTATTGTTGTACTCAGGAGAAACTGCACAACATATTGTATGGTCCATTTTCTCATGCTACCCTTGAGAAAAAGAAAAATTTGATGCTAAAGCTCCCCTTGAGAAAGCGGTGTCTGGAACTCTCGAAACGTAAGTTGGTGTCCTGCCATCCGGCTCAGGGTCACCTCTTCACTTCTGGAAAGCTCTGCTCCCTGGTACTACTTGCTTATACAAATGGGTTAATTTCCACTTTGGCTTTTGCCTCCTCTGCTCATACTTGGGGACTGACTTTACCAGTATATAGTACCTGCTGTACACGCACTTTCTGTGCATTGTTATTTAGCACAGATAATGTTCTATTTCTGTTCTATATATGATGGGTGTCCCTGTTATATCTGTTTGTCTTTGTGTTCCATCACCTTTATCTTGTTACCCGTTCTTATCAATGCTTTTATTATAAAAAAATATATACTTTTATTTTATTCACCTGTTAATCCTTATTCTCCTACTAATCTCATGTTCTTTGGAGTTGGTGTTGTCCTCTATAGGGTGGGCCACTATTAGTTTCACCACCCTTGCATTCAGTATGCAACTGGGATTTTTGCTCTCATAAAGCATCATTTTTGTAGGAAAAATATACGGTATTTTTTCTTTTTCACGACTCAACATTATAAAATTCTGTGAAGCACATGTGGATTCAAGGTATTCAACATACCGCTAGATAAGCTCCATGAGAGATGCAGTTTCCAAAATGGGGTTACTTATTGGGAGTTTCCATTGTTTAGGCACATCAGGGGATCCGCAATCACAACACGGTGTCTGCTACCTTTCACTTTCCGAGTTCTGCCATGCGCCCAAACAGTAGTTTTCCTACATTCATGGGGTTTTGGTGTACTCAGGAAAAAAATGTACCATGCAATTTATTGTGCAATTTCTATTGTTACACGTGACTCTAGTCATTAGTTCCTGACACAAAATGATGTAAAGTAGACATGTGGTAAATGTTATTTATTATACACAGTTGTTGCCCCTTCCTGATTTTTTATTCTTTTGCATATTTGTCACACTTAAATGTATCAAATTACCAAACAAATTGAAATATTTGACAAAGATAACAAGTAAACACAAAATGCAGTTTCTAAATTAAGTTCTTTATTATTAAAGGAAAAAGAAATCCAAACTTACAGGGCCCTGTTTGAATAAGTGATAGCCCCCCAATGAAAACATAAATTAACTGTAGTTTATCACATCTTTGGGAAGCCGAGTTCAAATTCTCTACCCACACGCGGGCCTGATTACTGCCACACCTGTTCTCAAACAAGAAATCAGTTAAAATGGACCTGCCTGACAGAGTGAAGTAGACCAAAAGAACCTCAAAAGCTAGACATCATGCCGCTATCAAAAGAAATTCTGGAACAAATGAGAGAAAAGTAATTGAGATCTATCAGTTTGGAAAAGGTTATATATCCATTTCTCAAGCTTTGGGACCCCAGTGAACCACAGTAATAGTCATTAACCACAAATACCGAAAACATGGAACAGTGGTAAACCTTCTTAGGAGTGGCCGGCCTAGCAAAATTACCCTAAGAGTGCAGCGACGACTCATCCAAGAGGTCACAAAAGACCCCACAACAACTTCCAGAACTTCAGGCCTCAGCTAAGGTCAGTGTTCATGATTCCACCATAAGAAAGATACTGGGCAAAAATGGCATCCATGACAGAGTTCCAAGACGAAAACCACTGCTGAGCAATAAGAACATAATAGCTCATCTCAGTTTTGCCAGAAATATCTTGATAAAACCCAAGACTTTTGAGAGAATACTCTGTGGGCTGATGAGACAAAAGTTTAACTTTTTGGAACGTGTATGTCCCATTACATCTGGTGTAGAAGAAACACAGCATTTCAGAAAAGGAACATCATACCTACTGTAAAATATGGTAGGTGATAGTGTGATGGTATGGGGCTGTTTATTGAAGACTTGTTATTCTAAATGGAACCATGAATTTTGCTGTCAAAAATTCCTGAAGGAGAATGTCCAGCCATCTGTTTGTGACCTGAAGCTGAAGTGCACTTGGGCTACTCAGCAGGACAATGGTCCAAAATGCACCAGCAAGTCCACCTCTGAATGGCTTAAGAAAAACAACATTAAGACTTTGGAGTGATCTAGTCCTTAATCCGATTGAGATGCTTTGGTATGATCTTAACCCCTTAAGCCCCGAGGGTGGTTTGTACGTTAATGACCGGGCCAATTTTTACAATTCTGACCACTGTCCTTTTATGAGGTTATAACTCTGGAACGCTTCAACGGATCTTGGTGATTCTGACATTTTCTCGTGACATATTGTACTTCATGATAGTGGTAAAATTTCTTTGATATTACCTGCGTTTATTTGCAGAAAAAGCAGAAATTAGGCGAAAATTTAGAAAATTTTGCAATTTTCCAACTTTGAATTTTTATGCAAATAAATCACAGAGATATTTCACACAAAATACTTAATAAGTAACATTTCCCACATGTCTACTTTACATCAGCACAATTTTGGAACCCAAATTTTTTTTTGTTAGGCAGTTATAAGGGTTAAAAGTTGACCAGCAATTTCTCATTTTTACAACACCATTTTTTTTTAGGGACCACATCTCATTTGAAGTCATTTTGAGGGGTCTATATGATAGAAAATACCCAAGTGTGATACCATTCTAAAAACTGCACCCCTCAAGGTGCTCAAAACCACATTCAAGAAGTTTATTAACCCTTCAGGTATTTCACAGGAATTTTGGGAATTTTAAATAAAAATGAACATTTCACTTTTTTTCACAAAAAATTTACTTCAGCTCCAATTTGTTTTATTTTACCAAGGGTAACAGGAGAAAATGGACCCCAAAAGTTATTGTACAATTTGTCCTGAGTACGCCGATACCCCATATGTGGGGGTAAACCACTGTTTGGGTGCATGGCAGAGCTCGGAAGCGAAGGAGCGCCATTTGACTTTTCAATGCAAAATTGACAGGAATTGAGATGGGACGCCATGTTGCATTTGGAGAGCCACTGATGTGCCTCAACATTGAAACCCCCCACAAGTGACACCATTTTGAAAAGTAGACCCCCTAAGGAACTCATCTAGATGTGTTGAGAGCTTTGAACCCCAAGTGTTTCACTACAGTTTATAACGCAGAACCGTGAAAATAATTTTTTTTTTTCCACAAAAATAATTTTTTAGCCCCCAGTTTTGTATTTTTCCAAGGGTAACAGTTGAAATTGGACCCCAAAAGTTGTTGACCAATTTGTCCTGAGTACGCTGATACCCCATATGTGGGGGTAAGCACCGTTTGAGCGCATGGCAGATCTCGGAAGGGAAGGAGCGTAATTTGGAATGCAGACAGATGGATTGGTCTGCAGTCGTCACATTGCGTTTGCAGAGCCCCTAATGTACCTAACCAGTAGAAACCCCCCACAAGTGACCCCATATTGGAAACTAGACCCCCCAAGGAGCTTATCTAGATGTGTTGTGAGAATTTTGAACCCCCAAGTGTTTCACTACAGTTTATAACGCAGAGCCGTGAAAATAAAAAAACTTTTTTCCACAAAAATTACTTTTTAGCCCCCAGTTTTGTATTTTCCCAAGGGTAACAGGAGAAATTGGACCCCAAAAGTTGTTGTTCAATGTGTCCTTAGTACGCTAATACCCCATATGGTGGGGTAAACCCCTGTTTGGGTGCACGGGAGAGCTCGGAAGGGAAGGAGCACTGTTTTACTTTTTCAACGCAGAATTGGCTGGAATTGAGATCGGACGCCATGTCCCGTTTGGAGAGCCCCTGATGTGCCTAAACAGTGGAAACCCCCCAATTATAACTGAAACCCTAATCCAAACACATCCCTAACCCTAATCCGAACAGTAACCTTAACCACACCCCTAACCCTGACACACCCCTAACCCTAATCCCAACCTTATTCCCAACCGTAAATGTAATCCTAACCCTAACTTTAGCCCCAACCCTAACTGTAGCCTTAACCCTTGCCCCAACCCTTGCCCTAACCCTTGCCCTAACCCTTGCCCTAACCCTAGCCCTATCTCTAACCCTAGCCCTAACCCTAATGGGAAAATGGAAATAAATAAATTTTTTAAAATGTTTTAATTTTTCGCTAACTAAGGGGGTGATGAAGGGGGGGGTTTGATTTACTTTTATAGCAGTTTTTTTAGCGGATTTTTATGATTGGCAGCCGTCACACACTGAAACGCTTTTTATTGCAAAAAATATTTTTTGCGTTACCACATTTTGAGCGCTATAATTTTCCCATATTTTGGTCCACAGAGTCATGTGAGGTTTTGTTTTTTGCGGGACGAGTTGACATTTTTATTGGTAACATTTTCAGGCACGTGACATTTTTTTGATCGCTTTTTATTCCGATTTTTGTGAGGCAGAATGACCAAAAACCAGCTATTCATGAATTTCTTTTGGGGGAGGCGTTGATACCATTACGCGTTTGGTAAAATGGATAAAGCAGTTTTATTCTTTGGGTCAGTACGATTACAGTGATACCTCATTTATATCATTTTTTTATGTTTTGGCGCTTTTATACGATATAAACTATTTTATAGAAAAAATAATTATTTTGCATCGCTTTATTCTGAGGACTATAACTTTTTTATTTTTTCTTTGATGACGCTGTATGGCGGCTCGTTTTTTTGCGGGCCAAGAAGACATTTTCAGCGGTACCGTGGTTATTTAGATCTGTCTTTTTGATCGCGTGTTATTCCACTTTTTGTTTGGCGGTATGATCATAAAGCATTGTTTTTTGCCTTGTGTTTTTTTTTTACGGTGTTCACTGAAAGGGTTAACTAGTGGGACAGTTTTATAGGTTGGGTCGTTACGGACGCAGCGATACTAAATATGTGTACTTTTATTGTTTTTTTATTTAGATAAAGAAATGTATTTACAGGAACAATATATTTTTTTTTGGGGGGGGGGGGA
The DNA here is from genome assembly GCF_051348905.1 of Ranitomeya variabilis. Taxonomy (NCBI): domain Eukaryota; kingdom Metazoa; phylum Chordata; class Amphibia; order Anura; family Dendrobatidae; genus Ranitomeya; species Ranitomeya variabilis. The sequence goes on from NC_135233.1 coordinate 163,169,304, forward strand.
TTTTTTTTTTTTGATTTTTTTTTTACACTTTAACATTGCCCCGGGGGGGGGGGGGGATCATGTTATAGTGTACTGTGCACTTTGCTATGCACTGTGTCAGATCGGCGATGTGAAGCCACCTCGCTGCAGGACCCGGATGCCGCGGCCATTTTGGATCCGGGCCTGCTGCAGGGAGGAGGAGGTAAGAGACCCTCGGAGCCAGGGCTGTGGAGTCGTGGAGTTGGAGTTAGTTTTGGTTGTAGTCGTAATCGGTAGAAATGTACCGACTCCGACTCCAGCTTTAAAAAAAATGTATTAATATTTCATAATTGAACTTTCATATGAATTTTATAAATGTTACTCAAATTTATATGTTCTATCAAACTATGAGCAACAGTGATAAGCAGTTCTGCTGGATATAGAGACATTTCTTACTTCTTGTGTGTCACTGTTCTCCACTCCCCTTATCTAATCTTTTACTTGGTTAACCTCATGGTGCCCCAACCCCCCTACTTACAATGTATGAAACTGAAAGTGAAAATGTGTTGCAAATTCTTCGTAGTAAAGCTCCTCCTCTAGACTAGATGTTTACTAGGTGTGCGTCTTCCAAGCATCTCACAGCTGCTACTCAGAAGAGGAAGACTGTAAGAAGTATTATCCTTTCAACAAACTTTGCATCAGTTAACTGTGAGTACATGAGGCATAACAGTATTACTGACCACTATATCAGTTGTACGACATGGCAATAATTTTGTACAATTGTTTTTAGGAAAAACAATTGTCATTTGGATTGTGAATGCAGAATTAAAAACCTGAGAATGTAAAAGAAGCGTCACATTAAATCAGCTGTATTTGAACATTTCACCATCACTCAAGATAGAAAACATTATGTCTGTCGGTGTATGACAAATGATCCAGACGAAAACAAATGCTGTGAAGCCAAGATCAGTGCATATTCAGGCAAAGATAAAAATGCTCCTACCAGAGCTTCTAATCTAAAGAGATATTTACAGCGCTTTCATCCAGAAGTACTGAAAGCAGTGGATGAGAAAGACTGCATCCAAACCAATGAACCAGTGCCCAGCTCTTCCAGCCAAACAAAGGAGCAGAGAACTTTGCAGCCATCAGTTGCAAGATATTTTGTCAGTGACAAAGTTACTGTGACAATGACAGTAGATACATTTAAAAAACAGATCATAGAGCTTGTTGTAAAGGATAGTGTGCCTATTTCATTATTTTCACGACCAGCTTTTATGTGTCTGAATAGGGAAATGGCCCGCAAGCTTGGTGTTTCTCTGGAGAGAGAGAGAGAGAGAGAGAATTAGAAAATTAGTAACCAAAGAAGCTTTTAAACAAAAGGAAGAACTTAAAAAAAACTCTCAAGGGACGCTTTCTGTTTCTTAAAATGGATGCCTGCACACGTCAGAGTGAACTATTTTGCCATCAATGTCCGATTTGTTTGTGACGAAAATGAAATCGTTACCAAGACATTGGCAGTAAAAGACACCAAAGCTCATGACACCAGTGCGTTTCTCCAGGTCTTGGTTGAAAAGGTACTGCAAGACTATGAACTTAAAAAAGAGCAAGTTCTTTCTGTCGTAACTGACAATGCTTCGAATATAAGTACTTTTAAGCTAATGAATGAGAGTAATGATGGTGACCAGCAGCTAGAAGAACATTCTGGGTCCACAGACACAGAAATGTTTGAAATTGAGGAACACAGTATTGTAACTGAGGAGCAAACTGAAGTTGCTTCAGATGAACAGCAACATGATAGTTTAGATGATCTTGTTGAAACTGTGTCAATACGTTCTTTCATTCATCACATGCGCTGTGTTGTGCATACGCTACAGCTGGCTATAAGAGACAGTCTGCAAGAAGGACATGCTGCTGCACTGATTAGCATGGTGAGAAAATTGGCTACTGTTGCCAGAACCCCTAAAGTTGACTCAATTTTGAAGAGACGTGCTGGAAAAGGGGCAATTATTGATCAAGCCACACGATGGGGCAGTACTTACTTAATGATTCAGCGCTTGGTTGAACTGAAAACCTTTCTTGTAGACATGGCTAAACCTCAACTGACGCTAAATGAAAGTCAGTGGAATCAGGTGACTGAGCTGGAAAAATTGCCACAGCACCCATTTACAGTGACTAAAAAATTACAAGCAGAGGACTTAACTCCAGGTATTTTCTTAAAGGAGTGGAAGAACCTGATGTTTCGCCTGTCCCAAAGAGGAGGGTTAATTGCAAGTGGCATTGCTACATCAATGAAACGGAGAGAGGAGCTACTATTACAAAATAACATTCTTTTGGCAGCTGTTTATGTAGACCCAATGCATCGGATTCTTCTAGATGATCAACATCTAACTAAAGGAAAAGAAGCTCTGTTTGAAATAGCAGTAAGGATGAAAGGGTTGCAGAACAGTCAGGAGGAACAAGAAGAATTTGGTCGTCCTGCCACATCTTCACCCTCATCAACTGATGAAGAATTTAATTTAGAAAAATATTTGGATCACAAGGACCGTGCAAAGCGTTCCCGCATAGAAGAAGAGTCATCCCCATCAAAGAACACAGCCAGTACATTTCAGCAGAATTTTTCATGTGCACTAAAAGAAATTGAGAAATTTGACCGTTCATCAAAAATAACAGTGCAACAAGCGATTCCTCTGTATCCTGACATTGTCAGAGATGTTGCCCGAGTGGTTACTGCTTTGCCACCAACCCAAGTTAGTGTAGAGAGGTTGTTCTCTGCTCTCAAAATAATTAGATCAGATTTGAGGGCATCCATGAAGGAGGATCTGACAGAGGCAATACTTTTTCTGAGGACAAATTTATAGATTTCTTCTTAATAACTGCATAACCGTGTTTATTGCATATTTACTTACAAGAGTTTATAAAAGTTTTTTGCTATATTCTAATTGTATTCTAATAAATATAGTTTTTGCTCTAAGTGGTCTGATCACTTATATGATGGTGAGAAACTGAATAAGCACGATGTTAATATTTTACAACAGTAAATTTATTGTTACGAATTGGCCATTTATGAAAGATTCGGAGCCGGAGTCGGAACCTCACAAAATCCAGGAGTCGGAGATGGAGTCGCAACTGTGGCTTACTGACTCCACAGCCCTGCTCAGAGCAACGCGATCACATCGCGTTGCTCCGGGGGTCTCAGGGAAGCAAGCAGGGAGCCCCCTCCCTGCCCGATGCTTCCCTATACTGCCGGAACATTGCGATCATGTTTGATCGCAGTGTGACGGGGGTTATTGTGCCAGGGGCGGTCCGTGACCGCTCCTGGCACATAGTGCCGGATGTCAGCTGCGATAGTCAGCTGACACCCGGCCGCGCTCCCCCCGAGAGCGCGGCCGATAGCATATGACGTACTATCCCGTCACTGGGAATGAAGTCCCAGGTCACCTTGACGGGATAGTACGTCATATGGGATTAAGGGGTTAAAAAGGCGGTTCATGCTCTGAAACCCTCCAATGCGGCTGAATTACAAAATTCTGTGATGAGTGGGCCAAAATGCCTCTACAGCATTGTAAAAGACTCGTTGCCAGTTATCGCAAACACTTGATTGCAGTTGTGGTTGCTAATGGTAGCCCAACCAGTTATTAGGTTTATGGTATCACTTTTTCACACAGCACTCTATAGGTATAGATTTCTTGTTCTCTTAATAATAAAGACCTTCATTTATAAACTGGATTTTGTATTTACTCATTTTATCTTTGTCTAATATTTTTTAAATTTGTTTTAGCCACAATATGTTGCTGGTGTCAATACATTGCACAATTCTAAATGATGGTTAATTTGTGTGTTGTTTTTTTTTTTTTTTTTTTTTTAATCTGTAATGTCCATTCCAAAGTTAAAGATTAACCATAATTTAAATTTTCATTTCATAAATCAATAGCACACATGAAATTAAGCATCTTTCTAATATATCAGATAGCAGAATTCACTTATATATTACAATCTCTCTTAGTTTTATGTATGCTATTAGTTTATTGAATAAAAAAATGTAAACCACAATTACACTTTAAGAGCCTTTTGTTTTCTGTTTAGTGACTTTTTTATCTTTTCTTCTGATGAAAGGTCTTCATGGTGTAGACAATGGTATTCTGTCATTCAATCAAGTTCGGATCCCAAGAGAAAACCTGCTGGACAAGTTAGTATATCAACAGCGATTTAATTTCAAGTTAATTGTGGTTAGGGAACATATCAAAATAATCTTGAGTTGATATGAACCTGAACCTGAAGCAATCGTTTTTTGTCCTTGTTTTGATTTTTTTCCTGGCTGAGCAATATAATTTTAAAACCATTGTAATAATTGATTCTGATGTACTGTAGTAGGTTGACTTCTTATGAAACGGTCAACAGTGAGCTCTTAAAAATATGCATGTTTTCTTTCCCGTTCTCGACAGTGGGGGAAGTTTACTGGTGCAGAGGAAAAGTGAAACCGTTGCCTATAGCAGTCTTTTAAGCTTCCCTTCTTATGTTTTAGAAGACATTTTGAGACTTAAAGAAGCAATCTGATTGGTTTCTATGACCAACTGTGCTTTTCTTTTCTTCAGTTTTGATAGCTCATTAATCTACATTGATACTGATGTTATAATTTAAAATTATTGTCTCCATCATGTCAAGTACTACTCTTACTTTTTCTACAATAATTTTGAGTTGCTGCCTTAAAGGCTACGTACACTTCTGTGAATTGTTTCTAACTCCTAAATGCAAAATGATGCAACTTTTGAAATATTCTTAGTTAAAAATTTCCTTCCATTTTGCTACTGCAGAATATATGTACTGTATTTTTTTCGGACTGTAAAGACGCACTGACCATAAGATGCACCTAGGTTTTAGAGGAGGAAAATAGGAAAACAAATGAAGCAAAAAATGTGGAAAATTTTGTACCAATATCTCCCATCCTGGTATATATATGTCCCCAATCCAGGTATACATGGTCCCCTCATACTGGTATACATGGTCCCCTCATCCCCATCCTGTTATACATGGTTCCATCATCCCCATTCTGGTATGCATGGCTCCCGCATAATTTTCCTGTTTTGCATGGTCCCCTCATCCCTATACAGTTATGCATGGCCCCCTTATCCCCATCCTGGTATGCATGGCCCCCATCAGAAAAACATAAAAAAGACCCCAAACCATTCTACTTACCTTCCCTGCGCTCCCTTGCAGCGTAGTGTTCTGATACCAGCAGCTGATTTATACTTGTAAGCAGCGCAGTGACATCATGCGCTGCTTACTTGCCAAGGACAGCTGCTGGAATACTCACTGCTCCCCACGCACAGGACTGTAGGAATAAGGAACAGTGAATATTTATTACTCATTAATAGTGGGCACAGTGTTGGCTGCAGCCACCGGCATCCTGTAGCTGCTGGGCAATCACTTGTGCCTGCTACTAAAGAGAATAAATATTCACTGCTCTCCACTCCCATGGGCGTGGAGAGCAGTGAATATTCATTCTGTTTAATTGTGGGCACACATGATCGCCCATCCGCTTCTTGAAGCTGACGGCTGCTGCTAAGTGTGCCTGCTATTAAAGAGACATGAATATTCACCGCTGCTCACGCCCATAGTCTTTCCCATCTCTTGGCATCGGCTTCAGTGCATGAAGGTGGGAGGGATTATTGTCGTAGGGAGCAGTTATTATTCATTTCACTTTAACAGTGGGCACAGGGGTTAGACGTAGCAGCCGGCTGTTGCCTCCTGTGACCCGCTGTCCCACCTCCCCAGCTACAGCCACAGCAGGTACATCCAGACTATGATGCACCTCCCATTTTTTTCCAAATTTTGGGAGGAAAAAAGTGCTTCTTATAGTCCGAAAAATACTGTAAGTTTTTTATCTAGCTGAGTGCTTTTGTAAATATAAATCAGAGAGGATTACTGATTTTGGTTCTGACAGCTGTCTCTGCTCACCCTTTTCTCAGTGTTAGTTCCCATTCTCATTGTACACAGATCATGAAAGAGAAGAAGGCAGCTACATTGTATGTATGTATGTGAATGTGACAAACATAGAGTATATCTGTGCTACTATCGCCCCGAGTATGAATAAAGAATAAAAATGTGACAAATACAAAGTGTTAGATGTACTGTGCATTACTAGTACTATCATCAGAGGTGGCTTGACTTCTTGGATCCTCCTACTACCACTGTGGTCACATGACTTCACTTTGCTGCTCGTATATACATCATTCCTTTGCTGATATGCTACTTAGTTACATAGGTTGAAAAAAGACCTAAGTCCATCAATTTCAACCTTTCTCCACCAATTGTTCATTTTGTCACTAATTTAACTATAACCCACAATGTTGTATTGAGGAAATCATCCAACCCTTTTTTAAAAGCTGTTATAGTGTCTTCCTATACTACCTGCCCAGCCTGCCCTGATCAAATGTGACCATCTCCAGCAACGGCCGGATGTGAACAGAGAGGAACATTGTAGATCCATCTAGTGTCCATTACTGGGTAACACATCAGTTCTTATTGAAAAGAATAGGAGCTGATGTGCACTACCGCTTAGTAGTGGACAACACCCTTAACTCATCAAAATGTTTTTGACTTTGCTATATAATAAAACTAGATAAGAAATTAAGCACATTTATGCTAAAAATATTCAAAACTTTTGGTGCATCAGCATTTAAAGGGGGTATCTGGAACTTTACAAAAAATAAAATATGTATCTAAGTGCTAACAGGCAGGTAATTACAATTTACCTGCTTGTTGTGCCTGGCGCCGCTCTTCCCCGGCACACAGTGGTTACAGACACCACTCCTGGTGGGGATTCGGCTGACGCAACGGGGCGTGACTTCTGAGGTCATTCTGATTGACAGCCGGCTCCCCCAGTTAGGCAGCAGGGATCCAGCTGTCAATCAGAATGACCTCAGAAGTCCCGCCTCGTTAACAGTGCTGACCATAAAAGAAGGCTCCATTCTGAAGACGTGACCTCAGCAGAGGCTTCTCAATCCTCCCTGGAACGGTCTGTGACCACACTGTGCCTTGGAAGAATGACGCCATGCACAACAAGCAGGTAGGTTGCAATTGCCTGCCTGTTAGTGGTTAGGAACTTTTTTTGTAAAGTCCCTGATATCCCTTTTGACATTTTTTTTCCTTTTTTTTTTTTTAGCTTTAAAAACATGTAAATATTAACCTGCTATTTTTCATGTACTCACTTTTTATATTTATTTTTTCTTTACTTTGGGAATAAAGAACATTGATTTGAATCCATTTATGCTTGTAGAAAACATTAGAATATTTACTTAAATACATGGTTTGATCTAAATTATGCTTAAAAAGGTTGTCCACTACTTTTCCATTGATGGCCTTTTCATAGGATAGGTCATCAATGTCTGATCGGCTGAGGTCCGACACCCGGCACCCTTACCGATCAGCTGTTATCTGTGTCTGCGGCAACGGCTACAGTCCAGAAGTTTTCACTTGCCGAGGTGCTCCGTCTACTTGTAGTGGCCGGGGCTTGTTACTGCACATCTGCCTCCTATGCAGTACCAAGCCCTGGACACTACAAGTAGACAGCGCAGTTCAGCAAGTGAGTACTTCAGGCCACCAACACCAAGAACAGCTAATCGGCGGGGGGTGCTGGGGGTCTAACCTGGGCGATCAGACATTGATAACCTATCCTAAGGAGAAGCCATCAATGTAAAAGTAGTGGACAACCGCTTTCATCACTAAATAATGAACAGTTCTTTAACATTCTAATACTTTTGGTTTAAATTTCTCACCTTTTTCACTACTTAACAGTAAATATTAACATTATTGTATACATTCAGAGACTGATAAATAGGCCTAAGAATACCCACGGTTGATTGCTTTCCAAAAGGATATCTTATGTATGCCAGTATAACATGACACTATGAAAGTTGTTTCAGCAAAATTTGTTTTATTTTTCTTTAGATTCGGCTCCGTTTCGGCTAATGGCGAATACAGCTCGCCAATTGAGAACAAGAGTGCCCGGTTTAATGCAATGCTTGCTGCTCTCACACTAACAAGATTAGCATTAATATTTCAGTCTCTAGGAGCTATGAAGGTATATGTTTAATTGGTTACTTCTAAACTTATTGTAGAGTATAACCTAAATCATTTCAGATATACATATCGATTAAAGGGCTTGTCCGGTGTTTGGGTAACTGCAAACTTGTGGATCCTCACCTTGCGTGCACTGTGTGCTGTGAATATTCTCCGGTATCGGCATCGGGAGTGGGCTATCATGTGACCGCAAGTATTGAATATCAATACTCCGGGCAACATTCTGACTAGATGGGCACGGCCTCCCTCAAGGCAAGTGTACTGAACGAGGCTGTGGCCAGGAGTATGGATATCACATACTTGCAGTCACATGACCACTTTCTCCCGTCTCCAGCACTGCAGACTTGTAGTTTAAGACAGGACAAACCCTTTAAATGATACAATTTCATTCTAAGACTGGAGCCAGACTAGCATATGGCATCGGATGCGAGATGCTAATGTCCTTCGGCTCCTGCTCTGTGCTGCGAGTGGGAGCTGAGTGTCATGCTACTGTGCTCCGATCCACTCGTACAGAGGATCAGAGCACAGCTGTTGAGGTGGAGGAAATCATTTTTCCATCTCCTCCGCTGCCGGAGTCGACGCATATCGCTCCATATCGCTCAGCACTCGGGGGATATCTGAGTGATGTGCGTTGTCACTCACACCCATAGACTTATATGGGTGCTAGTGAGCCGAGATAGTTCTTGCATAGAATGACTACGGACTTTAGTTTTAGTACCAGACATCCCATTCAAAGTGACAATAATAACCAAACAACTTAAAATGTACAAAAATACATGTCTGACATTTAAAAAAAATGTATATTTTTCTTTTCAATAACAGTGATAAGCCTTCCATTCATGGAGTCTATCAGATTCTTAATCTGTTGATGATCACCTTTTTGGGAAATGCCAAACACCGTTTCCCAGATGCTGTTCAGAGAGATGTTCTCAGTAGGGTTCAGGTCAGTTGAGGAAGGGGCCATGTCATTATTCTTTAATCCTTAAGGCCTCGCTAGCCAAACAGTGGAGACTTTGATACCTGTGATGGAGCTGTAAGGTGCCATAGGGCAGTAGTCATGGTTGAGCTACTTCTCCAGAACTCCCTGGCCATTTGTAGTAAAATTGTGTCCCCTTCCCAGTGTGCTGTCTCGTTTGGGTGCATTACATTCACTTGTAGGCCACATGTCTCCGCTGTCTTCAATTTTCCATATTCAGGAACAGCTGCACACATTTTAAGGGACACCTGGTTCATTTTAACACATAAGTTTACTGGACAATTCAAGTGCATCAGATAATATGACACAGTATTGTGCACAGCACTTTACATTTATTGTTTCACTAATACAGTACATTTTCCGCTTTACTTTACATTCTTCCTGAACTATTCTTACATCCACTAATCCTATCAGCCCCAGGAATTTCCCATTCAGTCTTGCATTAAAATCAAGATCCAATACCTTTCCCTCACACAGTTCCACGTCCATCTTCCACTGTACGGAAGGGGTTCAGGTGCTATACATAGCATCTGTATCAAGCCGTAGGTTCCAGACATTGCAGAAATGTTTATAGAGAGTCTTTATAAGCCTCATACTGTCAAGAACAATATGTTCTCCCCGTGCTATCAGCCCACTGCACCTGGAACTTCACTTTGTCACTTAGCAAACAAACTCTCCTCTAGAAATAGGAAGCAGTCTCCTTTTTACTTGTCCCAACACCTCCCACTTTGATCTAGACCAAACATTCACTGTATCTGATCCTGCAGCCTGTTGCTGGGCTGATCTAACCTTTCAGCTACTTTATTCTAACAGTATGCACTTAGCATATTACAATTTCAGTACCTATCACACTCTTTCTTATGTCCTAAATCTTATTCTATATCTTATTTTATGCTTACCTATACTCTTGCTGGAATGCATATTACTCACTCTAGGTATTACACTTACATTCCCTATACAGCAGCACTATTACCTAAAACGTGATTGTTGTCTTCAGGGGCAAGATCATGACAATCACTGTCCACACCCTTACAGAGCATTCTACTGCAGAAAAGACATGACTTTTTTGAAAGATGCAGACTTTTTCCTGTGCCACTGGTTGAAGAAAGTGTCTTATAAAAACTGACATAAGGTTGGTTGTTCATTTTGAGTCCATCTTCAACCCGAAATGGTCCAACTAGCTGATTTTTAATTATACCAGCCCACAGCAGTAAACCACCTCCACCTTGCTGATATCTGAGTCAAAGTGGAAGTCTCTGCCCGTATCTGGTCTATGAAAAGTCACTCTGATCCAGGAGTGGATTAAGAGTAGCCAGGGCCCCCAGGCAGTTTAGAAGTTGTGAGCCCCCCAGATACTCTATGTATCATGTGAAATGTCACATGCCCCCACCCCAGATAGATTATGTTATAGGTCAGGTGAGTAACACACAAGTGCTCAGGGGCACATCCGTACACGGAAAACGCAAGCTTTTCCCTTATGTGCAGCACTATAAATAACATAGCGCTATACAAAATAGAGCAGGGATGTGAGATTAATTTTCCCAAGGGGCCACATGACAGATCGTGACTATTGAGGAAGCCGAACTAATTGGCGGAAATGAATTATGTGCAATATTAACATAATATATAAAAAAAAATATGAATAATTGTATGACTTAATATTGAGCAGAAATAAATGTGCTGACATCCACCTACAAACAGAATGACCCACCACATAGCCCCCTTACATACAATATGAGCCCCTTCAGTCAACAACCAAAGCAATCAACCTATGGGGCCCTTATACAGTGGGGGAAAAAAAGTATTCAGTCAGCCACCAATTGTGCAAGTTCTCCCACTTAAAAAGATGAGAGAGGCTTGTAACTGAAATCATATGTAGACCACAACTATGAGAGTCAAAATGAGAAAACAAATCCAGAAAATCACCTAGTCTGATTTTGCAAAATTTATTTTGCAAAATATGGTGGAAAATAAGTATTTGGTCACCTAAAAACATGCAAGATTTCTGGCTCTCACAGACCTGTAAGTTCTTCTTTAAGAGGCTTCTCTGTCCTCCACTCATTACCTGTAGTAATGGCACCTGTTTGAACTTAATACCAGTATAAAAGACACCTGTCCACAACCTCAAACAGTCACACTCCAAACTCCACTATGGTGAAGACCAAAGAGCTGTAAAGGATTCCAGAAACAAAATTGTAGCCCTGCACCAGGCTCGGAAGTCTGAATCTGCAATAGGCAAGCAGCTTGGTGTGATGAAATCAACTGTGGGAGCAATAATAAGAAAATGGAAGACAGACATGACCACTGATAATCTCCCTAGATCTGGGGCTCCACGCAAGATCTCACCTTGTTAGGTCAAAATGATCAGAAGAACAGTGAGCAAAAATCCCAGAACCACACCGGGGACCTAGTAAATGATCTGCATAGAGCTGGAACCACCGTAACAAAGGCTACCATCAGTAACACACTACGCAGCCAGGGACTTGGATCCTGCAGTGCCAGACCTGTCCCCTTGCTTAAGCCAGTACATGTCAAGGCTCGTCTGAAGTTTGCTAGAGAGCATTTGGATTATCCAGAAGAGTATTGGGAGAATGTCATATGGTCTGATGAAACCAAAGTTGATCTGTTTTGTAGAAACAAAACTTGTTGTATTTGGAGGAGACAGAATGCTGAGTTGCTATCCAAAGAACACCATACCTACTGTGAAGTATGGAGGTGGCAACATCATGCTTTGGGGCTGTTTCTCTGCAAAGGGACCAGGACTACTGATCCGTGTACATGAAAAAATGAATAGGGCTATGTATCATGAGATTTTGAGTTGAAGATGAAACCTGGATGGGTCTTTCAGCATGATAATGAACCCAAGCACACCGCCAGGGCAATGAAGGAGTGGCTTCGTAAGAAGCATATGAAGGTCCTGGAGTAGCCTAGCCAGTCTCAAGATCTCAAACCCATAGAAAACCTTTGGAGGGAGTTGAAAGTCTGTGTTGCCCACAGACAGGCCAAAAACATCACTGCTCTAGAGGAGATCTGCATGGAGGAATGGGCCAACATACCACCAACACTGTGTGCCAACCTTGTGAAGACTTACAGAAAACGTTTGACCACTGTCATTGCCAACAAAGGATATATAACAAAATATTGAGATGAACTTTTGTTAATGACCAAATACTTATTTTTCCACCATAATTTGCAAAATAAATCTTGCCAAATCATACAAGGTGCTTTTCTGGATTTGTTTTCTCATTTTGACTCTTAGTTGTGTTCTACCTATGATGTCAATTACAGGCCTCTCTCATGTTTTTAAGTGTGAGAACTTGCACAATTTGTGGCTGACTAAATACTTTTTTCCCCACTGTACATGTAAACCAAAACAAAAAAAAGCTTAAGTTTTCTTTTTTTTAGTTAGTTTAAAAAGCCAATACATAAAGACATAATTGCACACACATTTGCACAAAAAACGGTGATTTAAAAAAGAGCAGAAATGCCCTTCTCAATTTCCTTTCTGATAGCGGAGGTTGGCACCCTAATTTGAAACAGTATGGCGCCTCCACTCCTTGTTGACTGCCCCTATGTAGCCCTACCACTACTGACTGACCGGGCATCCTCAAAAGGTGATCAGATAATATGTAATGAACATATATAAATATATACCGGTTTGATACTAGTCGGCTGTGGGGTATCTTCAATATATTTCACAATCTGACCAGAAAAAAAAAGCTAACATAGTGCGAGAAGAAACATATAAGATGTCTTTGTCAAACAAATAATAACCCTTCAGATCATAAATGGCAGTGAAGTGACAGTGCAATTAAAGCCACAAAACATCCATATACCTCAGTCACTTTTCTATAGACATATGGACTATCATATATATTCTTCTTTCTTTTGGTCATTCAGGGTTTTATCAGGGAATTCCTTCAATCAGGACAAGAAAAGGAGACCTCAAGCCGTACTGCAATAAGGATAATAGCGCTCAGGCAATATGCCGCGTACATAGAGTATGAGTCCACAGACCGTGCCCTACATACAGTATGGGCCCCCTCATAGCTCTTATGTACAGTATGAGCCCCCATATAGCTACCTAGATACAGTATGAGCCCTGACATAGCTCCCTATAAACAGTTTAAGTCCCACATAGCTCTCTATATACTGTATGAGCCCCCACATATCCTCCTATGTACATTGAGCCCCTATATAGCCTACTACATGCAGTATAAGCCTGCACATAGCCTCCTGTATACAGTAGGAGCCCGCACATAGCCTCCTGTATACAGTAGGAGCCCGCACATAGCCTCCTGTATACAGTAGGAGCCCGCACATAGCCTCCTGTATATCGTAGATATCCATAGGTCACATCGTCCCTCATTACACAAACAATAATCACCTGATCTGCTTCATCCAAGTTTATACAGCGTTGGAAAAACTGTATAAAAGTTATACAGCTCTGGCAAAAATAAAGAGACCACCACATCAAAACCTGTCATGGCCAGCCCAATCTCCAGACCTGAACCCCTTTGAAAACCTCTGGAATGCAATGAAGAGGATGATGGATAGTCACAAGCCATCAAACAAAGAAAAACTGCTTACATTTTTGCGCCAGAAGTAGTGTGAAAGACTGGTGGAAAGCATGCCAAGACGCATGAAAACTGTGATTAAAAATCATGGTTATTCCACAAAATATTGATTTCTTTACTCTTCCTTAGTTAAAACATGAGTATTTTTGTTTATAAATGTTTATGAACTTGTTTTCTTTGCATTATTTGAGGTCTGAAAGCACTGGATTTTTTTAAATTTTGACCATGTCTCCTTTTCAGAAGAAAAATACTACATTTATTGCTTGGAGATTCGGAGACATGCTGTATGTTCAAAATACTCATTTGCCTAAGAATTGTACACTCCGTGTAGTCCACACCCTGAAAGATGGCCCATCCAGTAGGCTCCACACTATATGATGCCACCACAGTAAAACCCACACTGTATTATGGTCCCCACAGTTTACACTGCATGAACCCACCACAGTAATCCCCACACTATCCCCCACAAGTACTATAGAAATAAAAACATCTCATATTCTCCTAACCTCGAATCTTGGAGAGTACGCCTTTCAATAGCTGCAAGGTATGGACCTCCAGCGTGGTGATGTCATTGTGCCAGGCACTCATAGGACTTCGGAATCCCAGCTTGATGATGTCATCACATGGCCTCACACAAATGCACATCACGTGATTTGCTTCAAACCAATAACCATTCAAGTTTATACAGGTTTGAGTTGGAAAATGTGCATAAAAATGATCACGTGGTCATTATACTCACTTGCCTAATAATTGTGCACACAGTGTATGTGCTAAAAGTTCTCACGTCAGATTGCAGATGTTGTTGATCAGTTTGTTCTCCGAATAAGGAGCCGTGAGGATGCTCTGATTATTACTGATTATGGAATCTAAGGAGAATAAACAGGGGCTGCATAATCACTCCACCTTAGAAAAGGGATTTTCTGCTCTTCAACCAATTAAAGGTAATCTGTCATTAGGTTTTTGCCACCTAATCTGAGACGAGCATAATATAGAGACAGGGACTCTGATTTCAGCGCTGTGTCTTCACTGGCTTACTTGTTGTAGTTTCAGTAAAATCTCTGTTTAATCAGCAGGAGATTATCTCTAGTGGACTAGTAAACCTGCTGCCATGTAGTTCTCCATATTCATGAGCTCTGTATAACCCTGCCCCCACCACTGATTGGCAGCTTTTTGCCTATGCACAGTGTACACAGAAGGCTGCCAATCAGTGGTGTGGGCGGGGTTATACAGAGCTCAGCATTCTCAGCAGTAGATCTGCAGCAGAGAAAACATTGATTCTAGCCAAACTTCAGCAAATAGCCCAGTAGGCGATGCATCACTGGAGTCATGATCTCTTCCCATGTATCATGCTGCTCTTAGATGGCGTAACAAAAACATTGTATCAGGTTCCCTTTGACCATTAAATTCAGTGTAGCCGTAATACTCTTTAGGCTAGTTTCACACTAGCGTTAACTGCATTACGTCGCAAATCCGTTTTTTGGCCGAAAAAACGGATGCGTCAAAAAAGTGAAAAACGGTGACAAACGTATGCCACGCATCCAGCATTTCGACGGATCCGTCGCAAATCCGCTAAACGTTTCCGTCGAAAATACTGGATGCGTTGCATACGTTGTATCCGTTTTACCATCCGTTGTATCCGTTTTTCCGACGGATCCGTTTTTAAAAGGGGAGGCTCCCAAAATTTGATTGGCTACTGGAAAATTTGAAAAACTATATAGTACTGTATTTACAGCCCATCTTTGTGGGTTTTAGTTTTGTGGCAGCGATGGAAGGTGTTCTTGGGAGGATTGCTAGTTTGGTTACCGACGTTATCTTTGAGACAAATCGCCTGGATATCATAGTGCGGGAGAAGGAGGCGGCAGCGGAAAGGCGTAGGATGCTTCTGCAGCAACGGAGACGAAGACGAATGTGGATTCATCCGATTAATCAACTACGGATGACCCGGGGTGTCCAGTCCACTCTGTACCTGGAGTTGCGGCACAATCCACACAAATTCCACAACTACGTGCGGATGAGGATTGAACATTTTGATTTTTTGCTTGCAAAACTGGAGGATGTCATCCGAAGACAGGATACAAGGATGAGGCTTGCCATCACACCGGCGGAGCGGCTGATGGTGACCCTGCGGTAAGCCTCTTTTTTTTATTTCATTGCTGATATTGAATGTTATATTACATGCTGCAGAAAATACTGCGCTGGCATATTGCGCACTATTTTCTGCAGCATGTAGTTTTGGTTTTCTTGGCGGACATTCAACTGCTTTATTTAAATGTCATTGCTGATATTGAATGTTAACAGACTGCAGAAAATACTGTGCTGAAATATTGCGTTGCATTTTCTGCAGTTTTTTTTTTTTTTGGTTTTTTTGGGTTTGATGACATGCAACTGCTTTTTTCCTGTCATTGGTCATTTTGAATGTTATATTACATGCTGCAGACAATACTGCGCTGACATATTGCGCACTATTTTCTGCAGCATGTAGTTTGTGTTTTCTTGGCGGACATTCAACTGCTTTATTTAAATGTCATTGCTCATATTGAATGTTAGATAACAGACTGCAGAAAATACTGCGCTGAAATATTGCGTTGCATTTTCTGCAGTTTTTTTTTTTTGGGGTTTTTTGGGTTTGATGACATGCAACTGCTTTTTTCCTGTCATTGGTCATTTTGAATGTTATATTACATGCTGCAGACAATACTGCGCTGACATATTGCGCACTATTTTCTGCAGCATGTAATTTGGGTTTTCTTGGCGGACATTCCACTGTTTTTTTACACCGGATTCATGCTGGTTTTATTGGGTCTCCTGTCATTTTAAAAAAAATTAACAGTGCCATATTATAAAAAATTGCACAGACAAACAATTTTTAACATTTTTTTTTTTTTTTTTTTTATAAAGTTTCCTAGCTACGGGTGAATCTATGACTTCGCTCCATTATCAGTTCAGGCTGGGCATTTCAACTATCTCTGGAATAGTGAAGGACACATGTCGGGCTGTTTGGACCACTTTGCAACCAGAGTATATCCCCCAACCATCCACGGAAATCTGGTTGCGAAGTGCTGAAGAGTTTCAGCAAATTTGCAATTTCCCTAATTGTGTGGGTGCAGTTGACGGGAAACACATAAGGATTGCGAAACCGGCAGGAACAGGATCGGAGTATTATAATTATAAGAAGTATTTCTCCATCGTCCTTATGGCTATTGCAGACGCCAACTGCAGGTTCCTTGCCGTGGACATTGGAGCGTATGGACGGTCCAATGATTCGCAAGTGTTTAAAAACTCTCCGATGGGTCGTTGCCTTTATGGAGAGAGCTACGATTTCCCGCCAGCCAGACCACTGCCAGGAACAAATGACCCAGCCCTGGAATATGTCTTTGTAGGTGATGAAGCCTTTCAACTGTCGCTGCACCTACTGAAACCGTACAGTAGCCGGAACTTAAACCATACCAAGCGGGTCTTTAATTACCGGCTTACTAGAGCACGAAGAGTCGTGGAGTGTTCCTTTGGCATATTGACGGCGAAGTGGCGAGTTCTGCTGACGGCTATCAAGCTGAAAACAACAACTATAGACGAGGTAGTTAAAGCCTGTGTGGTGCTCCACAACTTTGTCCTGTCAAAGGAGCCCGTTTCTTTGGATGATGAAGAGTTGGAGACCACCTTGTGGGACTACCGCAGCAGCTCGGTTCGCTCTACAAGTTCAGTTACAAGGATGAGGGACCAGTTTGCCGATTATTTTGTCTCACCTGTCGGGCGGATCCCGTGGCAAGACATGATTGTGTAACCTGTTTCCCATGTGTAACCTGTTTCCCATGTGTTTTGGTTATGTAAAAAAAGTGTTTCTGCCCCCCCCCCCAAAAAAAAAGGCCCAAAAGCGTGGTTTTCTTGCTAGTAAAACCATTATGTTATACCCTTTACATGTCTGGTGTTTGTTTTTATTAAACCTTTTTTTATTATATTACCTTAATAAATCCACACACACACAAAGAGTAGAATTGTAATCAGAAATTTATTTTAACTCTTTTTTTTTTTTTTTTTTTTTGTTTTGCCAAAAAAATATATATATATTTTCCAACATTTTTATAGAAAAATTAGAACATTTTTTAGAATCTTATTTACACACTTTACAAATTTTCAAAGTGTTGGGTGGAGATATGAGAGGAGGATGTGCCGGAAGGTTGGACCACGTCGATAGGTGGGGAAACCCTACTTGTTTGGGGTGCAGTGGAAGTGGGGGTTAAACCAAGAGGCTGACCAGAGGGGGGTGGTGTTGGGGTAGGTGGAAGAGAAAAGTTCAGTAAGGAAAACATTGGGGAAGTAATTTGGTCTAGGGGCCGGGATTGTTGTGGGGACTGGGTCGGGTATTGTGACTGGGTAGGGTAGTGGGAGTGGCGTGGGGTTTGGTAATGGTGCTGGTGTGGGGATTGGAGCTGGGTTTGGTAATGCTGCTGGTGTGGGTATTGGGGCTGGGTTTGGTAATGGGGGGTATGGTGTGGAATTGGAGTGGAGGTGTGGTGAGGTGTGTGGGTCGACTCATTAATGGCCTGCAGTGCAGCATTATGGCAGGTATTCATTACCCGCATCTGTTGCTCAAAAGAAAGCTTCTCCATGCTCATGAGCATGGATTGGAAAAAAAGGTTGGCCGGATCGGGACTTACAGCTGAATGCAGCCTATCCAAGCGACTGCTGGTTTCCTGGCTTGTTTCACTGATGCGTGATTGCACCATGTTGAAACCAGCAGTCACTTGCTCTCCCAAAATTTTGAAAGAGCCTTGGAAGGATGCATTCAGGTGTAAGAACTCAGGAGCATAGCTCCTTTCCTGACCCCTCTGGCGCTGCCGCCACGAACCTAATGGTGGTGTCGAGGTGGCAGGATCAGAGGGGTGGGGTAAAGGGAACGCTAACTGTTCAGCATCAGATGCGAGCAATGAAGCCTGCAATAATGCTCCACTGCTTGGGGCGGATGAAGTGGAGGGGACAGAGGGGTCAGAGGAGAGGACAGAGGGGTCAGAGGAGGGGACAGAGGTGTGGGGCCTACCGACGTGGCCCTCAGTGGCGGACTCAGGAGGGATCGCTTCAGAGGGCGCAGAGGAAGATGCAGGCGCCCGGTGGCTGGAGAAGGTGCTGTGAAAGAAAAAACAAAAGAAATTAATACATTGGAATGAAAAAGCCCTGACTGAAAGCAAACTAAGTAGACAGGTTAACATGGTTATAATTGGGCTGTAGAATACTTACACTCTGCTCAGCATTGTTCGCCTCAGGAAGGAGAGGGCCTGGCCATATTTATATCTGCTCCTCTTCCTTCCTGCAGAGCCACTCGGGGCCTTCATCTCATCATTGAATTCCCTCTTAAAGCGATCCCTCAGTGACCGCCACCGCTTCCTAACCTTTCCAACTGTGAAGACAAGAATCAAAAGAAAAAACAAAAAATTGGTAAATGCAATACATTACAGTCAGCTCAAAACATCACTGGAAAGTGAATACTTACCTAGTTTGCTCTGCTGCTGAGGATGAAGGCTCTCCCGCCTTGGAAACAGGGTGCGACACACTTCGTCCCAGAGCCGACGGGTGACACCGGTATCTGCATGCCTGCGGTCAGCCATGTTCCACAGCGGCTCCCGCTCACGAACCTCCTCGATGAGACAGTCTACATCAATGTCATCATCATCATCATCCTCCTCTTCTGCGGGAGCACGCTGTGAAGCCTGTGTCAAAAAAAAAAAAAAGGAAAACAAACAAATTAGTACACTGAAATACTAAAGTACCAATAGAATCCCCCTCCCCCAAAAAAAAAAAAACTCACTGATGGCCGACCGTGGCGACGAGTCCGCCGACTCTGGGACTGTCTGGGAGAGCCTTCAGCGGCAGCAGCAGGAGCAGCAGCAGCAGCCTGAAATGAAGGAAACAAATTCTCAGTTAAGGTAGGCAGGTGTTTAGTAATCTGTTTTGTGTATGGTGCAGTGTGATGTGCGAAGCAACTGTTTCACCACTACTTACACTTGGTTCCTCCTCCACTTGCATCTCTCCACCCGTCTCGCCCCCTTCTGACAGCTCCTCATCTGATTCAGCTTCCTGTTGAAACATAATGTATGCATGTAGTTATCCATAAAAATTTAATTTAAAGAAATTTAAAAAAAAAAAAAAATTTTGTGTTAACTTACCGATACACGCTGTTGCTGTGGAGGAGGGCTGTCAGAAGAGGACATCGTTTTGTGGTCCTGGTGGGCAGCGGCTGTGTCCTGGTGGGCAGTGGCTGTGTCCTGGTGGGCAGTGGCTGTGTCCTGGTGGGCAGCGGCTGTGTCCTGGTGGGCAGCGGCTGTGTCCTGGTGGTTCTGTAAGTTAAAGACACACTTGCAATCTGCTCGACACATTGAAGTAGCAGATTGGGGTCTTCAAAACTTACTTCTAGCTCTTTAGCTGTGGTCCTGGTGGGCAGCGGCTGTGTCCTGGTGGGCAGTGGCTGTGTCCTGGTGGGCAGCGGCTGTGTCCTGGTGGGCAGCGGCTGTGTCCTGGTGGTTCTGTAAGTTAAAGACACACTTGCAATCTGCTCGACACATTGAAGTAGCAGATTGGGGTCTTCAAAACTTACTTCTAGCTCTTTAGCTGTGGTCCTGGTGGGCAGCGGCTGTGTCCTGGTGGGCAGTGGCTGTGTCCTGGTGGGCAGCGGCTGTGTCCTGGTGGGCAGCGGCTGTGTCCTGGTGGTTCTGTAAGTTAAAGACACACTTGCAATCTGCTCGACACATTGAAGTAGCAGATTGGGGTCTTCAAAACTTACTTCTAGCTCTTTAGCTGTGGTCCTGGTGGGCAGCGGCTGTGTCCTGGTGGGCAGTGGCTGTGTCCTGGTGGGCAGCGGCTGTGTCCTGGTGGGCAGCGGCTGTGTCC
Organism: Ranitomeya variabilis; assembly: GCF_051348905.1. Taxonomy (NCBI): domain Eukaryota; kingdom Metazoa; phylum Chordata; class Amphibia; order Anura; family Dendrobatidae; genus Ranitomeya; species Ranitomeya variabilis. The sequence goes on from NC_135233.1 coordinate 163,189,773, forward strand.
TGGTGGGCAGCGGCTGTGTCCTGGTGGTTCTGTAAGTTAAAGACACACTTGCAATCTGCTCGACACATTGAAGTAGCAGATTGGGGTCTTCAAAACTTACTTCTAGCTCTTTAGCTGTGGTCCTGGTGGGCAGCGGCTGTGTCCTGGTGGGCAGTGGCTGTGTCCTGGTGGGCAGCGGCTGTGTCCTGGTGGGCAGCGGCTGTGTCCTGGTGGGCAGTGGCTGTGTCCTGGTGGGCAGCGGCTGTGTCCTGGTTTATCTGTTATATGTATAATGGATCTATAGTTAGACCACCCCCTGAACTAGGTAATGTTCAATGATAAACACCCTACTAAAATGATGTCAGAAATGTTCATACAGGTGAACACCAAAACCCCCCCAAAAAGTTGCACGTTATACCATTCATTTCCATGTCCCAAAAAACAAAATTTTTTAATGTTAACACCATGAAAAAATATATTTGACACATTTTATTTAAAATAAATAACCTCTCCCCCCCCAAAAAAAAAAAAAAAATACTTTACAGGTTAACCTTTATTAAAAAAAATGAGCCCTCAACCAACCCTGTATTGCATGTGTAACCATTGGTACATACACCAGTTTTAAATTTACCTTTATGAAATAATACTACGGACATTTTTTTAATAAACATTTTATTATAATTTTTTTTTTGCACTTTTTTTTTTAAAAATCACAAGGAGCTGACATGCTCTTTATTTTAAATACAAGTACTTCAACTGCAAATGGTTATAACTGTAATAAAAAAAAATTCAACACTTTTATTAAATAGAAAAACCCCACACTCACACATTCAAACCACAAGCTGCACACCGCTAGACTTTTTTAAAAAACACATCAGATTTAAAAAAAAAAAAAAAAAATTAAACCACATGCTGCACAGACCACTATACAGTCAATACATCAGAAAAAGGCAAATAACCAATTATACAGCATGGACAAATGCACATGCCATCAACAAGACGTACCCAAAAAACATGCATGGTATGTGTCCACATTCAGGATCGCATCAGAATTTGGGCAGGATTTCCCATCAGTATTTGTAAGCCAAAACCAGGAGTGTAAAAATTAGGTAAAGTATAATACGAAAACAGGCACACTTTTGCTTTTATCACCCACTCCTGGTTTTGGCGTACAAATACTGATGGAAAATCCTGACCACATCCTGATGCAATCCTGCACATGGACACATACCCTCCCACATGAACAGGCATAAAATTGGCAAAGGCATAATATGGTGCAGGCACATGGTACAAAAGCACACAGCCGTCCAAAAATGCACACATACACATGCACGCACATAGCTTTATGCAAATACACATATGTACAACAAAGGCAGAAAGGTGAAACCAATCAGAAGACGCATACACACACACACATACAAAAGGCTGACAATCCTTTGGCTGAAGCAGCAGGTCTTCACAGTGGCTGGCATCATGGTGGATCTGGACTCTAGCATGGCACTGGCTGGTGCAGGACGATGGCAGGCCTCAGGTTCTCTTCAGGTTTTAAGCTCTTGCTGTAGTCAGTAGTACCTCATACACACAGAAATGCACAGGCACACAGATGCACACTAAAATTGCAATACTCACACTGGCTATGGTGGCTGGAGTCTTGTAGCAGGATGTCTGGAGTCTTGTGGCAGGATGGCTGGAGTCTTGTGGCAGGATGGCTGGAGTCTTGTGGCAGGCTGGCTGCAGTCTTGTGACAGGCTGGCTGGGGTCTTGTGCTTGGCTGGGGTCTTGTGGCAGGCTGGCTCTTGCTGGCAGGCTTCTTTGCTTCTCTGTGTCTTGCTGGCATATGTGGGGTTCAAGGCCCAGGCCAGGTTTATATAGATTTGGGGGTGTCTGGCCAATTGGCAACAAAATACTTCTTCTGAGCATGCTCAGTGTAAAAAAAACGTATTGCAGCGCTGCATTGCGTCGTACGACGTGTCCCGACGCATCCGTCGCTCATAGGCTTCCATTGCAGCCAACGACGTATGCCGCAGGATGCGTCGCGACACGTTTTTTAGGCGGAGACAAAAAACGTTACAATCTACGTTTTTTTGAGACGACGTGTCGCCAAATTTCGACGCATCCGTCGTAAAACGTACACGACGTATGCCAATCCGTCGCCATACGTCGCCAATACAAGTCTATGGGAAAAAAACGCATCCAGCAAAAAGTTTTGCTGGATGCGTTTTTTCTGAAAAAAGACGTTTTGAAACGTAATGCAGTTAACGCTAGTGTGAAAGTAGCCTTAGATTACTGTTGACCAAATGTTTGCGTGGCTGTTAGCATTTTTTCATGAACGTCCCCCCACACACCAACACACTTTACTTGTATGATTGGCTACATGTGTATCTGTCCTCAATGGAAAATAAAGAGTAGAGTAAGCCACTGCCAGACCCTTTTAATATGCATGAATAAATAACGGTATGTATACTAGCCCATTATTCATCTTCTATAATTCCATACTCTATAACTGACATTATTGATTAGAATGGTTAAAAGAATTTAATAAATTTTAATAGAATTTATTTGTGACAAGTAATAGGATTTCTTTAATCTCTTGTTGTCTGTGAAAGGTAACATTGGTTTATTAATTTTTACAGCTCGGATTGACTATAGCCATTCGATACAGTCACAGGTAAGAGAATGTCAATTCTTGCTAATCTAAGAGTTAAATAGGTGAAAAAATTATATTATACTTCTTTAAAAGTTGGGAGATACGGTATTGTGTAACTTCGCCTATGCCCTGTGACCCTGCTGACACTTTTGGTTTTGAAAAGAAAAAAAAATCACAGCAAGCTCCGAATGGCTCTGGAATTCTGATCACAAGCACCCATACAAGTGTATGGGTGCGTATGACACATCGGTCTACAGTCTGATTTATGTGAACACAGAGAAAAGAGAAATGGAGAAATGAAGTTCTCCGTCTCCTCCGCACCTGTGATACCATTATCTCATGCGAGAGAATAAGATAATAATAATAATAATAAGCTTTATTTATATAGCGCCAAAATATTCCGCAGCGCTTTACAGTTTAACAGTTTCAAACACAACAGTCATAGGTAACAATCTTAACAATACAGTAATAAAGCAAAATAAGATAAAATAAGACGACCCTGCTCGTGAGAGCTTACAATCTACAGTGAGGTGGGGGAGATACAAAGTACAGGTGTGTATTTACAATGATGTATTTACAATGATGGTCCAGCCATCTTCAGGGAGTGGGGGGTAGGTGGAGATAGTGAATGGGCTACACACACAAACATAAAATGACTTTGATTAGGGAACGTGATAGGCCGCTCTGAACAAATGAGTTTTGAGCGAGCTCCTAAAACTATGCAAATTGTGGATGGTCCTAATATCTTGGGGTAGAGGATTCCAGAGGATTGGTGCAGCACGGGAGAAGTCTTGGAGTCGGGAGTGGGAGGTACGGATTAGTGCAGAGGTTAGTCGAAAGTTGTTTGCAGAGCGTAGTGGTCGGCTAGGCCGATAGAGAGAAATGAGGGAGAAGATGTTAGGGGGTGCCACACTGTGGAGAGCTTTGTGGGTGAGAACAAGTACTTTGAATTGTATCCTGTAATGAATGGGCAGCCAGTGTAACGACTGGCGAAGAGCGGACGCATCCGAGTAACGATTAGCCAGATGGACGACCCTGGCTGCTGCATTAAGGATAGACTGGAGAGGGGAAAGTCGCGTGAGGGGGAGGCCAATTAATAGAGCGTTACAGTAGTCCAGACCGGAGTGGATTAGGGCAAGATCACAGTAAGATCAATAAGATCAGTAAGATCAATAAGATCACAGTAAACTGACACTGATCAAACTCGGATAAGAGTGTTATTAATGTCATTACCATGATCCATCTGATTCTTTGGCAATCATCAATCGTGTGAACAAGCCCTTAATGTTATCACCACATAAAGAAAAAATTAAAGGGGTGGTGCCTCTACTAAAAACGGCCAGTCCTCCAGCCAGTTTTGCACCAGGAGTTTATTTGGCCAAGAAGATCTGATTTCAATAGGGACTGATTGTCCAGCACTTATAGAAATCACATATCCTTGTCTAAATAAGCTCCTGGTGCAAAACAACAAAAGCGGCTGGAGGACTGGGAGAAAACGTAATTATCATCAGCCCCAAACGTTAGCCACCAGCCAGAGCTGGAACAGAGGAGAAACATGAAGAAAGGGGTTTTCCACTACTTTAAGACTGCACAAAGGAGAAAAGCTGACATTGTTCAACTTGTGTGTTTACGTATCCTTAATCCGAGTTTTGGACTGAGCAGTCAAGCCTGCAGTTAGGCCAGTTTCACATTTGCGGTTGTGTCCGCAGCGTTTCTGATGCGTACATCCGCATGAGTCTTGATTTCATATTTTTAACATTGTGGACGCAGGTTCATGCATTTGCATGTGTTCGCCTGCGTTTGCTTACGCATGCGTCGTTTCGCGATGTGCGGCTGGGCATGGCTAATGCACCATGTTGCATTTTTTGTGGTGGCAAATTTTCACCGCCATAGGCATGCGGATGCTTGTGTAAGGAGTGTGTCAAACACATTAGTCTATGGGAACGCATTGGTATGCAAGGATATGCGTACGATTACTCATAAAAACGCATGCGTACGCAAACGCAAACATGTCTAGGAACTTGTTTTAAGCCACCCCCCCATCAAACGTTATAAAAAAAGATTGGGCAGTGGAAGTCCAGTACTCTCAAGACTCTACAAGCATTGGAAGACTTTTTTGGAAGCATTGGAAGACTCTGACTATAATGTGAGTATATATACAAGCTATATGTCTGCCTGTCTGTTTTTCTCCCTGCTGTCTGTAATTATTTCTGTTTCTCTTGCAGTATTCCTCATCATGTCCTCCAGTGAAGAGCAGACCTCACAGAGTGGACAGGAGACTGAAGTGAGTACATTTGCTACTGATTGGTAAGTCTTCACTGTTACTATAACACATGTGGCAAAATATTTATTTTTCTTTACAGAACCATTCCAGTGCAGATGAGCATTAGCAGCAGACTGAGGCCCAAGTTCTGGTGGCAAGACGGCGTGTAAGTATTCTTGACTGTTTTTATTTATTCTTAACGGTTTTTGGTACTCTTGGCTTTTTTTTTCCTTTTTGACTGTTTTTGTTTTAAATGTTTTATCTTTCCAACATTAATGTCTTTCTTTCATTTCTAGACTCTACAACGGGAGGAGGAATTCCTTGACAACGACCTCCTCATCACATTGGTGCAGGAGCGAGTTGCGTTGTGGGACACCCAGGAGCAGCAGCACTTCGACACTGTGGTGATTGGGCGGCTGTGGAATGAGGTGGCCCAAGCGATGATGGATGACTGGGACAACGCCACACCACGAGTCAGTAAGAAAGGCTTTTCATAAGTATCGCAATGTGGTCTGATGCGGCAGTGAACCTGAAGGCCGGGATCACACAACCTATGCAAGTTTCTCGCATCACACACGGTTGTGTGATCCCGGCCTAAAGTGTACGGTTTAACATTTTTTTTTTTTTCCCCTATTCACAGTGAACAAAGTCGAAACGCGTTGGCGTTCGATGAAGGATCGCTTCATCAAGGGCCTGAGACAGGAGATCCAAGTTCGCAGTGGAGCTGCAGCAAGGATCGGGAAATACAATTACCACCTGGTGCTGGCTTTCCTGAGGCCTGTCCTTGCTCAGAGAACGTAAGTATTTTTGTCTTCTATTCCATTGTGTTGTATTCCCTAATCTGAATTTTTCTATTCCACAGGAGTTGGCCCATTTACACATGATAGTTTTTGGTAGTAATGTTTTACTTCTCCTTTATTTTCACAGAACCTGGAGCAGCACCCTCGAACCTGGATTGTCCTCTGGTGCGGTCCCTCATCGAACAGCCACGGGCCAGTCCCAGCCATCCACCAGCAAAGCAGCAAGTGGGCCGGCGTCACAGTCTGGAGAACAGGCAGCTGGTCCTTCAGATGTTCCCCTGTCCCAGTCCTCTGACTCTTTTTTGGGGGGGCTCTTCCCGCCAGTGGCAGAAGGCCTCGGACAGGTCACTCATGCCTGAGTTTATTCACTTGAGCTCGGTCTTCCAGAATGGCCTAAAGGCGCTGGGAGATAGATGGACTTTGTGTTGTTTTTCCCCAATCACTGCTTGTTCTTTGTTTCTTTCGTCGCCGTTAACACACATCTCGCCGTCTACACACACTGTGTTTTTGCCACCTCTTAACTCCATGACACACATTCTGCTGCCCCTCTTCTTTATTTGCTTTACACTGCAGCTTTGCTTCTTGTGTCTGTCATGGAGCTATGAGGTGGCAAAAACACAAAGAGGACTTGAAAATCCTCCAAAAATATATTTCAGTACAGCACAAAATGTCAGTGGTCAGCAATGCTCACCTGCCCAGGCGTCAGCACTAGTGCGCTCAGGATGCTGGGTTTTCTGCATCCTGAGTGCACTAGTTCTGACACACGCACAGGTGAGTAAAGATATGAGGTGGATTAGCTCCATCACCGCTTCAGTCTGCATTAATATATTGAACTATAGAAATGCAGACTGAAGAGACGATGGGCAGTTTTAATATGTTTTTCTGAACAAAGACATTGGATTTTACAGGACCAGTGAATGCTACTATTTTTTCTTTAACTAATATTTTCTTAATATTTATTATAGTATTATTATTTATTAGTATTTATTATTATAATTTATTATATTGTGATCTGAAACATTTAAATTTAACAATCATGCAAAAGAATAGGAAATCAGGAAGGATGCAAACACTTTTCACTCAATTGTATATCCATCTTTGTCAGTGTTTTTCTTCAATTGCTAGTGTTGCTATGCAGTGCCTAAAGCCTGCCATATATATTAGGTGGCTGTCAGTTGAACGATGACTGCCATCTGTGCCTTCTCTCCCATACACAATAGTGCTCATTCAGCGGAGCTTTCCTGTGTTCTCTTTGAGAGTAGTCGTAAGAAGTCTGGCGATAGCCGGAGATAAGCCATCAGTAGTCCGAAATCAGATGTGTCCAATCGACATCTCCCCCACCGATCAGTTGTCAGGAGCCCCCAAGGATATTAGAATGTTGGCTGAACCCAACTATATCAGTGGATTCGGACATTAGTCTACTATGTGGAGGAACTGAACTTGTTGTATAGAATTATATTAAAATAGTGTCTTGTGCTTAGATGGGAATGATTTTCTTCAGCAAACACAGATTTGACAATTTTTTTAATTTTTTTACGAAATTCCATTTATCATACTTTAAACTGTACTATGTTGAACTGTTACTAAAATAGTAGTATGGATGCTCTTTTTATGAGTGGTCATACAAGAAATTGTATTGAAACTGGCAACAAAAACTTCTAGTAGCAATTATTATAACGTAAGAAACAGTACTCGCCTATTGAATCTCATTCTGAGCAATCACTGGCTTGATGATCACATTCTGTGCCTACTGGCATCACAGCTGAGGGCAGTCATTAGCTGATGGCTGCTGTCGTTATTAAAAACTGTCATGGGGCTAGTAGGACAACAGCACTGCAGATGTGGTGAATTTAACAATTATTTACTGCAGGTTTTTAAAACATTTACTGATACAACTTAAACAAAACTGTCCCTACTGAAATGCTATTTACCTGCAGCTATATTGGCAGTCTGTATTTATAAAGAATTTTAATAATGTTTGGCAGTGTAACTCAAGCAGCAGCTACAAAGAGGAAATTAAGTTATATCCCCCTGCAGCCGTTCACATCCAGTCATCTAGGCAGCACATTGAGCTGTTACAATTGCAGCTCACTACGCAGTCAGACGTATGTGCAGGGTTGGCTGTCAGTCATGGTGCAGGAACAGTGATTACAGCTGAATGAAGAAATACTCCCTACGATAACAATATCTAGAGCAAGGGTCTTAAACTCAGCCAGGTAAATGAGTTGCTATTGGTAAAAATGTGATTGTGGTGGGCCGCGTACTTTGCAGCACAAGATTATGTTTAGTCAAAACATCTTTATTCTATGTGACTTTTTGATCATTTTGAACCATTTTTGTCTTGTTTTTTTTTTAATAGTGTTTATCACATGTTTTATGTAAAACCTGAAGTAAAAAGAACATTTGTACCATAAGACATAATTTTTATTAGCAAAATATTTTATTTTGAATTTCTTTTTAATTCTAAGATTTTTTTTCCCTTTATTTGTCCCTATGTCAGCCCCATACAGTAATATTGTTTGACAATTAGCCCCACATAATAATTCTGGACACAATCCTGTAAGGCGGAAATTCCGCAACTCCTGACGCTGGTATATCGCATGCGGAATTGGCATGCGTATTCCCGCTAAACACTAGCGTTTTGCAAGCGTAATTAGCTTGCAGAATGCTAGCGTTTTCCAAGCGATCTGTAGCATCGCTTGGAAAACCAATTGACAGGTTGGTCACACTTGTCAAACATAGTGTTTGACAAGTGTGACCAACTTTTTACTATTGATGCTGCCTATGCAGCATCAATAGTAAAATGATCTCATGTTAAAAATAATAAAAAAAAAATTTAAAAAAAGGTTATTCTCACCGTCCGACAGCCCCCAATCTTCTCAGCGGTGCGCGCGGCAGCTTCCGTTCCCAGGGATGCTGTGTCTGGGAACGGAAGCTGCTGCGTGCACCCCTGAGAGGCGGTAGGACCCTGGGGGCCATCAGAAGGTGAGTATATCACGATTTTTTATTTTAATTAATTTGTTTTTAACCATTATATGGTTCCCAGGGCCTGGAGGAGAGTCTCCTCTCCTCCACCCTGGTTACCATCCGCACATGATCCGCTTACTTCCCACATAGTGGGCATAGCCTCATGTGGGAAGTAAGCGGATTAATGCACTCCTATGTGTGCGGAATCCCCCCGAATCCACAAATTAATGAACATGCTGCGTTTTTTTCCGGAATGCGTTTCCGCTCAGGAAAAAAACGCAGCATGTGCATACAAAATGCGGAATGCATTCTTTTAATAGGATGCTTAATGTGAGCTTTTTTTTATAGCGCAAAAAAAACGCAAAAAATCGGGAACGTGTGCACACAGCCTAATAATGTCTCCTACCCTGTAATAATGTCTCCATCCTGGTCTCCATTTTGTAATAATGTCCCGTCCTGTAATACTGTTTCCCTTCCTTTAATAATGGCCCCCATCTTGTAATGTTGTCTTCCATCCTGGTCCCCATCTTGTAGTAATGTCCCTATCCTGGTCCCCATCTTTCATATTAATGTCCTCATCTTTTCCTATCTTGTAGTAATGTCTCCATGCTGGTCCCATCTTGTAGCAATGTCCCCAACCTGGTCCCTTCTTGTAGCAATGTCCTCCATCCTAGTCCCCTTCTTGTAGTAATGCTCCCCATCCTAATCGCTTTCTTGTAGTAATGTCCCAGCTTGTAGTAATGCCCCCATACAACTCCCCATCTTGTACTAATGTCTCCATCCTGGTCACATCTTGTAGTAATTTCCCCATCCTGGTGTCATGTCCTCATTCTGATTCTCTTGTAATGATGTCCACCAATATGCCGTTTTTCACATACACAATAAAAAAAAAATTCTCTGCTGAACTCACTCCTTTGGCCAATAGTGTCCTCTTCCACCTTCCCAGCCGGGGTGGCGCGTGGCAGTGATGTCATACACTAACGTCAGCTGCCAGCCTCTGAATGGTATAGGTATTGTGGTGCAGAGAGCTGGTCTCTGCACCAGGATACAATTCAATTGAATGTGTGTCCTCGGATGCACATTCAGCTGAAAACAATCGCTGGCATTGGCGGTCCCCTGACTCCGTGGTCTCAAGACCTAAGTGACATGGGGGCCGTACGATGGAGCCTCGGGGACCGCATGTTTGAGACATCTGATGGAGTGTATATTTATACAGATGACCTAACAGCCCTGTTCACCAAGAAAAATAGATAGACTTGCTGAAACTGCGTAACTGGGAGTGGGTGCTCAGAAGAATATTCCAGTCTTCAAATAAAATTATATACTTCACCATGCAAGATGGAAGAACGTTGAAATTTGGTAATTTTTTTTATAATCCAACCCATGTAGAACAGAAAATAAAGACCAACATTTCGACCATACACAGTCTTTGACCAGGTATATCTGTATACTGATGGAGGATCCGAGCAGAGCGGAAGTGTTCACGCCGTGGCTAAGTTCAGTATGAGGTGGCGGGCCTTATATGGCGTGTGGCGGGGTGGAATTGGGCTTTCATAGACTTGCATTGAGCAATAGTGGCTGTCACCTCTGACTTCTGATCAGTCAGAAATTGCGGACACGGGATGATGGCGAGGTACTGGAACAACACTGGGAAAAACTGAGAACAGCGGCTGGTGAGTATAATGCTAGGGGCGCTCCTGGTACATTCCGTTCCCAGGGATGCTTTGCGCGAAGGACCTTTGTGACGTCATGGTCACGTGACGTCCATCCCAGGTGATTTGCACAATGCATCCCTGGGAGTGGAAACCGCCGCGTGCACCTCCGAGAGGCGGGAGGACTCCGGGTGCCATCGGAAGGTAAGTATGTCCATATTTTTTATTTTAATTCTTTTTTTTACAGAAAAATGGTTACCAAGGACCTGGAGGAGAGTCTCCTCTCCTCCAGACCCAGCTACCATCCGCACATGAAGCGCTCACTTTGCGCATGGTGGCAAAGTGAGCGCTTCATGTGCGGATGGTACCCAGGGTCTGGAGGAGAGGAGACTCTCCTCCAGGCCCTTGGGAACCATATTTCTATAAAAAAAAGAATTAAAATAAAAAATATGGACATACTTACCTTCCGATGGCCCCCGGAGTCCTCCTGCCTCTCAGCGGTGCACGCGGCGGCTTCCGTTCCCAAGGATGCATTGCATGAATCACTTGAGATGACGTCGCGGTTATGCGACCTTGACGTCACAAAGGTCCTTCGCTCAAAGCATCCCTGGGAACGGAACGTACCGGGAGCACCGCTAAGGAGATCGGGGGCCGCTGGAAGGTGAGAATAATGGTTTTTATTTTTTTTATTATTTTTAACATTCTATCTCTTACTATTGATGTTGCATAGGCAGCATCAATAGTAAAAAGTTGGTCACACTTGTCAAGCACTATGCTTGTGTGACCAACCTGTCAGTCACTTTTCCAAGCGATGCTTAAAATCGCTTGGAAAACGCAAGCATTCTGCAAGCTAAAGACGCTTGCAAAACGCTTGTGTTTTGCGGGAAAATGCATGTGAATTCTGCATGCATTTTACCCGCGGCAGGGAGTTGCGGAAATGCTGTGGACATTTCATCAGCATTTCTGCAACGTGGGCACATAGCCTAAAACATACACAACTCTGCTACACTAAAGCACATACACCTCGTCTGTATCCTGCACCTCTTCTGCTGCTGGGCATGTGGCCTGAAAATGTCATGTGACCCAAATGTCCTGGCAGAATGTACATTCTTTGTACTGATGGAAATGTGGAAGAAGAATTTGTCGGCTTCCTGCTCCTCCATTGTATTCAGTTGTATCAGGACACAGATGCTGCTGAAGTTGGGACATAGCTCCCCAAATTCGGGACAGTTTTGGTAACTCCCGGATGGTTGGTAGGTTTGTCTATATCCGTGTTTCTCAACCCTTCCAAGCAAAGTACCCCTTAGTGGCAAGAAGATACAATTGAGTACCCCCAAGGAAGTGGATTCTTATAATTTTTACAAATTGAGGATTTTTTTCATTTTACCGTCAGATAAATCATCAGCAGTTTCTTTCAATTAGTTAGGAAGAATAGTTGTACATTTTATGTTAAAACAATGGACACGATGTGTAGAATCCTGATGGACCCCATTATAAGTCAAAGTGAATCTGTCAGCAGGTTTTTACTATGGAATCTGATAGCAGCATGATTTAGGAACAGAGACCCTGATTCGAACAATGTATCACTTACTGGGCTGCTTGGTGCAGTTTTGATAGAATCCTGGTTTAGTCTATTGTAGATGTAGTGGAGCTAAGACTTTGGACAGTGTATACCCCGCCCACACCCCTGACTTCAGATTCCTGTGTACACTGTGAATTGTCAGCAATCTGCCAATCGGTGGCGGGCTACACAGATTTGCCTAACTGGTTTGCATGTGAGACATAGGCCTGCAGTGGTAATTTCTTGCTGATAATACACTGATTGTATCGAAAGTACAGCACACAGCCTAATAAGTGACATATCCCTGGAATCAGGGGCTCTCCTATTTTATGCTGCTCTCAGATTAAATAGCAAACACCTACTGCCCACAAAGATGACATTTGATTCACGCATCAGACCAGGCCACAGGTCCACACTGCGTGGTCTGTAACCACCACCTGCCGTGGGTGCCAGCATCCGCTTAGCCTCCTGTTTAAATAATGTTTACTACTATGCCATTATTAGGGCACCTGATCTTTAGCTTTGATTGCCACTTTGAACAGTTAATAACACTGAATGGAACAGCTCACAGTATAATTTATAGTGATGTTGCCTACATGGTCAAGATGATCCTGAATAAAAGATTGCCCTCCCAAGCCTATTGATGACCTCAGCAGGTCACTAGAGGTGGAAATGGCCTGTGGTGACTTGGCACTGCAGAGGCAGCTAATGGGAGGTGCGGTACAGTAGGAAGGCAGGCTTTGGGAGCAGACATGCTTAAACCTATACAGGACTTTTATTATTTTTGTGTATGGGACTAAGAACTAGCAGGCAGGTAGTTGCTATTCTGCATGGGGATGATCTCTGCTGACTCACTCGTTGATTCCCCTGCTTCATTTCACCTCTCGTCAAAATAGCACTTTCTATTTCTCTTCTGGCCTGCTCTGTTGATGGGGCGACACTGCAGACATCATATGGATTGACAGCTGGCTCCCCACAATTGGGTAGCAGGGAGCCAGCTGTCACTCATGACATCAGAGATTTCCTGTCATCAGAGCAGAGTAGACGAAAAGATGCTGTCCCATTCACAGGACGTCCGTGGAAGCTGCAGAATGGCCGGCAGGAGTGGTCTATGACCGCTTGTAGCTTGCAGAGATCGGTGCTATGCGGAACAGGCAGGTAGTTAGCAACTAGCTGCCTATTATCTCTTAGCCTCATGCGCAAAAATAGTATAAGTGCCTGATAACCCCTTAAAATAATTTCAGGACGTGCGCCTGCTCACTCCTCATTAACCTAGCAACCAATAACCAAGGTTTGTTAGTGGCAAGTAAGAGCAGCTTGTTCCCAGTCCCACAGCAGACAGCACATGAGGCTTTTAGGTGTACACATACTCACAGTAAAAGTATCCAGAAATACAATGATAGAACATCTCATCTGCAAGTAACTGGAGGACTTCAAGTCTGTATTTATTATACTTTTTTGCAATCTCAATACACTTATATTCAGTAGGGTGAGAGAAACGAGAAGCAGCTACTATATCTTCTTTTAGTACAGCCACATGATGTCGGTCATTGCTCTTATCTTGGTTTTAGAATAGAAGCCAAAACTCAGAAGGAAATGTGTAATATATGCAATGACATGCTTTATACTAGCCCTGCAGCTTCTGCTCTTCATTTTACTTTTGGTAGAAAAGGAAGAAGCAGACTTTACAAGGATGGGACAAAATACAACTTCATTTTCATCCTAAATCCCTATCTATTTAATGCCATAATCTAAACTATTTTCTAATATACTTGAATTAAAAATTTCCTATCCTTCCCTACTAACTTCTTTTTTGATAATGCTTTGTTTGAGAATCGCAATGCATACTGATAAACTCAGGCAAAACGTCATCAGAGGCTGCAGTCACTGCTGCAAACTGTGCCTTCTCCCTGAATTCATGTGTCCTCATGGTGCATGTACCAGGGGCTGTCCACAAAGACCGTGCTCTCTCTCGCCAGCAACAGAGCAGAGCGCGCTGTTAGGCCTCCTTCACATGGATGTGTTTCTGGTACTTGTGCATCTGTTTTCCCACATACCGGAGACACGTATCCACATCTGCCCAGTATGATCTATGGTGATGTTGACATGCCCTTGTTTTCACATGGACGGTGTGTCTGTGTGATCCACATAGAGACATGTGCAGTTTTTACTGGTAGCGTGGATGACAAAGGCCAATCCAAGTCAATGGGTCCGTGTAAATACTTCCAGCACATGGATGACATCTGTGTGCCATCCGTGTGCCGTTCATGTGACACTCACTGGAATAAAATGCATTCAGAAATTACTGATTAATATGTATTGAAGATGTTCAAATATAATGGATTGATGAGATGCTCCAATTCTTTCTTTCTACGTACCTATAGATCTGTCTATCTGTCATCTTTGCACATCATTAACACATAAAAATTAACAATTTCTTGAATGCATTTTATTCCAGAAAGTGGCACTCCGATTGCACTCAGATGGTACACACACATATACCCGCATAGCCAACAGAAAACCACAGTAAAAACGGACCATCTCACACGTACTTTTCTTTTCCAGTGGACATGTGTAGGGTGCCTAAATGTGTTTTGTAAGATGACCCAGTGTGTAGAGACTAGTGCTGCCCCTGCAATTGACGTCACTTGCGGGAGAGGCGCTGGTCTCTGCACACCAGCTATTCGTCTTACAATGTAGACTAACAGTGCGCTCTGCTCTGGTGCCGGCTCGTTACTACTGATCAGTGACAGAGCACTTTGTCTTTGTGCACATCACACAGGGACTAGCCCAGCCCCTGAAACAAGGGCGCTGATGACTTGGGCTTCATGGAGGGGGCAGAGGGTGCAGCAGTGACCGCAGCATTGCACTAGGATTATCAAACAAAGCTTCATCAATAAAGAAGTACAAAAAATATATAAAACAGGTAGCTAGTGTAGTGAGGGAAAGATAGGGAAATGTAAATTTAATTAGATTAGAAAATATTTAGATTATGGAATTAAATGGATAGGGATGTAGGATGAAAATTATGTTGTATTAAGGACCACCGCTTTAAGGTTTCGAGTTCAGTCTGATAAATGCACCGAAAGCAAAGCAGTAAATTGTTCCACATTAAAAGTTGAAAAGAACCACATTTTTTTCTTTTTTACAAATGAAACGTAGGCAGCTTGATAACAATTTGGCTATGATACATGTTTACCAAACGTTCTTTTTTTTTTTTTTTTTTAAACACCCACGCATCAGGAAGTCTATCCCCAGTATGTGGGTGGCGGAGGCTTAAATGAGATATCTTATCAAGAAAGGTGATTCTGGGGATACCAAGTGAATACCAAGGTGGTTTTCTCAGATGAAAGCCGACAAATAAGAAATGGAACAAAAATACATTATCTAAGAAGCATCAGTCATTTGTTGGCTTACAAGATGTGAATATTGTCTTAGTAGGATGTACTTACTTCTACTGAGGCCTGACACTCGTACAGATTGTCATGCTTGTATTTCGGTGTATGACAGTAATAAGTGCATACTGATTGGGGTTATGTGTCAACTCATCACTACTTCAAATGAAAGGAAAATATAACTTTCACCTAGGTAAAAA
This sequence comes from Ranitomeya variabilis, assembly GCF_051348905.1. Taxonomy (NCBI): domain Eukaryota; kingdom Metazoa; phylum Chordata; class Amphibia; order Anura; family Dendrobatidae; genus Ranitomeya; species Ranitomeya variabilis. The sequence goes on from NC_135233.1 coordinate 163,205,237, forward strand.
AAAAGAAATACACATTTGGTAATTTTTGGTAAATTACACATTCTATCTATAATGCTTGCAAGGAAGATTGTCAGCATATATGGTGGTTTATATTGTGTCTACCCTACTTCACACGTCGCTGTTTCCCAGGTACAGATATGATTGCTTACAGAGAATGTTCTGTGTGGTTATGATAAGGTATGTATTTGAGTAGAGTTTGAGAAACGATTAAACAAGCTCCTATGTCATAAGGTCTGTAATACCGTTGCTGTAGGGTTTTTTGCCTGCTAAACAATTGTCTCATTTCTTTATTGAATGATCCTTCTACGCTTATGTTATTAAAATTCCGAGTCCAAGTATCCCACGTGCACCTTCTTTCTTCTTGAGTGTCCTTGTCGTTGAACAACATTCCCCAGCATGTCTACATGACGTGACCAGTTGTTTACTGGGAGGCGATCAGTGCCTTATCTCTTACTTAGTGAGTGTTGTCAGTGCTCCTATGCATTATTTGTGTGTTGTGTAGAGAATTAACTCTATACTTCAGTTTCAGATCCCATTATGTGTTCCCCAAGCAGTTGCTTGGAAGCCCCCACTTTGCTGTTCCCAAATTGTTACAGCTTTTGATATTATTATATGCCATAGACGCTATTGATGTGAGAACATTACTGAACCTTGATACCAGAGTCAGAACTGTTCTGGCAGATCATATATGCAAATTGCCTCTTCTGAGAAAAAGAGGACTTAACTCTATAGCGCCACCTGTTGGAAGTAGCGATCCTACAAGTCACAATCAACCCTTTAACGAGTCGTGCAATATGACTTAGGATAAAAGCCAAATCAGTATCTCAATTCGCAGACACGGTGTTTCGGGCTGTTGGCCCTCGTCAGTGCGAAGCATGAGAACTGATTTGGCTAGGTGAGAGGCTTTTTCTCAGAAGAGGCAATTTGCATATTTAATTTCCCAGAGGAGCATTGTACGGCAAATAAGCCTCCTTACCTTGACAAGCCACTGGCAGATCATATAACTAATACTTGTCTTTTTGGGTCAGTTTATTAGCGATATTACTAGCACTGTCAAGATAGAAAACACAATAAAAATGCAGTATTTTTTAATACTTACAATAAAAACCCAAAGAGATGAACTGGAATATAAGTTGGTGTAGTCGCACGCTCACACTGACCACTAAACAGACAATGCCTAAGAGAAAAGCAAAATAAGCAAATACCCTGCAGTAAATAGCAATAGTGCATGGAAATAATATAGGGTACTTAGTGGACATAATTTTGATCAGCACTTATTCACATTATGTCACTTGATGCATAGTAAGGTTTTAATACTAAAGGTTAGGACTGTCCCGAATAGGGTCACTATGACGTGGTGGGATGCTTTTCCTTTTTTTTAAAATTAAAATTACCGTATGTTAACTAAGTATCCTACAATATTTTCATGCACTATAGCTATTTATTTATTTACTGCTAGGTATTTGCTTATTTTGTTTTTAATCTTCGTTTTTATTTTTTGTACTTAATATGGCCTAACTCTATCTGTTATCTAGAATTATGTCTTAAAAGGTATGAAAAGCTGAGGACTTAAAAAAATAAATAAATCTGCTCTTCTGCACTCCATACTACTAACTGTGCAGTGAGCTGTAGCATAGTCCTGATTATTTGCATGTCACTACACTATATGGACAAGTTTTGGGGAGACCTACAGGAGCTTTTATGACATCCCATTCTGAATCCATATTCCCCATTTTGCAGCTAAAACAGCTTCCATTTTTCATGGAAGGAGTTTTACAGGATTTTAGAGTGGTCTGTGGGGACATTTGTCAATGATACCTTAGTCTCCTTATGCCAACTTGGCACTCTTTTTACAAGGAGAAACTTTACCCCTTTACACCACCTGTCAGAGGCCTCTCACCCAACCAAATTAGTTCCCCTTCTTTGCACTGATGAAGTACCAACAATCCGAAACACATGTCTGCAAATGGACTTTTCTGATTTGGCTTCTTATCCGAAGTCATGTGTCAAGGTCCTTTTTAAAGAGTCAATGTTGATTTTTAGGATTGCTACTTCCAATAAGTGGCACCAGAGTTCAAGTCCTCTTCCCCTCTGAAGAGGCTAATTGCATATTTATTGTCAAGCATACGTGCAAAATTATAGCCTGAACTGCTAGATAATTATAATTGTTTACTTTATTTTTAAAATTTCAACTAGTGGATTTTACTTTTAAAAAATAAAAAAAATATGGCTCAGTGATATAAGTTAGGAATTTGATATCTTTTAGGGAGTATTTTACTTTTCAGACATTCTAGTTTCCATAAACAACGGTATATACCGTATGGGAATAAACATACTAGAAATAGGAGGAAACCAATATGGCTAAATAAAGCTGTAAGGGGTGCAATAAGTGACAAAAAGAAAGCATTTAGAGAATTAAAGGAAGTAGGTAGTGATGAGGCATTAAATAAATACAAAAAATTAAATAAATTATGTAAAAAGCAAATCAAGGCAGCAAAGATTGAGACAGAGAGACTCATTGCCAGAGAGAGTAAAAATAATCCCAAAATATTCTTTAACTACATAAATAGTAAGAAATTAAAAAATGATAGTGTTGGCCCCCTTAAAAATAGTCTGGGTGAAATGGTGGATGAGGATGAGGAAAAAGCCAATATGCTAAATGACTTTTTTCATCAGTACTTACAAAAGAAAATCCCATGGCAGACAAAATGACTAGTGATAAAAATTCCCAATTAAATGTCACCTGCTTAACCCAGCAGGAAGTACGGCGGCGTCTAAAAATCACAAAAATTTACAAATCTCCGGGTCCGGATGAGATACACCCCCGAGTACTGCAGGAATTAAGTACAGTCATTGATAGACCATTATTTTTAATCTTTAAAGACTCCATAATAACAGGGTCTGTACCACAGGACTGGCGTATAGCAAATGTGGTGACAATATTCAAAAAGGGGACAAAAACTGAACTCGGAAATTATAGGCCAGTAAGCTTAACCTCTACTGTGGGTAAAATCTTGGAGGGCATCCTAAGGGATGCTATACTGGAGTATCTGAAGAGGAATAACCTCATGACCCAGTATCAGCACGGGTTTACTAGGGACCGTTCCTGTCAGACTAATTTGATCAGCTTCTATGAAGAGGTAAGTTCCAGACTGGACCAAGGGAACCCAGTGGACGTAGTGTATATGGACTTTTCCAAAGCTTTTGATTCGGTGCCACACAAAAGGTTGTTACATAAAATGAGAATAATGGGGCTAGGGGAAAATATGTGTAAGTGGGTTGAGAGCTGGCTCAGGGATAGGAAACAAAGGGTGGTTATTAATGGAGCACACTCGGACTGGGTCGCGGTTAGCAGTGGGGTACCACAGGGGTCAGTATTGGGCCCTCTTCTTTTTAACATATTTATTAATGACCTTGTAGGGGGCATTCAGAGTAGAATTTCAATATTTGACACTAAACTCTGCAGGGTAATCAATACAGGGGAGGACAATTTTATATTACAGGATGATTTATGTAAACTAGAAGCTTGGGCTGATAAATGGCAAATGAGCTTTAATGGGGATAAATGTAAGGTCATGCACTTGGGTAGAAGTAATAAGATGTATAACTATGTGCTTAATTCTAAAACTCTGGGCAAAACCGGCAATGAAAAAGACCTGGGTGTATGGGTGGATGACAGACTCATATTCAGTGGCCAGTGTCAGGCAGCTGCTACAAAGGCAAATAAAATAATGGGATGTATTAAAAGAGGCATAGATGCTCATGAGGAGAACATAATTTTACCTCTATACAAGTCACTAGTGCGACCACACTTAGAATACTGTGCACAGTTCTGGTCTCCGGTGTATAAGAAAGACATAGCTGAACTAGAGCGGGTGCAGAGAAGAGCGACCAAGGTTATTAGAGGACTGGGGGGTCTGCCATACCAAGATAGGTTATTACACTTGGGGCTGTTTAGTTTGGAAAAACGAAGACTAAGGGGTGATCTTATGTTAATGTATAAATATATGAGGGGACAGTACAAAGACCTTTCTGCTGATCTTTTTAATCATAGACCGGTGACAGGGACAAGGGGCATCCTCTACGTCTGGAGGATAAAAGGTTTAAGCATAATAACCTACGCGGATTCTTTACTGTAAGAGCAGTGAGACTATGGAACTCTCTGCCGTATGATGTTGTAATGAGTGATTCATTGCTTAAATTTAAGAGGGGACTGGATACCTTTCTGGAAAAGTATAATGTTACAGGTTATATGTACTAGATTCCTTGATAGTGATAAACCAAAGAAAAGAGATATGCAGAAACGCAGGGATTAACAAAGGTATAACAAATTTTATTAATTCAAGGTCCTAAGACCACACCACTTGAATTAAAAACATTTAAAACCACAATCAAAAAACAATATACCCAAGAAGACAAAGAGAAGACAATAAATTATACACACGGGAGAACGGTTCCTTATCAAATTACCTCCAAAATTACATACCATACTAGTAGTATAATATTTAACTCTCTTTAATGCCTTGAAATACTCCTATAGAAATAGATTGGTACCCAATATAGGAAACAGAGAGATTCAACAGTATAATAAATATATATAAATAACCATACCTTAGATATACAGATGCCAATATAATACCTTAACTAAATATACATCCTAAAAAGGATCAATGTTATTAGGCAAATAAACTGGAGAGCTCAAAATACATACTAGAAAGCTTATGATCAGAGTAAGTTCCTAATGGACATGCTCACACCCTGTATATGGCTGAGGAGGTTGAGGTAGAAAAAGAGGAACCGGCTCCCATGTGGCCCATCCGCATGTTTTGAGTATCCATGCTGATCTATAAATCTTTTGTGTGAAATTAACTGCTATGTACTTGCCTCCATTTTCTATGAGGGGATATATGTAAATAACTTAAAATGCAGCAGCTCAATGTTGTACTATAAACCCTTATTGTTGCCTGGTTTACCGCACTTTAGTAATGAAGCTGCTGTAGCTAAGAATCATTGCTTTATGAGCACTTCTGATCATGTACATTAGCGGCCTCCTTTATTAGCTGTAGAGCGACTCTGTTTTGGGTATCGCTCAGGTTACCGCACTTGCGCAATGGAGTCTGATGTCGTCGTACCCTTTGATTATGCGTAATAGCTGGACACACATTAGAGCGTTTCTAAGTCGGTGCGCCTGCGCAATGGGACAAGCGCCGCGATGTATCCTTGGAAACGTCTGACCATGCGCATTAGCGACTTTCGGGACGCGAAAAATGCTGTTGTGTATACTCCAGCGTGACTCGTGCTGCAGCTGTACCGCATTCAATAATTTGTGAGTATTATATATACTTGGGTCCACAAGCCACTACGTTACTTTTACCCCTGATGAAGTCACTTAGGTGACGATACGCGTCGGGTGGGCCGCATGGGAGCCGGTTCCTCTTTTTCTACCTTAACCTCCTCAGCCATATACAGGGTGTGAGCATGTCCATTAGGAACTTATTCTGATCATAAGCTTTCTAGTATGTATTTTGAGCTCTCCAGTTTATTTGCCTAATAACATTGATCCTTTTTAGGATGTATATTTAGTTAAGGTATTATATTGGCATCTGTATATCTAAGGTATGGTTATTTATATATATTTATTATACTGTTGAATCTCTCTGTTTCCTATATTGGGTACCAATCTATTTCTATAGGAGTATTTCAAGGCATTAAAGAGAGTTAAATATTATACTACTAGTATGGTATGTAATTTTGGAGGTAATTTGATAAGGAACCGTTCTCTCGTGTGTATAATTTATTGTCTTCCCTTTGTCTTCTTGGGTATATTGTTTTTTTGATTGTGGTTTTAAATGTTTTTAATTCAAGTGGTGTGGTCTTAGGACCTTGAATTAATAAAATTTGTTATACCTTTGTTGATCCCTGCGTTTCTGCATGTCTCTTTTCTTTGGTTTATCATTGTGCATATTTGACATGCTGCGGGTTGAGCACATAAAGTATTTTGTTTGATGGTGCCCTCTATTTCTAAGTGTCCGGTAGATTCCTTGATAGGGCGTTGATCCAGGGAACTAGTCTGATTGCCGTATGTGGAGTCGGGAAGGAATTTTTTTTCCCCAAGGTGGAGCTTACTCTTTGCCACATGGTTTTTTTTTGCCTTCCTCTGGATCAACATGTTAGGCTATGGGTTGAACTAGATGGACTTAAAGTCTTCCTTCAACCTTAATAACGATGTAACTATGTAATGTCAGCCAAGTATCCAATATAAATGCCATACACAGGACATGTTCATTGTCATGCAATTAAGGTACCGTATATACTCGAGTATAAGCCGAGATTTTGAGCCCATTTTTTTTTAGGCTGAAAGTGCCCCTCTCGGCTTATACTCGAGTCATTGTCCCAGGGGGTCGGTGGGGGAGCTGTCAAATCATAATCACCTGCTCCCGACGCGCCTCTGCATGTTCCTGCTTCTCCGTCACCCGCAGCTTTTCCTGTGTTCAGCGGTCATTTGGTATTGTTCATTAAAGTAATGAATATGCACGCGTCTCCACTTCCATTGGGGTGGAGCGCATATTCATTACTTTAATGAGCGGTACCAGTGACTGCTGAACACAGGAACAAGCTGCCGGGGTCAGATACCATCGCATTGGAGAAGCAGGGACCGCGCTGGGAGGGTGAGTATAACGGGGGAGGGTGAGAATTGCGATATTCACCTATCCCTGTTAAACCACCACGCGCTTCAGTGTCATCCGCGTCCTCTGGCTGTGACGTTCAGGTCAGAGGGCACGATGACATGTATAGTGTGCACGCCGCCCTCTGCCTGAACAGTCACTGCAGAGAGACGGAAGACAGAGCGTCGCGCAGCGGTGGAATGGGGACAGGTGAATAGCGCATGTGCCGGTGTCCCCGCCTGCTCAGGACAAGAGGTGAGTATGTCATTTTTTTTTTTTAATCGCAGCAGCAGCATATGGGGCAAATGATTCTGTTGAGCATCTTATGGGGCCATAATCAACCTTTATAGAGCATTGTATGGGGCACCTTTTCTATGGAGCATCTTATGGGGCCATAATCAACCTTTGTGCAGCATTATATGGGGCAAATGTTTCAATGGAGCCATAATCAACCTTTGTGCAGCATTATATGGGGCATATTTTAGTATGAAGCATCTTATGGGGCCCATCATAATCTTTATGGAGCATTATATGGGGATATTTTATTATAGAGCATCTTATGGGGCCCATCATGAACTGTATGGAGCATTATATGGGGCTCCTGATTCAATATGGATATTCACAAATGCTTAACCTACTGATTTCTCAATATTAATTTTACTTTTATTTGTATCTATTTTTATTTTTGAAATTTACTGGTAGCTGCTGCATTTCCTACCCTAGGCTTATACTCGAGTCATTAAGTTTTCCCAGTTACCCAGTTTTTTGTGGCAAAATTAGGGGGGTCGGCTTATACTCGGGTCGGCTTATACTCGAGTATATATGGTACATACCCTCTGTTCTTAAAGGGAACCTATCACCCCGTTTTTTTCGGTATGAGATAAAAATACTGTTAAATAGGGCCTGAGCTGTGCATTACAATAGTGTAGTTTGTGGACCCCGATTCCCCACCTATGCTGCCGAAATACGTTACCAAAGTAGTCATTTTCGCCTGTCAATCAGGCTGGTCAGGTCGGATGGGCGTGGCTTCTTCCCCCAGATATTGCGTAGTTTTCCGTTGGTGGCGTAGTGGTGTGCGCATGTCCAACGTCCCCAATCCTGCACGGGGGGGTGAAAATAGCAGCGATGTCCGTTATTCCATTGGTGGTCGGTGGGCGCGGCCATCTTCCTTTGGCCGCGCGTGCGCAGAAGCGGCGCTCTGCTGGCCGCGGCTTCAGGAAAATGGCCGCCGCGATCTCCATCTGCGCACGCGCGGCATCCCGCGGCCATTTTCCTGAAGCCGCGGCCAGCAGAGCGCCGCTTCTGCGCACGCGCGGCCAAAGGAAGATGGCCGCGCCCACCGACCACCAATGGAATAACGGACATCGCTGCTATTTTCACCCCCCCGTGCAGGATTGGGGACCTTGGACATGCGCACACCACTACGCCACCAACGGAAAACTACGCAATATCTGGGGGAAGAAGCCACGCCCATCCGACCTGACCAGCCTGATTGACAGGCGAAAATGACTACTTTGGTAACGTATTTCGGCAGCATAGGTGGGGAATCGGGGTCCACAAACTACACTATTGTAATGCATAGCTCAGGCCCTATTTAACAGTATTTTTATCTCATACCGAAAAAAACGGGGTGATAGGTTCCCTTTAAACTGTTCTCTCTCCAGTCACATATCACACATAAAGCTTTCCCAATCAGATACACCAATGGAGTGACCTGGGTGAAGAACTCTACGAATTCTGCACACAGCATAAGGTAGATGGGGCATGAAAACAAGCCAGACACTGGAGTATATGATGCCCAAAAAAGTGTTTTATTAACTATCAAAAAAAACAAGTTAATAAGTAATTACACAATCAAAGTTTAAAAGGAATCACAATACTATAAAGCCAGTTCAGCTACATGTAGCTATAATACGTGTACTGCATGATAGGAAATACTGTGTGTCTCTCATATAAGGTAAGGTGTGACCGATATCTATCAGCAAGACTAAAAATGCTGACTTACGGCTCATACTCACATGCGAGAAACTCGGATGTGTCCCGCATGTCTATACCTGGCACTCAGATCAGAGCGTGCGACTGTGTCATCCGAGTCTCGCGCAAGTGTGTATGAGCCCTTACTTTGTGGCTGGTTTAGGTATTTGTGTCTTCCTCCCCAATTCACGGTTCATCCGTCTTTGTCAGGGGGCAAATGTTTGGTGGGGACAGTGTGGTTAATATAGTTTCATTGCACCAATAAGAATTGTAGAAGAGGGGGGTGACACAGGTGATCAAGCAATGCATTTGGCCGTGTCACATCCCATGGTATGATGGTCTGTCAGCCCACAGGCTGTGGTATGCAATCGCTCCACCGCTGCCGCAGCAGCAGTTACTGAGCAGACACTCTAGGTTGCTCGATTCCATTGGAGCAATAGGAATTTATTAAGTGGGTCCGCTGCATATTGTCTGTGTTTTTTTTTCTGTGATCTTAGTTGGTAAATCCCATTGGCTTTATGCTATGTTTATAATTGAATTAGCGTATTTTGTGGATTATAAAACTCACCGGATCATAAAATGCACCCCAAATTTAGGGGAGGAAAATAGGAAATGTATAATCTGTTTTGACTGTATCTTACCTGGGGAGGGGTGAGTGGCTGCAATGGAGCCAGGGTGGCTGCTGCAGGAAACTGGCTTTGGTGGCAGGAGATGAGGTCGAAGCTGAGGGCCCCAGGCTGTGAGTAGACAGTGTTCGAGGGTGTTACGCTGCTTCGAGCTCCAGGCTTTAACAAAATGTACTCCCACCATTTGTTCCTGTATTTTTAAAGATTTTCATTGATGAATTAAGAAACTTCAGTATTTTAAAATATATATTTTTTCTCACTTCAATTAATTTTTGTTCCTTAAAAAATGTAATGATGTATACATAAATATGAGTATATAAACTATATCAAGAACGTGCAGCCCGTGAGTAATGTGCAATTGTTAAATGCAAGGACTGTCTTTAAGGCTACTTTCACACTGGCGTTAACTGCAATACGTTGCAATGCGTCGTTTTGCCGAAAAAACGCATCCTGCAAAAGTGCAGGATGCGTTTTTTCTGCATTGACTAACATTAGCGACGCATTTGCGACACATTGACACACGTCGTGCGACGGTTGCGCCGTGTTGTGGCGGACCGTCGGGAGCAAAAAATGTTACGCGGCCGGAACTCCGCCCCCACCTCCCCGCACTTCCCCGCACCTCACAATGGGGCAGCGGATGCGCTGGAAAAATGCATCCGCTGCCCCCGTTGTGCGGTGCAGAGAACGCTAGCGTCGGTAACCTCGGCCCGACGCACTGCGACTGGCCGAGCCCGACGCTAGTGTGAAAGTAGCCTTACATAGATTTAACAAAATGTACGCAAAGCCCCCATGCTTTCCATGGTTTTCAATGGGGTGGACTTAGGGAAAATGGCCACTGGGTGACGAAACCTCAATCTACGCATGTGCTGCTACCTGTGGCCATTTACCCGAAGTCCACCGTATTGAAAACAATGGAAAGGCGGGGGCTACGGCAACATTTTTTGAAAACCCAGAGCCCGCCGCAGCATCGCACCGCCTAACACCCCCTCCTCACAGCCTGGGGCCCTCAGCTTTGCCCCCTTCTCCTGCTGCCTCTGCCAGCTTCCTGCAACAGTGACACTGGGAGCCCACTCCATCGCAGCCAGCCACCCCACCCCCCGGTAAGCTACATTCGGATTGCAAGACACACCCTCATATTCAACCCAAATTTGGGGGGCAAAAAGAGCATCTTACAGTCTGAAAAATACAGTATTTGGAGAAAAAATTTAAAGTTCCTTTTATTTTTTTAGCTATGCTTTTGATTTTTTTCTTAAGAATGGCATTGCCAACTTTCATCTCAAATAGGGTGCATATTCTGCCTTAAAGGGAACCTGTCACCCCCAAAATCAAAGATGAGCTAAGCCCCTGATGTATCCTGAAAGATGAGAAAAAGAGGTTAGATTATACTCACCCAGGGGCGGTCCCGCTGGGGTCCGGGGCCTCCCATCTTCTTACGATGACGTCCTCTTCTTGTCTTCACGCTGCGGCTCTGGCGTACTTTGTCTGCCCTGTTGAGGGCAGAACAAAGTACTGCAGTGCGCAGGCGCCGGGAAAGGTCAGAGAGGCCCAGCACCTGCGCACTGCAGTTCTTTGCTCTGCCCTCAACAGCTGGAGCCGCAGCGTGAAGACAAGAAGAGGACGTCATTGTAAGAAGATGGGAGGCCCCGGACAGGACCGCTATGCCCATCGGACCAGAACCGAACCATGACCGCCCCTGGGTGAGTATAATCTTTTTCTCATCTTTCAGGATACATCGGGGGCTTATCTACAGCATTACAGAATGCTGTAGATAAGCCCCTGATGCTGGTGGGCTTAGCTCATTTTCGATTTTGGGGGTGACAGGTTCCCTTTAAAGAAGCGCTTTTTGTTAATTCTTTATTCCCTAAACCTGTGTAAATGTTAGTGTAGTTTATTATAAGTTTGTTAATTTACTCATCGATTGTCAATCCAATGCCATTCCGCTCCTCTTCTGGGTCATATGATTTCAATTCAGACTATCTGAATCACTGGGGCCATTATAATAATAATTTTATTTCTATAGCGCTGACATATTCCGCAGCACTTTACATTTTAAAGGGGACTTATACATACAATAGAATTTACAGCATAACATACACATAGATAAAAACAGATACCAAGAGGAATGAGGGCCCTGCTCGCAAGCTTACAATTTATGACGAAAAGGGGAGACAGGAGAGGTGGATGGTAACAATTTTTTTCATTGTTCGGACCAGCCAAAGTGTAAGAATCGGGTGTTCATGTAATGCTGTATGAACCGGTTATCAGCCTAAGTATGTAACAGTACAGACACAGAGGGCTATTAAATGCATGAAGCATGTGAGAACATAATACGACGAAACCTGGTTTTGGTAAAAAAAATTTGAATGGGCCACACAGGGATAGTTGGGTTAATGCGTTGAGGCAGTAGGCCAGTCTGAACAAATGCGTTTTTGGGGCACGCTTAAAACTGTGGAGATTGGGGATTAATCTTATTAACCTGGGTAGTGCATTCCAAAGAATTGGTGCAGCAGGTGAAAGTCTTGGAGACGGGAGAGGGAGGTTCTGATTATTGAGGATGTTAACCTCAGGTCATTAGCAGAACGGAGAGCATGGGTAGGGTGGTAGACTGAGAAGAGGGAGGAGATGTAGGGTGGTGCTAAACCATGGAGGCATCGGTGTAACGATTGGTGAGGAATATGATCCTGGCTGCAGCATTCAAGACAGATTGGAGAGGGGAGAGTTTGGTAAGAGGGAGGCGAATTAGTAGAGAGTTACAATAGTCCAGACGAGAATGAATAAGAGAAACAGTAAGAATTTTTGCAGAGCCGAAAGTAAGAAAGGGTCGAATTCTGTAAATGTTTTTGAGGTGCAGATAAGAAGAGCGAGCTAGTGATCGGATGTGGGGGGTGAGTGAATGCTCAGAATCAAGTATGATCCCAAGGCAGCAGGCATGTTGCTGGGGAGTAATGGTGGAACCACGCACGGAAATGGCGATGTCGGGAATAGGTACATTAGTAGAGGGAGGAAACACAAGAAGTTCAGTTTTTGACAGGTTCAGTTTCAGATAGAAGGACATGATGTTAGAGACTGCGGTAAGACAATCACTGGTCAGTTCCCGTTCCCTAGAATGAGAATATCTAAATACCCACTGATAGGAGTATTATCAACGCAAGTGCCCACAGGTGTGATATCCTCTATCTATACCTTTTTGTTAAACTCTAAAATCGCATCATCTCAGCTCCCTGTGGAGAGTAAATGGCTACACCTAATACCCTCTATCACTGATGATCAGTGGAGCGATATCCTGGGGGCACATACAAGGTGTCACCAGCTGCAAATAACAAGTTAATACAATTGTATATTCTTCACCAATCCTATCTGACCCCAAGTAGATTACATAAATTTGGTAGGAGGGTGACTGATGAATGTCACAGATGTGGGGATTCGGGGGCTAATTTCTGGCACCTTATTTGGAACTGTAGGATTATACGGAGATATTGGAGTGAGGTCGTAGCCACATTGGAGCGGATAATGGGGATACCGATCGAATGTGGACCGGAATTGTGCATCCTGGGTGTCTTGGATGAGGAAATGTGGGTACGCCATGATAGAATATTTTTTCGGCAGGTCTTATTTATGGCTAGGAAAGCGATAGCGTTGAGGTGGATGGGGGGAAATCTCCTTCGATTAATCAGTGGAAGAAACTTGTAAATGACATAATTCCTTATGAAAACATATTATACAGTAACAGAGGATGTCCCCAGAAATTTCAGAAGATTTTGGAAAGGTGGTGTGACTCGCCATTGACACGTTTGGCTCCTGGTGTTATGGTCTCTTCAATTTTGCGATATAGTCCCTGATGTGTAAATCTATTCTGGACTATGAAAGTGAGGATCCGGGTAGGATTAATAGCATATGTCTATTATAACCTGATCTGGTGCAAGCTTTAAAACTTTTGTAAAAACTCTGTTGATTAGGAAGTACAATGCTTGTTAAAATATATTATACTGAAGGTTATGTTTTTGTTTTTTTTAATTTGTTTGTTTGTATGCTTTATTATTGAAGATATAATGTCATATCTATGTCAGTGTGAATGTTGATCTATGGATTATTTTGATTATATGCCATGTTACCATATGCTTGTTATCTTATTTTGTGGAATCTTTCAGTAAAAAGAGTTAAAAAAAAAAAAAAAGACAATCACTGTTGTTTTTTAAAGGGCCACTGTCACCCCCCCCCCAGGCGTTATAAACTAAAAGAGCCACCTTGTGTAGCAGTAATGCTGCAGTCTAACAAGGTGGCTCTTTTAGTTTTTGATTAAGTTATTACCGCAATAAAACGTTTTAAAAATTGGCCAAACGTACCAGCAATTGTACCGGGAGGCGGTCCGAAGCGTCCTCTATGAATCTTCAAACTGCCGTCACTCTTCTCTTCAGGGCCGATGGTACCCGCCCCCTTCGCGTTGTTGCTTCAAATCCGGCGCCTGCGCTGTGCGTGCCTGCCTGGGGCCTGCGCAGTCTTCTTTGGCCGTCATCACTCACACGCAGGGTGCCTGACTGCGTCTGTGCGGGCAGTGCGGCCGCCCTGTTACTGAATCCCCGCCCCGCACTGTGTTATTCATTATGCACACTGCGGGGCTGGCATTCCTGGGCATGCGCACTGCACTGCGCTGTTCAGGCCCTCCCCCAGCTCGGACGTTCTCCCTTGTCTGACGTTCTCCCTTGTCTGACGTTCCCCCTGCTCCCCCGCCTTCCGGCATTATTTTCGGCTGCCAGATTCCAAAATCTGGTGAGGATTAGTGTATATGGCGGCAAGCTGCTGTGTGCTTTGTCTCTCTCTATGTGTTTGTATGTTTTAATGCAAATGCATATTTACACCAGCAGCAATGAAAATTTGGTACTTGTGTGGGTGGCCATAAATTACAAAGCACTGATGATCAATACTGTTTTTTGGGGGAGCATTATAGGTTTACATTGCGTTCGGGCAATACGTTTTGCGAATATAGCTAGCGTATTGCACCAGCGCAATGTCTTTAGCGGGATTGCTTTTGCCGATCCCGCTATCGCAGATCCACAATCTGCGCTAGCGAGGAATGGAGCTGGGACGCTGAAAGCAGCATCTGAGGTCCGACTGAAAATAACGGCACATCGCAAGGGCGTGCTTAAAAAATGGCATGCGCTAGCGATGCGATCCAGATCCTAAACACATTGCCGTCAATGGGTGCGCTAACGGACCCGTTGCATGGCGTAACTTGCGACAATCACGCCATGCAGCGTACTCCTTTAGCGTTAACCCATTAACGCTTAGTGAACCTATTCGTAACGCACTGAACATCACTAAAGGAGGAGGGGTCTGCATTATACCACATCAAAGAACAATAAACGTTGAGGGGTGACCATTATTACACCGTACTGCAGATCAATGCACGGTCAGGGGTCTGCATTATTATACCGCACTGATCATCAATAAACGGTGAGGGGGGGATCATTATTATTCCGCACTATAGATCTATAAACGGTCATGGTGGAGCATTGAGTGGAGCACTTAAATACGTGGCACTGAAATACGTGGCACTGAAATACGTGGCACGTGGAACTGAAATACGTGGCACTGAAATACGTGGCACGTGGCACTGAAATACGTGACACGTGGCACTGAAATACGTGGCACTGAAATACGTGGCACTGAAATACGTGGCACGTGGCACTGAAATACGTGGCACTGAAATACGTGGCACGTGGCACTGAAATACGTGGCACGTGGCACTGAAATACGTGGCACGTGGCACTGAAATACGTGGCACTGAAATACGTGGCACTGAAATACGTGACACGTGGCACTGAAATACGTGGCACGTGGCACTGAAATACGTGGCACTGAAATACGTGACACGTGGCACGTGCCACGTATTTCAGTGCCACGTGCCACGTATTTCAGTGCCACGTGCCACGTATTTCAGTGCCACGTGCCACGTATTTCAGTGCCACGTGCCACGTATTTCAGTGCCACGTGCCACGTATTTCAGTGCCACGTGCCACGTATTTCAGTGCCACGTGCCACGTATTTCAGTGCCACGTGCCACGTATTTCAGTGCCACGTATTTCAGTGCCACGTATTTCAGTGCCACGTGTCACGTATTTCAGTGCCACGTGCCACGTATTTCAGTGCCACGTATTTCAGTTCCACGTGCCACGTATTTCAGTGCCACGTATTTCAGTGCCACGTATTTAAGTGCTCC
Organism: Ranitomeya variabilis; assembly: GCF_051348905.1. NCBI lineage: Eukaryota > Metazoa > Chordata > Amphibia > Anura > Dendrobatidae > Ranitomeya > Ranitomeya variabilis. The sequence continues at coordinate 163,220,719 of NC_135233.1, forward strand.
ACTCAATGCTCCACCATGACCGTTTATAGATCTATAGTGCGGAATAATAATGATCCCCCCTCACCGTTTATTGATGATCAGTGCGGTATAATAATGCAGACCCCTGACCATGCATTGATCTGCAGTACGTTGTAATAATGGTCACCCCTCAACGTTTATTGTTCTTTGATGTGGTATAATGCAGACCCCTCCTCCTTTAGTGATGTTCAGTGCGTTACGAATAGGTTCACTAAGCGTTAATGGGTTAACGCTAAAGGAGTACGCTGCATGGCGTGATTGTCGCAAGTTACGCCATGCAACGGGTCCGTTAGCGCACCCATTGACGGCAATGTGTTTAGGATCTGGATCGCATCGCTAGCGCATGCCATTTTTTAGGCACGCCCTTGCGATGTGCCGTTATTTTCAGTCGGACCTCAGATGCTGCTTTCAGCGTCCCAGCTCCGTTCCTCGCTAGCGCAGATTGTGGATCTGCGATAGCGGGATCGGCAAAAGCAATCCCGCTAAAGACATTGCGCTGGTGCAATACGCTAGCTATATTCGCAAAACGTATTGCCCGAACGCAATGTAAACCTATAATGCTCCCCCAAAAAACAGTATTGATCATCAGTGCTTTGTAATTTATGGCCACCCACACAAGTACCAAATTTTCATTGCTGCTGGTGTAAATATGCATTTGCATTAAAACATACAAACACATAGAGAGAGACAAAGCACACAGCAGCTTGCCGCCATATACACTAATCCTCACCAGATTTTGGAATCTGGCAGCCGAAAATAATGCCGGAAGGCGGGGGAGCAGGGGGAACGTCAGACAAGGGAGAACGTCCGAGCTGGGGGAGGGCCTGAACAGCGCAGTGCAGTGCGCATGCCCAGGAATGCCAGCCCCGCAGTGTGCATAATGAATAACACAGTGCGGGGCGGGGATTCAGTAACAGGGCGGCCGCACTGCCCGCACAGACGCAGTCAGGCACCCTGCGTGTGAGTGATGACGGCCAAAGAAGACTGCGCAGGCCCCAGGCAGGCACGCACAGCGCAGGCGCCGGATTTGAAGCAACAACGCGAAGGGGGCGGGTACCATCGGCCCTGAAGAGAAGAGTGACGGCAGTTTGAAGATTCATAGAGGACGCTTCGGACCGCCTCCCGGTACAATCGCTGGTACGTTTGGCCAATTTTTAAAACGTTTTATTGCGGTAATAACTTAATCAAAAACTAAAAGAGCCACCTTGTTAGACTGCAGCATTACTGCTGCACAAGGTGGCTCTTTTAGTTTATAACGCCTGGGGGGGGGGGACAGTGGCCCTTTAATAGGCAGGCGTGATATCAGGAGAAGAGGTGTATAATTGGGTGTCATGATTATTTGACCAATAGGGGCAATATATAAACAGTAGAGAAGAGGAGGGGGCCTAGAACTGATCCTTGAGGAACCCCAACAGTAAGGGGAAGATGAGAGGAGGACCCAGCAAAACAGTGAAGGAGCGGTCATAGAGATAGGAGGAGAACCAGGAGAGAATGTTGTCCTTGAGGCCAATGGAGCGGAGCATGGTGAGGTGAAGCTGATGATCCACAGCAGGGCTGTGGAGTCGGAGTCGTGGAGTTGGAGTTAGTTTTGGTCGGAGTCGGTAGAAAAGTACCGACTCCGACTCCAGCTTTAAAAAAAATTTATTAATATTTCATAATTGAACTTTCATATGAATTTTATAAATGTTACTCAAATATATATGTTCTATCAAACTATGAACAACAGTGATAAGCAGTTCTGCTGGAGATAGAGACATTTCTTACTTCTTGTGTGTCACTGTTCTCCACTGCCCTTATCTAATCTTATACTTGGTTAACCTCATGGTGCCCCAACCCCCTATTTACAATGTATGAAACAAAGTGAAAATGTGTTGCAAATTCTTAGTAGTAAAGCTCCTCCTCTAGACTAGATGTTTACTAGGTGTGCGTCTTCCAAGCATCTCACAGCTGCTACTCAGAAGAGGAAGACTGTAAGAAGTATTATCCTTTCAACAAACTTTGCATCAGTTAACTGTGAGTACATGAGGAATAACAGTATTACTGACCACTATATAAGTTGTACGACCTGGCAATAATTTTGTACAATTGTTTTTAGGAAAAACAATTGTCATTAGGATTGTGAATGCAGAATTAAAAACCTGAGAATGTCAAAGAAGCGTCACATTAAATCAGCTGTATTTGAACATTTCACCATCACTCAAGATAGAAAACATTATGTCTGTCGGTGTATGACAAATGATCCAGACGAAAACAAATGCTGTGAAGCCAAGATCAGTGCATATTCAGGCAAAGATAAAAATGCTCCTACCAGAGCTTCTAATCTAAAGAGACATTTACAGCGCTTTCATCCAGAAGTACTGAAAGTAGTGGATGAGAAAGACTGCATCCAAACCAATGAACCAGTGCCCAGCTCTTCCAGCCAAACAAAGGAGCAGAGAACTTTGCAGCCATCAGTTGCAAGATATTTTGTCAGTGACAAAGTTACTGTGACAATGACAGTAGATACATTTAAAAAAACAGATCATAGAGCTTGTTGTGAAGGATAGTGTGCCTATTTCATTATTTTCACGACCAGCTTTTGTGTGTCTGAATAGGGAAATGGCCCGCAAGCTTGGTGTTTCTCTGGAGAGAGAGAGAGAGAATTAGAAATTTAGTAACCAAAGAAGCTTTTAAACAAAAGGAAGAACTTAAAAAAAACTGTCAAGGGACACTTTCTGTTTCTTAAAATGGATGCCTGTACACGTCACAGAGTGAACTATTTTGCCATCAATGTCCGATTTGTTTGTGACAAAAATGAAATAGTTACGAAGACATTGGCAGTAAAAGACACCAAAGCTCATCACACCAGTGAGTTTCTCCAGGTCTTGGTGGAAAAGGTTCTGCCAGACTATGAACTTAAAAAAGAGCAAGTTCTTTCTGTCGTAACTGACAATGCTTCAAATATGATAAGTACTATTAAGCTAATGAATGAGAGTAATGATGGTGACCAGCAGCTAGAAGAACATTCTGGGTCCACAGACACAGAAATGTTTGAAATAGAGGAACAAAGTATTGTAACTGAGGAGCAAACTGAAGTTGCTTCAGATGAACAGCAACATGATGGTTTAGATGATCTTGTTGAAACTGTGTCAATACGTTGTTTCATTCATCACATGCGCTGTGTTGTGCATACACTACAGCTGGCTATAAGAGACCGTCTGCAAGAAGGACATGCTGCTGCACTGATTGGCAAGGTGAGAAAATTGGCTACTGTTGCCAGAACCCCTAAAGTTGACTCAATTTTGACGAGACGTGCTGGAAAAGGGGCTATTATTGATCAAGCCACACGATGGGGCAGTACTTACTTAATGATTCAGCGCTTGGTTGAACTGAAAACCTTTCTTGTAGACATGGCTAACCCTCAACTGATGCTAAATGAAAGTCAGTGGAATCAGGTGACTGAGCTGGAAAAATTGCTAGAGCACCCATTTACAGTGACTAAAAAATTACAAACAGAAGACTTAACTTCAGGTATTTTCTTAAAGGAGTGGAAGAACCTGATGTTTCGCCTGTCCCAAAGAGGAGGGTTAATTGCAAGTGGCATTGCTACATCAATGAAACGGAGAGAGGAGCTACTATTACAAAATAACATTCTTTTGGCAGCTGTTTATGTAGACCCAATGCATCGGATTCTTCTAGATGATCAACAGCTAACTAAAGGAATTAGAAGCTCTGTTTGAAATAGCAGTAAGGATGAAAGGGTTGCAGAACAGTCAGGAGGAATAAGAAGAATTTGGTCGTCCTGCCACATCTTCACCCTCATCAACTGATGAAGAATTTAATTTAGAAAAATATTTGGATCACAAGGACCGTGCAAAGCGTTCCCGCATAGAAGAAGAGTCATCCCCATCAAAGAACACAGCCAGTACATTTCAGCAGAATTTTTCATGTGCACTAAAAGAAATTGAGAAATTTGACTGTTCATCAAAAATAACAGTGCAACAAGCGATTCCTCTGTATCCTGACATTGTCAGTGATGTTGCCCGAGTGGTTACTGCTTTGCCACCAACCCAAGTTAGTGTAGAGAGGTTGTTCTCTGCTCTCAAAATAATTAGATCAGATTTGAGGGCATCCATGAAGGAGGATCTGACAGAGGCAATACTTTTTCTGAGGACAAATTTATAGATTTCTTCTTATTAACTGTATAACAGTGTTTATTGCATATTTACTTACAAGAGTTTAGAAAAGTTTATAAAAGTTATTTGCTGTATTCTAATTGTATTCTAATAAATATAGTTTTTGCTCTAAGTGGTCTGATCACTTATATGATGGTGAGAAACTGAATAAGCACGATGTTAATATTTTACAACAGTAAATTTATTGTTACGAATTGGCCATTTATGAAGGAGTCGGAGTCAGAACCTGATAAAATCCAGGAGTCGGAGTCGCAACTGTGGCTTACCGACTCCACAGCCCTGCTGAGCACTAAAAAATACTGGGAGGACACACGAGCGTGCTCGGGAAATCTTGAGTAACGAGTATGTTCGCTCATTACTACCAATGGGCTGTTGTTCAAATGTGAAACAAAGAAGTTCTCAATAAAGTGAAGAGTGTATATGAAAAGATTGGGAAATGTATTTTGGAACTCCATGACAGGTCCTAACCTATTGGTGTGGTCACACGCCAAAGTCTGAATGTACCAGGTATTGAGTTGGTTTTTCTATACTATAAAACCACACTTTACAGGCTGAACCCAGTACGACCTTGAAGTTTACAAAGTAAACTCAATCTCAATGTAACATCTAGAGCAGATGTGCAACAGGTGCAATGTATGTGGTATAACAAATAGAAGCTCTTCTAGTAACATATGTCATTTTTATATTATTTACAAGTGACAGTCTGTAATGCGTCTGTATATTTGTCTCTCCTCTCACATAAATAATTCAAGCTAACCTCATGAAAGTGGCCAGGATCCTTTTGTAATATCGCTGCCCCTGAATGTGTGCATTTCGCATTTAATGCCATATTAGAATCTTGTTTTAGAAATGGCTACTTAGTATATATTAATATAAAGGGTAAGTTCACAGAGGGCATTTTTGCTGCTTTTTTATGCTAATTTTCAGCTGCTTTTTTACAGTACCAGCAAAGTCTATGAGATTGCAGAAATCTCATGCGCACACATTTTTTTTTGTATCATCAGGATTTTGTGCTTTGCTGAGTTTTTTTTGGACATAGAGCATGTCACTTCTTTCAGAGTTTTTTCACCCATTGACTCTAATGGATGGTGAAAAAACGCTGCAAATACGCAGGTTGCTTTTCTTGCAGTGTATTTGCTGCAAAAAAGTCAAGGTCAGCAGGTTGTGATGTCACACTCAACTCTGCTACATCTATCATTCAGCAGAGCGGACCCGAACCCCATTCACTTGAATGGGGGGTCCGACAATACAGTGTTTGAGACACTGTCATATGCATGACAGCACGGCAAACACCACTTCTGATCGGTGGGGAAATCCTCCCCGCCAGTCAGAGAGCCGCGAATCCCACGCTGTCTGAAGACAGTGGTAGCGCTCAGCTGTGATCAGAGGTATAAACTTTACCTCTGGTCACGGGTGTCAGCTGATGGGACTACTGATCCCATCATCTGACACCTGCTACTGCTAATTACAGTGAGAGCAGGAGCGGCAGATGGGAGTTTTCATGTGCTGCTCCTGCACTATAAATAAATAATTTAAAAAAAACGGCGTGGGTTCCCCTTATTTTTGATAACCAGCCAGACAAAACTCACAGCTGGGGGCTGCAACCCCCAGCTGTCCGCTTCAGGAAAGCTGGTTATCAAGAATAGAGGGGTCCTCACGCTTTTTTAAAATTATTTAAATAAATAATTTTAAAAAATGGCGTGGGGTTCCCCCCCCATTATTGACAACCAGCCACAGCTGGGGGCTGGTATTCTCAGGCTGGTAAGGGGCCATTGATATAGGCCCCCCAGCCTAAGAATAGCAGCCCGCAGCTGCCCAGAAAAGGTGCATCTATTAGATGTGGCAATTCTGGCACTTTGCCCGGCTCTTCCCACTTGCCCTGTAACGGTGGCAAGCGGGGTAATATTTGTGGGGTTAATGTCACCAGTGACATTTAGCCCACGGCTTAGTAATGGAGAGGCATCTATAAGACATCTATCCATTACTAATCCTATAGTTGCTACATGTAAATAAAGACACAGCCAGAATAAAGTTCTTTAATGAAATAAAACACCACACAGTTTTACCATTTTATTATTCAGGTAATCTAAGCGAAGCCATCAATCTCCTGTAGTAAAAATAGAAATAATAAACCAGCACAAATACTCCCTGGTCCGACGCAGTATCTGGGGGAGATAAAGCTTACAACCAGGAGTGCTGCTAATGCGACCGCTCCCGGCTGTAAACCACTGGGGAATGAATGATACGGAGCGAGCTCAGGCTCAGTAACTAGCGGTGACGTCACCGAGCCTGCGCTGCCTCACAGCCTCACCTGAGGTAACTTCTCTACCGTGGGAAAATGCCAGTGAAGAGGTAATCTATCTATCTATGCTATCAATCTATCTATTTTTCTATTATCTATCTATTCATTCTATCTATCATCTATCTACAGGAATTTTTTTTTTCTCTGGGGGCAAGCAACTTTATTGGCATGCACAAAGAGAAAAAAAAGTATGTGAAGAACGCACCTAAACCTGTGTTATTGATGCAGCTTCTTTCCTGCCAAGATCAGTTTTTACTGCAGAAAAAAAGCAGCAAAAACGCCCTGTGTGAACTTACCCAAAAGGTTGAAGATTCAGCCACTAGCAGCTCAATGCTGTGGTCCTTGTGGTCTACAGTTCTCTAGTCCACCGATGTATTACATAGTTGATGAGACAACTGCTGAATCTTTCATAACTGAGTTTAATATCTGGACTTCATCTCTGGATCCCGTTCATGAATGGGTTTTGTATATTCCTGTAGGGGGCCGAGGGGTACCCGGTACCGGGCCTCTGAGTCTCTGCTCTGGGGTTGTCACGGTGGCTAGACCCGGCCCGTGACCCTGCTGAGGGGCGCCCAATGAAAGATGTTGATGGTGGTGGGAGTATGGTGACTATGTTATGGTGCGGTGCAGTGCTGGTCACAGTAAATAACGAGGACACCAGGTTGCAGTCTCTTTACCTCTTTACTGAAGGCTTCAGGGTCCTCAGTCCGGAATACGGTTAACCAGGCTGCGCAAGTCCGGACGGTCCGATGGCACCTCCAGAGTTCCCTTTGCAGGTGGAAATCTGTGCCTACCTTTCTTGCGCTTGTGTGTTGTGGTCCTTCCCTGCTGTGCTTACGGGATAGTCCCCACAACTGTTGTCTGTTTCTCGTGTTCCCTCACAACTCGATTCTGATTTTCTTCCACGTCCCCCAGATCTTATGGTTAGGACGCACCCGTATGACGGGGAGGCTCGGAGCTCTTCCGGGACTCTAGCGTCGCCCCACTCCTGTTGTTACCCCCCTGTGTCTTCCTAGGTCAATTGGGTGAGACAGCCTGCCTATAACTGACTGTCCTGCCGTAGGTTTGAAGTTTGGCCTGGAGCTCTATACTTCCTCGGCGTTCCGGCCACTGGTTACGCGCCTCAGTAGGATGTTGCCTCGTCTTACAGCACGACTCCTACTGGTATTCTCCTTGTTGCGTTGATCTCGTTTCTCACTCAGCACAATAAACCTCGCTTCTTGTCCTTTCTTGGGGTACCGCCGCTATATCGTGCAGGCGCGGTCCCGTAACGTTCTCTCTGGTTGCTAGGCCTCTGTCAGGATCCCACCCCTGACAGGGACCCCTCTGAATCTTCCCCTACAACACCCTCTGCCACAAGGTGTTGCCTGGTTCCAACCCAGTCAGCTTTCTGATCTAACTTCCTATCCAACCCCCAGTTTTACTAGACTGTGAGGAGTGGCCTAATGCATAGTGCCCTTAGCTCCCCCTGGAGGCCCGACTGAAATGTATTGGTGTCTGTGATACCTGGTCAGGTGAACTCCTTCAGTACCATCAGACGTACCATAGCCCCCCTTAGTGGCGGAGCAACAGTTCTGCAACGACCAGGACTCTGGGGCGCTGCACATACATATTCCACTATTAGCATCATTTTACCACAATTTCTCAGTCGTTCCCATCTAGCCATGGCTGCCATAACTTTTGGAAAAAAACCATCTTATTCCTCTTATTATATATGCTTTTTTCGAGATGGACAATATGATTCGCCTGCGTAATAAATTCTCGTCTAGTAGGAGGTTCCTCCTGTCATGGTTCTCAATGGCAAGAGACCGTAGTAAAGCATACCAAAGGACTAGCTCTTGGAAGATGGGAACTCGAGCTGACTGTGAGCTAAACCTACCGCACAACTAACAGTGGCCGGGTAGCGTGCCTACGTTTTATCCCTAGACGCCCAGCGCCAGCCGGAGAACTGACTGACCCTAGCAGAGGAAAATACAGACCTGGCTTACCTCTAGAGACATTTTCCCCAAAAGGCAGACAGTAGCCCCCACATATAATGTCGGTGATTTTAGAGGAAATTGACATACGAAGTGTGAAGATAGGTTTAGCAAATTGAGGTCCGCTTACTAGATAGTAGGAAGACAGAAAAGGGAACTACACAGTCAGCTGAAAACCCTTTCAAAACACCATCCTGAAATTACTTTAAGACTCTAATATCAACTCATGATACCAGAGTGGCAATTTCAGCTCACAAGAGCTTCCAGCCTCAGAAATATTCAAACACAGAGAACTGGAACAAAAATGCAAAACAAACTTAGGACTACAAGTCCAACTTAGCTGATAGTAGTCTAGGAGCAGGAACATGCAACAGAAAGGCTTCTGGTAACATTGTTGGCCGGCATAGAAATGACTGAGGAGCAAGGCTAAATAGACAACTCCCACATCCTGATGGAAACAGGTGAACAGCGGAGATGAAGCACATAAGTGCAGTACCACCAGAAACCACCGGGGGAGCCCAGAAACCAAATTCACAACAGTACCCCCCCCTCAAGGAGGGGGCACCGAACCCTCACCAGAACCACCAGGGCGATCAGGATGAGCCCTATGAAAGGCACGGACCAAATCGGAGGCATGAACATCAGAGGCTGTCACCCAAGAGTTATCCTCCTGACCGTAGCCCTTCCACTTGACCAGATACTGAAGTCTCCGTCTGGAAACACGGGAGTCCAAGATCTTCTCGACAACGTACTCCAACTCACCCTCAACCAACACCGGAGCAGGAGGCTCAACGGAAGGCACAACCGGTACCTCATACCTGCGCAACAATGACCGATGGAAGACATTATGAATAGAAAAAGATGCAGGGAGGTCCAAACGAAAGGACACAGGGTTAAGAATCTCCAATATCTTGTACGGGCCGATGAACCGAGGCTTAAACTTAGGAGAAGAAACCTTCATAGGGACAAAACGAGAAGATAACCACACCAAGTCCCCAACACAAAGACGAGAACCAACACGACGACGGCGGTTGGCAAAATGCTGAGTCTTCTCCTGGGACAACTTCAAATTGTCCACCACATGCCCCCAAATCTGATGCAACCTCTCCACCACAGCATCCACTCCAGGACAATCCGAAGACTCCACCTGACCGGAAGAGAAACGAGGATGAAACCCCGAATTACAGAAGAAAGGAGAAACCAAGGTGGCAGAACTAGCCCGATTATTGAGGGCAAACTCCGCTAAGGGCAAAAAGGCAACCCAATCATCCTGATCCGCAGACACAAAACACCTCAAATAAGTCTCCAAGGTCTGATTAGTTCGCTCGGTCTGGCCATTAGTCTGAGGGTGGAAAGCAGACGAAAAAGACAAATCAATGCCCATCCTAGCACAGAACGCTCGCCAAAATCTAGACACGAATTGGGTTCCCCTGTCAGAAACGATATTCTCCGGAATACCATGCAAGCGCACCACATTTTGAAAAAACAGAGGAACCAGCTCAGATGAGGAAGGCAATTTAGGCAAGGGAACCAAATGGACCATCTTAGAGAAACGGTCACACACCACCCAGATGACAGACATCTTCTGAGAAACAGGGAGATCAGAAATAAAATCCATGGAGATGTGAGTCCAAGGCCTCTTCGGAATAGGCAAGGATAACAACAATCCACTAGCCCGAGAACAACAAGGCTTGGCCCGAGCACAAACATCACAAGACTGCACAAAACCTCGCACATCTCGCGACAGGGAAGGCCACCAGAAGGACCTAGCCACCAAATCCCTGGTACCAAAGATTCCAGGGTGACCTGCTAACGCAGAAGAATGGACCTCCGAGATGACTCTACTGGTCCAATCATCAGGAACAAACAATCTACCAGGCGGGCAACGATCAGGTCTATCCGCCTGAAACTCCTGCAAGACCCGTCGCAAATCTGGGGAAACAGCAGATAATATCACTCCATCCTTAAGGATACCTGTAGGTTCAGAATTACCAGGGGAATCAGGCTCAAAACTCCTAGAAAGGGCATCTGCCTTCACATTTTTAGAACCCGGTAGATAAGAAACCACAAAATTAAACCGAGAGAAAAATAACGACCAGCGCGCCTGTCTAGGATTCAGGCGCCTGGCGGACTCAAGATAAATCAAATTCTTGTGGTCGGTCAATACCACCACCTGATGTCTAGCCCCCTCAAGCCAATGACGCCACTCCTCAAAAGCCCACTTCATAGCCAAGAGCTCCCGATTACCAATATCATAATTTCGCTCAGCGGGCGAAAACTTACGAGAAAAGAACGCACAAGGTCTCATCACGGAGCAGTCGGAACTTTTCTGCGACAAAACCGCCCCAGCTCCGATTTCTGAAGCGTCGACCTCAACCTGAAAAGGAAGAGTAACATCAGGCTGACGCAATACAGGGGCGGAAGAAAAGCGGCGCTTAAGCTCCCGAAAGGCCTCCACAGCAGCAGGGGACCACTCAGCAACATCAGCACCCTTCTTAGTCAAATCAGTCAACGGTTTAGCGACATCAGAAAAACCAGTTATAAGTCGACGATAAAAATTAGCAAAGCCCAAAAACTTCTGAAGGCTCTTAAGAGAAGAGGGTTGCGTCCAATCACAAATAGCCTGAACCTTGACAGGGTCCATCTCAATGGAAGAGGGGGAAAAAATGTACCCCAAAAACGAAATCTTTTGAACCCCAAAAACGCACTTAGAACCCTTTACACACAAGGAATTAGAACGCAAAACCTGAAAAACCCTCCTGACCTGTTGGACATGAGAGTCCCAGTCATCCGAAAAAATCAAAATATCATCCAGATACACAATCAAAAATTTATCCAAATATTCACGGAAAATGTCATGCATAAAGGACTGAAAGACTGAAGGGGCATTTGAAAGACCAAAAGGCATTACTAAATACTCAAAATGGCCCTCAGGCGTATTAAATGCGGTTTTCCACTCATCCCCCTGCTTAATTCGCACTAAATTATACGCCCCACGAAGATCAATCTTAGAGAACCACTTGGCCCCCTTTATTCGAGCAAACAAATCAGTAAGCAGTGGCAAAGGATACTGATATTTAACCGTGATTTTATTCAAAAGCCGATAATCAATACACGGCCTCAAAGAGCCATCTTTTTTAGATACAAAGAAAAAACCGGCTCCTAAGGGAGATGACGAAGGACGAATATGTCCCTTTTCCAAGGACTCCTTAATATATTCCCGCATAGCAGCATGTTCAGGCACAGATAGATTAAATAAACGACCCTTTGGAAACTTACTGCCCGGAATCAGATCTATAGTACAATCGCACTCTCTGTGCGGAGGTAGTGAACCAATTTTAGGCTCCTCAAAAACGTCACTATAATCAGATAAAAATTCCGGAATCTCAGAGGGAATAGATGACGAAATGGAAACCAAAGGTACGTCCCCATGAGTCCCCTGACATCCCCAGCTTAACACAGACATTGCTTTCCAGTCGAGGACTGGGTTATGAGATTGCAGCCATGGCAATCCAAGCACCAACACATCATGTAGATTATACAACACAAGGAACGAATAATCTGGTGATCCGGATTAATACGCATAGTTACTTGTGTCCAGTATTGTGGTTTATTACTAGCCAATGGCGTGGAGTCAATACCCTTCAGAGGTATAGGAACTTCCAGAGGCTCTAAATCAAACCCACAGCGTTTGGCAAAGGACCAATCCATAAGACTCAAAGCGGCGCCAGAGTCGACATAGGCGTCCGCGGTAATAGACGATAAAGAGCAAATCAGGGTCACAGATAGAATAAACTTAGACTGTAAAGTGCCAATTGAAACAGACTTATCAACCTTCTTAGTACGTTTAGAGCATGCTGATATAACATGAGTTGAATCACCACAATAGAAGCATAACCCATTTTTTCGCCTAAAATTCTGTCGTTCACTTCTGGACAGAATACTATCACATTGCATAATCTCTGGCGCCTTCTCAGTAGACACCGCCAAATGGTGCACAGGTTTGCGCTCCCGCAAACGCCGATCAATCTGAATAGCCATTGTCATGGACTCATTCAGACCTGTAGGCACAGGGAACCCCACCATAACATCCTTAATGGCATCAGAGAGACCCTCTCTGAAATTCGCCGCCAGGGCGCACTCATTCCACTGAGTAAACACAGACCACTTACGAAATTTTTGGCAGTATATTTCAGCCTCATCTTGCCCTTGAGACAGGGCCATTAAGGCTTTTTCAGCCTGAATCTCTAAATGAGGTTCCTCATAAAGCAACCCCAAGGCCAGGAAAAACGCATCCACATTGAGCAACGCAGGATCCCCTGGTGCCAAAGCAAATGCCCAGTCCTGAGGGTCGCCCCGGAGCAAGGAAATTACAATCCTGACCTGCTGTGCAGGATCTCCAGCGGAGCGAGATCTCAGAGACAAAAATAATTTACAATTATGTTTGAAATTCTGAAAGCAAGATCTATCCCCGGAGAAAAATTCAGGTAAAGGAATGCTAGGTTCAGATATAGGAGCATGAATAACAAAATCCTGTAAACTTTGAACCTTCACAGCGAGATTATCCAATCCTGTAGCTAAACTCTGAGGATCCATATTAATCAGGTGAAATCAGAACCATTCAAGGATTAGAAGGAGAGAGAGACGAAGGCTGCAGTAAGCAGAGATGCTAGTGAATCAACTAATGAGCAAACTCAGGGAAAAAAAAAAAATAAAAATTCTCTGCAGACTTCTTTTCTCTCCTTTCTTCTGCCAATTATTTTAACCCACGGCCGGCCAAACTGTCATGGTTCTCAATGGCAAGAGACCGTAGTAAAGCATACCAAAGGACTAGCTCTTGGAAGATGGGAACTCGAGCTGACTGTGAGCTAAACCTACCGCACAACTAACAGTGGCCGGGTAGCGTGCCTACGTTTTATCCCTAGACGCCCAGCGCCAGCCGGAGAACTGACTGACCCTAGCAGAGGAAAATACAGACCTGGCTTACCTCTAGAGAAATTTTCCCCAAAAGGCAGACAGTAGCCCCCACATATAATGTCGGTGATTTTAGAGGAAATTGACATACGAAGTGTGAAGATAGGTTTAGCAAATTGAGGTCCGCTTACTAGATAGTAGGAAGACAGAAAAGGGAACTACACAGTCAGCTGAAAACCCTTTCAAAACACCATCCTGAAATTACTTTAAGACTCTAATATCAACTCATGATACCAGAGTGGCAATTTCAGCTCACAAGAGCTTCCAGCCTCAGAAATATTCAAACACAGAGAACTGGAACAAAAATGCAAAACAAACTTAGGACTACAAGTCCAACTTAGCTGATAGTAGTCTAGGAGCAGGAACATGCAACAGAAAGGCTTCTGGTAACATTGTTGGCCGGCATAGAAATGACTGAGGAGCAAGGCTAAATAGACAACTCCCACATCCTGATGGAAACAGGTGAACAGAGGAGATGAAGCACATAAGTGCAGTACCACCAGAAACCACCGGGGGAGCCCAGAAACCAAATTCACAACATCCTCCCTTATCCAATACCTTGCAATCACCTTTCGTGCAATGAATAATAATCTAGCAATTGCCATTTTAGTAGTTTCATCGGTCATGATTTCCTCCACATACCCAAGTACACAAACCACCGGATCCCTGGGAATCGAGCACCCATATATCACCCCTATCTGGTTCAGCACCACAGTCCAGTATGCAAATAGTCTGGGACAAAGCCACAGCATGTGCAGTATACCTGCCTGAGTCTGTGAACACCTAGGGCACCCAGAATCACCTCTCAACCCGGCTTTAAACAACATATCAGGTGTCCTATAAGCCCTATTTACCACATACAGTTGCGACAATCTCCCAGGTTCACTCATCGACAACCTAGGTATGTATTCCAATATAGATTCCCACCTATCGTCGTCTATTTGCCCCAATTCGGCCTCCCACTTCTCTCTGGCCTTAATAAGGTAATCTATTAGAAAGGTGTGTAGTAAATCACCATATATTCCGGATATTGCCCCCTTTGTACCGTTGTTATTTAATATAAAGTCCAGCATTAAATCTATCTGAATCTTTATAGGCCCTCTCCTTTTTTGCGCCTGAAAAGCGTGTTGAACCCTTCTATACTGATATACCTGTAACCCTGGGAACTGAAATTCCTGCTGCATACCATAAGATTTAAGATTCCCCTCATGAATCAACTGACCTATCAACCAAATACCTTTCTCCCTCCACTCTCCCATTCCTTCCATTTGATTGAATTCTTGAAAAGAGGGGTTATCCCAAATAGGTGAAAACTCTGTGAATTTTGTAACTCCCCTTATTCGTTTAAGCATCTGCCAAACCTTATGAATTAAATTTATGGTGTGAAGACAAGTTCCAGATTTCCTAAATAGTCCTGCTTCTAGACCTTGGGATAAGGGCCAAACACCAATAATGTATTCCAGACTGCTATGACTTTGACCCCTCTCAAGCCCTTTCCCCCATCCCCTAAGATGTTGGCTCTGCGCAGACAAAAAATATAACCAGGAATTAGGCAGGGCAAGTCCCCCCTCATCTTTCGGTCTCTGTAGTATCTCCTGCCTAATTCTCGGACTCCTCCCGCCCCATACCAGTTCTCCAAATAATGTTCTTAATCTACGGAATCTGGTTAGTGGTATCCATACCGGAGAATTATGCAAAACATACAAAACCTGTGGCATCACAACCATCTTAAGGAGATTTACTCTACCCACTACTGACAGATGCAACTTATTCCAAGCCAAGACCTTGGCTCGTAGTTTGGACAATATTGGCTCAAGATTAAGCTCCTCAAATTTTGTCAAGGGGAGGGATACCTGGATCCCTAAATATTTAAATTGTGAGACCACCCTTAATTCTGTACTTTCCTCCACCTCCCTCATACAATCCACTTCCCTATCCACCTGCAAAACACTTGATTTATCCCAGTTGATAACCAATCCTGAAATTTGTCCGAATCTTTCAATTATTGAAATTACATTCTTTAAAGGTTCCCCAGGCCCCTCTAGAAAAAGCAAAATGTCGTCGGCATACAGAGCAATTTTTTCCTCCCTCTTCCCATATACAAACCCCTTTACTGTCTGTGACCCTCTAATAGCTGCTGCCAGAGGCTCCACAGCCAGAGCAAACAGCAACGGGGACAACGGACACCCCTGCCTCGTACCTCGAAACAGTTGAAAGCTTTCAGAAACCGCCGCATTATTCACCCTGATTTTAGCCACTGGAGAGGAGTATAGAAGTCTCACCCACGAGATAAAAACTGGTCCAAACCCACAGCGACTCAGCACCGACCACAGGTATTGCCATTCTATACTATCGAAGGCCTTATGTGCATCGAGGGAAACCACTACCCTCCTACCAGCATTCTCCGCCGGGATCTGCATATTAAGAAATAGCCTTCTCAAGTTGATGGCAGTAGATTTATTAGGCATAAAGCCCGATTGGTCCGAATGAACCACCTTTTCTATCACCCTGGTCAGTCTGTTCCCCAGGGCCTTGGCCAAAATCTTAACATCAGTTGTTAGAAGTGATATCGGTCTTTATGACTCCGGCAACCGTGGGTTTTTTCCGGGCTTAGGAATGACCACAATAATGGCCTCCCTCATGGAAGTAGGCAATATTCCCCTCTCCAGTGACTCCTCAAATACCCCCAGCAATTTAGGCAGCAACTCCTCAGAAAGAGTTCTATAGGTGTCAACAGGGATGCCATCAGTCCCCGGAGCCTTCCCCCCGGCCATGGACCCCAAGGCACCCTCCAGCTCCTCCACCGTAAGCGGCATATCTAACCAATCTCTATCCCCAACTTCTAGGCTAGGTAAATTTGCCTCTTCAAGAAATCTGTCAATTTCTCCCTGTCTGTGCCCCGTTTGTGATGTATACAATCTGCTATAGAATCCCTTAAAACCTTCCAAGATTTGGACCCCCTGTGTTACAATATTACCACTCTCCAATTCTAAGGCATATACGTGTGACGAATCCCTCTGTGCAGATGTTATCACTGATAGCAGGTGGCCCACCTTCTCTCCTTCCGCGTAAAAGGCCTCTTTTTGGAAAGCTCTCGTCCTCTCAGCCCTGCGTAAGTGCAATTTATTCACCTCCTCCTGAGCCGCCCTCATACGGTTCATATTGTCCTGTGTACTCAAATTACTCAGTGCAGCCTCCGCCACCCTCAATTCCTCAAATATCACTTTGTCAGCGTCCCTTGTTCGTGTTTTATGCCTAGATATCTCTTTGGATAATATTCCCCTCAAATAAGCTTTCATAGTGTCCCAAACCACATGTTTCGCTGCACTACCATCATTAAATGTAAAGAATTCCTTTATTTCTTCCCCAATCTTTACCATATCAAGAATTTGTAACCAGAAGGGATTAATCTTCCACCCCAATTTAGCCATCTCCCCAAGGCCTTCAATTTGCAATGATACTACCAATGGGCTGTGATCCGACACTACTCTGGGCATATAATCCACCTCCTGTACCAGCCTATCCATTGCTTCATTACCCAGGGCCATATCAATACGGGATAAAGTGCCATATGTCGCCGAATAACAGGAGAAACAGTATGTATCAGTATTACGCACCCTCCACAAGTCCTTCCATGCCACTTCTCTCAAATAACTGCCGAACCCTGTTAAATTCCCCTCCTTCTTCAACATAGCATGTTTCCCCCTATCCCAATGATCATCAATAATATTGTTAACATCTCCAATTATGAGCAATGGGACTCCTCCCCACCTACCAAATATGTTGAAGATTTCCTGTAATTTTTTCCCCGAGTACGGTGGAGGAATATACACTGACACGACACATATCAGACTAGCGAACACCTTACACACAAGGAATACATATTGTCCATCATTATCTATTACCACCTCTACCTCCTCGAATGGTACGCTTGTA
The DNA here is from genome assembly GCF_051348905.1 of Ranitomeya variabilis. NCBI lineage: Eukaryota > Metazoa > Chordata > Amphibia > Anura > Dendrobatidae > Ranitomeya > Ranitomeya variabilis. The sequence continues at coordinate 163,238,100 of NC_135233.1, forward strand.
TGCACAAGGATTGGCACTCCCCTAGCATAAGTCGAGAATGTCGCATGGTATGCCTTCCTCACCCATCTCTTATTCAATATACCGTTTTTTTCTTTAAATGAGTTTCTTGAAGGCACACCAGCGAGGGTCTCTGTTTCAAAATATATTGCAAAATAGCCTTACGTCTTGTATCACTCGAAAGACCCCTAATGTTCCAGCTCAAAATTTTGACCCTATCTCCCATCATTTTGCATAATAGTAAAATTTCCCCTCTTCCCTCCATTGGTCTCCCTTGTCCCTCTAAACTGGTCCCCCCTACCCAGAATTCCCCCCCAACCTTCATCATTACAAAGTAAACCTTGCCCTTACCCTTCCCTTCCCTCAATAACTTCCCTCCCCAGAACTTTATAACAATCAACTTAGTCTCCTTCTCCCTCTCTGTATGAGAAAGGGGAACATGCTGTCGCAGTCTCTACAGTGGCTCAAAAGCCGACACCAACCTCCAATAGGTTAACACTCTCCTACGGTCGTTCCTCCCCCCGCCCTATATAAACAGAATATAGAAACAGTTGCGCCGCCGAACACAACTTTAACACACAGGAACCATACATCAGATTCCTCTAGTAATATTTCAGAATCAACCAACAGTTCAACTTTCTTCTCCTCCCCCAAAACCATCGCAATAGCCAGAAGTCCACATCTGATCCTCCTCAGCGGGTCTTTTCTGCACCAATACGTTTCGCATTTAAATCCAGCCAATGAGACACCTCCTCAGGATTTTGAAAAAAGTGGACCTTTTCCATGGCCACCACACGTAGTTTAGCTGGGTACAGCATAGAGTAGGCCAGACCCAGTTCACGCAAGCTTCTTTTAGCCTCTCCGAACTTCATCCTGAGCTTCTGTACAACTGTGGAATAGTCAGGGTATATAGATATTCGGTTGCCGTCAATAGTTAGTTCCTCCATATTCCTGGCTTTTCTTAGCAGAATATCTCGGTCTCTGTAATTTAGGATTTTGGCTAGAAAGGTCCGTGGGGTGGAGCCAGGGGGCAGAGGTCTGGTCGGCACCCGGTGGGCTCTTTCAACCGCAAAAAGTTTTGTGAGACTGTCCCTTCCAACCTTAGTTTTCAGCCATGTCTCAATAAAGTCAGTGGGGTTATTTCCTTCTGCCTTTTCAGGTACGCCAATAATTGTCAAATTGTTCCTGCGCGAACGATTCTCTAAATCATCAGTCTTAAACTCCAACTCCGCAATGCGCTGGACATATTTCTTCTCTCTTTTTGCCATTTCAGCTATCTGATCTTCTGCACCTCCCACACGTTCCTCCAGAATTTCCACTCTCCCCTCCATTTTGTGCATAGCTGAACGAAAAGAGGCAACTTCCCCCTTCAGATCGTCTCCCTGGACAGTTAGGGTTGTTAAAGTGGACTTGCAAAACAACACTGCAGAAAATATGTCTTTCAGAGTCGGCTCCCCGTCCCCATCACCACTCACAGCCCCCATTTGTGCAGCATAATCCTGGGTCTGCTCAGCTGCTACATTGAGAGGATCAGACCTCATGTCCGGCACCATACTATTTGTTATGGGGGATCCACTCACTATCTCCTCTGCCTGTGCCCCGGATCTCACATCCATCCGCTCCCCCGAGTCTCTCTCTTCTCCTGTTACCTTTCCACCAGTTTCTTGTACAAGCCGCTCTGAGTTTTCCGCCCTGGCAAACTGTTCCAGCCGGGCGATCACCTCAAGTCTTCTCTGATAGGCAGCATCTGCCTTCGCCGCCTCTTCTGCAGCGCTGTCGGCGCCATCTTGTGAGCGCGTGCTGCCCGCCATCCCAAGCTCTTTCTGCCGTCTGCGCGTCATCTTGCTGTTTTCCCCACAGCGCGGCCGGCTCCCTCCGCTCCTCGGGGACTCAGAAGCTCCTTCCACAGGTATTTGGCGTTCGGCGGCGCCACTACTATTGCAGGATCACCTGTCGGGCGTTAGGAGAGGTCCGGCACACGTCCGCTCACATCTGCCAGGCCACGCCCCCCTGTTCCTTCACCTTGGATTGACATGTTGGTACTACACAAGGGTTTTAGGCAGGTGCAGAAAAAATCCTGCAAAGTAGTAATGCTTTCGAAAATAGAAATGTTAATAGTTTTTTTTTAATCAATTAACAAAATGAAAAGTAATTGAACAAAAACGAAAATCAATATTTTGTGTGATTGCCTTTTTCCTTCAAAACTGCATCAAAGCATCAATTCTTCCAGGTATGCTTGCATACAGTTTTTTTGAAGGAATTCGGCAAATAAGTTGTTCCAAACATCTTGGAGAACTAACCACAGATTTTCTGTGGATATAAACTTGTATAAATCCTTCTGTCCCTTCCTGTAACCCAGACAGATTTGTTGATGTTGAGATCAGGGCTTTGTGAGAGCCATTGATTTGATATAGAGTTCTATTTTATTTGTTCACTTTGCATTTTAAGAAAAATTACTAAAATAAAATATGAACACATTTATTTTTTAAAGGATTCTTTCTTTGCAGTATTTTTCTTCACCTGCCTAAATCTTTTGCACTGTACTGTGTGTGCCATTTACAGACTGTGGAGACACTCTGAACTATTCTGGTTTCATCACTAATCGTGTGCGGGATGGAACTTCGATAACATTCATTTTGATTAAGAAAAGCTTTAAACCTAACCTAGACTTTACAATTAGTCTGAGCAATGTGAGCCTGCTCCTCTTTTGAGTGCATAAACAAGTAAGCAGCTACAGATTCAGGTGCTTCTCACAAAATTAGAATATCATCAAAAAGTTAGTTTACTTCAGTTCTTCAATGCAAAAAAGTGAAACTTGTATATAGAGTCATTACAAACAGAGTGATCTATTTCAAGTGTTTATTTCCGTTAATGTTGATGATTATGGCTTACAGACAATAAAAACCCAAAAGTCATTATCTCAGTAAATTAAAATAATTAACAAAAAACATCTACAAAGGCTTTCTAAGCGTTTAAAAAGGTCCCTTTGTCTGTTTCAGTAGGCTCCAAAATCATGGGGAAGACTGCTGACTTGACAGATGTCCGGAAGGCAGTCATTAACACACTCCACAAGGAGCGTAAGCCGCAAAAGTTCATTGTTAAACAAGCTGGCCATTCACAGAGTGCTGTATCCAAGCATATTAATGGGAAGTTGAGTGGAAGGAAAAAGCGTGGTAGAAAAAGGTGCACAAGCAACTGGGATAACCACAGCCTTGAAAGGATTGTTAAGAAAAGGCCATTGAAATATTTTGGGAAGATTCACAAGGAGTGGACTTCTGTTGGAGTCATTGCTTCAGGAGCCACCACACACGCAAGTATCCAGGACATGGGCTACAAGTATCGCATTCTTTGTGTCAAGCCACTCATGACCAATAGACAACGCCAGAAGTGTCTTACATTGGCCAAGGAGAAAAAGAACTGGACCTTTGCTCAGTGGTCCAAGGTGTTGTTTTCAGATGAAAGTTCATTTTGCATTTCATTTGGAAATCAAGGTCCCAGAGTCTGGATGAAGAGTGGAGAGACAGACAATCCAAGAAGCTGCTTGAGGTCTAGTGTGACGTTTCCACAATCATTGATGGTTTTGGGAACCATGTCATCTGCTGTTACGTCCACCGAGTTTTATCAAGACCAAAAGTCAGCGCAGCCATCTAACAGGAAATATTAGCGCACTCCATGCTTCCCTCTGCCGACAAGCTTTTTGGAGCTGGAAATTTCATGCCCACAGAATCTATGGGGTATTGTTAAGAGAAAGATGAGACCCCTGACCCAACAATGCAGCTTCCGCAGCACCTCAGTACTGCCACAGGCTGATCGCCTCCACGCCACACTGTATTGATGCAGTAATTGAAGTAAAAGGAGCCCCAACCAAGTATTGAGTGCATTTACTGAACATACATTTCAGTAGGCCAACATTTCAGATTTTAAAATCATTTTTCAAGCTGGTGTTTTAAAGTAGTCCAATTTACTGGGATAATGACTTTTTGGTTTTCATTGGCTGTAAGCCATAATCATCAACATTAACTGAAATAAACAATTGAAATATATCACTCTGTTTATAATGACTCTTTATAAGGAGTTTCTCTTTTTGTATTGAAGAACTGAAATACACTCCCTGACAGAAGTTATGTCGCTTAGGCCAGGTTCACATTGCGTTAGTGGGTGATCGCTAACAGACAGCGTTGCACGGCGAAAATGTCGCAATTAACGCCGTGCAACGGGTCCGTTAGCGCACCCATTGACAGCAATGTTGTTTCAGCCTGAAGCGCATCGCTAGCGCGTGCCTTTTTCGGCTCGTGCTAGCGATGTGCCATTCTTTTGTGGCGCGCCTCGGACGCTGCTTGCAGCGTCCGCGGCGCACCCGAGGTCCGTTCCCCGCTCTCGCAGATCGGGGATCTGCAAGAGCGGGGACGTTAGCGCGACCCCTAAACGCGGCCCCTACAAATACATTGCGTTAGCGCAATCCGCTAGCGCTAGCGCTAAACGCAATGTGAACCTAGCTTTAGCCATGTTATGTAAATGAAAGCTTATAACCTGACGTTAAATTCATCCATTGGTTGTATAAATTATTCTTTTGAAAGCTGAAACCCTCCGAAATCTGGTTTAGGTTAAAAAAATAAATTGGGATCAATGCAGAAATATTGATCAATTAATGGAAACAGAATGGTCAGATTTTGGCAAGACAAACATTTTGTCGCCCACAGAAAGTAATGTGATATTCAAACAAATAATTTACTTAAAATACAAATATACAGTATGTTGCATAACATTGGTGAATTAAGTTGTGGTGCTATTAGAGTCATATTTAATATTTTGTGTGACTTCCATGAGCTTGAAGGACTGCATCCATGCTGTTCAACAATGATTCATACAATTTATTAATGAAGTAATCAGGAATAGCAAAGAATGCCGTCTTAGGATACTTTCACACTGGCGTTTTTTGTCCTCCGTCGCAATGCGTCGTTTTGGTCAAAAAACTCATCCTGCAAAAGTGCTTGCAGGATGCGTTTTTTTCTCCATAGACTAACATTGGCGACGCATTGACACACGTCGCAACCGTCTTACGACGGTTGCGTCGTGTTGTGGCGGACCGTCGGCAGCAAAAAACGTTGCTTGCAACGTTTTTTGGTACGTCGGGAACGTCTTTTCCGACCGCGTATGCGCAGCCGGAACTCCACCCCCTCCTCCCTGCACCTCACAATGGGGCAGCGAATGCGCTGAAAATCTGCATCCGCTGCACCCGTTGTGCAGCGCTAACAACGCTAGCGTCGGTACGTCGGCCCGACGCACTGCGACGGGCCGAGTACGACGCTAGTGTGAAAGTAGCCTAACATGCCTCCCAGAGTTCATCTAGATTTTTTGGTTTTGTCTTCCAAGCTTCCTCTTTCTTCCTACCCCAAACATGCTCAATGATGTTCATGTCTGGTGACTGAGCTGGACAGTCCTTGAGCACCTTGATCTTTTTTGCCTGGAGGAACTTTGTTGTAGAGATGGATGTATGAGATGGAGCACCATCCTGCTGCAGAATTTGACCCCTTTTATGATTTGGAATGTAAGAAGTAGTTAATACTTTTTGATATTTTAGGCTATTGATATTGCCTTCCACCTTGCAAATGTTTCGCACCCCCCCCATACTGAATGTAACCCCAGACCATGATCTTTCCACCACCAAATTTTTTTTTTTAATTCGTTTATTAATTCCAGAATAAACAAACAATGCACACATTTACATTTATCATTATCAATTATACCACCGGATGCAAATAATTACAGAATATCATCATATCCAAAGTTTACAGGGGTAATAAACTGTGCATGTTGAATCACTAGTACCTATAAAATACCTATTATACAACTTTAACAACTTTAACCGTTAATATTAAGTCGCCGAAAGGAAAAAACAGATTTAAATCCTGCTCCGCACGCGATGTCCCAAAACCACAAGCCCATCCTCCTGTGTATGTATCCAATCAGCGCAGACTACAGAGTATGATAAGAGGAGTTCCATCTACCCCAGATTTTTTCGAATTTACCTGAACATCCTCTATTTTGGTACAGTGTTTTTTCATATGGAATGACCGAGTTCACCAAGTCAATCCAAGCTCTGAGAGTCGGAGAGGAACCACCCATCCACCTTAACGCCAGTATCTTCCGTGCCAAGAAGAGCGTCTCTCGATGAAAAATCCCAGTATGGTGATCCCAGGCCTCTGTATCCCATACCCCAAATAAGCAGGTCAATGGCTCAAGTGGGACAGGGATTGATAATAAAGATGTTAAGAATGTCGTGACCTCTTTCCAATAGTGAAAAATTACCGGGCACTTCCAAATCATATGGATAAAATCTGCATCTCGTGTATGACACCGTAAACAATCTGACGAGTGGAGGCGACCCATCTTAAATAAGTCAAATAAGTCTGATATATAATATACATCTGGGTCATCCTGTTATTAACTGAAGGAGAAACTTTAGTTGGGGACTCTAGAATATCTTCCCACTCCTCTCCCAGTGTATCGGGGAGAAGTCCCTCCCACTTCCTTTTGAGAGAGTTAATAGTAGACCCATCTCCCATGGATAGTAGATATGTATATAAAGAGGAAATGAGTCCCTGAGGACCCTGTGATTTGAGAATGCCTATCAGAGGTAGAGATGAGATCGCTCGACCGGTGCCCACATTTCGCATATGTGATTGAAAAGCTGACCTTAGCTGTAAATAACGGAAGAATTGAGATCTTGGGATATTGTAGGTATCCCGTAATTGTTCGAAGGATACAAAAACCCCCTGGTCATGTACATTGCCCACCGAAAGAACACCACGAGATCCAGAACTAAGTAGATGGGTGATTCAGTAATTCTGTGAAATAACTATTATGCCAGAGTGGCATTTCGGCTGTTATATCTGCAAATTTAATAACTTTTTTGATTTGTCTCCATATTAATCTCGCCAGTCGAAGTAAAGGCAGCAAACGGGGAGCACTGACTTTCTCTATTTCCAAAAATCCCAATGGACAATCAATCCGGGCAGAATGAATCAGATGACTTTCTGAATTAGGTAGGGAGTTATTAGGCATCCATTTGCTTAATGCCTTAACCTGCCCGGCAAGATAGTACAGATAAAAGTCCGGTAGAGCCGCCCCACCCCCCCTTTTCGGTCTCTGCAGAGTAGATAGTTTAAGTTTGTGTCTGGTCTTCCCCCATATAAAGGATGTGGTTAGGCAGTTTAAATTTGCAAAGAAAGACTTGGGTATTGGCACAGCACTATGTTGGAGACAATAATTAAGTTTGGGGAGCAATATCATTTTAATTAGATTAATGCGGCCTGCAACAGAGAGAGGGAGTTTGCTCCAGGTTATAAATTTAGATTTGACCAGGTCTAATAGTGGATAGATGTTAAGTTGTAGGTCTAGCTGACTATATTGAGACATATGGATACCTAAATATTTGAAATTGGAGACTACAGGTAGTGACGAGAGATTTTCGAGACAGGGCATCGGAGCATGAGACAGAGGCATCAGGGCAGACTTGTCCCAATTTATATAAAGACCAGAGAATTTACTAAATTTATCAATGGTCGTTATTACTTGTGGCAATGTTTCTTCTATTTTATCCATAAATATGATCATGTCATCGGCATAAAGACCGATAGTGTCTACATGATCCGCAATATTTATTCCCTTAATATCTATGGAGGACCTTATGCGTATTGCTAAAGCTTCGATCGCGAGGGCAAAGAGAGCCGGGGACAAAGGACATCCTTGACGGTTTCCCCTGTGCAAGGTAAAAGAATCAGAGATAGAGTTATTCACAATTACCCGTGCCCTAGGATTCCTATATAGTGTATTTATCCCTCTAATAAATTTGTCCCCAAAACCGTATTTCTGTAGACATGCGGATAGGAAAGGCCACTCAAGAGAGTGGAACGCTTTGGCTGTATCTAGTGACGCCAGTGCCCAATTATTATCCAATTCTAGAGAACTATATTGAATCACCGATTGGAACCGCCTAATATTGATGGAGGTACTTTTCCCGGGCATAAAGCCAGTTTGATCTGGGTGTATAAGGTCTAGTATGATCGTATTTAGTCTAGTAGCCAAAATTTTAGTGAAAATTTTATAATCTACGTTCACTAATGATATAGGGCGGTACGATCCACACTCCAAGGGGTCCTTTCCCTCCTTTTTAAGTACAATAATATTGGCATCGTAAAGTGTTTCAGGCATAAATTCTCCCTCCCATATACTCCGGAGTACCTTTAGTAAAAGTGGTGCCAGGTGGCTCCGATATTTTTTATAGAACTCAGCGGGACACCGATCTGGTCCAGGGGCCTTCCCGGTGGCCATGTCCATTATAGCATGTTCCACTTCCTCCAGAGTAAACTCTGCCTCCATAAAAGCTTGCTGGGTTGGACTCAGTGAGGGGAACGCTATGTCCGATAAATAGTCCGCACATTCAGGGACACCAAAAACACTGCCAGATTTTTACAATGACTTATAGTAATTACAAAAACACCGAAGAATCTCCTCAGTAGAGGATACCAACGAACCATCAAGTGCCCGAATCTGTAGTACTGTATTAGAAGTATTATGCTGGCGTACTAAAAAGGCTAGAAGTGTACTGGCCTGATTCCCCAATTCAAAATAGGATTGACGGGTAAAGAATAATTTACGTTTCGATTTAGTGTCTATATGTTGGGTATATAATCTTTGGGAAGTAAGCCATTCCACCCTGTTGCCACTGGTTTGATTAGCTACATAGGCGGCCTCCGAATCCTTCAGCCGCCGCTCCATCTAATCATCCTCCCCTGCCGTCACCCTTTTTATGTAGGAGATTGTGGAGGACAGACATCCCCTTAGGTATGCTTTTAGAGTGTCCCAAAACAGATTAAGATTCGAGGGGTCTGGATGAGTAGAGACAAAACAGTTCAACTGATCAGCCGTTCTATCACTAGAATCTATCAATTTCAACCAGAAGGGATTCAATTTCCAAGGTATATTATTGTTTGGCTGACCATATTTAAATTTGAGAATAACTGGACTGTGATCTGATATCCCTCTATTACCATGTTCGATACTATCCACCCATAATGCCAGGTCACTAGATCCAAATATGTAATCTATGCGAGATAGAGACTGTCTAGTTGATGAATGACAGGTATACTCTTTTGTCTCAGGGTGACATGTTCTCCATAGATCCAGCCATCCACTACCGCTCATAAATAGTGCCAATTGAGAGGGGGATTGAGGAGGAGGCCCCCCGGACATCTCACCGTCTAGTCTCAATCTGTCTTTAAGATTATCCATGACTAAATTAAAATCTCCCATACAAATAACACTAGCATTAGGATAATTTAGGGAGAAACCCATTGCCATGCGGAGAACCGATATATTAGCCGGGGGTGGGTTATAAACACATAGTATCACATATTCCCGCGTATTAATAAAGGCGTGTACAAAAACAAAGCGACCCTCGGGATCACGTCGTGCCTCCCTAGCCTCCCATCTGACATTATGTATCAACAGAGAGACCCCTCTGGAGTAACTAGTATGGAATGCGTGAAGGGACCACTGTACCCATGGCTTTTGTGTACATTTAACGGTGTCTCTGGTCAGATGTGTCTCTACAAGTGCTACAATATGGGGATGATATCTTTTAATCTGTGAAAATACCTTGATTTTCTTTCGGGGAGTCTTAATACCCCGTATATTCCACGTCATATATATAATCTAAGACCCCATATCTACGCTTAAAAAAAGGAAAGATATATACCATAACCTGAGCAGGGATCAGTAACACCACGCAGAGCATAACGTTATCATTGGCGACTAACAAACATACCAAACAATCAAAACTGGTGTAAAAACCCAAACAAAACTGAATTTGAACAGTGGAGGAGTATAATGCTACACTCCTAGAGTCAGATAAAAAAGGTGATACCCTCACTGAAACCAGCGTCCTGTATTGTTGATGAGCTCAGCACCAATACGGAGAGCTCCAATTTGTGTTGCCATTAGATAAGGAGAACTGCTCAGGAGTCCGGCACACTAAACCCCCTGTATGACCGCAACCATTCGGCTGCCTCCGCCGGATCAGTAAAGAGCATGGAGGAGCCTTCATGGACAATGCGGAGTCGAGCTGGGTAAAGCATGGAGTAAATGATGTTCTTATCCCTGAGCTGCTTTTTAACTTCCATAAAAAGGACTCGCTGCTTTTGAAGCTCCATGGAAAAATCCGGGAAGATTGATATAGTAGCGTTATTAAATTTAATAGGGCTCTTCTGCCTTGCCAAGCGCATTATCGCATCCCTGTCTCTGCAATTGAGGAGACGCGCCAAAAAGGGCCGGGGTGGAGTTCCGGGAGGAAGAGGTCTCGTTGGGACTCTATGGGCCCTCTCCACAGAAAATGTTGAGGAGAATCCATCTCCCATGGTGGTTTTAAGCCAGTCCTCTAGAAATTGCTCAGGTTGCTGACCTTCCGAGCGTTCTGGTAGGCCAATAATCCGGATGTTATTACGACGCAATCTGTTTTCCAAGTCATCTGCCTTTTGCTTCCAGGCATTCACAGAGCCGGCGGCCCTTGACAGCTTAGCCTCCATTGGGGCAATGGTGTCCTCTATCTGAGACACTCTTGTTTCAACCTCCGAGATACGCCCTCTCATAGCTTGCATATCATGTCGCAGGCGGCCCACTTCAGTATGTACGTCTTCTATTTTCTCAGTGAGAGAAGACCTGGTGAGGGATATGGCTTGCATCAACTGCTCAGATGTTTGTTTAAGAGTCAGTTTGTCTTGTTCTCCCTCTTCATTACTGTCAAAGATGATTTTTGCGTTGATTCTGCGTGGGATTATTTCTGAGGGTACGTACATTGTCAGGGGCATCTTCTCTGGCATATTTCCTTAGCTTTTCAGCAGCCCCCGCTCCTTTAGAATGATGCATGACGGGTAACAGAAGATCCCCACAAAAGGACCAAGCTTATGATTATGGTAGTCTATTCTCCAGTAGCAAACTGGGCAAGGTTAAACACCGGGATATATCCCAAGGAGGCAGACAGTCAGGCAAAGAATTGCTAGATATTTGCAAGAGTAACAGTTAAGGATTTGCCCAGGCACCGTGCCCCAGAGCAGCCCACAGCCCCCACAGGCAGAACAGCAGGGAGGGGGGGTAATCCCTCCAGAGTTATGGCGCCAACAGGAGTTTGTCTAATAAGGGGGGTGCAGGGCCCAATCTTCCAGGGCACACACCGCACCACCCCTCTATTATTTCAGGCTGACAGCTCACCTGAACTGCACCGCAGTTGTGTTGTATAGTGCCGCACTCCTTGCTGCTGGAGTGCGCGCTGTAATAATGGCTGCAGTCTCCCCAGGCACCGCCCGCCACTCCAGACCCGGCACCTGTTTTTTTTTTTTCCCCGGTGTTCCACAGCGTCCCCGCTGTATGTAAGTGTCCGCCGCCTCTCAGGGGGATTCTCCCGGCTTCGGCCGCTGCCGGCGCTGCGTCCCGTCTGCTGGAGCCGCGCTCAAAGATGGCCGCCGCAGCTCAGGGACCTTGCCGCTCTTTCAGGCCGCCGCATTTACCGGTGTCCCAGGACTCCAGAGTTGCTGTCTGAGGGGGGCACCGGTCTCCCGAGGTCCAAGGGCACCGCTTCAGCCGGTGTAGGCTGTGGATCAGGGGAATTAATGGCAGGATGAAGACCAGGATAACGGGAGCTTCCACAAGGTGCGTCTTCCTTCCTAGCTTACATAGCCACGCCCCCCACCACCAAATTTAACTGTTTTCTGGGTGTATTTTGGATCCATACGGGCTCCAGTAGGTCTCCTGCAGTATTTGCGGCGGCTGTGGTGTAATTCTACTGAAGATTCATCAGAGAAATCCACCTTCTGCCACTTTCCCAGCGTCCATCTGTTTAGCAGGCTGTGGGACTTTGCAAATGCCACACAGTTTATTTTCCTTTTGTTTAGTGCTGGCTTGTGGGCACTGATTCAGTCATGGAAGCCATTTCGAGACAGAATCCTACAAACTGTTCTAGTTGACACAGGGACTTGAGGTGATCAGGCCTGTTGGAGCTCTGCTGCAGTGGAAGAGGGAGGGGTTTGCTTTGGATTTTCTAACCAACAAACGTTCGTCCTGAGCAGTTGTCTTGTGGGGGGGTCTGCCGGACCTGGGCTTGTCAAACACATCTCCAGTCTCTTCAAATATTTTTTTAATTCTTTGTACTTGATGCTGAGAAACATTAAAGGTGCCAACCACCTCTGCAGTGGATCTGGTCTTCAGCCTCTTGATAATCCAGGCTTTGGTCGCACAGTGGATTTTTGGCATGTTGTCAGAGCTCAAGTTGCAGTTCAAGTGAAGGTCTGGGGTGCTGGGTTTCTTTTTATACACACACACTAATTAACCGATCATTTACTGAGCACAGGTGAGGATGTAAACTAGGATTGGGTGTATTATATGACCAGGTGACAAAACTTTTGTCTTGCCAAAATCTGACCATTCTGTGTCCATTATCTTATCAATATTTCTGCATTGATGCCAATTTATTTTCTTAACCTAAACCACATTTTGGAGGGTTTCAGCTTTCAAAAGAATAATTTATACAACCAATGGATGAATTTAACGTCAGGTTATAAGCTTTTATTTACATAACATGGATAAGTGACACAACTTTTGTGCGGGGGGTGTAAATAAACTTTTTGATATTCTAATTTTGGGAGAATCACCTGTATGTTGATTTAACTTTTAAATAGCTGACTGTTTTTGCTTTTTACGGTACTATTCAAAAGTTTGGAAACACCTTTTAGTGCAGTGGTTTTTCTTGCACTTATTAAAACATGTATACTGTAGATTCTGAAACCGAATGTGAAATATTTGTGAAACAAACCAGAATAAGTGTTGAACCTTTGATTCCTCAAAGTATCTCCCTTTTATGCTGATGGCAATTTGGTAGTCCTCTTATCTTTCTGCTAAGCATGTTGATCAGGTAGTCATCTGGAATGACTTCTAATGAACAGGTATTCTTGTTAAAAGTGCATTTGTGGAATAATCTGCCTTCAGATAGTGTCTGCGACCACCAGGTGTGTTTTTTTGAGCAGTGTTGGTGCAGCTTCATATAGTAATAAGCCCTATTCCACAACTATTCTAAGCTATAATATGGCAAGAATCGATCAACTAAGAGAATCAACAGTCTATCATTTATTTAGGACATGAAGGTAAGTCATTCCGGGAAATTGCTAGAACCTTTTTTTTTTAACTCAAATAAATTTTTATTAAGAATAACATTACAATTGACATCTTACATTCTTGTTTTCACTACAAAGTTTTCCCCCCAAACGAACCCCGCAATCCCAACTTATCCCGCCCCCCCAATAAGACAGCTCACCTTGTTTAATAGCTCCACACTCAAATCTATAGGATGACTATCCCCTCAGTTAGGACCATAGGCCACGTATTATGTTTACACCAATTCAGGGTCTTGATTCATCCATACTCTATAACAAACCTATCCCATGGCAAGCCACGGAGACCACAGTTTATTGAACATTTCAATTTTCCCTCTTTTCTGATAAAACCCCTTTTCCAGCTTCAGGCCCTGCTTCACATATTGGAGGAATTCTCTTCTTGAAGGCGGCTCGTCCTTAATCCAATTTTGCGCTATTACCTTCCGGGCCATATACAGCAATCTGGCAATAGCTGTCTTAAGGTTGTTATCCACTCCAATCTCATCCACGCACCCCAACAAGCACACTATCGGGTCCCTTGATACTGTGCATCTGTATGCTCCTTCCACACGACTCAAAACTACCAACCAAAAAGCAGCCAGTCTCGGACACGTCCACATCATATGAAATTTATCTGCATCTGTAGATTTACACCTCGGGCACTCAGAATCATCACGCAAGCCTGCTTTATATAACACCTTTGGAGATTTGTAAACTCTGTGTATTACATAAAGCTGTGACAGCCTATACGGCTCGCTCAGAGACAGCCGTGGAACCCACTCCAGCACCGACTCCCAAGTTTCATTCTCCATTGGGTCCAGATCCCTCTCCTACTTGGCTCTCGCCAGTATTGGAAACTTTAACAGGAAAGTGTGCAGCAAGTCTTTATAAAGAGTGGAAATAACCCCCCCTGTAGTCCCTTCACCACACACATACTCTAACACTATATCCCTTTGAATTCTGATGCCTCGGTCCCTATTCTGAGCTCCAAATGCCTGTCTCATCCGCAAATAATGATATTCCCCCGTAGGCCCGAGATCAAATTCCACCTGCTATTGGGAAAAGGATTTCAACTCTCCCTGCTCAATTATCTGATAGACATATTGAATCCCCTTGGCCTGCCATTCTGGTAGTGCCCCCATTGCCACAAATTCCTTTAAATTATTATTATGCCATAGCTGGGAGAATCTGGTCAGACCCGTAATCCCACGTATATATTTTAGTCTACCCCACAGCTTACATATCAATAACATAGTCGGATACAATTTCCCCAAAGCCCCCAGGGAGCCATCCTCCAGACATTGTACTGCTGGCCTTCTTTTTGTCACCTTTTCCATTAAATGCTGTACCGCCCCAGCTGACCCTTCATGCACCCAGCCCTTTAAAGGGAGGGTGCCGTGATTTTAATTTTTGTATTAATAATTATTGATTATATAATCAATTATTTTTAATACAAAACTAAATGTACTACTTTCATACTTTTTTATTTATTCCCTTTTACTTTGGCCACTGGAGGCCGCCATTTTCATTAGTGTGGATGTAAGTGTCTGGGTACGACACTTGCATTCCTCACTTACGGCAGCCATGTACATAGGAGCCAACAGTCGGGCTCCGACTCCATCTCCTGCCTCTCAGCTGTGACTTGGCCACGCCCACTGAGCTGCTACGTCACAGCTGTGAGAGGAGATCGCGGCCATTTTGTTTGCTGTGGGCTGCGATGACCGAAGATGTTGGGGAGAAGCTGCTGGGAGCGAGGGTCCAGGGTAAGTATCTGCAGTGCTAGCAGTGATCGCAGCCTGTAATTAGTATTACAGTACAGGCTGCGATCACTGCCGACCTGCACTGTCTTGCTGAAAGCTTCCTCCCTCAGTCCAGGGGCCAGAAATCCCCCAGCAGCAGCGTGTCTCCCTGTATATGGAGCGTTATGTCTGCTGCTTCTCTGTGCAGCACTGATGGCTGGAGCCTGGATGTGTTGCACCTCATCACACTCACACAGTGACTGTAGGTGCAGCCTGGAGTCCGTGTTTCTAAAAATAGAGCAACTCTCTGCAGCCCGGGATCCCTGGGTGGTTACAAGGGGCGGCACCCAGGCTGGCCAGTAATGGTTAACCCTTCGCTGCCTGCTGTGCATGGTGCAGGGGGATCAGTGTGCAGACAGGCAGCAGTCTGGGGGCTTCACCTATGGATCAGGTGAAAGGTCTGCACAGTGTAAAGAGGTGGGCTATGGTTGGCACAGTAATATTGTTCTAACACTTGGGCTATGGTTGGCAGACCCCAGGGGGTGATGACACTCAGCAAGCTCTAGCTGCTGTGTCACTACAAGTCCCAGTATGCCAGGACTGAGCTCCTAAGTGTCATAGTCCTGCAGCTCCTCAGGTCTCCTGCCTGATCTTCCTACTATACATTCCAGAGCAGAGGGCAGGTGGCAGCAGTCTGAGACTAGTGATCCAGGGAGCAGAAGAGGAAAGACTGTGGCTGGGCCCTGACACCCACACTAAGCTCACTGACACCCACCCCATGCCCCCTGACACCCACACTAAGCTCACTGACACTCACCCCATGCCCCCTGACACCCACCCCATACTCCCTGACACTCACCCCATGCCCCCCTGACACCCACCCCATACTCCCTGACACTCACCCCATGCCCCCTGATACCCACCCCATACTCCCTGACACTCACCCCATGCCCCCTGATACCCACCCCATACTCCCTGACACTCACCCCATGCCCCCCTGACACCCACCCCATACTCCCTGACACTCACCCCATGCCCCCTGATACCCACCCCATACTCACTGACACTCACCCCATGCCACCTGACACCCACCCCATACTCCCTGACACTCACCCCATACTCCCTGACACTCACCCCATGCCCCCTGATACCCACCCCATACTCACTGACACTCACCCCATGCCACCTGACACCCACCCCATACTCCCTGACACTCACCCCATACTCCCTGACACTCACCCCATGCCACCTGACACCCACCCCATACTCCCTGACACCCCATGCCCCCTGATACCCACCCCATAGTCCCCGACACCCATCTCGTGCTCCCTGAAACCCACCTCAATCTCACTGACACCGCAAGCCTCGTGTCTTTCAGGACAAGCTGTGAGGATCATCACCAAGGGCGTACATACAAATCATAGGGCGACAAAGCATATGGTCTAGTTGCCCCCCCCCCCAAAAAAAAAAAAAATAAAATATAATAATTGTGGGGGTCACAGAAGGGCATAGCTCACAACTTTCCTGCCTTTGCATAATAAATATACCACCATATATATTTATTACATAATACTGCCATATAGGTCATACATAATGCCGCCATATATATTTTATAACATAATACTCATAAAGACCACACATTATACCTCCACATATATTTATTACATAGTACTGCCATATAGGTTATACATAATGCCGCCAGATATATCTATTACATAATACTGTAATATGGACCGTACGTAATGTTGCCATATATATTTTTTACATAATGCTGCCATATAGATCAAACATAATATTGCTGGATATATTTATTACATAAAACTGCCATATAGATCACACATGATGCCACCATATAATGTATATTTTTAACATAGCACTGCCATATAGACCACACTTGATGCCGCTAATTATTATGTGTGACCTGTATGATGGCATTATGTGTCATCTATATGACAGTATTATATGTGATATGTATGGTTGTATTATGTTTGATCAGTATGGTGCAATAATATAAGAACTATATGATGGGATTATATGAGAACTATATTGTGGGATTATGTGTGATCTATCTATGTGGCAGTATTATGTGAGAATTATATGGTGGTTTTATGTGTGATCTATATGGCGGTATTATGTGTTGTTATCTGTATGGCAGTATTATATTCAGAAAGGGGACCCATTCTACGGTGGTTCTGGCTGAGCACCTGCACGTGGGTCTGGGGTAATAGAGGGGCAGCATGACCTCCAGTTAGGTGCAGTCAGGGCTGGTGAGGCAGCTGAAGAGAGGGGTCTCATGTTATCGTTACTATATGGCTACATTTCCTTCCCAGCGTCACCCCGTATTTCGCCTGTCGTCTCACTTTCACACATCGCCAGGACAGGATGGAGAAGACAGGATCTGAGGAGGGGAATGGGGTCTGCATGCAAAGTCTGGATCAGAACAGGCCATCAATCCGCAGAAATGTTTCCTGGATTTCTGTGGAGCAGACGGTCCATCCATGTGTATAAAAGACAGCGCTCTATGTACAATCCCTGGCTGAACATGGTGCCCCCCTATAGGCCAGCACACTGCTCTCCTGAAATACTCTGTGCTGCTGTCACCCTGTTCCCTCCACCACATATCTCCCAGAATCCTTGCTGCCTGCCATCCTCGGTGACTGTCTACTTGTCAGTGTAAGGCTGCACATTCAGTATTTGGTCAGTATTTTACATCAGTATTTGTAAGCCAAAACCAGGAGTGGGTGATAAATGCAGAAGTGGTGCATATGTTTCTATTATACTTTTCCTCTTATTGTTCCACTCCTGGTTTTGGCTTACAAATACTGAGGTAAAATACTGACCAAATACTGCTAGTGTGACGGCAGCCTTACTCTGCAGTCACCAACAAAATGGCTTCTCGCTGTGTTCCTGAATATCATCCTCTCATCCCTTAGCAGACACCCAGAAGGGGAGGAGAGGAGACATCACACATGTCAGCAGACTCCGCCCATAATTACTGCAGTGCTGTAATGTGAGCTAGTTGTACACGAGGTTTTTGTCAAATTTCAGCAGCTGCTCCCCCTAGTGTTTAAAAGTGGAAATGCCAAACCTTTTAAAATTATTTTTCATATTTTACTAAATTATAAACAAATGAAAATATTTTTTAAGAAAATGTAAACATTAATTCTTTACAATTTTTCAATTGCTGGAAAAAAAAATTTTTTGATGGCACCTTCCCTTTAAGTGCTGACTCTGGGCTGCAAGAAAATATACTTCAGGATTAGGCAATGCCAAGCCCTCATTTTCCTTGGGTCGCTGAAGTGTCTCCAGTCTGATACGTGGATGTTGTCTCCCCCATACCAAATTCCTGAACAGGGAGTTAATCTGCCTAAATTTCCCGCGCGGTATCCAAACTGGCGCATTATGAAGAACATACAAAAACTTCGGCATCAAAATCATTTTGTTAAGATTCACCCTGCCCACCACAGATAAATGCAGCTTAACCCAAGCATCCACTTTCGCCTTAAGAACACCTAAGATCGGAGTCAGATTCCTATGTATGTAATCCGTAACCGGCATAGATACCCATATCCCAAGATATTTAAATTGACTTACCACCTTCAGTCGCCCATCCTCCAGCAGCTCACTCCCCTCCTCCCCTACGTCATCCACTTTAAACAAAATAGACTTACTCCAGTTTATTGTCAGTCCTGACAGTGAGCCAAATCTTTCAATAATCCCAATAGCCCCCCCCCCAAGGAAGCAACCTGGTCAGCTAGAAACAGTAGAATATCGTCCGCATACAACGCCACCCTCTCTTCAATCATCCCTTATTTAAACCCAGACACCTCGTCAGACTGTCGAAGTTTAGCAGCCAATGGCTCCACGGCCAGAGCAAACAAGAGGAGAGAGCGGACACCCCTGCCTTGTCCCTCTAGCTAATTGTATTGTCCGTGATAACTCCCCATTCACCCGGACTCTGGCCATCGACTGGGAATACAGCAGCCGATTCCAGGACACAAGCCGCGAGCCAAACCCCATATATTGCAACACCTGCCAGAGATATCCCCATTCCACACTGTCGAACGCCTTATGGGCATCTAAAGATGCAATAACTCTCTGGCCACAGTTATCAGACCTAAGCTGCAGATTCATAAATAGCCTCCGTAGGTTGACCGCCGTGGATCTATCAGGCATAAAGCCAGATTGGTCTGGGTGCACCAGGCCGAAGATGACACTCGTCAACCTCATCGCCAACATCTTGGCCAGAATCTTGACATCTATAGTGAGCAAGGAGATTGGCCGGTATGACTCAGGTTACCCCAAGTCTTTCCCCTCCTTAGGAATCACTGCTATTATGGCCTCTCTCATGGATGTAGGCAGACACTGCCTAGTCTTAGCCTCCTCTAGGACCACCTTTAATCTGGGAATTAGCACCTCCCCCATATGTTTATAGATCTCAGCAGGAAACCCATCTACTCCAGGCGCCTTCCTATTAGCCATAGACTGTAATGCCCGACCCAGTTCCTCCTCCGTGATAGGAGCCTCCAAGCCCTCTCTATCTGCATCACTCAACCTCGGGAGCTCCAGACCCTCAAGGAACGCCACTGTGTCTCCCACCGTCCCATCCACCCGAGAGGAATATAGGTCCTCGTAAAAATCCGCAAAAACTTCCAAAATCTCTGGAGTCTCAGAGACACTCGTACCACTTCCGGAAACCAGACAATGGACAAACGAAGTACTTCTCTGTGCAGATGCCACCAGCGACAGCATGTGACCTACAGTTTCACCCTCCTGATAACAACAAACAACACACAAAAACAACAGCTCTCTTAAGTACGCCTTCATGGCTTCCCATACAGTAAGAGCATCTGCACTCCCATCATTCAGCTCAAAAAATTCCACCAACTCCCGTATTATCTTATCTAAATCTATACTGTGCAGCCAGTTAGGGTGAATCTTCCACTCTCTCCTGTTCACGGCCCCTGTCCCCATCGGCCAAAACTCCACCTCAATTGGACTATGGTCCGAGAGGGCCCTAGGCAAATATCTCACATCCCCTACCATCGTGTCCAACAGACAGTTGCCAGTGCCAAATCAATTCTGGATAGAGTACCATAAGTCTGTGAATAACATGAGTACCCCCTTTCCCCAACATGCCTAACTCTCCATAGATCAGGCATACCCACTTCACTAATATAAGTCCCAAACGTAGTAATGTGCCCCACTGTCCTATTCTGGGAGTTCTTATTTTTATCCCAAAAGTCATCACATATATTATTAAGATCCCCAATAATTAGAAATGGTATCGGGCCCCAGCTTTCCACCCTCTCCAGCACCTAATTTTCTTACTTGAGTATGGAGGCGGAATATACATCGCCGCTATACACATCAACACTCCATTTATTTTGCATTGCACCATCACATACTGACCATCCACATCCTCCTGTACCATCACCTCTTCATACTGCACTCCCACAGGTACCAACACCGACACACCCCTAGAGTACGTAGAGAAGGTAGAATGGTATGCCCTCTGTATCCAGCACCTGTTCAATACATCCACCTTTTCCCGCACTAAATGTGTCTCCAGCAGGCATATCATTGAGACCCTCTGTTCTCGAACATACTGCAGACTTGCCGCCCGCCGAGTTTTATCCGCTAGGCCTCTTACATTCCAACTCAATATTTTAATGCGGTCCCCCATCATACGGTTCATCATCCTTCATAGTATCCACTTTTCCAAGTATGAGCTGTTTAATCCCTCCCACCCCCCCTACCAACTCCCAACTTGCCCCCCTAACCCACCCAATACAACACATTCTTCCTCTCATCAAGAGTGGCGCACCACCGCCCATTGCGAACACTCTCCCTTACTTAGCCCTCTCCATGCGCCTCCCGCTGCAGTAACAATCCAAATTTCCCACAGTTTTTGTTTTTTCCAACATTCCAACTTAAATAAACATGTAGAGAAATTACCAAACCAATTTGCAGTACCCGGCATAACCCACCTCCCCCATACTTATTAATCGTTACTATCCCCTCCGGTCAATCACTCAATATGGCACAGCCGAGCCCTCAACAGCTGCTCAACCCTTTAACCAATGTGCCATTAAACTCAAATCCCTCCTCCAGCAACAGAGTGACATCTCGGCGAGATCCGGACAGGAGTTGTTTATCACCCTTTCCCTTAAGTTTTTTCGCATTAGTATCAATCCACTGGATAGCGTCCTCTGGTGTCAGGAAGAAGTGGGTCTTATCAAAAGCCACCAGTCTCAACTTTGCGGGGAACAGCATAGAGTATTGCACTCCTAGTTCCCTCAGTTGTCTCTTAACCCCAGTGAATTTCATCCGTTGTTTCTGAACTGCAGCAGAATAATCCGGGTAGATGGCAATCTTTTGACCTCCAGCCGTCAGATCCTCCATTTCTCTAGCCTTTCTGAGGATAATGTCTCTGTCCCTGTAGTTCAGTATTTTGGCAAGCATGGTACGAGGATTCGCTCCTGGGGCCCTATGAGCTCTTTCAACAGCAAATACTTTTGTCAGCACTGTGCCCCCAATTTTCTCCAGCAGCCAGCTTTCAACAAACTCTGTGGGGTTTCTCCCCTCAGTCTTTTCAGGCAGCTTCACTATACGTATATTATTCCTTCTGGATCTATTTTCCAGATCCTCATTCTTGGCAGCGAGCTCTGATATTGCTTGGGCGAACTTTTTCTCAGCTTTTTGCAGTTTAACTATGTGGTCTTCTGCCGTGCTCTCCCTCTCCTCCACCGCTCCCATATGTCTGTCCATCTTTTGCAGGGCTGCATTAATCTGTGCTGTGTCCCCTTTTACCTCCTGCATCTGCAGGGCTAGGGAATTCAAGGATTGCTGGCACGAGGTTATCAGCACAACAACGTCTCTGAGGGTTGGCTCCTCTTTCTGCATTAAGCCTTCAGGTCCCCCCCCTGCCCCCACCATGCTGCCTCTCTCCTTCCCCCTCTGTACCTCATGCTGTGCAGCCAGGACTGTATCCTCCTTATCAGCTCCAGCTCCAGTTCCTTGCTCTGCCTCCTCTGCAGCTTCCACTCTGACATACTGCTGAAGCTTCGCCGCCACCTCCATAGGCCGTTGACATGCGGCGTTCTCCCTGTCAGCTTCTTCTCTGACCTCGGCGCCATCTTAGCTGGCTCCTGCATCGCCAGCACCTGCATCCTTCTGCCTCCGTCTGGTCATTGCCTCTGATGCCGGATCCACCACTCAGCACCGCTTTGCTCCCTAGACCTTCAGCTAACCGGTTTGTGGCAAAAAAGTCCGGTAATCAACGTTTGCACAAGATATTTGTCCCTTTAGCAGCGGGAGCACTCTTCCCTGTGTACACTCACATGGCCAGCTAGGTCACACCCCCAAATTGCTAGAACCTTTAAGGTATCATCAATCGCTATGATAACTCTCTCATGTGAACACACTATTAATGAAGACAAATAATTACCTATGCTGCAGGTGCTCATAAGAGTTACGAGCCTCAGAAACCTCAAATTGATAGTAACTCAGATAACCGCCCTTATGAATATTGCACAGTCATCGAGTAACAGACCCATTTCAACATCAATTATTCATAATAGACTTCAAGAAGCGGGTTTCATTGTTGAATTGGTGAAAATAAGCTGTTATTAAGGACTACAAACAAGAACAGACATTTTTGGGCTAAGCAACTCAAGGACTCGATGCAGCATATTTTACTCGCCTCACCGTCAATTTAACATTTGTTGCCCCACCCTCAATTCATCATTATTTGCTGTTATCTGCCCTCAATTCATCATCATTTGCTCTTCCCTACCTTCAATATATAATCCTTCATTATTTGCTGTCACCCAACCCCCACCCTCAATTCATTGTCATTTGATGTCCCCCAGTTTAGTTGATCATATGCTGTTTCCCGTCCCCCACCCTCAAGTCATCATTTACTTTCCACCCATCCCCAATTCATCATTATTTGCGCTCCCCGACCTCAGTAAATCATCATTTATTGTCCCCCGGCCCCCACCCCTTAATTCATCATCATTTGCCCACCACATCTATTTAGTTAATTTTATTGAAAAAAAAAAAAAAACGGTTTTCATGCTTACCTCTCATATGATCCTCTGCAGATACTTCTGGTATCCCGGCACTCGTACATGCTGGTGTCTACGCGATGTCATCGCCTAGGCTGCATCAGCAGCACATCACAGAAAGCTCCCCTGAAGCTGCATTCCCATTTTGACAGCTGTGGAGCTCCAGGAAAGCTCTGTGCGCTGCCAGTGGTGGCACGCCTACACACAATACATTATTATACACTGACGCCCGGTGAGCAGAAGCAAAGAGGGGGTGTCCAGGCCCCTTCTTTGCTTCTGCTCACCGGGCCCCTACAAAAGTAAGGGCAGTAATTCCCTGATGGCGAACCTGTACTAGATTGCCCATAGAGTTCCTTCTCAGACTACTGTTATGAGGTATTTGTCCCTGAGGTCAATTGTTTGTAAATTATTTACATTGGGACGAGTATTTCTTGATTTACAAATATAAAGCAAAAAAAAAGATTATTACTAACTATATAATGTGGGCGAAAAAGAAAGTAATTTGTCAACATCAAAGACAGGTGTAGAAGACCTGAGGTTTTGTACATTTGGAGTCTTGCAGACTTCTAATTTGTAGATTTATTTTTAAAAACAACTCATAACAGAATGGTTTCTGGGGGGGGGGGTGTTTCTTTATAATAAAAAATGAATTGTTATTGTATGTGGTAACATGTCATCACTATGATATCATTATGATCATTAGGGAATAAGCGGTAAGGGGAGGAGTTTTGCAGGGAACTAATTTTTTTCTTTTTAATAGGCACATGTTATATGATTTTTGTAGTACTAGGTGTTGTAAGAATGATCTTAAAATAATTAATTGATATTTAATGCACCTTTAATTATGCGATTTTTGAATTATTGAAGCCTCATTTTGGAAAAAAGATTAAATTCTACTTTTTCAATGCTAGATGGGACATATAATATTATATCACAGATTCAACATATGCTCGGGTTTGTAAGCATATTAATTCACAGTTAACTTTCTTTATTTGGTTGAAAAATTAAAAATAAATCCATATAAAATATATGCAATCACAGATTTACTAAAAAATAATAGTAATAGTTACTGTATAGAGTCATCACCTAAAGTGCTCACTTGAAATTGTTCCAGAAAATGAAGTATTTCTCCCAGAAAATTATTCCAATTACCGTATTTTGCAGATTATAAGACGCACCGGATTATAAGACACACCCCAAATTTTAAGGAAAAAAATAGGAAAAAAAACTTTGACAGTGAGGGTGATCATTGAGTGGAATAGGCTGCCACGAGAGATGGTGAGTTCTCCTTCAATGGAAGTCTTCAAACAAAGGCTGGACAGTCATCTGTCTGAGATGGTTTAGTGAATCCTGCATTGATCAGGGGGTTGGGCATGATGACCTGAGGAACTCTAACATTCAAGCAAGCACTCAGTCACCCCAGAAATGGCGCATCCATTACATGTGCTGTAGCATTAAGATTTCACTTCACTTGAGCTGAGGACTGAGCCAACCCGTGAAAAATAGCCTGCTAGCATTATCCCTCCTCCACACACTTTACATGTAATGGTAGTGGTAATGGGATTGAATTATTAACCTAAATATAGTAATTAGAGGGTGTGTTCAAATACCTTTGTCCATATAGTGTATAGATGTGTTGTGTATATAAAGATGGAGTGTAATATGATATACTATTATATACTACTATTATTATACTATAGTCATAAATTAGTACTATGATCTTTGCAGCTCTGCTGGCTCTCTTAGTTAATTGAAATACCAATTAGGCATATTTCTATGACAAAATAGAAAAGATCATTAAAGGGACTATTCAGTGAAAACAAGTTACCATCTCTCCGCTTGATTGGTGATAACTTGCTGATTGGTGATAGTGGTGGGATACCCAACAATCAGCAGATTAGAGAAATTTTATTCCTGACATGGGAACTTTTGCCCCCGTTACAAAGTGGAGTGGCATGTTGGATTCCCAACCGCCACTCCATTCATTTTCTAGGGTGCTGCCAGAAAAAGCCAATTGCTGTACTCTGCAGCCCCGTGGTTTAGTCCTGTGAAGGCCTTTCCTATTTGTTGTTAGGTGACAAAATCCTATGTAACACAACACATTTTTTTTCTATAATAAATATGTTTTAAGAATGTTGAGAACGCATGCACCACAAACAGTAAATGTCAAAAACTGTTGTGAAATATCAATGGCAGTGATCGTTCTCTACAAACCATAAACTCTTTGGTCGGCTAGTACATGTCATGAGAATCATAATGAAACCAGTTAAAAAGAGGAAGATCACTGTTATTAGGAATATTTGTTTCATTATCGTGTTGTCATGTTATAGGGAATATCCACTATGGAAGTAACCTTCTAATTTTAGAGTTATATTTTAAATGTTGTAACTCCCCTGCTTCCCAATGATGGCCATTGGGTGAGTCATAAGCATTTCTATAGACAAACTGTACATAGATTAATCTGCTGCATTCAGTGATGCTCTATAAGGCTTGGGCTACATGGAGACATGTTACACCGCAGCAATATAAAGAAAAGTCCGGCAACAAAATTATCGATGTACTTTATCTCAGACTTGCTGTGCCACAGCTATTTTTAGAGCTCTGATTTTGCTGTTGTAATGCGGTGACTGGATGCAACGCACAGATAACACAAGAACAGTCAGTGATCGATAGAACTGGTTAAATACAATAGTTATTTACAGTAATTCTAAACAGTTGGTGGTAATAGGGCAAATCAAACAATAAACCAAATAACGATATGAGTGAAATAGCCCCAAAAGTTCTTCACTATATAATACTAATGTTCTCTTCATGAAGATGGTACACCTATTCATGGGAGTTACCACGTATGGAAAATCGGTCCGAGTCTCCCTACGAGAGTCGCACAAGTGTTCCCGTATGGTCATTATTTTTAATCTTCAAAGACTCCATAATAACGGTCTGTACCACAGGACTGGCGTATAGCAAATGTGGTGCCAATATTCAAAAAGGAGACAAAAACTGAACTCGGTAATTATAGGCCAGCAAGCTTAACCTCTACTGTGGGTAAAATCCTGAAGGGCATTCTAAGGGATGCTATGCTGGAGTATCTGAAGAGGAATAACCTCATGACCCAGTATCAGCACGGGTTTACTAGGGACCGTTCATGTCAGACTAATCTGATCAGTTTCTATGAAGAGGTAAGTTCCGGACTGGACCAAGGGAATGCAGTGGACGTAGTGTATATGGACTTTTCAAAAGCTTTTGATACGGTGCCACACAAAAGGTTGATACATAAAATGAGAATAATGGGGATAGGGGAAAATATGTGTAAGTGGGTTAAGAGCTGGCTCAGGGATAGGACACAAAGGGTGGTTATTAATGGAGCGCACTCGGACTGGGTCGCGGTTAGCAGTGAGGTACCACAGGGGTCAGTATTGGGCCCTCTTCTTTTTAACATATTTATTAATGATCTTGTAGGGGGCATACAGAGTAGAATTTAAATATTTGCAGATGACACTAAACTCTGCAGGGTAATCAATACAGAGGAGGACAATTTTGTATTACAGGATGATTTATGTAAACTAGAAGCTTGGGCTGATAAATGGCAAATGAGCTTTAATGGGGATAAATGTAAGGTCATGCACTTGGGTAGAAGTAATAAGATGTATAACTATGTGCTTAATTCTAAAACTCTGGGCAAAACCGTCAATGAAAAAGACCTGGTTGTATGGGTGGATGACAAACTTACATTTAGTGGCCAGTGTCAGGCAGCTGCTACAAAGGCAAATAAAATAATGGGATGCATTAAAAGAGACATAGATGCTTATGAGGAGAACATAATTTTACCTCTATAGAAGTCACTAGTTCGACCACACTTAGAATACTGTGCACAGTTCTGGTCTCCGGTCTGTAAGACAGACATAGCTGAACTGGAGCGGGTGCAGAGAAGAGCGACCAAGGTTATTAGAGGACTGGGGGATCTGCCATACCAAGATAGGTTATTACACTTGGGGCTATTTAGTTTGGAAAAACGAAGACAAAGGGGTGATCTTATTTTAATGTATAAATATATGAGGGGACAGTACAAAGACTTTTCTGATGATCTTTTTAATCATAGACCTGAGACAGGGACAAGGGGGCATCCTCTACATCTGGAGGAAAGAAAGTTTAAGCATAATAACAGACGCAGATTCTTTACTGTAAGAGCAGTGAGACTATGGAACTCTTTGCCGTATGATGTTGTAATGAGTGACTCATTACTTAAATTTGAGGGGACTGGATGCCTTTCTTGAAAAGTTTAATGTTACAGGGTATATACACTAGATTCCTTGATAGGGCGTTGATCCAGGGAACTAGTCTGATTGCCGTATGTGGAGTCGGGAAGGAATTTTTTTTCCCCAATGTGGAGCTTACTCTTTGCCACATGGTTTTTTTTTGCCTTCCTCTGGATCAACATGTTAGGGCATGTTAGGTTAGGCTATGGGTTGAACTAGATGGACTTAAACCCTTAATAACTATGTAACTATATGTAACTATCCGTGTGTAATGCGTTTGCAATGTGATGATGCGATTTTCTCGCACCTATATATCCGTGTGACATCCTTATGACATGCGTATGGCTTTACATTTCTCTCTGCTTTTCCTCATTGAATTTAGTGGCTCAATGGGCTGAAATGAGTAAAATGCGTGCAATATACACGTAGAATCACAGCATGCTGAGATTTCACTCGAATGCTGAATATGCCCTTGAAAAATAACGGTGATGTGAACTGCCCCATAGATTAACACTGGTCCAGGTGCTATGCGATGTTTTATCGCATAGCACACGTCAATATACTATGCTAGTGTGACCCTGGCCCTGGGGGGATCACCAGATTTTCCCTCTAGGCCACAAGTCTTTCTGGCAAAGTCTATTAAGGTGCTTTGAGCCTCCCGCACACCAACCGATCCCCTCCCAACCTGTTGTCCTGACCCCGTCCAGCCCCGGTTCGTGTGTTAAAACTGGAATTGACTGCCCTGCTCACTCTCACTGTCCCTCTGCAATCGCACGTGTCCCAGTCCAGTGTGTCCTTTCCTTTAAGTAATCCTGCATTGTGAGTAGCTTCTGTACACTACAGCTCACTCTTTAATGCCCCTCTACATTATCCCCTGCATTTGTGAGCTGTAATTCTCCTTTTCTAGTCGCCTCCATTTTAGATGCAGTGCATTTCTCATTTGCTGTGTTCTGACGTCATCTATGGTGAAAGTGTACAATGACTCATATTAATTCTTTTGTAAGGATCTGAGATGTGAATCCGGTGTCCTATTAGCCAGCTCCTAGTCACATGGTCAATGGGATGAGCTGTTTTCCAGGCAAGTCTAGAATGCTCTTTAGTCTGAGGGATGCCCTCAGGGAGAGCAGAATACATGTGGAGGCTGTTTTCACTACAAGATCTCCTGCAGGCTTAAGAGCCTGGGTTCCCTCTAAAACCTCTACAGACATCATTCTAAAATCTTTCTGACTGGAATCACTCGAGTTTTAGGCCATGTGCACACGTTCAGGATTTTTTGCGGTTTTTTTGCGTTTTTTCGCTATAAAAATGTGATAAAAACGCGAAAAAAACGCTTACATATGCCTCCTATTATTTAGAGGGTATTCCGCATTTTTTGTGCAAATGTTGCGATTTTTTCCGCGAAAAAATCGCATTGTGGAAAAAAAAGCAACATGTTCATTAAAAAATGCGGATTGCTGGGATTCCACACACCTAGGAGTGCATTGATCTGCTTACTTCCCGCACGGGGCTGTGCCCACCATGCAGGAAGTAAGCAGATTATGTGCGGTTGGTACCCAGGGTGGAGGAGAGGAGACTCTCCTCCACGGACTGGGCACCATATAATTGGTCAAAAAAAAGAATTAAAATAAAAAATAGTCCTATACTCACCCTCTGATGGCCGCCGAAGTGTTCCCGCCTCTCCGGTGCATGCTCTCTCTTCGGTTCCTATAGATGGTGTGGTTCAGGATCTGTGATGACGTCACTGTCTTGTGATTGGTCGCGTGACCGCTCATGTGACTCACGCGACCAATCACAAGCCGCGACGTCATCACAGGTCCTGAACCACACCGGCATCTATAGGAACGGACGCCGCTGAGGAGATCGTCTGGGTGAGTATAACCATTTTTAATTTTTTTATTATTTTTAAACATTCTATCTTTTACTATATATGCTGCATAAGCAGCATCTATAGTAACAAGTTGGTCACACTTGTCAAACAGTATGTTTGACAAGTGTGACCAACTTGTCAGTTTTCCAAGCGATGCTACAGATCGCTTGGAAAACTTTAGCATTCTGCAAGCTAATTACGCTTGCAGAATGCTAAAAAACGCGAAAAAAACGGGAAAAAAACGCAAAAAAAACGGATTTCTTGCAGAAAATTTCCGGCTTTCTTAAGGAAATTTCTGCAAGAAATCCGGACGTGTGCACATACCCTTACATTCACCAATAAGTACTTGTGCAAATGTTGTTACACACTGTGGAGTTAACCCCAAGTACAGGTCTGTAACCTCTAATTGCTGTGTCTACCTCCTTCTGTAAACTACCAAAAGACACTGTTGAGTGCACTTAAAGCTCCAGACCCCAATCACATCTCAGCATCTAAGTGTGAACCTTAATTGACATGGACTACTCATGAGACTGTTCCTTATTTGTTCCAAGTTATAATTCCCGTTCCTGCTGAAGTAAAAGCAACTGTTATCCCCAAGACCGGTGTGTGTCATAATTCCTTCGGCTGCGGGCACCGTGTGGGGGTGGATAGCAGGAAACGTTCGGCCTGGTCATTACACACGTGTTCCTCTAATTGTCATCTCCTCGCAGATCTTCGCTGCTTGATTGTTGGTGAACGTCTGCTGGACCTGGAGCAGAGAGAACTGGGGCTCATGTTATGATCTGGTGGCCTAAGAGCAGCATGAGACGTACTCTGGAGAAGGTGGTACCTGTACTGACCGCAGACCCTGAACTTAACACCGCAACTAGAAGTAGCCGTGGAATGTACCTTTCACTCCCTAGACAACTCGACACAGCCGGAGGACTAATTACCCCTAGAGATAGAAAAGGGAAAACTATCTTGCCTCAGAGAAAATCCCCAAAGGATAGACAGCCCCCCACAAATATTGACTGTGAGAGGAGAGGGAAAAAACATACACAGACTGAAATCAGAATTTAGCAAAGGAGGCCACTTCTAGCTAAATAGAAAGGATAGGACAGAGTACTATGCGGTCAGTATTAAAACACTAGAAAATATCCACCACAGAAAATACAAAATCTCCACATCTAACTAAAGATATGGAGGGTATATCTGCATCTTCAGAGATACCAGCCTGGCTAAACAAATCCTTATACAGACCAAGCTGGACAAGACAAAAACATGGAAAAGAACTGAACAATAAGGCCCACAGCAAGTGGACAGCAAAAATCAAGGCCAGAACTTATCTTTGTTGAAATGAACAGCAAAGCAGAAGAGACCAGGCAGGGATGTGAACCCTCCAGGAACAATGGACAACTGGCACTGACTAAAGGGTAGAGCAAGACTAAATAGCCCAGTCAGAATTGCAAAAAGTGAACACACCTGATAAATGCTGCGATCCCGAGACAGCAGCGCTACCACTTATAACCACCGGAGGGAGCCCAAGAACAGAATTCACAACAGGCTCAGCTCTTGACAGGCAACATCTGGTTTCTTGGTCATGACCGGCGAAGGCTGCAGGACCTGGTCTTGATCGGCGCAGTTGGAACTCTGGGTTGTCCCGGATGTAGTCTGAACCTTGTCAAGCGGGGATCGGCACCTTGGTTGCGCAGACTTCCAGCGTGACTTGCCTCCGCACCATCCCTGCTCCACTTCTGCCCCTCTCTCTCTTGACGCAAAATCTACTTGCGGTTTGGCGCGGAGGGCCTTTATATCCCAGGGTTCTGCCCTGTAAGTCACCTGATCAGGTCTAGCAATCGAAGCTGCCCCCTTTGCAATTCTTCTTGTGCAAATTGGTTCCACCTAATTGCGCCCAGCCAGCAGATAGCTGTCTTTCCTTACTATGGTCATTTCTTCTCTTCAGGAGTATCACTTCTTCCTCTTACTCTGTGAAAGAAGAGCCAAGTTGCAGACAAGTTTCTTCCAAGTTGCATGTGGTATGCGACTTGCATTAACTTCCATGGCAAGTGTGACTTGCGACCAGCAGCACAAAATCCAACACATTTGGAAACATTTGCGACTGTCACAGCTGCAGTATGACTCAAGTCACAGCACGACTCCTCTGGAAACCATTAGATCCAGTGTGTGGTTTTGATTTTAGTGTCACGTGATACATGTCGCTATGTAACTTCAGCTTAAATCTATAAACAACTTGCTACCTGAAATGGCACGTGTCAAGAGGCTGCAGGTTATCAATAATTTCATAAGAGTGAGCCAAAGCTTTAAAAAGATATATTTTTATTGGGTTTTCAATAGTTTTAAGGTAACAAGCATACAAGGACACAACAAAATATAAATGTTAAATGCTTATTACAAATTACGAAATATTGGGATATCCAAGAAAATGGAATAAATTACAGGAGCTGAAAGGAAAGACATTTAGGCTAGGTTCACATTTGCGGTTGAGTCCGCAGCATTTCGTACGTAACCGCAACCGCATGGTAAAACGCATGATTACGCTGCGTTTTTTTATCCGCATCAACTTATGCATGATGGATAAAAAAAGCAACGTTTTCACACTTATTTGCATGCTTTTGCGTTTTTATGTGCATGCGTTTAATCGGAAAAGATTTTCCAGGAGAATTTCCTTGACACAAGCCAAACCCAATGGGCGTGTCTCTTGGGATCCTTGCCTTCCTATGCGTTCCCATAGACTATAATGCGTTGTTTTGACGCACTCCTTCTGGAAGCGTCCGTATGCTTATTGCGGTGGAAATTTGACGCCACAAAAATTCTAACTTGGTGCGTTGGCCGCGCCCAGCCGCACACCGCGAACATAAGCATGCGTAAGCAAATGCATGAACCTGCGTCCACAATGTTAAAGATATGAAATGAAGACACTGCGGACACAACCGCAAATGTGAAACCAGCCTTAACCATTTCACATTAAGTACACGAGGATATACCCGCTGACTTGCCTCTTAGGATGTATGGATGATATTGCTACGGATGAATGTTGGAAACTGGCTATTGCAAGATTGCTATATGATGCTAGGAAGCTTATTGCGATGCACTGGTTAGATGAAAAACTACCAGTCAGAAAAGAGTTTGTAAATAACATACACTTTATTGTCCTCATGGAAAGGAATATTTACATTACGAGAGGTCAACATACAAAATTTGAAATTATCCGGGTGTGGCGTCTGTTGAGCTTTTGCAGAGTAGGTTGGGAGTCGGTTAATTACCTCTGCAGAAATTGTACTTGTGCGGCTGAGCTTTTGTGAAGCAGTGTATACATTTATCAAGAGGAGATGTACCAGTTTGATAATAAAGGATATTGTTATGGGGTTTTGAGGGGAGGTGGGGAGGCGGGGTGTACTGGGTAAAGGGGCTAGTTCATGTTAAATGAAAATGTATCAATCTGCTTTGTAATTTTGGTATGTGTCTGAAGTTTGTGTCAGACTGTATTACATTTTTGATATATGCCTTAATAAAAAGTACTTTATTTAAAAAAAAAAAAAAAAAAAAAGTACACGAGGATATATATGGAATGCTGAGGTAGATTACTTAGATGATAAAATGCATTAAACCCTGCAGGAAAATCATCAAACTCATCTAACAACTCTTCCATCTTGAAACCCAAGTGACATTCTATTGTCATAGACAAAAATCATATTTCTGTTTTAATTTCAGGAATTAAGCATGAAGAAACCCACATTCCCCTTGAAGGCTTCTGTTCAGTACCACTCAGTGCACTCAGTATACTGAAATGTATGGGCTAAATCTTGTATCGCCTCCCTGGTGTACTGGATTTTAACATACTTTTTTAGGAATTTGCTTGCATCTTTTTGATTTTATTCTGTCGCTCTGTATCATGTTGGTCTATAGCAAACAGCTGTTTTAATTCTAGCATGAGAGCTGCTTTATCTGCAGTCATTGGTCCATCATGCAAATTGTCTCTTCAGAGAGGCAGAGGACTAGAACTCTAATGCCACGTATTGGAAGTAGCAATCCTAAAAATCAATGTGGACCCTTTAGCGAGCCTTGTCACATGACTTAGGATAAAAGCCAAAACAGAATCTCAATTTGCAGCCACAGTGTTTCGGGGTACTGCCTGTCATGGTCCAGTCCGGAGTTTATTTTCAGCTGTCCTCTCTTGGGACTGGTTATGCTGGGGTAAATCTCCTCAGCCTCGTTCTGGAGCTAGCTGGGCTATATCAGTCCGTCACAGCCTGCTGACCAGTGTTAGTGATAGCTCAAGCTTCTAGTTTAGAGCCTCTGACCCTTGTACCTCTGACCCTTGTCTCTGCTGCTACGTTCTCTGTCTGGCTTTTTGATTCTCTGGCTTGTACCCCGACCACGTCTTCCGTCTCACGATTTTGGACCCCGCGTTCATGTTTGGCTCTTTGACCCTCGGCTTAGTATTTTCACTGTATATTGCTGCTCCTTCTTGTACTTCTGTTCCTGATCGTTGCCGACTCGGTTCGTCTGACCTCTCTCTCATTACCTGTGACACCTGTGCTGTTGCTCTGTGTTGCTACACTTCGTGTTTAACCTCTCTTCCCTCACCCGCTCCCCCTGGTGGAGATTTCACTACACTGCCCCTCCTCAGGGCAAAGTGGAGATCTGGTTTGGCTGAGTGAGAGGCGTCTGACTGATATCCAAGAAGTACCGTTTCTCCTTGCGGAGATTGACATGCTAAACATGCCGAGATGAGGAGACTTAAAGCCGCAATGGTCCTCTGGGAAATATGCAAATTGTCTCTTCAGAGAGGAAGAGGACTAGAACTCTAGTGCCATCTATTGGAAGTAGCAATCCTAAAAGTCAATGTCGACCCTTTAACGAGCCTTGTCACATGACTTAGGATGGTCCATGATGGAAAAGACATTGTAAAGCAATAACGAAGATTATTTGGGCACAGTGGCATTGTCTGCTGTACCATCCTCCGTGAGTCTATGCTGGTGAAATAACTTTTCCTGTGCAGTAAGGGGAACATTTAGCCTCCCAATATTTTCTGATACCTCCTCCCAGTACTCTTGTATGAACACATAATCCTATACTCCATGCCTTAACTTGGTGAGGGGAGTTTGACAGTTTGGGCATGCTGTAATCTGATCTAGGAACTTAACCCCTTAACGACCGCCGATACGCCTTTTAACGGCGGCCGCTAAGGGTACTTAAACCACAGCCGTTAATTAACGGCACTGTGGAAAAAGTGAATAGTGCCCCCCAGAGTCGGATTTTCTCTGGGGTCTCAGTTACCGGGGGTAGCCGAGACCCCAGAGAACATGATTTTGGGGTTTTTTACCGACCCCCGAGTTGCGATCGCCGGTAATTAACCGTTTACCGGCGATCGCAAAAAAAAAAAAAAAGCGATTTCCCATTTAATTTCTCTGTCCTCCGATGTGATCGCACATCGGAGGACAGAGAAATGGGGTCCCCGATCGCCCCCGATGCCCCCCGATACTCACCCTTCTCCCCCGGTGCTCCTCTTGGCTCCCCATGGGCGCCGCCATCTTAAAAATGGCGGGCGCAGTGCGCCCGCCGGCCGGCACCTGGGAGATCTTTGGGGTCTCGGCTGCTGGGGGTAGCCGAGACCCCAAAGAACATGATCGGGGTCGGTTTTTACCGACCCCTGTTTTGCGATCGCCGGTAATTAACTGTTTACCGGCGACCGCAAAAAAAAAAAAAAAAAGTGATGTGTAATTCTCTGTCCTCTGATGTGATCGCACATCAGAGGACAGAGAAATAGGGGGATTCGGGGACCCTATCATACTTACCGGTGTCCCTGGGTCCTCCTGTGTCTTCTCCTGGCCGCCGGCTTCTTCCTATGAAAAGAAAATGGCGGGCGCATGCGCAGTGCGCCCGCTCTCTGCTGCCATCTGCCGGCCGGCAGGAGAGAAGAGTTGGGGCTAAAATTAGGGTTAGGGTAGGGTTAGGGTTAGGGCTAGGGTTAGGGTTAGGGCTAGGGTTGGGGCTAAATTTAGGGTTAGGGTTGGGGCTAAATTTAGGGCTATAGTTAGAGTTGGGGCTAAAGTTAGGACTAGGGTTGCGGCTAAAGTTAGGGTTAGGGTTAGGGTTGGGATTAGGGTTTGGATTAGGGTTGGCATTAGGGTTACGTTTGGGATTACGGTTAGGTTTGGGATTAGGGTTAAGGGTAGGGTTGGTATTAGGGGTGTATTGGGATTAGGGTTAGGTTTGAGGTTAGGGTTGAGATAAGGATTAGGGGTGTGTTGGATTTAGGGTTCTGATTAGGGTTATGGTTGTTTTGAGGTTAAGGGTTGCGATTATCCTTAGGGTTGTGATTAGGATTATGGATCGGGTTGGCATTAGGGTTAGGCCTCTTTCACACTTCAGTCTTTTGGCGTCAGTCTGAAACTGCCATTTTCATCAAATAGCGGATCCGCCATTTTTTTTGGCGGTTCCGCTATTTTCTCATAGACATGCATTAGCGACTGATTGTGGCGGATGGTCGTCCGTTCCATCCGCCATGTGACGGATCCGTCGAGATTTGGCGGACGTCATCTAGACATTGACGGCCATTGTAACGTTTTTGTCTGCGCCGAAATGGCGGTTCGCGACGGATCCGTCGCGTTCGTCATTCCATAGAATGGCCGCCTATGGGCGACGGATCCGTCGTTACCGTCATTTCGGCGGATCCGTCGCCCCAATCCGCTTTTTCAATTGCGCATGCTCCAAAAAGTAGATACTTTTCCCAGACAACCCCCAAGTAACGGATCCGTCAAAAAAACGGATCCGTTAGAACCGTTTTCTCAACAATTGTGACAGATCCGTCACTATGTCGGAGCTGACTGACGCCAAACAACTGAAGTGTGAAAGAAGCCTTAGGGGTGTGTTGGGGTTAGGGTTGGAGTTAGATTTGGGGGGTTTCCACTGTTTAGGTACATCAGGGGGTCTCTAAACACCACAGACAATTTTGCGCTCAAAAAGTCAAATGGTGCTCCCTCCATTCCGAGCTCTGCCGTGCACCCAAACAGTGGTTTACCCCCACATATGGGGCATCAGCGTACTCGGGATAAATTGGACAACAACTTTTGGGGTCCAATTTCTCCTGTTACCCTTGTGAAAATAAAAACTTGGGGGCTAAAAAATCTTTTTTGTGGAAAAAAAAAATATTTTTTATTTTCACAACTCTGCATTATAAACGTCTGTGAAGCACTTGGGCATTCAAAGTTCTCACCACACATCTAGATAAGTTCCTTGGGGGCTCTAATTTCCAAAATGGGGTCACTTGTGGGGGGTTTCTACTGTTTAGGTACATCAGGGTCTCTGCAAACACAACATAATGCCCGCAGACCATTCTATCAAAGTCTGCATTCCAAAATGGGGTTCCTTCCCTTCCGAGCTCTGCCATGCGCTCAAACAGTGGTCCCCACCACACATGGGGTATCAGTGTACTCAGCACAAATTGGACAACAACTTTTGGGGTCCAATTTCTCTTGTTACCCTTGTCAAAATAAAAATTTGGGGGCTCAAAAATCTTTTTTTGTGGAAAAAAATTTTTATTTTTATTTTCACGACTCTGCATTATAAACTTCTGTGAAGCACTTGGGCATTCAAAGTTCTCACCACACATCTAGATAAGTTCATTGGGGGGTCTAGTTTCCAAAATGGGGTCACTTGTGGGGGGTTTCTTCTGTTTAGGCACATCAGGGGCTCTGCAAATGCAACATAACGCCCGCAGACCATTCTATCAAAGTCTGCATTGGTTTACCCCAACATATGGGGTATCAGCCTACTCAGCATAAATTGCACAATAAATTTTGGGGTCCAATTTCTCCTGTTACCCTTGAGAAAATAAAAAATTGCAGGCTAAAAAATCATTTTTGAGGAAAAAAAAAAAAGGATTTTTTATTTTCACGGCTCTACTTTATAATTTTCTGTGAAGAACTTGGGGGTTTAAAGTGCTCACCACACATCTAGATAAGTTCCTTAAGGGGTCTAGTTTCCAAAATGGTGTCACTTGTGGGGGGTTTCTACTGTTTAGGCACATCAGGGGCTCTCCAAACGCGACATGGTGTCCGATCTCAATTCCAGCCAATTCTACATTGAAAAAGTAAAACGGCACTCCTTCTCTTCCAAGCTCTGCGGTGCGCCCAAACAGTGATTTACCCCCACATATGGGGTATCGCCATACTCAGGAGAAATTGCACAACAACTTTTGTGGTCTAATTTCTCCTGTTACCCTTGTCAAAATAAAAATTTGGGGGCAAAAAGATCATTTTTGTGTAAACAAATGCGATTTTTTATTTTCACAGCTCTACTTTATAAACTTCTGTGAAGCACTTGGGGGCTCAATGTGCTCACCACACATCTAGATAAGTTCCTTAAGTGGTCTAGTTTCCAAAATGGTGTCACTTGTGGGGGGTTTCTACTGTTTAGGCACATCAGGGGCTCTCCAAACGCGACATGGTGTCCGATCTCAATTCCAGCCAATTCTACATTGAAAAAGTCAAACGGCGCTCCTTCTCTTCCAAGCTCTGCGGTGCGCCTAAACAGTGGTTTACCCCCACATATGGGGTATCGGCGTATTCAGGAGAAATTGCACAACAACATTTATGGTTAAATTTCTGTTTTCACACTTGTGAAAATAAAAAAAAATGGTTCTGAAGCAAAATGTTTGCAAAAAAAAGTTAAATGTTTATTTTTGCCTTCCACATTGTTTCAGTTCCTGTGAAGCACGTAAAGGGTTAATAAACTTCTGGTTTTGAGCACCTTGAGGGGTGCAGTTTTTAGAATGGTGTCACACTTGGTTATTTTCTATCATATTGACCCCTCAAAATGACTTTAAATGTGATGTGGTCCCTAAAAAAAAAAATGGTGTTGTAAAAATGAGAAATTGCTGGTCAAATTTTAACCCTTAACTCCTTAACAAAAAAAAATTTTGGTTCCAAAATTGTGCTGATGTAAAGTAGACATGTGGGAAATGTTATTTATTAACTATTTTTTGTGACATATCTCTCTGATTTAAGGGCATAAAAATCCAAAGTTTGAAAATTGCTAAATTTTAAATTTTTTTGCCATATTTCCATTTTTTTCATAAATAATCGCAAGTAATATCGAAGAAATGTTACCACTAACATGAAGTACAATATGTCACGAAAAAACAGTCTCAGAATCAGCAGGATCCGTTGAAGCGTTCCAGAGTTATAACCTCATAAAGTGACAGTGGTCAGAATTGTAAAAATTGGCCTGGTCATTAAGTACCAAATTGGCTCTGTCACTAAGGGGTTAAAGGGAAAGTTATTATTATTATTATTATTTATTGTTATAGCGCCATTTATTCCATGGCGCTTTACATGTGAGGAGGGGTATGCATAATAAAAACAAGTACAATAATCTTAAACAATACAAGTCATAACTGTTACAGGAGGAGAGAGGACCCTGCCCGCGAAGGCTCACAATCTACAAGGGATGGGTGAGAATACAGTAGGTGAGGATAGAGCTGGTCATGCAGCGGTTTGGTCGATCGGTGGTTACTGCAGGTTGTAGGCTTGTCGGAAGAGGTGGGTCTTCAGGTTCTTTTTGAAGTTTACCCCATCTTGCTGATACCCCCAATTCTCTGCCTTTCACTTCACCTTTTGCCACTGTTTCTCTACCTGCTCTGTTGCACAGTGCCCCTAAATACGGTACTTCAGAAATAATGGTGTAAACCTATAGTTCACCACAACAAAAACAACAATCTTGACAAAGCCAGATAATGGTGGCAAACACATAGTGACCCATATTGTGTCCCAGACATTACATTTGCCCCAGATGGTATTACCGCATTTTACAAAAGAAGTGTTCACTTTGTGTCTCACAAAGTAATAATGCCCCTTTTTATACCTAATATAGTAATAGTGCTTTAAATTGTGTTCCATATAGTAAAAATGGCCTTTTTTACCCCCTTATAGTATTAATACTCACCAGAGGGTGCTTTAGCTTACTTTACCTATGACCATCACTGTGACTGATGTGCCCCATGCCTTGTAATGGGGTTACTCTCATTGTCCCCTAATTGTAAGTCACATGACTGCTGATGAGTGACTGGCTCCATACAGATATTTGCCCCATATAATGCTGTACATGGCCCCATACAGATATTTACATAGTAACATAGTTATTAAGGTTGAAGGAAGACTTTAAGTCCATCTAGTTCAACCCATAGCCTAACTTAACATGCCCTAACATGTTGATCCAGGGGAAGGCAAAAAAAACCCATGTGGTAAGAGTAAGCACCACCTTGGGGAAAAAAATTCCTTCCCGACCCCACATACGGCAATCAGACTAGTTCCCTGGATCAACACCCTATCAAAGAATCTAATATATATACCCTGTAACATTATACTTTTCCAGGAAGGTATCCAGTCCCCTTAAATTTAAGTAATGACTCACTCATTACAACATCATACGGCAGAGAGTTCCATAGTCTCACTGCTCTTACAGTAAAGAATCCGCGTCTATTATTATGCTTAAACCTTTTTTCCTCCAGACGTAGAGGATGCCCCCTTGTCCCTGTCACCGGTCTATGATTAAAAAGATCATCAGAAAGGTCTTTGTACTGTCCCCTCATATACTTATACATTAACATAAGATCACCCCTTAGCCTTCGTTTTTCCAAACTAAATAGCCCCAAGTGTAATAACCTATCTTGGTATTGCAGACCCCCCAGTCCTCTAATAACCTTGGTCGCTCTTCTCTGCACCCGCTCCAGTTCAGCTACGTCTTTCTTATACACCGTAGACCAGAACTGTGCACAGTATTCTAAGTGTGGTCGAACTAGTGACTTGTATAGAGGTAAAATTATGTTCTCCTCATGAGCATCTATTCCTCTTTTAATGCATCCCATTATTTTATTTGCCTTTGTAGCAGCTGCCTGACACTGACATATGAGTTTGTCATCTACCCATACACCCAGGTCTTTTTCATTGACTGTTTTGCCCAGAGTTTTAGAATTAAGCACATAGTTATACATCTTATTACTTCTACCCAAGTGCATGACCTTACATTTATCCCCATTAAAGCTCATTTGCCATTTATCAGCCCAAGCTTCTAGTTTACATAAATCATCCTGTAATATAAAATTGTCCTCCTCTGTATTGATTACCCTGCAGAGTTTAGTGTCATCTGCAAATATTGAAATTCTACTCTGAATGCCCCCTACAAGGTCATTAATAAATATGTTAAAAAGAAGAGGGCCCAATACTGACCCCTGTGGTACCCCACTGCTAACCGCGACCCAGTCCGAATGTGCTCATTAATAACCACCCTTTGTTTCCTATCCCTGAGCCAGCTCTCAATCCACTTACACATATTTTCCCCTATCCCCATTATTCTCATTTTATGTAACAACCTTTTGTGTGGCACCGTATCAAAAGCTTTTGAAAAGTCCATATACACTACATCCACTGGGCTCCCTTGGTCCAGTCCGGAACTTACCTCTTCATAGAAGCTGATCAAATTAGTCTGACAGGAACGGTCCCTAGTAAACCCGTGCTGATACTGGGTCATGAGGTTATTCCTCTTCAGATACTCCAGTATAGCATCCCTTAGAATGCCCTCCAGGATTTTACCCACAGTAGAGGTTAAACTTACTGGCCTATAATTACCGAGTTCAGTTTTTGTCCCCTTTTTGAATATTGGCACCACATTTGCTATACGCCAGTCCTGTGGTACAGACCCTGTTATTATGGACTCTTTAAAGATTAAAAATAATGGTCTATCAATGACTGTACTTAGTTCCTGCAGTACTCAAGGGTGTATCCCATCCGGGCCCGGAGATTTGTCAATTTTAGTGATTTTTAGATGCCACCGTACTTCCTGCTGGGTTAAGCAGGTGACATTTAATTGGGAATTTTTATCACTAGTCATATTGGCTGCCATGGGATTTTCTTTTGTAAATACTGATGAAAAAAAGTCATTTAGCATATTGGCTTTTTCCTCATCCTCATCCACCATTTCACCCAGACTATTTTTAAGGGGGCCAACACTATCATTTTTTAGTTTCTTACTAT
Organism: Ranitomeya variabilis; assembly: GCF_051348905.1. Classification (NCBI taxonomy): domain Eukaryota; kingdom Metazoa; phylum Chordata; class Amphibia; order Anura; family Dendrobatidae; genus Ranitomeya; species Ranitomeya variabilis. Next base: position 163,279,268 of record NC_135233.1, read on the forward strand.
TTATGTAGTTAAAGAATATTTTGGGATTATTTTTGCTCTCTGTGGCAATGAGTCTCTCTGTCTCAATCTTTGCTGCCTTGATTTGCTTCTTACAGAATTTATTTAATTTTCTGTATTTATTTAATCCCTCATCACTACCTACTTCCTTTAATTCCCTAAATGCTTTCTTTTTGTCCCTTATTGCGCCCCTTACAGCTCTATTTAGCCATATTGGTTTCCTCCTATTTCTAGTATGTTTATTCCCATACGGTATATACTGTGCACAGGTCCTATCCAGGATGCTAATAAACGTCTCCCATTTTCTTTGTGTATTTTTATGCCTCAGGATATCGTCCCAGTTAATTGCACCAAGATCCTCTCTCATCCGTTGGAAATTTGCCCTCCTGAAGTTTAGTGTCCTTTTCACCCCTCTACTACACATCTTATTAAAGGAGACATGAAAACTTATTATTTTGTGATCACTATTCCCCAAGTGACCCCCAACCCTTATATTTGCTATGCGGTCTTGCCTGTTGGTTAATATTAGGTCTAGCAGTGCCCCCTCCTTGTTGGGTCCTGAACCAGTTGTAAAAGGCAGTTGTCTCTCATAGTTGTCAAAAACCGATTACCTTTACTGGAACTGCAGGTTTCTGTTCCCCAATCTATTTCAGGGTAGTTGAAGTCCCCCATAATAATGACTTCTCCTTGAGTCGCAGCTTCATCTATTTGCTTTGCGAGGATATTCTCCATTGCTTCCATTATTTTTGGAGATTTATAACAAACCCCTATCAGTAATTTATTATTTTTTCCCCCTCCCCTGATCTCCACCCACAGGGACTCTACATTTTCATTAGATTCACCTATATTATCATGCAGGATGGGTTTTAAGGTCGATTTTACATACAGACACACACCTCTCCCTCGCTTATCTGTATGGTCATTTCTGAAACGGCTATAGCCCTGCAAGTTAACAGCCCAGTCATGGCTCTCATCCAGCCATGTTTCAGATATCAAATAAAAAATCAAAGAGGTGGCGCAGAGTCTAGGTGCTAATAAGAATTTCCTGCAGCACTACCAAACAAACCTCCACTAACGGTTTGTAAAATAATACAAATATCCGTAATAGTATACCACCAAGTGGATACAGGTACGCGCAGAAAATAGCACAATCTAATAACAGGCTTGACCTTTAATTAATATGAGAGTCTTCCTACCTCCGTAGGTGAATGAAAGTCCGTAGTATTTCTGCTTTCGTTCTGAAGTCCAGCAGAGAACGTAGTAGAAACAGGTGGCTGCCCCGGCCGGCGGCAAGCCACCACTAACTAACCTCCTGTGAAGAGCGGGGTCCGGCAGAGTTTAGTGCAGGTCCTGCACGCTTGCACATCGCTCGCACTTAACGCTGGAACTCCTCGCGGCACAAAACTCTGCCGGACCCCGCTCTTCACAGGAGGTTAGTTAGTGGTGGCTTGCCGCCGGCCGGGGCAGCCACCTGTTTCTACTACGTTCTCTGCTGGACTTCAGAACGAAAGCAGAAATACTACGGACTTTCATTCACCTACGGAGGTAGGAAGACTCTCATATTAATTAAAGGTCAAGCCTGTTATTAGATTGTGCTATTTTCTGCGCGTACCTGTATCCACTTGGTGGTATACTATTACGGATATATGTTTCAGATATCCCCACCATGTCATAATTATGCTCCAACAACATTAATTCTAATTCGTCCATTTTGTTGGCGAGGCTTCTGGCATTAGTATACATGCACTTGATGTTCCTCTCTGTACCTCTTTTCTTTCTTAAATTACTAACTGTTCTAACCCCACCCCCCATGCCACCGCCACCCCCAACTTCCTTATTTGTGCCCAGGTCTCTATCTGCACTATCTTCCCCTCCTATAAAATGAATACCCTCCCCCCCAATCCCTAGTTTAAACACTCCTCCAACCTTCTAGCCATTTTCTCCCCCAGCACAGCTGCACCTTCCCCATTGAGGTGCAGCCCGTCCCTAGCATAGAGCCTGTAGCCAACTGAGAAGTCGGCCCAGTTCTGCAGGAACCCAAACCCCTCCTTCCTACACCAATTCTTGAGCCACTTATTAACCTCCCTAATCTCCCGTTGCCTCTCTGGCGTGGCACGTGGTACAGGCAGTATTTCGGAAAATACCACGTTGGAGGTCCTTGCTTTCAGCTTTTTTGCCCCATATAATGCTGTACATGGCCCCATACAGATATTTGCCCCCATATAATGCTTCACATGGCCCCATAAGATGCTCCATACAGACATTTGCCCCATATGCTGTTGCTGCGATTAAAAAAAAAAAAAAAAAAAAAGACATACTCACCTCTCAGGCCTTCGGCACCTGCTATATTCACTGGTCCGCGTTCCACCAACGGCCGCTGCTGTGTCTTCCCCGTCCTCTGCACTGACGTTCAGGCAGAGGGCGGCGCACACTAATCGCGTCACCGCGCCCTCTGACCTGAGCATCACTGCAGAGGACAGGGAAGACGCAGCGGCGGCCGTCGGTGGAAAGGGGAACAGGTGAATATCGCGCACTGCGTTATACTCACCTGCTTCTGGCGCGGTGCAGTCCCTGGTTCTCCGGCGCCGGCAGCTTCTTCCTGTATTGAGCGGTCACATGGTACCGCACATTACAGTAATGAATATGTGGCTCCACCCCTATGGGAGTCAAGCCGGGTCCATATTCATTACTGTAATAAGTGGTACCAAGTGACCGCTCACTACAGGAAGAAGCTGCTGGCAACTGGGAACCAGGGACATGCAGGGACCGTACCAGGAGCAGGTGAGTATTATTACACTGCTCCGCTCCGCTCCGCTCCCCCCTCCCCTGCCGACCCCTGGGTATGACTCGAGTATAAGCCGAGAGGGGCAATTTCAGCCTAAAAAAATGGGCTGAAATTCTCGGCTTATACTCGAGTATATACGGTAATTGCGTTCCCCTCCTGTATGCCAGATCCAAGGATGGGCATATGTCTCTGAGTTTCAGAAGATACTATGCAATTGGCAATTACATTCTATAACTTGAAAGAAAGAAGAGCTGCCTGCAGTGTTTGCTGTGGTTTATCAGATATTTGTGAAAGATACTCATTAGGTGCAGGTGTTTGACTTGTGGTAAAGTGGTCTGCAATTGAATTTCTGAAAATTGAGCGACATGTATGATTTTTTTTTTCTAGGTAGATACCATGTAATGAGGATGTTTGTAACCAGAGTGTAAAATTATGAGGTATAATTTGTGAGAACAGCATACCGATATGTATTTTACCTAGTAAAAAAAATATAAATATATTGTTCATGTTACATATGTATAAGTATGTAACATAAGAATATATATTTTACCTAGTAAAATATATACTGTATGTCTTGCATATTGACATATTAGATAAGTTCACAGAGAGAATGTACAGTATGTACTGTGTATATTCTTACAGTGGGTATAAAAAGTCTATACACCCGTTAAAATGCCAGGTTTTTGACATGTAAAAAAAAATGTACAAATAAGAATAATTTCAGAACTTTTTTACCACCATAATATGTACAAATGCATTGAGAAACAAACGGGAATCTTTTTAGGTGGGAAAAAAATACAGAGCTAAAATAATGTGATTACATAAGTAGGCACACGATTAAACTAGTATTTTGTTAAAGTACTATTTGCATTTATAACTCATTTTGGTTTTTTGTGGGCAGGAGTCTAAGCATGACACATCTAGGATTGACAATCTTCATCCAATCTTGCATGCAGTTTCACTCCAATTCTGTCAGACTGCAAGGGCATCTCCAGTGTGCAACCCTCTTCAAAGATTTTCAATTAGTTTCAGGTTTGGGCTATGACTGGGTCATTTCAAAACTTTGATCTCCTTCTAACGAAGCCTTTCTTTTGTTGATTTGGAAGTATGTTTAGGGTCATTGTCTTGTTGAAAGGTGAACTTCCTATTCATTCCTCTTAAAATAAAAAAAACAGCCCCAAAGCAGAATGTTGCCTCCACTATGCTTCACTGTGGGAACTATATTCTATTGGTGAATATGTTGAGAGGTGTGTGCTGGCAGTATCTGAAAACAGTCACACTGCTAGTCCTTAAATGTAGAAACAATGAAAAGAGCCTGATAATTCAAACTCCGGGTGCATACCATGAAGCTTCAGACTATGAATCCATGATATATAGAGGGCGAATGGTTACAGTCCCTTTAAAATTCTTAAAAATAGCAGGTGATCACATTAAATGTCGTCTGAGAAGAGAAGCCAGGTGCATACACAGGCACAAGGTAATTCAGGTCTTAAAGAGAAATAAAATGGGTTGTTGTTTGTATTATTATATTGTGTGCTTTTAATATTTTGTTACTTGTGTTGGTACGTAAATGTTTTGGTTCACATGGTTCATATTAGGTTAAAGGGAACCTGTCACCCCCCCCAGGCGTTTAAAACTAAAAGAGCCCCCTTGTGCAACAGTAATGCTGCATTCTGACAAGGTGGCTCTTTTAGTTATTGGTGCTGTAACTGCAGAAATAATCCGTTTTGTAATATGTCCCAAATACCTTTCTTCAGTCAAGGAGGCAGGCCTTTCCCCCCTGCTGCAGACGCCATACAGCCGTCACTCAAATCCTCTTGGCGCCACCTCCTCTGCGCTGTTTTGAAATGAGCCGGCGCCTGCGCTCTTTTCTCCTGCCTTGGGCAGGCGCAGTGAGCGCTGCCCATCCTCTCTCCTCATATGCAGTCTAGCTGACTGCGCCTGTGCGGACGCCCAGCCTGTGAATCCCAGCCCTGCAGTGTCTTCTGATTTATTCTCACTGCGGGGCTGGGATTCACAGGCAGGGCGGCCGCACAGGCGCAGTCAGCTACACTGCATATGAGTACGGACGGGCAGCGCTCACTGCACCTGCCCAAGGCAGGAGAAAAGAGTGCAGGCGCCGGCTGATTTCAAAACAGCGCTGAGGAGGCGGCGCCCCGCGCCAAGAGGATTTGAGTGACGGCTGTGTGGCGTCTGCAGCAGGGGGGAAACGCCTGCCTCCTTGACTGAAGAAAGGTATTTGGGACAAATTACAAAACGGATTATTTCTGCAGTTACAGGACCAATAACTAAAAGAGCCACCTTGTCAGAATGCAGCATTACTGCTGCACAAGATGGCTCTTTTAGTTTCAAACGCCTGGGGGGGTGACAGGTTCCCTTTAATGATATCTACATCAAAAAAAGCTTGTGTACTTAAGGTGGGTCACTCCTACTCACCTATATGCAATGACCCGTCCTCACTATGCATTCCTTTCTCTCATTCAACCTGCTATTTTAAGAATTTTTCAATACAGAAAAGAATTTTAAAAGGACGGTGAATGCGACCTTTCTCTTTCTATTCCTCATGTTCAAATGGTGATATGCAGTGTTATATCTTGGCGCCAAACATACCTTTTGGTATTATAGTCAAAAAGTTCAACCTTGGTCCCATCAGACCATAACACATTTTCCAACATGCATTTGGGAGACTAAATGTAGGCTTTGTCAAAGCCTAGCTTGGCTTGGATGTTTTTTTGTAAGAAAAGACTTCAGCCTTGCCACACTACCCCAAAGGACAGACAAATGAAGATTACGGAAGATTGTTGTTACATGCATTACACATCCAGTACTTGTCATAAATTCCTGCAATTACTTTAACCCCTTCATGACCTGAGCTTTTTTCGTTTTTGCATTTTCGTTTTTTGCTCCACTTCTTCCCAGAGCTATAACTTTTGTTATTTTTCCATCAATATGGCCATGTGAGGGCTTATTTTTTTGCAGGACAAGTTGTACTTTTGAGCAACACCATTGGTTTTACCATGTTGTGTACTAGAAAACGGGGGAAAAAATTCCAAATGCGGTCCCACACTTGTTTTTTGTTTGGCTTTTTTGCTAGGTTCACTAAATGCTAAAACTGACCAGCCATTATGATTCTCCAGGTCATTGAGTTCATAGACGCCAAACATATCTAGGTTCTTTTTTATCTAAGTGGTGAAAAAAAATCCCAAACTTTGCTAAAAAAAAAAGAAGAAAAATTGCACAATTTTCCATTACCCATAGCGTCTCCATTTTTCGTGATCTCAGGTCAGGTGAGGGCTTATTTTTTGCGTGCTGAGCTGACGGTTTTAGTGATACCATTTTCATGCAGATACGTTCTTTTGATCGCCCGTCATTGCATTTTAATGCAATTGTCCCAAGGACCAAAAAAACGCATTTCTGGTGTTTTGAACTTTTTTCTCGCTACGCCGTTTAGCGATCAGGTTAATCCTTTTTTTTTATTGATAGATCAGGCGATTCTGAACACGGCGATATCAAATGTGTAGGTTTGATATATTTTTTATTGTTTTATTTTGAATGGAGCGAAAGGGGGCTAATTTAAACTTTTGTATTTTTAAATTTTTTTCATATTTTTTAAAACTTTTTTTTTTTTTACTTTCTCCATGCTTCAATAGCCTCCATGGGAGGCTAGAAGCTGGCACAACTCGATCGGCTCTGCTATATGATGCATAGATTGCTCCTATGTAGCTGAATTACTGCATTGCTATGAGCGCAGGAGCCCGCATCAAAGGAAGAGATGCGACCTCTGCCGTACTAGTACAGCGGAGGTCGGGAAGGGGTTTTAATATTGCTGTAGGCCTCTTGGCAGCCTTCCAGAACAATTTTCTTGTTGTTTCATAAATTTTTGAGGTGCACCCAATTCTTGGAACTGTTACTGTTGTGCTAGATATCAGCTACTTTTTGATGATTGTCTTTAATGGTATGTCTAATTCCTTGGAAAAAAAATTGGTACCCTTCTACTGTCTGATGCTTGCAAACAATGAGATTCCTCTGCTTTGTTGTAAAGGGTTTACGGACTATGGCTTTTGCTGTAAAATGTAAGGACATATCAGTAAAATCCTACTAGAACAGCTAAACTTTATGTGGGATTGATGAGAATAATTTTAAATGATGGCAGCTGTGTATTGACTACTATTATCAGGAGGAGCCCAACCCCTAGCAGCCGCCACCCTTGCATTGCATGCCGATACAGTTAAACTTTGCGGTAGCGTACGGAACCATAGTGTCCCTGCACTGCTGCTCTACGTGCTGTATGCCGCAGTGCAGCAGTCTCAAACAAAACGTAATTGAAAGTACAGTAAAACAAAAAACACATTTAGCGGTTAAATAGATATGGAGAAGTGTAGCATGTTGTGTAATGAAGGAAAATTATAAAAGTGGTTAGGTGTATGGATAGTTACAAAATAAATTTTACATGCCGGACCACCCCTTTACGGTAAAGCTGAACCCAATAATTAGTCCTGTAAAAAAAAAAAGGACCAATGTTTGTTAATAATTTTATGTATTTTTTTTATATTTGTTATTAAAGGATATTATCAATTTAGTATTAGCCAGAGGGAAATAGTCCCTTTGACAAACTCCTTAGATGATGCGGTCACTATTTAGTTAATATAGTCGTTCAAAACCGCTTATCCTGCTCACACTGCCACTGTGTCCGTGCTTGGCACACAGTGTGAGCTAGGTAAGAGAGGTGCAGCTCCAACATTGCAATCTCAGAGGAAATAATACAACGTCTTTTCACATCCTCAAGTAAAGAAGCTTGCTGGTAACGTCTCCTTTGATTTAAATTAAGCTGTGGAGGCAGATTCTCATGTACTTCAGTGTCCGACCCATAGATCTTAACAGCTCATTTACAAATTAACAAAAATTTCTCTGGAATAAGACATCAGATCGCAGATATCAAGGTATTATTTTATTCAGCTTCCTATGACCTAAATGCCCATAAAAACGACTTAGGAGGCTTCATCCTACTGACAGATTCAATTTAAACAGAAATGAATCGCCTTAAGATGACAAGCTCTTTAAATGGAGTATTCCCATCTAAGTAAGTGATGGCAAATCACTATGATGGGCCTAAAAGAAGAGAAGGCAACAAAGCTTCACTACCCTCTATACAATCTTCAAAATGGGGTATATCCTAGTGATAAGCCATCACTTGCTTACATGCAATACCATTTAAAATGGATTGTTTTTTTTAATACGTTATTTTTTCATATGGTTGCAGATACTTAAGATAACAAATACAGCTGGAACTCCCCATCCACGGATCCATTGCTGCAGCTCCGGACTGCATCAATAACGTCACATCTATTGTGTCGGTGACCTCTGCAGCCAAAAACTGGGGTAAGAGGCTTGTGTCATCTAAGTTGGCAGAGCCGCTGAGCCCAATGATAGGCGACCGTATTGGATCAGAAATAGTTAGTAACTGCTCCTTTTGTTATATAGTCATGGCCGAAAGTGTTGGCACCCTTGATATTGTTCCAGAAAGTGAAGTGTTCTACCAGAAAATTATTGCAATTGCACATGCTTTGTTAGACTTTTTTTTTACACTTGCCATGTTTTTGCGGCCACAGTAGATTTCTATGGGGCTGCAAAAATGGGCCGTAAAAATCGTCAGAGTGCCGTACACTGTATGGCCGTAAGGGCCGTATTTACAGTCGTGAAAAAATAACGAGCCTGCTCGATATTTTTCACGGCTTACGGACACGGCCGCCATTGAAATCAATGGGGCCGCAAAAATAATGGAAGCTTGCCCAGTGTGTTGATTTTGCGGGACACCGTAAAGACGGTATTTGCGGAATGCCGTATTTTAACTAGGACACTCCCATGTACTTCCTGTTTATCACTCCGAAGGCCTGCAGAGACACGAGATGGAAATATTCCAAATCAGAAAAATGGCAATCCGAGAAGATTTTTTTGAGGCAGACTGTGAAAACTACGGCAATACGGCCCACAAAAAAGCCCGCAAAAACGGGCCGCAAAAGACACGGCAAGTGTAAAAGAAGCCTTATACGCATGTTTATTTCCTTTTTGCGTATTGGAAAACCACAAAAAAAAACAGGGAAAAAAGGCAAATTGGACCAAATTTCATACAAAACCCCACAAATGGGCACAGACAAAATTGTTGGCACCTCAACTTAATATTTGGTTGCACACCCTTTGAAATAAATATTTGCTATCAATTGCTTCCTATAACCATCAACAAGCTTCTTACACCTTTTAACTGGAATTTTGGACCTCTCTTCTTTAGCAAACTGCTCCAGGTCTCTCATATTTGAAGGCAACTTCTCCCAACAGCAATTTTAAGATCTCTCCATAAGTGTTCAATGGGATTTAGATCCAAACCCATTGCTGGCCACTTCAGAACTCTCCAGCGCTTTGTTTCCTCCATTTCTGGGTGCTTCTTGAAGTGTGTTTGTGGTCATTGTCCTGCTTCAAGACCCATGACCTAGGGCACAAACCCAGCTTTCTGGCATTGGGCACTACATTGCAACCCAAAATCGTTTGGCAATCTTCACATTTCATTATGCCTTGCTGCAATCAAGGCACCCAGTGCCAGTGGCCACAAATCAACCCCAACATATCTTTGAACCTCTACAATATTTGACTGTAAGTACTATTATTTTCTTTGTAAGCCTCATTTTGTTTTCAGTAAACGGTATAATTATGTGGTTTACCAAAAAGCTTTATCTTTGTCTATCTGTCCACAAGACGCTTTCCTAGAAGGATTTTGGCTTACTCACATATATTTTGGCAAACTGCAGTCTATAATTTTTATGTCTGTGTCAGCATTGGGGTCCTCCTGGGTCTCCTGCCATAGCGCTGAATTTCATTCAAATGTCGACGGATAGTTTGCACTGACACTGATGCAAGCTGAGCTTACAGGACAGCTTGAATTTATTTGAAACTTGATTGAGGCTGTTTATCCACCATCTGGATTATCCTGCATTACAGTCCCATGGGTTGTAAACTTTTTGAGTATCTTGCGCACTGTGGACAAAGGAACATCAAAAAGATTTCTGTAGATAGACTTGTTATCTTGAGATTGATGATATTTTTCAACAATTTTGGTTTTCAAGTCCTCAGACAGTTCTCTTCTCCTTTTCCTGTTCTCTATACATAGTGTGGCACCCACAGACACACAATGCAAGGATTTAGTCAACGTCTCCCCTTTTTATCTGGTTTAGGTGTGATTTTCATATTACTTACACCAGTTACTTGCCACAGGTTTGAATGAGCATCATATCCTTGAAATCAAAATCGTTTACCAACAATTTTGGAAAGGTCAACAATCTTATCCGACTCATTTTGGGGATTTTGTGTGAAATTATGTCCAATTTGCCTTTTTTTTCCCTCTTTTTGGGTTGTTCTAATATACACAAAGAAAATAAACATGTATAACAAAACATGTAATTACAATAATTTTTTGGGCGAAGCACTTCATTTTTTGGAACAATTTCAAGGGTGCCAACACTTTTTTGGTCATGACTGCGTATGTAACCTTATGCATAAGTATAATTTTAATACAGCCAACCTCTTTAAAATAGGGTTTTCTTTTTTATAGAGGTTGTTCTCTCAGGGCAATCTCCTTTTGTTAGTAGGTTACCTTGACTAATGGCGGATCACTGGGAGCTTTAATATGTTGGGATCCCAGGTATGCTTTCAGTTTCCTTGCAGCATCACCACAGAAGTAATAAAACATTTTCCAGTTCCTTTTGAAATCCTCCATGGATTGTCTGAGTTAATGTATGGAGAGGCTGAGCCCTTCATGGCGTGAAATGCTTAGTGTAGTCAAATCTTGTAAAAAAAAAAAAAAAAAAAAATTAATAAGGGTCTTGAGTAGGAGACCTCCCCTGTTAACTGAGAATCTTCTAAGGCCAGTCTCACATGTCCAGATTTTTCCGGTACCGGAAGAAACAGTCCCTGAGCTATCCATGTCCGTGTGTGCACGTAGGCCATCCGTGTGCTATCCGTGTGTCCGTGTGCTGTCCGTGTCCATGTATTGAAACAATTTGTTTCAATTTTAACTCTATGACTTTAAAAAAAAGCACACGGACGGCATCCGTGTGCGGTACGTGTTTACACGCACCCATTGACTTTAATGGGTCCGTGTGATCCGTGTGCTCCCACGAACACTGACATGTCTCCGTATTTTGCACACGGACACACGGTCCGTGAAAACACGCTGACATCTGCAGAGACACATTCATTTTAATGTGTCTATGTGTTTCAGTGTCTCCGGTACGTGAGGAAACTGTCACCACACGAACCGGAGCCACTGACGTGTGAAACCGGCCTAATAAAGTATTTGAAAATGGGTTTTCTAAACCAGATAACCTCTCAAAGGAACCTTGTTATGATCTAAAAAAAACCTTCCTATTTGAAGCACAGAATGGTGGTTTGAGAACCATGCTACCTGTGTATATGATCCTTCCTTTGACTCATATATATCTTCCTGTCAGGAAGCAGAAAATGGCCACATTTGTGTCATGCTATATACTGGGAACAGCTATCTTTAAGGCAATACTGAGAAAAGCCTAAAGTTATATCACTTTAAAATTTTGCGTTAAAGTATGTCTTTTTCAAAAACTTTTCCAGGACTATATAGTTTTGTGTAGTTCTAATGACTAATCAAACATCATTATAAATCAACCCAATGTTATTCCATAATATATTCACATACTCATCCATCATAACATTAAAGCCACCTGCCTAAATGTTAAAAACAGTACTTAAACACAGGTGTTTTTTTTTTTTTAACCTATCATTTTATAGAGCACAAAAAACCATATGATCTGCTATAATTGCGTTCATGTGGTCAGCACCAAAGGTTGCTAACTTACCGTAATCCACAATGTTATTATTTATTATATTAACCACCTAATCTCCAAAGTAAAATTCTAACTAATCAATAAAACTTCATTACGGTAAGTTCACACAGGGCGTTTTTGCTGCTTTTTATATGCTAATTTTCAGCTGCTTTTTACAGTACCGGCAAAGACTATGAGATTTCAGAAATCTCATGCACACACATTGTTTTTTTTGTAGCCAGGATTTTGTGCTTTGCAGCGTTTTTTTTTACTTAGAGCATGTCACTTCTTTCAGCATTTTTGCGCTTTTTTCACCCATTGACTTGAATGGATGGTGTAGATAATCCCCTGATGCCGGTGGCCTTAGTTTATAGGCCATTTTTGGGTGACAAATTCCCTTTAATACTAGCCACCGATTGCAGTGGAGGTCTGTTCTTGAGAATCAAAAGTAAAATTGCAAAGTTGTTTGTTTTTACAACTTCTTTGCAATTGTAGTCCTTTACCATGATGTGAATAACCCTTTAATCCAGGGATGTCAAACTCAAATACACAGACAAAGTTATAAGCGTGGACAAAGTCACGGGTCAACCTTGATATTTCTTTAAACAAAATGTCTACAAGTGAGAGTTTTTTCCTTTTCAAATAAAACTATTATCTTTTGGAATTATAGTGGAATAATATAATATGTTATGTAAGAGCAGTAAAAAGCATATGTCCTAATTAAAATATGTATTAACGGATAAAAAAAACCTTGAATAAAAGAGATAAAGTATGATGCATTCAAAAGTGCTCCTAAACACAGTATCATACCCCCAACAGTGAATTGCTCCGCACACACAGTATAATGAGCCTACTGTACCCCCTCTCTCAATTCCCCCAACAAAGAATGGTGACCCCATCACAGTATGATTTTCCAACTGTAATCTCCACACAGCTCTCCATACTGTTTAATGGCCCCACATGGTGCTCCATACTGTATAATGGCCCCACATGGTGCTCCATGCTGTATATTGACCCCACATGGTGCTCCATACTGTATAATGGGCCCACATGGTTCTCCATACTGTATAATGGCCCCACATGATGTTCCATACTGTGTAATGGCCCCACATACTGCTCTATACTGTATAATGTGCCCACATAGTGCTCCATACTGTATAATGTACCCACATAGTGATTCATACTGTATAATGGCACTACATAGTGCTTCAGACTGTGTAATTGCTCCACATACTGCTCCATACTGTATAATGGTCCCACATGGTGCTCCATTCAGTATAATGGCCCCACATGATGCTCTATACAGTACCCCATCACAGTATGATTCTCCAACTGTAATCTCCACACAGCTCTCCATACTGTATAATAGCCCCACATGTTGCTCCATACTGTATAAAGGTCCCTCATAGTGCTCCATACTGTATAGTGGCCCCACATACTGCTCCATACTGTATAATGTTCCCACATAGTGCTCCATACTGTATGATGGCACTACATAGTGCTCCATACTGTATAATAGCCCCACATGATGCTCCATGCTGTATAGTGGCCTCACATAAAAAAGATAACTACTCACCTCTGCCTGTTCAATGCTGATCTGGTCTCTTCATATATCACAGTCCTACCTGTGGGCGCACCCGCCATCTTCTCAACACTGGTGCTGCAACTGTAAGGAGGTGGCCGGTCCCCTCAGTAGTGTCCTCCCCTATTTTCTTGTGACTCCCCTTGTCAGGGACAGAAATAGTTAAAATAGGGGCTGGTTCAGCAGCAGTGGAGAGGCTGGACTTGCATCCACCAGGAGAGAGGAAGCTGTTACTTCCTCAGAACTGCCTGGATCGCTGACTAGTGCAGACATACAGACAGATGGGGCACTGCCAGACCCCCCCAGATGGGAGAGGTCTGTTGCACCGGGCTAAAGATCACCAAGGACTAAAAAAGGGCTACAACACAGGCTCTCTGGACTTTGGAGGGGCCTTCGCTGAAGGGGTCTCAGGTGCCCAGATTCCAGCGGTTAGACGACTGTGATCCTCAGCTGCTGCAGCAGTTGTGGGTACGACTGCAGCAAATGTCAGGGCGGGAGCAGGAAATCCAGTGTTGAAAATTGTCTTTTATGTCTATCCTTCATCCTCTGTTCAATAAAAAGTTGCATTTTCCCTGTTGGAATACAACTGCATCTCTGTACTCTTAATTGCCTGGACTGCTGTGGCCTGGGGAGAGAATCCCAGAATCCCTGGGATCCAGGAGCATTTAGGTATGATGTACTCTTTATAATTTTGCATACATTTTCTGCCAGGTGATTGCAGTCTTGTTTTATTTAGCACTACGACACTTTATGGGTCTTTAGCAGTGCCTTATATAGAAGATATAGGATATATCCACAGGGATTGTATCACATTTCACAGGTTTTTTAGCAGTGTCTGATATGGAGATTCCTTTATAGGATACATACATAGGTTCCTAGAGTGTCTGATATAGGTTGCCTCTAAAAAAAATGTTTTACACAATTTTGTTATCATTGCACTATAGCACTTTTGTGGTTTCTTCCACATTTTGTGTAAATATAGTTTTGTAATATTGCACATTTAATTGCACTTTAGTTAATTGGCACTTTATTAGATTTTTCTTGGTTGTATTTGATTCCTAATAGGACATATATATTTCCTATATTTCCTTTGTTCAGCACTAGTGCACTTTGGTTTTTACACATTGTGTGGTTATAATATTTCTGTGATTTGGTGCTTATGCACAGATATATGTATACATATTAATTTGGTATTGTTATTAGATATATATACATTTTTTAGGGGCTCTCTGTGTCTGCTATTTATATTTTATTATTGCATCGCCTGGTTTTTTGTACTAATGTAATTTTTGTATGTTCTGATACCTACATATTGATTATTATATGTGCTTCTATCAGCTGTCATATTAATTATTTTAATATATAATATTATTCCTTCAATAAAATATTTATTTTTTACAATATTGTCTTTTTGCACAAAATTCTTGGGATAATGTGATTAGGTCGTAATTTTGAATATGTCATCATATCGTCATCATTTTTTTTCATCATGGTTATGACCACTAGCAATTTGCTATAGGTACCGTCACATTTAGCGACGCTGCAGCGATCTAGACAACGATGCCGATCGCTGCAGCATCGCTGTGTGGTCGCTGGAGAGCTGTCACACAGTCAGCTCTCCAGCGACCAACGATGCCGAAGTCCCCGGGTAACCAGGGTAAACATCGGGTTACTAAGCGCAGGGCCGCGCTTAGTAACCCGATGTTTACCCTGGTTACCAGTGTAAATGCAAAAAAAACCAAACACTACATACTTACATTCCAGTGTCTGTCGCGTCCCCCGGCGTTCTGCTTCCCTGCACTGTAAGCGCCGGCCGTAAAGCAGAGCGGTGACGTCACCGCTGTGCTCTGCTTTACGGCCAGCTGGCGCTGACAGTGCAGGGAAGCAGAACGCCGGGGGACGCGACAGACATCAGAAGGTGAGTATGTAGTGTTTGGTTTTTTTTACATTTACACTGGTAACCAGGGTAAATATCGGGTTACTAAGCGCGGCCCTGCGCTTAGTAACCCGATGTTTACCCTGGTTACCAGTGAAGACATCGCTGGATCGGTGTCACACACCGATTCAGCGATGTTTGCGGGAGATCCAGCGACGAAATAAGGTGCTGGACTTCTAGCTCCTACCAACGATGTCACAGCAGGATCCTGATCGCTGCTGCCTGTCAAACACAACGATATCGCTATCCAGGACGCTGCAACGTCACGGATCGCTAGTGATATTGTTGTTAAGTTGTTTAGTGTGAAGGTACCTTAACCGTCACTTCATCAGTGGACATACATGGATACCTAAAGTCCTGCAATGTCTACACATGAGGAAAGAGACATCGCAAATAAAAAAAAGAAGCTACATTTGTAATTGAAGATATTTGCTAAAATTATTATTATTACACATACTACATATTGGAATAGGATCTTGGAGATGGGAATAGCCTTTTAAGAATCAATACTTGTAATTGTAAATCCTTGTAATTGTTACATAAAATCGGTTTATTATAAGTACATAAAATCCACTACCATTCCTGAGACAAAGTAATTAAAAAACTACTTAATGTGAATGCGTGATTACGTATAAAGGTAGAAAATAGAGAAATTTGTTTGATCTTTAAAGGGAATCAGTCAGCAGGTATTTGCTGTGTACTCTGAAGACAGCAGAGGTAGAGTTTTTATTTTGTTACAATGATTGTTTTAGCACCAGGAGCTGATCATTGCTGTGACTAACTGGTCGTGTGAGCCGTGGTCCCACATGCCCTCTCTTGTGACAGCCAGCTCACTGCCAATGGACATTGTACATATAGATCCTGGTGTGGGCGGGGCAGCTTTCACTCTTCTTAATGCTAAATCTAAAACCTCTGATTGTGTCAGAACTACATGAATACATCAGGCTGCTCTCAGATGAGGTAGCAAAAACCTGCATCCAAGATCGCATCCCTCTGTTTGATTCGGGCTCCGGTGATGAGCCCGCAACTTTTCCGGCATATGTCGTGTTCCTCTAAGAGCCGATCCACAAACGGCTGTTTAAATGTTAGATGCCACTGTCAATATCTGACAGCGGCATTTAACATGATCGCGCCGGAAGTGCGCCACAAACCCATCCCATCAGCGCCCATGTCACATGACTGTGGGTCGTCGATAGATTGGCGCGACCTAGGAGACCCCTGTGGTTGTCATTGCCGTACTGCTATGAGCATCGGCGCTCATAGCAGATGAGCATTTTTGCTACACGAAACAGGGCAATAAAGACCATAAAAAGTAAAAAAAAAAGTTTGTAAAACTAAAATAAAAAAGGTTTAAATCACCCTCATTCGTTCCATTCAAAATAAAACAATTAAACCAATTTTAAAAATGCACATATTTGGTGTCGCTGCATTCAGAATTGTCCGATATATCAATCAATTGCACTGCACGCAAAAAATAAGCCCTCACCCAACCCCAGATCACGAAAAATGGAGACGCTACTGGTCTCGTAACATGGCAACATTTTTTTTGTCTTTTTACAGACTTTGGATTTTTTTTTGCCACTTAAATAAACAAACTTGTAATGAAATGGAGAATCATAATGTCATAATGGCAGGTCAGTGTTAGCATTTAGTGAGTATGATTTAAAAAAAGCACTTTCAATATTTTTACAGTTTTCCAGTATACTATATTGTAAAACCAATGTTGTTGTTCAAAAGTACAACTCGTCCAGCAAAAGTTAAGCTCTCACATGGCCATATTGATGGAAAAATAAAAAAAATGATGGCTCTGGGAAGAAGGGGAGCTAAAAAGAAAACTCAAAAACAGAAAAACCCAAGGTGGTGAAGGAGTTAAACATTTATCCCTTAAAAAAATTTTTAATATGTATATTTAATTTAATTGAAATTTAAATTGCAATGCTAAAAAGGAATATTTGTGGAATTATGGAAATCACAGGATGGACACATGTTAATGATATTCAAATAATGAAAAATGGAGACATATTTTTCAAGCAATCTTGATTTAATCAGTATCAAGTGTGAGGCCTGTGAACAAAATAACGCACTTACACAACTTGGCATGTTATCAGTGAGGTTAATAATGGTTATTCTGACATGCTGAATTCACTAGGGTACAAAAATTATTAAAATCCGCTGCTTGCAATTCCCTTTTCAATTGCTGAGCAATGATATACCAGATGAGCTCAATGGAAGACGCTACAGGCCATGGTTTCACAATTAGGCTATGCAGGCTGCTCTCAGTAGCACAAGCAACATGCATAAGATGCAGCCTGGAACTGTAAACCTAATTTTGGGACACTTTCACGTTTCCTTTCTTGTCCATGTGGTCTCCAGACCAATCTCCAGCTATCATTATCTTCAAGTGAAATGTGTGACTCATTGTTGAAGAGGATAGTCCCCCATTACAGCCTCCATTGCCTTTCCTTTTTTCTCTGCATCAGGGTAATCTTTGAGAGCAGTGATGTGAGGTCAGTGGAACACGTCTAGCTGGACGTCTGACTCATTGCCCAGTTTTGGTCCAATGCCTTCAGATGGTAGACACTGGCTTTGGTATGTGACATGTAATTTCACTTGTAATACAGAATAGATCTCTACATGCTGTTCTTTGAATCTGAAGAGACCATGTGGAAAGGCCAAAAACAGGTCTTCACTAGGTAATGCCACACCAGATTTACTCCCAGGATCATGGTGTGAGGTCCCATAATCCTTCTACATTATTTCAAAACACTTTTTTGGTGATTCCTTTGTATCTCTGTTCATACTGCACCCACACACACAAATGATACACCATTTAAAAGGTAAACTTGCCCCCTTCAGCAAGAAAGTAGCCAAACAAACCACACATCCATGATGTGATCACAAAATACATTTTCAACATTAATTTTCATAAAACTGCAGTAAGGAAAAATGACACATTACCCCAAAGCATACTACCACAAAGCTGAAATAAATCCTAACATTTGCCTTGGGGGCTTTCCAGCTTGCCGATCTCCTTGCCCAGCCGATTTCAGGCAGGTACATATAAAATATTTGCTATATATGTGGAAGTAGAATAAAAGTAAAACTTTACCTGTTTAAGACGTCAGCTTTAAAACTGAAGATATAAATGAATGCAGACTAAATGGGACTGGACAGGTTTTGAACCATCAGATTTTCCGTATTATTGGACAGTCATTGAAAAGTCTATCTTCCTTCTAAGGTTGCAGCTTATTGGTGACCTGGAGTCACCCATGGTTCCAAGTAAAAAAACTGCAACGTTGACATAACTCAGACTGTACCATTGTTTTTTGATGGTAGAGATTGGTGGAAACAACCTTGCAAATATTAAAGAAAAAAAATCCAACTGTAGGGAAAAAAAAAGGAAAAATAATCTGCAGATACTACTTTTTTTTTTTTAAAGGGATACTCCCAATTATTATACAATTGTATAAATACACTCAGTTATGGAGTCAATTCTCCTTCATCATTTTTACTGTCAGTGGCACTGCTGTACAGGGAGCTGCTCCGTTCACATACATAGGGCTGTGTTGCACTTCCCTACACTGCAGATATATGGCAGTGCTGCTGTGGAGGGGAAAAACATGCTGCTGCCCCTTTTCTTTTGCAAGGTCCTGAAAATCAGACCCCTTCTGATCAGTAAGTAAAATACCATTTTGTTTAATGTTGGGGGATCTCCTTTAGGTTGGAGTCACACACAACGTATAAAAAAAATCGGTCCGTTTTACACGGACGAGAATCGCAGAAATGTTGCCTGAACAGTGATCTGTATGTCATCCGTGTGCAATTCGAGGATGCGATTTTCTCGCATGTAAGCATCCGTGTGACATGCGTAGGACATCCATATGGCAAGATTTTCTCATCGCCTTGCAAAATGGACATATAATGCATCCGTGGGCTCAAATATTCAATATATATATATATATATATATATATATATATATATATATATATATATATATATATATATATATATATATATATATATATATATACAGTACAGACCAAAAGTTTGGACAAACCTTCTCATTCAAAGATTTTAATATATTTTCATGACTCTGAAAATTGTAAATTTACACTGAAGGCATGAAGGCATCAAAACTGTGAATTAACACGTGGAATTATATACTTAACAAAAAAGTGAAACAACTGACAATATGTCTTATATTCTAGGTTCTTCAAAGTAGCCTTTTGCTTTGATGACTCCTTTGCACTGTCTTGGCATTCTCTTGTTGAGCTTCAAGAGGTAGTCACCGGGAATGGTTTTCACTTCACAGGTGTGCTCTGTCAGGTTTGATAAGTGGGATTTCTTACCTTATAAATGGGGTTGGGACCATCAGTTGTGTTGTGCAGAAGCCTGGTGGATACACAGCTGATAGTCCTACTGAATAGACTGTTAGCTGATTTTTTTCTTGCCATAATACAAATTCTAAGTAAAGAAAAATGAGTGGCCATCATTACTTTAAGAAATGAAGGTCAGTCAGTCAGAAAAATTGGGAAAACTTTGAAAGTGTCCCCAAGTGCAGTTGCAAAAACCATCAAGCACTACAAAGAAACTGTCTCACATGAGGACCGCCCAGGGAAAGGAAGACCAAGAGTCACCTCTGCTTCTGAGGATAAGTTTATCCGAGTCACCAGCCTCAGAAATCGCAGGTTAACAGCAGCTCAGATTAGAGACCAGGTCAATGCCACACAGAGTTCTAGCAGCAGACACATCTCTACAACAACTGTTAGGAGATGACTTTGTGCAGCAGGCCTTCATGGTAAAATAGCTGCTAGGAAACCACTGCTAAGGACAGGCAACAGCAGAAAAGACTTGTTTGGGCTAAAGAACACCAGGAATGGACATTAGACCAGTGGAAATTTGTGCTTTGGTCTGATGAGTCCAAATTTGAGATCTTTGGTTCCAACCACTCTTGGAGGAGGAGGTGTGATGGTGTGGGGGTGCTTTGCTGGTGACACTGTTGGGGATTTATTCAAAATTGAAGGGATACTGAACCAGCATGGCTACCACAGCATCTTGCAGCGACATGCTATTCCATCCGGTTTGCGTTTAGTTGGACCATCGTTTATTTTTCAACAGGGCAATGACCCCAAACACACTTCCAGGCTGTGTATGGGCTATTTGACCAAGAAGAAGAGTGATGGGGTGCTACGCCAGATGACTTGGCCTCCACAGTCACCAGACCTGAACCCAATCGAGATGGTTTGGGGTGAGCTGGACTGCAGAGTGAAGGCAAAAGGGCCAACAAGTGCTAAGCATCTCTTGGAACTCCTTCAAGATTGTTGGAAGACCATTCCCGGTGACTACCTCTTGAAGCTCCTCAAGAGAATGCCAAAAGTGTGCAAAGCAGTCATCAAAGCAAAAGGTGGCTACTTTGAAGAACCCAGACTATAAGACATATTTTCAGTTGTTTGACACTTTTTTGTTAAGTATATAATTCCACATGTGTTAATTCATAGTTTTGATGCCTTCAGTGTGAATGTACAATTTTCATAGTCATGAAAATACATGATCTGTCTGTGCTGTGTGTGTGTATGTATGTGTATATATATATATATAATTATATATATATATATATATATATATATATATATATATATATATATAGTGCTCAAAAAATAAGGGGGACACTTAAACAACAGGATATAACTCCAAGTACAGCAAACTTCTGTGAAATCAAACTGTCCACTTAGGAAGCAGCACTGTTTGACAATCAAATTCACATACTGTTGTACAAATGGAATAGACAACAGATGGAAAATATTGGCAATTACCAAGACATACTCAATAAAGGAGTGGTTCTGCAGGTGGGGACAACAGACCACATCTCAGTACCAATGTTTCCGGCTGATTTTTTTGGTCACTTTTGAATGTTGGTTTTGCTTTCACACTCGTGGTAGCATGAGACGGCCTCTACAACCCACACAAGTGGCTCAGGTATTGCAGCTCATCCAGGATGGCACATCAATGCGAGCTGTGGCTAGAAGGTTTGATGTGTCTGTCAGCGTAGTGTCCAGAGGCTGGAGGCGCTACCAGGAGACATGTCAGTACACTAGGAGATGTGGAGGGGGCCGTAGGAGGACAACAATCCAGCAGCAGTGCCGCTACCTCAGCCTTTGTGCAAGAAAAACAGGAGGAGCACTGCCAGAGCCCTGCAAAATGACCTCCAGGAGGCCACAGATGTGCATATGTCTGCACAACCGGTTAAAAACCGACTCCATGAGGATGGTCTGAGTGCCCAACGTCCACAGATGGGGGTTTTGCTCACAGCCCAACACCGTGCAGGACGCTTGCCATTTGCCACACAACACTAGGATTGGCAAATTCACCACTGGCGCCCTGTGCTCTTCACAGATTAAAGCAGGTTCACACTGAGCACATGTGACAGACGTGACAGAGTCTGGAGACGCTGTGGAGAGTGATCTGCTGCCTGCAACATCCTTCAGCATGACTGGTTTGGGAGTGGGTCAGTAATGGTGTGGGGTGGCATTTCTTTGGAGGGCCGCACAGCCCTCCATGTGCTCGCCAAAGGTAGTCTAACTGCCATTCGGTACTGAGATGAGATCCTCAGACCCCTTGTGAGACCATATGCTGGTGCGGTTGGCCCTTGGTTCCTCCTAATGCAGGACAATGCCAGACCTCATGTGGGTGGAGTGTGTCAGCAGTTCCTGCAAGATGAAGGCATTGAAGCTATGGACTGGCCCGCCCGTTCCCCAGACCTGAATCCGATTGAACACATCTGGGATATCATGTCTCGCACCATCCACCAACGTCACGTTGGACCACAGACTGTCCAGGAGTTGGCGGATGCTTAAGTCCAGGTCTGGGAGGAGATCCCTCAGGAGACCATCCGGAGCATGCCCAGGTGTTGTAGGGAGGTCATAGAGGCACTTGGAGGCCACTCACACTACTGAGCATCATTTCCTCGTCTTGAGGCATTTTCACTGAAGTTATATCAGCCTGTAACTTCATTTTCTACTTTGATTTTGAGCATCATTCCAACTCCAGACCTCCGTGGGATATTAGTTGTGATTTACATTGATAATTTTTAGGTTTTATTGTTTTCAACACATTCCACTATGTAATGAATAAAGATTTACAACTGGAATATTTCATTCAGTGATATCTAGGATGTGGGATTTTAGTGTTCCCTTTATTTTTGTGAGCAGTGTATGTCAGGGAGACACATACCTCTCTGTGTTCATTATCTCATTAAATACATTTACATTTGACTAGCTTGATTTTCCTGAAATTGCCTGCGGCCCTGAGAACCAATGTGCGAAAATTTCACACGGGCCAACTAGTGTATGGAACTCAGATTTCTCTAGTCTTCATTTCAGTTGTGCCTACAACTCAATGTTGCATTGCCTTTGTTGAGTAGCTTGTGTTACTGTAATTTCTCCAAAGTGTCCCACACAAACTAGCCAGGTTGCATGTTACTCATGCTTCTGTAAGCAGCCTGTGTAGCCTAAATGTGCTATCATGGCTTGCATCTACAGACTTGTCATCTATCCAACACATCTGGCACGTCATAGGTCACAGTATTTGCAAAGAAAGCTCACATCAGCGGTCTTTCTTATTTTCATGTCCAAAGAGATAGAAAAATAAGATTGCGTTTCAGTGTTAAAACTACTTTGTGTGCATATATTCAGTCCTTTTGAGCTTCTTTTAAAGAGTATTTTTATTTTTTCTTGAGCAGCTCAGAGCTCTGCAGTTTCTTTTATTCCTTGTTGGTTGGGGGTGGGTCTACCAGTGTATGTTCTGCGCCTATAAATTATAATCACTGTATTTGCATATAGAGATAATACTGACTTTGATCAAGCACAAGGCTTAAGAAAGTGTGAGAACTGATCTAAAAACTCAGTGGATTGGGGCAAGGGATTGTGATTATGCAAGACTGATACAAGCCCTGTAAGGAGCTGTAAAGTAATCAATGGACTAGAAAAATCTGACTGGGATCTTATGAGTTAACTCCTCTCCAGGAATGCAACTCCTGTGCACACTTGACCAGGCTTTGGTGGCTGAGCTCTTTGGAAACCAGCTGTACACTACATGAGACAACAGCTGTCATGTAGCTGTCATGTCAGGAGAATAAAAGCCGAAAAAGAAAGTCCATTACAAACTTGGTTATTTTCATGCTAACAAACAAAAGCAATTTAATGACCTAAGAATCCCCCTTTAACCACTTGAGGGTTTGAAAGCCATTCAATAGTTTATATCAAAATGTTTATATTAAAATATACAGAACAAACTCGCTGACAACAAAGACAAAAAATGATGGATAAGACGATGCCTTTTAGATGCTGATGTAACTACTGTGTTTTGCCAGAAGAAGATACTTCAGGACAAAAGACGCTGGCATGTCCTGCAGCATCTTTTTCTGGCAAAAGTCAGCAGGTACATTGCGAATCTAAACGGCATCGTGTACACATAGTCTTTAAACAATCGTAATGTTTTCGGCACCTATGATGCTTCGGGAGGTGCCGAAGCAACATAGAACCATTAGGTTGTGTGGTAGTCTGCTAATAAAAAATCGTTTGAAAAGTAGTTATTGTAAAAATATAAATAAAACCCTTCTAGAAGCTCAAATCAACCCCTTAAACTAAAACTGTTAGTGCTTTGCACAGCTTATGTTTTCTGCTGCCCCTCAATGTAGATAAAGATGATCAAGCAGCCTCTGGACATTAAATACATTCTAAAACTTTACTATGTAGTTGTTAAAAAAAATAAAAAAATTCAGTGCACTCCATTGTTGCCCAGCTATGTGTGTGGACATACATGGAGAAGAAAATAGATTGTAGCAGCTCGTAATATTTGAAACATATGGTTACTGGAGTATTGTGATTTTTGTAGTCCGTTCTTCCACTTCAACTAATACCAATAAATTATAGTTTCATAAATACTACTTAGGATTTTACTTCTGTATCAGAGGCATGTTTCTAACCAGATTTGATGCAGATTTCATATAAATATTTATCTATTATTTTTCGGTCAAGACAGTGGACACCTTGACAGAATCTGACATCATTGGGCACTGCTGGTGCCTGCCACACAGTACATCTGTCAGTGTTGTGGCTATTCTAAAATGAAGCCGTAATGCACATGTGAAGAGAGGAAAAAAGAACTGCACGGAGTAGCGTGCTTTACTCACTGGTGTGGTGAAGTGGTCTCTGAATCACAGGCCTCAATGCAGGAACATAGTTCACGGTGTTGAAGGTGCATGACATGAAGTGCACATAAGGAAGTCCATTAAAAGAAAGAAAAAAAATGCAGCAACACTTCAAAATCCAGTGACGAAAAAACCTTAGTCCTTTATTTCAAGCGTATTGCATGGACAAGGTAATGCAATGTTGGTTAAAAGGAAATGACATACTGTTTTGTCTATCTGGACCTGTGGAAGCGTGTATAACGCGAAATGGCCGTCGTCCTGTTTCTCTGCCTGTACCATCTGCCCTGTACCTGCTTGCATTACCTTGTCCATGCAATACGCTTGAAATAAAGGACTAAGGTTTTTTCGTCACTGGATTTTGAAGTGTTGCTGCATTTTTTCTTTCTTTTAATGGACTTCCACATGTGAAGAGAGCCTTAATATTTTTGTAATTTTATTTTTTTAAATTGCAGTATAAGAAACTAAAGTTTTTTTCTTAAATATGTTTTGAATTACCTCTTGCATGTAATACACTTGAACAGATATCTGCCTAGCGTACAAAGAAGTCACTCAAGCAATGTGGAAAGCGCACTCTGTACCCTTTTTAGTGAGCAGTTACTGTTTGCAAATGTTATGTGGTGCTGTGTTGGCATTTGACTTTTTGAAATGCAACCCAGCCTTGTTAGCTATGACACCATATAAAGGTTATCCTATTGATGTCAGTACAGCTGTGCGACACTGTGCTGGCTGGAGGGGAATGGTGCGATTGGAGATTACAGCTTAGAAGAGTGAATTTGCGGTGTAGTAAGCCTCCTGCAGAGGAAATGAAGGCTTTGTCAGGATGATTTATCTCTATGCTTGTCTTGTATGCTGGAGTGATTCTGCAGTGTCTTTTTTGGGGCCTCGAGTTTTGCCTGGTTAGACATAGAAAAGTACATTCCATCTTTTGACCTTTACCTGTAGAAGACTAAGCTGGTAGTTAAGTGTAATATAAGAATCCCCCATAAATATAGCTCTTTTGTTCGTCATCTTGCTATAAATTTTAGCTCAAATGGTAAAACTGGAGAGACAAAAAGAGCAAATAGGGTCTTATCTGATAACCAAGTGGTATAAAATATTACAGATATGCACACCTGATAGGGTTGTGACAGTCACAACTCCTATTGAAGCATGTAAAGTCTGCAGGAGGACCACCAAGGAGATACGTTGCAAATAATGAGGAATATGGTGGTTCAAAGATGCGATCACATGAATATGTTTGTTTATTTTGTCAACGTTTTTTCAATGTTTTCAAATCTCTTCATCAGGATCAAACCAAAATGATAAGCTTACTAAAAAATGTTTTAATAAGTTTATGTAGCTTTTTTTATAGATTGCTTCTGTAACACTATTGTGGCACCCCTTCTTGTTCCCCTTCCCCATCCATGCAGGGGCACCAGCATACTCGCCACCCCTGTGTCTGCATACCTTACCCTGCCTTACTGCCTAAGAGTTGTACCTGGCTCCTAAGTATTCCCGGCCCTGTGGCACAATGGGTCCACATACCTCTTGCGTGACGGCTTCCTAATGTATATTCACATGACCAGATTTCTTAGAGTTTCTTCAACAGAATGAGGTGGCATGAATTTGGATTTCTGCAAGCCCCATTCCAATAAATGGACTGGTTGTAAGACATTGGAGAAATGTTTTACCTCCTTTCCTTATGTGAGTGTTATTGTGTGTTTAATTTGATTGAGTCCATGCACCCAGTGAACATTGATGCACATTGTTATTCATTCCTATTTGAAATGTTGGCATGGTGTTTAAGCTGGGTATGTTACCCACAAATTAATATGCACAGTACATATTATACCACTGCTACTCCATTGCATAAAATATGTTTTGCTTTGCAATGTGGTGCCAGACTCTCCCTGCGAGTGTTATGACCAGGGCTTAATGGTGGAACCGTCTGAAGCAGAGTACAAGACACGTTTGTTGTGCAAGGCAATCAGTGTCTGACAGCAAATCATGTAATGGTGAGAGGGGGAAAGAAGGGGAGACTTCTTAACGCCATAATTCAGTGTATAAATGAGGAACAGTTTTCAGGACTAAATCTAAGGCAATTGAGGATAGTTTAACTAGCCAATGCTGAGGCATTATAAGATCCTCTGCTGTAACCCGGGTAGAGAAATAGTGTTATGCCCGTAGTGAGAAACGACACCGAAAGAAACAGGTCATATTAACCATAAGGAAAAGAGGTTTAGTCTCCAACCTGTGATAGTTGAGACATGAGAGACCTGGTCTGATAGCTGGCAAACAGATGTAAGAAAACACCCAGGAGCAGTTACTGACAAGATGGCCCAAGAACTGTAGGAGATGAGAGTCCATAAGGGGACCACCCTGAGACATTATTCCAGGTGGGCGGCCTCACTGAGACACAGATTGTGTGAGAGAATGCCTTAATAATGGAGGTTGTGCGTACCCAGGAGCACCAAAGAAACCACAAAATGGGAAAAGGCGAGAGTTGAAGATAGGAACATTAAGTACTGTGCCTTCTTATTGGAAGACCTATACATAAAATAAGCTGTTTTTAAGAAATCTGAGTTGCCTAATGTCTTGTCGGGGAAGCTGGTTAGTTCACTAGATTACTGGATGCGTAATCCTGTAATGCCTGTACAAGGTCGCAGACATTTCTGCAATTATTCTGCCATTAGTAAGTGTAAACACATGTTAGATGTACCCTGTTATGTTGGTGGGTGTGGACCCACTGTACCACGGACTGGGGAAAAGCCTGGAGGACCCGTAACTAAGCAACTACCTGGTTCTTCACTACAGCCTCTGATAGTGTGGTTAGACTTGAGCCGTAGGTGATCACCAGGTACCACTCCAGGCCAGACTCTGGAACTACACCAGCTGACTCCAAGAGAACAGGGAAGAAGGTATGGACTAGGAGTAGCTGGTAACGCAAGAACAGGATCGCAGCTAGAAGGGAGTTCATTCAGACAAAATGGATTCAGGACTGTAGGTCTGCTTCAGGGTTCAGGCAGACCTGAATGGCAGGATCAGACAGGACGGACACAGAGTATAGGTATAGATTCAGACAGGATGGTAGCAGGTGCAGGAACTGGTTCAGAATAGGCAGGTTCAGGTTCTGGGTAACAGGACAGTTGCAGGAACAGGGACCTGACAACTGACATAGCAGCTTGCAGACTAACTAAATAGTTATGTTATTTAGGCACCTTCCAACAAGTGAAGGTGCCTTAAGTACTGAGAGACATGGAGCATGTATGTGCATTCCCTAAGCCTGCTGTCAAGAGACTTGTGTGGTGTGCGCAGGCCCTGGGACACAGGAGGAGTGGCGAGACCTGGAACAGAGGACACGGCTGGTCGGCCGTGGTGGGGAGTATGTTGTCGTCCCTGCTGGGGGGAGGGGGGAGGGTTGCATGCACAGACACCAGCATTACACAGCTTATACAAATGAAAAAGTACGATAAGTGTAAAAAATATCACTTTTTGATGCCTGTTCTCTGCTTCATATCAGTTTAGGTTGAAGTGAAAGTGGCCTGGGATTTAAGGCACAAGTAGCTATTTTTGCTATGTATTGATTATTGAACACTACTTTATTACAAGCAGTTCCTGAAATGACCATCATCACTCTGCTGATAATGTAGACATAAATGGCAAATTGATTGGACACTCCTAGAAAGTAGTAATAGCATAATATATATTGAAATTAAAAAGATTGGGAATACATCTGAGGAAACTTGCTGTCATGTCTTCTATGTACATACATACAGCTGTGCTCAAAAGTTTACATAGCACTGCAGAATTTTTCCTTTATTGTCCCTTTTTCAGAGAATATTAATGATAACACCAAAACTTTTTCCTCCACTCATGGTTAGTGGTTGGGTGAAGCCATTTATTGTCAAACTACTGTGTTTTCTCTTTTTAAATCTTAATGACAACCCAAAACATCCAAGTGACCCTGATCAAAAGTTCACATACCCTGGTGACTGGCCTGATAAGGCTACTTTCACACTAGCGTCGGTACGGGGCCGTTGCGCTGCATCGGCCCTACGTACCGACGCATACTGTGCAAGCGCCGCACAACGGGGGCAGCAGATGCTGTTTTTCCACGCATCCGCTGCCCCATTGTGAGGTGCAGGGAGGTGGGGGCGGAGTGGGGGCACAAAAAAAGTTACATGTAACGTTTTTTGCGGCCGGCGGTCTGCCACAACAAGACGCAACCATCGCACGACGGTTGCGACGTGTGTCAATGCGTCGCTAATGTTAGTCTATGGGGAAAAAAAGCATCCTGCAGACGACTTTGCAGGATGCGTTTTTTCGCCAAAACGACGCATTGCGACGTATGCAAAAAAACGCTAGTGTGAAAGTAGCCTAACATGCACAGAAGTTGACACAAATGGGTTTAAATGGCTACTAATGGTAACATCCTCACCTGTGACCTGTTTGCTTGTAATCAGTGTGTGGTGTTTAAAGCTGGGTGAGTTTCTGGGATCCAGACAAACTCTTGCATCTTTTATCCAGCCAGAGCCGTCGTTAGCGGCAGGCAGACCAGGCAGCTGCCTAGGGCCCCCGCTCCCCCAGCTAGCGGCACATCAAGCAGCCGCTATGGGGCCCCTTCCTGCCGACAACACCGACACCCCCCATCGCCGCCGCATTGAACTACAGTACAGTACAGTTCAAAGCAATGATGGAGGAGAGAGCGTCAGCTGACGCTCCCTCTCCCTTCATTCCAGGAGCAGTTCGGGGCCCGAGGAGAGGTGAGGATTTTTTTTTTTATATATATATCCGTGAGTACTGGACTTTGGCGCTATTGGAGGGTAAGGGGGCTACATTATATTCTATGGAGGAGGCTGTGTTATATACTATGGGGGGCACATTGTATTCTATGGAGGAGGCTGTGTTATATACTATAGGGGCGCTACATTTTATCCCATTGAGGAGGCTGTGTTAAATACTCTAAGGGCGCTTCATTATATTCTATGGAGGAGGCGGCTGTGTTATATACTATGGGGGGATGCTACATTATATTCTATGGAGGAGGCTGTGTTATATACTATGGGGGGCACATTATATTCTCTGGAGGAGGCTGTGTTAAATACTATGGAGGGTGCATTATGTTCCAAATGGGGGAGGCTGTATTATGTTCTATGGGGAGGTACATTATATTCTTTGGGGGGCTTTATTATATTCTATGGGGGGCTGTATTATATTCTATGGATGGACTGTATTATATTCTATGTGGGCTGTATTATATTCTATGGGGGTACATTATATTCCATGGGGGGCTGTATTATATTCTATGGGGGGCTACATTATATTCTATGGGGGCTGCATTATATTGAATTTGGGCTACATTATATTGTATGGGGGCTTCATAATATTCTATGTGGGCTGCATTATACTCTGAGGAGGGCTACATTGTATTCTATGGAGGGGCTACATTATTCTATATAAGGGGGCTGCATTATATTCTAAAAAGTGGCTGCATTATCTGTGGGGGGCTGCATTATACTCTGAGGGGCTTACCATATATTCTATGGAGGGGCTGCATTATGTTATATGAGGGGGGCTGCATTATATTTTTATGGGGGGGTTACATTATATTGTATGGCAGAGCTGCATTATACTCTGTGGGGTGGCTGCATCATGCTCTATGGGGAGGCTGCATTATACTATATTTGGGCTCCATTATACTGTATCGAGGACTATGGGGAATACATTATACTATATGAAGAACTATGGGGTGCATTATACTATGGGAAGTGAATTGTACTACATTAATGACTATGTATATATGGAGGGCTATAAGGAGTGTATTATACTATATGGAGGACGGAGGAGTATATTATACTATATGGAGGACAGAGGAGTGTATTATACTATATGGAAGACTGAGGAGTGTATTATACTATATGGAGGACTGAGTAGTGCATTTTACTATATGGAGGACCATGGGAAGTGTATAATACCATATGGAGGACTGAGGAGTGTATTTTAATATATGGTGGACTATGGGGAGTGTATTTTAATATATGGAGGACTATGAGGATTTTATTATACTATATGGAGGACTGAGTAGTACACTATACTATATGGAGGACCATGGGAAGTGTATAATACTATATGGAGGACTGAGGAGTGTATTTTAATATATGAAGGACTGTAGGGCGTATATTATACTATACTCACCTTGAAAAAGACACCTGGTGTGTCGGAACGCGTGGGTCTTCATACTTCACACTCCATTCTATACTGGCTGCACCGCTGCACATGGGACGAGGGGGCGACCTTAGTGGACTGGACAGGGCTAAGTATATAGCACGTGTCTCTTTTCCTCTTCTCACCAGACATTCCATCCTCTGGTACAGACAAAAGGGAGGCACAGGGCACTTATAATATGAGCATATTTGTAGATACTATTTAAAGTGGCCAGGTATTTGATCTCCAGTATGCATTCCCATCTTCCGGACCAACAGCACCTAGAATAGGAGCCCTATGTATATTTACTGCTCTTTATTATATACTGGTGGAAACCATAATAGGGTGTATAGCAGACATTGGTCATAGGATCGCCACCTTAAGAGTCCATATATTAGAACCTACAGATTATTTATGTGATTCATGCAGCAATGTTGTGATATAATTTATTTTTGGTGCATTATATGTTTACAAAGCCAGGTACTTTATATGTACAACTATATACCTTTAAAAATATTGTACTATGATAGATTGGAGTGGACATGCACTCCACCAAGTGGATTGTATCTTTTAGATGGTTTTAAAAATTGTGTGTAATATTCTTGTGTGGAAATAAACTTTTGTACTTTTTGCCTATATACTTGTGGTGTTCCTACCTTATTTGCATGTACCTTTCTCTTAAAAAATTTTCTGTATACGTTCTACATGCTTGGTAGAGAACCCATGTTATCTATTGGATATTACTCTATGGTGCCCACTTAAAAAGGCTTTTTTCTTGGACCATGGGAAGTGTATAATACTATATGGAGGACTAAGGAGTGTATTTTAATATATGAAGGACTGTAGGGCGTATATTATACTATATGGAGGACTATAGGGAGTGTATTATACTATATGAAGGCCTATAGGGAGTGTATTATACTATATGGAGGACCATGGGAAGTGTATAATACTATATGGAGGACTAAGGAGTGTATTTTAATATATGAAGGACTGTAGGGCGTATATTATACTATATGGAGGACTATAGGGAGTGTATTATACTATATGAAGGCCTATAGGGAGTGTATTATACTATATGGAGGACTATGGGGCACATTATAATATATGGAGGACTATGGGATGTATTATACTAAAGAAACAAAATGCTGCATGTTCATCGAGTGATTGGATTGTTTATGCTGGAACAGAAATCATTGTGCTCAGCAGCACATCGCCCTGTGTGAACTGTAGATGTGCTGCTGTTAACATGATACTGTATGGGGACAGATTGATCTAATAGTGCTTGTTGTGTTCCCATCATTCTTTCTCAGTTGGGGTAAAGAGGGCGGGAAACAAGTGTTGAACGACTTCAGTATTATCGATCACACTCGTTTAGTGGCCTGAACTGAGCGCATGTAAATACAACAGAAATGCTTTTGTGTGATGTGCAATATGTTAGCATTTGGGGCCCCATTTTAAACTTTTTCCTAGGGCCCCACTTTGCCTAAAACCGGCCCTGCATCTAGCCACTGACGTTTCTGGATTGTGAGTCATGGGGACAGCAAAAGAATTGTCAACAGATCTACGGGAAAAGGTAGTTGAGCTGTATAAGGCCGGTTTCACACGTCAGTGGCTCCGGTACGTGAGGTGACAGTTTCCTCACGTATCGGAGACACTGACACACGTAGACCCATAAAAATCAATGCATCTGTGCAGATGTCATTGATTTTTTACGGACCGTGTCTCCGTGTGCCAAACACGGAGACATGTCAGTGTTCGTGGGAGCGCACGTATTACACGGACCCATTAAAGTCAATGGGTCCGTGTAAAACACAGACCACACACGGACCTTCTCCGTTTGCAGTCCGTGTGGCGTGCAGGAGACAGCGCTACAGTAAGCGCTGTCCCCCCCACTGGTGCTGAAGCCGCGATTCATATGTTCCCTGCAGCAGCGTTTGCTGCAGAGAAAATATGAATAATAGTGTTTAAAAGAAAGATCTATGTGTCCGCCGCCCTCCCACCCCCTGTGCGCCCCCCCCGCTGTTCTGAAAATACTCACCCGCCTCCCTCGCAGTGTTCTGTGCTGGCCGGCCCTGCTACTGTATGCGGTCACGTGGGGCCGACGATTAGAGTCATGAATATGTGGCTCCACCTCCCATAGGGGTGGAGCCGCCTATTCATGACTGTAAATGAGCGGCACCACGTGACCGCATACAGGAGAAGATGGGGCCAGACCAGGAAGCAGCGACAGCCAACGAGGGAGCGGGTGAGTATTTTCAGAACAGCGGGGGGGGGGGGGGGGCGCACAGGGGGTTGGAGGGCGGCGGACACATAGATCTTTATTTTAAACACTATTATTCATATTTTCTCTGCAGCAAACGCTGCTGCAGGGAACATATGAATTGCGGATTCAGCACCAGATGCTGGTAGTACGTGTGGTACCCAGCACGGTGCGTGTGGTACCCAGTGGGCACACGTGTGCCACACTGATGTTCACCAGAAACGCAGGGGCACACGGACACGGATAACTCTGGTACCGATTTTTTCCGGT
Organism: Ranitomeya variabilis; assembly: GCF_051348905.1. Taxonomy (NCBI): domain Eukaryota; kingdom Metazoa; phylum Chordata; class Amphibia; order Anura; family Dendrobatidae; genus Ranitomeya; species Ranitomeya variabilis. The sequence goes on from NC_135233.1 coordinate 163,312,339, forward strand.
ACCGGAATTATCTGGACGTGTGGGACAGCCCTAAAACAGGAAAGGGATACAAAAAGATATCCAAGGAATTGATAATGTCAGTCAGCAGCATTCAAACTGTGATTAACAAATGGAAAATCCGGGGCTCTGTAAAAACAAAACCACTGTCAGGCAGACTAACAAAAATGTTTGTCCATAACTGCCAGGAAAATTGTAAGGGATGCAAAGAAAACCCACAAATAACATCAGCTGAAATACAGGACTGTCTGAAAACTAGCGGTGTGGCTATTTCAAGATGCACAAAAATGTTGTCCACAACTGCCAGGAAAATAGTTCGGGATGCAAAGAAAAACCCACAACTAATATCAGCTGAAATACAGTAGTCTGAAAACTAGCGGTGTGGCTGTTTCAAGATGCACATTAAGGAGGCACTTGAAGAAAAATGGACTGCATGGTCGAGTCGCCACAAGAAAAGCCATTACTGCGCAAATGCCAGAAAGTATCTCTCCTACAATATGCAAAACAGCACAGAGACAAGCCTCAAAACTTCTGCAACAAGGTAATTTGGAGTGATAAGACCAAAATTTAACTTTTTGTCCACAACCATAAACGTTACATTTGGAGTGAGGACAGTAAGGCCTATGATGAAAGGAACACCATTCCTACTGTAAAGCAAGGTGATGAATCGCTGATGTTTTGGGGATGTGTGAGCTACAAAGGCACAGGAAACTTGGTCAAAGTTGAAGGAAAGATGAATGCCGGCAAATTTGCATTCATCAGCCCAGAAGCTGCGCATGGGAGGTACTTGGATATTCCAACATGACAACGATCCAAAACACAAGGCTAAGTCTACCTGTCATTGGCTACAGCAGAACAAAGTGAAGTTTCTGGATTGTCCATCTCAGTCTCCTGAGCTCAATATCATTGAGCCACTCTGGGGAGATCTCAAGTGCCCAGTTCTTGCTAGACATCCCAGGAATTTACAGGAACTGGAGGCTTTTTGCCAAGAAGAGTGGGCAGCTTTATCATCTGAGAAAATGAACCTCATCCACAACTACCACAAAAGACTTCAAGCTGTCATTTATGTTAGAGGGAGCAATTCACGGTATTAAGAAATGGGGTATGTGAACTTTTGATCAGGGTCATTTGGATGTTTTGGGTTGTCATTATGATTTTAAAAGAGAAAATACGGTAGTTTGACAATAAATATCTTCACCCAACCACTAACCATTAGTGGAGAAAAAGTTTTGGTGTTATCATTCATTTTCTCGAAAAAAAAAAAAGGCCAAGAAAGCAAAAATTCTTCAGGGTTATTTAAACTTTTGAGCACAACTGTATTATCTTCAGACTCACACTTGCCACTAATACTACGCGTGGTTCTGGTATCATAAAATGATTGGCAGAACATATTTTCATATAGCAGCAGCTCTAGGAATCCTTCTTATGTGGAAAAATACGTGTTAGATCTGAGCTCTTAAAGTAGTTTTTTTTTTTCACTTATTGTGCATAATATTGGGCTTGTGTAACAAAAATGCCATGTATTGGGCATGCTATCTTTTGAAATGCCAACTTTACATCATGCTGTAAAAATCATCTTGTTCATTACTTCATGTAAAAAAAACGATTGACTAAACGTTGCAAATGCAGACAATGTGTGGCTACCTCAAATTGTGTTGCAATTCATATTGTTATTAAAAATATTATTATACTACATACAAAATTCCTTTAACCTATGGGGTCAGGTATCAAATCCAATAACGCAATAATGAAATATAGACATCAAAAAATTTCTTATACACTATTTCCAGCAAAAAGGATCTAAGAGTATATTTGGATAAAATAAATATATTTTATTACATATATTATTACAGTGCATATTTTATTACATGATTAAATACATCACATGGTTAAAAATCAGAACAACACTCACAAAGCAGGCAAAAACTCAAGGGGAAAAATCCACTATGATTACTCAGTTGTGCGCACAAAGGTCACCGTATGTAAAACACAATACACTAGCCACATGTTTAGGGTAGGTTCACACAGGGCGTTGTTGCTGCTATTTTATGCTAATTTTCAGCTGCTTTTTACACTACCAGCAAAGCCTATGAGATTTCAGAAATCTCATGCACACACATTGGGTTTTTGTGTGATCAGTATTTTGTGCTTTGCAGCGTTTTTTTTTTTACATAGGGCATGTCACTTTTAACGTTTTTTCAGCGTTTTTCACCAATTGGCTTGAATGGATGGTGAAAAAACGCTGCAAATACGCAAGGTTGACTTTTCTTACAGCGTATTTGCTGCAGAAAAGTCAAGGAGAGCCGGATGTGACGTCACACTCGGCTCTGCTACATCTAGATGGCAGGCTGCATGATGCGTCCATGCAGCCTATCATCCAGCAGAGCGGACCCGATCCCCATTCACTTGAATGGGGGGTCCGACATTACAGTGTTTGACATGCTGTCATATGCATAACAGCACGGCAAACACCACTTCTGATTGGCGGGGAGATTCTCCCCGCTGGTCAGAGAGCCACCGCTCCCACGCTGTCAGAAGACAGCGGGAGCGCTCAGCTGTGATCGGAGGTGGTAACTCACCTCTGATCACTGGTGTCAGCTGATGGGACTACTGCTCCCATCATCTGACACCTACAGCCGCTAATTACAGTGAGAGCAGGAGCGGTGGATGGGAGTGGTAAGGGGCCATTGATATAGGAAAAATCTTTAAATAAGAAGGTGTGTCCAAACTTTTGGTCTGTACTGTATAAATAGTCTTGTGACAGCCTAACAGCAGTAGACCCGTACTTACATGTATGATCAGCAAAGAGTTCCCCCAAGCCTACAGCCCTATGCGTGTTTCGCCCCAACTTTGTCAGGAGGCGTGGCTTACACTAGCTCCGGTATGAGTATAAATAAGGTCCCGCGTCCAATGATGAGCATCACATGTGTACAAGCACCGGGTCATGTATGGCGCATTCGCGGAAGCAAACCTGTCTCGAACAAGGTCACTTCCTCCTGCGCCCTTGGAACGCACGCAACCAGGTTGCGTAGCAACCATGGCCGCTTGCGAAACTAGTGGAGCGCATTGGGAAGGGCCAGACATTGTCATTTCTGGGCATGCGCACCAGACCCAGGAGGACTAATTATGAAATTCAGCCACAAATAAGGGACATATGATATGGACATGGCTATGTAAATGGTAAGGCTATAAGATAACATGGCCCCACACTCAATTGCAAATATTTGGAATCTGAACCACCCAAGACTAGATTTAACCAAAATAGCCAAAATAATATTAATAATGCTGGTGAATAAATATACATCATGCAAAAATACACAGTGACAATTGATAATGATTGTGGATCATATAATAATATTCAGTGACTAATGATGAAATATAATTGAATTTAAGTTCAAATAACTAATAAATAATAAAATAATATATAAAAAACACAGCACCAAAAAACATAAAAGTGAAATAATTTTTTTTTTTATAAAATAATAATAAAAATGATATCTAAATATGTCAACACGCATGCTGATGCATACACGCTATGGGCGTGTGCACACCCACATGACCGTCAGCTAATAATGATGTGCTAAATCATGTGAATCAAATAATTATGTGATAAATTGCCCACAGTGTAATAATAATACTGTACAATATCCTATTAATGAAAAAGTTATTCATAGTTAAGTCTATATCCAACTAGATAAATATGTATAGAATAAGTCCATTCTTCATCCTTGAGTACTGATGAGGATCACTTTAATGATCTTCTCAACCCTCAAAAAACGTACATCCATCAGCGCAACAGAAATACAAAGTCTGTGAAAATAGAACAATAATATGAAAACCACATAAGGAACATTTAAAAACCAAAGCTAGAATAAAAGTATACCCACAAATTCATAAAAAGGACACCAAACCCATGGCTTTCATTCAGGCTATCAGGAGCAATTGTATTAAAGGAAATCTGTCACCCCCAAAATGGAAGGTGAGCTAAGCCCACCGGCATCAGGGGCTTATCTACAGCATTCTGGAATGCTGTAGATAAGCCCCGATGTATCCTAAAAGATGAGAAAAAGAGGTTAGATTGTACTCACCCAAGGGCGGTCCTGGTCCGGTTCTGGTCCGATGGGCGTCGCGGTCCGGTCTGGGGACAGGTGCTGGACCTCTCTGAGCTTTCCCGGTGCCTGCGCACTACAGTACTTTGCTCTGCCCTCAGCAGGGCAGACAAAGTACGCCTGCGCCGGAGCCGCAGCGTGAAGACCAGAAGAGGACGTCATCTGATGAAGATAGGAGGCCCCGGACCGGACCGCGACGCCCATCGGACCACAAGCGGACTGGGACCGCCCCTGGGTTAGTATAATCTAACCTCTTTTTCTCATCTTTTAGGATACATCGGGGCTTATCTACTGCATTCCAGAATGCTGTAGATAAGCCCCTGATGCTGGTGGGCTTAGCTCACCTTCCATTTTGGGGCTGACAGGTTCCCTTTAAGTCTGTAGATCCACCAGCTTTCCACTTGAGGCAAAATTTTAAATAGATTCCCTCCCCTCATGCCCAGCGATACCTGGTCTATAGCCATAACCCGAAGACCAATTGTCTCAGAATTGTGAAATCTTTTAAAGTGTCTCGGAAGGGTCTTTAGTTGTTCCCCATCCTACGCTTCCTTGCACTGGGAACATTGATCCCAAAAAAGTGAGACTAATCACACCTTTCAATGAACAATGGAAACAGTTATCCAATATTATTCATAGTCATTGGAATGTCTTACGTGCTGATCCCATTCTTAAGAAAACTCTTTCGGATAAACCCAGTATCACTGCCAAGAGGTCCAAAAACTTGTCTGATTTGCTAGTCCGAAGCCATTTTTCTCTAGTCACCTTCCACGACGGCATATGGAGGTTGCCTCTTTGCCCTAATGGGGAACAGGAAATGGAGAGGTTAAAAGGCCCTCCCACCTCCCTCTCACCAGTGTCTTTCCTGTTCCCCATGGGACAGGAGAGGTTTACTTTCGTATGCAGTGGTGGCCGGTGACTGCTGCATCTAACAAGCGTCGGCTTGTGTGTAACCGGGCAGCATGGGGTCGTATCTTACCTCCCCGCCTATGCTGCTCCCGTCGCGCCGCGCTGCGGTGTCCTCGGGACCTGTGCCTAGCCTTCCCGCGCCCCCGTGAGGGCAAAGCAGGCTAGTGTTTCCTGACCGGAGTCCTCCTGGAGCTCTCCGGTCTCCTTCCCCTCCAACATGCTGCTGGCAACCCGGAAGTGATCGCGCGCGTCACTTCCGGTCCTTTCTGCGCTCCCTGGAGGCACTTCCGCCGGCGGTGTCTCGTGCAGGACGGCGTCCTCCACGCTGGACCATGGAGGGGAAGAGGTGTATCCACATCGCTGGGGGCAGGTGCATACCGCTGCGTATAAAACCTGCCAGAAAACGTCGCAGGTAAGACCGTTCCTATCATGGAGAGCAGTACCTGCCCTGCGCTTGCAGAGCCCAGCGCTGCCCCTGCCACAGTAAGTGCCGCAGGGACAGGGGTCCTTAGATAGTAACTTTGGGGTATCCTTGGTCACTCTCTCTCTCCCCTCTCATTGCAGGGAGAAAGGTCTACCCCCAAAACTACTGTTAAAAAGAAGTGTGCCATCTGTAATATTAAGCTGCCACCTTCATGGGAGAAAAAACTCTGCAGGACCTGTACTGACAAAGTTGTCAGGGCAGAGCAACCTTCTTTACTAGAGGAAATCCGGTCCCTGGTCAAGCAAGAGGTGCAATCCTCCCTAGCAGCCTTTACCCCTTCACCCCCTCCGCCACCCCCTCCGCCACCCTCTCCAGCCAAAAAAAGGAAGATCCAGGAAGAGGATTCTGAATCTGAGTCAGACCTCTCTTATGCCTCATCCTTAGGTCGTCAGGAGGAATCTACATCCTCTATTACATCTGAGGCCAGAAAATATCTCTTTTCTTCAGACTGGATTGAGGACTTAGTAGCCGCAGTACGCAGTACTATGGGGCTGGAGGAGGAGCCAGAACCCCAGTCCATACAGGACCAGATGTTTGGTGGCATAACTAAGGGTAAACGGGTGGGGTTTCCAATCCACCAGAATATTTCTGATATGATTGACCAAGAGTGGGAATTACCTGAAAAACGCCTCAGTACTCCATCCGAGATGAAGCGTAGATTCCCCTTAGAAGGCGAAATGACCAAATGGGATGTCCCTAAAGTTGACTCTCAGGTGGCTAAAAGAACGGCTCTTCCATTCGAAGACTCGTCACAATTAAAGGATCCGATGGACAGGAAGATAGAGAGTCTATTAAAGAAATCATGGGAGACCTCCTCGGTAGCCCTCAAAGCTAATATCGCATCAACATGCGTGGCTAGAGCTCTATTCCGCTGGATAGGTGAACTGGAGTCTCACATATCCCAGGGCACTTCAAGAGCTGAATTATTAGACTCCCTTCCTAGTCTCCTTAGAGCCACGGGTTTCCTAGCAGATTCTTCGATGGAAACTATCAGAATTGCTGCAAGGTCGTTAGTACAGACTAACTCGGCCAGAAGGGCGCTGTGGTTAAAAATGTGGTCTGGTGATATCACCTCCAAAGCCAAGTTATGCGCCATACCATTTAAAGGTAACTACGTCTTCGGGCCTTCTCTTGATGACATCTTGGAGAAAGCAACCGATAAAAAGAAAGCCCTCCCAGAACAAAAAAACCCCCAAAAGAAGTTTTTTCGTCCCTTTCAAGCCCAAACCTCTCAGAGAGGGAAAGGCAAGTCCGGGAGGTGGAGTTACCCGAAGGGAGGGGGGAGAAACATCCTCATCCCTCAACAACAGCAGCAGCAGTCTCAACAGGAGAAACGGTGACTTCGATCCAGTGGGGGGGGAGACTTTCAAATGTTTACTCCCAGTGGCAAAACATCACCTCTTGCCCCTGGATCCTCAATGTCATCAAAGAGGGTCTCCTAATAGAATTCATTTCCTCCCCCCCACGGGGTCTAAAAGTCACCTCCCTACCTTCCCTGAAAGATCAGTCAAAATTGGCGTCCGGTCTCAGAGCCCTAAAGATGTCAGGTGCGATATCCCAGATACCGGAATCGGAGAGGGATCGAGGCCACTACTCTCGCTTATTCCTGGTTCCCAAGCCATCGGGCGAGTCCCGTGTCATTATAAATCTAAAGAATCTCAATCGGCATATAAAGTACCGAAGATTCAAGATAGAATCAGTGAAGAATGCCATCCCCTTGATAGGTCCACACTCCTTCATGGCCACTCTCGATCTGAAAGATGCCTACTTTCACATCCCCATTCACCAAAGACATCGCCAATATCTCAAATTTGCTGTACAGAGAGGGCGTCTGATAGAGCACTATCAATTCAACGTCCTCCCATTTGGAATTTCCTCGGCTCCAAGGGTATTTTCCAAAATAATGGGGGAGGTAGTCTCCTTTATCCGGAAGCAAGGCGTCTGTATAGTGCCGTACCTAGACGACCTTCTGTTAATAGCTCCTTCCAAACAGGCCCTGGAGTCTCATGTATCCAAGACTCTCGAAATCCTGACATCTCTTGGATGGGTGCCGAATCTGGAAAAATCACACCTACGACCCTCCAAATGCAGGAAATTCCTGGGAGTTCTCCTGGACTCTGCAAGACAAATGTCCTTCCTCCCAGTGGAACACCGTCAAACCCTTTTATCAAAGGTCAAAACGTTCAGGGACACCAGATCCCCTACAATCAGAGAAGGCATGTCTCTTGTAGGCTCGATGACAGCCTGCATTCAATCGGTACCATGGGCCCAGGCCCATTCCAGAATTCTTCAGGCACATATCCTGCAGAATTGGGATGGCCATCCCAGTTCTTTGAACAAAAGACTGTACACGTCGGGCCGTGTCAAAGCCTCCCTGGCATGGTGGATGTCCCCAAAAAATTTACAAAAAGGGGTCCGCTGGACGCAAGTCCCACTGACCACAGTAACAACAGACGCCAGCCAGAGAGGCTGGGGGGCCATGATAAATCACACCCCTTTCCAAGGTCTCTGGGACCAGTCAACAAGCAAGAAATCTTCCAACTACAGAGAGCTAAAGGCTGTAGAAGAAGCCCTACTAGTAGGAGGTCATCTGATCAAGGGACATCACGTTCGGATATATTCGGACAATGTGACCACGGTGGCCCACATCAGACATCAGGGCAGTTCAAAAAACAATTGCCTGAAGAATATATCTGCCCGGATATGCTCCTGGGCAGAAAGACATCTCTTATCTCTGACAGCGGTTCACCTGAAAGGCTCGTCCAACATTCAGGCAGACTATCTAAGTCGCCAAGACATACATCCGGGGGAATGGTGCCTGAGCAACCGAAGCTTCGAGATGCTGGTGAACAAATGGGGTCTCCCAGAAATCGACCTCTTTGCATCCAGCCGAAATGCGAAAGTCGAAGCATTCTTCTCTCTGAACCCCAGGGACGGCTCCAAAGGAGTGGATGCACTGGTCCAGAAGTGGAATTTCCGGCTGGCTTATGCGTTTCCACCAATCCCAATACTGGCGAAAGTCTTACAGAAAGTGCGAGAAGAACAAACGCCTACCATATTGGTAGCTCCGCTGTGGCCCAAGAGGAGTTGGTACAACCTGATAGTGGACCTTCAGGTGGATGGGCCGCTCCACTTTCCGATAGAAGAAGACCTTCTTTCTCAAGGACCAATCCATCTCCTAGATGCCCACAAGTGGAATCTGGCGGCATGGCTACTGAAGCCCAAATATTAAGAGCCAGAGGACTATCAGAAGCAGTGGTTTCCACACTTCAAAAATCTAGGAAACCTGTAACCATTGCAATATATAATAAAATCTGGAAGAAATTCTCATCCTTTTGTCTCCCTGAGGTGCCGGATCCCTTCAACCCGAATATTTCAAAAATTCTAGACTTTTTGCAAAAGGGCTTAGAAATAGGCCTCAGGCCTAGCACCTTAAAAGTCCAGGTGTCCGCCCTCAGTTCAATATTTGATCAAGATCTGGCAAATCATCGCTGGATCAAGAGATTCATGATATCGGCTTCTAGAATGAACCCTAAGAAGCAAATAACAGTACCACTGTGGGATCTCAACCTAGTATTACAGGAGCTCACAGGTCCCCCCTTCGAACCATTATCCTCCTGCTCCCAGAAAAACCTAATCTACAAAACAATTTTTCTAGTGGCTATTACATCAGCAAGGAGAGTGGGAGAATTACAAGCTCTCTCAATAAGAGAACCATACCTAACCATTCGAGATGACTCTATAGTACTGCGCCTAGACCCTTCCTTTCTTCCAAAGGTCGTATCGGACTTCCACCGCTCCCAGGAAATTATTCTACCTTCTTTTTGCCAAAATCCTGCAAATTCCAAAGAAGAGAGATTCCATATGCTGGATGTCAGGCGCACTGTATTGTTTTACTTAGAACAAACCAGTTCTTACAGAATTGACCACAATCTATTTATCCATCCATCAGGACAAAATAAGGGAAAAAAGGTAGCCAAAAGTACTATTGCCAACTGGATAAAGAAAGCAATAGCAGAGGCATACCTTGCTCAAGACAAAACTCCTCCAGTGGGAATCAAGGCTCATTCGACTAGATCAAACTCAGTCTCCTGGGCAGAAAGAGCAGGTGCATCAGCAGAGCAAATCTGCAGGGCAGCCACATGGTCTTCATTGCATACTTTCTCCAGGCATTACAGATTGGATGTAATGCCCAACAAGGATTTAGCCTTCGGCCGGAAAGTACTCCAGGCCGTTGTCCCTCCCTAGCGCCAATCAGTTGGTATTCCTCCATATGCCGTCGTGGAAGGTGACTAGAGAAAATAGAATTATTCTTACCGTTAATTCGGTTTCTAGGAACCTTCCACGACGGCGCTAGTTCCCTCCCTATACTCCTGGATTTAAATCTGGGATTCAAGGTAAACCGGTGCTATGGTTTTCAGTTATAAGTCACTGGTGAGAGGGAGGTGGGAGGGCCTTTTAACCTCTCCATTTCCTGTTCCCCATTAGGGCAAAGAGGCAACCTCCATATGCCGTCGTGGAAGGTTCCTAGAAACCGAATTAACGGTAAGAATAATTCTATTTTCTTCTCAGAAAAATGAACACAGTGGTTTTCTTGGTGAGATTCAGGCTTTCTTTCCCTGTAAGAGGTGTAAGACCTTCGCCAACACTGTTAGAAGGAAGGAATTCCAGAATACGAATTAAACTCAGACATTTTCCATCAGAAAGTGCTTGACTTGCTCTTCAAAGGGGGTGATTTATCTTGCTAAATGTCCATGCAATAAAAGTTACATAGGAATGACTACAACATGTCCGTGACTTTGAGAGATCCAAGGAAGCGGAGGATGGGGAACAACTAAAGACAATTCCGAGACACTTTAAAAGATTTTGCCAGGTATCGCTGGGCATGAGGGGAGGGAATCTATTTAAAATTTTGTCTCAAGTGGAAAGCCAGTGGATCTACAGGCTTAATACAATTGTTTGCAGTCAGAAGGTCACTTTAAATCATTTAGATTTAGGCTAGGACTGTAAAGGCACCTTCCAAACAAAACCACAGGTGGATCACATGATGTGAACCGCATGTGAATTCATTTATCCTGTAAGAATGACAATGTTCTGTAGCGTTGGCATTCTCATGGTCTAGCCTTTGCTTTGGGGATTATCCTGAGATTTTACAGTATAGTACCATGGAGGACAGGTCTGTTGTATTGCGCAAAGGTATTCCAGTCTGAGACCATATCACAAAATGGGACCATGCCTGTTAAGCAATATGATGAAGACTACTGAACAAAAACAGATTTTTCTTACAAGTTTATGGTTGCCCTTTTTCAAAATATAAAATTAGCTAAAAAGTTCTACAAAATGGGAACACTTGATGCAGCTGTAAAAGCCCTGACTACCTTTTACTAACACAGTTGTTGACCACTTTCTTCAAATGTTGACAGACTTCATAAACATGTCTGAGTATAATTGTGGTTATTTTTTATGCCGCTGTGTCAAAAGACTGGTATAATTACAACACCTATTCTCTCCCCATTGTTATTTATAAATAGGTCATCATGCATAAACTTGAAATAGGTAATTTGGGATACAAAGTATCTCTTCTATGGTAAATTTCCACACTAATCAGGCTAAATCTTCTCTGGCTCCTTGTTTGAGTCTTGTTTTTCTTCTTTGCATTTATCACCACGATACGCTGTCAATAAACAAACTGTCGCTCTTCAGAGGTAATGGGCCTCAAGGTGATGGTTGAATAAAGTGATGTCATCCTACTAAAGAGCTGTTACTATTTACTGGTCACTAGGAAAACACAAGATCCCTGGCCAGTGATCTGTTGACACAATTGTTTATTGATTAATCCCCAGTCCTTGTGGTTATTTTTCTTTTTGATTTATTAAATTTGACAATTGCTTGTTATAAAGTATCAGTTATAAAATATATCAATTGACCACAAATTTATTTTTCTGATTGATCCCACAAGCCAAGCAGATTACAACTCTGTATATCTAGATCATATATTTTGTATTAATAAGCACAGAGGTCCATTGGTACAAAGTGCCACATGAACTGATTTTTCATCTGTTCAAGTAGAACTCAGTAGGAGCAAGCAAATGCTGTGGTCACTAATGTAGTGAGCGTACACTCTTAGGGCTAACACTCATTTGCGAGAAAAACGAACAATTGCAATATGATAAAAAATCGGATTGCACTCTGACTAATGTTCTTCTTTGATTCCCTGCACACCTGCAATTTTTTTTTTCTCAGAAAAAAATAGCAGATTTGCAATATATACCGGTCAAGGCTCACCAATGCAAGTCATTGGGTGCGATAAAAAAAATTGCCCGATTTTTACTCAGTCATCTCCTAGAAAACCCGACATTTCATCAGCCGATACATTAAATTCACTGTGTAACCCATCAGAATAGAATAGATAGATTAGATATACACATAGAATAGATAGATAGAAAGATGTCAGTTACATACAGTGGGGGAAATAATTATTTGATCCCTTGCTGATTTTGTAAGTTTGCCCACTGACAAAGACATAAACAATCTATAATTTTAAAGGTAAGTTAATTGTAAAATTGAGAGATATGAAAAATAAAATCCAGACAATCACATTGTATAAATTATATAAATTTATTTGCATTTTGCAGTGAGAAATAAGTATTTGATCCCCTACAAACCATTAAGCCTATGTGCCCACGTTCAGGATTGTTCACAGAATTTTCCTGATCAAAACTGGACTCCTTTCGCAGGAAATCCGCTAGCTTTTTTTCCAGAGCTTCCCAATACAATAATATAGTGGCAAATCCGCAGATTTTCCGCAAAATTAATGAACATGCTGCGTTTTTTTCCACGATGCTTTTTTTTTTGCGGACAAAAACGCAACATGGGCACAAAAATTGCGGAATGCATTAAAATAATGGGATGCTTAACCCCTTTCTGACATCTGACGTACTATCCCGTCGAGGTGGGGTGGGCCCGTATGACCACCGACGGGATAGTACGTCATACGCGATCGGCCGCGCTCACAGGGGGAGCTCGCAGCTGACATCTGGCACTATGTGCCAGGAGCGGTCACGGACCGCCCCCGGCACATTAACCCCCGGCACACCGCGATCAAACATGATTGCGGTGTACCGGCGGTATAGGGAAGCATCGCGCAGGGAGGGGGCTCCCTGCGGGCTTCCCTGAGACCCCCGGAGCAACGCGATGTGATCGCGTTGCTCCGAGGGTCTCCTACCTCCCTCCTCGCCGCAGGTCCCGGATCCAAGATGGCCGCGGCATCCGGGTCCTGCAGGGAGGGAGGTGGCTTACCGAGTGTCTGCTCAGAGCAGACACTTGGTAAGCCTGCAGCCCTGCACAGCAGATCGCAGATCTGGCAGAGTGCTGTGCACACTGCCAGATCAATGATCTGTGATGTCCCCCCCTGGGACAAAGTAAAAAAGTAAAAAAAAAATTCCCCACATGTGTGTAAAAAAAATAAATAAAAAAAATATCCTAAATAAAGAAAAAAATATATATATTATTCCCATAAATACATTTCTTTAGCTAAATAAAATAAAAAAAACAATAAAAGTACACATATTTAGTATCGCCGCGTCCGTAACGACCCAACCTATAAAACTGCCCCACTAGTTAACCCCTTCAGTAAACACCGTAAGAAAAAAAAACGAGGCAAAAAACGCTTTATTATCATACCGCCGAACAAAAAGTGGAATAACACGCGATCAAAAAGACTGATATAAATAACCATGGTACCGCTGAAAACGTCATCTTGTCCCGCAAAAAACGAGCCGCCATACAGCATCATCAGCAAAAAAATAAAAAAATTATAGTCCTGAGAATAAAGCGATACCAAAATAATTATTTTTTCTATAAAATAGTTTTTATCGTATAAAAGCGCCAAAACATAAAAAAAATGATATAAATGAGATATCGCTGTAATCGTACTGACCCGACGAATAAAACTGCTTTATCAATTTTACCAAACGTGGAACGGTATAAACGCCTCCCCCAAAAGAAATTCATGAATAGCTGGTTTTTGATCACTCTGCCTCACAAAAATCGGAATAAAAAGCGATCAAAAAATGTCACATGACTCTGTGGACTCAAATATGGAAAAATTACAGCTCTCAAAATGTGGTAACGCAAAAAATATTTTTTGCAATAAAAAGCGTCTTTCAGTGTGTGACGGCTGCCAATCATAAAAATCCGCTAAATAACCCGCTATAAAAGTAAATCAAACCCCCCTTCATCACCCCCTTAGTTAGGGAAAAATAAAAAAATTAAAAAATGTATTTATTTCCATTTTCCCGTTAGGGTTAGGGCTAGAGTTAGGGCTAGGGTTAGTGTTGGGGCTAGGGTTGGGGCTAGGGTTAGGGCTAGGGTTATTGCTAGGGTTAGGGTTAGGGCTAGGGTTGGGGCTAGGGTTGGGGCTACGGTTAGGGTTGGGGCTAAAGATAGGGTTAGGGTTTGGATTACATTTACGGTTGGGAATAGGGTTGGGTGTGTCGGGGTTAGAGGAGTGGTTAGGGTTACTGTTGGGATTAAGGTAAGGGGTGTGTTTGGATTAGGGTTTCAGTTATAATTGGGGGGTTTCCACTGTTTAGGCACATCAGGGGCTCTCCAAACGGGACATGGCATCCGATCTGAATTCCAGCCAATTCTGCGTTGAAAAAGGAAAACAGTGCTCCTTCCCTTCAGAGCTCTCCCGTGTGCCCAAACAGGGGTTTACCCCAACATATGGGGTATCAGCGTACTCAGGACAAATTGGACATCATCTTTTGGGGTCCAATTTCTCCTGCTACCCTTGGGAAAATACAAAACTGGGGGCCAAAAAATAAGTTTTGTGGGAAAAAAAAGATTTTTTATTTTCACGGCTCTGCGTTGTAAACTGTAGTGAAACACTTGGGGGTTCAAAGTTCTCACAACACATCTATATAAGTTCCTTGGGGGGTCTAGTTTCCGATATGGGGTCACTTGTGGGGGGTTTGTACTGTTTGGGTACATCAGGGGCTCTGCAAATGCAACGTGACGCCTGCAGACCAATCCATTTAAGTCTGCATTCCAAATGGCGCTCCTTCCCTTCCGAGCTCTGTCATGCGCCCAAACAGTGGTTCCCCCCCAACATATGGGGTATCAGCGTACTCAGGACAAATTGGACAACAAGGTTTGGGGTCCAATTTATCCTGATACCCTTGTGAAAATACAAAACTGGGGGCTAAAAATCATTTTTGTGAAAAAAAAAAAGGAATTTTTATTTTCACGGCTCTGCGTTATAAACTGTAGTGAAACACTTGGGGGTTCAAAGCTATCAAAACACATCTAGATAAGTTCCTTAGGGGGTCTACTTTCCAAAATGGTGTCACTTGTGGGGGTTTTTAATGTTTAGGCACATCAGGGGCTCTCCAAACGCAACATGGCATCCCATCTTAATTCCAGTCAATTTTGCATTGAAAAGTAAAATAGCGCTCCTTCCCTTCCGAGCTCTGCTATGCGCCCAAACAGTGGTTTACCCCCACATATGGGATATCGTCGTACTCAGGACAAATTGCACAACAACTTTTGTGGTCTAATTTCTTCTCTTACCCTTGGGGAAATAAAAAAATGGGGGCAAAAAGATCATTTTTGTGAAAAAATATGATTTTTTATTTTTACGGCTCTGCATTATAAACTTCTGTGAAGCACTTGTTGGGTCAAAGTGCTCAACACACATCTAGATAAGTTCCTTAAGGGGTCTACTTTCCAAAATGGTGTCACTTGTGGGGGGTTTCAATGTTTAGGCACATCAGGGGCTCTCCAAACGCAACATGGCGTCCCATCTCAATTCCAGTCAATTTTGCATTGAAAAGTCAAATGGCCCTCCTTCCCTTCCGAGCTCTGCCCTGCGCCCAAACAATGGTTTACACCCACATATGGGGTATCAGCGTACTCAGGACAAATTGTACAACAAATTTTGGGGTATATTTTCTCCTGTTACCCTTGGTAAAATAAAACAAATTGGAGCTGAAATAAATTTTGTGTGAAAAAAAGTTAAATGTTTATTTTTATTTAAACATTCCAAAAATTCCTGTGAAACACCTGAAGGGTTAATAAACTTCTTGAAAGTGGTTTTGAGTACCTTGAGGGGTGCAGTTTTTAGAATGGTGTCACACTTGGGTATTTTCTATCATATAGACCCCTCAAAATGACTTCAAATGAGATGTGGTCCCTTTAAAAAAAATGGTGTTGTAAAAATTAGAAATTGCTGGTCAACTTTTAACCCTTATAACTCCGTCACAAAAAAAAATTTGGGTTCCAAAATTGTGCTGATGTAAAGTAGACATGTGGGAAATGTTACTTATTAAGTATTTT
The DNA here is from genome assembly GCF_051348905.1 of Ranitomeya variabilis. Lineage (NCBI taxonomy): Eukaryota > Metazoa > Chordata > Amphibia > Anura > Dendrobatidae > Ranitomeya > Ranitomeya variabilis. The sequence goes on from NC_135233.1 coordinate 163,328,173, forward strand.
GCGTGACATATGTCTGTGATTTAAGGGCATAAAAATTCAAAGTTGGAAAATTGCGAAATTTTCAAAATTTTCGCCAAATATTTTTTTTTTTCACAAATAAACGCAAGTTATATCGAATAAATTTTTACCACTATCATGAAGTACAATATGTCACGAGAAAACAATTTCAGAATCGCCAAGATCCGTTAAAGCGTTCCAGAGTTATAACCTCATAAAGGGACAGTGGTCAGAATTGTAAAAATTGGCCCGGTCATTAACGTGCAAACCACCCTTGGGGGTGAAGGGATTAATGGTAAGCTTTTTTTTTTAGCGTTTTTGCAGCGGAAAATTACCGAAAGATGCTAAAAATCCTGAACGTTGGCACATGGCCTCAGAGTTCTGGCTCCTACAGACCAGTTAGACGCGCATAATCAACTCGTTACCTGCTTTAAAGACCGCTATCTTACATAGTCACCTTTATAAAAGACTCCTGTCCACACACTCAATCAGTCAGAATCTAACCTCTACAACATGGGCAAGACAACAGAGCTTTATGAAGATGTCAGGGACAAGATCATAGACCTGCACAAAGATGGAATGGGCTACAAAACCATAAGTAAGACGCTGGGTGAGAAGGAGACAACTATTGGTGCAATAGTAAGGGCTCATACTCATTTGTGTGAGAAACGGACGAGTGCAATTCGATAAAAAAATCGGATTGCACTTGGACCAATGTTATTCAGTGAGTTACATAGTAACATAGCTATTAAGGTTGAAGGAAGACTTTAAGTCTATCTAGTTCAACCTTTGCTCAGCTGATATCGGACTAAGAAAAAAATTGCAGCATGCTGCGTATTGCAGTAATTCTTGGACGAGACTCGCCAATGTAAGTCAATGGGTGCGAGAAACAAATTGCACAGCACTCGCACAATGCGAGTGCTGTCCGATTTTTACGCATCAGTGTTCTTCGAAAAGCCGGCAATTCAGTGCGGTGTGCAGTAAAATCACACTGACAGGTTAGAATAGAATAGATATATACACATAGAATAGGTATATATATATATATATATATATATATATATATATATATATATATATATATATATATATATATATATACAGTGCCTACAAGTAGTATTCAACCCCCTGCAGATTTAGCAGGTTTACACATTTGGAATTAACTTGGCATTGTGACATTTGGACTGTAGATCAGCCTGGAAGTGTGAAATGCACTGCAGCAAAAAAGAATGTTATTTCTTTGTTTATTTTTTTTTTTAATTGTGAAAAGTTGTTTCAGAGGGTCATTTATTATTCAACCCCTCAACCCACCAGAATTCTGTTTGGTTCCCCTAAAGTATTAAGAAGTAGTTCAGGCACAAAGAACAATGAGCTTCACATGTTTGGATTAATTATCTCTTTTTCCAGCCTTTTCTGACTATTTAAGACCCTCCCCAAACTTGTGAACAGCACTCATACGTGGTCAACATGGGAAAGACAAAGGAGCATTCCAAGGCCATCAGAGACAAGATCGTGGAGGGTCACAAGGCTGGCAAGGGGTACAAAACCCTTTCCAAGGAGTTGGGCCTACCTGTCTCCACTGTTGGGAGCATCATCCGGAAGTGGATGGCTTATGGAACTACTGTTAGCCTTCCACGGCCTGGACAGCCTTTGAAAGTTTCCTCCCGTGCCGAGGCCAGGCTTGTCCGAAGAGTCAAAGCTAACCCAAGGACAACAAGGAAGGAGCTCCGGGAAGATCTCATGGCAGTGGGGACATTGGTTTCAGTCAATACCATAAGTAACGTACTCCACCGCAATGGTCTCCATTCCAGACGAGCCCGTAAGGTACCTTTACTTTCAAAGCGTCATGTCAAGGCTCGTCTACAGTTTGCTCATGATCACTTGGAGGACTCTGAGACTGACTGGTTCAAGGTTCTCTGGTCTGATGAGACCAAGATCGAGATCTTTGGTGCCAACCACACACGTAACGTTTGGAGACTGGATGGCACTGCATACGACCCCAAGAATACCATCCCTACAGTCAAGTATGGTGGTGGCAGCATCATGCTGTGGGGCTGTTTCTCAGCCAAGGGGCCTGGCCATCTGGTCCGCATCCATGGGAAGATGGATAGCACGGCCTACCTGGAGATTTTGGCCAATAACCTCCGCTCCTCCATCAAGGATCTTAAGATGGGTCGTCATTTCATCTTCCAACAATACAACGACCCAAAGCACACAGCCAAGAAAACCAAGGCCTGGTTCAAGAGGCAAAAAATCAAGGTGTTGCAGTGGCCTAGTCAGTCTCCTGACCTTAACCCAATTGAAAACTTGTGGAAGGAGCTCAAGATTAAAGTCCACATGAGAAACCCAAAGAACCTAGATAACTTGGAGAAGATCTGCATGGAGGAGTGGGCCAAGATAACTCCAGAGACCTGTGCCGGCCTGATCAGGTCTTATAAAAGACGATTATTAGTTGTAATTGCAAACAAAGGTTATTCCACAAAATATTAAATCTAGGGGTTGAATAATAATTGACCCACACTTTTATGTTTAAAATTTATAAAAATTTAACTGAGCAACAAAACTTTTTGGTTTGTAAGATTTATGCATCTGTTAATAAATCCTGCTCTTGTTTGAAGTTTGAAGGCTCTAACTTATTTGCATCTTATTAAATCTGCTAAATCTGCAGGGGGTTGAATACTACTTGTAGGCACTGTATATATATATATATATATGTATGTCAGTGAGACATATATATATCTTTAGATTCCATAGAGAGATAGCAGAATAGCCGATAATTCAATTGTCAGGTTCTGTAAAATCATTGAAGAACCCGACATGATACGACTCATGATTTACACACAGTAAACCATTGCATATCCATTTGATTTTTATATGGCCCTCACTAACAAGCTGAGCTGTAGGTGTTAAATTAAAGGGTTAATTCACGGAAAAAAATGGCGTTTTTTTTTTCTCCGCCAGAGAGGGAAAGCTAGTGACTGAGGGCAGATATTAATAGCCTAGAGAGGGACTGTAACAGAGTCTTCCGTGCTGGAGTACCTCTTTAGTACCACGCCGTGTTTCAGGAGGTCCACTCTGCTTTAGCTGGAGTCTGAATGAAGGACGCTGGCTGGAATTACTTGATTACATGGGCGCATATAAAATATCACTGCTTCTCCACGTATTTCCAGTATGACCACACATTACTCACAGGACACAGAATATATATCACAACAGATACAGAGGGCAGGCCAATTCAAAAGTGGCAGGCCAGACATACATTACAATAACCGCAGGTGGCCGGAGCCTGCCGATATTTACTGTGGGAATTACAAAGGTGGGGGAAGTCAGAAGGAGAATATCTTGTCCCCTCTGCCCAGGGGCGCAGCCTGTGGGCTGATGCATTAGGGACATGAATCTCACATGGAACCTATTATACATACAAATGAATGCACAACATATCCTGGGTGCTGGGGGGTTCTGTAACACGGCTCCCCCTTTCAGCGACGCGATCGGCATACACAATCTGATCCTTAATGGATCGGTTTGGGGATGACCGAAGTTTATGGGGTTGGTACAAGTTCCGTTTGTCGACTTAGTCCATCGGCGTTACCGTTTTGTTTGCCAGGTCGGTAGTGGATGGTGAAGTCCAGAGGTTGTAGGGCTAAACTCCACCGCAGTAATCTGCCGTTGTCTCCGGAGACCCGATTAAGCCACTCTAGGGGATTATGGTTCGTTAGGAGGTTAAACTGTCGTCCATACAAATATGGTTGCAACTTTTTGAGTGCCCATACTACTGCCAGGCACTCCTTCTCGATGGCCGCATAGCTTACTTCACGGGGCAGTAGTTTCCAACTCAGGTAAGCTACCTGGTGTTCTTGGCCGTCCGGCTCGACTTGGCTCAGTACTGCCCCCAATCCAAATATACAAGCGTCCGTGTGAACAAGGAACCGTGTAGTTGGATTGGGTGCGGCCAAACAGGGGTATTGGTGAGGGCATCCTTTAGCTGGCGGAAGGCTTCCTCACACTCTGGGGTCCAGGTTACCTGGCGGGGTTGGTTCTTACGGGTCAGATCAGTGAGGGGCTTGGCTACGCTGCTGTAATTGGGGACAAATTTCCTGTAATACCCCGCTGTCCCTAGAAATGCCATGACCTGGGTTTTCGTGTGTGGGGTGGGCCATTTGGCTATGGCCTCAATCTTGGCTGGTTCTGGTCGCTGTTTCCCACTTCCCACCCAATGTCCTAAATACTGAACCTCCGCATTGCCCACATGACACTTGTTTGGGTTCAGTGTGATTCCGGCCTTGTGGATCCTGTCTAATACTGTCTCTAGGTGATTTAGATGCTCTTCCCATGTCGCGCTGCAGATGGTGATGTCATCCAGGTAGGCACATACATAGTCCTGGAGACCATCCAGAAGCTGGTCAGCCAGCCTCTGGAAGGTCGCAGGGGCATTCTTCATCATAACTCAAAACTGGAATAAGCCGAACGGGGTGACAAATGCAGACTTGGGAATAGCATCAGGACTAAGGGGAATCTGCCAGTAGCCTTTGCATAGATCGATGGTGGTCAAATACTTTGCCCCCGCCAGCCGGTCTAACAGCTCATCCACGCGCGGCATGGGATACGCATCCGTCACCGTTTTCTCATTGAGCCTGCTATATTCTTCACAAAACCGTGTAGTCCCATCCTTCTTGTGCACTAACACTAATGGGGATGCCCAGGGACTATCTGATTCTTCAATGACCCCTAAGCGCAACATCTCTCGTATCTCTTGTCACATCCATTCTCATACAGACTCAGGGACACAGAAGGGGGGTTGTCTCAGGGGGGTCTGATCCTGGGTCTCAACCTTGTGTTGTGCCAGGTGGGTGTACCCAGGTCTCCCTAAAAACATCCTCTGTCGCTGCCTCAACAACGCCTCTGCCTGCTGTCTCTCCCGGGGACCTAAGTCTTCACCCTAGTGTACCTGGTCCCATGTTTTAGACTGAGTCTTCTCCCCTAAGACATCAGGCAAGGGGAGTCCGGCTAAATCCTCTGCTTCAGGTGCACAGATGGCCACTACCTCTTCAGGGCGCTCCCGGTAGGGCTTCAGCATGTTCACGTGGAACATGCGGATAACCCTGGGGTCGTCACAATCGGCGACATTATAGGTGGTGTCGGCTACTTTCCCCACTACCTGGTAGGGCCCTGCCATGCAGCTTGGAACTTGTTCTGCCTAGTGGGTTCTAACACCAGAACCTTCTGTCCTATCTCAAAGGTGCGTTCTCTGACCCTCCGATCGTACCATATGCGTTGGCGCCATTGGGCCACCTGCAGGTTCCCACGTATAGCCTGGGTCAGCTTTTGCAGGCGGTCCCGGAATTCCAGCACATAGGGTACAATAGGTACCCCTTCTATGGTGCCCTCCCCTTCCCAGTGTTCTAGCACTAAGTCTAGGGGTCCCCTTACCCGCCTCCCGTATACCAGTTCAAACAGGGAGAACCCCGTGGATTCTTGGGGTACCTCCCGATAGGCAAACAGGAGGTGTGGCAAGAATTTCTCCCAGTCCCTATAGGTCCTGGTAAAAGTCTCAATGAGTTGTTTCAACGTTCCATTAAAGCGTACACACAACCCATTGGTTTGTGGGTGGTACGGGGCGCTCCTAATGGACTTTACGCCGCACAGCTTCCACAGTTGGTTGGTCACTTCTGCTGTGAACTGGGTACCCTGGTCCGAGATAATCTCCCGGGGAAATCCAACCCGTGAGAAAACCTGGAGCAGGGCAGCCGCAACCGTCTCTGCAAATATGTTAGGTAACGCAACCGCCTCTGGATACCGTGTGGCATAATCTACCACTGTGACTATATACCTTTTCCCTGACGGACTGGGTTTGGCTAACAGCCCTATCAGATCGACCGCTACTCGGCTAAATGGCTCCTCCACAATGGGGAGAGGGCGTAATTTGGCCTGGCAGCGATCTCCTCTCTTGCCAATGCGCTGGCAACTGTCACAGGTCTAGCAGTACTGACGAACATCATAGGTTACCCCCGACCAAAAGAAGTTTTGTGTCAGACGATGCCTGGTGCGACTGACGCCGAAGTGCCCGGCCAAGGGTATGTCATGAGAGATTCGCAGTAACTCCTGCTTGTACTTCTTGGGAACTACCAGCTGTCGTTTTATAGTGGGGCTCGTCCCTGTGTGGTGCTGCTCGGTAACCCGATAGAGGAGTCCCTGCTGCCATACAAACTGCTCCCCTTCCAGTACTCCTCTCCCCTCCTGTGCCTTCCCACGATATCCCTCTAATGAAGGATCCTCAAGTAACTCCTTCTTAAATTCAGCTGGGGTGGAACAAGAAATGTGTCTGGCTATGGGAATACGTGTAGGGCTGGGGTGTCTTACCTGGGCCTCCTCTGAGTGTGATTCCGCCTCCGCAGCTCGAGCTTGTCTCCGGGTGGTCACAGGATATGTCTCAGCCAGAGGGCCGACCAAGAAGGCAGACAACATAGGCCCCAAGTCATTTCCCAGCAAGACATCTGCAGGCAATTCCTCCATCAAGCCAACCTCAACCAGGCCATCCCCGACTCCCCAGTTCAGGTAAATCCTGGCAGTGGGCAGTTAATGTATGGCTCCCCCTGCTACACGGACTGCCACTGTCCGGTCCGTCTTCTCTTGGTCCCGGACGAGATGAGGCTTCACAAGGGTCAAAGTTGCTCCGGAATCTCTTAGTCCCTGCATACGTTTCCCATTAACCCACACGACCTGTCGATGCTGTTGTCGATTATCTGCCCGGGCCGCCTGCACAGGGTCTACTTCATGCAGCACTTTCTCCATCTCTTCCATCCCCTGGTTAGTCATAGTCCCCAATGCCGGATCAGCTTCGCCTTGGTAGCAGTGTACAGCGGCCCGGCTGAAGGTAGCTGTTCCCGCCTTTGGCCACTGGGTACACTGAGTCCGGTTGGGACATTGTCTTTGCAGGTGGCCCAGATGATGGCAGGTGTGGCATCACGCCCCAGGGGGACTGTGGTAGGTCGGATTTTGAGCTGGTCCCCCGACAATCTTCTGTGGTGTGGGGGCTTCCAGACCCATGGGAGGACCCCTAGTGACCATCTTTGATCCGGCCGACTGAGACCTTCTGGCATCATGGTGTTCCTCGGCCAGACGAGCGGCCTCCTCAAGAGTCGTTGGTCGTCTGTCCCGAAGCCATTCCTGTGTCTCCGGGGTTAGTCCATTAAAGAATCGCTCTAACAAGAAGAGCTGGAGGACATCCTCCTTAGTGGTTGCTTGGCTCCCTTGTACCCACTGTAGCAGTGACTGCCGTAATTTACAGGCCCATTCAGCGTGGGTATCGGTTACCCATTTTATAAGTCCGCGGAACTTTTGGCGGTATGCCTCTGGTGTACTGGGCCAAGATCACTTCTTTGATCCGCTCGTAGTCCATACAGTCCTCATCAGGTACCATGCGATAGGCGTCCGCTGCCCGGCCTGTCAGCTTGCTGGCCAGAATCTGAACCTGTTCCTCCGGCTTCACTTGATGCAAGGCACACTGCCGCTCAAAGTCCTGCAGAAAGCCATCAATGTCTTCCTCTGCCTCCCCCAACTGTCGGAAGGCATTATACTGGATCTTTTTGTGGCTTACTGTTGAAGGTACCTGGGCGGAGGCCAGAGCTCCCCCTGCTCGCTGAGTCTCCTCTCTCCGCTCTGCCATCTCCACCTTGGCCAGCTCTATCCTGGTCTGCTCTGCCATCTTTTCCTTCTGATCCGTACGCACATCAGCCATCACCTCTCGTATGAGTTCTGCTGCAGGGTTTGGGCCATAGAACGCCAGTCTGTTCTTTACCTCCCTCTGGAATTCAGTCTCCTCCACATTCACATTGGGGGCGCAGCACTGTCGTGTTCCATGATGGCTGCTATCAAATCCGCTTTTGTTTTGTTGCTGGCGATTAACCCTCGGGCTTCCACCAGATCTTTTAATGTAGTCCTCTTTAACTTCTGTTAGTTGTTTTCCATTCATTCCTTTCCTTCTGTAGATGGGGTATCACATCCCGCTGTCTGCCACCAGTGTAACGGAGTCTTCCGTGCTGGAGTACCTCTTTAGTACCACCCCGTGTTTCAGGAGGTCCACTCCGCTTTAGCTGGAGTGTGAATGAAGGACGCTGGCTGGAATTCCTTGATTACATGGGCGCATATAAAATATCACTGCTTCTCCACGTATTTCCAGTATGACCACACTTTACTCACAGGACACAGAATATATATCACAACAGATACAGAGGGCAGGCCAATTCAAAGGTGGCAGGCCAGACATACATTACAATAGCCGCAGGTGGCCAGAGCCTGCCGATATTTACTGTGGGAATTACAAAGGTGGGGGAGGTCAGAAGGAGAATATCTTGTCCCCTCTGCCCAGGGTGGCGCAGCCTGTGGGCTGATGCATTAGGGACATGAATCTCACATGGAACCTATTATACATACAAATGACTGCACAACATATTCTGGGTGCTGGGGGGTTCTGTAACAGGGACCATGGTTATTGGCCCCACCTGCTAAAAATATCTGCCCCCAGCCACCCCAGAAAAGGCGCATCTGTAAGATGCGCCTTTTCTAGCTCCTAGCTTCTTTCTTCCCACTGCCCTGTAGCATTGGTATATGGGGTAATAAGGGGTCAATGTCACCTTGCTATTGTAAGGTGACATTAAGCCTGGTTAATAATGGAGAGGTTTCAATAAGACACCTATCAATTATTATTCCACTAGTCAGAAAGGGTTAAAAATGCACACACATTAAGAATAAAGTATTTTAATTAAAGAAAGAAACACATTGGTTTTTAATATCTGAATTGTACGCTCAATCCAAAGAGAAGCACTCGTTCTTCTGTAAACAAATCCAAAATAATAAACAACAATATACCATACCTGTCCGCCGTACAGTCATGTCCCACGCAGTAATCCATATCTGGGGGCATTTATATTTACAATCGGTATCGCTGCTAATGCGGCCGCTCCCAGCTGTAAAAGACTGGGAAATGAATGAAATGCAGGGAACGGAGCTTCGGTGACTAGCGGTGTCGTCACCGAAGCTGTGCCCCCTGACGGCATAAACTAATATGAACTGTAGCATGAGAAAATATCCAGAAAGTTTCCCAAGGCTTGAGAAAGGATTGTATCTGAAACGTCGCCACGCCGTTTGTGCATTAAACTTTTTTTGGAAGTCCGTTGTGCTGTTTCCCTTTTCCTTCCATTATCTACCTATCTATCTATCTATCTATCTATCTATCTATCTATCTATCTATTATATATATATACAGTGGGGCAAAAAAGTATTTAGTCAGTCAGCAATAGTGCAAGTTCCACCACTTAAAAAGATGAGAGGCGTCTGTAATTTACATCATAGGTAGACCTCAACTATGGGAGACAAACTGAGAAAAAAAAATCCAGAAAATCACATTGTCTGTTTTTTTATCATTTTATTTGCATATTATGGTGGAAAATAAGTATTTGGTCAGAAACAAACAATCAAGATTTCTGGCTCTCACAGACCTGTAACTTCTTCTTTAAGAGTCTCCTCTTTCCTCCCCTCATTACCTGTAGTAATGGCACCTGTTTAAACTTGTTATCAGTATAAAAAGACACCTGTGCACACCCTCAAACAGTCTGACTCCAAACTCCACTATGGTGAAGACCAAAGAGCTGTCAAAGGACACCAGAAACAAAATTGTAGCCCTGCACCAGGCTGGGAAGACTGAATCTGCAATAGCCAACCAGCTTGGAGTGAAGAAATCAACAGTGGGAGCTATAATTAGAAAATGGAAGACATTCAAGACCACTGATAATCTCCCTTGATCTGGGGCTCCACGCAAAATCCCACCCCGTGGGGTCAGAATGATCATAAGAACGGTGAGCAAAAATCCCAGAACCACGCGGGGGGACCTAGTGAATGAACTGCAGAGAGCTGGGACCAATGTAACAAGGCCTACCATAAGTAACACACTACGCCACCATGGACTCAGATCCTGCAGTGCCAGACGTGTCCCACTGCTTAAGCCAGTACATGTCCGGGCCCTTCTGAAGTTTGCTAGAGAGCATTTGGATGATCCAGAGGAGTTTTGGGAGAATGTCCTATGGTCTGATGAAACCAAACTGGAACTGTTTGGTAGAAACACAACTTGTCGTGTTTGGAGGAAAAAGAATACTGAGTTGCATCCATCAAACACCATACCTACTGTAAAGCATGGTGGTGGAAACATCATGCTTTGAGGCTGTTTCTCTGCAAAGGGGCCAGGACGACTGATCCGGGTACATGAAAGAATGAATGGGGCCATGTATCGTGAGATTTTGAGTGCAAACCTCCTTCCATCAGCAAGGGCATTGAAGATGAAACGTGGCTGGGTCTTTCAACATGACAATGATCCAAAGCACACCGCCAGGGCAACGAAGGAGTGGCTTTGTAAGAAGCATTTCAAGGTCCTGGAGTGGCCTAGCCAGTCTCCAGATCTTAACCCTATAGAAAACCTTTGGAGGGAGTTGAAAGTCCGTGTTGCCAAGCGAAAAGCCAAAAACATCACTGCTCTAGAGGAGATCTGCATGGAGGAATGGGCCAACATACCAACAACAGTGTGTGGCAACCTTGTGAAGACTTACAGAAAACGTTTGACCTCTGTCATTGCCAACAAAGGATATATTACAAAGTATTGAGATGAAATTTTGTTTCTGACCAAATACTTATTTTCCACCATAATATGCAAATAAAATGATAAAAAAACAGACAATGTGATTTTCTGGATTTTTTTTTCTCAGTTTGTCTCCCATAGTTGAGGTCTACCTATGATGTAAATTACAGACGCCTCTCATCTTTTTAAGTGGTGGAACTTGCACTATTGCTGACTGACTAAATACTTTTTTGCCCCACTGTGTGTATATATATATATATATATATATATATATATATATATATATACTGTAAATATATGTGTGTGTTTTGAAGAAAATTTTGTTTTAAAACGATGTGTAAAGGACGGGGAACTGCTGTATGTAAAAGCTTATGTTAAAATTGCATTGCACACGGATTGCATACAGATGTCATACGGATGTTGCGATAAAAAATCGCATTGACCTCGCATGACACTCGTATGACAATCACATATTTTGCCTCTGTTTTTTCGGTCCAGATTACGGACCATTTTTTTTTCTCTCCCATATGAGTATGAGTCCTAAGGGGCTGGATGGTGGAACCACTGTGCCAAAGCCCAAGGAAACCTGGAGGGGTGTGACTAGGAACAATCACCCAATCTGACGACGGACTTGCAGCAGCGAACGACATCGCGGTCCGTGACAGGAACTGCAGGTGCAGACAGCACAGTCTAAGGGAAAGATGAGCACTGACAGGTGCAGCTGGCTCGGCTGCCAATGGGGTGAGCACTGGCAGGTGCAGCTGGCTCGGCTGCCGTTGAGGTGAGCACTGGCGGGTGCAGCTGGCTCGGCTGCCGTTTAGGTGGGCACTGGCGGGTGCAGCTGGCTCGGTTGCCTTGAGGAAAGCACTGGAGTGTGCAGCAGACTCGGCTACCGTTGAAGGAAGCACTAGTGGGTGCAGCAGGCTCGGCTACCGTTGAAGGAAGCACTAGTGGCTGCAGCAGGCTCGGCTACCATTGAAGGAAGCACTGGCGGGTGCAGCAGACTGAGATGCAAGACCTGGGACCTGAGAAGCCTTTTGGGAACAAAGTCGCAACATTGCACAGGCACCTTCATGCTGGAGGAGGCGCTTTAAATAGTAAGGGACCTTCAGATACTGTCTAGGGACACTTTAGAGGAGCGCGCACTGCTCCTTTAAGAAAGAGGAAGTTTGTGTGCGTACGCTCTAAGCACAGTGCCTTGAGACCTGCTAGTAGTGCATGCACCCGGGCAGCAGCAGACTTGGAAGGAGCAGGACATGATCCTCGGCGGTGAGTACGCTGATGTCTCTGCAGGGAGAGAGGGACTGCAGGCAGAGATGTGGGCGCTACAGTAAGAAAATGGAAGAAATACAAAATGACTGTGAATCGACATCGATCTGGGGCACCATGCAAAATCCCACCTTGTGAGGTATCCTTGATCATGAGGAAGGTGAGAGATTAGCCTAAAACTTCACGGGAGGAAATTGTTAATGATCTCAAGACAGCTGGGACCACAGTCACCAAGAAAACCATTGGTAACACATTATGCCGTAAACATTTAAAATCCTGCAGTGCCCGCAAGGTCCCCCTGCTCAAGAAGGCACATGTGCAGACCTGTCTGAAGTTTGCCAATGAATACCTGCTTGATTCTGTGAGTGATTGGGAGAAGGTGCTGTGGTCAGATGAGACAAAAATTGAGGTCTTTGGCATTAATCGAACTCGCCGTGTTTAGAGGAAGAGAAATGCTGCCTGTGACCCAAAAAACACCGTCCCCACTGTCAAGCATGGAAGTGGAAACATTATGTTTTGGGGGTGTTTCTCTGCAAAGGTGACAGTATTAAATTACTTAATCAATGGGAGAATGGATGGAGCCATGTACCGTAAAATCCTGAGTGACAGCCTCCTTCCCTCCGCAAGGACATTAAAAATGGGTCATGGCTGGGTCTTCCAGCAAGACAATGACCCAAAACATACAGCCAAGGCAACAAAGGAGTGGCTCAAAAAGAAGCACGTTAAGGTCATAGAGTGGCCTAGCCAGTCTTCAGACCTTAATCCCATAGAAAACTTATGGAAGGAGTTGAAGCTCCGAGTTGCCAAGCGACAGCCTCAAAATCTTAATGATTTGGACATGATCTGCAAAGAACAGTGGACCAGCATTCCTCCTGACATGTGTGCAAACCTCATCATCAACTACAAAAAAGTCTCACTGCTGTGCTTGCCAACAAAGGCTTTGCCACCAAGTATTAAGTCTTGTTTTCCAGAGGGATCAAATACTTATTTCTCACTGAAAAACGCAAATATATATAATTTATACAATGTGATTTTCTGGATTTTATTTTTGATACTCTATCTCTCAATGTTAAAATTAACCTACCCTTAAAACTATAGACTGCTCATGTCTTTGTCAGTGGGCAAACATGCAAAATCAGCAAGGGATCAAATACTTATTTCCCCCAGAGTTAATTGGCTAAGAACTCCGCTCACTTTTTATAGTCATTGCGAGACATTGATGCTATCTGCCAGGCTGAACACTAGCATCATGCCAAAGTTTGGCATGGCATTAGATGTAGCAGAGCTACACTCATCTCAGGACAATTCGATTATCATCTCATTGGACAGGTGAGGAATGTTTTTTTTTCTTTTACAGGGGACATGAGGTTCAGTGGATTAGATGTGAAGGTGAGATTGCCTTTATATTTTGTTTTTATTTCAAGATAAAGGTGTCTGTGTTGGTGTCTTTATTTCAATTAAAGGACTTCTGTAAGTAATTTGCGCTCTCCCCTGACCTCCTGTTCTTTAGAAGGTACATGAAGCGCTCTATGGCCTTTTAGGCAGCATAAGCCCGAGTTGCCATCAACTAGTCTGTGGTTAGGGCTATCTCGGCTCATGCATGAACCATTAGGTACTGTGGGGTTAGAATCTCTAGTCCGTATTGGAAGCTGCAGGGTCAGTGGCAGTTTTTAGTGTGTTGCCTAGTTTCCCAATTGAGCTGCTACACTATCATAACATTATCATCAGCCCACTTCATTCTTGTGTGCCGAGAAGCCATCATGGACGCTGTGGACACGATATGCTGTCCTTGTCTTTGGAGGTGGCAGACATGAAGTTGCAACAACAGCATGTGTTTATCAGCTGCTACTCAAGTTCTTCGCCACCCAAAACAGTTAAATTTACTGGATTGTTTTGTCGGGGACCTAAGCTAGTTTTTCATGGTTTTTCTTAATTTAAATTGTATTTTTGTCTGGCCCTTCCTCATCCGGAGGAGAGTCCGCACGTGGGCATTGTTCTTTTGTTGCTCCATGAAGATCCCTCAGACTTGGGCATTTTCTCTGCCTGAGGATTCTTCAGTGTTTTCCTCAGTAGACAATCCTCCATCTTATTGAGACAGGAGAACTGATGCAAAGTGCGTTTGGAGAGACGTGATAGTGATAAAAACACATTTGAGGGTGTTTTAGTGAGCTGTCCTTCTCATCTTATTGAGACAGGAGAACTGATGCAAACTGTGGCCTGCAGAGAGTCCAAGGAAGGAATGGAAATTGAAGCATCTGCTTATTCCTGTCTATACTGTGGTCAAACAGGTTATGGAATGATTCAGTGTTTCAGATACAATAATGAATTTCAAAGGATCTCCATGATGTGAGCCACGGTATCTACCCACTACCAATGGAAGTGGGTAGATAAATAAAAAGGTGTTATGTTAGAGGGGGGAAAGAAAAGGGGAAGTGTGTATGTGTGAACAAAAACAATGGATATATCTCTGTGGGAAATGGCAAAAAGGAAAAAAGGAAGAAATAAAAACGGGGAAAAAAAAGAAAAGAAAGGAATGTTTGAAAAGAAAAAAAGATTTGTGAGTGAAACACGGAGACTGCTTTATATGCTAATCGCTCTCTCATACATTGCAGTTATGGTGACTCAGCGGACTGGGAATTCTATTCTCATCATTGACACCATTGTAACAAACTGTCCATAACACAGTCGGTTTCTTCCCACATTTACTTAACATTGCACCATTTTTTTCCATTTCATTTTTGCTGTATATTCCTTTTCCACCAAAATTTTTTGCTCCTTTAACCCCTTAACGACCGCAGATACGCCTTTTAACGGCGGCAGTTAAGGGTACTTAAACCACAGCGCCGTTAATTAACGGCGCTGTGGAAAAAGTGAATAGCGCCCCGCAGAGTCGTTTTTTCTCTGGGGTCTCGGTTACCGGGGGTAGCCGAGACCCCAAAGAAAACGATTCGGGTTTTTTTTACCGACCCTCGAGTTGCGATCGCCGGTAATTAACCGTTTACCAGCGATCGCAAAAAAAAAGCGATTTCCCATTTAATTTTTCTGTCCTCCGATGTGACCGCACATCAGAGGACAGAGAAATGGGGTCCCCGATCGCCCTCGATAGCCCCTCGATACTCACCTGTCTCCCCCGGTGCTCCTCGTGGCTCCCGATGGGTGCCGCCATCTTGTTCCGGCCAAAAAATGGCTGGCGCATGCGCAGTGCACCCGCCGGCCGGCACCCGGAAGATCTTTGGGGTCTCGGCTGCCGGGGGTAGCCCAGACCGCAAAGAACATGATCGGGGTCGTTTTTTACCGACCCCTGTTTTGCGATCGCGGGTAATTAACTGTTAACCGGCGACCGCAAAAAAAAAAGCGATGTGTAATTCTCTGTCCTCTGATGTGATCGCACATCAGAGGACAGAGAAATAGGGGGATTCAGGGACCCTGTTATACTTACCGGTGTCCCTGGGTCCACCTGTGTCCTCTCCTGGCCGCCAGCTTCTTCCTCCGGTAAGAAAATGGCGGGCGCATGCGCAGTGCGCCCGCCATGATCTGCCGGCCGGCAGCTAGAGGAGTTGGGGCTAAAATTAGGGTTAGAGTTGGGGCTAAATTTTAGGGTTGGGGCTAAAGTTAGGGTTGGGGCTAAAGTTAGGGTTGGGGCTAAAGTTAGGGTTAGGGTTGGGGCTAAAGTTAGGGCTAGGTTTGGGGCTAAAGTTAGGGCTAGAGTTAGGGTTGGGGCTAAAGTTAGGGTTGGGGCTAAAGTTAGGACTAGGGTTGGGGCTAAAGTTAGGGCTAGGGTTGGGGCTAATGTTAGGGTTAGAGTTGGGATTAGGGTTGGCATTAGGGTTTCGTTTGGGATTAGGGTTAGGTTTGGGATTAGGGTTAAGATTAGGGTTGGGATTAGGGTTAGGGTTTGGATTAGGGTTGGCATTAGGGTTACGTTTGGGATTAGGGTTAAGTTTGGGATTAGGGTTAAGATTAGGGTTGGGAATAGGGTTAGGGGTGTATTAGGATTAGGGTTACGTTTGAGGTTAGGGTTGAGATTAGGATTAGGGGTGTGTTGTGAATTCTGCTCTTGGGCTCCCTCCGGTGGTTGTAAGTGGTAGCGCTGCTGTCTCTGAATCGCAGCATTTATCAGGTGTGTTCACTTTCTGCAAATTTGACTGGGCTATTTAGTCTTGCTTCACCCTTTAGTCAGTGCCAGTTGTCCATTGTTCCTGGAGGATTCACATCTCTGCCTGGTCTCTCCTGCTTTGCAGTTCTTTTCAACAAAGATAAGTTCTGGCCTTGATTTTTTTGTTGTCCACATGCTGTGGCCTTATTGTTCAGTTCTTTTCCATGTTTTTTGTCTTGTCCAGCTTGGTCTGTATAAGGATTTGTTTAGCCAAGTTGGTATCTGTGGGGATGCAGATATACCCTCCATATCTTTAGTTAGCTGTGGAGTTTTTGTATTTTCTGTGGTGGATATTTTCTAGTGTTTTAATACTGACTGCATAGTACTCTGTCCTATCCTTTCTATTTAGCTAGAAGTGGCCTCCTTTGCTAAATTCTGATTTCAGTCTGTGTATGTTTTTTCCCTCTCCTCTCACAGTCAATATTTGTGGGGGGCTGCCTATCCTTTGGGAATTTTCTCTGAGGCAAGATAGTTTACCCTTTTCTATCTTTAGGGGGTAATTAGTCCTCCGGCTGTGTCGAGATGTCCAGGGAGTGCTAGGTACATTCCACGGCTACTTCTAGTTGCGATGTTAAGTTCAGGGTCTGCGGTCAGTACAGGTACCACCTTCTCCAGAGTACGTCTCATGCTGCTCTTAGGCCACCAGATCATAACAGGGGTGTGTTGGACTTGGGGTTCTGATTAAGGTTATGGTTGTTTTGGGGTTAGGGTTGTGATAAGGATTATGGATCGAGTTGGGATTAGGGTTAGGGGTGTGTTGGCGTTAGGGTTGGAGTTAGAATTGGGGGGTTTCCACTGTTTAGGTACATCAGGGGGTCTCTAAATGCCACATCCAAATTTGCGCTCAAAAAGTCAAATGGTGCTCCATCCCTTCTGAGCTCTGCCGTGCACCCAAACAGTGGTTTACCCCCACATATGGGGCATCAGCGTACTCGGGATAAATTGGACAACTTTTGGGGTCCAATTTCTCCTGTTACTCTTGTGAAAATAAAAACTTGGGGGCTAAAAAATCTTTTTTGTGGGAAAAAAAAATATTTTTTATTTTCACGACTCTGCATTATAAACTTCTGTGAAGCACTTGGGCATTCAAAGTTCTCACCACACATCTAGATAATTTCCTTGGGAGGTCTAGTTTCCAAAATGGGGTCACTTGTGGGGGTTTCTACTGTTTAGGTACATCAGGGGCTTTGCAAACGCAACATAACGCCCGCAGACGATTCTATCAAAGTCTGCATTCCAAAACGGCGCTCCTTCCCTTCCGAGAACAGTGGTCCCCCCCACACATGGTGTATCAGTGTATTCAGGACAAATGGGACAACAACTTTTGGGGTCCAGTTTCTCTTGTTACCCTTGTGAAAATAAAAATTTGGGGGCTAAAATATATTTTTTGTGGAATTTTTTTATTTTTTTTATTTTCACGACTCTGCATTACAAACTTCTGTGAAGCACTTGGGCATTCAAAGTTCTCACAACACATCTAGATAATGTCAAACAGAAAAAACAGCCTATGTTAGAGACCAGATCTGTAATCAGTCCTTAGGACCGCAACCCGATGATAGTCGGGAGGTGCTCACGTAGACGTTTACACATCTAGATAAGTTCCTTGGGGGGGTCTAGTTTCCAAAATGGGGTCACTTGTGGGGGGTTTCTTCTGTTTAGGTACATCAGAGGCTCTGCAAACGCAACATGACGCCTGCAGACCATTCTATCAAAGTCTGCATTCCAAAACGGCGCTCCTTCCCTTCCGAGCTCTGCCATGCGCCCAAACAGTGGTTTACCCCAACATATGGGGTATCAGCCTACTCATCATAAATTGCACAATAAATTTTGGGGTCCAATTTCTCCTGTTACCCTTGTGAAAGTAAAAATTTTGGGGTGAAAAGATCATTTTTGTGGAAAAAATATGATTTTTTTTATTTTCATGGCTCTACATTATAAACTTCTGTGAAGCAGTTGGGGGTTCATAGTGCTCACCACACATCTAGATAAGCTCTTTGGGCAGTCTAGTTTCCATAATGGTGTCACTTGTGTGGGGTTTCTACTGTTTAGGTACATCAGGAGCTCTGCAAATGCAACATGACCCCCGCAGACCATCCCAACAAAGTTTGCATTCCAAGCGGCGCTCCTTCCCATCTGAGCCCAGATGGGTGCCCAAACAGTGGCCCCCACATATGAGGTATCAGCGTACTCAGGACAAATTGGTCAACAGATTTTGGGGTCCAATGTCTCCTGTTACCCTTGAGAAAATAAAAAATTGCAGGCTAAAAAATCATTTTTGAGGAAAAAAAAAAGGATTTTTTATCTTCACGGCTCTACGTTATAAATTTC
This sequence comes from Ranitomeya variabilis, assembly GCF_051348905.1. NCBI lineage: Eukaryota > Metazoa > Chordata > Amphibia > Anura > Dendrobatidae > Ranitomeya > Ranitomeya variabilis. Next base: position 163,346,550 of record NC_135233.1, read on the forward strand.
TGTGAAGCACTTGGGGGTTTAAAGTGCTCACCACACATCTAGATAAGTTCCTTAAGGGGTCTAGTTTCCAAAATGGGGTCACTTGTGGGGGGTTTCCATTGTTTAGGCACATCAGGGGCTCTCTAAACGTGACATGGCATCCGATCTCAATTCCAGCCAATTCTGCATTGAAAAAGTCAAACGGCGCTCCTTCTCTTCCAAGCTCTGCGGTGCGCCTAAACAGTGGTTTACCCCCACATATGGGGTATCGGCGTATTCAGGCGAAATTGCACAACAAAATTTATGGTTAAATTTCTGTTTTTACACATGTGAAAATAAAAAAAATGGTTCTGCAGTAAAATGTTTGCAAAAAAAAGTTAAATGTTCATTTTTTCCTTCCACATTGTGTCAGTTCCTGTGAAGCACGTAAAGGGTTAATAACCTTCTTGAATGTGGATTTGAGCACCTTGAGGGGTGCAGTTTTTAGAATGGTGTCACACTTGGTTATTTTCTATCATATAGACCCCTCAAAATGACTTCAAATGTGATGTGGTCCCTAAAAAAAAATGGTGTTGTAAAAATGAGAAATTGCTGGTCAACTTTTAACCCTTATAACTCCCTAACAAAAAAAAATTTGGTTTCCAAAATTGTGCTGATGTAAAGTAGACATGTGGGAAATGTTATTTATTATCTATTTTTTGTGACATATCTCTCTGATTTAAGGGAATAAAAATACAAAGTTTGAAAATTGCAAAATTTTAATTTTTTTTGCCATATTTCCATTTTTTTCATAAATAATCGCAAGTAATATCGAAGAAATGTTACCACTAACATGAAGTACAATATGTCATGAAAAAACTCGGAGAATCAGCAGGATCTGTTAAAGCATTCCAGAGTTATAACCTCATAAAGTGACAGTGGTCAGAATTGTAAAAATTGGCTCGGTCATTAAGTACCAAATTGGCTCTGTCACTAAGGGGTTAAAGCATTCTTCTTTTATTCCCCTTTTTTTCTCCCTTTTAGAAAAAAACGAATTGGGTGCAATCTATATATATATATATATATATATATATATATATATATATATATATAAGAGGCATCCTGATTACTCGCTAATCCCGCCCCCTGCACAGTAGTTCCGCCCCCACCACATCACCACACATAATCCCGCTCCCCACCCCATTACCATACACAATCCCGCCCCCCACCACATCACACACAATCCCGCTCCCCACCACATCACCACACATAATCCCGCCCCTTCAACACATCACCACACAATCACGCCCCCCCAGCACATCACCACACATAATCCCGCCCCCCTACCCCATTACCACACATAATCCCGCCACCACATCACCACACATAATCCCGCCACCCCACCACATTACCACACATAATCCCGCCCCCACCACATTACCACACATAATCCCACCCCCCCACCACATTACCACACATAATTCCGCCCTCCACCACATCACCACACATAATCCCGCCCGCCCACCACATCACCACACATAAAAATCACACCACACATAATCCCGCCCCCCACCACATCACCACACATAATCCCGCGCCCCCAACACATCACCACACACAATCCCGCCCCCCACCCCATCACCACACATAAAGCCCGCCCCCCCACCCCATCACCACACACAATCCCGCCCCCCCACCCCATCACCACACATAATCCCCCCCACCCCATCACCGCACATAATCCCCCCCACCCCATCACCACACATAATCCCCCCCACCCCATCACCACACATAATCCAGGCCCCCCACCCCATCACCACACATAATCCAGGCCCCCCACCACATTACCACTCATAATCCCGCCCACACCACATCACCACACATAATCCCACCCCCACCACATTACCACACATAATCCCGCCCCACCACCACATTACCACACACAATCCCGCCCCACCACCACATTACCACAGATAATTCCGCCCCCCCACCACATTACTACACATAATCCTGCCCCCCACCACATTACCACACATAATCCTGCCCCCCACCACATCACCACACATAATCCTGCCCCCACCACATCACCACACATAATCCCTCCCCCCACACCATCACCACACACAATCCCGCCCACCACATCACCACACACAATCCCGCCTGCCCACCACATCACCACACATAATCCCGCCCCCCACCACATCTCCACACACAATCCCGCCCCCCAACACATCACCACACATAATCCCGCCCCCACCCCATTACTACAAATAATCCCGCCCCCCACCACATTACCACACATAATCCTGCCCCCCACCCCATTACCATACATAATCCCACCCCCAACACATCACCACACTATTGTTATTAACTTCATTTTAAGTTAATTTACCACCTGCGTAAGCGCTATTGAATGATGTCATTATTTACTTTAGTTTAATCACCAGCAGCGTTAATTAGATAGTAATGAGCGTGCCGAGCGTTAGCTGGCTGGAAACATCTAGTCAAGCTATAGAGGGAATAAGTCAAAGGACATATTTACATGAGAAAAGTACCACTAGTGAGAAGTATGAACACAGAGTTGTGTCCCTATGCCCAGACACACGTCTCGCCCAGCTTCTTCTTGGGGCATTTATCATGTTTCACCCTAGCATGGATATGTTTGAATAGACCAATTTTGTGTGCCACAGTAGAAAATGTCAATCACTAATGTACTCTTTGATTTATGCCTTCAACCACTATAATACAGATGTGCACCTTCTGCTCTGTATATAATATATTCAGAATCTGTGTCACTTATATAGCAGCACCTTTTCTGTTTTTTGTTTTTTTTTTAAATAAATTATTCAATACAAACTAATTTTTATGTGATTCAATTAGTTAAGATTTTACTTCTTTCTTACGGGATAAACATGTAGATATGGTGTGTCGTTGTATTCTGATTGGTTTGCAGTGTTCACCCCTGTGCAGAGTTATTATTGAAAACGACTTTGATGTGATAAAGCACAGTCATTAACTCCTTCACTCCCAGGCCTGTTTTCACCTTCATGAACAGGCCAAATTTTACAATTCTGACCAGTGTTACTTTATGTGGTAATAATTCTGAAACGCTTCAACAAATCTCACTGATCCTGAGATTTTTTGTGACATATTGTACTTCATGATGGTGGTAAAATTTGTTCGTTATGACTTGCATTTATTTGTGAAAAATAGGAAACTTGGTGAAAATTTTGCAATTTTCCAAATTTTTATTTTTATGCTCTTAAATCAGGTATGTTACACAAAATGGTTAATAAATAGTATTTCCCATATGTCTGCTTAACATCAGCACAATGTTTGAAACACATTTTTTTTTGTTTGGAAGTTAGAAGGGTGAAAAGTTGACCAGCGATTTCTCATTTTTACAACTAAATTCACAAAACTTTTTTTTAGGGATCACATCACATTTGAAGTGACTTTGAGGGGTCTTTATGATAGAAGATACCCAAAAGTGACACTGTACTAAAAATTGCACCTTTCAAGGTGCTCCAAACCACATTCAAGAAAAGTATTAACCCTTCGGGTGCTTTACAGGAATTAATGGAATGTGGAATGAAAAGATTAACATTTCACCTTTTTTTTCACAAACATTTTAGTTAGACCCCATTTTTTTTATTTTATTTTCACAAGGGTAACAGGAGAAAATGCACTGTATGATTTGTTGAGCAATTTCTCCTGAGTATGCCGATGCCCAGTATGTGTAGTAAAACTATTGTACTGCAGGGCTTGCGAGGGAAGGAGCACCATTTGACTTTTTGAATGGAAAATTTGCTGAAGTAATTAGCGTTTTGGAGAGCCCCTTATGTGCCGAAATAGTGGAAACTCCCCACAATTAACCCCATTCCAGAAAATAGACCACTTAAGGAACTTCCAACCAACATATGAAAAAGAAGTGCAAAAAAGTCTTATAAAATATAACATTTTAATTAAATATAATTAAAACAAGAAATTTAGATATTAGAAACATAGGTGCAACCAAACAGAATGTCCCATCTATACAAGTTCCTTGAGTGATAAATACCAACACAAAAATGAGCAACAAAGGAAAAAACATTCCGGCGACACACTCCGGAACAAATCTACAACCAACATATGAAAAAGGACTGCAAAAAAGTTTCATTAAATATAACCTTTTATTTAAAGGTACCGAGGAACAGCAGGTGAAGATTGTAATCGCTCTTCTCCAGGATGACCCATAAGCCTGGGTATTTTCTTTCCCACCTTATTCCCAGTCGCTTCACACTTCTCACTGGTTGAGTCTAAATTACATTGGCTTCTGCAGGGAGACTGACAAGCATGGGAATATTGCTCTCAATTCCGTAGGTTGTCTACGGATACTATGTGGAATGATCCAGCGCTCTAGCCAGTTTTGTCAGGGGCTGTCAGAGAAGGTAAAAGATGCCTTAATTCTTTGAGACCCCTTCTCCCTGGAGGCTGTCTTGTCTTTAGCTATCTGAGTAGGCCACCATCTACAAAGGAGACAAAAAGAAACACCTCAATCTTCAAGTGATCAGGTATCAATGGAATCTAGGTTTAAGTCTACCCAGAAACCTATGCAGTTGGGTGGGACAACCCATTGCATCTGTCCTCCTGCAGTCCAGCACGAAGAGGAAGCATGATTTTTTGTGACAAGGGACATTATGTGGGCATCTGTCCAGCCTTATGAAGTCACAAACATGCCGTCGGAAAACTAAAAAGCCCCAGTTATGAGGAGGGTACCAACCCGGGACTACATATTTCCTCTGTGAATGTGTCTCAATTCTTTTTACCCGAGGAAATACATTTTGGTGAAAGTAAGGTTATTCTAACCTTTTTAGACAGTGGGTCTGGGTTTAATCTGGTTGACGCCCGATTCGTCCTCATAAATTGTTAAGGCCTATACCTATATTAGCTATCAATCCTGCACCTTTAAGCCAGGGATATTTTACTCAGGTCGCTTGAGATATACGTCTTCAGGAAGGGGCCTTGCACTCGGAATCAATCAATTGTAATGTACTAAAGGGCTTGCCCTGTTCAGTGGTTCTTGGACTACCTTTGCTGACGTTAGATAAATCTGTGGTGAACTGGCAGACTTGGAAGGTAAGATGGAGCGATTATTGTCAAAAACACTGCATGCACTCCCACATAGCTAGGCTTACCATTCGTTCTCTGTCGTAATACCTGTCTGATTTTGAGGGTGTGTTCTTAGAACACGGGTGTCAAGAACTTCCACTTTATTGATCATATGATTGCTCGATTAATTTAATTTCTGGGGCCAAGTTGCCTAAAAGCAAGTTTTATAACTTTTCAGGTCGGGAGAGGCAGGCCATAAAGGAATATCACTGAATGTTTGGTTAAGGGTCCTATCAGTCCTGCCTCATCTCCCATCACAGCAGTGTTTTTATTTGTTAAAGGGAAACTGTCACCCCCAAAATCGAGGGTGAGCTAAGCCCACCGGCATCAGGGGCTTATCTACAGCATTCTGTAATGCTGTAGATAAGCCCCCGATGTATCCTAAAAGATGAGAAAAAGAGGTTAGATTATACTCACTTGGGCGGGCGGTCCGATCCGGTGGGCATCGCGGTCCGGGTCCTCCCATCTTCATAGGATGATGTCCTCTTCTGGTCTTCACGCTGCGTCTCCGGCGCAGGCGTACTTAGTCTGCCATGTTGAGGTCAGAGCAAAGTACTGCAGTGCGCAGGTTCCGGGAAAGGTCAGAGAGGCCCAAAACCTGCGCACTGCAGTACTTTGCTCTGCCCTCAACAGGGCAGACAAAATACGCCGGAGCCGCAGCGTGAAGACCAGAAGTGGACGTCATCTGATGAAGATGGAAGGCGCCGGACCGCATCGGACCGGACCGCAGTGGGGATCGCACCTGGGTGTGTATAATATAACCTCTTTTTCTTACCTTTTAGGATACATCGGGGGCTTATCTACAGCATTCCAGAATGCTGTAGATAAGCCCCTGATGCTGGTGAACTTAGCTCACCCTTGATTTTGGGGGAGACGGGTTCCCTTTAAGAAAAAATATGGGGAGTTACATCTCAGATTAGATTTCTGGGAACTAAATCTGATCACTATTTAGGATCCATATCCACTTCCTCTCATTCCAGATCTTTTTAATTAGATCATCCGGGCTAAGTGGTTTTCCAAACTGGACCTCAGGGCGGCTTATAACCTCATATTAAGGAGAGGTGAATGAATTACTGCTTTCAATACACCAGAGAGATAATACTAAAACCTTGTCATGCCATTTGGATTGACCAATACACCTGCCTTTTTCCAGCACTTTTAAACAATATTTTTAGTCATCTGGCAGGTAAATTTGTGGTAGTCTACCTGGATGACATACTGATTTATTTGCCGTACCTCGAGTCACATCAGGTACATGTCAGGCAGGTTCTACAAATAATGAAGGAAAATAAATTGTATGTCAGACCAGAGAAATGTATGTTTTCGGTTCAAGAGATCCCTTTTCTGGGGTATCTAGTATCTGCTACCGGTTTTCACATGGATCTTGCCAAAGTCCGGGTAGTACTGGAGTGGAATCGTTATTAAAATTTTTAAGCTTTACAAAGGTTTCTGGGTTTCGCTAATTACCGTAAATTCATCAAGAACTTTTCATTAGTGGCAAAACCACATATGGATTTGACCAGGAAAGGGATGGACTTTTCTAAATGTTCCAGTCCAGTCTATAAAGCATTTGCTACTTTGAAAAGATGTTTTGCTCCTGCACCGATTTTTATACAGCTTGACATCACTCAGCAATTCATTGTAGAGGTTGACGCATCAGAGGTGGAGGTGGGGGCTGTATTGTCACTTGGTTCATCTCCAAGTAAATGGCGTCCGTGTGCTTACTTCTCCAAGAAATTGTCATCTGCCTAGAATAACTATGACCTTGTAATACGGGATCTCTTGTCAATTAAATTGGCCTTTTAGGATTGCGTCATTTTTTGAAGGGGGCAGTTCATCCGGTCATAGTAATCACTTACCATAAAAATCTTTTACATCTGGAATCTGCTAAACATCTGACAGCTAGACAGGCATGATGGTCATTGTTTTTTACCACATTCAACATTTTTGTGACATAGACCAGAAGATGAGAACATAGAGGTGGATACATTGTCTTGTTGTTTTCCTGGGGAAGGAAGTAATTGCGAGCCGGTTCCTATAATACAAAAAGGAGTAGTTATGACTATATGTTCTGATCAGGTGGAATCCCCGGCTGCCTGTCCTTCAGGTAAACGATTTGTCCTTGGGAACCTTCGTCTTAGAATTTTGAGTGAACTTCGCATTTCGGTCCTGACTGAACATACTGGTAGTAAAGCCACCAGAGATCTTCTTACTCTTCGTTTTTGGCTGTCTAGGGTGCACCAGGATGTTTGGGAATATGTAGATACCTTCAGTACTTGTGCACGTTCTAAGACGGCACATACTATTCCGTCCAGGGGTCTTCAACCTTTGGTAATTTCCTGTAGACCATGGACTCGTTTGTCTGCATGGATTTTGGTATTGTGTGTTTTATCCTATTCCTCGTTCCCATTTAGTTTATCCCTCCTACTATTCCCTTGATTCCCACTCTGTCGTTTTGTGAGTGTGTTTCCATGATTGTAGTTTTCTTTTATCCTTGTATGTAATGTTAGTGTTATCCAATACACTTTCATACTTCTCTGGGTGGGGGAGGAAATATATCAGTGTGCATTTAGGAGCATGCCAAGGTATGAGGCCCCCAGCATTAGCCTAGGTTCCTACTACCTTGAGGTACAGGGAAGGATCCCATTGCCCTGTGAAATCCTGTTACAGAATAGTTACATTTATCTTCAGTGTGACGGGTGTACTCAATTTTGTGATATACTGTACATATAATACAACATATTTGAGATATATATAATTGACCTCCGTAGGTAATATAAATGATGCTATCCGTATAAAACTATGTCCACATAATGTAAAAACATTGAAGAATAAAGTTATATATTCCCCCTATGTGATCCACGTATAACAGAAGCTGATGAGGCTCCATAGGCTATGGAAAAGTGTTGTGGATTTAATTTTCAGAGGGAAAGAAAGAAAGAATCACACGGAAGGAATAAAGTCCTGCATCCAGATTACATCAACAGATGGGATGGAAACATTTATACTTGTTCCACTACATCATTGAGGCCATCTGGGTGCAGGCTTTGTAATTTATAGATCCTATTGGATCCAGTCAGCAAAAAACAATCCTTTACAAACGAAAGAAAAACGGATGGCTGATTAAAGGATTCATTTTCCACAGACTTCAATGTAAAAAAAAAAAAAAAAAAAAAAAGGATCCAGCAGAGATCAGTTATTTAAAAACAGACTAAAAAGTTGTGTCTGCACAACTTTTTTTGCTAACGGATTGCTGCTGGATCCGTTCTGCTGGCGGGCTAGCACAGAAACGCAAGGAGATTTTCATTTGCCCATTTCTAACAACTGGTGCTTAGAGGAGCTACCGTAGTAATTATACAACATCCTAACAGAGATGGAAAATGACAATTACCCTTTCATTTCTCTAAAGCTCTTGTCTTTAGCTTTTATTCATCTACGTACAGTTTACTGTCTGTCATCATTGTTTTTAACTTTTCTTCAGTAATGGCAGAATAATGCCAAGATTATTAAGAAATTAAGGATTAATTGTGAAGATGGGTAAAACTACAGTCTAGACGGTATCCTGTAGGATTGCCTGGTAATATAGCCCTGGGTCTTCTAATCTTAGCTAACAATTATTTCAGTGTACCTAAACACACAAAGATGTAACAGTGAACTACTCCTAAGATTATTTTTTTAATTAAATAATCTTTACGAAACAAAACTACCATTCATACAGTTTTTCATTTTCTTCTTCCAAACAAGAAGAGTAAACAATATAACATAAGAGATTGACATAGTTACAGATTAGTTCAAGAAAATCATGATTCTTGTATATAGAGATGTCAGTTGATAAAAAAAAAACCCAATATAGCAACAGGAATTGGTATTAACTAGTGATGAGCAAATATACTTGTTACTCGAGATTTCCCGAGCACACTCGGTGTCCTCCGAGTATTTTTTAGTGCTCGGAGATTTAGTTTTTATTGCCGCAGCTGAATGTTTTACACCTGTTAGCCAGCATAAGTACATGTGGGGGTTGCCTGGTTGCTAGGGAATCCCCACATGTACTTATGCTGGCTAACAGATGTAAATCATTCAGCTGCGGCAATAAAAACTAAATCTCCGAGCACTAAAAAATACTCTGAGGACGCCGAGCATGCTCGGAATATCTCGAGTAACGAGTATACTCGCTCATCACTAGTATTAACACGACTTTATTTATTTCTCTCACCTATGCAGCACCATTAATTTCACAGCCCTTTACAGACATTGTCACTGTCCCCATAATCTAGATTTCCTATTAGTATGACTTTGGAGTGTTTTGGGAGAAATCCCACACAAACACAAGGAGAAGATACAAACTTGTTGCAGATGTTGTTTTTCATTGTTTCGAACCCAGGACCCCAGCGTTGCACAGCAACAGTGTTAACCACTGATACTCCGTAGAAATACTATCCATCCATCTAACCAGAAGCTGATCCTAATTTTGATTATTCCTTCTTTATTTTTTTTTTCAAGGTGTGTTAGAGGACAGACAGAGAAAAGAAAGGATCTCTCTATCTTTAGTATATATGAAGGCAAATTGGTAGTGTCCTACCAGTGCCCCCACATAGACTCAAATTTATGCATGGTGCTTCTCTTATGATACACTCCCTTCTCCATAATTATAATTTTATTCATTTTATTTTTCAATTCTGTTAAGGTTGTAGGGTTCAGATCTAGCCAATGATATGTAAGCAGCTTACATGTGTGGAAAAGAATCCTCGAGATGCCCAGAGCCATTGAAGTGTCTACATCTATATTTTCTCCAGAAGACCCAGTACATCTTCTGGACTCCGGTTCCAGTCTGACTCTAAATACTCTCTCTACAAGATCCAAAAGTCTTTTATAGAAACATACTTCCACATCATGTGCATTAGGTGACCATACTTGCTACCACACCTATGGCATTTTGCGTTTGGGCGGACACCTATTTTGAAAAGCAAGCTAGTGTGTCACGATTCCACCCCTTAATGTGTCTGGGATGCACTTACTGACATCTCAGCTGTCCAATCTGGTGCAAGAGCGTTCTGAGCTGTCTGTGTTTTAATTGATAGCCCGGCCAGCCAATCTGAGACTGGGAGGTTCTGAGCTGCCGTTAAGTGTTCCCTGTCCCAGGTGATTGCCCAGCTATTTACCTGGGCTGTCAGTCTCAGAAATCTGTCAGACGTATCTTAAGCTCTGTGTGGTTAGTATCTCAATGACTTGTGTTCTGCGTCCGTATGTTTTTGCTGCCTTAACTTGGACCTTGTTCTCACCTTCCATTTTGCCTTCCCCCTTTCCTGTGATCCGCTATCCTCCTGGTATTCTGACCTCGAAGCGTTGCCTGACTACGCCTTTGTCTCTGTTTATGATGTACCCTCCTTGGCTTTTGACTTTGGACTCCTTGACTACCCTGACTCGCGGCTTGTCCGCATGAAGTGACTCAACATTACATTGGGATTCTGTACACCCTGTGGACAAGATATATTTGTGTATGAAAAACCACAAAAGAAGGGTCAAGAGTATATTTACCAAAAAGTTATAATTTTATTAATATTAAAATTATACAGAATACATTAATCCAGAGTAGCACTACCAAAGCAGGTAACATGGGGATTTTGTGAATCAAGGTATGACATTATTAACAAATGAAAAAAAATTAATACAATAAACGAAGACGGGCGAAACGCGTGTAGAGGCAGGCCTGGGTGTTAATTTTGTTATATATCAAGTAAGTTATGGCGCTTGCACTTGTACTTTGCCTATGGATACTCTGTTTAATCAATATGCACTAATGCTCACTGTGGCACTTTATTTTAAATAAGTGACCTATATCCATGTTTTCTCTCCACTTGGAGTTTCATCCCTTATGGGACTAGGATGGTGGTAATGGTGACTCCCATGTATTTAATGTGCTGTCATACTATTTTTGAGCATAGTAATGGCAATCTATTATATTATGTTTTTACAGTTGTTAATAATGCCATACCTTAATTCACAAAATCCCCATGTTACCTGCTTTGGTAGTGCTACCCTGGATTAATGTATTTTGTATAATTTTATTATTAATAAAATGATAACTTTTTGGTAAATATACTCTTGACCCTTCTTTTGTGGTTTTTCATACCCAATTAGGGCTTGTGTAGCATTGATATTTAAAGTTTTTTTCTTATTGCATAATCTCTTGATATCCTCTTTGGGAATATTTGTGCTTAAAGATATATTTGTGATAGTATTTGGGATACACAAGCCAATAACCTTGGTATTAGTTCAAGGATCTCTCTTCATTGTTCCAAAGAAAGATCTCCCAGCTTCTGTTCCCTTTTCGACTTAACCTCCATTGTATTTGTCTGTTTGAATCAACAATAGTTGTTAATAGGTGAAATTAGCCACTCCATAGGTTACTATTGCTATAACTGCGATGTTATGTTCAGAACATATCTACAAGACACTCAAATAATGTTTTTCTCCATGCTCCTGACAACCAAAATCACTTAAGGAGTTGACCATAATATGGATCCTGTTATGATTCCTGGAGTAGACCCACTGGATCGTGGTGAAGACCGTTCCTAGGCGAGCTGACCAGGTGGACCCGACCCCTATACAGGGACCGTTAGGGTCAAGCCTAGGAGGGAGATACACCGCAATAGCTTGTGCCAGAGAGGGGTCTCGAGGACAACAAGAAGAATCAGGGTACTCACCGAGGACCAGATGGGCGGAGCAGCCACAGAGAAAAGCCAGAACTTAGGACACTGCAGGGTTCACGCAGAGGGTACCAGATCCTGGACGGAGCAGAGCATGCACATACTGGAAGCGTACAAGGACTGAGCAGAGCACGCACACACTGGAAGTGTACAGGGACTGAGCAGAGCACGCACGCACTGGAAGTGTGCAGGGACAGAGCAGAGCACGCACACACTGGAAGCGTATAGGGACAGCAGAGCATGCACTGGAAGCGTACAGGGACAGAGCAGAGCACGCACTGGAAGCATACAGGGACTGAGCAGAGCATGCACACACTGGAAGTGTACAGGGACCTGACATACAGAAACCTAAGTGGACCTGGAGGGAGCACGGAAAGTCACAATAATAATCAAGTGCTTCCTCTAGCAGGAAGCGACCTGATATACATGGAGGTCGCTGCCCAGGCAGGACAGCGCCTTCTGATCAGTACAACCCGGCATCATAAAGAAGCCGGGAGTGCGCGCGAACTAAGTGCCTGTCAGGACTCAGAACATTTTTATTACCTTTTGTGCATTACTGCCCTTTTCCAAGATGACGTCTTTGGTCTCATGTGCACTGTGTCTTCCTGCTATAAAACTCCACCCCAGCCTTCACTCTGTGCTAGAGTATTCTGCCTTGCATCCAGCTCCTGACTCTGGTGACTCCCTGGCTATATACCTGCTCCTGTGAACCTGTGTGGTGATCCTGCTACTCTGCTCTGAGTTCCTGCTGCATACACCAGTTTCCAGTAATCCTCCTTCATCTGCTGCTCGTGTTTACTTCCATCTGCATTAGCTGGACATGTAAGCTGTTGCTGCTCTGCTTAAACCTGAGATTATCACCCAGGCCTTCCTGGTTGAGATAAGACATTGCTTGAACTGCCTTATAAGCATATCTATCTGTGTTTGGACTAAAACAAGGACTTATTCATGTCAAGTATCCTCAAGAATAACTGTGCTTCATAGACTTTCTGCGTGATAGCATTTTCCTCTGAAGTTCCCTATAGACTGCTAAGCTGCGTTTAATATTTACACCAAGTGTTGTGGACTTGAGTTTCTCTCTGCACCTGTTTGAATCACCGTGTGATAATATAGACTTTACCACTTATAAAACTGTGTCCTCTAGTTGTCTTGTTCCACGCAAAGAGTCTCCTGAGTTATCCCCTATAACTATTACAGTGGCCTAGTGCGCATGCGCGGGGAACTGGATCCCCAGCACGGCCGAGGACTCGGAAGAGGAGGAGGGACACGGCGAGGGACCCGGGAAGCAAGGTGAGTATCGCAGTGCTCCTTAATAGATCCACTGATGAGCCTCAATATAAGACCTGATCCGGTCCTTTCACCACAGTCCTTTACTGTCCTTATACAGAGCTCCCTGCCTGGTCGTCTGCACAGCTAACTCCCTCCAATCTGGTCTTCTATGTTCTCAGGGTTCTTCAGTGTCTCCGGCGCTCACTAGGCCTCACATGATATCATGACATGCATTGCCTGAGGCCTTGTGGCACCAAAGAGCACTTTGAAGATGGGAAAGTGAACAAGAGTGTGCTAGATTTGCAGAGTGACAGGTTAAGGAATTGGCGAGGCAAGTATAATCTATTTATTTTTTTTTACACCCCTTCCCTATATATAATAACACACATTACATTGGCAATATACCATTTTTGTTTTTTTCGTTTCTTCCTCCCCTTCTTCCAAGAGCCATACCTTTATTTTTTCCATTGACATAGCCATGTGAGAGATTGTTTGTTTGCAGGGCAAGTTTTACTTTCGTGCGACACCGTTGATTTTATCATGTGATGTACAGGACAGTGGGAAAAAAAAATCCTAGTGTGATGAAATAGAAAAAAAATACAATTCCACAATGTTTGTTTATTTAGTGTGTTAACTATACAGTAAAAAATGATCCAGCAATGATTCTCCCAGTCGGTATGATTACGGAGATGCCAAACATACATAGTTCGTTTTTTTATTTGTGATGAAAAAAAATCGGAAATTTTAAGTGAAAAAAAAAAAAGTTTTGCTTGTGTCGCCATTTTCTAAGACCAGCAACGTTTTAAATTTTTGTTTGATTGGGCTGTGCGAGGGCTTGGTTTATGAGCCTATGTTTTTGTTGATAGTAATTTGGGGGCACCAATTGGCGCATAGAATGACTCTCCCCTCTTCTGGCACACTATAAATGCTGCTGTCAAAGATTTTTAACTGATTAACAACCGTGGTTGGAGCTGCATTCCATGTGTGGCTGTTAGAGGCAGATGATAGCTGAATGTAACAACCATTATCTGTCGCCAAATATGTAGACCCAGCTCCTGAGCCCACATCAATGTCAGGGAGGCAGCGTATGATGTATCAGTACATCATATGTCGGTAACGGGTTAAAAAGGTGAAATTTGAGCAATTAGTATTTTTGATGATTAATTTTATTATTGAACAACTACAATGCTGTTGGTCGTTCCAAAAAGTTAATAAACCTGAAATCTGAGTATTCAAGAAAGTAAAATTAAGGTTTTGTCTTTCTTAGGAGCATATTTACATGTGCTGAACTATTGGGCAACTAACTAATAGTGTGCAAAATTATTATGCAGCTAAATGAAATATCGTATGTATATTTTTCCATCTCAATTGTTTATTTTCATTTGATAAAGGGAGAATAATAACCAAATGCCACAACATGTACACAAATACATTTATGACATTTAAAAAAATATATTTCAGAGCCCAATATAGCCTCCCTTCATTTCAATAACAGTCATAAGCCTAAGTTGTTGGCTATCCACTTTTTAGATAGCACCATCCACAGCCTCCCAGACACAGTTCAGAGAGGCGACTGTTTTCCTTCGCCATAAATCTCCTGTTTAAGAAAGGGCCAAAAGTTCTCAACTGGATTTAGGTCAGGTTGAGAATGTGCCAGGTCCTTATTCTTTCACCTTTAAGGCCATTACTGGCTAGCCAAGCAGTGGAGAACTCTGATGCATGCAATGGAGCATTGTCCTGTATAATCATCATGGCTTTCTTGAAAGATGCAGACTTTTTTTTCCATACACTGCTTAAAGAAAATGCCTTCTAATAACTGGCAGCAGGTTTGGGAGTTGAATTTGAGTCCAGCTTCAACCCCAGAAGATCCAACTAGGTCATCTTTAATTATACCAGGCCATAAAAGTGTCCCACCTCCACCTTGCTGGCTTCTGAATTGAAGTAGAGATCTATGCCTGTTACTGATCCCACTACAAGTCCAACCATCTGGTCTGTCAATAGTCACTTTCATCTTATCAGTCTACAAAACCTTTGAAAAATCTGTCTTCAGTTATTTCCAGGGCCAGTTTTGACTTTCAACGTACATGCCTTATTCAGTCGGGTTTCAGCCTGCGTCTTGTTCAGTGGCGGTCGGGTTTTTGCTTTTCTTTCCTTGGCCATGTCTCGGAGCACTGAACACCTAGTACTTCTGGGCATTCCAGGGAGGCTGCAGCTCTGTAATATGACAGCACTGGAGGATAATGGGTTCATGGTCGCTTGATGTTTGATTCTTCTCAAATCATTGGCAGTTAATGTGCGTCTTTTTTTCTCAATGCATTTTTTGCGATCCTGTTGACTATTTCCAACATAACTTGTGATGGTTCTATGATCACGCCTCAATATCTTGGCAATTTCAAGAGTGCTTCATCCCTCTGTAAGACTTGTAACAATTTTTGACTTTCCAGATTCCGATAAATTATTATCTGTGTAGCATGGCTAAAGGGTGTGTAGTCGATGGGAGGTATGTGCCACATAAGTGCCTTGTTGCTGTAATGTAGCCCGGACTATTTCTTTGTTGTATATAACCATGTATATATGTGTTCAGGACCTGTGGTGATGTCAGACCACATGGCTAATCATGTGATGGGTTACTGGGTGTGGTTAGCTTTATATAAGACAGGCTAATGCTTAACACAGGGGGATATGTGTGGAGGTGAAACCCTCCTGAGTGTGTTAAGGCTATAGGACTGAGCCTGAAGGACTGGACAAGTTGTTTTTCTTTTCCTGAACTAAAGGCTATTTTGTTTGCTGTTATTTTTGCCATGTGGTTTATGAGGTAATAAACCTTTGAACTTTTGTTGGAACCTGCCTCCTACGTGTCAGCCGTCGCACCTGAGTGAGTGAAATCCCTACAATTGGTGGAGAATGCGGGCAGCGTTCCCAGCGGAGACGAAAGTCTGTTATTGAATGTCCTGGGTCAAGTCTGTTGTAAGCCAGCCGGGGAAAATGGAGGACCTGCTGAAACACTTGGTCCAGTTGCAGTCACAGCAGGAGCAACGGCAGCAAGAGACCAACAGGCTGTTGATGCAGCAGATACAACAGAGCCAGCAGCAGATACAACAGAGCCAGCAGGAGCAACGGCAGAGCCAGCAGGAGCAACGGCATCAGATGCAACAGAGCCAGCAGGAGCAACGGGAGCAGATGCAGCTTCTGGCAACCGCCATCCAGGGCAAGACGAGTGCCCCAACCCCAGGTCTGGCTGATGACACCCACGTCCGGAAGACGGTAAGACGCGCATTGCAGAAAATGACCCCCGGGGATGATGTTGAGGCCTTCCTGACGGTATACCTGACGGGAGAACCCCAGAAGGCGTACTATGATTTGACCTTGCAGGATGCCAAAGAGTATCACAAATTGAAAGTCGAGATTCTTGCACGTTTGGGGGTGACACTGACTGTCAGGGCACAGCGAGTTCACAGCTGGGCCTATCACCGGGACAAACCACCTCGCTCTCAAATGTTTGATCTGTTGCACCTGGTCCAGAAATGGCTGCAGCCAGAGTCATGTACACCTGCACAGATGGTGGAACGAGTGATGATGGATCGGTTTGTGCATTCCCTCCCGAGGTCCATACAGACTTGGGTTGCCCAGGGTGATCCCCAGAATGCCGACGAACTGATCGGACTGGTCGAGAGATACCAAGGGATGGAAGGCTCCTTTGGGAGGCAGCCCGTTCCGTACTGGGGGTCCCAGAAAGCTGCTGAGTCCCAAAAAGGGGTGGCGCGTCCAAGGTCACAAAGGGTGGGGGAGGTGGTGCCCAAGGTCCCTACGGGTGATATTATTTGCTGGAGGTGCCACGGGCCAGGACATATAGCTGCCCGTTGTTCCCAGACCACTGAGCAGATGGACTGCAGCATGGGACGCCGTTGTTCATACTATGCGTATCCAGCCTGCAGTGTGAACTCTCCGCCCAACGAGGGACCTCAAGCGTGTCCCGTAAGGGTGAACGGTCGAGCAGCAACGGGGCTGTTAGACTCAGGGAGCTTAGTGACCCTGGTGAGGGCCACTTTCCCTCTACACCTGCTCCCGGGAAAGAAGGTCGGCGTGCGGTGCATACATGGTGATGCCAAGGACTACCCTTTGGCCAGGGTGGACATTGAAACGGCATGTGGCACAGAGTCCCACATAGTCGGCGTCGTGCAGGACTTGTTGCACCCTATAATTATTGGCCGGGATTTCTGTCTGTTTTGGGATTTGTGGGGAAAAGGTTCTGAGCTCCCTAGCAAGAGTAGGGAACCAGTGAACCCTGGAAGGGTGTCACCACACCCAAAGACAGACAGGTTTCCTTTTTGTGTGCTGGTTGGGGATGAGGAGGAAGTATCCCCTGCATCTGACATTCTGGAGTTAGAGGTAACCGGTGAAAATTTTGGGACTGCCCAACATAGGGACCCCACTCTGAGGGAAGCCTTTAATAATGTCACAGTTATTGACAGGGTGGTACAGGAGCCGGGGGCAGACACAAGATTTCCCCATTTTCTGATGAGGGGGGGAGTTGTTGTACCGGGTCACGAAAATAAGGGAGTTGTTGGTAGAGCAGTTGTTAGTGCCGGGTCCATATAGACGGAAGGTGTTGGACATGGCCCATTCACACATCTTGGGTGGACACCTAGGGGTGGAAAAAACGCAGGAACGGGTTGTGCAGAGGTTCTATTGGCCTGGGTGTCACCGGAAAATAGTGAACTACTGCAGGTCCTGCCCTACATGTCAGTTAACTGCTCCCACTCCTCATTTCCGGAACCCCCTTGTGCCCCTGCCCATTATTGAGGTGCCGTTCGAGAGAATTGCCATGGACTTGGTCGGTCCCTTAGTTAAATCAGCCCGGGGCCATCAGTATATATTAGTCATCCTGGACTATGCCACACGCTATCCTGAGGCAATTCCTCTGAGAAATTCCTCCTCGAAGAGTATAGCCCACGAGTTGGTCCATGTCTTTTCCCGGACAGGTCTGCCGAAGGAGATCCTGACTGACCAGGGGACACCTTTCATGAGCAAAGTGATGAGGGAGTTGTGCAAAGCCCTGAAAATCTCCCAGTTGAGGACCTCGGTGTACCATCCCCAGTCAGATGGCCTTGTTGAGAGATTTAACAAGACACTGAAGAGCATGCTGAGAAAAGCTATAGAGAAAGATGGTTGAGACTGGGATTGTCTCTTACCCTACCTGATGTTTTCCATTCGTGAAGTTCCACAAGCCTCCACAGGGTTCTCACCGTTTGAGCTTCTATATGGCCGACATCCGCGAGGACTCCTGGATATAGCCAAGGAAACCTGGGAAGCCGAAGTCACGCCCCACAGAAGCGTCATTGAGCATGTGGCCCTGATGCAGCAGAGGATTGCAAAGGTGATGCCTATTGTGAAAGAACACCTACTCCAGGCACAAGAAGCTCAGGCCAGAGTCTACAACCGGTCTGCAAGAGTGAGGCAGTTCAATCCGGGAGACCGAGTTCTTGTGTTAGTTCCGACGGTGGAGAGCAAGTTCTTGGCCAAATGGCAAGGGCCATATGAGGTTGTCGAGAAACTTGGTGAAGTAAATTATAAAATTCACCAACCAGGAAGACGGAAACCATTCCAAGTATACCATGTCAACCTTATCAAGCCGTGGCAAGATAGAGAGCCGACAGTATCTCCATCGTTGTTAAGCAACCCAGAAGGTGAGGTTGGAGCGGTTACTATAGCGGAGAAGTCCCAGAAACAGCAGTGCCGGGAGTTACTCCAGAAAAACAGGGACCTGGTTTCAGAGTTGCCAGGACACACGAAGGTCATAGAGCACGAGGTCCTAACAGAGCCACATGTGCGGGTGAACGTGAAGCCCTATCGTATTCCTGAGGCTCGTCGAGAAGTTATCTCCAAGGAAGTGGAGCGTATGTTGAAGCTTGGAGTCATCGAGGAATCCAAGAGCGGTTGGTCGAGCCCAATTGTCCTGGTCCCAAAACCTGACGGAGAATGGAGGTTTTGCAATGACTATCGGAAGTTGAATGAGGTCTCCAAGTTTGACGCTTATCCCATGCCCCGCGTTGATGAGCTCATCGAAAGGCTTGGGCACGCCAGATATATATCCACCTTGGACTTGACAAAGGGTTATTGGCAGATCCCCATGGCACAGGAAGCCAAGGAGAAGACGGCCTTTTCGACACCTGATGCATGCTTCCAGTATGTCCGGATGCCGTTTGGCCTACAGGGAGCTCCGGCGACCTTCCAGAGGGCTATGGATAGAGTCCTTGCACCCCATAAGGCCTACGCTGCTGCATACCTAGATGATATCGTCATCTTTAGCCCGGACTGGGAGAGTCATCTGGAGTAAGTCCAAGCGGTGTTTGATGCTCTAAGAGAGGCGGGGTTTACAATAAACCCGAAGAAGTGTGCCTTGGGTAAGGAAGAAGCTAAATACCTAGGCTATATAGTGGGTCGTGGAGAAATAAAGCCCCAAATCAGGAAAGTGGAGGCTATCCAAACATGGCCGAAACCACTCTCCAAGAAGCAAGTTAAAGCCTTTCTGGGAATCGTGGGATATTACAGGAGGTTCATCCCGAACTTCGCCACAGTGGCTGCGCCTCTGACTGATCTGCTAAAGGGGACAAAATTGGTGATGGTTAAATGGTCCGAAGAGACAGAGTCAGCCTTCCAAGAGTTGAAAGAGGCTCTATGTAAGCAGCCCGTTCTGATGGCTCCAGACTTTAATAAAGAATTTATTCTTCAGACAGATGCCTCAGATGTTGGGGTAGGAGCAGTTCTTTCCCAAGAGCTACATGGGGAGGAGCATCCTGTGCTCTATCTGAGTAGAAAGCTGTCCTCATCTGAGAAGAACTACTCAGTCGTGGAAAAAGAGTGTTTGGCCATAAAGTGGGCGGTGGACACTTTACGGTACTATCTGCTGGGTCGTAAATTCAGATTGATATCTGACCATGCCCCTCTAAGATGGATGAGGGAAACAAAGGGTAGAAATGCTAGGGTCACCCGTTGGTTCTTAGCCCTGCAGGACTTCAGTTTCCATGTGGAACATAGGGCCGGAAAGCTGCACGGTAATGCGGATGCCCTATCAAGAGTCCCTTGTTTAGTGGGGAAAAGTGCCAAGCCCTACGGCTTTAGGCAGAGGGGGGAGGTATGTAGCATGGCTAAAGGGTGTGTAGTCGATGGGAGGTATGTGCCACATAAGTGCCTTGTTGCTGTAATGTAGCCCGGACTATTTCTTTGTTGTATATAACCATGTATATATGTGTGTTCAGGACCTGTGGTGATGTCAGACCACATGGCTAATCATGTGATGGGTTACTGGGTGTGGTTAGCTTTATATAAGACAGGCTAATGCTTAACACAGGGGGATATGTGTGGAGGTGAAACCCTCCTGAGTGTGTTAAGGCTATAGGACTGAGCCTGAAGGACTGGACAAGTTGTTTTTCTTTTCCTGAACTAAAGGCTATTTTGTTTGCTGTTATTTTTGCCATGTGGTTTATGAGGTAATAAACCTTTGAACTTTTGTTGGAACCTGCCTCCTACGTGTCAGCCGTCGCACCTGAGTGAGTGAAATCCCTACATCTGCCTAATAATTCTGCACACGTTGATAATGGCTGTTGTATCTGAAGGCTTCGCCCTCGCACATTACACACATACACATCACCTGATATGCGTCATCCAATTAGCATTCAATTTTATACAGCTTGGGGTTGTAAAATCTGCAGAATTTCATAATGCATAATAAAATGATGATATGTGCCGAATAATCCCTTGCCTGATAATTGTGCACACTGTGCATGGCAACTCTTGCTGAGAAACATATTGCGTGGACTAAGATTGTGATATGTTCCTGCTACATCACCATAATGAAAGCAAATGCATACTGTTGTGACCCACAAGCTGTCACAACATAACGTTGTCTGTGCCATGTTGCAAGAGTTCCTCAAATCACCATGGTCTAACTGACATGGCTTAGTCTTGGAGAGGATAGGATGCATCAGCACTTGTGAGTTTCATCATTATCATCATCATCATCATCACCATCATCTTCTAGATGGCCTAAGAGCTTGACTCCAAATTGTCACAATATACTGTATATGCTTTTGATTTGATTCTTATTTAACAAACGTTTGTACGCTTATGCCATGTGTTGGACCCTGTAATATTTATATGATGACTTTATTGTATGTGTATCCAAAAGAGTAGTAATATCTGAAGTTAGCTTCTACTAGAGCAAATGGATGTCGTCTGTAAAGCTCATGTGATTTTTCTGAAATTTTACAAGAGAAGACCATACTAGAGACAAAAGTTGCCCTGAACAGCAGAGACCTCATTTTACTTGTCTTTAATGCAGGAATTCTTTCTACAATTCCTGGGTTTGCTATGGTATGTCACAGTCCAGCCCTTAGGCATGGTTAACATCACCTTTTTGTTAACTGGCTCGCAACCATTACATTTGGCATACTGAGTCTCTGCTATATGGTAATGCAGAACTATTGGAAATGTAAGTGCCTATTAGTTCCCTTGAGGCATTCTGACGTGCATGTGCAGAAGATTTGTGTTGGGGCATGGCACTGATGGCTTAAAGGGAGTGTTTCAGTACAAAATGACTGTGCAAACCAAGCACAGGTTCTCAGTGCACACCGAATAGTTCACATCATCTACCCACCTAATTGTTTTTCCACCTATCTCCACCCTTCCTGGCCCATATAAAGCCAATGCTGTCAATCAAGGTAGAGAAAGTCAGAGATGGATAGAAAACATAATGGTGGGAAGATGCGCTGAACTATTCCATCATGGTAAGGGTGCACTGAGCGCCTGTGCTGGATTTGAGCATTGATGTTGTCTGCAGTCTCCCTTTAATCAGGACAGTCACTTGTCATTGATAGCTGTTTGGCTGTATATTTGCATAGCTTATGTCTGAAGACACTAAATAAAAGTGTTATTTTTGCACTCACCAGCTTTAAAAATTTGCATTAGTTTAAAAGAAGAACATACATAACAAATGCCAGCTTGTCATGCTAAATAATGCTGATATTGCACTGACTGTTCAACATAAAAGCTTAATTATTTTTTTTTAATGTTGTTGTTTTTTTGTTGTTTTTTTTTTTAAAGCCGGAGACAATTTGGCCCCAAAGACAAAGATGAAGTGAAAATAATTGATCACCAAACACAAAATCTACGACTCATGCCACATCTCGCCACGGCACTGGCTATAACATTTACAAGCAGGTACTGCAAAGTGTTTTGTTTTCTTTGCATTGAAGAAGCATTAAAGTTAAAATACGTCAGTGTAAGAAATAGCAGTTGAAGACATAGCAAAGCCAGTCATACCACCACTTGACTAGCAAGCAGAAGAATATCACTAATAAAGATTACGGGGCATTCAGAAATGGCAATAATGGCTCAAAGCCGCACACTACAGGATAGGCAATACAGCCATGGTGTTGCTGCAGTTGATAGTTGCTTATATTTTTTCTAGGTATTGTAGCAATAAATGCCTAGATGGAAACCACACTGTTTTCCTGGCTTGCATGTTCTCCTTGAAGCGGAAAAAAGGCACAAACTTACTGCCTTTATATGTACACAGGTGCATCTCTGTTGTGAGTTCCGTTCTTGGGCTCCATCCTGTGGTTGCAAATGGTATTTTTGGGAGTTCTGCTCTTGGGCTCCCTCTGGTGGTTTCAAGTGGAACTTAGCAGCTGCTTTCACTAATCGGTTCCTTGGCCTGGTTATTTAACTGGGCCTTGGGCTGTAGTGGATGCCAGCTGTCAATGTTCCTTCCTGTGGATTCAGTCCTTTCCTGGAAGTTCTCTGTTGGCCAGTCCATTTCAGCTTAAGATAAGTTCTGCTAGTTTTTGGGTGTTTCCCTGCCTATGACCTTTTGTTCAGTTTAAGTTATGTCTCTTTTGTCCAGCTTGTCATCATGAAATATTCCGGCTAGTTGAAGCTCTGGGGTTGCAGATTTGCCCCTCCACACCGTGAGTCGGTGTGGAGGTTATTTTTGTAAACTCTGCGTGGACATTTAGTTTTTATATTGACCGCACAGTAGCCTTTTCTTTCTCTGTCTATTTAGATAGTAGTGGCCTCCTTTGCTAAAATCTAGTTTAATTTCTGAGTTTGTCATTTCCCTCTTCACTCACCGTCAATATTTGTGGGGGGCTATCTTTCCTTTGGGGGTTTCTCTGAAGCGAAATAGTTTTCCATTTCCATCTTCAGGGGTAGCTAGTTCTTAGGCTGTGAAGAGGCGTCTAGGCAGAGATAGGAACGCTCCATGGCTATTTCTAGTGTTGGTGTTAGGAGTAGGGATTGCGGTCAGTAAAGTTACCACCTCCTCAGAGCTAGTACATTATTTGTTTTACCCACTAGGTCATTTCAGTGCTGCTCCGTAATCACTAGGTCATATAGGTGATTACTGTCTGTAGAGCTGCCACCTCCTCTGAGCTTGTCCATGGTTGGTTTTACCCACCAGGTCATCTCAGTACCACTCCGTAACCACCAGGTCATAACACATCTCACAAAATTGGAATATCAACAAAAAGTTAATTTCTTTCAGTTCTTCAATGGAAAAAGTAAAACTTATTTATATTAGATAGTCATTACAAACAGAGTGATCTATTTCAACTGTTTATTTCTGTTAATGTTGATGATTATGGCTTACAGACAATGAAAACCCAAAAGTCAATTATCTCGGTAAATTAGAATACTTTATAACACTAGCTTGAAAAAAATGATTTTAAAATCCGAAATGTTGGCTTGAAATGTATGTTCAGTAAATGCACTCAATACTTAGTAGGGGCTCCTTTTGCATCAATTACTGAATCAATGAGGCTTGGCATGGAGGCGATCAGCCTGTGGCACTGCTGAGGTGTTATGAAAGCCCAGGTGAAGTTTCCACAATCAGTGATGGTTTGTGTAGCTATGTCATCTGCTGGTGTAGGTTCACTGTGTTTTATGAAAACCAAAGTCAGCGCAGCCGTCTACCAGGAAATTTTAGAGCACTTCATGCTTCCCTCTGCCGACAAGCTTTTTGGAGATGGAAATTTAATTCTCCATCAGGACTTGGCACCTGTCCACACTGCCAAAAGTACCAATACCTGGTTTAAAGACAACAGTATCACTGTGCTTGATTGGCCAGTAAACTCGCCTGACCTTAAAGAGGACGTCATCGTAAGAAGATGGGAGGCCCCCGACCGGACCGCAGCGGGACCGCCCCTGGGTGAGTATAATCTAACCTCTTTTTCTCATCTTTCAGGATATATCGGGGGCTTATCTACAGCATTACAGAATGCTGTAGATAAGCCCCTGATGCTGGTGGGCTTAGCTCACCTTCGATTTTGGGGGTGACAGGTTCCCTTTAACCCCTTCATGACCCAGCCTATTTTGACCTTAATGACCTGGCCGTTTTTTGCAATTCTGACCAGTGTCCCTTTATGAGGTAACTCAGGAACGCTTCAACGGATCCTAGCGGTTCTGAGATTGTTTTTTCGTGACATATTGGGCTTCACGTTAGGGGTAAATTTAGGTCGATAATTTTTGCGTTTATTTGTGAAAAAAATGGAAAATTTGGCTAAACTTTAGAAAATTTTGCAATTTTCAAATTTTGAATATTTATTCTGTTAAACCAGAGAGTTATGTGACACAAAATAGTTAATAAATAACCTTACCCCCTTATCTACTTTACATCAGCACAATTTTGGAAACCAAATTTTTTTTGCTAGGAAGTTATAAGGGTTAAAATTTAACCAGCTATTTCTCATTTTTACAGCAAAATTTACAAAACCATTTTTTTTAGGGACCACCTCACATTTGAAGTCAGTTTGAGGGGTCTATATGGCTGAAAATACCTTAAAGTGACACCATTCTAAAAACTGCACCCCTCAAGGTGCTCAAAACCACATTCAAGAAGTTTATTAACCCTTCAGGTGCTTCACAGCAGCAGAAGCAACATGGAAGGATAAAATGAACATTTAACTTTTTAGTCACAAAAATGATCTTTTAGCAACAATTTTTTTTTATTTTTCCAAGGGTAAAAAGAGAAACTGGACCCCAAAAGTTATTGTACAATTTGTCCTGAGTACACCAATACCCCATATGTGGGGGGAACCACTGTTTGGGCGCACGACAGGGCTCGGAAGGGAAAGTGCGCCATTTGACTTTTTCAATGAAAAATTGGCTCCAATCTTTAGCGGACACCATGTCGCGTTTGGAGAGCCCCTGTGTGCCTAAACATTGGAGCTCCCCCACAAGTGACCCCATTTTGGAAACTAGAGTCCCCAAGGAACTTATCTAGATGCATAGTGAGCACTTTGAACCCCCAGGTGCTTCACAAATTGATCCGTAAAAATGAAAAAGTCCTTTTTTTTCACAAAAAATTTCTTTTAGCCTCAATTTGTTCATTTCCACATGGGCAACAGGATAAAATGGATCCTAAAATGTATTGGGCAATTTCTCCTGAGTACACTAATACCTCACATGTGGGGGTAAACCACTGTTTGGGCATACGGCAGGGCTCGGAAGGGAAGGAGCACCATTTGACTTTTTGAATGAAAAATTAGCTCCAATTGTTAGTAGACACCATGTCGCGTTTGGAGAGACCCTGTGTGCCTAAACATTGGAGCTCCCCCACATGTGACCCCATTTTGGAAACTAGACCTCCCTTGGAACTAATCTAGATGTGCGGTGACCACTTTAACCCCTTCACCCCCAAGGGTGGTTTGCACGTTATGGACCGGGCCAATTTTTACAATTCTGACCACTGTCCCTTTATGAAGTTATAACTCTGGAACGCTTCCACGGATCCTGGTGATTCTGACATTGTTTTCTCGTGACATATTGTACTTCATGATAGTGGTAAAATTTCTTTGATATTACCTGCGTTTATTTGTGAAAAAAAACGAATATTTGGCGAAAATTTTGAAAATTTCGCAATTTTCCAACTTTGAATTTTTATGCCCTTAAATCACAGTGATATGTCAGACAAAATACTTAATAAGTAACATTTCCCACATGTCTTCTTTACATCAGCATCATTTTGGAACCAAAATTTTTTTTTGTTAGGGAGTTATAAGGGTTAAAAGTTGACCAGCAATTTCTCATTTTTACAACACCATTTTTTTTAGGGACCACATCTCATTTGAAGTCATTTTGAGGGGTCTATATGATAGAAAATACCCAAGTGTGACACCATTCTAAAAACTGCACCCCTCAAGGTGCTCAAAACCACATTCAAAAAGTTTATTAACCCTTCAGGTGTTTCACAGGAATTTTTGGAATGTTTAAATAAAAATGAACATTTAACTTTTTTTCACACAAAATTTAATTCAGCTCCAATTTGTTTTATTTTACCAAGGGTAACAGGAGAAAATGGACCCCAAGAGATGTTACACAATTTGTCCTGAGTACGCCGATACCCCATATGTGGGGGTAAACCACTGTTTGGGCACATGACTGAGCTCGGAAGCAAAGGAGCGCCATTTGACTTTTCAATGCAAAATTGACTGGAATTGAGATGGGATGCCATGTTGCGTTTGGAGAGCCACTGATGTGCCTAAACATTGAAACCCCCCACAAGTGACACCATTTTGGAAAGTAGACCCCCTAAGGAACTTATCTAGAGGTGTGGTGAGCACTTTGACCGACCAAGTGCTTCACAGAAGTTTATAATGCAGAACCGTAAAAATAAAAAATCATATTTTTTCACAAAAATGATCTTTTTGCCCCCAATTTTTTATTTTCCCAAGGGTAATAGAAGAAATTGGACCCCAAAAGTTGTTGTACAATTTGTTCTGAGTACGCTGATACCCCATATGTGGGGGTAAACCACTGTTTGGGCGCATGGGAGAGCTCGGAAGGGAAGGAGCGCCGTTTGACTTTTCACTGCAAAATTGACTGGAATTGAGATGGGACGCCATGTTGCGTTTGGAGAGCCACTGATGTGTCTAAACATTGAAACCCCCCCACAAGTGACACCATTTTGGAAAGTAGACCCCCTAAGGAACTTATCTAGAGGTGTGGTGAGCACTTTGACCCACCAAGTGCTTCACAGAAGTTTATAATGCAGAGCCGTAAAAATAAAACAAAAATTTTTTCCCACAAAAATCATATTTTAGCCCCCAGTTTTGTATTTTCCCGAGGGTAACAGGAGAAATTGGACCCCAAAAGTTGTTGTCCAATTTGTCCTGAGTACGCTGATACCCCATATGTGGGGGGGAACCACCGTTTGGGCACATGGGAGGGCTCGGAAGGGATGGAGCGCTATTTGGAATGCAGACTTAGATGGAATGGTCTGCAGGCGTCACATTGCGTTTGCAGAGCCCCTAATGTACCTAAACAGTAAAAAAAAATCACAAGTGACACCATTTTAAAAAGTAGACCCCCTAAGGAACTCATCTAGATGTGTTGTGAGAGATTTGAACCCCTAAGTGTTTCACTACAGTTTATAACGCAGAGCCGTGCAAATAAAAAATATTTTTTTTTCCACAAAAATTA
The DNA here is from genome assembly GCF_051348905.1 of Ranitomeya variabilis. NCBI lineage: Eukaryota > Metazoa > Chordata > Amphibia > Anura > Dendrobatidae > Ranitomeya > Ranitomeya variabilis. The sequence continues at coordinate 163,374,113 of NC_135233.1, forward strand.
TTTTTTAGCCCCCAGTTTTGTATTTTTCCAAGGGTAACAGGAGAAATTAGACCCTATATATTGTTGTCCAATTTGTCCTGAGTACGCTGATACCTGATATCTGGGGGGGAACCACCGTTTGAGCGCATGGCAGAGCTCGGAAGGGAAGGAGCATCATTTGCAATGCAGACTTAGATGGATTGGTCTGCAGGCATCACATTGCGTTTGCAGAGCCCCTAATGTACCTAAACAGTAGAAACCCCCCACAAGTGACCCAATATTGGAAACTAGACCCCCCAAAGAACTTATCTTGTTGTGTTGTGAGAACTTTGAACCCCCAAGTGTTTCACTACAGTTTATAACGCAGAGCCGTGAAAATAAAAAAATAAAAAATTTCCCCAAAAAATTATTTTTTAGCCCCCAGTTTTGTATTTTCCCAATGGTAACAGGAGAAATTGGACCCCAAAAGTTGTTGTCCAATTTGTCTTGAGTACGCTGATACCCCATATGTGGGGGGGAACCACCGTTTGGGCGCATGGGAGGGTTCGGAAGGGAAGGAGCGCCATTTGGAATGCAGACTTAGATTGAATGGTCTGCAGGCGTGACATTTCGTTTGCAGAGCCCCTAATGTACCTAAACAGTAGAAACCCCCCACAAGTGACACCATTTTGGAAAGTAGACCCCCTAAGGAACTCATCTAGATGTGTTGTGAGAGCTTTGAACCCCCTAGTGTTTCACTACAGTTTATAATGCAGAGCCATGCAAATAAAAAATATTTTTTTTTTCCACAAAAATTATTTTTTAGCCCCAGTTTTGTATTTTCCCAAGGGTAGCAGGAGAAATTGGACCCCAAAAGTTGTTCTCCAATGTGTTCCGAGTACGCTGATACTCCATATGTTGGGGTAACCCCTGTTTGGGCGCACGGGAGAGCTTGGAAGGGAAGGAGCACTGTTTTACTTTTTCAACGCAGAATTGGCTGGCATTGAAATGGGACGCCATGTCACGTTTGGAGAGCCCCTGATGTGCCTAAACAGTGGAAACCCCCAATTATAACTGAAACCCTAATCCACACACACCCCTAACCCTAATCCCAACGGTAACCCTAACCACACCTCTAACCCAGACACACCCCTAACCCTAATCCCAACCCTATTCCCAAACGTAAATGTAATCCAAACCCTAACCCTAACTTTAGCCCCAACCCTAACCCTAACTTTAGCCCCAACCCTAAATGTAGCCCTAGCCCTAACCCTAGCCCTAACCCTAACCCTAGCCCTAACCCTAATGGGAAAATGGAAATAAATACATTTTTAAATTTTTTTTAATTTTTCCCTAACTAAGGCTACGTTCACATTAGCGTTCTGCGCCGCAGCGTCGGGCGCCACAGCGTCGCCGCATGCGTCATGCGCCCCTATATTTAACATGGTGGCGCATGGACATGCGTTGCACTTGCGTTTTGCGACGCATGCGTCACTGCGGCGCACGCGTCATGGCGCAGAGGACGCAGCAAGTTGCATTTTTTGTGCGTACAAAATCAAGCAAAAAAAGGACGCATGCGTCGCAAAACGCAGCGTTGTGCATGCGGTGTTCCTGCGTTGTGTGTTGCGTCGCCGACGCTGCGGCGCACAACGCAAATGTGAACGTAGCCTAAGCGGGTGATGAAGGGGGGTTTGATTTACTTTTATAGCGGGTTATTTAGCGGATTTTTATGATTGGCAGCCGTCACACACTGAAAGACGCTTTTTATTGCAAAAAATATTTTTTTGCGTTACCACATTTTGAGAGCTATAATTTTTCCATATTTGAGTTCACAGAGTCATGTGAGGTCTTGTTTTTTGCGGGACGAGTTGACGTTTTTATTGGTAACATGTTCGGGCACGGGAGATTTTTTGATCGCTTTTTATTCCGATTTATGTGAGGCAGAATGACCAAAAACCAGCTATTCATTAATTTCTTTTGGGGGAGGCGTTTATACCGTTCCGCGTTTGGTAAAATTGATAAAGCAGTTTTATTCTTCGGGTCAGTACGATTACAGCGATATCTCATTTACATCATTTTTTTATGTTTTGCCGCTTTTATACGATAAAAGCTATTTTATAGAAAAAATAATTATTTTGGCATCGCTTTATTCTGAGGACTATAACTTTTTTATTTTTTCGCTGATGATGGTGTATGGCACCTCGTTTTTTGCGGGACAAGATGACGTTTTCAGCGGTACCATGGTTATTTATATCCGTCTTTTTGATCGCGTGTTATTCCACTTTTTGATTGGCGGTATGAGAATAAAGCGTTGTTTTTTGCCTCGTTTTTTTTTTTTTTTTACGGTGTTCACTGAAGGGGTTAACTAGTTATGTAGTTTTATAGGTGGGGTCGTTACGGACGCGGCGATACTAAATATGTGTACTTTTATTGTTTGATTTTTTTTTATTTAGATAAAGAAATGTATTTATGGGAATAATTTTTTTTTTTTATTTATTTAGGAATTTTTATTTTTTTTTTTTTTTACACATGTGGACATTTTTTTTTTTAACTTTTTTACTTTGTCCCAGGGGGGGGACATCACAGATCGGTGATTTGACAGTGTGCACAGCACTCTGTCATATCACCGATCTCACTGACAGGGCTGCAGGCTTACCAGCGTCTGCACTGAGCAGGCACTCGGTAAGCCACCTCCCTCCCTGCAGGACCCGGATGCCGCGGCCATCTTGGATCCGGGACCTGCAGCGAGGAAGGAGGTAGGAGACCCTCGCAGCAGCGCGATCACATCGCGTTGCTCCGGGGGTCTCAGGGAAGCACGCAGGGAGCCCCCTCCCTGCGCGATGCTTCCCTATACCGCCGGTACACCGCGATCATGTTTGATCGCGGTGTGCCGGGGGTTAATGTGCCGGGGGTGGTCCGTGACCGCTCCTGGCACATAGTGCCGGATGTCAGCTGCGATAGTCAGCTGACACCCGGCCGCGATCGGCCGCGCTCCCCCCGTGAGCGCGGCCGATCGTGCTGGACGTACTATTCCGTCCTTGGGAAGTAGGGCCCACCCCACATGGACGGAATAGTACGTCCAATGACAGAAAGGGGTTAAACCCCCAAGTGCTTCACAGAAGTTTATAACGCAGAGCCGTGAAAATAAAAAATAATTTTTCTTTCCTCAAAAATGATGTTTTAGCAAGCAATTTTTTATTTTCACAAGGGTAAAAGGAGACATTGGACCCCAATAGTTGTTGCCCAGTTTTTCCCGAGTATGCTGGTACCCCATATGTGGGGGTAAACCACTATTTGGGCACACGTCGGGGCTCGGAAGGGAAGTAGTGACGTTTTGAAATGCAGACTTTGATGGAATGGTCTGCGGGCGTCACGTTGCATTTGCAGAGCCCCTGATGTGCCTAAACAGTAGAAACCCCTCACAAGTGACCCTATTTTGGAAACTAGACCCCCAAAGGAACTTATCTAGATATGTGGTGAGCACTTTGAACCCCCAAGTGCTTCACAGAAGTTTACAACGCAGAGCTGTGAAAATAAAAAATCATTTCTATTTCCTCAAAAATGATGTTTTAGCAAGCTATTTTTTATTTTCACAAGGGTAACAGATGAAATTGGACCCAATAGTTGTTGCTCAGTTTGTCCCGAGTATGCTGGTACTCCATACGTGGGGGTAAACCACTGTTTGGACGCACGTTGGGGCTCGGAAGGGAGGGAGCACCATTTGACTTTTTGAACTCAAGATTGGCTGGAATCAATGGTGGCGCCATGTTGCTTTTGGAGACCCCTGATGTGCCTAAACAGTGGAAACCCCTCAATTCTAACTCCAACACTAACCGCAACACACCCCTAACCCTAATCCCAACTCTAGCCATAACCCTAACCACAACCCTAACCCCAACACACCCCTAACCCTAATCCCTAACCCTAACCACAACCCTAACCCCAACACACCCCTAACCATAACCCTAACCACAAGCCTAATCTTAACCCTATTTCCAACCCTATCCCTAATTCCAACCCTAACTCTAATTCCAACCCTAACCCTAAGGCTATGTGCCCACGTTGCGGATTCGTTTGAGATTTTTCCGCACCATTTTTGAAAAATCCGCAGATAAAAGGCACTGCGTTTTACCTGCGGATTTATCACGGATTTCCAGTGGTTTTTGTGCGGATTCCTATTGAGGAACAGGTGTAAAACGCTGCGGAATCCGCACAAAGAATTGACATGCTGCGGAAAATACAATGCAGCGTTTCCGTGCGGTATTTTCCGCACCATGGGCACAGCGGATTTGGTTTTCCATAGGTTTACATGGAACTGTAAACCTGTTGGAAAACTGCTACGAATCCGCAGCGGCCGATCCGCTGCGGATCCGCAGCCAAATCCGCACCGTGTGCACATAGCCTAATTCTAAGGCTATGTGCACACGCTGCGGAAAACGCTGCGGATCCACAGCGTTTCCGCAGCTGCGGGTCCGCAGCAGTTTCCCTTGAGTTTATAGTTCAATGTAAACCTATGGGAAACAAAAAACCGCTGTGCACATGCTGCGGAAAAAACTTAGCGGAAACGCTGCGGTTTACATTCCGCAGCATGTCACTTCTTTCTGCGGATTCCGCAGCGGTTTCACAACTGCTCCAATAGAAAACCGCAATTGTAAAACCGCAGTGAAATCCGCAGAAAAACCACGTTGAATCCGCGATAAGTCCGCAGCGGTTTTGCACTGCGGATTTGTCAAATCCGCTGTGGAAAAATCCACACAGGACCAGAATACGTGTGCATAGCCATACCCTAGTTCTAACCCTAGTTCTAACTCTAGTGGGAAAAAAAATAGTAAAAAAATATTTTCTTTATTTTATTGTTGTCCCTACCTATGGGGGTGATAAAGGGGGGGGTTCATTTACTATTTTTTTTATTTTGATCACTGTGATAGGTTTTATCACAGTGATCAAAATGTACATGGAACGAATCGGCTGGCCGGCAGATTCGGCGGGCGCACTGCGCATGCGCCCGCCATTTTAGAAGATGGCGGCGCCCAGGGAGGAGACGGACGGACACCTGGAGGCTCGGTAAGTATGAGGGGGGGAGGACGGGGGGTGGATCAGAGCACAGGGGGGGTGAATCGGAGCACGGAGGGAGCGGACAGGATGACGGGGGAGCGGACAGGAGGACGGAGGGGAGCGGACCACAGTACGGGGGACTGGGGAGGAGATCGGTGGCGGGGGGGGGGGCAGATCAGGGTTTCCAGCCATGGCCGATGATATTGCAGCATCGGCCATGGCTGGATTGTAATATTTCACCACTTTTCATAGGTGAAATATTACAAATTGCTCTGATTGGCTGTTGCACTTTCAACAGCCAATCAGAGCGATCGTAGCCACGTGGGGGCAAAGCCACCCCCCCTTTGCTAAAGTACCACTCCCCCTGTCCCTGCAGATCGGGTGAAATTGGAGTTAACCCTTTCACCCGATCTGCAGGGACGCGATCATTCTGTAACACAGCATATGCGTCACAGGTCGGATTGGCACCGACTTTCATGACGCATACGCTGTGTCTCAGGTCGGGAAGGGGTTAAGCCCATAGAGAATCTATGGGGTGTTGTCAAGAGGGAGATGAGACACCAGACCCAACAATGCAGACGAGCTGAAGGCTGCTATCAAAGCAACCTGGGCTTCCATAATACCTCAGCAGTGCCACAGGCTGATCGCCTCATGCCACGCCGCATTGATTCAGTAATTGATGTAAAAGGAGCCGCAACCAAGTATTGAGTTTATTTACTGAATATACATTTCAGTAGGCCAACGTTTCGGATTTTAAAATCAATTTTCAAGCTGGTGTTATAAAGTATTCTAATTTACTGAGATAATGACTTTTGGGTTTTCATTGGCTGTAAGCCATAATTGTCAACATAAAGAGAAATAAACACTTGAAAGAGTCATTACAAACAGAGTGATCTATCTAATATATGAGTTTCACATTTTGTATTGAAGAACTGAAATTATATTTTTGATGATATTCTAATTTTGTGAGAAGCACCTGTATTTCTTTATCCCATTATCTAAGGGGAAAAATAGACAAACTAGCAATTCTATTTCTGGCAAAGAGCAAAGCTACGTCATTACAAACACCTCTACATCTATCCTAGGCATTGATGAATAATGTCCTAATAGCTGGCACAGATACAGAGCAATGTTTGTGATACGCAGCAGCTCTCATCTCACAGCAGTATCTGCTCTGCTCTCCCCCTCTCCCCTCACACTGTCAGTGCTCTGAGATGAGAGCTGCGGCATGTCACATATACTGCTCTGGATCTGTGCCAGCTATTAAGATATTATTCGCTTGTAATCACATTAGAGACAGAGAGGTGTTTGTAATTACACAAAGCTATGTTCTCTCCCCTTCTCCACTTATAACCACAATTAATGCTGACTGTTAAATCTTTATGACCTGGGGAGGAGAGGACATCCCTGTGAATTTATGATTTACCATATCACAGAGAGAAAGCCACTTCTCTTTGGGCATTTTCTTTCTTTTATCCTGCATGAGTTTTCCTTCTTATCATTGGTCATCATCATGCAGGGGGAAAAAAAGCTAAAGCCGCCGGAGAAGAACCTCTGCCAATACCCTACTGGATATATTGGGAATTGGCATATACATCTTAGAATCTTTTATGTCAGAAATTGAGATGAGAAATTTAAAAAAATACATTTTCTTTAGCTCTGAAGCAACTCTACCATGATGTGGCCAGTTTAACATGCTACAACTGGTGAAAACAAATTTTAATATTGGATTTGTTGACAATAGCAAAAGTGAAAGCCTGTGTGACTTTTAGTGCTACCTTTAGTAGGTGTCATCCTGCTTCTGTTACCTGTGTAAGATCCCATGACTTTAAAGGTTTTGTCTTACAAACTAAGTACATTTTAAAGAATAGATCTTGGAATAATATTAAGTTCCATAAATGGATGTGTTAAAGGGAACCTGTCACCAGAAAAACACTTAACCAGCAGATATTGGGTTAATCTACAGGTTTAGTGTTCCTAACCTGCCCAGCGCTTGTACTTTCCCAAACACTGCGGGAGAAAATGAACTTTATTCCCCCAACAGCTTTCCGGTTTCAGTCACGGGTTGGCTCAGGAACATTTTTTTTAACACATCCAATTGAGGAAATTATTATAATTATTATTATTCTAAGATCTATTGATTAAAATCTTCTTTGTGGTGGTACTACCTCTTTAATAAAAATTTTTTACACAAGAGGTTAAGACTTCCATTATGGGATTTCATCTAGCATTTTCCACACATTAAAGGGATTTTCCCATCTCCAAGATCCTATCCCAATATGTAGTAGCTGTAATAAGAATAATATTAGCAAATACCTCCAGTTAGAAATGTAGTGCAGGTCTTTTGATTTGTTTACCACTTACCCCATGTGCAGGGCATTGCAGTAGCTTGGGCATCCATGGTTGTGACCTGTCATATAGTGACAGTTAGCGGTCAGTGGTCAGAACTATGGATACCTACTGTAAGCTACTGCAATGCCCTGAGGTAAGCAACATAGCAAATCTGAAGAACTATACTACATTACTAATTGGAAGCATTTGCTATTATTATTTATTCCTACTAAATATTAGGATAGGATCTTGCAGGTGGGAATACCCCTTTTAAGTCAGCTCAAGCAAGCATCTTATTGTTTCTTATAGGTATATAATTTGGAATAATAGATAATAGACCTGTTTACTATTCTATGTTGGCTATAGGAAGGGATCACTCGTTACATGAGAAACAGTTGCATTTTTGTTCATCACCACCCACTGTTTCATGGAATTTGTAACAATATGTTATTTAATCAAAAATGGAAAAAAAAAGTCGTTGTAGTAGTGGAAGCCTCTCGCCCACCTTTCACTTCTTATTTTGCTGCATTTGAAGGGATATCCCAACTCTAATTCTTCAACAGTTCTCAGAAAGCTAAAATGATAGTCTCCAACCACTGAGCACATGTGGTGGAAGCCCAAGGGAAAAAAACGTCCTTTTTAGACCCAATAACTGTTCTTGCTGCAAAACTACCAGTAGATTTATTAATCCTTTAATTTATTTTGTAGATATGCAGGGGATATTCTGGATGAGGATGTTTTCCATAATAGAGACCTGGTAAATAATCGTCCTTTACAAGCCCTCGTAGCAGGTCTAAAAGCTTACAGCACATGGGAGAATGTGTCGTGTCTACAAGACTGCCGGGAATGTACTGGGGGAATGGTAAGCTTTAAATGCTACATATTTGTGGGATGACCAAATATAAGGCTACACAAGGTGGCATTTAGGTGGGGAAGACATGGGATGAAATAACATTTTGCTATTTTTTTGTGTTTTTTTTTCAATGGCTGGAAAACAGCAGTTTATCACACAGCTGCACCCTCACTGACAATCACTTATTGGAAAATCATGCAGTCACTTAGCAGTCAGGCTGTGTGCACATGTTGAGTATTGGCAATAGATTTTTATGTAAAAGCGTTGGCAGGTAAAGTGCAGTACGTTTTTGCACTTGTTTTTGATGCATTGTTACCGTTCTTTGGTTATTTCCCAAGTATTGGAATGGATGAAAATCTGCAAGAGTTGTCATATTCCAGATTTGAAAAAATGCTTCAAATCTCCAAGGAAAACATAAGCAGCATGTGTTTAAAATTTCAGAAATCTCATCCACTTTGCTGGTATTATAAAACACTCCATTTTATCCACGGCAAAAATGATTGGACAAACCGAGGCAAAAATGCAACTTGTGACTAAGACTCTAGGCAGAATCTTATAGCCATTCCCAAAGATAAATAGGTGATAACAGAAGTACATGTATGATTAGTAATAGTTTCCAAGCCTATGGCATTCAATAAAACATAACACAAACTAATAATAAAAAATGAATATGTGGGGATGGAGGAGTAGTAGGGGATGGGAGTTCCACAGAGCCATAGAAAGAAGTGGAGCCATATTATTCCTACACAATAATGAGGTTAAGGGTATTAATTGAATCCTCAAGTCAGGAGTTTACATGATATAACCTAGAATGGATTCTGAATAATTAGGGGAAATATAACGTCAGAATGATACCGTCTAATTGTGAGGGATGGAGGTTAAAGGGGTAGAGCCCTTCTGGTGTGTGGAGTACATTGGCACCCATGGTTGCCTTATTTCTTGAAAAGTGGTGTGGGTGAAATTTTCCCAGCTTGAGATTTTCTCTAGTCTATACATTTTTTTTTAATGCAGGGAAGACATGCCATAGTATTTCGTGGCATCATTATTGGCCATGTATTTGAGCCCAGTTGCACTCTGTGCCGCTTTACCATACTATTTTTTTTTATTTTTTTTTATGTGCAATAAATGTTTCATATTTTCCCTGTGTGATATTATATTCAGTTAAAGGCTAGGATAAAAAGTATCCATTACAATGGAGATTAATAAATCTCTGCAAATTGCTTAACTATATAGATATATATTACATAATAGCGGAACAATCTGCACAATTTAACAAAGTTATAAATGTATTTGTGAATTTAGTGTAAAAAAAAAAAAAAGCTCTGGATTCTACACAAAAAAGCCCTGGTTTCCTCACCTATCAGCTTTTGAACCAAAGGCCCTCAAACACATCAGGCAGCTGAACCCACCAACCATTGATGTGTATGGTGGCCTACTGACCCTTCCCGATATACAATATGAAAAATTATTAATAAAGTTTTGATATTTTCAACTTTTAAACACTAGGCAGACCAGTAGCCGAAATTTGCTATATAAACCTAGTGTTATGCTAGCTCACATTACGACTGCAGTAAATGTGGGCAGGGTCTGCTCTCATGTGTATCACCCCTCTACTCCCCTTCTGGGTGTTTGCAAAAGGATAAGGGAGAGTGAAATTTAGAATGACAGTGCCTCACCATTTTGTTGGCGAGTGCAATATTCTACCTAGATTTGACTGTATAATTGAAGACTGATGGTAGCGCCAGTTCTGTTAATTCTTACTGATCGTTGCAGATATTTGAGTGGAGCTGTCATATCATTGCCACTGCAGCACACAATGGCCCCACAGTCCTCTATACACAGCATGATGACCCAACAGGCAATATGAGGCCCCAGTCGCTGAACGCAGTATAACATCCCCCACACCACCCAACGCACACAATATGATGTCACCAACAGATCAAGCGGGCAATATTATGGCTCGCATGCACAGTATAAAGGCCCCAGAGGGAGAATTTCTCTGACACTGAAACAATGTCCACCTTCATTAATGAGATTCTGGAAAAGGGGTTCATCTAAAAATCTTCAGTATGTATCCTGCCAGTGCCGGATTGTTCTTTGTAAAGTAGAAAGACAGGTCTCTGACATCTTGCATAGACTATCTGAGGTCTGAATAAAACCACGCTGAAAGACTATTATCCATTGCCCTTCATCTATGAAGTATTCGAAAGGATTAAAGGTGCTACAATCTTCACCAAATTGGACCTGCGTGAAGCTGAAAACCTAGTCCTCATTAAAAAGGGCGGTGAATGGAAGACTGCATTCAACACCCGTAAGGGTATGTTTCCACGGTAAGTAAACGCTGCTTGTTTGACGCTGCAGCGTCAAACAAGCAGCGTCCAGATGTTCCAGCATAGTGGAGGGGATTTTATGAAATCCCGTCTCCACTATGCGTGGAAACCCGCACGCGGCGGCCCTGCGACTCCGGACATGCTGCGCGTCTTTTCAGAACGCAGCATGTCCGTACACCTTGCGGGGACGCAGCGTCCCCGCAAGGCATATCACAGGGCCCTATGGCGAGGGGTGCGATGATCCCGGATGTGTACTGTACACATCCGGACGCGTGTACTGTACACATCCGGCACCATCGCGTCCCATTAAGGGGGCGGGGCTTAGCGCCGAGCGGCTTCGCCGCTGCGGCGATACCGCCGCGTAGCCTTAACGTGGAAACATACCCTTATGGTGACTGTGAATATCTTGTAATGTGTTTCAGACTATGCAACACATTAGCTGTGTTTCAGCACTTTATTAATTACATTTCTTGTGATGTCCTGTATTAGTGTATCCTTGTCTATCTGGATGATGATGGTTCCCATGCAGAGATTCCCACCAATCAGGGGCTGGCTGGCAAATTTTAGCCTGGGGGGGCTAGCACACAGCCCATGAGTAGCGGCTCATGGATCTTAAGCTACATGTCTACAGTCACTATGTGTGAATCCTCACATCATGCGCACTGTGCACTGCAAAGATTCTCTGGTGCTGGCACCGGGAACAGGTGGTCTTGTGATCACAAACATACGATATATATATTCCCAGCCATATTCCAACTAGACTGTTTCTGGCCTTTTTCAATACAGTTGCATTAGGCCATGCAAGTCTAGTCGGCATGTGACCACATGTGTGCAAATCACAAACTTGAAGTCACACGTCCGCCGAATAACCACAGCACTGCGAGCAATGTGAGGATTCACAAGTCTGCAGTCACATAGAATGACACAGAGTGAATGCACCAATGACACACACACAAAGCCCACTGTATAATGACACACACACAGGAAAGCACACATACACACACATAGGAAAACACACACAGGAAAACACACACACACACATAGGAAAACTCATATACCCAGAAAAAAGCACATACTCTAACCTGCCATGTTTAATTTGTCAAATGCCCCCCTCCCCCTGCTACTTAGCACAGCAAAAGTTGAGATTGGCAGCAGGAGAGGTTACCTGGAATGTGCTGGGTAGTGGGCACACAGGGCAGCTACCTCTCATCCTGTCCTGTGTTGCTCTGCACGCTGATGCTCATCCCTCTCCAGGTCCTGGCTGATGGGACATCAGAGGAGATCTGCACACAGAGGAGGAGGAGGATGCATGCGATCACTGTGTAAGGGTACCGTCACACAGTACCATTTACATCGCTACGACGGCACGATTCGTGACGTCGCAGCGTCGTATGATTATCGCTCCAGCGTTGTAGACTGCGGTCACACGTTGCAATCACGGCGCTGGAGCGATGCCGAAGTCCCCGGGTAACCAGGGTAAACATCAGGTTACTAAGCGCAGGGCCGCGCTTAGTAACCCGATGTTTACCGTGGTTACCAGCGTAAAAGTAAAAAAAAAAAAACAGTACATACTCACCATCTGATGTCCGTCAGGTCCCTTGCCGTCTGCTTCCTGCTCTGACTGAGATCCGGCCGTACAGTGAGAGCAGAGCGCAGCGGCGACGTCACCGCTGTGATCTGCTCTCACTTTCCGGCCGGCAGACAGTCAGAGCGGAAAGCAGACGGCGAGGGACCTGACGGACATCAGATGGTGAGTATGTACGGTTTGGTTTTTTTTACTTTTACGCTGGTAACCACAGTAAACATCGGGTTACTAAGCGCGGCCCTGCGCTTAGTTACCCGATGTTTACCCTGGTTACCAGCGAACGCATCGCTGGATCGCTGTCACACACAACGATCCAGCGATGACAGCGGGAGATCCAGCGACGAAAGAAAGTTTCAAACGATGTGCTACGACGTACGATTCTCAGCTGGGTGCCTGATCGCAGTAGCGTGTCAGACACTGTGAGATCGTAACGATATCGCTAGAACGTCACGAATCGTGCCGTCGTAGCGATAAAAATGCCACTGTGTGACGGTACCCTTAGTAACGCACCCTCCTCCTCTTCTTGTGTGCCAGGAGCTGCCCCCTCTCACCACTGCGTGCACATTAATGAAGCCGGCCATTTTGTACCATAAACTACAAAAATATATCCGTTATGCCTGACCTGGTGAGGTGGATCCTCAGAGACTTTCATCTGGAATAACAGTTCTTATGCAGCACTAACAGTAGTTTGTTGGAGCAATGGTATCAATTGTCGCAGAACTGGAATAATGGCAACTGGATTAGCTGTACTGGAACAGTGGCAAGCTGTGAAGTTAATTGGGGACAATGGGCAACTATTTGTAGAGTAGTCACCTTGTTGCAGCCGAGTTGACACAGAAATGTTGAACTTTTGCTGCAGACCTGAGCTTCCAATGGCAGCTAAATGAAGGAAAGCTGGTCAAAGCAATGTACCATAATTGACTCAGCAATAAGTATCCAATTTATCAGAATTTGGAATGGAGGTTCAATACTTAGTACTCAGGCCGGTGGAACTAGATGGCACAGGAGAGTGATGCCACTGAGGCACATCAGGTTAATAATGTGCAAGGGAGCAGAGGAGCCATACAGTAGAAAACTGAGGATACTGGACCCAATGAGTAACCAGGAAAGGTGAGTAACAATCACTAATACATTTTTTGGTAGTGTCAACATCATATCCTGTAGTAAATTTCAATGTGTTTTTGCGATTATATCTAATTACAATCCATAAACACATTCACGAATGTGAGAATTGCCATTAAAAATTATCCATAATGATGTCCCAAGAGCTTCTCAGCAACAATGAACATTATATTCATCATATATAATCCAGTGCTTACTCCGGGTCAGGAGTCTGGATCAGCCCCATCTGTTTTACCTTTATACCACAGCCTATATGTTCAGTAAAAATGTGACATAAATAAATGCAGAAATTATTCTGTTTTTTTATTGTAACTACATGTAATTTCAAGGTTGGAAAATATTGTAAATACATTTACATCTTTCTATTCTGCCTAAAACAGTCATATCTGGCATAGCACACAAACCGGATTCTATATATTCTTGTAAATGTAATTTCCCAAAGGCCATGTTCATTAATCTGCAATGTCAATTAATTGGGTTTTACAAAATCCATTCACATGTGCTTAAATATAGAAATTTTAGACAACATTGTACATTATTGAATCTTTAGTATTATTTATATAGCATATATTTTTTCCAGAATATTTAGCCACATCTGAAAATACTTTAATACCATACTATTGCTATTCTGAAGGCCACAGGTCAGTGGGATCCAGATCCCCAGGCCCTGAAATTTCCTTCATGGTGTAACAATTTTAATGTTGAGGAGTATATACTGTATTGCTTAGAATTTACAATCTTCCTTTACTGTTTTGTTTAATCATAATGGAAATTTTGTTATTCTGTATACTTTTCTTTTTTATTTACTAACAAAATCTTTTTGACAGTAGTGACAAGTCCATGTTGACCTTTTTTCAGCAAGTGTAAGCATTCAGAGCTGTTACTGAGTCAGCGAGCAGCAGAGTATATTTGCCCATTGAATGACGGTGAATAGTGTTGTGCACATGATGATATGATTATGTTCGGCTTTTTCAAACACTAGGACACGCTATAAACAGATGTTGGGTAAAAGACCCAGCCAACACAAACAGCTCAAGAAACACTGTGAGACGGTGCTCAAATTACAGAATAGTGCAGGCCTCTGTCATTTTTAATCCTCCTTAGTCTTTTGAAGAAATCAAGCTGTTTGAAGAACATGGTTTAAACCAGTTGCTAAAGGAAAAATATCTAAATGTACATTACCTTGGCTAGTAGCATTCATTAAAGGGATCGTTCTAAAGATACTACTCCAGTCCAATGTCCTATTAAGATGAAATAAAAGATATAGCCCATCACCTATTGAGATTAGGGCAACAATAGAACACAAACTTTCGGTAAAGCACAATTGCAGTCTGACCACACTTAAGGCATGATGTACAGAGTTGGAAGTGACTTTGTAAGGCTAGGTTCACATTGCATTAGGGCAATCCGTTAAGCGCATAGCGCTAGCGGATTGCGCTAACGCAATGTTTCTCTAGGGTCCGCGTTCGGCGTCCCCGCTAGCGCAGATCCCCGATCTGCGCTAGCGAGGAACGGACCTCGGGCGCACCTCGGATGCTGCAAGCAGCGTCCGAGGTCCGTCACAAAAGAACAGCACATCGCTAGCGCGTGCCAAAAATGGCATGCGCTAGCTATGCGCTACAGGGAAAAATCACATTGCTGTCAATGGGTGCGCTAACGGACCCGTTGCACGGCGTTAATTGCGACATTTTCGCCGTGCAACGCAGTCCGTTAGCGTTAACCCATTAACGCAATGTGAACCTAGCCTTACTTGTGACAAACTGTAAAAAAGGGATACAGCAACTTTTCTACAGTTTGCCACTAGTTGCAAAGTCACTTCCAACTTTAACATTTTTTGCATTAGACAATGATTGGAAAATACTTTTTATTAAATAAATACACTGTTATTATTATTCTATATAGCTGTTGCATACAGGGCTGGGATTGTGTTATGAGGGGGAAAAATGGGGCAGTTGTGCAGAGGCCTCATCCTTGAGATTGTCTCGCGCAGTAATGGCGCAGAGGGTGTGATTGGCTCACCCAGAGGGATCATTGCTGACAGCTGTATTGGTCTGCACAGCACGCCAATACTGGTAAACTCTGCGATAGAGCAGGAAGAAGACATGGCCACCCTGCATAACCTCCCTCTGTTCTGTAAGCCACAAGTTGCTTTATGCCTGCGGCCTACAGAACGCCGGGAGTTCACATATGATGTCAGTGTCCTGGCAGAGAAGACATGATGACATCACTGTGTTGCTGTGCTTATGTTTGGATGCTGACTCTGCTGGTGGACTCAAGGGTAGGGGAGTATATAAGGTTTATTAATTTTATTGTATTAATCAGTTCTTGTTTTTCCAAACAACTTTATTAACATTTTCAACCAAAACAAGACATAGAGAGAGCAAGGTTAACATAAGTGCAATGACATGAAACATTCATGAAGCATAAAAGTAAAAATAGCAAAACAATAAATACAGTAAATTCTTATGGCAATATTTCCAGCCAGCGAGACCATTTTTTCAAAAAGGAAGGAAAGCAGCCATTCAGTAACTCCAATTTTTGTTCATAGGATTTATGCAAAGCCAGTTTGTCAATCATTTCTTGTGAAGAGGGCACTTTAGAAGATTTCCAAAAACAAGCAATAGCATTCTTAGAAACTAAAAGCAGATGTATAACAAGTTTCCTAAAAGGTGGAGTCCATTGATCTGCATTCAACGAGAGCAGGGCCAACTGAGAAAAATCCGAACGCTTTAATATAATAGAAATAAGAGAAGAGATTTCATCCCAAAAAGGTCTAATACGTGGACAAAACCAAAACAAATGGTCCACAATCCCTCCAGCAGAGAGGGGAATTGGAAGGATTAATAAATGCTAAGCGAGACGGTGAATTATACCACCTAGAGATAAGCTTAAAATAAGAATCATGAAGAGCCATGGACATGGTGGCAGAATAAGTCAAGGACATGGCCAGTTCCCAATCATCTAGAGCTACAGAAAGATTCAAGGTAGATTCCCATTTGCTCATGTATGGGGATTTTATAATTTTGAAATCATTATTAAACCACTGGTAGATATATTGAGTAGACCAAAATATGCTATGACCGGAGTTGCGTAAAATATTAATCGCCGGCTCCGATAAAGGAGGGCGACCAGTCACCAGTGGCCTCAAAAAATCCTTTAAAATAGTAAACTGCATAAAAGCCGATGAGGGAACACCAAACCTATCTTTAAGGTGGGTAAATGACACAAACTTGTTACCATCAAAGATGTCATGTAGTTTAGAGATTCCCTAGTCAGCCCAATTTGAATGCAGATCAAACGAGAAAACAGTAGTCAAATAAGAGAGGGGAAGTCTCAGCATCAGCTCCATCTTGGCAAAACCGCTTTTAATTTTGAGAAATTTCCGCCATGCCACAAGAACAGCTACAAAAATTGGATGATCAGACCGAAGCAAAGACTTATAGGTGAATAAATTCATAATAATATTACAAGGTGGAGACTTTCTATTAAAATATAATTCCAATTCCACCCATGAAGGTGTATGATCTGCAGACTTCCAATATAGACTCTGATTAATTAAATTAGAGAAATAATAGGCCGAAACATTAGGAAGACCCATACCTCCACATAATTTATGTTTATACAGTTGACTAGAGGCTATACGAGCTCTCTTGATGCCCCAAACAAACAGATTGAGGTGTGCCTGCAAACTGGTCAAATAGGAAGTAGGATCAAGTAAAGGAAGAGACCTGAAGACATAGAGAATCTTGGGAAGAATTATTGATTTTACAATAAGGCACTTTCCCCACCACGATAATACTTTACCATCATAAAACCTAAGCTCTTTAGAAATGGCAGCAATAAGAGAATCCAAATTGCTGGGAATCAAGGAGCTAAGGTTTCTAGAAAACCTCAGACCCAAATAAACAATATCCCTCTCCGCCCAACTCCAGGGCGAAATATCCTTTATACTCTGGATTTGAGAATCAGTGAGATTAAATTGAAAATTTTTGGACTTGGACTTGTTTATTTTAAAATATGAAAAAAATGAAACATTTTTAAGAAGGGTTTGCAAATGTGGAATAGAATGACAAGAATTGGTAAGGGACAGGAGAATATCAGCATATAAACTGATTTTAAATTCCTTACGATCCGTGCGAACTCCCTCTATGGAGGGATTATCTTTAATAAGCTGGGCTAATGGCTCTATGGCAAGGGCAAAAAGCAATGGAGAAAGGGGGCAACCTTGCCGGGTACCATTAGAGTTTGGAAATGGGGAAGAAAAGTGATTATTAATATACATTTTTGCCCGAGGATCGGAATATAAAGCCATAATTTTATTTATAAAGTCCAAATGAAAGCCAGATGTTTGTAGGGAACATTTGAGAAAAGTCCAATTTAAGCGATCAAATGCTTTCTCTGCTTCAAGGGAAATTAAAGTGGAGTTAATTTTTTGGGACTTAATTAATTTAATAATATTTATCAGCCTCCTGGTACCTTCAATGGATTGCCGGTGCTTGATAAATCCAATCTGGTCCATGGAAATTAATTTGGGCACAATAAGGTTAAGGCGGTTAGCTAAGACTTTGGAATAAATTTTGAGATCAGTATTAATTAATGAATTGGAACGGTAATTAAGTATTTGATCAGGACTAGTATGAGGCTTGGAAATAAGTATAATTGTGGCATCCAAATTTTCCCTAGGGAAAGAACCAACAGACGCAGCGGCATTGAAAATTTGAACTAAATGGGGGACAAGAATTTCACGGAATGATTTATAATAATTATTGCTATAACCATCAGGACCAGGGGCCTTATAAGATTTCAATTGTTTTATCGTCAGTAATCTCTTCTGCAGTAAAAGGAGCAGCCACAAAGTCTGCATCCATGGAATCAAGTTGTGTAAGATTGACAGAAGACAAAAAGTCATCAATAGATCTCGCACCTGGAATGGGAAGAGAGGGATCAGACCGCAAATTATATACTTGATTGAAATATTGTGCAAATTCATTTGCAATGTCCTGTGGGTGGATGAGAGAAATGCCCTGAGGAGAAATGATCTTGTCGATTCGGTTACGTATTCTAACCTTTTTTAATTTTATTGAACATAAAACGAGTGGGCTTGTTAAGGTACATATAATAATTGAGTTTTGATTGTTTGACCGCAGAGTCATAAAATGAAAAAATTGTGGCCCTCAATTAATTCCTAAGATGGGATAAATCAGTCAAAGTTTTGGAACAAGGGGTTGGGCTATTGGCCAATGCCAGCTCCAACTCCTTCTCTTTAATCAAGGCTTGTAAACCTTTAATCTTTTGGCTGTTAAAATTTTTAGTACGGGAGGAAATATGAATGAGAGTGCCACGTAGAACCGCCTTGTGCGCGTTCCACTGGAGGAATGGCTTGGAAGGGTCATACACATTCTCAGAAAAATAAAGGTTAAGAGATTTAGAAATTTCCTCATGGTATGTAGGATTTTGAAAAATAGAAGCATTACACTTCCACAACGGTTGATTATTAATAGAGTGACCTTCAATCAATTTGGCAATGACAGGGGCATGATCCGAAATGGATTTATTACCAATGGATATAGAGGAAAATCTAGGGAGGGAGAACACATCTGATAATATTAGATCAATGCGAGAAGCTGACAAATGGGAGTCCGAAAAATACGTGTATTCCCTTGAAGTGGAGTTTAAACATCTAAAGATGTCATAAAGTTCGTGAGTAAAAAGCCAATTATTTAAGGAGGGGAAGTTAAGCCTATTTAAGGATGAGGCATCAAGTATATTATCAGGGACCAAATTAAAGTCTCCTAAAAGTAAAAGAATGCCTTTAAGTGGTTCAATTTTTTTCAGCAACTTATCTAAAAAATTTATTTGACCCTTATTAGGAGCATAAATATTTACAATTGTGTAAATTTGGGAATTTAACTTGCAAACAAGGACATGAAAATGACCATTCACAGCAACCAATTCCTCCAATAGTTCAAACGACAAGGAGTCTCTGATCAGGGTCATAACGCCTGCCCCCTTTAGAGGGACCCGAGGCTTCAAAAAATGTGGGTAATTTTTTAGGGCAAATGCAGGATGATTATGTATCTTAAATTTAGTCTCTTGCAGGCACACCACATCCGCAACAGATTTATTAATTTCCCTCTGAAAGGAAAAACATCTATTTGGGCTATTAAGACCCCTCACATTATAGGTAACCAAAGTAAGCACCATGAGAGAAAAAGGAAGAAAAAATTAGCGTTAGTAGGCAATCACCGGTTGGAAAGTAACAAGAAAAAGAAATCACTACCAAGACTAAATAGACAAAGAAAAGTACAGACTTTAAACTTTTCAGTACTAGAACATTAGAGGGAAACCAAGAAAATGGCTCTCCTTTTTGTACCGGGGGAAAAGTCCCTGCAGCGCAAGGCCAAGGAGACCCTCATTAGTACCAATAACAAATATTTAAGATTGAACAAATGAATAATAGAAGCACAATATCATACAATATTAGAAAACCCAGGTACGCAAATCAAAAAATGACAAAATGAGCTCAAGTGACATGGCCTGGACCTGTGGAAATAGATGCAGGAACGGAAGAAATAACACCGTGGGATTTCAAAAATAGGAGACCCTCCTCAGATGTAAGAAAAACTGCATTTTTCCCCCTATAATTAAAGATGAGCCTCAGAGGAAAACCCCACTTGTAAGGAAGGCCTTTCTCTCTCAGAACGGATGTGAGTGATCTAAAGTGCCTCCGACCCTCAATAGTTGCTTTGGACAGGTCAGCAAACAACTTAAGATGGTGATAGGGTTCCAGGAATCCTCCTTTAATTTTGACCAGGTTTTGTATTTTCTCTTTAATATGATAAAAGTGAATTTTCATGATAACATCTCTAGGGAGGTCTTTAGGGACAAGAGGAGGCTTAGGAAGACAATGGATATGATCTATAATGAGATCCGTATCCAAAAGATTGGGAATCATACTCCTAAAAATCCCCTTAACAAACTCAAGAAGCTTAATGGGCGAGATAGATCTGCCAACTTAAGCTTAAACTGACTAATCTCTGACTTAGTCAGACTGTTCCTTTAGGGATAGTGCATGTGTCTTTTCCAATTCTCCCAGTCTAACTTCATGGTTATCCAACCGAGAAGTGAAAAACTAGAGTCTCCTGAAATATTTTTGTCTGGTTGTCTATATCAAGACGCAATCTGGCGCTAAGTTTGTCAACCAGAGTATTCATACACGCCTCAAGTGACGTTGTATCATGAAAGGTACAAGACAGGGAAGACACAGATGGTTCCTCGGTCCTTGGCTTGGACTTTTTTGGACTAGGATTGGGAGAGTAATTAGTAGAGTCCTCTTCCGAAGAATTGGTAATGGAGAACCGTGTTCCCCCCCCCAACTCAAGGAATCCTTCCTCTTTGAAGAAGAAGAGAGGTCCATGGTCTCAGTAGAAATGAGTGAAGAGGAAAGTTCCACACCAAGCTCTGCTAAGCAAGCTTTAGGCGTGGACGCAGAATGAGAAAGGGCCTTGATAGAGGACTGTGAGAGCTCTCTCTCAATAGGAGAACGAGACTTAACTGGACTCAGCAAATTAACCGAGTCCCTTGAAGAACCACGATTAGCCTGTGGGTCCTTATTTTGTTTTTGAGCTCTAGAAGAATCGTAAGATTTAGCCATAGGCAATTTAGAGGTGAGATGACTCATGGTGTCCAGCGGTATTCTAAAAAAGTGATTGAAGGGAAGACGAGGTCCCACCACAATGTGCTCAGATGAGTACCAATTGACTAGGCAATTACAGCCCCACCGCCAAAAGGATTACCGAGGGAGCAAGTGCCAACCAAAGCAAAACAATACCTAATATGTAAATAGGTAGATGTATAAATATACAATACAAATTTGTTATAAGCTTTATATAATTATTATTAATTATTTGTGTATTAATTTGATCTGTATTGTATTTAATATATTCAGTTATTCTATTATTTGTATATATATTTTATAATTATATTAATAACAACCAACTCCCACTTTATTAAAGTAACTGCTAAAAAGAAACGTACCAAAAAGACCTGTTCAGGCAATAAAAATACCCACCCCTTCCCCACCCTCAATGAAACCAAGCAAGCAATCAGTCAATATTATGCAAAGACAGAGCAGCTTTAATCTTCTGCAGCCTCCAGTAGATGGAAACAACGGTCCTAGTCAGGATCTTCCCAGGTGGGGTGCCCAATGAAAACAGAAGCAAAATAGATCCCAGACCCCCCCCGGTTCACAAGGGGCAACCCCAAGGAAGTCTTCTGAAGTGGTTCCGAAGCAATTTGAGCACTAGAATATTGCAAGCAACGATGACATCACTGAAGGGGAGGAAGATGGTGCCTGGAGCTGTCAGTGGTAGAAACTTCACCCCGGTGTGCTAGGTGCAAATACAGTTAAAAGGGGGCAAATCACCCCAGTAGGGTAGGGGCACACCCAAGGAAGGTCCAGGGAGGTGTTCCATTGTAGTTTGCCCGATTAGCAGTAACGTCACTGAGATGAAGGAAGATGGTGCCTGGAGCGGACCCTGACAGAATCCTCACCCCCGGTGTGCCAGGTCCAAACATAGTCAAAAGGGGGCGAAAAAACCCGGTTGGGTAGGGGCACACCTAAGGAAGGTCCAGGGAGGTGTTTCTTGGTAGTCTGTCACACCACCCGATTAGCGGCGACGTCACTGAAGGAAATAAATGCTGGACCACCAGCGCTTATGTCAGGCCATGACAGGGCCCTCAAAGATGATGAGCCTGGTACAAATTTGATTTAAAAAAAAGGGTTAAGCCCCCCAGATGGCCAGGGGCAACCCCCCCCCCCGAAAAAAAAAAAAAAACTCCAGCGGTGTTATTAATAGAAATTAACACAGTCTTCAGCAGAGCAATAGAGGTTACTGAGGTAATCATAGCGACCTCACAGGCAACATGTAAAACAGGTAAACCAGAAAAAAGGCACTAAAAGCACAAATTGTTTTAAAAATGTCATAAATCCACACAAATGTATTTAAAAAATAAAAAACACAATGTAAATTGTAGTCCTGTAGTTTATTTTACCTCAGAAAATTAGTCACTCACAGGGACAAGCCGTTTGATGACACCATTTTAAGTCTGTCATTTTCAAAACAGGATATACCGATTATCCGATTAAGGCGAATAATGTCTCAAAATGTGCACAATAAATTTCTGAATAAAAGTAAATATGAATGGAAGCAAAAATTTTCAAAAAAGTCCCATTATATGTTACATTAGAGGGGTACCTCAGGAGCTTGCACGTTTTGCGACCTACATCACCTGCACCTAAGCCACGCCCCATAAATCAGTTCTTGTAGACTCTATATTGTAGAGGAATATGGAGACATACTGTACATAGAGGACTGTAGGTGCCCCATACTGTGTGTAAGGGCTCAAAACTGGATGTAGTGGGCTGTGGAGGGTCCATACTGTATATAAGGAGTTCTGAGGACTCTATACTATATATGGTGCTATAGTAAGTGGGGAAGGAGAAGTGGAGAGTCAGCTCACCAAAATAGTTGCAGCAGAAACGAGCTGATGATCTCACACGGAGTTGCCTTGGGACAGGCTGAATCATGGTGCAGAGAAAAAGAAATTCCAGTGAGGTAGCAGGTATGTGAAGATTAAAGCCACAATTTATTAATAGCTATAAACCCGGTGGCTGTCCATCCAGTGGCATTATAAACCTATGTGTTTCGGCTTAGGGAGCCTTACGACTTGGTTACGAAGAGTAAGGCTCCCTAAGCCGAAATGTGTAGGTTTATTGTGCCACTGAAGGAACCGCCACCGGTTTTATAACTATTAATAAATTTTGCTACCTCGCTGGAATTTTTTTCTCTGCTCCATATATGGTACTATGGGGGCCATTATACTGTGTAAAGGGGACTGTAGGGCTTATCATTCTGAATATAGTGGACCGTGGGGACTTCATACAGCATAAAGATGCCTATGGGGATACTATACTGTATAAGGGACGCTGTGGGTTACATCGTGCTTTATTTAAGAAATCTGTGGGGGCTCCACACTTTGTATAGGGAGCCAAGAAAACATTTTTATATAGGCACCATACTGTATATAGGGGGATGTGGGCAACATTAATTATGCTACACATAGGGGAGGTGGGGACTATATACTGTATATAAGGGTTGTGGAGGGCATCATACTATATGTATTACACCTGCGGGGCAATCATACTGTATTAGGGAGGCTGTGGGTACCATTATACTGTATATAGGGAGCTGTGTGTGCTCACCATACTGTATATAGTGGGCTGTAGGGATATCATAGTGTATATATAGAGCTGTGTGGACATCATACTGTATATACTGTGTAGGAAGCTGTGAGGTCATAATACTGAATATAGGGAACAGTGGGGCCATCAAAGTGTATATAGGGAGCAGTATTAGACATTATACTTCATATAGGGAGTTGTGTATTCTCTCCATACTGTATATACTGGACTGTAGAGACCCCATAGTGTAAATAGAGAGTTGTGTGGACATCATACTGTATATAAGGAGCAGTGGGGACCACCAAATTTTATATGGAGAAGTGGGCTATCATACTGTGTATATGGAGCATTGGGGCATCATGCTATATATGGAACAGATGGGTCATTACACTATATATATATATATATATATATATATATATATATATATATATATATATATATATATATATATATATATATATGTATATATATATAATCAATCAGTTGGGGCCATCATACTATATAGTGGGGAAATGAAGTATTTTATAGACTGATGATTTTCAAAGTTTTCCCACCTAAGAATGGAGAGGTCTGTAATTGTTATCATAGCTAGGGATTGCCTGCAAGACAGTAGTCAAGCAGCTTGATGAGAACGCAACAACTGTTGGTAGAATTATTAGAGAATGGAAGAAACACAAAATGACTGTCAATCTTTATCGTTATTGGTCTCCATGCAAAATCTATGGGAGAAGGTCATGTGGTCAGATGAGACCAAAATAAAACTTACCGGTATCAACTCCACTCACCGTGTTTGGAGGAAGAAGATGGATACGTACAACCCAAAGAACACTGTCCCAACCTTGAATCATGGCAGGGAAGCATAATTTTGGGGTCCTTTTTTGCAAAGGAGACAGGACAACTCTACCATATTGAAGGGAGGATGGATGGGGTCATGTGTCGTGAGATTTTGGCCAACAACCTCTCTCCCTTAGTAAAACCATTGAAGATGGGTCATGGCTGGGTCTTCCAGCATGACATTGACCCGAAACACACAGACAGGGCAACTAAGGAGTGGCTCTGTAAGAATCATTTTAAGGTTCTGGAGAGGCCTGGCCAATCTCCAGACCTGAGCCCAATAGAAAATCTTTGGAGGGAGCAGAAACTCAATGTTGCCCAGCGACAGCCCCGAAACCTGAAAGATCTGGAGAAGATCTGTATGGAGGAGTGGGACAAAATCCCTGCTGCAGTGCGTGCAAACTTGGTCAAGAACTACAGGAAACATCTGGCTTCTGTTTCAAAGTTTTCTGTACCAAATATTAACCCCTTCCCGACATTGGACTTATCCAAATATTCAAGTCGCTAGGTACTTACCGACCTTGGACGTATCGATACGTCCAGGCTATCGCCGCCGGTTGTCAGCTTATTCAGACAGCTGTCACCCGGCACTTTGTGGCAGGAGCAATGCTCGCATTGTTCCCAGCACTTTAACCCCTTTCTGACATTAGATATACTATCCCGTCGTGGTGGCCTGGGCCCGTATGACCACCGACGGGATAGTACGTCATATATGATCAGCCGCGCTCACGGGGGGATCGCAGCCGTGTGTCAGCTGATTATTACAGCTGACATCCGGCACTATGTGCCAGGAGCAGTCACAGACCGTTCCCGACTCATTAACCCCAGAACCCTTCGATCAAACATGATCACAGCGTTTCGGTGGCATAGGGAAGCATCTCGCAGGGATGGGGCTCCCTGTGCGCTACCCTGAGAGTCTCCTCCGTTCTCACTTTAGGCCCCAAATCCAAGATGGCCGCGGGGGTCCTGCAGGGAGGTGGCTTACGAGCGCCTGCTGAGAGCAGGCGGTGGCAAGCCTCCTGCACTGCCTGTTAGATTGCTGATCTGACACAGTGCTGTGCAAAGTGTCAGATCAGCGATCTGACACTATATAGTAATGTCCCACCCTGGGACAATGTAAAAAAAAATTAAATCACACTGTGTAAAAATATTTTTTTAAAATCGTAAATAAAGAAAAAAAAGTAAATATTGTTCCAATAAATACATTTCTTTATGTAAATAATAAAAAAACTATAAAAGTACACATATTTAGTATCGCCGCGTCCGTAACGACCCAACCTATAAAACTGTCCCACTAGTTAACCCCTTCAGTGAACATCGTAAAAATAAAAAATGAGGCAAAAAACAATGCTTTATCAGCATACCGCCGAACAAAAAGTGGAATAACACGCGATCAAAAAGGCGCATATAAATAAACATAGTACCGCTTAAAACGTCATCTTATCTCGCTAAAAACGAGCTGCCATACAGCATCATCAGCGGAAAAAAAAAAGTTATAGCCCTCAGAATAAAGCGATGCAAAAATAATTATTTTTATATGTAAAATAGTTTTTATTGTATAAAAGTGCCAAAACATAAAAAAAAATATAAATGAGATATTGCTGTAATCGTACTAACCCGAAGAATAAAACTGCTTCATCAATTTTACCAAATGCGTAACGGTATAAACGCCCCCCTTCCCCAAAAGAAATTCATGAATTGCTGGTTTTTGTTCATTCTGTTTAACAAAAATCAGAATAAAAAGCGATCAAAAAATGTAATGGGCCCGAAAATGGTACCAATAAAGACGTCAACTCATCCCGCAAAAAACAAGACCTCACATGACTCTGTGGGCCAAAATATGGAAAAATTGTAGCTCTCAAAATGTGGTGATGCAAAAACTATTTTTTGTAATAAAAAAAGTCTTTTAGTGTGTGACAGCTGCCAAACATAAAAACTCACTAAAAATAGTAAATCAAACCCCTTTTAGTTAGGGAAAAATAACATTTAAAAATTTTTATTTATTTCCATTTTCTCATTAGGGTTGGGGCTAAAGTTAGGGTTAGGATTGGGGCTAAAGTTAGGGTTAGGATTGGAGCTAAAGTTAGGGTTGGGGCTAGAGTTGGGGTTAGGGTTTGGATTACGTTTACGGTTGGGTTAGGGGTGTGTCAGGGTTAGGGGTGTGGTTAGGGTTATAGTTAGGGTTGTGATTAGGGTTAGGGGTGGGTTGGGATTAGGGTTAGGGGTGTGGTTAGGGTTATGGTTAGGATTGGGATTAGGGTTAGGGGTGTGTTGCGGTTAGGGTTGGAGTTAGAATTGGGGGGTTTCCACTGTTTAGGCACATCAGGGGCTCTATAAACGCAATGTGATGCCCACAGACCATTCCATCAAAGTCTACATTCCAAAACGCCACTTCCCTTCCGAGCCCCGGCTTACGCCCAAACAGTGGTTTACCCCCACATATGGAGTATCATCGTACTCAGGACAAATTGGACAACAACTTTTGCAGTTCAATTTCTTCTGTTACCCTTGGGAAAATAAAAATTTGGGAGCTAAAAAAATCACATTTTTGTGGGAAAAAAATGATTTTTTTATTTTCTCGGCTCTGCGTTCAAAGTTCTCACAACACATCTAGATAAGTTCCTTTGGGGGTCTAGTTTCCAATATGGTGTCACTTGTGGGGGGTTTCTACTGTTTAGGTACATCAGGGGCTCTGCAAACGCAACGTGATGCCCGCAGACCATTCCATCAACGTCTGCATTCCAAAACGGCGCTTTTTCCAAGCTCTGCCATGAGCCCAAACAGTAGCTTTCTCCCACATATGGGGTATCTGCGTACTCAGGAGAAATTGCACAACAACTTTTGGGGTCCTCTTTCTCTTGTTACCCTTGGGAAAATATAAAATTGGGGGCGAAAAGATCATTTTTGTGAAAAAAATATGATTTTTTATTTTTACGGCTCTACATTATAAACTTCTGTGAAGTACTTGGGGGTTCAAGGTGCTCACCACACATCTAGATAAGTTCCTTAGGGGGTCTACTTTCCAAAATGGTGTCACTTGTGGGGAATTTCCACTGTTTGTAAATTTTCTGGAAGTAGGCACCATCCAATATTAATTAAATCAAATACTGGGATCACTAAAATGCATGTGAGATATAGTAGACCAAAAAACGTTTAAGAAAATGTTACATGCATAAAGAATAGGATCTCCACAATAGTTCTTATTCACAAATTACAAAATTATTTTATTTCCACACCGTGAAGACACTACACACAATTTGATGTAAAACATTCCAAAGGATAGAACATACATGGTAAATCCAGTGTTACAATATAATATTCAATGAAATATAATATATATACACAACTCCTGGCTATGCATTAACTTTGCACAAGGCCTATAGGCTTAGTAATATCTTGTGGTCTTAAATACATTTATTAAATCAATGGGACAACAAAATACTGTACTGAGGTGGAGGAGGATGGATAATATGGTATAGGACTAAATTCGTTCCTTATGAGGTAAGTATCTCAAATCCTGGAACCCATAATCCCTATATCCTGGATTTATGCAAAATAAACAAGCAAAGATCCAACATAGGTATACACCTTAAACTCCATAGTGCCTATAACAGAGACTGTATAAGGTAAACGGGTAGATATCCAACAACAGTATGTGCAATACTTCACCCTGCCAGTCCACTAACGTCGCCCTCTTGATCCCATAAGCAACAGCATAGCCAGGTACTACACAACTGAACCCATAACAACTCATATGGCACAAAAAACTGCATATAATATCAACCACAAAAGAGAGAGGCCTCCTGACGAAGAAGCGAAACGTGCGTTGGGGCGGCGGGGACGCCACACTACAAAGACATCTCTTTCATGTAAGTGCTGCTTATGACTGGTTGTACCTTTTGCATTGCCATCGGTGATTTTTACTGGGCGATATGCCCCTATACTGGATAGTTGGTGTGCATGTAAATTACTAGCATCATTTAATACATAAGTACGCAGGCATTACTATGATTGTATAGCTGGTCTAATACACCGGCAGTGGCTGTCCCTGCTCTTTTAAAGTAGCCACCTTATATATGTTTGTGTAATTTTTATGGATTCAATAAAAATTTGATATACTGGCACTATATACTGTTTCTCTCTTTTGTGGTTGAGCATAGCCAGGTAGAAGGAGAGAGGACCCACGCGTTCTGACATTCAAGGTGTCTTTCTCAAGGTGAGTGTGCTCGGTGTAACATAGTCCATCTATTTAAAGGCCTCATAATTAGGTCATAAATCTTACCAGCTGTAAGGCAAGTTTAGCCGGCATGGTTAGCGCGTCGGAGGGTGCCCCGGAACTAGAAACTAAAGGTCATTCTCATTTATGCGCTTGCGCAGTGGGCTGCGCTGCCCAAATCATCTTGCGTTTGCGCAGGAGCTCCATCTCAAATGTTCTTGCGTGTGGAATGGATGAAAAATTACGCTTGCGCTGTGAATACTTATTATGCGCTTGCGCACTAGGTGTTAGGTACTTGGTCCTCAATGCGCTTGCGTATAGAATGACCCAAATTTGTTTTGAGCTAAGGGTGCTATAGACACGGTTTCAATTATATCCTTGCCTGAACATACAAGCGCGAGATGGGGTAAGAGCTCTATCACCAATAGACCTATTCCTTATCAATAGTAGAGGGCATTACAATATGGCAAAAACAATGCACCCAGATCATTTTGCGTAACAAGACCCTGTTCATGATCACAAAATAATGTCATCAATTTAATTCATCCTCCTCTTTTGACACAATTTTAGTACATAATTTGAATATAACAAAGACCAATAGTTTATAATACAAGCTAATATATGTGGACTCTATTATTTAGCGCTCATAAATTAGTTCTCTGTAGAAAAGAAAAGAGTCCAGGTGCATTTGTGGTTAAGAGGTATGATGGTTTTGAAAGAAGTTCCTCATTTATTCAAGCCATCGGGCTCAGAGATTCCAGATTCATTTATGTTCTACTGTGGACTATCTGCAATGGCTGTAAAAAGACCAGAGGAGAAAAAGACATGTATAATATATATACATATGTGTACGTATACTCATGTGAAACAGGCATGTACATATGAATGCAGACACGAACATATGTGAGAGTAAAAGGACAGCAACAAATAGAAAAGTTATCCCCCTTTCTTGAGTATCCCCATATTGAAGGGTTCGACCAATGAGGGCTATTTTTTTCTGTAAAAACCAGAATATAGTAGCTCCTCATTGAGGCCATCTGGTGAAAGACTGCCCAAATCAAAAATCCATCTAGCTTCTCGTCGGAGTAACTCCGCGGAGATGTTTCCACCTCTTATGTTGACATTAACTCCTTCCAGACCCATAACCCTTAAAGAGTCAGCAGAGCTCCCATGAGCATCTAGGAAGTGTGCTGCCACAGAGGTAATGGTTTTACCTTTAGATCTATCAGATCTAGCTGTGGCAATGTTTGATAGATGCTGTTGAGTTCTGCGTCGCAGTTCTTGTGTTGTCTGCCCTACATAGATTTTGTCACAACCACAGATCAGCGCATAAATCACATTTCTTGATCGACAATTAAAGTATGCTCTTGACTGTATCTGTGTGGACAAGTGTTGAACAGTTATACCCCTTCCCGAGATCATGCGTGGACAGATTAAGCAGTTTCCACATGGGAAAGAGCCCTTGTTTGAGTGGCCTGTTCTTAGTTTGGTGGTGGGGTGCCTAAAGTGACTATTGGATAGATAGTCCTTTAAATTCTTTGCCCTCCTCGCCACCATTTTAGGCTGATCCCCAATAAAAGGTCTCAATCTCGGTTAACTCCTTAATATACCCCAATTAGCTTTCATAATTCGATACACATCACTTCATTGGTTGTTGAATCTTGTGATCAAATTAATCCTACTCGATGTTGGTCTTACCCAGGGTTGGAGGGCCTCTTCTCTTGATTTGTTTCTTGAAAATTCAAAGGCTCCTGAGATGACTCTTCGGGGATAACCACGCTCACGGAACCTGTTGGTAAGTTAACGAGACTCATTAAGGAAATCCTCTGTGTGGCTGCAATTTCTTCTGAGTCTAAGGAATTGGCCTTATGGGATTCCTTTTCTCAAGTGTGCTGGATGAAAACTCCTGAAGTGTAGAAGATTATTTGAGGCCGTCTGTTTCCGGAAAAGCGTGATCGTAATGCGGTTCTGGTCAATCGATAATTTGAGATCCAAAAAAATCAACTGAAACGGTTGAGAAAGAAGAGGTAAGTTTGATGTTCCAACAGTTAGTATTGAGTTCATCAATAAAGATACACAATTCTTCAGATGTCCCGGACCAGATGACAATAATGTCATCTATGAATCGCAACCATTTTACCACATGGGTGGAAAAACTCTCTAGCTTCTGTACATGGGTCTCCTCCCACCACCCCATAAAGAGGTTTGCGTATGAGGGCGCACATTTTGCCCCCATGGCGGTCCCCGAGATTTGTTTATAGAATGTTCTATCGAATACAAAATAATTTTTCTCGAGGATAAATTTGAGCAGTTCCAGAATAAAGGTATCCTTTCCCCTGTAGATTGTTCATTTAGGAAATAGGAGGTTGTCATCATACCTAGCTTGTGTTCAATACTCGTATATAAGGCCTCCACATCAAGAGTTGCCAAGATTGCATTATCCGGGATCACCAGTGTTTCACAGAGTTCCATAAGGTGCGATGAGTCATGTACATAGGAATCCAAAGTTTTCACCATGGGCTGCAAGAAATAATCAAGATAGGAACATGGTTTTACATACGGACACCCCAACCCAGAGATAATTGGTCTACCTGGTGGTGTATTGATGGACTTATGAATTTTTGGTACCATATAAAAGGTAGGAATTATAGGGTGAGTTGTAGTTAAGAATTCCCGTTCCTTCTTATTAATAATTCCACAGGAGAAAGCCCTCGATAGTAATTTATCAAGTTGCATCTTAAAGGTAGAAGTTGGGTCGGTAGGTGATTTAAGGTAGTGTTGATTGTCTAGCTGTCGTGTTGCTTCTTGACAATACATATCCTTAGGCCACAGGACTATGTTCCCACCTTTATCTGCTTCTTTAATTTCAAATGTATAATTCTGTTTCAACTTAGTGCCAACTTTTCCTCTTTTGTCAAATTATTTTGGCAATTTCTATCGAGTTTAAGTCTCTTTATGTCACTGCATGTTGTTGCTGCATGTTGCAAAATTTCCAAAATTTTCGCCAAATTTCCATTTTTTTCACAAATAAACGCAAGTAATATTAAATAACTTTTACCACTATCATGAAGTACAATATGTCACGAGAAAACGATATCAGAATCACCAGGATCCATTGAAGTGTTCCAGAGTTATAACCACATAAAGGGACAGTGGTCAGAATTGTAAAAATTGGCCCGGTCATTAACGTGCAAACCACCCTTGGGGGAAAAGGGGTTAACCCTTTAAATGCTGCTATTTTAGCATTTAGCGAGCAGGCAGAGAGAAGAAAGCCCCTCTGCCCTTGGATCGGCTCCCCCTTGACGCTATTGCAGGGGCCCAATTGTTGCCATGGTGACCCAATGTCATCCAACATCTGGGTCACCAGGCACCAGCAAGATAGTTACGGTAGATCATGCACAGTGCATGATCTAACTAATCTGTGTCTGCAGGGCTGACAGTTTATAAGGTATAGCTCCTGCATTGTGATGCATTATAACTGCGATCAGACTGCAGAAAGTGAAAATCTCAAGCAAAAAAAATTGTAAAAATGTAAAAAAAAATCACAAAATGATAATATATATATATATACAGTTAGGTCCATATATATTTGGACAAAGACAACATTTTTCTACTTTTGGTAATAGGCATTACCACAATGAATTTTAAACAAAACAATTCAGATGCAGTTGAAGTTCAGACTTTCAGCTTTCATTTGAGGGTATCCACATTAAAATTGGATGAAGGGTTTAGGAGTTTCAGCTCCTTAACCTGTGCCACCCTGTTTTTAAAGGGACCAAAAGTAATTGGACAATTGACTCCAAGGCTATTTCATGGACAGGTGTGGGCAATCCCTTCAATATGTAATTCTCAATTAAGCATATAAAAGGCCTGGAGTTGATTTGCGGTGTGGTGCTTGCATTTGGAAGGTTTTGCTGTGAAGTAAACATGTGGTCAAAGGAGCTCTCCATGCAGGTGAAACAAGCCATCCTTAAGCTGCGAAAACAGAAAAAACCCATCCGAGAAATTGCTACATTATTAGGAGTGGCAAAATCTACAGTTTGGTACATCCTGAGAAAGAAAGAAAGCACTGGTGAACTCATCAATGCAAAAAGACCTGGGCGCCCACGGAAGACAATAGTGGTGGATGATCGCAGAATAATCTCCATGGTGAAGAGAAACCCCTTCACAACAGCCAACCAAGTGACCAACACTCTCCAGGAGGTCGGCGTATCAATATCCAAATCTACCATAAAGAGAAGACTGCATGAAAGTAACTACAGAGGGTTCACTGCACGGTGCAAGCCACTCATAAGCATCAAGAATAAAAAGGCTAGACTGGACTTTGCTAAAAAACATCTAAAAAAGCCAGCACAGTTCTGGAAGCACATTTTTTGGACAGATGAAACCAAGATCAACCTCTACCAGAATGATGGAAAGAGAAAAGTATGGCGAAGGCGTGGTACAGCTCACGGTCCAAAGCATACCACATCATCTGTAAAACACGGCGGAGGCAGTGTGATGGCTTGGGCATGCATGGCTGCCAGTGGCACTGGGTCACTAGTGTTTATTGATGATGTGACACAGGACAGAAGCAGCCGAATGAATTCTGAGGTCTTCAGAGCCATACTGTGTGCTCAGATCCAGCCAAATGCAGCCCAACTGATTGGTCGTCGTTTCATACTACAGATTGACACTGACCCAAAACATAAAGCTAAAGCAACCCAGGAGTTTATTAAAGCAAAGAAGTGGAATATTCTTGAATGGCCAAGTCAGTCACTTGATCTCAACCCAATTGAGCAGCATTTCCCTTGTTAAAGACTAAACTTCAGACAGAAAGGCCCACAAACAAACAGCAACTGAAAACCACCGCAGTGAAGGCCTGGCAGACCATGAAAAAGGAGGAAACACATCATCTGGTGATGTCCATGAGTTCAAGACTTCAGGCAGTCATTGCCAAGAAAGGGTTTTCAACCAAGTACTAAAAATGAACATTTCATTAAAAATTATTGAATCTGTCCAATTACTTTTGGTCCCTTTAAAAACAGGGTGGCACCTGTTAAGGAGTTGAAACTCCTAAACCCTTCATCCAATTTTAATGTGGATACCCTCAAATGAAAGCTGAAAGTCTGAACTTCAACTGCATCTGAATTGTTTTGTTTAAAATTCATTGTGGTAATGTCTATAACCAAAATTAGAAAAATGTTGTCTCTGTCCAAATATATATGGACCTAACTGTATATATATATATATATATATATATATATATATATATATATATATATATATATATATATATATATACACACTTGTGCATAAGCCGAGATTTTCAGCACAATTTTTTGTGCTGAAAGCGCCCCCCTTGGCTTATACACGAGTCACGGTCCCAAAAGCCGGCATGGAAGGGGTGGCAGCGGAGCAGCGGGTGACAGAAACTGGCTGCTGTGGCACAGTGACAGCTGCAGCTGCTGCCGCCGGCTAACAGAAGAGATCATACTCACCCTCCGTTGCTGCACCTCCGTTGTCCCATCGGCTCTCCTGTGCTGAGCGGTACCACGTGACCTCAGAGGAGAGGCGCCGGGACAACGGAGATGCAGTTGCGAGGAGGGTGAGTATGACGGGAGGTGAGCGGGCAATGTGAGCCATGCATACAACCATAGCTTCCCACAAGCGACGTAGTACGCAAGCAGCGCTGAGCCTCCATGCCGCGCATATTGTTGGCAACCGCATACCGCACCCTAAGTACATACAGTTCTGTTATATAAATGGACCCAGAGCTCGAGATAAAAAAAAATGTCCTGAGGAAGGTCCAATTTGGACCAAAAACGTTAGTTTTTTTTTTTTTTTTTGTGTGGATGCGTAATAAATGAACTCACTTTTTTCAATAACATTTTGAGTGCCAAGTTATTTTGAACATTTGCTGCTACGGGCTGGATACCCTACTAGAGTACCAATAGCCATACAACACAGAGTGCCGTGTTTATATATATATATATATATATATATATATATATATATATATATATATATATATGTGTGTGTGTGTGTATCAGCCACGCCCACTGCACATAGCCCCAACCAATCACTAAGCATGTGTGTGTGTATCAGCCACGCCCGCTGCACATAGCCCCAACCAATCACTAAGCATGTGTGTGTGTATCAGCCACGCCCGCTGCACATAGCCCCAACCAATCACTAAGCATCTTTCATTTCACCAGAGCTGTTTAAAAGAAGCTGAGCTGTGATTGGTTGCTATGAGCAACAGTTTTCCTGGTAGACAGTAGTGGTAACTGAAGCCTATTATTCTTATCATTTTTATGGTGCTATCGTCCTTCTGTAAACCTGGAAATAACACGATTTATTACCGTGCCGACACAGACCACCCTCTGACACTGCAGGGGGAGCCCAGAATCAGGAACTTCTCTTTGTCTGGCATGAAGCATCCTCATTAACTTCAAACTTCAAACACAGATTAAAAAAGAAACACAAGATGGATTTCTCCAACCCACGTATCATTTTAATCGGTGTAACAGCGCCAACCTGACAATGTTGGCATTGATGGGATGATGTGGGATATTAGAGGTTGTAGTCCGGTGGCTCTGGCTGACGGGATGGTGTGTGAAATCTGTTCATCTTTGCAACAGAAAAAAACTAAAATGTTGTTTACCAAAAGGCTCTTGAATGAGTTGAAATTAAAATACTATCAATATTTGGGTAATCGTTTAGTTAATTTGTGTTGAAAATCTGTAGTGTTGAATATATGATGTGAAATGTTCTTACAGTGCCTTGCAAAAGTATTCGGCCCCCTGGAACTTTTCAACCTTTTCCCACATATGCTTCAAACATAAAGATACCAAATGTAAATTTTTGGTGAAGAATCAACAACAAGTGGAACACAATTGTGAAGTTGAACGAAATGTATTGGTTATTTTAAATTGTTGTGAAAATTCAAAAACTGAAAACTGGGGCGTGCAATATTATTCGCCCCCTTTACTTTCAGTGCAGCAAACGCACTCCAGAAGTTCATTGTGGATCTCTGAATGATCCAATGTTGTCCTAAATGCCTAATGACGATAAATATAATCCACCTGTGTGTAATCAATTCTCTGTATAAATGCACCTGCTCTGTGATAGTCTCAGGGTTCTGTTTGAAGCACAGAGAGCATCATGAAGACCAAGGAACACAACAGGAAGGTCCGTGATACTGTTGTGGAGAAGTTTAAAACCGGATTTGGATACAAAATGATTTCCAAAACTTTAAACATCCCAAGGAGCACTGTGCAAGCGATCATATTGAAATGGAAGGAGTATCATACCACTGCAAATCTACCAAGACCTGGCCGTCCCTCTAAACTTTAATCTCAAGCAAGGAGAAGACTGATCAGAGATGCAGCCAAGGGGCCCATGATCACTCTGGATGAACTGCAGAGATCTACAGCTGAGGTGGGACAGTCTGTCCATAGGACAAAAATCAGTCGTACACTGTACAAATCTGGCCTTTATGGAAGAGTGGCAAGAAGAAAGCCATTTCTCAAAGATATCCATAAAAATTGTTGTTTAATTGTTTGCAACAAGCCACCTGGGAGACACACCAAACATGTGGAAGAAGGTGCTCTGGTCAGATGAAACCAAAATCGAACTTTTTGGCAACAATGCCAAACGATATGTTTAATGTAAAGGCAACACAGCTCATCACCCTGAACACACCATCCCCATTTGTCAAACGTGGTGGCAGCATCATGGTTTGGGCCTGCTTTTCTTCAGCAGGGACAGGGAAGATGGTTAAAATTGATGGGAAGATGGATGGAGCTAAATACAGGACCATTATTGAAGAATACATGTGGAAGTCTGCAAAAGACCTGAGACTGGGACGGAGATTTGTCTTCCAACATAACAATGATTATAATGCCGTCGAACAAAAAGAATAGACGGCAATCAAACAGAAGAATGTAAATAAAAATGGTATCTCTGAAAACGACATCTAGTCCCGCAAAATACAAGCCGCTATACAGCTCAATTATTAGAAAAATAACAAAGTTATAGCACTCAGATTAAAGCGATGCAATTTTTTTTTTTTCTATAAAATAGTTTTATTGTGTAAAAGCGCCATAACACACTTGCCGTAATCGTATTGACACGAAGAATAAAATTGCCTTATCAATTTTACCACACGCGAAATGGCATAAAAAAACAAAAATCAATTCCTGAATTGCCGGTGTTGGTTCATTCTGCCTCCTAAAGATTGGAAAAATTATAGCTCTCAAAATATGGTGATGCAAACACTAGTTTTTGAAAAAAAAAAAAAAAAAAGCGTCTTGTAGTTTGTGACAACAGCCAGCAAAACATTTAAAAAAACCTATATAAATCTGGTATCGCAGTATTTGCACCAACTGGAAGCATAAAGTTGTCTAATCGCTTATACTGCATGAGAAACGGCATAAAAATAAATAAAACCAATTCTTCACCTGCTGATGATTTGTTCATTCTGCCTCCCAAAGACCGCAGTAAGGCTCGGCTCACATTTATGCTGCACCCTGCATTGAACACTTACATCGGGGTTTCCATGTAAATCTTTGAAATACTGTACATGATTCAGATGGAACCCCTGGCGGAAGATTCCCTATAATGAGGCTGATTGAGGCACTGTGCAGGCTGTCTGGCCTATGATTCGGCAGTGTACGTCTTTTTAGGCGTGCATAAAAGCGCGGTCGGACACAGTTTTGTCCACTTCTGAAAAGGAGGCCAGACGGAGTCTAGAGTAACTCTGGTGTGTCATTATAGTGAATGGATCCTTCGGGGGTTTCATGTGAATCACATCAATTGGAGATTTAGATGTAAACCCTGATGAAAATTCTCAGCGTAGAGCGCCGCATAAATGTGATTCCAAATGTTTCGTAAAATGTTCTCAATAAAAGCTTCAAATTAATAAAAAAAAAAAAAAAAGCAAGTCCCGACTCAGGTCCGTCACCTGTCAGTGGAAATATAGGGGTCTTCCACAGTATTCGTAGTACAAAGGCTGTGGAAAAGCAAAATGGCTCCTCACACCCCAAAAGAAATCCAGCAAATTCTGAGCTCCCAAATTGAAATGCCTCACTCCATTTTTAGCGCCACAGTGTTCCTAAACCACATTTAGCATCCACATGTTTGGCATTTTTGTTGTGATGACAGTCCGCTTAATTTACCGGTTAATTTCTTCAGAAACACAACCTGGACATAACATACTGTTCACTACAATGTACTGGCCACTACAACTGCAATCTGCAATTTTCACTCATCAATATCCACTACTGCTTGTTTCTGGAAAACATCCATTGAGTCAAAACCGTCACTACACCTATCTTAAATAATCCTGCGGAGCAGCGGGCCCACGTCATTTATTAAAAAGAGTATTTTTTTTTTAGACGTGTTTGATGAGAGGAAACTAAGTGTACATACCGTTAATATGG
The DNA here is from genome assembly GCF_051348905.1 of Ranitomeya variabilis. Taxonomy (NCBI): domain Eukaryota; kingdom Metazoa; phylum Chordata; class Amphibia; order Anura; family Dendrobatidae; genus Ranitomeya; species Ranitomeya variabilis. Next base: position 163,412,068 of record NC_135233.1, read on the forward strand.
TTATGGGTTAAATCAGTGGTTGGTTGCTCAGGTGACGTCATTTTCCTGCATGCACCTAGCCTAAGGAACACATGCCTTCTTTTAGGACTGTCATGCAGACTGAAATGTAGACGTGTGTTCTTGCACTGACCCCTTCATATCTCCTGATAAACCTCTCATGCTTGGAGAGATAATGCATCAAGATTTGATAAGTATACTACACACGTGGTCAAAATAGTTGGTACCCCTTGTTTATTGACAGAAGAACCCACAATGGTCACAAAAATAACTTGAATCTGACAAAAGTAATAATAAATAAAAAATCTATGAAAATTAACAAATGAAAGTCAGACATTGCTTTTCAACCATGCTTCTACAAAAAAAATAAAAAAATAAAACATTAAATAAGCCTGGACAGAAATGATGGTACCCCTGAAAATAATGTCACAAAAGGGACATGTTAAATCAAGGAGTGTCCACTAATTAGCCTCACAGGTGTCTACAATGTTGGAATCAGTGAGTGGGCCTGTATATAGGGCTATTTCTGTGACCATTGTGGGTTTTTCTGTCATTAAACGAGGGGTACCAACAATTTTGATCACATGTGTATATAATTTCACAGTATACTTTTTTATACTTTTTTGGGAATTCTTTACATGGTAACTGAACAGGCAGCTTATATATTGTATGCCTACAATGTCTTGAAAAATGTTTAGAATTGAGAGTCCTCAGTGGTTGATACCTTTTAATGGCTAACTGAAAAGATGGTAACAAATTGCAAGCTTTCGAGACTACTCAGGTCTCTTCATCAGGCATAGACTAATACAAATTCTGAAGAATCACATATTTATGCACAACATAGCACAGAACAAAAAAAAACAACAAAAAAAAAACATAGATAAGACAGGTGGCATGAAGCAGAATTACCATGAGTGATACAGTTATGTCCATAAATGTTGGGCCAGTTCTTAGATAAGAAATGTTTTATTGTCCTGATTGGGGTCTCTGTTGTGATGACCCCTCATAGTCTGAGGGGCAAGTTCCTTAGTTAATGTAAAAAGACATAAATCCATGCGACACATTCATTCCACCACTAAGACAGTCAAAGGCCGTCATCAGTTTATATTCCCAGACTCTTCTGTCTCTCTGTGTTTTGAAGTTACCTTTCAATACAAGTAATTTCATGTCCATAATGTTATGATTTGGGAGACAAAAATGTATTGCCACAGGTAGATCCATTCTTTTTTCTCTTATTGTATGGCGGTGTGAATTCATTCTTGTTCTAAGCTTTTGCCCTGTCTCCCCCACATACAGACCCCCAGTTGGACATTTAGTACAAATAATTAGGTACGCCACATTAGATGTGATGCAGCTGAAAGTACCTGGGATCTTGTAGTCCTGATGTGAGTTGGGGATCTTTATCTTGTCCGTGGTCATTATAAATGGACAGGTTTTACATTTTTTCTGATTGCAGGGAAAGGTACCTGCAGCTGTTGGAGAGGACAGGGAGCTCTTGACAATGATGCTTCTTAGATTTGGGGGCTGTCTAAAACACAGTAGTGGGAGGTCTGGAAAAATGGATTGTAAGCGGGCATCCTTTTGTAGTTAAGGTTGTAATTTCCGTGCAGCTCCCCTTAGCACCTCCAGATTTGGATTGTAGGTAACTACTAGAGGTACCCGGTTATTTTCTTCTTTAGCTTTGTAATGTAGGAGATGATTCCTTGATATTCTGGTGGCTCTTGTAATCTGGTTTTCAATTGTTCTTGGATGGTAGCCCTGATTCAAAAAGGTCTTTCTGAGGCGACCCAGGTGTTCACCTCTATCCATTGGGTTGGAACATATACGATTGTATCTGATGGCTTGGCTGTAGACAATGGAGTTTTTTATGTGTTTTGGATGGAAACTGTCCCATTTAAGGTATGTTGGACTGTCGATTGGCTTCTGATACAGGGATGTCTCTATTTTATTGTTCTGCAGCTTAATGATGGTGTCCAAAAAGTTAATTTCAGTACAGGAGTAGTTGAGTGTTAAGTTGATGGTAGTCTGAAATTGATTAAACTGTTCATGGAACGTCTTTAGCTGTGGTTCAGACTCTGTCCAGATGATTAAAATGTCATCAATGTAGCGGTAGTAGGCCAGAGGCCTGATGGGACATGAGGACAAAAAGTCGCTTTCAAGCTTGGCCATGAAAAGATTTGCATACTGTGGGGCCATTTTACTTCCCATTGCTGTGCCAGTCTCCTGTAGATAGATCTTCTTGTCAAATTCAAAGTAATTGTGGGTGAGGATGAATTTTATAAGTTTCACCATATAATTTGCATCAGTCCCTGTGTTTTCCAGGAAGAATTTGCAGGCATTTAATCCATCCTGGTGTGGGATATTGGAGTACAAAGATTCCACATCCATGGTGGCCAGGATGGTTCCTTCTGGTAGAGGACCTATTGCTGATAATTTATTCAATAGGTCAGAGTCTGGGAATATAAACTGATGACGACCTTTGACTGTCTTAGTGGTGGAATGAATGTGTCGCATGGATTTATGTCTTTTTACATTAACTAAGGAACTTGCCCCTCAGACTGAGGGGTCATCACAACAGAGACCCCAATCAGGACAATAAAACATTCCTTATCTAAGAACTGGCCCAACATTTATGGACATAACTGTTTATCACTCATGGTAATTCTGCTTCATGCCACCTGTCTTATCCATGTTTTTTTTTTTTTTTTTTGTTCTGTGCTATGTTGTGCATAAATATGTGATTCTTCAGAATTTTGTATTAGTCTATGCCTGATGAAGTGACCTGAGTAGTCTCGAAAGCTTGCAATTTGTTACCATCTTTTCAGTTAGCCATTAAAAGGTATCAACCACTGAGGACTCTCAATTCTAAACATTTTTCTATCTACTGGCTAACACGGTACCAAGATATATATCTTTCCTGTATTACAATGTCTTGAACATTTCTGCATTTTTTCACATTACACCCACAACCTTAAATATATGTATTGGGATTTTATGTGATATACCTACACAAAGTAGCAAGTATTTATTCTTCATACAGGAACTGCTGACACACTTCAGCCACATGAGGCCTAGCATCATAAGTAACCCAGGGCCCACAGCAACTGCATATGGTATCACAATGGGTCTGCGGATCTCATCCTGGTACCTTATGGCAGTCAGGATACCTCTGACTAGCATATAGAGGGCTGTGCGGCCCTCCAAAGAAATGCCTCCCCACACCATTAGTGACCCACTGCTAAATCGGTCATGTTGGAGGATGTTGCAAGCAGCAGAACGTTATCCACAGTGTCTCAAGACTCTGTAACTTCTGTCACATGTGCTAAGTGTGAACCTGCTCTCATCTTTGTGTTCTCTGGCCAATGCCAATCACCCTGCACGGGCTGTAAGCTCAACACACACTTATGGATGTTGGGCCCTCATACCATCCTCATGGAGTCTGTTTCTGACAGTTTGAGCAGACACATGGATGTTATTGGCCTGCTGGAGGTCATTTTGCATGGCTGTGACACTGCTCTTCCTGTTCCTTCTTGCACAAAGGAGATAGTGGTCCTTCTGCTGGGTTGCCCTCCTTACGCCCCCCTCCACGTCACCTGGTACACTGGCCTGTCTCCTAGTATCTGCTCCGTGCTCTAGACACTGTGCTGACAAACACAGCTACCCTTCTTGCCACTGATGTACAACCCCTGAACAATGTCTGTGGGTTGTACTGTAGACACCGACTCATGCTACTGTATCTCTATGGGTGAGAGCAATGACAAAATGCAAAAATGCCCAAAACAACAGCCAAAAAGAATGAGAACAGAGAAATTGTCTATGGTCAATACCTGCAAAACCACTTGTTTATAGGGGATATCATGCTAATTGCCTAGAATTTCTGCCTGTTGTCTGTTCTATTTGCACAATAGCAGGAGAAATTGATTCACAATCAATGTTGCTTCATAACTGAATATGATGATTTCACAGAAATGTGATTGACTTGGAGTTGCATTAAGTTGTTCAAGTGTTACCTTTCTTTTTTTGTGTGATCTCTCTGTCTCTTTCTCTCTCTATATACAGGTCCTTCTCAAAAAATTAGCATATAGTGTTAAATTTCATTATTTACCATAATGTAATGATTACAATTAAACTTTCATATATTATAGATTCATTATCCACCAACTGAAATTTGTCAGGTCTTTTATTGTTTTAATACTGATGATTTTGGCATACAACTCCTGATAACCCAAAAAACCTGTCTCAATAAATTAGCATATTTCACCCGTCCAATCAAATAAAAGTGTTTTTTAATAACAAACAAAAAAACCATCAAATAATAATGTTCAGTTATCCACTCAATACTTGGTCGGGAATCCTTTGGCAGAAATGACTGCTTCAATGCGGCGTGGCATGGAGGCAATCAGCCTGTGACACTGCTGAGATGTTATGGAGGCCCAGGATGCTTCAATAGCGGCCTTAAGCTCATCCAGAGTGTTGGGTCTTGCGTCTCTCAACTTTCTCTTCACAATATCCCACAGATTCTCTATGGGGTTCAGCTCAGGAGAGTTGGCAGGCCAATTGAGCACAGTAATACCATGGTCAGTAAACCATTTACCAGTGGTTTTGGCACTGTGAGCAGGTGAAATGGGCTACAGGTGCCGCATTCCCCAGGTAAAGCCACTTTTGAACCATAAACAGCGGCAGAAGCGCCTGACCTGGGCTACAGAGAAGCAGCACTGGACTGTTGCTAAGTGGTCCCAAGTACTTTTTTCTGATGAAAGCAAATTTTGCATGTCATTCGGAAATCAAGGTGCCAGAGTCTGGAGGAAGACTGGGGAGAAGGAAATGCCAAAATGCCTGAAGTCCAGTGTCAAGTACCCACAGTCAGTGATGGTGTGGGGTGCCATGTCAGCTGCTGGTGTTGGTCCACTGTGTTTCATCAAGGGCAGGGTCAATGCAGCTAGCTATCAGGAGATTTTGGAGCACTTCATGCTTCCATCAGCTGAAATGCTTTATGGAGATGAAGATTTCATTTTTCAGCACGACCTGGCACCTGCTCACAGTGCCAAAACCACTGGTAAATGGTTTACTGACCATGGTATTACTGTGCTCAATTGGCCTGCCAACTCTCCTGACCTGAACCCCATAGAGAATCTGTGGGATATTGTGAAGAGAAAGTTGAGAGACGCAAGACCCAACACTCTGGATGAGCTTAAGGCCGCTATTGAAGCATCCTGGGCCTCCATAACATCTCAGCAGTGTCACAGGCTGATTGCCTCCATGCCACGCCGCATTGAAGCAGTCATTTCTGCCAAAGGATTCCCGACCAAGTATTGAGTGCATAACTGAACATTATTATTTGATGGTTTTTTTGTTTGTTATTAAAAAACACTTTTATTTGATTGGACGGGTGAAATATGCTAATTTATTGAGACAGGTTTTTTGGGTTATCAGGAGTTGTATGCCAAAATCATCAGTATTAAAACAATAAAAGACCTGACAAATTTCAGTTGGTGGATAATGAATCTATAATATATGAAAGTTTAATTGTAATCATTACATTATGGTAAATAATGAAATTTAACACTATATGCTAATTTTTTGAGAAGGACCTGTATATATGTATATAGATAGATAGAAATATCTATAGATATACAGGTGCTTCTCACAAAATTTGAATATTAGAATATCATCAAAAAGTTAATATATTTCAGTTCTTCAATACAAAAAGTGAAACTCATTATATTGAGTCACTACAAAGAGTGGATCTATTTCAAGTGTTTACTTATGTTAATGTTGATGATTATGGCATACAGCCAATGAAAACCGAAAAGTCATTTTCTCAATAAATTAGAATAATTAACAAAAATCACCTGCAAAGGCTTCCTAAGTTTTTAGAAAGGTCCCTTAATCTGTTTCAGTAGGCTCCACAATCATTGGGAAGACTGCTGACTTGACAGATGTCCAGAAGGTAGCCATTGACACACTCCACAAGGAGGATAAGCCAAGCCACATAAGGTCATTGCTAAAGAAGCTGGCTGTTAACAGAGTGCTGTATCAAAGCGTATTAATGGAAAGTTGAGTGGAAGGAAAAAGTGTGGTAGAAAAAGGTGCACAAGCAACTGGGATAACCGCAGCCTTGAAAGGATTATTAAGAAAAGGCCATTCAAAAATGTAAGGGATATTTACAAGGAGTAGACTGCTGCTGGAGTTATTGTTTCAAGAGCCACCACACAGATGCATCCAGGACATGGGCTACAAGTGTCGCATTCCTCGTGTCAAGCCACTCATGACCAATAGACAGCGCCAGAAGCTTCTTACCTGGTCCAAGGAGAAAAAGAACTGGACTGTTGCTCAGTGGTCCAAGGTGTTGTTTTCAGAAGAAAGTAAATTTTGCATTTCATTTGGAAATCAATGTCCCAGAGTCTGTAAGAAGAGTGGAGAGGCACACAATCCAAGCTGCTTAAGATCTAGTGTGAACTTTCCACAATCAGCGATGGTTTGTGGAGCCATGTCATCTGCTGACATAGGTCCACTGTGTTATATCAAGACCAAAGTCAACACAGCCGTCTACCAGGAAATTTTAGAGCACTTCATGCTTCCCTCTGCTGACAAGCTTTTTGGAAATGGAAATTTAATTCTCCATCAGAACTTGGCACCTGTCCACTCTGCCAAATGTACCAATTTGTGCTTTAAAAACATGAGTGTCACTGCACTTGATAGTCCAGCAAACTCGCCTGACCTTACCACCATAGAGAATCTATGGGGTATTGTCAAGAGGAAGATGAGTCTCCAGATCCCACAATGCAGACGAGCTGAAGGCTGCTATCAAAGCTGCTATCTAAGCTTCCATAACACCTCAGCAGTGCCACAGGCTGATCTCCTCCATGCCACGCCGCATTGAGGCAGTAACTGATGCAAAAGGAGCCCCAACCAAGTATTGAGTGCATTTACTGAACATACATTTCAGTAGGCCACCATTTTGGATTTCAAAATCATTTTTCAAGTTGATGTTATAAGGTATTCTAATATACTGAGATAATGACTTTTGGCTTTTCATTGGCTTTAAATCATAATCCTCAACATTAACAGAAATAAACACTTGAAATAGATCACTCTGTTTGTAATGACTCTACATCAGGGGTGTCAAACTGCATTCCTCGAGGGCCTCAAACCATGCGTGTTTTTAAGATTTCCTTCTCATTGCACAAGGTGCTGGAATCATTCTGTGCAGGTGATTAAATGATCACCTGTGCAATACAGGGAAATCCTGAAAACATGACCTGTTTGCATCCCTTGAGGAATGCAGTTTGACACCCCTGCTCTACATAATGAGTTTCACTTTTTGTATAGAAGAAAGGAAATATATTCACTTTTTGATATTATAATTTTGTGAGAAGCACCTGTATATACACTGCTTAAAAAAAATAAAGGGAACACTTAAACAACAGAATGTAACTTCAAGTAAATAAAACTTCTGTGAAATCAAACTGTCCACTTAGGAAGCAACACTGATTGACAATCAATTTCACATGCTGTTTTGCAAATGAAATAGACATCAGATGGAAATTATTGGCGATTATCAAGACACCCACACCATAAAGGAGTGGTTCTGCAGGTGGGGACCTCAGACCACATCTCAGTACCAATGCTTTCTGGCTGATGTTTTGGTCACTTTTGAATGTTGGTTGTGCTTTCACACTCGTGGTAGCATGAGACGGCCTCTATAACCCACACAAGTGGCTCAGGTAGTTCAGCTCATCCAGGGTGGCACATCCATGCGAGCTGTGGCAAGAAGGTTTGCTGTGTCTGTCAGCGTAGTGTCCAGAGGCAGGAGGCCCTACCAGGAGACAGGCCAGTACACCAGGAGATGTGGAGGGGGCCGTAGGAGGGCAACAACTCAGCATCAGGACTGTTACCTCTGCCTTTGTGCAAGAAGGAACAGGAGTGAGCACTGCCAGAGCCCTGCAAAATGACCTTCATCAGGCTACAAATGTGCATGTGTCAAACAGTTAGAAACCGACTCCATGAGGATGGTCTGAGTGCCCGACGTCCACAGATGGGGGTTGTGCTCACAGTCCAACACCGTGCAGGATGCTTGACATTTGCTACTGAACACATAGATTGGCACATTCGCCACTGGCGCCCTGTGCTCTTCACAGATGAAAGCAGGTTCACACTGACCACATGTGACAGACGTGACAGAGTCTGGAGATGCCGTGGAGAGCGATCTGCTGCCTGCAACATCCTTCAGCATGACTGGTTTGGCAGTGGGTCAGTAATGGTGTAGGGTGGCATTTCTTTCACAGCCCTCCATGTGATCGCCAGAGGGAGCCTGACTGCCATTAGGTACCAAGATGAGATCTTCAGACCCCTTGTGAGACCATATGCTGGTGCGGTTGGCCCTGGGTTCCTCCTAATGCAGGACAATGCTAGACCTTATGTGGCTGGAGTGTGTCAGCAGTTCCTGCAAGATGAAGGCATTGAAGCTATGGATTGGCCCACCCGTTCCCCAGTCCTGAATCCAATTGAGCGCATTTGGGACATCTCGCTTCATCCACCAACGTCACGTTGCACCACAGACTGTCCAGGAGTTGGTGGATGCTTTAGTCCAGGTCTGGGAGGAAATTCCTCAGGAGACCATCCACCGCCTCATCAGGAGCACGCCCAGGCGTTGTACAGTAGGGAGGTCATACAGGCACGTGGAGGCCACACACGATACTGAGCATCTTTTCCTTATCATGAGGCATTTCCACTGAAGTTGCATCAGCCTGTAATTTGATTTTCCACTTTGATTTTGAGTATCATTCCGAATCCAGATCTACATGGGATATTCATTTTGATTTACATTGATAATTATGTTTTATTGTTCTGATCACATTCCACTATGCAATGAATACAAATTTGCAACTGGAATATTTCATTCAGAGATATCTAGGATGTGGTATTTTAGTGTTCCCTTTATTTTTTTGAGCATTGTATAATATAAGTATATACAGCTCTGGCAAAAATTAAGAGACCACTGCAGAGTTTTCTAAAAATCACCATCTCTACATGTCTGACAGCCATTCCATTCCAGTGTGAGTTGAATTCCAATCGGAGTACACCTCATTCTGTTTAATGTGCTTCTGATTAAGTGATCACCTGAACCAAATCTTATGTAACAAGGGAAAATATAAAAAACACTGATGTAATCTTCACAATCCTCTTGCAATAGGACAAGCTGGATGGCCAAACAAGTGCTAGGAATAGCCCAAAATTAATTTGAATGAAAAAAGAACTTTTAACCATGTCAAAGGAGTTGAAAGAAAAGTCTTGAGTGAGGAAAAGAAGGGCTCAGTTCTGGCTTTACTAGCAGAGGGATACAGTGAGCGTCATGTTGCCTCCATCCTTAAAATTTTCAATATGGCAGTCAGTTACAACAAGGTCAAGCAGCAGACATTGGGGACAACAACAAAGCTACAGACTGTTATGATCTGATGGCCTAGGAGCAGCATGAGACGTACTCTGGAGAAGGTGGTACCTGTACTGGCCGCAGACCCTGAACTTAACACCGCAACTAGAAGTAGCCGTGGGATGTACCTAACACTCCCTAGACACCTCGTCACAGCCGGAGGACTAAATACCCCTAAAGATAGAAAAGGGAAAACTATCTTGCCTCATAGAAAATCCCCAAAGGATAGACAGCCCCCCACAAATATTGACTGTGAGAGGAGAGGGAAATAACATGCGCAGACTGAAATCAGGATTTAGCAAAGGAGGCCGCTCTAGCTAAATAGAAAGGATAGGACAGAGTACTATGCGGTCAGTATTAAAACACTAGAAAATATCCACCACAGAAAATACAAAATCTCCACATCTAACTAAAGATATGGAGGGTATATCTGCATCTCCAGAGATACCAGCTTGGCTGAACAAATCCTTATACAGACCAAGCTGGACAAGACAAAACATGGAAATTAAATGAACTATAAGGCCCACAGCATGTGGACTGCAAATAACAAAGCCAGAACTTATCTTTGTTGAAAAGAACAGGAAGAAGGAGAGACCAGGCAAAGATGTGAATCCTCCAGGAACAATGGACAACTGGCACTGACTAAAGGGTCAAGCAAGACTAAATAGCCCAGTCCGAATTGCCATCAGTGGACACACCTGATGAATGCTGCGATCCAAAGACAGCAGCGCTACCACTTATAACCACCGGAGGGAGCCCAAGAGCAGAATTCACAACAACAGACCGGAAGAGGGTGAAAACGACTCCACTGATCGGGCTGACCATCATCTTATTCGAATGTCACTCAGCAACCGCAGGATGACATCAAGTGACCTACAAAAGGAATGGCAGTTGGAATGAAGTGCATGGCAAGAACAGTTTGTAACAGGCTCCTAGAGGCAGGACTCAAGTCATGTAAAGCTAGAAAAAAGCATTTCATCAATGAGAAGCAAAGGAGAGCCAGGCTGAAGTTTGCCAAAAACCATAAGGATTGGACCATAGAGGACTGGAGTAAGGTAATCTCTGATGAGTGTAATTTTCAGCTTTGCATAACACCTGGTCTTCTAATAGTTAGACGGAGACCTGGAGATTCGTAGAAGCTACAGTGTCTTGCACCCACTGTGAAATTTGGTGGCGGATCGGTGATGATCTGGGGATGCTTCAGCAAGGCTGGAATTGGGCAGGTTAATCTTTGCGAAGGATGTATGAATCAAGCCATATACAAGGTTATCCTTGAAAAAACACTTGCTTCCTTCTGCTCAGGCAATGTTTCCCAACTCTGAGGACTGTTTTTTTCCAGCTGGACAATGCGCCATTCCACACAGCTAGGTCAATCAATGTGTGAATGAAGGGGCACCACATCAAGACCTTCATAGCCAGCCCAATCTCCAGACCTGAACCCCATTGAAAACCTCTGGAATGTAAGAGGAAGATGGAGAGTTACAAGCCACCAAACAAAGAAGAACTGCTGAAATTTTTGAGCCAGGAGTGGCATAAGGTTACCCAAAAGCAGTGTGAAAGACTGGTGGAAAGCATGCCAAGATGCATAAAAGCTGTGATTAAAAATCATGGTTATTTCACCATATATTGATTTCTGAACTCTTTCTGAGTTAAAACATGAGAATTGTTGTTTCTACATGAATACGAACTTGTTTTCTTTGCATTATTTGAGGTCTGAAAGCACTGTTTCTTTTTTATTATTTTGTCAATTTCTCATTTGCTGCAAGTAAATACAATATTTTTAGCTTTAAATTTCAGAGACATGTTGTCAGTAGTTTGTAGAATAAAACAACAATGTACATTTTACTCAAAAAAATATACCTGTAAAGAGAAAAATCAGAGAAACTTACAATTTTGCAGTGGTCTCTTAATTTTTGCCAGAGCTGTATGTTGGGTGAAATAGTGTCAGCCGAGGATAAACAAGGTACCATTTATTACTATTGATTAGTGTGGCAACCTCAACTGTCATGCTAGAGCCAATATAAGTGCAAAATAGAGGAGTTGGTCTTTTTTTTTGTAACATTTTTTTTATCTTTTTTTTTTTAACTTTTTGCTGCCTTTTAGTCCCCTTAGGAAACTTGAAGCTGCGATCATCCAATCGCCTGTGCTACACATAGCAGTACTTCAGGCGTTCATAGGAGATTTAGAATGATGGGTACGGGGGTCTTCTGCAAACCCCTGACTGGCATGACAGCCCATCGGCACCCTGCAATCACTTGGAAGCGGTTGCGGTCTTGTTCATCGCTCGGTAGTCTACTGCGTAATTGTCATGATGATTGGAGGCAGTGGAGTTGCTTCCCCTGACAATTTTTAATTACATTTTTCCCACCTTGTAACAGTCAGTCAAATCACCAGTGCAATTTTTTTCAGGAAAATTAGACTCTTTTTCATTTTTACCAGTCTCACAGTTTTTTCCAATGATCTGTTAGAGACATAATTTTACAGCATTCCCGTCAATTTTGTGGACGAGGTTTTGCTGTCTGTCCGTATGCCACATGCACTTGGCCAAGATGCCGACCTGCCAGGCCCATGAATGAGCATATTCATCTGAAAATAGTCCTATGTAATGCTGGGTGCAGCTTAAGCACATCAGTACCAGATTTTTTTGTTTTATTGTTTTTAAATAGATGGGAAATGTTGGTTGCTATATGGTTTTCAATGGGTCAAATTCATAATTGACTGAAACTGATCTAGAGAATATCGCTGATTCAAAGCTATGGTCCTCTAAATATGATTTCTCCTGGAATTGACACAGTGCAAATTGCTTCACTTTATCCCGTCCCTTTCTGTTTACATATTGTATTTTATTGTGTGCTTGAAATGCCAAAATCTGCCACAGTCACGTGACCTCGCTGCTTATCCTCAGATTTTCCACTACACATCACCATGCACACAGCTGCTTACACCTCACCTCTTTCTGCACTTCGTGTTCATTTTCTGTTTTTGTGGTTTATTTTAACTAATAAAAAATTGTTTCAAAACATCTGTGCTGGGCTAAAGCTCTGAATTTATTCACTGCTATGTTTTTTATGATCTTTCAATAGAAGAAAACTGTGAGTTATGTCTGGAAAAGATCTTATTGGTGCATATTCTGAAATTGCCTGTTAATGTATGAAGTATATGCATTTCTTTTAGGTTTCTTGTTAATGGTAAATATCCTTCCTTGTCGACTCTGCACACATGAAAATCAGCTGATTATTTGATACTAGAAATAGACCTGATGCTATCGCATTGGGAGTGCAGTGAAATTAACATCTGTGTATGCTTAAAAATCGTAGTAAGTAAGCATGCGCAGTTATGGCTGTTACTGGGAATAGCCGTGACGTGTATGTCACTTGCACAGGCACAGTTCGTGGCCGTAAGGCTGTTACTGCGGCTGCACAAGTAAAACATAAACGTCACCGCTATTCCCCACGCAGACGCAGTAACAGCCGCATCATTACCGCGCATGCGCGGGTAGAGCGCACAGTTGTGGCTGTTACTTGGCATGCGCGGGAATAGAGGTGACGTGAATGTCACTTGCGCAGGCGCAGTTCATGGCCTTGCTGCCATAAACTTTGCCTGTGCAAGTGACATGTCACCGCTATTCCCACGCATGCGTAGTAACGACGCGGCTGTTACTGCGCCTGCGTGGGAATAGCGTAGACGTGTATGTCAACTGAATTGCGCCTTCGCAAGTGACACTGCCGCGGTGCCTTATAGGATTCGGGGGAAAGCGGCTGGAAGTCCCAACTGGCGATTTTATGTGTAGATTGTGTCTTGGATGAGTAGCCCAACAGGCTCGTTCCCAACAGCAGCTTCTCCCAACCCAGCTCCCATGGCTGACAGATGCCCCTTATGTGTGTGCAGGGAGTGGTCATCTGTCAGTCTGGTTGAGCAAGGTAGGGTAGAAGCCCTCCAGACTGGCCTATAGGAATAGTAACTTCAGATCCATGTACCAAGGCCAGCTCATCAAAGTATGTTCTCTCGAAAACACAGCGGCGTTTTAGAGTAAAATGTACATGGCTGTATGTAATGCAGACATTGTCTGATTATTGCTGCTCATGGTTCGGGTATCATGAATTTGGTGTCAGGTTAACTTTAAAATACTAATTTTGTTTAAAGGGAACCTGTCACCCCGTTTTTTCCGTATGAGATAAAAATACTGTTAAATAGGGCCTGAGCTGTGCATTACAATAGTGTATTTTGTGGACCCCGATTCCCCACCTATGCTGCCGAAATACGTTACCAAAGTAGCCGTTTTCGCCTGTCAATCAGGCTGGTCTGGTCAGATGGGCGTGGTGTCTTCCCCCAGATCTTGCTTATTTTTCCGTTGGTGGCGTAGTGGTTTGCGCATGCCCAAGTCCAGAATCCACTGCACAGGGGAGGGAAAAGAGCACGATCTGCGCTATTCCCCTGGCGATCGGTGGGGGCGGCCATCTTCCTGTGGCCGCGCGTGCGCAGATGGAGCGCTCTGCTGCCCGGGGCTTCAGGAAAATGGCCGCGGGATGCCGCGCGTGCGCAGATGGAGATCGCGGCGGCCATTTTCCTGAAGCAGAGATGCGAACTCTGCTTCAGGAAAATGGCCGCCGCGATCTCCATCTGCGCACGCGCGGTATCCCGCGGCCATTTTCCTGAAGCCCCGGGCAGCAGAGCGCTCCATCTGTGCACGCGCGGCCACAGGAAGATGGCCGCCCCCACCGATCATCAGGGGAATAGCGCAGATCGCGCTCTTTTCCCTCCCCTGTGCAGTGGATTCTGGACTTGGGCATGCGCAAACCACTACGCCACCAACGGAAAAATAAGCAAGATCTGGGGGAAGACACCACGCCCATCTGACCAGACCAGCCTGATTGACAGGCGAAAACGGCTACTTTGGTAATGTATTTTGGCAGCATAGGTGGGGAATCGGGGTCCACAAAATACACTATTGTAACGCACAGCTCAGGCCCTATTTAACAGTATTTTTATCTCATACAGAAAAAACAGGGTGACAGGTTCCCTTTAACACGGATTGTTCATTTATGAAACAATATTTTTTTAGATTGCTAATTTATGAAAAACAAAAATTAAACTAATGTTTTATCATGTTCTTGCAGGGTTATATGATGGAGAACCGAATTCCTGGCTTAAAATGTGACTCTGATGTATTTGTCACCTTTGAGGGTGACAACGTTGTTATTCTACAGGTATGTTTCTTCCTGTTTATTTCCATATATTGTGATGACTAATGGAACAATGCCTGGCAAAGCAGGAAGGAACGCTGTATCTAATTGCATACAGTATTTCCTTTTAGGACACAATTTTCACTGAGCTAATTTTCTGTAATTTGACAGAAATTGTATATTGATATAAATGCAAAAAATAAATAAATCTTAAATTAGCTGTAAATAGTAATTTATAAAATATACTTATGTTTCATGCCCCAGCAGCTAGGCTCCCAGTCTTCTGCTTGATATTGGAACGTTTCATATATTGGCACGTGACCCGAGTAGTGTGACATTCTGCCCTCTTGACACACTACTATGGTCACATGCCAAACAGGACAAAAGAAGCACTTAGTCTAGCACATAACTTACTATATTTATATTATGAATATTTTTTAACATGCTGCAATGTTTCCATTTTTTTCAGCCAATGCAAATGTGTGTCCAGTGTTCAGTCATCTCATCATGTGAAAGTAATAATGTGCAGCTAAGATGGCAATACATTATAGTTTTTTTGATGACTGAAAATGCTTATTTAGACCATTTTCTGCTGAGCATTGACCAATGGACTACTGTTAATTAATAGCTGCTATGGGGTCCCCTGATTTGGGGGGCATTGTGCCAATACCTTCACCGTGCCTCCACCTCACGCACAAACCTGGCATTTAATTATAAGGCTTCTTTCACACTAGTGTCGGGCTCGGTCCGTCGCAGTGCGTCGGGCCGAGGTCCCTGACGCTAGCGTTTTCTCCGCCGCACAACGGGGGCAGCGGATGCATTTTTCCAGCGCATCCGCTGCCCCATTGTGAGGTGCGGGGAAGTGCGTGGAGGTGAGGGCGGAGTTCCGGTCGCGCATGCGCAGTCGGAAAAAGCGGACCGTCGGGAGCAAAAAACGT
Source organism: Ranitomeya variabilis (assembly GCF_051348905.1). NCBI lineage: Eukaryota > Metazoa > Chordata > Amphibia > Anura > Dendrobatidae > Ranitomeya > Ranitomeya variabilis. The sequence goes on from NC_135233.1 coordinate 163,427,619, forward strand.
TACATGTAACGTTTTTTGCTCCCGACGGTCCGCCACAAAACAGCGCAACCGTCGTACGACGGTTGCGATATGTGTCAATGCGTCGCAAATGCGTCGCTAATGTTAGTCAATGCATAAAAAAACGCATCCTGCAAGCACTTTTGCAGGATACGTTTTTTCGGCAAAACGACGCATTTGCGACGTATTGCAGTTAACGCTAGTGTGAAAGTAGCCTTAGAGGTATTTGCATCCTGTATCCAGGTACAGATGAAAGCAATGATGAAGCAGGGAAATGTTAGCTCATTGTTCCATCATTAACTCTTGGCGTATAAGCTCTGATATCTTAGTGTAACGGGCTTGATGATACCACTACCTTGTGCCCGCTGTGCCAAGCTTAAGAGCACACCTTGAGAGGTGAGGACTTTTTTTTTTTTATCAAGGACTACTTGTGTGGTGTTATGTGGGGGGGAAAAAAACTGGGTGTGGGACGGTGCTGTGTGGGGGCCATTATACTGTATACTGTGTGAGGAACTGTGTGGTAGCCATTATATTGTGTGGAGGACTTTGAAAAATCATTATACTCTGTGGAGGGCTATGGTGGACCATTATACTCTGTGGAGGGCTGTGTGGGGTCCTTTATACAGTGTGAATGGCTATGTGGTGGGCTATTATACTGTGTTTTGGGACTGTGGGGCCCATATTTCTGTATTGAGGTCACTGGAGGCCTCATGATTTGTGTGGGAGAAGTGTAGGGACATCACTGTGTTTGGGCACTATAGAGGCATCACACTGTGCCTGTGGAAGAATTCACTGTGGTGGTCATTTTTTTGTTGGCATCATACGTTATGGAGACCATAATGGGGTTTCTCAGTGGGTGAGAACTCTGAAAGGCTGAATAGGGCCAAATTATTTTGGAATTGCTGCAATACATGTCCTTCTCTCTGTCTTTAAAAGTTGGCTATGTGCCCCCATGACTTTGCCTGTGTGCCATGCCATGTGCTTAATCCTCCATTTTTTGTGAGAAGAGAAGGGTAAGAAATGACTTCTGTTATGAGACCTTATGATTTTTACTTGCACCTCTGCTGTTGGCACCATTTTGCGACACAAACTAATGTGATAAATACCAAGCAATTGCCAGTTTCTTGCCAAGGTCAATCAGCTGTGTTTAATTGTTACAATTATTGTCAGGTGCAGTTTTGAGCATAATTGGAAAGTCGTTCATGTCAAACAACACGTGCACATTGGGACAGGCTAAAATGAATTGTGTTATGATTTAATTCCTAGAAGCCACGCTCAGGTCACAGAACAACACACAGGCGTAGCTGCCAATTGTCAGAGAGTTATTCTTGAGCCCAGTACTTCTGACGTTGCCACCCACCCAGGTAGTAAGGTGCAGCTGGGGAAGCTGCTCTGATAGAAGTGCTTATACTGTATGTTGTAAAGGGTTCTCTGGGCTTTTGCCGATCTCTGATTAAGCATTATAACCAGCTCATTTGGGGCTAATATTAATGTTCCACTGGGTTCAGGAGACAAATTGTAAGATAGAGTGATGATATTTAAAAAAAAAAATGTTTTGATATATTTTGCCTCGCAAGGCACCAGAAAAGAGATTGAGCCGTCCTGCTTTACACAAATCAATAAGTAATTTGCAAAGCAGCCTGATAAAACATGTAATGTATGGCTAGCTTTATACTTCCAGAAGGATTTTCAGATATATAATAATTTTTGTTGCATGCTTTTTTGTGTAGAAGCTAAATGGGCAAGTAGAAACCTGGAGAGAATCATCTTGCCCTTTATTTTTTGTGAGATTTCATGTGATCTCTGATCTGCAGTTTGTTATAGAGGAGAACAATTACATTTGAAAAATATTTATGGGAAAATTGTATTTCATTAATTTAAATCCTCGCGTTTAGGAGACCAGTGGGGTGGTCCTGTTCAGCAATGGACTGTCTTTCTGTATGATTATGTATTCGGGGATATCTGACAGTCTCAAAGTAGTATTGCATTTGTATATCTAAGACCTGTCAGAAGAGTTTAGTGTTTATAAGATACTATATATAAATCACATAACCTATTGAAGGAGTGATACGTTTAATATTATTTTTATGAGTATATAAGAATATTATAGGGACATATAGGGATAGTTATCGTTGATCGATGGAGTCCTTGTGCACATTTTTTTGTGCTGAAAACGCCATTGTACATTGGACAATTAAGTCCATTGTCCAAAAAGCCGGCGGGAGAAGGGGAGCAGTGGCAGGAGCCGGCTAACAGAAGACATCATACCCTCCTGGGGCCGTTGCTGCATCTCAGTCCCGGCGCAGTCGGCTGTTTCTGTTCTGAGCGGTCACGTGGTTCCTCTCATTAAGGTAGTGATGCACGCTTCTCCACTCCCATATGTGTGGAGCGCATATTCATTACCTTATTGAGCGGTTCCACGTGACTGTTCAGCACAGGAGAGCTGCCAGGCTGGGTCAACGGTGATGCAGCGACGGCACAAGGCAGGGTGAGTAGGACGGGGGGTAGTGAGCCATGCATACAACGATGTGACGGAGGGTAAGCCATGCAGCACCGGGGGAGCCATGCATACAACAGGGGGAGCCACACATACCAGGACAGAATGGGCGGGAGCCACACATAGCAGGACAGGACGGTGAGCCACACATACCAGGACAGGGGAGCCACATACCAGCGACGGGGGGGAGCCACATATAGCAGGACAGGGATGAGGGGACAGTGCATACCTGGCTTATACTCGAGTCAATAAGCTTACCCAGTTTTCCGTGGCAGGTACCATGGCTTATACTCGGGTCGGCTTATACTCGAGTATATACGGTATCTCAAAATTACTGGGATTCGTTGAAGCGTTCTAGAGTTATTACCACATAAAGTGACACTGGTCAGATTTAAAAAATTTGGCCCAGTCACTAAGGGGTTAAGGACCACATTGCATTTGAAGTGACTTTGAGGGACGTGAAAATGACAAAAAATATTCAAAAGTGACACCATTCTAGAAAACTGCAACCCTCAATTTGTTCAAAACCACATCCAAGAAGTTTATTGACTCTTCAGGTGCTTCACAGGAATTAAAGGGAACCAGTCACCTCGTTTTGCCGCTATAAAATGTGGCCACTGCCTTTTGGGGCTTATCTGCAGTATTCTGTAATGCTGCAGATAAGCCCCTGGTCCGACCTGAGAGAAGAAAAACAAGTTTTATTATACTCACCCAGGGGTGGTACAGCATTATAGCTGTAGATGAGCCCCGAAAGGCAGTGGCCACATCGTATAGCGGCAAAACGAGGTGACAGGTTCCCTTTAATGCAATTAATATATTTAACTTTTTTTCTCAAAAATGTTACTTTATCCCCAATTTTTTATGTTTACATGTGTGGTCCATGTGCAAGGTCCTGGACGGTCGGTGTTGGAAGCTCCTGTTAGTGGAGTCTTCCTAGAAGCACCTGAGACCATGGACCTAGTGGACGGTCAGTGTTGGAGTCTCCTGGCAGTGGAGATGTCCTGGAAGCACTGAAGAGAGTGAGTCCTGTGTGTTGGATTGTCCTGGATTGGGCTGGAGTCCTGGAAGCACTGCTGAGGCTATGAACTGAATGCTCGAGGGTGTTGGATTGTCCTGGGATGGACTGGAGTCCTGCAAGCACCTGGAAAGATCATGGACTGATGGCCTGTGTGTTGGAGGTGCCTGTGATTGGACTTCCTGGAAGCGCATGGAAAGGCTGCATCTACAGAGCCTGAGACGGTTTATGTGTTGGGGAAGCTACAGTTCCTACTGTGGGTCTGAACTAATTGAGGTGCCCTGATCCCAAGGACGGTGATCCCAGTGAGGCAGTTTCCCTGTGAACCAGCACTGGCAGGAGTCAGTGTGTGGAGCCGTAGCTCCTGAGAGGTAACCCCTGGTATGGGAAAAAAACCTGTAATATACGGCAGAGATGTATCTGCCATTGGAACAGACTGTCGGTGGGTAATATGTTCCGTTGATGCAAACAATGAACTGTAAGGAACTGTGCGCTAACATATGACAGTTGCTGAACTGTGCAGTCACCTGGTGACTGAAGAGATAAGGCGTGACACACAACACACGTGTTAAAGTAACAGACTATGTGTAAGCTGGTGATGTGTAACCTAGCTTACGGTGCGGTTTATGACGCTTTAATAAACCGGAATGGACTTAATTTGTGTGAGATATCGTGCCTGTATGCGTTATTCCCGTGCAAAGCGAGTGTCCCCCAAGACCCGAAGTTAGGGAAACGCTACTATATATATATATATATATATATATATATATATAATTGTCTAAGGGTTTTTCCGTCTGTCTGTCTGTCTGTCCTGGAAATCCCGCGTCTCTGATTGGTCGAGGCCGCCAGGCCTCGACCAATCAGCGACGGGCACAGCATGGCGACGATGATGTCATAATGGAAATCCCGCGTCTCTGATTGGTCAAGGCCGCCAGGCCTCGACCAATCAGCGACGGGCACAGTATCGACGTAGATGTCATAATGGTTGCCATGGCGACGATGATGTCATAAAGGTTGCCTCGACCAATCAGCAACGGGCACAGTCTGCCGCGAATCACATACTACGGGGACATGCATATTCTAGAATACCCGATGCTTTAGAATCGGGCCACAATCTAGTATATATATACAGTGGGGCAAAAAAGTATTTAGTCAGTCAGCAATAGTGCAAGTTCCACCACTTAAAAAGATGAGAGGCGTCTGTAATTTACATCATAGGTAGACCTCAACTATGGGAGACAAACTGAGAAAAAAAAATCCAGAAAATCACATTGTCTGTTTTTTTATCATTTTATTTGCATATTATGGTGGAAAATAAGTATTTGGTCAGAAACAAAATTTCATCTCAATACTTTGTAATATATCCTTTGTTGGCAATGACAGAGGTCAAACGTTTCCTGTAAGTCTTCACAAGGTTGCCACACACTGTTGTTGGTATGTTGGCCCATTCCTTCATGCAGATCTCCTCTAGAGCAGTGATGTTTTTGGCTTTTCGCTTGGCAACACGGACTTTCAACTCCCTCCAAAGGTTTTCTATAGGGTTGAGATCTGGAGGCTGGCTAGGCCACTCCAGGACCTTGAAATGCTTCTTACGAAGCCACTCCTTCGTTGCCCTGGCGGTGTGCTTTGGATCATTGTCATGTTGAAAGACCCAGCCACGTTTCATCTTCAATGCCCTTGCTGATGGAAGGAGGTTTGCACTCAAAATCTCACGATACATGGCCCCATTCATTCTTTCATGTACCCGGATCAGTCGTCCTGGCCCCTTTGCAGAGAAACAGCCCCAAAGCATGATGTTTCCACCACCATGCTTTACAGCAGGTATGGTGTTGGATGGATGCAACTCAGTATTCTTTTTCCTCCAAACACGACAAGTTGTGTTTCTACCAAACAGTTCCAGTTTGGTTTCATCAGACCATAGGACATTCTCCTAAAACTCCTCTGGATCATCCAAATGCTCTCTAGCAAACTTCAGACGGGCCCGGACATGTACTGGCTTAAGCAGTGGGACACGTCTGGCACTGCAGGATCTGAGTCCATGGTGGCGTAGTGTGTTACTTATGGTAGGCCTTGTTACATTGGTCCCAGCTCTCTGCAGTTCATTCACTAGGTCCCCCCGCATGGTTCTGGGATTTTTGCTCACCGTTCTTGTGATCATTCTGACCCCACGGGGTGGGATTTTGCGTGGAGCCCCAGATCGAGGGAGATTATCAGTGGTCTTGTATGTCTTCCATTTTCTAATTATTGCTCCCACTGTTGATTTCTTCACTCCAAGCTGGTTGGCTATTGCAGATTCAGTCTTCCCAGCCTGGTGCAGGGCTACAATTTTGTTTCTGGTGTCCTTTGACAGCTCTTTGGTCTTCACCATAGCGGAGTTTGGAGTCAGACTGTTTGAGGGTGTGCACAGGTGTCTTTTTATACTGATAAAAAGTTTAAACAGGTGCCATTACTACAGGTAATGAGTGGAGGAAAGAGGAGACTCTTAAAGAAGAAGTTACAGGTCTGTGAGAGCCAGAAATCTTGATTGTTTGTTTCTGACCAAAAACTTATTTTCCACCATAATATGCAAATAAAATGATAAAAAAACAGACAATGTGATTTTCTGGATTTTTTTTCTCAGTTTGTCTCCCATAGTTGAGGTCTACCTATGATGTAAATTACAGACGCCTCTCATCTTTTTAAGTGGTGGAACTTGCACTATTGCTGACTGACTAAATACTTTTTTGCCCCACTGTATATATATATATATATATATATATATATATATATATATATATATATATATATATATATATATATATAATATTTTTATTTTTTACTTAGTCCCTCTATGGAACGTTCACCTTCATTTCTCTGATTGCTGTTATAAAGCATTACAATGCACCAGCATTGCAATGCTTTTTAACTGTCAGTACTGTTGTGAAATTGGATTTTGGGCTCCCCCGGTGGCCACTGGTGGAATTGAACTGGTGTGCATCATCCTCTCTGTTCACCTGTTTCCATCAGGATGTGGGAGTCGCTATTTAGCCTTGCTCCTCTGTCACTTCCATGCCGGTCAACATTGTAATCAGAAGCCTTTCTGTGCATGTTCCTGCTGCTAGACAACTCCCAGCTAAGTTGGACTTAGTCCTTGTTTGTTTTTGCATTTTGTTCCAGTTCACAGCTGTAGTTTCGTTTCTGTGTCTGGAAAGCTCTTGTGATCTGAAATTGCCACTCTGATGTTATGAGTTAATACTAGAGTCTTAAAGTAATTTCAGGATGGTATTTTGATAGGGTTTTCAGCTGACCATGAAAGTGCCCTTTCTGTCTTCCTGCTATCTAGTAAGCGGACCTCAATTTTGCTAAACCTATTTTCATACTACGTTTGTCATTTCATCTAAAATCACCGCCAATATTTGTGGGGGCCTCTGTCTGCCTTTCGGGGAAATTTCTCTAGAGGTGAGCCAGGACTATATTTTCCTCTGCCAGGATTAGTTAGTCCTCCGGCCGGCGCTGGGCGTCTAGGGATAAAACGCAGGCTACGCTACCCGGCTACTGTTAGTTGTGCGGCAGGTTTAGTTCATGGTCAGTTTAGTTTCCATCCTTCCAAGAGCTAGTTCGTATGTTTGCTGGGCTATGTTCTCTTGCCATTGAGAACCATAACAGTTTGACCGGCCTAAAAGGGTTAAATTAATTGACAGAGAAAGGAGAGAAAAGAGAAGTCTGCTGAAGATTTTTTTTTTTTTTTTTCTCAGTTCTGAGTGTGCTTGTAATTGAATCTCTTGCAAGTCTGCCTATATTGCAGCCTTTCTCTCTCTCTCTCCTTCTAATCCTGGAATGGCTCTGTGTTCACCTGTTTAAAATGGATATTCAGAGTTTAGCTGCAGGTTTGAATAATCTCACCACGAAAGTTCAAAACTTACAAGATTTTGTTGTTCATGTTCCTATATCTGAACCTAGAATTCCTTTGCCTGAATTTTTCTCGGGGAATAGATCTTGCTTTCAAAATTTCAAAAATAATTGCAAGTTGTTTTTGTCCCTGAAATCTCGCTCTGCTGGAGATCCTGCTCAGCAGGTCAGGATTGTGATTTCTTTGCTCCGGGGCGACCCTCAGGATTGGGCTTTTGCGTTGGCTCCAGGGGATCCTGCGTTGCTCAATGTGGATGCGTTTTTTCTGGCCTTGGGGTTGCTGTTATGATTTTCCCAATGGCAGGGAAATCAAAATAACAACGGACTAGCTCTCGGGTGATGGGAACTAAAGTGACCGTGACCTGAACCTGACACGACACTGGAAGTAGCCGGGGAGTGTTTCCTACGATGCCCTAGACACCACGCGCCAGCCGGAGATCTAACTACCCCTATCAGAGGAATATACAGGCCTGCCTTACCTCCAGAGATGAACCCCAAAAGGAGATAGCAGTCCCCCACAGATACTGACGGTGAGTCAAGAGGAAAAGACATACGTAGGATGAACAGCAGATTTAGCACAGTGAGGTCCGCTTACTAGATAGAAGAAGTACACGAAAGAGTTACTTCACGGTCAACTTCAAAACACTACTCAAAAACACCATCCTGAAATTACTTTAAAACTCCAGTGACAACTCATGCCACTGGAGTGGCAATTTCAGTCCACGAGAGCTTCCAGCTACAGAGAGTCACATTGCAGATAGCTGGACAAAAAATAGCATAAACTAGAAACAAAATTCAACTTAGCTGAACAGGATCTTGAGGCAGGAGAATGCAACAGAATGCTACTGATACATTGTTGGCCGGCATGGGACCAGCAGCCAAGCAGCCTTAAATAGGAAACTCCCCTAATGGGTGTCAACAGGTGATCAAGGATAGAAGAAGGCAAATAAGTGGCAATACCATAAAACACCACCGGGGGAGCCCACAAACAGAATTCACAACAGTACCCCCCCCTTAAGGAGGGGGCACCGAACCCTCACCAGAACCACCAGGGCGATCTGGATGAGCACTATGGAATGCACGAACCAAATCAGGAGCATGAACATCAGATGCTGTCACCCAAGAATTATCCTCCTGACCATAGCCTTTCCACTTAACAAGATACTGAAGTTTCCGTCTGGAAACACGGGAGTCCAAGATCTTTTCCACCACATACTCCAACTCACCCTCAACCAGCACAGGAGCAGGAGGATCAGCAGACGGAACAACCGGCACCTCATACCTCCGCAATAATGACCGATGAAAAACATTATGAATAGTAAAAGATGCTGGGAGGTCCAAACGAAAGGACACAGGATTGAGAACCTCCAGAATCCTATAAGGGCCGATAAACCGAGGCTTAAACTTAGGAGACGAGACCTTCATAGGAACAAATCGAGAAGACAACCAAACCAGGTCCCCAACACAAAGACGAGGACCGACACGCCGATGACGATTAGTGAACTGTTGAGTCTTCTCCTGGGACAACTTCAGATTGTCCACAACCTGTCCCCAAATCTGATGCATTCTATCAACCACAGCATCTACTCCAGGACAATCCGAAGACTCCAATTGACCGGACGAAAAGCGAGGGTGAAACCCTGAATTACAAAAAAATGGAGAAACCAAAGTGGCAGAACTGGCCCGATTGTTAAGGGCAAACTCTGCCAATGGCAAAAAATCAAGCCAATCGTCCTGATCAGCGGACACAAAACACCTCAAGTAAGTCTCCAAGGTCTGATTAGTACGCTCAGTCTGGCCATTAGTCTGAGGATGGAATGCAGACGAAAAAGACAAGTCGATGCCCATCCTGGCACAGAACGCCCGCCAAAATCTAGACACAAACTGAGTACCCCTGTCAGACACTATATTCTCAGGAATACCATGCAAACGCACAACATTCTGAAAAAATAGAGGGACCAGCTCAGAGGAGGAGGGCAATTTGGGCAACGGTACCAAGTGAACCATCTTGGAAAAACGGTCACACACCACCCAGATGACGGACATCCTACGAGAAACAGGAAGGTCAGAAATAAAGTCCATAGAGATGTGCGTCCAAGGCCTCTTAGGAATAGGCAAGGGCAACAACAACCCGCTGGCCCGGGAACAGCAGGGCTTAGCCCGAGCACAAACATCCCAAGACTGCACAAAAATACGTACATCTCGAGACAAGGAAGGCCACCAGAAGGACCTAGACACCAGATCCCTGGTGCCAAAAATTCCAGGATGACCTGCCAACGCGGAAGAGTGAACCTCCGAAATAACTCTACTGGTCCAGTCATCAGGGACAAACAGTCTACCAGGCGGACAGTGATCAGGCCTATCCACCTGAAACTCCTGCAAAGAGCGCCGCAGGTCTGGGGAGACAGCTGACAATATCACTCCATCCTTCAGGATGCCAGTAGGTTCGGAATCACCAGGCGAATCAGGCTCATCCGCCCTCACATTCTTAGACCCAGGCAGATATGAGACCACAAAGTTAAATCGAGAGAAAAACAACGACCAGCGCGCCTGTCTAGGATTCAGACGCCTGGCTGACTCAAGATAAATTAGATTTTTGTGGTCAGTCAAGACCACCACCTGGTGTCTAGCACCCTCAAGCCAATGACGCCACTCCTCAAATGCCCACTTCATGGCCAAGAGCTCCCGATTTCCAACATCATAATTCCGCTCAGCGGGCGAAAACTTTCGAGAGAAAAACGCATATGGTCTCATCACTGAGCAGTCAGGACCTTTCTGCGACAAAACTGCACCTGCTCCGATCTCGGAAGCATCTACTTCAACCTGGAACGGGAGCGAAACATCAGGCTGGCGCAACACAGGAGCGGAAGAAAAGCGGCGCTTAAGCTCCCGAAAGGCCTCCACAGCCGCAGAGGACCAATTAGCAACATCAGCACCCTTCTTGGTCAAATCAGTCAAAGGTTTAGCAATGGCAGAAAAACCCGCTATGAATCGGCGATAGAAATTAGCAAATCCCAAGAATTTCTGAAGACTCTTTAGAGAAGTAGGTTGTATCCAATCACAAATAGCCTGAACCTTAACAGGGTCCATCTCCATAGATGAAGGGGAAAAAATATATCCCAGAAAGGAAATTCTCTGAACCCCAAAAATACACTTTGAGCCCTTCACAAATAGAGAATTAGCTCGTAAAACCTGAAAAACTCTCCTGACCTGTAGAACATGAGATTCCCAGTCCTCCGAAAAAATCAAAATATCATCCAAATACACAATCATAAATTTATCCAGATATTCACGGAAAATATCGTGCATAAAAGACTGAAAAACGGAAGGGGCATTCGCGAGACCGAAAGGCATTACCAAATACTCAAAATGGCCTTCAGGCGTATTAAATGCGGTCTTCCACTCATCCCCCTGCTTAATCCGCACCAAATTATACGCACCACGTAGATCGATCTTAGTGAACCACTTTGCCCCCTTTATGCGAGCAAAAAGATCAGTCAGTAAAGGTAACGGGTACTGGTATTTAACTGTAATCTTATTCAGAAGTCGATAGTCGATACAAGGTCTCAATGAACCATCCTTTTTACCCACAAAGAAAAACCCTGCCCCCAATGGAGACAAAGAGGGGCGAATATGACCCTTTCCCAAAGATTCTCTGATATACTCCCGCATAGCAGTATGTTCAGGTACAGACAAATTAAACAAGCGACCCTTAGGAAATTTACTCCCGGGAATCAACTCAATAGCGCAGTCACACTCTCTGTGAGGGGGGAGAGAATCAGTTTTAGGCTCCTGAAAGACATCATAAAAATCTGACAGAAATGCTGGGATCTCAGAGGGAGTAGATGAAGAAATGGGAACCAAAGGTGCATCCCCATGAATCCCCCGACATCCCCAGCTCAGCACAGACATTGATCTCCAGTCCAAGACTGGATTATGAATCTGTAACCATGGTAATCCAAGTACTAATACGTCATGTAGATTATATAACACAAGGAAACGAATAATCTCCTGATGGTCTGGGGAAAGATGCATAGTCACTTGTGTCCAATATTGTGGTTTATTGCTAGCCAAAGGTGTAGAATCAATACCCTTTAAGGGAATAGAAACCTCCAGAGGCTCTAAATCAAACCCACAACGCTTGGCAAAGGACCAATCCATGAGACTCAGAGCGGCGCCAGAATCCACATAAGCATCCACAGTAACAGATGACAAAGTACAAATCAATGTCACGGACAAAAGAAATTTAGACTGCAAGGTACCCATAGAAAAAGATTTATCAACCTTTTTATCAACCTTCTTTATGCGTTTAGAGCATGCTGATATAACATGAGCTGGATCTCCACAATAGAAGCACAACCCATTTTTGCGCCTGTAATTCTGTCGTTCGCCTCTAGACAATACACTATCGCATTGCATATGCTCTGGTGCCTTTTCAGAGGTCACAGCCAAATGATGCACAGGTTTTTGCTCAGAAGATACCGCCATATGGTGCACAGATTTTTGCTCAGAAGATACCGCCATATGGTGCACAGGTTTTTGCTCAAAAGATACTGCCATATGGTGCACAGATTTTTGCTCAGAAGATACCGCCATATGGTGCACAGATTTGCGCTCCCGTAAACGCCGATCAATCTGGATAGCCAATTTCATGGCATCATTCAGACCTGTAGGCACAGGGAACCCCACCATGACATCCTTCACGGCATCAGAGAGACCTTCTCTGAAATTAGCTGCTAGAGCGCACTCATTCCATTTAGTAAGCACCGACCATTTACGAAATTTCTGGCAGTATATCTCAGCTTCATTTTGCCCCTGGGAAAGAGCCATCAAGGCTTTCTCAGCCAAAATCTCTAAATTAGGTTCTTCATAAAGCAACCCCAAAGCCAGAAAAAACGCATCTACATTTAATAACGCAGGATCCCCTGGCGACAATGCAAATGCCCAACTTTGTGGGTCACCCCGCAATAGAGAAATAACAATTTTAACCTGTTGCGCAGGATCACCAGCAGAGTGAGATTTCAGAGACAAAAACAATTTACAATTCTCTCTGAAATTCAAAAAACGGGATCTGTCTCCGGTAAAAAATTCAGGCATAGGGATCTTAGGTTCAGACATTGGAGCACGTATAACAAAATCTTGTAAGTTCTGGACCTTTGAAGCCAGGTTATTCAGACCTGCAACCAAACTCTGTGGATCCATGATTCAAACAGGTGTAACCAAAGCCATTCAGAGATTAAGAGGAGAGGAGAAAAAAAAAAAAAGGCTGAAGACTGCAGTTTAAGCAAGGAGTACAAATAAGCACTAAGGTGCACTTTTCAAACACAGAAGGAAAAAAAAAACCTTTTATATCCTTTCCTGCTTTAGTGCATAGTTTTAACACATGTGGGCCGGCCAAACTGTTATGATTTTCCCAATGGCAGGGAAATCAAAATAACAACGGACTAGCTCTCGGGTGATGGGAACTAAAGTGACCGTGACCTGAACCTGACACGACACTGGAAGTAGCCGGGGAGTGTTTCCTACGATGCCCTAGACACCACGCGCCAGCCGGAGATCTAACTACCCCTATCAGAGGAATATACAGGCCTGCCTTACCTCCAGAGATGAACCCCAAAAGGAGATAGCAGTCCCCCACAGATACTGACGGTGAGTCAAGAGGAAAAGACATACGTAGGATGAACAGCAGATTTAGCACAGTGAGGTCCGCTTACTAGATAGAAGAAGTACACGAAAGAGTTACTTCACGGTCAACTTCAAAACACTACTCAAAAACACCATCCTGAAATTACTTTAAAACTCCAGTGACAACTCATGCCACTGGAGTGGCAATTTCAGTCCACGAGAGCTTCCAGCTACAGAGAGTCACATTGCAGATAGCTGGACAAAAAATAGCATAAACTAGAAACAAAATTCAACTTAGCTGAACAGGATCTTGAGGCAGGAGAATGCAACAGAATGCTACTGATACATTGTTGGCCGGCATGGGACCAGCAGCCAAGCAGCCTTAAATAGGAAACTCCCCTAATGGGTGTCAACAGGTGATCAAGGATAGAAGAAGGCAAATAAGTGGCAATACCATAAAACACCATCGGGGGAGCCCACAAACAGAATTCACAACAGGTTGCTTTATGAGGAACCTCAGTTAGAACTTCAGGCGGAAAAGGCCTTGATGTCCCTATCTCAGGGGCAAGACTAAGCTGAAATATACTGCCAGAAATTCCGTAAATGGGCTGTGCTTACTCAGTGGAATGAGTGCGCCCTGGCGGCGAATTTCAGAGAGGGTCTCTCTGATGCCATTAAGGATGTTATGGTGGGGTTCCCTGTGCCTGCGGGTCTGAATGAGTCCATGACAATGGCTATCCAGATCGATAGGCGTCTGCGGGAGCGCAAACCTGTGCACCATTTGGCGGTGTCTACTGAGAAGACGCCAGAGAATATGCAATGTGATAGAGTTCTGTCCAGAAGTGAACGGCAGAATTTTAGACGAAAAAATGGGTTGTGCTTCTATTGCGGTGATTCAACTCATGTTATATCAGCATGCTCTAAGCGTACTAAGAAGCTTGATAAGTCTGTTTCAATTGGCACTTTACAGTCTAAGTTTATTCTATCTGTGACCCTGATTTGTTCTTTATCATCTATTACCGCGGATGCCTATGTCGACTCTGGTGCCGCTTTGAGTCTTATGGATTGGTCCTTTGCCAAACGCTGTGGGTATGATTTGGAGCCTCTTGAAACTCCTATACCCCTGAAGGGGATTGACTCCACCCTATTGGCTAGCAATAAACCACAATACTGGACACAAGTAACTATGCGGATTAACCCGGATCACCAGGAGATTATTCGCTTTCTTGTGCTGTATAACCTACATGATGTGTTGGTGCTTGGATTGCCATGGCTGCAATCTCATAACCCAGTCCTTGACTGGAAAGCTATGTCTGTGTTAAGCTGGGGATGTAAGGGGACGCATGGGGACGTACCTGTGGTTTCCATTTTATCATCTATTCCCTCTGAGATTCCTGAATTCTTGACTGAATATCGTGACGTTTTTGAAGAACCTAAGCTTGGTTCATTACCTCCGCATCGGGAGTGCGATTGTGCCATAGATTTGATTCCGGGTAGTAAATACCCTAAGGGTCGTTTATTTAATCTGTCTGTGCCTGAACATGCTGCTATGCGAGAATATATAAAGGAGTCCTTGGAAAAGGGACATATTCGTCCTTCGTCATCTCCCTTAGGAGCCGTTTTTTTCTTTGTGGCTAAGAAAGATGGCTCTTTGAGGCCGTGCATTGATTATCGGCTTTTGAATAAAATCACGGTTAAATATCAGTATCCGTTGCCACTGCTGACTGATTTGTTTGCTCGCATAAAGGGGGCCATGTGGTTCTCTAAGATAGATCTTCGTGGGGCGTATAATTTGGTGCGAATTAAGCAGGGGGATGAGTGGAAAACCGCATTTAATACGCCCGAGGGCCACTTTGAGTATTTGGTGATGCCTTTTGGTCTTTCAAATGCCCCTTCAGTCTTTCAGTCCTTTATGCATGACATTTTCCGTGATTATTTGGATAAATTTATGATTGTGTATCTGGATGATATTTTGATTTTTTCGGATGACTGGGACTCTCATGTCCAGCAGGTCAGGAGGGTTTTTCAGGTTTTGCGGTCTAATTCCTTGTGTGTGAAGGGTTCTAAGTGCGTTTTTGGGGTTCAAAAGATTTCCTTTTTGGGATATATTTTTTCCCCCTCTTCCATCGAGATGGATCCTGTCAAGGTTCAGGCTATTTGTGATTGGACGCAACCCTCTTCTCTTAAGAGTCTTCAGAAATTTTTGGGCTTTGCTAACTTTTATCGTCGATTTATTGCTGGTTTTTCTGATGTTGTTAAACCATTGACTGATTTGACTAAGAAGGGTGCTGATGTTGCTGATTGGTCCCCTGCTGCTGTGGAGGCCTTTCGGGAGCTTAAGCGCCGCTTTTCTTCCGCCCCTGTGTTGCGTCAGCCTGATGTTGCTCTTCCTTTTCAGGTTGAGGTCGACGCTTCTGAAATCGGAGCTGGGGCGGTTTTGTCGCAGAGAAGTTCCGATTGCTCCGTGATGAGACCTTGTGCTTTTTTCTCGCGTAAATTTTCGCCCGCCGAGCGGAATTATGATGTTGGGAATCGGGAGCTTTTGGCCATGAAGTGGGCTTTTGAGGAGTGGCGTCATTGGCTTGAGGGGGCTAGACATCAGGTGGTGGTATTGACTGACCACAAAAATCTAATTTATCTTGAGTCCGCCAGACGCCTGAATCCTAGACAGGCGCGCTGGTCGTTGTTTTTCTCTCGGTTTAATTTTGTGGTGTCCTACCTGCCGGGTTCTAAGAATGTTAAGGCGGATGCCCTTTCTAGGAGTTTTGAGCCTGACTCCCCTGGTAATTCTGAACCTACAGGTATCCTTAAGGATGGAGTGATATTGTCTGCCGTTTCTCCAGACCTGCGGCGGGCCTTGCAGGAGTTTCAGGCGGATAGACCTGATCGTTGCCCACCTGGTAGACTGTTTGTTCCTGATGATTGGACCAGTAAAGTCATTTCTGAGGTTCATTCTTCTGCGTTGGCAGGTCATCCTGGAATCTTTGGTACCAGGGATTTGGTGGCAAGGTCCTTCTGGTGGCCTTCCCTGTCTCGAGATGTGCGAGGCTTCGTGCAGTCTTGTGACGTTTGTGCTCGGGCCAAGCCTTGTTGTTCTCGGGCTAGTGGATTGTTGTTGCCCTTGCCTATCCCGAAGAGGCCCTGGACGCACATCTCGATGGATTTTATTTCGGATCTTCCTGTTTCTCAGAAGATGTCTGTCATCTGGGTGGTGTGTGATCGTTTCTCTAAGATGGTCCATTTGGTTCCCCTGCCTAAGTTGCCTTCTTCTTCCGAGTTGGTTCCTCTGTTTTTTCAAAATGTGGTCCGTTTGCATGGTATTCCGGAGAATATCGTTTCTGACAGAGGTACCCAATTCGTGTCTAGATTTTGGCGAGCATTCTGTGCTAGGATGGGCATAGATTTGTCTTTTTCGTCTGCTTTCCATCCTCAGACTAATGGCCAGACCGAGCGGACGAATCAGACCTTGGAGACATATTTGAGGTGTTTTGTGTCTGCAGATCAGGATGATTGGGTTGCTTTTTTGCCTTTAGCGGAGTTTGCCCTCAATAATCGGGCCAGTTCTGCCACCTTGGTGTCTCCCTTTTTCTGTAATTCGGGGTTTCATCCTCGATTTTCTTCTGGTCAGGTGGAATCTTCGGATTGTCCTGGAGTGGATGCTGTGGTGGAGAGGTTGCATCAGATTTGGGGGCAGGTAGTGGACAATTTGAAGTTGTCCCAGGAGAAGACTCAGCTTTTTGCCAACCGCCGGCGTCGGGTTGGTCCTCGGCTTTGTGTTGGGGACTTGGTGTGGTTGTCTTCTCGTTTTGTCCCTATGAGGGTTTCTTCTCCCAAGTTTAAGCCTCGGTTCATCGGCCCGTACAAGATATTGGAGATTCTTAACCCTGTGTCCTTCCGTTTGGACCTCCCTGCATCTTTTTCTATTCATAATGTTTTTCATCGGTCATTATTGCGCAGGTATGAGGTACCGGTTGTGCCTTCCGTTGAGCCTCCTGCTCCGGTGTTGGTTGAGGGCGAGTTGGAGTACGTTGTGGAAAAAATCTTGGACTCCCGTGTTTCCAGACGGAAACTCCAGTATCTGGTCAAATGGAAGGGATACGGTCAGGAGGATAATTCTTGGGTGACTGCCTCTGATGTTCATGCCTCCGATTTGGTCCGTGCCTTTCATAGGGCTCATCCTGATCGCCCTGGTGGTTCTGGTGAGGGTTCGGTGCCCCCTCCTTGAGGGGGGGGTACTGTTGTGAAATTGGATTTTGGGCTCCCCCGGTGGCCACTGGTGGAATTGAACTGGTGTGCATCATCCTCTCTGTTCACCTGTTTCCATCAGGATGTGGGAGTCGCTATTTAGCCTTGCTCCTCTGTCACTTCCATGCCGGTCAACATTGTAATCAGAAGCCTTTCTGTGCATGTTCCTGCTGCTAGACAACTCCCAGCTAAGTTGGACTTAGTCCTTGTTTGTTTTTGCATTTTGTTCCAGTTCACAGCTGTAGTTTCGTTTCTGTGTCTGGAAAGCTCTTGTGATCTGAAATTGCCACTCTGATGTTATGAGTTAATACTAGAGTCTTAAAGTAATTTCAGGATGGTATTTTGATAGGGTTTTCAGCTGACCATGAAAGTGCCCTTTCTGTCTTCCTGCTATCTAGTAAGCGGACCTCAATTTTGCTAAACCTATTTTCATACTACGTTTGTCATTTCATCTAAAATCACCGCCAATATTTGTGGGGGCCTCTGTCTGCCTTTCGGGGAAATTTCTCTAGAGGTGAGCCAGGACTATATTTTCCTCTGCCAGGATTAGTTAGTCCTCCGGCCGGCGCTGGGCGTCTAGGGATAAAACGCAGGCTACGCTACCCGGCTACTGTTAGTTGTGCGGCAGGTTTAGTTCATGGTCAGTTTAGTTTCCATCCTTCCAAGAGCTAGTTCGTATGTTTGCTGGGCTATGTTCTCTTGCCATTGAGAACCATAACACAGTACTGCACTGACACAGACCCCTTAGTCCATGCTCTACGCATGGTCTAAGGGGCTTGCCGTAGCCTAGTGACCTGGATGTCGTCATGACGACCTCAGATCACCATGGCAACGATTTGGCCTTTATCATGGCAAGGGACATAGCCGAGGAGAGAGGGAGCTCCCTCTCTCTGCTTTCTAAATGCTGCAATCGATGTTTACTGGGTGTCGGCTGTGAACTTCACTTAACATTTGCCGGCGATCACCCGCTCACGGCTCCCATGCGTGGGCTATCGCCATGACGTACATATACTTAATTGGTCGGGAAGTCCTTCCCCTCCATGACGTATATACAGGTGCTTCTCACAAAATTAGAATATCATCAAAAAGTTAATTTATTTCAGTTCTTCAATACAGAAAGTGAAACTCATATATTATATAGTCATTTTAAATAGTGATCTATTTTAAGTGTTTATTTCTGTTAATGTTGATGGTTATAGCTTACAACCAATAAAAAGCCAACAGTCATTATCTCAGTAAATTAGAATACTTTATAACACCAGCTTGAAAAATTGTTTTAAAATCCAAAATGTTGGCCTACTGAAATGTATGTTCAGTAAATGCACTCAATACTTGGTTGAGACTCCTTTTGCATCAATTACTGCATCAATGCGGAGTAGCATAGAGGCGATCAGCCTTTGGCACTGCTGAGGTGTTATGGAATCCCAGGTTGCTTTGATAGCAGCCCTCAGCTCGTCTGCATTGTTGGGTCTGGTGGCTCTCACCTTCCTTTTGACAATACCCCATAGATTCTCTATGGGGTTAAGGTCAGGCAAGTTTGCTGGCTAATCAAGCACAGTGATACTGTTGTTTTTAAACCAGGTATTGGTACTTTTGGCAGTGTGGACAGGTGCCAACTCCTGCTGGAGAATGAAATATCCATTTCCAAAAAGCTTGCCAGCAGAGAGAAGCATGAAGTGCTCTAAAATTTCCTGGTAGACGGCTGCGCTTACTTTGGTATTGATAAATCACAGTGGACCTACACCAGCAAATGACATGGCTCCCCAAACCATACTGATTGTGGAAACTTCACACTAGTCCTCAATCAGCTTAGATTGTGTGCTTCTCCACTCTTTATCCAGACTGTGGGACCTTGATTTCCAAATGAAATGCAAAATTTACTTTCATCTGAAAACAACACCTTGGACCACTGAGTAACAGTCAACTTCTTTTTCTTTTTGTCACTGGTAAGACGCTTCTGCCTTTGTCTATTGATCATGAGTGGCTTGACACAAGGAACGCGACACTTGTAGCCCATGTCCCGGATATGTCTGTGTGTGGTGGCTCGTGAAGCAATGACTCCAGCAGCAGTCCACTCCTTGTGAATCTCCCCCAAATTTTTGAATGGTTCTTTCTTAACAATCCTTTCAAGGTTGTGGTTATCCCGGTTGCTTGTGCACCTTTTTCTACCACGCTTTTCCTTCCACTCAACTTTCCATTAATATGCTTGGAAAAAGACTGTGAACAGCCAGCTTCTTTAGCAATGACCTTTGTGGAGCCTATCGAAAAAGACTAAGGGACCTTTGTAAACGTTTAGGAAACCTTTGCAGGTGTTTTTTTGTTAAAGGGAACCTGTTACCCCCCTCAGGCGTTTGTAACTAAAAGAGCCACCTTGTGCAGCACAAAAGCTGCATTCTGTCAAGGTGGCTCTTTTAGTTATGATGCCTGCACACGCTGAAATAAATGTTTATAAAATGTGCCCCTCATACCCTGAAATCGTCCCGGGGCGGGACGTTCTCCTTCGCCTCATTGGGGGACACAGGACAGTGGGTGTATGCTTCTTCCGCCATGAGGCTGACACTAAGTAGACATAAAAAAAAAGTTTAGCTCCTCCGTCGTATACACCCCGACACTGGCTACCAAAGAACCCAGTTTTTGCTTAGTGTCTGAAGGAGGCACATCTCTGGGTCTCGGATCCTTCGGACCCTTATTTCACTTCATGAGGATTGAGAGGTGGTGACGGACCCTTTTGAGGGTCCGATCTCCCCAAACCAGCAACGGGCAGGCACGTGCGAGTTTCCTCCACGTATCCTTTCCCGCAACGTGGGATTGCGCCGGATTTGGCCCTGACCACCCTAAGGTATTTTAGACCATAGGCTGTACAGGTGCCCTCAGATGTCCGTGTGACCCCCCTGTTTTTTTCTACACCTATTTTTTGGCTGTGGTGATAAAGGGGTGGTGGATGGTCCCTCTCCTTATCCCAGAGCGGAAAATGGAGTTTGAGTTCCTGCACAGTCATGGTTTTTCCTCTCCCCATGCTAGATAAAAAAAAAACATCCACACTGATCCTCTTCTCCCAGTTTGTAAGAGGGGGGAAAGCTAAAAAGGGGGGCTCCTGATGCAGCAAAGACCCTTAGCCGATTACCTGTTAGGCCTGTGCTGGTCAGCGCTGCAGAGAGGTTTGAGTGTTCTTGTGCCGGTCTGGCGCCGGGTTAGTAGCGGCTCCGCAGTCCCCCAGAGCTCCGGTCGGCACTTCTGTTCGCCGGCGCTTCCCTTCGCCGGTGCTGGTCAGCGCTGCAGGGTCCGGTACGGCCGGCGCCGCGACCTCTCCAGAGGCACCAGGCTCCAGCCTAGCTCTCCGGGTGCACTTCCGGGTCAAGCAGGTTCGACTTCCATCCTGGGCAGACCGTGCTGTTAGGCCCCGCCCCCTCCGACGCGTCTTCCTCCGGCCACCACCTCCTCTCCTCGCTGGAGGAAAAATCGAGGTCCCGGCTTCGCCCTGGTCCAGGCCGCATCAACACTGCAATCCAGGCGGTTCCGCCCCCCTGAGGGCAGTTAAGGATAAAGGTGGCGCATTTACTCATCTTTGAGCACTGTATGCGGGGGACACAGGACTGGGGTAAGTGCATCTCCCTCCAGCCTGACAGCAGAAGCATTACTTTTTTCCCAGTCTAAGGCCCTGGGTAGAGCATTTATGGAATGCTATGTCTAGAAGGATCAAACCTCACACGGTCCTATATACCGTCTGTGCAGCCTGTCGTTCTGCCTTCCCGCATGCCCAGAGCAATCATCTCTGTGAGGCCTGTGACTCCGAACGCACTCAGGAGCCCCCCCTGCTAGTTCCCTGCCAATCTCCCCAGCAGTTAATCCTGCCCCTCCGGCAGATACTGGGGTGGTTCCACCGGAATGGGTCATGTCACTATCACAGTCCATGGCATCCCTAACCAAAGCAATCGAGTCCATTCAGACTCCGGCTGGGGTCAGAGACAGTAGTTCCTCTATCTTAGAGAGAGCTTCGGATTCTCAGGGGCCTCCGGCCTGCTGGGGCCACGCTCACACAAGGCAGACGCGGGGGAAGCGAAATCTCACAGCGTCTCCCGGGCCATCAGGTGCATCAGCATCCTGGAGTTCCGTTTCTCACTGTCCTTCCCCAGCGGAAAGCGGGGAACTCGGGTCAGACTATGATTCGGAGGGGTCCCTCAATTTAGAGACTCCTAGATTTCAGGAGTCATTAGATTGACAGCCTCAATCAGGCTATCAGACCCTGGGAATAGAAGACGAACCCATTTTACCCTCGGATCACAAGGTTTCTTTTAAGTGGGCCAGACTATCTCATAGGGTGTTTTCCTCACACCCCGAGTTTGAGGACCTGGTTCAGCGAAACCGGGAACACCCAGATAAACGCTTTTCAGGGCAAAAAGCCTTGAAAGCAAGATACCCTTTTTCTCCTGAGTTACGTAGTAAATGGGCGGAATCTCCTTCGGTAGATCCGCCGGTGTCCCGCTTAGCCTCTAATACTCTATTATCCCTCCCCAACGGCTCTTCTATTAAGGATCCCACGGATCGTCTTATAGAAAGTTTGGCTCGTTCCGTTTTTGAGTCTTCAGGTTCAGCCCTTTTTCCCTCTTTTGCGGCAAGTTGGGTTGCTAAAGACATGATGTCTTGGTCAGAATCTCTGACAAAGGCTATTCAAGAGAGAGACTTGCCAGCGGAGTTGACAGAAATGTCAAGTCAGATAACCCTTGCTGGAAGCTATCTGATTAATGCATCCTTAGATGCAGCAGACTGTTGCACTTCTGCAACGGCAAATGCAATTGCCATTAGAAGGGCTCTCTGGTTAAGAACTTGGCGTGCAGACTCAACCTCTAAGAAATCTCTCACAACCCTCCCGTATCAGGGGGGTCGCTTAATCGGAGAGAAGCTGGATCAGCTTATTTCTGATACCACAGGGGGAAAAGCAATTTTCTCCCACAGCAGAGGGTTAGACAGCCGTTTTGGCGTCAATTTCAGGCCCGTTTCAAGCACTTTCGCAATACCAGATGGACTCCAGCGTCAGGTTCCGCTGCGCAGGTTCAACCCAATCTGGACAGGGACAATCGGATCTCCTATAGAGCAAACCCGGGGGGAAGAATTAGTTCCCAGCCGCCTAGACCCAGGGGGTCCAAGGCTCAAAGGTTTTCAGCCAAGTGACTGGAGGCATCCTCGGATTGCCGCCGACAGAGTTGGCGGGCGCCTACTTTTGTTTCACCAGGTCTGGCTCCAGTCAATTCACAACAAATGGGTGGGAGAGCTCGTGTCCTCGGGGTACAAAATAGAGCTGGTTTGCCAACCCCCACTAAGGTTCCTCCCATCCCGTCTTCCCGGGTCCGAGTCCCGGCGCCAAGCCCTGTTCAAATCTATAGATTCCCTTCGTCTCTGCTGGGTCATCACTGTTGTGAATTCTGCTTTTGGGTTCCCTCCGGTGGTGGTAGGTGGTAATGCAGTTGTCCCTGAGTTGCAGTCCTGGTCAGGTGTTTCTGCTGATTGCAGTTCTGACTGGGGTATTTAGGTGTGCAGGATTCATTAGTCCTTGCCAGTTGTCAATTGTTGTTGGGAGGTGTTTGTCCTCTGCCTGGTTCCTCCTGCCTTTCTGCCAAATCAGCAAAGATAAGTGTCTGTTTTTTTTTCTGTTGCACACATGCTGTGTGCTTCATGATTCAGTGCTATTCTTTTGTGTTTTCTTGTCCAGCTTAGATTTTGTCAGTATTTTCTCAGTCTTGTTGGATTCTCTGGAGTGACAGATATATATTCCATGTCTTTAATTAGATTGTGGAACTTTTTGTATTATCTGCTGTGGATATTTTTGGAAGGGTTTTAATACTGACCACTTAGTATTCTGTCCTGTCCTTTCCTATTTAGCTAGAGTGGCCTCTTTTGCTAAATCTTGTTTTCTGCCTGCGTGTGTCTTTTCTTCTCCTACTCACAGTCAATATTCGTGGGGGCTGCCTATCCTTTGGGGTTCTGCTCTGAGGCAAGGTAGTATTCCTATTTCCATCTATAGGGGTATTTAGTCCTCCGGCTGTGTCGAGGTGTCTAGGGTTTGTTAGGCACACCCCACGGCTACTTCTAGTTGCGGTGTTAGTTCAGGATCTGCAGTCAGTATAGTTTCCACCTACTCCAGAGAAAGTTTCATGCGGCTCCAAGGTCACCGGATCATAACACATCACTCCTGTCCCAAGGGAAGAGAGATTTCAGGGGTTCTATTCCAACCTATTTATAGTACCCAAAAAGGATGGATCAGTGAGGCCCATTCTAGATCTCAAACGCTTAAACAGGTTTGTCAAAATTCGTCACTTTCGAATGAAATCTCTCCGGTCAGTTATTGCGTCAATGGAAAAGGGGGAGTTCTTGGCCTCGGTAGACATTCAGGATGCCTATCTGCATATTCCCATTTTTCCTGCCCATCAAAGGTTTCTCCGGTTTGCCATAAACAACTTACACTTCCAGTTCACAACTTTACCCTTCGGGCTGGCCTGCGCCCCCAGGGTGTTCACAAAGGTCATGTCTACTGTGGTGTCCATTCTGCACTCCCGTGGCATAGTAGTGTTGCCATATTTAGATGACCTTCTCATCAAAGGGCCGACCTTTCGGGCCTGCGATGAGAATGTCAGCATTTCTCTAGACACACTCTCGTCTAGGTTGGCTAGTGAATTTAAAAAAGTCATCCCTGTTACCATCCCGGAAAATTTCATTTCTGGGGATAATTTTCGACATGTTTCAAGCCCTCTCGATCCTGCCTCAGGACAAGATCCTAGCCCTTCGGGGAGAGGTGAGGATCCTTCGGCGACCGTGCTTCCATACAATCCGGTCCTGCATGAGGGTCTTAGGAATGATGGTGGCAACAATAGAAGCAGTACCATTTGCACAGCTTCATCTTCGGCCTCTCCAGCATGCACTTTTAGCAGCATGGGACAGGAATCCATTCTCCCTCAACCTCAGGATCCGTTGCCTCTCCAGGTCAGGCAGGCTCTTTCATGGTGGTTAAATAGCCCTTCCCTTCTAAGAGGGAAACCCTTTCCTCCAACCAATTGGCTTGTGGTTACAACGGATGGCAGTCTCTTAGGTTGGGGAGCAGTGTTCTTTCACCACACTGCCCAGGGGCGCTGGTCCTCCCCGGAGTCAGCTCTTCCTATCAATCTCTTGGAGATTCGGGCAGTTCGATTGGCTTTACAGTATTTCCATCATCTTCTGGCGGGTCGCCCTGTCCGGATTCAATCGGACAATGAAATCATCAGGGGGGCACCCGCAGCAAGGTGGCCATGCAGGAAGTAAAGCAAATTCTGTGCTGGGCCAAAAGAAATCACTCCGTGATTTCGGCAGTCCACATTCCGGGCGAGGAGAACTGGGCGGCGGACTTCCTCAGTCGGCAGGGCCTGGCTTCCGGGGAATGGTCTCTCCATCCCGAAGTGTTTCAGCAAATATGCCATCAATGGGGCACTCCGGACGTGGATCTAATGGCGTCCGGGAAGAATGCCAAGGTACCCAGATTTGTCGCCCGGTATCGAGATCCACAGGCAATCGCCGTGGATGCACTAGTTCTGACCTGGAGCCAGTTTCATCTCCCATATCTGTTTCCCCCTCTGGCACTGCTCCCGAAAGTGATCAAGAAGATCAAGTCAGAAGGAGTGCCAGCTATTCTGGTCGCCCTGGATTGGCCGCGGCGGTTGTGGTACGCGGACCTGATACAGCTTCTCTCCGGAGCTCCGTGGCGGCTCCCCGACCTTCCAGATCTTCTATCTCAAGGGCCAATTTACCACCAGAACTCAGGGATCCTGCATTTGACGGCTTGGCCGTTGAATCTTGGGTGTTAACTCAAGCCGGGTTCTCCCAAGAGGTGGCTGATACCATGATCAGTGCCCGAAAAACTGTTTCGGCTCGGAATTTATTATCACACTTGGAAGGTTTTTCTTTCATGGTGCAGAGAGCGTGGGTTGTCTCCTCTGCATTTTTCCGTTCCAAATATTCTTGCCTTTCTCCAGGAAGGCCTGAATTCAGGGCTGGCTCCAAGTACTCTTAGGAGGCAGATTTCAGCCTTATCGGTCCTTTTGCAGCATAGGATTGCTACTAACCTTCAGGTAAAGACCTTTTTTCAGGGAGTCGCTCATAAGGTCCCTCCTTATAAAACTCATTTGGAAGCTTGGGACCTTAATTTGGTCTTAAGGGCTTTACAGGAAGCTCCTTTCGAACCATTTCAGGATGTTTCCTTAACTTTTTTTTTCCTGGAAGGTTGTATTCCTAGTGGCCATAACTTCCATAAGGCGGGTATCAGAGCTGGCAGCCCTTTCCTGTCGTGCCCCTTTTTTACGGTTCCATCAGGATAAGGTGGTGCTCAGACCAGCGCCCTCCTTTTTGCCGAAGGTTGTTTCCTCGTTCCACATTAACGAGGATATAGTTCTTCCCTCTTTTTGTCCGGCACAGACGCACCGTGTGGAAAAAGCTCTCCATACGTTGGACCTAGTGAGAGCGCTGAGGAGGTACATTTCTCGAACAGCTCCTTTTCGACAGACGGATGCTCTGTTTGTCCTCCCAGAGGGTCGCAGGAAAAGATTCGCGGCCTCGAAATCTACCTTGGCCAGGTGGATACGTTCAGCTATTCAGGAGGCCTAACACGCCAAGGGCATGGGAGTTCCGGCTGGAATCAAAGCTCATTCCACTAGAGCAGTGGGGGCTTCCTGGGCGATTCGGCACCAGGCCTCAGCAGAACAGGTTTGCAGGGCTGCAACTTGGTCCAGTCTGCATACCTTTGCCAAGCATTACAATGTCCATTCCCAGATCTCTGCAGATGCAAGTCTGGGTAGGAGGATTCTTCAGGCAGCAGTAACGCACTTATGACAACAGCTGCTTGGATAATTATAACCGGTGAGTTAATTCCCCACCCAGGGACTGCTTTAGGACATCCCACTGTCCTGTGTCCCCCAATGAGGCGAAGGAGAAATAGGGATTTTTGTGTTCCTCACCGTAAAATCCTTTTCTCCGAGACGCTCATTGGGAGACACAGCTCCCTCCCTGGTAGCCTGATGCCTGCTTTTGGTTGTGTCTGAATTTTATCAGGCAGTAGGTCTTTTCTAGGCATAAGTTTTCTGTATTTATGCTGTTTATACTATTCCTCGTTTTTTGATCTTCTACTGCTTTTGCACCAAACTGAATTCTCTGGTAGCCAGTGTCGGGTGTATACGACGGAGGAGGAGCTAAACTTTTTTTATGTCTACTTAGTGTCAGCCTCCTGGCGGCAGAAGCATACACCCACTGTCCTGTGTCCCCCAATGAGCGTCTCGGAGAAAAGGATTTTACGGTGAGTAACACAAAAATCCCTATTTCCTAACTAATCAGACGCAGCACAGCCGTCTCTCCAGAGCTGTGCTCGCCGGGCGCCTCCTCCTCTTGCTGCATTATCCCGACACCTGCGCATTAAGTTTTTTTTTCGGTCATGCGCAGTTGCGCTGCCCTTTGTACTTACAGCGCAGGCGCCGGGACGATAATGCAGCAAGAGGAGGCGGCGCCCGGCACGCACTGGAGTGCGCAGGCGCCGGGAAAGGTCAGAGAGGCCCAGCACCTGCGCACTGCAGTACTTTGCTCTGCCCTCAACTGGGCAGACAAAGTACGCCTGCGTCGGAGCCGCAGCGTGAAGACCAGAAGAGGATGTCATCCTATGAAGATGGGAGACCCCGAAGCGGACCGCGACGCCCATCGGATCGGCCCGCCCGCCCAGATGAGTATTATCTAACCTCCTTTTCTCATCTTTCAGGATACATCGGGGGCTTATCTACAGCATTACAGAATGCTGTAGATAAGCCCCTGATGCTGGTGGGTTTAGCTCATCTTCGATTTTTGGGGTGACAGGTTCCCTTTAATAAGTTAAAATAAAATAAGCTGTTGTTTTTATTGGTGCCAGCATGGGGTATGTTAGGCATTTTTGTTACTCTTTATTTACAGTACTTTCTGTAGGACATGCAAAAACAGCAATTCAGGCACTGTTTATTTTATTTTGATTCAGTGAGTCATACAATTTGGTAATTTAATTTGTCTTGACATTATGTGCTATGTGAGGCTGTAATTGAAGATTAATTGTCACTCATTTCACTGGGACTTTGGCTGTCACTTACAGCTGGGGTCCTATACAAGGCTGCCAACAGTTTCTCAAAAAAAATCATGGACAGACATCTTTTTTATTGACACAGAAGACCAAATTAAATTAAGATTATAAGAAGTGATGCATGTCTACAGACCATAATGAATCCTATATGAAAACATTAGATGCATTCACTGTGAACTGTAAAAGGGTGATAAATACAGTAAAGAAAATCTGTACAAATCTCTCCAACTACAAAAAGAATCCAACTACAAAAAAATTGGAGCCAACCAATTTTTTTTTTTTTTTGGAAAAGGGGAAAAAGTTCTCTATTTTTACAGACTGTCCAGGAATTTCTGGATGGTTGGCAACCCTGGTCCTGTGGTAATCTCCCTTATGATTAAAGGTACCTTAACACTGAACGATATCGCTAGCGATCTGTGACGTTGCAGCGTCCTGGCTAGCGATATCGTTGAGTTTGACACGCAGCAGCGATCAGGATCCTGCTGTGCCATCGTTGGTCGGAGCAGAAAGTCCAGAATTTTATTTCGTCGCTGGACTCCCGCAGACATCACTGAATCGGTGTGTGTGACGCTGATTCAGCATTGTCTTCACTGTTAACCAGGGTAAACATCGGGTTACTAAGCACAGGGCCGCGCTTAGTAACCCGATGTTTACCCTGGTTACCAGTGTAAATGTAAAAAAAAACCAAACACTACATACTTACATTCCGGTGTCTGTCCCCCGGCGCTGTGCTTTCCTGCACTGTCAGCGCCGGACAGCCGTAAAGCAGATTACAGCGGTGACGTCACCGCTGTGCTTTCCGGCCGGCGCTCACAGTCAGTGCAGGAAAGCACAGCACCGGGGGACAGACACCGGAATGTAAGTATGTAGTGTTTGTTTTTTTTTACATTAGCACTGGTAACCAGGAGAAACATCGGGTTACTAAGCGCGGCCCTGCGCTTAGTAACCTGATGTTTACCCTGGTTACCCGGGGACCGGCATCGTTGGTCGCTGGAGAGCTGTCTGTGTGACAGCTCTCCAGCGACCACACAGCGACGCTGCAGCGATCTAGATCGTTGACTAGATCGCTGCAGCGTCGCTAAATGTGACGGTACCTTAAGCACTTACAGTGATGTGCATGCAGCTTTTGGCACATATATGCCATAGATGATGTACATGGACGTGTTTTACAATTCCAGAAGTTTGTAAACTCAATATTTTATGGTACACATTGAAAATTTGAAAAATAACTTTTAGGCTATGTGCACACGTTCAGGATTTTTCGCGTTTTTTCTGCCGATTTCCGCGGAAAAAATGCTAAAAAAAGCTTACATTAAGCATCCATCATTTTACTGAATTCCGCAATTTTCGTGCACATGCTGCTTTTTTTCCGCAAAAAAAACGCATCACAGTAAAAAGCGCAGCATGTTCATTAATTTTGCAGATTGTTCGCGTTTTTTACACTATATTATTGTAATGTGAAGCTCCGGAAAAATCCGCAAAGAAAAGCGCAAAAAACACGATAAAAAATGCGAAAACAATGCGAACGGATTTCCTGCAGAAAAAGTCCAGTGTTGTTCATGAAAATTCTGCAGACATTCCTGAATGTGTGCACATAGCCTTAGAAAAGGTGAAATATTTCCAAAATTCTTGAGCCAAGAAAGATTTGAATGGTATTTGTGGGAGTGGTATAGAGCTAGAGTGACAGAGGCTTCTGATCTACCATAGTCTTTTAGCATATTAATTCAAATGGTGATTTCTTATTAGTGGAGGAAGGTACTGGCCATGGACATGCACATGTATTGACTTGTCTTTGAAAGAGCCAAAAGCATGTATAAATAGTTTTGGGGTGTGAAATCAAGTTGACAGTAACCCTTTAAGGCAGTCTGATGAGCTCTGTGTCAGGCTTAGTGGATGACTAGCTAAGAATGAAGCATGGACTACTCTGAAGTGACTTCTGTGAGTCCTGATCTAAATGCTATTGAACATCTGTGGAAGCAACTGGAATACAGAGTCTGTAGAAGGCACCTTCAAACCTGAGACTGCTGGAGCAGTTTGCTCAAGAGGAGAGGGCCAAAATACCAGGTGCTGAAGTCTCACTGAGAGTTACAGAAATCATTTGTTTGCAGTGATTACCTGACAAGATTGTGCATCAAAATATTAAGTCCAGGGAACCATCATTTTTGGCCATCAGTTTCAAGTTATTTTAGTGATAATTTTGGGTTTTTCTTACAAACATGGACAAAATTGTTAAAGTATGTGTGACAGAGTACCTTAATTTGCATATTACAATAAAGGTAACTTTGGGAGTAATTGAGGAACAGATTTGAAAATTAAAACATTAATTATTGTTCCTTCATCCATTACAAGGGTACATGGTTAGTTTCGGTATACTCATTTACCCAATTTGGGCTGACAGAGACTCCCTTTAAGAGCAGCTGTGCCATACGTCGCCTAGTAAAAGCCACAGGAAGGCCATAGTTCTGTTAAAGGGAACCTGTCACCCTGAAAATGGAAGGTGAGCTAAGCCCACTGGCATCATGGGCTTATCTACAGCATTCTGTAATGCTGTAAATAAGCCCCCGATGTATCCTGAAAGATGAGAAAATGAGGTTAGATTATACTCACCCAGGGGCGGTCCCGCTGCGGTCCGATCCAATGGGCGTTGCAGTCTGGTCCCGAGCCTCCCATCTTCTTACGATGACGTCCTCTCCTTGTCTTGACGCTTCAGCTCCGCTGCAGGCATACTTTCTGCCCTGTTGAGGGCAGAGCAAAGAACTGCAGTGCTCAGGTGCTGGGCCTCTCTGACCTTTCCCGGCCCCTGCGCACTACAGTACTTTGCTCTGCCCTCAACAGGACAGACAAAGTACGCCTGCGCCGGAGCTGTGGCGTGAAGACAAGAAGAGGACGTGATCTTAAGAAGATGGGAGGCCCCGGACCGGACTGCGACGCACATCGGATCGGACCGCCCGCCCAGGTGAGTATAATCTAACCTTTTTTTCTCATCTTTCGGGTTACATCTGGGCTTATCTACAGCATTCCAGAATGCCGTAGATAAGCCCCTGATGCCGGTGGGCTTAGCTCAACTTCCATTTTGGGGGTGACAGGTTCCCTTTAGCCAGTAATACAAATGCGTAGCATCAAGTTAAATTAGCATTGACTAGTCTGCTCCAATATTCCAGGTCTGTGGACAATCAAGGACCAGGACTATACATTTACATAACTTATGGTATATGCAGCATTCAATTGTCACTGTGGCATCTACAGTGATAAAATCAAACACAATATGCTCCTACATGAAAATGTCATTTGCATCACCCCTACATGTTAAATGTTAAGATATATGCATTCCAAAATAGTGCTATTAAATACAACTCGTCTTGGGGGGGAAAAAAACCCTTGTACATGAAAAAATATGATGGTTGTCTGAACTCTGTGAATTAAAAGTTTTATTGCTGCCCTTTTAAATACAACATTATTAAAGTGCAAACCTCAGACTGAAAAATGGTTGTGTACCCCTGGAATGTAAGTGCACCAAATTGCAGTTCCTATACATTACAGTGCCAAACATGGAGAACATGAGTACAGATGTAAATTAGTACAATGGTGTAAACCTGAACTTCTCAAGACAAATAAATATTACAAAGCTATAAAAAAAAGCTATAAAAAAAATTCTATATCTCTAGGACAGGGCACATCCATACTATTAGCTGGGTGATTCATAGTGACTCATTCAGACAGTAGTCTAGACAGTACACAATTGAACAGAGGTGTTTGTGTCACAAGTGAAAGCTAATGCCTGGAAGAAAGGATGTTCCTACAGGAACTAAATAAATATATATAGGATTTAATGATACATGAAACCTAAAGTTGGCAACATAAAAAAGTGTAGTTTACAAAATAGCAAGTAACACACGCACTAGCTGGTTATATACTCCTTACACATAAACACACACACTAGTTAGTGGGTATGCAGAGTATTCAGACCCCTTTACATTTTTCACTCTTTGTTTCATTGCAGCCATTTGGTAAATTCAAAAAAGTTCATTTTTTTCTCTAATGTACTCTCTGCACCTCATCTTGACTGAAAAAAAATTAAATGTAGAAATTTTTGAATGTTTATTAAAAAAGAAAAACTGAAATATCACATGGTCAAAAGCAGGGCTGTGGAGTCGGAGTTAGTTTTGGTCGGAGTCGGTAGAAATGTACCGACTCCTGCTTTAAAAAAAAATGTATTAATATTTCATAATTGAACTTTCATATGAATTTTATAAATGTTACTCAAATATATATGTTCTATCAAACTATGAACAACAGTGATAAGCAGTTCTGCTGGAGATAGAGACATTTCTTACTTCTTGTGTGTCACTGTTCTCCACTGCCCTTATCTAATCTTATACTTGGTTAACCTCATGGTGCCTCAACCCCCCTACTTACAATGTATGAAACTGAAAGTGAAAATGTGTTGCAAATTCTTAGTAGTAAAGCTCCTCCTCTAGACTAGATGTTTACTAGGTGTGCGTCTTCCAAGCATCTCACAGCTGCTACTCAGAAGAGGAAGACTGTAAGAAGTATTATCCTTTCAACAAACTTTGCATCAGTTAACTGTGAGTACATGAGGAATAACAGTATTACTGACCACTATATCAGTTGTACGACCTGGCAATAATTTTGTACAATTGTTTTTAGGAAAAACAATTGTCATTTGGATTGTGAATGCAGAATTAAAAACCTGAGAATGTCAAAGAAGCGTCACATTAAATCAGCTGTATTTGAACATTTTACCATCACTCAAGATAGAAATCATGTCTGTCGGTGTATGACAAATGATCCAGACGAAAACAAATGCTGTGAAGCCAAGATCAGTGCATATTCAGGCAAAGATAAAAATGCTCCTACCAGAGCTTCTAATCTAAAGAGACATTTACAGCGCTTTCATCCAGAAGTACTGAAAGCAGTGGATGAGAAAGACTGCATCCAAACTAATGAACCAGTGCCCAGCTCTTCCACCCAAACAAACGAGTAGAGAACTTTGCAGCCATCAGTTGCAAGATATTTTGTCAGTGACAAAGTTACTGTGACAATGACAGTAGATACATTTAAAAAACAGATCATAGAGCTTGTTGTAAAAGATAGTGTGCCTATTTCATTATTTTCAAGACCAGCTTTTATGTGTCTGAATGGGGAAATGGCCCGCAAGCTTGGTGTTTCTCTGGGGAGAATTGAGTATTGAAAATTAGTAATCGAAGAAGCTTTTAAACAAAAGTAAGAACTTAAAAAAACTCTCAAGGGACGCTTTCTGTTTCTTAAAATGGATGCCTGCATACGTCGCAGAGTGAACTATTTTGCCATCAATGTCCGATTTGTTTGTGACAAAAATGAAATAGTTACCAAGACATTGGCAGTAAAAGACACCAAAGCTCATCACACCAGTGAGTTTCTCCAGGTCTTGGTGGAAAAGGTTCTGCAAGACTATGAACTTAAAAAAGAGCAAGTTCTTTCTATCGTAACTGACAATGCTTCAAATATGATAAGTACTATTAAGCTAATGAATGAGAGTAATGATGGTGACCAGCAGCTAGAAGAACATTCTGGGTCCACAGACACAGAAATGTTTGAAATAGAGGAACACAGTATTGTAACTGAGGAGCAAAGTGAAGTTGCTTCAGATGAACAGCAACATGATAGTTTAGATGATCTTGTTGAAACTGTGTCAATACGTTCTTTCATTCATCACATGCGCTGTGTTGTGCATACGCTACAGCTGGCTATAAGAGACAGTCTGCAAGAAGGACATGCTGCTGCACTGATTGGCAAGGTGAGAAAATTGGCTACTGTTGCCAGAACCCCTAAAGTTGACTCAATTTTGAAGAGACGTGCTGGAAAAGGGGCAATTGATCAAGCCACACGATGGGGCAGTACTTAATGATTCAGCGCTTGGTTGAACTGAAAAGCTTTCTTGTAGACATGGCTAACCCTCAACTGACGCTAAATGAAAGTCAGTGGAATCAGGTGACTGAGCTGGAAAAATTGCTAGAGCACCCATTTACAGTGACTAAAAAATTACAAGCAGAGGACAACTTCAGGTATGTTTTTTAAAGGAGTGGAAGAACCTGATGTTTCGCCTGTCCCAAAGAGGAGGGTTAATTGCAAGTGGCATTGCTACATCAATGAAATGGAGAGAGGAGCTACTATTACAAAATAACATTCTTTTGGCAGCTGTTTATGTAGACCCAATGCATCGGATTCTTCTAGATGATCAACAGCTAACTAAAGAAAAAGAAGCTCTGTTTGAAATAGCAGTAAGGATGAATGGGTTGCAGAACAGTCAGGCGGAACAAGAAGAATTTGGTCGTCCTGCCACATCTTCACCCTCATCAACTGATGAAGAATTTAATTTAGAAAAATATTTGGATCACAAGGACCGTGCAAAGCGTTCCCGCATAGAAGAAGAGTCATCCCCATCAAAGAACACAGCCAGTACATTTCAGCAGAATTTTTCACGTGCACTAAAAGAAATTGAGAAATTTGACCGTTCATCAAAAATAACAGTGCAACAAGCGATTCCTCTGTATCCTGACATTGTCAGAGATGTTGCCCGAGTGGTTACTGCTTTGCCACCAACCCAAGTTAGTGTAGAGAGGTTGTTCTCTGCTCTCAAAATAATTAGATCAGATTTGAGGGCATCCATGAAGGAGGATCTGACAGAGGCAATACTTTTTCTGAGGACAAATTTATAGATTTCTTCTTATTAACTGCATAAGTGTTTATTGCATATTTACTTACAAGAGTTTAGAAAAGTTTATAAAAGTTATTTGCTATATTCTAATTGTATTCTAATAAATATAGTTTTTGCTCTAAGTGGTCTGATTACTTATATGATGGTGAGAAACTGAATAAGCACGATGTTAATATTTTACAACAGTAAATTTATTGTTACGAATTGGCCATTTATGAAGGAGTCAGAGCCGGAGTCGGAACCTGATAAAATCCAGGAGTCGAAGTCGCAACTGTGGCTCACTGACTCCACAGCCCTGGTCAAAAGTATTCAGACCCTTTGCTCAGACACTGATATTTAAGTCTCATGCTGTCCATTTCCTTGTAATCCTCCTTGAGATGGTTCTACTCCTTCATTGGAGTCCAGCTGTGTTTATTTAAACTGATAGGACTTGATTTGGAAAAACACACACCTGTCTATATAAGACCTCACAGTTCACAGTGCATAACAGACCAAATGAGACTCATGAGGTCAAAGGAACTGGCCAAGGAGCTCAGAGACAGAATTGTGGCATGGCACAGATCTGGCCAAGGTTACAAAAGAATTTATGCAATACTCAAGGTTCCTAAGAGCAGCACAGTGACCCCCATAATCCTTAAATGGAAGAAGTTTGAGACCACCAGAAGTCTTCGTACACCTGGCCATCCAGCCAAACTGAGCAGTCATGTGAGAGGAGCTTTGGTGAGAGATGTAAAGAACCCCAAGATCACTGTGGCTGAGCTCCAGAGATGCAGTAGGGAAATGGGAGAAAGTTCCACAAAGTCAACTATCACTGCAGCCCTCCATCAGTCAGGCCTTTATGGCAGAGTGGCCCGGCGGAAGCCTCTCCTCTGTGCAAGACGTATGAAAGCCCACATAGAGTTTGCTAAAAAACACATGAAGGACACAGCCTATGAGAAATAAGATTCTCTGGTCTGATGAGACAAAGATAGACCTTTTTGGTGATAATTCTAAGCGGAAAGTGTGGAGAAAACCAGGCACTACTCATCACCTGCCCAATACAATCCCAACAGTGAAAGATGGTGGTGGCAGCATCATGCTATATGAGGGTCTTTTTCAGCTGCAGGGACAGGATGACTGGTTGCCATTGAAGGGAACATGAATGTGGCCAAGTACAGCGATATCCTGGATGAAAACCTCTTCCAGAGTGCTCTGGACCTCAGATTTGGCAGAAGTTTCACCTTCCAACAAGACAATGACACTAAGCACACAGCTTAGTGTCATTGTTATTTTACAAATGAGTGGCTTCAGAACAACTCTGTGACCATTCTTGACTGGCCCAGCCAGAGCCCTGACCTAAACCCAATTGAGCATTTCTGGAGAGACCTGATAATGGCTGTCCACCAACGTTCACCATCCAACCTGACGGAACTGGAGATGATCTGCAAGGAAGAATGGCAGTGGATCCCCAAATCCAGGTTTGAAAAACTTGTTGCATCATTTCCAAGATGACTCATGGCTGTACTAGCTCAAAAGGGTGTTTCTACTCAATACGGAGCAAAGGGTCTGAATACATATGAGCATGTGATATTTCAGTTTTTCTTTTTTATTAAATTTGCAAAAATTTCTACATTTCTGGGTTTTTTTCAGTCAAGATTAGGTGCAGAGTGTACATTGAGAAAAAAAAATGAACTTTTTTCAATTTACCAAATGGCTGCAATGAAGCAAAGAGGGAAAAATTTAAAGGGGTCTTAATACTTTCCGTACCCATTATATATAATATTATACTTTTAGATCCACAAATATTTGGCAGTGCCTGAATTTTTGTGATTTGAGCTCTGCATGACAATATTTTTTATTTAAAATTAAACAACTGAGATGCAAATGAAGTATAAAGTTTCAGGTTTAATTGAAGGGGTTTAATTGCAACTTTTACTCTAAAAAGCCTCTTCATTACAGGGGTGTTGTGAATTCTGCTCTTGGGCTCCCTCCGGTGGTTATAAGTGGTAGCGCTGCTGTCTCTGGATCGCAGCATTCATCAGGTGTGTCCACTTTTTGCAATTCGGACTGGGCTATTTAGTCTTGCTTGACCCTTTAGTCAGTGCCAGTTGTCCATTGTTCCTGGAGGATTCACATCCCTGCCTGGTCTCTCCTGCTTTGCTGTTTATTTCAAGAAAGATAAGTTCTGGCCTTGATTTTTGCAGTCCACATGCTGTGGGCCTTATTGTTCAGTTCTTTTCCATGTTTTTGTCTTCTCCAGCTTGGTCTGTATAAGGATTTGTTTAGCCAAGCTGGTATCTCTGGAGATGCAGATATACCCTCCATATCTTTAGTTAGATGTGGAGATTTTGTATTTTCTGTGGTGGATATTTTCTAGTGTTTTAATACTGACCGCATAGTACTCTTTCCTACCCTTTCTATTTAGCTAGAAGTGGCCTCCTTTGCTAAATTCTGATTTCAGTCTGTGTATGTTTTTTCCCTCTCCTCTCACAGTCAATATTTGTGGGGGGCTGTCTATCCTTTGGGGATTTTCTCTGAGGCAAAATAGTTTTCCCTTTTCTATCTCTAGGGGTAATTAGTCCTCCGGCTGTGTCGAGATGTCTAGGGAGTGATAGGTACATTCCACGGCTACTTCTAGTTGCGGTGTTAAGTTCAGGGTCTGCGGTCAGTACAGGTACCACCTTCTCCAGAGTACGTCTAATGCTGCTCCTAGGCCACCAGATCATAACAGTACAACTGGCCAACAATGAGTTAACCGCATCTCAGAAGAAGGGAAGGAAAGTGCTGAGCCATTTTTTTTTCTGTAGTCTGTTGTGGTTTTTTTTCCCTCTTTACGTCTGGGTGGCTCAGGAGTTTGGCGCTGGCATGGATGTTCAGGGATTGGCTTTTCGTGTGGATCAAGTTGCTGCTAGAGTACAGGGTATTTCCGATTATATCGTTCAGACTCCGGTTTTAGAGCCTAGAATTCAAACTCCTGATTTGTTTTTTGGGGACAGGTCCAAATTTTTGAGCTTTAAAAATAACTGTAAACTGTTTTTTGCTTTGAAACCCCGTTCCTCTGGTGATCCTATCCAGCAGGTTAAAATTGTTATATCTCTGCTGCGTGGTGACCTCCAGGATTGCTCATTTGCCCTGGAACCTGAGAATCCGGCTTTGCTTAATGTAGACACCTTTTTCCAGGCGCTTGGGTTATTGTATGATGAACCTAATTCAGTGGATCATGCTGAGAAGACCTTGTTGGCCCTGTGTCAGGGTCAAGAAGCGGCAGAATCATATTGCCAGAAATTTAGAAAATGGTCTGTGCTGACTAAATGGAATGAGGATGCCTTGGCGGCAATTTTCAGAAAGGGTCTTTCTGAATCCGTTAAAGATGTTATGGTTGGGTTCCCCACGCCTGCTGGTCTGAGTGATTCTATGTCTCTAGCCATTCAGATTGATCGGCGCTTGCGCGAGCGCAGAGTTGTGCACACTATGGCATTGTCTTCCGAGCGGAGTCCGGAGCCTATGCAGTGTGATAGGATTGTGTGTAGAGCTGAACGACAAAGATTCAGATGTCAGAATAGGTTGTTTTTACTGCGGCGATTCTGCTCGTTATTTCTGATTGCCCTAAGCGTACCAAGAGAATCACTAGTTCTGTTACCATCAGTACTGTACAACCTAAATT
Organism: Ranitomeya variabilis; assembly: GCF_051348905.1. Classification (NCBI taxonomy): domain Eukaryota; kingdom Metazoa; phylum Chordata; class Amphibia; order Anura; family Dendrobatidae; genus Ranitomeya; species Ranitomeya variabilis. The sequence goes on from NC_135233.1 coordinate 163,465,358, forward strand.
TCTGTTATCTGTGACCCTGATCTGCTCATTATCGTCATTTTCTGTCATGGGATTTGTGGATTCAGGCGCCGCTCTAAACTTAATGGACTTAGAATTTGCCAGACGTTGTGGTTTCCCCTTGCAGCCTTTGCAGAGTCCTATTCCTTTGAGGGGCATTGATGCTACACCGTTGGCTAAAAATAAACCTCAGTTTTGGACACAGCTGACCATGTGCATGGCGCCAGCCCATCAGGAAGATTGTCGTTTTCTGGTGTTGCATAATTTGCATGATGCTATTGTGCTGGTTTTCCCATGGTTACAGGTGCATAATCCGGTATTAGATTGGAAATCTATGTCTGTGACTAGTTGGGGTTGTCAGGGGGTTCATGGTGACGTTCCTTTGATGTCAATTGCCTCCTCCCCCTCTTCTGAAATTCCTGAGTTTTTGTCAGATTTCCAGGATGTATTCAATGAGCCCAAGTCCAGTTCCCTTCCACCGCATAGGGACTGTGATTGTGCTATTGACTTGATTCCAGGCTGTAAGTTCCCTAAGGGCCGACTTTTCAACCTGTCTGTGCCAGAACATACCGCCATGCGGAGCTATGTTAAGGTGTCTTCGGAGAAGGGGCATATTCGGCCATCTTCTTCACCATTGGGAGCAGGTTGTTTTTTTGTTGCCAAGAAGGATGGCTCCTTGAGACCCTGTATTGATTATCGCCTCTTGAATAAGATCACGGTCAAATTCCAATACCCTTTGCTTTCTGATCTGTTTGCTAGGATTAAGGGGGCTAGTTGGTTTACTAAGATTGACCTTCGAGGGGCATATAATCTTGTTCGTATTAAGCAGGGTGACGAATGGAAAACTGCGTTTAATACGCCCGAAGGCCATTTTGAATACCTTGTGATGCCATTCGGACTCTATAATGCCCCATCTGTGTTTCAGTCCTTCATGCATGATATATTTCGGAATTATCTTGATAAATTCATGATTGTATATTTGGATGATATTTTGATTTTTTCAGATGATTGGGAGTCTCATGTGAAACAAGTCAGGATGGTATTTCAGATCCATCGTGATAATGCCTTGTTTGTGAAGGGGTCTAAGTGCCTCTTTGGAGTACAGAAGGTTTATTTTTTGGGCTTCATTTTTTCTCCCTCATCTATAGAAATGGATCCGGTGAAGGTTCAGGCCATTCATGATTGGATCCAGCCCACATCCGTGAAGAGCCTTCAGAAATTTTTGGGCTTTGCTAATTTTTATTGCTGTTTCATTGCCAACTTCTCCAGTGTGGTTAAACCCCTGACCGATTTGACGAAGAAAGGCGCTGATGTGACGAATTGGTCCTCTGCGGCTGTTTCTGCCTTTAAGGAGCTTAAACGCCGATTTACTTCTGCCCCTGTGTTGCGTCAGCCGGATGTTTCTCTTCCTTTTCAGGTTGAGGTTGACGCTTCTGAGATTGGGGCAGGGGCCGTTTTGTCTCAGAGGAATTCTGATGGTTCCTTGATGAAACCGTGTGCCTTCTTTTCTCGTAAGTTTTCGCCTGCAGAACGCAATTATGATGTCGGCAATCGTGAGTTGTTGGTAATGAAATGGGCATTTGAGGAGTGGCGACATTGGCTTGAGGGGGCCAAGCACCGTATTGTGGTCTTGACCGATCATAAGAATCTGATTTACCTCGAGTCTGCCAAACGGCTGAATCCTAGACAGGCCCGATGGTCCCTGTTTTTCTCCTGTTTTGATTTTATGGTCTCGTATCTTCCGGGTTCTAAGAATGTTAAGGCTGATGCCCTCTCTAGGAGCTTTTTGCCTAATTCTTCTGGGGTCCTTGAGCCGGTCGGCATTCTGAAGGAGGGGGTGATTCTTTCTGCCATCTCCCCTGATTTACGACGGGTTCTTCAGGAATTTCAGGCTGATAAACCTGACCGCTGTCCAGTGGGGAAACTGTTTGTTCCTGACAGATGGACTAGTAAAGTGATTTCTGAGGTTCATTGTTCTGTGTTGGCTGGTCATCCTGGGATTTTTGGTACCAGAGATTTGGTTGGTAGGTCCTTTTGGTGGCCTTCTTTGTCACGGGATGTGCGTTCTTTTGTGCAGTCCTGTGGGACTTGTGCGCGGGCCAAGCCTTGCTGTTCCCGCGCTAGTGGGTTGCTTTTGCCTTTGCTGGTCCCTGAGAGGCCTTGGACGCATATTTCTATGGATTTTATTTCGGATCTTCCGGTTTCCCAGAGGATGTCGGTTATCTGGGTGGTTTGTGACCGGTTTTCTAAGATGGTTCATTTGGTACCTTTGCCTAAATTGCCTTCCTCTTCTGATTTGGTTCCGTTGTTTTTTCAGCATGTGGTTCGTTTGCATGGCATTCCGGAGAATATTGTGTCCGATAGAGGTTCCCAGTTTGTTTCTAGGTTTTGGCGGGCCTTTTGTGCTAGGCTGGGCATTGATTTGTCTTTTTCTTCCGCATTTCATCCTCAGACAAATGGTCAAACCGAGCGAACTAATCAGACTTTGGAAACTTATTTGAGATGCTTTGTGTCTGCTGATCAGGATGATTGGGTGGCTTTCTTGCCATTGGCCGAGTTTGCCCTTAATAATCGGGCTAGTTCTGCTACCTTGGTTTCACCCTTCTTTTGTAACTCTGGTTTTCATCCTCGTTTTTCTTCAGGGCAGGGTTGAGCCTTCTGATTGTCCTGGGGTGGACTCTGTGGTTGACAGGTTGCAGCAAATTTGGGCTCATGTTGTTGACAATTTGGTGTTGTCTCAGGAGGGGGCTCAGCGTTTTGCTAACCGTCGTCGGTGTGTTGGTTCCCAGCTTCGGGTTGGGGATTTGGTCTGGTGGTTGTCTTCCCGTCATGTTCCTATGAAGGTTTCTTCTCCTAAGTTCAAGCCTCGGTTTATTGGCCCTTATAGGATTTTTTTCGTTTGGCCCTTCCAGCCTCTTTTTCCATCCATAGTGTTTTTCATAGATCCTTGTTGCAGAAATATGTGGTGCCCGTTGTTCCCTCTGTTGATCCTCCTGCCCCGGTGTTGATTGATGGGGAGTTGGAGTATGTGGTTGAGAAGATTTTGGATTCTCGTTTTTCGAGGCGGAAGCTTCAGTATCTTGTCAAATGGAAGGGTTATGGCCAGGAGGATAATTCTTGGGTTGTTGCCTCTGATGTTCATGCTGAGGATTTGGTTTGTGCCTTTCATTTGGCTCGTCCGGATCGGCCTGGGGGCTCTGGTGAGGGTTCGGTGACCCCTCCTCAAGGGGGGGGTACTGTTGTGAATTCTGCTCTTGGGCTCCCTCCGGTGGTTATAAGTGGTAGCGCTGCTGTCTCTGGATCGCAGCATTCATCAGGTGTGTCCACTTTTTGCAATTCGGACTGGGCTATTTAGTCTTGCTTGACCCTTTAGTCAGTGCCAGTTGTCCATTGTTCCTGAAGGATTCACATCCCTGCCTGGTCTCTCCTGCTTTGCTGTTTATTTCAACAAAGATAAGTTCTGGCCTTGATTTTTGCAGTCCACATGCTGTGGGCCTTATTGTTCAGTTCTTTTCCATGTTTTTGTCTTGTCCAGCTTGGTCTGTATAAGGATTTGTTTAGCCAAGCTGGTATCTCTGGAGATGCAGATATACCCTCCATATCTTTAGTTAGATGTGGAGATTTTGTATTTTCTGTGGTGGATATTTTCTAGTTTTTTAATACTGACCGCATAGTACTCTGTCCTATCCTTTCTATTTAGCTAGAAGTGGCCTCCTTTGCTAAATTCTGATTTCAGTCTGTGTATGTTTTTTCCCTCTCCTCTCACAGTCAATATTTGTGGGGGGCTGTCTATCCTTTGGGGATTTTCTCTGAGGCAAGATAGTTTTCCCTTTTCTATCTCTAGGGGTAATTAGTCCTCCGGCTGTGTCGAGATGTCTAGGGAGTGATAGGTACATTCCACGGCTACTTCTAGTTGCGGTGTTAAGTTCAGGGTCTGCGGTCAGTACAGGTACCACCTTCTCCAGAGTACGTCTAATGCTGCTCCTAGGCCACCAGATCATAACACAGGGGCTCAAAAGTAATTGGACAAAATAACTTTACCAGAAATCAAGTGTTCATTTTTAATATTTTGTAGAGCATTTTTGCAGGCAAAGACTGCCTGAAGTCATAGACGTCAACAAATGCTGGGTTTCCTCCTTTGTGATGCTTTTGTAGGATTTTACTGCGGCTGACTTCAGTTGTCTTAAGCATGTGAAATGTTGCTCACAGGGTCGAGATCAGAGGATTGACTCCACTATTGCAGAATATTCCACTTCTGTGCCTTAAAAAAACATCTGAGTTGCTTTTGCAGTATGTTTTGGATCATTGTCTATTTATACTGTGAAGCGACGTCCAATCAGCCTTACTGCATTTGGTTGAATCTGAGCAGAGCGTATAGCCCTGTACAATTCAGAATTAATCCGGCTAGTTCTGTCTTCAGTCACATCATCAATAAATACTAGTGACCCAGTTCCATTGGAAGCCATGCATAGCCATACCATTACACTGCCTCCACCATGTTTTACAGAGGATGTGGTGAGCTTTTGATCATGAGCCATTCCAGTCCTTCTCCATACTTTCTTCTTCCCATCATTCTGGTACAGGTTAATCTTGGCTTCAGAAGCCCAAAGAATGCATTTCCATTCCATACTAGGTGCCACAGCAAGGAGGTTGACCCAGCTTTCTCACACTGGGCCCTACATTATGCTGCAAAATTTGTTGGTAGTCTTCAGACTTCATAATGCCATGCACACGGTCAAGCAGTGCAGTGCCAGAGGCAGCAAAGCAATCCCAAAACATCAGGGAGCCTCCGCCATGTTTGACTGTAGGGACTGTGTTCTTTTCTTTGAATGCCTCTTTTTTTCTCCTGTAAACTCTATGTTGATGCCTTTGCCCAAAAAGCTCTACTTTTGTCTCATCTGACCAGAGAACATTCTTCCAAAACGTTTTAGGCTTTTTCAGGTAAGTTTTGGCAAACTCCAGCCTGGCTTTTTAATGTCTCGGGGTAAGAAGTGGGGTCTTCCTGGGTCTCCTACCATACAGTCCCTTTTCATTCAGACGCCGACAGATAGTACGGGTTGACACTGTTGTACCCTCGGACTGCAGGGCAGCTTGAACTTGTTTGGATGTTAGTCGAGGTTCTTTATCCAACATCCGCACAATCTTGCGTTGAAATCTCTTGTCAATTTTTCTTTTCCGTCCACATCTAGGGAGGTTAGCCACAGTGCCATGGGTTTAAACTTCTTGATGACACTGCGCACGGTAGACACAGGAACATTCAGGTCTTTGGAGATGGACTTGTAGCCTTAAGATTGCTTATGCTTCCTCACAATTTGGTTTCTCAAGTCCTCAGACAGTTCTTTGGTTTTCTTTCTTTTCTTCATGCTCAATGTGGTACACACAAGGACACAGGACAGAGGTTGAGTCAACTTTAATCCATGTCAACTGGCGGCAAGTGTGATTTAATTATTGCCAACACCTGTTAGGTGCCACAGGTAAGTTACAGGTGCTGTTAATTACACATATTAGAGAAGCATCACATGATTTTTCGAACAGTGCCAATACTTTTGTCCACTCCCTTTATGTTTGGTGTGGAATTATATCCAATTTGGCTTTAGGACAATTCTTTTTGTGTTTTTTCATTTAAGACAAATTAAATGAAGATAATAATACCAAAGAATTTGTGTTTGCAATCATTTTCAGGAAGAAACTGAGTATTATCTGACAGAATTGCAGGGGTGTGAATACTTTTGGCCACAACTGTATATAACTATTTTTTATTTTAATAATTTTTTTTAGCAGGGATATGGTGCCCACACTGCTATATACTGCGTGTCCTGTGTTACATACTGCGTGGGCTGTGTTATATACTGTGTGGGCTGTGTTATATACTGCGTGGGGTGTGCTATATATTACGTGGGCTGTGTTATATACTGCGTGGCTGCTATATGCTACGAGGGCAGTGTTATAAACTACGTGGGTAGTGTTATATACTGCGTGGGCTGTGTTATATACTATGTGGCCTGTGTTATATACTGCGTGGGCTGTAATGTAAATTACTTGGGCTGTGTTATATACTGCATGGCTGCTATATACTACGCGAGCAGTGTTTTATACTACGTGAGCTGTGCTATATACTACGTGGGTAGTGTTATATACTGCGTGGGCTGTGTTATATACTGCGTGGGCTGTGTTATATACTGCGTGGGCTGTTATATACTATGTGGCCTGTGTTATATACTGCGTGGGCTGTAATGTAAATTACTTGGGCTGTGTTATATACTGCATGGCTGCTATATACTACGCGGGCAGTGTTATATACTACGTGAGCTGTGCTATATACTGCGTGGGCTGTGTTATATACTGCGTGGGCTGTGTTATATACTGCGTGGGCTGTGTTATATACTGCGTGGGCTGTGTTATATATTACATGGGCTGTGTTATATACTACGTGGCTGTGTTATAAACTGCGTGTCTGCTATATACTACATGGCTTTTATATACTACGTGGCCTGTGCTATGTACTATGTGGCTGCTATATACATACATACGCTAGAATACCCGATGTGTTAGAATCGGGCCACCATCTAGTTAAACATAATGTATTCTCAGCAGCATTGCACCATCAACCAAGAAGTTCTTTATCAAGGTTCTGAGTATATAACAGTTCAGCTTATAATAATCAAATATTCCTGAGTCCAAATAAAGCATCACGTTCACGCACTGAAAAAGAGAAACACTCAGGGATTATATCTCGCAGTTGAGGAAATCACAGCACCAGGGGCTAGGTGTGTCAAGGGTGAGTCATGAGCGTTTTACTCATGCTGCTAGCAGGGATCTCACCAAGGTCACCACAGCACAGCCTGGCTAGGAATGCAGCCTCAGTGATGTCACCGCTAGTCACTGACACTGTGCTTGCTGGTTGTCAAAAATGGAGGGGACCCCAAGCCTTTTATTTAATTATTCATTTAAATAATTAAAAAATAAATAAAAATATGGCGTGGGGACTCCTCTATTCCTGACCAGCCTTGTTGAAGCTGACAACTGAGGTATGCAGTCCACAGCTGTGAGTTTTGCCTGGCTGGTTATCAAAATACAGCGGAACCCATGCTGTTTTTTTTTTTTTTTTTTTTTTTTTTATTATTTACAGCACAGGAGCTGCTGATGAATACTCCCATCAACCACTCTTGCTGCTCTCACTGTTATTAGCGGCAGCAGGTGATGGTAGCTGTAGTCCCATCAACTAATACCTGTGACTGGAGGTAAACCTTATACCTCCAATCACAGCTGAGTGCTAACGCTGTCTTTTGACGGCGTGGGAACCGCGGCTCTCTGACAGGTGGGGATGATTTCACTGCCGATCAGAAGCAGTGTTTGCCGTGCTGACATGCACATGACAGCTTGACAAACACCCGGTGTTCTGGTAGCCGAACCCGAACAGTAACACTGACTTCCTGGTGAAGTCCATGTTTGGTGCCAGTGCCCAAACAGTAGGCTTCCGGTATGGACGCTGAACTTTACTTTTTGGGTTCGTCCATCTCTGGTGGTTAGTTCTCCAATTTGTTTTTGATGACCGCTCTGCCCTGCCAAGTTTTGTGCAAGTATACCTAAAAAAAATTGATGCTTTGAAAGCGAATGGTCATCACCCCAAATATCAATTCGATTTACATCTTTTATTTGTTTACTTTGCAATTTGCTACTTGCTTAAAAAAAAATCAACTTTTATATACTTGTAAGAAAGCTTGACTGCAACGCTGGGACTAACCATCTGCTACCTATGGTATATAGAAAACTGTCATTTTTTAGGTTAATTTTTTCAAATAGGCTGTTGAAAACGCCACAATGATGTGCTGTACCATGGCCCAATTTTTTTTTTAAGGTTTATCTCCATATTTTACCACTATTTTACTTCTCATAACTGACATAAAAATTTGAGTAGGATTAATAATACTTGCTATCATTTACTCACCTTGTACTAAGGTATAGCCTGTATATTTGTATAAAATTACATTCACCATTTTGTAAGCCTCAGACCTGAAATCATGTAAGTGATTATGTAAGTGAACTGCTAAGATCTATGGATCTGCATGAGAATCTGCCTCCAGAGCTTATTAAAAAAGGGGACACTTGCAGTGTGAGACATGTAGTGACTGACAGTCCGCTCTCCGGATCTACAGGTCTCATACTGGTAACATCTCCTTTCGTTTATATCATTCTCTGGGGGCAGATTCTCATGCAGATCCCTGTCCGGCCCATAGACTTTAACAGCTTATTTACATATTTAGAAAAACGTGTATTTTTCTCGAATAAGACATTGGATCACATTATTTGTATCTTGAAGCATTTTTTTTTGTTTGCCTTTTTTGCACAATGATGATTGTATCAACTTTTGGAAACACAGTACAATTTATTGTAAAAACTTTGTTTTTCAGGTAGTAGTTCGAGAACTCCTTGCACAGTACACAAGACAATATGAGGAAAGCCCAGTATTTGGTCTTCTCAGAAACTGGATTGTCTCCATTGGTGATCGGCTAAGAACTAGGTGTGCATATTCAGTGTTTATTTTAATTAATTTACCCGGTTATTACATATTGATATTTACACCTATGTGCATAAGAATATTTTTTTTCATTACACAACTACGTCAAAATAAAAGGTCTTGCTATATTTTAGGCTGACCTACATGTGTGAACATATTTACCTGACTACTGGTCCATGAATACATTTCTGCTTACCACAGGGCCGTATTTAGAGTTTCTGCTGCCCTAGACACTTTAAGTGCTGCCTCCCCCATTGGTGAGTATGACACTATTGGCAGTGACTTTGGCAAAAATCGCTGATTTGAAAGTAGCCTTTTGCAGCAGATCCAGCAGTTTTTCCGCATTTGCCATGTAACGGATCACTTACGGCAACTCTGCGTTCGGCCTCATTCATTCCCTATGGGACTTGCTGACATGTGAGGCACTTGCGGTTTTTCTGCGATCCAGCAAATGCGGTACTTGCAGCAATGGAAAAAAAATGCTGCTAGCAGTGTTTTTTTATCTCACTGCAAGTGCCGCACATATCCGCAAGTAGCCATCACTACCTGTCCCTGCACCTTGCTAGCTCATCCCTAACCATCCCGCTCTGACCTAAAACTACACTATAAAGCTTTAGAAAACAATTTATAAACTGACATATTCCTACGATAATGAGGGCTCCAGGCTACGGCGTAGACTGGGATGGGCAGTCTCCGGGTCTCCATTCTCTCTCTGTGAACACCCTCAGTCCCTGCCGCACTGACTGTGCTGCACTGTGCACAGACATCCCTCCACCGGGAGTAGCATACCGGCAGAACTGTATCTAGGTTTTCTGCCACCCGGGGCAAGAATTAATTTTGGCACCCCCCCAGGACATATGCGATTTGCACACTCAGTCATGTACCCACAAGCCCCTCTCCCTAATCCTTTCAATGTTCAGTGAAAAACTAAGAGAAGCAGAAGAGAAGCTCGTTGTCAAAGGACCACAAGTGTGAAAATCGTATATGAGTGAAGTGTCCATGTGATGACTACTGGAACCTGCAGAGCTGAATCCTGGCATTGCAGGCTTCTGAGTGCTCAGAACTAATGCACGGCACACTTTTAGGATTCTCCCTTGCCGGTGGACAGTCATGTCATCAGAAGAATGTGATTTGTATACCTCTGGCCACATTCCAACTAGATGTGCCCGGCCTCACTCAGTTCATTTTCATTGAGTGAGGCCACACATGTCTAGTCAGCGCATGACTGCATGTATGTAAATCGCCAGCACAAGAGAATCCTGAAAGCGTGCAGTGCGCACGTGAGAATTCAGTAGTCTGTAGTCACAAAGAATGACTGCAGACTCATTACAAATCTGGACATCCCCTTTAATGCTCCTAACATAATAAAAATGAGAATGCGTTAGTATCACAAATAACATTTACATCCAGGTACCTTATAGATGATGTCATCTCTGGAGTTCTTCTCCTTCTTTTCTTCATCTTGTTCAGACCCCATGTTGAGCTTTCTCATCCACAGCTCGTCGCTGCAGACTTCCATCTTCTCCGCTCTTTTGCAGAAAATTTCCACATGATGCCCTTAAAGATAGAAGTGTCATTATAATGCTCCTGAATAAAAAATTGCCCCTCACTATATTGTCTGCACAAAATATGACCCCCACACTGTCCCTCTTATGGTACATGCTCTTTACACTGACCTCTCCTTTCCATACCGGCCCCCTCTTCACACTGTCCTCTCATACTGTGTCCCCTTATAGGGCCCAGTATTTATACTGTACTCTCATCACACTTCCCCTCCTTGGTATACTGTCCCCTCCTGGCTGTGCCCTTATACTGTCCCTCCATGCTATGCCCCCAATACTCAATTTCTATTCTGTGCCCACTTACTTTTCTCCCCCCATACTATCTCCTAACACTATTCCCCTCCCTCCTCATACTGTCTCCTCTCACATCCCCCTGTTCACCATACTGTCTCCTCATATATTTACCCCCTCACTTTCTATACTGCCTGCTCACCTGACTCCCCATACTGTCTGCACACATCCCATCACCCTCACTCCCTGTACTCTGCCCACATACATTTTTCACATCGCTACTCATGCTGTGTCCACTTTCATTCCCCCTTTCGCTCCCCATACTGTCTGCACCCATCCCCCCCATACTGTTTACTCATATAAGCCCCCTATTCCCAGTACTGTTTCCTCGCACATGCCCCCCCATTCCCCAGTACTGTTTCCTCATACATGCCCTCATTCCCCATACTGTTTCCTCATACATGCCCCCCTATTCCCCCGTACTGTTTCCTCATATATGCCCTCCATCTCCCCCTTTGCTCTTCATTTTGTGTCCTCAAATCTCCCCCACACATTAAATCCCCCCATCCCCACTACAAATCTCCCCACACACAATAAATATCCCGTCTCCACCCCAAATCTCACCCCACACATTAAACACCCCATCCCCACTTTAATTCTCCAGAAACACATTTGAAAACCCCATCCCCACTCCAAGTCTCCCCACACATAATTAATCCCCCATCCCCACTCAAATTCTCCCCACACATAATAAATCCCCCTATCCCCACTCAAATTCTCCCCACACATAATAAATCCCCCATTCCCACTCAAATTCTCCCCACACACAATAAATCCCCCCATCCCCACTCAAATTGTCCCCACACATAATAAATCCCCCTATCCCCACTCAAATTGTCCCTACACATATTCAATACCCCTATCCCCACTCAAATTCTCCCCACACATAATAAATCCCCCCATCCCCACTCAAATTGTCCCCCCCCCCGTGCACTTAATCTTCGGTATCTTCAGCTCCACTGGAGAACCGACCAGTGTTCGCCTCTGCAGTGCGAGTGAGCGACGTCAGCAGCGTGATCACATGATCTGATCATGCTGCTCGTGTCGCTCTGACCCGGCAGTCAGAGCCTCAATTGTACTCACTTCTGTAAGATGCGAGTACAATTGATCCCTGGGCAGGGGCAGACACTGAAAGCTTGGGGCCCCGCAAAAATGTGTCTGGGCCCCCCTCCTTTTATGGCGACAAAGCTATATATATGTAGCCACACACACATACATGTGTGTATATTACATAATTTCCTTTATTATGTATATTGCCATCCCTTATTATACAGTGCCCTCTCTTGTTATGTACAGTACCGTCCCTTAAATATTGGATTATATAGAGCCCTGTTTTTTATTACATACCGTCCTCTCTTGTTAGCTGTATAATGCAATGATGGCTGAGCAATGGGAAAGCTTCTTTTCTAATGGAGGAGCTGATGGACTGGTCGTCTGGTCGCCGACTCCTCCATCAGCATTTTATATCTAAATAGAGAGGGAACTATGTAATAAAAGAGGGTCCAGTGAATAACAAAATTAACAAGAATACTCTATGTAAGAGACAGTACTGTACATAACAGCAGGGGAAGCTATATAATAAGGGACGGCACCATATATAACCAGAGAGGATGGTATGTAATAAGGGACGAAGTGATACATTATAAAAGAGGAAACTATGTAACTAAGGATGGTGTTATACAGAATACGTAAGTACACTATATACTAAGGGACTGTGCTATATATAATAAGCGAGTACACTATATACTAAGGGACTGTGTTATACTTAATAGGAACGTACACTCTATACTAAGGAACTGTGTTAGACATATGTGATAATAATGTCTTCCTCCACCTCCCCCTGTTCCTAAGTCCGTTATCAGTCCTCCTTCCTCCCATCCCAATCCCCAGCACCCCTCGTTGTCCTCATCCCCACGCATCCCATCATTGCCCTCTTCACCACGTCCATCATTGCCTTCTCCACCAACATCATTACTTTCTCCCCCACCACCCCATATCATTGCCCATTCCACCACCTCCATCATTTCCTCCTTCCCCACACTCCCATCATTGCTCATTCCACCACCTCCATCATTTCCTCCTCCCCACCACCCCTATTATTGCCCTTTCCACCACCACTATCATTGCATTCTCCCCCACCACCCCATCATTATTCTTTCCACCACCTCCATCATTAATTTTTCCCCCACCACCCCATCATTGCCCTTTCACCACCTCCATCGTTGCCTTTTCCACCACCTCCATCATTCCTTTTTCCTCCACCACCCCATCATTGCCCTTTCCACTAACTCCATCACAGCCCTCTCCTCCACTGCCACCATCATTGCCTCCTTCCCCACCACTCCCATCAGTGTCCTTTCCACTACCACCAACATTACCTTCTCCACCTCCATCATTTCCTCCTCCCCACAATCCCCATCATTGCCCTTTCCACCACACCCATCATTTCCTCCTCTCCCACCAATCCCCATCTTTGCCCTTTCCACCACCACCATCATTGTCCTTTCCACCACCACCATCCTTGCCCATTCCACCACCTCCATCATTTTCTCCCTCCTCTACCATCATCATTGTCCTTTCCACCACCTCCATCATTGCATTCTCCCCTCACCACCATCATTGCCCATTCCACCACCTCCATCATTGCCTTCTCTGTCCCCCCCACCCATTGTCCTTTCCACCACCTCCATCATTGCATTCTCCCCTCACCACCATCATTGCCCATTCCACCACCTCCATCATTGCCTTCTCTGTCCCCCCCACCCCCATCATTGCCCATTCCACCACCTCAATCATTTCCACTTCCCCACCACCCCCATTATTGTCCTTTACACCACATCCATCATTTCCTCCTCCCCCATCCTTTCCCATTCCACCATTTCCTCCTCCCCCATCATCCCCATGAATCCCATCATTTCCTTCTCCCCATCAGCCCCATCATTTCCCTCTCCTCCCCCTACACATACACACACAACACCATTTACCTCTCTGCACATTCCCCCGCAGCGCTGCACACACACAACCACTCACTCACTGCTCTGCCGCAGCATCTCTGTCGCCTTCCTCTCTCTGGCACAGCCGCCGCTGAATAATGACGTCATCCAGCGGCGCTGCTGTCTGTGTGACAGGAAGCGCGGACAGGAAGCAGGACAGAGCCGGCATGCTGCAGCTTCTCTGTGCCCGCTGTCAGCTTGACAGTCGGCACAGAGAACAGGCGACTCTCAGTCCAAGGGGCGGCAGAATGCAGCCGCCGGGGGAGACACTGCGGACCGCTACATTAGGCGGCCCAACTGCGCCCCCCCTGCTGGCTGCACCCCCCTAGATACGCCTCTGGCTGGGCTCACCCTCTAAGTCCTCACGCGATTCCTGCATCTCTTTGTTGTCCAGGCGCCGGCATCTTCTTCCTGTGTCACGTGTTACCGCTCATTAAGGTAATGAATATGTTCTCCACGCCTATGAGAGTGGAGACGCGTCCATATTCATCACCTTAATGAGCGGTACCATATGACCGCTGAGCACAGGAACAGCTGCCGGCGTTGAGACCATCGGAGTTGAGGCACCGCTGGAGGAGGGTGAGTATGATGTCTTCAAGAAGGTGGGGAGGAGGGTGGGTGGGCGAGCAGCCGACCCCAGACTTAACCCCTTAACGACCGCCGATACGCCTTTTAACGGCGGCCGCTAAGGGTACTTAAACCACAGCGCCGTTAATTAACGGCGCTGTGGAAAAAGTGAATAGCGCCCCCCCAGAGTCGGATTTTCTCTGGGGTCTCGGTTGCCGGGGGTAGCCGAGACCCCAGAGAACATGATTCAGGGTTTTTTTACCGACCCCCGAGTTGCGATCGCCGGTAATTAACCGTTTACCGGCGGTCGCAAAAAAACCCAAAAACCGTGATTTGCCATTTAATTTCTCTGTCCTCCGATGTGATCGCACATCGGAGGACAGAGAAATGTGGTCCCAGATAGCCCCCCAATACTCACCTACCTCCCCCGGTGCTCCTCGTGGCTCCCGATGGGCGCCGCCATCTTTTTCCGGGGAAATAATGGCGGGCGCATGCGCAGTGCGCCCGCCGCCCGGCACCCGGATGTTCTTTGGGGTCTCGGCTGCCGGGGGTAGCTGAGACCCCAAAGAACATGATCGGGGTCGGTTTTTACCGACCCCTGTTTTGCAACTGCCGGTAATTAACTGTTTACCGGCGACCGCAAAAAAAAAAAAAAAAGCGATGTCATTTCTCTGTCCTCTGATGTGATCGCACATCAGAGGACAGAGAAATAGGGGGATTCGAGAAATAGGGGGATTCGGGGACCCTGTTATACTTACCGGTGTCCCTGGGTCCTCCTGCTTCTTCTGCTGGCCGCCGGCTTCTTGCTCCGGTAAGAAAATGGCGGGCGCATGCGCAGTGCGCCCGCCATGATCTGCCGGCTGGCAGAAGAAAATTCTTCCTCTTTTTTTATTTTGGTCACTGTGAGATCCTATCACAGTGATCAAAATAAAAAAAAATAGTAAATAACCCCCCCATTTATCACCCCCTTAGTAAGAAAAAAATAATAAAATTAAAAAAATGTATGAATTTCTATTTTCCAAATAGGGTTAGGGGTAGGGTTAGGGGTAGGGTTAGGGCTAGGGGTAGGGTTAGGGTTAGGGGTAGGGTTAGGATATGTGCACACATAGAATGGTTCTCTGCGGATTTTTCCGCAGCGGATTTGATAAATCCGCAGGACCAAAACGCTGCGTTTTTCCTGTGGATTTATCGTGGATGTACCGCGGTTTTTGTGCGGATTCCACTGCGGTTTTACACCTGCGGTTTTCTATTATGGAGCAGGTGTAAAACCGCTGCGGAATCAGCAGAAAGAATTGACATGCTGCGGAATGTAAACCGCTGCGTTTCCGTGTGGTTTTTTCCGCAGCATGGGCACAGCGTTTTATGTTTCCCATAGGTTTACATTGTACTGTAAACTCATGGGAAACTGCTGCGGACCCACAGCTGCGGAAACGCTGCGGATCCGCAGCAAAATCCGCAACATGTGCACATAGCCTTAGGGTTAGGGCTTGGGTTAGGGTTAGAGCTAGGATTAGGGTTAGAGCTAGGGTTAGGGCTAGGGTTGGGGCTAAAGTTAGGGTTAGGGTTGGGGCTAGGTTTAGGGCTAAAGTTAGGGTTTGGGCTAAAGTTAGGGTTAGGGCTAGGGTTGGGGCTAAAGTTAGGGTTAGAGTTGGGATTAGGATTTGGATTAGGGTTGGCATTAGGGTTACATTTGGGATTAGGGTTAGGTTTTGGATTAGGGTTAAGGCTAGGGTTGGGATTAAGGATAGGGGTGTATTGGGATTAGGGTTAAGTTTTGAGGTTAGGGTTGAGATTAGGATTAGGGGGGTGTTGGGTTTAGGGTTTTGATTAGGGTTATGGTTAGCTTTGGGATTAGGGTTAGGGGTGTTTTGGGGCTTAGGGTTGTGATTAGGATTATGGATCGGGTTGGGATTAGGGTTAGGGGTGTGTTGGGGTTAGGGTTGGAGTTAGAATTGGGGGGTTTCTACTGTTTAGGTACATCAGGGGGTCTCTAAACGCCACAGCCAATTTTGTGCTCAAAAAGTAAAATGGTGCTCCCTACCTTCTGAGCTCTGCCGTGCGCCCAAACAGTGGTTTACCCCCACATATGGGGCATCAGCGTACTCGGGATAAATTGGACAACAACTTTTGGGGTCCAATTTCTCCTGATACCCTTGTGAAAATAAAAACTTGGGGGCTAAAAAATCTTTTTTTGTGGAAAAAAAAAATATTTTTTATTTTCACGACTCTGCATTATAAACTTCTGTGAAGCACTTGGGCATTCAAAGTTCTCACCACACATCTAGATAAGTTCCTTGGGGGGTCTAGTTTCCAAAATGGGGTCACTTCTGGGTGGTCTCTGCTGTTTAGGTATATCTGGGGCTCTGCAAATGCAACATAACGCCCGCAGACCATTCTATCAAAGTCTGCATTCCAAAACGGCACTCCTTCCCTTCCGAGCTCAGCCATGCACCGAAACAGTGGTCCCCCCCACACATGGGGTATCAGTGTACTCGGGACAAATTGGACAACAACTTTTGGGGTCCAATTTCTCTTGTTACCCTTGTGAAAATAAAAATTGGGGGGCTAAAAAAATCTTTTTTGTGAAAAAAATATTTTTTTTTGTTTTCACGACTCTGCATTATAAAGTTCTGTGAAGCACTTGGGCATTCAAAGTTCTCACAACACATCTAGATAAGTTCCTTGGGGGGTCTAGTTTCCAAAATGAGGTCACTTTTGGGGGGTTTCTACTGTTTAGGTACATCGGGGGCTCTGCAAACGCAACATAATGCCTGCAGACCATTCTATCAAAGTCTGCATTCCAAAACGGCGCTCCTTCCCTTCCAAGCTCTGCCATGCGCCCAAACAGTGGTTTATCCCCCACATATGGGGTATCAGCCTACTCAGCATAAATTGCCCAATAAATTTTGGGGTCCAATTTCTCCTGTTACCCTTGTGAAAGTAAAAATTTGGGGGTGAAAAGATCATTTTTGTGGAAAAAATATGATTTTTTTTATTTTCATGGCTCTACATTATAAACTTCTGTGAAGCAGTTGGGGGTTCCTAGTGCTCACCACACATCTAGATAAGCTCTGTGGGGGGTCTAGTTTCCAAAATGGAGTCACTTGTGGGGGGTTTCTACTGTTTAGGTACATCAGGATCTCTGCAAATGCAACATGACACCTGCAGACCATCCCATCAAAGTCTGCATTCCAAGCGGCGCTCCTTCCCTTCCGAGCCCTGATGGGTGCCCAAACAGTGCCCTCCCCCCACATATGGGGTATCAGCGTACTCAGGACAAACTGGTCAACAGATTTTATGGTCCAATGTCTCCTGTTACCCTTGATAAAATAAAAAATTGCAGGCTAAAAAAATCATTTTTGAGTGAAAAAAAAGGATTTTTTATTTTCACGGCTCTACGTTATAAACTTCCGTGAAGCACCTGGGGGTTTAAAGTGCTCACCACACATCTAGATAAGTTCCTTAAGGGGTCTAGTTTCCAAAATGGTGTCATTTGTGGGGGGTTTAAACTGTTTAGGCACATCAGTGGCTCTCCAAACGCGACATGGCATCCGATCTCAATTCCAGCTAATTCTACATTGAAAAAGTAAAACGGCGCTGCTTCTCTTCCAAGCTCTGCAGTGAGCCCAAACAGTGGTTTACCCCCACATATGGGGTATCAACGTACTCAGGAGAAATTGCACAACAACTTTTGTGGTATAATTTCTCCTGTTACCCTTGGGAAAATAAAAATTTTGGGGCAAAAAGATCATTTTTGTGTAAACAAATGCGATTTTTTATTTTCACGGCTCTACGTAATAAACTTCTGTGAAGCACTTGGGGGCTCAAAGTGCTCACCACACATCTAGTTAAGTTCCTTAAGGGGTCTAGTTTCCAAAATGGTGTCACTTGTGGAGCGTTTCCACTGTTTAGGCACATCAGGGGCTTTCCAAACGTGACATGGCATCCGATCTCAATTCCAGCCAATTCTGCATTGAAAAAGTCAAACGGCGCTCCTTCTCTTCCAAGCTCTGCGGTGCGCCCAAACAGTGGTTTACCCCCACATATGGGGTATCGGCGTATTCAGGAGAAATTGCACAACAAAATGTATGGTTAAATTTCTGTTTTTACACTTGTGAAAATAAAAAAATATGGTTCTGAATTAAAGTGTTTGCAAAAAAAGTTAAATGTTCATTTTTTCCTTCCACATTGTTTGAGTTCCTGTGAAGCACGTAAAGGGTTAATAAACTTCTTGAATGTGGATTTGAGCACCTTGAGGGGTGCAGTTTTTAGAATGGTGTCACACTTGGTTATTTTCTATCATATAGACCCCTCAAAATGACTTCAAAGGTGTTTCCAAAATTGTGCTGATGTAAAGTAGACATGTCGGAAATGTTATTTATTAACTATTTTGTGTGACATATCTCTCTGATTTAAGGGCATAAAAATACAAAATTTGAAAATTGCAAAATTTAAAAAATTTTCACCATATTTCCATTTTTTTCATAAATAATCGCAAGTAATATCGAAGAAATGTTACCACTAGCATGAAGTACAACATGTCACGAAAAAACAATCTCAGAATCAGCAGGATCCGTTAAAGCGTTCCAGAGTTATAACCTCATAAAGTGACAGTGGTCAGAATTGTAAAAATTGGCTCGGTCATTAAGTACCAAATTGGCTCTGTCACTAAGGGGTTAAACAAAACAAAAAAAACTTGCTCAGTTGCCGCCCCCCCATCCTGGCGCCCTAGGCACATGCGTTCAAGTGCCTAGTGGCAAAAATGGCCCTGGCTTACCATATTAAAGAAAAGCAGACACTCATTTGTTGCTTGGGTTCTTCTTATTTATCCAGTCTTCCATTTCTTTTCCTCAGAGTTGATTTCTATTTGATTTGTATGCTTTAATCATTAATATTTCCTCTTTTTTTAATGTGAAATTTGATGCTGTATTTATTTCTATGGACAACATACATGTTTTTCATTTCTATACTTACAACTTTAAAGGGGTTATCTACTACTAGGACGACCCATTCTTGATCTAAATGTTTGGCCCCGATAAAATAAAAAAGCTTATACTCATCTCCTATGCCGGCGCCGTTCCCGCAGTGTCAGCACTCGCTCTCCCCAGGGCTCCCATGTGATTGTTGTGACATGTGAACCCGGCGCCCAATCAGCACTGGCATCACTGTCATTGCCTTTTCTCCAATTAATAATAATAATCTTTATTTTTATATAGCGCTAACATATTCCGCAGCGCTTTACAGTTTGCACACATGATCGTTGCTGTCCCCGATGGGGCTCACAATCTAAATTCCCTATCAGTATGTCTTTGGCAGTCCGGGCTGCAGCTGCTCTCTGACTTCCTCTTCATATTCACTTCGACAGACAGTGATGCCAGTGCTGATTGGTCGGCGTGGTCACGTGTCTCAACAACACCACAAGAGCCCTGGGGAGAGTCAGTGCCGACACCGCGGGAACGGTGCTGACACGGGAGGTATATGTAGGCTTTTTGATTTTATCGACGCCAAACATTTAAATCAAGAAAGGGGTGGTCCTAGTAGTGGATAATCCCTTTAATGCTGTGTTCAGCATTTTTGCTTGATTTTTTTCTGTAGCCAAAACCTGCTTCCTTGGTAGGAAAAACACAGAATTCAAAACTCCAATTTTTTTTTTTACACATTTGCAGTGTTTTTTTGAGGGATTTTATCCCTTTTTTGCTGTTTTTGGAAGTGGATTACATGTGTGCTTTGTCTACAGTACATGTTTAATAAAGTTAGTTTTATTAATCAAAAATGCCTTGGAAAAGGATGCAAAACATTTGTTACTTTTTTTTGCAGCATTTTAGCACTTTTTCATTGCTTTTTGTGGCTGAAAAAATGCTGAAAGAACTGACATGCTGCAGTTCTCAAATCCAGACAGGAGAAAATAAGCGTGTGCATGAGATTACTAAAATCTTATCGATTTTGCTGGTACTGTAAAAAGCAGCTTTTAGTTTACATAGCCTTGCAGCATTTTTTCCGTATTTTTTATAATTTATATATTTTTTTAAATGTAGTTATGGTGTATTGGATCTTCTTTGAAATTGTATATTAATAAAAAGATGATGTAAAAAATAAAAATAGGAACAATATTTTGCAAAATATGCACCGAAATGATGTGTCCTTCAATGGAAAAATGTGAATTCTCAGACTGCATCCCAACAAGATTTAATTGTGAGGATTTTTTTCAGCTACATTTATGAATGCTTACCTACAGTATAATTCCGACCGTTCTATTTTACAATCCAGCGTTATTCGGCCCCCTGGAATAGTGTGGGATGTATTGCTGCTAAGGATAACAGACATAGATGAGCGGTCTGCAGACTTTCAGATCCACCTCCTACTAATTCATGTTCCGTATATATGCATGTAGCTTAGGAATATAGCTACATGAGCATAACAAATTGATGATAATGTCAATGGTCATATAAAAATTGCTCTGGTAATTAATTCCTAATGTAGCCAAAGGTAGTGAGAATTTGGCGCTGGCTGCCACAATAAAGGTGTATAGTAGTATGTTATTAATATAAGTTGCAACTAGGACTAGCTAATCGGTATTTTATTGCAAAAGGCAGAATTTGCAATAAAAACACAATTTCTTGTCTAGTACAAATTATTCAGGAAAAGTTAGTTCAGTTTTTGTCAAATGTTATTTATAAGTGAAGTGATTGTATAAAATGAAACTGCAATGCCGCTTCCCTCCAGCAGGGACCACTTCAGACCATGGATGTGTATGGCTACATTCCTGACACATTGTGTGTTGTGCCTTTGGGCTCAGCATGCTGCGCTCTTTTTATGTGTGCTCTGCCTAAATCCTACATTAAACATGTCAGTTATCAAGAACCTGGATTTCTGCACAGTGAATGAATATTCTGCACATTATTTCAACACATGACCTTCACTAATATTAGAGATCCGAGCACTCAATTCAGTGTACAGAGAGATCTATCTGTTTGCTTTACATATATATCATGATCATTGCTTCTATCCAAGTAAAAGCTCCTTAAATTAATAGTTATACAGGGTGGGCCATTTATATGGATACACCTAAATACAATGGGAATGGTTGGTGATATCAACTTCCTGTTTGTGGCACATTAGTATATGGGAGGGGGAAAACTTTTCAAGATGGGTGGTGACCATGGTGGCCATTTTGAACTTGGCCATTTTGAATCCAACTTTATTTTTTTCAATGGGAAGAGGGTCATGTGGCACATCAAACTTATTGAGAATTTCACAAGAAAAACAGTGGTGTGCTTGGTTTTAACGTAACTTTATTCTTTCATGAGTTATTTACAAGTTTATGACCACTTATAAAATGTGTTCAAAGTGATGTCCATTGTGTTAGATTGTCAATGCAACCCTCTTCTCCCACTCTTGTCACACTGATAGCAACACCGCAGAAGAAATGCTAGCACAGGCTTCCAGTATCCGTTGTTTCAGATGCCGCACATCCCGTATCTTCACAGCATAGACAATTGCCTTCAGATTACCCCAATGATAAAAGTCTAAGGGGGTCAGATTGGGTGACCTCGGCAGGCATTCAACTGGCCCACAACGACCAATCCACTTTCCAGGAAACTGTTCATGTAGGAATGCTCGGACCTGACACCCATAATGTGGTGGTGCACCTTCTTGCTGGAAAAACTCAGGTAACGTGTCATCTTCAGTTCATAAAGAGGGCAACACATCATCATGTAGCAATTTCAGGTATCCAGTGGCATTGAGGTTTCCATTGATGAAGAATGGCCCCACTGTCTTTCTACCCCACTTACCACACTATACCATCAATTTTTGTGTTCAAATTTTCGTTGTTTCCTGGAAAGTGGATTGGTTGTCGTGGGCCAGTTGAATGGCCACCAAGGTCTCCTGATCTGACCCCCTTAGACTTTTATCTTTGGGGTCATCTGACGGCAATTGTCTATGCTGTGAAGATATGAGATGTGCAGTATCTGAAGCAAAGGAATCTGACCCCCTTAGACTAGCATTTCTTCTGCGGTGTTGCTATCAGTGTGTCAAGAGTGGGAGAAGAGGGTTGTATGGACAATCCAACACAATGGGCAGCACTTTGAACACATTTTATAAGTGGTCATAAACTTGTAAATAACTCATAAAATAATAAAGTTACGTTAAAACCAAGCACACCATTGTTATTCTTGTGAAATTCTCAATAAGTTTGATGTGTCACATGGCCCTCTTCCCATTGAAAAAAATAAAGTTGGATCTAAAATGGCCGACTTCAAAATGGCCCCCATGGTCACCACCCATCTTGAATAGTTTTCCCCTCCCATATACTAATGTGCCACAAACAGGAAGTTGATATCACCATCCATTCCCATTTTATTTAGGTGTATCCATATACATGGCCCACCCTATATAACATTTTTTTGAGATTTACAAAAAAGTATCATTGATAATGTAATGTTCTGGATTTTGGTAGTTTTGTGAACAAACGGACTTGTTTCATGATTGCAGACATAGTAAGATCTTTGCCAAACTTTTCTCCTCATCAATCATTTTTACACATTATTCTACTAAAGTAGTGGGAAAAGTGGCACTCTTATGATGAGTATTAACTATGTTAAACTGTGGTTTTCTTAGGCTGTGTTCACACGTTACGGCTTTTTGCCTTGCAATGAGATATATTTTGCCTTGATTTAGGGACAAAAATGCGACACAGCCATAATGTATGAACACAGCCTTAGGTTCCTCTTTTAATAAGATGGGTTATATGATGCAGGATGGTATTTTTTACATGGCTGTGGTCACAGTAAAGCTTTTCTATAAGTTATTTTATCATTTCACAGGAAACTCTACTGAGCACCTAAACACATTGTTTATGAACCATTAAACGGGTTGTCTGTTTTTAGAAAAATAAAAGGTGACTGCTAGGTGGTACTTTAAAATAAGAAAATGACAAAATAAGCAGCTTTCACCTCCTGAAGCTTTAGTCATTGAAGCCTATTGTAAAGCTTGGCCTCATTTTTCTCTGAAAAGAGACAAACCATTTATACAAATCTGCTCTGACTTTTCTAGAGAATGGAACCTGCTGATAATGTTGTACTCATGGAAGACCCCAAAGGTTTTATCTGCTGTTATAGGCAGGAATTTAGCTGCTGGAGGTCTAAGCTGGCAGTTCTTGTTGTTTGTTCCCAAGCCAAATGTCAAAGTGGGCAGGACAGGATGAGGTCACTAAAGGGGTTTCCCAGGACTATTTTATGTATTTTTTACTGTGGGCCTAAGAATTAACAGTAAGTAGTTGCTATCTACCTGCCTTTTCTACCCAAACTGATCCTACGGGCGATCCTGCTGCTGACATCAGCAGTGTAGCTCTTCCATGGTTAGGCAGTGGGGTGTCGGTTGTCAATCAGCATGACATCAGCAGTCACACCCCATCAACAAAGCAGAGCAGAAGAGAAGCAGCTGCTATGTCCATGCGACTTGCCTGCAGGAACAGTCTGTGGTTAACTACCTGCCTGTAAGTTATTAGGCCCATAGTAAATAAATGAATTAGTCCCAGATGGCCCCTTTAGGTTATCCTAGCTAAAGATTACAAGCAATGAAGCAATCATTGACAGTCAAGATAACTGGAAATGTAAGTGTCTCTTAAAGAACAGGACACAGGTTTGGTAAGCTTTATGTCTGAAGTTGTCAATTTTAGTTCAGTAGATCTGCGGCCAGTCTGTGCATGGATTGCGAGACATAGATGTGTAAAACAGACCTTAAAGTATTCTGGAAAATTAGTCAAAGTTGACTGTTCTGTAAAGTATTGTAAGGACCTAGAAAAACAAACTAAATATAAACCAGTCTATGGAGCCGATTCGTTAAGACTGGCATTGTGCACACCAGTCATTATGGTATTTTCTGCATTTTCAAGCAGGTTTTCACAAAAACTGACGGATTTCCTATTAGGCCTCTTTCACACTTCAGTTGTTTGGCGTCAGTCTAAAACCGCCAGTTTCCTCAAATAACGGATCCGTCATTTTTTTTTGGCGGATCCGTTATTTTCCCATAGACTTGCATTGGTGACGGATTGTGACGGATGGTCGTCCGTTCCATTCGTCATGCGATGGATCCGTCGAAATTTAGCGGACGTTGTCTAGACACAGACGGACATTGAAACGTTTTTTTGTCAACGCCGAAATGGCGGTTCGCGGCGGATCCGTCGCGTCCGTCATTCCATAGAATGGCCGCCTATGGGCGACGGATCCGTCGCGACCGTCATTTCGACGGATCCGTCGCCCCAATCCGCTTTTTCAATTTCGCATGCTCCAAAAAGTAGATACTTTTCCCAGACAACCCCCAAGTAACGGATCCGTCAAAAAAACGGATCCGTTGGAACAGTTTTCTCAACAATTGTGACGGATCCGTCACTATGTCGGAGCAGACTGACGCCAAACAACTGAAGTGTGAAAGAAGCCTTACCAACAAAAGTGAATGAGATTCCTGAAATCTCATGCACACGTTGCCGATTTTTTCGTTGCAGATTTGAACCTGTTTAAACTCCGCAGCATGTCAATTCTTTCACGTTTTTTGCAGCGCTTAGCACCCTTTCCAATGCATGGGAAAAATGAAAGTAAAAAATGCATTAAAAGTGTAAGTATAAAAACTCACGTATTTTATGCAGTATTTTTCCTGTAACACTTCAGTATTTGCCGTAGATTTTTCTGCTGCAAATCCTAAAAGTGTGCAGATAACCTTAATGAAGGATATAATGCGCCAAATTAATTAAGGGGCGCGGACCACTTAATAAATTCAGTGCATCTTCTCAGTGGTGTGCATCTTTGTGCACCTGATTCGAGTAGCATTTTTGGTGTGAAAAACGTCAGAAGTTTTGCTGAGTTTGATGGGCAGGCTTCCCCCAAACTATGCCCATTTTGGCAGAGCTGCTACAAACTTGTGTGAAAATACCAAGACTCAAAATTGTGAGGTTTTTCAAAGACTTATACCACAGTTTCCTGGCATAAAAGCTTTGATGAATCGCCCCCCTAAGGTGTCTTTACACCGTCTGGCACTGTTTGGGCAGCCATTAATTAGACTAGGAATCAAATTACCTTTATTCATATAATCACGAACTGTACGTCAGGATCAGGCGCAAAATAAAATGTGAAAAGTCCTTCTGCTGGTAAAGTAGAATTCTGAAACAGGGAACTGTAGTTAAGGATTTGATTTTTTTTACTGCTTTATATGATAGAATTCTGTCTCTGTAATGCCCAGGAAACATTTTCTGTCAATTCTCACACATTCGCATACATTCACCTATTTCCTGTAATGCTGATTGTATTATTTACAGGACAATTATTTCTATTCTTTTTATATATATATATTGATGCTATCTACCTTTATTAATCCAATGTAACAGGTTTTAAATTATATTTCACAACATGTGTTCTGCTTTGCTGGATATAGCACATTATCCAGATATAGTACTAAGATATAGACATTGTTCATTTGTATTCAAAAGAGGAAATTGCCAGCATAACCTACCTGAAACTATCATTATGATTCATAGTCATAGGACTGAAAGTAAGCAAACAAGCAATCACAG
The DNA here is from genome assembly GCF_051348905.1 of Ranitomeya variabilis. NCBI lineage: Eukaryota > Metazoa > Chordata > Amphibia > Anura > Dendrobatidae > Ranitomeya > Ranitomeya variabilis. Next base: position 163,490,852 of record NC_135233.1, read on the forward strand.
TGCAAAGAGAAAAAGAAATGAAATCATTCAGCTATAACCGAAACCGCAAAAAAGGCCAATAGATTACAATAAAGCCATACAGATGTATTCTGCTCAATTAGTTGATGAAGATTCCAGGTTGAACCCTGCAGGCTCGATACCAGCTCATCTGTGGTGAATGGTATTTCATATCCTGATATAAATCTACAAGATTAATACAATTTATGACATTTCATACAGGAAAGATATATATCTTGGTACCGTGTTAGCCAGTAGATAGTAGATAGAAAAATATTTAGAATTGAGAGTCGTCAGTAGTTGATACCTTTTAAGCCATTAAACGGTATCAACCACTGAGGACTCTCAATTCTAAATATTTGACATTTCATCGAGATCTTCAGCTTTTTCTAGAATGAAGAGGGCTTTGGTGCTCTCCAATACTCAGTTTTTTTTCTTGGGTAGGAAGATCGGCAGGAAGTATGGCGGTCTATCAGCAGTGACAGCAGCATCAACCTCACAGTATGGAATATGATGGGACAGGAAAGATGGTGTCTGGCTGTGTGGGGCCACCAATGGCAGCCTCAGCAGCAGTAGAGTATAATGGAAGAATATCTATGGAAGAATATCTTCAAATTTTCTCTAACCCCCATGAGGACAATTGGCCAGAATTACTTCTTTGGGCTGAATTTGCTCATAGCAAGTTGCAAAAATAGGCCAGATAAATCCTCAATGGCAGTGTTGTTGATTCCCACTGCACTTTTGGAACCGATGGCCTGAGTATTACGTTATGGTTAACCTGATGAGGCTGATTCGTCAGGACCAGCAGTATGCAGCGGAGACATTATTGCAGTGGAATCCAATAGTCCAGACAACTTGTGAATTAGTGAGGATCAGTGGAGCTGGATATGCTGCGTGGTGCAGGCGGGATAGGCAGCTTAAAATGGCACAGCTGTGTAGACAGACACTTACTTTACTGCAGCAGAGCTGAGTTTGTGGACAGCACCTTGGAACAGCAGAGCAGCACTTTATTGTAGCAGAGCCTAGTGTGCAGACAGCACCTTGGAACATGACAGATCAGATGGCAGAAAGGCACCTTGATGTAACAGAGGAAAGTGTTCAGACAGCTTCTTTGAAGGAGGTATGGAGGAGTATTTGTCAGGAGGCACACTTAGGCTATGTGCACACATTGCGGATTTGGCTGCGGATCCGCAGCAGATTGTTGCAGACTGTGTCAGCAAAATTACCAGAATCGCAAAAGAGTACAGAAAGATAGCCGACAGAGACGGAAGGCACGCAGAGTTGCACTGCAGCCAGGACAGGCGAGTAGCAATTCTAAAGCTCTCTGACAAGCCTGCAGAGCGAGAAGTGCTTATTTATGAACTAACACAAGCATACAGTCCTCTGCGGTGACTTCAGGTGCAGAACCTTTGATATGTGACTGATCAAAAGTCCTGCACCTTTTCTAGTGGTGTTTTAGTCATGGCGTGTACAGAATTGCATACAAACCACTACAGTTCCTCCTCAATTAAAGTAGAACTGCACCAGAAACAATCCAATCCTGAATAAACGTCAGCACTCACCCAGCCCCAGAACCTGAAAAATGAAAATGTTATGGGTCTCGGAAAATGGTAACAAAAGCAACATTTTTTTTTTTCATACAAATTTTCCCAAAAAATTTTCACCAATTAAATAAAAACAAACAAACAACCACAAACTATATGTTTGGCATTTGCGTACTCGTACTGAGCTGGAGAATCATATTGCCAAGTCAGTTTTACTATATAATGAACATGGCATAGCAAACAAGAAAGAAGGACGATCAACAGTCCAAAAGTTATGTCAAACTATAGAAAAACTTTATTAGAATTCAATACAAAAGACAGGTAGGACAGTGGATGCACCCACAGTGCATATGTACAATTTATAAGCGTGGGACATGGGGATACTGGCTAGATAATCATAATATTATAGTTTGTGTCCATGTCCATAAAGATTGCCCATGACCACTGGTTTTTAGTAAAAGGGTTGTCCACTGCTGTTATATAGATGAACTATCATTAGGCCACCTTCACATGTTCAATATTTGGTCAGTATTTTACATCAGTATTTGTAAGCCAAAACCAGGAGGCCTTGGGATAGGATACAAATGTCAGATCAATGGGGGTGTGACAATTGGCACCACACCTTCAAGATGTTCCTGTTGTGGCCGAATGTTATCAGTTGTAGAGTGTGCCATTATAGTGGCCGAATGTTATCAGTTGTAGAGTGTGCCATTATAGTGGCCACAGTGGGTTTTGCAGATCCATTCCTGTTCATTAGGGGCCGATGTGCAGTACCCAAAATATAAACAATATATACCGTATATACTCGAGTATAAGCCGACCCGAGTATAAGCCGACCCCCCCCTAATTTTGCCACAAAAAACTGGGAAAACTTATTGACTCGAGTATAAGCCTAGGGTGGAAAATGCAGCAGCTACCGGTGAATTTCACAAATAAAAATAGATGCTCCATACTGTTCATTATGGCCCCATAGCTGTGCCATATAGTGCTCTGCACCGTTCATTATTGCCCCATAGCTGTACCATAGAAAGCTGTGCCATATAGTGCTCTGCACCGTTCATTATTACCCCATAGCTGTGCCATATAGTGCTCTGCACCGTTCATTATTGCCCCATAGCTGTGCCATATAGTGCTCTGCACCATTCATTATTGCCCCATAGCTGTGCCATATAGTGCTCTGCACCGTTCAGAATTGCCCCATAGCTGAGCCATATAGTGCTCTGCACCGTTCATTATTGCCCCATAGCTGTGCCGTATAGTGCTCTGCACCGTTCATTATTGCCCCATAGCTGTGCCATATAGTGCTCTGCACCGTTCATTATTGCCCCATAGAAAGCTGTGCCATATAGTGCTCTGCACCGTTCATTATTGCCCCATAGCTGTGCCATATAGTGCTCTGCACCGTTCATTATTGCCCCATAGCTGTGCCATATAGTGCTCTGCACCGTTCATTATTGCCCCATAGAAAGCTGTGCCATATAGTGCTCTGCACCGTTCATTATTGCCCCATAGCTGTGCCATATAGTGCTCTGCACCGTTCATTATTGCCCCATAGCTGTGCCATATAGTGCTCTGCATCGTTCATTATTGCCCCCATAGCTGTGCCATATAGTGCTCTGCACCGTTCATTACTGCCCCATAGATGTGCCATAGAAAGCTGTGCTGCTGCTGCTGCAATAAAAATAATAAAACACATACTCGCCTCTCTTGCTTGCAGCTCCTCAGCGTCCCGTCCCGGCGTCTCTCCGCACTGACAGATCAGGCAGAGGGCGGCGTGCACACTATATGCGTCATCGCGCCCTCTGACCTGCACAGTCAGTGCGGAGAGACGCCGGGAAGATGGAGCGGCGCCCGGCGTGTGGAACGCGGACAAGTGAATATGTAATACTTACCTGCTCCCGGCGTCCCGCTCCTTCCCCCGGACAGCTGGTCTTCGGTGCCGCAGCCTCTTCCTCTGTCAGCGGTCACCGGCACCGCTGATTTGAGAAATGAATAGGCGGCTCCGCCCCTATGGGAGTGGAGTCCATATTCATTTCTCTAATGAGCGGTCCCACGTGACCGCTGACAGAGGAAGAGCTGCGGCACCCGGAGACCGTGGGACGGGCAGGGGGAGCGCCGGAAGCTGGTAAGTATACCTCAGCGCCCTCTCACCCGCCGACCCTGCCGCCGACCGTGACTCGAGTATAAGCCGAGAGGGGCACTTTCAGCCCAAAAATTTGGGCTGAAAATCTCGGCTTATACTCGAGTATATACGGTAAATAAAATAAAAAATTGCCACCTCATTCAACCACACAAGCAGCTATATGCCTGTTTGTTTGTATTTTTTAGGTTTTTTGCGGCACTTGTAAGTTTCCTTGGTAGCATTTTGGAGTACACAAAACCTTTTCACTTTTGATTCCTTCTTTATGGTGTTCACTTTGCATACAACAATTGTATCATTATTATCTAGATTATTTATATCCCTCAATACCATTTGTTATGAGAATAGCATACATCCCTTTTTAAGCTTTAGCTGTAGTCATAAAATGCTATTTTATTTTGATTATCATATAGCCATTCTGTCATGAATTTTCAATCTAAATACACCAGCCTCATCAGGCCCAAGAGATCTATTCAAGCATATTCACTTTGTATTGTGAAATCTGGCAATAGATCTGCTTTAAGACTAAGGATATCTTCAAGGTGGAGCACACTAATTTGATATGTTAGTTGGTTTTCTTAAAGGGGCTGTCTAATCTTCATGAATTGGCTAAATTAGAAAACTGCTTGTAAAAACAAGTAAATTATCTATTATTAAAAATCCTTTCCATTCTAAATAACAGAGGGATTTTTAATTGTATTTTTTACAGCTTTGTACCAGGGATACCAGCCACCCTTCAGAGTGGCTGATTACCTTGGCAAGGAATGTGCACCACTTGGAGGCTTTTGTGCTTTAGAAGCTGCAAGTGCCGTTCTGAAGTTGGACTGATCGCTGGGTCTGGCCCATGGGGCGAGCACTCAGTACGGATCAGCACGTGACCATGCCACCGGTCTTAACTGTCAGTCTTAAAAAATGTACTGTTGCACAGCAAACAGGAAGCTGGGTGACAGTGAATACAAAACCTTTACACATTCAGTTTTCAAATGCAAACTTAATTCCTTCATTCATAAACTGCCCAGCCATAGTATATAATAATACCCCCAGTGTTATGACTGTATTTCCACCAGAGATCCCAAGGGCACATATCCATGTAATAGAGCAAACATAATGGAGAGCAAGATACCATCAAACATATATGTAGATACCTCAGCAGTTGTTGCGGGGACCCACAACACCCGATGTGCATCTCGCATTGAAATGCTTCATCCAGGTCAGTCAGCGTGAAACGCGCGTCGGGTGTGGTGGGTCCCCGGAACAACTGCTGAGGTAATGACCTCATTATTAACCGCCTTGCAAGGGCCCACCTCCGCCTCCGGGCCCTGGTGCAGATGCTTCGGCGCTATGTCCGCCCCTAGTTGGAGTACTCAGGACCACCATGAATTTTCTTGGCCAAGAAAGAAAAAAACTTTTTTTTTGATCTGTAGAAAGCAAAAATGTTAATTTCCTTCACTTCTCTGTGGTAAATCTGCCTTGTAAAGAACTATAGTTACATGGAACCTGAAGTACCTTACCTCTGAGCAGCAGCATTAAAGCAGTATTCCCATCTCCAAGATCCTCTCCCAACATGTAGTAAGTGAAATACGAATATCGGCACATACCTCCAATTAGAAATGTAGTATAGTTTTTTGAATCGCTATGTCTCTTTCTTTATGTGAAGGCATTGCAGGACCATGGCTATTCATCCAAGTGAATAGTGAAGATGGAATGGAATAACTCATCATAACTATAGTATCAGACTTCACATGGGTTTGTTTGTAGTCTGTAGCAGTGGCGTAACCTGACGCTTGTAGGCCCCAATGCAGAATCTCCAATTGGGGCCCCAACTAACATAGGACTTTAATGGTAATAGTATTTTCATATGGATCAAAGGGACTTTTGCCCTTCCACCCCTTCGCAGTCTCTAGAATCTGGGTGCGTTTGCAACTCCTACACCTATAGTCCCTGGCAAGTAGCCATCGAGAGCAGGGGCTTCTGAAACTGAGGCCTGACAATTAAGTCACCGCGAGTTTTTGGTGGAGCCCAGCCTGAGAAAGAGAAGAGATTGTATGGTGCAAATGCCTGTCTATGGTTTTGCAAGACATGCTGCATCTTAGCCTTACTAAGGCAAGTGGGGTTCATAGTCTCCATATTGCCTTTGTATTGAGAGGTATGCGAGTGAGCCATAACACCACCTTTCTCTTGTCACCAAATGGATTGGCAGGAGAAACCTCCTATATTCTAGTCAGTTGGCCAAATGTAATACAGGGTGTATTTGTCCAGGGAAAAGTTTTTGAACACCAACTTAGATATTGAGACTGTGTGAAACTGTGTGTGGAACCATTCTACAACATCAAACCACAGCTTTAGAAGATAAAGAACTACATCAAGATCTGAATGTCTACTCAACTGGCTGGAATAGCGTAGCACATCTTTTAGCTGTTGCTTTGTGCTCTTGCTGGAACCCAGTTATCAGGGGTGGACATAACATTAGTACAATCTGTGCAGTCGTAAAAGGGCCAAAGAGATAAGGGGGTCCACATCACCTTTAAAGCAAAAAGCGGCATAGGCCACAGACACATTATTGGAATGCAAAGGGTCCATATATTGTTCCTGCATAGGGGTCCTCTTCCGTCTATCCAGACTTTTTTTTTGTGTGGCTAAGCACTTATCGGTAGGTAGTTGTTAACTACTTATCTGTTCTGCCCTGCGCCTATCTCTCCTGGTTCAGAGCAGTCATGGACCACTCCTGGCAGTGATGTCCTTCCTTTTTTCTGCGATATCCTGTTGACAAAGCAGTTCCTCCTCCTCTGGTCTGCTCAGTTGACGGGGCGTCACTGCCGATGTCATGTTGATTGACAGCCAGCTTTGCCTAACGCAGCAGAGAGCTTTCTGTCAATCTAAATTACATTGGCAGAGATGACCCATCAATAGAGTAGACCAGAGGAGAAGGAACTGCTGTGTCATAGTTACTTCACAGGAAGTAGGACCATCGCTGCCAGGAGTGGTGTGTGACCACTCTGAGCCGGAAGAGATTACTGCATGGCAGAACAGGCAGGAGGTTAAAAACTGCCTGCCGATGGCTGATTAGCCCCGTAGGAAAATAAATTAAGTCCTGGAGAACCCCTGTAAAACATGTGGAAGAAGTAAATCCAATAAAAAAAGTAAGGAGGATTTATGATTAGACTCATACTTGGATATACATGAATTTCCAAATGTAATTGCTATCTGACACATACAGCTACTGTTTAGTTGACTGAATGCAGTTAATTATTATAGTATATATGGAACATGGAAATAAGTGAATTTCCAAATTGAATTTGGATTCTCCTTGCATAGCTATTGCTCAGTTGGCTGAATGACTGAGGTGTTATATATACATGACATTTGTTGTAAAGTACGGTAATACTACACTTGTATTGGCCAAGCTCCAACAAATAGTTTGAAATGTTCCACAGCAGATCTACCTGAGGACACAAAAGTGATTCTCCTAAAGAGGAGAAGTTGGATGTGGGTGTGTGGCCATAATCTACATTTTTCTGTTTTCCCTAACACTCATTTATCATCAGTCATGTCCTCATATGAACTGTGTACCTGTAGAACATTTTCTGTTGTCTTGATCACTGTCTTTCTGTTGTTCCTCTCCAGTAGCTGACACGTACAAATGTGCTATGCTTGTAGGGTCATTGTTCAATATGTACCAAATTAATGAATGGAAGGATACAAGGTTTTTAGCAAAGACATTTTTTTCCATATATAAATCTTTTATTAAAATAAATTGAAGTCTTTCACTTTTCACACTGGCCATTGTGGCTTTTTATTTTAGGCTGTAACTTTCTGATGTTTTAGGAAATCCACAAGTACAGTAGCCGCAATGAAAATACTTTGACCCTATCTGTTGTATTGAAGCATCTAATGAACATGTGCAAGTGTGGAGGGGAACTGGGTCTTCTATGACATTACCTATTGTGACTGGTGGTGACTTTTTTATAATCTGTGATTTAGAGGTGGTGTTCGTAATTGAAATCTGATGTTAAGGAAACTGCTGTGAACTCCAACAGCAAATTAAAGTCTAAAATAGCCCTAGTGGATTGTGTTAAAACTGTTAATTTTACTAATTTTGCTTTTTAAGAAATATATATATATATATATATATATATATATTTATTGCCAAAATTTTTTTAAAAATACATGTAACCCAAAGATTTTATTTATACAGTTAAGTTTCTGATGACACATTTCCTTTTATTGATTTTTTTGCCTTATTTCACCCATTTGAAATCAATGACCTATCCTGGAGAGAAGTCATCAATTTTGTAGTCATGTGCAATCCCTTTAAACTACATTAAAAGGTTTATTTATGAGTGTTATTTAACTTGTATTTTTGTGAATAAAAATGGTTAACTATTTTAATTTTTTTTTTAGTCATGGGCATTTGAACCTGTAATCACTTAAGAGGTTGTCAGGGACTTTTGTTGTTGTTTTTTTACTATGGGATGAAAAACTAACAAGCAGGTAGTTGCTATTTACCTGCCTGTTAAGTGCCGGAGCAGAGCTGTCACAGACTGCTCCTGCTGGTGATTCAGCATCTTCCTCTGATGTGACGTCAACAGAGCAGCGACTTCTCTTCTGCGCTGTCCTGTTGACAGGGTGTAACTGCTGACGTCATGCTGATTGGGGTGTGAGCTGGCTGTCAATCAGCATGAAGTTGGCACGTCACCCACCATCAACAGAGCAACCCGGAAGAAGAGCTGCTTTGTTGATGTTGAGCAGCTGAATCGCCGGCAGGATTGGTCCATGGCCACTCTGTGCCGGCGCGGGGCAGAACAACAGGTAGTTAGCAATTACCTGCCTGTTAGTTTTTAGGCCCATAGGGAAACAAATAGTCCTGTATAACCCCTTTAATACCGCAATTACACGTGCCTATTGTAATCCATTTTTTTTTCCATCAACAGTATTTGTAAGTGAAACCCAATGACGGAGGCCTTAATGTGTCTCTTGTTACTGTGTTTCTGCCTAGTAAATTGTGTATTATTTCTGAGTGCATTTATACTGTATTCATGAACTGAGAAATACGTATTTAGAAATATAATAGTACACATGTACCTAATGTTTCAGAGAATGTACCTGCTGTGAGTAGTGACATTCTATACATTAATTATATACATACCTATATTTTTGATCTAGCCTTCTGTTTTTGTTTTATATTTTAACTAATTGTGAGTTTTTTCCTTCAGTATCTTGGCAATCGGTTCAGATAAGATCAGCAACTTGATATTCTTTTTGAAAGCTGTGAATTTTCGGGAGAGGGTACTACAGCGTGGGCTGGCTGCCAGACTTTACAACAAGGTAATGCGTTAAATTAACTCTTTATTGCAAACATTAGAAGTAAATGGGATTCATATTCACATGTCATGTTTGATTACGTTGCTTGTTATGGACATTTTATTAGTATCTGGATTCCTGCCAGGAAATAAGTAGTCTTTATGAACCAAACCATTTCTGTGTAATAGCGAGAAATGACTAAACCCTTTCTGTAGTATGCCAGATAGTTATCTTCGATTTTCCCAATGGGAACACTATGCTAATCATTGGAGGCTATGGATACCTGTCAAATGGAAGTGATGATTTTTACCTATACTAGTGGTGACCATGAGTTAAGAAGAGTTGCACCAAGCTCCTCTGCAGTCTTAATTCCTTCATTCATTTCTAGAGCTCCCGCTGATACGGCTTAAAATTTGCACACAAAAAAAAATGCAGCAAAGACGCAACGTGTGAACATAGCCTTAGATTTCTTAGCGACACCACTCCAGCTCTAAAATAAAAACTGAATGCTGGATTGGTGCTTTAAAACTTTTTAAACCTTTATTTGGGGAAACTGAGGGTTGTGGAGGAATTTCCTCCTTGTGATGACTACTCAAAATTGAACTGATAACTTGTGCTTTGCGCATATTGTCTAAGCTCGCGGGTACACAAATATCCATCATTTTCAAGATTTTGAGCTATTTCTGGAGTTACCAATAAAAGTATGTTCTGATAAATCCAGAAACAAAATGAAAAATTAGAATGTGAAAGGGAGTTTAGGACTTTAGGGTCTTTTATGTGAGATAAATTCAGTTTTCTCCACATTGCTTTAGATCTTTTTTTTTTTTTTTTTTAAATAAAGACTGATGTGATCATTTGGTGTTTTACATTGGTGTTCAAGTAGTTTACCTACTCACATTAGAAGGTGCTTAAAATCCTCAGAATTTAGATTTATACAGAGACACTCCAGCTTCTGGTGGTGTGTGTGGATCTGAGGTTTATGTCATAAAGGTTGGTATACTGTCAGAGAATCGGATCATGAACTCAGGTAGGTAGTGTCAGGGACGAGTGGAAAAAGTGGGGAAAGTTATTAAACCTAGTATTGAGGTCAGAAACATTAGGAAAAAAGGCTGCGTCACAACCAGTAGGGTATGTGTTGTCTCAGGGGGTTGAATAGTTTAATTAGGGTGATATGGATTCAATAATGTTCAAAGTATTTAGCCAATCTACATTTCAGAAAACCACTTTTAGGCTATGTTCACATGTTGTGTTTTTGCTGCATTTTTTTAGGTAAATTTTAAGCAGTGTTTTACAGAATTAGCAAAGTCTGAGATTTCAGAAATCTCATGCACACACATTGGTTTGAAAAACTGCTGCGTTTTTGCAAACTTCCCCATGTCACTTCCTTCGTTTTTCTGCCTGTTTGCAGTGTTTTCCTACCCATAGGAAACAATGGGTAAGTACAAAAATGCAGAAAAAAACACAGGTATCAGTTTTTGTTGCGTTTTTGGTGCAACATGCACAAGAGACAACAAAACGCAAGAAAAAAAAGCAGCAAAAACTGCTTTTTGTAAGCAGCTGCTTTACTGCCAAGAGAGCAGGCTTTGCCTGCAGGGAAAAATGCAACTTGTGTACATAGCCTTAGTGATATTTATTTTGTTGATCTGGCTTTAAGGCTGTGTGCACATGTTGCAGATTTTTCGCTTTTTTTTTCGCTATAAAAAGCGAAAAAACTGCACACATTATGCATCCCATAATTTAGAATGCATTCTGCAATTTTTGTGCACATGATGCGGTTTTTTTCTGCAAAAAAAACGCATCGCGGTAAAAAACGCAGCATATTCATTAATTTTGCGGATTTTTTGCCGATTTCCCACTATATTATTGCATTAGGAACCTCCGGAAAAATCCGCCAAAAAACCGCACCAAAAACGCGGTAAAAACGCATGCAGATTTCTTGCAGAAAATGTCAGGTTTTGCTCAGGAAATTTCTGCAAGAAATCCTGAACGTGTGCACATAGCCTAAATAAAGAAGAAGATTATGTACAAAAAAATCAAATCGGTGCTCAGTCCTCTGGAGAGAGATATAACATAGGAGAGTGCAGAGTTTTACAAAAGGGAACCTGTCAGCTGTTTTGGCCGATATAAGATACAGCCACTGCCTTTCAGGGCTTATCTACAGCACTCTATAATAAATAAAAATTAATATTATACTGATTCTTGTCTGGTATTTCTCCTTTTAATTTGTGCTTTGGCCTTGGTTTCACTTTTCACTGAGTGGTCACCACTTGTTTTTTTGCCACACACTTGATATATCTTATTTATCTTATATAACTAATAATATAGATTTTTCCATCATACATGACGGCACCACGAGAGAGGGGATCCGCCCATCAAGGACAGGAAACCTTCAAGATAAAAGGGGCGGCTCCTCTCTCCACATCAGTTGGTTTCCTGTCCTTGACGGGGAACCCTCAAGATGGAAGACGTATGATGAAGATGGATGACGTCTGAAGATTGAAGAGGATGCCGGGGCCTGGGTCGGGTGGATATGGGCAGGCGCTGGTCTGCTGCACCCGTCACCAGGTACCCGTAGTCGCCTCGGGGGTCAATGTATACCATGCCCCCCCTGAGCGAAGCATGGCCACAGCCCGTGAGGCAGACGCCCGGGTGAAGATTGGAGCTGTTGCAAAAAAAAAAAAAAAAATCCACCTGCCTATTGTCCTCGGAGGTCACAATGGTGCTCCCTCCCTGTTGACTATGGTGGCCATGCAGCCTGTGAGGCACATCGGTGCCCAGGCTAGGTAAGGCTCCTCGGTGGTATTATGCCATCCCTGTTGAGCACTGCAGATGGTCCCCCCGCCCCCCTCCTCCTTCCTTTTTGGTACCTGATACAATCGGAGAAGATATGGAAGCGGTATCTGCAGCATGGATCTGGGGGGAGCGTGGCGTGTCGGACAGAGTGGACACTGCAGCTTTCCTGCCTGGCCGGCGCCATCTTCCCAGGAGGCGGCCGCGCGTGCGCACATCGCCGGGCAGCAGCGCTCGGAACGCTTGTGCAGGGCACTGGGGCAGGAGGATCGGAATCTTCAGCGCGCACCGGAAGTAAGAGCCGGGTGCGCGCCTGGAAGGTGAGTGCAAGCGCGCACCGGAAGTGAGTCCGGGTGCGCGCACAGGCCGTCGGCAGGATCAACCAGGTAGATGGGAGCGTGGGGTGCGCTCTCAGACATCACCCTACTGCGCAAGCGCGCAGGGCGGCCGGCAAGCCAGATAGATGGTGGCTCTAAAAGCGCGCACCGGAAGTGGTTGCCGGGTGCGCGCTGGCATGATTATACAGCGCAGGCATTGCGCTAGCGACGGCAGGATCAACCAGGTGATTGATTGCACATAGAAGCACCGGAAGTGGTGCAGGTACGATCAGCCAGGTAATCATTCAGGACAGGTGCGATTATACACCTGATCACTGAAGCAGCCAGTAAGACAGGATCAACCAGGTGATTCATTAGGAAAAAAAAAAAAAAAAAGTGAATCTATTTAAACAAGCCAGAAACGCTGCCCTGTGTCACTAAAACCAGGTCAGGTTGAAGGTGACTACTCTTGCTAAGTGTTAACGTGTATGATGGAGAGTCTTTCACCAGAGCATTTGATGCCACAGCAAGAGATGCAGGAGAGGCGGTCTCGCTCAAGCGAAAAGAGCCAGTCCCGCCATGGCAGCAGCAGAAGCCGCTCGGACAGCGTACGGACGGATCGCCGTGCCAAGGAGGGGTCCCTAGTCTCAGTGGGAGACATGGAGAAATCCAGCCAACCTCCGGATCCGGTACCCGTACTTTGAAAGCGTCCGAGTGGTGAGTGATCTGCGAGAAAGTCCAGCACGCTAATGTCTGTTCTTTTCTCTTCTCTTATCTCTGTCTCTCCCCTCTCTTCTTACATACATTGCGGGGTGGAGTATAGGAGGTCCCCAAAAAGAGTAGAGGAAAAACTAAAAATAAGGAGTGCCCCTTATGTAAAAAACCCTTAAAAACATCTTGGGGTAAAAGACTGTGTCAGGAATGTATCAACCAGACTGTTGCGGAGGAAACACCCTCCTTTACGGACAGCCTAAGGTCCCTGATTCAGACCGAAGTCTCTAGGTCCGTAAACGCATTACAGACAGCTGACACAGATGCCAGATCTAGGGACAGATCCAGCCCTTCAGTAGGATCCCAAAGAGATTCCTCGGGGTCAGAGCAGGATTCCGATACAGCCCGCTGCTCTGATAGTAGCTCAGAGGAAGAAGACATCTTTCCAGCAGAGGCTACGGATAGGCTTATTAAAGCTGTTCGCTCTACCATGGGGCTGGTAGATGAGAAGGCCAAAAAGACAGCCCAGGAACTCATGTTCAGTGGCCTACAAAAGAAAAAGCGGAGGTCATTCCCTGTTAATGAGCAGCTACAAGAACTAATTAAAAGGGAATGGCAAAAGCCAGAAAAAAGGTCCCAGTTAACTACCTCCCTAAAAAGAAGGTACCCTTTTGAAGAGGAGGCGTCCTCATCTTGGGACAGAGCCCCAAAAATTGATGTGGCGGTCTCCAAAGTTGCCAGGAAATCCTCCCTGCCATTCGAGGACCTAGGTTCTCTAAAAGAACCTCTGGATAGGAAGGTGGACAGTTCCCTGAAGACAGCTTGGGAAGCCTCAGCAGGAGCACTAAGGCCAGCCATCGCGGCCACTTGTGTAGCCAGATCCCTTAAAATCTGGATAGACAACCTGGAGGAACAGGTAGAGAAAAAAGTTCCCAGGGAAACTATCCTGGAGGCAATACCAACTATGAAAGCAGCGGCGGTGTTTCTAGCTGAAGCGTCAGCGGACTCGGCTAGGCTGGCAGCAAAATCAGCAGCGTTAGCCAACACAGGACGCCGTGCCGTATGGCTTAAATGCTGGCCAGGAGATACTCAGGCCAAGATGAAGCTCTGCTCTTTGCCTTGTGAGGGGAACTTCCTCTTCGGACCGGCTTTAGACGAGGTGTTGGAGAAAGCCGGGGATAAAAAGAAGAACTTCCCGAAACAGCCGTTTCAGCCCTTTCGTCGCTCCTTTCGGAGAGGTCAAAAATTCCGGAGACAGCAGTACAGAGACCGAGACAGGAGCAACCTGGACAAGCGACCCAGGGGAGGAAAGGGCTTCTATTTCGGCAAGTCCCCCAGAGACACCAAAAAACCCTCCCAGTGACGGTCCTTCTCAGGTGGGAGGGAGGCTCTCTCACTTCCTTCCAGCCTGGGAGAGGATCTCATCCAGCATATGGATCCGGCAGATCGTAGGATCAGGCCTAAAACTAAAGTTTCACCACTGGCCTCCAAGAAGGTATATGCAGACCCCAGTACAATCCTCTCAGGAGAAACAAGACAGTCTGGAAGGAGAAGTAACATCACTCCTAGACAAACACGTCTTGGAGGAAGTTCCTATAGAGGAAAGAAGGGAAGGATTTTATTCCCCTCTTTTTCTCATAAAGAAACCAGACAACTTCTGGAGGACAATAATAAACCTAAAAGGCCTCAACAAATTTCTTGTAATACCATCATTCAAGATGGAGACCATAAAATCAGCGGTGAAACTTCTCTATCCCCAGTGGTACATGTCCGTCCTCGACCTCAAGGACGCTTATTATCACGTCCCAATCAGACAACAAGATCGTCGGTTTCTCAGAGTGGCAGTCCAGATGGGGTCTCAGCTGCGTCACTTCCAGTACAAGGCTCTGCCCTTTGGGATAGCAACAGCCCCACGGGTATTCACAAAGCTGATAGCAGAGGTCACAGCTCATCTCAGAGAAAAAGACACTCTGATAATACCCTACCTGGACGACTTCCTGATAGTGGGGAAGAACTTTTCTCACTGTCAGGAACAGGTCAGGATAGTGATGGACACTCTTCAGACACTGGGATGGCAACTAAATCTCAAGAAGTCCAAGCTGGAGCCAGCTATGGTCCAGAATTTCCTGGGGATAACGGTAGACTCCGTGGCACAGGAGTGTCGCCTCCCAGAAGGAAAAGAGGAAAAAATCAAACAAATGATTATGACCACTTTAAAAAAAACGGAAATGACTTTAAGAAGGGCCATGTCGGTGTTAGGATCCCTAACCTCCTGCATACCGGCAGTAAAATGGGCCCAGTTCCATGCAAGAGAACTGCAATGGTGTGTGCTGCAGAACGACCAGGAACTTCAGGGGCAGTTAGAGCAGAAGCTCCCTCTCCCACTCTCTGTGCTCCAATCTCTCAGATGGTGGTTACAGATAGAGTCATCCCCGAGAGGAGTTCCCTGGACATTCACAGCCTCCAAGGTGATCACAACAGACGCCAGTCCGTGGGGGTGGGGAGCCCACTCAGACACACTATGGGTCCAAGACCCCTGGGCTCAAGAGGAGAAAGATCTATCCTCAAACGAGTGGGAGCTCCTAGCAATAGAAAAAGCGCTAGAGAGATTACTTCCTCACTTGGCAGGGCATCATGTGAGAGTCCTATCGGACAACCGAACAGCGGTCGCATACGTGAACCACCAGGGAGGCACCCGCTCTCGGGCTCTGATGCACGTAACCACAAGACTCATGTCTCTAGCCGAAAGGCACCTCCTGTCATTATCGGCCCTGCATATCCGAGGCGTGGACAACATAAAGGCAGACTTTTTAAGCAGGAACCACTTGAGGCAAGGAGAATGGTCCCTAAAAAAGTCCGTTTTTCAACGGATAGTGCACATGTGGGGAAAACCCAAGATAGACCTCTTTGCCTCAAAAGTCAACAAGAAAGTCCAAAAGTTCTGCTCCCTGAACCCAGCAGACAGGCCGTTGGCAGTAGACGCCTTCAGCATAGAATGGACGTCAGGACTCCTGTATGCCTTCCCACCGATATGTCTAATCCCAGCGGTTCTGAGGAACATCAGGGAGGACAAGGCCAGGGTAATTATCATAGCTCCCTTCTGGCCGAAAAGACCGTGGTTTTACTGGCTGAGAGTGATGTCAGTGACGGACCCATGGGTTCTCCCGGAAGACCAGGACCTTCTAACGCAGGGTCCCTTCAACCACCCGCAGAACTCCGGGCTTCATTTGACAGCCTGGCATTTGAGCGGTCGTTACTAGAGAAAGAAGGGTTCTCAGCTGGGCTAATATCCACCTTGCTCAGCAGCAGAAAGCCAGTAACGACCAAGATCTATGGGAGAATATGGAAGAAATTCCTCTCCAGCTCAGGGCCAATACGGGAAGGGGAGGTCCCAATAGTGGCAATACTGGAGTTCCTGCAGAAGGGCTTAGATCTGGGGTTAGCTGTTAGTACCCTCAAAGTACACATTTCAGCCTTAGCAGCCCTATTTAACTGTGACCTGGCAAGTAATAGGTGGGTGGTGAGGTTTGTCCGAGCCTGTAGTAGAGCTGACTCTGTTCCATCTCCTACTCCTCCACCATGGGATCTAAATCTAGTGTTAACAGCCCTGACGGAAAGCCCCTTTGAGCCATTAAATACAACTTCTGATAAAATACTAACATTAAAAACAGCTTTGTTAGTGGCCCTTACATCAGCCCGTAGGGTGGGGGATTTACACGCGTTGTCAGCTGACCCCCCTTACACACAAATCATGGACGATAGGGTTGTATTAAAATTAGATCCGGCATATCTCCCCAAAGTGGTATCGAGATTTCATAGGGCTCAGGACATAACCCTACCCTCTTTCTGTCCCAATCCCAGTAACCAAAAAGAGGAGAGACTCCATTGCCTAGACGTTAGGAGATGTATCCTACAGTATCTAGAGGTGAAAAAATCCTGGAGGAAGCAGAGGGCTTTATTTGTTTCGTTCCAGGGGTCAAGGAAGGGCCTTAAAGCCTCAAAACAGACTATAGCTAGATGGGTGTGAGAGGCCATTATTCTAGCGTATAGTAGTGCAGGCAAGGTTGTTCCACAGGGTCTGAAAGCCCACTCCACGAGGGCCATGGCGACGTCGTGGGCGGAGAGAGCAGATGCTACCATCGACCAGATTTGTAAGGCGGCCACTTGGTCCTCTCCGTCTACGTTCTTTAAACATTATAGGCTAGACCTATCTGCTACCTCTGATCTCACATTTGGGAGAAGAGTGTTACAAGCAGTGATCCCTCCCTAAAGAGAATACAATCTCTGTAACTCTCTCGTGGTGCCGTCATGTATGATGGAAAAACACGGGTATTACATACCTGGTAATGTGTTTTTTCATGAGACATGACGGCACCCTTATATTCCCACCCTTTTGATCACGTCATTAGTTGGGTGCATTATTAGCATTATTTGTATTATACACTCCCTGGGGTATCGGTGAATAGAACCGTATAGGATGTATTATTTATGTGTACACTAACCAGCGGAGTTCCTCTCGTACTCTGTAAACAACTGATGTGGAGAGAGGAGCCGCCCCTTTTATCTTGAAGGTTTCCTGTCCTTGATGGGCGGATCCCCTCTCTCGTGGTGCCGTCATGTCTCATGAAAAAACACATTACCAGGTATGTAATACCCGTGTTTTTGTATTATATTTTATACTCATTGATTTTATATTATTATCTTGAGTGCTGTGGTTCTAGTTACTTAGCATTCTATAATGCTGTAGATAAGCCCCGATCCGACCTGAAAGATAAGAAAAATAAGATTTATTATACTGACCCTGGGGCGGTCCGGTCCGATGGGTGTTGCAGGTCTGGGTCCGGCACCTCCCAGTTTCTTATGATCGCCGCCCTCCTGTTGCTTCATACCTCACCGGCATTACGCTCCTGCACAGGTGTACTTATCTGCCCTGTTGAACATTCTTTATGGTAATATTACATCATATGTCCCATATTGCATCCACTTATCATATATTTTACACCGAGTACAGGATTATCTTGCAGTCATAGCAAAGGGAAGTGACACAGCAAATATATGCTGAGCAAATACTGACTAACAGTTTGTCCTTGAATACATGGTCTTTTTGTGTACACTTTAAAAATACAGATTATCATTAAAAAGAAAATGGTGTAGTTAAGGTACCTTCACACTAAGCGACTTTACAACAATATCGCTAGCGATCCGTGACGTTGCAGCGTCCTGGATAGCGATATCGTTGTGTTTGACACGCAGCAGCGATCAGGATCCCGCTGTGAGATCGCTGGTCGTTGCTGAAAGTTCAGCCTTTAGCTCAGAACCCTGAACTGTTACACACCTCTTAGGGTAGATAATTTGCGGCAGCCAGAAGAGTTTAACCCAATATTAAAACATAACCTTTACTTGTAAAATTAAAATGGACAAACTAAATACACATAACAAAATAAGTGCTCACGACGAAAACTGTGCTCTAATAAAAAACTGGTATGGTCTCACCAATTGCAGACAGGAGGATCCCCACAATAGTTATGCAGGGTCCAGGGAGGGTCCACGAAAGCAGACTGAGGTAGGGGATGTGGGGACCTTTTCCCTAAACCCCTGTCGTGCCCCAGCAATAGCTCCTGTCCTTACAAGGACAGGCCCAAGTAAGCCTAGCTATGGACACCCCCAGCTTCAAAATATCTCAAAAACGCCTCCCTACGCGTTTCCTCTCCAATCACGGAGATTCATCAGGGGAGTTTTCAGTGGCCAACAGGCCCAGATATAGGCTCAAATGTCCATAAAAGTTGGGCACCAGCAGTGGCTAAGTGCTCCCAGAAATGAGCGATCCTCTGTGACCATGTGTCACAATATGTGAGTCCATTTGCTGAAAGTCCAGAACCTTATTTCGTCGCTGGATCTCCCGCTGACATCGCTGAATCGGTGTGTGTGACACCGATCCAGCGATGTCTTCACTGGTAACCAGGGTAAACATCGGGCTACTAAGCGCAGGGCCGCGCTTAGTAACCCGATGTTTACCCTGGTTACCATTGTAAAAGTAAAAAAAAAAACCACATACTCACATTCCGGTGCCCGGCGTCTGCTTCCCTGCACTCCTCCTGCATCCTGTGTAAGTGCCGGCCGTAAAGCAGAGCGGTGACGTCACTGCTCTGCTCTGTGGGAGATGCCGGAGATCTTCGGCGCTGATACAGGATGCAGGAGAAGTGCAGGAAAGCGGACGCCGGGCACCGGAATGTGAGTATGTGTTTTTTTTTTTTACTTTTACAATGGTAACCAGGGTAAACATCGGGTTACTAAGCGCGGCCCTGCGCTTAGTAACCCGATGTTTACCCTGGTTACCAGGGGACTTCGGCATCGTTGGTCGCTGGAGAGCCGTCTGTGTGACAGCTCTCCAGCGACCACACAGTGACTAAACAGCGACGCTGCAGCGATCGGCATCGTGGTCTGTATCGCTGCAGCGTCGCTAAAGGTACCTTCACACTAAGCGGCGCTGCAGCGATATCGACAACGATGCCGATCGCTGCAGCGTCGCTGTGTGGTCACTGGAGAGCTGTCACACAGACAGCTCTCCAGCAACCAACGATGCCGAGGTCCCCGGGTAACCAGGGTAAACATCGGGTTACTAAGCGCAGGTCCGCGCTTAGTAACCCGATGTTTACCCTGGTTACCATTGTAAAAGTAAAAAAAAACAAACAGTACATACTCACCCTCTGATGTCTGTCACACGTCCCTCGCCGTCCGCTACCTGCACTGACTGTGATAGGATTGCCGGCCGTAAAGTACAGCACAGCGGTGACGTCACCGCTGTGCTCTGCTTTTACTTTACGGCCGTCAATCACAGTCAGTGCGGGAAGCGGACGGCGAGGGACGTGTGACAGACATCAGAGGGTGAGTATGTACTGTTTGTTTTTTTTACTTTTACAATGGTAACCAGGGTAAACATCGGGTTACTAAGCGCGGCCCTGCGCTTAGTAACCCGATATTTACCCTGGTTACCACTGTAAAACATCGCTGGCATAGTTGCTTTGGCTGTCAAACACGACGATACACGCCGATCTAACGACCAAATAAAGTTCTGAACTTTCAGCAACGACCAGCGATATCACAGCAGGATCCTGATCGCTGCTGCCTGTCAAACACAACGATATCGCTAGCCAGGACGCTGCAACGTCACGGATCGCTAGCGATATCGTTTAGTGTGAAGGTACCTTTTAGAAATGTGTCTTAATCGTAAGGATTTGTGTATATTTTTTCTGTCTGATCTTCCTTAAATTTGCTTTTTGCAATGTACCTTTTTTTTCTTTCATCTTTTTGTGATGTCTGTTTTGAGACAGTCCAAGATCTGTAAGGGGCAGTGGAGTTCCCCTTTAAGAAATAGCACAGGCTGATATATAGCAGTAGGTCCCATTCACAAGCAGTTTGATAAAGCTTGATGATGGCAGAAAAGTCTCTAACAGGCACAATATGTGAAAACTACTGGTCCTTCGGGTAGGATGCACCCAGAGTGACTGACTTCTTCCACCCTTCTTCGGTGCCACTTTGAGTCTTCACTCAGGAAGTACTCACAGGGTTGCATCCGCTATTTCATATTGGTAATCCTTGTGTCTCAGGAGGTCCTTATGACCTCAAAGTCTCTGTCTGCCACTTAATTACTCTGAGCTCCTTTGGCAGCAAATATACACGATGGCCAGTCTTGGGCGACCAAGTTGTCACAAAGTCCCAAATGATGCTCTTGCCAGCAAAAGATACAGCATTTCAAGGATTCCCTTGACTGTATATGATATATTCATCACCAGAACCATCATCAGTACATGAATATGAAACCAAAATAATCATCAGAATATAATTAGAGCACCAGAGCCATCAAAAGCACATGAATAGTACAACAGAAACATCATCTATATATATAATTGTCTAAGGGGTACTTCCGTCTTTCTGTCGGCAACTTCTGTCACGGAAATCCCGCGTCGCTGATTGGTCTCGCCAGCTGCCTGTCATGGCTGCCGCGACCAATCAGCGAAGGGCACAGTCCGATTAGTCCCTCCCTACTCACCTGCAGTCAGTGCCTGCTCCATACTCCCCTCCGGTCACCGCTCACACAGGGTTAATGCCAGCGGTAACGGACCGCGTTATGCCGCGGGTAACGCACTCCGTTACCGCTGCTATTAACCCTGTGTGTCCCCAACTTTTTACTATTGATGCTGCCTATGCAGCATCAATAGTAAAAAGATTTAATGTTAAAAATAATAAAAAACAAAAAACCTGCTATTCTCACCTAGCGACCTAGCGAGACCGCTAAGTCATCTGGGTAATTTCGCAATGCATCCTGGGAACGGAAGATGACGGCAGCCGTGCGCATCTCCAGAGCTTCGCTGGATCCCGGCGGGTGAGTATATAACTATTTTGTATTTTAATTATTTTTCTTAACAGGGATATGGTGCCCACACTGCTAAATACTGCGTGGGATGTGTTATATACTGCGTGGCTGCTATATACTACATGGGCAGTGTTATATACTGCGTGGGCAGTGTTATATACTGCGTGGGCTGTGTGATATACTGCGTGGGCTGTGCTATATACTACGTGCCCTGTGTTATATACTGCGTGGCCTGTGTTATATACAACGTCGCCTGTGTTATATACTGTGTGGCTGCTATATACTGCATGGGCTGTATTATATAGTACTTGGGCTGTGTTATATACTCTTTGGACTGTGTTATATACTGCGTGGCCACTGTTATATACTGCGTGGCCTGTATTAACGCATCGGTTATTCTACAATATGTATGTATGTATGTATGTATAGCAGCCACATAGTATATAGCACAGGCCAAGTAGTATTTGTCTGCTATATACTACGTGGCCTGTGCTATATACTACGTGGCCTGTGCTATATACTACATGGCCTGTGCTATATACTACGTGGCTGTGCTATATACTACGTGGCTGTGCTATATACTACGTGGATGTGTGTGTTACGTGGGCTGTGCTATATACTATGTGGCTGCTATATACATACATACATACATACATACATACATACATACATACATACATATTCTAGAATACCCGATGCGTTAGACTCAGGCAACCATCTAGTCAGTAAATAAATACGTAACCAGAACTACCATCAGTACATGAATACTTCACCAGAACCACCATCAGCAGATTAAATCATCACCAGGATCACCATCAGTACATGAAGACATTACTAGCTCCACCATCATTACATTAATACATCGACAGACCCACCATCAGTACTTGACAACTTCACCAGATCCACCATCACTAAGTTAATATTTTACTAGAACCACCATAAGTACATTAATACATGACCAGAATCAAAAGTACTTGAATACAAGAACCAAGCTTAGTACTGTTAGAATCTGTTTAGTTTGTGACTATCCACCATTTTCTTTTGGAATTCTGGCTGCTGGTCTTTTTCCTCTGGTGCTGGGTTTGTCTTGGGTCAGGTGCTTGTATCACTCTTTATTAACCAGCACCTTCCTCCAGTCCTTGCTGGACAACAGTGTTAATCTGCTTGAGCTCTAGCTTGTTATTTGTGCAGTGCTGGTACCTCTGGTTCTGCTAGCCTTAGTTTCGGGAGCAATATCATCTTAATCAGATTTATACGACCAGAGACAGATAGTGGTAACTTACTCCAGACTGCAAATTTATATTTAACCAAGTCTAGTAACGGGAGAATATTAAATTGTAAATCAAGCCTACTATATTTTGGTATAATTATTCCCAAGTATTTAAAGCTAGATCCCACCGGTAATGAGGAGAGTCCTTCAAGGTGATCTGTTGAATCATGGGTAAGAGGCATCAAAGCAGACTTATCCCAATTAATATATAACCCCGAACGCTTACTAAATCCGTTTATAATAGTGATCACATGCGGCAAGGTCTCTTCTACATTATCCATAAATATTACCATATCATCCGCATATAAACCAATGACACCCGTGCGATCAGCTATCTCAACACCCTTAATAGATGGAGTGGATCTCATATGTATTGCTAATGCTTCAATCGCAAGAGCAAATAAGGCTGGGGAGAGCGGGCACCCCTGACGAGTTCGTTTTTTCAGGGAAAATGTTTGACATGGAGTTATTAATAATTATCCTGGCTTTAGGTTTCAGATAAATTGCACTAATCCATCTTTGAAATTTAGGACCGAATTGGTATCTCTGTAAGCATGCGGATAAAAAGGGCCACTCTAGAGAGTCAAATGCCTTGGCCGCATCCAGCTAGGACAAGGCCCATCTACACTGTGTTCCAAATTATTATGCACAAAGAGTTTAGGAGTGATAATGTTAGAATTTTTTTGTTTGTCATTTAAACTCATTGATGGTGATGTGTGTCAGGGCTCTTTATATCACTGAAAGCAATTGCAGATACCTGTGCAAATTAGTTTGGCAGGTGTGTCCAAATAAAGGCAAGACTACTTAAGAAGGCTGTTCCACATTATTAAGCAGCCTACATTTTTTGCCAAAATGGGAAAGATAAAGGATGTGTCGGCTGCTGAGAAGCAACAAATTGTGGAGTATTTAGGTCAAGGCATGACTACAATCAACATTGCCAAGACACTTCATCGTGATCATTGCACAATCAAGAAGTATGTAGCTGATTCCCAGCACACACGTGTGCGTGCTGATAAGGAAAAATTGAGGACTCTTTCCAACAGGCAATTGCGTAAGGTTGAAAGAGCAGCTGCAAAAATACCTTGTCATAGCAGCAGACAAGTTTTTGAAGCTGCTGGTGCCTCCAACGTCCCCAGAACAACAAGATGCAGGGTCCTTCAGAGGTTTGCAGCTGTGTGTAAGCCATCCTGTCGACCACCGCTATCCACTGCACACAAGCAGAAACTGCTCCAGTGGGCCAAACGATACATGAAGACTGACTTCCAAACTGTTTGTTCACTGATGAGTGCCGTGCAGCGCTCGATGGTCCAGATGGATGGAGTGGAGGATGGCTGGTTGATGGACAGACCACGAAAACACGGCTAAGGCGCCAACAAGGAGGAGGTGGAGTAATGTTTTGGGCTGGAATCATGGGGAGATTGTCAGCCCATTTATGATCCCTGAAGGGGTAAAGATGAACTCCATAATCTATGTGGAGTTTCTAAAACAACACTTCCTGCCATGGTTCAAGAGGAAGAACCGTGCTTTCCGCAGCAATATAATTTTCATGCATGATAATGCACCGTCTCATGCTGCAAAAAAACACATCTGCATCTCTGGCTGCTATGGGCATAAAAGAGGACAAAGTTATGGTGTGGCCACCATCTTCCCCTGACCTCAACCCCATTGAGAACCTCTGGAGCATCATCAAAAGGAGTGTCTATGATGGCGGGAGGCAGTTCACATCTAAGCAACAGCTCTGGGAGGGTATTCTGTCCACATGCAAAACAATTGAAGCAGAAACCATCCAAAAACTGACAAATTCAATGGACGAGAGAGTTCAGAAGCTTCTTTTGAACAAGGGGTCCTATGTGCAAATGTAACATCACCTAGAATAAAGTTTTCACTTGAAAACTGTTTGATTTCATTTTGTAATAAGCTGATAATGCTTATAACTTCACAATTGACCATTTTTTTGTTCAAAATAATAATAAAAAAAAGGTTGAAAACTCTGCTGTGCATAATAATTTGGAACATGCATTTTGAGTGTTTATTTTTTTTAAAAAAGATACTGTTTTCATAGGCAGTTAGTTCCAAAACATTGCAATTATACTAGAATAGTAGATGACTGGAAAATAACAATGACTGCAATTCAGATAGGTAATTTAGAGAAAATATGAGGAAATATTATTTGCATAATAATTTGGAACACAGTGTATTCTCTGTTACCAATGAACTATACTGGGCTATTGATTGAACTCTCCTAATATTAATGGATTTACTTTTACCTGGCATAAATCCTGTCTGGTCTGGGTGTATTATGTCCAAAATTACCGTGTTTATTCTAGTAGCTAAAATTTTAGTAAAAATTTTATAATCAACATTAACTAACTAATGAAATAGGGCGATATGATCCACAATCCAGTGGGTATTTTCCTTCTTTTATTAACACTGTAATATTTGCTTCATAGTAGGAGTCTGGTAGAGAACCCCCCTTCCAAATACCCTGGAATACTGTGAAAAGAATTGGCACTAAAATATCTCGATATTTTATGTACATTTCTATGGGAAACCCATCTGGGCCTGGTGCCTTTCTAGAGGCCATATCTGCTATAGCCAGGTTAATCTCTTCCAAAGTAAAGTCTGCATCCAGAAAGGCTTGTTGTGTAGGGGTTAGTGTAGGAAAAGATCCTCATATACTTTGCAGTCCACCAGCACAACCCCTCATTTCATGGCTGAAATGCACAGCCCCACATTTCATGGCCAACCGCACAGCCCCTTATATCATTGCCCCCTGCACAGCACCTCTATTTCATGCCCCCCTGTGCAGCCCCTTATTCTATGCTCCCCTGCACCGGCACTCATTTTGTACCCCCCCGCATTACCTCCCATTTCTTGCCTCCTGCACATTCCCTCATTTTATGCCTTTTTGCACAGACCCTCATGTTATGACCTCCCCTGCACAGCTCCTCATTTTATTCCGTCCCTATCTGAACAGCTTCTCATTTTATTCTCCATCTGCACAGCCTCTCATTTTATTACCCCATCTGCACAGCCCCTCACTTTATGCCCCCTAGTGCACAGCCCTTCACTTTATGCCCCCCTTTGCCCAGCCCCTCAGTTTATTCCCCACCCTCTACACAGCCCCTTATTTAATACCCCTACTCTGCATATCCACTTATTTCCCCTCCTGCACAGTAATATAACAAAAAAAATGCTTATACTCACTGAATCCAAGCTTCCCTGTTCACCATCTCCTCTGTGCAGCAGTGAGTGCTGGATGGCGCGATGATGTCACTCTTATCATGCCATCCAACGTTCCCTGCATCTTCTCCAACATGGCACAGGCAAGAAGTGGCCTGCATCTTACTTGAGATCCTGGCATAGCATGAGGCTGATTACATCTCCTCTTCTCCTGTCCTGGGCGGCTCTGACATCAATTGTATTCGCATCTGACAGACGTGAGTACAATGGGGTGCAGACAAAGAGAGGGGTGAGCGGTGTCAGTGACTGACACTGTTCCCATGTGTGCCCGCGCTTTGGCCGTCACTGAGCTGAATGTCCGCAGTCAGAGGAAGGTGCCGGGGCAGCTGCAAGCATTCAGCAATTTTTTTTTAAGGCTCGCCCCCCCTCCGATAGGTAAGAGGTAGCGCCGTAGGCAAGTGCCTGCTCTCTATACCTCTTGTCCCGGCTCTGCTTGCAGTGCAACAGTTACATTTTCATTGTACACAGGATGAGGTTTCTTCTTTTCCTCGTGACTGTTCTTTTCCCAACATATTCCACCACATCGCTAGCTTCCAGTGCTTTTTCACAAAGGCCACTTAACAGACCACAGTTGGGACTGACCCTTAGGATGTACATGGCCAAATACACACTTTTGGGACTGAAAAGCTCACACAGTCAACTCAGGACTCTTTAGGAGTTCCCACAAAATAGATGAATCACATAACTGTACCGACTTAGAGTAACTGTCGTTATAATTTTTATTTCCTAAATCAATAGTGTGCATGAAAATAAGTGATTTTGTATTATATTTTGTCAGACAGATCTGCTTCTTTTTTCTTCTGGATTGATTTTTACACTCTCATTTCACTACTAAAATCTATATTCGGATGCATTAAACTTATTTCCATTGTTGAGATAGGAAATGACAATTGGTGCTTTTAAAATTATATTGAGGGGGGAAGGAGACAAGGAGGGAGGAAATAGATCAAATGGATCAGCTGTATTCATTGAAGAAATGATAATGATCAGTTTAGTCAGAGTGAAGTAGATTTCTCTAAAAAGATATATTTCAAATTTTCCTATTTCACCTGTACTATTGATTTGTGGAATAGACGACAGTAGGTATGGATCCCACCAATGTAACCTCTGTATTTTTCAGGTTCTCTGCCATCAGTAGAGAGATATTCAGAATGCCCATATACATGCAGGTTTCTGAGCACATCCCTATTGACAGCTGTGTATGTTGCCTCATTCTCAAGATAAATGTAGGTGCCATTAGTAGGATCAATATCTACCTTACATTTAGGTCATATCCCGTGTGTATACCATGAATGTATGAAATGAGAACACTACTGTATGGTGCCCAAGGCAATGCTTGCTATTCAGGCACGCTGTCTCACCTCACAACTTCCAGCCCGCAGATACAATCTGCTTTAAATGTTTTGGGTCAGTTTTTCAGCACCACAATCTTCACTTTTATGCCAGCATTATACTCATTCTGGGTTTATGCTGAAACTTAACGTCAGGTTCTTCCTGGCCTATGCTGATTCTCAATTTTAGGCTCTTTCTGAAATGGAGTTAAAGGAATTCTCCACTCTGGAACTGAAACGTGACCATAACTGTCTTATATAGACTCATTTTGGGACAGGCGCAAAATTTGTTTTCCATTTCAGGTTTTATAGTTATTTGCATTAACTCTAGATTATTATGAAGAGTAGATCAGATAAAGTGGAAAAAAAAATCCAAAGTTATTCTCTTTCATGAAAATTAGTTTAATAAAATAACTTCTACTAAATTTCAGCCTTCCAAAAAATGACCTGCTTTCATCATTTCAGTGATTTCATTAGCTCAGAGGAAAGTGTTAACGAGGACAAGGCAGCAGATACCACTGTGTCATGCTGACAGAATTACAGCAGGCTCGTTTCTTTGAAAGGGATCTGGTGCTTGGAATAACTGTCTTCTTCTTTCAACAATGTTGTCTCCAAGGAAACATGTGCAGTCATCATTGCTTTGCATCAAAGGGGCTTTCCAGGCAAGGACATTGCTGCTCGTAAGATTGGCACTAAATCAACCATTTAACGCATAGTCAAGCACTTCAAAGAAGGAGGTTCAATAAATGTTTAAAAATGTATGGAATCTTTATAATTTTACTTCAGTAACCATAGAAACATCTGGCTAAAATATCTGAAACCATGAAGTAGCAAACTTTGTGAAAAATCCAGTTGTTTCTAAACCTCGGCTTCCCTAGCTTTCTTATTACACATCACAGTAAAGGCAGGGAAGGTGTGGATCGTACTTATAACTGCATACCTCATCCCACTGAGGAGGCCATTTTGAAACCAGGAGGAGTGGAAGGCTGTTCTGAGATGAAAAGCCAGTGGGCAGCAAATGGATGGTGACTGTATCTGTGAAATGCGTAGTCACTTTTCAGTCCCAGGGTGGAGGGTCACTTTATCATTATTCTGAAAGGGGGTGTGCCATAAATCTTGTTATGTAAGAGGGAGGAGAACCTCCCCTCCCCCCACCCCCCATCTCTGCTGTCTCGTTTTTTTCTCATAAGTTGAAGTCTAAGAAAAAGCAAGCTGTGGACGAGAAACTGCAGGATTCTCCTCTTCCTTATGTCACTGTTATGATCTGGTGGCCTAAGAACAGCATGAGACGTACTCTGGAGAAGGTGGTACCTGTACTGACCGCAGACCCTGAACTTAACACCGCAACTAGAAGTAGCCGTGGAATGTACCTAGCGCTCCCTAGACATCTCGACACAGCCGGAGCACTAATTACCCCTAGAGATAGAAAAGGGAAAACTATCTTGCCTCAGAGAAAATCCCCAAAGGATAGACAGCCCCCCTCAAATATTGACTGAGAGGAGAGGGAAAAAACATACACAGACTGAAATGAGAATTTAGCAAAGGAGGCCACTTCTAGCTAAATAGAAAGGATAGGACAGAGTACTATGCGGTCAGTATTAAAACACTAAAAAATATCCACCACAGAAAATACAAAATCTCCACAGCTAACTAAAGATATGGAGGGTAAATCTGCATCTCCAGAGATACCAGCTTGGCTAAACAAATCCTTATACAGACCAAGCTGGACAAGACAAAAACATGGAAAAGAACTGAACAATAAGGCCACAGCATGTGGACAGCAAAAAATCAAGGCCAGAACTTATCTTTGTTGAAATGAACTGCAAAGCAGAAGAGACCAGGCAGGGATGTGAATCCTCCAGGAACAATGGACAACTGGCACTGACTAAAGGGTAAAGCAAGACTAAATAGCCCAGTCAAAATTGCAAAAAGTGAACACACCTGATAAATGCTGCGATTCAGAGACAGCAGCGCTACCACTTACAACCACCGGAGGGAGCCCAAGAGCAGAATTCACAACATGTCACACTATTTGCTACGTTAGGACATCCTCACACGTTACGTATTTGCTGCAGACATTTCTGCTACAAATACTTGAGTTTTGGCATGAAGAACGCAGCATACAATAGGCGCATTTTTTATTTTGATTTTTTTCGCAGTGTGGTTTCCTTTCGGAAAGCAGCCTAACGTTCAACTATTGATGTGTCTACATGTCTACAATTTATTTTCAGTTTGCTGCATGTCGTCATTATATAATACCTTTTTTTTTCTTTAATAAGGTAATCAAATGATAATGTTGCTTAAGCGAAATCAAACAAAACTCAACATTCTTGTATTTTTTTCTTTGTTTTTATTTTTAATCCTAATTATCTAATGACCTACTTCTCCTATTCAAGTGTATAGTTTATTTTTTCAACTAGTAATAATCAATATTATGTGACAGACTTTGTGCACATTTTTTATGTAAGTGTCAAAATCCTATAATAATTATTTAACTTCATACTGTATTCTACATCAGGTAATGACAGAGAAGGAAGAGTTTTTCTCAGCTTGGAATTCTTGTTTGCACCATGTTGTCACTCTGGCTTTGGCGCATATCCATAGAGGTGAGTAAATATCTTCACCATCTAAATTTGTAGTTAATGTGGTAATGACTCAGGGTACTGTCACACAGTGGCACTTTTGTCGCTACGACGGTACGATCCGTGACGTTCCAGCGATATCCATACGATATCGCTGTGTCTGACACGCAGCAGCGATCAGGGATCCTGCTGAGAATCGTACGTCGTAGCAGATCGTTTGGAACTTTCTTTCGTCGCTGGATCTCCCGCTGTCATCGCTGGATCGTTGTGTGTGACAGCGATCCAGCGATGCGTTCGCTTGTAACCAGGGTAAACATTGGGTTAGGTATAACCAAACAGGACTGAAAAAACCCTTTAAAATATAACTTTTAATATTCAGAGTAAAAATTACCCAAATTAATGGGTCAGGAGACAGTAACACCTTAATCTATACAATCTAATGAAAGGATAGAGACTAAAACGGTGGGGGGGGCGTGATCTGATCCCTTACTCACCCTACCTCACAGCGGAGGTTGGCACCCTAAGTTCGACATGGCGCCCCCACTCGTCGACGGCTCTCCCTTATGACCCTATAGGATCTTAACAAAATGAAACTTCCACCACACCACAAACCTTATATAAAGTGCAATAGTGCTTTAAAAGGTGCAATAAAAGCTGTAGAAATCTTTTTGTGGATAAATTTCCACAAGAGAAGGAAGTATGATTTTATTTCCCTTCTATTAGTCTTATATATATGGAGGTGCAAGGTGTCTACAATACAAGATAAATCAAAGCATCTGCAATATATGGCAACAGTAGTCCTGCCTACAGTCACAGAACATGCCTGACACCTGTGATATTATTAAACACCTGAGTTAAATACACAAAATATGAAAACAATTTGTATATACGTGTAGGCAGAGATATACAAAGTCACAATGCTATATCAGATATATCAGCATAATGATTACCCCCTGCCACACACTAGCACCTCAGAAGATTAAATTACAGACATAAATGGCACAAAAGAATAGTCAAGAAAAAATATATATAGGATGTACTCATCCATATGATGCCGCCCATCCCGACGCGTTTCCCCCTAGGACAATACGCCAGGGTTCATCAGGGGAGGAAGTGGGGCTTTGCACAGTCCGGGGAAGCTATAATAGGCTGCGTCTCGGAATGACCACTGTACAAGATCCGAGGCAGCTATAATGCACTGCGTCTCGGAATGACCGCTCACAATGAAGGGCTGCACGTGTCTCACCACATACCGCTTCTTATTTCTCCCGCCGCCATGATGGAGTGCCGAAAAAACCGGAAATAACGCATAATGCATAGCGCCATAGAGTTTCCGGTTTGTGGAACGCACAGCGCTCCACGTAATGAAACCTAACATTTGGGGCGGTGCCAGCAAGTATAAGCATACTAACTTGCTGAAAAAAGGACAGCGCTCATCCAAGTGCACAGATTAATGCCAAAGTTATCATACAATGAAAAAGGCTAAAAGGGCACCAGAGGCATAAGCTGCGGGGGAGTTTTTAGGGAAAAAGAATAATAATGTAAATGACCGTGCAGCCACAACATAAAATGAGAATGCCATGTGAAGTTAATGAAATTTCATTACAAAGAACCCATTAATGCTGTTTACACTATTTAGTGATAAACAAATATGTGGTCATCTGAAAGACCTATACATAAAGCAGTTAATGTCATATAGACCATAGTGAACACCAATTTAGATAAAGCTAGTAAAACTAAGCTGCTCATTAAGCCCTAAGGGGGACATAGACTCCAGAAGATAAATCCACCGGGTCTCACGCTGCAGTATTTTACTGTCCCAGTCACCTAGCCTAACGGATTGGGGGACGGTCTCTATCTCTTGAAAGGAAAAGAGATAGAGACCGTCCCCCAATCCGTTAGGCTAGGTGACTGGGACCGTAAAATACTGCAGCGTGAGACCCGGTGGATTTATCTTCTGGAGTCTATGTCCCCCTTAGGGCTTAATGAGCAGCTTAGTTTTACTAGCTTTATCTAAATTGGTGTTCACTATGGTCTATATGACATTAACTGCTTTATGTATAGGTCTTTCAGATGACCACATATTTGTTTATCACTAAATAGTGTAAACAGCATTAATGGGTTCTTTGTAATGAAATTTCATTAACTTCACATGGCATTCTCATTTTATGTTGTGGCTGCACGGTCATTTACATTATTATTCTTTTTCCCTAAAAACTCCCCCGCAGCTTATGCCTCTGGTGCCCTTTTAGCCTTTTTCATTGTATGATAACTTTGGCATTAATCTGTGCACTTGGATGAGCGCTGTCCTTTTTTCAGCAAGTTAGTATGCTTATACTTGCTGGCACCGCCCCAAATGTTAGGTTTCATTACGTGGAGCGCTGTGCGTTCCACAAACCGGAAACTCTATGGCGCTATGCATTATGCGTTATTTCCGGTTTTTTCGGCACTCCATCATGGCGGCGGGAGAAATAAGAAGCGGTATGTGGTGAGACACGTGCAGCCCTTCATTGTGAGCGGTCATTCCGAGACGCAGTGCATTATAGCTGCCTCGGATCTTGTACAGTGGTCATTCCGAGACGCAGCCTATTATAGCTTCCCCGGACTGTGCAAAGCCCCACTTCCTCCCCTGATGAACCCTGGCGTATTGTCCTAGGGGGAAACGCGTCGGGATGGGCGGCATCATATGGATGAGTACATCCTATATATATTTTTTCTTGACTATTCTTTTGTGCCATTTATGTCTGTAATTTAATCTTCTGAGGTGCTAGTGTGTGGCAGGGGGTAATCATTATGCTGATATATCTGATATAGCATTGTGACTTTGTATATCTCTGCCTACACGTATATACAAATTGTTTTCATATTTTGTGTATTTAACTCAGGTGTTTAATAATATCACAGGTGTCAGGCATGTTCTGTGACTGTAGGCAGGACTACTGTTGCCATATATTGCAGATGCTTTGATTTATCTTGTATTGTAGACACCTTGCACCTCCATATATATAAGACTAATAGAAGGGAAATAAAATCATACTTCCTTCTCTTGTGGAAATTTATCCACAAAAAGATTTCTACAGCTTTTATTGCACCTTTTAAAGCACTATTGCACTTTATATAAGGTTTGTGGTGTGGTGGAAGTTTCATTTTGTTAAGATCCTATAGGGTCATAAGGGAGAGCCGTCGACGAGTGGGGGCGCCATGTCGAACTTAGGGTGCCAACCTCCGCTGTGAGGTAGGGTGAGTAAGGGATCAGATCACGCCCCCCCCACCGTTTTAGTCTCTATCCTTTCATTAGATTGTATAGATTAAGGTGTTACTGTCTCCTGACCCATTAATTTGGGTAATTTTTACTCTGAATATTAAAAGTTATATTTTAAAGGGTTTTTTCAGTCCTGTTTGGTTATACCTAATTTATACCCTGAATATATTTTTTCTGGTGATTACTAAACATTGGGTTACTAAGCGCAGGGCCCCGCTTAGTAACCCGATGTTTACCGTGGTTACAAGCGTAAAAGTAAAAAAAAACAAACAGTACATACTTACATTCCGGTGTCTGTCCCCCGGCGTTCTGCTTCTCTGCACTGTGAGCGCCGGCCAGCCGGAAAGCGAGCACAGCAGTAACGCGGTGACGTCACCGCTGTGCTTTCCGGTTGGCACAGACACAGTGGAGAGAAGCAGAACGCCGGGGTCAGACACCGGAATGTGAGTATGTACTGTTTGTTTTTTTTTACTTTTTACGCTGGTAACCACGGTAAACATCGGGTTACTAAGCGCGGCCCTGCGCTTAGTAACCCGATGTTTACCCTGCTTACCCGGGGACCTCGGCATCGTTGGTCGCTGGAGAGCTGTCTGTGTGACAGCTCCCCAGCGACCACACAACGACTTACCAACGATCACGGCCAGGTCGTATCGCAGGTCGTGATCGTTGGTAAATCGTATAGTGTGACAGTACCCTTAGTGTTTCAGTAGAATTTTGTTATATTTCAGAGTTATCTAGTATGTACAGTATATCCCAATTTATTTCAGAAAGTTCAGCTCATAGGTCCAATAGATTTCTGATCCTGGTGCACTGGTGAATTCACCTCTTATTTCACTAGTGATTTTCTTTCAAGTCTAGTGTAAGAAACTGCGATGATGATAATGATGATGATGATGATGATGATGAATAGCTAAGTTGGAAAACCTGGTAAGAAAAGACACTCACCCTCAAGTCTGCCTTTCATTTGTGAAGCAGGAATGAAACAGCCTGCGGTGGTATTCTTACCCTCAAAAGAAACAGCAATGGATCGAGCCCCATTATAAGTCAATAGCATGTGTCATTATTATCTAGCATCAAAACTGATTTTTCACTTAAAAACTGCACCCATAACACTTAATCCCTCCATACACATTAGACTAATTTTGGCCCCACCCGTCGATATAATTAGGGATATGCCAACAGTCTAATCTGTATCATGACCATGGACTATTAATTGTCTGGAGAAATATCAATCTGGGATGTCCAATTTCGGACTGTCGATCATATGGTCTTCCATTTGGCAACAGCCTTTTCATAGAGATTACTGGAGCTTTTGGCCAAATGAGCGCTCCTGTGTATAACCGTGCCAGTCGAACGTTCAGCCAAACCATCATTTGGCCAACAGCCATCTAGTATATGTGGTGACTTTAGTTGTATTTAGCAGAGCTTTATCTTTTGTGGCATTAAACCCTTTGAAAAACAATTTGATAATGTTTATTGGCTAAAAAAAACCAAATATATGAGTTCTAACTTTGGCTATTTTATCATTTAGGCATCTTTAAACTTGATTTTTTGTATAAATGTATTAAGAAAACATAATTGTACAGAAATGCAGGAGCGCAATATGGTATTAGACACGTTAAAGAGGTTGCTAATTATTAGTAGAACTGCTCACCTTGTGTGGTTGTGTAAGACACAACACAGAGCCTGAGAGCCAGATAGAGCAGCTTCCATTATCAGTAGATTTAAGTAGCAGGATAGGAAGTGTTTCTGCACTCTACAGGATACGACACAAATATTGGTAAATAAAATTGTAGGTTTATTGTCAACTCGTTTCAGAGTCCACTGACTCCTTCCTCAGGTTCATGTATGGTTGCCCTGAAGGAGTCAGTGCCAAGGAACCTACAATTTTATTTCCAATATCTGTGTTGTATCCCAGAGAGCGCAGAAACACTTCCCATCCTGCTATGTAAGAAAACACAACTCTTATAGGTCATTACTTGGGGTCTTGTAACTTTAGAAAACTCCATTAAGTGGTGGCAATGTATGAGATGTAGTTACTATAGTCCAGCATATCCATGAACACATCATTAATAGAATGTCCCACAGTACAGTTTGGTTATTTAGAACGGGATGACTTCTCTACAATACCGAGAAACCATCATGACAACAGGACAGATTCTAGGATAAGCAGAAACAAACTAGGCAACGATCGGGTTACTGCAGGTAGCAGGTTATATAAGGTCAGTGAACTTGGGAAACACTAGCCTGTGATTCTGTTAAAAGGAAATGATGT
Source organism: Ranitomeya variabilis (assembly GCF_051348905.1). Classification (NCBI taxonomy): domain Eukaryota; kingdom Metazoa; phylum Chordata; class Amphibia; order Anura; family Dendrobatidae; genus Ranitomeya; species Ranitomeya variabilis. The sequence goes on from NC_135233.1 coordinate 163,525,989, forward strand.
TTAAAGTGGACATTGTTTGATCTTCTTTAGAGGTAAATTACTTAAAATGTGCGTGTATATGATCTGTTGTTAGTTATAGATTTGGTCCTATAAGTCGAGTCAGGTAATAACTGTATATAGATTGTGCCATGACTCAACCTTGGTTATAAGATGTTTAATTTAGAACCAATGAAGGCACATGAAGTGTATGTAAAAAATCAATAAAGTTTATTTCAAATAAATATATATAAAAAATCTTGTCAATGATATTTAATGGATGCCTCAAAAACGACTGAAGACCATCAGCAGGGATGACACACCAACTCACATAAAATAGATTACACACTAAATAGTGTGGTCATATGGTCTTCTTCTGGGACTAGACAAAACACGCGTCGGGGTGAGACGCAGCAGCACTGACACACCATCTAGGTATTATTATCATGTGATTTCATGCACTTTACTTCATGATAATAGGGTAGCACTATGCACATAGACACTTTATTGAGTTGTGCCTACAGATGGTGATTATGGGAAACAGGCTTTCAATATGTTCAATTTTGTTTGGATGAATGGCACTTTGCCCCATATCAGTTAAGATTGCTATATTCTATTTCTGTAGCTACCATATGACCACACTATATAGTGTATAATCTATTTTATGTGAGTTGGTGTGTCATCCTGCTGATGGTCTTTAGTCATTTTTGAGGCATCCATTATATATCATTGACAAAAATTTTAATATATATTTATTTGAAATAATCTTTATTGATTTTTTTACATACACTTCATGTGCCTTCATTGGTTCTAAGTAAATGAGTCATGTACGGAGTGTGACCTAGGGTATTTAGGTTTTTTTGAGGACTAACACGTATACTTGGTTCTAAGATGTCTATATGTATCTTTGCATTTTACAGGTTTTTTTGTGCATTTGCTGTATTGTTTTCTTATAAGATTAATAAAGCCTGTGAATCATGGGGATAAAAGGAGATCCACAGGCAGCATGTATCAAACTGTAGCTGCGCGATTTCAGCCATGTATGTTTAACACTAAAACACTGAGGCGTTTCAGAGAAAAGCATAGTTAATTAGCCATCCGGGACCGCACCGCATGAGAGAGTAGTTAGACAGGTGAGACCCGAGCGGCTTTTCCCCACCCACTGCTGTGGGGTGATCAGTCTCTCCCTATTTATGCACTCGGTGGGTGACTTGTCACTCCTAACAAGTAATAGAACATACAGTGTGTCTGTAAAGTCATGGTGCACTTTTGACCAGTCACAGGATTTATTTCTAGTTTACATTTTGGCGCGCTTTCTCTGGCCCAGTCATATCAGACCTGTTCATGAGGAGAGATAACAAGAACCAATCAAACAACACAAACTCATTTAAGCTGTTGCTGTGCCCCCAGTCAGATTAACCCCTGATAAACTGAACTCTGATTAATGCCAGATCTGTGACATCATGCAACCACAAGCTTATGCCAGCTGTGTGGTTTTCCATGCCAGTCCAGATGTGGACGGCACAGAGAAAAGTTCAGTGTGTTCTGTGGCTCGCTAAATTCAAATCCGTGACCAAAGTGCTATGTGAATATCGGCGCATTTATAATGAAGGCCACCACATAGGAATAACATTACTCGGTGGGATAAGCAATTGAAGGTTAATGAACGTAACACCCCTAAAGTGAATGTATGGTGTGGCCTGATACATGATAAGGTGATAGGCCCATTTTTTTTCGCGGAGCGGTATGTGACGGCAAACACGTATCTTGTTGTCATGTTGGAATTGTATGCAGTGCCACAATTTCCAGAAGGTGTCATCTTTCAACAGGACGGCGCTCCTCCGCACTATGCCACCATTGTTCGTGAGTTTCTGGATAGAACATTCCCCTGGCGGTGGATAGGCAGGAGTTCTGCCAAGCCATGGCCACCACGATCCCCGGATCTGACGCCCTTAGACTTTTACTTTTGGGGTTATGTGAAGCAACATGTGTACATTGAACGTATCAACGACATTAATCACTTAAAACAGAGATTCACAGATGTTCACTCTGTTACACCAAACGTCCTTAACCTTACCCGTGTGTGGCAAGAACTTCACTATCGTTTGGATGTGTGTAGTGCAACAAATAGAGCCCACATCGAACTGCACTGAATAAGTATGAAACTGGGAGATTTTTTTCTTTTATTTGGAGCAGATTTCACATTTCTATCGTTTTTGTTCCAGTGACTGGTCAAAAGTGCACCATGACTTTACGGACACACTGTATTTGACTCTTGAAGCACAGATTTTCCTAGAATAGTGTGTGGACTCCATATACAGAGCTCTTATGTTCCTGAACAGCAGAATCCCCCTCAGGTGACCCAATTCTGAAAATTACATCCCTCTGGCAATTTATGTACAGGTATAGTGATGACTTTGACTCAATAGGTGTTTGCCAAAAACAAATAGCAATAGATGTTGCTGAGTGAAAATTGCAAATCTGCTGTTGTAGTGCCCATAATATTGTTGTTTATGTACTGCACATTGTAGCGCCCGTACATTGTGTCTAGCTTGTGCTTGTGGAGACACACACCCCGTAAATTAAGCAGACTTTTGTCGCTTCAGTGCTGACAAACATGTGGATGCTAAATGCAGTATAGGCATACTGGGGGAACATTTGTATTTGGGAGCGCAGAATTCACTATATTTCATTTGGGGGGAACCATTTCACTTTTCCAGAGCCTTTTAGTTAATAGTAACATGGAAACCCCCTATATTTCCATTGACAGGTGACGTAGCTGAGTGGGGATTTGCTTTTTTGTGGATTGAGTTGAAACTTTTACAGGGAACATTCTACATAACATTTGTATCACATTTATCTTTAGCTCCATGCTGAGCACTTACTGTACATTGAGGTTTTCCATCTAATTCTCCAATTACGTGATTCAGATGAAAATCCCGATTGCATCCATTCAATATAATGAGAAAGCGGCATTTCTATGGACTCGACTGGCCTCTATTCAGCGGTGTCCTTCTTTTCAGAAGTGCACAAAACTGCCTGATTGCACTTGTATGTACCCTTAAAAAGACAGACACTGCTGGATTACAGGCCAGACAGTGTCCATCTGCCTCATTATAGGGAATCTTCCGCTGTGGGTTCCATCTAAATCACATATTTCAGAAATTTACATGGAACCTCAGTGTAACCCCTCAGCGTAGAGTACAAGATAAATGTGAGCCAAGCCTTACTGCAATCTTTGGGAGGCAGAATGAACAGATCAACAGCAGATCAAGAAATGGTTTTATTTATTTTTTACTTCATTTCTTGTACGGTATAAGTGATTAGGTGACTTTACTCTTTGGGTCGGTGCGATTACAGCAATACCACATTCATGTCTCGTTTTTATGTTTTGCCACTTTTACACAATAAAAACAATTTTCTAAAAAACGAATTGATTTTGCATCACTATATTCCGAGAGCTACAGCTTTTTTATTTCTCTGCTGACGAAGCTGTATTGTAGTTTGTTTATTTTGGGACACGATGATGTTTTCAGTTATGCCATTTTTATTTACATTCGACTATTTAATTGCGTTTTACTCCACTTTTTGTTCGACAGTTGGATGAAAAAGAATAGTTTCTTGCCTCTCTTATGTTCATTACTGTGTTAAGGTGTTAACTAGTGGGACGGATTTTTAGATCGGGTCGTTTTGGAAGCGGTGATACCAAATATGTATACTTTGTTTATTTTTGTTTTTAAATTAAATTTTACATTTTCCCTGTGAGGTCTTTCAAAACACAAAGAAAGGAAGGTCGCCAATGAGGAGCCAAGTGTGTTACAGAAGGAATATCCGCAAGGGCACGACTTATCAATGCGACAGCAGCCTCGACAAACCTGGCCTGTGTATAAAAGAATACTTCAAACTGTACCATACATCCATGAACTACTACATTTATTTTTGACATGCACAACTCACGTATGCCAACCTAATCACACTGCATTACTCACATATGACCAAAAACAGTAGTTTTCCCACACATATGGGGTATTGGCGTATTCAGGAGAAATTGCATAACAAATTTTGCAGTCTGTTTTTTTCTGTTATCTTTATGAAAATAATAAAAATTGGGGCTTGAAGAACATTTTTGTGTAAAATTTATTTTTTTTAATTTTGACAGCTCAATGTTATAAGTTTCTGCGAAGCAAAATTCTTGGGAGATCTAGTTTCCAAAATGGGGTCATTTGTGGGGGGTTTCCACTGTTAAGGCACACCAGGGGCTCTCCAAATGCGACGGACCATTCCATCAAAGTCTGCATTCCAAAGCATCACTCTTCGTTTCAAACTGTAGTTGTCTCCCACACATGGGGTATCTGTGTACTCAGGAGAAATTGCACAACAAGTTTTGAGGTTCATTTTTCCTGTTATGAAAAAAAAAATTTGGTCCTGAAAACATTTTTGTGGGAAAAATTGGATTTTTTATTTTCAGAGCTCAATGTTATAAATTTCTGTGAAGCACCTGGGTGGTTGGGCTCAAAACACATCTAGATAAGTTCCTTGAGTGGTCTAGTTTCCAAATTAGTCAAGTGTTGGGTGTTTCCTCTGTTTAGGCACATCAGGGGCTTTCAAAATGCGATATGATGTCCACTCTTGATTCCAGACAATTTTGCATTCAAAAAGTTAACCATGCTCCTTCCCTTATGAGCCCTGTCGTACATCCAAACAGTAGTTTTACAACACATATGAGGTATTGTCATGCTCAGAAGAAATTGCACCACAAATTTTGGAGTCCATTTTGTTCTGTTACCCTTGTACAAATAAAAGAAATAAGTTCTAAAGTCAAATTTTGGTGAAAAAAAGTTTGATGAATCGGGGCCATAGTGTTTGCAGTAAACATGCATGGTCAGAGCATCATATTTACCCTGCTGCTTATGGCCATAATGAGTGACCCATTGCAGTTTCTAATCAAATAAATCTTTATTGGTTTTATAAAAAAAGGTACCGTATTTTCCGGCGTATAAGACGACTGGGCGTATAAGACGACCCCCCAACTTTACCAGTTAAAAAATAAAATCTTCTTAAAAGTCGGGGGTCTTCTTATACACCCTATGTCGTCTTATAGGGCCGGTGAATATGTGCCTTTTGGGGGGGGGGAGTGATCCTGATGAGGACGAGGGGGCGTCTCACAGGAAAGTGAGTATCCCCCATTACCTTATCATAGCGCTGCAGCGTGGGGTCTCTGTGCTGGGAGCGGCGGCTGCTGTGCTGTGCTGTGCTGTGGCGGCTCCTCTTCTGCAGTGTGGGGCCTCTGGTGCTGTGGGGCGGTGGCGGCGGCGTATCTTCATACAGTCGGGGCTCCTCCGGCATCTCAAAGACTGGAAGCCCCGCCGGCAACTCCATCGGTACAATGCGGTCAGGTGGCCTCCGGGAAAATGGCCGCTGCTCAGATTCAGATCTCGTCCCGAGATCTCGGGAGACGAGATCTGAATCTGAGCAGTGGCCATTTTCCCGGAGGCAGCTCAATAGGTGCGATGCGGTGGCCCGGCCGCTGGGGGCTGCGCATGCTCAGATTCAGATCTCAACGAGATCTGAATCTAAGCAGCGGCCATTTTCCCGGAGGCCAGCGCATTGTACCGATGGAGTTGCCGGCGGGGCTTCCAGGCTGAGATGCCGGAGGAGCCCCGACTGCATGAAGATACGCCGCCACCGCCCCACAGCACCAGAGGCCCCACACTGCAGAAGAGGAGCCGCCACAGCACAGCACAGCAGCCGCCGCCGCTCCCAGCACAGAGACCCCACGCTGCAGCGCTATGATAAGGTAATGGGGGATACTCACTTTTCTGTGAGACGCCCCCTCGTCGTCATCAGGATCACTCCCCCCCCCCCACCCACCATATACACCCGGCGTACAAGGCGATTCCCGGCGTACAAGACGACCCCCGACTTTTAAGAAGATTTTCAGGGGTTAAAAAGTCGTCTTGTACGCCGGAAAATACGGTAATAGGGAGGGCATACAGAAAGAAGAGGAATCAATCAAAAAGGAACATTATAATTGTTACATGCATTTAAACTGAAATTGTAATTTTTGGTTTATATTGATTTCCCCAAGAGGGTTGTTGTACAAAGGCCCAGAGGTCTGAACTTCCAGATCACAACCTTGATGAGCACGATATTATTCTGTAAGAATATTACTAACAGAATAATGTCCTCAAGTGACTGATGTACATCACATTCTATAATACCTAGAGGGATTGTCTGACACTCACAAACTATCACAAATCCACAGTATAGGTGATGACTGTCCGATTGAAGAGGGACCCCTCTAAGTGCTGTGAATTTGCAAAAAAGTGCAATTCCACTGTTTATTTATTTTATTTTTTTACCATGTTCACCAAATGCTAAAATGGACCTGCCACCATGATTCTCCAGGTCATTCCGAATTTACAAATACCAATCATGTATAGGTATTTATGTGGTGAAAAAATTTTTCCAAAGTTTATTAAAAAATTTAAAAAAAAAGCGCCATATTCCGAGACCCATAGAGTCTCCATATTTCAGGGTCTGGGTGAGGGCCTATTTTTGCACACCAAGCTGATGTTTTTATTGATACCATTTTGGTGTAGATACTATCTTTTGATTGAGCGTTAAATGCATTTTATTGCAATGTTGCTGCAACCAAAATAACAATTCTGTTTTGATTTTTTTCTCATTACCTCGTTTACCGGTCTAATTAATTTTTATATTTTGATAGATCGAAACGTTTCTGAATGCGGCAATATCAAAAGTGTATTTCTTTTTTAATTGTTAAATAAATCTTTATTATATTTCCAGCATTCAGATTATACAGCTATAATAAAAAAAAAATGCCGAGCTTAAAAAAAGTACCAGTCATGAGTATTTTACACCTAAGACTAATGACTAGGGATAGTATAGAAAATGTTTCAGCACAGCCTGCTAGGGAGGTGCACAAATATAGGTTCCCAAACCTTAATACGTGAAATAATTTATAATTGGCACACTCCAGAAATGTGATCCAAAGGGGAATATTTAATGTACATACAGTAGTCACAAACGTTTCGGTCCGCGTGGACCTTCATCAGTGTGCTACAGGGACAAAAACCAATATATAATGTGCATAAACATAGATACAAAGGGAAAAACATAAGAAACAAAATAAAGAAACTAAAATTATATACATCAGGGAGAACAAAAAGGTCATACTTATTACTGAAATACAATCATATAAGAACACCTGCAACATAAAGAGCTGAATAAATGGAGCTTAAATGAATATTGCAGGACCTTGTAAGGCCACGGAGCTCATATGGACAGGAGTGCAATGTAACTTTAGTGGAGGTGTGCAGAGAGATACGTAGGTATTGGGGTATAGTAGGTAAATGACAACATACCTAGATATATAGCTGAGGTGATGTGAAGCATATAATGGGCCCTAATACAGTTAGTTTGCATCTGAGGAGAAAACAGGGAGTGATGCAATAACTAGGTGAACGGTAACAATAGGTTGGGAGGGCCAGAGCTAGTACATACCAACTGGAGAGTGTTGAGGAAAACACTAAATGATGTGGCAGTCTGCCACATCATTTAGTGTTTTCCTCAACACTCTCCAGTTCACCTAGTTATTGCATCACTCCCTGTTTTCTCCTCAGATGCAAACTAACTGTATTGGGGCCCATTATATGCTTCACATCACCTCAGCTATATATCTAGGTATGTTGTCATTTACCTACTATACCCCAATACCTACGTATCTCTCTGCACACCTCCACTAAAGTTACATTGCACTCCTGTCCATATGAGCTTCGTGGCCTTACAAGGTCCCGCAATATTCATTTAAGCTCCATTTATTCAGCTCTTTATGTTGCAGGTGTTCTTATATGATTGTATTTCAGTAATAAGTATTTTGTTCTCCCTGATGTATATAATTTTAGTTTCTTTATTTTGTTTCTTATGTTTTTCCCTTTGTATCTATGTTTATGCACATTATATATTGGTTTTTGTCCCTGTAGCACACTGATGAAGGTCCACGCGGACCGAAACGTTTGTGACTACTGTATGTACATTAAATATTCCCCTTTGCATCACATTTCTGGAGTGTGCCAATTATAAATTATTTAATGACTAGGGATGGGCAGACCTGTGGATGTTTGGGTCTGTCAGGTTCAGCTGAATCTTGTAAAAGATTTGGTTCAGGTACCAGAACTGTACCTGAACTTGATGCCAATCCACATTCAAGTAAATGGGGGGGCCCGAACATCCAGCGGTTCTGACTGGTGGTAACCTTACTGAAGTCACCGCTGGTGACAGCTGCTGGGTATTGCAGTTCCCACACTGTCACACAGAGGGCAGCATGTGAATCAGCATCTGTGACCAGCGGTGCAGGTGATGCTGATGAGTGTGTTAACCAGCCAACGCTTATGCATAGAGGTAGCTTTACTGCTATTCACAGGTGCCGGAGATAAAATCTATTGTGGATTTTGCAATTGTTCTCCATTTGTAGAAGTCATCCTCTTTTAAACTTCAGCTTTTTTACAGATGGTGTTATGTTTGCATCAAGAATTTGATGAAATTTAATTGAATTCATTCTTCTGTCTACCCATGAAGTGTTCCACGGGCCATTGGCAGCAACACAACCCCAAAGCATGATTACAACACCTTCATGCTTAATGGTTGGAGAGATGTTCTTTTCCTGAAATTCTGTGCTCTTCTTTCTCCACACATACCTTTGGTCATTGTGGCCAGAGAGTTCTATTTTAACCTCATCGGTCCACATGGCTTGTTTCCAAAATGTTTCAGGCTTGCTTAGATGTTTTTTGCATACTTCAGATGCTGAATTTTATGGAGAGGATGAAGGAGAGGTTTTCTTCTGATGACTCTTCCATGCAGGCCATATTTGTGCATGAGTTTCTGAACAGTAGAACAATGTACCACACTTCCAGAATCTACAAAGTCATCTGAAGCTCTTTTGCAGTTAAGGCAGGGTGCGTGTGTGTGGGGGGGGGGGGGGGGGGGAGTACTCATCTGTCTCTCTAGCAATCCTACAAGCAGCTCTCACTGAAATTTTTCTTGGTCTTCCAGACCTTAACTTGTTCTTGTTAACTGCCATTTCTTAGTTACATTTCAAACAGAGGAAAGGGCAACTTGAAAATGCTTGGCTATCTTCTTATAGACTCCACCTGCTTTGTGATCCTCCACCGTTTTTATTTTCACAATGCGAGGCAGCTGCTGTTTTTTTTGGTTCAAGGTTCGAGCAGGCTGGGTTTTTATAAGGCTGGGAAACTTGAATCGCCTGGCGATGATGGTGAACAAGCCATAACCCTAACAGTCTAATTAAAGTCTGAATCCTTGGTCAAAGTTATCTGAGCACACTAATGTCCAAGGATGCCCAGACTTTTGCATCGTCCCATTTCCGTTTCTGTGATTTTTAAAATGAAAAAAACACAATATTTTTTTTTAGTAAGATTCAAAGGAAATGTGTCATCTTTAACTTTAGTTCTTTTAGAGATCATTTCATCTTCAACTTGCTTAACTATTCACAATAACAGTAATTTTGACAAGGGGTACCCAAACTTTGACATACTACTGTAGTCTCGTGAAATATTACATTGAATATTGCCTACTCCTACTGCACAATTCAGCTTTTCGGGCAGTTAAAAAAGAAGATGAGATGTTCTTTGTAGTAGACCCTTTACTACTGCTCTGATAATGGTGCCTAGTAAATATGTCCCTACTCCAGACATACAGACACTCTTAGGGTAGTGTAGTGCAGTGGGTTGGCCCGCATTGACCCAGGAAAGTTCAAAACAAAGTTTTTTTAATGGTCAGCGTACTCACAAACAGGAAAGCAAATAGTATCCTCCGGATCGCAGACGGGAAACAAGACAGTTTGTAACTGAGACCGGTTGCCGTGGGCGACTGCACCACCATGTACGCTGAGGATTACGAGGGATGCCAAACTTTTTGGCTTCACTTAGCTCCGTGTTGCTTTACACAGACTTACATTCTGCCGAGCATCCTTCTCTGCAGGTTTGCAAATCAAGACTGATATACCCAATTCTTTGCTGCAGGGTTTTTACAAGGAAACTGTGGCTATGGGCCACTTGTAAGACTTAGTCGGGAGGAAATGGACCACCCCACGTACATCTTGTAGTCCGCTTCAAAAATAAAAGCCCATGGCGGGTTTTGTTAAATTTGCCTTGGGCAAATAGCTTGCAAAGAGCAACTCTTACTTTTATTTCGCACTGCAATCACAGCTATGCCTGTAACTGCAATGCACTCCCGCGTCCTCAATACGCTTCTGTGTGCATCCTGGGGGACACATAGCGACCCTCTTACATAACACCGGTCACTGCCTCACAGTAGGTTCTCACAAGCATATAAAAAAATTGTTCAGAGTTTCATTGAAAAAGGGAAAAAAAAAAATTCTTATGCATCATTCGTGTGCAGTCTGTATTCAATCTGATTTTTTTTTTACAGCTATTAATCATTTACAGTGATGTATCCTTAAAATTTGGATGCTATACTGTGAATACAGGTGACATATATTTTTTTTTGTGCACTCAGACTTGAATGGGTGAAACTCACCTACCTGACTTATGGAAGGAACTAGTGCACGCTGTTGTTTATTTTTTTTTCTCACACATATTTGGTCATTAAAAGTAATTGCTCATCTGCACTAACCTATTGAATAACATTGAATCGAGTGCTGTCTGTGTTTTCCACATCATTTGTGGCAGTGGTGCAGGTCTCTACACTCTAGGTATTCTTATTACGCACACTGACAGTGCGCTTTCCTGCCGGCTCGTTACTTCTGATTAGAGCCAGCAATAGATAGTGCACTGTCACTGTGCTTATTGCACAGTGACAAGAATCTGCTGAACATTTGTCAGAATTTACAACCGGCACATGCTGCGTAGGGAATAGCCCAGCTCTTGAAACAGAGGTCACTAATGATGCTTCTTTTCAGGGAGGGAACAGAGGCTGCTGCAGAGATTGCTGTCTCTGCCCCCTGATGACACATTGTTTGAGTATCCTAGCATGCACTGTAAAGGTACCATCACACTTAGCGACGCTGCAGCGATACAGACAACGATCGCTGCAGCGTCGCTGTTTGGTCGCTGGAGAGCTGTCACACAGACAGCTCTCCAGCGACCAATGATGCCGAGGTCCCCGGGTAACCAGGGTAAACATCGGGTTACTAAGCGCAGGGCCGCGCTTAGTAACCCGATGTTTACCCTGGTTACCAGCGTAAAAGTAAAAAAAAAAAAAACACTACATACTTACCTTCCGCTGTCTGTCCCCCGGCGTTCTGCTTCTCTGCACTGTGTAAGCACAGCGGCCGGAAAGCAGAGCGGTGACGTCACCGCTGTGCCCTGCTTTCCGGCTGGCACTTACACAGTGCAGAGAAGCACAGCGCCGGGGGACAGACAGCGGAAGGTAAGTATGTAGTGTTTGTTTTTTACATTTTACACTGGTAACCAGGGTAAATATCGGGTTACTAAGCGCGGCCCTGCGCTTAGTAACCCGATATTTACCCTGGTTATCATTGTAAAACATCGCTGGTATCGTTGCTTTTGCTGTCAAACACAGCGATACACGGCGATCTGACGACCAAATAAAGTTCTGAACTTTAATCAACGACCAGCGATATCACAGCAGGATCCTGATCGCTGCTGCGTGTCAAACACAACGATATCGCTATCCAGGACGCTGCAACGTCACGGATCGCTAGCGATATCGTTTAGTGTGACGGTACCTTTAGACACAGCAGTTAGATATTCTAATGAGGGACGGCTAGTGTATTAGAAAAAAAGATTAGATTATGACATCAAATACGTAGGAATTTAGGATTAAAATTAATGTGTTTTGGACCACCCCTTTAAGTTCCCATGATGAGCTTTTGGTGTGTTTTTGATGCTGTGTATTTTTGATGCTTACAGTTCCATCAAAGTGAATGAGATTTATAGAAATCTCCTGCCCACTGTGATTCTTATTAGCTCCGCATAAACTGCGTTTCACGTCTGCAGCATGTCAGTTTCTGTTGCGGGTACGTTGACTTTTCTGTGGGTAATTTCTTCATAGACTTACATTAGATGCAGAAAATCCACAGGTTAAAATGCACGTGTTCTAAGTGTGTTTCTGCAGTGGAAACTCATCACAAATGCACTGGTATCAATAAAGTTTTGCCAAAGCCATATACTAGAATGTGTCAAAAAACAAAGCAGCTTTATTTTAATCTTGACATCCCAACAAGAGACAAAAACTGCAGCGTTAAAAACGTAATAAAAACAAGTTAAAAAAAAGCACACAAGCGCAATAAAAAAACACAAGTAACCTCATTTAAATATTGGAGACGGAAATTCTGGAACATCAAAAACTCATCATGGGAACGTAGCCTGAGGCCAAGTGCACACATTTGAGTATTTGGTCAGTATTTTACATCCGTATTTGTAAGCCAAAATCAGGAGTGGGTGATAAATACAGAAGTGGTGACATTTCTGCTATACTTTTCCTCTGATTGCTCCTCACCTGGTTTTGGCTTACAAATACCAAGGTAAAAAAAAAACCTTAGGACAGACAGGGTAACGTTAGATCTGCCTAGGGATCTCCACTCCCACTTCCCTAGTGTTTGGTCCTCCTTCCCCTTAGTGCTTGCACTTAGTGTGTCCTACACTGTGTGTGATATCAGTTTAGCCATGCACAAGGGAAAAATGGCTTTATTTTCATCAGCTTTTTGGTCCTTGTGTCCAGTTCTAATAGCTTTTTCCTTATGTGCAAGAACTTCTTTCCGAGCATAGTAAGTGAGAAAAAAAATAATACAATTTTATTTTTAAATGTTTTTGAGAAGTGTAATCTGTATTGAATTTTTTAATGTTTTTCTGTGTTTTCACATGGCCTAGATTCATGCACATGTGCTGCTGTGTTTTTTTTTTATGTCTATATAATGCAGTTTTGCAGCATGCACGTGTTCACATTAGGAGTGCTGGTTGTTGATTTTTTTTTTGTTTATTTAGTTATTGGATGCTGGCTGCCTTCAGACTGATCTTGCACTCCTCCCATTGACCTTGCAGGTGGCCGTAATCAGCTCTTCCTGCTCATAAATTGTAGGCTTAAGGTACCGTCACACTAGGCGATATCGCCAGCGATCCGTGACGTTGCAGCGTCCTGCATAGCGATATCGCTATGTTTGGCACGCAGTAGCGATCTGGATCCTGCTGGGATATCGCTGGTTGCAGGGAGAGTGGACAAACTTTCTTTCGTCTCAACTCTCCCGCTGACACCGCTGGATCGCCGTGTGTGACGCCGATCCAGCAATGTCTTCACTGGTATCCATGGTAAACATTGGGTTACTAAGCGCAGGGCCGCGCTTAGTAACCCGATATTTACCATGGATACCATGGTAAAAGTAAAAAAAAAAACACTACATACTCACCGTCTGTTGTCCGTCATGTCCCCTGGAGCTTGCCGTACTGACTGTCTCAGCGCCGTCCGGCCGTAAAGCAGAGCCCAGCGGTGAACCTGCAGTAACAGCGGTTCACCGCTGGGCACCGCTGTTACGGCCGGCCGGCGCTGAGACACAGTCAGTGCGGCAAGCGCCGAGGGACATGAAGGACGACAGAAGGTGCGTATGTAGTGTTTTTTTTGTTTTTTTTACATGGGGACTTCGGCATCGCTGAAGACAGTTTCAGCGATGCCGAAGGCGCTTGGTCGCTGGAGAGAGCTGTCTGTGTGACAGCTCCCCAGCGACCACACAGCAACTTACCAGCGATCACGTCGCTGGTCGCGATCGCTGGTAAGTTGCTTAGTGTAACGGCACCTTTAGCCCGAGAGTGACATGTTTTGTCCATAGTTGTAGGTTGGTGGCCCAAAAGTGGCATGTACATTGGAGTAGGCCCCATCAGAGGAAGGTCACCTTTCCATGCTTGATGGGCATACATGAATTTGCCAATTTATGCGCTAAGAGCCTTTATTTTCTTATATCACTGTAAGTTTTGTAAAAAAAAAAAAAAAAAAGTATAATCTATTTTGAATGTTTTTCTGTGTTTTCGCATCGCCTAGATTCATGCACATGTGCTGTTGTGTTCTTTTCTCTCTCTCTCTTTATATATATATATATATATATATATATATATATATATACATATACTAGATGGCAGCCCGATTCTAAAGAATCGGGAGTCTAGAATCCATATATACTTTATTTATTCAAATGTAAGAATAATACAATTAATAAATAATAGTAAGAAAGAACAAAAAATGGCTGCACTCACCAGCTCTTGACAATTCTTGACAGTACGGCACATTTCTGATTGGTCGCTCGCGGCAGGCGGCAACCAATCAGAAAAGTGCCGCGCACCACGAAGGCATATATCTTTGTCCACCCTGAGCGGGTGTAGGACGCTGGTGACGTCACTTATCTCCGGACATTATCTCCGGACAAAGCCACGGAAGTTGGCACAAATTGCCGGAAGTAGTATTCTAGGCAATTATATATTAGATTTTAATGTTATCAGTGTTTACCTTTGAACGTTTATATTGTATTGTCCTGTCACCAGCCATGTGTACGATTATCGGCCGAAAGCCTCTCTGGAACCAATAATCACCCCATGTAAAGGTATCTTTATAAGTTAAAGATTCAGAATACTATGACTTTTATCATATCCTGAACAGTCAAGTTTTTTATAAACCGTTAAGGTTTTCTGGTTGAAGTAAAAAAAACTCTGAGTGTTTACAGTTTGAAACCATAAAATGTTGAAAAATTATGTCATTCTTGAGTATATCACTCAATGGTGCTCATAAACGTGTCAAATTTGATCTATAATATACTTTAATATACGTTACTTTAATCTTTAATATACTTAAGAACAGGGCCCCAGACATCACACAGGGGGTCTGAAACACCGCACAGTGGTCCAAAATATCGCTGTGCTCTGCCTGGGGCCCCATATGCTGCCTGGGGCCCCTGTGCTCTGCCTGGGGCCCCATATGCTGCCTGGGGCCCCTGTGCTCTGCCTGGGGCCCCATGTTCTGCCTGGGGCCCCTGTGCTCTACCTGGGACCACTGTTCTCTGCCTGGGGCCCCATATGCTGCCTGGGGCCCCTGTGCTCTGCCTGGGGCCCCTGTGCTCTGCTTGGGGCCCCATGTTCTGCCTGGGGCCACTGTGCTCTGCCTGGGGCCCCATAGGCTGCCTGGGGCCCCTGTGCTCTGCCTGGGTCCACTGTGCTCTGCCTGGGGCCCCATAAGCTGCCTGGGGCCCCTGTGCTCTGCCTGGGGCCACTGCTCTGCCTGGGGCCCCATATGCTGCCTGGGGCCCCATATGCTGCCTGGGGCCCCTGTGCTCTGCCTGGGGCCCCTGTGCTCTGCCTGGGGCCCCTGTGCTCTGCCTGGGGCCCCATGTTCTGCCTGGGGCCCCTGTGCTCTGCCTGGGGCCACTGTGCTCTGCCTGGGGCCCCATGTTCTGCCAGGGGCCACTGTGCTCTGCCTGGGGCCCCATAAGCTGCCTGGGGCCCCTGTGCTCTGCCTGGGACCACTGTGCTCTGCCTGGGGCCTCATATGCTGCCTGGGGCCCCTGTGCTCTGCCTGGGGCCCCTGTGCTCTGCCTGGGGCCACTGTGCTCTGCCTGGGGCCCCATATGCTGCCTGGGGCCCCTGTGCTCTGCCTGGGGCCCCATATGCTGCCTGGGGCCCCTGTGCTCTGCCTGGGGCCCCATATGCTGCCTGGGGCCCCTGTGCTCTGCCTGGGGCCCCATATGCTGCCTGGGGCCCCTGTGCTCTGCCTGGGGCCCCATGTTCTGCCTGGGGCCCCTGTGCTCTGCCTGGGGCCACTGTGCTCTGCCTGGGGCCCTATATGCTGCCTGGGGCCCCTGTGCTCTGCCTGGGGCCCCATATGCTGCCTGGGGCCCCTGTGCTCTGCCTGGGGCCACTGTGCTCTGCCTGGGGCCCCATAGGCTGCCTGGGGCCCCTGTGCTCTGCCTGGGACCACTGTGCTCTGCCTGGGGCCCCTGTGCTCTGCTTGGGGCCACTGTGCTCTGCCTGGGGCCCCATATGCTGCCTGGGGCCCCTGTGCTCTGCCTGGGTGTAGGACACTGGTGATGTCACTTATCTCCGGGCATTAGCTCCGGACATTAGCTCCGGACATTATCTCCGGACATTAGCTCCGGACAAAGCCACGGAAGTTGGCACAAATTGCAGGAAGTAGTATTCTAGGCAATTATATATTAGATGGGCATTTCCTGAAGGAAATACATGGTGCTTGAACAGCGCTACCAGCTTTACAGCAGCACTTTTCACACACGGGACTGGGGGGCGTTCTTACTTTTGTACCCGGGGCCGGGGGCGCGCTTACTTTTGCACCCGGGGGCGCACTTACTTTTGCATCCGGAGGCGCACTTACTTTTGCACCCGGGGGCGCACTTACTTTTGCACCCGGGGGCGCACTTACTTTTGCACCCGGGGGCGCACTTACTTTTGCACCCGGGGGCGCACTTTTGCACCCGGGGGCGCACTTACTTTTGCACCTGGGGGCGCACTTACTTTTGCACCCGGGGGCGCACTTACTTTTGCACCCGGGGGCACAATTACTTTTGGGGCCGCACTTACTTTTGGTGGGCGGGGCTCCTCGGCCTCCGATTTATTTGGTGGGGCCCCTCGTCCTCCGATTTGGTGGGCGGGGACCCTCGGCCTCCGATTTGGTGGGCGGGGACCGGCCTCCGATTTGGTGGGCGGGGACCCTCGGCCTCCGATTTGGTGGGCGGGGACCCTCGACCTCCGAATTGGTGGGCGGGGACCCTCGGCCTCCGCTTTGGTGGGCGGGGACCCTCGGCCTCCGATTTGGTGGGCGGGGTCCCTCTGCCTCCGATTTGGTGGGCGGGGACCCTCGGCCTCCGCTTTGGTTGGCGGGGCCCCACGGCCTCCGATTTGGTGGGCGGGGTCCCTCTGCCTCCGCTTTGGTGGGCGGGGCCGCTCGGCCTCCGATTTGGTTGGTGGGGCCCCTCGGCCTCCGATTTGGTGGGCGGGGCCCCTTATCCTCCGATTTGGTGGTCGGGGACCCTCGGCCTCCGATTTGGTGGTCGGGGACCCTCGGCCTCCGATTTGGTGGGCGGGGACCCTCGGCCTCCGCTTTGGTGGGCGGGGCCGGGCCCCTCGGCCTCCGCTTTGGTGGGCGGGGCCGCTCGGCCTTCGATTTGGTGGGCGGGGCTCCTCGGCCTCCGATTTGGTTGGCGGGGCCCCTCGGCCTCCGATTTGGTTGGCGGGGCCCCCCGGCCTCCGATTTGGTGGGCGGGGACTCTCGGCCTCCGATTTGGTGGGCGGAGACCCTCGGCCTCCGATTTGGTGGGCGGGGACCCTCGGCCTCCGATTTGGTGGGCGGGGACCCTCGGCCTCCGATTTGGTGGTCGGGGACCCTCGGCCTCCGCTTTGGTGGGCGGGGCCCCTCGGCCTCCGATTTGGTGGGCGGGGTCCCTCTGCCTCCGATTTGGTGTGCGGGGACCCTCGGCCTCCGCTTTGGTGGGCGGGGCCCCTCGGCCTTCGATTTGGTGGGCGGGGCCCCTCGGCCTCCGATTTGGTTGGGGTGGACCCTCGGCCTCCGATTTGGTGGGCGGGGACCCTCGGCCTCCGATTTGGTGGGCGGGGACCCTCGGCCTCCGATTTGGTGGGCGGGGACCCTCGGCCTCCGATTTGGTGGGCGGGGACCCTCGGCCTCCGATTTGGTGGGCGGGGCCCCTCGACCTTCGATTTGGTTGGTGGGGCCCCTCGGCCTCCAATTTGGTGGGCGGGGACCCTCGGCCTCCAATTTGGTGGGCGGGGACCCTCGGCCTCCAATTTGGTGGGTGGGGACCCTCGGCCTCCGATTTGGTGGGCGGGGACCCTCTGCCTCCGCTTTGGTGGGTGGGGCCCGTCAGCCTCCGATTTGGTGGGCGGGGCCCCTCGGCCTCCAATTTGGATGGTGTGGACCCTCGGCCTCCGATTTGGTGGGCGGGGACCCTCGGCCTCCGATTTGGTGTGCGGGGACCCTCGGCCTCCGATTTGGTGTGCGGGGACCCTCGGCCTCCGATTTGGAGGGCGGGGACCCCCGGCCTCCGATTTGGAGGGCGGGGACCCCCGGCCTCCGATTTGGAGGGCGGGGACCCCCGGCCTCCGATTTGGAGGGCGGGGACCCCCGGCCTCCGATTTGGTGGGCGGGGACCCTCGGCCTCCGATTTGCTGGGCGGGGACCCTCGGCCTCCGATTTGGTGGGCGGGGACCCTCGGCCTCCGATTTGGTGGGCGGGGACCCTCGGCCTCCGATGTGGTGGTCGGGGCCCCTCGGCCTCCGCTTTGGTGGGCGGGACCGCTCGGCCTTCGATTTGGTGGGCGGGGCTCCTCGGCCTCCGATTTGGTTGGCGGGGCCCCTCGGCCTCGGATTTGGTGTGTGCTCTGCCTGGGGCCACTGTGCTCTGCCTGGGGCCCCATATGCTGCCTGGGGCCCCTGTTATGACCCCAGTGGA
The DNA here is from genome assembly GCF_051348905.1 of Ranitomeya variabilis. Taxonomy (NCBI): domain Eukaryota; kingdom Metazoa; phylum Chordata; class Amphibia; order Anura; family Dendrobatidae; genus Ranitomeya; species Ranitomeya variabilis. Next base: position 163,544,445 of record NC_135233.1, read on the forward strand.
CAGGGTCTCAGAGGAACGTGTAAGTCTGCGAGATACAAAAATCCAGCTCATAGGGCTGTGGTAACTGGGTTGACCAAATAGCTACTCCTAACGCCAACACTAGAAGTAGCCGGGGATCATGCCTACGGTGATCGCTAGATGACTCGCGCCAGCCGGAGAATCTAACTACCCCTAGGAGAAGAAAACAAAGACCTCTCTTGCCTCCAGAGAAAGGGACCCCAAAGCAAGATACAAGCCCCCCACAAATAATAACGGTGAGGTAAGAGGAAATGACAAACACAGAAATGAACCAGGTTCAGCAAAGAGAGGCCAGCTTACTAATAGCAGAATAAAGCAAGATAACTTATCTGGTCAACAAAAACCCTATAAAAATCCACGCTGGAGATTCAAGAACCCCCGAACCGCCTAACGGTCCGGGGGGAGAACACCAGCCCCCTAGAGCTTCCAGCAAAGGTCAGGATACAGATTGGAACAAGCTGGACAAAAATACAAAACAAAACCAAAGCAAAAAGCAAGGAAGCAGACTTAGCTTGAAATACAGGAACCAGGATCAAAGGACAAGAGCACAACAGATTAGCTCTGATTTCAACGATGCCAGGCATTGAACTGAAGGTCCACGGAGCTTAAATAGCAACGCCCCTGAACTAACGGCCCAGGTGAGGAAATAGGAAAAGACAGACGCTCCAGAGTCAAATCACTAATGACCACTAGAGGGAGCAAAAAGCAAAATCACAACAGTACCCCCCCCTTAGTGAGGGGTCACCGAACCCTCACCACGACCACCAGGGCGATCAGGATGAGCGGCGTGAAAGGCACGAACTAAATCGGCCGCATGAACATCAGAGGCGACCACCCAGGAATTATCTTCCTGACCATAGCCCTTCCACTTGACCAGGTACTGAAGCCTCCGCCTGGAGAGACGAGAATCCAAGATCTTCTCCACCACGTACTCCAACTCGCCCTCAACCAACACCGGAGCAGGAGGCTCAGCAGAAGGAACCACAGGCACAACGTACCGCCGCAACAAGGACCTATGAAACACGTTGTGGATAGCAAACGACACAGGAAGATCCAGGCGAAAGGATACAGGATTAAGAATTTCCAATATCCTGTAAGGACCAATAAAACAAGGTTTAAATTTGGGAGAGGAAACCTTCATAGGAACAAAGCGGGAAGAAAGCCACACCAAATCCCCAACACGTAGTCGGGGACCCACACCGCGGCGGCGGTTGGCAAAGCGCTGAGCCCTTTCCTGTGACAACTTCAAGTTGTCCACCACAAGATTCCAGATCCGCTGCAACCTATCCACCACAGAATCCACCCCAGGGCAGTCAGAAGGTTCCACATGACCCGAAGAAAAACGAGGGTGGAAACCAGAGTTGCAGAAAAACGGCGAAACCAAGGTGGCAGAACTAGCCCGATTATTAAGGGCAAACTCAGCTAACGGCAAGAAGGTCACCCAATCGTCCTGATCAGCAGAGACAAAACACCTCAAATAAGCCTCCAAAGTCTGATTAGTTCGCTCCGTCTGTCCATTAGTCTGAGGATGGAAAGCAGACGAAAACGACAAGTCAATGCCCATCCTACCACAAAAGGATCGCCAGAATCTGGAAACGAACTGGGAACCTCTGTCTGACACAATATTCTCAGGTATGCCGTGCAAACGAACCACGTTCTGGAAAAACACAGGAACCAGATCGGAAGAGGAAGGCAGCTTAGGCAAAGGAACCAAATGGACCATCTTGGAGAAGCGATCACATATAACCCAGATAACAGACATGCCTTGAGACACCGGAAGATCAGAAATGAAATCCATGGAGATATGTGTCCAAGGTCTCTTAGGGACAGGCAAGGGCAAGAGCAACCCGCTGGCACGAGAACAGCAAGGCTTAGCTCGAGCACAAGTCCCACAGGACTGTACAAATGACCGCACATCCCTAGACAAGGAAGGCCACCAAAAGGATCTGGCCACCAGATCTCTGGTGCCAAAAATTCCTGGGTGACCTGCCAACACCGAGGAATGAACCTCGGAAATGACTCTGCTGGTCCACTTATCAGGCACAAACAGTCTGTCAGGTGGACAAGAATCAGGCCTATCAGTCTGAAATCTCTGCAACACACGTCGCAGATCTGGAGAAATAGCTGACAAGATAATACCATCCTTAAGAATACCAACAGGTTCAGCGACTCCAGGAGCATCAGGCACAAAGCTCCTGGAAAGAGCATCGGCCTTCACATTCTTTGAACCTGGTAAATACGAGACAACAAAGTCAAAACGGGAGAAAAACAATGACCAGCGGGCCTGTCTAGGATTCAGGCGTTTAGCAGACTCGAGATACATCAGATTTTTGTGATCAGTCAAGACCACCACACGATGCTTAGCACCCTCGAGCCAATGACGCCACTCCTCAAATGCCCATTTCATGGCCAACAACTCCCGATTGCCCACATCATAATTTCGCTCCGCAGGCGAAAACTTCCTAGAGAAAAAGGCGCAAGGTCTCATAACAGAGCAACCAGGGCCTCTCTGCGACAAAACGGCCCCTGCTCCAATCTCTGAAGCATCCACCTCAACTTGAAAGGGAAGCGAGACATCAGGCTGGCACAAAACAGGCGCAGAAGTAAACCGACGTTTCAACTCCTGGAAAGCCTCCACGGCAGCAGGAGCCCAATTAACCACATCGGAGCCCTTCTTGGTCATATCCGTCAAAGGTTTCACAATGCTAGAAAAGTTAGCGATAAAACGACGGTAGAAGTTAGCGAAACCCAAGAACTTCTGAAGACTCTTAACTGACGAGGGCTGAGTCCAATCAAGAATAGCTCGGACCTTGACTGGGTCCATCTCCACAGCAGAAGGGGAAAAAATGAACCCCAAAAAGGGAACCTTCTGTACACCAAAAAGACACTTTGAGCCCTTGACAAACAAAGAATTTTCACGCAAAATTTTAAAGACCATCCTGACCTGCTCCACATGCGAGTCCCAATTATCAGAAAAAAACAGAATATCATCCAGATAAACGATCAAAAATTTATCCAGATAGTTCCGGAAAATGTCATGCATAAAGGACTGAAAAACTGAAGGGGCATTAGAGAGCCCAAAAGGCATCACCAAGTACTCAAAATGACCTTCGGGCGTATTGAATGCGGTTTTCCATTCATCCCCTTGCTTAATGCGCACAAGGTTGTACGCACCACGAAGGTCTATCTTGGTAAACCACTTGGCACCCTTAATCCGGGCAAACAAGTCAGACAACAGCGGCAAAGGATACTGAAATTTGACAGTGATCTTATTTAAAAGCCGATAGTCAATACAAGGCCTCAAAGATCCGTCCTTTTTAGCCACAAAAAAGAATCCCGCACCAAGAGGGGAAGAAGACGGACGGATGTGTCCTTTCTCCAGAGACTCCTTGATATATGAACGCATAGCGGTATGTTCAGGTATCGACAGATTAAACAGTCTTCCCTTAGGAAATTTACTGCCTGGAATCAAATCTATTGCACAGTCACATTCCCTATGAGGAAGCAATGCACTGGACCTGGACTCGCTAAAGACATCCTGATAATCAGACAAATACTCCGGAACTTCCGAAGGCGTAGAAGAAGCAATAGACACAGGCAGGGAATCCTCATGAATACCAAGACAGCCCCAACTAGACACTGACATAGCCTTCCAGTCAAGGACTGGATTATGGGTCTGTAACCATGGCAGCCCCAAAACAACCAAATCATGCATTTTATGTAGAACGAGAAAACGTATCACCTCGCGGTGTTCAGGAGTCATGCACATGGTAACCTGTGTCCAATACTGCGGCTTATTCTCTGCCAATGGCGTAGCATCAATACCCCTAAGAGGGATAGGATTTTCTAATGGTTCAAGAATAAAACCACAGTGCTTAGCAAATGAGAGATCCATAAGACTCAGGGCAGCACCTGAATCCACAAACGCCATGACAGGATAAGATGACAATGAGCAAATCAAAGTTACAGACAGAATAAACTTAGGATGCAAATTACCAACGGTGACAGGACTAACAACCTTAGATATACGTTTAGAGCATGCTGAGATAACATGTGTAGAATCACCACAGTAGTAGCACAAGCCATTCCGGCGTCTATGAATTTTCCTCTCATTTCTAGTCAGGATTCTATCACATTGCATCAAATCAGGTGTCCGTTCAGACAACACCATGAGGGAATTTGAGGTTTTTCTATCACATTGCATCACAACAGGTGTCTGTTCAGACAACAACATGAGGGAATTTGCGGTTTTGCGCTCCCGCAACCGCCGGTCAATTTGAATAGCCAGGGACATGGTATCATTCAGACCTGTGGGAATGGGAAAACCCACCATAACATTCTTAATGGCCTCAGAAAGGCCATTTCTAAAATTAGCGGCCAGTGCACACTCGTTCCAATGTGTCAGCACGGACCATTTCCGAAATTTTTGGCAATACACCTCAGCCTCGTCCTGGCCCTGAGACATAGCCAGCAAGGCTTTCTCTGCCTGAATCTCAAGATTGGGTTCCTCATAAAGTAAACCGAGCGCCAGAAAAAACGCATCAATATCAGCCAATGCCGGATCTCCTGGCGCCAGCGAAAAAGCCCAATCTTGAGGGTCACCCCGTAAGAATGAAATAACAATTTTTACTTGTTGAGCAGAGTCTCCAGACGAACAAGGTTTCAGGGACAAAAACAATTTACAATTATTCCTGAAATTCCTAAACTTAAATCGGTCTCCTAAAAACAGTTCAGGAATCGGAATCTTGGGTTCAGACCTAGGATTTCTGGTAACATAATCTTGTATACCCTGCACACGAGCGGCAAGCTGGTCCACACTTGTAATCAAGGTCTGGACATTCATGTCTGCAGCAAGCTTAAGCCACTCTGAGGTAAAGGGGAAAAGAAAAAAAAAAAAAAAAAAAAAATGAGAGAGGAAAAAAAAAACTCAAAATTTTCTTTCTTATAATCCCACTTCTGCAATGCATTAAACATTTAATACTGGCCTGGCATACTGTTATGACCCCAGTGGACAGGGTCTCAGAGGAACGTGTAAGTCTGCGAGATACAAAAATCCAGCTCATAGGGCTGTGGTAACTGGGTTGACCAAATAGCTACTCCTAACGCCAACACTAGAAGTAGCCGGGGATCATGCCTACGGTGATCGCTAGATGACTCGCGCCAGCCGGAGAATCTAACTACCCCTAGGAGAAGAAAACAAAGACCTCTCTTGCCTCCAGAGAAAGGGACCCCAAAGCAAGATACAAGCCCCCCACAAATAATAACGGTGAGGTAAGAGGAAATGACAAACACAGAAATGAACCAGGTTCAGCAAAGAGAGGCCAGCTTACTAATAGCAGAATAAAGCAAGATAACTTATCTGGTCAACAAAAACCCTATAAAAATCCACGCTGGAGATTCAAGAACCCCCGAACCGTCTAACGGTCCGGGGGGAGAACACCAGCCCCCTAGAGCTTCCAGCAAAGGTCAGGATACAGATTGGAACAAGCTGGACAAAAATACAAAACAAAACCAAAGCAAAAAGCAAGGAAGCAGACTTAGCTTGAAATACAGGAACCAGGATCAAAGGACAAGAGCACAACAGATTAGCTCTGATTTCAACGATGCCAGGCATTGAACTGAAGGTCCACGGAGCTTAAATAGCAACGCCCCTGAACTAACGGCCCAGGTGAGGAAATAGGAAAAGACAGACGCTCCAGAGTCAAATCACTAATGACCACTAGAGGGAGCAAAAAGCAAAATCACAACAGGCCCCATATGCTGCCTGGGGCCCCCTATGCTGCCTGGGGCCCCTGTGCTCTGCCTGTGACCACTGTGCTCTGCCTGGGGAACCATATGCTGCCTGGGGCCCCTGTGCTCTGCCTGGGGCCACTGTGCTTTGCCTGGGGCCCCATATGCTGCCTGGGGCCCCTGTGCTCTGCCTGGGTGTAGGACACTGGTGACGTCACTTATCTCCGGACATTAGCTCCCGACATTAGCTCCGGACATTAGCTCCGGACATTAGCTCCCGACATTATCTCCGGACATTAGCTCCGGACAAAGCCACGGAAGTTGGCACAAATTACAGGAAGTAGTATTCTAGGCAATTATATATTAGATATATATATATATATATATATATATATATATATATATATATATATATATATATATATATATATATATATATATACACACACACACACACACATACAGGGTGGGCCATTTATATGGACTGACCTGAGTGGGCCATGTATATGGATACACCTAAATAAAAGGGGAATGGTTGGTGATATCAACTTCCTGTTTGTGGCACATTAGTATATGGGAGGGGAAAACTTTTCAAGATGGGTGGTGACCATGGCGGCTATATATACAGTTATATGAAAAAGTTTGGGCACCCCTATTAACTGTGTCCAACAGTTATTAGATATATGAAACTGAAATAGCTGTTGCAAAAAAAAAACAATTTTTATAAAACATTAAGCTTAAGATTAATAGGGGTGCCCAAACTTTTTCATATAACTGTGTGTGTGTGTGTGTGTATATATATATATATATATATATATATATATATATATATATATATATATATATATATATATATATATATACCGTATATACTCGAGTATAAGCCGACCCGAGTATAAGCCGACCCCCCTAATTTTGCCATAAAAAACTGGGAAAACTTATTGACTCAAGTATAAGCCTAGGGTGGAAAATGCAGCAGCTACCGGTGAATTTCAAAAATAGAAATAGATGCTCCATACTGTTCATTATGGCCCCATAGCTGTGCCATATAGTGCTCTGCACCATTCATTATTGCCCCATAGCTGTACCATAGAAAGCTGTGCCATATAGTGCTCTGCACTGTTCATTATTGCCCCATAGAAAGCTGTGCCATATAGTGCTCTGCACCGTTCATTATTGCCCCATAGAAAGCTGTGCCATATAGTGCTCTGCACCGTTCATTATTGCCCCATAGCTGTGCCATATAGTGCTCTGCACCGTTCATTATTGCCCCATAGAAAGCTGTGCCATATAGTGCTCTGCACCGTTCATTATTGCCCCATAGCTGTGCCATATAGTGCTCTGCACCGTTCATTATTGCCCCATAGCTGTGCCATATAGTGCTCTGCACCGTTCATTATTGCCCCATAGAAAGCTGTGCCATATAGTGCTCTGCACCGTTCATTATTGCCCCATAGCTGTGCCATATAGTGCTCTGCACCGTTCATTATTGCCCCATAGCTGTGCCATATAGTTCCCTGCACCGTTCATTATTGCCCCATAGAAAGCTGTGCCATATAGTGCTCTGCACCGTTCATTATTGCCCCATAGCTGTGCCATATAGTGCTCTGCACCATTTATTATTGCCCCATAGCTGTGCCATATAGTGCTCTGCACCGTTCATTATTGCCCCATAGCTGTGCCATATAGTGCTCTGCACCATTTATTATTGCCCCATAGCTGTGCCATATAGTGCTCTGCACCGTTCATTATTGCCCCATAGAAAGCTGTGCCATATAGTGCTCTGCACCGTTCATTATTGCCCCATAGAAAGCTGTGCCATATAGTGCTCTGCACCGTTCATTATTGCCCCATAGCTGTGCCATAGTGTCCTGCACCGTTCATAATTGCCCCATAGCTGTGCCTTATAGTGCTCTGCACCGTTCATTATGGCCCCATAGCTGTGCCATATAGTGCTCTGCAGCGTTCATTATTGCCCCATAGCTGTGCCATATAGTGCTCTGCACCGTTCATTATTGCCCCATAGCTGTGCCATATAGTGCTCTGCACCATTTATTATTGCCCCATAGCTGTGCCATATAGTGCTCTGCACCGTTCATTATTGCCCCATAGAAAGCTGTGCCATATAGTGCTCTGCACCGTTCATTATTGCCCCATAGCTGTGCCATATAGTGCTCTGCACCGTTCATTATTGCCCCATAGCTGTGCCATATAGTGCTCTGCACCATTCATTATTGCCCCATAGCTGTGCCATATAGTGCTCTGCACCGTTCATTATTGCCCCATAGAAAGCTGTGCCATATAGTGCTCTGCACCGTTCATAATTGCCCCATAGCTGTGCCATATAGTGCTCTGCACCGTTCATAATTGCCCCATAGCTGTGCCATATAGTGCTCTGCACCGTTCATAATTGCCCCATAGCTGTGCCATATAGTGCTCTGCACCGTTCCTTATTGCCCCATAGCTGTGCCATATAGTGCTCTGCACCGTTCCTTATTGCCCCATAGCTGTGCCTTATAGTGCTCTGCACCGTTCATTATTACCCCATAGCTGTGCCTTATAGTGCTCTGCACCGTTCATTATTACCCCATAGCTGTGCCTTATAGTGCTCTGCACCGTTCATTATTGCCCCATAGCTGTGCCATATAGTGCTCTGCACCGTTCCTTATTGCCCCATAGCTGTGCCATATAGTGCTCTGCACCGTTCATTATTGCCCCATAGCTGTGCCTTATAGTGCTCTGCACCGTTCATTATTACCCCATAGCTGTGCCTTATAGTGCTCTGCACCGTTCATTATTGCCCCATAGCTGTGCCTTATAGTGCTCTGCACCATTCATTATTGTCCCACACACACTGCGCACGCACATTTTAAAATAATTTGTCATGGATTAATCCAACATTATTTTGTATTTTCTAGTGACCTTGGAGCAGTTTGCATTGGCTGTGGAGAATTGTCCTGTACCAGAGGATCAGAGCTTACTAATGGAGGTATAGATGTCATCACATTACAGCTGTATTACTTGATGTTTGCAGTTTCAGTTTTTAACCAGTTTTCAGTTTTTAAAGTAATTACTTTTGCACACAGAGAAATTTATGCTCCTTCGTCCATCTGTTTACAGGCTGTGTAATATGTAATATGTAATAATAAATAATAATCTTTATTTTTATATAGCGCTAACATATTCCACAGCGCTTTACAGTTTTGCACACATTATCATCGCTGTCCCCGATGGGGCTCACAATCTAGATTCCCTATCAGTATGCCTTTGGAATGTGGGAGGAAACCGGAGAACCCGGAGGAAACCCACGCAAATACGGAGAGAACATACAAACTCTTTGCAGATGTTGTCCTGGGTGGGATTAGAACCCAGGACCCCAGCGCTGCAAGGCTAACCACTGAGCCACCGTGCTGCCCAATGTAATGCCATTTCATTATCTTCTTCAGCTTTTCATTCTAAAGATTGAAACCAAAATGTTTTAATTCGCGAACAGCAAACAGAAATCAAATGCAGATGAAAATGTCAAGGTGCAGAAACACCAAGTATATTAGATATGTGCATATGTTTTCATTACAAAAAGAGTAAAAAAAGGATAACTCCTGTAAGGGTGAGCTCAGATGTCATGACTTAATTACAATTTCATGGTGCAATTTAGAAACATTGCTACAGAACAGTCAAGAATGAGCAAAATCACTGGAAAGCTGCAACTTTTTAGACTCACCCATCTCGAGTACATCACTCAGAGATATTTTCCATAATCTACAGCATTTTTTGGTCTTAACCCCTTAGTGACAGAGCCAATTTGGAACTTAATGACCAGGCCAATTTTTACAATTCTGGCCACTGTCACTTTATGTGGTTATAACTCTGGAACGCTTCAACGGATCACACAGATTCTGAGAATGTTTTTTCATGACATATTGTACTTCATGTTAGCGGTAAAAATTTCTTCTATATGACTTGCGATTATATATGAAAAAAATGGAACTATTGCAAAAATTTTGAAAATTTTGCAATTTTCAAACTTTGAATTTGTATGCCCTTAAATCAGATATGTCACACAAAATACTTAATAACATTTCTCACATGTCTATTTTACATGAGCACAATTTTGGAAACAATTTTTTTTTTTGTTAGGCTAAGTTCACACTGCGTTAGCAGCAGCCCGTTCAGCACATACGCTAACGGGCTGCTGTTAACGTAGGTGCCGACATTCCATCCCACTAGCGCAGACAGAGCATCTGCTAGCTCTATCTGCGCTAGCAGTGACGGACCCGGAAACGCTGCAGCCCGCGTCTTAGGGTCCGTCACTCAATGACGGCACATCGCTAGCGCACGCCTATTGTGGGCATGCGCTAGCGATGCGTCTGACATTGCATTCAATGGCGGCGTTAACGGACTACGTTACACCGCGTTATGCCGCGGTGTAACTTAGTCCGTTTAACGGAGTCACTGAACGCAATGTGAACCCAGCCTTAGGAAGTTATAAGGATTAAAAGTTGACCAGCGATTTCTCATTTTTACAACATCCTTTTTTTTTTTTTAGGGGCCACCTCACATTTGAAGTCACTTTGAGGGGTGTACATGACAGAAAATACCCAAATGTGACACCATTCTAAAAACTACACCCCTCAAGGTGCTCAAAACCACATTCAAGAAGTGTATTAACCCTTTACATGCTGCACAGGAACTGAAGCAATGTGGAAGGAAAAAATGAACATTTAAAGGGACTCTGTCACCCCCTGGAGCCGTTAGAAACTAAAAGAGCCACCTTGTGCAGCAGTAATGCTGCATTCTGACAAGGTGGCTCTTTTAGTTATTGGTGCAGTCAAAGCAGAAATAAAGCGTTTTATAATTTCGCAAAAATACCTGTCTTTAGCCCTGGAGGCAGGTCTTAACTCCCCTGCTGCACACGCCACACTGCCGTCACTCAAGGCTTCTTCGGCGCCGGGCGCCGCCCCCTTTGCACTGTTTTCTAATCAAATCCGGCGCCTGCACTGTTTTGTTCTGCCTGGGGCAGGCGCAGTGAGCACTGCCCGTCTGACCTCAGATGCAGACCCCCACAAGTGACATCATTTTGGAAACTAGACCCCCAAAGGAACTAATCTAGATGTGTGGCACTTTGAACCCCCAAGTACTTCACAGAAGTTTATAACGTAGAGCTGTGAAAATAAAAATCATATTTTTTCCACAAAAATGATCTTTTTGCCTCCAAATTTTTATTTTCCCAAGGGTAACAGGAGAAATTAGACCCCCAAAGTTGTGCAATTTCTCCTGAGCATGCCGATACCCCACATGTGGGGGTAAACCAATGTCTGGGTGCATGGCAGGTCTCAGAAGGAAGGGAGCACTGTTTGACTTTATGAACGCAAAATTGGCTGGAATCAATGGTGGCACCATGTCACGTTTGGAGACCCCCTGATGTACCTAAATAGTGGAAACCCCCCAATTCTAACTCCAACCCTAACCCCAACACACCCCTAACCACAAACCTGACCCTAACACAACCCTAATCCCAACCCTAACCATAATCCTAACCACAGCCCTAACCCCAACACACCCCTAACCCTAATCCCAACCCTAACTCAGTATAGTAGTGAGGCAACACCCTTTTATATGAGCAGTACTTGGCACAATATACTTGAATCACTACATACATACAAAAGCTGCATCTTATTAATTTACCAATCTACTCAGTTCACAGTTATATAAATTTATGATTGAGGATAATGTCACATTCGCATGTAGTTGAAAAGTGGGGCCCTGGAGTTGGTTACTGGTGGGCCCTTGGCACCTCAGTCTGACACTGCCTGTATGCCTCATATCAGATGCCTTGTAGTTGAATAATCTTTTATCTCTTTATATAAATGATCTCTTCTGGGTTCTGGGGAGGACTCTGTTTGGCAGGTAACTTGGCCTCCAGAGATTATTTTAAATTAAAGGTGGAAGAAGTCAGAGAGCAGCAGCAGCCCTCACTTCCGGATGTTATTTTCTTCTAAACTAATTGAGAGTAAAGCAGCCAAATAGCGGCCACTGATTGGCTGCAGTGCTCATGTGACATAGTATCACGGAAATCTGGGGAGACCCTGTCCCGAACATCACTCGAATAGCGCTGCAGCGGAGCTGAGAACAGGCTGTTACTATTTTACGTGGAGAAATATGATGATTGAAAAGGGCCTGTCCGAGCAGTGGACAACCCATTTAATGATGCTATGATCAAAGCAAAAAAATCCTTGTTTGACATTTTGCATATGGTTTATTCCCCTAAGGTCATTTGGTTGCATTTTTATGCAACTGTGGAGAAAATACTGTGACAAAAGAGCAAATGTTAGTAATGATGCTTTTACTTTAGAATTTAAAATAAAGCAGGATACAAAGATAATGGAAAGATGTAGCTCTATTGTTTTTAATATTGCATTGTTATTTGTAACATTCCATTTTTCATAGGTTTTAAATATCTGTAACATGCCTGGGCATGTCAGGACAAAGCTCTATATTCTAGGTAAGGTCATTAGGAAGTTGTGTGTAGCAAAGCAGTGAAGATAGGAGCAGTACAATAAGTATAGATGCAGATCAAATGTGTCGTATTGTGGTAGAACAGTTGGGTCTGGTTCACACTGCTGCAGAAACAATATAAAACATGGAGTACTATGTTAGAATCCAATTAATTTGCTTTTAAACATTACTCCAGATTTGAGGTAATTTTGTGGGTTTCTGAATCCACACCATGACATGTTTGCTGATAATTTGGAAGGAAACATTACAGATTTCACCTTATTCAATGTAATGGGAAACTGTCAAATAAATACACAAGTGATAATATATTCAAAATTAGGAGGAAAACACATGGAGAATTGTCAGAATTGTTGCTGCGATTCTATACACATGTCTTAAGAGATATCAGTATTTATGTCTCGGTATCACAGAAAACAGACGCGACTGATACAGAATATCATCTTAAACATTGTCAGACAAACCATGAAGATAGATACCCCAAATTACACAATACACTGTTAGAGCAACAACAAGAACAGACACAGAAGACTACCAGTAACATTGGCAGACCAACTAGAAGTATAGATACAGAAGACCACCAGTAACATTATCAGAAAAACTAGTTGAATAGATAATGAAGACCACCAGTAACATTTTCAGACCAACTGGAAGGATAGATACAAAAGACCACCAATAACATTGGCAGACCAACTAGTAGGATAGATACTGAAGACCATCAGTAACATTGGCAGACCAACTAGTAGGATAGATACTGAAGACCACCAGTAACATTGGCAGACCAACTAGTAGGATAGATACTGAAGACCACCAGTAGCATTAGCAGACCAACTAGTAGGATAGATATTGAAGACCACAAGTAACATTGGCAGACCAACTACAAATATAGCTACAGAAGACCACCAGTGACATTATCGGACAAACTAGTTGGATAGATACTGAAGACCACCAGTAACATTGACAGACCAACTGGAAGGATAGATACTGAAGACCACCAATAACATTGGCAGACCAACTAGAAGGATAGATACTGAAAACCACCAGTAACATTGGCTGACCAACTAGAAGGATAGATACTGAAGACCACCAGTAACATTGGCAGACCAACTAGTAGGATAGATACTGAAGACCACCAGTAACATTGGCCGGCCAACTAGAAGTATTGATACAGAAGACCACCAGTAACATAAAAAAACTAGTATGATAGATACTGAAGACCAACTAGTAGGATAGATACTGAAGACCACCAGTAATATTGGCAGACCAACTAGAAGAACAGATTAAAAAGACCATCTGAAATACTGTGAAGTCAACTAGGACAGATTCTCAGAACATCTATGAGAGCAGACATAAAAATAAATGCTTAGGTCAGTCTAATAATAATGACTGATAGGAGATCATTTAGAAAATGTCAGAGCAGCAACTATTTTAAATTCAGAGATTATAATTACCGTAATATGGTTTTAAACCAACCCGGTAGAAGGCTACAAACAGAAGATGCCCAACAGCCAGAATAGAAATGAATGATCGCCTTGGCCAATGTCACACCAAAGGATATAGATCACCTGGAAACAGAAAAGAGGAGAGCAAACAATTACCATTGTACAAAGCAGTGCATGAACAAGGATAGGAAGTTTAGGGTGAAATAAGAACAAATATGGACAAGTCATGTTCATAATTAGCGGACTGCCATACACACACAATCTTCTGCAGATGCAGGTTTCTTTCAGTTTAGAACATGAGCGACAAGCTGCTGAGATCCAGCAAAGTGAAAATAGTCTTATGTCCACCAACATCTATTTGATGACAGATCACACAAACCCACCAACATATAATAGGGCAGGTAGGCGACAGAAAAAAATTAAGGGAAAGAATAGTGCTGAATAATAAGGTAAGAAATTATTAGTTCTGGCACACAAGATAGAAGCATAGTTTATAGTTTTCTAGCATGAAGTAGTGTAATTATGAAACTGGGGATTTCCGTATGATTCGACCACGTGTTTGCAAAAGTGTGAGGATGCAAAACAGAACTTAGTCGAAGTTCTTTTTTTATTTTAGTAAATATTGAAAGTGCAGGTAAAAGTGGAAGTCACCTCATTAGTACATAGAGACGTTCATCATTTATAAACTTGTATTTCTTAAAAATGAAATTATTTACTAATTATGTTAAATAGAAGTCACTTTGTAATATCAACTTTTTATTTTATTTGGCACCATGTTCTATGTTCCTGAGTGGAGTCATCTTATAAACAATTGCTACATGCACTGTGATTACCAGTGTTTTAGCTGCGTATTTACTTAAAGCACAATTCCAGTGGTTTTTTTTTCCAGCACTTGAGTGGTGCCTCTAATGTACTGTCCCTGCCTCAGTCTTGGGGTAGGTGCACACGATCAGTAAACTCTGAGGGTTGGGCGCCGTGTACTTGTGCTGCGCCAAACCCGCAACGTCCAGCTATTACAGCATAGTGGATGGGATTTCAAGAAATCCCATGCCCACTATGTGTCCAGAGATGCCCACGGCTTCTCCGCGGAGACAGACATAAGGTGCATCTCTTCAGACCACAGCATGTCTATTTCTAAATTTCAACCGTACAATGTATTGGACGCCATAAAGCTCCACGATTCAGTGAACACATGCAGATTCACCTGCATTCAATAGCTGGCAGTGCTTTGGGCACATCGGACATGTACTACTTCCAAAGTGCTGCCAATTTCTGATCAGCTGCACATCCCCTTATACTCACCCATTGGCATCTTCACCTTCTTTTGGCTCTGCTTCGGTTCTACAGTGCCTTCTTTTGACCACAACTTCTGAATGTCCAGAAGTCATAAGCTATGTCACAAGTTCTCAATGCAATCTATGAGAGCCAGAACGAGGCCAGAACTTTCATGAACTTCTATTGGGTTGTGACCTCCGGCTATCAGTGCATAACGTGAATATAGTTCATTAGATCTCATTATATGTATCAATAACGCGTCAGCATGGTTGCTTGCCACAACATTACGCACTACTAGTCCCTGATGACTCAGTACAAAGTATTGATGACATTTGTGGGGCTTATACTCCAGAGTACTTATGGTTGACATATTGACATCCGTGTTTAGCACCAATAGTGCCCACTATAACTGGTGGTAAATTCTAGTCAGGAATACGTTCAGCATAACCAACAAGCTGAGTGTTTGTGCTTCGATATAATCCCCACTACAACTAGTGGTACTTTCATTTTTGTAATAGATATTTGACATTGGTATGTAGCACTCGTAGTGCCCACTCCAACTAGTCGTCATTTACAGCTGTATCTGTCAAACATAGCCACCAAGATGTGTAGTTGTACTGACGTATTGATGGATGCTTCTATCTAAGCAGGTTATTAATAATATATTGTTTGGGGTTTAGTGACTCTGATAATCCAGCTAGAGTTGCTACTACATAGCCCTTCATCTAAGAATTGGCTGAACGTATTTATTGCTATGTTTTACAATATGGTCCCATGGTATTTATTTTTGATCTGTATCTAAAGTATTTTTTAATCTACTACAATCCATCTGCTTGATAAATTTTAGCAGCAAATCAGTTGCTGTACGAATTGCTTATTTACTTTACCCTGTGAGAAGCAATTTTCTTTTTTTTTTTGTATTTTGTTCCATGGTTGCATATTTTAATATAGTAATATATCTATCTACTGTATCTATAATAATAATAATCTTTATATATCGCCAACATATTCCGCAGCGCTTTACAGTTTAGCAGTTTCAAACACAACGGTCATAAGTAACAACATTAACAATGCAATAATTAAAGCAAAATAAGATGACCCTGCTCGTGAGAGCTTACAATCTACAATGAGGTGGGGGAGATACAAAGTACAGGTGTGTATTTACAATTATGTATTTACAATGATGGTCCAGCCATCTTCAGGGAGTGGGGGATAGATGGAGATAGTGAAAGGGCTACACACACACACAAACATAAAATGACTTTGATTAGTGAACGTGATAGGCCTCTCTGAACAAATCTGTTTTTGTGTTTTAAGGGAGTGCCTAAAACTATGCAAATTGTGGATGGTCCTAATATCTTGGGGTAGAGCATTCCAGAGGATTGGTGCAGCACGGGAGAAGTCTTGGAGTCGGGAGTGGGAGGTACTGATTAGTGCAGAGGTTAGTCGAAATTCGTTTGTAGAGCGCGGTGGTCGGTTAGGCCGATATACCGAAATGAGGGAGGAGATGTAAGGGGGTGCCGCACTGTGGAGAGCTTTGTGGGTGAGAATAAGTACTTTGAATTAGATTCTATAATGAATGGGCAGCCAGTGTAACGACTGGCTAAGAGCCGACACGTCTGAATACCGATTACATAGTTGGACAACCCTGGCTGCTGCATTAAGGTTAGACTGGAGAGGGGAAAGTCGAGTAAGGGGGAGGCCAATTAATAGAGCATTGCAGTAGTCCAGGCGGGAGTGGATCAGGGTGACAATGAGGGTTTTTGTTGTTTCCATGGTGAGAAAAGGGCGGATCTAGAGATGTTCTTTAGGTGTAAGCGGCAAGAGATTGTATATGGGATGTGAAGGAGAGATCGGAGTCAAACATAACACCCAGCCAGCGTGCCTGCTGCCAGGGTGTTGTTATGGTGCACGGAGAAGGAAATGTCAGATTTAGGGAGGTTAGTAGATGGTGGGAGCAGAAGAAGTTCAGTTTTGGAGCGGTTGAGTTTCAGATAGAGAGCGGACATGATGTTGGAGACTGCGGACAGTCAGTGGCGTTCTGTAGTACAGTGGGGGTAAGGTCAGGGGATGACATGTATAGTTGTGTGTCATCAGCATAAAGATGGTACTGAAAGCCAAATATGCTGGTGGCCTGTCCAATTGGGGCCGTATAGAGGGAGAAGAGAAGGGGGCCAATGACTAAACCCTGAGGTACCCCAACAGTGAGAGCAAGAGGAGATGAAGTGGAGCCAGCAAACAGAACACTGAAGGAACATTCAGAAAGGTAGGAAGAGAACCAGGAGAGAGCAGTGCCTAGTGACTGGAGCCTAGAGAGTAGGAGGGGGTGGTCAACAGTGTTGAAAGCTGCAGAAAGGTTGAGAAGAATTAGCAGAGTGGTCACTGTTACATTTTGCTGTCAGAAGGTCATTGGTCACCATGATGAGTGCAGTTTCTGTCGAATGTAGGGGCAGAAATCAGACTGTGAAGGGTCTAGGAGGGAATGAGTGGAGAGGTAACAGGTAAGGCCGGAGTAGACCAGGCGCTGCAAGAGTTTAGAGATGAAGGGGAGAGTGGAGACTGGTCTGTAGTTGTTTGTGCAGGATGGGTCGAGAGCTGGTTTGTTTAGTAATGGAGTAATGATACAGTATTTGAAGGAGGGGAAAATGCCAGAGGAGAGAGATTAAAGATTGTAGTTGGTTGAGTTGTGACGACTGGAGGAGATGAGAGGGAATGGGGTCAGTAGTGCATGTAGTCGGACGAGAAGAAGAGAGGAGCTTGGAGACTTCTGTGATGGGATCGATCTATCTATCTAGACAAAAAACAACACAGCAGCACATGTGCATGAATCTAGGCCATGTAAATACACAAAAACATTAAAAATATTCAGTAATAGATGAAAATTAAGGTTCTAAGCACATAAATTGGCCAATTCATGTATGCCCATCAACCACGGCAAGGTGATCTCCATCTGATGGGTCTTACTCTACTATACATGCTACTTTTGGGCCACCAACCTACAACTATAGACAATACATGTCACTCTTGGGCTAAGCCTACAATTTATGAGCAGGAAGAGCTGATTACGGCCACCTGCAAGGTCAGTGGGAGGAGTGCAAGATCAGTCTGAAGGCAGCCAGCATCCAATAACTAAATAGACAAAAAACAAAACAACAACCAGCACTCCTAATGTGAACACGTGCATGCTGCAAAACTGCATTATATAGACAAAAAAGAACACAGCAGCACATGTGCATGAATCTAGGTTATGTGAAAACACAGAAAAACATTAAAAACATTCAATTTAGATTATACTTCAATTGTATTTATTTTTTTTACTTAGTATATTCGGAATGAAGTTCTTGTTTTAAAATTCATGCACATAAGGAAAAAGCTATTAGAAATGGACACAAGGACCAAAAAGTTGATGAAAATAAAGCCATTTTCCCTTGTGCATGACAAAACTGATATCACGCACAGTGTAGGACACACTAAGTGCAACACTAAGGGGAAGGAGGGCCCCACACTAGGGAAGCGGGAAGTGGAGATCCCTAGGCAGATCTAACGTCACCCTGTCTGCCCTAAGAGACCCTAAATAGGATCCGCACCTATCGCTGAGCAGGATATCTATTCCCTGTCAGACCCTAGCGGTAAGCCCTGCCTAGGGAAGGAAGGGGTGAACGTTGGTTGAACCCCACTAACACTTAAGACAGCTAGGATACACAAAACAAGGGGAAACTTAGCTTGAGTAGACTAGGAGGAAAACGCCGTCATCCTTCAAACTCCAAAGAGGACGCTAGCCGACTGCTGCAGCTCCAATCCTCAACAGGAAAGTGCAAATAGAAAATATCACCCGCAACTCCCAACAGCAAGTTGGGCGTTACACCCAGATCCCGGTGTGACCCTTAGAGCCGGGGGGAGGTGGCCACTGGGTCCTAGTGTCAGAAGGACCAAGCAGAAGTCTGCAAAGCAAACTGCTGAGACCTTCTGCAGCCAGATGCAGTGCAAGGTCTGCAGCCTCTGACTCGTCCGTAACAACGGAGGTGTGATCCGGCTACAGTTATTCTTTATTACATAAAAGCTTATCAAAATCGATTGAATCTGTCAGTGGTTTTATTCCTCTATGTAGGATTTCTATCACTCTTGTTTTAAATGTTTAATTAAGGGAAGGCAAAACCTTCACCAGACGCACAGAGTGTCCACCTAACTTTAAAGTGGTTTCCCACTTTAAAAAAATTAGACCCCAAATGATTCCTGTAATGTAAAATAAAGACAGTACTCTCCCTTGCTCATGCGCTGTCTCATCGCCGCTGCTCCAGTCTCTGTTTTTTAGCTGCAGCAGTGATGTCACATCGACAGCTCCTATCACCTCTGATATCAGTCTAGATCTGTAATCTGCAACACATGATACTTGTATATCACCATAAACCACAATCTCCTGCCCCTTGTTCTCTATAGAAATACTCGGTTTATATAAATAAATGAAAAAGGTGGCTACAGCTCGGCAGACTAGCAGTTTGTGTGTTGGACAGTCTGGGGTTATAATCATTCATGTAGGCTGGTGCACAGAAGCTCCCGGACCAAGCATCAATGGTAGTAAATCCAAAAACTAGATAAAATTCCAGTGAAAAAGTTCAGTCATTTTTTCAGTTATGATTAACTGCAGATCCTACGCGTTTCGGGTGTCCACCCTTAGTCACAGCTACAGATCAAACGTTGCAGCAAGCTTTTACTCAGTTTGATTGTATTCTTAAACCGTATCTCCCAATAATTTAAGATAAAAAATATTGCTGCTAGCATTATGTGAACTCTATAAATATACTGTATATATAATAATAATCTTTATTTTTATATAGCGCTAACATATTCTGCAGCGCTTTACAGTTTGCACACATTATCATCGCTGTCCCCGTTGGGACTCACAATCTAAATTCCCTATCAGTATGTCTTTGGAATGTGGAAGGAAACCGGAGTACCCGGAGGAAACCCACGCACACACGGGGAGAACATACAAAGTCCTTGCAGATGTTGTCCTTAGTGGGTTTTGAACCCAGGATTCCAGTGCATTTACTAGCGACATCCACAGAAAGAAATTAACTATATCATATATATATATATATATATATATATATATATATATATATATATATATATATATATATATATATATATATATATATATATATATATACTAGCTGTACTACCCGGCTTCGCCCGGGGTAATAACTGCTGTTAGCAAAATAGAATGTGTTAACAAAAATTTATTCTGCACAAAAAAACCACAAAACAAATAGATAGAAATGTAATTATTAAAAGGCAAAAACTAAGCTAATAGAAGCATTTTACAACATATATTTCAACACCAGAGATATTCCACACAGATTTAACTACATTGGCCAAGTAATGTGAAGTAATCTTCTACTACTTATTCGAGAGCCTTTTGATAAACGACATTCTTAGTTTTTCCTTCAGGTGCAAAGACAAACAGATTTTTGGCTGTTCCAACTCTTGAACAGGTCACATAAAGTTGACCATGAGAAAAGCATGGAGATTGTAAATCTAAGCTAGCTGAAGAGCCCGGCGTTGCCTGGGCATAGTAAATATCTGTGGTTAGTTATAGCACCTCACTTCTCTTATTTTCCCATCACGCCTCTCATTTTCCCCATCACATCTTTCATTTTCCCCCTCACATCTCTCATTTTCTCCCTCACACCTCTCATTTTCCCCCTCACTCCGCTTATTTTCCCCCTCACTCCTCTCATTCCCCCCTAACACTTGTCATTTCGACCTCACATCTGTCATTTTCCGATCACTCCACTATTTTCCCTCACTCCTCTCATTTTGCACTCACACCTTTTCATTTTCACCTCACACCTCTCATTTTCACCTCACACCTCTCATTTTCACCTCAGTATATACATGTTTGTCATCTCCCTTATATATAGTATACACCTGTGTGTCATCTCCTGTATATAGTATATACCTGTATGTCATCTCCCCTGTATATAGTATATACCTGCTGTGTCATCTCCCCTGTATATAGTATATACCTGTATGTCATCTCCTCATATATAGTATATACCTGTATGTAATCTCCTCCTGTATATAGTATATACGTGTGTCATCTCACCTATATATAGTATATATCTGTGTGTCATCTCCTCCTGTATATAGTATATACCTGTATGTCATCTCCTCCTATACATAGCATATACCTGTATGTCATCTCCTCCTGTATATACTATATACCTGTAGGTAATCTGCTCCTGTATATAGTATATGCCTGTGTGTCATCTCCTTCTGTATATAGTATATACCTGTAGGTCATCTCCTGCTGTATGTAGTATGTACCTGTATGTCATCTCCTCCTCTATATAGTATATACCTGTGTGTCATCTCTCTTGTATATAGTATATATCTGTGTGTCATCTCCTCCTGCATATAGTATATACCTGTGTGTCATCTCCCCTGTAAATAGTATATACTTGTGTGTCATCTCCTTCTGTATATAGTATATATCTGTATGTCATCTCCTCCTGTATTAGACCTCGTTCACACGTTATTTGGTCAGTATTTTTACCTCAGTATTTGTAAGCTAAATTAGCAGCCTGATAAATCCCCAGCCAACAGTAAGCCCACCCCCTGGCACTATATATTAGCTCACACATACACATAATAGA
This sequence comes from Ranitomeya variabilis, assembly GCF_051348905.1. Classification (NCBI taxonomy): domain Eukaryota; kingdom Metazoa; phylum Chordata; class Amphibia; order Anura; family Dendrobatidae; genus Ranitomeya; species Ranitomeya variabilis. The sequence continues at coordinate 163,566,082 of NC_135233.1, forward strand.
CTGGTCATGTGACTGACAGCTGCCGGATTCCTATATGGTACATTTGTTGCTCTTGTAGTTTGTCAGCTTATTAATCAGATTTTTATTTTTGAAGGATAATACCAGACTTGTGTGTGTTTTAGGGCGAGTTTCGTGTGTCAAGTTGTGTGTGTTGAGTTGCGTGTGGCGACATGCATGTAGCGACTTTTGTGAGATGAGTTTTGTGTGGCGACATGCGTGTAGCAATTTTTTGTGTGTCGAGTTGCATGTGACAGGTTAGTGTAGCAAGTTGTGTGCAGCAAGTTTTGTGCATGGCGAGTTTTGCGCGTGGCGAGTTTTATGTGTGGTGCCTTTTGAGTATGTGCAAGTTTTGTGTGAGGCAACTTTTGCATGTGTTGCAACTTTTGTGCATGTGGCAATTTTTCCGCGTGTGCAAGTTTTGCGTGTGGCGAGTTTTCCATGAGGTGAGTTTTGCACGTGTGGCGAGTTTTGCATGTGGAGAGTTTTGCGCGTGGCGAGTTTTGAGCGGCGACTTTTGTGTTTCAACTTTTATGTGGCGAGGTTGGTGTATGTGTGGTGAAATGTGCGCTGAGGGTGGTATATGTGTTCGAGCACGTGGTAGTGTGTGGCGCATTTTGTGTGTGTGTTCATATCCCCGTGGTGGTGTGGTGATTATCCCATGTCGGGGCCCCACCTTAGCAACTGTACAGTATATACTCTTTGGCGCCATCGCTCTCATTCTTTAAGTCCCCTTGTTCACATCTGGCAGCTGTTAATTTGCCTCCAACACTTTTCCTTTCATTTTTTCCCCATTATGTAGATAGGGGCAAAATTGTTTGGTGAATTGGAAAGCGCGGGGTTAAAATTTCACCTCACAACATAGCCTATGACGCTCTCGGGGTCCAGATGTGTGACTGTGCAAAATTTCGTGCCTGTAGCTGCGACGCCTCCAACACTTTTCCTTTCACTTTTTCCCCATTATGTAGATAGGGGCAAAATTGTTTGGTGAATTGGAAAGCGCGGGGTTAAAATTTCACCTCACAACATAGCTTTGACGCTCTTGGGGTCCAGACGTGTGACTGTGCAAAATTTTGTGCCTGTAGCTGCGACGCCTCCAACACTTTTCCTTTCACTTTTTCCCCATTATGTAGATAGGGGCAAAATTGTTTGGTGAACTGGAAAGCGCAAGGTTAAAATTTCACCTCACAACATAGCCTATGACGCTCTCGGGGTCCAGACGTGTGACTGTGCAAAATTTTGTGGCTGTAGCTGCGACGGTTCAGATGCCAATCCCGGACATACATACACACATACACACACACATACACACATTCAGCTTTATATATTAGATAGATAGAGATATATATATATATATATATATATATATATATATATATATATATAATGTGTGTGTGTGTGGATATATATATATATATATATATATATATATATATATATATATATATATATATATTATATATATATATATATATATATATATATATATATATATATATATATATATATATATAGTTAGTCAGTAGTGGACAGGAGCAATCATATCTAAAGATCGGCTAGGACTTAATCCTTCCAAATACACACAAATCCAAGTGTGTCCCAGTCAGATGCCATTTCTTTGTGACATAAGATACTTTTCTAGTTGATGCCAGGCTGGGAGCAAACAAGGGGAAGTGATTCACGCCACTCTAATCCTGCGTGGTGTAATGATGTAACATTGCATATTTTAAAGATGAAAGACAATGAAGTATTTCTGTTGTTTGCACCAAGCTTTGAAAAACGGGAATGTTAATGCTGTGCAGCTTCTAGTGAAGATAAATGTACTCAAGAAGGGGACGGCTCTAATGTGGGTAAATCACTGATATTCACTTGCAATATGTCAACATTTGGGTCTTAACGTGACACAAGACAGTACTGGGCAGCATTAAATATTACCAACCTACACCTATAGGCAAAAAAAACTACAAGATTACCAGAAAACCAAAATCAAAATTGCAATCAGTAGGTAAATGTATAAGGGTACTGTCACACTCTGCAACTTTCCAACGATCACGACCAGCGATACGACCTGGCCGTGATCATTGGAAAGTCGTTGTGTGGTCGCTGGGGAGCTGTCACACAGACCGCTCTCCAGCGACCAACGATGCCGAGGGCCCCGGGTAACCAGGGTAAACATCGGGTTACTAAGCGCAGGGCCGCGCTTAGTAACCCGATGTTTACCCTGGTTACAAGCGAACGCATCGTTGGATCGCTGTCACACACACCGATCCAACGATGACAGCGGGAGATCCAGCGACGAAAGAAAGTTCCAAACGATCTGCTACGACGTACGATTCTCAGCAGGGTCCCTGATCGCTGCTGCGTGTCAGACACAGCGATATCGTATGGATATCGCTGGAACGTCACGGATCGTACAGTCGTAGCGACAAAAGTGCCACTGTGAGACGGTACCCTAAAGGCCCCGTCACACACAGCGACGCTGCAGCGATACAGACAACGATGCTGATCGCTGCAGCGTCGCTGTTTTGTCGCTGTGTGGTCGCTGGGGAGCTGTCACACAGACGGATCTCCAGCGACCAACGATGCCGAGGTCCCAGGTAACCAGGGTAAACATCGGGTTACTAAGCGCAGGGCCGCGCTTAGTAACCCGATGTTTACCCTGGTTACCAGCGTAAAAGTAAAAAAAACCAAACAGTACATACTTACCTTCCGCTGTCTGTCCCCCGGCGTTCTGCTTCTCTGCACTGTGTAAGCACAGCAGCCGGAAAGCAGAGCGGTGACGTCACCGCTGTGCTGTGTTTTCCGGCTGGCCGGCGCTCACAGTGCAGAGAAGCACAGCGCTGGGGGACAGACACCGGAATGTAAGTATGTAGTGTTTGTTTTTTTTTAACTTTTACGCTGGTAACCAGGGTAAACATCGGGTTACTAAGCGCGGCCATGCGCTTAGTAACCCGATGTTTACCCTGGTTACCAGTGAAGACATCACTGAATCTGTGTCACACACACCGATTCAGCGATGTCAGCGGGACCTCAACGACCAAAAAAAGGTCCAGGCCATTCCGACACGACCAGCGATCTCACAGCAGGGGCCTGGTCGCTGCTACGTGTCACACATAGTGAGATCGCTACTGAGGTCGCTGTTGCGTCACAAAACTTGTGACTCAGCAGCGATCTCGCTAGCGATCTCGCTATGTGAGACGGGGCCTTAAGTCTTTATTAAGTAGATAAGTAAACACTATCTGTTTTTCTTTCTTTTGAGTATTATGCATTTGATAAAGATTTATTCTTTTTTTATGTTTTGATTTGTTTGCTCTTTTTACCCAATGTGGTTTTGTCCGTGCCCAAAACATGTATATGATGATTCTGTAAATGCATAGCTGTGTAACCACTCGTGCAATACAAACCCCTTACGTTTTTTTCCAACATGTTTTATTGATTTAAAGAGCATTACAATAAAAGATAATCATACAATTCTTGAACTATCAAGCTTATTTGACAGGCGTAAAACTCACAATATTGGTTGAAAGATCATTGCCTAAAAGTAAGTCATACAGGTTTGAAGGTATCAAGCTTATTCGGCGCTTATTTGACAGGCATAATACTCCTAAATGTTGCCCACCTCTCTTTACCCTCCCATCTCCCCCCAACATATAAACCCCTTAAACGACTCTGCATTTGATTAGCGATCAATAAGCTCAAGGAATAGGGTTATGTCCGCTAATTTTCCTCAGAAGATACCACTGGCTGTTTTCAAAATGTGTCCCTGGTGTCTTGAGATAGTTATAGGATGAATAATGACCATGTACATAAAAACTTCCCAGTCAATTTCTTTTTATTTGTCAGGGTGTCTAACCAGTCCATTCGAAAAATATACATTATTTTGGAGTATATGAGAGATTTGGGTGGTGGCAGTGGATTTAGCCAGTGCTGCAAAAAACTTTTTCTGGTAGCTGAGGCCCGTATTATCCACATCGCCTTAAGATGTTTTGGGAGTTTGTGCTGAGCGCTATCTAAAATATTAAATATTGCCCATTGCAGCGTCAATGAAAACAATATCCCACCAAGATACTGCAGTTCGGTGTAGATAGACTACCAGATTTTTAGCACTTTGAGACATCCCCACATATGATGAAATATGTCTGTTTCCTGTTCCGCATTTGGAACATGTGAATGTGCCCACTGGAGACCTCCTAGACTTAATGTGTGGAGTAATATAAGCTCTATGAAGGAGCAACAAAGACATGTCTGCATAACTGGTGGAGGGGATCACCTTCCGTTGCATCAAAGTGGCATCTAAGATTTCCCTGACTGTGATGTTCTGTATATTATTATTATTATTATTATTTATTATTATAGCGCCATTTATTCCATGGCGCTTTACATGTGAGGAGGGGTATACATAATAAAAACAAGTACAATAATCTTGAACAATACAAGTCACAACTGGTACAGGAGGAGAGAGGACCCTGCCCGCGAGGGCTCACAATCTACAAGGGATGGGTGAGGATACAGTAGGTGAGGGTAGAGCTGGTCGTGCAGTGGTTTGGTTGATCGGTGGTTACTGCAGATTGTAGGCTTGCCGGAAGAGGTAGGTCTTCAGGTTCTTTTTGAAGATTTCGATGGTGGGCGAGAGTCTGATGTGTTGTGGTAGAGAGTTCCAGAGTAGGGGTGATGCACGAGATAAATCTTGTATGCGATTGTGGGAAGAGGAGATAAGAGGGGAGTAGAGAAGAAAATCTTGTGAGTATCGGAGGTTGCGTGCAGGAAAGTATCGGGAGAAGAGGTCACAGATATATGGAGGAGACAGGTTGTGGATGGCTTTGTATCTCATGGTTAGGCTTTTGTACTGGAGTCTCTGGGTAATGGGGAGCCAGTGAAGGGATTAACAGACGGGAGAGGCTGTGGAATAGTGGGGGGACAGGTGGATTCGTCGGGCAGCTGAGTTTAGAATAGATTGGAGGGGTGTGAGAGTGTTAGAGGGGAGGCCACAGAGCAGGAGGTTACAATAGTCTAGGCGGGAGATGATGAGGGCATGGACTAGGGTTTTTGCAGATTCTTGGTTTAGGAATGTACGGATCCGTGAAATATTTTTGAGTTGAAGGCGGCAGGAAGTGGAAAGGGCTTGGATATGCGGCTTGAAGGAGAGATCAGTGTCAAGGATTACCCCGAGGCAGCGAGCTTGTTGGACTGGGGAGAGTGGGCAGCTGTTTACTGTAATGGATAGGTTCGTTGGGGGGGTCGTGTGAGATGGGGGGGAAAGACGATGAATTCTGTTTTGTCCATGTTAAGTTTTAAAAATCTAGTGGAGAAGAAGGATGAAATAGTGGATAGGCATTGAGGGATTCTAGTTAGTAGGGTGGTGATATCTGGTCCAGGGATGTAGTTCTGTGTGTCATCAGCATAGAGATGATACTGAAAACCGTGAGATTCTGTGAGCTGTCCCAGGCCAAAAGTGTAAATGGAGAAGAGCAGGGGCCCTAGAACTGAGCCTTGCGGGACTCTGACAGATAGGTGGCGAGGTGAGGAGGAGGTGTGTGAGTGGGAGACACTGAATGTCCGGTCAGTTAGGTATGACGAGATCCAGGATAGGGCCAAATCTGTGATGCCAAGGGATGAGAGGGTCCGCAGCAACAGGGAATGGTCCATTGTGTCAAAGGCAGAGGACAGGTCCAGGAGGAGGAGGATAGAGTAGTGTCGCTTGCTCTTGGCGGTTAATAGGTCATTGGTGACCATAGTTAGGGCAGTTTCAGTGGAGTGGTGTGACCGGAAGCCAGATATCATTAACCCATCGTGCTGGGCCTGTCTTTTTGCCCTCCCATGACCATTGCTTACACAACATTGTGTAGATATTGCTTGTCGAGGCTATCTGCGTCCTGGTGGTCCTGAGAATGCCATCCAAAGCGTTCCTCCCTCTATCTCCACCCCTAGTTGCTATACTTTTCAAAGTTAAGCTCCTTGCTTGAAGAAAAAGGAAGGGCTTGTTTACAAATGTTGGGAAACGTTGTGCTGCTATGTCAAATGCAAGAGTGGAGAACTTATAATCTAATAGGTCAGCTGCCAAGATGCAACCCTGCCCAGCCAGCTCAATGTATAATAAGGGTGGTTTACCTCCCACAAAACCCAGGTTACCCAGAAAGGGCATAAAAGGAGAGAAATTGCTTCTCAGATGACATAGTTTCCTGCATCTCCTCCACATCTGTATAGTTTGCCATAAGGTGAGGTGATTTCTTATGTCTGCTATAAGGTCATCATTGGCCATATGTAGTAATGCTGGTAAGGAGATATTTGAGCTACCTCTTATCCAATCAATGGTGTATCTGAGATTTGCCCCCTTACGGTTTTATTATACAGTATATGTATTTATGGATTCTTTTGTATTAAAGTCTGGTAAAAAAAACATTTTGGTTAATGTGCTGAACATGGACCGTTGTTACCGTATATACTCGAGTATAAGCCGAGATTTTCAGCCCAAATTTTTGGGCTGAAAGTGCCCCTCTTGGCTTATGCTCGAGTCACGGTCGGCGGTGGGGTCAGCGGGTGAGGGGGAGAGAGCGTGTCGCATACTCACCTAGTCCCGGCGCTCCCCCTGCCCGTCCCACGGTCTTCGGTGCCGCAGCTCTTCCCCTGTTCAGCGGTCACATGGTACCGCTCATTAGAGAAATGAATATGGACTCCACTCCCATAGGGGTGGAGCCGCATATTCATTCATCTAATCAGCGGTAACGGTGACCGCTGACAGAGGAAGAGGCTGCGGCACCTGGAGACCAGCGGTCCGGGAGAAGGAGCCAGGGACGCCGGGAGCAGGTAAGTATCTCATAGTCACCTGTCCACGTTCCACATGCCGGGCGCCGCTCAGTCTTGGCGTCCTCTTGTTCTGACTGTTCAGGTCAGAGGGCACGATGACGCATATAGTGTGCGTGCCGCCCTCTGCCTGAACAGTCAGTGCAGAGAGACGCCGGGACGGGACGCTGAGGAGCTGCAAGCAAGAGAGGTGAGTATGTGTTTTTTTTTTATTGCAGCAGCAGCATTGTATATAGCACAGATTTATGTGGAGTATCTATGGGGCAACGGTGCAGAGTATTATATATATATGGCACAGCTTTATGTGGAGCATCTATGGGGCCATAATCAAAGGTGCAGAGCATTATATATGGCACAGCTATCTATGGGGCCATAATCAAAGGTGCAGGGCATTATATATGGCACAGCTATCTATGGGGCCATAATCAAAGGTGCAGAGCATTGTATATGGCACAGCTATCTATGGGGCCATAATCAAAGGTGCAGGGCATTATATATGGCACAGCTATCTATGGGGCCATAATCAAAGGTGCAGGGCATTATATATGGCACAGCTATCTATGGGGCCATAATCAAAGGTGCAGAGCATTTTATATGGCACAGCTTTCTATGGAGCATCTATGGGGCCATAATCAAAGGTGCAGAGCATTATATATGGCACAGCTATCTATGGGGCCATAATCAAAGGTGCAGAGCATTATATATGGCACAGCTATCTATGGGGCCATAATCAAAGGTGCAGAGCATTGTATATGGCACAGCTATCTATGGGGCCATAATCAAAGGTGCAGAGCATTGTATATGGCACAGCTATCTATGGGGCCATAATCAAAGGTGCAGAGCATTGTATATGGCACAACTTTCTATGGGGCCATAATCAAAGGTGCAGAGCATTGTATATGGCACAGCTTTATATGGGGCCATAATCAAAGGTGCAGAGCATTGTATATGGCACAGCTTTCTATGGAGCATCTATGGGGCCATAATCAAAGGTGCAGAGCATTGTATATGGCACAGCTTTCTATGGAGCATCTATGGGGCCATAATCAAAGGTGCAGAGCATTGTATATGGCACAGCTTTATATGGGGCCATAATCAAAGGTGCAGAGCATTGTATATGGCACAGCTTTCTATGGAGCATCTATGGGGCCATAATCAAAGGTGCAGGGCATTGTATATGGCACAGCTTTCTATGGGGCCATAATCAAAGGTGCAGAGCATTTTATATGGCACAGCTTTCTATGGAGCATTTATGGGGCCATAATCAAAGGTGCAGAGCATTGTATATGGCACAGCTATCTATGGGGCAATAATCAAAGGTGCAGAGCATTTTATATGGCACAGCTTTCTATGGAGCATCTATGGGGCCATAATCAAAGGTGCAGAGCATTGTATATGGCACAGCTTTCTATGGGGCCATAATCAAAGGTGCAGAGCATTGTATATGGCACAGCTTTCTATGGGGCCATAATCAAAGGTGCAGAGCATTGTATATGGCACAGCTTTCTATGGAGCATCTATGGGGCCATAATCAAAGGTGCAGAGCATTGTATATGGCACAGCTTTCTATGGAGCATCTATGGGGCCATAATGAACTGTGCAGAGCATTATATATGGGGCAGCTTTATGTGGAGCGTCTATGGGGCTATACTGAACGGTGCAGAGCATTATATATGGCACAGCTTTATCTGGAGCATCTATGGGGCCATAATGAACAGTGCAGAGCATTATATGTGGCACAGCTTTATGTGGAGCATCTATGGGGCCATAATGAACAGTATGGAGCATCTATTTTTAATTTTGAAATTCACCGGTAGCTGCTGCATTTTATTCGGACTCCCATGACAGCACCACGAGAGAGGGGATCCGCCCCTTTAGGAACAGGAAACCCACAGATACAAAAGGGCGGCACCTCTCCCATGCATCAGTTGGTTTCCTGTTCCTAATGGGACGGGATCCTGCAGATTTTACAAAAGGATCCCAGGCCGGCCGGCCGACTCAGGTAGCGAGGGGGTCTCCTACCTCGGCCGGTGCGGTGTTCCTGGAAGATGTCGCGATGGTCCTGGCAGGACTGCATGCCGGCGGCATTTCAGCAGGGAGCGGTCACCAGTGGTGTCCTGTCTCCAAGGCAGCGCTAGGTGAGTATGTCCCCTGTCCTTCTGTGGTGGCCGGGGTCTCGGTTTGCGGCGGCGCTTGGGGACGCCACCCGGGGGGTGCTGCGGCTCTGTCCGGCGTCCTCGCCGCTCTGAGCGCTGATGGAAAGCGCTGGGAGACCGGGTGACGTCGGGGGGAGGAGCCGGCAGTCACTTCCGGGTTTCCAGGGTCCTGCGCATGCGCAGTGCATCCAAGATGGCGGCGCCCACCGGTGTAGCGTCGCCGGCGTTCTGAGCCCCACGGTTTACCGCCTGCACCAGAAGGAGGCCTGTATAATCAAGCAGGGGAGCGCTGAGTACAGCTGCTGACCGGAGGAGGGGCTATAAAGAGAACTCCGGATCGTGATCCCTTGCTTCTGGCCTCATATTTGGAGAAGATGGAGGACGAGCACGTGCAGGTGCTGGAAGAGGTATCCCAGAAGCCCAAAGAGAAGGATCGCGACAAAAGGAGTAGTGAGTCTGGCCACAAAAGCTCCTCCAGACAGGGGTCTGGAGCATCAGCCAGGAGAAATCCCCCTCGTATTCCGGTACTTTTTCTTGGGCAGCGCTGGTAAGTGATCTTCGTGAAAGTTCACTCAGTAACATGATTCCCCTCATATGTTCCATTATAGGGGAAGAAATGTGCCGGGAAGGCGAAACACAGGGAATGTGGAATCTGCGGGGTTCCCCTACCTGATTCGTGCCCTAAAAAGTTATGTGGCCCCTGTATACAGCAGACGGTGAGGTCTCAGTAAAGGGGAGAGGGGGAGAGCATTATATCTACAGGGATTAGATTGCTTTACTTACCCCCCTCAGGTGGCGGAGGAATCCCTTACTATGACCACCAGCTTAAAGGAGATGATCAGGATGGAGGTCAGACAATCCTTAAAGGGTTTTTCTCAAGGAGGAAGCTCTAAATCCAAAGCTCCGTTACCCTCCGATTCTTCAGTAGAAGAGGATAAGGAGGAAGTTTTTTCGGATTCGGCTGCGTCATCCTCTTCTTCAGATGAGGACACCGCCCGCTTCTGTCTACCCCTCGAACGAGTGGATAAATTAGTCAAGGCGGTCAGAGGAACGATGGGCATAACGGAACCGAGACCCCAACTTTCCAAGGAGGAAATAATGTTCAGTGGGTTGGAGCAGAAAAAACGCCGAGTCTTCCCGCTCAATGAAAAAATCCAAGCTCTTATCAATAAAGAGTGGAAAAAACCTGAAAGGAAGGGTTCCTTGCCCCCAGCGCAGAAGCGCAGATATCCGTTTGATGATCCTGCGGTCACCAACTGGGAGAAAGCCCCTAAGTTAGATACGGCAATAGCCAAGGTGGCCAAACGCGCCTCTCTCCCCTTTGAGGACATGGGGACCCTTAAGGACCCCCTTGATAGAAAAGCGGATACTTTTCTGAAAAGTACCTGGGAGATGGCGGCCGGTTCTTTAAGGCCTGCGGTGGCTTCAACCTGTACAGCCAGATCAATGATGGTCTGGTTGGAACAATTGGAGACTCAATTAAAAGAGGGTGCATCAAGGGATTCTATCCTAACTGCCTTACCACTGATCCAAGAAGCAGCCGCTTTCTTATCTGATGCGTCTATTGACTCTGTCAAAATGGCTGCTAGGGCAGCTGGTCTCTCGAATGCGGCCAGAAGGTCTCTTTGGCTGAAATGCTGGCCAGGCGACATACAGTCAAAATCAAAACTCTGTATCATTCCATGTAAAGGAGAGTACCTATTCGGGCCCACCTTAGACGATCTCCTAGAGAAAGCGGGAGATGACAAAAAGAAGTTTCCCAACCTGCTGGGGTCCTACCGTCGTCCCTTTAATAAAAGAAGGTTCGGTCGCGGAGGGAAGCGTACCTTTTCACCTTCGAGGGATCGGTCTAGGTGGGACGACAGACGTAGACGAGGTACAGGATATATGTTCCGTCGTTCCTCAAAAGAAAGGAAGAAGGAGGACAAATGACTAGGAACCCCGGTGGGGGGCAGACTTTTACATTTTGGTTCAGAATGGTCAGAGATCACGAATAGTGTCTGGGTGCAAGATACTATTTCTCGAGGCCTTACTCTTGAGTTTTGCCATACCCCACGGGATAAATTTATGTTAACGCCCTTACGTTCTAATCCCCTAGAGCAATCTGCTCTAGAAGAAGAAGTTTGGTCTCTCTGTTCCAAAAATGTTCTCACACAGGTTCCAGAGGCTGATAGAGGGAAAGGATTCTATTCTCCCTTGTTTCTTATTCAGAAACCGGATAACTCATATAGGACCATTATAAATCTCAGACATCTTAATAGTTTTTTGGTTAAGCATACCTTTAAGATGGAATCCATCAGCTCGACAATAAAGATACTATTCAAAAACTGCTTCATGGTGGTAGTCGACTTAAAGGATGCCTATTACCACGTACCTATTCATGTGGATTTCCAGCAGTTCTTGAGGGTAGCAGTATTAATGGGAGGAGTTATTCATCACTTTCAGTATAGAGCTCTTCCTTTTGGTATAACATCAGCCCCTAGAGTATTCACAAAAATAGTGGCAGAGGTGATGGCCCACTTACGAGAATCTAATGTCCTTATTGTCCCATACCTTGACGATTTCCTCATAATAGGTAACTCGGTAGAACACTGTTTGTCCCAACTAAATCTAACTAAGGTTACGCTGGAACACCTAGGCTGGATAATTAATTTTGAAAAATCTCGATTACAGCCTCAAAAAATTCAGAAGTTTCTGGGCTTATTGCTAGATTCAACTACACAGCAGTGTTATCTCCCGGAAAACAAACTATCTCAGATTCAGCATCAGGTACTAAAAGCAGTAAATACACCCTCTATGACCCTGCGACAAGCTATGTCCCTGTTGGGGTCCCTCACATCGTGCATACCAGCGGTAAGGTGGGCACACTTTCACACTAGATCCCTCCAAAAAGAGATTTTGGTTAAGGATAGGATATTGAGGGGTGTATTAGAAGAAAAAATAACGCTGGAACCAGCAACTCTCAAATCCCTAAGTTGGTGGCTGGATAGGGATAATTTGTCAGCGGGTGTTCCCTGGATGATAGACGTATCCCGGGTTGTGACTACAGATGCCAGCTCCTCAGGTTGGGGGGCTCACATGGATGACATCGTAGTGCAAGGCCAATGGGAACCATACTCATCGTCCTCTTCCAATCAGAGAGAATTGTTAGCAATCGAATTGTCAGTTAAAAACCTCCTCATGTATCTGCAGGGCCACCACGTCAGGATCCTTTCAGACAACCGAGTAGCAGTCTCCTATATAAATCATCAAGGAGGGACACGCTCCGAGGCTCTGATGCAGATCACAGATCGTCTCCTCCGGATGGCAGAAGAGAATTTACAATCTTTGACTGCTCTGCACATCACAGGAAGAGACAACATAAAAGCGGACTTTCTCAGCCGCAATGTGCTAAAGCAAGGAGAATGGTCTCTAAACGGAGACATCTTCAGACAGATTGTACGCTTGTGGGGTCAACCGGTAGTGGACCTATTTGCCACAAGGGAAAACAAAAAAGTAAAAAACTTTTGTTCCCTAAATCCCAGGGAGAATCCACTGGCAGTGGACGCATTCCTCATAAAATGGGATTTTTCTCTGGCCTACGCCTTCCCGCCACTGAACCTACTACCTCTAGTGGTGAGGAAGGTCAGAGAAGATTGTGCGAGACTCATTCTGATTGCTCCCTTTTGGCCCAGGAGAACCTGGTTTTCATGGCTCAGGAGGATGTCAGTGGGCGATCCCTGGGTACTTCCAGATATCCCAAATTTGCTCTCCCAGGGGCCGATACTCCATCCACAAGTGAAGGGGCTTCATTTGACGGCTTGGAGTTTGAGCGGTCATTATTAGAAAATAAAGGCTTCTCTCCTAAATTAGTCGATACCCTTTTAAGGAGTAGAAAGCCAATAACAACAAGAATCTACTCCAGAACCTGGAGAAAGTTCTTAACTTCCTCAGAATTCAATATTAATGACGGTGTACCAATAACTCAAATATTGGAATTTTTGCAAAGAGGGTTAGAGTTAAAACTCTCCACAAGCACATTAAAAGTACAAATTTCTGCACTTGGGGCTTTGTTCTCATGTAATATTGCGGGAAACTACTGGGTGTCGAGATTTATTAAGGCGGTCGGTAGAATTACACCGCTTTATAGAAACAAAATGGTACCTTGGGATTTAAACCTTGTCCTTTCTTCTTTGACAAAACCCCCTTTTGAGCCGTTGAATGAAGCCTCAGTCAGGATGTTGTCTCTTAAAACAGCTTTCCTAATAGCTATAACATCAGCTCGCAGAATAGGAGACATCCAGGCGCTCTCTAGAAATCCCCCGTATACAGAATTTCTTCAGGATAGAGTCATCCTTAGACCAGACCCAGCCTACTTACCAAAAGTAGTATCACAGTTTCACAGGTCGCAGGAAATAATTTTACCTTCATTTATCCCTAATCCTTCTAACCCTAAAGAAAGGGAGCTCCATACCTTAGATGTCAGGAGATGCCTTCTTCAATATATCTCGGTCACTAATGATTGGAAGAAGGACAATGCGCTATTCCTGTCCTTCCAAGGTCCAAGGAAAGGGGCTAGAGCATCTAAGTACATACTAGCTAAATGGATTAGGGAGGCTATCTCTCTTGCTTACACGACAGGTGGGGGTCCGGCTCCGCAGAATCTGAGGGCACATTCCACCCGAGCCATGGCGTCATCCTGGGCAGAGAGGTCTGGAGTGTCGGTCGACCAGATATGTAAGGCGGCCACATGGTCATCCCCTTCCACCTTTTTCAAACACTATAGATTGGACTTGGGGTTCTCCTCAGATCTCACCTTCGGGTTAAGGGTGCTACAGGCTGTGGTCCCTCCCTAAAAATGTCTTACATCTCTGTAAATCTCTCGTGGTGCTGTCATGGGAGTCCGAATAAAGCATTAAGCTACTTACGGGTAGCGGCATTTTTCGGAGGCCCATGACAGCACCCTTAGTTCCCTCCCTTTTTCACATGGGGTTATTAATAACTAAATAATTTAAAGAAGAGATGTTATCTTCTCACGTGTGTTACTTTATTAAAGTCATTGTGTTTAATTGTATGCAATATTGTGTTTGCTTGTCATTAACTGCGGTTAGTCCTCTCAGGCTCTGTAATCCAACTGATGCATGGGAGAGGTGCCGCCCTTTTGTATCTGTGGGTTTCCTGTTCCTAAAGGGGCGGATCCCCTCTCTCGTGGTGCTGTCATGGGCCTCCGAAAAATGCCGCTACCCGTAAGTAGCTTAATGCTTTCCACCCTAGGCTTATACTCGAGTCAATAAGTTTTCCCAGTTTTTTGTGGCAAAATTAGGGGGGTCGGCTTATACTCGGGTCGGCTTATACTCGAGTATATACGGTAATCAGTGCACTAATTCACATGAATCTTAAGTCAGTGTGAATAAAACGTAGGCATGCATCAGTCTCTTCTGCTTTGTGGAAGGGACAGTGCTAGTTTTCAGTGGCTCATAACTCTGCCTCTGTCCTCGATGCAGATGAGCACATGGAGATGCACACAGACACAGTCATGTTCACTATTTGTGGATGGGATTTACCTGAGAATTCATACATTTGTGTGAACGAGGGCAAAGTGGCTTGTGGACACTGGGACTTGTTGCATTATCGCAGTGCACAAGATTGCATGCACCTCAATGAACTTCTTTAGGCTGCAGCTATGGGGTGATTGTTACAATCAATCTGTAGCCTGCATGAGGCTATCATGGGTTAAATCTATTGGTTTAAGAAGTCTAGAAATAAGAACATAGTATCATAATTCCCAACCATCTTGGATCCAGCAAGACTGTCCCAATTTGAGGGATGCATCCTGCATGGAAAATCAAAATTATGAATTTTAATGCGCAATCTAAACCATCATAAATATATAACCACAACTATAGGACTAACATATACTAATATATATCCACCATAAATATGAAGCATATACAGTATATCAGCCCAATTTGACAGAGCAGTCCTGGAAGTTTCTGCTCATTCTGTCTGATGTCTTCTCTCCGGCTGTCTTTATGGCTATGTGCATACATTGCGGATTTGCCTCTGGAATTTTTTGTGCGGATTCTGAATCTCTTGGCAGAAAACGCAGGTGCGGATTTGATGCATTTTTTATGCGGAATTGCTGCGGATTTACTGCGGATTCTGTGCTGATTTAATGCGTTTTTACCCCTGCGGATTTCTATAATGGAATGAGTACAAAAACGCTGCAGATCCGCAAAAAAAAAGAAGTGACATGCTCCTTCTTTTAATCCGCAGCTTTTCCGTGCGGAATTTTCCGCACCATTAGCACAGCATTTTTTTTTCATTGATTTACATTGTACTGTATATCACTTGCAGATCTGCAGCGTTTCTGCATGGTAAAAAACACTGCGAATCCGCAGTTAATCCGCAATGTGTGCACAAAACCTAACACTTCATAGTTCCTCCTCTGAAGCAGGCCCGGCACCTCTTTGCTTTGCACATACATTTTATTACCGTATATACTCAAGTATAAGCCGAGATTTTCAGTCCCTCTCGGCTTATACTCGAGTCATTGTCCCAGAGGGGTCGGAGGGGGAGTGGCGGCTGTGACATACTCACCTGCTCCTGGCGGGTCCCTGAATTTCCTATGGTCTCCGGTCGCTGACAGCTTCTTCCAGCGTTGAGCAGTCACATTCCATAGGAGTGGAGCCGCATATTCATTACTGTAATGAGCGGTAACGGTGACCGCTCAATGCTGGAAGAAGCGGTCAGCGCCCGGAGAACCAGGGACGTGCAGGGACCGCTCCGGGAGCAGGTGAGTATAATGGGGAGGGGGATCACTGCGCGATATTGACCTGTCCGCGTTCTGGCGCTGCTCCATCTTCCGCGTGCTCTGCTGTGACGCTCAGGTTAGAGGGCGCGATGACGTGGTTAGTCCGCTCCCTCTGCCTGAACTTTAGTGCAGAGGACGCGGAAGACACAGCGGCGCCAGAACCAGGACAGGTGAATATTGCATGTGCCGGGGGCCTGAGCGACGAGAAGTGAGTATGTCATTATTTCTTTTTTTAATCGCAGCAACAGCATATGGGGCAAATATCTCTATGGAAAATCTTATGGGGCCATAATCAACGTTTGTGCAGCACTATATGGGGCAAATATCTTTATGGAGTATCTTATGGGGCCATAATCAACGTTTGTGCAGCATTATATGGGAGCACATATCTCTATGGAGCATCTTATGGGGTCATAATCAACATTTGTGCAGCATTATATGGGGGCAAATATCTCTATGGAGCATCTTACAGGGCCATAATCAACGTTTGTGCAGCATTATATTATTATTATTTATTTATATAGCACCATTGGTTCCATGGTGCTGTACATGAGAAGGGTTACATACAAATTACAGATATCACTTACAGTAAACAAACTAACAATGACAGACTGATACAGAGGGGCGAGGACCCTGCCCTTGCGGGCTTACATTCTACAGGATTATGGGGAAGGAGACAATAGGTTGAGGGTTGCTGCAGCTCCGGCGTTGGTGAGGCGGTAGCTTCCGTAGTGATGAGGAGTCAGCGGGGTCAGTGCAGGCTGTAGGCTTTCCTGAAGAGATGGGTTTTCAGGTTCCGTCTGAAGGATCCGAATGTGGTTGATAGTCGGACGTGTTGGGGCAAAGAATTCCAGAGGATGGGGGATATTCGTGAGAAGTCTTGGAGGCGATTGGATGAGGAGCGAATAAGTGTGGAGGAGAGAAGGAGGACTTGAGAGGACCAGAGATTACGTGTGGGAAGATATCGGGAGATTAGTTCAGAGATATATGGAGGAGACAGGTTATGGATGGCTTTGTAGGTCAGTATTAGTAATTTGAACTGGATACGCTGAGTGAATGGGAGCCAGTGAAGAGATTTGCAGAGGGGGGAAGCAGAGGAGTAGCGAGGAGAGAGATGAATTAGTCAGGCAGCAGGGTGAAGGATGGACTGGAGAAGTGCAAGGGTGTTAGCAGGGAGGCCGCAAAAAAGGATGTTGCAGTAGTCAAGGCGGGAGATGATGAGGGCATGCACAAGCATTTTAGTAGATTGACGGTTGATGAAAGGACGTATTCTGGAGATGTTTTTGAGCTGGAGGCGACAGGAGGTGGAAAGAGCTTGGATGTGCGGTTTGAAGGACAGGGCAGAGTCGAAGGTTACTCCGAGGCAGCGGACTTCCGGTACGGGGGAAAGCATGATGTCATTGATTGCGATAGATAGGTCAGGTAAGGAAGATCTATGGGATGGAGGAAAGATGATGATTTCAGATTTGTCCACATTGAGTTTGAGGAAGCGAGAGGAGAAGAAGGAGGATATGGCTGATGGACACTCTGGGATTCTGGACAGCAGAGCGGTAACGTCTGGGCCAGAGAGGTAGATCTGAGTGTCATCAGCATAGAGGTGGTACTGGAATCCATGGGACTTTATGAGTTGTCCCAAGCCAAGTGTATAGATTGAGAAGAGTAGGGACTCCCAACAGAGAGAGGATGGGATGAGGAGGTAGTGTGGGAGTGGGAGATGCTGAATATGCGGTTGGAAAGTTACGAGGAGATCCAGGATAGGGCGAGGTCTTTGATGCCAAAGGAGGAGAGGATCTGTAGTAGGAGGCAGTGGTCAACTGTGTCTAAAGCAGAGGACAGGTCTAGAAGGAGGAGTACAGAGTATTGTCCATTAGCTTTGGCGCTAAGTAGGTCGTTAGTGATTTTGGTCAGGGCTGTCTCAGTTGAGTGATGGGGGCGGAAACCAGATTGTAGATTATCAAAGAGCAAGTTAGATGAGAGGTGAGAGGAAAGTTCAGAGTGGACGTGCTGCTCCAGAAGTTTGGAAGCGAATGGGAGCAGTGATATTGGGCGATAGCTGGACATAGCAGTTGGATCGAAGGTTGGCTTTTTAAGGATAGGCGTGATTGTGGCATGTTTGAAAGCAGAAGGGAAGGTGCCAGAAGATAGTGATAGGTTGAAAAGGTGGGTTAGGGACGGGATAAGTGTGGTGGTGAGGCAAATGGGCAAATTATATGGGGCAAATGTCTGTATGGAACATCTTATGGGGCCATAATCAACGTTTGTGCAGGATTATATGGGCAAATATCTCTATGGAGCATTTTATGGGGCCATAATCAACGTTTGTGCAGCATTATATGGGGCAAATATCTTTATGGAGCATCTTATGGGGCCATAATCAACATTTGTGCAGCATTATATTGGTCAAATGTCTCTATGGAGCATCTTATGGGGCCCTTATTAACCTTTATGCAGTACTGTATGGGGCAAACGTGTCTATGGAGCATCTTTTGGGGCCATTATTAACCTTTGTGCAGCATTATATGGGGCATATTTTAATATGGAGCAACTTATAGGGCCCATCATGAACTGTATGGAGCATTATATGGGGTTCCTGATTCAATATGGATATTCAAATACACTTAACTTACTGATGTATCAATTAAAGGGAACCTGTCACCCCCCCCCCCAGTCGTTTCAAACTAAAAGAGCCACCTTGTGCAGCAGTAATGCTGCATTCTGACAAGGTGGCTCTTTTAGTTCTGGGTGCTGTAAATTGAGAAATAATCCATTTTATAATTTGTCTGAAGTACCTGGTCCTCAGCCAAGTGGGCCGGCGTTTCCCCCCTGCTTCAGACAGCTCACTGCTGTCACTCACATCTTCTTGGCGCCGGGCGCCGCCTCCTCCTCACCGCTGTTTTCAAAAGTAGCCGGTGCCTGCGCTCTTTTCCCCTGCCTGGTGCAGGCGCAGTGCAGTGAGCGCTGCCCGTCTGTCCTTATATGCAGCCCAGCTGACTGCGCCTGCGCGGCCGCCCTGCCTGTGAATCCCAGCCCCGCAATGTGAATAAATCATAAGTCACTGCGGGGCTGGGAATCACAAGCAGGGCGGCCGCACAGGCGCGGTCAGCTGGGCTGCATATGAGGAAAGACGGGCAGCGCTCACTGCGCCTGCACCAGGCAGGGGAAAAGAGCACAGGCGCCGGCTACTTTTGAAAACAGCAGTGAGGAGGAGGCGGCGCCCGGCGCCAAGAAGATGTGAATGACAGCAGTGTGCTGTCTGAAGCAGGGGGGAAATGCCGGCCCACTTGACTGAGGACCAGGTACTTCAGACAAATTATAAAACTGATTATTTCTCAAGTTACAGCACCCAGAACTAAAAGAGCCACCTTGTCAGAATGCAGCATTACTGCTGCACAAGGGGGCTCTTTTAGTTTAAAACGACTGGGGGGGGGGGTGACAGGTTCCCTTTAATCTTACTTTAATTGGTATCTATCTTTATTTTTGAAATTTACCAGTAGCTACTGCATTTCCCCACCCTAGGCTTATACTCGAGTCATTAAGTTTTCCCAGTTTTTTGTGGCAAAATTAGGGGTCTCTGCTTATACTCGAATACGGTAAATATACAATGGTCTTATTTTCTTGTGATTTGGTCTCGAGGGGATTCAAACCCACAACCTGCATCATATTAGGCAATAGTCTGCACTAGCAAGCATTGGAGAATTTTTTGTATTTATATTTTTCTTATTACATTTATTTTTTTTTTAATGTGCATTGTACGATGTGAAATCACAGACAGATTGTACTGATACATAGAGACATCTGTATATAGCAATGTATCTCTGTCCCTGTGTTCTAGGGAAAATATTATTATAAAGTATATTGCACCAAAAAATCTGCACAGTACAGCAGCGTCTTTATCAACTTTGCTTGGAGATTTAGGCCGTGTTCACATGTAGTGTAAATGCTGCTTTTTTCTTCTCTGCCTTTTGTGCAGAAATTCTGCAGCGTTTAACTGTCCAAGCAGAGTGGATGTCATTTCATGAAAATTGTGCCCACTGTGCATCTAAAGACGCTGCTAAATTGTGCGGTTTTGGTTCTTATTATTTTCTCCACGCTTGTATGGGGAGCCTGAAAAAAACTCACGTAGAAAACTGCACTAGCTTTTTTTATCAAAACTTTTCTGTGCTTTAAAAAAAAAACACATTAAAACCACTTCTTCAAATATGCACCAAAAACACGTCAAATAAGTAGAAAGCGCATTCGAAAATGCAGCAAAATGCACTAAATCAGATAAAAATGTGATTGTTTAGTTTGGTGTGGACTTCTGTAGGAAATGTGGTGAAAAACAAACAAACAGTATTTATGCAATGTGTGAACACGGTCTTACAGAAACACAAACGCAAGATGCCAAGCTTACGTAAAAATGAGAAGGTTATGGCTTTTTCAACTATGAATGAATGAACAAAAAGAAATCAATAGATCCCAACTAGAGATGAGCGGATCAATTTGCAGGTCTCTGGTCTAGCGTCTAAGCTAGTGTCACCTGACGGCTAGACAGGAGGTCTGTACATCTTTGTTTCCCGCATTCCCAGCTCGGAATTTGATTTGTCACAGCTGGCATGACGCCAGATGTGCAATATGAGGCTGCGCTGGGAGGTAAGAGATTCACTGGCCTCCTGTCTAGTCGCCAGGTACTACTGACGGACACTGGACCGAAGTCTCATGCATCGCTCCCATCGTCTCTATTACCAACCATCCTTGATACAGTGGACAGTCACAGATTTGGGTCTATGCCCTGCAGTCCTGGGTGGTCTGCTCAATACCCCTCACTGCCTCTTCCCCCTCTGACGTCTCCTCCTGCCAGGCTATAAAAAATATGGTGGATGGGTGTGACCAGGGACATGGACAAGATTTTCCGTGGCGCAGAGTGCGATGCATAGTTTATCCCTTTCTGCTGCTTTGTAAACGTTGTAAAGCATGACAGTATGATATGGCATAAATGATATATGTTAGTATAATGAACAATATAAATGTGATTACTGCTTACTTTTGTTTCAGTTTTGCCTGCTGTATGGAACAAAGTTGATATATAATGAAAGAGCCTGGTATCTAGAACATAAATACCTGACCGCAGCAACCAGTCACCAGATCAGAGACCAGGTAAGACAAGGTTATACATTTTCATTGTCTATTTTGTTGATATCAAAATTATATTCCATGTTTCATGAACAGACACTGATCATCCATAACATTAAAACCACCTACCTAACACGCCCATCTTAAACCAGAAAAATGGCTCTGAACAATAGATTAGCAAATATATTTGAGTGCTTTTGGATTCTACTTGAATTTAAAAAAAAAAAAAAAACGCATTCAGCAAAATGTTAATTTTTTTTAAAGGGCCACTGTCACCCCCCTCCAGCCATTATAAACTAAAAGAGCCACCTTGTGCAGCAGTAATGCTGCATTCTAACAAGGTGGCTCTTTTAGTTTTTGGCTCAAGTATTCCCAAAATAAAGCGTTTTGAAACTTATCCAAAATACCTGTCTTTAGCCAGGGAGGCAGGTCCTCACTCCCCAGCTTGAACCGCTACTCTGCCGTCACTCAAATCTTCAGGGGCTTTCGGCGCCGCCCCCTCCGCTCTCTTTTCGCTTCAAAACCGGCGCCTGCGCTGTGTTTAAGCTCTGGCCGTCTGACGTCCCAGCCAGGCTTGCAGACTGCGCCTGTGCGGGCATTGCGGCCACCCACCTTGGGAATCCCAGCCCCGCAGTGTGTTATGCATTATGCACAGTGCGGGGCTAGGATTCCTGGGCATGCGCACTGCGTGTGTCAGACGCTCCCCCAGGTCCCCCGCCTCCCAGCCCTGCACTGTGCATAATGCATAACACACTGCGGGGCTGGGATTCCCAAGGTGGGTGGCCGCAATGCCCGCACAGGCGCAGTCTGCAAGCCTGGCTGGGACATCAGACGGCCAGAGCTTAAACACAGCGCAGGCGCCGGTTTTGAAGCGAAAAGAGCGCGGAGGGGGCGGCGCCGAAAGCCCCTGAAGATTTGAGTGACGGCAGAGTAGCGGTTCAAGCTGGGGAGTGAGGACCCGCCTCCCTGGCTAAAGACAGGTATTTTGGATAAGTTTCAAAACGCTTTATTTTGGGAATACTTGAACCAAAAACTAAAAGCGCCACCTTGTTAGAATGCAGCATTACTGCTGCACAAGGTGGCTCTTATAGTTTATAACGGCTGGAGGGGGGTGACAGTGGCCCTTTAAGCCCAAATAGTGCAGTCCCCAGGAATTTGCTTGTGGCCAGATAAAACATCATCAAGGGCCTGAGGTACTTTTTAAGCAGTTGTCTTCTTTATATTAATAGTAAAACTGAAAGAAATGAACTGGAGTATCAGTTGGTACATGCAACGTGTAGGAGCATGTTCACATTGGCCATTAAACAGACAAACTCTAATATAGACACAAAATAAACATATACCCTGCTGCAAGTAAGTAAAAAAGCAATAGTACATATTAAAACGTATTTACACCTTACCATGTATCAAAAAAGACAGTTAAATCGTGTCAAAAATGACAAATGAATCATTTTTGACACATGGTAAGGTTTTAACTTAATGTTAGGGTTGTCCTTGTTGCTGGTGGCATGGCTTTTATGCTTTTTTTTTTTTATCAAAAATAGTGTTTCCTAAGTACCCTATATTATTTACAGTGGGTGAAATAAGTATTGAACACGTCATCAATTTTCTAAGTAAATATATTTCTAAAGGTGCTAATCACATGAAATTCTCACCAAATATCGCTAACAACCCATCCAACTTATACAGGCAAATAAATCAAACTATAGATGTCCATAATTAAGGTACGGTATGTATAATAAAGGGAAATGACACAGGACACAAGTAAAAAGTATTGAACATTCTTTCTGAAATGTATTTACTGTTTCGTACATAAGCCTTTGTTGGTGGTGACAGCTTCAAGACTCCTCCTGCATGGAGAAACTAGTAACATGCATTGTTCAGGTGTGAATTTGGCTCATTCTTCCACACAAACTCTTCAAATCCTGAAGGTTCCGTGGGCTCCTTCTATGAACTTTGAGCTTTAGTTCCTAACATAAAATTTTCTATTCAATTCAAGTCCGATGATTGGCTGGACCATTCTAGCAGTTTTATTTTCTTTCTCGGAAATCAATTGAGAGTTTCCTTGGCTGTGTGTTTGTCTTGCCAAAATGTCCACCCTCGTTTCATCTTGATCATCCTGGTATATAGCAGCAGATTTTTATTAAGAAAGTCTTTGTACATTTGTCCAGGCAGAGATGTGTCTGCTGCAAGAACTGTGTGTGGCATTGACCTGGTCTCTAATCTGAGCTGCTGTTAACCTGCGATTTCTGAGGCTGGTGACTCGGATAAACTTATCCTCAGAAGCAGAGGTGACTCTTGGTCTTCCTTTCCTGGAGCGTTACTTGTGAGCCAGTTTCTTTGTAGCGCTTGATGGTTTTTGCCACTGCATTTGGGGACACTTTCAAAGTTTTCCCAATTTTTCGGACTGACTGACCGTCATTTCTTAAAGTAATGATGGCCACTCGTTTTTCTTTACTTAGCTGCTTTTTTCTTGCCATAATACAAATTCTAACAGTCTATTCAGTAGGACTATCAGCTGTGTATCCACCAGACTTCTGCACAACACAACTGATGGTCCCAACCCTATTTATAAGGCAAGAAATCCCACTTATTAAACCTGACAGGGCACACCTGTGACGTGAAAACCATTCCCGGTGACTACCTCTTGAAGATCATCAAGAGAATGTCAAGAGTGTACAAAGCAGTCATCATAGCAAAAGGTGGCTACTTTGAAGAACCTAGAATATGACATAATTTTAGTTATTTCACACTTTTTTGTTAAGTATATAATTCCACGTGTGTTAATTCATAGTTTTGATGCCTTCAGTGTGAATGTACAATTTTCATAGTCATGAAAATACTGAAAAATCTTTAAATGAGAAGGTGTGTCCAAACTTTTGGTCTGTACTGTAAATATATATATATATATATGGACCCACTTTACAAAGCATTAGTGCAGTCCCACTTGGAATATGTAGTGCAGTCCTGGGTGCCAATTTACAGAAAGGATGCCCAGCAGGTAGAATAGTTTTGCATAGCTTGGAAGGACGGGGTTAAATCCCAGCTATGCAGTGTTTGATTAGGAACACTTGCATGGTTTCTTTAAGAAGCAGGAGATAATTTTTTATAGAGCAGTCTCCTGAGCGAAGATCAGGCTGCTGGATGTAGCAAAGTGGAATGTTTGAAGGCTGGTGAGTGACCAGCCAAGATGTGAGCTGTAGCTGGGAGAGAGACAAGCCATGGGTCCCTCTCTACATGGAGTAACTGGGCAGTCAGTCTGCTAGATGTAGCAAAGACAAGAATTCCTCTCTTAGAAGAGTCTCCACAGGCTGTGTGCAGAGAACCGCAAATATCAGTGGTTGCTATGGACAATAGCTGTTCTGTTTGACTGAGCTTGGGCTAGCTCAGCCGTGTATGAGTAGCCAGCATTTGTTCTGTTTAGATAGCGCCTGAACAAGGCTAGGGATTAATATTTGAGTATGTTTTGGTGCTGTTCAAACTGTGGAAAGCAATGAAAATTGCACGTGTTTGGACCAAAGCTGCATTGCCTGTGTTACCACTACCTAATGCCGAATGCCTACCAGACAGTGAAATCCTACAATAGGTGCAAGGCGGAGCCATAAAACTGATGAGGAAAAATTTACATAACGAAATTTATTAACCTTAAGAAATTATGTGGGACACAGTTAATACAAGAACATAAATGGACAATACATAATGTATGGTTAAAAACTATTTCATGTAAAATCCTCTCAAAGACAAGGGGAACATTCGCTGCATCTGGAGAAAGAAAGGTTCATTCTCCACGGAAAAATGGCTTCTTTACATAAAAACTATTTGACCTCATTCAGACGTCCTTTTTTTCAGGAACATGTTCTAGCCTTGGCTTTCATAGAACACAAACTTAATATAATTTAAGGAGCTGTTTGCATTTCCTTTTTTTTCTGGACGGTGTGATTGCAAAACTATCACGGAGACATTTCTTTTTTTTCTGCATCAAGGATCAAAATTACCAGTACAAGACTATGTGTCTGTGAAAATCATGGACCGTATATTAATATTGCAATGTGTAGGAAATGCTGTGCAATTTATTTATTTTTTTCATATGTGGAATCAGTGATGGAACACTGATTGTAAATACTGAAACTGTCACGATCCATTTTTGGATTCGTGGCAGCTCTGGTTCCTCTCTGTTTTAAATAATAATAATAATAATAATTTTATTTATATAGCACCAACATATTCCGCAGCGCTTTACAACTTCTAGAGGGGACTTGTACAGACAATAGACATTACAGCATAACAGAAATCACAGTTAAAAACAGATACCAGGAGGAATGAGGGCCCTGCTCGCAACCTTACAAACATGAGGAAAAGGGGAGACACGAGAGGTGGATGGTAACAATTGCTTTAGTTATTTATTTTTAGTTAAATGTAGCTTTTTTCCTTTCAGGACCAGCGGGGTTAGTGTCAGTTTTTTCCTGCTGGCAATCTGCTGCAACTTCAGATTTGCTGGGTCAGCTGATGTAGGTTGTGATCACTCCCAACATCCTTTAACTGGTCACCTGATGCATCAGCTGACTGTTGGTGATAGAGTTTCTCCATGAAGACCATCTGTGCAGTTGCAGCTCTCTGGTGTCAGCTATTTCTGGAGTTTTGGAGCCCTGTTTTTTGTTATCTGTGGTGTGGTGCTTGGCAGCGGAGTCTGGCAGCTAAGTGTTGTGTTTATTCCTTGTCCCTCTCTTTTTTTGTCACTGTTCCCTGTGTTTGTTACCATTTGCAATGGTGAGACTAGCGCTCTTGCCGGCCAGTGCACTAGCCAGGGCAGTGTGAGGTGACAGCGAGGGACCGAGGTTCCTGATGGTGGTGGGGGGAAGGACCCACTTAGAGCATTAGGGGAGTGCAGGGACAGACTCCGGTTTGAGTACAGGTTGTGACCATCCCTTAATTCCTATCAGTAGGGCCTTCCTCTCCCCTATACCATCCCTTTGTGTGTGTGTGTGTCATGCCATTTGCTGACCGACTCCCTGTGGGGTCATTATATATTACGTGACAGAAACACTGACCAACATGAGATGAAAAATCCTGATAACACTCTGTCTTTTTTTTTTACGTACATGAGAAATGAGTGACTTCTGGATAATGCCTAAGTCTGTGAAGCCTACCTCAAGAGCTGGTCACAACGAGAGCTGTTGATTTCAAGAAATGTATTTTTAGAAAAAAAATAACACAAATTTGTATGCACATACATACATATATAAAGTTATTTTTCTGAATGTTTTGGTCCAGCAGATAGGTAATTTTTATCTCTTGAAAATTGTCAATTTTAGGGCAGACCCTTTAATGTTTCCCATCCCTTGGTTAAACTTATAGACGTGTCTTTTTTTCAACCCTATTAACTATGTAATTAAGTAGCAATTTATTGACATGGTACCTGCTTATGAAATAAAAATCTTTTACTCATTTCCCTAAAGGGGTTGTTTTGAAGACATTGGCCCCGATTCATCAAGACTGTCGTAGTTCATGCCAGTCTTGATGACGGTGTGTGCTGAAGTCAGACGCACAATGAGTCATTAAGGGTGTTTGCCTCCTAAAGAGTAATGGCCATT
Source organism: Ranitomeya variabilis (assembly GCF_051348905.1). Classification (NCBI taxonomy): domain Eukaryota; kingdom Metazoa; phylum Chordata; class Amphibia; order Anura; family Dendrobatidae; genus Ranitomeya; species Ranitomeya variabilis. The sequence goes on from NC_135233.1 coordinate 163,592,532, forward strand.
TACATTTTTATTTCATAAATCAATAGTACACATGAAAATAAGAAACTTTGTAATATACAACCCCTGGCAAAAAATTATGGAATCACCGGCCTTGGAGGATGTTCATTCAGTTGTATAATTTTGTAGAAAAAAAAAGCAGGTCGCAGACATGGCACAAAACTAAAGTCATTTCAAATTAGAAACACTAAAAAGAAATCAAGAACAAAAAATGTGGTAGTTAGTAATGGTTACTTTCTTTAACCAAGCATAGGGGAAAACTTATGAATGAACATCCTCCAAGGCCGATGGCTCCATAATTTTTGCCAGGGGTTGTATCTCATCAGAAAAGTCTGCTTCTTTCTCTGCCAGAATTGATCATTCATTCTCAAAATTCTAAATTCTGGGGGTAAATTCTGTATTCAGTGAATTTTCAAAGTGTTTTACATCAGAATTCTTGTGTAAACTCTTTGATGAATTGGGGCCTTTGTGTTTTTGCTTTTAAAGAAATCCTTTCACCAGGTTTTATGTCATGTTTTGTAAAAGACACATGAGCCTTTCAGTCTGGTAAATTTTAGTCTGGGGCAAACAGTCAATACTGGCCCAGGAGCAGCCCATCCTTCGTTTATTTACAAGACATTAAGGCCTAGGCTGCAGTGACTTTTTTGTAGCACTAGTGATTGATTTTATATATTAAGCTGCAGTCCAGCCAGTTCCATACAACCCAATGTATTGTTTTGGGTTGAAGCTATAGCTAAATAGTATCAATCAGTATGGCTAGAAAAGTCAACATGTCGCTCAGGCCTTAATGACAGTGACTAGTGGTGCTGTTGTATTCTCGTGTGGAGATGAGATTTTCATACAGGTTCTACATAAAAGAATCAAAATTCACGTTATATGTGAGTGGCAGGAGTTTTTTACCTATATGTAGCTCATTTCCAAATGCCGGCAGTGTCAGAGAACCGTATCTAATGCAGACGAGTGCAGTCAGATCATGTCTAAAGCATCATGCGGCCCAAAACTGACTCTAGGAGACCAGCTTGGGGGGCACATGCCCTTCTGCCACCCAGCCCGCCCTTGAGCCTTTTTATTTAATGTGCCCAATACATAAGTAAATTATAATAAAATGTTATTTTTTATAGTCTTTGCCAGTGTGGCGTTGCTCACAATATTCCCTGGGGAGGGGTCTTTAGGCTGCTTTGCATTATTACCATATGAACAACTCTCTTTTACTAAAGGCCATAAAATGATCATATTGACAGCAGTAAATACAAAGGCCCATATCTCTGAAACTATATGGGAGATTATAAAAAAAAACAAATTCAGTAATAAAATTACAGCACACCCAACATGTTCGATTTCTGTTGCTTATTTTTTTCATTAACCTACAGAGAAGCTTTCAGCTTTAGTGACATCTGTTTTAGGAAATAATTGTATTCCCATTGACATATCGACAATGTTGCATATTATCGTGTCTGCTTTGTGCCGTTTTTCTGTTATTCCTCCTGGAAATGTATTAATAAGTTGACAACTAAGTGTTACTAGTTGGTGGGGGTTGTCCCCACACAGTCTGACATTGTCCAATCAGGGTTGACTGTTTTAGACTGTAGACACACCCCTTTGACAGTGAGATTGGTTATGCCTAGTTTTCAATGTTGTGCTAAATTACTTTTTTATGGAATAAATGGATGTCCCATTGCAACCATGATTTTGTTATGATTCATCTCTGAACTTTAGGCCAAGCCATAAGGTATTGTCTCTAGTGAGCTCTTTGATGTGTCTAGGATGAAGATTGCTCATTATCAGAGCACATTCTGTAACAAATTATTGAAATGCTATATTCCTTGAAGCATCACTGCCCAAATGTAAGATATGTACAGGCATCCTTACCTGCCATTGTGTAGTTTATAGTACAGTTCTCCTCATTTGTGGTACAGAAATCTTTTGTGTCTCCTTCTTACCTCTGGTGTGACCACAACTGCACCTCTTTATAGTCATGCTTGTAATTTAGTGGACTTGGGTTTCCAAGGATTAACAAATGTACAGTACCTGTCAGTTTGGGCAGACCTGTGCATGCAATGGTTTTCCTAATTGGAATGTACGCCTTGTAGATTTGGAATGAAGGCAGGAAAATGATAAAGGAACAAATATGGAAACAATTATCGTAGTAAAGAAAAACGTGAAAAACTGAATATGTTTTAAATCTTAGATTCCCCCTTTTAAAGGGAACCTGTCACATCATTTATTGCTATTAAACTGCCCCCAATGTCTTGTTAGTGAAGCACTTAGCATCACTAACATGTTTATCTTATTCAAGATGTCCCAGTATTTATCGCAAAATTACTTTTCATACTTTGGTTTCCCCACATACCTACTGTTCAGTCATGGGGTGGGGACATCTAGCTTTTCAGTCACAGTCAATCAAATGCGTTCTGAAATTCTCCACGCCCATCGCATAATAATTCCTTCTTGTCACTGCTCCCTACGTCACCGCAATCTCCCAGCAGATCCCATGCTTGCACAATGATAGTCAGCTTCCCTATCCCAGGGCCTGAGCTCCAGACCCCCAGCCGCCATGCTGGGCCCGCAGGCCAGGAGCAGAGCCCGTGTGTACGCCGACGTGAACCTGAACTGGGGGTAACCGAGGGCGCAGGGGTGCGGGATGGGGCTACACATTGCCTTACCGGGGGCGCTGACTGGAGGGGAGTATGGAGGGGGCACTGACTGGAGGGGAGTAGGGAGGGGCCAATTTGCGGCTGGACTGTGCCTGTCGCCAATTGGTCGCGGCCGGCCGGGCGCGACCAATCAGCGACGTGGGATTTCCGTTACAGACAAACAGACGCGTAGACCCTTAGATGATTATATATATATATATATATATATATATATATATATATATATATATATATATAGACATACACACATAGGCTGTGCAGCTACACGGACATATACGGAATATAGCTCTATCTGGCCGCGTAGTAGATAAAACAGCCCACACAATAGTATACAACACAGCCCACACAATAGTATACAACACAGCCCACACAGTAGTATACAGCACAGCCCACACAGTAGTATACAGCACAGCCCACACAGTAGTATACAGCACAGCCCACCTCTCTCCCCCCCTCCCTCCCCCTCCGAGAATGGCCCCACCATCCAGTAAAAAACCAACACATTCCTCACCTCTCCTCGTGCCCGCGCTGCTCCTGTCTCGGCGGCTGCCGCTGCACTGCCTGGGACACAGTGAGTGCGTGATGAAATCCCATCCACTATACTGTAACATCTGGCCACTGCTGGTTTGAAGCTTCATGAATACGCAGTTCCTGACCGTGGGCACATACCCTTAAAGTTTCCTCTTCTAGGTAATAATTGCAAGATTTTTTCTTTTGTCTGAGTGAGCTAATCTGCACCCTAAGAAAATCCAAAAATCTTTGCTAATCCACACCTGTCTGGTCTCCTGAATGGTGGGATATAGTGCAATATATTTCATGTACTATCAAAACATTTATGTATAGATTATTTTCCTATCGCCACGACAGCACCCACGGAGAGAGTGGATCCTCCCACCATCAGGACAGGAACCTACAGGTTAAAAAGGAGGGAGGTCCCCTTGCCTCCTCAGTTTGGGTTCCTGTCCTGAAGTGGGAACCTGTGGGAAAAAGTCTTACCCGGGTCTATACAGCCTCTGTGCGGTGTCCAAGAGAACGGCAGAGCCTGGGATGCCCGAAGCAGCGTCGGGGGTGTTCTGCACGCAGACCCCACCTTATCTGGTCCATGGATGTCACAATCCCAGGGTCCGGGGGGGTGCCCTGGGTCACGCGGGTGCAGCGCAGGAGATGCGGTATCTCTGCGTTCATCCCAGAGGCCGCCGACGCTCGGATGCCTGCGGTGGTGTTAAGTGCCTATGACCCGGAAGTGGAGGAATGACTTCCGGGCATGGCCAGGTCCATTTTTCATCTGGCGCAGTGCTAAGCCCCATGTGCGCATATGGAATCCTCTCTGGGGAACGTGGAGCAGTGGGCAAATGCAGCAGTCATTCTAGTAACAAGACGACAAGTGCCAGAGATGAACGAGGGCGCCAACAGGCGGAGGCCTCTGTATCATCTGCAGCATCCCCTCATCTGGAACCGGTACTGCACAGAGAGCGCAGCTTCGGACGGTGCGTGTTATATGACATGCAACAGCTGAATAGTTCCCCTTCTATGCTCTGTTTCAGGCTTAAAAACAACAAAATCTAAACACAATATACCAACAGAACATCAGTATAAGTAGCAATCAAAATATCCTCAATGGCGACTCAAAATAAGAGTATCAAAACTAAGGAGAACTATGAGTCAAAAAATAGCCAGAAAAAATTATTTTAGTTAAATAATCTAAATTTTATTAAAGAATAATTTTCATAAAACAGTATATACCATAATCAATACATGAGTGTGATGATGAATATATAGGTACATCAAAATCCCAGGCATATGGAGCGAGATACTGCTGACCAGTAACAAAGTACATCTATACAATGGCTATCCAATCTAACCATAAATGTGTGGGCTGTGGCACTCTGGCTGTAGTGAAATTAGTGCATTTACTTGTATGTAACTTAGCCACAAGCCCAATGGTCAGATTATAATATACACGCTAATAAATGAAGCATAATTACCCATAATGGTACAGCAGATCCAGTTCCAGTGCCAAAGAGTTACCCCAACGCGCCCTGAGGAAGCGAGGCTATTATTAGCACGCAAAACGCGCGTTGGGGTAACTCTTTGGCACTGGAACTGGATCTGCTGTACCATTATGGGTAATTATGCTTCATTTATTAGCGTGTATATTATAATCTGACCATTGGGCTTGTGGCTAAGTTACATACAAGTAAATGCACTAATTTCACTACAGCCAGAGTGCCGCAGCCCACACATTTATGGTTAGATTGGATAGCCATTGTATAGATGTACTTTGTTACTGGTCAGCAGTATCTCGCTCCATATGCCTGGGATTTTGATGTACCTATATATTCATCATCACACTCATGTATTGATTATAGTATATACTGTTTTATGAAAATTATTCTTTAATAAAATTTAGATTATTTAACTAAAATAATTTTTTCTGGCTATTTTTTGACTCATAGTTCTCCTTAGTTTTGAAAATCTAAACACAAGCAGTGTGCTTTGTGCAAGATACCTCTACCTTACAATTATAGCAAAAGACTTTGGAACAAGAAGCTCCCCTATGGGCATCTAACCTAAGAGCTGTAATCAGGGAGGAAATCCCCTCCCTTAGAGTAAATTATGGAACAGCTAACATTGAGGGAGTGAGTTCAAGAGCTATAGTCCGTCTATAGGGGAGCAACAATCGGATTATGCGGAGTCCTCTTTGTCACCATCCTCTGACAAAGAGGGTAGACCGTGTTTTCCGGTGGAGAGTATTGACATGTTGTTTAGGGCAGTGTGAACCACCCGGTGGAGAGTATGGACATGTTGGTTAGGGCAGTGCGAACCACCATGGGGGTCACGGACAGGAAGGAACCCAAATCAGTTCAAGACCAGATGTTTTCGGGTTTGGGCCAAAGGAGTCGTAAACCATTTTTAGTAAACGGCTCAATCAAAAACCTCATTATGCGAGAAATAGGATAAGCCGAATAAAGATTTCTTACGCTCCGCGGCATAACGGAGGTAGCCGTTTGATGATAATGCACTAGCAGAATGGGTAAAAATTCCTAAAGTGGATGCAGCTGTAACCTCCACGTCTAGAGGGTCTATATTACCTGTGGAAGATGGGGGCATGCTGAAAGATCCAGCTGACAGGAAGGCAGATATGCTCCTTAAACGAGCATATTAGCTGGAGCCTTCAAACCAGCGATCACAAGTAACTGCACTGATAAGGTCCATGATGATATGGTTAGACCAGCTGGAAGAACAATTACATTCTAAAGTCTCTACAGAGAATCTGTTGGACTCCCCTTCACAGATTCGTGGGGGAGCAGCGTACTTGGCATACGCCTTGGTGGATTCTCTAAGACTGGCGGCCAGGTCTGTGGGTTTGTCAAATGCAGCCCGTCAAGCACTCTGGCTAAAGAATTGGAAAGGGGATGCTCAGGCTAGAGCAAAATTAGAGCAAAATTATGTGCCATTCCATGCCGAGGTGAGTACCTGTTTGGACCCCTGCTGGATGACATCCGGGGATAGGAAAAAGGATTTCCCTAAAATGTTTAACCCTGCTTTTAGGAAGACCTTCAAGAGACAACAATCCATCCGAAGAAGATATACAGAGCGGGACTGGGATCCAGCATAACAGGTGCTTACTTCAGTGGGTCCTCAGGGCATAAAAGGAGGCACAATTATCGCTAGCCCCATCCTCTCGGTGGGGGGGTAGATTAAGTTATTTTTATCATCAGTGGACTAATATAACATCTAGCTCTTGGATCCTGGGGATCGTTTCATCTGGAGTAAAACTGGAGTTTCGGAGGACTCCTCCGATTTCCTTCTTGTTAACAACTCTGAGGGTCCCAGATCAGCAATGGGCCCTAGAATTGGAAATATTACAGTTGAAAGAAAAGAGTCCTTGCAGAAGTGACAAGATACCAGGAGGGGAAAGTATTTTATTCTCCCTTATTTCTGATATCAAAACCTGATGGTTCCTTCAGAACCATTCTAAATCTACGGAAATTGAATAGGTTCCTACAATATAAGGCCTTTAAAATGGAATCCATTAAATCTGCAACTAAGCTTCTGTTTCCCAGGTGTTACATGACAGTCCTGGATGTAAAAGATGCCTACTACCATCTGCCTATTCATCACACCCATCAGCAATACCTCAGAGTGGCGGTGCAGATGGGCGACCAGGTTAGACATTTTCAATTTACTGCTATGCCATTCGGTTTATCCAAGGTCCCAAGAGTATTCACTAAAGTAATTGCAGAAGTTATGGCCCATCTAAGAGAAAAGGATACCCTTGTTATACCATATCTAGATGATTTTCTGACAGTGGGGGGGTCAGCCTCTCAGTGTAAGGCCCGACTGACACATATAATATCATCACTACAGGATCTCGGATGGTTAGTAAATTTGAAGAAGTCAAGATTAGTCCCTGCAACTTGTCAAAAATTCCTCGGGATACTCCTGGATTCAGATGTGCAGCAGTGCTTTCTACCAGAGGAAAAGAAATTAAACATTATACGCAAGGTCGAAAGAGTAAGGAACAATCCGGTTTTAACATTAAAGGATGCTATGTCCCTGCTCGGCTCCCTGATGTCATGTATGCCAAGAGTCTAGTGGGCTCAATCCCACACCAGAAAATTACAGCGAGAAGTACTTCAAGCAGAAAGGAGACTGCAAGGCTGCCTGGGGAAAAAAATTAAAGGTTTCGGTCAATACAAGAGAAAGTCTAGTCTGGTGGCTGCACCCACTACATTTCTCAAAAGGGGTATTATGGGAAATAAAACCAGACATTGTAGTTACGACCAATGCCAGCCCTTGGGGGTGGGGGGCTCATATGGGAAACGAGTTAGCCCAGGGGAGTTGGGCCACCAATGAAGCTCAAAATTCCTCAAATCTAAAGGAACTGATGGCAGTAAAATATGCGCTTCTTCAATATCTGCCAGAGCTACGGGGGTCTCACGTACGAATATACTCTAACAATACAGCAGTAGTTGCTTATCTAAACCATCAGGGGGGTACAAGGTCGTATTCCCTGATCACCACCGCAGAAGACATATTGACTCTATCTGAAGCTCAGCTCCTTTCCCTGTCTGCACTCCACATAAGAGGGGAACACAATGTACAGGCGGATTATCTCAGCTGACATTTGCTAAGCCAGGGAGAATGGGCCTTGAACAGGTAGATCTTCAAGGAAATAGTACGTTTGTGGGGCCTCCCAGTTATAGACCTGTTTGCCACAAGGGACAACAGGCAGGTCAGGAGATTCGCATCTCTGCGGGCGGCAAACCGTCCGGAGATGATGGATTCCCTTCAGGGCAGGTGGAATTTTTCCCTGTCGTACGCATTCCCTCCTATGTGTCTAGTCCCTCTAGTCCTCAGGAAAATCAGGGCAGAGGGGGCAAGGGTAATAATGATAGCCCCATTCTGGCCCAAAAGGCCATGGTTTTCATGGCTGAGGGCGATGTACGTGACCGACCCCTGGGTATTGCCATTGACACCGGAGCTCCTCTCTCAGGGTCCATTCCATCTTCCTCGAGTGGAGGGTCTCCACTTGACGGCGTGGAATTTGAGAGGGGGCTACTGAGGAGTGGGGGATTCTCAGAATCCCTAATTTCTACGTTGCTAAAAAGCAGGAAAGAAATCACTACAATTTATTGTAAAACATGGAAAAAGTTCTTAATGTCTTACTCGACTCCCCTCTCAGATTTTATTCCGATTCCTGCAATCCTAGAATTCTTACAGAAAGGTTGGGAATTGGGGTTGTCGGTCAGCACTTTTAAAGTACAAGTATCAGCATTAGGGGCATTCTATAACTATAATGTGGCTGGTAATAGATGGGTAACTAGGTTCATTAAGGCCTGTGAACGAACTAATCCAATGCACATTGCCAGACTATCACCGTGGGACTTAAACATGGTATTAGATGTGTTAATGAGTCCGCCCTTAGAGCCGTTGGACTCGGCTTCAGAAAAAGTATTAACCTTTAAACAGCCCTGTTGGTAGCTCTAACTTCAGCTAGACGGATCAGTGATCTTCAAGCATTATCAGTAGATCCTCCCTTTCTAATGATCTATCAAGACAAGATAGTTTTAAAACCTGACCCATCCTATCTACCGAAAGTTACTTCAAAATTTCATAGAAGTCAGGAAATCTATTTGCCGTCCTTTTACGATAATCAAACTACACCTGCGGAACAAAGGTTCCATACACTAGATGTTAGGACAGTACTTCTAGAGTACCTAGCAAGAACTCAGAGTTGGAGGAAGAGTAGGGCACTCTTTCTTACTTTCCAGGGATAACGGAAAGGGTCAAGTGTCACTAAGAATTCTATTGCCCTTTGGATAAGGGATGCGATCAGCCTGGCCTATTCAGTAAAAGGAGAATCGCCACTAGAGGGAATTAAAGCACACTCAGCACGAGATATGGCTTCCTCGCGGGCAGTGAAGGCGGACGTCTCTATTGATGTAATTTGTAAGGCAGCAACTTGGGCATCACCTTCTACCTTTTTATAAGCACTATCAGCTTGACCTATCATCCGCCACTGATCTAGACTTTGGGCGATCAGTTCTTGGTGCTGTGGTCCCTCCCAAGTTTTAGTCTCTGTAAGTCTCTCTGTGGGTGCTGTCGTGGTGATAGGAAACCGGTTATTACTTACCGGTAATAGGATTTTACGACAGCATCTGCACGTTCCCACCCTGTAATTATTTGCTAAATTTCCTGCACTCTGAGGGTAGTTTTATTTTTTATACAGTGGCGTATCCGGGGGGGGGGGGGGGCAGCCGGGGCATGTGCCCCGGGCGCAGCCGGCAGGGGGGCGCCAGCGGGCCGCCTGATGATGCAGCGGTCCAAGGAGGGGGTTGGCAGGGGAGGGGGGGGCTGTCTAATTATACTCGCCTACTCCTGGCGCAGTCCCTGCAGGTCCCTGCTGCCCGGCTTCTTCCTGTACTGAGCGGTCACATGGTACCGCTCATTACAGTAATTAATATGCGGCTCCACCTCCCATAGGGGTGGAGCCGCATATTCATTACTGTAATGAGCGGTAGCGGTGACAGCTCAGTACAGGAAGAAGCAGCAGCGCCGGGGAAGCAGGGACTACACCGCGCCAGGAGCAGGTGAGTATGCGGGAAGGGGAGCGCTGCGCTGCGCGATATTCACCTGCTCCTTGTTCCAGTCGCCGTCCGTCTTGTGCAGTGACGCTGAGGTCAGAGGGCGCGATGACGTACTTAGTGCGCGCCCTCTGCCTGACCGTCAGTGCAGAGGAGGTGGAAGATGGAGCGGCGGCTGGAACGAAGTCAGGTGAATATTGAAAGTGTCGGGGGCCTGAGCGACGGAGAGGTGAGTATGTGATTTTTTCTTTTTTTATCGCAGTAACAGCAAATGGGGCAAATATCTTTATGGAGCACCTTTGGGACCATAACATTTGTGCAGCACTATATGGGGCCATAATGTTCGTGCAGCACTATATGGGGGCCATAATGCCTGTGCAGCACTATATGGGGGCCATAACGTTTGTACAGCACTATATGGGGGCCATAATGTTTGTGCAGCACTATATGGGGGCCATAACGTTTGTGCAGCATGATATGGGGGCCATAATGTTTGTGCAGCACTATATGGGGGCCATAATCTTTGTGCAGCACTATAACGGGGCAAGTGTCTGTATGGAGCATCTATGGGGCCATAACCTTTGTGCAGCACTATAACGGGGAAAGTGTCTGTATGGAGCATCTTATGGGGCTATAAAGTTTGTGCAGCACTATATGGGGCAAGTGCCTGTATGGAGCATCTTATGGGGCCATGACGTTTGTGCAGCACTATATGGGGCAAATGTCTGTATGGAGCATCTTATGGGGCCATAATCTACGTTTCTGCAGCACTATATTGGGCAAATGTGTCTATGGAGCATCTTATGGGGCCATTATTAACCTTTATGCAGCATTATATAGGGCTCCTGATTCAATATGGATATTCAAAAACACTTAACCTACTGATGTCTCAATTCATTTTCCTTTTATTGGTATCTATTTTTACATTATGGAGATTCAGGAATGTACCTTGGCTTGGTCATACAGTTTCAATAGAGTTAAGGTTCAAATGGGGGAGGGTTTGGGGGGGGGGGGGCCAAACTGATCCTTTGCCCCGGGTGCTGGAAAGGCTAGATACACCTCTGTTTTTATATATAGCTTCACTCTGTAGAGGTGATGGTATATGATAATGTAAATAGGATAGTGATTATTATGTGCTAACCAATAGCGGTTCCTCTTATACTCTGAAACACAAACTGAGGAGGCAAGGGGACCACCCTCCTTTTTAACCTGTAGGTTCCTGTCCTGATGGTGGGCTGATCCCCTCTCTCTGTGGGTGCTGTTGTGGACTCTGTATAATCCTATTACTGGTAAGTAATTACCGGTTTTCTGTTCATTGTGGCTAAAGCTTTGATCACATCTGCATGTAGGTTTCCATCATAAACAGAAACCACAATGCAGCCGCGGATCTGTGACATGACATCAATGGCATAATGGAGCTTATTAGATTATAATGGGGTCTGTTGGGGTTTTATGTGGTCTCCATTTTCTTGACATAGCGCTGTATGCACAAGAACGCAGCTTTCATAAGGGGATTTCTAGTGGAAAATTAAAAAGGGCCTGTAAAGTAGTTACCGTAGATGTCAGCGCTGCTGCAATGAATACAGACCCCAGATCCTGGCCCTTTCTCTGTATGCCGTAAGTTTGCAAGCTGACAAGTGCCCTGTATGTATGTGTGGCCACCTGAAAAGTCAGAGTTCCTGTTTAGTATCTAATTATGCACGTACTTGTGCTTATGAAACATATTCAAATAACTTTTATTTAATTGTTTTTTATAGTTTATGCAACCTTTTAGTGTTTTTTTTGTTACTATGCCTCTTCTTTTGACTTTTTCCATTAACATTTTCCTGCATTATATTAGTCTCACCCTGGCTAGATGAGTACAAGCTGTTACCTAGAGAATCAGATTCCAGATGAACTACACCTAATTTCCCTAATCTGGAGTACCAACACCCAAACTGAAGGGTCTTCTAGATGAAAGCGGCTTTATAGTGACCGTGTGGATGCCACTAGTAAAGGCTTGGAGCACCTCCGATTTTTCATAGCAGCTTTTTTTTATTTCTGTCCCTCTTCCCAAATTGCATATTTATTGTTATATCTATTATGTAACAGCATCTCTTTTGGAAGCATTGTTTACAATGCTGGGGGCAGCATGGTGGTTCAGCGCTGGGGTCCTGGGTTCAAATCCAACCAAGGACAACATCTGCAAGGACTTTGTATGTTCTCCCCATGTTTGTGTGGGTTTCCTCCGGTTACTCCGGTTTCCTCCCACATTCCAAAGACATACTGATAGGGATTCTAGATTGTGAGCCCCAACGGGGACAGCGATGATAATGTATGTAAAGTGCTGTGGAATTAATAGTGCTGCATAAATGAGTAAAATAATAATAATACATCATCGTCAATAATTACATACTTTTATTTTCTTCCATTTGTCCAGGGATTTAAGTATTCTTTTATTCTATTAGCATCCAGCAGTATAATTGCGTTTGGAATGTATAAATGTTTTAGATCTGAATTGTGATTATTGTATTTCATTAACCTGTCCCTGGAGGTGTTGGTATGTCTGCCCAAATAAGCAAAGCCTGTGCAGATGGCAGCTACAAGGCTCATCTAATAATAGAGCAGACCTCTTGGGAGAGTGAGTAGAACAAAGTGGTGTGCAGTATAAGCTTCTATGTGTGAATTCTCTCACTAGAACTAAAGTTTGATCATAGGTCCCTCTCTATTGTTTGCCTCAAGTCCGTCATTTCATTTGTCAATATCACTGCCAGAGCTGGCTCGTAGTTGTATGGGAACAAGAAAGTGAGTATGAGTCACAGGTTAAAAGCTATAGTGTTTACAGTGCTCTTTTTTCAAAAGGAGACATGAGCTTGGCCTCCAAACATATGGTAGTAATAACCTGCTGTGACTTATTTCAAAGCTGGGACTCCACAACAATCACTAAATGTATCTTTTGCAGCCAGCTTTAATGGCTTTGATATCCAACCACATAGTATAATACATCATCAGTCATTACTTGGATGATGCCCTATACAAAAATTATTCATTTCTGTGATTGGGATAATATTATTCTTTACAATATGCTGAGCATTCTTGATGTATAGTATTTCATATAGAAAAAAGTTCCAGTCAAACCTGAAAAAAATAGATTTGAATGAAGTTCATCACATTTCTCCATTTCTCAAAATTCACATTGATAGATGTATATGACATAGATCTGTGATGTAGGTAGCTGGATCTGACATGTGCTTATATTAAAAAAAAAAACACCAGTACTCAGGCAAAGGTGCTTATCTGTCACGGCCTCTGACCAATTGCACTATCAAGGTGCAGCGGACCCAAGTTAAGATGGCAACTGCACAGGTGCAATAATACCGATGAGGCGGCCAGCCTACAGTCAGGGATTGGCCACTTGGCACACCAGTGCAGACAAATAAACTGTATGCGGCATGTTCACACAGAAATGCAGAGCATCTGACTCAAAGCCTATTAGTGACGCCATATGGCGGGCTTAATCAGTGCTGACTAATGCATCCTGTGTGAACAGCGGCCACAGTATACAGAGCCAACTAGGGTCCAACTGCACCCCGAAAGATATAAAGTGCACAAAAACATAATGTATGCAACGTATTGGTTTATATTATGGCCACAATACTTAAGCCGGCAACCCGCGTCAAAAGGTCCTTGTATCTTGCCAGTCCTACTCTAAACAAAAAACACCATAAGAGGAAAAACCTCCACTAACTTCTAGAAAAAAAAAACAGTACACAGGTAAAGGTGCTTACCTGTCGCGGCCTCCAAACAAATGCACTATCAAGGTGCAGCGGAGCCAAATTAAGATGGCAACTGCACAGGTGCAATAATACCGATGAGGCAGCCAGCCTACAATCAGGGATTGGCCGCTTGGTACACCAATGCAAACAAATAATCTGTATGTGGCATGTTCACACAGAGAATGCAGAGCATATAGCTCAGCCTATTAATGACGCCATGTGGTGGGCTCACCAGTGCTGACTAATGCATCCTATGTGAACAGAGGCCACAATTTACAGAGCCATCTAGGGACCAACTGCACCCCGAAAAATATGAATTGCACAAAAGGTCCCTTGACGTGGGTTGCCAGCTTAAGTATTGTGGCCATAATATCAACCAATACCTTGCATACATTGTTATGTTTTTGTGCACTTCATATTTTTCAGGGTGCAGTTGGTCCCTAGATGGCTCTGTAAACTGTGACCTCTGTTCACACAGGATTTATTAGTCAGCACTTGTGAGCCCGCCATATGGCGTCATTAATAGGCTGAGCTATATGCTCTGCATTCTCTGTGTGAACATGCCACATACAGATTATTTGTTTGCACTGGTGTACCAAGCGGCCAGTCTCTGATTGTAGGCTGTCTGCCTCATCGGTATTATGGCACCTGTGCAGTTGCCATCTTAACTGCACCTTGATAGTGCAATTGGTCAGAGGCCATGACAGGTAAGCACATTTGCCTGTGTACTGGTGTTTTTTTGTCTATAGTTAGTGGAGGTTTTCCTCTTATGGTTTTTTATGTGCTTATATTAGCAGTCTCATTAAAGTGTTGCTATCATCGGAAAATGACGTATGGATTATATATATACAGTACAGACCAAAAGTTTGGACACACCTTCTCATTTAAAGATTGTTCTGTATTTTCATGACTATAAAAATTGTACATTCACACTGAAGGCATCAAAACTATGAATTAACACATGTGGAATTATATACTTAACAAAAAAGTGTGAAACAACTGAAAATATGTCTTACATTCTAGGTTATTCAAAGTAGCCACCTTTTGCTTTGATGACTGCTTTGCACACTCTTGACATTCTCTTGATGAGCTTCAAGAGGTAGTCAACGGGAATGGTTTTCACTTCACAGGTGTGCCCTGTCTGGTTTAATAACCATCAGTTGTGTTGTGCAGAAGTCTGGTGGATACACAGCTGATAGTCCTACTGAATAGACTGTTAGAATTTGTATTATGGCAAGAAAAAAAGCAGCTAAGTAAAGAAAAACGAGTGGCCATCATTACTTTTAGAAATGAAGGTCAGTCAGTCCAAAAAATTGGGAAACTTTGAAAGTGTCCCCAAGTGCAGTGGCAAAAACCATCAAGCGCTATAAAGAAACTGGCTCACATGAGGACCGCCCCAGGATTAACAGCAGCTCAGATTAGAGACCAGGTCAATGCCACACAGAGTTCTAGCAGCAGACACATCTCTACAACAACTGTTAAGAGGAGACTTTGTGCAGCTGGCCTCCATGGTAAAATAGCTGCTAGAAAACCAATGCTAAGGACAGGCAACAAGCAGAAGAGACTTGTTTGGGCTAAAGAACACAAGTAATGGACATTACACCAGTGGAAATCTGTGCTTTGGTTTGTTGAGTCCAAATTTGAGATCTTTGGTTCCAAC
The DNA here is from genome assembly GCF_051348905.1 of Ranitomeya variabilis. Taxonomy (NCBI): domain Eukaryota; kingdom Metazoa; phylum Chordata; class Amphibia; order Anura; family Dendrobatidae; genus Ranitomeya; species Ranitomeya variabilis. Next base: position 163,607,689 of record NC_135233.1, read on the forward strand.
CACCGTGTTTTTGTGCGACGCAGAAAAGGTGAACGGATGGACTCTACATGCTGGTTCCCACCGTGAAGCATGGAGGAGGAGGTGTGATGGTGCTTTGCTGATGACACTGTTGGGGATTTATTCAAAATTGAAGGCATACTGAACCAGCATGGCTACCACAGCATCTTGCAGCGGCATGCTATTCCATCCGGTTTGCGTTTAGTTGGACCATCATTTATTTTTCAACAGGACAATGACCCCAAACACACCTCCAGGATGTGTAAGGGCTATTTGACCAAGAAGGAGAGTGATAGAGTGCTATGCCAGATGACCTGGCCTCCACAATCACCAGACCTGTACCCAATCGAGATGGTTTGGGGTGAGCTGGACCGCAGAGTGAATGCTAAAGGGCCAACAAGTGCTAAGCTTCTCTGGACACTCCTTCAAGATTATTGGAAGACCATTACCATTAGCCCGCGTAGTATATAGCACAGCCCACGTAGTATATAGCACAGCCCACGTAGTATATAGCACAGCGACGTAGTATATAACACAGCCCATGCAGTATCTAACACAGCCCACGTAGTATCTAACACAGCCCACGTAGTATCTAACACAGCCCACGTAGTATCTAACACAGCCCACGTAGTATATAACACAGCCCATGTAGTATATAGCAATGTGGGCACCATATCCCTGTTAAAAAAAGAATTAAAATAAAAAATAGTTATATACTCACCTTCCGGCGGCCCCCGGATCCAGCCCAGGCGTTTAGCGATGCTCGTCGCGACGCTCCGTTCCCAGTAATGCATTGCGGCAATAATACGTGATCATGTAGCGGTCTCGCGAGACCGCTACGTCATCATCTCGCGAGGCCGCTACGTCATCTCCGGTCATTGCCGCAATGGATTCTTGGTACCGAAGCGTCGCGAGGAGCGGGAAAGGCGCCGGAAGGTGAGAATATCATGATTTTTTTTATTATTATTTTTAACATTAGATCTTTTTACTATTGATGCTGCATAGGCAGCATCAATAGTAAAAAGTTGGTCACACAGTGTTAATAGTGTTAACAGACTGCGTTACACCGCGTTATGCCACGGTGTAACGCAGTCTAACGGACTGCTAAAACGCTATAGGGCACTGACTGGAGGGCAGTAGGGAGGGGGCATTGACTGGAGGGCAGTAGGGAGGGGGCATTGACTGGAGGGCAGTAGGGAGGGGGCACTGACTGGAGGGGAGTAGGGAGGGGCGAATTCGCGGCCGAACTGTGGCTGTTGCTGATTGGTCGCGGCCAGCCGCGACCAATCAGCGACGCGGGATTTCCGTGACAGACAAACAAACAGACGGAAGTACCCCTTAGACAATTATGTATATAGATAAATTATATATATTATATTCACACAGTGAAGGAGATAATTATTTGATCCTTTGCCGATTTTGTAAGTTTGCCCACTGACAATGACATGAACATTCTATAATTTTAAGGGTATGTTAATTTTAACATTGAGAGGTAGAATATCAAAAATAAAATCCAGAAAAAAAGAAAAAAAAGACAAGTCGTAGGACAGGAGTGGCTAAACTGTCTCGATATGGGTTCTACTAATGTCAAGGGATTTCGCATGGGACCAGGATCAGAAACAAGCATCACAGTGAAATTTACTATTGCAAACTGTTTGCATTCCTCTTTTTTCAGAGCTGTACCAATATTGTGATAAAAGCCAAGCATTCCATTCTGGACCAAACTGACATCATTGCGAGCCTGATTATGCATTATATAGACAGCCATTTACGGCAATGGGCCATATATAACTAAATGTTTGTTGCACAGCAAATATGGAGCACAGGCATCTCTTCACTTGGCAATACCAGCTGAAAAAGTTACCTTGAGATTACTTTGAATCAGTGGCTCTACAGGAATAGTAAATAAATAAAACATAAATAAAATATATGTGTGTGTTGTGACTAAGTCACTGGCAAAGTTGCTTTGTTAGCTTCAGTAATATAAACCTAGGAAAAATTATCCAGAACACTAAGTGATGAGAGGGGTTACTCAGCCATGTTTAGTGCTAGGATGATTGAACAGCTGTAGAGTGGAGGAGTCCAGAGGATAAAGCATTTGAATGTGGGTGGCTCTAGAGGTGCAAGCTCTGGAGATGTGCTTTTGTGTTAAGGAAAGATGGAGGTATAGAGATTGTAGGTCTGGATTGAATGCCCTTTGCTAAAGGACATGGAAGCTGGAATCTATGCCAGGTGGGCTAACCAGCACTAATGTGTGGACTTACTTTATGTTTTACCTTCTGCCGGACAAAGGCTGTATTTACGTTTTTTGGTGACATGGTTTATGAGGATTGCAATAAACCAGGTGGACTTTAAATAGAAATGATTCCTGTGTAGCATTACCACAGTATATATAATATATATAATTAACTCCTTTCTGCCATTGGACGGATTAGTACGTCCGATGGCAGAACCTTCTTTGATGTGGGCTCCGGCGGTGAGCCTGCATCAAAGTCAGGACATGTCAGCTGTTTTGAACAGCTGACATGTGCCCGCAATAGCGGCGGGTGGAATCGTGGTCCACCCGCCGCTATTAACTAGTTAAATGCTGCTGTCAAACACTGACAGCGGCATTTAACAAGCACTTTCGGCCATCGGGACAGAAATGTGCGCACCGCTGACCCCATCACGTGAACAGGGGGTCAGCGGTGCGTTGGCATAACAACCAGAGGTCTCCTGAAGATCTCTATGGTTGTTGATGCCAGATTGCTGTGAGCACCACCCTGTAGTCGGCGCTCATAGCAATGCTGTAATTCTGCTACATAGGAGTGATCTGAGCATCGCTTCTATGTAGCAGAGCTGATCAGGCTATGCCAGCTTCTAGCCTCCCATGGAGGCTATTAAAGCATGGCAAAAAATTTTAAAAAATTTTTAAAAAATGTGAAAAAAATAAAAAATCTAAAAGTTCAAATCACCCCCCTTTCGCCCAATTCAAAATAAAACAATAAAAATAAAATCAAACCTACACATATTTGGTATCGCCACGTTCAGAATTGCCCGATCCATTAATAAAAAAAAAGAATTAACCTGATCGCTAAACGGCGTAGCGAGAAAAAAATTTACAACCCCAGAATTACTTTTTGTGGTTGTCGCGACATTGTATTAAAGTACAATAATGGGCGATCAAAAGAACGTATCTGCACCAAAATGGTAGCATTAAAAATATCAACTCCGTGAGCAAAAAATAAACCCTCACCCAGCCCGAGATCCCGAAAAATGGAGACGCTACAGGTCTCGGAAAATTGCGCAATTTTTTTTTAGCAAAGTATGGAATTTTTTTTCACCACTTAGATAAAATAAGAACCTAGACATGTTTAATATCTATGAACTCGTAATGACCTGGAGAATCATAATGGCAGGTCAGTTTTAGCATTTATTGAACCTAACAAAAAAGCCAGACCAAAAAACAAGTGAGGGATTGCACTTTTTTTGCAATTTGGAATTTTTTTCCCGTTTTCTAGTACACGACATGGAAAAACAAAAAATAAAAAAGTTATGCTCTGGGAAGGAGGGGAGCAAAAATTGAAAACGCAAACTGAGAAAAGTTTCGGGGGTTAAGGAGTTAATTAGGCCTCACTCTCTCACGTAGACATTAGGTAGCGTTCACATGGGCAATACAGTTTGGTGCAAATATGTGCAGTTTTATTGCTTTAATAAACCTTCAAGGGATGCAAAACAAAAAACAGCCTCTTCTGGGCACAAAGGTATAACCGCAAATAAACAGTCCATTCAGTAGGCACATATGTCAGTGTGGGCTCACCTGAACTAATTCATTTCTTTCTCCTGGAGCAAACGTCATACACAGGTGAAGTACGGTCCTACTAGTCTCAGTATCCCCTACAGCCTGAGCTCCAGCTGCTTCTAGCATCAATCAGAATTATTCAACTCCGTGCCCAGTTCACATTGAACAGACTGCAGCTTTCATACATCTCTCTGCAGTTCCAACATACAGACTGATCAGCTTTCCTAGCTGACCCGTGCAGTCTCCAATCAGAGAGAGTCCCTGGCTTGTCTCTCTCCCATCTACAGCTCACATTTTGGCTGGTCACTCACCAGCTTCGACACACTTGACCCTGCTCAGCATCCAGCAGACTGACTCAAGTTGAATGCATTTCCTGATTGATAGTCAAAGCTAGCCGGGTGCACCTAAGACCTGAGGTGCTAGGATTTACTTGGCTTCCCTACAATATATACAGGACTACTATTTTGTAATGAAGAAATTCCAAGGTGACTACTTGCTTTCCTCTGTCAGTTCTGCAGGGTCAAGGACAAAGTGTAGATTGTAAGCATGTGAGCAGGGCCCTCACTCGTCTTGGTATATCTTGAATTATGTACTTACTCTGTCTTTATTATCTGTACAAGGACCCTTCTGAAATATAAAGTGTTGTGGAATATGTTGGCATTATAGAAATAAAAAATATATATTATTATTATTATTATTATTATTATTAATGCAGTATATGAAAATTAAGAATTGTTTAAATCAAGCTTTTGGCCCTGATTCATCAAACTGATTCAGCCTCGTAATGAATCAATAAAAAATATCAAATAGATTGCTACATAGTATAAAGTCAAAGGGAAAGATGGGGGTGATTTGTAGAGTATATACTCACTCTAGTTGTACAAAGATCAGGCACAACTCTGAGACAATGTGAAGCTGAATAATCACATCACCTGTGGAACCAAACAAGGGTCAAATTGCTTGGAAGTGCAGGAAAAAAAGACGATAATGGACAATAACCAGTCACCTTTATAGTTGTGAGGTCCCAAGGGGAAGACCCCGACATTGATCACACATTCAGTCACCTTTATAGTTGTGAGGTCCCAAGGGGAAGACCCCGACATTGATCACACATTTGTAATATAATGGAGCATAAAGGTCCAGATTTTACACACAGAACATTGGAAAGAACCTAATATCTGTTATTCTAGTGCACGTAGAATTGAGTGAACTTTTAGTTTCAGCTAAAAAAGTGAATAAGCGGCATGCTTCATAACTAGCAAAGTGTTGTGGAGAACATTATTTTCACAAGCCCACACACCATACACATCTCTAACTTCCTGTTATTTCTGTAATGCTGTCATTTATCTGAGTACAGCGCATAAAGTGTCAGGAGTCAGCAGAAGAATGCACGTGTTCACAAAAATATACACAACTGAACAAAAAGTAAAAAATACCATACCAACTATTAAAGTATGACACTCTTCTTAAATACCGTATATACTCGAGTATAAGCCAAGATTTTCAGCCCATTTTTTTAGGCTAAAAGTGCCCCTCTCGGCTTATACTCAAGTAATTGTCCCAGGGGGTTGGCGGGGGAGGGGGAGTGGCAGCTGTCACATCATGCTCACCTGCTCCCGGCACGGTCTCTACAATTCCCTGCTTCTGGTCTCCGGCGCCCACAGCTCTTCCTGTGTTCAGCGGTCATGTGGTACCGCTCATTAAAGTAATGATTATAGACGCTACTCCACTCCCATATGCATTGAGCGCATATTCAATACTTTGAGTGGTACCATGTGACCCCTGAACACAGGAACAAGCTGCCGGCGCCAGAGACCATCTGAGAAGCAGAGACCGCGCCAGGATGGGGTGGCAACTTGTCTGTCGGCAACTTCCGTCAAGGATATTCATTCGCTGTTTGGTCTCGCCAACTGGCTGTCATGGCTGCCACGGCCAATCAGCGACGGCCACAGTCCTATTAGTCCCTCCCTACTCCCCTGCAGTCAGAGCCCGCTCCATACTCCCCGCAGTCACCGCTCACACAGAGTTAATGCCAGCGGTAACGGACCGCATTATGCTGCGGGTAACTCACTCCGTTACCGCCGCTATTAACCCTGTGTGACCAAGTTTTTACTATTGACGCTGCCTATGCAGCGTCAATAGTAAAAGGATCTCATGTTAAAAATAATAAAAAAATAATAAAAAATCATTATATTCTCACCTTCCGCCGCCTTTCCTGCTGCTCGCGACCCTCCGGTAACCTGCAAGCGGCAGGTTCCAGTAGCAAGGACCTGCGCGAGAAGGACCTGCCATGACGTCGCGGTCATGTGACCGCGACGTCATCACACCCTGGGACCGGAAGCTGCCGCCTGTACCGCGCACAGGCGACAGAACTACAAGTATGGTGAGTATGTTAGAACTACAAGGGGCTCTCGGATCAGAAGGTGAGTATGTTTATTTGTTATTTTTTAACCTGTGACATAAGTGGATGGGCAATATACTACGTAGCTGGGCAATATACTACGTGGCTCTGTGCTGTATACTACGTGGCTCTGTGCTGTATACTACGTCGCTGTGCAATATACTACGTCACTGGGCAATATACTACGTGGCTGGGCAATATACTACATCGCTGTGCAATATACTACGTGGCTCTGTGCTGTATACTACGTCACTGGGCAATATACTACGTCACTGGGCAATATACTACGTGGCTCTGTGCTGTATACTATGTCACTGGGCAATATACTACGTGACTGGGCAATATACTACGTGGCTGGGCAATATACTACGTCGCTGGCCAATATACTATGTGGCTGGGCAATATACTACGTGGACATGCATATTCTAGAATACCCAATGCTTTAGAATCGGGCCACCATCTAGTATATCCTATAAGAGACTAAGAGTCAAAGTCCAATATAGATTTTTAAAAGACAGAAAAGTTTATTACAGAAAATGACAAAATACTGGCACAAAATATATATAAAAACCAGTCAATAGTGATGGCACATGGTATCAATATGCTTCAAATACACAATGTAATAACGGGTATAGGCAACAAATAGACCAACACATAGTGTCTGGGTTGAAAAAACACATGTATGGCAATAACGTAAGGATCGAAGATCATCAAGAGACATGAGTCTTTAGACACCAAATATGGTGCACCACATACTCATAGTGGTATCTCCCCAATTCTTATGTATACATGGATAACACAATATTACAATTGATATTGGTAGAAATTATTATATAGAGCAAGCATCAATCTTATATGGAACAATTGCAACATAAAGAAGTTTGAAAGGGAGAAGCGGAATGTTCATCTCAAGAGGGCTACCTCTTACTCATGATGCCCCGTGTGGAAATGTGTAGCAAACGCAGCCCCAACGCACGTTTCGCGTGGGCTTCCTCTTTTAAAAATCTATTTTGGACTTTGACTCCTATCCTCTAGTTGAAATGTGTAGCATAATTTGAGATTTGAAGATAAATTAGCAGTAATTACATTGCAGTAAAAATATTCGGTGGATTATCTGGACACAAAATCATGGTGGAAAAGCAGCTATCTATTGAATGTGTACCCTTAAATGGGTTTTCCATATTTGTTGTATGTGGAGATTCATATACACAGATATTAGAGTATGTTCACATAGAATATTTTTTTGCATGAAGTTTGGAGCAGACTCTGTTCCAAAATCTGTATAGAAATAATCATAGGTGATTACAACTGATATGTCACACAGTGGGGGCTTGAAGGTTTGAGAACTCTTCAGAATCTTCCATATTTAAGCATAAGTCTGACCTAAAACTGGTCAGATTTTCAAACAAGTCCTAAAAGTACATGAAGAGAGTCAAATCAGATCAAAACAAAATATTGCACTTTGTCATTTTTTATTTATGAAAATAATCCAATATCACATGTCTGTGAGTGGCAAAAGTATTTGAGTCTAGTGTTTTCAATCAATGGAGTCAGGTGTGAATGGGTGACCTGTTTCATTTAAAAAACAGGGATCTATCAAAATTTGATCTTCATATATGTGGAAGTGCATCATAGCATGAGCAAAGGAGATCTTTGAGTGCCTGAGAAGATTTGTTGATGCTCATCAGGCTGGAAAAAGTTATGAAATCGTCTCTATAGAGTATGGACATGGTCAAACAAAGATCACTCCAAGAGCATGGCAGATAATACTGCACAAGGTCACAAAGGAACCTAAGGTAATCTCTAAGCAACTAAAGGTACCTTCACACATAACGATTTCATTAACGATATCGTTGCAACGTCACGCTTTTTTGTGACGTAGCAACGATCCCGCTAACGATCTCGTTATGTGTGACAGCGACCAACGATCAGGCCCCTGCTTGGGAGATCGTTGGTCGTAGGGAATGATCAGGACCTTTTTTTTGGTCGCTGATCACCCGCTGTCATCGCTGGATCGGCGTGTGTGATGCCGATCCAGCGATGTGTTCACTTGTAACCAGGGTAAACATCGGGTTACTAAGCGCAGGGCCGCGCTTAGTAACCCGATATTTACCCTGGTTACCATTGTAAAAGTTAAAAAAAACACTACATACTCACATTCCGATGTCTGTCACGTCCCCCGCCGTCAGCTTCCCGCACTGACTGTCAGTGCTGGCCGTAAAGAAGAGCACAGCGGTGACGTCACCGCTGTGCTCTGCTTTACGGCCGGCGCTGACACAGTCAGTGCGGGAAGCTGACGGCGGGGGACGTGACAGACATCGGAATGTGAGTATGTAGTGTTTTGGGTTTTTTTAACTTTTACAATGGTAACCAGGGTAAATATCGGGTTACTAAGCGCGGCCCTGCACTTAGTAACCCGATGTTTACCCAGGTGCTGCAGGGGGACTTCGGCATCGTTGAAGACAGTTTCAACGATGCCGAAGTCGTTCCCCTGATCGTTGGTCGCTGGAGAGAGCTGTCTGTGTGACAGCTCCCCAGCGACCACACAACGACTTACCAACGATCACGGCCAGGTCGTATCGCTGGTCGTGATCGTTGGTAAGTCTTTTAGTGTAACGGTACCTTAAAGGCTTCTCACATCATCTAATCTTCTCAATCATGAGTTCATCAACTGAAGGACACTGAACAACAGTGGTGTTGCATGTCAGGACTACAAGTAGAAAGGATCTGCTCTCCAAAAAGAATATTATTGCCTATCTGCATATTGCTAAAGATTACCTGGATAAGTCAGAAGGCTATTGGAGCAATGTTTTTTGGACGGATTAAACCAAAATTGAGATTTCTGGTATAAATGAGGAATGTTTTTTTGTTTTGTTTTGAAGAAAGAAAAACACAACATGAAAACCTTATGCCATCTGCAGAGGCGTAGCTAGTGTTCAGGGTGGGGCAAAACTTCTCAGTGGGGCTCTAACCAGGTAACCTTGATTACAACTCAGTGATGCACCCTAATAGTGGAGGAGGACTTCAGCAGATGACAGTGATGTTGCTGAAAATAATCTATACAAAGACCAACATGGATATTACCGCAATATGGTCAGTGGTAGATACCAGTACTACAGAACATATAAGTGATTACAGCAGTTACAGATAGTGACTTACTGCTGACCTTCATTCTGATTGAATCGTTCATTTTTCCCGTCTTTTCCATCTGGCCCAGACCGACATGACAACTTCTTCCAGCCACGACTTGGCTGCAGAGAATATAACAAAGACATGTTTCACTTCTCATATTCCAGCCCCATCACCATCTATTCCCAACCTGCACAAACTCCTCATCCTGCTGATATTCAAATACTGAGCCGCTGCTGCCGTAGGTGTCGCTATTACTGCCCCTGCTGTGTGGTTCTCTGTGCCCTCTAAATTCTGAAGCAACCATCTATAATACAGTAATGCCAGGTGCAAGTGCCCTAGAAAACAGTGCCCATATTTTGCCTCCTAGAAAGTAATAATGCCCTCTGTGTGCCCCTTTGATAGTCACAGTAACCTGAGTTTCCCTATAATAATAAGTGCCCACTTTACATTTAATAATGTCCCAAGTCTCCCCCCCTGTACAGTTCCCCTATACCCAGTATGATGCTCCCATACACAGTATAATGCCCCCTCACTGTATAGTACCACCCACACAGTATACTGACCCCTTAGCCCCCAAACTGTTTGATGTTCAAACACTGTATAATGGCCCCCTCACTGTAATCTCCACACTGTATGATGGCCCCCTAGATAGCCTCCACATAGTATAATGCACCAGATAGTCCTCAATATAGTACAATGCACTCCCCATAGGCCTTCATATAGTATAATGCACTCCCCATAGGCTTGCTCTATATTGTATAATGCACCCCCAGAGGCAGACTCTATGGCATAAGGCAGCCCCATGGGCAGACTCTATAGCATAAGGCAGCCCACATAGGCAGACTCTATAGCACAAGGCAGCACCCATAGGCAGACTCTAGTATAAGGAAGCACCCCATAGGCAGACTCTAGTATAATGAAGCCCCCCATAGGCAGACTCTGTAGTATAAGGAAGCCCCCATAGGCAGACTCTGTAGTATAAGGCAGCCCCCATAGGCAGACTCTAGTATAAGGAAGCCCCCCATAGGCAGACTAGTATAATGAAGCCCCCCATAGGCAGACTCTGTAGTATAAGGGAGCCCCACATAAGCAGACTCTGTAGTATAAGGAAGCCCCCCAAAGGCAGACCCTCTAGTATAAGGCAGTACCCCATAGGCAGACCCTGTACTATAAGGCAGCCCCCCATAGGCAGACTCTGTAGTATAAGGCAGCCCCCATAGGCAGACTCTAGTATAAGGAAGCCCCCCATAGGCAGACTCTAAGCCCCCCATAGGCAGACTCTGTAGTATAAGGAAGCCCCCATAGGCAGACTCTGTAGTATAAGGAAGCCCCCATAAGCAGGCTCTGTAGTATAAGGCAGACCCCCATAGGCAGACTCTATAGTATAAGGAAGCCCCACCATAGGCAGACTCTGTAGTTTAAGGAAGCCCCATAGGCAGACTCTGTAGTATAAGGAAGCCCCCCACAGGCAGACCCTGTAGTATACGGAAGCCCCCATAGGCAGACCCTGTAGTATAAAGCAGCCCCCATAAAATAAATACTCACCTCTCTTCTTCCTGGTTCCTCCGCTGCTCTGAGCTCCCGCATATCTCCGGACAGCGGGCTCTGGATAGTAATGTCACCGCGCCCGCTGTCAGTGTCGGCATCGGTGACGTCAGACGCTGACAGGGGGCTGATGGGAGAAGGAGCGTAACGCTCCTTCTCTCATCAATGTGGTCAGCTGTATCGGCATCCAGCTGATATAGCTGAACCTGCGATGACAGGCGAGAGGCCCACTGCTCAGGGGCCCCATAGCGGCCAGGCGGCAGAGCAGGGAGATCAATTCTCCCTGCTCTGCCGCAGAATGTAACTGTATTGGCGCGCTGTGGACACGCTGATACAGTTACAGTAGCGTAGCTCTGGGTGGGCCCCCTCAGAGCGCTGGGCCCGGGGCGATGGCCCCCTCTGCTTCCCTGGTAGCTATGCTACTGGCCATCTGTAATACATGGTGTTTGTATTATCAAGGTTTGGGCCTGTTTTGCTGCATCCAAGCCATAACAGTTTGCCACTATTGATGTAAAAATGAATTCTAAATTTTATCTGAAAATTAGAAAGAAAAATGTCAAGACATCTGTCCATGATGTTTGCCGAAGAATAAAGTGAAACATTTTGGAATGGCCAAGTCATGGTCTGACATTAATTCTATAGAAGTGCTGTGGAAGAACCTGTGAGCAGTTGATGAGAGAAATTCCTCCAAGCCGATGTGCAGAACTAATTAACAATTACTGGATATGTTCAGATGTAGTTATTGCTCTACTGAAGATAATGCAAAAGTTCACATACTTTTGCTACTCCCAGATATAGGATATTAGTTCATTTTATTTACTCACTGACTTGATTCTCTTTGTCAAATTTTAGGTCTTGAGTGAAAATCTGATGATGTAGTTATATAAAATTTGTGCAGAAATATGGAATATTGTCAAGGATTGAAAGCTCGAAGCAGCAAGATCATGGGTGTCTAACACCTCCATCAATCTTATATTAATTATAAGTGTAGAAGAAAAGCACAGGAGAATATGGAGACTCTTTTCTGTACAGATGTATTCTTGCCAAAGGCAGTGTGTAAACTTGATCTTATTACTGAGATAATTAGTTGGCAATAGCCTTAGATCATCAGCAGACAACAACAAAATACACGGTTAAGATAATTTCTGGTTGTCACACAATGCTTTCATTGATTCTTGGTATTCATATTCTGCCTCACATTTATAGTTCAGAAAACTACAAAGAGTGGTATCAGAAGTAATAAATCTTTGAGAATTGACTTTCGAAGAAGTTTCCCTTTAAACAAGGAAAATGTAGAAGCTATTAGTTACCAAATATATGACAAGTATTGTTTGTTTATTCTGCTTTTAATACTGTAGGTGTGATTATGTACTAATGCACATTTTAAAAAACATGCAGCTTATACATGTCTTCTTTTTCAAGTACGGTAGTACCATATCATAGAACTAAACATATAGAGCTACAATTATATCCCACAACCAGAGCAGTATGGCAGACATGTATTTTAAGCTGCACTTTTGAAGATGTGAACAAGCTCACATTTAGGGCTCACACTCATCAGCGTAAATTAAATCGGTCTGATGTTGTTCCGTAAAAGTTGGATGAGTTTCACGCAAGTACAGTACAATCCAATTTTTCTCACCTAGCATCCATATGACATTGGTCTGTGTCTTTATTACATTTGACTGTGGAGTTAGTAATGGGGGTGTCTCATAGACCCCTCTCCATTACTTACCCCTTGGCTTTTGCAAAGCTGACATCAACCCCAATGCTATTACCCCACTTTCCACCGCACCAGGACAAGTGGGAGAAATGGAGGCTAAGCACCAGAATTATGGTGCATCTAATGGATGCCCATTTGTGCGGTGGTTGAGGGCTGATATTCTTAGTCTGGGAGGGGGCCAATATCCATGTCCCCTTCCTAAGCTATTAATATCATCCCGCAGCTGTCTGCCTAGCCTTTACTGATTATTAATAATAGAGGGGAACCATATCATTTTTTGGGGGGTCACCCCCTTGCTATTAACCAGTAAAAGCGAAGTAGACATCTGGGATCTGATATTTATAGCATTGGAAGCTCCATGTTTATTACCCCCTTCCCAGACTATAAACATCAAACCCTAGCTGATAGATTTACCTCAGATGGTTAAAAATAATATGGGGGTCCCATGCCATTTTTTTAAATTCTATATATCTCTTCTATTGTATTCTGATGGTTCATTCTGTGAATTTACTGTACTCGGGTGATGAAATGTCATGTTTCCTATGAGATGGGTGCATAAAAATTGCACGGCATGCGCATGGTCAGTGTGACATGCAAATTTTTTTTTTCTCACACCCAATGACTTGCATTGGCAGGTCTCATCCAATATACATGTCCACTGGCAGCATGATGCAATTTTTTCCTCCGATCCGAGCTGAGAAAAAAATTGCAGATGAACACATGTTCATTGACCAACATTAGTCGGAGTGCAATCTGATTTTTTTTATTTTTTTTATTGGATTGCACTCATCCATTTTATATGTAGATGAGTATGAGCCCTTTGGCTATGTGCACATGTTGCAGATCCGCAGCGGATTTGACGCTGCAGATCTGCAGCAGTTTTCCATGAGTTTACAGTACCATGTAAACCTATGGAAAACAAAATCCGCAGTGCACTTGCTGCGGAAAAAAACGCGCTGAAACGCAGCGGTTTATATTCTGCAGCATGTCAATTCTTTGTGCGGATTCCGCAGCGGTTTACACCTGCCCCTCAATAGGACTCCGCAGGTGTAAAACCACAGGTGGAATACGCACGGTAAATCTGCAGTGCGGTTTACCTGTGGACTTACCAAAATCAGTGCGGAAAAATCTGCACACCATTCCGCAGCGTGTGCACATAGCCTAAAACTGTTCAAAGTGTTTGTAAATTCTAATGACTTGGATATTTTTTGTTACAAAAAAACAAGAGCTGAGAAAAAACAGATACTTTGTGTCATCTATTAGTCTCATGATTATTGATTTTGATAGTGTCAGCATCTCCTAGAGCTCTGAATATATTTAGAACGACACACAAGTTGATTACATTCATTACATAATACCACATTTGGCAGCTATAATACAGTAAAAAGAACCTTGCCCTAACTTGTTTATGGATTAAACTCTTCCTCATCTTAAAACACAATCATAAATTTTGACACATGGGTATGAATGTACTTGAAACATTTACATCTCTGTATAAATGAACACACAAAAGAGCACAGTAAAACCAAAGACACTCCGTTGCAAAAAAATCACAGTAATCAGCAAGTGCTAGTAAAAAGATGTAAAAAAACAGGATATTTGGTTGATACGTTTTTTGCGAAAAATGTATACTAAGCTGCTCCACCAAACGTCAAGGTATACCCATATAGAGCAGTCCTACCTGATGTATACAATCCCTATCTGATGTATTTAAAAACCTGATCATCTGTATATTACCTGTATGAGCAGGGTTCAGTCAGGAAATGTCCATGTGGACACGCTGAATGGAACAGCTTTTGTGCAGATAGCCATGTGTAGCAGAAATGATCATCTGTCATGAATGCTGGCCACGGGGTGGTTCTCATAGCAGATCTGCAATGACAACCATGGGGGTCTCATGCATGCTGTCCCCAGTAATCATCCCAACTTATCAGCGCCTCACGATCATGTGAGAGGTGTCGATGGACGGGTCTTATGACGCACTTCCGTAGCTCGCATGTTATATGCCACTGTTAGACATTGACAGCTGCATTTAACATGTTAACAGACGCTGGATGGATCGCAACTCCACCAGCTGCTGTTAGGGGCACATGTCAGCTGATCATGACACCGGAGCCTGCATCAAAGCAGAGGTCGTAAAGGAGTTACAACTTTTATAGGAGAATACTGAATGGGGGGTATTGTAGGAACCCCTAGATCTTTGTATACTGCTTTGGGGTGATTGATTTTTGTGGAAAAGCTTTGGTTACCACTATTGTGAGGGGGTGGGAGCTGAATGTGGTTCCCGACCCTCTCTCAAGGCTGAATGTGGCTCGCGACCCTCTCTAAGAGCTGAATGTGGCTCTCAAGGTCAGAAATGTTGACTCTTAGACTATACATTTCAGTATTGCTGTATATAGGAAAAATCATGGTCTCCACAGGCTGTGCTTCGGTACAGTGCCATGATGGCATACAGGGGTTAGCCCTGAGCTAACTGCCTCATTATGGCTCAACCGATGTGTCTCCTGACTTGAGGTAACTGCTTCACAAGCATATATGAGGCAGTTAGCTCAGGTCGGTAGACCTGGTAGCCATGACAGATATTCTGATACGGGCATTATCTGTGTTTCACGGATGTATGAAACCAGCTGTATAAAGATAGATTGTTTTTGTAGGTCCTTCTACTTGATTGAAAACCTATAAGGCTATGTGCACACATTGCGGATTTGGCTGCGGATTGGCCGCTACTGATTCGCTGCTGTTTTCCATGCGGTTTACAGTACAATGTAAACCTATGGAAAACCAAATCCGCAGTGCACTTGCTGCGGAAAAAAACGCGCTGAAACGCAGCGGTTTATATTCTGCAGCATGTCAATTCTTTGTGTGGATTCCGCAGCGTTTTACACCTGCTCCTCATTAGGAATCTGCAGGTGTAAAACCGCAGGTGAAATCCGCACAAAAACCGCGGTAAATCCGCAGGTAAAACGCAGTGCAGATTTTGCAAAAACGGTGCGGAAAAATCTGCACATGAATCTGCAACGTGGGCACATAGCCTAAAATTGTACTTGAACAGTAATAATTTCATTTGAGATGGAGGTTCCTTTTTCTTTAAAGCTATGGTTTTGCCAATTCTTTGTAGTGTTTTGTTTCATACGCCATTAAATAATTGTACATTTTTTATCATTTAGCACATGTCCCTTTTTATCTTTCTTATGCAATCAAATTTGAGGATATGGTCAGATCAAAGGATTGCAGCTCTGGATGTTTATAAAAGAATTTTAAAGCTTTATACTGAACATCAATAAGTTGTTAACAAAGATCTAATATTCTTGCTGTAAAGAAATGTTTGTGGCATTTTATTAGAAACACCTGCAGAAGCTTAGTCTCATTTATGTAACTGATCATCTTTAATGGGAATCTGCCTATTGAACTATAGCCACACTGTGTTTTTAACTAAGCTGGAGCTCAACTATGTTCAGTCTATTTTGTAATTAAAGGAAACCTGTCAGCAGGATTCTGCTCAGTAACATACACACAGTGTCAGGTCGGCGCCGTTATACTGATTAAAATGATACCTTAGTTGATGAAATCTGTCTTGTGGTTGTTTAACCCCTTCATGACCCCAGCTTTTTTCAGTTTTGCGTTTTCGTTTTTCACTCCCCTCCTTCCCAGAGCCATAACTTTTTTATTTTTCCGCCAATATGGCCATGTGAGAGCTTATTTTTTGCGGGACAAGTTGTACTTTTGAACGACATCATTGGTTTTAGCATGTTGTGTACTAGAAAACAGGAATAAAATTCCAAGTGGGGTGAAATTGCCAAAAAAGTGCAATCCCACACTTGTTTTTTGTTTTTTTTTGCTAGGCTCACTAAATGCTAAAACTGACCAGCCATTATGATTCTGCAGGTCATTAGGAGTTCAAAGACACCTAATATGTCTAGGTTATTTTTTATCTAAGTGGTAAAAAAAATTCCAAACTTTGCTAAAAAAAAAAAATAAAAAAAAAATTGCCCAATTTTTCGATACCTGTAGCGTCTCCATTTTTTGTGATCTCGGGTCGGGTGAGGGCTTATTTTTTGCGTGCCGAGCGGTCTTTTTTAATGATACCACATTTGTGCAGATACGTTCTTTTAATCGCCCGTTATTGTATTTTAATGCAATGTCACGGCGACCAAAAAAAACGTTATTCTGGCGGTTCAAATTTTTTTCTCGCTATGCCGCTTAGCGATCAGGTTAATCCTTTTTTTTATTGATCGGGCGATTCTGAACGCAGCGATACCAAATATGTGTAGGTTTCAATGGGGCGAAAGGGGGGTGATTTAAACTTTTATATTTTTTTTATTTTTTTTTATATTTTTTAAAACATTTTTTTTGTACTTTTGCCATGCTTCAATAGCCTCCATGGGAGGCTAGAAGCTGGCATAGCCTGATTGGCTCTGCTACATAGGAGCAAAGCTCAGATCACTCCTATGTAGCAAAATTCCTGCATTGCTATGAACGCCGTCCACAGAGTGGCGCTCATAGCAGTCCAGCATCAACAACCATAGAGGTCTCAAGGAGACCTGGTTGTTATGCCAATGCATCGCTGACCCCCGATCATGTGAGGGTATGTGTCCACGTTCAGGATTGCATCAGGATTTGGTCAGGATTTTACATCAGTATTTGTAAGCCAAAACCAGGAGTGGGTGATAAATGCAGAAGTGGTGCATATGTTTCTATTATACTTTTCCTCTAATTGTTCCACTCCTGGTTTTGGCTTACAAATACTGATGAAAAATCCTGACCAAATCCTGATGCAATCCTGAACGTGGACACATACCCTAACGGGGTCGGCGATGCGCTCATTTCCGACCCGATGGCCGGAAGCGCTAGTCAAATGAAGCGGTCAGCGTTTGACAGTATTATTTATCTAGTTAATAGCGGTGGGTGAATCGCGATTCCACCTGCCGCTATTGCGGGCACATGTCAGCTGTTCAAAACAGCTGACATGTCCCGGCTTTGATGCGGGCTCACCGCCGGACACCGCATCAAAGCGGGGGATCTGACCTCGGACGTACTATCCCGTCTGAGGTCAGAAAGGGCTTAATCTTTATTTTCAATTTCATGTTGATATGCTCGTGCTCTAGGGATGGCTGTGGGGGGTCTTCATGTGGTGCTCTGATTAGGTATATTTATGTGTATGGCTTCTGACAGGTCCCTGACCCCTCAGTGACCTGCCCCCTGATCATATGTGTAATGTGCAGTTAATTATTTATTTGATGGTATACATTAAATCATAATAATAAAATAAAACAGTCTGAAAATGGCGCCGGCCTCACCTGCGAAGTAGCAGCGATCGGTGATCGCACAATCCTGCTGACAGGTTCGCATGTGTGTATATCCATTGTTGTTGATTTTTCAGTACGAGAGCCATTGCCGTAATGCTTCTGTTGATCCTTACAAGCCACATACAGACATCTCTGAGGTGTCTTTTATTGTGTTAGCATCACATACACTACTTAGATGGCATAAAAATACATTTTTTTTTTCTTTAAAAAAATATTTATTACATTTTCAAAAAAAGCACACCACAGTAAGAGGAAACTTACATTTTTACATAATGATATAGCATAGGTCTACGATAAAGCTTGTTGGACTTTTAGGCTATGTGGCCACACTGCCGATTCGTGTGCGGATTTTTCCGCGCCTTTTTTTGCGCATTTCCTGAGTTTTTTGTGCAGATTCCACCTGTGGTGTTACACCTGCGGATTCCTATTGAGGAGCAGGTGTAAACCGCTGCGGAATCCACACAAAGAATTGACATTCTGCGAAAAATAAACCGCAGCGTTTCCGCGCTGTGTTTTCCGCACCATGGGCACAGCGGATTTGGTTTTCCATAGGTTTATATGGTACTGTAAACCTGATGGAAAACTGCTGTGAATCCGCTGCATCCAATCCGCTGCGGATCTGCAGGCAAATCCGCAACGTGTGCACATAGCCTTAAGAAGCCTTTGCAAATGAGTGATAATCACGCATCAAATATAAACATTTTAAAGAGACCTGAAGTGTGATCATACAAGAATATACAGACACTAGAGTAGTTCTTATCCAAGACCAGTAGAGGTCATATAAGAGATTGTATAAAATAAATAACGGCAAAAGAATAGGGGGGGGGGGGACATGGGAAAAGAATGGAAGGGGAAGGGAGCTATTCCAAAATAGAGAAATTGAGGCTGACAGCACAACTGACAAAACGGATGCCCATCCTAATTCCACTGGACCCGAGTGGAGGAGTACATACCATGAGTTGAAGTGAAGGACAGCATCCAATCCAGGTGAAAGAAATCTTACTGTATTGTGCCAAAATGCGACGTTTCAACCACAAGGGTCTTCAAAAAGACCCTTGTGGTTGAAACGTCGCATTTTGGCACAATACAGTAAGATTTCTTTCACCTGGATTGGATGCTGTCCTTCACTTCAACTCAGGGGAAGGGAGCTATGTCTATACATAGAAATTAGGGATTTTAAAGTGTAACTTTTAGGCTGTGTGCACACGTTCAGGATTTTTCGCATTTTTTTCGCTATGAAAACGCAATAAAACCACGAAAAAATTGCATACATTAAGCATCCTATTATTAGACTGCAATGAGCAATTTCTGTGCACATGTTGCATTTTTTTTCAGCGGCGGAATCACATTGCAGGAAAAACCGCAGCATGTTCATTCTTTGTGCGGAATCGCGGGGATTCCGCACACATAGGAATGCATTGATCCGTTTACTTCCCACATGTAGCTATGCCCACCATGCGGGAAGTAAGCAGATCATGTGCAGTTGGTACCCAGGGTGGAGGAGAGGAGACTCTCCTCCAGGCCCTGGGAACCGTATAATTGTTAATAACAAAAAAAAAAAAAGAATTAAAATAAAAAATCATGATATTCTCACCTTCCGGCGTCCCCGGCAGTCTTCCTGCTCCTCGCGATGCTCCCGTTCCCAGTAATGCATTGCGAAAATGACATGTGATGACTTAGCGGTCTAGTGAGACCGCTATGTCATCTGAGGTCATTGCCACAATGCATTATTGGGACCGGAGCATCGCGAGGAGCTGGAAGGCTGCCGGGGATGCCGGAAGGTGAGAATATCACGATTTTTTATTTTTTTAATTATTTTTTAACGTTCTATCTTTTTACTATTGATGCTGCATAGGTAGCATCAATAGTAAAAAGTTGGTCACACTTGTCAAACACTATTGGTCACACTTGTGAAACACCTGTCAATCAGTTTTCCAAGTGATGCTACAGATCACTTGGAATACGATAGCATTCTGCAAGCTAAAAACGCTAGTGCTTAGCGGGAATACGCATGCCAATTCCGCATGTGATATACCAGCGGCAGGAGTTGCGGAATTGCCGCGGAAACGTCTGCAACGTGTGCACTTAGCCTAAAGCCAAGATGAGAAGAAAGGTCCGTCCTTGAAGGATGAACACAGGAACCAAACTCCAGAATACAGGTCCGAGCTGTCAGGATCTTTCGCCATGAAAGATTCCATGCATTCCATATGATTTAGTTCAGAAATCAATTCCCTAGAAGAGGGTACTATGGACGATTTCCAGTGTCTATGGAGCTATATGTGGGCTCATTATGTACATGGCAAACTGTAGTATTTATTGGTACCATTTTGTGGCACATGCAATTCTGAATAATTTATTACTTTTTTATACACTGTTCAGCATTTGGCATAATTGTTATGCTACGTTGTCACACAATCACACCAAGGCAAAATTTATATGGGTTTGTTCACTTTTTGCCACTTTTGCTAAAAAACAAATTACTTTAAAAGAACCAATTTTGGGGGAGGTTAAAATATTCTGATACCTATAACATTTTCTCAATAGATGAAGTTGTTTGAGGGCTTGTTTTATGCAAGACAAGTTGTAGTTTTTACAGGTACCATTTTTAGGTGCAAAGGACTTTTTGATCACTTTTTAATTGTTTTTTAATATAAGGCATGAACATAAAACAATCTGAAATAGTTTTTTAATTGTATTTTTTATGGAGTTTACTGTGCAGTATAATTGACATGTTATCTTAAAAGGATCTGCTATGTAAAAAAAAATGCACTATTAACCTGCAGATTTGGGGTTAATCTGTAGGTTAATAGTGTTCTGACCCTGGCCGGCGCCTGCATAGAGAGCCCCGCTGCTGGGAGGAAATTAACTTTATTCCTCCCAGCAGCCTCGAGCTTTCAGTCATATGGTGGGCCAGCGCAGCTTCAGTTATCACTCACTGAAAAGTTGGCGGCTGTAACTGCGCCCACAGTAGTCCAGTGACAGTCCACTCGAATTTAAAGGATATTGACACCACCTGTGCAGCTTTTTTTTTTTTTTTTTTTTTTTCTATTCCCAGGAAATTCAATGTAACAGGAAATCCAATAATGTTCTGTACTATGTTATAGGTTCTCACCAGACCCCGGAACATATTAAACTTAATATGAAAAAAATAAAATTCTTATATTCAACTCACCGCTCACCTCTCTGGCCCTTTGACTTTTCACCATCACCTCTCCGATCCTTGCCACATCTTCATATCACTGCTGCTTGTACTTATAACTCCAGGCCTCACAAATTGAGCCTGAGTTTCTGGCATTCTACACATGCACGTGCAAGGTCACGGCACATGCCGTGATATCATGACACCGTGACCTTTCACGCCCAGGAATTTCAGCAGAAGCGATTTGAAGAGGAGAGGTGAGGATTTTTTTTTTATATATGTATTTTGATGGCCTTTTGTGGTTTAGAAAAATTTGGGCCAATGGTCTCTATTTTGTGGAATCCGGTTGAAAGCTAATTACAACATAGACGCATTTTGCCAAATGTGGATTTTTTAAATGTTTGAGCAGAATTAATCTACACTTGAATTTAGATACAGGAAAGAAATATATCTGGGTACCGTGTTAGCCAGTAGGTAGACTTGAATTTATTCACTCATCTCTAGTAGGATTTGATTAGCAATTTTGACAAGTGTCTGTATCCCTTATGTTTGTTCTCTTAAAAAAAAATTCTGAGATGATTTATGACCAAGTTTAATTTTGATATGGTCATAGATTAGCTTACAAAACTTTTCAGACTCAATGATAGGAGTGATAGGCTTTTCATAGAGACACAAGCACAGTTGATTACACTCTGTCTATTTACAGGTGCTTCTCACAAAATTAGAATATCATCAAAAATGATTTCAGTTCTTCAATACAAAAGGAAACTCATACAGTATATTAG
Organism: Ranitomeya variabilis; assembly: GCF_051348905.1. Lineage (NCBI taxonomy): Eukaryota > Metazoa > Chordata > Amphibia > Anura > Dendrobatidae > Ranitomeya > Ranitomeya variabilis. Next base: position 163,629,498 of record NC_135233.1, read on the forward strand.
GCCAGGTTCACATTTGCGTCTGTGTGCGCAGCGTACGATCCGCATGCGTACATATCTTTAACATTGTGTATGCAGTGACATGTTTTTGCATGCGTCATTTGGAAGTGTGCGGCGGGGTGCAGCGAACGCAACATATTGCGTTTTTGAGGCGGCAAATATTGCTCAATCGTCCACATGCGTCAAAAAACGCATTACTGTCTATGGGAACGCATTGTTACGCAAGGACATGCGTACGCTTGCGTTCGATATGCATGCTTACTTCTAACTAATTTTGCCTTGGAAATGATGTAACCACATGAAAATTGCCAGCTGTATAAAAGGGGGTCTGGAAACAGGAAGTCCATTACTCTCAAGACTCTTGATGCGGCCACGGGACAATAGAAGAAGGCAGAAGACTCTGGATGCGGGCACAGGACATTTGATGAAGGCAGAAGACTCTGGATGCGGGCACAGGATATTTGATGAAGGCAGAAGACTCTGGATGCGGGCATATGACATTGGATGAAGGCAGAAGACTCTGGATGTAAGTATAGAAGCTTTGAAAATGTCAGTCTGTCTCTCACTGCATTCTGTACTTATGGTTTTTTTTTCTGTTGCTTCTAGACTGTATGTTGCTGCCATACCGATGCCGCTGTCGTCTTGGTTCCAGTGCTGCCGTCCATATACAAGTATAGAAGATGCGAAAATGTATTTCTGTCTTTGCACTCTCTACAGATTTTTTTGTTTCCATTCCTTTTAGATTAGGTGCTGCTGTCTTGGTCCCAGTGTTGCCGTCTTGGTCCTAGTGCTGCCGTCCATATGTAAGTATAGAAGATGTGAAAATGTCTTTCTGTTTTGCACTCTGTACTCCGTACAGATTTTTTTTTTCCATTCCTTGTAGATTAGGTGCTGTTGTCTTGGTCCCAGTGCTGCTCTCTTGGTCCCAGTGCTGCGGTATTGGTCCCGGTGTTGCTGTCCTGGTGCTGTTCTTCAGTCCGTCTTGGTGCTTTGCTGCGGTTCCTGTTGTGTGGTGCCTGCCTGATGTGTGCTTTGTCTACTGTCTGTAATGTAAGTATTGTTCTCCAAATTTTTATGTTTTTTCTCTACATTGTGCTTTGCTTTTACAAAGTTACATTTTTTTTCTCTAGTGTATCACTTGACTGCTGCCTGCTCTTACAACATGTCCTCCACTGAAGGTTCCAAAAGTGTCCATGACACCGATTATGTAATCACGTGTGATTTACTGATTGGTATGTACCGTATATACTCGAGTATAAGCCGACCCGAGTATAAGCCGACCCCCCTAATTTTGCCACAAAAAACTGGGAAAACTTATTGACTCGAGTATAAGCCTAGGGTGGAAAATACAGCAGCTACCGGTGAATTTCAAAAATAAAAATAGATGTTCCATACCGTTCATTATTGCCCCAAAGGAGGTTCCATATAAAGCTGTGCCATATATAATGCTCCATACCGTTGATTATTGCCCCATAGATGCTCCATATATAGCTGTGCCATATATAATGCTCTGCACCATTCATTATGGCCCCATAGATGCTCCATATAAAGCTGTGCCCCATATACAATGCTCTGCACCGTTCATTATGGCCCCATAGATGCTCCTTATAAAGCAGTGCCATATATGCTCTGCACTGTTCATTATTGCCCCATAGATGCTCCATATAAAGCAGTGCCATATATGCTCTGCACTGTTCATTATGGCCCCATAGATGCTCCATATAAAGCAGTGCCATATATGCTCTGCACTGTTCATTATTGCCCCATAGATGCTCCTTATTAAGCTGTGCCATATATGCTCTGCACTGTTCATTGTTGCCCCATAGATGTGCCATATAAATCTGTGCCATATATAATGCTCTACACCGTTGCCCCATAGATGTGCCATATAAATCTGTGCCATATATAGTGCTCTGCACCGTTGCCCCATAGATGTGCCATATAAATCTGTGCCATATATAGTGCTCTGCACCGTTGCCCCATAGATGTGCCATGTAAATCTGTGCCATATATAATGCTCTGCACCGTTGCCCCATAGATGTGCCATATAAATCTGTGCCACATATAATGCTCTGCACCGTTGCCCCATAGATGTGCCATATAAATCTGTGCCACATATAATGCTCTGCACCGTTGCCCCATAGATGTGCCATATAAATCTGTGCCATATATAGTGCTCTGCACCGTTGCCCCATAGATACTCCACATAAATCTGTGCCATATATAGTGCTCTGCACCGTTGCCCCATAGATACTCCACATAAATCGGTGCCATATATAGTGCTCTGCACCGTTGCCCCATAGATGCTCCACATAAATCTGTGCCATATATAACGCTGCTGCTGCAATTAAAAAAAAAAACACATACTCACCTCTCTTGCTTGCAGCTCCTCAGCGTCCCGTCCCAGCGTCTCTCCGCACTGACTGATCAGGCAGAGGGCGGCGCACACACTATATGCGTCATCGCGCCCTCTGACCTGCACAGTCAGAACAAGAGGATGCGAAGACAGAGCGGCGCCCGGCGTGTGGATCGTGGACAGGTGAATATAAAATACTCACCTAGTCCCGGCGATCCTGACGCTCCCCCTGCCTGTCACACTGTCTTCGGTGCCGCAGCTCTTCCTCTGTCAGCGGTCACCGGCACCACTGATTAGAGAAATGAATATGCGGCTCCGCCCCTATGGGAGTGGAGTCCATAATCATTTCTCTAATGAGCGGTCCCACGTGACCGCTGAACAGGGGAAGAGCTGCGGCACCCGAAGACAGTGTGACAGGCAGGGGGAGCGTCAGGATCGCCGAGACTAGGTGAGTATGCCTCAGCGCCCTCTCCCCCTCACCCGCCGACCCCACCGCCGACCGTGACTCGAGTATAAGCCGAGAGGGGCACTTTCAGCCCAAAAATTTGGGCTGAAAATCTCGGCTTATACTCGAGTATATACGGTATTTACTGTCAATACTAGACGTGTTAAATCATGTATTTCCTTTACAGGTACCTGACACTGCAGAAGAGCAGGAGCAATCAAGTGGAAATCATTCTTCCCAGGGTCGTCAGCCTCAAGTTGCTGAGGAGGAAAGACTGGGTGTAAGTATCCTTTATCCGAGTTTTTATTGAATTAGTTGTCATTTTTACTAACAAATTCTTTTTTTGTATTTCATCTACACTGTGTTCCAAATTATTATGCAAATAATATTTCCTCATATTTTCTCTAAATTACCTATCTGAATTGCAGTCATTGTTATTTTCCAGTCATCTACTATTCTAGTATAATTGCAATGTTTTGGAACAAACTGCCTATGAAAACAGTATCTTTTTTAAAAAAAATAAACACTTAAAATGTATGTTCCTAATTATTATGCACAGCAGAGTTTTCAGCCTTTTTTTTTTTTTATTTTGAACAAAAAAATGGTCAATTGTGAAGTTATAAGCATTATCAGCTTATTACAAAATGAAACTGGGACGTTGGAGGCACCAGCAGCTTCGAACACTTGTCTGCTGCTATGACAAGGCATTTTTGCAGCTGCTCTTTTAACCTTACGCAATTACCTGTTGGAAAGAGTCCTCAATTTTTCCTTATCAGCACGCACACGTGTGTGCTGGGAATCAGCTACATACTTCTTGATTGTGCGATAATCACGATGAAGTGTCTTGGCAATGTTGATTGTAATCATGCCTTGACCTAAATACTCCACAATTTGTTGCTTCTCAGCAGACGACACATCCTTTTTCTTTCCCATTTTGGCCAAAAATGTAGGCTGCTTAATAATGTGGAACAGCCTTCTTAAGTAGTCTTGCCTTTATTTGGACACACCTGCCAAACTAATGTGCACAGGTATCTGCAATTGCTTTCAGTGATATAAAGAGCCCTGACAAACATCACCATCAATGAGTTTAAATGACAAACAAAAAAATTCTAACCTTATCACTCCTAAACTCTTTGTGCATAATAATTTGGAACACAGTGTATAGGTTCCACAACGTGACACAGAAAATGACCTACTGATTCAAGCTGTGCAAGAGCGAGCAGCATTGTGGGACCCTCGTGATCGGAATCATTCCGACTCAGTCTTGATGCGACGACTCTGGAAAGAAGTGGCCAGATCGCTGATGAATGATTGGGACCATGCAACGCCAAAAGTCAGAAAGGATTTTGGTAAGTATTGCTATTTTGGCCGCCTCTTTTTTTCTGTAAATTTTGGTGTCGTTAAACAATTTTATTTTTCTTCCCCCTTCACAGAGAAGAGAGAAAAAGTTTGTTGGCGTTCAATGAAGCATCGCTTCAATAAGAACAGGAGAGAGGAGATTCAGGTTCGAAGTGGTGCAACTCGAAAAATCAGAAAATACAAGTATCATAATGAGCTTTCTTTTCTGAAGCCAGCGGTTGCTTGGCGAACGTGAGTATCTTTTGTGTTGTCTCACTATTATTTAATTTTTTCTTTTTTGAAGTAATCTTTTTTTTATTTTATTTCCACACAGAACCTGGAGCAGCACTGTAGAACCTGGATCTTCCTCTGTTGGAGCGGCCCCTCATCGACCAACCAACGAACCTGCATTATCCCAATCATCCACCAGCGATGCAGCAGCCAGGCAGGCTTCACAGGCTGGGGAACAGGAAGCCGGTCCTCCTGGTTTTCCCCTCTCCCAGCCATCTGCCACTACTTTACTTGAGTCTGCTCAGCAGCAGCAGAGGGCCTGGGAGAGGTCAGTCATGCCCGAGTTTATTCACTTAAGCTCGGTCTTCCAGGCTGGGATGAAAGCGGTTGTGGATATGATGGAGAGTGGGTTCACTCATGTGAACACACTTTTCCAGGAAGTCCACAAATGCCTTGACCGCCTGTAAGGCGACCTTAATAGACCGGCGCAACATTGTTTTTCCACTATAGAACGGGGCGTGACAGAAAACCTTAGTCCTGATCTCCAGCTGTTTGTGATGAAGGCCTGTCAGGATGCTTATACCGAGGCCATGCAGCGGTCCCGATATCAGCAGCAAGCACAAAGTTCTTTCCCTACAGGGCAACAAGCTCCAGCACAGCATCAGTGGCAGAATCCGCCTGCCCAGACTCGCCAAGGGACTTATCTACCACCCCCGCTGGACATTACACTTCCAAGAATCCCAAGCTTCACCATGCAGCCGAGTGCAGAAGACCAGCCATCCACATCTACCGCAATGCAGCCTAGTGCAGTAGCCCAGCTGTCCGGTTCCACCATCAAGACCAGTGCAGCAGCCCATACTTCTCCTCCACCAACGCAGCACCAAGGAAAAAAGTGGCAAAAACAAAGTTCCGGAGGAGAAAAACCAGGAAAAAAATATTACATGCAGCCCCTCAACCCTCACCTCCTAATGTGTCTGTGTTTTCTAGTCTGTCCACACCTTTGCTTCGTTCTTTCCCTTCCAATGTGTCAATCCCTTCCAACTTGTCTTCCACTCCTAATGTGACTTCCCCCAATGTGTCTGACCCAATCCTCCAATTGTCTTACACTTCCCCTGTAACAACTTCATCAACCACTCATAACCTACCATCACTGCCCGACACCCCCCTGGTCCACCATGTTACACCCTCCCACAGACCGCGAAAGTAATTAATCATTTTCCCTTTTTTTTAAAAAAAATTGTAAAAATTTTTTTTCTGTTAGTAGGTGTTTATTATACAAGACAGAACAGGATGTAGTTATGCAGAAAAACGCATGCTTTCACAACCTCATCAATTGTCTCTATTTTTAGATTTATGGTTGTTCCCAAAATGCGCCATTTAGATGCCAGCAAACCAAAGGCACACTCCACAGTTCTTCGTGCCCTTGTCAGTCGGTGGTTGAAAATCCTTTTTGTGTGACTCAAGTCCCGACTTGTGTATGGTTTTAGCAGGTTGCCACACACATTTGAAAGGCCTCATCACCAACAATAACAAACGGCATTGACGGTCCTTCAGTGTTAGGAAGAGGTTGTGGCAGGGGAAAATTAAAATCATTCCCATACAATCGTCCCATGTCTGAGTTTTTGAAAGTCTGTGAGTCATTTCCTCATCCAAATGAGCCAATGTCAACGGTGACAAATCGACATTCAGCATCCACAATTGCAATCAGAACAATGGGAAAGCATTTTTTATAATTGAAGTACTCAGATCCACTTCCTGCAGGTTTCAGAATCTGAATATGTTTGCCTTCCACAGCCCCCACACAGTTAGGAAAATTACACACTTCATTGAATTTTGCTACATTTTTCATCCAGAGTTCAGCTGTGGGTTTGGGAGGAAGTCGACACGCTGAACGTCATACAATGCACGGCAGGTGTCTCCAACAATCCCAGAAAGGGTGGACAGTCCAATTCGAAACTGAAAATGTAGAGATCTTAAGGTCTCTCCAGTAGCCAGGAATCTGCTGAACAGACAAAGGAACAAATAAATCAGGACATGGGTTTTCTAACAATAATAGTAACAGGTGTTTAGTTTTCAAAATTCCGTACCCTATGGTCACCAACAGACGTTCCTCAGCAGGAATTGCTCTATATAGTTGGGTGTCCTGCCTGCTGATGTATCCTCGGACACGTTGCAGCAACTCATCAAAGCTCTGTTGCGACATCCTGGTGTAGTCCAAAAACTTCGCCTGGTTTTCACGAAGCTCTGTGTACAATGAGTGGTAGGCTCCACGGCTCTGATGGAGTTCAACAATAGGTTGTTGCCAAAAGCGACGACGACGTCTTCTCCATCTTTCTCTTCTCCTTTCTTCCTCACAAGCCACAGTGAAAGCAAAAGCCAATTTCAAAGATAAATCCAGATTCATATTGAAGCGCACAGTGACACCCACAGCCGCCAGCTTCCAAAAAACAATCCCACTCACCCTCCAGCGTGCCCTCGCAGCATCTTATTGGTTCTGGCTTTCAGCAGCTCTTCCTGTGCCGAGCGATCAGGTGGCACCGCTCATTAAGGTAATGAATATGCACGTATCTCCACTCCCATAGGCGTGAGGGAGCCACGTATACCAGGACAGGGACGGGGGAGCCAAGCATACCAGGACAGGGAAGGTGGAGCCAAGCATACCAGGACAGGGATGAGGGGACAATGCATACCCGGCTTATACTCGAGTCAATAAGCTTACCTAGTTTTCTCTGGCAAAATTAGGTGCTTTGGCTTATACTCGGGTCGGCTTATACTCGAGTATACAGTGCCTACAAGTAGTATTCAACCCCCTGCAGATTTAGCAGGTTTACACATTTGGAATTAACTTGGCATTGTGACATTTGGACTGTAGATCAGCCTGGAAGTGTGAACTGCACTGCAGCAAAAAAGAATGTTATTTCTTTTTTTATTTTTTTTTTAAATTGCGAAAAGTCTTTGTCCTGAGTACGCTAATACCCCATATGTGGGGGGAACCACCGCTTGGACGCATGGCAGAGCTCGGAAGGGAAGGAGCGCTGTTTTGGAATGCAGACTTAGATGGATTGGTCTGCAGACGTCACATTGCATTTGCACAGCTCCTGATGCACCTAAACAGTAGAAATCCCCCAAAAGTGACCCCATATTGGAAACTAGACCCCCCAAGGAACTTATCTAGATGTGTTGTGAGAACTTTGAACCCCCAAGTGTTTCACTAGTTTATAACGCAGAGTCGTGAAAATAAGAAAAAAAAAATTTCCCACAAAAATGTTTTTTTAGCGATCCGTGAGCCTGGCCGATCGCATATGACATACTATCCCGTCACTGGGAATTAAGTCCCTGGTCACCTTGATGGGATAGTACGTCATATGGGATTAAGGGGTTAATAAAGAAAAACTGAAATCACATGGTTATAAGTATTCATACCCTTTGCTCCGACACTCATATTTAAGTCACATGCACATTTCTTTGTGATCCTCGAGATGGTTCTACTCCTTCATTGGACTCCAGCTGTGTTTAACTAAACTGATAGGAGTTGATTTGAAAAGGCACACACCTGTCTATATAAGACCTCACAGCTCACAGTGCATGTCAGACCAAATGAAAATCATGAGGTCAAATTAACTGGCCAAGGAGCTCAGAGACTGAATTGTGGCAAGGCACAGATTTGGCCAAGGTTACAAAAAACTTCTGCAGTACTCAAGGTTCCTATGAGCACAGTAGTCTACATAATCCTTAAATGGAAGAAGTCTTGGACCACCAGAAGTCTTCCTAGACCTGACCGTCTGAGCAATCATTTGTGGGAGAAGAGCCTTGGTGAGAAAGGTAAAGAAGAACCCCAAGATCACTGTGACTGAGCTCCAGAGATGCAGTAGGGAGATGGGAGAAAGTTCCACAAAGTCAACTATCACTGCAGCCCTCCACCAGTCAGGCCTTTGTGGCAGAGTGGCCCAATGGAATCTTTTCCTCATTACAAGACATGTGAAAGCCCGCATAGAGTTCGCTAAAAAACACATGAAGGACTCCCAGTCTATGAGAAATAAGATTCTCTAGTCTCATGAGATGAAGATATACGTTTTTGGTGCTAATTCTAAGCGATATGTGTGGAATAAACCAGGCACTGCTCATCACCTGCCCAACACAATCCCAATAGTGAAACATGGTGCTGGCAGCATCATGCTATGGGGCGTTTTTAAGGAACAGGATAACTGGTTGTCATTAAAGGAAATATGAGTACTGCCAAGTACAGAGAAATCGTGGATGAAAATCTCTTCCAGAGTGCTCTGGACCTCAGACTTGGCCAACGGTTCACCTTCCAACAAGACAATGACCCTAAACACACAGCTGAAATAACAAAGGAGTGGCTTCAGATCTACTTTGTGACCATTCTTGACTGAAATAAATGCATAACACAGAAAAATACACAACAAGCTGTTCACATTCATGGGACACAAGACTCCCAGTCTGAAATCTTTAGATTTCATAATATCTTTGAATGATGCGATGGGTCATTGGTGTCCAACGCCAACATGGAACCTGAAAAGAGAAAGAGAGAAAACAATATGCAACAATAATGCAACAATTCAAGTCCATACTTGCATGATGACGTGTAGTCCTTGAATAAGAAATAAAAAATTATTATGAGTTCAGTAGAAAAACCCATCTTTGGGTTGGGGAAGCTGCAACAAGCTAACTCTTCCATCAACCAAACAATCCAATGGTAACGTTTATTCCACAGAGAAGTGTTCAAGTCCGGTTGCACGCAGAGCGTTTTATGTCCTAACGTGGCTGGGGTATGGGGAAATATGCTCCTCACAGTGACGGAGTCCAGCAGCAATGTTCAGTTCATGTGATTTCCTCCTTCAGTGACTGGATTCAGGTCAAGGAGCGTACAGTTTTTGGAGAGGTTGACACCTTTCGCAATGCTGTCAATTTCATAGTAATATACTTCTTGTTGTACGCACCTGTTGATGACTTGTGCAGCTTGTTCCTTGTTTTAGACAGTAGGATGACCAGTGCATATGTGCCAGCAACAGCACCCTGAAAACTTGTAGTTGGTAAAGCAATGAGTGATGTAAGACAAGCCACGGCTCGTACAGCAGATGACCAACTTAAAAAGAATTCAAAATCATGAGGTTTCAACTTCAGCCTTGATGTAATTGAAGTATAATGTGTGGAGATAGTTGGTCTAATTTCTTTGTCATATTCTGGGTCCACCACCTCATTTGAGTTGCTGACATAATTATCGTAGGCATCCTCGTATAAGATACTTGGAGGTGTCACCCACATGATGTCACCGAGCTTGGATGCAGCTGTGAGTCTCATTCCACTGTCAGCTAGGTTTAGATCAGAGGGGATGTGATGCCACTGCTCAGGAGTAGCAAAAGGTCTGATGTGCTCCACTCTATTACTCACATAGACGTACAATTATTTTATTTGGTTATATATATATATACAGTGCCTACAAGTAGTATTCAACCCCCTGCAGATTTAGCAGGTTTACACATTTGGAATTAACTTGGCATTGTGACATTTGGACGGTAGATCAGCCTGGAAGTGTGAAATGCACTGCAGCAAAAAAGAATGTTATTTCTTTGTTTATTTTTTTTTTTTAAATTGTGAAAAGTCTTTTCAGAGGGTCATTTATTCAACCCCTCAACCCACCAGAATTCTGTTTGGTTCCCCTAAAGTATTAAGAAGTAGTTCAGGCACAAAGAACAATGAGCTTCACATGTTTGGATTAATTATCTCTTTTTCCAGCCTTTTCTGACTATTTAAGACCCTCCCCAAACTTGTGAACAGCACTCATACATGGTTAACATGGGAAAAACAAAGGAGCATTCCAAGGCCATCAGAGACAAGATCGTGGAGGGTCACAAGGCTGGCAAGGGGTACAAAACCCTTTCCAAGGAGTTGGGCCTACCTGTCTCCACTGTTGGGAGCATCATCCGGAAGTGGAAGGCTTATGGAACTACTGTTAGCCTTCCATGGCCTGGACAGCCTTTGAAAGTTTCCTCCCGTGCCGAGGCCAGGCTTGTCCGAAGAGTCAAGGCTAACCCAAGGACAACAAGGAAGGAGCTCTGGGAAGATCTCATGGCAGTGGGGACATTGGTTTCAGTCAATACCATAAGTAACGTACTCCACCGCAATGGTCTCCGTTCCAGACGAGCCCGTAAGGTACCTTTACTTTCAAAGCGTCATGTCAAGGCTCGTCTACAGTTTGCTCATGATCACTGGAGGACTCTGAGACTGACTGGTTCAAGGTTCTCTGGTTTGATGAGACCAAGATCGAGATCTTTGGTGCCAACCACACACGTGACGTTTGGAGACTGGATGGCACTGCATACGACCCCAAGAATACCATCCCTACAGTCAAGCATGGTGGTGGCAGCATCATGCTGTGGGGCTGTTTCTCAGCCAAGGGGCCTGGCCATCTGGTCCGCATCCATGGGAAGATGGATAGCACGGCCTACCTGGAGATTTTGGCCAAGAACCTCCGCTCCTCCATCAAGGATCTTAAGATGGGTCGTCATTTCATCTTCCAACAAGACAACGACCCAAAGCACACAGCTGTTGTGAATTCTGCTCTTGGGCTCCCTCCGGTGGTTGGAAGTAGCACTTTTGTGAATTCTGCTCTTGGGCTCCCTCCTGTGGTTTTGAGTGGTATAACTGCTTCTTGGAATTAGCATCAGCAGCTGCTTCCACTGATCGTCTTTCTGGCTCGGCTATTTTAGTCTGGCCTTATCCCTCAATCAATGCCAGTTGTCAATTGTTCCTGCTTGGAGTCACTGCTCTTTTGGATTTCCCTGACACTCTGACCAGTTCAGCAAAGATAAGTCCTTGCTTGTCCTTTTGCAGTCCACTTGTTGTGGACTTTATTGTTCACCACATTCTATGTTTTGCTCATTTGTCCATCTTATCAGTATGGATCTATTCAGCTAAGCTGGAAGCTCTGGGCAGCAGATTTTGCCCTCCACACCTTTAGTCAGGTGTGGAGATTTTTGCATTTCTCTGCGGTGGACTTTTTCTAGTTTTTATTACTGACCGCACAGTGTTCTTTCCTGTACTATCTATCTAGCTAGAAGTGGCCTCTTTTGTTAAATCTTGTTTCATACTACGTTTTTCATTTCCTTCTCCTCTCACAGTCATTATTTGTGGGGGGCTGTCTTTCCTTTGGGGATTCTCTCTGAGGCAAGATAGCTTTCCTGTTTCTACCTTTAGGGGTAGCTAGTTCTCCGGCTGTGACGAGGTGTCCAGAGAGTGACAGGAACATCCCACGGCTACTGCTAGTGTTGTGTTAAGATCAGGAACTGCGGTCTGTATAGTTACCACCTGCTCAGAGCTAGTCGCATGTCGCTCCTAAATCACCAGTCCTTAACAGTACAACTGGCCAAAAATGAGGTGAATGCATCTCAAAAGAAGGAAAAGAAAAAGAGTTCTGAGCCATTTTTTTTTCTTTAGTCTGTTTTGTCTTTTTCCTTCCTCTTAATCTCTGGGTGGTTCAGGATTTGGGCGCGGACATGGATGTTCAGGGTTTGTTTTCTCGTGTTGATCAGCTTGCTGCAATAGTACAGAGTATCCAAGAGTATGTTGTTCAGACTCCAGCCTTAGAGCCTAGAATTCCTACTCCAGATTTGTTTTACGGGGATAGATCTAAGTTTTTGAACTTTAAAAATAACTGCAAATTGTTTTTTGCTCTAAAACCCCGTTCCTCTGGTGACCCCACTGAGCAAGTTAAAATAGTTATTTCTCTGCTGCGTGGTGACCCTCAGGACTGGGCATTCTCCCTTGAGTCAGGGGATCCGGCATTGCTTAATGTAGATGCATTTTTTCAATCGCTCGGATTATTGTATGACGAACCTAACTCTGTGGATTATGCGGAAAGAACCTTGTTGGCCCTGTGTCAGGGTCAGGAAGCGGCAGAATTATACTGCCAGAAATTTAGAAAATGGTCTGTGCTTACTAAATAGAATGAGGACGCTCTGGCAGGAATTTTCAGAAAGGGTCTTTCTGAAGCCCTTAAAGATGTTATGGTGGGGTTCCCCACGCCTGTTGGTTTGAGCGAATCTATGTCTCTAGCCATTCAGATTGATCGGCGCCTGCGCGAGCGCAAAGTGGTGCACCATATGGCAGAGTCCTCTGAACAGAGTCCTGAGCCTATGCAATGTGATAGGATTCTGACTAGAGCGGAACAGAGGGGATACAGACGTCAGAATGGGCTGTGTTTTTACTGTGGTGATTCTGCTCATACTATTTCTGATTGCCCTAAGCGTATTAAGAGGGTTGCTAGATCTGTTACCATTAGTACTGTACAGCCTAAGTTTCTCCTGTCTGTGACCCTGATTTGCTCATTGTCATCTTTTTCTGTCATGGCATTTGTGGATTCAGGCACTGCCCTGAACTTAATGGACTTAGAATTCGCCAGGCGCTGTGGTTTTTCTTTGCAGCCTTTGCAGAGCCCTATTCCTTTGAGGGGTATTGATGCTACACCGTTGGCCAAGAATAAACCTCAGTATTGGACTCAGCTGACTATGTGCATGGCTCCAGCACATCAGGAAGATTGTCGTTTTCTGGTGTTGCATAATTTACATGATGTTGTTGTACTGGGTTTTCCATGGTTACAAGTACACAATCCAGTGTTGGATTGGAAATCGATGTCTGTGACTAGTTGGGGTTGTCAAGGGGTACATAGTGACGTTCCTTTGATGTCAATTTCCTCTTCCCCCTCTTCTGATGTTCCTGAATTTTTGTCAGATTTCCAGGATGTATTCGATGAGCCCAAGTCCAGTTCCCTTCCTCCACATAGGGACTGTGATTGTGCTATTGACTTGATTCCTGGCTGTAAGTTCCCTAAGGGCCGACTTTTCAATCTGTCTGTGCCAGAGCATGCCGCCATGCGGAGCTATGTTAAGGAGTCTTTAGAGAAGGGGCATATTCGGCCGTCTTCGTCACCATTGGGAGCGGGATTCTTTTTTGTTGCCAAGAAGGATGGCTCCTTGAGACCCTGTATTGATTATCGCCTTCTTAATAAGATCACGGTCAAATTCCAATACCCTTTACCTTTGCTCTCTGATTTGTTTGCTCGGATTAAGGGGGCTAGTTGGTTTACCAAGATTGACCTTCGAGGGGCATATAATCTTGTTCATATTAAACAGGGTGACGAATGGAAAACTGCATTTAATACGCCCGAAGGCCATTTTGAATACCTGGTGATGCCTTTCGGGCTTTCTAATGCTCCTTCTGTATTTCAGTCCTTCATGCATGATATTTTCCGCAATTATCTTGATAAATTCTTGATTGTGTATTTGGATGATATTTTGATTTTTTCCAATGATTGGGAGTCTCATGTGAAGCAGGTCAGGATGGTATTCCAGATCCTTCGTGATAATGCTCTATTTGTGAAGGGGTCTAAGTGCCTATTTGAAGTTCAGAAGGTCTCTTTTTTGGGGTTTATTTTTTCTCCTTCGTCTATAGAAATGGATCCTGTTAAGGTCCAAACCATTCATGACTGGATTCAGCCCACATCTGTGAAGAGCCTTCAGAAATTTTTGGGCTTTGCTAATTTTTATCGCCGTTTCATTGCCAACTTCTCTAGTGTGGTTAAGCCCCTGACCGATTTGACAAAGAAAGGCGCTGATGTGACAAATTGGTCCTCTGAGGCTGTTGAGGCCTTTCAGGAGCTTAAGCGCTGATTTACTTCTGCCCCTGTCTTGCGTCAGCCGGATGTGTCTCTTCCTTTTCAGGTTGAGGTTGACGCTTCTGAGATTGGGGCAGGGGCCGTTTTGTCACAGAGGAATTCTGATGGTTCCTTGATGAAACCATGTGCCTTCTTCTCCCGAAAGTTTTCGCCTGCGGAACGCAATTATGATGTCGGCAATCGGGAGTTGTTGGCCATGAAGTGGGCATTTGAGGAGTGGCGACATTGGCTTGAGGGAGCCAAGCACCGCGTTGTGGTCTTGACCGATCATAAGAATCTGATTTACCTCGAGTCGGCCAAGCGGCTGAACCCTAGAAAGGCTCGATGGTCCCTGTTTTTCTCCCGTTTCGATTTTTTGGTCTCGTATCTTCCGGGATCTAAGAATGTTAAGGCGGATGCCCTCTCTAGGAGTTTTTTGCCTGATTCTCCTGGAGTTCTTGAGCCGGTTGGTATTCTTAGGGAAGGGGTGATTCTTTCTGCCATCTCCCCTGATTTACGGCGGGTGCTTCAGGAATTTCAGGCTGATAAACCTGACCGCTGTCCTGTGGGGAAGCTGTTTGTTCCCGATAGATGGACAAGTAAGGTAATTTCTGAGGTCCATTGTTCGGTGCTGGCCGGTCATCCTGGGATTTTTGGTACCAGAGATTTGGTTGCTAGGTCCTTTTGGTGGCCTTCCTTGTCGCGGGATGTGCGTTCTTTTGTGCAGTCCTGTGGGACTTGTGCCCGGGCTAAGCCTTGCTGTTCCCGCGCTAGTGGGTTGCTTTTGCCTTTGCCTGTCCCTGAGAGGCCCTGGACGCATATTTCCATGGATTTTATTTCGGATCTTCCTGTGTCCTAGAGGATGTCTGTTATCTGGGTGGTTTGTGACCGGTTCTCTAAAATGGTCCATTTGGTACCTTTGCCTAAATTGCCTTCCTCCTCTGATTTGGTTCCATTGTTTTTTCAGCATGTGGTTCGTTTGCATGGCATTCCGGAGAATATTGTGTCTGACAGAGGTTCCCAGTTTGTTTCCAGGTTTTGGCGGGCTGTTATGGTTCTCAATGGCAAGAGAACATAGCCCAGCAAACATAAGAACTAGCTCTTGGAAGGATGGAAACTAAACTGACCATGAACTAAACCTGCCACACAACTAACAGTAGCCGGGTAGCGTAGCCTGCGTTTTATCCCTAGACGCCCAGCGCCGGCCGGAGGACTAACTAATCCTGGCAGAGGAAAATATAGTCCTGGCTCACCTCTAGAGAAATTTCCCCGAAAGGCAGACAGAGGCCCCCACAAATATTGGCGGTGATTTTAGATGAAATGACAAACGTAGTATGAAAATAGGTTTAGCAAAATTGAGGTCCGCTTACTAGATAGCAGGAAGACAGAAAGAGCACTTTCATGGTCAGCTGAAAACCCTATCAAAACACATCCTGAAATTACTTTAAGACTCTAGTATTAACTCATAACATCAGAGTGGCAATTTCAGATCACAAGAGCTTTCCAGACACAGAAACGAAACTACAGCTGTGAACTGGAACAAAATGCAAAAACAAACAAGGACTAAAGTCCAACTTAGCTGGGAGTTGTCTAGCAGCAGGAACATGCACAGAAAGGCTTCTGATTACAATGTTGACCGGCATGGAAGTGACAGAGGAGCAAGGCTAAATAGCGACTCCCACATCCTGATGGAAACAGGTGAACAGAGAGGATGATGCACACCAGTTCAATTCCACCAGTGGCCACCGGGGGAGCCCAAAATCCAATTTCACAACAGTACCCCCCCCTCAAGGAGGGGGCACCGAACCCTCACCAGAACCACCAGGGCGATCAGGATGAGCCCTATGAAAGGCACGGACCAAATCGGAGGCATGAACATCAGAGGCAGTCACCCAAGAATTATCCTCCTGACCGTATCCCTTCCATTTGACCAGATACTGGAGTCTCCGTCTGGAAACACGGGAGTCCAAGATTTTTTCCACAACGTACTCCAACTCGCCCTCAACCAACACCGGAGCAGGAGGCTCAACGGAAGGCACAACCGGTACCTCATACCTGCGCAATAATGACCGATGAAAAACATTATGAATAGAAAAAGATGCAGGGAGGTCCAAACGGAAGGACACAGTGTTAAGAATCTCCAATATCTTGTACGGGCCGATGAACCGAGGCTTAAACTTGGGAGAAGAAACCCTCATAGGGACAAAACGAGAAGACAACCACACCAAGTCCCCAACACAAAGCCGAGGACCAACCCGACGCCGGCGGTTGGCAAAAAGCTGAGTCTTCTCCTGGGACAACTTCAAATTGTCCACTACCTGCCCCCAAATCTGATGCAACCTCTCCACCACAGCATCCACTCCAGGACAATCCGAAGATTCCACCTGACCAGAAGAAAATCGAGGATGAAACCCCGAATTACAGAAAAAGGGAGACACCAAGGTGGCAGAGCTGGCCCGATTATTGAGGGCAAACTCCGCTAAAGGCAAAAAAGCAACCCAATCATCCTGATCTGCAGACACAAAACACCTCAAATATGTCTCCAAGGTCTGATTCGTCCGCTCGGTCTGGCCATTAGTCTGAGGATGGAAAGCAGACGAGAAAGACAAATCTATGCCCATCCTAGCACAGAATGCTCGCCAAAATCTAGACACGAATTGGGTACCTCTGTCAGAAACGATATTCTCCGGAATACCATGCAAACGGACCACATTTTGAAAAAACAGAGGAACCAACTCGGAAGAAGAAGGCAACTTAGGCAGGGGAACCAAATGGACCATCTTAGAGAAACGATCACACACCACCCAGATGACAGACATCTTCTGAGAAACAGGAAGATCCGAAATAAAATCCATCGAGATGTGCGTCCAGGGCCTCTTCGGGATAGGCAAGGGCAACAACAATCCACTAGCCCGAGAACAACAAGGCTTGGCCCGAGCACAAACGTCACAAGACTGCACGAAGCCTCGCACATCTCGAGACAGGGAAGGCCACCAGAAGGACCTTGCCACCAAATCCCTGGTACCAAAGATTCCAGGATGACCTGCCAACGCAGAAGAATGAACCTCAGAAATGACTTTACTGGTCCAATCATCAGGAACAAACAGTCTACCAGGTGGGCAACGATCAGGTCTATCCGCCTGAAACTCCTGCAAGGCCCGCCGCAGGTCTGGAGAAACGGCAGACAATATCACTCCATCCTTAAGGATACCTGTAGGTTCAGAATTACCAGGGGAGTCAGGCTCAAAACTCCTAGAAAGGGCATCCGCCTTAACATTCTTAGAACCCGGCAGGTAGGACACCACAAAATTAAACCGAGAGAAAAACAACGACCAGCGCGCCTGTCTAGGATTCAGGCGTCTGGCGGACTCAAGATAAATTAGATTTTTGTGGTCAGTCAATACCACCACCTGATGTCTAGCCCCCTCAAGCCAATGACGCCACTCCTCAAAAGCCCACTTCATGGCCAAAAGCTCCCGATTCCCAACATCATAATTCCGCTCGGCGGGCGAAAATTTACGCGAGAAAAAAGCACAAGGTCTCATCACGGAGCAATCGGAACTTCTCTGCGACAAAACCGCCCCAGCTCCGATTTCAGAAGCGTCGACCTCAACCTGAAAAGGAAGAGCAACATCAGGCTGAAGCAACACAGGGGCGGAAGAAAAGCGGCGCTTAAGCTCCCGAAAGGCCTCCACAGCAGCAGGGGACCAATCAGCAACATCAGCACCCTTCTTAGTCAAATCAGTCAATGGTTTAACAACATCAGAAAAACCAGCAATAAATCGACGATAAAAGTTAGCAAAGCCCAAAAATTTCTGAAGACTCTTAAGAGAAGAGGGTTGCGTCCAATCACAAATAGCCTGAACCTTGACAGGATCCATCTCGATGGAAGAGGGGGAAAAAATATATCCCAAAAAGGAAATCTTTTGAACCCCAAAAACGCACTTAGAACCCTTCACACACAAGGAATTAGACCGCAAAACCTGAAAAACCCTCCTGACCTGCTGGACATGAGAGTCCCAGTCATCCGAAAAAATCAAAATATCATCCAGATACACAATCATAAATTTATCCAAATAATCACGGAAAATGTCATGCATAAAGGACTGAAAGACTGAAGGGGCATTTGAAAGACCAAAAGGCATCACCAAATACTCAAAGTGGCCCTCGGGCGTATTAAATGCGGTTTTCCACTCATCCCCCTGCTTAATTCGCACCAAATTATACGCCCCACGGAGATCTATCTTAGAGAACCACTTGGCCCCCTTTATGCGAGCAAACAAATCAGTCAGCAGTGGCAACGGATATTGATATTTAACCGTGATTTTATTCAAAAGCCGATAATCAATGCACGGCCTTAAAGAGCCATCTTTCTTAGCCACAAAGAAAAAACCGGCTCCTAAGGGAGATGACGAAGGACGAATATGTCCCTTTTCCAAGGACTCCTTTATATATTCTCGCATAGCAGCATGTTCAGGCACAGACAGATTAAATAAACGACCCTTAGGGTATTTACTACCCGGAATCAAATCTATGGCACAATCGCACTCCCGGTGCGGAGGTAATGAACCAAGCTTAGGTTCTTCAAAAACGTCACGATATTCAGTCAAGAATTCAGGAATCTCAGAGGGAATAGATGATGAAATGGAAACCACAGGTACGTCCCCATGCGTCCCCTTACATCCCCAGCTTAACACAGACATAGCTTTCCAGTCAAGGACTGGGTTATGAGATTGCAGCCATGGCAATCCAAGCACCAACACATCATGTAGGTTATACAGCACAAGAAAGCGAATAATCTCCTGGTGATCCGGATTAATCCGCATAGTTACTTGTGTCCAGTGTTGTGGTTTATTGCTAGCCAATGGGGTGGAGTCAATCCCCTTCAGGGGTATAGGAGTTTCAAGAGGCTCCAAATCATACCCACAGCGTTTGGCAAAGGACCAATCCATAAGACTCAAAGCGGCGCCAGAGTCGACATAGGCATCCGCGGTAATAGATGATAAAGAACAAATCAGGGTCACAGATAGAATAAACTTAGACTGTAAAGTGCCAATTGAAACAGACTTATCAAGCTTCTTAGTACGCTTAGAGCATGCTGATATAACATGAGTTGAATCACCGCAATAGAAGCACAACCCATTTTTTCGTCTAAAATTCTGCCGTTCACTTCTGGACAGAATTCTATCACATTGCATATTCTCTGGCGTCTTCTCAGTAGACACCGCCAAATGGTGCACAGGTTTGCGCTCCCGCAGACGCCTATCGATCTGGATAGCCATTGTCATGGACTCATTCAGACCCGCAGGCACAGGGAACCCCACCATAACATCCTTAATGGCATCAGAGAGACCCTCTCTGAAATTCGCCGCCAGGGCGCACTCATTCCACTGAGTAAGCACAGCCCAATTACGGAATTTCTGGCAGTATATTTCAGCTTCGTCTTGCCCCTGAGATAGGGACATCAAGGCCTTTTCCGCCTGAAGTTCTAACTGAGGTTCCTCATAAAGCAACCCCAAGGCCAGAAAAAACGCATCCACATTGAGCAACGCAGGATCCCCTGGAGCCAATGCAAAAGCCCAATCCTGAGGGTCGCCCCGGAGCAAGGAAATCACAATCCTGACCTGCTGAGCAGGATCTCCAGCAGAGCGAGATTTCAGGGACAAAAACAACTTGCAATTATTTTTGAAATTTTGAAAGCAAGATCTATTCCCCGAGAAAAATTCAGGCAAAGGAATTCTAGGTTCAGATATAGGAACATGAACAACAAAATCTTGTAAATTTTGAACTTTCGTGGTGAGATTATTCAAACCTGCAGCTAAACTCTGAATATCCATTTTAAACAGGTGAACACAGAGCCATTCCAGGATTAGAAGGAGAGAGAGAGAGAAAGGCTGCAATATAGGCAGACTTGCAAGAGATTCAATTACAAGCACACTCAGAACTGAAGGAAAAACAAAAAAAAAAAAAAAAAATTTCAGCAGACTTCTCTTTTCTCTCCTTTCTCTGTCAATTAATTTAACCCTTTTTGGCCGGTCAAACTGTTATGGTTCTCAATGGCAAGAGAACATAGCCCAGCAAACATAAGAACTAGCTCTTGGAAGGATGGAAACTAAACTGACCATGAACTAAACCTGCCACACAACTAACAGTAGCCGGGTAGCGTAGCCTGCGTTTTATCCCTAGACGCCCAGCGCCGGCCGGAGGACTAACTAATCCTGGCAGAGGAAAATATAGTCCTGGCTCACCTCTAGAGAAATTTCCCCGAAAGGCAGACAGAGGCCCCCACAAATATTGGCGGTGATTTTAGATGAAATGACAAACGTAGTATGAAAATAGGTTTAGCAAAATTGAGGTCCGCTTACTAGATAGCAGGAAGACAGAAAGAGCACTTTCATGGTCAGCTGAAAACCCTATCAAAACACATCCTGAAATTACTTTAAGACTCTAGTATTAACTCATAACATCAGAGTGGCAATTTCAGATCACAAGAGCTTTCCAGACACAGAAACGAAACTACAGCTGTGAACTGGAACAAAATGCAAAAACAAACAAGGACTAAAGTCCAACTTAGCTGGGAGTTGTCTAGCAGCAGGAACATGCACAGAAAGGCTTCTGATTACAATGTTGACCGGCATGGAAGTGACAGAGGAGCAAGGCTAAATAGCGACTCCCACATCCTGATGGAAACAGGTGAACAGAGAGGATGATGCACACCAGTTCAATTCCACCAGTGGCCACCGGGGGAGCCCAAAATCCAATTTCACAACAGCGGGCCTTTTGTGCTAGGATGGGCATTAATTTGTCTTTTTCTTCGGTGTTCCATCCTCAGACAAATGGCCAAACTGAGCGAACTAATCACACCTTGGAAACCTATTTGAGATGCTTTGTGTCTGCTGATCAGGATGATTGGGTGGCTTTCTTGCCGTTGGCTGAGTTTGCCCTTAATAATCGGGCCAGTTCGGCTACTTTGGTTTCGCCTTTTTTTTGTAATTTTGGTTTTCATCCTCGTTTTTCTTCAGGGCAGGTTGAGCCTTCTGATTGTCCTGGTGTAGATTCTGTGATGGACAGGTTACAGCAGATTTGGACTCATGTGGTAGACAATTTGACGTTGTCTCAGGAAAAGGCTCAGCATTATGCTAACCGCCGTCGGTGTGTTGGTCCTCGGCTTCGTGTGGGGGATTTAGTCTGGTTATCTTCTCGTCATGTTCCTATGAAGGTTTCTTCCCCTACGTTCAAGCCTCGGTTTATTGGTCCTTATAAGATTTCTGAGATCATCAATCCAGTGTCTTTTCGTTTGGCCCTTTCAGCCTCTTTTGCCATCCACAATGTTTTCCATAGATCTTTGTTGCGGAGATATGTGGTACCCGTTGTTCCCTCTGTTGATCCTCCTGCCCCGGTGTTTGTTGAGGGGGAGTTGGAATATGTGGTTGAGAAAATTTTGGATTCTCGTTTTTCGAGGCGGAGGCTTCAGTATCTTGTCAAGTGGAAGGGTTATGGCCAGGAGGATAATTCTTGGGTGGTTGCCTCCGATGTCCATGCCGCCGATTTGGTTCGTGCTTTAACTTGGCTCGTCCTGATCGGCCTGGGGGCTCTGGTGAGGGTTCGGTGACCCCTCCTCAAGGGGGGGGGGTACTGTTGTGAATTCCGCTCTTGGGCTCCCTCCGGTGGTTGTAAGTAGCACTTTTGTGAATTCTGCTCTTGGGCTCCCTCCTGTGGTTTTGAGTGGTATAGCTGCTTCTTGGATTTAACATCAGCAGCTGCTTCCACTGATCGTCTTTCTGGCTCGGCTATTTTAGTCTGGCCTTATCCCTCAATCAATGCCAGTTGTCAATTGTTCCTGCTTGGAGTCACTGCTCTTTTGGATTTCCCTGACACTCTGACCAGTTCAGCAAAGATAAGTCCTTGCTTGTCCTTTTGCAGTCCACTTGTTGTGGACTTTATTGTTCAGCACATTCTATGTTTTGCTCATTTGTCCATCTTATCAGTATGGATCTACTCAGCTAAGCTGGAAGCTCTGGGCAGCAGATTTTGCCCTCCACACCTTTAGTCAGGTGTGGAGATTTTTGCATTTCTCTGCGGTGGACTTTTTCTAGTTTTTATTACTGACCGCACAGTGTTCTTTCCTGTACTATCTATCTAGCTAGAAGTGGCCTCCTTTGCTAAATCTTGTTTCATACTACGTATGTCATTTCCTTCTCCTCTCACAGTCATTATTTGTGGGGGGCTGTCTTTCCTTTGGGGATTCTCTCTGAGGCAAGATAGCTTTCCTGTTTCTACCTTTAAGGGTAGTTAGTTCTCCGGCTGTGACGAGGTGTCCAGGGAGTGACAGGAACATCCCACGGCTACTGCTAGTGTTGTGTTAAGATCAGGAACTGCGGTCTGTATAGTTACCACCTGCTCAGAGCTAGTCGCATGTCGCTCCTAAATCACCAGTCCATAACACACAGCCAAGAAAACCAAGACCTGGTTCAAGAGGCAAAAAATCAAGGTGTTGCAGTGGCCTAGTCAGTCTCCTGACCTTAACCCAATTGAAAACTTGTGGAAGGAGCTCAAGATTAAAGTCCACATGAGACACCCAAAGAACCTAGATAACTTGGAGAAGATCTGCATGGAGGAGTGGGCCAAGATAACTCCAGAGACCTGTGCCGGCCTGATCAGGCCTTATAAAAGACGATTATTAGCTGTAATTGCAAACAAAGGTTATTCCACAAAATATTAAACCTAGGGGTTGAATAATAATTGACCCACACTTTTATGTTTAAAATTTATAAAAATTTAACTGAGCAACAAAACTTTTTGGTTTGTAAGATTTATGCATCTGTTAATAAATCCTGCTCTTGTTTGAAGTTTGAAGGCTCTAACTTATTTGCATCTTAGTAAACCTGCTAAATCTGCAGGGGGTTGAATACTACTTGTAGTCATTGTATATGGTAAATAAAACGTGATATGCCATAGACTTCTATACCCCTGTCCTGAATGTCAATAACTACAGTGGCTTGCAAAAGTATTCACACAACCCCTTTGGCATTTTATTGTGTTTTGCTACCTCACAACCTGGAATTGCACTGTTATTTATGAGGGTTTGCATCAGTTCATGTAAAGAACATGCCTACAACTGTGAACATTTGCTTTTCTTTTTATTGTGAAACAAACAACAAATGGGACAAAATAACTGAAAACTTCAGTATGCATAACTATTCATCCCCTAAAGTCTAGAGCAATGTTCCCCAACTCCGGTCCTCAAGAGCCACCAACAGGTCATGTTTTCAGGATTTCCTTAGTATTGCACAGGTGATAATTGCATCACCTACACAGGCAAGCATTCAATCACCTGGGCAATACTAAATCCTGAAAACATGACCTGTTGGTGGCTCTTGAGGACCGGAGTTGGGGAACATTGGTCTAGAGCATTCTTTGATGGCAATTACAGCTGCAAGTCGTTTTGGATAAGTCTGTATGAGCTTTCCACATCTTGCCACTGGGATTTTTGCCTATTCTCCAAGGCAAAACTGCTCCAGCTCCTTCGAGTTAGATTTTTCCTCTGGTGAACAGAAATCTTCAAGTCTGACCACAGATTCTCAGTTGGATTAAGGTCTGGGCTCTGATTAGGCCACTCCAATACATTTACACGTTTCCCCTTAAATCACTGTAGTGTTGCTTTAGCAGTATGCTTTGGGTCATTGTCTTGTTGGAAGGTAAACCTCCGTCCCAGTCTCAAATCACTGACATCTTGTAGAAAACATAGCACTCAGGCAAATGTTGTAAGCAGATAACAGTATGTTAATTGTGTGTAGGCAGTCCAAAAATAATGAAGACTTTTCCATCCTACAATGACCTTCATCAGTCACGCTGCATATAAAAAGCAAAAAATATATATATTTATGTACATACAGTAAAAAAAACAAGATGAAAATCAGTTGTCAGGATGGGATAATGTAACAAAGCACAAATTCACCAAGGAAAAAGAGAAATAATCAGTCAAAAAGGTGGGGGGGCAGAATGATATTTATAAGTGAGTCCTAAACAAAAGCCAAGGCAAAGAAAAAGGGTGGAAAAGAGGGAAACAAAAACAAAAGAACTCATGCTGACTAACTGCAGCTAAAAACATACAGACTGACAAATCTAGACAGATATCTGTATGGCAGTGAAAGATTCAAATCACTGACTGAAACAGGTTTTGCTCAAGAATATCCATTTATTTCGCACCATCCACCTTCCTCTCAACTCGGACCATTTTCCTTGTCCCTGCTGCCGAAAACATCCTCACAGCATGATGCTGACGCCACGATGCTCCAGAGTGGGGCTGGTGTTCTTTGGGTGATGAGTTAAGTTGGTTTACCTTGCTGGCCAAAAAGTTCAATTTTGGTCTTATCATACTGCAGCACCTTCCTCTATACATTTGGTGAGTCTCCCACATGAGCCGTACAATTTTTGTGTGTAAGTAAAGGCTTTTTTTCTGCCCTCTCTTCCATAAAGGCCACGTTGCTGGAGTTTATTTTGGTTGTATGGACAGATACTCCAGTCTCTACTTGGAAACTCTGCAGCTCCTTCAGGGATTTCCTTTCGTCTCTATGCTGCTTCTCTGATTAATGCCCTCCTTGCCCGGGCTGAGAGTTTTGGTGGGCTGCCCTGTCTTGGCAGGTTTGTTGTGGCACCATGTTCTTTCCATTTGATGATAATGGATTTGATGGCACTCCGAGAGATCATTAGGGAGATCATCCCTGACTTGTGCTTCTCAACAACTTTGTCCCTGACTTGTTTGGAGATCTCCTTGGTCTTCATGGTGTTGTTTGGTTAGTGATGCCTCTTTCTTAAAGAGGTTGCCCCCTACTAGGACAACCCCTTCGTGAACTAAATGTTTGGCTCTGATAAAATAAAATGTTGTGACACGTGGTGCCCGGCATGGGAGGTGAGTATGGTTGTTTTTTTAATTTAATTGGGGCCAAACATTTAGTTTAAGAAGGGGTTGTCCTAGTAGTAGATAACCCCTTTATTGGTGTTGCAGCCTCTGTGGTCTGTCAGAAAAGGTGTGTATATACTGACAGACCACATGACACTTAATTGCACTCAGGTGGGCTTCACTAAACAAGTAACTTATGAAGGTAATTGTTTACAACAGAAATTTTTAGGGGCTGTGTAGCAAAAGGAGTAAATACATATACACATGCCAATTTGTAGTTATTTGATCCCATCAATTTAATTTATGCCTATGTTTGTCTAACTTGACTTCACCAATGTCTACTATTTAGTGCTGATGCATCACACACAAACCAGATTGCAAAAATATTTAAACACACGTTGTATTGTAATAAAATAGGTAAAAAGCAAAGGGGGTGAATACTTTTGCAAGCCACTATATGATTTAAAAAAATAGATTGTTGTTGCGCTAGCATGAAATAGCTAATAGAGATGAGAATGAGAGAGATATATACAGTAGATATGTGATTGACAGGACCTGCTGTAATTTGAAAAAAGTCGTAAAGTTTTTTTTTTCAGGTGCGTGTGAATGAGTTGTTTGGCTATTGCATATACTTTCCAGAGTAAGAACAAAAAAACCTGAAAGATGTCCTGTATAAACTGGGCCTCAGGATGCATTTTAGATTTGTTATTTTTGACATCTGAACCAACTTTTTAAAATAAGAGCCTGTTGCTATAAACTTTGTGAGAATTTTTAACTGTTTGTCTCCTGTACTGACCCTTCACGACATATGATGTGGCCGGCATTCATGGATCGTAATTTCTGCTATACATAGCAGTCCTGAAGCCCTTTTATGTATAGCACAGGTGATCTGATGATAACAGCTTCAGCTCTCCCAAGTGGACAATGAAATAAAAAGATGGCGACAAATGGTTAAACTTTTTTCATAGAAATTTAGGAATTCTTTTTACCACTTAAAAAAGAAAAAGAAAAATAAACTATACATGTTTGGTATCTGCGTACTCACACTGACCTGGGGAATCACTTTGCTTGGTCGGTTTTACTATCCAATGACGATGGTAAATAAAAAATTTAAAAAAACTATTGTGGAATTGCACTTTTTTAAAAATTTCATTGCACTTGGAAGTCTATTCCTGTTTTCCAGTACATGATATGGTAAAATCAATAGTGTCATTCAATACGCCAAAATGGAGAGAATGGACCGCATGTCCAAAAAAATCACACATTGGTCTAATGCCGCCAGGCAAAATATATATAACTGAACATGAGGTTCTTAGTGTAAAATTGTGATCAGACTGTATAAAGACCACTGCCACATCACGGAGAACCTCTTAGTGGGTCCCTATCGCCCTAACGGAGTGGAGCCTCACACCGACCACCACCGCAGCAACAATGCACACCAGCAGGGCGGACGGCCCAGTGCCTCACAGCGCCCATGCTGCGAGACTGAATCCCCATGGCTCCAGACCGTACCGTCCCACCAGCACAAAGCCACAGCAAAAATGGCCACCACACAGCATCAACAACAAATGAACGGAGCATTGAAACTCTCCTTCCTCAAGCTCTCAAATGAGGACAAAAATAAGCTGGACCCCTTTTGCAGTCTCCTGCTAATTTATTATCACCTGTACCAAATGGGAGGAGTACTGGTCCAAGAAAGGGGACACAGCATCCAATACGCTAAAAAAAGAGCATGGACCGCACCACCAAAAATCATACATTGATCTAATGCCGCTAGGCAAAAATATATATAACTGAACATGAGGTTCTTAATGTAACATTGTTATCACACTGTATGAAGCCCACTGCCACATCACGGCAAACCTCTTAGTGGGTTCTAACATGGCAGTGGGCTTCATACAGTCTGGTCACAATATTACACTAAGAACCTCATGTTCAGTTATACAGTTGTGCTCAAAAGTTTACATACACCGGCAGAATTTTTGCTTTCTTGGCCTTTTTTTCAGAGAATATGATTGATAATGCCAAAACTTTTTCTCCACTCATGGTTAGTGGTAGGGTGAAGCCATTTATTGTCAAACTACTGTGTTTTCTCTTTCAAATTATAATGACAACTCAAAACATCCAAATAACCCTCTTCAAAAGTTTACATACCCTATTTCTTAATACCGTGTATTGCCCCCTCTAACATCAATGACAGCTTGAAGTCTTTTGTGGTAGTTGTGGGTGAGGTTCTTTATTTTATCAGATGGTAAAGCTGCCCTCTCTTATTGGCAAAAAGCTTACAGTTCCTGTAAATTCCTGGGCTGTCTAGCATGAACTGCACACTTGAGATCTCCCCAGAGTGGCTCAATGATATTGAGGTCAGGAGACTGAGATGGCCACTCCAGAACCTTCACTTTGTTCAACTTGGCCTTGTGTTTTGGATTGTTGTCATGTTGGAACTTCTAAGTACATCCCATGCGCAGCTTCCACCCTGATGATTGCAAATTTGCCTCCAGTATTTGCTGATAACATGCTGCTTTCATCTTTCCTTCAACTTTGACCAAGTTTCCTGTGCCTTTTTAGCTCACACATCCCTAAAACATAAGCGATCCACCATCGTGCTTTACAGTAGGAATGGTGTTCCTTTCATCATAGACCTTGTTGAATGTAACGTTTATGGTTGTGGCCAAAAAAGTTCAATTTTGGCCTCCTCACTCCAAATTACCTTGTTCCAGAAGTTTTGAGGCTTGTCTCTGTGCTGTTTTGCGTATTGTAGGCGAGATACTTTGTGGCATTTGCGCAGTAATGGCTTTCTTCTGGCGACTCGACCATGCAACCCATTTTTGTTCAAGTGCCTCCTTATTGTGCATCTTGAAACAGTCAAACAGTCACATCACTAGTTTTCAGAGAGTCCAGTATTTCAGCTGATGTTACTTGTGGGTTTTTCTTTGCATCTCGAACAATTTTCCTGGCAGTTGTAGACGACATTTTTGTTGGTCTACCTGACCGTGGTTTTGCTTTTACAGAGCCCCTGATTTTCCATTTGTTAATCACAGTTTGAATGCTGCTGACTGGCATTATCAATTCCTTGGATATCTATTTGTATCCCTTTCCTGTTTTATGCTGTTCAACTACCTTTTCCCTTAGATCCGTTGACAATTCTTTTGCTTTCTCCATGACTCACAATCCAGAAACGTCAGTGGCTGCATGAAAAAATGCAAGACGCTGTCTGGATCCCAGAAACTCACTCAGATTTTATGCCACACACTGATTACAAGCAAACCGGTTACAGGTAAGTATGTTACCTTTAGTAGCCATTCAAATCCATTTGTGTCAACTTCTGTGCATGTTATCAGGCCAAAATCACCAGGGTATGTGAACTTTTGATCAGGGTCATTTGGACGCTTTGGGTTGTCATTATGATTTAAAAAGAGAAAACACAGTAGTTTGACAATAAATGGCTTCACCCAACCACTAACCATGAGTGGAGAAAAAGTTTTGGTGTTATCATTCATATTCTCTGGAAAAAGGCCAAGAATGCAAAAATTCTGCCGGGGTATGTAAACTTTTGAGCACAACTGTATATATGTTTTGCCTAGCGGGATTATATCAATTTTTGAAGGTGCGGTTTATGCTCTTTTATCAGCACAATGTTGCCATTCAAAACTACATCTTGTCCCAAAAAAAGCAAGCTCTCATACGGCTCTATACACGGAAATATAAAAAAGTTACGTCTCTTGGATGAAGAGGAGGAAAAACCCAAAATGAAAAAGGAGAAACTGGCCATGGCATGAAGGGGGCAAAGTCATTTAAATAATGCCTTTAAATAGTTGCATGAGATTAGAAAAATATGCCTGCTTTCTTCCAGAAACTGCATCACTTTGTTCAAGTAAATAGAGCTGAGCTGTAAAACTCCACACAATCCATGGCTGTGTGGTGCTGGGTTTTTTATTTGTTCTTTTTTTATCTCATGTGAGCCCTTTAAAATCATATTGGTCAAAGGGACTGTCCAAGATATTTTTAGCATTGCCACAAAGCAGTTAAGTCTCAAATACCTATTGATTCTCTGGCTAATCTCTCGCCACTCCAGCACTAGGTCAGAAATGATGGAAGTACAGAAGGAGACCGCGGAGGTCGGTGGTCATGTTCAAATGTACAACACTTCTTTACTGCAGGGCAAGTCAACGAACAGCATTTAAAGGGCAGGCAAAATTTGTATTATTATTTTTGTTAAGATTCCTTCCTTGTCACAACCCTTATAATAATGCATTTATAGTGGTAATTGCCAGTCATAGTGTATTGAGTCGCCATACCTCCTCAGCCACACAGTCAGCTGAAATGCATTAGGGTATGTGCACATGTAGAATGGTCCTCTGCGTATTTTTCCGCAGCAGATTTGATAAATCCGCAGGGCTAAAATGCTACATTTTTCCTGCGGATTTACCGCGGTTTTTATGCGGATTCCACTGCGGTTTTACACCTGCGGTTTTCTATTATGGAGCAGGTGTAAAACCGCTGCGGATTCCGCACAAAGAATTGACATGCTGCGGAATGTAATCCGCTGCATTTCCGCACGTTTTTTCCGCAGCATGTGCACAACGTTTTCCGTTTCCCATAGGTTTACATTGTACTGTAAACTCATGGGAAACTTCGGCGGACCCGCAGCAAAATCCGCATCGTGTGCACAGAGCCTTACAGGGCAGAGAGCCAACAGCTCCTAGCACGCGCAGCACTACACGTCACTGGCCAATCAGAGGCCGCAGCTGACATCAGCATGTCCATCGTGGGCAGCGCATGATGTCACTGCCATGCACCGTCCCACCTTCCTGCGCCGGCGGCTATAAAGGAGAGAACGCTGCACATCATGTGAGTGGGGAGAAGAATTCATTTTTTTTTGTTTTATTTCTTTTAAAGTGTTAGAGAACGATTCCCGTGGCGGGGGGCATTATTACGGGAAGGGGCCAAGTTGGCGGAAATTATTACAGAAAGAGACAAAGATGGGGACAATAGTTACACAGTGGAAGACATTATTAAAGAAAAGGGCCCGGATGTAGGACATTATTACAGGAAGGTGCCTGGAAGGGCAACATAATTGCAAGGAAGGGCCAGGATGGGGGACATTTTAAGAAAGGGACAAGGCTGGGGGACAATGTTACACCGAGGTGCAAGGATAGGGAACATTGTGTGCTGGTATTTCTCTTTTTATGTGATTTATTATTGGTATATTAGTTTTGGTATGGTAGACTTGTTCAGTACCAGTATGATGACATTTGTTATTTGGTAACTGGATGACTACTATTTAGAAGTATTAGTAAGAAAATGATCTTATTGCTGTGTTTTCTATGATATATGTATATTTATCTGTACTTTTTTTTAATGGGGAGCAAACACTTCTATTTCAGTATGATCTTAGAAAGCTACAGGGGTCTGTACATGTGGAAAACATACTGGTGGAGGTCCAGGTCCAAATTTTGCATTGGGGCCCAAAGACTCCAGTTACACCTCTGTGTACTGTACCATTTATCTGGTATTACCTAGCAGCAGTGCACTATTTTCTCAGCGTTTTAATTGTCCTTTTACGCCTGCGCTCTGTACGATTGCTGGGGTGAGTTTCTGTATGATGTAAATAATTTATACATGGGTAAGCAGTCAATGTTTACAGGAAATTCACCCACGAAGGTCACAACTGTAAAAATCTGTTCCTTTCTGATAATTTGACTGTTCCCAGAGAAAACACAAAAATGTTTTCTTTATATAAGAAAGAGAAAAGTATTCACATTTTATTATATTTATACTTAAACAGAGGTATTGTTCATGTTTCTGTTTTACCTTAACCCCTTCATGACCTTGCCGTTTTTTGCAATTCTGACCAGTGTCCCTTTATGAGGTAATAACTCAGGAACGCTTCAACGGATCCTAGCGATTCTGAGATTGTTTTTTCGTGACATAGTGGGCTTCATGTTAGTGGTAAATTTAGGTCGATAATTTCTGAGTTTATTTGTGAAAAAAACGGAAATTTGGCAAAAATTTTGAAAATTTCGCAATTTTCACATTTTGAATTTTTATTCTGTTAAACCAGAGAGTTATGTGACACAAAATAGTTAATAAATAACATTTCCCACATGTCTACTTTACATCAGCACAATTTTGGAAACAAATTTTTTTTTTGCTAGGAAGTTATAAGGGTTAAAATTTGACCAGTGATTTCTCATTTTTACAACAAAATTTACAAAACCATTTTTTTTAGGGATCACCTCACATTTGAAGTCAGTTTGAGGGTTCTATATGGCTGAAAATACCCAAAAGTGACACCATTCTAAAAACTGCACCCCTCAAGGTGCTCAAAACCACATTCAAGAAGTTTATTAACCCTTCAGGTGTTTCACAGCAGCAGAAGCAACATGGAAGTAAAAAATGAACATTTAACTTTTTAGTCACAAAAATGATATTTTAGCGAAAAATTTTTTATTTTCCCAAGGGTAAAAGGAGAAACTGGACCACGGACGTTGTTGTCCAATTTGTCCTGAGTACGCTGATACCTCATATGTGGGGGTAAACCACTGTTTGGGCGCACGGCAGGGCTCGGAAGGGAAGGAGCGCCATTTGACTTTTTCAATGAAAAATTGGCTCCAATCTTTAGCGGACACCATGTCGCGTTTGGAGAGCCCCCGTGTGCCTAAACATTGGAGCTCCCCCACAAGTGACCCCATTTTGGAAACTAGACCCCCCAAGGAACTTATCTAGAAGCATAGTGAGCACTTTAAACCCCCAGGTGCTTCACAAATTGATCCGTAAAAATGAAAAAGTACTTTTTTTTCACGAAAAAATTATTTTAGCCTCAATTTTTTCATTTTCACATGGGCAACAGGATAAAATGGATCCTAAATTTTGTTGGGCAATTTCTCCTGAGTACACCAATACCTCACATGTGGGGGTAAACCACTGTTTGGGCACATGGTAAGGCTCGGAAGGGAAGGAGCGGCATTTGACTTTTTGAATGAAAAATTATCTCCATCGTTAGCGGACACCATGTCGCGTTTGGAAAGCCCCTGTGTGCCTAAACATTGGAGCTCCTCCACAAGTGACCCCATTTTGGAAAGTAGACCCCCCAAGGAACTCATCTAGAGGCATAGTGAGCACTTTAAACCCCCAGGTGCTTCACAAATTGATCCGCAAAAATGAAAAAGTACTTTTTTTTCACACAAAATTTCTTTTAGCCTCAATTCTTTCATTTTCACATGGGCAACAGGATAAAATGGATCCTAAAATTTGTTGGGCAATTTCTCCTGAGTATGCCGATACCTCATATGTGGGGGTAAACCACTGTTTGGGTGCACGGCAAGGCTCGGAAGGGGAGGCGTGCCATTTGACTTTTTGAATGGAAAATTAGCTCCAATCGTTAGCGGACACCATGTCGCGTTTGGAGAGCCCCTGTGTGCCTAAACATTGGAGCTCCCCTACAAGTGACCCCATTTTGGAAACTAGACCCCCCAAGGAACTTATCTAGATGCATAGTAAACACTTATAACCCCCAGGTGCTTCACAGAAGTTTATAACGCAGAGCCGTGAAAATAAAAAAATAATTTTTCTTTCCTCAAAAATGATTTTTAGCCCAGAATTTTTTATTTTCCCAAGGGTAATAGGAGAAATTGGACCCCAAATGTTGTTGTCCAGTTTGTCCTGAGTACGATGATACCCCATATGTGGGGGTAAACCACTGTTTGGGCGCACGGCAGGGCTCGGAAGGGAAGGCACGCCATTTGGCTTTTTGAATGGAAAATTAGCTCCAATCATTAGCGGACACCATGTCGCGTTTGGAGAGCCCCTGTGTGCCTAAACATTGGAGCTCCCGCACAAGTGGCCCCATTTTGGAAACTAGACCTCCCAAGGAACTAATCTAGATGTGTGGTGAGCACTTTGAACCCCCAAGTGCTTCACAGAAGTTTATAACGCAGAGCCATGAAAATAAAAAATAATTTTTCTTTTCTCAAAAATGATTTTTTAGCCCACAATTTTTTATTTTCCCAATGGTAATAGGAGAAATTGGACCCCAAAAGTTGTTTTCCAGTTTCTCCTGAGTACGATGATACCCCATATGTGGGGGTAAACCACTGTTTCTCAGTCGCCCATGACAGCACTACCAGAGAGATGGAGTCCGCCCTTCAGGGACAGGAAACCCTACCGAATAAAAGGGCGGTACCTCTCTCCTGCCTCAGTTTTGTTTCCTGTCCCTGACAGGCGAACCCTCAGGATCGGTACCTGTGATCCGGAGCCGACCAGTGGGGGTATGACGGCGGGGAGGCCCCTGTCACCGCTGGCTCGGTGTCCGACGCCGCCGCTTCTGGGTCCGATGGGGCTGCAGAGTGAGCGGAGGGAAGCGCCGCTGCCTCCCCAGATTGGGGTAGGGGCTTAGGGACCCGGCGTGCCTCTGCAGAGAGGCCTGCTCCGGAGCGACGGCCTGGTGTGTGAGAGCACCAAGATGGCCGCCGCACCGGATATAGATACATCTACTTCTGGGTCCTGGGGAGTGCGCATGCGCACTGGGGACCAGCGCTATACATCTACTTCTGGGTCCTGGGGAGTGCGCATGCGCACTGGGGACCAGCGCTTCCCTGCAAACGCAGCCTGGAGGAGGGGAGTTCGGCGCGCATTTTAAAAAGCACAGCTGTGTGAGCGCTCGTCGCTGCATACAGTCCCATTATGGCGGACAGCGATGAGCAGCTCCAGTCAGCACAGCCCTTACAGCCAGTGCAGCTACCACAGCGTCACCAGCGCAAGTCGGGCGGAAGGACATCTGCAGGCACCCGAAGTTCCCGTTCCAGGAGCCATTCTACGCCGCAGAGTAAAGCCTCCAATATGTCCAGCCAGCCGGCACCTTCTACTTCGGGTCTCATTCAAGATCCCGTGCCTCCTCCAGAACTGGCAAGAAAAAAAACGGAAAAAACCAAACATAGAGACTGCCCCTTATGTGGAGAACCCCTAGCTCAGAGCTGGGATAAAAAACTATGCGGTTCCTGTATAGGTCAAGTCCTCTGTGAAGAAACCCCCAGTTTTGCCTCTGAATTACGCTCGGTAATTAGATCAGAGGTAGAAACGGCGTTTAAATCCCTTAAAGGGGAGGGGGTTAAGGAGAGAACACCTGTCCCCCTGTCTCGTTCTGATCCTTCTAGTTCTGATGAGGATGTGTCAGACAAGGAAGGTTCCTCCTTCTCCTCAGATACTGAGAGTGGAGGCCGTCACTGTTTCCCCTTAGACGAAATAGATGCCCTCGTAAAGACTGTAAGATCTACAATGGGGGTTCTAGACCCACGTCCTGATAAAACGGTGCAGGACATTATGTTTGGCGGCCTGGGCCAGAAAAAACGCAGAGTTTTTCCACTTAATGAAAATGTGCAAGCCCTGATTAAAAAGGAGTGGGAGAAGCCAGAAAGAAAAAACTCATCTGTACCCTCCCTTAAAAGGAAATATCCCTTTGCGGAAGATGATTCTATAGCATGGGATAAAGCCCCTAAACTGGACGTGGCAGTCGCTAAAGCGTCAAAGAAGTTTGCTCTGCCCTTTGAAGACATGGGTACGCTAAAAGACCCTCTTGATAAAAGAGCCGACACCTTCCTAAAAGGAGCTTGGGAGTCAGCAGGGGGATGTTTGAGACCTGCCATAGCGGCCGCATGTACTTCCAGATCTCTGATGATTTGGTTAGACAATCTGGAGAAACAGCTAAGGGATGGAGTATCCCGGCAAAAAATAATTGAGTCAATTCCCATGATTAGAGGAGCGGCAGCCTTCTTGGCTGACTCTTCGGCGGATTCTATAAAACTGACTTCGAAATCGGCAGCCCTGTCCAATGCAGCGCGTAGAACGCTGTGGCTGAAAAACTGGCCAGGTGATCTACAAACGAAACAAAAACTTTGCTCAATCCCATGTGAGGGGAAATTTCTGTTTGGAGAAACCCTCGATGACATCTTACAAAAAGCTGGGGATAAGAAGAAGGGGTTCCCTAACCTGGCCGCTCCATATGTCAGGCGGCCCTTTCGGAACAGGAAATTTTTCCGCAGACGCCCCCCTAGAGAACAGAACAGGTGGGAGGAGGGGAGAAATAAAGATAGAGGCTTCCTCTTTGGCAACTCCCCCAGAAATAAAAAAACCCCTAAATGACACCTCACCCAGGGTGGGAGGGAGACTGTCTCATTACCTTCCGGCCTGGGAAAAAATCTCCTCCAGTTCTTGGATTCTAAACCTAATAAAAATGGGACTTCAATTAAACTTTACCAACCTTCCTCCCCAACACTACGTGGTCACTCCATTGAAACCCTCAGGGAGACAACAACAAGCCCTGGAAATAGAAATCTCAAAACTCCTATCCAAAGATGTGATCCGAGAAGTTCCGTTCCTGGAAAGAGGGAGAGGATTTTTTTCCCCACTGTTCCTGATTCCAAAGCCGGACGGTTCCTTCCGTACAATAATAAATCTCCGGAAATTAAACACCTATGTAAGGAATCAAACATTCAAAATGGAATCGATAAGATCCACAATAAAAAACCTGTTTCCAAGTTGTTTCATGGTAGTGTTGGATCTCAGCGACGCGTACTATCACGTCCCCATCCACGAAAAATCACAGAAATACCTCAGACTAGCAGTGGTCATGGAGGGAGTAGTGAGAGAATATCAGTACAAGGCCCTTCCGTTTGGCATTTCAGTAGCGCCCCGTGTTTTTACCAAGGTGGTAGCAGAAATGATGGCACACATAAGGGAGGAAGACGTGATTATAATACCTTACCTAGACGACTTCCTGATTATCAGCAACACAGCCCAACATTGCCGCCAACAGTGCAGCAGAGTGATAAAAACTCTAACGGAATTAGGTTGGCTCCTGAATCTCGAAAAGTCGAAACTAGAACCAACCATGGTACAAGAGTTTCTGGGCCTAACTCTCGACTCGGTTTTACAGGAATGTCGCCTTCCAAACTTAAAGATACAAAAAATACTAAGCATTGTGTCAGCAGCTCGTTCAAACCCTCATATGACCTTAAGGGGAGCAATGTCACTACTGGGGTCCCTTTCTGCCTGTCTCCCGGCAGTACAGTGGGCTCAGATCCACACGAGAGACCTCCAGTGGGATGTCCTAAAAAATCAGCTCATACTGAAGGGAAGCCTGGAAGGTCGCATGACTCTAAGTTCAAACACTATTCGTTCCCTAGACTGGTGGCTAGATCCCAACAATCTATCAAAGGGAGTTCCATGGGTGATAGATACACATCGAGTAGTCACCACGGACGCCAGTCCCACGGGGTGGGGAGCTCACCTGGGAAACAGTGTTACTCAGGGGGTCTGGACAGATCGAGAATACCAGGTATCCTCAAATCAAAAGGAACTATGCGCAGTAAGCCACGCTCTATCAGTTTTTCTTCCCCAACTAAGGGGACAGCATGTCCGGGTTTTCTCGGACAATCAAGTAGTAGTGGCCTACCTGAACCACCAGGGGGGAACCAGATCACGAGCCCTGATGGACACTACTTCCCAAATCTTCGCCCTAGCCGAACATCACTTCCTATCCCTCTCGGCGTTACACATAAGGGGCATAGTAAACAAAAAGGCAGACTTCCTAAGCCGTACCCAGCTGAAACAGGGGGAATGGGCTCTGAACCAAAGGGTCTTCGATCAGATCACAAAAATCTGGGGAGTACCGACAATAGACCTTTTCGCCACTCTAGAGAACAGGAAGGTAAAACAGTATTGTTCTCTAGACCACAGAGGGAACCCCCGAGCACTAGATGCATTCTCGATTCCCTGGACTCACGGTCTGGCATATGCCTTTCCCCCTCATATACTTATACCAGCAGTCCTACGGAAGATAAGACAGGACAGGGCGAGAATCATTCTAATAGCCCCGTTCTGGCCCAAAAGGGCCTGGTTTTCCTGGCTGAGAATCCTATCGGTCACGGATCCCTGGGTCCTTCCGGATATTCCGGACCTCTTATCTCAAGGGCCGGTGTTCCACCCTCAGTCGACAAATCTACACCTGACAGCGTGGAACTTGAGAGGTCACTGCTAAGGGCAAAGGGCTTCTCAGATAATGTAGTGTCCACACTATTAAAAAGTAGGAAAACAGTAACAACTAGAGTCTATGGTAAAACTTGGAAGAAGTTTCTGTCCACCTCTGGTGTAACACTACAAGATGGGGTTCCAATAAACAAAATATTAGAATTCCTACAGAGAGGCTTGGATATGGGTCTAGCAGTGAGCACCTTAAAGGTACAAGTAGCGGCCTTAGGGGCATTATATAATGATAGTATTGCCACTAACCCATGGGTAGCAAGGTTCATTAAAGCCGCAACACGTTCTAGGCCAGTAAAAATCAAAAGCCCTCCGTCCTGGGACTTAAATTTGGTTCTTTCAGCTATGACTGAACCCCCATTTGAACCTATAGATTCAATACCGCTTAAAATCTTATCCCTTAAAATGGCCCTTCTTACAGCTCTAACATCTGCCCGTAGGATTAGTGACCTTCAGGCTCTATCTGCGAACCCCCCATTTACACAAATAATGGATGATAGGGTAGTATTGAGGACAGATCCTGCTTATCTACCCAAAATGGCTTCCAATTTCCATAGATCCCAGGAAATAATCCTTCCGTCCTTCTGCCCAAACCCAAAAAATCAAAAGGAGGAAAAATTCCACACCTTAGATGTGAGAAGGTGTCTTATACACTACCTAGAGTCATCCCGTCAGTGTAGGAAGGAAGGCTGTCTTTTTATCTGCTTTCAGGGGCCTAGAAAAGGACTCAAAGCCTCCAAAGGCACTATAGCTCGTTGGGTCACTGATGCGATAGCCTTGGCATACTCGTCCACGGGAAATGCAGTTCCTGAAGGACTCAAGGCACACTCTACAAGGGCTATGGCGACCTCCTGGGCCGAAAGGTCGGAGGTACCAATAGATAAAATCTGTAAAGCGGCCACCTGGTCAACACCTTCAACCTTCTTTAGGCACTATCGCTTAGACTTAGCCTCTTCGTCGGACTTAACCTTCGGAAGAAGGGTCTTACAGGCTGTGGTCCCGCCCTAAAGCAATAATCTCTGCAATTCTCTCTGGTAGTGCTGTCATGGGCGACTGAGAAAGTCGTAGTTACTCACCGATAACGGTGTTTCTCAGAGCCCATGACAGCACCTGCTTATTCCCCCCCTTATCACGTGTGCGGTGAGCACTTTAGTATACGAAGTGTGTGTTTGATTTAGACACGGTGTGATCTTCATAAGTATTTTGCTAAAAATATGTGTATTTCTTGTTGTCACTAACCTGGAGGACCTCTGATGCTCTGTAAACTAAACTGAGGCAGGAGAGAGGTACCGCCCTTTTATTCGGTAGGGTTTCCTGTCCCTGAAGGGCGGACTCCATCTCTCTGGTAGTGCTGTCATGGGCTCTGAGAAACACCGTTATCGGTGAGTAACTACGACTTTTGGCACTCGTCGGGGTTCGGAAGGGAAGTAGTGACGTTTTGAAATGCAGACTTTGATGGAATGCTCTGCGGGCGTCAGGTTGCGTTTGCAGAGCCCCTGATGTGCCTAAACAGTAGGAACTCCCCACAATTGACTCCATTTTGGAAACTAGACCCCCAAGGGAACTTATCTAGATGTGTAGTGAGCACTTTGAACCCCCAAGTGCTTCACAGAAGTTTATAACGCAGAGCCGTGAAAATAAAAAATGTGTTTCCTTTCCTCAAAAATATTTTTTTAGCCCAGAATTTTTTTATTTTTGCAAGAGTAACAGGAGAAATTGGACCCCAAAAGTTGTTGTCCAGTTTCTCCTGAGTACGCTGATACCCCATATGTGGGGGTAAACCACTGTTTTGGCACACGTCGGGGTTCGGAAGGGAAGTAGTGACGTTTTGAAATGCAGACTTTGATGGAATGCTCTGCGGGCATCAGGTTGCGTTTGCAGAGCCCCTGATGTGCCTAAACAGTAGGAACTCCCCACAAGTGACTCCATTTTGGAAACTAGAACCCCAAGGGAACTTATCTAGATGTGTGGTGAGCACTTTGAACCCCCAAGTGCTTCACAGAAGTTTATAACGCAGAGCCGTGAAAATAATAAGTGTTTCCTTTCCTCAAAAATATTTTTTTAGCCCAGAATTTTTTATTTTTGCAAGAGTAACAGGAGAAATTGGACCCCAAAAGTTGTTGTCCAGTTTCTCCTGAGTACGCTGATACCCCATATGTGGGGGTAAACCACTGTTTGGGTACATGCCGGGGCTCGGAAGGGAAGTAGTGACGTTTTGGAATGCAGACTTTGATGGAATGGTCTGCGGGCATCATGTTACGTTTGCAGAGCCCCTGATATGCCTAAACAGTAGAAACCCCCCACAAGTGACCCCATTTTGGAAACTAGACCCCCCAAGGAACTTATCTAGATGTGTGGTGAGCACGTTCAACCCCCAAGTGCTTCACAGAAGTTTACAACGCAGAGCCGTGAAAATAAAAAATCATTTTTCTTTCCTCAAAAAAGATGTTTTAGCAAGCAATTTTTTATTTTCACAAGGGTAACAGGAGAATTTGGACCCCAATATTTGTTGCCCAGTTTGTTGTGAGTACGCTGATACCCCATATGTGGGGGTAAACCACTGTTTGGGCACACGTCAGGGCTCGGAAGGGAAGTAGTGACATTTGAAATGCAGACTTTGATGGAATGGTCTGCGGGCGTCACATTGCATTTGCAGAGCCCCTGATGTGCCTAAACAGTAGAAACACCCCACAAGTGACCCCATTTTGGAAACTAGACCCCCGAAGGAACTTATCTAGATGTGTGGTGAGCACTTTCAACCCCCAAGTGCTTCACAGAAGTTTATAACGCAGAGCCGTGAAAATAAAAAATAATTGTTCTTTCCTCAAAAATTATGTTTTAGCAAGTAATTTTTTATTTTTGCAAGGGTAACAGGAGAAATTGGACCCCAACAGTTGTTGCCCAGTTTGTCCTGAGTACGCTGGTACCCCAAATGTGGGGGTAAACCACTGTTTGGGCGCACGTCGGGGCTTGGAAGGGCGGGAGCACCATTTGACTTTTTGAACGCAAGATTGGCTGGAATCAATGGTGGCGCCATGTTGCGTTTGGAGACCCCTGATGTGCCTAAAACAGTGGAAACCCCTCAATTCTAACTTCAACACTAACCCCAACACACCCCTAATCCTAATCCCAACTGTAGCCATAACCCTAATCACAACCCTAACCCCAACACACCCCTAACCACAACCCTAACCGCAACACAACCGTAACCCTAATTCCAACCCTAATCCTAACCCTAATCCCAACCGTAACCCTAATCCCAACCCTAACCACAACTGTAACCCCAACACACCCCTAACCCTATCCGTAACCCTAACCACAAGCCTATTCTTAACCCTATTTCCAACCCTAGCCCTAATTCCAACCCTAACCCTAAGGGTATGTGCCCACGTTGCGGATTCGTGTGAGATTTTTCCGCACGATTTTTGAAAAATCTGCAGGTAAAAGGCACTGCGTTTTGCCTGCGGATTTACAGCAGATTTCCAGTGTTTTTTTGTGCGGATTTCACCTGCGGATTCCTATTGAGGAACAGGTGTAAACCGCTGCGGAATCCGCACAAACAATTGACATGCTGCGGAAAATACAATGCAGCGTTTCTGCATGGAATTTTCCGCACCATGGGCACAGCAGATTTGGTTTTCCTTAGGTGTACATGGTACTGTAAACCTGATGGAAAACTGCTTCGAATTCGCAGCGGCCAATCCGCTGCGGATCCGCGGCCAATCCGCTGCCAATCCGCTGCGGATCCGCGGCCAATCCGCTGCCAATCCGCTGCGGATCCGCGGCCAATCCGCTGCCAATCCGCTGCAGATCCGCGGCCAATCCGCTGCGGATCCGCGGCCAATCCGCTGCCGATCCGCTGCAGATCCGCGG
The DNA here is from genome assembly GCF_051348905.1 of Ranitomeya variabilis. Classification (NCBI taxonomy): domain Eukaryota; kingdom Metazoa; phylum Chordata; class Amphibia; order Anura; family Dendrobatidae; genus Ranitomeya; species Ranitomeya variabilis. The sequence continues at coordinate 163,670,353 of NC_135233.1, forward strand.
CCAATCCGCTGCGGATCCGCTGCCGATCCGCGGCCAATCCGCTGCAGATCCGCGGCCAATCCGCTGCGGATCCGCTGCCGATCCGCTGCGGATCCGCTGCGATCCGCTGCGGATCCGCGGCCGATCCGCTGCGGATCCACTGCGATCCGCGGCCGATCCGCTGCGGATCCGCGGCCGATCCGCGGCCGATCCGCTGCGGATCCGCGGCCGATCCGCTCTGTGTGCACATGCCATAACCCTACCCCTAACCCTAACCCTACCCGTAACCCTAACCCTACCCCTAACCCTACCCCTAGTTCTAACCCTAACCCTAGTGGTAAAAGAAAAAAAAATATTTTCTTTATTTTATTATTGTCCCTACCTATGGGGGTGATAAAGGGGGGGGTTTATTTATTATTTTTTTATTTTGATCGCTGTGGTAGAACCTACCACAGCGATCAAAATGTACCTGTAACGAATCTGCCAGCCTGCAGATTCGGCGGGCGTACTGAGCATGCGCCCGCCATTTTCCAAGATGGCGGCGCCCAGCGAGGACACGGCCGGACACCGGGAGGCTCGGTAAGTATGAGGGGGTGGTGGGGGGGTGGATCGGAGCACAGGGGGGGGGATCGGAGGACGGGGGGAGCGGACAGGAGCACGGGGGAGCGGACAGGAGCACGGGGGAGCGAACAGGGGGACGGAGGGGGGTACCGGAGAGAACGGACGACTGGGGAGGAGATCGGGGGCGGTGGGGGGGGCCAGTACATGATTTCCAGCCATGGCAGATGCTATTGCAGCATCGGCCATGGCTGGATTGCAATATTTCACCATTTTCATAGGTGAAATATTGCAAATTGCTCTGATTGGCTGTTGCACTTTCAACAGCCAATCAGAGCGATCGTAGCCACGTGGGGGCAAAGCCACCCCCCCTAGGCTGAAGTACAACTCCCCCTCTCCCTGCAGATCGGGTAAAATAGGAATTAACCCTTTCACCCGATCTGCAGGGATGCGATCATTCCATGACGCCGCATAGGCGTCATGGGTCGGGAAGGGGTTAATTACCGCAACTGATCAAATTAAACAGGATTTTGCTATTAAAGTGTTAGGACTCATTAGCTAACAATAGGAGACAACTGACAAGATCAATAAGAGAAAAAGTACAATTTGTGCAAAAATAAGATAAGACATAAGCTTTAATAAATAGCTAGTAATCTCACATCTTAATTAAGCAGCCGGTCCTCTACGGATCAGGAAATAACAGCATATCCTATCAATATGTCACAACTTTTTATAGACAAAATTGCTTTTAACACTAATCTGGCTATATAATAAAAAATATCCCACGCCAAGAGCATGGACAGTGAAATAATGACTTACTGATTCCTGACATTATGCACGTGAACATTAATTATTCCTTTTTCCTCTATCCTCACCTTAAACTCTTTACATTAGTTATTTAGGTCTGATCCCGGCTGTACAGATCTTGTGTGTGTACACGGACGTAAGCTGTGCCATCGGTACTGTCACCTGCGTGTCTTCCCAGGCCTTTGTTTTGTGAAGGATTGACATTACCGTATCATATATTATGATCTACAGGAAATCCTGCAATATTTAGAGCAGGAGAAGATGTCTGTCCCTCTCGGTGGTTTTTATGAGCTGGCAGTTAGTCATTTGTGAAATAAATGTGTTTGCTCTTAGATCTGTGGTGACAGAATACATTCATTTCTAAACGAAAGAAATATTAATTTTGGAAAGTGTTAATATTTTCTGCCACTTCATACATAGGCTGTAAACCACAGGCATAATTAAATGTTTTCTGCCCTACAAAAGCTTCAGATGAGGAATCTGGTCTGCTGGTCGAAGTTTTACAGTGATTCATTTCTGATAAGCAAAGTTTTTAAAACGACCATTTCTCAGTACAGATTTTCATGTAGCCGTCTGTCCGACCCTTCACAGCGACTGTGTTCAGCTTCACTAAAACTAAAGATGGGTTTAATCGCTGATTTCTGATCATTTAAACTAATCTGACAGATTATCAGATTGGCCTCAGTCTGCCATTTACATGGACAGATACTCTCATCTTCCTCCTCTGTTGTATTTATCCTAAAATAAAACCTTTCTATTTCCTATAATGAAGTTGTCTAAGTTATTGCCCAGTTGCTGCTGACATGAATCAACTGCTGTCATTGGCAAACAGATTTTTAAGCACATTAGATGAGTTTTCTGATAAATGAGACAAGGGCTCAAACAGACAAGCGTATGAATCGGACAGCACACTGACCCATGGTATTCAATAGGGCTGTTCAGATGAGTGATTTCTTTCTCAGGCCGACTGTGAGAAAACATGGCAGCATGTACTACTTTCATCCGAGTCTTGGATGAGATCTACCAATTAAAATCTAATGGGTTTGTGTGGAAAATTGGATACCACACAGACCATCGAAGTGGCATCCAATTTTTACGGATTGATTTATTCTATAAACCATGGAAATCAGAATGAAATATGAATTAAGTAGAATTAAGTATGCTGACATCCCCCTATATACCGCATGATCCCATACACAGCTCCCCTATATGCCATGAGTCCACACACAGCACCACTATATACCAGGAGTCCAAATACAACCCCCCTATATGATATTATAGTCCAACCACAGCCCCCTATAAGCCTTATGAACCTCCTCACAGCCCCCTATACACCGTAAGTGCCCACACACAGACCCTTACATGCAGTGTGAGACCCCGCATAGCCCCTATATACAGTATGGGCCTCACATAGCCCCCAGCTGTCTTGGGCCGCAGTTTGCTCAGCTGTGCTACAAGGAAAGCTAGCTTTTCCCTGAAAGTGAAAACTAAAATGGAATGTATTTCTAAAACCACTGATGAGAGGCTGACTTGCTGACATGAATCCTATCTCTCCATGATTAGTATTGTATCCCACAAAGCAGTCTTAGGTGACCGTACACATTTAATGAACATCATCTAAAGGTGGTTTGGGGAAATGTCAAGGATAAGAAGGATTAGAAATGTTGGGTTTTAATAAACCAGTTTCTCTGTTCCCAGGGGTGATAAGTTGAAGCCAGAAGAGATGGGCAGCAGCTTCTCCCCTTCTCTCCATTGAGACCACTGATCTGACCATGCATATGTATGGCTAGAGGGAGGGGGAATCAGGATAACTAACTGTTGGTCGACCTACCATGTGGCTGACAGTATGGGTAGAGGGAGGGGGAATCAGGATGTCTAGCTGTTGGTCGACCTACCAGTTGGCTGACAGTATGGTTAGAGGGAGGGGGAATCAGGATGACTAGCTGTTGGTCGACCTACCAGTTGGCTGACAGTATGGGTAGAGGGAGGGGGAATCAGGATGACTAGCTGTTAGTCGACCTACCATGTGGCTGACAGCTAAGGTGTATGGCCAGGTTCATTCTGCCATTTTGTCATAACACAAGAATGAGAGTTTTTGTTTTGCTCAGCAGATATATTGAAGTTTTGTTGTTGATCTGCTTTGGAATTTCACTGCCTAATGTATCTGCTGGAGAGTAAATAATGGAAGCTGCAGAGGATTGAATGTACAGCAGGGCCTTCTGTTCCGGCTTTGTCTTCTGTAGTGTTTGCTCAGAGTACAGGCAGCGTCACGAGCTGTGAGTCATTGTGACTCCATACCAGTTTATCACGTCTCACATGTGATTGTATTTTGTTTTACAGTTACTGGAGCTGTGCAGGTTGGTGAAAGACGATGCCCTGAAGGTGGTTTCCGCTTTTAACATACCACGTGACACAATCCAAGCCCCTATTGCTGGCATTCCCAACCCAAAGGCACAGTGGGCTTATTACCCCCAGCCAAAAGAAGATGACCAAAATGTGCCAAGGAAAATCAGTGCCAAGCTATAATCTGATCCTGCCGGATGTTGACACAGAGCAGCTAAGTGAAAGAGAAACAAATTAAGTGACGTGACTTACAGAAAATGTGATGCTTTCTTGTTCTGAACCGCAGGAAATGATCCAATTACCTTTATAATAAAGACACAATCCTATTTAAATTGTTGTTATCGAGAATTTAAAAGCTGGACCACTATAATTGCTGGACTTTTGTAATTTAAAAGTAGATACATTTAATTATAAACTATTAATATTGAAAAATCATTGGTGTGTGTCTCATTTATCATAAATGTAACTTTAAAAAAATGCATAAATTGTCCAAGCATATAAAATCATGGACATATATTTCCTGTGATGCTGTGCATTGCTGCCATATAGTAAGAGTGATCACCAGAGACTTGGTACTGAAATGGCACAGAACATTGTGCAATGGGCCTGAATTTATTTTCCTAGCATTATAAACATGCATGCTAAGCCTGCAGAGTTTAGACAACCAGGGCATCTAAAGGGAACCTGTCACCTGGCAAAATGCTATTTACCTGAAGATAAAGGGTTCATCTGCAGGAAAATAGCATTACATTCCTGCCTGTCCACTGAAAGTGCAGCTACTGGGAGAAATTTAACTTATTTCCACCCGAGAGCCACCAGTTTTCAGTCATGGGAGTGTGCCTGGAGTGGCTACAGACGCCGCTCATAGCACCACTCATAGTATCACTATACTGTTAGTGGTGGCTAGAAACACTCCAACACTGTGATTGACGGCTGGCTCTGTAGCACATCTGGGTAGAGCAAGTTGTTAATCAAAGTGTTGGGGCGTGCTTACAGCTGCCTCTCACAGTATAGTGAGCAGTGCTGTGAGAATGGACTGTAACCACTCTGTGCATGCCCCATGACTGAAAGGCAGCATCTACCTGGAGGAGTTAAGTTCCTTTTCTCCTGGTGGCCACACTTTAACTAAAGCAACCTGGCAGCATTGTAACACTATTTACCTATAGATTATCCCAGTTATCTGCTGGTAAATAGCGTTTTCCACAAAGACAAAATCCTTTTTCAGTTTTTTTTTTTCATTTTGCGTTCATTTTCAGGACTGCAGTTCTTCTATGATGTGATCATTTCACCATTACACTATGTTCCAAATTATTATGCAAATTACATTTTTATCGGATTTTCCTAAATGGTTGGTACAAATGACAGTCAGTCTAATAAAAGTAGTCACCCATTAGAGTATACATCAAATTTTATTGAAGAAACCTCCCAATGATAACAGTATAATCTCCAAAATGAATAAAAACTGAAAATGCACTGTTCCAAATTATTAGGCACAGTAGTATTTCTAAACATTTGATATGTTTTAAAGAACTGAAAATGCTCATTTGTGGAATTTGCAGCATTAGGAGGTCACATTCACTGAACAAAAAAGCTATTTAACTCCAAAACCTCCTAACAGGCCAAGTTACATGTTAACATAGGAACCTGTTATGACCCCAATGGCAGAGGGTCTCAAAAGTACATACCAAGTCTGCAAACATAAAAAACCAGCTCATAGGGCAATGGTAACTGGGCTAACCGTATATCTAATCCTAGCACAACAAATAGCAGCAGCCGGGGAACGTGCCTACGTTGGTTCTAGACGTCTCGCGCCAGCCGGAGAACTAACTAACCCTAGAAGGGAAAAGATAGACCTTTCTTGCCTCCAGAGAAAAGACCCCAAAAGTTGGATACAAGCCCCCCACAAATAATAACGGTGAGGTAAGGAGAAAAGACAAACGTAAGAATGAACTAGATATTTAGCAAAGAGAGGCCCACTGACTAATAGCAGAATATAGTAAGATGACTACGGTCAGCAAAAACCCTATCAAAATTTCCACGCTGGATATTCAAGAACCCCCGAACCGTCTAACGGCCCGGGGGGAGAATACCAGCCCCCTAGAGCTTCCAGCAAAATCAGGAATCACATTTAGTACAAGCTGGACAGAAAATAAGAGCAATACAGATAACCAAAAAACAAGGAAGCAGGACTTAGCTTAATTTTGCAATAACCAGGAACAGCAGACAGGAGCAAACAGAAAGGATCTGATTACAACGATGCCAGGCACTGGACTGAGGATCCAGGAAGTTTATATAGCAACACCCCTGGACTAACGACCCAGGTGGGTGCCAAACTGAGGAAAGACAATCCCAGAGTCATATCACTAGTGACCACAAGAGGGAGCCAAAAAAGTCTAATTCACAACAGTACCCCCCCTTTAAGGAGGGGTCACCGAACCCTCACCAGGACCACCCGGGCGATCAGGATGAGCAACGTGAAAGGCACAAACTAAATCGGCCGCATGCACATCAGAGGCAACCACCCAGGAATTATCCTCCTGGCCATAGCCCTTCCACTTGACCAGATACTGAAGCCTCCGTCTGGAGAGACAAGAATCCAAGATCTTCTCCACCACATACTCCAACTCGCCCTCAACCAACACCGGAGCAGGAGGCTCAACAGAAGGAACCACAGGCACAACGTACCGCCGCAACAAAGACCTATGGAACACGTTGTGAATGGCAAACGACACCGGAAGATCCAAGCGAAAGGACACAGGATTAAGGATTTCCAATATCTTGTAAGGACCGATGAAGCGAGGCTTAAATTTAGGAGAGGAGACCTTCATAGGAACAAATCGAGAAGACAGCCATACCAAATCCCCAACACGAAGTCGGGGACCCACACCGCGGCGGCGGTTGGCAAAACTCTGAGCCTTCTCCTGTGACAACTTTAAGTTGTCCACCACATGATTCCAGATCTGCTGCAACCTATCCACCACGGAATCTACCCCAGGACAGTCAGAAGGCTCCACATGTCCCGAGGAAAAACGAGGATGGAAACCAGAGTTGCAAAAAAAAGGCGAAACCAAAGTAGCGGAACTAGCCCGATTATTAAGGGCAAACTCAGCCAACGGCAAGAAGGTCACCCAATCATCCTGATCTACAGAAACAAAACACCTCAAATAAGCCTCCAGAGTCTGATTAGTTCGCTCCGTTTGTCCATTAGTCTGAGGATGAAAGGCAGACGAAAACGACAAATCAATGCCCATCTTAGCACAAAAGGATCGCCAGAACCTTGAAACAAACTGGGATCCTCTGTCAGACACAATATTCTCGGGAATGCCGTGTAAACGAACCACATTCTGAAAGAACAAAGGAACCAGATCGGAAGAGGAAGGCAGCTTAGGCAAAGATACCAAATGGACCATCTTGGAAAAGCGATCACATACCACCCAGATGACAGACATGCCCTGAGACACCGGAAGATCTGAAATGAAATCCATGGAAATGTGTGTCCAAGGCCTCTTCGGGACAGGCAAGGGCAAGAGCAACCCGCTGGCACGAGAACAGCAAGGCTTAGCTCGAGCACAAGTCCCACAGGACTGCACAAATGACCGCACATCCCGTGACAAGGAAGGCCACCAAAAGGACCTAGCCACCAGATCTCTGGTGCCAAAAATTCCCGGATGCCCTGCCAACACCGAGGAATGAACCTCGGAAATGACTCTGCTGGTCCACTTATCAGGAACAAACAGTCTGTCAGGTGGACAAGAGTCAGGTCTACCAGCCTGAAATCTCTGCAACACACGTCGCAAATCCAGAGAAATGGCTGACAAGATAACTCCCTCTTTAAGAATACCAACTGGTTCTACGACTCCAGGAGAGTCAGGCACAAAGCTCCTTGAAAGAGCATCAGCCTTCACATTCTTTGAACCTGGTAAATACGAGACCACAAGGTCAAAACGGGAGAAAAACAATGACCAGCGGGCCTGTCTAGGATTCAGGCGTTTAGCAGACTCGAGATACATCAGATTTTTGTGATCAGTCAAGACCACCACACGATGCTTAGCACCCTCGAGCCAATGACGCCACTCCTCAAATACCCACTTCATGGCCAACAACTCCCGATTGCCAACATCATAATTCCGCTCAGCAGGCGAAAACTTCCTAGAGAAAAAGGCACATGGTCTCATTACAGAGCAACCAGGGCCTCTCTGCGACAAAACGGCCCCTGCCCCAATCTCAGAAGCATCCACTTCAACCTGAAAGGGCAGTGAGACATCAGGCTGGCACAAAACAGGCGCCGAAGTAAACCGGCGCTTCAACTCTTGGAAAGCTTCCACGGCTGCAGGAGCCCAGTTAGCAACATCAGAACCTTTCTTGGTCATATCCGTCAAAGGTTTAACAATGCTAGAAAAATTAGCGATAAAACGACGGTAGAAGTTAGCAAAACCCAAGAACTTCTGAAGACTTTTAACTGACGTGGGCTGAGTCCAATCATGAATAGCTCGGACCTTGACTGGGTCCATCTCCACCGCAGAAGGGGAAAAAATAAAACCCAAAGAGGGAACCTTCTGTACTCCAAAGAGACACTTTGAGCCCTTAACAAACAAAGCATGCTCACACAAAACCTGAAACACCATCCTGACCTGCTCTACATGCGAGTCCCAATCATCAGAAAAAAACAGAATATCATCCAGATAAACAATCATAAATTTATCCAGATACTTCCGGAAAATATCATGCATAAAGGACTGAAACACTGAAGGAGCATTAGAGAGCCCAAAAGGCATCACCAAGTACTCAAAATGACCTTCGGGCGTATTAAATGCAGTTTTCCATTCATCTCCTTGCTTAATGCGCACAAGGTTGTACGCACCACGAAGATCTATCTTGGTGAAACACTTGGCACCTTTAATCCGGGCAAACAAGTCCGACAACAGAGGCAAAGGATACTGAAATTTAACAGTGATTTTATTCAGAAGCCGATAGTCAATACAAGGTCTCAAAGATCCGTCCTTCTTGGCCACAAAAAAGAATCCCGCACCAAGAGGGGAAGAAGATGGACGGATATGCCCCTTCTCCAGAGACTCCTTGATATACGAACGCATTGCGGTATGCTCAGGTACAGACAGATTAAATAGTCTTCCCTTAGGAAATGTACTACCTGGAATCAAATCTATGGCGCAATCACAGTCCCTATGAGGAGGCAGAGCACTGGACCTGGACTCGCTGAATACATCCTGATAATCAGACAAATACTCAGGAACTTCCGAAGGAGTAGAGGAAGCAATAGACACCGGCGGGGAATCACCATGAATTCCCTGACAGCCCCAACTTGACACAGACATTGCCTTCCAATCCAAGACTGGATTATGGGTCTGTAACCATGGCAGACCCAAAACGACCAAATCATGCATTTTATGCAGAACAAGAAAACGAATCACCTCCCGATGTTCAGGAGTCATGCACATGGTTACCTGTGTCCAAAACTGCGGTTTATTTTCCGCCAATGGCGTAGCATCAATACCTCTAAGAGGGATAGGATTTACCAAAGGCTCAAGAACAAAACCACAGCGCTTGGCAAATGACAGATCCATAAGACTCAGGGCAGCACCTGAATCCACAAACGCCATAACAGGGTAGGAAGACAATGAGCAAATTAAAGTCACAGACAAAATAAATTTAGGTTGCAAATTACCAATGGCGACAGGGCTAACAACCCTTGTTAGGCGTTTAGAGCATGCTGATATAACATGTGTAGAATCACCACAGTAAAAACACAACCCATTCTGACGTCTATGATTTTTCCGTTCATTTCTGGTCTGAATTCTATCACATTGCATTAAATCAGGTGTTTGTTCAGACAACACCCCCAGAGGATTAGCAGTTTTGCGCTCCCGCAAACACCGGTCAATTTGAATAGCCAGCGCCATGGAATCATTCAGACTTGTAGGAATGGAGAAACCCACCATCACATTCTTAATGGCTTCAGAAAGGCCATTTCTGAAATTTGCGGCCAGAGCACACTCATTCCACTGAGTAAGCACGGACCATTTCCGAAATTTTTGGCAATACACTTCAGCTTCATCCTGGCCCTGAGAAATAGCCAGCAAGGCTTTTTCTGCCTGAATTTCAAGATTGGGTTCCTCGTAAAGCAATCCGAGCGCCAGAAAAAACGCATCAATATTCGCCAATGCCGGATCTCCTGGCGCTAGCGAGAAAGCCCAATCCTGAGGGTCGCCCCGCAAGAAAGAGATAACAATTTTAACTTGCTGAGCTGAGTCTCCAGATGAACGGGGTCTCAGAGATAGAAACAATTTACAATTATTCCTGAAATTCCTAAACTTCTCGGTCTCCAGAGAACAGTTCAGGAATAGGTATTTTAGGTTCAGACATTGGACTACTGGTAACAAAATCTTGTATGCCCTGCACACGAGCAGCAAGCCGATCCACACTTGTAATCAAGGTCTGGACATTCATGTCTGCAGCAAGCACAAGCCACTCAGAGGTAAAGGGGAGGAACAAAGAGAGGAAAAAAAAAAAAAACTCAGAATTTCCTTTCTTATTATCCCACTTCTGCAATGCATTAAACATTCAACCTTGGCCTGGCATACTGTTATGACCCCAAGGGCAGAGGGTCTCAAAAGTACATACCAAGTCTGCAAACATAAAAAACCAGCTCATAGGGCAATGGTAACTGGGCTAACCGTATATCTAATCCTAGCACAACAAATAGCAGCAGCCGGGGAACGTGCCTACGTTGGTTCTAGACGTCTCGCGCCAGCCGGAGAACTAACTAACCCTAGAAGGGAAAAGATAGACCTTTCTTGCCTCCAGAGAAAAGACCCCAAAAGTTGGATACAAGCCCCCCACAAATAATAACGGTGAGGTAAGGAGAAAAGACAAACGTAAGAATGAACTAGATATTTAGCAAAGAGAGGCCCACTGACTAATAGCAGAATATAGTAAGATGACTTATACGGTCAGCAAAAACCCTATCAAAATTTCCACGCTGGATATTCAAGAACCCCCGAACCGTCTAACGGCCCGGGGGGAGAATACCAGCCCCCTAGAGCTTCCAGCAAAATCAGGAATCACATTTAGTACAAGCTGGACAGAAAATAAGAGCAATACAGATAACCAAAAAACAAGGAAGCAGGACTTAGCTTAATTTTGCAATAACCAGGAACAGCAGACAGGAGCAAACAGAAAGGATCTGATTACAACGATGCCAGGCACTGGACTGAGGATCCAGGAAGTTTATATAGCAACACCCCTGGACTAACGACCCAGGTGGGTGCCAAACTGAGAAAAGACAATCCCAGAGTCCTATCACTAGTGACCACAAGAGGGAGCCAAAAAAGTCTAATTCACAACAGGAACCCTTCTTTGATATCACCTTCACAATTCTTGCATCCATTGAAACTTGTGAGTTTTTGAGAGTTTCTTCTTGTATTTCTTTGCATGAAGTCAGAATAGCCTCCCAGAGCTGCTGTTTTGATGTGAACTGCCTCCCACCCTCATAGATCTTTTGCTTGATGATACTCCAAAGGTTCTCTATAGGGTTGAGGTCAGGGGAAGATGGTGGCCACACTATGAGTTTATCTCCTTTTATGCCCATAGCAGAGGTATTCTTTGCAACACGAGATGGTGCATTGTCATGCATGAAGATGATGTTGCTCCTGAAGGCACATTTCTGCTTTTTATACCATGGAGGAAAGTTGTCAGTCAGAAACTCTATATACTTTGCAGAGGTCATTTTCACACCTTCAGGAACCTTAAAGGGCCCTACCAGCTGTTTCTCCATGATTCCGGCCCAAAACATGACTCCTCCATCTCCTTGCTGACGTCACAGCCTTGTTGGGACATCGTGTCCATCCACCAACCATCCACTACTCCATCCATTTGGACCATCCAGGGTTGCTCAACACTTATCAGTAAACAAGACTGTTTGGAAATTAGTCTTCATGTATGTGTGGGCCCAATACAACCATTTCTGCTTGTGAACACTGTTTAAGGGTGGCCGAATAGTAGGTTTATGCACCACAGCATGCCTTTGAAGGAGCCTTCACCTTGAGGTTCGAGGGACTCCAGAGGCACCAGCAGCTTCAAATATCTGTCTGCTGCTTTGTAATGGCTTTTTAGCAGCTGCTCTCTTAATCCGATGAACTTGCCTGGCAGAAATCTTCCTCATTATGCCTTTATCAGCACAAACACATTTGTGCTCAGATACAGCCACAAATCTCTTAACAGTACGATGATCACGCTTAAGTTTTCGGGAAATTTCTAATGTTTTCATCCCTTCACCAAGGCATTGCACTATTTGATGCTTTTCAGCAGCAGAGAGATCCTTTTTATTTCCCATGTTACTTGAAAACTGTGACCTGCTTAACCCCTTCATGACCCAGCCTATTTTGACCTTAATGACCTGGCCGTTTTTTGCAATTCTGACCAGTGTCCCTTTATGAGGTAATAACTCAGGAACGCTTCAACGGATCCTAGCGGTTCGGAGATTGTTTTTTCGTGACATATTGGGCTTCATGTTAGTGGTAAATTTAGGTTGATAATTTCTGCGTTTATTTGTGAAAAAAAACGGAAATTTGGCGAAAATTTTGAAAATTTCGCAATTTTTAATTTTTATTCTGTTAAACCAGAGAGTTATGTGACACAAAATAGGTAATAAATAACATTTCCCACATGTCTACTTAACATTAGCACAATTTTGGAACCAAAATTTTTTTTTGCTAGGATGCTACAAGGGTTAAAATTTGACCAGTGATTTCTCATTTTTACAACAAAATTTACAAAACCATTTTTTTTAGGGACCACCTCACATTTGAAGTCAGTTTGAGGGTTCTATATGGATGAAAATACCCAAAAGTGACACCATTCTAAAAATTGCACCCCTCAAGGTGCTCAAAACCACGTTCAAGAAGTGTATTAACCCTTCAGGTGTTTCACAGCAGTAGAAGCAACATGGAAGGAAAAAATGAACATTTAAATTTTTAGTCACAAAAATGATCTTTTAGCAACAATTTTTTTATTTTCCCAAGGGTAAAAGGAGAAACTGGACCATGCACTTTGTTGTCCAAGTTGTCCTGAGTACGCTGATACCTCATATGTGGGGGTAAACCACTGTTTGGGCGCACGGCAGGGCTCGGAAGGGAAGGAGCGCCATTTGACTTTTTGAATGAAAAATTGGCTCCAATCTTTAGCGGACACCATGTTGCGTTTGGAGAGCCCCCGTGTGCCTAAACATTGGAGCTCCCCCACAAGTGACCCCATTTTGGAATCTAGACCCCCCAATGAACTTATCTAGGAGCATAGTGAGCACTTTAAACCCTCAGGTGCTTCACAAATTGATCCGTAAAAATGAAAAAGTACTTTTTTTTCACACAAAATTTCTTTTAGCCTCAATTTTTTCATTTTCACATGGGCAACAGGATAAAATGGATCCCAAAATTTGTTGGGCAATTTCTCCTGAGTACACCGATACCTCACATGTGGGGGTAAACCACTGTTTGGGCACATGGTAAGACTCGGAAGGGAAGGAGCGCCATTTGACTTTTTGAATGAAAAATTATCTCCATAGTTAGCGGACACCATGTCGCGTTTGGAAAGCCCCTGTGTGCCTAAACATTGGAGCTGCCCCACAAGTGACCCCATTTTGGAAACTAGACCCCCCAAGGAACTTATCTAGGAGCATAGTGAGCACTTTAAACCCTCAGGTGCTTCACAAATTGATCCGTAAAAATGAAAAAGTACTTTTTTTCACACACTTTCTTTTAGCCTCAATTTTTTCATTTTCACATGGGCAACAGGATAAAATGGATCCTAAAATTTGTTGGGCAATTTCTCCTGAGTACGCCGATACCTCATATGTCGGGGTAAACCACTGTTTGGGTGCACGGCAAGGCTCGGAAGGGAAGGCGCGCCATTTGACTTTTTGAATGGAAAATAAGCTCCAATCGCTAGCGGACACTATGTCGCGTTTGGAGAGCCCCTGTGTGCCTAAACATTGGAGCTCCCCTACAAGTGACCCCATTTTGGAAACTAGACCCCCCAAGGAACTTATATAGATGCATAGTGAGCACTTTAAACCCCCAGGTGCTTCACAGAAGTTTATAACGCAGAGCCGTGAAAATAAAAAATAATTTTTCTTTCCTCAAAAATGATTTTTAGCCCAGAATTTTTTATTTTCCTAAGGGTAACAGGAGAAATTGGACCCCAAATGTTGTTGTCCAGTTTCTCCTGAGTACGCTGATACCCCATATGTGGGGGTAAACCACTGTTTGGGCACACGTCGGGGTTCGGAAGGGAAGTAGTGACGTTTTGGAATGCAGACTTTGATGGAATGGTCTGTGGGCATCATGTTACGTTTGCAGAGCCCCTGATGTGCCTAAACAGTAGAAACCCCCGCAAGTGACCCCATTTTGGAAACTAGACCCCCCAAGGAACTTATCTAGATATGTGGTGAGCACTTTGAACCCCCAAGTGCTTCACAGAAGTTTATAACGCAGAGCCGTGAAAATAAAAAATCATTTTTCTTTCCTCAAAAATTATGTATTAGCAAGCAATTTTTTATTTTCGCAAGGGTAACAGGAGAAATTGGACCCCAATAGTTGTTGCCCAGTTTGTCCTGAGTATGCTGGTACCCCATATGTGGGGGTAAACCACTGTTTGGGCGCACATCAGGGCTCGGAAGGGAGGGAGCACCATTTGACTTTTTGAACACAAGATTGGCTGGAATCAATGGTGGCGCCATGTTGCATTTGGAGACCCCTGATGTGTCTAAACAGTGGAAACCCCTCAATTCTAACTCCAACACTAACCCCAACACACCCCTAATCCCAACTCTAGCCATAACCCTAATCACAACCCTAACCCCAACACACTCCTAACCACAACCGTAACCCTAATCCCAACCCTAACCCTAATCCCAACCCTAATCCCAACCCTAACCACAACTTTAACCCCAACACACCCCTAACCATAACCCTAACCACAAGCCTATTCTTAACCCTATTTCCAACCCTAGCCCTAATTCCAACCCTAACTCTAATTCCAACCCTAAGGCTATGTGCCCACGTTGCGGATTCGTGTGAGATTTTTCCGCACCATTTTTGAAAAATCCGCAGGTAAAAGGCACTGTGTTTTACCTGCGGATTTACCGCGGATTTCCAGTGTTTATGTGGATTTCACCTGCGGATTCCTATTGAGGAACAGGTGTAAAACGCTGCGGAATCCGCACAAAGAATTAACATGCTGCGGAAAATACAATGCAGCATTTCCGCGCGGTATTTTCCGCACCATGGGCACAGCGGATGGTATTGTAAACCTGATGGAACACTGCTACGAATCCACAGCGGCCAATCCGCTGCGGATCCGCAGCCAAATCCGCACCGTGTGCACATAGCCTAATTCTAACGCTAACCCTAGTTCTAACCCTAACCCTACCCCCAACCCTACCCCTAGTTCTAACCCTAGTTCTAACCCTAGAACTAGGGGGGAAAAAAAATTATTTTCTTTATTTTATTATTGTCCCTACTGATGGGGGTGATAAAGGGGAGGTCATTTACTATTTTTTTTATTTTGATCACTGTGATAGGTTTTATCACAGTGATCAAAATGTAGCTGGAACGAATCTGACGGTCGGCAGATTCGGCCATTTTGGAAGATGGCGGCGCCCGTGGAGAAGACGGACAGACACCGGGAAGATCGGTAAGTATGAGGGGGGGGGGATCGGAGCACGGGGGGTGATCGGAGCGGGGGGGTGGGATCGGAGCACGGGGGGAAAGGACAGGAGGACGGGGGAGCAGACAGGACGATGGAGGGCAGCGGAGCACAGGATGGAAGACTGGGGAGGAGATCGGTGGGGGGGTGCAGACCAGTGTTTCCAGCCATGGCCGATGATATTGCAGCATCGGCCATGGCTGGATTGTAATATTTCACCAGTTTTCATAGTGAAATATTACAAATCGCTCTGATTGGCTGTTTCACTTTCAACAGCCAATCAGAGCGATCGTAGCCACGGGGGGTGAAGCCACCCCCTGGGCTGAAGTACCACTCCCCCTGTCCCTGCAGATCGGGTGAAATTGGAGTTAACCCTTTCACCCGATCTGCAGGGACGCGATCATTCCATGACGCCACATAGGCGTCACAGGTCGGATTGGCACCGACTTTTATGACGCCTACGTGGCGTCACAGGTCGGAAAGGGGTAATGTGGAACATCATTTTTAAGTAGTTTTCCTTTAATTAGAATCACTTGGAAAACCAATTATCACATGTGTTTAAGATTGATTTCAGTGATCCATTGAGCCCTGAGACACAATACCATCCACGAGTTTATTTGAAAAACAAAACAATTAAATCTTTGACACTTAAATCCAATTTGCATAATAATTTGGAACACAGTGTATATGGGAGTTTACCGATGTAACATCAGACTCCGGCACATCAGATCTGCTAGCACTGTTTACTAGTTGACAAAAAAAATCAAGATTTAATACATTGAGTACACCACATTTAACCCCTTCACCCCAAAATCTGTTCTCACCATCCTGACCTAGCCAATTTTTCCAATTCTGACCACTGTTACTTTATGAGAACATAACTTTGGAACACTTCAATGGATCCCGGTGATTCTCAACTTGTTTTTTCGTGTCACATTTTACTTCATGATAGTGGTAACATTTATTTGATATGACAAGTTTATTTGTGAAAAAATTGGAAATTTTGAGAAAATGTTGAAAATGTACCCAATGTTACACAAAATAATAAATAACATTTCCCACATGTCTACTTTACATCAGCACAATTTTTTAAACTTTTTGTCAGGAAGCTATAATGGTTAAAAGTTGACCAGCGATTTCTCAATTTTACAAGAAAATTTACAAAATCATTTTTTTAAGGACCACCTCACGTTTGAAGTGACTTTGAAGGGCCTATATGACAGAAAATATCCAAAAGTGACACCATTCTAAAAACTGCGCCCCTCAAGGTACTCAAAACCACATTCAAGAAGTTTATTAACCCTTCAGGTGCTTCACAGGAATTAGTGGAATGTGGAAGGAAAAAATGTATATTTAACTTATTTTCCCAAAACTTTTCCTTTAGACCTAATTTGTTTACCTTTTGCAAGCGTAACAGGAGAAAATGGACCATACAATTTGTTGTACAATTTCTCCTGAGTACGCCGATACCCAATATGTGGAGGAAAACTACTAATTAGGCACATTGCAGGGCTTGGAAGGGAGGGGGCACCAATTGAATTTTTGAACGTAAAATTTGCTTGAATGATTAGTGGACACCGTGTCGCATTAGGGAGAGCCCCTGATGTGCCTAAACAGTGGAAACCCCCCACAAGTTACCATTTTTGTAAACCAGACCCCACAGAGAACATATCTAGATGTGTATTGAGCGCTGTGAAACCCCATGTGCTTCACAGATGATTTGACGTTGTCCCGCAAAAATGTTTTTTAGCCCCAAATTTTGCTTTTTGACAAGGGTAACATGATAAAATGTACCCCAAAATGTGTTGTGCAATTTCTCCTGAGTACACCAAACTACTTTTGAGGCACACTGCAAAGTTCAGAAGGAAAGGAGTATTCCAGTGCAAATTTTGCTGCACTGGTTTGAGGGTATCATGTCATATTGGCAGAGCCCCTGAAGTGCTACATTTTACATAACATTTAGGATCACATCACTTTATCTGACGCTCTACGCTGAGCACTTATATCGGGGTTTCCATCCAAATCTCTGAGTGAGGTGACAGATTAAACCCCCAAGGGATCCATTTACTATAATGAGGCAGCAGAGTTACTCTGGACTCTGTCTGGCCTCTGTTCAGCTGTGTCCTTCTTTTCAGAAGTGGACAAAACTGTGGCCATCGGCGCATTTATGCACACCGAAAAAGATGCACACTGCCAAATCACAGGTCCTATGGCCTCCAGGGGTTTCCATCTGAATCACATATTTCACAGATTTAAGAGAAACCCCTGTTGTAAGTGCTCAGCCCAGGATAAATAGGGTCTGAGCCTTACGGCAGAAGGGAGGCAGAATGAACAAATTAACAGTAGGTGAAGGATTGGTTTTATTTATTTTTACGCTGTTCATTGTGCTGTATAAGTGGTTAGGCAACTTTATTCTTTGGGTCGGTGCGATTACAGCGATACCAGATTTACATTGGGTTTTTATGTTTGGCTTCTGTCACACACTAAAAGACACTCTATTGCAAAAACTAGTTTTTGCATTTCCATATCTAGACAGCTATAATTTTTCCATATTTCGGCCAATAGAGTCATGAGATGGCTTCTTTTTTTCAGGACGAGTTGATGTTTTTAATGGTACCATTTTCGGGCACATTACATTTTTTGATCGGTCTCTTTTCTGATTTTTGGGAGGTAGAATCAACAAAAAACAGCAATTCAGGAATTGTTTTTTGTTTTTGTTTTTTATACCGTTTCTCATGTGGTAAAAGTGATAAGGTAGCTTTATTCTTCGGGTCAGTACGATTACAGCAATACCACAATTATCTCTTTTTTTGTTTTTGGCACTTCTTCCATAATAAAAACTATTTTATAGAAAAAATAATTACACTGGTTAACACAAAAAAATCATTAGCAAAGGTAATATGTCTGTTTTATGAAGTTTGATGTGCTGATTCCAAAAATATGTTTAGTTTTGCTCTATCACAAAGTTTCTGAGATGGAAGTATTTTTATTATTATACATTTTTTATAGCGCCATTTATTCCATGGCGCTTTACATGTGAGTACGGGGCAAATATAGACAAATACATTAAACGTGAGCAAAAAACAAGGCACTAACAGGTACATAAGGAGGGAGGACCCTGCCCGCGAGGGCTCACAGTCTGCAGGGGATGGGTGAGGATACACTAGGAGAGGGTAGAGCAGGTTGTGGGGTGGTTTAGTAGACTGAGGATCACAGCAGGCTGTAGGCTTGTTGGAAGAGGTAGGTCTTCAGGTTCTTTTTGAAGGTTTCTATGGTAGGGCGAGAGTCTGATGTGTTGGGGTAGAGAGTTCCAGAGTATGGGGGAAGCACAGGAGAAGTCTTGGATGCAGTATTTTTATTAAGTTATTTCTGCATTTTCAATCTATGTAGTTTTTCCTATGTTATTTCCATTTCTTTGCTTTGTCTTACTTAATTGTGAATTTTCTTACAGGGAAAACATCAGTAAAGGTTTTAGTGAGTTTTATGGGAAAGAGTATTGACAGTGCAGTCAACCAATGACTGCTTCTTGGAAAGTCACATGTTATGGGGAGGAGCTAACTGTTAAGAGATGGTAAGATTTGAGTCAGTCAGAAAAGAATGGTGATGACAGCAAGGATTGGTATGTGAGACTCTGACTGCAGACAGGCCTCTACAGGGATCTGAGCCCTGCCACAGGGAAGTAGAAGGGAAAGCAGCGGACAGACCTCATTGTGAGAGAATTTTCACTGCATCTCTGGGAGGGCAAGTCGCCTCAGCGGGAAGAAAACAGCTCAGCCACCGAGGTGTACCTGAGTGAGGGTCTCCACAGAGAGAGAACCTGAAAGCAGCCAATATCACACTGAGAAACTGCCTGTCTGCAAATGTTCATCTGTAAGGAATAGGCTGACCCATTTACCTCACAACTGTATATAGATATCTACCAGATTACCTCCAGTAAAATCAGTTCTAAATACAAGCTGCCACTGTCATCTCTGGGGAAAAATCTACATATAGTCGGTCGGCTCATCACATTTTTTTTTAGTTTGTAACCACAATTGAACTACTCTTTGATCTGATTTAAAGGAGAAAAATACCCCGACAGTGTATCAGTCATCTGAACAGATTCGCCTTGCACTCGCAAGTGTGACCCCGGCCTTAAAAGGAATCTGTCGCAAGATTTTTGCTAAGCCATCTGAGAACAGCATGGTGTAGGGGTAGAGACACTGATTATAGTAGTATACAATATGCTTTACTGGTTGCTGCACTTTAGATTTCAAACTATTTTATCTGGGGCAGATCGAAAACTTAAAGAAATGAACTGGAATATAAATGGGTGTGCATGCAGCTTGTAGGCGCATGTTCACACTGGCCACTAAACAAACAAAACCTAAGAGAAAAGCAAAACAAGCAAATACCCTGCAGTAGATAAATAGCAATAGTGCATGAAAATAATGATATGGTACACATAATTTTGATTAAAAAAAAAATGTAAAAGCCATCATACCATGTCACGGTGACCCTATTCGGGACAGTTCTAACCTCTAGTATCAAAAACTTACCATACATTAAGTGACGTAATGTGAATAACGGCTAAGGCCGGCCTCACACTCAGCGTATGTAAATACGGTCCATTTTTTACGGCCGTAATACGCAGAAAAGTCCCCAAAATAGTGATCCGTATGTCATCCGTAGGCAGGGTGTGTCTTTCTCCTTCCCAAACCCGACAGGATATGAGACATGGTTTACATACAGTAAACCATCTCATATCCCTTTTTTTTTTGCATATTCCACACTACTAATGTTAGTAGTGTGTATGTGCAAAATTTGGGCGCTGTAGCTGCTAAAATAAAGGGTTAAATGGCGGAAAAAATTGGCGTGGGCTCCCGCGCAATTTTCTCCTCCAGAGTGGTAAAGCCAGTGACTGAGGGCAGATATTAATAGCCTAGAGAGGGTCCATGGTTATTGGCCCCCCTGGCTACAAACATCTGCCCCCAGCCACCCCAGAAAAGGCACATCTGGAAGATGCGCCTATTCTGGCACTTGGCCACTCTCTTCCCACTCCCTGTAGCAGTGGGATATGGGGTAATGAAGGGTTAATGTCACCTTGCTATTGGAAGGTGACATTAAGCCAGATTAATAATGGAGAGGTGTCAATTATGACACCTATCCATTATTAATCCAATTGTAGGAAAGGGTTAAAAAACACACACACATGATTAAAAAGTATTTTAATGAAATAAACACAGCGGTTGTTGTAATAATTTATTGTTCTCGCAATCCATCAGGAACACCCTCGCTTGGCAAAATAATAAACGCACAAGATACATACCTTCTGATGTCAGATCACGTCCAACGAGGTAATCCATCTGAAGGGGTTAACTAATATTACAGGCACGAGCTGCGATAAACCACTCGCTGGTGCCTGTAATCCCCGGGTGCTGAAAGAAAAGCAGGATCTGTACTTACATTGAGTCGCGGTGAGGCGCCCTCTGGTGGATATTCTCATGAACTGCAGCCTGGGAACTTTTTCCCACGCTCCAGGTCATATGAGGACATCCACCAGGGGGCGCATCACCGCGACTGAAGGAAATGTAGGTCATTGACCTACATTTCATTCATTCGCCGGGGATTACAGGCACGGAGCACAGCTGCATTTAGCAGGGCTCCTGCCTGTAATATTAGTTAACCCCTTCAGATGGATTACCTCGTGGGACGAGACGGTTCACCAGAAGGTATGTATCTTGTGTGTTTATTATTTTTCCAAGCGAGGGTGTTCCTGATGGATTGAGAGAACAATAAATTATTACAACAACCGCTGTGTTTATTTCATTAAACTACTTTTAAATCGTGTGTGTGTTTTTTTTAACCCTTTCCAACAATTGGATTAATAATGGATAGGTGTCATAATTGACGCCTCTCCATTATTAATCTGGCTTAATGTCACCTTCCAATAGCAAGGTGGCATTAACCCTTCATTACCCCATATCCCACCGCTACAGGGAGTGGGAAGAGAGTGGCCAAGTGCCAGAATAGGCGCATCTTCCAGATGTGCCTTTTCTGGGGTGGCTGGGGGCAGATGTCTTTAGCCATGGGGGGGGCCAATAACCATGGACCCTCTCCTGGCGATTAATATCTGCCCTCAGTCACTGGCTTTACCACTCTGGCGGAGAAAATTGCGCGGGAGCCCACGCCAATTTTTTCCGCAATTTAACCCTTTATTTCAGCAGCTACAGCGCTGAAATTTTGCACATACACACTACTAACATTAGTAGTGTGGAATATGCAAAAAAAAATGGGGATATGAGATGGTTTACTGTATGTAAACCATGTCTCATATCATGTCGGGTTTGTGCAGGAGAAATGAGAAGCCGGCAATTGAATTACCGGCTTTTAACACATATCGCGCTGAATGAAATCTAAATACAGAATATATATATGTGTCTCAATGACATATATATATATATATATATATATATATATATATATATATATATATATATATATATATATATACTGTATATATGTTTTCCCGAACATTTGAGCACATAAATCCATTAGATGTCGGTTTTGCAAGCCTGCGCGAAAATCTCGCAGTACGGATGCCATACGGATTACATACGGAGGATGCCATGCGCAAAATACGCTGACACACCCTGACTACGGATCAATATTTTGGGAACATTTCTCCGTATTACGGCCGTAGTACGGACGTATAATACGTGGCGTATTGTCTTACGCCCAGTGTGAGGCCGGCCATACAGTTCCCATGGCTCAGTGTCCATTAGCCGGATCTCAGGCCTTCTTAGGCCGGCCTCACACTAGCGAGTTTTACGGACGTATGAGCGCATAAACTACGTCCGTAAAATACGCATTACACACGGCCCAATGATTCTCTATGGCCCAGCTCCTATCTGCCGTATATTACGCATCCGTAATATACGGTCTTGTACGGCCGTAGAAAATCGCAGCATGCTGCGTTTGTCACCGTATTGCGCAAAAAAATCACCAATGAAAGTCTATGGGGGCGAGAAAAATACGGATTCCACACGGACCAGCAGTGTGACTTGCGAGAAATACGCAGCGGTGTTAGTGAAAAGCCGGTAATTCAATTGCCGGCTTTTCATGTAAATCCTTCTGAAGGGGTTAAATCAATTTACAGGCAGGAGCTGCGCTAAAGCACTCGCTCGTGCCTGTAATCCCCGGGTGCTGAAAGGAAAGCTGGGTGATCTGTACTTACATTGAGTCGCGGTGAGGCGTAAAAAACGGACCGTATTGTCTTACGCTGAGTGTGACTCCAGCCTTAGACATCAGTATTTGTAAACCAAAACCGGGAGTGGGTGATAATGGTGACGTGTTTCTACTATACTTTTCCTCTGATTAATCCTCACCTGGTTTTGGTAAACTACTAATCAAATACTGAACGTGTGAATGTGGCCTTAATATACAGTAAAATCAAAATGGAATATTGCACAAAATCTCTTGTTAGCTGAAGACGTTCACATATCAATATATACATATACCGTAATTAGTTATCAGTGGTTATAAAGGAAATATTTGTATAAAAATGCTGTTACCTGTGAAAAGATTTTCTACTGTTCACTTACTTCATATGATCCACTAACCGCCATCTTCGTGGACCCTACTTCTCAAGCGCAGTGACCCACTGATTTGGAAATAAAGGAGGATAGGGAGAAAATTTCTAATTAATCTTCTAGATTTGAAGTTGTCTCACCCCTTCCTAGTCTTAAATCTTTTCTTACCTTGACGGTGTCTGTTACATAGTTACATTGTTATTAAGGTTGAAGGAAGACTTTAAGTCCATCTAGTTCAACCCATAGCCTAACCTAACATGCCCTAACATGTTGATCCAGAGGAAGGAAAAAAAGCTTTATGGAGCTTTATGGTGAGGACCGGATTGGTGTTCCATTCTGCAGTGCATCATGATCTTAAACTATCCAATTTGAAGCACATGGATAAGGAATAGGAAAAAAAAGAAGCATTACTATTTTATTCTATAATATCTGTGCCTCTTTAATCATATATAGTGTCCTAACTAGCCTTTTTCCTTTTGATATAATAACTGCTGTCCAATTATAATTATGATATTGGTTACTTAATATTATTTTGTATCATCTTGCCATATTTATTAGGATGCTTTAACTTTATCTTACCGCACCCAGACCCACTGTATGTGTGTGCTGCCCCGGTTTGGCGTCCGGCTCAGTGATCGGCTACCTTGGGAATCGGGGGGGATGACAATGTTCCTCTGTTTGTACGGGGTGCCGGTTGCCCGGGCTGGCCGTGACAGAGCGGGGCATCACAGTTCAGTGCGCCGATTGGTATAGTCTTACATCACTTTAGAAAACAGTCACATGTGACTATATCTAGCATTTCTACTATTGGTTCAGTTCTCAAAGGTCCTTCAGGCGTCTATTCACAATTACCCGGCTCATGTGACTCGATCACATGATCTCATCGGAGACTTCCTATTTGTTTGACTCCATGAAAGGTCCTTTTATTAGGAAAGTTGTGAAAGACTAGTGCGACCTATGTTTGAATAGCTGATTCTATGTTCTATCGTTCCTTGACTGCTTTGTATGCGTAATTACACACCGGTTCCCCATTTACTTCAACAACTGGCACTATATAGGGAACTCCTATTTCTTTGTTAGCCACGCCTGCTGACGAAGCTCCAGTGGCGAAACGCGCATCGAGGTGCCCGACAGCGTGGCAGCAAGGGAGATCCACTAGTTCCAGCGATGGCCACAGGTACTACATGAATGTTTTCATACCATGATTGGTTATGATGTCCTCACAGGCTGGTGACTGTATCTGGATAATGGTTTATTAAAGACTTACTATCTGTTCATCTTAAACCAGTCTATTGTTACCATTTATCCCTGCTACAGTCCCCCTTTTCGCCTGTTATAATTTGTTATCTAAATAAAACTTCTTATTGACATTTATAGATTTCATCATAGATATATAAATCTCTTCCTCATATTGAGGTAATTCTTGTTTACCATCTTTAGTGCCTCTGGCTCATGGACTCCCTTGCCTAGCCCTGCTGTTGTGGCTAGTTTTTGTCTTGGATTGCCCTTGTGTTTCTTCTCACAAAAATAATCTATTTGTGATTGTTTTTTTATTTATTTAATAAAATTTGTTACATTTTGATACATATATATAGACTACCCTATTGTCTCCTTTTTATCAATGTAGCCCGGTATGCACTAACAACATTACTATGTTGTTGCACATCTAGGACTATATACTGTAGTTATAGGTAACATGTTTGTACATCAATTGATGTTTTAGGAGCTTCGGATATATTTTGGGAGAAAAAATGTATAGGTTTTTGCTGAGGATAGGGAGAAAAACCTGCAATTCCCATCATTAAAAAGGACAAAACACAAAAGCATACTGTCTGCATCTACACCTTTATTGAAATCATACAAAACTCAGTTACATAAATGTTGCAAGACAATTCCACCATTCCATCTGTACACTGCACATTATGACATGATTCGTTCTACAGCCTATCAGACCCATACAATGTATTGGGGGTGTTCAAGCAGAGGGACAATGAGACCTCTTTACTTCATTTACGTTAAATAAAGGGGACAATGTTGGGAACCAGGTTAGCAATCATCTACTATTGAAGAAGGCCTCTAAAACCATAGCAGGCCAGTGGGAGGAAGTCCACAGGTAAGTTTGCGTCTATTACCGTATTTGTACCATCTGTACTGCCACAAAGGTGGACATGTGTCTTTTACGTGTAGCGGTTGGAGAATATTGGTCAGCATCCAAAGAGATCTCTAAAACGCTGTGCTATATGATCCATAGAATTATAGAATATATGATGACTCTTTAGATAAAACATATCTTGTCACTTGGAATCTGCAAGATAAATAAGTAAGAAATAAATTAGTGACACAATAATTATCGATCTTATAGCAAAAAAACTAAATATAAGTAAGCTAATAACCATTGTATTCTTCAAGGCAAATCAATGTAGTGCATCCCATATAACCTTTTCTGTGAGGCAGAAAGGGGCTAACGGAAAGGTCTTGTGTCATTTTACCTTTCATAGTTGGATGTCAGTATGTAGAAGTACAATTTTTTTCTTTGTTAAAATCTTTCCGGCGTTGACTATATTGGGGTGAACACTTCCTTTATTCTTTGCCTTTTTTAATGATGCAGTAGTGTGTATGTGTTGTGGTAGAGTGGCTCACTTGCCTGGACATAGAGGTATAACTGGAACACTGTCTCTTTAAGAAAAGGCTTGGTTATTGAAGACCGCATAAACCAAGTTTTGGAAAATAAAATTGTTTGAGCAAAACAAAGAAACAAAAAGAAACACATTCCTTTCCTAGCTCCCTCTCCAGGCACACACTGATCACTGAAAGCTTTGGCAGTCAGCCTTTTAAGCCCAGACCATGTGACTCCTCCATCATGTGACATGATCTCGACAGGTCCTGTCAGGACTCTGCAGGTGGAGATACGGTGGACCTTCTCCCACCCGCTTTATGAATGTCCACTAAAACCAGCCCATAATATAACTTTCCTTTAACCCTCTCAACACGTAGTGTGCTGGGGGAAACTAATCTGGTTTTACATCACGGACACCATTATACACAGTGACACATATCTCCCCTCTATCACTTCCCCATTGACTCTGTCACTGTGTGTTTAACCCCTTAAGGATGAATCTAAAGACCAAATGTTTTCCTCACAATTTTGTCATTGGTATAATTTTTACGTACATGTAAGGCTACTTTTACACTAGCGTTGTTGGCTGTACGTCGCAATGCGTCGTTTAGGAGAAAAAACGCATCCTGCAAAGTTGTCTGCAGGATGCGTTTTTTCCCCATAGACTAACATTAGCGATGTATATCCACACGTCGCAATCGTCATGCGACGGTTGCGTCGTGTTTTGGCGGACCATTGGCACAAAAAAAGTTACATGTAACGCTTTTTGCACGTCAAGTCCGCCATTTTCATGCGCGGCCGAAACTCCGCCCCCTCCTCCCCGGACCTTACAATTGGGCAGCGGAAGCGTCGTAAGACTGCTTCCGCTGCCCACATCGGGCATTATTTTCACAACGCATGTCGGGCCGACGCATAGCGACGGCCCCGTGCCGACGCTAGTGTGAAAGCAAATTAACTTATTAAAGAGCCTCTCAGATGACTAGTCAGAGGAAGGTCCCTAGAGCCTTCTCCCCATCTTGCTCAGCATGAGCCACGGGTCTCTACTAGTGATGAAGGAATGTGCTTGGATAAGGTGTTATCGGAGCATGCCTGCAGCTGTACACTACACATTATGACATGATTCGTTATACAGCTTATCAGGCCCATACAATGTATTGGGGGTGTTAAAGCAGAGGGAGAATGAGACCTCTTTACTTCGTTTACGTTAAACAAAGAGGACAATTGCATGTGCAATGCGAGAAACTCGCACGAGTCTCTTGCCTCAATACGTGGAACTACCACCGGCTCAACTACATAGAAATACTGTACATGCAGCTGAACGCTCCGGTCCCGAGTGCCGGCGGCAGTTCCGGGTATTGATGCAAGAGACTCGTGCGAGTTTCTCGCATTGCACTCTCAAGCGTGACCCCGGCCTAACGCATACTTACAGTCCATTCCCAGGTCAGAAACTGACGAATGCCCACAGCGCACAGTACGTGGTCTGGGGAGGTTGTAAATCTGCAGTCACACAGAATGACTGCAGACTTATCAATTTGGACCAGACAGCCCCTTTAAGAAGTTAATAGCAGCTGTAATTGATGGAAGCTATAGAGAAATCTGATAGATTACTACAGTCTCTACAAACTACAGTGGCAAGAGATATGCATGTGCCGCCTTATCTGTGTGTATAGTGTTAGCAACTTTCCCCTAGGAAAGTCTTCAACAGTACAAAAGAGCGATCTTCGCCCACCGTCTGCTGTTCCAGCCTTCACAGGACAGCAGAGACCAAAGCTGTTGTTTTCTGCTCTAGTGGACAATGTCAAAACAGCAATATTAATTTATTAGCACTTGTATACTGTATTAAAGGGGTTTCCCGTAGCCAAAAATGTTGTGTTCATTTATGGAATCTAAGATCATTGTGTTTTTTAAATTTACTTTATTGTTTGAACTTAAATGTAGCAATGTCCTGGTCCGGTATTAGTGCCACTCTCTTAGCCCCACTTCCTTTACTTCTCATTTGTGCACAGGCGGTGTTGCTGACGTGAAGAGGGCTTGCTCTCTAGCTCAGTTCAGTGGAGTTAGCCCTCCTCTCAAACATGGTTATTGCAGGGACAGAAAAGGAGGAAGAATAGCTGTCAACTTGAGCCTGCGGTCGGCCCCCTCATCACATAGCTGACAGCCTGTGTCATAACAAATACAGGAGAGCAAGAAATGGGACCAAGAGAGTGAAATTAAAACTGGGATGTCACTGCAGAGTGTAATAATAAAATAATTTAATAAGATTTTATAATAAAATACAATTCTCTGTCACTAGACAATCGCTTTATGTTAGTGGCAACCATCAGTATCTGAAAATTTGATTTAATATATCAACCAATAGAAAAAAATATGATTACAGGAAGAAAAGATGATCACAATAAAAATAAACTAATATTTTCTACTAGATGGTGGCCCGATTCTAACGCATCGGGTATTCTAGAATATGTATGTATGTATGTATATTGCAGCCACATAGTATATAGCACAGGCCACGTAGTATATAGGAGCCATATAGTATATAGCAGACAAATACTACGTGGCCTGTGCTATATACTATGTGGCTGCTATATATATACATACATATTGTAGAATACCCGATGCGTTAATACAGGCCACGCAATATATAACAGTGGCCACGCAGTATATAACACAGCCCAAATAGTATGTAACACAGCCCACGCAGTATATAACACAGGCGACATAGTATATAATGTAGGCCATGCAGTATATAACAGTGGCCACGTAATATATAGCACAGGCCACGCAGTACATAACACTGCCCACATAGTATCTAACACTGGCCACGTAGTATACAGCAGCCACGTGGTATATAACGCAGCCCATGCAGTATATAACACTGCCCACGCGGTATATAATACTGCCCAAGTAGTATATAACACTGACCACGTAGTATATAGCAGCCACGCAGTGTATAACACTGCCCACGCGGTATATAACAGCCCACGTAGTATATAACACTGCCCACGTAGTATATAGCAGCCCACGCGGTATATAACACTGCCCACGCGGTATATAACACAGCCCACGTGGTATATAACACAGCCCACGTAGTATATAGCAGCCCACGCGGTATATAGCACTGTCCACGCGGTATATAGCACTGCCCACACAGTATATAACACTGCCCACATAGTATATAGCAGGCACGATGTATATAACGCAGCCCACGCGCTATATAACACTGCCCACGTAGTATATAGCAGTGTGGGCACATATCCATGTTAAAAAAAGATAATTAAAACAAAAAATAGTTATATACTCACCCCCTGGGATCCAGCGAAGCTGTCCCTATGCGCGTGGCTGCCGCCATCTTCCGTTCCCAGGATGCATTGCGAAATTACCCAGATGACTTAGCGGTCTCGCGAGACAGCTGAGTCTTCTGGGTAATTTCGCAAAGCATCTCTGGTAACGGAACATGGCGGCAGCTGCGAGCGCATCGTCTGACTACGGAGGGTGAGTATAGCAGGTTTTTATTATTTTTAACATTAGATTTTTTTACTATTGACGGCAGCATCAATAGTAAAAAGTTGGGGACACACAGGGTTAATAGCAGCGGTAACGTTAACCATAGTGCAGTCCGTCACCGCTGGCATTAGCCCTGTGTGAGCGGTGAGTGGAGGGGAGTATGGAGCGGGCGCCGGGCACTGACTGCGGGGAGTACGGAGCGGGCGCTGGGCACTGACTGCAGGGGAGTAGGGAGGGACTAATCAGACTATGCCCGTCGCTGATTGGTCGCGGCACTTATGACAGGCAGCAGGCGAGACCAATCAGTGACGCGGGATTTCCGTGACGGAAGTTGCAGACAGAAAGACGGAAGTACCCCTTAGACAATTATATATATTTCCTATGGGAGGTGGAGCCGCATATTCATCACTGTAATGAGCGGCACCACGTGACCGCTCATACAGGACAAGCTGCGGCGCTGAGAGGAAGCAACGAGGGAGCTGGGTGAGTATTTTATTTCCAGTGGGCAGGCGCACAGGGGGTGGGAGGGGGGAGGTTGCCGTGAAGTTTATTTTAACCACAAAAAAAAATTAAAAAAAACATTGATTTTTCATTCCTTCTCTCCAGCGAACGCTGCTGGAGAAAAGGGATGAA
Source organism: Ranitomeya variabilis (assembly GCF_051348905.1). Taxonomy (NCBI): domain Eukaryota; kingdom Metazoa; phylum Chordata; class Amphibia; order Anura; family Dendrobatidae; genus Ranitomeya; species Ranitomeya variabilis. The sequence goes on from NC_135233.1 coordinate 163,700,083, forward strand.
TGGCGGCTTCAGCACCACACTGGGGGGACAGCGCTTACTGTAGCGCTGTCTCCTGCACGGCACACGGACAGCATCCGTGTGCGGTACGTGTTTTACACGGACCCATTGACTTTAATGGGTCCATGTGATCTGTGTGCTCCCACGAACACTGACATGTCTCCGTGTTTTTCAAACGGACACGCGGTCCATGAAAACACGCTGACATGTGCAGAGACACATTGATTTTAATGTGTCTACTTGAGTCAGTGTCTCCGGTACGTGAGAAAACTGTCACCACACGTACCGGAGGTACTGACATGTGAAACAGGCCTTAGCTAGAGGTGTAAGGGTGATTGACTTATGAGAAGGGCAGGGACAGCTCTGGCACAGATTATTTGAAACATGTTAAATATGGATGAGCGAATAGCCACAGATAACTCCTATTCCAAATAGCTATAGCACTTACGGAAGACGCTGCAGAGGGAACCTGGCTACCTGGAGCGCTCCCGATAATCAGCTGATCAGTGCTGCAGCTGCATGTGTCGCAGCTATGTGACAATCACAACATACTGTACATGGAGAGCCTGTTTGTTGTGACTGTCACACAGCCGTAACACATGCAGCTGCGGAGCCAAACAGATCGGGAGCGCTCCAGATATCTGGCTTCCTGCTGCAGCTTATTCGGTAAATGCTATAGCTTGCTGAATCAGCCCTGACCCGATCAAATTCACTCATCTCTAGTCCTTAGCATTAAACCCTGGTCCACAGCTAGAAAACTTTCTTTAACCTTTTTAAAGGCCCCGTCACACATAGCGAGATAGCTAGCGAGAACGCTGCTGAGTCACAAGTTTTGTGACGCAACAGCAACCTCAGTAGCGATCTCGCTATGTGTGACACGTACCAGCGACCAGGCCCCTGCTGCGAGATCGCTGGTCGTGTCGGAATGGCCTGGACCGTTTTTTGGTCGTTGAGGTCCCGCTGACATCGCTGAATCGGTGTGTGTGACACCGATCCAGCGATGTCTTCACTGGTAACCAGGGTAAACATCGGGTTACTAAGCGCAGGGCCGCGCTTAGTAACCCGATGTTTACCCTGGTTACCAGCGTAAATGTAAAAAAAAACAAAGAGTACATACTCACCATCTGATGTCCGTCAGGTCCCTTGCTGTCCGCTTCCTGCTCTGACTGAGTGCCTCCGTACAGTGAGAGCAGAGCGCAGCGGTGACGTCACCGCTGCGCTCTGCTCTCACTGTACGGCCGGCAGTCAGTCAGAGCAGGAAGCGGACGGCAAGGGACCTGACGGACATCAGATGGTGAGTATGTACTGTTTGTTTTTTTTGGTAACCAGGGTAAACATCGGGTTATTAAGCGCGGCCCTGCACTTAGTAACCCGATGTTTACCCTGGTTACCCGGGTGCTGCAAGGGGACTTCGGCATCGTTGAAGACAGTTTCAACGATGCCGAAGTCGTTCCCCTGATCGTTGGTCGCTGGAGAGAGCTGTCTGTGTGACAGCTCCCCAGCGACCACACAACGACTTACCAACGATCACGGCCAGGTCGTATCGCTGGTCGTGATCGTTGGTAAATCGCTTAGTGAGACGGGGCCTTTAGGCCAACCTTCAAAGCATTTTGGGCAGTAACTAAAACCGGATGGGGTATAATAATTAGGACTAAATCCCATTAGCGCACCACCTTACAGAACATCCCCACCATGAGTGTCATTAGAGCTGCACATTGCACAGCAGTGACTGTAGATCGCAGGTCTGCTACTTACAGTAGTAGCTGATATAGACTAAGGAGAAATTGGGAGAAATTTCCTATAACTTTGTTTTCAAAGGGACCAGCACCTATAGCTGCAGGTTTTGTGATTGTTATTTAGTATTGTTTTATGATTTTGAAAAAATTTTTATTATACTTTATTGTAGATTGTGAGCCCTCGCGGGCAGGGTCCTCACTCCTCCTGTACCAGTTATGACTTGTATTGTTCAAGATTATTGTACTTGTTTTTATTATGTATACCCCTCCTCACTTGTAAAGCGCCATGGAATAAATGGCGCTATAACAATAAATAATAATAATAATAATAATTATTATTAGCTTTGACTACAGGCTTTTTTTCTATAATTAAGCAGACAGAATTTTACATAGAAGCAATAGATTTTTTGTTGGTAGCTACTTTGGATTGAGAATAAAGGCGCATTGTCTTCCTGAGACATAATTTGATATCTGATAAATGCCTGTTGTAATTGACTATCATACATGTTTGTACAGTAAAGGAAGGGGCTTTCAACTATCTTCACTAAATTGTTGCGCTTGTGTTAAAAATAAAACCGGCTGTTACACACCCTTCCCAGATCTGATGTTGCTCGGGTGATTGTTGCAACATCAAGTCCTCAGCAGTCAGTCACTGGGCGCAACAGCTCAGGCAATCTAAGGGTATGTGCACACGTAGATGGAACCTCTGCAGATTTTCCGCACCTGTTTTGAGAATTCCGCAGGTAAAAAGCACTGCGATTTACCGCGGATTCCACCTGCGGTTTTACATCTGCGGATTCCTATTATGGAGCAGGTGTAAACCGCTGCGGAATCCGCACAAAGAATAGACATGCTGCGGAATAAACAACGCTATTTTTCCGCGCTTTTTTTTCTGCAGCATGTGCATTGCGGATTTTGTTTTCCATAGGTTTACATGGTACTGTACAAGGCATGGAAAACAGCTGTGATTTCGCCGCATCAAAACCCCGCAGCAAAATCCGCAACGTGTGCACATACCCTAATTCTATGCTGCAATTTTGCTGCGTTTTTTTTTTTTCTGCAGGAAAAACCTGTTCTCTTGGCAGTACAGAAGCTGCTTGCAAGAAGCAGAATTTGCCACTTTTGTGTATGTTTTTTGCTATTTTTTTCTGCATTTTTGGTGTTCTACAGTGCATGTTAGTTACAGTATAGTCACCAAAAAGCAGCTAAACATATTGTTGCAGGTTTTGTAGCATTTTTGCACTTTCTCATTGCTTTCTTTGGTGAAAGAACTGACATGCTTCTAACAATTCAGCCAGGAAATAAAAACTATTTCTGAAATCTCATAGCTTTAATTTCCATTAAAAAAAAAAAAAAAAACACTGCAAAAAAAAATGCAAAAATGCAACATGTGAACACAGCTTAAATGTAGTCAGCAGACCTTGTGCTGGTGGCTGTTGAGTCACAACTAATAACTTTATTTTTAAAATGGACTGAAAGATTTAGTAAAGGAAGTTGAAGAGAGAAAGCCCCATTTGGGATGAGTGTTTGATGAAATTTTGATGCTGCAGATTTTCTGCACCTATTATGTAAATTAGGTTACTTGCATTTTTTTTTTCATTGCATTCTTTAGTGTGGTTTTTTATATGCATTTTTTACAATTTGGTTTTCTCTTTTTGGTGTGTCATGCTTTAAATAAAGCTACTTTATTTTTTATACTTCCTGGTATTCCGCTTTGAGAAAACTTTATTGATACAGTCATGTTAGGCTAAAATACATTTTTTTTTTTATGACAATACTTACAAAAACAGTAAGAAGAAAGGTATATAAATATAAAAATGGGGAATACAAATGCAGGACAGGAAGGTGGGTATACCTGGAAATAAATAGCGTGTGAGGCACTGCAATAATATGTTAGTGATCAATCACAATTATTTATGCTCAAATAATAGTGGTATTTACGTCCGTGTGACGTCAGTGCGCGATTTGTTTTCATACATCTACATTAAAAATTATACTTGATAAAATAGAGTTTCCTGCGGTAATAATAGAAGTGTCCAGGAACCCCCACATGGGTCTCTGGCACTGCTGGTAATGGGATTTTCAATATTATTGTTTGTTTAAATGATGTTTGTATACTCTTGCTAATCCTCAAGCATGTTCTCTCTTGGTCTCATATAAGGATGCTTTATAAGTGTACCAGGACTTTTCTTATATAGATATTGAGTAAATCCTGATGTTATACAGGTTTACAATATACTTCTGAGTGTTACAACAGTGCCTCACATGCCATTTATTTCCAGGTATACCCACCTTCCTCTCCTGTATTTGTATTCCCCATTTTAAAATTTATATACCTTTCTTCTTATTGTTTTTCTAAGTATTGTAATAATAATAAAAAATTATTTTAACCTTTCTAAGAAGTCTTGTGTTTTAGTGTTTTCTCCATGTTGGCATTTTTGGCTTAAATATTTATGATTGAGGATATTGGTGTTGATACAGTCTTGTGCAGATTACATGCGTTTTTCATGTGTTTGAGCTGCCGAAAAGCACTAAAAACGGATGTGCGTTTTTTACTTGTGAATTTTCTGCATCAATTGCAAGTCTATGGGGTAAATCTGCACAGAAAACTTAGCGTGGCGTTACTTTTCAGAGAAAATACACAGCCTCAACAATTCATTGTGGGCACACAGCCTTAGGGCTCATACCCATACGCGAGAATAAAAGGTGCGTAATCTGGACTGAAAAAATGGACGAGTGTCATGCGAGTACAATGCGATTTTTCTCACATAGCATCCGTATGACATCCGTATGACATGTGTTTTTTTTCTCTGCAACTGTTTTTCTACAATCATTTATAGGACCATTTACAGTGTTCTATGCCACAGAATGGTAAGGTATCTGTAAAAAACGGACTGATGGTCTGTATGCCGTTCGATTTTTTTTCTCTCGCATCCATTGACTTGCATTGGCGAGTCTCGTCCGAGATACGCAGCAAATCGCAGCATGCTACGATTTTTTCCTCAGATTTCAGCTGAGAACAAAATCGCAGATAAGATGTAACCCATTGAATAACATTGGTCAGAGTGCAATCCGATTTTTTTATCGGATTGAACTCGTCCGTTTTTCTCGCAAATGAGTAAGAGCCCTTACACTGAGTTTTTTGTATACAGAAATACAAAGCGGAAGAAGACGCACCACTTACTAATTATGGGAACTCAGCCTTAGGGCTCATGTAGACGAGCATACAAATCGGATATGAGCTGTAGGAAAGCCCCCGGACAGCACAGCGCCCCATAGTCAGTAACACTGTTCACAGGGATAATTTGTTTCTTGGTCCGAGTCGGAAAAAATGAGAAAAAAAATCTATGAATTCACCATTCTCTTCCAGGTCTCGGATGAGACTCAATCATTTAAGTCTGAGTGCGTAAAAATATCGGATCCCACACCAAACATCTTCATGGAATCTGATTTTTACAGATACGTTTCTATTATTACCGCAGGAAACTCTATTTTATCAAGTATAATTTTTAATGTAGATGTATGAAAACAAATCGTACACGGACGTAAAAAACAGACAAGTGAAAATGAACGGAAAATTGAATTGTTTTGATGAAACACAGGCGATTTCTCATACGCTCGTGCTTTTGTTTTATTTTGGGACAAAAGTAATCAGAAAATGAAAACATATAATACATAAAATACTGACATTAAAATAATGATGACAAAAATATAATAATTAAACTAAAACCACTTAGGACTTGTTAACCTCTTAGACTTCTGAACCTCATAAGAGCGTGTTCACATATGGCAGGTATCAGTGCAGGCATGTCTGTGGCTCAAAATGTAGTCATGGAAATGGGAGGATTCGCCAGGATTTTGGATTTTTACAAACCTCGCTCAGATGTATGGAGAAGCTTCCGCAGCAAATTTTACAATCTCTCCTGTGTGAACAGACTCTTAAAAGTGAATTAACACAAAAAAAAATGCAAATTTCCCTAAAGTTTAAAAACATTACAAAACAGTATGTGCAGGATCTGCTAGGAAGAATATGATACTAATAAGATATTAATGTACAACAATTCTTTTTGATGTTCTAACACTGCAGACAATAAAACTAATACTAGCAATAATAATATAAATAATAATATAATACTCCGGCTCTTCCAGTACTGTATCCCACGCTGAGGCAGGATTACCGAGCAAGGAACATGTCGGTGAGCGGTCACTAATGATCGCAGTGTAGTCACTATTCACACCAGGATTTGTGCACTCATGCTGCAAGGATGAATCTACACGACCTACTCATTGGGAAGAATGGCGCCGGGCAATAGACGAACGATCGCAGGCAGCACAGGAGAGAGGAGCAAGAGCCGGGAGCAGACCCCGCAGTCATAGTGTGTGTGTGTGTGTGTGTGTGTGTGTGTGTGTGTGTGTGTGTGTGTGTGTGTGTGTGTGTGTGTGTGTGTGTGTGTGTGTGTATATATGGGTGTGTGTGTGTGTGTGTGTGTGTATATGGGTGTGTGTGTGTGTGTGTATATATGTGTGTGTGTGTGTATATATATATATGTGTGTGTGTGTGTGTATGTATATATATATATATATATATATATATATATATATATATATATATATATATACGCTCACAGTCTCAGGAGCAGGTCAGACATAGAAGTAATTACTTATATATGTATATATATATATACTAGTCTATTACATATACACAACACTGGAGTAGGCTGATCTCTATATCACCTACCCAATGTGGTAGAGAGATCATATAGATAGAATATATTATATATATATATATATATATATATATATATATATATATATATATATATATATATATATATTCTGTCAGAGTTATCCCGCTCCACTATATGTAACAGCTGCTATCACTTCTCCATCTCTCCAGACACTTTCCCTGGACACAGTAATGAGCTTTATTATCTACTGAGATCACACAGTAGTGATATTCCCGGTAATGAGGGGCCCCGTCTGTGCGAGGCGTCGGTCTCTCAGGGAGGAAGAGTGGACGTGACACTGGGCACAATGGCGCGTACTCTGCTCCACTCCTCTGTACCTGTCCTCTGCATCGGTCACCAATGCACCATGTCTGCTAGTGGTAACGTTTATTTATACGAAAAGTTGTTCTGGAGCCTCCCGGGAGCGGGATTTACCTCACACACCGCAGCCGGGACGTCCCCGGAGATAATGGCGCGGTGTATGAGCGCGGTAGGTTAGCATTGGCCCTGTGCTGTCCATGCAATGCGCACTTCTCTATTGCAGCCAGAATCCCCCCGGCCTCACGGCATAAAGAATGACTGACAGACGGCCAGCACTGAGCAGTGGGGTCCGTGTGGGAGACCCCACTACTCACTGCTTCCCCAGCAGCCCTATACTGTAATGTGAGAAACACTACACAACACATATATCTATATACACACAGATATGATATACACCATACACACAGCATTCAAATAATAGACAAATAATAAACAGAGCACACTTATTCATAATACATATGTAATATACAAATAAAATACACATATAACATACATAATACATAGAAAACACATATAACATACATAATCCACAGAAAACGCATATAATATACATATATAGTACACATAAAATGAATACAACCTACATAATACAGAAAATGCATATAATATACATACATAATACACAGCAAATGCATATAACATACATAATACACATAAAGCATATAACAATACACACAACACGCATATAATATACATAATACACAGAAAACGCATATAACATACATAATACACAAAATTCATATAACATACATAACACACAGAAAATGCACATAATATTCATACATAATACACAGAAAACACATGTAACATACATAATACACATAACGCAAATAACATAATACACATAACACGCATATAATATACATAATACACAGAAAACGCATATAACATACATAATACACAGAAAACGCATATAACCTACATAATACACAAAAAACGCATATAATATACATACATAATACACAGCAAATGCATATAACATACATAATACACAGAAAACGCATATAACATAATACACAACACGCATATAATATACATAACACACATAAAATACATGCAACATACATAACACAGAAAGCACACAATATTCATACATAATACACAGAAAACACATAACATACATATTACTCAGAAAACACATATAACCTACATAATACACAGAAAACGCATATAATACACATAGATAATACACATAAAATGCATGTAACCTACATAATACACATAAAACGCATATAATATACATACATAATACACAGCAAATGCATAACATACATAAAACGTATATAACATAATACACATAACACGCATATAATATACATAATACACATAAAATACATATAACATACATAACACACAGAAAACATACATAATATTCATACATAATACACAGAAAACACATATAACCTACATAATATACAGAAAACACATATAACCTACATAATACAGAAAATGCATATAATATACATACATAATACACAGCAAATGCATATAACATACATAATACACATAAAGCATATAACAATACACACAACACGCATATAATATACATAATACACAGAAAACGCATATAACATACATAATACACATAAAATTCATATAGCATACATAGCACACAGAAAATGCACATAATATTCATACATAATACACAGAAAACACATATAACATACATAATACACATAACGCATATAACATAATACACATAACACGCATATAATATACATAATACACAGAAAACGCATATAACATACATAATGCACAGAAAATGCACATAATATTCATACATAATACACAGAAAACACATAACATACTTAATGCACAGAAAATGCATATAATATACACATACAATACACAGAAAACGCATACTATACACACATAATATACAGAAAACTCATATAACATATAAAATGCATATAATATACCTAATACACAGAAAATGCATATAACATACATAAAACATATACTAATCATACATAAAACACAGAAAACACATATAACATACATAATACACAGAAACCACATATACATAATATACAGACATTTACATAATACACATACACCGAATACACACATATTATACATAATGCACACATAGCCTGCAGAATACACTGTGGGTATTGGAGTGGAGCGACACTGACCTGCAGACTTCCCAACACTGGTTATCATGTTGGTAAATATAACTGTATCAGACATTGTATCATTACATTGCAGACATGTGGAATTTAATATGTCATGCTTCTCTAGTCCCCCACAACAGTCAGCTGTAGACTAAAATACCAAAAATGGGATATAGTCCCGAACTGGCACTTGATTATTGGTGGTGCATCTATCTGTATGTACATGTGTTCATTTATTCATTATCTTTATGTCTCTGCATGGCATGTGTATGCTCATTTAAGGTTTTCTCTGTTTATCCATTGTATCCTTAATTTTAATATATGAATTTATAAACCCCAAAAATTATTTGAAATAATTGATCTAGCAGATATCTCTTCTTGACCTGTGATCGCCTTCTCAGGTAGTGTTAGGATACTACTGAATATTGCTGAAGTGGTATTATTGTTACTGTGACAAAAGTAGTAAATGATAATACACACACATAATGTACAGAATACATATATAATATACAACATATAATAACATATAATTTACATAATATGCATAATACATAAGTCTATAACATAATGTATAATAATATGTATAATATATACATAAACTGTACATAGTATACATATAAAACATGCAATATACACAGTACATACACAGAACATACACTATACATGTAAAATACACAGTACATACACTATACACAGTACATGTAATATACACAGTACATACACTATACACAGTACATAGAATATACACAGTACATACACTATACACAGTACATGGAATAAACAGTACATACAGTATACACAGTACATGTAATATATACAGTACATACACTGCACAGTACATGGAATATACACAGTAATACACTACACACAATACATGTAATATACACAGTACATACGCTATACACAGTACATGGAATAAACAGTATATACAGTATACACAGTAGATGTAATATATACAATACATACACTATACACAGTACATGGAATAAACAGTACATACAGTATACACAGTACATGTAATACATACAGTACATACACTATACACAGTACATGGCATATACACAGTAATACACTACACCCAATACATGTAATATACACAGTACATACACGGTACATATTGTGATTTCTGTTAGGCTGTAATGTCTATTGTCTGTAGTACAAGTCCCCTCTATAATTTGAAAAGTGCTGCGGAATATGTTGGCGCTATATAAATAAAATTATTATTATTATTATTACATGCACTATACACGGTACATGGTATACAGTACATACACTACACACAATACATGTAATATACACAGTACATCTATATATAGAAAAACTAGTGTATGTGTGTATGCGTGTGTATCGACGATATCATAAAGGTTGCCATGGCGAAGATGATGTCAATGGTTGCCATGGCGATGATGTCATAATAGGTTGCAATGGTGACGGTTATGTCATAATGGTTGCCATGGTGACGATGATCTCATAATAGGTTGCTATGGCGATGATGATGTCAGAATGGTTGCCATGGCAAAGATGATGTCATAATGGGTATATGGGCACGGAGCTATGGGATGGAGGATGTGTGATGGGTATATGGGCACGGGACTATGGGATGGAGGGCATGTATGATGGGTATATGGGCACGGGACTATGGGATGAAGGATATGTATGATGGGAATATGGGCACGGGACTATGGGTTGGAGGATGTGTGGGTATATGGGCACGGGACTATGGGTTGGAGGATGTGTGATGGGTATATGGGCAAGGGACTATGGGATGGAGGATATGTATGATGGGAATATGGGCACGGGTCTATGGGTTGGAGGATGTGTGATGGGAATATGGGCATGGGACTATGGGATGGAGGATGTGTATGATGGGTGTATGGGCACGGGACTATGGGATGGATGTTATGTATGATGGGTGTATGGGCACGGGACTATGGGTTGGAGGATGTGTGATGGGAATATGGGCACGGGTCTATGGCTTGGAGGATGTGTGATGGGAATATGGGCATGGGACTATGGGATGGAGGATGTGTATATGGGCACAGGACTATGGGATGGATGTTATGTATGATGGGTGTATGGGCACGGGACTATGGGATGGAGGATAATCATTATAATTTATTATAACTAACCACAGTTAGTTACTATGCCCGGACAACGCCGAGCTCTTCAGCTAGTGTGACAGTACATACAGACAGTACATACACACAATGTAACAAGACTACACATCACACTGTCGCGAGTGACGAAAACTATACACATCACGTGTTGTACTTCCGAGGCTGTCTCCCAGCATAGCCCCGCCCCCGTCTTGCTTGCAGGCCGTGCCCACCCTGCTGTGCACCAATAAGAACGAGCGCCTCTTATCTCGGGCAGCCCGGCGCTCCTCTGATTGGCCGAGAGGTCCGGCGGCAGATTCTCAGCCTATAGCTAAGAAAAGGTGTGCGCAGCCGCCAGAGGATACAAGAGATACCGGGCGAACGGCTGCGCTGCTTAGTCCTAGAAGTCTGGAAACTGTAATTACAGGTTGTGATGGCGCGGACTGCGCTGGAGGAGACAATGTGCAGGTGAGCTGTCGCCGTACGTCACTGCTGCTAACCAGACTAATGGCGACCGCTGCACTGTCCGTCACTGATCACCTGGTTCCGGTGTGCATCGCTCCGGCTAGTGGCGGCCGCCCAGGTGCCGTGCTGTGAGACTGCCGTGTGATGCCGGCGCTGTCAGCTGCTGAGCTCCCCTGACAAGTGTCGCACAGCAGTTGGCTCTGATCAGTGAGGCGCAGAGGAGGAGATGCGGCTAGCTGTCACTGCTCGGAGTGCAACCGTGCAGTGTGCCCAGGCGGGACGACCGTGCGGTGTGCCCAGGCAGGACGACCGTGTAGTGTGCCCAGGCGGGACGATCGTGCGGTGTGCCCAGGCGGGACGATCGTGCGGTGTGCCCAGGCGGGACGATCGTGCGGTGTGCCCAGGCGGGACGATCGTGAGGTGTGCCCAGGCGGGACGATCGTGCGGTGTGCCCAGGCAGGACGACCGTGTGGTGTGCCCAGGCTGTACTCTGTGCAGGTGGTTTCTCTTTTGATGCGGCGTGGTCGTTAGTGTAGACTAGGTTGTGCAGAGCCGGTGGCTGCGGGCAGAGGACTGTCGGTGACCCCCATCCTCCTGTGTGCAGACGCCGGTGCCCGGGAGCGGGAGGGCTGCAGCTTCTAGGATTTGTCGGTTGTCTGCGTGTCGTCCACATGCACTGCGATCAGGGCTGCACAGAAAGCAGTTGTGCCTCCTGCTTCCTTCCATTCTTCGCATCACACGCAAATAAAGTAACACAGTAACGCAATCACTTCCCCGCACTGTAATCAGTCCTGGGTTTCAAATTAAAAATGGAGCATGCATGGTTCCTGCTGATTGTAGGCGCAAAACTTGTAATTATTCCTCTAGAACACTACAAAAGCAATCATTGGCCCTCATGAGGGTTCCCCAAATATGGCTGCCAGGCAAATGCAAAGTGTGGCCTGATGGTTCTCCTGGCAGCGTGGTGACAGACGCCCAGGCTACACTGGCAGCGTGGTGACAGACGCCCAGGCTACACTGGCAGCGTGGTGACAGACGCCCAGGCTACACTGGCAGCGTGGTGACAGACGCCCAGGCTACACTGGCAGCGTGGTGACAGACGCCCAGGCTACACTGGCAGCGTGGTGACAGACGCCCAGGCTACACTGGCAGCGTGGTGACAGACGCCCAGGCTACACTGGCAGCGTGGTGACAGACGCCCAGGCTACACTGGCAGCGTGGTGACAGACGCCCAGGCTACACTGGCAGCGTGGTGACAGACGCCCAGGCTACACTGGCAGCGTGGTGACAGACGCCCAGGCTACACTGGCTGCATGTTGCCCCTCTTAGCTGGCACTATGTAGCTCACACGTGTCTCAGACATGCAGGGTTGCTGCACACGATCAGTCTCCATAGCATGAATAACAGGCACATCATTGTGAAAGCATCTACCTTGCTGGGGGAGGGGTTGCCTTGCTCTGGGTACACTGCATTGTGGACTTATTTTTCACAAGTGTGGCTACAACAGCCCATTATAAATCCTATATAGAGCAGTTGATTTTGACATTTCAGTAGGTAACAGTATTGCACTGGATCCTAATAATGAACGAAACTGATGCTATTATTTCCATGTATTAAACATTATAACAAACTCCGAAGAATAGCAGTCAGTAACTCTTCGTAGACAAGTGCTTTACCCTTATGGGTGGGTACCACCCAATGTGCGATCTGGAAATCAAAAGGTTAAAACTGCTTAAAAGCCCAATAGATATACACTTATGCAGGGTGTGTTATTCTTTAACACTATCATTTCCAGAGTGTGCAGTGTGGAGGGAACCATGCCAAGTATCTTACTACAAAAATATTCAAGCCTTAGCTACCCTGTCTGTCCCCCCCCCCCTTGTCTGTCCCCTTACACAGTAGCAGCATGATGACACCATGTTTATAGTGTTTTTCTTGCAAAGCTTTCGAGTTTCACCCAAGACACACTTATGCCATTATCTGCTACATGAGGAGTCTTCCTTGCAGTAGTGAACCAATGTTCACATGTTCAGTAGATATTTCTGTCTTTACATCACTTTGTGATTACAAAAACTGAAGCAAAATGATCCAGTTCAGCATTCTTTTGCAAACCAATACAGCTGCCATCAGATTTTTGCATATGAATCTGTTATATACACACTGCCATCTATGGAACAGTCTCTTATGTCACTTGTTATATTACCTGTCACCCTCCATGCCCAGGACACTAGAGGTTTCTGTGCCCGAAAGGATCTGTAACTAGGATGGATCATTAATCTCAAAAAATCTCGTTTGCAGCCCTTAAAAACACAGGAATTTTTGGGTCTTGTCATAGACTCTAGTCAACAGGAATGTCGCCTGCCGGATTCAAAAGTGGATAGTATTCAACGGTTGGCCACCAAATTGATTAACAATCCATGAGGCTCCGTAAGAGGGGCGATGTCACTTTTGGGTTCACTTACATCTTGTATTCTGGTGGTTCTCTGGGCTCAATATCACACCAGAACACTGCAGTGGGATGTCCTACATAATTCTCGTCGGCTGGGAGCTGATCTTGAAAGTAAATTTTCACTGTCTGTTGAAACTATTCGTTCATTAAACTGGTGGACGCACATACCAGATCTTCATAGAGGGGTTCCCTGGACAAATCGTGTAACACGGATAATAACTACTGATGCTATCCCCAAGGGTTGGGGGGCACACTTGGGGAATAATTGGGTCCAGGGACTGTGGTCCCAGTCTGAACAAAACTCATCCTCCAATCTAAAAGAATTGTTAGCGGTAGAGCGCGCGTTAAATAGTTTTCTTATACCCCTACAGGGTCGACACGTTAGGCTGTTTTCGGACAACCAGGTAACCATTGCCTATATTAACCATCAAGGAGGTACGCGGTCTGGTTCATTAATGGAGGTTGCGGATCGTATTTTTCAGATGGCCGAGAATCACCTACTTTCCCTTACGGCTCTTCACATAAGGGGAAAGCTCAGTACCATGGTCGACTATCCAAGCCGCAACAAACTCAGACAGGGGGACTGGTCACTAAATCCGGCCATCTTCAATCAGATCGTGCATTTATGGGGATGTCCAGAAATAGATCTTTTTGCCAACCGAGGAAACAGAAAACTACACCAATTCTGTTCCTTAAATCCAAGGGACAACCCGTATGCAGTGGACGCTCTTCTAATCTCTTGGCACTTCAGTCTCGCTTATGCCTTTCCCCCTCTAAACCTAATTCCTATAGTTCTGAGGAAAATACGGGAAGACAGGGCCCGAGTAATCCTGATAGCCCCGTTCTGGCCCAGGAGGTCGTGGTTTCCTTGGCTGAGGAAGATTACCCAACCATGGAGTCTCCCAGAATTACCAGACCTTCTCTCCCAGGGTCCAATATTCCATTCACGAGTAGCCAACTTACACCTAGCAGCGTGGAATTTGAGAGGTCGTTACTAAGGGGGAAAGGGTTTTCTCGAGATCTAGTAAATACACTTCTTAAGAGTAGGAAAACCTCTACGACAAATATTTGTCAGGATTTGGAAAAAATTCCTATCAAGTTCAGGAGCACAGATTGACCAGAAACCTTGTATTAATCAAATTTTAGAATTTTTACAAAGGGGCCTAGAAATGGGCTTAGCCACAAGCACTCTGAGTTCAGGTGTCGGCTCTGGGGGCGCTATACAATTCTAAGTTAGCCAGCAATCACTGGATATCCAGGTTCTTTAAAGCGGTTACTAGATCCAGACCAGTCATTAAACAGAAAATAGTTCCTTGGGACCTAAATCTTGTACTCTCAGCTTTAACACAAGCCCCATTCGAGCCTATTGATACTGTCCCAATAAAAATTCTGTCGGTTAAAACGGCCCTCTTAGTTGCACTCACGTCTGCAAGAAGGGTTAGTGATTTACAAGCATTATCTAGACAACCTCCATACATGCAGTTTAGGGAAGATAGTTATTATGAAACCTGATCCCCCTTTATCTTCCAAAAGTTGCTTCAAAATTTCATAGATCACAAGAGGTGGTCCTACCTTCGTTTTGTTCTAATCCCACTAATAAG
Organism: Ranitomeya variabilis; assembly: GCF_051348905.1. Classification (NCBI taxonomy): domain Eukaryota; kingdom Metazoa; phylum Chordata; class Amphibia; order Anura; family Dendrobatidae; genus Ranitomeya; species Ranitomeya variabilis. The sequence continues at coordinate 163,715,589 of NC_135233.1, forward strand.
GAGCCTAGATTTCATTGTTTAGATGTAAGAAGGTGTCTTCTTAGCTTTTTTCCAGGTATTTGTAACTGAAATATATTTAACTCCTTATTTATATCTTACCAGGGAGTTAGAAAGGGTCTTAGAGTATCTAAAAACACACTAGCCAGATGGATCAGGGAGGCGATCTCTCTCGCTTATACAGCAGGTGGCTTGGAGATTCCGGAAGGAATAAAAGCTCACTCCACTCGAGCCGTCGCGACATCCTGGGCGGAGAGATCAGGTGTGTCGATTGAAGACATTTGTAAGGCAGCCACATGGTCTTCTCCATCTACCTTCCTTAAGCACTATAGATTGGATCTGGGTGGCTCCTCCGACCTCATGTTTGGGAGAAGGGTGCTTGAAGCAGTTATTCCTCCCTAAATCTTCCTTCTCTGAAAGTCTCTCGTAGTGCTGTCATGGCGACTGAATAAATATGTAAGCTACTTACCGGTAGCGGTGTTTTTTCAGGAGCCCATGACAGCACCCTTAATTCCCTACCCTATTCTTTCTCGGATGGCTCAACACTTTCGTTTTCGTTAAACTTTCGTTTAAATCTTGCGTTCACTCACATGGTGAATTGTACCATAGTTTATGCTGTATCTGTGTTACTAACCAAGGGGGTCCTCTCATGCTCTGGAACTAACTGATGCGGGAGAGAGGTACCGCCCTTTTATGTCTGTAGGTTTCCTGTCCCTGAAGGGCGGATCCCCTCTCTCATAGTGCTGTCATGGGCTCCTGAAAAAACACCGCTACCGGTAAGTAGCTTACGTATTATATACTAGATGGTGGCCCGATTCTAACGCATCGGGTATTCTAGAATATGTATGTATATAGCAGCCACATAGTATATAGCACAGGCCACGTAGTATACAGGAGCCATGTAGTATATAGCAGACAAATAGTACGTGGCCTGTGCTATATACTATGTGGCTGCTATATACATACATATTCTAGAATACCCGATGCGTTAATACGGGCCACGCAGTATATCACACTGCCCATGTAGTATATAGCACAGCCCCCGCAGTATATCACACAGCCCATGCAGTATATTACACTGCCCATGTAGTATATAGCACAGCCCTCGCAGTATATCACACAGCCCACGCAGTATATCACACAGCCCATGTAGTATATAGCACAGCCCCTGCAGTATATCACACAGCCCACTCAGTATTTAGCAGTGTGGGCACAATATCTCTCTTAAAAAAAATAAATAAATAAAAAAAAATAAATAAAAATAGTGATATACTCACCCACCGGGATCCACCGAAGCTCTGGCGATGCCCGCGCGGCTGCCGCCATCTTCCGTTCCCAGGATGCATTGCAAAATTACCCAGAAGACTTAGCGGTCTCGCGAGACCGCTAAGTCTTCTGGGTAATTTCGCAATGCATCTCTAGGAACGGAAGATGGCGGCAGCCGCGTGCGGCTCGGCGGACTACGGAGGGTGAGAATAGCAGGTTTTTTGTTTTTTTTAAATTATTTTTAACATTACATTTTTTTTTTTACTAATGATGCGGCATAGGCAGCATCAATAGTAAAAAGTTTGGCACACACAGGGTTAATAGCAGCGGTAACGGAGTGCGTTACCCGCGGCATAACGCGGTCTGTTACCGCTGCCATTAACCCTGTGTTAGCGGTGACCGGAGGAGAGTATGGAGCGGGCGCCGGGCACTGACTGCAGGGGAGTAGGGAGGGACTAATCAGACTGTGCCCGTCGCTGATTGGTCGTGGCCGTTTTGCCGCAACCAATCAGCAACTTGGATTTCCATGACAGACAGAGGCCGCAACCAATGAATATCCGTGACAGACAGACAGGACAGACAGACGGAAGTGGCCCTTAGACAAATATATATATATATATATATATGTGTATACAGTTAGTCCTTGGGTTATGACGGTCTCGTGTTGCGTCATTTCGTGGTTACGACGCCTCATTCAGACTTAACGCGGTTTTGCGTCGTAAGTCGAACTACGTGCAACTAAGTGCAGCGGCGGAAGAATAGAGTCCAGTACTGTACACTGTACCTGTTACACGAGGAAAATGAGTCTCCTGCCCGCCATAACACTTTAATTATGTAGGGTACTGTGTTAGGATAGGTGTTTGGATAGGCCAAGTGTTTGCAGTACTGTACTGTTATTATGGTACAGTACTGTATGAACGTATGGTCCGACTTGCGTCGAAATTCTGTTTACGATGCCGCGTAAGAACAGATCAACGTCGTAAGTCGAGGACTACCTGTATGTATATATGTGTGTGTGTATATGTTGTGGTTGCTGTACATGGTACTGTATGCAATGTGACTGTCTATAAAAGTTTGGACACCACTGGTTACAATTGCTGTTGATGTGAACAGTTGAGCCAGTTGAAGATGAAATGATCTCTAAAAGGTTTAAAGTTAAAGATGACACGTTTCCTTTTGTATTTTAGGTAAAATATATATTGTAGTGTAGCGGTGTCCACACTGTGCAGGGATGAGGCAGTGACCCAGGAAAAGTTCAAAGTAAATTCTCTTTTAATAACACAATATACTCACAAACAAAATAAGTACGGTAAATCAGATCCTCCGGATCCGCAGCCGGAAAGCACAGTCCGTGACTGGTTGTCGGGGGTGACACTGCCGTGTATGCTGGGGGTTTCAGGCCTTTTGGCTCCGCTTGGCTCTGTATTGCCTCACACCGATGAGCTCTGCAGAGTCTACTGCTCTGCCTGCATGCAAGACCAAAACTGACACACCCAAACCCTTTCTGCAGGGTTTTTCTCTCAAACTGGAATCTGTTGCCATAGTCCACCTGTAAGACCCAGCCTGGAGGAAACGGACCGACCCCACTTCCTTCCTGCAGTCCATTTTAAAAAAATAAAAGCACATACCAGTTTTTCCTGAACAATGTCCAGGCCAAATAGCTTGACCAGGCTCACGCTTAATTTTTATTTTGCCCTGTGACTCACAGGCGTCCTGCTGTGACCACAATGCACTCTAGCGAGTCTAATAGGACTCCGTCTGCATCCTGGGGAATACATATTGACCCTCGCATATGATCCCTCTCCCTGCCTCACAAAATCATATATATTTCATTTTAAAAATTACAAAAAGGAAAATGGGCATCCTTGGAGTTTTGTGTACTCGCATAACTTTGACCAAGGTGTGAGATCTTAGGTCTGTTACGGTTATGGCTTGATCACTTTCATCGTTGGGAAAGGCCAGGTGATGCAAATTTCCCAGCGTTATAAAAAACTCAGCCTCTAAGTAGTGCCAAAAAACAGCAGCCATGGGTTCTTCTAAGCAGCTACTTAGCACTCTGTAAATGCTGGAGGCCCACAAAGCAGGAGAAGGCTATAATAAGATGCCAAAGCGGTTTTGAGTTGCCCTTTCCTCAGTTTGAAATGTAATTAAGAAGTGCTAGTTATCAGGAACAGTGGAGGTCAAGATAAGGTCTGGAAGACCAAGCAAAATTTCTGTGAGAACTGCTTGTCAGATTGCTAGAGAGGCAAATCGGAACCCCCAGCTTGACTGCAATAGACCTTTAGAAAGATTTAGCAGACTCTGCAGTTGTGGCACATTGTTCTGCTGTTTCGAAATACAAGCACAGATATGGCCTTCATGAAAGAGTCATCAGAAGAAAACCTCCTGCATCCTCACCATAAAATTTGGTGTCGAAAGTATGCAAAAGAACATTAAACAAGCCTAATGTATTTTGGAAACAAGTCCTGTGGACCAATGAGGTGAAATTAGAACTCTTTGGCCACAATGATCAAAGGTATCTGTGGAGAAATAAGGGCACAAAATTTCTGGAAAAGAACATCTTGCCAACCATTAAGCATGGGGATGGATCAATCATGCTTTGGGGTTGTGTTGCAGCCAATGGCACGCAGAACATTTCATGGGTAGAGGGAAGAATAGATTTGATGAAATTTCAACAAATTCTTGATGCAAACATAACACCATCTGTAAAAAAGCTGAAGGTGAAAAGAGGGTGACTTCTACAAATGGATAATGATCCTAAACACACGTCAAACTCCACAAGACTACCTAAAAGGTGCAAGCTGAAGGTTTTACAATCACCATAACCGTGCCCTGATCTGAACATCATTGAAAATCTGTGGCTAGACCTCAAAATAGCAGTGCATGCTAGAAGACCCAGGAATCTCACAGAACTGGAATAATGGATGAAAATCCCTCAAACAAGAATTGAAAGACTCTTGTCTGGCTACAAGAAGAGTTTACAAGCTGTGATAATTTCAAAAGGGAGTGCTACATTTTACTAACCATGCAGGGTGCCCAAATGTTTGCATCCAACCATTTTTCTTTTTGTAATTTTTAAAATGTAAGATGAATATATATTTTTATTCTGCCTAAAATACAAAGAAAATGTCATCTTTAGCTTTAGGCCTTTTAGGGTATGTTTCCACGGTCAGTATCAGCAGCGCTTTGGACGCTGCACATGTCTGCTGCGTCCAAACCGCTGCCGGCTTTTGTACGTGCGGTGATTCCGCATGTGTTCATTGAACCGTGCAGAATCACCTCATCCTATACATTGAACTGTGATATTTATCTTGTGGAGACTGAGCTTCTCCGCAAGATAAATTGACATGCTGCGGTCTAGAAAGACGTGTCGCATGTGCGTATACGCAGGGAAGCCAATGGTGTCCAGGCACGCATAGTGGAGATGGGATTACAGAAAATCCCCTCCACTATGCTGTAACATCTGGACGCTGCAGATTGGACGCTGCAGCTGTACGCAGCGTCCAATCCACAGCTTTTACTGACCGTGGAAACATATCCTAAGAGATTTCATCTTCAGCTTGCTTAACTGTTCTATGACAGTAAGGCCGGCCTCACACTCAGCGTATGTAAATACGGTCCCTTTTTTACGGCCGTAATACGCAGAAAAGTCCCCAAAATAGTGATCCGTATGTCATCCGTAGGCAGGGTGTGTCAGCGTATTTTGCGCATGGCATCCTCCGCATGTAATCCGTATAGCATCCGTACTGCGATATTTTCTCGCAGGCTTGCAAAACCGACATCTAATGGATTTATGCGCTCAAATGTTCGTTAAAATATATACAGTGTGTATATATATGTATATATGTGTGTGTATGTATGTATATATATGTGTATATGTGTGTGTGTGTATATATATATATATATATATATATATATATATATATATATATATATATATATATATATATATAGTGTGTGTATGTGTGTGTGTATATATATATATATATATATATATATATATATATATATATATATATATATATATATATATATATATATATATATATATATATATATATATATATATATATATATATATATTTTCTGTATTTATATTTAATTCAGCGCGATATATGTGAAAAGCCGGTAATTCAATTGCCGGCTTTTCATTTCTCCTTCCCAAACCTACATACAGTAAACCATCTCATATCCCCTTTTTTTTTTTTGCATATTCCACACTACTAATGTTAGTAGTGTGTATGTGCAAAATTTGGGCGCTTTAGCTGCTAAAATAAAGGGTTAAATGGCGGAAAAAATTGGCGTGGGCTCCCGCGCAATTTTCTCCGCCAGAATGGTAAAGCCAGTGACTGAGGGCAGATATTAATAGCCTAGAGAAGGTCCATGGTTATTGGCCCCCCTGGCTACAAACATCTGCCCCCAGCCACCCCAGAAAAGGCACATCTGGAAGATGCGCCTATTCTGGCACTTGGCCACTCTCTTCCCACTCCCGTGTAGCGGTGGGATATGGGGTACTGAAGGGTTAATGACACCTTGCTATTGTAAGGTGACATTAAGCCAGATTAATAATGGAGAGGCGTCAATTATGACACCTATCCATTATTAATCCAATTGTATGAAAGGGTTAAAAAAAAACACACACACATTATTAAAAAGTATTTTAATGAAATAAACACACAGGTTGTTTTAATATTTTATTGCTCTCTCAATCCACCTGAAGACCCAAGAAACCAACAATATACATACCTTCAGATGATCTGTCACGTCCCACGAAGTAAATCCATCTGAAGGGGTTAAATCATTTTACAGGCAGGAGCTGTGCTAAAGCACTCGTTCGTGCCTGTAAACCCCGGGTGCTGAAAGGAAAGCAGGAAGATCTGTACTTACCTTGAATTGCGGTGATGCGCCCTCTGCTGTGAAATGTAGGCTTACAAGCAAAGGGGTAGAGAGGAGGAACACAGCCGGAGAGAAGACCCCCCACGTGCGTTTCGCGGCACTGCCACGCCTACATTTCACAGCTGATATGATGCCTTAGATAGGTGTGCACTTTACTTATGGGCTGAGATATGCGATAGGCGTACCGGGTCTATCTCTCTTATATGGGCTTACCTATTTCTATACCTCATGTGGGGAGTGCATTGTGCTTTCTTTCTCCCCCTTGGGTAATTATGTAGCAATATTGGGGTACATTGGAGTGGCAGTTTTCCTTCTGTTTTTCATTGGAACATGTATATTATGACGCATTACTGATTGGAATTTTAATATTTAGATTTATATCAATAAAGATTTTGTTTATATATAATCCTATTGTTGCTCCTTGTTCTCCTTAACATAGAATAGGTATATATACATATACGTGTATATGTATGTGTGTGTGTATCTACTCTATTCTAACCTGTCAGTGTGATTTTACTGTACACAGTGCTGATTTGCCGGCTTTTCAAAGGACACCGGTGCGTAAAAATCGGATAGCAATACGGATGTTGCGATAATAATTCGCATGACACTCGCATGATTTTCCTCCGTTTTTTCAGTCCGTAAATCGGACCGTTTTGTCTCTCGCAAGTGGAAATGAGCCCTTAGGCTGATGTCTGAATTCATGGGTGAATGTGGACACCTCTCTCAGTAAAGCCTGCATTTATGGGTAAGTAAGAACCCGTTATAATTAAAATCACCACATGTTGAAGGGCAAAGTGCTCTGTCAGTAAGCTAACATTACAAAAGACTGACTGGCACATCCAGACTAGTGTGAATAGATGCTAGCTTAGGAGCAACTACCTCCATGTAATATATATATATATATCTCTCTTAGCTGAGAGGTTTCCACATTCACCCAGGTATTCAGACATCTGCCTAAGGGCTCATACCCATATGTGAGGAAAAAAAAGTTCCGATATCAGGACCGAAAAAACGGATGAGTGTCATGCGAGTACTGTGCGATTTTTGATTTTTTTTTTTTTCCACACCTAGCATCCGATTTACATCCGAGTGCAGTGCGATTGCTATCCGATTGCAATATGATTTTAACAAGAACTTTTACATACAGCAATTCTGTCATTTACACATCGTTTTCAAAGGGAATATTCATCAAAATACACACACATACCGGCAATTCATGTGCGCTTACAGTAAAGTCACACTGACAAGATAGATATATACACCTAGAATACATGCATATATACTTGTGTATAAGCCTATATTTTAAGCACATTTAGCAAGGATGGGACGGGGGAGAGCCGAGCCATGCATACAAGAGGACCAGGAGAGCCATGCATATAACAGGGGAAGCCACTCAGGACAGGACAGGGGAACCATGCATACTGGGATAGGGATGAGGGGACACTGCATACCCGACTTATACTCGAGTCGATAAGCTTACCCAGTTTTCTGTGGCAAAATTAGGTGCCTCAGCTTATACTTGGGTCGGCTTATATACGGTAGATATATAGATGTCAGTGACACACATATGTGTATATATATTAGATAGATGAAAAGTTGGTAAATCATCTGCCGTGTTCTGTAAAATCACTGCAGGAGCCAACAAGATAGAAGAGATGATTATATACAGTAAATACAAATGGAATAGGTAGATATATAAATGTCAGTGACAAATACAATTAGTACAGTGTGAGTGCAAATTACTGGACATGTATTTAATTAATAAAAGATTATTTTTCAGAAAAAAAACGGTGTGGGCTCCCGTGCAAATTTTTGTAACCAGCAGAGGGAAAGCAGACGGCTGGGGGCAGATGTTTATAGCCTGGGAAGGGACTAATACCCATAAGCTTCCCAAGCTATTAATATCAGCTCACAACTGTATACTTACCCATTTTAATAGCCAGTAAAGGCTATTCCCCCCTCCCCCCCAAAAAAAAAAAATGATGCGGGGTCCCCCCATAATTAATAAGCAGCAAAAGCTATGCAAATAGCTGGAGGCTGACATTAATAGCCTAGGAAAGGGCCATGGATACTGCCCCCACTGGCAAAAAACACCAACTCTCAGCCTCCCCAGAAAAGGCGCATCTCTAAGATGCACCAGTTCTCCCACTTAGCCTTGCTCTTCCCACTTGACCTGTAGTGGTGGCAAGTGGGGTAATAGTTGGGGGTTGATGTCACCGTCGGGTAGCATCAAGCCCCGAGGTTAGTAATGGAGAGGCGTCAATAAGACGCTCCCAGAAAAAAAATCCTTTAATTGCAAAAATGACACAGACTCCTTTTAATAATCTTAATTAAACCATACCACCGAAGCCCTCGATCTCCTGTAATAAAAGTAAAATAAAAAAGCAACAATATACCATACCTATTGGTCGTTCTGTCCCATGCCGTAATCCATGTGTGGGGGATAATTAATTTTCAACCTGGATGGTGCCAAGATGCGACCGTCCAGGCTGAAAACCACTGGTGAATGAGGAGATGCTGAGAGCGCAGCCTCAGTGACGTCCAGTGACCTAATTGAAGCTGCGCTCCCAGCCGTGCTGAACTGCGGTGACTTCTGGACTATGGGAAAATGCCAGTGATGAGGTCACCGCAGTTCAAGCTCAGTGTCTTCACAGCAGCTCACAAAATTCTCATGCAGTCTTTCTTTCAATTAAAGGATTTTTCTTCTGGATGTTGGTGTTATCTTTCAATGTGACTATGGGGTTAGTAATGGGGGCATCTTATTGATGCCTCTCCATTACTAACCTTGGGACTTGATGTTATCTGACGGTTACATCAGCTGCCCCAACTATTACCCCACTTGCCACCGCTACAGGGCAAGTGGGAAGAGCGAGGCTAAGTTCCAGAATTGGCACATCTTAGAGATGCGCCTTTTCCGGGACGGCTGAGAGCTGATGTTTTTAGCCGGGGGGGGGCAGTATCCATGGCCCCTTCCTAGGCTATTAATATCAGCCTCCAGCTGTCTGCATAGCATTTGCTGGTTATTAATTATGGGGGGACCCCGTCATTCTTTTTTGGGGGTCCCCCATTTTAATAGCCAGTAAAGGCTAATTATACAGCTGTGAGCTGATATTTAATAGCCTGGGAAGCTCCGTGGGTATTACCCCCTTCCCAGGCTATAAACATCTGCCCCAGCTGTCTGCTTTCCCTCTGCTGGTTACAAAAATTGCGCTGGAGCCCACGCCATTTTTTTTCCAAAAAATAATCTTTTATTAAATACTTGTCCAGTAATTTGCACACACTGTACTAATTGTATTTGTCACTGACATCTGTATATATACCTATTCTATATGTATTTACTGTATGTAATCCATCTTTTTTATCCTGTCAGCTCCTGCAGTGATTTTACAGTACACGGCAGATGAATTGCCGGCTTTTCTTCTATCTATGTAATATATGTACATATATATATTTGTGTGTGTCACTGACCTCCATATAAGTCCTAAGGCGGACAGAAAAAACTCCCAAGCAGTACATATATAATCCGAAAAAAGGAGTCACAAAACTGCCATTAAAGTGTAAAAGAATAACAGCATTTATTAGTTAACATAACAATAAAATCCTCAGAATAAAGTACAAAACTCCCAGTCATAATAGGGTAACTATGTGAATAGCGGACATAGGTAAGCGACACCATATACCACACCTAAGGTCTACGACTTGAGATCACAAGTTCACTCAAAACACAGTCTATAGTAAATAGTTACATATAAATAAACCCACTAAGGGTTTTAAGACAAGTGTGATACCACAATATATGTGACTGGACCTCACCCATATTAGTCGCGGTGTGTATGTGGCAGCACCACCCCCTACGCGCGTTTCGCATAGGCTTCTTCGGGGGGCTGTACAGAGTGTGTCCTTAACTTAGTTTTTATAAAGCCACCGCACCTGATGCAAATAACGGGACTTAATTTACGGCGCATGCGCTAGTGACGTTAGCGCCGGAACTAGCATCACCGCCCGGCTGTCCGTGTAAAGCGGCAAGTCAGGGAGCCATCCCCATGGCAACAATGACTCACACGCCTACCCAATGGACGCCGGCGGCGATGCACCGTCACGCCGACGTCAAAGTCATGCGCACAAGTCCCACGTACTCTTACAGGAGAAACTCTTTAATTTTAAATTCGTGTGACCCATCCGAGGACGTGAATGATATGGCTCTCTAATGGTTTTTACATGCCATACAATCCATGCAGGGGAAGAAACCCACACTTGGTTCATTTGCTCCAAAAATTGCAGGGGATTTCGCCACATAGTGACTCTTTATGAGTATATCACGCAGATTTTGGCTGCGCCTCGCCGTCATCAGAGGGTTTTCTGACAGATGCTGATTGAGGACTGGGTCTGGTTTTTAAAACGGACCAGTCCTTTGACAGAATTGACCGTATTTCGTCCCACTTTCAATTGGAGGTAGTAATAAATCTAGTGACCCCTTGCTGTCCGTTCTTTCCTGCCTTCTTTTTACCAGACACATGAAAATATTGATCCTGGGATAGCAAGGAGGTCCTATTAGTATGTTTGGCCCTCCTGTATCCTTTTTGGATGCATCTCCTACTGTAGCCCCGTTCACTAAATCTCTCCCCAAGGTCCACCGCCTGACGCTCAAAAGCCTCTTCAGAAGTACAAATTCTCCTCATCCGGAGAAATTGACCAACAGGTACAGCCCTGATGGTTGATCCGGTGTGTGCAGAAGATGCATGAAGTAATGCATTTACTGAGGTCTCTTTTCTATGCACATCCATACCCAATGAACCATCAGGCTGTACCTGTATTTTAAGGTCAAGGAAAGAGATTTCCTTAGGATGCCAGGAGTAGGTGAGTTTGATGTTGAAGTCATTGCGGTTCAACCCGGACACAAATAAATCCAAATCATTGACCGATCCCTGCCAAATAAAAAAGATGTCATCTATGAAGCGGTACCAACCAAGGATTTGAGGGGCGGCATGTGCGTCATCTGTGAAGATTTCCCTCTCCCAAAAACCCCAAAACAAATTTGCATACGAGGGCGCACTTGCCGCCCACATCGCGGTCCCCCGCTTCTGCAGGAAGAAACTGTCTTTAAACGTAAAAAAATTATGTTTCAGGATGAACCGCAACAAGTCCAACACCAAATCCCTGACATCCGGCTCCAGATTACTCGACTCCAAGAAAAAGCCAGCAGCCCTTATGCCATCCTCGTGATCGATACAGGATCCATGGCAGTATCCATGGCCCCTTCCTAGGCTATTAATATCAGCCTCCAGCTGTCTGCATAGCATTTGCTGGTTATTAATTATGGGGGGACCCCCGTCATTCTTTTTTTGGGGTCCCCCATTTTAATAGCCAGTAAAGGCTAATTATACAGCTGTGAGCTGATATTTAATAGCCTGGGAAGCTCCGTGGGTGTTACCCCCTTCCCAGGCTGTAAACATCTGCCCCAGCTGTCTGCTTTCCCTCTGCTGGTTACAAAAATTGAGCTGGAGCCCACGCCATTTTTTTTTTTCCAAAAAATAATCTTTTATTAAATACTTGTCCAGTAACTTGCACACACTGTACTAATTGTATATGTCACTGACATCTGTATATATACCTATTCTATATGTATTTACTGTATGTAATCCATCTTTTTTATCCTGTCAGCTCCTGCAGTGATTTTACAGTACACGGCAGATGAATTGCCGGCTTTTCTTCTATCTATGTAATATATGTATGTACATATACAGGTCCTTCTCAAAAAATTAGCATATAGTGTTAAATTTCATTATTTACCATAATGTAATGATTACAATTAAACTTTCATATACTATAGATTCATTATCCACCAACTGAAATTTGTCAGGTCTTTTATTGTTTTAATACTGATGATTTTGGCATACAACTCCTGATAACCCAAAAAACCTGTCTCAATAAATTAGCATATTTCACCCGGCCAATCAAATAAAAGTGTTTTTTAATACCAAACAAAAAAACCATCAAATAATAATGTTCAGTTATGCACTCAATACTTGGTCGGGAATCCTTTGGCAGAAATGACTGCTTCAATGCGGCGTGGCATGGAGGCAATCAGCCTGTGACACTGCTGAGATGTTATGGAGGCCCAGGATGCTTATATATATATATATATATATATATATATATATATATATATATATATATATATATATATATATATATATATATATATATATATATATATATATATATATATATATATATATATATATATATATATATATATATATATATATATATATATATATATATATATATATATATATATATATATGTGTCACTGACCTCCATATATCTATGTATTCTATGTGGATATATCCATTCTATTCTAACCTGTCACTCTGATTTTACTGTATGCCGCACATGATTTGCCTACTTTTCAAAGGACACCAGTGCGTATAAATCGGACAGCACACGCATTGTCCGAGTGCTGTGCGATTTTTATTTTATTTTTTTTTTCCCCTCATCCATTGACTTACATTGGTGCGTCTCGTCTGAGATACGCAGCATGCTGATTTTTTTTTTTTTCAGTCTCATTTCAGCTGAGAAAAAAAATTGCAGATGAGATGGCACCCATTGAATAACATTGGTCCATTGCGTGCAGTCCGATTGTTTTTTTTCCCTCTCAGATTGCACTCGCCTGTTTTTCTTGCAAAGGAGTATGAGCCCTTGAGACCACCTTGAGGATGGTTGGTGGGCAGATATAATTTGGCCAAATTTTATGCTAATTTTTTCCTAATATTCTAAAGCTGTATTGCTCTTCATCATTCATGTATTTCAAATTGACATGCTTTAGCACGAGAAGAGTGCAATCTTTTTTTTGTGTATTTATTATAGTCAGCAGAACAGATGAGCAGCGCCCCTAGTGGCTGCATCAGGCACCTCTGTTGGTGAGCAACATCGCTGGATGTAATTAGTGATGCAGCCGCTAGGGGCGCCCCAGCACCAGTAACTTGTGCAGTTCAGCTCCTGTAGTGTGCGGAGTGCTGTACACCGCCGTCCCTGCCATGAAGGCTCTCTTGTACGCATAGCCTCTGCTGAGGCCTCATCCCGTCCCCCCCTCCCCCTTGTAATTGCGGTTAGGGAGGGTAAACGCGTCTCGGCCGCCGCTGCAGAGTGCAGGGTGATTGTGACTGGCACTGTCTGACTGGTAACGAGCCGGGGTTACCCCGGTCACGCCAGGTTACGACGAGCCAGAGGGATCCGGCAAGGAAGAGGTGCCGGGAGGAGAGTTGGCGCCGACAGACACGTGACCAGTCCGCACGAGTGCAGGCGTGAGCCGCCCGTCCTGCAGAGGCAACAGCCGAGGAGGGGGCAATGCATGTAAACAGTGCTACGCGTCGTGCTGGGCGGGGCTTGGGCTCAGGCAGGGGCGACTGTCAGCTATTGGCTGCGCGCACATCAGTCACACAGGCTGACCAGTGAGGGGGACACAGGCGGGCCTAGGTGACGTCACAATGGTTAGCGGGACCCGAGCTGTGTAGACACACTATTCCCGTGACAGACGAGCGCGGAGAGGACCGGTTACTGACAGCTCCGCATTCTACGCTGAACGTTTCCGCCTGCTCCTCACATTGCCGGCACCCTATCGTTATCCTGGCAGTACGGTGCTCACCGTTCCTGTGGGGAGGGCGGCCATGACTCCCGGGCTGTAATGTAAGTGGAGCCGGCGTTGTGTGTTAGGCAATGTCTGCCTTCAGCCGTCACAATAGTTCTCTATGAGCCAAACGTCAGCCTGTAAGCCGCTGCGCCGAGTCCCCGGCTATCGCCGTGACCCCAGCGTCAGGACACCGGGCTGCAGCCTGAGGACTAGCACCGGTGTCATCGGGATAGATCACCGCGGACACGGAGTGAGGTGACCGTGTACCGAGCGCAGCGCCCATAGGTTCGGCCGGAGCCGGGAGCTGCAGCCCGGAATACTGGGGGAGGGGCGCGGACCTCTGCTGTATAAACGTCTGCTGTGGTAGTTGTATTAGCAGGTCGCTGTAGGCTCAAACCTATACATGGTTGGTGGTATTGCTGTGTGCCCCCTCCTGTGTGCATGTCCTGGATGCTGTGTCCCCTCCTGTGTACATGTCCTGGATGCTGTGTGCCCCCTCCTGTGTGCATGTCCTGGATGCTGTGTCCCCTCCTGTGTGCATGTCCTGGATGCTGTGTCCCCTCCTGTGTGCATGTCCTGGATGCTGTGTGCCCCCTCCTGTGTGCATGTCCTGGATGCTGTGTGCCCCCTCCTGTGTGCATGTCCTGGATGCTGTGTCCCCTCCTGTGTGCATGTCCTGGATGCTGTGTCCCCTCCTGTGTGCATGTCCTGGATGCTGTGTCCCCTCTCCTGTGTGCATGTCCTGGATGCTGTGCCCCCTCCTGTGTGCATGTCCTGGATGCTGTGTCCCCTCCTGTGTGCATGTCCTGGATGCTGTGTGTCCCCTCCTGTGTGCATGTCCTGGATGCTGTGTGCCCCCTCCTGTGTGCATGTCCTGGATGCTGTGTCCCCCTCCTGTGTACATGTCCTGGATGCTGTGCCCCCTCCTGTGTGCATGTCCTGGATGCTGTGTCCCCTCTCCTGTGTGCATGTCCTGGATGCTGTGTCCCCTCCTGTGTGCATGTCCTGGATGCTGTGTCCCCTCCTGTGTACATGTCCTGGACGCTGTGTCCCCCTCCTGTGTACATGTCCTGGACGCTGTGTGTCCCCCTCCTGTGTACATGTCCTGGACGCTGTGTGTCCCCCTCCTGTGTACATGTCCTGGACGCTGTGTGTCCCCCTCCTGTGTACATGTCCTGGACGCTGTGTGTCCCCCTCCTGTGTACATGTCCTGGACGCTGTGTGTCCCCCTCCTGTGTACATGTCCTGGACGCTGTGTGTCCCCCTCCTGTGTACATGTCCTGGACGCTGTGTGTCCCCCTCCTGTGTACATGTCCTGGACGCTGTGTGTCCCCCTCCTGTGTACATGTCCTGGACGCTGTGTGTCCCCCTCCTGTGTACATGTCCTGGACGCTGTGTGTCCCCCTCCTGTGTACATGTCCTGGACGCTGTGTGCCCCCCTCCTGTGTACATGCCCCGTGGGGCGCTGTGTGCCCCCCCTATGTGTACATGTACACGATATGTCAGGCTGATGTTGATACAAGGCAGCTTTGTGTGTTCGCAGATCAGTGGAAAGATGAAAATCTCTCCACCCCCCGAGACATGAGGAGTGAGCTCGTCCACCATAATACAAGCCTATTGTGACGCACTTACTACGAGCTCCGCCGGTGCCAGACTCTCCAGACTTGCTGCGCTCAGCACTTTCCCCGGAGAACAATAGGCCGGGCCTGCACACATCACTGCGGCGGCGGCTGCCCAGCTGTGCGGCCCGGGGAGCCGGGCTACTAATGACCTTCTTAAAGATACAGGCACCAAGTTTTACTCCAAGCTGTTACGTGGCTGTTACTTCCCCTGCCTCTGCCATGTTACTGTGGTTCGGATATTCCGGTGTCCCGACAACTGTTGTGTTCAGGAATATTTACTGGTCGGCATGCACACGTGGGAAGGGGTTTCCTGAGTTGTCAGGTGGAATTGTCGGGATAAAGTCCATACTGAGATGGGTTAGTGATCTTCAGTCCTACCTGCTGTCGTTGTCCTCAGATGTCTCTACAGCTAGTTACCACACTGAGATATGGCAGGATTAGGCAATGTTCACATGTTGCATTTTTTTTCTAAAGCCGTAAAGAAGCTTTAAAAAAGCAGTTTTTGCTGCACTTTTCATGCTGATACAGTAAGGCTATGTGCAGACGTTGTGGATTTTTCCGCATAGAATCTGCATCTCTTGCCAGAAAACACAGCTAAAAATCCGTGTGTTCTTGGTGCGTTTTTTTGTGTGGATTTGATTTGTTTTTTCATCCGGATTTATATGCGTTTTTGAAAGCTAAATAAAGATCTATTGAACAAAAAAAAAAATTGTGATGTCATTTCTTGTTCAACCTCATCATTTACATACTCCATTGAAGAATGTTTACACATAAAGCTAGATGATAGATCATAGATAGATGGATGATAGATATATCGATAGATTTATCTATCCGTCTATAGATTTATCTATCCATCTGTCTATAGATTTATCTATCCGTCTGTCTATAGATATGTCGATAGATAATACCAAGCCCGATGTTTAGTAATAAACATAATAAAATGGTACATAAAGAGTTAAATAAAGATAGATAGATAGATGTATAGATACACATATATACACTCACTCTGCGTTGGCCGGGGTCACACCTCAGTACCTGGCACTGCCGCTGGCACTCGGACCCGATCATTCAGCTACATAGAAACACATGCAGCCGCACAATGCTGCGTGAGAATTTTCCCACGCAGCTGTGCCACAAGTGACAGTATGAACTTTACTGTACTCACAGAGGCGGAGGGATACAGTGCGGAAGGATTCCTTCCGTCATTGTATTGCCGGAGCCCCTGAAGAGCGGTCGCATCTGCTGATGTGACAGGTCTACACGGAAGATTGTCGTGGGACACACATTATTACATGGATTACTTTGGATCAAGGTGTATACTGTTGGTTTATTTTTATATTTCTTACTGGTGATCGAGGGATTCGGGGACTAGGTGATTGGTGAGTATGTACTGTATGTGTATGTGTTTTTTTATTATTGTTTTTTTTACACTGGAACACAGTAGCCGGATGATGGGACTATACTGTCCCATCATCTGGCTAGCTGTCACTGTAGCAGGCATAGCCGGATGGGTCTAGTTGTCCCACCGGATGATACCTGCCTACATACAGCCCATCACACTCACACGCACACGCACATCTTCCCTGCAGTCTCCGCCCACACACTTCCCCATACCAATCGGCAGCGTTTCTTGCATCCAACGCCACAGCAAAACCGCAGATCTGACTGAATCAGTGGAAGTCAGTGGGTGCAAAAACGCTGCAGATCCGCAAAAAGAATTGACATGGTCCTTTTTTTAATCTGCAGCATTTTCGGTGCAGATTTTTCTGCGCCATTAAGGCAGCATTTTTTTCTCATTGATTTACATTGTTCTGTAAATTACTTGTGAATCTGCGGATTTTCTGCGCGGAAAAAAACAATGCGGATCCGCAGGAAATCTGCAATGTGTCCACATAGCCTAAGTACCTGTTGTTCCTGAGTTTTCTGCACCAAAAATGCAGCAAAACCCAATACCTGCGTGTTTGCTGTTTTTTTGCACTTAGTTTTCTATGGGTGAAAAAACACTAAAAAGTGACAGCAATTTTCCTAATCAGTCAGGAAAAAGTGTGCGCGTCAGATTTCTGAAATACAAAAGCTTTTGCTGGTGTTGTAAAATGCAGCTTAAAATTTGCATGAAAAACAGCAAAAATGCAACATGTGAACATAGCCTTATCTACGTACCACAGTAGTATATGGCAGTATTATACAGGAATAACCATAACCAGTATGTACGGCTACCATTTTGTTGTATGGCAGTATTGTACAGGTACCACAGTGGTATATGGCAGTATTATACGGACTAACTATAGCCAGTATGTACGGCTACCATTGCGGTGTATGTCTGTACTGGAATATAAATTGGTAACCACCTCCTAATTGTTCTTTGCAGTTTGGTACTTGCTGGCCTTTCTTTTAGATTGAGGAGTTGTCAGTATGTGGATATGTTGTGTTTGAGGACTAGATGTTTGGAGAGAGTGTTCTGTAAGAAGTTTATATTGGACTGCAGTCCTGGTATCGTGCCCAGCGCAGATCAGGGCCTATGATAATCAGCCCAGGACTCTCACTTGTGGCAGGATCATGTTAATACTGCACTTTCAGTGGCTTTCAGATGACTAAAATAATGTGTTTATACAGCGCAGTTAGTGTTTCTGGTTTGTCATTCTGTCCACCGCTAACCTAAAGGTGAAATCCCTGACAGCTGTGAGCAGCGCTGTGTAAATCCATCATTTTTCTTATTTACGGCACTTAAATATAGATTTTGTGGGAGCAACCAGAAGACTAGGAGAGGATAGTTTATGTATTAAACATGAGATGCTATTTAGGTGGGCCGCCTTGGTTCTGGGTGGCCTATAGCTCGTTATAGTAGAGTGAGTGTGTATGTAAGTATATATGTTAAGACGTGTAGTAATGTATTGCACATCCATACTTTCTTGTCTAATTGTGTGGCAACTTCTAATAGATATGAATGTGATTTTCATTTAGGATTGTTATAATGACCTGATTAAATGTCAGTGCTATACTAGACAACCATAATTTGCATAAAAAATCTTTAAAGGGGTTCTTTTGGCAAATTCCAGCAGTTGCTTGAACTGTGAATTGCTTAATTGTGACAGTGTGCATTGGGCGTCATACAGTGACGATTCCCCTGTAACTGCCTCCTACACCACACTGTCTCCATGACTGGAATTGAGCAGTTACATGGAGAATAAGCTTAAGGGTTGTGTGGCCTTGGGGTACAAGTCTTTTGTCACTCTGACTGCAGACTTGTGACTCCTCACAGCACATGCAATGAGGATTCACTGGTGCCAGTGTGTGTTCACAAGTATGTGACTTGCATACACGTGGTCATGTGATGCCTAGATGTGCACAGCCTCGCTGAATGCAAGTTCCAGACACGTCTAGTCTGAATGTGGCCGGAAATATGCACATCGCATACTTGCAGTTACATGACCTCCTGCTCCTGGCCCTTGAGAATCCTGACAGCGTGCACAGTGCGCAATGTGAGGATTCACAAGTTTTTAGTCATAGTGACTGCAAATTGTACCTTAAGGTTGGACAACCCCTTCAATTTTCTCAATGCTCCAATAAGCCTGCCAGACACGATTTTATGCAAGTTGCCTTTGAATAGATTTACAATGTTAGTTCCCCTGTAAATTTTGCAGGTAGAATTTTATGTTGGATTGTACTTACTTAGAAATGTTGCTAGTAAAAATGATTACATTTTAAAAATATTTATTCTGGATTTCATTTTACAGAAATAAGAAGACCAAATGGCCAAACAACCACTATTGTTAAATCCGGGGTGCAGTGGAGGAGAACAGATACCGCCAGCAGACAAACGCACTCTCCATAGACCCCTCAGAACAGGGGCTCCTACTTCCCTTTCTGGCCCTTTTCACAGCTCCCATTCTAATGAGGGAGGGAACAGTCCAGCCAGTACTTCTTGGGGTCCTAGTTTATCACCATATAGCCCCAGTTCATTTGCCAACAGATCCCCACTTTGTATGTTAGTAAGAGGATCCTCTCTTGTCTCCAAAACTTCGAGTGGATATTTCTCGTTTGAAGTGAGTCCTGCTCCTGTTTATTGCGATAAAGGCACTCAAACACCAAGCCCCCCGTGTCAGGCATTTACCCACTATCTGTCCGTCATGGGTAAGTAAGATCTGTGTACTCTTACATACTATTGATTCAAACGGGTGATGTTCTTAACTTGGGTTTTAACAAGGAAAGTGATAAAGACTAAAGTATGACACACTTACACACCTGTGCATATGACTGCAGGGATGGATGAGTGTTAGTACACGGTATAGTTCTCATTCCCTGGTTTGATAGTGTTTTCTATCTACACTTGTAGACTATGCAGTCTGGACTCTCCAGTCTCTTTGATAGTCGATTGTGCTGACATTCACTGTGCTGTATGACCATACACTGTGCACACCTTGACCAAGACTTTTGGGTCACTTGTTCATACAGATGTATATTTTTAGAAAACGTGCTCACCTTGCAAGCCGTTTTGGTTGTGCAGGGCAGAAAGGTGCTCCATTTATTCTAATAGGAGCGTTGAAGATCAGCTGAGCACTGCGCTCGACAATCTCCAGCACTCCCATGAGTCGAGAGATGCTCTGTGTGATCGATCTCGGGTGTGCAGAGCCTCTGTTCTCAGGATGGCTGGGGCCACGGCAGCTGGACTGCAGAGATCTGGTAGTTATCCCCCTTTCCCCTGGATAGGGAATCACTTTTAAACTTGAGAACCCCTTTAATAATCTTGACAGTCAATGTTAAAGAGGTTGTTATCTAATTATAGTAAATGGAGCTGTGCTGCAGTTCCCATACTTGGCTGGGTAACTGGAACGCCAGTGTGTAGTGAGAAGAGTGAATCTGCATCATGGCCCCTGCTTCCTAAGGATTGGGGGAGGCACCAAAGTTTGTACCCTTACCAGTGGTAAAGTGATTGCATACCACAATGATATAGCTTCATTTTATGCAATGGTAATGCTCCTTTAAGCTTAATGCTGTTGTTGTTTTTTTTAAAGTCATCAGTTGAATATTGTGCTTTCTTTCCATATCCCCAGGGAATACAGTACCCAGTCTGTTCATTAGTAAGGGTGACTATTGCAGCACAATGTTTTTACTATATCTAGTTTAATTAGGAACACCCTTCATTTGGAAGAAATGTGGTAGTTTGTAGTTGGTGTCAACCCGACAGAATCTAGTTTGTGTACGATGCTTTACTGCTTGAAGCGTTCCTGCTGCTGCCTGGTCTCCAGTGACCCGAAATGCCACTTTACCTTATCCTTTCACTGTACAGCACGTTCTAGATTTTTACAAATATTTTTTTAAAGGAAAGCCAACACCCAAAAAAAGCAATATAATTTTGTACAGAGTGATTCTGCTCCGTGATGTCAGTGTGTATTAACTTCCTAGGACTTTGTGCAATTACACTGAAGGCTATAACAAGTTTACATGTACTTCTAGTTAAGTGAACGGTACATGGATATTCTCGTTTCTTTCCACTGTTAAGATGAAATGAAAAGTACAAGTTTGCAAAAAAGATACCAAGAATATATGAACGGTTCATGCCTTTTAAACAGCAGGTCCATTTCCTATTTTCTTAAATATGCCCCCACTTGTGTTCATTCCTGCTTTCAGATTTAAAACTGAAGAATCTCATTGCATTTATTAATGGCTTACTGTATAAGTTACCACCAAAATCTGAGCTGAACATTAGTTTGTTTCTAAGGAGGGGCATCGGGCTGGTTTACAGCTGCTGGCAGCTAGTCAAGAAGATTTATTACATGTGGTGTTCCTTTTCCAGCAGCTGTTTCTGAGCGAGGTCCCTGAATCTGTCTGCCCGGGCTTGTCACGCACACGTGCAGTGAGAAAAAAACCCTTTACAGCTCCTGTTGTGCACTGATGCCAGGGAAATGTACTTGGATCTACTTACTTGAATTTCCCTGCTAACTATGCACTTGGCTGCTCTGCAGAGGTCATGTATGGCCCGTCCTGTATCAAGTGGTACCCCAGCTCATAGGGATAGGAAGACCATTACGGTAGCTTTTGATTTTTCTATGGGCTTGGTATCACTGTGATCAAAGAAGGAGTGTCTAAATTTAGTGTTGTCATTGGCAACCAAGTGGCTTTTTAAATAGTAAGGCTTTACTGTGGTATTGGCAGCAATTCCAGTTTGTTAGTTGTTTTGGTGAATGAGGCTCGGTGTCACATGCTATACACAGGATGTTTCCGCCTACATCCTGAATACTGGTTACGGCTTTCTTTTTTTGGACACCAGTTTAACACTGGTGAAATCTGCAAATCACTGAACAAAATACAGTGAACTTGCATTTAAAGGTTGTCACCAAAGTTGCCCAATCTGAGAGCAGCCCAAAGAGAGAGACTGGTTACAGTATGGTGTCATTTATTGGATGACTTGCTCTTTTATCTGTGATCTGAACCTGGCTTAACGGTGAGATCAGAAGTGGCAGAGTGAAAATCTCTGACCACAATGCAGCATTCCCTGAAATTTGTACACCTTTTTCCCCTCACGTAGCTAACTGTCAATTTATTATGGCACATTTTTAATGATGAATGACTAGTGCACAACATTATTGTTTAAAAATGTGAAGGAAGAAACTAAATTTCTTAATGGAAGAGATGGGAGATGTTCGTTTTGGTTGGAGTTTTCCTTTAATATTCAATCGTTTTTCCTTTTAATATGCACTCTTTTCAGTGGCCTATTTATTGGGTGCAATGGTATCTAATTTTTTGTTGGTACTATGAGATTCGTCTAGTGACAAATTCACCCTTTTCGCAGGTGTTCATTAACAGTGAACTATGGCCATGGTATGTATGCTGGAGAAGTTCCTGTAAAATAATGAAACTTAAAGGTTTTTTCTCAATTACTCGAGGCGGCACATAACCTAAGCTCACTAGCAATATTCTGTCTCTATGATTTTGTTCTTTAAATCAAAATAACTCTTAATAGTTTGTGCCATTTGCTAGTATTTTCCTTAAACTGCTTCTTGAATTATGGGCCATGTATTAAATAGTGTAACTGTGCAGCAATTGCATTTTGCTGGAGTACTGGCTAAGTAGCCTCACAAAGTCCTTTCTGAAAGCCTCATTGATTGATTTTTCACAATCCACCACATAACCACAACTTGAGTTTTCTTACAAGAAACCTCGTTATTGTAGTATTATGGATCAGGATTGATGTGACTGATTGCTATGCACGCACGAGTTGTGTGTTTTTTTGTTTGTTTTGTTTTTTCTTTTGCATCTGTGTGCTCAGATTTTCACTATGTGTCATAAGCTTAACTGAATGAGTGTTGTCTGTCTGCCATAGAAGCACATGACACTGAAGCCTGAGTTGACCTCGCAGACTGGTCCGCTCGGGTCGTACATTGCATCAAACTACTCCAGCCATGTCACTGTGACCTTTGGTCCAGTCTGAACGGAAGGGACGCTTGGAGCCAGACAAGTTTGGGTTTTACTCGCGCTCTTGATATCTACATACACATCTAAACCCTGTTCCCATGATGGCTTCTCGAACTCTGCTCATTTTATCACTTTCAGCTGGATGGGCTACTTTTTTTTTTATACTCTTTGAATTCTCTAAAATGTAGCATAAAACATTTCTTGTTTAATACTGTTTGAAAAATGATTGTAGAAGGTATTGCAGGAATTCATAAAGTTGGGAGTATTTTGGGTGGAACTGCATGTCAAACGATCATGTTTTAGGAGCTACAAACATTGGCTTTCAAATTAGCTTCATATAAACTAATTTAGATTTTTATTTTAACACGTCCTATTGATTAAAAAGTACAGTTCTTCCTTCTCACTAATTTATATGGGAAACCTACTTAAGGGGGGATTTTAGATTTGTTTTTTACATTCAACTTTTATTCCATCTGTGGCTTTAGTGTTTGTACTACCTTTTTTCAAAACTTTCTATAAAGTAACTTTCCTTAAACCCCTTTCTGCCATCGGACGGAATAGTACGTCCGATGGCAGAACCCCCGCTTTCATGCAGGCTCCGGCGGTGAGCCTGCTTCAAAGCCCGGGATATGTCAGCTGTTTTGAACAGCTGACATGTGCCCGCAATAGGCGCAGGCATAATCGCGATCCACCCGCCCCTTTTAACTAGTTAAATGCCGCTGTCAAACTCTGGCAGCGGCATTTAGCAAGCTCACCTGGCTGGAAATGCACACACCGCTGACCCTAGTCACGTGTGGGTCATCGGTGCTTCAGCATAACAACCAGAGGTCTCCAGCAGACCTCTGTGGTTGTTGATGCCGGATTGCTGTGAGCGCCACTCAATGGTCGGCGCTCATAGCAATGCAGTAATTTTGCATTATTTTTTTTTTTTAAGCAAAGGTTTTTTTTGTTTTTTTTTCACCACTTAGATAAAAAAAAATATCCTAGACATGTTAGGAGTCCATGAACTCATAATGACCTGGAGAATCATAATGGTATGTCAGTTTTAACAATTAGTGAACCTAGCAAAATAGGCAAACAAAAAACCAAGTGTAGGATTCCACTTTTTTTGCGTTTTCACCGCACTTGGAATTTTTTATTTCCCGTTTTTTAGTACCCGACATGGTAAAACCAATGGTGTCGTTCAAAAGTACAACTCGTCTCGCAATAAATAAGCCCTCACATGGCCATACCGATGAAAAAATAAAGTTATTGCTCTGGGAAGGAGGGGAGCTAAAAACGAAAACGCGAAACTGGAAAAAGCTCTGGTCTTTAAGGGGTCAAGCTTGTGTAATGCTTACATTCATGCATTTACAAATAAAATAACGTTTTATTATTCTTCTGTCAGCTGCCAGGAATATTAATGACCCTGAAGAAATGCGTCCAGAAATTCTGATTGCTCATGAGCTCCGCCGTATTGGAGATGATTTTCATGCGCTGTACAATCCAGGGGTAAGTGCATGGATTGCTTGATGACTTGCACCATTAGGTTTTGAGAAAGGGGCTTAGATGCCATATATAAAATTTTTATTTAGCATTAAAAATGAGCTCATACCAGTGAGTGAGTAAAACCTTATTACGGGCACATACAAATGCAAAGAGAAGAAACTCTGACCTTTATGAAGAAAGCCATTAGTTTACATAATGTGGCTTTTGTGCCTTGTTTTTAAGTAGCAAGTTCCTTTATTTCTTTGTAACACTGGTTGTATGTTTGTATGGTTAACTTAGTAGTAGTAGTGTTGTAGTGAGGGTGGGAAATGCAAAATACTTAAAGGGCCACTGTCACACCCCCCCCCCCCCCCCCCCAGCCGTTATAAACTAAAAGAGCCACCTTGTGCAGCAGTAATGCTGCAGTCTAACAAGGTGGCTCTTTTAGTTTTTGATTCATTTATTACCTCAAAAAAGCGTTTTAAAAATTGGCCACACATACCAGATATTGTACCAGGAGGCAGTCCGAAGCGTCCTCTATCAATCTCCCAACTGCCGTCACTCTTCTCTTCAGGGGCGATGGTACCCGCCCCCTGAGCGCTGTTCTCTTCTGAAATCCGGCGCCTGCGCTGTGCGTGCCTGCCTGGGGCCTGCGCAGTGTTCATTGTCAGTGCGGCCACACTGTTGCTGAATCCCCCGCCCCGCACTGTTATTCATTATGCACAGTGCGGGGCTGGGGTTCCTGGGCATGCGCACTGCGCTGTTTAGACGCTCCCCAGCTCCGACGCTCCCCCGCCTTCCCAGGAACCCCAGCCCCGCACTGTGCATAATGAATAACAGTGCGGGGCGGGGGATTCAGCAACAGTGTGGCCGCACTGACAATGAACACTGCGCAGGCCCCAGGCAGGCACGCACAGCGCAGGCGCCGGATTTCAGAAGATAACAGCGCTCAGGGGGCGGGTACCATCGCCCCTGAAGAGAAGAGTGACGGCCGTTGGGAGCTTCATACAGGACGATTCGGACCGCCTCCCGGTACAATATCTGGTATGTGTGGCCAATTTTTAAAACGCTTTTTTGAGGTAATAAATGAATCAAAAACTAAAAGAGCCACCTTGTTAGACTGCAGCATTACTGCTGCACAAGGTGGCTCTTTTAGTTTATAACGGCTGGGGGGGGGTGACAGTGGCCCTTTAAGATGGGGTGCCATGAATACTGGAGAAAAGATGGACTGGCCCTCACCACTAAACAAGTGGAGACTATTGTGGGGAAGACAAGTTGTGTGAATGTGGCTGGCATCTAGTCTAAGGCTGGCTACTTTCACACTAGCGTTTTTTTGCATATGTCGCAATGCGTAGTTTTGGCGAAAAAACGCATCCTGCAAAGTTGTCTGCAGGATGCGTTTTTTTCCCCATAGACCAACATTAGCAACGCATTGCGACGTATTGACACACGTCGCAACCGTCGTGCAACGGTTGCGTCGTGTTGTGGCGGACTGCCGGCAGCAAAAAACGTTACATGTAACGTTTTTTTGTGCCGACGGTCCGCCATTTCCGACCGCGCATGTGCGGCCGGAACTCCGCCCCCACCTCACAATGGGGCAGCGGATGCGTGGAAAAACAGCATCCGCTGCCCCCGTTGTGCGGCGCTTGCACAGTATGCGTCGGGCCGACGCAGCGCGACGGCCCCGTACCGACGCTAGTGTGAAAGTAGCCTAATCTAATTGACTGAGTTGCCCTTTGAGGAAGATCCATTGGCATAGGTTAAAGTGGTTTCCAGAAGTCTGTCTAACCTTTTAACCCTTTTATTAATCGCTAATAACTGGTAATCTAGACTTCTAAATAGAAAAACTGGAGTACTAATGTTATAAATTGTCATTACAGGGTCATAACAATCGACAACCAAATGTGGATATCCGACAAGTCGTTATTCTGCGTGTGCTACATTATATCATACGACTGATATGGAGAATGCAGTGACTGCACTTTTCCAGTTTGGAGGGAAGAATGAATTCACAAATGAAGGATTCCAGCACTTGGCACATGTTCATACTATGCAATGCATATAGTCTTCAGAGCTTTCGAGGTCTTCCTAATTCTGATGAGCCTTCAGGAATGCCCCTTTATTTTTTGTGGAGGGGAGACTTAAATCTTGGATCAGACTGGCTGAAAACAGATGTGACTTAGGTTTCTATGATGGATTAAATTTTTTTTTTTTGTAATTTTTTTTTAAATAAAAATAAAATTTTTATATTTTATGTACATAGGAAAATAATCAAACTTCCTTATCTACTGATACTACAAGAGCATCTCCAAAGACCTGTGGATGTTGTGGAAAAGGAGCCTTTGGATACTATTGCTGCCTTACTTGTATAAAGCGAATGAGAAGATGATGCAATTTATGGTGCCGGTCCTGGTACTTCTGTTCTTCCAGTTACGTTCTCGCAAGGCATTTTTACAGATTGTTAGGATTTTCATTATCATTTTGGATTGGATGACCTTGGCAGTATCCACTTTTCTGAAGGATGGATTGCTGAAAATGACAGGTTGTTCACAGCTGGCAATCTAACCATTATCAAGCTGTGTCAGATCCTCTCAGCCCTGTTTTCACCAAAGTGCAAAACATATTGTAGCTACAACACAATGGTTCTTACATCTAAACTTGGGTGTCTGTCATAACATAAGAAAATTATGTATGTGCAAAATCCTGATGTAAAGGGATTTTTTTTTCTTCTACTGGGACCAGTTGATTTCTAGATGACTACTAAACCTAAAATACATGTGAATAAGAGTTGATGCATAGAAAGAGATTGTGTCCGTTTCCACCTACTTCTCCACATTGGCACTCTTGGCCTCAAACTTCCTGATGTTGAAGGCTAGTCTTTTTACCTTGCATTAGAGGTGTAGGTTGTGCTGAGGAGAGAATATTTTATACTAATGGTATGTGTTAAGAACTTTTAACTTGTATTTTAGTTTTAATAGCTCAAGATCAGGTCTTCCACTGCATTGTCTTTCTGTTTCAATGTAATCTGAGGTCAGTCTTTATGAAATCCAATTTTAGTGAAGGGGTAAGGCTACTTTCACACTAGCGTCGTGCACTGCATGTCGCTATGCGTTGTTTTGTAGAAAAAAACGCATCCTGCAAAAGTGTTTGCAGGATAAGTTTTTTTCTCCATAGACTTGCATAAGCGACGCATTGCCACATGTCGCAACCTTCGTGCGACTGTTGCGTCAGTCCGTCGCCACCAAAAAACGTTGCATGTAACATTTTTTGGTGCTTCGAGACCGTCTTTTCCGACCGTGCATGTGTGGCTGGAACGCCGCCCCCTCCTCCCCGCACCTCATAATGGGGCAGCGGATGCGTTGAAAAACAGCATCCGCTGCCCCCGTTGTGCGGCGCTTTGACTGCTTGCGTCGGTACGTTTGCATCCTAATGTCTGAGCAAAAAATCTTTGTGCTGCTTACTGACACCAGTAAAAGCATTTTATAACTTGAAGCGTAATCCTTTTAATTTCTGTTGCATAAATCAATAGTACACATGAAAATGGGAAACTTTGTATAATTTCTTATCAATGTACTATAGGAGAGATTTGCTACTTTCTCCTCTAGGACTCGGGTCTCAATTCATAGTAAAATCTGTCTTCAGTGAATACAGATTTTTAATTTGGAAATGGAAAATGGCAGCTGCTACTGACATGTTTTGATGAAGCTTAGAAGCTAGAAGCATAGCTCCTTCCTCCTGTACAGGATCCGATCAGTAGTAATGGCAATCTCCGTAATGTAACAGATTGTGTTCACTGCTTACAGACTACCTGTGAATTGAGAATAATTGATCAGTCTAGAAGGAATAATTATATAATTGCTTCTTATTTTCAGGTGTACTGGTTTCTGAAATAAAAGTTAAAATGCTGGTTACTATTTAAAGAGAGATATTTTTGCAGTTGTGTATTTTTTTGGGTTTTTTTAAGGACTAAGGTTGTTTTTTTTTTCTCCTTCTTCCTGCTCTTTCCTGAGGATCTCATCAGCTTTTACAAATTAATTTCAGTAACTGCGTGCATTCCCTATCAAAAAACAATTCTTGTGCATCTTTTTTCATGTGTTCTGATGTTTCTGAGAATCACAGTCCAGTAAATGATTTGCTAAAAGACTGGACAGGACAGCTGGAAGGCTCCTAAACTAAATTTTTATGCATTTTATTTTGTGGCTACAGTTCCCATTTTGACGTATGTGTCTCCTTGGTAATGAACTACGAAGAACAACTCTGCGGTCTCATCATAGTGATATTCCTGTTCATTTGTATGTTGGGGAACCAATGAGTCTTTACCTGCCGGCCACAAAGGGTCGGTTTGTTGTATGTTTCCATGGCTGTCCATAGGAGCTTGTGAAATCAGACAGTGATCGCTTTTGCTTTCCCTGCCATTTCATTATGTACAGGTACAAGGATGTTTGTAATGCCATGTTCCTATTGATTTGGGTAGGTAAGTATTGTATTTTTTTCTCTACTTCCTACCCTTTTTTTATATAAAGAATTCTACTCGGCCATATGGAAAAGGCGCATTGATTTTAGAAGAGCAGGACCCTCTGTGTTGAAAGGTCCTGCTAATCATGCAGCATGATGCAAAAGGTTGTTGCTATTAATATAGATATGTTTCACCTGGCAAAGTCTGAGAATATTTGCTCACATTTTCCAAGACTGACATGTCTTAGGGTATGTTTCCACAGTCAGTACTGGCAGCACATGTCCGCTGCATGCAAAGCGCTGCCAGCTTTTGTAAGCGCGGTGATGGCGCATGTGTTCATTCTAGAATGACGCGCCGCATGTGCGTATATGCAGGGAAGCTGGAGGCGTCTCGTCACACATAGTGGAGATGGGATTTCATAAAATCCCCACCACTATGCTGTATCAAATGGCTGCTTTACTGACCATGGAAACATACCCTAAGAGATCATTGTGAGTTGTGACAAATATATTTAAAAAACGCACCCCAAAACATCTCATTAGCGCTAATGAACAATAAAACTTTGTGTAAGTGGTGGAGATAGTGATTTAATTCGCGTGATGCGGTCCAGCAATTTAGTCACTTTGGCATTAGACAGGAGCTCTGAAAACCACCTCCTGGCATCCGTGGCTCTTAGTTTCCTTAGCTGGCCTGGCGCAAAATCATTGTTGCAAATTGAATTGCAGAAACCAGTCCAGTGCAACAATTCTAATAAACAGCTTGGTCATGAAACATACTGCCTATTATACATTTTATGAGATTGATTTAATCTTTTTTTTTTTTTTCTTTTTTTTTGATGTCACACCAAATAAAAAACATATCCCGATGATCTTTATAGGGATATTCCCATTTATAATGTGATGTTATATCTCGGTCATGATTCTGTGGGAACAACCGCTGGGACTGATTTACTGCTGTTTTTCTTGACGACTTTTCCCCTGCAGAGGATGCTGAGCCACCAGCTGCACAGCGAATTAGAATTTGCCCCACTCAATTGACAGAGCCTGCAGTTAAACAAAAATGATGACTGCCTCTAAGGAAATGCGATAACTGCTGCCTCTCTGTTAAAGGGAACCTGTCACCCCCAAAATCGAAGGTGAGCTAAGCCCACCAGCATCAGGGGCTTATCTACAGCATTCTGGAATGCTGTAGATAAACCCCCCCCGATGTATCCTAAAAGATGAGAAAAAGAGGTTAGATTATACTCGCCCAGGGGCGGTCCCGGTACGATGGGCGTCGCGGTCCGGTCCTGGACCTCCCATCTTCATAGGATGATGTCCTCTTCTTGTCTTCACGCTGCGGCACAGGTGTACTTTGTCTGTCCTGTTGAGGGCAGAGCAAAGTACTGCAGTGCACAGGTGCTGGGCCTCTCTGACCTTTCCCGGCACCTGCGCACTGCAGTACTTTGCTCTGCCCTCAACAGGTCAGACAAAGTGCGCTTGATCCGCAGCATAAAGAGGACGTCATCATAAGGAGATGGGAGGCCCCGGACCAGACCGCGACGCCCATCAGACCGGACCGCAGCGGGAATGCCCCTGGGTGAGTATAATCTAACCTCTTTTTCTCATCTTTCAGGATACATTGGGGGCTTATCTACAGCATTCCAGAATGCTGTAGATAAGCCCCTGATGCTGGTGGGCTTAGCTCATCTTGGATTTTGTGGGTGACAGGTTCCCTTTAAGACTGGTGAAGTGCCAGAGGTCATATACCCAATGACTATGAAGTTGATAACCTATTGTTTAGAATACCTTCCCCATTAAGGTAATGATATTCGATGTAGTTGTCATACACTAGCTTCTCCTTACAAGTGAATAGCACAGTTTTTAGGCTTTTAATGTGTTATTAAAGTAGAGTTTATTGGAAATTATAGCACTGCATGTGGCCTAAAAAAAAAAGTAAAGATGTGACGTCAAGGCCTGACTGCTGTCTTTAAGGTTGACATGTTGGGTGACTGTCCATGGTGCACAGAATGGCCACAGGTCAGCTGACCCAACATATGAGGATGTCATTCATGTTCAGGTCAGGAGATTGGCTGCCAGTCCATGCATCATTGTCCGTACAAATACTGATCACTGTAATCTGCTCTTGCTTTTCCCTGAAGAAAACGTGTATCTTGTTACTCCCACAACTAATAGTAATCACATGTATGTTGTAATACCACAAGAAGGCCCATGGATTTAAAGTGATTGTCCAGGCTTTCCATGAAAATGACTGCAGACTTGAGAATCCTTGTAGCGCGTGCTGTGAGAATTCTGCGGTGCTGGTGAGACAGTGGTCATGTGACTGCGAATATGCGATATTCCTACTCCCTGCCACATTCTATCATGATGTGCGCAACCTTGCACGCGTCTAGATAGAACGTGATTGGAAGTATGCGTCTTGACTACTTGCAGTCACGTGACTGCTCTTGTCGCCTCAGAGTGACTGGACAACCCCTTTAATACTTGCTAAAAACTTTTAATTTATATGACTCCTACATTTCTATGTGCCTTTTTAAAAACCTTGTTTTAACCAAAGATATTTTTGAAGTTGTGCATTACCTCATAAAACTTGGGATTCAGATTCCCAAGGCACCTTTGCTCTATTGTTTGACATGTGCCCATATAATATGGGTTTAATAGGGTCCCAGGTTCCTGTTGGCGTAACACTGATTTCTGAGGTCATCATTCATAATAATGGCTTCTGAATTTAGAGCTTTAGAGCATTACCTGGGATCTGCTCATGTCTTATAGCACTCAATGCAAACCCTTCAGATCACACCCTTTCCATGTACTTCTCAAAGTGCCTTACAACAAATAAGTGCCAAGAACACTGTTACCTCCATTCTTAATTATCATGGCACAGTCTTGAGATGCTTGGCCAACCATTTTGAGCCACATAGTCTAGTATGTTTCCTCTTTCCTCTATCTGCCATCTATAGATTTATTTATTTTTGAGGGAAGTGCAGATTTTTTCAAAATGCAATATTTAGACTTGAGCTTTTGTATTGGGACAGAGGAAGATTTGACAAGTTTGTGTTCTCTCTTCTCATCATTCTGTGTGTATTAATGTACTGCAATCATATTGTACCATTGGTGCTCGTAAAGGATAATCCGTTTGACACATCCTGTGAGCCTACTTATGCCTTAACCAGTGCCGTGTACGGTGGAGAACTGTGCTACAGTCGTATATGGCAGCACAAGTTTTAGCGGTTGTTATATTGCCAAGACTGTAAGATGTATCCGTTGTAAAACTGATTGGGATTGTTAACTGCAAGAAATGCCAAGAAATTGCATCTGGGCAGCACAAAAATCTGTGTATGGTATTCCTCCATTTGTTATGTACAGATTAAATCTATGGATGTGCTAAATTATAGCTAGTGCACATTGCAAACGGTGGAGAAGTCGACGCCAAGATGGGTCTCCAAGTTATTGCATATCCTTCGCTTTCTCTATTCTTATGACCTACAGTTCTTTATACAAGGAAATTTCCCTTTGTGGGAAAGGGAAACTATAAACTTTTAGCTGTGAGTTCAAATTTTTTTTGGAATGTAAATAATGTATATAATTACAGATGTAACTGAGCCATACTTTGGTGTTCAGTCTGTATTTTCTTGTTTCTTCTGAGATCTGTATGATGACAATGTTGTATGGCAATAGTCGGTTCAGTCTATGAATTTAGACACGTCCAGCATGCTGGAGATGTAGTGCTGAAACCCATGTATTGTAGGACTACATGATGCATCTGAGCCCACGTCCCCTTGTATATTTATTAGACCACATTTTACAGATTCAGGTTACGGCTCGCTTACTCTTGGCATTAAATGTAACAATTTAAGTAAAAGTTGGCAAGGTTTTCCCCTTTCCTGAGACTGTTTATAAGAGTAAGGAAAAGTTGAAGAAAATGTACATACTGTAGATTACCTGTAACTACATTTACTTCATTGTACTTTTTAACTGGCTGTATATTTGTCATTCATATTTAATTTACTTTTTTCTCCTTTCGTTTTATGGAGTTTTCAAAGAATGACACTTGTCATCTATCCAAAAGATGTCTGCTGACAGGGCTGCCATTACTAGAATGGAGGCCTGAGCCCATGTTCCTCCTAGCTTTCATCCAGAATAGATGTGCACTCTGTTACCTGCATTAGTCTCGTGAACAATGAATAGAGTGCAGCACGTGCTGAATACACCAGGTGGGTGTACAAGAAAGCAGCTTGGATGAAAGAGGGTGAGGACCTCTATTTCAGTGATCTTAGTGGGGGGCTACAGTAGGTGACAAATGTAATTTGCTGGAAAGATCCATTTAAGTAATTATCCAGTCTGATTTGGATTTACTGCTGTCTTGTACCACTGACTTGCTTTTTTTCCTTTTTTAATTGAGCACTAGCTGTACTATTGTCTCTACCACCCTTTATTCTTTTTTTTTTTTTTTTTTTAATAAATGCCCTTTGCACTTTTGCCATACTAAGAGTATAATGCATAAAATAAGTCTTTGTGGGATTTCGGCCAGCTTCATACATTGCTTCTTTGATGTATTGATGGTGACATTACAATACTGTAGATAATTCTGTTCTCTTTATATACAGTGTTGAAGTACTGATTGCTTTTTGTCCACTCTCAGTAAGGGGCAGTGAAATATCACAAGAAGCCATTATAGCTCTTTGGCGTACCTTATTTGCACTACTATGTTAGCTTTTCATCAAATCCCACAGCCCTTTACCACTCCAAGACCTTCTTTCTTTATGTTGTGGATTGTTGAGATCAATCCTGACTACTTCGATTTTATTTGCACTTTTTATTTTATGTTTAAATAAAGGTTTACTGTGTTAAAACATCATGAATTTAGTGTATTTCACCATAATGTTCCCCAATCTTCAGATTGTGGCCTCCAACATCTTGAGAATGTTTCCATCCTTATTCTAAACCAATACTGGTTTCTTGCTTTGACTGGCTTATACTGTTAGGTTGATCTGTTCTACTGTCCTTTTATCATCAAATCTGGACTATCATTTTTAAAAGTTCCCCTCATGCAGAACAGACAGTAGAGCAAAGCTACTGAAAAGCAGTAAGAACTTAGCCTTGATGTGGACACGTTACAGGGTATCAGTATTTTCATATTTTTTTTTTAAGAACTCACCAGTGTTACAATATTTACCAGCACTTTCATATTCTATAAGAATGTTATGTTTGCGCCCAGTGAGGAACTGTTTAAATGAGTCCTCCAAATAAAGGTTAGGGAAGTTTCCAGTAATTTCCAAGATTCTAACTTAACTGTACTCTATTGGAGGAACACTTTTTGATGTCAGGATGTGACCAAATCTTAGAAATTGTTACATTGCCATTTTGTAGAAGGTAATAACGGAATAAAAGCGGAGATCTGACAGAACTGCTACTTGTGAAAATACCAGCAGTTGAGACAGAGCAGTAGAGTTGTAATTATGTTGGCTATATGGTGCATGTCATAAGATTTTGATCACTTCTTTCATGCAAAAATGGAAAGGAAAACCTTTTCCAAACCTCTCACTATATATATATATATATATATATATATATATATATATATATATATATATATATATATATATATATATATATATATATATATATATATAATCTATGTTCGACGCCTACATGCTGGGTCTAGAAGTTGTGCCAGACACACAATTTAGTGGTTGTTATATCTATTTACAGATCTAAAGATGTGAGTGATAATCCATGTTACAATAGCAGCATTTGTTTTGGCACTTTTCAGCCACCTATAATTCAAGTGTCCAACCTACTGTTTTTGTTTTTATTTTACAACATTAAAGTCTCCCACATGAAATTTATAGTATATAGCCAAGAAGATGCCTATTGTGCCACCTCACCCATGTATTGTTCTTAAGGGGCTTTTCCAACACTAGTGGGCAATTTCCTCCAATTGTCACTCAATGGTTTCTCTCCATCAATATGTTTAGGACAGTAGATTTCAGAGAGCCTTGTTCTGAATGATCACTAATGTCTTTCACATAGGACCCAGCGTATATGTAGCATTTTATTGTCATGCAATTTTCCCTGGCTTAATTGTGTTTTGCACTGATTTCTTTGGACAGGGTAATTGCCACTTTCCTTGTGCAATATAGCTGTAAATAATGCAGATATTTTTTAAAGCTCTTTGTTAATGAATTTTATATAAATAAATGTTTGAACTTGCATCATGGTGTCTGTTTATTAACCTTCAGATTTGCGTTCATAAGGCTGACTCTGCTTGCAACTCCGCTCCAAAATATGTTTGAAAAATTGCTCAAATGCTTGACACTTCCTATTCACTTCTATTTTAAAACCACTTTGGCATTTGTAAATTTCAGTCTTGTATGTTTTTTTCCTCATGTTTTCAAAAGGTACATGTCAGTGCTGTGATGCATCTCCTGATGGAAAACTCTCAAATGGGCATTGTCAAAATAGAAATGTCAAAAGTAGAGATGAGAATAAATCTGAGTGGGCTTGAACTCTCTCAAATTTTTAAAAAATCTGCATTCTCCAAAATATGGTTTCATTTATTTTTTTGGGTAACCTGCTTTTTTGTGGACTAAGCAAAATGGTGTCCGCTGGCTGCCATTTTTGTGACCATGAAATGCCATCAAGAGCTTATAACACTTGTACCTTACTGCGTACCTCTCCCAATCCATGTCGCATTTTCTGATCCCCACCGCTCACACTGAAATTCAACGGCCCCTGACTCGGAGCTGGGACTTACAGTGCATGCTTTGTGTATTCTGAAGGGTTGCAACCAGATCCACTTCTGGATAGCTACCTTTTCCTTTTTTTTTTTTTTTTTTTTTTTAAAGGGGTTGCTAGAGTTCTGAAATTTAGACTCGATTTCGCTGGATGATAGTCTTTCCTGATCAAGAAGTCTGCTTGGATGTTGGTGGAGCCTTTCAGGTGAAGTGCTGATACTGAGAGATGACTTTCTACAGGTCCTTCTCAAAAAATTAGCATATAGTGTTAAATTTCATTATTTACCATAATGTAATGATTACAATTAAACTTTCATATATTATAGATTCATTATCCACCAACTGAAATTTGTCAGGTCTTTTATTGTTTTAATACTGATGATTTTGGCCTACAACTCCTGATAACCCAAAAAACCTGTCTCAATAAATTAGCATATTTCACCCGTCCAATCAAATAAAAGTGTTTTTTAATAACAAACAAAAAAACCATCAAATAATAATGTTCAGTTATGCACTCAATACTTGGTCGGGAATCCTTTGGCAGAAATGACTGCTTCAATGCGGCGTGGCATGGAGGCAATCAGCCTGTGACACTGCTGAGATGTTATGGAGGCCCAGGATGCTTCAATAGCGGCCTTAAGCTCATCCAGAGTGTTGGGTCTTGCGTCTCTCAACTTTCTCTTCACAATATCCCACAGATTCTCTATGGGGTTCAGGTCAGGAGAGTTGGCAGGCCAATTGAGCACAGTAATACCATGGTCAGTAAACCATTTACCAGTGGTTTTGGCACTGTGAGCAGGTGCCAGGTCGTGCTGAAAAATGAAATCTTCATCTCCATAAAGCATTTCAGCCGATGGAAGCATGAAGTGCTCCAAAATCTCCTGATAGCTAGCTGCATTGACCCTGCCCTTGATGAAACACAGTGGACCAACACCAGCAGCTGACATGGCACCCCACACCATCACTGACTGTGGGTACTTGACACTGGACTTTTGGCATTTCCTTCTCCCCAGTCTTCCTCCAGACTCTGGCACCTTGATTTCCGAATGACATGCAAAATTTGCTTTCATCAGAAAAAAGTACTTGGGACCACTTAGCAACAGTCCAGTGCTGCTTCTCTGTAGCCCAGGTCAGGCGCTTCTGCCGCTGTTTATGGTTCAAAAGTGGCTTTACCTGGGGAATGCGGCACCTGTAGCCCATTTCCTGCACACGCCTGTGCACGGTGGCTCTGGATGTTTCCACACCAGACTCAGTCCACTGCTTCCTCAGGTTCCCCAAGGTCTGGAATCGGTCCTTCTCCACAATCTTCCTCAGGGTCCGGTCACCTCTTCTCGTTGTACAGCGTTTTCTGCCACATTTTTGCCTTCCAACAGACTTACCATTGAGGTGCCTTGATACAGCACTCTGGGAACAGCCTATTTGTTGAGAAATTTCTTTCTGGGTCTTACCCTCTTGCTTGAGGGTGTCAATGATGGCCTTCTTGACATCTGTCAGGTCGCTAGTCTTACCCATGATGGGGG
Organism: Ranitomeya variabilis; assembly: GCF_051348905.1. Taxonomy (NCBI): domain Eukaryota; kingdom Metazoa; phylum Chordata; class Amphibia; order Anura; family Dendrobatidae; genus Ranitomeya; species Ranitomeya variabilis. Next base: position 163,752,598 of record NC_135233.1, read on the forward strand.
TTTTGAGTAATGAACCAGGCAGGGAGTTTTTAAAAGCCTCAGGTATCTTTTGCATGTGTTTAGAGTTAAAGGGAACCTATCACCCCGTTTTTTTCGGTATGAGATAAAAATACTGTTAAATAGGGCCTGAGCTGTGCATTACAATAGTGTAGTTTGTGGACCCCGATTCCCCACCTATGCTGCCGAAATACGTTACCAAAGTAGTCATTTTCGCCTGTCAATCAGGCTGGTCAGGTCGGATGGGCGTGGCTTCTTCCCCCAGATATTGCGTAGTTTTCCGTTGGTGGCGTAGTGGTGTGCGCATGTCCAACGTCCCCAATCCTGCACGGGGGGGTGAAAATAGCAGCGATGTCCGTTATTCCATTGGTGGTCGGTGGGCGCGGCCATCTTCCTTTGGCCGCGCGTGCGCAGAAGCGGCGCTCTGCTGGCCGCGGCTTCAGGAAAATGGCCGCCGCGATCTCCATCTGCGCACGCGCGGCATCCCGCGGCCATTTTCCTGAAGCCGCGGCCAGCAGAGCGCCGCTTCTGCGCACGCGCGGCCAAAGGAAGATGGCCGCGCCCACCGACCACCAATGGAATAACGGACATCGCTGCTATTTTCACCCCCCCCGTGCAGGATTGGGGACGTTGGACATGCGCACACCACTACGCCACCAACGGAAAACTACGCAATATCTGGGGGAAGAAGCCACGCCCATCCGACCTGACCAGCCTGATTGACAGGCGAAAATGACTACTTTGGTAACGTATTTCGGCAGCATAGGTGGGGAATCGGGGTCCACAAACTACACTATTGTAATGCACAGCTCAGGCCATATTTAACAGTATTTTTATCTCATACCGAAAAAAACGGGGTGATAGGTTCCCTTTAATTAGTTGATTCAGAAGATTAGGGTAATAGGTCGTTTAGAGAACCTTTTCTTGATATGCTAATTTATTGAGACAGGTTTTTTGGGTTATCAGGAGTTGTATGCCAAAATCATCAGTATTAAAACAATAAAAGACCTGACAAATTTCAGTTGGTGGATAATGAATCTATAATATATGAAAGTTTAATTGTAATCATTACATTATGGTAAATAATGAAATTTAACACTATATGCTAATTTTTTGAGAAGGACCTGTACATGAAAAGATTCTGGCTGCAGTAGGTCTCTGTATTTTGTGCTTCTGCCGGCGAAGGTGAGCCACCTTTTAGTTATAATGTTGGAATAAATCCTGATGAATTCCCTGAGTTATGGCTACTGCAGTCCTAAATGCCTCCACCATGGCTTAATTCTGACGTTGGACAACTGGGCTCTAAAGATCAGGTCTCCTGGAATGAGATTCAGTAGACGGTGGCTTCCTATCCTTTCTTGCTGGTGTCTGTTAGAGATGATTAATTTCTAGGTATTCCTCTAAATATTTTGGACTCTGTCTTCAAAGGAGTGAATATTTCACAAAACTGGGCCAAATCTTCTTGCTTAACCTGTCTCAACATAAAAAAAGAATGTGAGTTTGTAACATACAGTACTTGCATGAGCCTCGGACCAGGCTACTGCCTGGGATACATTAGGTCATGAACCCCAGGACGGACACGCAAACTTCTAGAACATATGTTTTGTGTTTTTGTAGAAAGGATATTTTGGACTTTTATCTGGATCTGTTTTTCCTTTGGTAGAAAAGATGTCTGTTCCTGAAATTTGGGAAGAATACTTTGTGGAAAGGGATTTTGTGTGGAAGGGATCAAGTCGAACTTCTAAACATTGATTAGCCACCCTAGAAAAGTTAAGATCTGTCTTGTTCTTTCTAGGTGATGTGAGTGAGGGGGCCATTAGAAAAAAAAAAAGTCAAATGTACTGCTCTTTGATGAATACCATTACCTCTACCATTACTTTTTGAAAACGTGCTGAGGATATTCAGAGTGGTAGAACATTGAAAATTCAGAATCTGATTGTATTGAGATGGCAAATCTTTGGCATTTCCAAAAAGCTGCATGGATGGGCATGCGGTAATACATGTCCTGCAAGTTGATGGTAGCCATAGCAAAGTCTTACTATTTAGGAAACATTCAGTATTTGGTCAGTATTTTACAAATACTGATGTAAGCCAAAACCAGGAATGGTTGAAAAACACAGAAGTGATGCATGTATTTTTGTAATACTTTTCCTCTGATTGTTAACAATCCTGGTTTTGGCTTAAAAATACTGAATGTGTGAATGTGGCCTTTGGGTGGATGGTCTTGCCTTTTCTCTTGTACTGTGTGAGAGGGGTTGTTTTTGTGGCTGATAAATTTTTTTTTTATTATTATTTTTTTTTTTAAGATCATGAGGGAATTATCTTTTTTTTCCTCCTCTAGTGCCTTCTCCAGTTCTTGGCTAAGCCTCGGTCGTACATACTGTACACGTCTCACAAAAAGTTAGGGAACCTCTTCAGGTCAACTTAATGTGACCTCCTCTAACATTTTGAATACACATGTCCAACTGTTAAGTATTTCAGTACTTTTTGCACAACTTGCTGTTCTCTAACAAGGAGCCTTATGGATATTTTCACATGTTTGATCCATGAATTGGTAAATACATATTGGGGTTTACTTACTTAGAATTGGTATTTAAACAGTTCTCCTCATCCTGCTGTTCACATTTTTGACACTGAGACTAAAGGTACCTTCACACGAAGCGACGCTGCAGCGATAGCGACAACGATGCCGATCGCTGCAGCGTCGCTGTTTGATCGCTGGAGAGCTGTCACACAGACCGCTCTCCAGCGACCAACGATGCCGAGGCCCCCGGGTAACCAGGGTAAACATCGGGTTGCTAAGCGCAGGGCCGCGCTTAGTAACCCGATGTTTACCCTGGTTACCAGCGTAAAAGTAAAAAAAACAAACAGTACATGCTCACCTGCGCGTCCCCCAGCGTCTGCTTCCTGACACTGACTGAGCTCCGGCCCTAACAGCACAGCGGTGACGTCACCGCTGTGCTTTCACTTTCGGGCCGGCGCTCAGTAAGTGTCAGGAAGCAGAGGCTGGGGGACGCGCAGGTGAGCATGTACTGTTTGGTTTTTTTACTTTTACGCTGGTAACCAGGGTAAACATCGGGTTACTAAGCGCGGCCCTGCGCTTGGTAACCCGATGTTTACCCTGGTTACCAGTGTAAAATATCGCTGGTATCGTTACTTTTGCTTTCAAACACAACGATACACAGCGATCGGACGACCAAATAAAGTTCTGGACTTTATTCAGCGACCAGCGACATCACAGCGGGATCCTGATCGCTGCTGCGTGTCAAACGAAACGATATCGCTAGCGATGTCGTTTCGTGTGAAGGTACCTTAAGACAACAGCTAACAATTGATCGATGGTACCTCACCATGGCAAGGCTTCAAGCAGGATGTTTGTAGACTGAAGGAGCCAGTGAGCTTTGTGTCACAGAATGTAATCAGCAGGTTACAGTAGAGAGACTGGAAAAGTCACAGAAAGGAAGAGAAGTGAATGTCCTTTGGCTGCATCCCACACTAATGACTCCTTCGTTGTGAACCATGCCCTTTGGAACTGGATAATGAATGCCACACAACTCCAGGCACATTTAAGGGAGGTGAGAAGCATCCAAATATTATGTCAGACTATTTGAAATCGTTAGCATACAGAACACGCAATGTAAGGAAGACTGGCAAGGATAGCTGACCACACCAACAGGCACCGGCATGATAATCTTGCATGGGACAAGGAACATCTATGCTGGACATGTGACCAGTGTAGAAAGTTTATTCCGGCTCACCCAGTTGCTCTATGCTCATCCACCTGGGGCTCAGACACTGGCCTCGCCCAGGCCTCACATCAAGGAAAATAGAAAAAATTGGAGTCCGACTCAACAGGACTGGATTTTCCTTTTTTTTTCAAAAGAAATTATAGTGCATACAAAAGAAAAATGGACATGGTCGACATGACCCAGTCGATGCGTTTCGACTGCACTAAGGCAGTCTTACGCATGTTGAGCCGGACTAAAGTTTTTTCTATCTTCCTTGATGTGACCAGTGTGCCTAAATGCTGTTCACTGATGAAAGTAAATTTACGCTGAGCAGGAATGATTGCTTCATTGATGTTTGAGACTTCAATGAGGGCGCTATGCATCAGCCATGATTGTCACCACGTCATGCCGGTGTTAGTGTGGGCAGGTGTCTAGTCAATACAGAACTGGCCTACACTTTGTGAATGGTACAATGATAAGCTCCTACTATTTGAATAGTTACATAGGTTGAAAAAAGACCATCACGTTCAACCTTTCCCCACCAATTGTACATTTCGTCACTAATTTAACTCAGGGCTGTGGTGTCGGTAAGGCACAGTTGTGACTCCGACTCCTGGATTTTATCAGGTTCCAGCTCTGACTCCGACATAAATGGCCAATTCGTAACAATAAATTTACTGTTGTAAAATATTAACATCATGCTTATTCAGTTTCTCACCATCATATAAGTGATCAGACCACTTAGAGCAAAAACTATATTTATTAGAATACAATTAGAATATAGCAAATAACTTTTATAAACTTTTCTAAACTCTTGTAAGTAAATATGCAATAAACACTGTTATGCAGTTAATAAGAAGAAATCTATAAATTTGTCCTCAGAAAAAGTATTGCCTCTGTCAGATCCTCCTTCATGGATGCCCTCAAATCTGATCTAATTATTTTGAGAGCAGAGAACAACCTCTCTACACTAACTTGGGTTGGTGGCAAAGCAGTAACCACTCGGGCAACATCTCTGACAATGTCAGAATACAGAGGAATCGCTTGTTGCACTGTTATTTTTGATGAACGGTCAAATTTCTCAATTTCTTTTAGTGCACATGAAAAATTCTGCTGAAATGTACTGGCTGTGTTCTTTGATGGGGATGACTCTTCTTCTATGTGGGAACGCATTGCACGGTCCTTTTGATCCAAATATTTTTCTAAATTAAATTCTTCATCAGTTGATGAGGGTGAAGATGTGGCAGGACGACCAAATTCTTCTTGTTCCTCCTGACTGTTCTGCAACCCTTTCATCCTTACTGCTATTTCAAACAGAGCTTCCTTTCCTTTAGCTAGCTGTTGATCATCTAGAAGAATCCGATGCATTGGGTCTACATAAACAGCTGCCAAAAGAATGTTATTTTGTAATAGTAGCTCCTCTCTCCGTTTCATTGATGTAGCAATGCCACTTGCAATTAACCCTCCTCTTTGGGACAGGCGAAACATCAGGTTCTTCCACTCCTTCAAGAAAGAACCTGGAGTTAAGTCCTCTGCTAGTAATTTTTTAGTCACTGTAAATGGGTGCTCTAGCAATTTTTCCAGCTCAGTCACCTGATTCCACTGACTTTCATTTAGCATCAGTTGAGGGTTAGCCATGTCTACAAGAAAGGTTTTCAGTTCAACCAAGCGCTGAATCATTAAGTACTGCCCCATCGTGTGGCTTGATCAATAATTGCCCCTTTTCCAGCACGTCTCTTCAAAATTGAGTCAACTTTAGGGGTTCTGGCAACAGTAGCCAATTTTCTCACCTTGCCAATCAGTGCAGCAGCATGTCCTTCTTGCAGACTGTCTCTTATAGCCAGCTGCAACGTATGCACAACACAGCGCATGTGATGAATGAAAGAACGTATTGACACAGTTTCAACAAGATCATCTATACTATCATGTTGCTATTCATCTGAAGCAACTTCAGTTTGCTCCTCAGATACAATACTGTGTTCCTCTATTTCAAACATTTCTGTGTCTGTGGACCCAGAATGTTCTTCTAGCTGCTGGTCACCACCATTACTCTCATTCATTAGCTTAATAGTACTTATCATATTTGAAGCATTGTCAGTTACTACAGAACTTGCTCTTTTTTAAGTTCATAGTCTTGCAGAACCTTTTCCACCACCAAGACCTGGAGAAACTCACTGGTGTGATGAGTTTGGTGTCTTTTACTGCCAATGTCTTGGTAACTATTTCATTTTTGTCACAAACAGATCGGACATTGATGGCAAAATAATTCACTCTGTGATGTGTGCAGGCATCCATTTTAAGAAAAGCCAAAGAGAACAATGAAGCACCAAGAGAACCAAATAATCATAGAAAATCTTTATTATTAAAAAAGAAGTAACGGGTAATTATAAAACCAGAGAATGACAGGAACACATCACAGAAAGGGTGGCAGGGTGGACACCATTAGATAAACACATGTAAGTGAGTAGATGTTAATAAACATGAACAGGCATACACATGTAACCATGGGCAAATCAAGACTAAAGTGTATATCAATAAATCATTACACCGTGTACCAAGTCAGATATGCCCACAAATCATAGGCACAAAATGCCAATTAGTAAACAGAGTGCGCAGCCATGACAAACAAAAAAGTATCACAGTTTACCTGTAGTGCCACGATGCCACCCACCCCAACGCGCGTTTCGGCGCTGTGCCTTCTTCCGGGGGTATGGCATTATGGGAGAAATGTGCTTTTTATAGTAAGAGTGGCCAATCAGAACGTAAACCCAGCGCCGTGTATCGGCGCATGCGCAGTCGGATCGTATCCTGCAGCCGGAGCAACGCCAGCGGAGTCAAGGCGAGGAAGCGGAAGCACCACCAGTCCCCGCCCACGTGGATAACGTGAGCGGAGAAGATGGCGCGACCCACAGCCAAGCCATGAAGACACCGCCAGAGTTGCCCAGCAACGGGGCGCCGGCGCGCATGCGCACAGAAGCTGGTGAGTGGCCACAAGAGAAAGCGTCTAATCGGTCAATTTCCAAACAAAAAAGGCAGAAAACAAGGTATGGGCAGAATGCGGTCCAGGGCACGAACATATCCACTCAAAGAAGAATTTTACAGTAAAAATGCGGCGCACTGCAAAGTGCAATAGTGCAAAGTGTATATTATAAATACCTCCAATGAAACAACAGGGAGGTATGAAAGAAAAAAATGTGGATATATATACAACACACAAGCATATATAGAAATATAACAATATGCAGAGGAAAAATCAATAGTATATGTGGTACTGGAAGTTATAACAAACATACAAAGTGCATAGTGCTATATATATAACACAGAGGTACCTACAAAAGTGAGTATGTATTTTATTAGTACAGTACATAAAAAGTACAAGAGATTAAAGTGCAAATTACAGTAAATGCAGTGCATAAGACATAAATATAACCATTAAAATACTGTGCACGAATAAGCAGTGCCAGAGATAAGTGCATATACAAGTATAGTGCAAACAGGTGTATGATGCAACATATGCACTACTGAGTACCTAAGAGAAAACATATATAAATACAGATATGAACAAATATAAAAAGCATAAGTCCACAAAGTGGAAGGTGCTGATAGCATAATGATGTCCTGCCCGGATCCAGACGGAGATGCAGATATCCCACCATACCATATAGTAAAAAAGAAAGAGAAGGCCATTGTAGGCCCAGCCTGTAAAAAAACAATAAAAAATTAAAAACGACGTATTAAAAAGCAGACAGTAAGAAGAATGCCAATTAAAAGTGTAACAAAGAGGATGATCAGAGGAATGGGGCGAAGCTCAAAGTTTCATTGAGACCACGGGGATGTAACGTTTTAAGTCTCCATATCCACCGTGATTCTCTCTGTGCCAAATGGCGGCTCAGATTTCCACCACGCAGACTAACAATCGGATGGTCTATTCCCTTAATCCTAAAGCCAGAAGGATCACATGAGTGATACAACTTAAAATGCCTAGGAATAGTTTTGAGACATTCCACATTTTTCTCTTTGGAAGCTGCCAAGATATCACAGATATGTTCACGTGTTCTGACCTTGAGGGTGCGTGTCGTGAGCCCAATATATATCTTGCCACATGGGCAAGTCCCATGATATACTACCATAGTTGTCAGACAATTGATGGGATGAGTAATTGCAAACTCACGTCCATCGGAAGAAAGAAAATGGGTGGCAGAATCAATATTAGGGCAGGCAATACATTTCCCACAGGGTCTACAACCCCACGGAGGGCGATGCAAGCTGGTACCACTCGAAAAAATTGGAGAAGGAGATACCGGTGGAAAGTAAGACCTAACTAAGTTGTCACCAAGATTCCTGGATCTACGTGCTGTAACCGAAGGGCACGGAGGCAGGTATTGTTTCAGTACGGGATCAGCACGCAAAATCGGCCAATGTTTGGCCACAATATCAGACATTTGATTCCACCTAGAGTGGTATTGTGTAATGAGTCTGACCTGATTCGTACTCTTGCTTGACTTGGAGGAATAAAGGAGATGGTGACGATCAGAATGCTTCGCCCTATTGTAGGCCCTCTTGATACTCCTTCTGCTGTATCCACGATCCAAGAAACGGTTCTTCAGATCCTCAGCTTGGATTTCAAAAATTTCATTAGTGGCACATATCCTTTTAAGTCGGAGGAATTGGCCCGTGGGAACCGCACCAATCACATGGGGTGGGTGGGAAGATGAAGCATGTAAGACGGCATTCACAGCCGTTTCCTTACGGAAAACACTGGTCAAAAGTAGCCCATCCTCACCTCTCTCCACCAGGACATCTAGAAAATCAATTTGAGAAAAATCATATTTGTAAGTAATGTGTATATTCAATTGGTTCCTGTTCAAATCCTGTATAAAAGTCTGTAGCTCACAAGGTGTACCTCGCCAGATCAAGAATATGTCATCAATGTAGCGGGCCCAAAAAATGACCCGCTCCATTGATGACCCGAGATCTGACGAGAAGAGGTCCCTCTCCCACAGCCCCAGGAACAGATTTGCGTAAGATGGCGCACAAGCCGCGCCCATTGCTGTTCCCTGGAGCTGCAGGTAGAAGGACCCGTTAAAGAGAAAAAAATTGTGTGTAAGAAGAAACTTTTTACAAAAAGCCCTCTCGGATGGTTTGATTACCACCCAGGTCCGTGATGTTTTGTTGGGGAAGGACCATTGTATCCCTACCCTGTATTTACTACCTAAGGTTCACAAGCATCTTCAGACACCACCAGGTAGGCCCATCATCTCTGGGGTGGGTGGACTTACGGAGAACATTGGTAAATATGTGGATTCATTCCTCAAACCCCTGGTGGAGACGATACCTTCCTATTTGAAGGATACGTCTGAGTTTCTTAAAAAAAAAAAAATTGACTCCGTCCATGTTGACGAGGACATGCTCCTGGTCACATGTGACGTGGAGTCTTTGTATACTAATATTCGCCACCAGGATGGTTTGAGGGCTGTCTCGCACTTCCTCTCTATGACCAGCCTCTCCCCCAGCGACACTGATCTTTTGGTTCTCCTGTTAAAATTTCTTCTTACACACAATTTTTTTCTCTTTAACGGGTCCTTCTACCTGCAGCTCCAGGGAACAGCAATGGGCGCGGCTTGTGCGCCATCTTACGCAAATCTGTTCCTGGGGCTGTGGGAGAGGGACCTCTTCTCGTCAGATCTCGGGTCATCAATGGAGCGGGTCATTTTTTGGGCCCGCTACATTGATGACATATTCTTGATCTGGCGAGGTACACCTTGTGAGCTACAGACTTTTATACAGGATTTGAACAGGAACCAATTGAATATACACATTACTTACAAATATGATTTTTCTCAAATTGATTTTCTAGATGTCCTGGTGGAGAGAGGTGAGGATGGGCTACTTTTGACCAGTGTTTTCCGTAAGGAAACGGCTGTGAATGCCGTCTTACATGCTTCATCTTCCCACCCACCCCATGTGATTGGTGCGGTTCCCACGGGCCAATTCCTCCGACTTAAAAGGATATGTGCCACTAATGAAATTTTTGAAATCCAAGCTGAGGATCTGAAGAACCGTTTCTTGGATCGTGGATACAGCAGAAGGAGTATCAAGAGGGCCTACAATAGGGCGAAGCATTCTGATCGTCACCATCTCCTTTATTCCTCCAAGTCAAGCAAGAGTACGAATCAGGTCAGACTCATTACACAATACCACTCTAGGTGGAATCAAATGTCTGATATTGTGGCCAAACATTGGCCGATTTTGCGTGCTGATCCCGTACTGAAACAATACCTGCCTCCGTGCCCTTCGGTTACAGCACGTAGATCCAGGAATCTTGGTGACAACTTAGTTAGGTCTTACTTTCCACCGGTATCTCCTTCTCCAATTTTTTCGAGTGGTACCAGCTTGCATCGCCCTCCGTGGGGTTGTAGACCCTGTGGGAAATGTATTGCCTGCCCTAATATTGATTCTGCCACCCATTTTCTTTCTTCCGATGGACGTGAGTTTGCAATTACTCATCCCATCAATTGTCTGACAACTATGGTAGTATATCATGGGACTTGCCCATGTGGCAAGATATATATTGGGCTCACGACACGCACCCTCAAGGTCAGAACACGTGAACATATCTGTGATATCTTGGCAGCTTCCAAAGAGAAAAATGTGGAATGTCTCAAAACTATTCCTAGGCATTTTAAGTTGTATCACTCATGTGATCCTTCTGGCTTTAGGATTAAGGGAATAGACCATCTGATTGTTAGTCTGCGTGGTGGAAATCTGAGCCGCCATTTGGCACAGAGAGAATCACGGTGGATATGGAGACTTAAAACGTTACATCCCCGTGGTCTCAATGAAACTTTGAGCTTCGCCCCATTCCTCTGATCATCCTCTTTGTTACACTTTTAATTGGCATTCTTCTTACTGTCTGCTTTTTAATACGTCGTTTTTAATTTTTTATTGTTTTTTTACAGGCTGGGCCTACAATGGCCTTCTCTTTCTTTTTTACTATATGGTATGGTGGGATATCTGCATCTCCGTCTGGATCCGGGCAGGACATCATTATGCTATCAGCACCTTCCACTTTGTGGACTTATGCTTTTTATATTTGTTCATATCTGTATTTATATATGTTTTCTCTTAGGTACTCAGTAGTGCATATGTTGCATCATACACCTGTTTGCACTATACTTGTATATGCACTTATCTCTGGCACTGCTTATTCGTGCACAGTATTTTAATGGTTATATTTATGTCTTATGCACTGCATTTACTGTAATTTGCACTTTAATCTCTTGTACTTTTTATGTACTGTACTATTTAATACATACTCACTTTTGTAGGTACCTCTGTGTTATATATATAGCACTATGCACTTTGTATGTTTGTTATAACTTCCAGTACCACATATACTATTGATTTTTCCTCTGCATATTGTTATATTTCTATATATGCTTGTGTGTTGTATATATATCCACATTTTTTTCTTTCATACCTCCCTGTTGTTTCATTGGAGGTATTTATAATATACACTTTGCACTATTGCACTTTGCAGTGCGCCGCATTTTTACTGTAAAATTCTTCTTTGAGTGGATATGTTCGTGCCCTGGACCGCATTCTGCCCATACCTTGTTTTCTGCCTTTTTTGTTTGGAAATTGACCGATTAGACGCTTTCTCTTGTGGCCACTCACCAGCTTCTGTGCGCATGCGCGCCGGCGCCCCGTTGCTGGGCAACTCTGGCGGTGTCTTCATGGCTTGGCTGTGGGTCGCGCCATCTTCTCCGCTCACGTTATCCACGTGGGCGGGGACTGGTGGTGCTTCCGCTTCCTCGCCTTGACTCCGCTGGCGTTGCTCCGGCTGCAGGATACGATCCGACTGCGCATGCGCCGATACACGGCGCTGGGTTTACGTTCTGATTGGCCACTCTTACTATAAAAAGCACATTTCTCCCATAATGCCATACCCCCGGAAGAAGGCACAGCGCCGAAACGCGCGTTGGGGTGGGTGGCATCGTGGCACTACAGGTAAACTGTGATACTTTTTTGTTTGTCATGGCTGCGCACTCTGTTTACTAATTGGCATTTTGTGCCTATGATTTGTGGGCATATCTGACTTGGTACACGGTGTAATGATTTATTGATATACACTTTAGTCTTGATTTGCCCATGGTTACATGTGTATGCCTGTTCATGTTTATTAACATCTACTCACTTACATGTGTTTATCTAATGGTGTCCACCCTGCCACCCTTTCTGTGATGTGTTCCTGTCATTCTCTGGTTTTATAATTACCCGTTACTTCTTTTTTAATAATAAAGATTTTCTATGATTATTTGGTTCTCTTGGTGCTTCATTGTTCTCTTTGGCTTTTCTCATGATTATATGCACTGAACCACCATTTATCCTGGCACCCCTATAACATATTGATGTGGGTGTAAATTGTTGGTTTGGAATTTATGATTTGATCCATTTTAAGAAACAGAAAGTGTCCATTGAGAGTTTTTTTAAGTTCTTCCTTTTGTTTAAAAGCTTCTTCGATTACTAATTTTCTAATACTCTCTCTCCAGAGAAACACCAAGCTTGCAGGCCATTTCCCCATTCAGACACATAAAAGCTGGTCGTGAAAATAATGAAATAGGCACACTATCCTTTACAACAAGCTCTATGATCTTTTTTTTAAATGTATCTACTGTCATTGTCACAGTAACTTTGTCACTGACAAAATATCTTGCAACTGATGGCTGCAAAGTTCTCTGCTCCTTTGTTTGGCTGGAAGAGCTGGGCACTGGTTCATTGGTTTGGATGCAGTCTTTCTCATCCACTGCTTTCAGTACTTCTGGATGAAAGCGCTGTAAATGTCTCTTTAGATTAGAAGCTCTGGTAGGAGCATTTTTATCTTTGCCTGAATATGCACTGATCTTGGCTTCACAGCATTTGTTTTCGTCTGGATCATTTGTCATACACTGACAGACATAATTTTTTCTATCTTGAGTGATGGTGAAATGTTCAAATACAGCTGATTTAATGTGACGCTTCTTTGACATTCTCAGGTTTTTAATTCTGCATTCACAATCCAAATGACAATTGCTTTTCCTAAAAACAATTGTACAAAATTATTGCCAGGTCGTACAACTGATATAGTGGTCAGTAATACTGTTATTCCTCATCTACTCACAGTTAACTGATGCAAAGTTTGTTGAAAGGATAATACTTCTTACAGTCTTCCTCTTTTGAGTAGCAGCTGTGAGATGCTTGGAAGACGCACACCTAGTAAACATCTAGTCTAGAGGAGGAGCTTTACTACTAAGAATTTGCAACACATTTTCACTTTCAGTTTCATACATTGTAAGTAGGGGGGTTGGGGCAGCATGAGGTTAACCAAGTATAAGATTAGATAAGGGCAGTGGAGAACAGTGACACACAAGAAGTAAGAAATGTCTCTATCTCCAGCAGAACTGCTTATCACTGTTGTTCATAGTTTGATAGAACATATATATTTGAGTAACATTTATAAAATTCATATGAAAGTTCAATTATGAAATATTAATACATTTTTTTTAAAGCTGGAGACGGAGTCGGTACATTTCTACCGACTCCAACCAAAACTAACTCCCGACTCCACAGCCCTGATTTAACTATAGCAATGTTGTGTATCAAGGAAATCGTCCAGCCCTATAAAAGCTGTTATAGTGTCTGCAAATTACTACCACCTGTGGTAGTGCATTCCACAGTCTGACTGCTCTAATTGTAAAGAACCCTCTCCTGTTTAGTTGTGGCAATTGCCTTTTTTCCCCTTCACCCATGACTGCACACCTGAGAGAGGGATCCGCCCAGCCAGGACAGGATCCTAATGAAAGAAAAGGGCGGTACCTCTCCCCCCACTTCAGTTGGGTTCCTGTCCTTGATGGGATTCCTGTGCTGATGTTGGTGGTAACCTGTAATGGGTGAAAGGAAAACAGGCCCGTCCCAGTGTTGGAAGAGAAGGCTGCGTACCTGTGGCCATCCACGATTTCCCCAGCGGCTCAGTGCTGACAGTGGTCAGTGCTGTCCTGACCCGGTTCGCCGTGCTGTCCCCCCCTGCTGCGTTTCCTGTGCTGGCTTCCCGCTGGTCTCAGCATGGTAGAGCGGCAGGAGCAACATCTGGCGAGTACCTCTGTCACAGTCACAGGGCATACTGGATATGGGTGTGCCCGAGTGACGTGAGGTAGGTGTGCCGGAAACAAGATGGTGGCGCCCTACACGAGGCCGGCCGTGATACTGGAACAGGATGTGTGCCCGGCTGGCTTTTGAGGGGGAGGGCAATCGTCAGGAACGGAAGGGGGTGGCCCCACAAGATGGCGCTGGCTACTCCTTAAGGATGAGCAGCAGAGCAGGCAGCTGCTAAGGGCCAGATCATCATACCAGGTGAACATGGACCAAGGCAATCTTCAACAGCAGCCAACAGCTCACCATCAGCGTGGACACATGGGAGGCAGCTGTTCGAGTGGCAGGAGCAGCAGCCATCTCAGCCAGAGGAGCAGGGCATCCCAGGACTCCTCGGTGTACAGAGCGGTTACTTTGTGTCCAACCACAGCCTCCAAATCCAGTACCCTTGAATGACAATAGGTGGTGAGTGATCTCTGTGAATGTCATTGTTTTGTTAATAGGCCCCTTATTGTTTGTTTAAATCATTAGGAGAGGCCTAGGAAAGCTAGTGTAAAGAAGAGGAACATGGAGTGTGCACTATGCAAAAGTCCCCTAGCGGTGGACTTGCAGAAGGATCTCTGCTCCGACTGCATCCACAGAACCATTACTGAGGAGACTCTTGACTTTGCAGCAAGTCTTCGGTCCATTATTAGATCCTTAAAACCCTGTTGAAAAGAGGGAAGAAAAAGCAGGGAGTTTTCTTCTAACTCTTAACTCCTCTCCAAAATCATCACAGGGTCAATGATATACTGAGACCTTGTCCTCCTTAAGTTCAAGGTGTCAAGAGATAGAATCCTGTCAAACATCTCTGTATTGCACAGAGCCGCAGCATTCCTGGCGGTTGCATCTGCTAACTGTGAGACTGGCAGCCAGGTCTGCTGGTCTATCTAACCTGATCGACCTTATGGCTCAAGGGCTGTCCAGGAGATCTGCAGTCAAAACACAAGTTATGTTCTTTCCAGTGTGATGGCCAGTTTTTGTTTGGGGGAAAAAGCTGGATGACATCCTGGATAAAGCTGTTGACAGAAAGAAGGGTTTCCCCAGGTTCTCAGGGGAGCCGAGAAGATCTTCCTTTCGGAGGAAAAATTCAATAGGGGACGTCCTTTGGGGAAAAGAAAGAAGCTGGAAGATAGAGGTAAAAGGGAGTCTGGATTCATGTTCGGCGGTCCTTCCTCCAGGGGGGAGGCTTTCCCTCTTTGTTCATTCCTGGGAGAACATCTCCAGCACCTGGGTCCTGAATACAGTGAGGGAAGGCCTGAAAGTTTTACCATCTGCCCCGTCAAACATTTGTAGTAACCCCCATCAGAAGATCGGAAGGAGAACAACTTGCCCTAGAGAAAGATTCTGGGCCTAGTGGACAAACAGGTCCTAAGTGAGGTTTTGGGCGAACAAAAGGAAGGGGATTTTATTCCTACCTCTTTTTCATAAAGAAGCCCGATGGCTCATTGAGAGCCATCATAAATCTGAGGTCTCAATCACCGGATAAAAAAAATCACACCTTCAAGATGGAGTCAGTGAATACAGCCATAAAGCTTCTTCATCACAATTGTTTTATGGTGGTAGTAGACTTAAAGGATGCTTACTATTATCCCAATCCATCCGGACCATCAGAAATACCTGAGGGTAGCCCTATACATTCAAGGCGAAATCAGACTTTTTCAGTTATGAGCTCTTCCCTTTGGGTTGCCAAAAGCCCAGAGAGTGTTTGCCAAAGTGGTAGCAGAGATGACTGCCTTCTTCCCTATCTGGAACACAGTCATCGTTCCTTATTTGGATGACTTTCTAATAGTAGGAAGATCAGAGGACCACTGTGCTACACAGTTGAAAGAGGTCTCAGTAGTCTTAGAAGAACTGGGCTGGATGATGAGCACTCAAAAATCAAGATTACAACCCCTAAGGTTGCAGACCTTCTTGGGCCTTGTCCTGGAATCCGAGCTGCAGGCTTGTTTCTTGCCAGACAACAATGTAGAGATAGTGGTGAACCTAACCTCGGCAGCCATAGAACTTCCATAGATGTCACGCAGGAAAACAATGTCCCTATTGGAAACCTTTACATCCTGCAGTCAAATGGGCCGAATTCCATACAAAGCAGATGCAATGGGAGATGCTGTCGGCACAGAAATGGCTAAAAGGCCATTTAGAAGGGCGGGTAGATCTTTCTTCAGAGGTTATGAACTCCCTCAGATGGTGGACAGACAGGGCAAACTTGACATCAGGAGTCCCATAGGTAAGGACAGTAAGCGACTTAATCACGACAGATGCAAGCATCTCAGGTTGGGGGGGGCACACCTGAGAGGTCAGGCAATTCCAGGGGTCTTGGGCACCTCCGGAGCTGGAAACGTCATCAAATCTAAAAGAATTGTTGGCTGTAGAAGGGGTTCTAGAAAACTTTCTCCCTCTCCTCCTGGGTCGCCACATCCGCATTATGTCACACAAGCGGGCCACTGTGGCATACATCAATCACCAGGTGGGAACAAGGTCCACACCCTAATGGTAGCAGCAAACAACATCCTCCAGATGGCCGAACACAATCTTCCACACAGTATGATGGACCCCACACAAACTTCCACACTGTATAATGGCCTGCACACACTATAATCGCTCTCCACATACCCCTCCAAACAGTATAATGCCCCCACAATGAACTCATTGATGTAAAAAAAAAATACTGGCATATCCCCATTCCTCCACTGCTCCAGTCTCTGCAGTGTGAACTCTTAATTTCTGCACAGCAGGCACGATGTAATGATGTCATTGCATTCACTGCACTAAGACGTGCAATCTCCAATGCACAGGAAGAATGACGAAGGAGCTGACGGCTCACTGTTCTATTGTTGCTTTCAGCTATATCTGTCTGAGGATGCAGATACAGTTGAAAGTGTGAAGGAGGGATGGGGCCCCCTGACTAACTGGCCTTTTAGTAGGTGCATGGTCTGTTGCTAGTAGCACTACTCCACTGCGTGCATAGTAGGAATACTCTATAAGACCTGTTCTGTACACAGAACCAGTCAGCTAGACATCAAGAGTTGCCTGTTATTTTTCTGCTTGTAACAGCTAAACTTCAAGACCTGACCATTCTTTTACAGCTTAATTTACAGTTTACCACCCTTTGACAGGTGCTATTATCATGATTATCAATATTATTCACATCATGTCAGTGATTTTAATTCTAAGACTGATATATATTGGTACCAAACACCTAAATGTTCACCTAGTCCCTTTGACATCATGTTCAGCCTATCTTTCGACAAACGTTTACACAGATTCTCTTTCAATGTATCATATAATCAAATGTGAAAATTTACCAATAGGTTACCTATTTATTTTAACAGCAGCGCAGTATTTGAGTGCATTACATTGACTTGATCTGTATTGCAAGATTAAATGTTAGCTGTGTTTTTTCCCCAAATTGACAATCAGCAGCAAAAGTGTCATTAGGACATGCAATGACCATCTCTGCCCACCCAGGACTGCCACCAGGAATTCCCCCCACTCATGGAAAAGTTCACTTCTGCACCACGTCCTCACCAATCACACATTTTCAGTTCCTATCACCAGATCACATACATAGCCAGCATCTTTTGGATTGGCTAAAAGATTGTTTTTAACCCGCCACCACCAGGACAAGTAGACTCTTTTGGCCTGGCTCTACTCTACGCTAACCTATTAAATATTTGTTATAATGTCCAATACTCTTTTTAGGTATATTTTTATTTATGTTTCTTTAAGGGAATGTCACATACAATTTTTAAAATGAACAATAATACCACCAACAAGAAGACAAATACCGTCACGCCATGGCCGGACCACATATTACCACCACGTAGTGACCTATAATACCACATACAAGGGACAAATACCATCACACCTTGACCAGACCACATTACCATGACATAGTGACCGAATAATACCACATACAGGGGACAAATACCACCACACCATGGCCGGACCACATATTACCACCAAATACTACAATACTGATCATTAATAAAAAAAATACTAAGTTTACCATAAGCACCATTATACACAGGAGCTCTGTACATAGTGTCAGTGTACAAGTAATATTGGGATCGCCAGTGACATTATACACAGGAGCTAATGCACCCCCATAGCAGTATAATGAACCCCCATATTGGTATAATGCACCCTCATAGGAGTACAATGCACCTCCATAGTAGTATAATGCTCCCCCATAATACTATAATGCACCCCATGGGAGTATAATTCACCCAAATAGCAGTATAATGCACCCCCATAGGAGTGTAATGCAGCCCCATAGTAGTATAATGCAGCCCCATAGTAGTATAATGCAGCCCCATAGTAGTATAATACACACCCATAGCAGTATAATAATGCAGCCCCATAGTAGGATAACGCACCCCTATAGGAGTATAAACCACCCCCATAGGAGTGTAATGCAGCCCCATAATAGTATAATGCAGCACCATAGTAGTATAATGTACCTCTATAGTAGCATAATGCACCCCCATAGGAGTATAATGCAGCCCCATAGTAGTATAATGCACCCCTATAGGAGTATAATCCACCCACATAGGAGTGTAATGCAGCCCCATAGTAGTATAATGCAGCACCATAATAGTATAATGCAGCCCATAGTAGTATAATGCACCTCTATAGTAGTATAATGCACCCCCATAGAAGTGTAAGCAGCCCCATAATAGTATAATGCAGCACCATACTGCGGCATTGCAATAAGAAAAGAAAGTTTCTCCTTACCTGACCGAAGTCCAGCGATGTCCACTGCTCGATACATCTGTGGCACGTGTCGTTGTATGACAGTGACGTCATATGCCGGTGACGTGCCCGCTCATGTCAGCTGCTGGCCTATGATTGGCTGCGGCTGTTAACAGTTGCCATGCGGGAGCAATCTCCTGCAAGGCAACATATTTTAACTGTCTGTGCGTCTGAGGACGCACGATCAGTTGAGCAGGCAGAATCCTGCTGCTGGGGTCATTGAGCAGAGGAGAGGGGACATCCTCAAGAGGCAAGGCTGAAATAATATACAAGTGAATTATATCTAAATTTGCCAAGCAAAATAATATATTAAAAGTGATAAAATTTATAAAAATGAGCCTTAATACAATATTTTTATGTTTGGTGTAAGTATGTGTGTACATATAGATGTGTGGCTTTCAATACTGTGTAAATTGGTTGGTTCAATGGGTTTTCTCAAGTTCTCTCTTAACCCCTTCTTGACCTTGGGATTTTCCATTTTTCCGTGCTTGTTTTTCGCTCTCCTCCTTCCCAGAGCCATAACTTTTTTATTTTTCCATCAATATGGCCATGTGAGGGCTTATTTTTTGCGGGAAGAGTTGTACTTTTGAACAACATCATTGGTTTTACCATGACATGTACTAGAAAATGGAAAAAAAATTCCAAGTGCGGTGAAAAAAAAAAAAGTGCAATCCCATGCGTGTTTTTTGTTTGGCTTTTTTGCTGTGTTCACTAAATGCTAAAACTGACCTGCCATTATGATTCTCCAGGTCAGTACGAGTTCATAGACTCCAAACATGTAGGTTATTTTTTATCTAAGTGGTGAAAAAAAATTCCAAACTTTGCTAAAAAAAAAAAAAAAAAAAATTGCGCCATTTTCCAATACCCGTAGCGTCTCCATTTTTCGTGATCTGGGATCGGGTGAGGGCTTATTTTTTGCGTGCTGAGCTGACGTTTTTAGTGATACCATTTTGGTGCAGACATTTTCTTTTGATCGCCCGTTATTGCATTTTAATGCAATATCGCGGCAACCAAAAAAAGTAATTTTGGTGTTTCAAATTTTTTTCTCCCTACGTTGTTTAGCGATCAGGTTAATCCTTTTTTTTATTGATAGATCAGGCGATTCTGAACGCGCGGCAATACCAAATATGAGTATATTTGATTTTATTTTTATTGTTTTATTTTGAATGGGGCGAAAGGGGGGTGATTTAAACTTTTATATTTTTTTTATTTATTTCATATTTTTTTAAACATTTATTTTTTACTTTTGCCATGCTTCACTAGCCTCCATGGGAGGCTAGAAGCTGGCATAGCCTGATTGGCTCTGCTACATAGCAGCGATCATCAGATCGCTCCTATGTAGCTTAATTACAGGATTGCTATAAGCGCCGACCACAGGGTGGCGCTCACAGCAAACCGGCATCAGTAACCATAGAGGTCTCAAGGAGACCTCTGGTTACTATGCCGATGCATCGCTGACCCCCGATCATGTGACGGGGTCGGCGATGAGCGCATTTCAGGCCTCGCGGCCGGAAGCGCTAGTTTAATGCCGCTGTCACGTTTTGACAGCGGCATTTAACTAGCTAATAGCGGTGGGTGGATCGCGATTCCACTCGCCGCTATTGCACGGACATATCAGCTGTTCAAAACAGCTGACATGTCGCGGCTTTGATGTGGGCTCACCGCCGGAGCCCACATCAAAGCAGGGAGTCTGACCTCGGATGTACTATCCTGTCCGAGGTCAGAAAGGGGTTAAACAGCTCAGAGCAAAGCAATCTTCTAACTTCCTGGGTTCTGGCAAGGTGGGCACTCCTCTTTGAGTGACAGTTCTGGTGAATAGCAGAGCTGTAGTATTGGTAGAGAACTAATACGCTCAGCACAACTAATGCTGTAACACATTTGACTATTTGGACTGTTGTGGTTTGTTCTAAATCTACAATACTATCCTTATATTTTTATATAGAGTTAACAGGGCACTTCAACAAGCACACAGCTGCGGACAGTGAGAGCTGTGATTAGGAGACCAGCTCTGAAAGCTGCAAAGCTGATGATTTTGCAATATCTATAATGGCAGCTTATCAGGAGCTCAGAGGGAGGTGGGAAGGGATTTGGTAGATGGAGGTGGGGCAGGAGAACAGCTAACTGCTGTATAGGAATCAAAGGGCTAGAGAGAGATGGCTGGGATATTAGGAGTTGAACTTCATGGAAACAAGCTGTACACCATGAAAGATGAAAGCTTTCCTTGCAGGAGGTCTCTGAGTATTTTAGCGTGCTTGGAGATTTAGTTTTTGTCGACCGCAGCTAATGAATTGCGGCTGCTAGACACCTTGAATACAATTAACAAACAGGCAATCCTCACATGTATTCAAGCAGTCTAGTGGCCACAAATATGCAGCTGCATCGACAAAAAAGAAATCTCCAAGCATACCAAAATACTCAGAGACCACCCAAGCATGCTCGGGAAATCTCGATTAATGAGTATACTTGCTCATCACTACAGCTGATGGAAAAAGTAAGTTACTGTATATACTCGAGTATAAGCCGACCCGAGTATAAGCCGACCCCCCTAATTTTGCCACAAAAAACTGGGAAAACGTATTGACTCGAGTATAAGCCTAGGGTGGAAAATGCAGCAGCTACCGGTGAATTTCAAAAATAAAAATAGATGCTCCATACTGTTCATTATTGCCCCATAGCTGTGCCATATAGTGCTCTGCACCGTTCATTATTGCCCCATAGCTGTGCCATATAGTGCTCTGCACCGTTCATTATTGCCCCATAGCTGTGCCATATAGTGCTCTGCACCGTTCATTATTGCCCCATAGCTGTGCCATATAGTGCTCTGCACCGTTCATTATTGCCCCATAGCTGTGCCATATAGTGCTCTGCACCGTTCATTATTGCCCCATAGATGTACCATAGAAAGCTGTGCCATTGCTGCTGCTGCTGCAATAAAAAAACAATGACATACTCACCTCTCTTGCTTGCAGCTCCTCAGCGTCCCGTCCCAGCGTCTCTCCGCACTGACTGATCAGGCAGAGGGCGGCGCGCACACTATATGCGTCATCGCGCCCTCTGACCTGCACAGTCAGTGCGGCAAGACACTGGGAAGATGGAGCGGCGCCCAGCGTGTGGAACGCGGACAGGTGAATATGTAATACTTACCTGCTCCCGGCGTCCCGCTCCTTCCCCCGGACAGCTGGTCTTCGGTGCCGCAGCCTCTTCCTCTATCAGCGGTCACCGTTACCGCTCATTAGAGAAATGAATATGCGGCTCCACCCCTATGGGAGTGGAGTCCATATTCATTTCTCTAATGAGCGGTCCCACGTGACCGCTGAACAGGGGAAGAGCTGCGGCACCCGGAGACCGTGGGACTGCAGGGACAGCGCCAGGAGCCCCGGAAGCAGGTAAGTATGCCTCAGCGCCCTCTCCCCCTCACCCGCCGACCCTGCCGCCGACCGTGACTCGAGTATAAGCGGAGAGGGGCACTTTCAGCCCAAAAATTTGGGCTGAAAATCTCGGCTTATACTCGAGTATATACGGTAATTGCAAACTTGTTTATTTTCATGCTAACTAATTAACCCCTTAACGACCGTCGATATGCCTTTTAACGGTGCTGAGAAATAAGGTTATAGCGCCCCACAGTGTCAGAACATCCCTGGAGAACATGATTTGGGTAGGTTTTTACAATCCCCAGAGTTGCAATCGCCGTTATTCACGGAATAACGGCAACCGCAAAAGAAAAAAGTCAGATTTCCCATTTATTCCTCTCTCCTCTGATATGATCTAGCACATCAGAAGAGAGAAATGGAGTCTCCAGAGCCCCCGGTCCTCCTGCACCCCCGGTCCTGTCCCCCGGCATCTTCTTTCAGTAAGAAAATGGCGGGTGCAGGTGCAATGCGTCCACCGAGATCTGCCGGCCGGCACTTGGCAACAAAAGGAGATTTTTCTGATAGGGTCTATCACAATGATCAAAATGAACAAATCACAGTGATCAAAATAAAATAGTAAATCAAACTCCCCTTTATCACCCCCTTAGTTAGGTAAAAATAATAATAAAAAATGTGTTTCCATTTTTCCATTAGGGTTAGGGTTGGGGCTAGGCTTACAGTTGAGGTTAGAGTTGGGCTAGGGTTAGAGTGAGTTCTGGGATAGGGCTGGGGATGGGGTTAGGGTTGGGGCTAGGGTTAGAGCTATGGTTAGCGTTGGGGCTAGGTTAGGTTTGCGCTAGGGTTAGAGCTAGGTTTAGCATTTGGGCTAGGTTTAGGGTTGGGCTAGGGTTATGGTTGGGGTTAGAGATAAGGGTAGGGTTGGGGTTAGGGATGGGGATAGGGTTGGGGGATAGGGCTAGAGCTAGGTTTAGGGATGGGGCTAGGATTGGGGCTAGGGTTAAAGTTGGGGTTAGAGCTATGGTTAGGGTTGGGGCAGTGGCTAGGTTTAGGGATGGGGTATGGGTTGGGTTAGGGTTACAGCAAGGTTTAGGGTTCGGCTAGGGTTACAGCTAGGGTTGGGGTTAGAGTTGGGGCTAGGGTTAGGGTTGGGGTGAGGCTTGAGCTAGTGATAGGGTTTGGGCTAGAGTTAGAGCTAGGGTTAGGTTTGTGCTAGGGTTATTGTTAGAGCTATGGTTAGGGTTGGGTTAGAGTTAGGGTTGGGGTTAGGGTGGGGGTTGGACTAGTGATAGGGTTCGGGCTAGAGTTAGAGGTAGGGCTAGAGTTAGAGGTAGGGTTAGGGTTGAACAAGAGTTAGGATTGGGGTTAGGATTAGAGCTAGGGTTGGGGCTATGGTTAGGTTGGGCTATTGTTAGGTCTAGGGTTAGGGATGGGCTACGGTTAGAGTTGGGCTAGGGTTAAAGTTGCTCTAGGGTTATGATTGGGGTTACAGCTAGGGGTAGGGGATGAGTTACGGTTAAGATTGGGGCTAGTGTTAGAGCTATGGTTAGCGATGGGGCTAGGGTTAGGATTGGGCTACGGTTGGGACTAGTGTTAGGGTTGGGGTTAGAGCTATGATTAGGGTTGGGTTAGGGTTGGGGCTAGGGTTAGAGCAATGGTTAGCATTAGGGCTAGGGTTAAGGTTGTGGTTAGGGTTAGAGCTAGGTTTAGGGTTGGGCTAGGGTTACGGTTAGGGTTAAAGCTAGCGGTTAGGGTTGGGGCTAGGTTTAGGGTTGGGGCAAAGGTTAGAGTTGGGGTTAGAGCTATGATTAGGATTGGGCTAGGGTTAGAGCTATGATTTGCATTGGGGGTTCGGATTAGCACTAGGGTTAGGTTTAGGGTTGTGGTTATGATTTTGGTTAGGGTTAGGAATTGAGTTGGGGTTAGAGCTGGGGTTAGGGTTGGGCTAGAGTTAGAGCTAGTGTTAGATTTGGGGTTGGGGCTAGGATTAGGGTTGGGGCTAAGGTTAGAGCTAGGGTTAGTGTTGGGACTAGGGTTAGAGTTGGGGTTAGAGCTATGTTTGGGCTAGGCTTAGAGCTATCGTTTTAGTTGGGGCTAGAGTTAGGGTTGAGGTTAGAGTTGGACTAGGGTTAGGGTTGGGGTTTGAGCTAGGGGTAGGTTTGGGGCTAAGGTTAGGGTTGGGCTAGGGTTGCAGCTAGGGTTTGAGTTGGGGCTAGCATTAGCGTTGGGTTAGATCTATGGTTATGGTTGGGTTAGGGTTAGGCCTAGGGTTAGATCTATGGTTATGGTTGGGTTAGGGTTGGGCCTAGGGTTAGAGCTATGGTTAGCGTTGGGGTTAGCATTGGTGCTAGGGTTAGGTTTGGGGCTAGGGTTAGAGTTGGAGCTAGGATTAGGGTTGGGTTAGCAGTAGGTTTGGGGCTAGGGTTAGAGCTATGGTTAGCGATGGTGCTAGGATTAGGATTGGGCTAGGGTTAGGGTTGGGCTAGGGTTCAGGTTGGGCTAAGGTTTGGGTTGGGAACAGGGTTAGGCTTGGGGTTAGAGCTCTGGTTAGGGTTGGGGCTTGGTTTGGCTAGGGTTGGGGCTAGAGCTAGGGTCAAGGTTGGGGGTAGGGTTGGGGCTGGGTTGGGGCTAGAGTTGGGTTAGTTCACTGACCCGTAGAAAAGGAACTGAGCGGCACTCGATGTGTTAATCTTCACAGGCAGTAACAATATGGGAGACGTCTTGGCATAAACTTCAAGCCACAAGTCTATGAATTTGCAGACGCTGAGTGGTGCTTAGCATATAAAGTAAACAAACTTTCTGACTTGTTCAAATAACAAAAGATGCCACCAATCACCCCGGGGAATTCTATTGATTTATTTCAGGACTTGGTCCTAAAAGATGTAGAGGCATTGCTGTACCGAAAACCTTTGAGAAATTTAACGTTAAATGAGGACAGAGCACTTAGGGAAATGCAGCAGTGGAAAGACGTAGTCATAAGAAAGGCGGACAAGGGGGGGAATCTAGTAATACTCAACAAAGATTATTACATTAATGAAGCATTGTCGCAATTAAATGATAGGGATACATACATCCCGTTGGATAACAATCCCACATCTAAATTTAAAGACAAATTAAGATCTTTATTGAATAAATATGTGACAAAAGGGATATTAACAAAAAATAGAGCAGAAAAGCTTCTTCCAGAACATCCCAAAATTCCACACTGGTATAGTATCCCCAAAATTCATAAGAATGCAACACATCCCCCCGGACGTCCTATAATCTCGGGGATTGATTCCTTAACGGAACCCCTGTCCCAATTTCTTGATTGGCTACTTAAACCACTGCTGCAAAAGATCCCTGCATTTGTCAAGGATACAGGAAGCTTCTTATCTGCATTACAATCGATTGACTGGCAACCGAGTTTTTCTTTAGCCTCCATTGACATTGTGAATTTATACACAAGAATCCCACAAACTAAAGGTATAGAAGCAATACGAAAAATCTTGTTAAACACTGAGAAAGATCCTGATTTTATTTCATTTGTGGTGGAGAGTTTAGATTTTGTGTTATCGCATAATGCTTTCAAATTCATCGATAAATGGTTCTTACAATGTGTTGGGACTGCAATGGGTACGCCCGTTGCATGCGTTTTTGCCAACCTATTTTTAGCAGTCTTTGAAGAAAAATACATCACGGCTGCAACAAATCCATATCTGAAGCATATGCGACTTTATTTGCGTTTCGCAGATGACATCTTTATTGTCTGGGACGGCACAAAAAGTGACTTCGATAATTTTGTCTCTTATTTAAATGAAGTTAATGAGGATAATATGCGATTTACATCCTGTTTTGACAACAAAACTCTTGAATTTCTAGATGTCCAAATATCAATACTAGAAGATAAATTAGTTACAAAAGTATATAAAAAGCCAACCGCCACTAATAGTTTACTTCATTTTAACAGCGCCCATCCGTTGCATACTAAACGAAGTATACCATATAGCCAGATGGTGCGCCTTAGAAAAATTAATAATAATGAAGAAATTTTTAGGGAACAAATAAAAGATCTTAAAACATGTTTTTTGAATAGGAAATATCCCTCTCAATTATTAGCGAATGCTGAGTCAAGAGCTCTTAAACTCTCGCAGAAAGATATACTAAAAAATCGTAAAAAAGACAAACAGTACAAATTAAAACAACAAGAACCACATAGGTTCACGTTCACCTTCACACACAGTCCTATGGACAATGAAGTATATGCCGCAATAAGAAAGAATTGGCACGTTTTACAAAATGACAGGGACTTATCTAAAATTGTCCCCAAACAGCCTTACTTTGCCTACAAACGTATGAGAAACTTGGGCAACTTACTTGTTCATAATCGAATGTTGCCAGAAAATAATAATTGGCTAGAGAAATCTTTACCGAGTGGCAATCATAGATGCGGCAGTTGTAACTTCTGTCACCTTCGGGTACTTGGCAACTCTATACGTATAGGTCCGATAACACACACTGTGCATGATTTCATCTTATGCAAAAGCAAATATGTGGTCTATGTCATCTTTTGTCCATGTTTATTTTATTATATAGGCAAAACCATTCGCCCAATGGCAGTAAGATTCAGAGAGCATTATAGATCAATATCCACAGGCAAGGGATCTTTACGTTTTATTAAACACATACAGGAAAAACATAATGCAGATCCTAATGTGTTACGGTTCGCCGGCTTGGAGGTGGTTAAAAATCCACCCCAAGGTGGCGATCGAAATAAAATTCTCCTGCAACACGAAGCAAGATGGATTATTAAGACTAATGCTCAAGGTCCAATAGGATTAAATGACAAACTCGACATGTCAATATTTTTATGAATGCAAAAATGATTCATTTCAAACATTGCATTCTGTGTTTGTAATAATTATATATTCCAATGTTATTGCTTATACCTTTCCGCAGCACAATTTGATTTTAATTGTTATGTGTAACTATATGTCGTTTTTACACTGATTCACTTTCTTCATTCACCTGTCGACTCCTATAAAAAGGAAATGACATACTTGATTGTGCACCTGGACCCGTGGAAGCGCATTTGGCGTGAAACGGCCGTAGTCCTTCTCCTCTCCCCCGCACCTAATCCTCTTTCCTGCCGCCTCTCCATATAACATGTCTCACATCGCTTAAAGTGAATAAAGGACACTATCTTCAGCAAGAATCTGGTTAGAGTTGGGTTAGTGTTGGTGCTAAGGTTAGGGTTGGGCTAGGGTTAGGGTTAGAGCTTGGGTTAGGCTTGGGCTAGGGTTGGGGCTAAGGTTGGGGCTAGGGTTAGAGCTAGGGTTAGAGTTGATGCTAGGGTTAGGGTTTGGGCTAGTATTAGGGTTGGGGCTAGGGTTAGGGTTGTGCTAGGGTTAGAGCTAGGGTTAGGGTTGGGGCTAGGGTTAGAGTTGGTATAAGGGTAGGGTTAGGGTTGGGGTTAGAGCTATGGTTAGGGTTGAGCTAGGGATAGGGTTGGGGCTAGGGTTAGAGCTAGGGCTAGGGTTGGGCTACAGTTAAGGCTGGGCTAGGGTTGGGGTTAGGGTTAGAGCTGGGGTTAGGCTTGGGCTAGGGTTAGAGCTAGGGTTAGGATTGGGCTAGACTTGGAGCTAGGTTTAGGGTTGGGGTTAGAGCTATGGTTAGGGTTGGGTCTAGGATTAGGGTTGGACCGGGGGTTAGAGTTATTGTTAGTGTTGGGGCTAGAGTTAGCGCTCGGACTTGGGTTAGTGTTTGATTAGGGTTAGAGCTAGTGTTCGGGTTAGGGCTATGATTCAGTGATGTTAGGGTTAGAGCTGAGGCTAGGGTGGGTCTATGGCTAGAGCTAGGGTTAGGTTTGGGGTTAGCATTGGGGTTAGACCAAGAGGAAGGGTTGGCTCTATGGTTAGGGTTAGGGCTAGGATTAGGGTTGGGCTAGGGTTGATGCTAGGGTTATGGTTGGGGCTAGGGTTAGGGTTGGGGTTAGAGATATGATTAAGGATGGGCTAGTGTTAGGTTTGGGGCTAGGATTAGAGATTTGGTTAGGGTTGGGCTAGGATTGGGGCTAGGGTTAGGGTTGGGGCTAGGGTTAAAGATGGGGTAAGACCTTTGGTTAGGGATGGGTTAGGGCTAGGGTTAGAGCTATGGTTAGGTTTGGGCTAGGGTCAGGGTTGGGTTGGGGCGAGGTTAGGGTTGGGGCTAGGGTTGATGTTAGTGTTAGAGCTGGGGTTAGTCTTGGGCTAAGGTTAGGGCTGGACTAGGGTTAGGGTTGGGTCTAGGGTTGGGGTTTGTGTTAGAGCTGGGGTTAGGCTTGGACTAGGTTTAGGGCTAAAATTGGGGTTAGGGTTAGAGCTGGGCTTCGGGTTGGGCTAGGGTTGGGGCTAGGATTAGGGTTGGGCTAGGCTTAGAGCTAGGGTTAGGGTTGGGGTGAGAGCTATGGGTAGGGTTGGAGCTAGGATTAGGGATGGGGTTAGAGCTAGGGTTGGGGTTAGAGCTAAGGTAAGGGTTGGGGTTAGAGCTTTGGTTATGGTTGGGCTAGGGTTAGATTTGGGGCTAACGTTAGGTTTGTTCTAGAGTTAGGGTTGGGCTAGGATTAGAGCAAGGGTTAGGGTTGGGCTAGGGTTGGGGCTAGGGTTAGAGTTGAGGTTAGAGCTATAGTTAGGGTTTGGGTAGGGTTAGATCTATGGTTAGGGTTGGGGCTAGGGTTAGCGTTGGAGTTAGGGTTGGGCTAAGGTTAGAGCTAGGTGTTGTGAATTTGGATTCTGGGCTCCCCCGGTGGCCGCTTGTGGAATTGGACTTGTCATCCTCTTTCCTGTTTCACCTGATTCCATCAGTAGTGGGTGTCGCTATTTAAGCTCATTTCTCTGGTGGTTTCTTGCCGGTCAACAATGTTATCTGATGCCTCTCAGTGCTTGTTCCTGCTTCTAGACAACTACTAGATAAGTTGGACTTTTGTCCATGTTTTGTTTTGCCTATTTGTTCCAGTTCACAGCTGAAGTTTTGTTACTGGGTCTGGAAAGCTCTCGTTGATCAGGGATTGCTACTCTGGCGTTATGAGTTAATGCCAGAGTTTAAGGTAATCTCTGGATGGTGTTTTGTTAGTGTTTTTCTGCTGACCATGAAAGTATACTATCTGTCTTCTGCTATCTAGTAAGCGGACCTCAAATTTGCTAAGACTATTTTCCTGCTGCGTTTGTTGTTTCATCTGAACTCACCGTCATTATATGTGGGGGGCTACTGTCTTCTTTGGAATATTTCTCTAGAGGTGAGCCAGGTCTTATATTTCCCTCTGCTAGCTATTTAGGTCTTAGGCCAGAGCTGGGCATCTAGCGATAAATAGGAAATGCTACCTGGCTATTTCTAGTTGCGCGGCAGGCTTAGTTCATGGTCAGTATAGTTCCATCTTCCGAGAGCTTGTCCCTCTATAGGCTTGCTATGATCTCTGCCTGCAGAGATCATGACAGTTTGACCGGACAAGGCGCTGATGTTGCTAATTGGTCCCCTCATGCTGTAGAGGCCTTTCAGGAGCTTAAGCGCCGTTTTGCCTCTGCCCCTGTGTTGCGTCAGCCTGATGTGAATCTGCCTTTTCAGGTTGAGGTTGACGCTTCGGAGATCGGAGCTGGGGCAGTGTTGTCGCAGAAAGGTTCCGACTGCTCCGTCATTAGGCCTTGTGCCTTCTTTTCTCGCAAATTTTCGCCCGCAGAGCGGAATTATGATGTTGGGAATCGGGAGCTTTTGGCCATGAAGTGGGCGTTTGAGGAGTGGCGCCATTGGCTCGAGGGGGCTAGGCATCAGGTGGTGGTATTGACTGACCACAAAAATTTGATTTATCTTGAGACTGCCAGACGCCTGAATCCTAGACAGGCGCGCTGGTCTTTATTTTTTTCTCGCTTTAATTTTGTGGTGTCATACCTACCGGGTTCTAAGAATGTTAAGGCAGATGCCCTTTCTAGGAGTTTTGACCCGGACTCTCCTGGTAATTCTGAACCCACAGGTATCCTTAGGGAGGGAGTAATTTTGTCGGCCGTTTCTCCTGATCTGCGGCGGTCCTTGCAAGAGTTTCAGGCGGATAGACCGGATCGTTGTCCGCCTGATAGACTGTTTGTTCCGGATGATTGGACCAGCAGAGTCATCTCTGAGGTACATTCTTCTGCATTGGCAGGTCATCCCGGAATTTTTGGTACCAGGGATTTGGTGGCAAGATCCTTCTGGTGGCCTTCTCTGTCACGAGATGTGCGAGTCTTTGTGCAGTCATGTGACGTTTGTGCTCGGGCCAAGTCTTGTAGTTCTCGAGCTAGCGGACTGCTGTTGCCCTTGCCTATTCCTAAGAGGCCTTGGACACACATCTCGATGGATTTTATTTCAGATCTGCCTGTTTCCCAGAAGATGTCTGTCATCTGGGTGGTCTGTGACCGTTTCTCTAAAATGGTCCATTTGGTTCCTCTGCCCAAGTTGCCTTCTTCTTCTGAGTTGGTTCCTCTGTTTTTTCAGAATGTTGTCCGATTGCACGGTATTCCTGAGAATATTGTTTCTGACAGAGGTACCCAATTTGTGTCTAGATTTTGGCGGGCATTCTGTGCTAGGATGGGCATAGATTTGTCTTTTTCATCTGCTTTTCACCCTCAGACTAATGGCCAGACCGAGCGGACTAATCAGACCCTTGAGACATATCTGAGGTGTTTTGTCTCTGCTGACCAGGATGATTGGGTTGCTTTTTTGCCATTGGCAGAGTTCGCCCTCAATAATCGGGCCAGTTCTTCCACCTTGGTGTCCCCGTTTTTCTGTAATTCGGGGTTTCACCCTCGATTTTCCTCCGGTCAGGTGGAATCCTCGGATTGTCCTGGAGTGGATGCGGTGGTGGAGAGATTGCATCACATCTGGGGGCAGGTTATGGACAATTTGAAGTTGTCCCAGGAGAAGACTCAGCGTTTTGCCAACCGTCATCGTCGTGTTGGTTCTCGGCTTTGTGTTGGAGATTTAGTGTGGTTGTCTTCTCGTTTTGTCCCTATGAGGGTCTCTTCTCCTAAGTTTAAACCTCGGTTCATCGGCCCTTATAGAATATTGGAGATTCTTAATCCTGTTTCTTTCCGTTTGGACCTCCCTGCGTCCTTTTCCATTCATAACGTTTTTCATCGGTCGTTATTGCGCAGGTATGAGGTACCTGTTGTACCTTCAGTTGAGCCTCCTGCTCCGGTGTTGGTTGAGGGTGAGTTGGAGTACGTTGTGGAGAAAATTTTGGACTCTCGTGTTTCCAGACGGAAACTCCAATATCTGGTCAACTGGAAGGGTTACGGCCAGGAGGATAATTCTTGGGTCAATGCATCTGATGTTCATGCTTCTGATCTTGTTCGTGCCTTCCATAGGGCTCATCCTGGTCGCCCTGGTGGATCTGGTGAGGGTTCGGTGCCCCCTCCTTGAGGGGGGGGTACTGTTGTGAATTTGGATTCTGGGCTCCCCCGGTGGCCGCTTGTGGAATTGGACTTGTCATCCTCTTTCCTGTTTCACCTGATTCCATCAGTAGTGGGTGTCGCTATTTAAGCTCATTTCTCTGGTGGTTTCTTGCCGGTCAACAATGTTATCTGATGCCTCTCAGTGCTTGTTCCTGCTTCTAGACAACTACTAGATAAGTTGGACTTTTGTCCATGTTTTGTTTTGCCTATTTGTTCCAGTTCACAGCTGAAGTTTTGTTACTGGGTCTGGAAAGCTCTCGTTGATCAGGGATTGCTACTCTGGCGTTATGAGTTAATGCCAGAGTTTAAGGTAATCTCTGGATGGTGTTTTGTTAGTGTTTTTCTGCTGACCATGAAAGTATACTATCTGTCTTCTGCTATCTAGTAAGCGGACCTCAAATTTGCTAAGACTATTTTCCTGCTGCGTTTGTTGTTTCATCTGAACTCACCGTCATTATATGTGGGGGGCTACTGTCTTCTTTGGAATATTTCTCTAGAGGTGAGCCAGGTCTTATATTTCCCTCTGCTAGCTATTTAGGTCTTAGGCCAGAGCTGGGCATCTAGCGATAAATAGGAAATGCTACCTGGCTATTTCTAGTTGCGCGGCAGGCTTAGTTCATGGTCAGTATAGTTCCATCTTCCGAGAGCTTGTCCCTCTATAGGCTTGCTATGATCTCTGCCTGCAGAGATCATGACAGCTAGGGTTAGGATTGGGGCTACATTTAGAGTTGGGGCTAGGGTTAGGGTTGGGCTAGGGTTAGAGCAATGGTTAGCATTGGGACTAGGGTTAAGGTTAGGGTTAGAGCTAGGTTTAGGGTTGGGATAGGGTTACAGTTAGGGTTGGGGCTAGGGTTATGGTTGGGCTAGGGTTAGAGCTATGACTTGCATTGGGGTTCTGATTAGCGCTAGGGTTAGGTTTAGGGTTGTGGTTATGATTTTGGTTAGGATTAGAATTAGGGTTAGAGCTGGGGTTAGGGTTGGGCTAGAGTTAGAGCTAGGGTTAGATTTGGGGTTAGGGTTGGGGCTAGGTTTAGGGTTGGGGCTAAGGTTAGAGCTAGGGTTAGTCTTGGGGTTAGGGTTAGAGTTGGTGTTACAGCTATGATTGGGCTAGGCTTAGAGCTATCGTTAGAGTTGGGGCTAGAGTTTCGGTTGAGGTTAGAGTTAGAGTTGGACTAGGGTTGGGGTTTGAGCTAGGGGTAGGTTTGGGGCTAAGGTTAGGGTTGGCGCTAGGGTTAGGGTTGGGCTAGGGTTGCGCCTAGGGTTTGAGTTGGGGCTAGCATTAGAGTTGGGTTAGATCTGTGGTTATGGTTGGGTTAAGGTTGGCCCTCGGGTTAGAGCTAGGGTTATGGTTGGGGCTAGGGTTAAGGTTGGGGCTAGCGTTAGGGTCAGGGTTAGAGCTCGGGTTAGGGTCGGGGTTGGGGCTAGGATTAGGGTTGGGGCTAGGTTAGGGTTGGGCTAGGGTTAGAGTTAGGGTAATGCAAGGGTTATGTTTAGAGCTAGGGTTACGGTTGGGGCCACTGTTAATGTTGGGGTTAGGATTAGGGTTGGGCTAGGGTTGGGGCTAGTGTTAGTGTTGGGGTTAGGGTTAGAGCTAGGGTTAGGGTTGGGGCTAGGATTAGGGCTGAGGCTAGGGTTAGTGTTGGGGCTAGTGTTAGAGTTAGAGCTATGGTTGGGCTAGGCTTAGAGCTATCGTTAGAGTTGGCTAGGGTTAGGGTTGAGGCAAGAGTTAGAGTTAGGGTTTGGCTAGGGTTAGAGTTGGGGTTTGAGCTAGGGGTAGGTTTGGGGCTAAAGTTAGGGTTGGGCTGTGGTTGGGGCTAGCATTAGGGTTGGGGTTGGTATTGGGGTTAGGGTTAGAGCTAGGGTTAGGTTTGGGGCTATTGCTAGAGTTGGAGCTAGGGTTGGGGTTGGTGCTAGGGTTAGGGTTGGGGCTAGGATTAGGGTTGGGCTAGGGTTGGGGCTAGGATTAGGGTTGGGCTAGGGTTGGGGCTTGCGTTAGGGTTGGGCTAGGGTTGGGGCTTGCATTAGGGTTAGGGTTAGAGCTAGGGCTAGGGTTGGGGCTAGGATTAGGGTTGGGGCTAGGGTTAGTGTTGGGGCTACGGTTAGAGTTGGGGTTAGAGCTATGGTTGGGCTAGGCTTAGAGCTATTGTTAGAGTTTGGGCTATGGTTAGGTTTGAGGTTAGAGTTAGAGTTAGGGTTGGGCTAGGGTTAGGGTTGGGTTTTGATCTAGGGGTAGGTTTGGGGCTAAGGTTAGGGTTGATGCTAGGGTTAGGCTAGGGTTTTGGCTAGGGTTTGAGTTGGGGCTAGCATTAGAGTTGGGGATAGATCTATGATTAGGTTGGGTTAGGGTTGGGCCTAGGGTTAGGGCTGTGATTAGCGTTGAGGCTAGGGTTGGGGTTGGGGCTAGGTTAGGGTTGGGATAAGGTTAGAGCTAGGGTTAAGGTTGGGCTAGGGTTGGGGTTAGGGTTAGGGTTGGGCCCAGGGTTAGGGTTGGGCCCAGGGTTAGGGCTAGGGTTGGGTCTAAGATTAGAGTTGGGGTTAGAGCTATGATTAGGATTGGGCAAGGGTTAGGGTTGGGGCTAGGGTTAGCATTGGGGCTAGGGTTGGGGTTAGAGCTAGGTTTAGGGTTGAGCTAGCATTACAGCTAGGGTTAAGGTTGGGGCGAGGATTAGGGTTGGGCTAGGTTTAGTTAGGGTTAAAGCTAGGGGTTGGGGCTAGGGTTGGAGTTGGTGTTAGAGCTATGGTTAGGGTTGGGTTAGGGTGGGGTTATGGTTTTGGTTAGAGATAGGATAAGAGTTAGATTAGAGCTAATAAGAGTTAGAGCTAGGGTTAGATTTGGGGTTAGGGTTGGGGCTAGGATAAGGGTTAGGGCTAAGGTTTTAGCTAGGGTTAGAGTTGGGGCTAGGGTTAGTGTTGGGGCTAGGGTTAGCATTGGGGTTAGCGCTATGGTTGGGCTAGGCTTAGAACTATCATTAGAGTTGGGGCTAGAGTTAGGGTTGAGGTTAGGGTTGGGGTTTGAGCTAGGGGTAGGTTTGGGGCTAAGGTTAGGGTTTGTGCTAGGGTTAGGGTTGGGCTAGGGTCGTGGCTAGGGTTTGAGTTGGGTCTAGCATTAGAGTTGTGTTAGATCTATGGCTAGGGTTGGGCCTAGGGTTAGAGCTATGGTTAGCCAGTGCTAGGGTTAGCATTGGAGCTAGGGTTAGGGTTGGGGCTACAGTTAGGGTTGGGCTAGGGTTGGGTCTAGCATTAGGGTTGGGGTTAGGGTTAGAGCTAGGGTTAGGGTTGGGGCTAAGATTAGGGTTGGGGCTAGGGTTAGTGTTGGGCTAGGGTTAGAGCTAGGGTTAGGGTTGGGCTAGGGTTAGAGCTAGGGTTAGGGCTGGGCTAGGGTTAGAGCTACGGTTAGGGTTGGGCTAGGGTTGGGGTTAGAGCTAGGGGTAGGGTTGGGGCTAGGTTGAGGGTTGGGCCCTGTGTTAGGGCTAGGATTAGGTTTGGGTCTAGGATTAGATTTGAGTTTAGAGCTATGATTAGGGTTGGGCTAGAGTTGGGGCTAGGGTTAGAGCAATGGTTAGCATTGGGGCTAGGGTTAGAGCTAGGTTTATGGTTGGGCTACGGTTACAGCTAGGATTAAGGTTGGGGCTGGGGTTAGGGTTGGGCTATGGTTACGGCTAGGGTTAAGGTTGGGGCTAGAGTTGGGGTTGAGGTTAGGACTAGGGTTAGGGTTGGGGCTAGGGTTAGGTTTATGGTTGTGGTTATGGTTTTGGTTAAGGTTAGGATTAGACTTAGGAAATAGGAAAAAAAATGTGGCTAAACAAAGAAGAGGGGCAATTAACAGTAAAAAAAAGCATTTAAACTACTAAAGCAGTATGGTACTGTTGAAACTCTTAAAAAAACTATAGGAAAAAAATAGTAAAAAACTATATAAAGCTGCCAATAATGAAACAGAGAAGCACATTGCTAAGGAGAGTAAAACTAATCCCAAACTGTTCTTCAGCTATATCAGTAGTAAAAGAATCAAAGGTCAAAGTGTAGGCCCCTTAAAAAATTGGGAGGAAAGAATGGTTGTAGATGACGAGGAAAAAACTAATATATTAAACACCTTCTTCTCCACGGTATTCACTGTGGAAAATAAAATGCTAGGTGAAATGCAGAGACAAAGAAAACCCTATCTTAAGGGTCACCAATCTAACCCAAGATGAGGTGCGAAACCGGCTAAATAAGATGAAAATAGATAAATCTCCAGGTCCGGATGGCATACACCCACGAATACTAAGAGAACTAAGTAATGTAATAGACAAACCGTTATTTCTTATATTTAGGGACTCTACATTGACGGGGTCTGATCCACAAGACTGGCGCATAGCAAATGTGGTACCAATATTCAAAAAGGGCTCTAAAAGTGAACCTGGAAATTATAGGCCAGTAAATCTAACCTCTATTGTTGATAAAATATTTGAAGGGTTTCTGAGGGATGTTATTCTGGATTATCACAATGAGAATAACTGTTTAACTCCATATCAGCATGGGTTTTTGAGGAATTTCTTCTGTCAAACCAATCTAATCAGTTTTTATGAAGAGGTAAGCTATACACCGGACCAAGGTGAGTAATTGATCGTGGTATATCTTGATTTTTCCAAAGCGTTTGATACCGTGCCACTCAAGAGGTTGGTACACAAAATGAGAATGCTGGGTCTGGGGGAAAATATACGTAAGTAACTGGCTTAGTGATGGAAAGCAGAGGGTGGTTATAAATGGGATACCGCAGGGGTCGGTGTTTGGACCTATTCTCTTCAACATATTTATTAACAAAATTAATAAAGGGGATGGGGGAACTACAATACCCTGAGACATTAGCAAAATCAGTATTATTTAGTCTAGAAAAAAGACAACTGAGGGGCGACCTAATAACCATGTATAAGTATATCAGTGGACAATATAAATATCTCTCCGAGGATCTGTTTATACCAAGGAAGGTGATGGTCACAAAAGGTCATTCTCTGCATCTGGAGGAGAGAAGGTTTTTCCACCAACATAGAAGAGGATTCTTTACTGTTAGGGCAGAGAGAATCTGTAATTCCTTGCTTAAGGAGGTGGTGATGGCGAACTCAGTCAAGGGGCTCAAGAGAGGCCTGGATGTCTTCCTGGAGAGTAACAATATTGTATCTTACAGTTATTAGGTTAGAAGGTTATTAGGTAGAAGGGCGTAGATCTGGGCATTTCTTCTGACGGAATATAGGTTGAACTATATGGACAAATGTCTTTTTTCGGCCTTGCTAACTATGTTACTGTGTTACTAGGGGTATGTTGGGGTTAGGATGGGGTTAGGGCTGTGTTAGGGTTGAAGTTAGAATTGGGGGGTTTCCACTGTTTAGGTCTCCAAACACGACATGGCGGCCGCCATTGATTCCAGCCAAGTTTGCATTCAAAAAGTCAAACGGTGCTCCCTCCTTTCTGAGCCCTGCCATGCGCCCAAACAGTGACTTTCCCCAACATATGGGGTATTGGCGTACACAGGAGAAATTGCACAAATTTTGTGGTCCATTTTCTACTGATACCCTCGGAAAATAAAAAAGTTTGGTTCCAAAGTAAAAAAGTTTGTGAAAAAAGTAAAATGTTAATTTTTTACTTCCACTTTGCTTTAGTTCTCGTGAAGCACCTGAAGGGTTAATAAGCTTCTTGAATGGGGTTTTGCGCACCTTGAGGGGTGCAGTTTTTAGAATGGTGTCACTTTTGGGTATTCTGTTATACTGACCCCCAAAGTCACTTCAAAAGTGAGGTGGTCCCTAAAAAAATGGTTTTGTGAATTTTGTTGGAAAAATTAGAAATCGCTGGTCAACTTTTAACCCTTATAACATCCTAACAATAAAAATATGTTTCCAAAATTGTCCTGATGTAAAGTAGACATGTGGGAAATGTTATTTATTAACTACCGTATTTTCCGGCGTACAAGACGACTTTTTAACCCCTGAAAATCTTCTTAAAAGTCGGGGGTCGTCTTGTACGCCGGGAATCGCCTTGTACGCCGGGTGTATATGGTGGGTGGGGGGGGGAGTGATCCTGATGACGACGAGGGGGCGTCTCACAGAAAAGTGAGTATCCCCCATTACCTTATCATAGCGCTGCAGCGTGGGGTCTCTGTGCTGGGAGCGGCGGCGGCTGCTGTGCTGTGGCGGCTCCTCTTCTGCAGTGTGGGGCCTCTGATGCTGTGGGGCGGTGGCGGCGGCGGCGTATCTTCATGCAGTCGGGGCTCCTCCGGCATCTCAGCCTGGAAGCCCCGCCGGCAACTCCATCGGTACAATGCGCTGGCCTCCGGGAAAATGGCCGCTGCTTAGATTCAGATCTCGTTGAGATCTGAATCTGAGCATGCGCAGCCCCCAGCGGCCGGGCCACCGCATCGCACCTATTGAGCTGCCTCCGGGAAAATGGCCACTGCTCAGATTCAGATCTCGTCTCCCGAGATCTCGGGACGAGATCTGAATCTGAGCAGCGGCCATTTTCCCGGAGGCCACCTGACCGCATTGTACCCATGGAGTTGCCGGCGGGGCTTCCAGTCTTTGAGATGCCGGAGGAGCCCCGACTGTATGAAGATACGCCGCCGCCGCCACCGCCCCACAGCATCAGAGGCCCCACACTGCAGAAGAGGAGCCGCCACAGCACAGCACAGCAGCCGCCGCTCCCAGCACAGAGACCCCACGCTGCAGCGCTATGATAAGGTAATGGGGGATACTCACTTTCCTGTGAGACGCCCCCTCGTCCTCATCAGGATCACTCCCCCCCCCCCCAAAAGGCACATATTCACCGGCCCTATAAGACGACATAGGGTGTATAAGAAGACCCCCGACTTTTAAGAAGATTTTATTTTTTAACTGGTAAAGTTGGGGGGTCGTCTTATACGCCCAGTCGTCTTATACGCCGGAAAATACGGTATTTTGTGCGATATGACTCTCTGACTTAAGGGCACAAAAAAGAAAAATTTGAAAATTGCAAAATTGTTCACATTTTTTGCCAAATTTCCGTTTTTTTCATAAATAAATGCAAGTCACATAGAAGAAATTATACCAGTAACATAAAGTACAATATGTCACGAAAAAACAATCTCAGAATCAGTGGGATACATTGAAACATTCGAGAGCTATAACCACACCAAGTGACAGTGGTCAGAATTGTAAAAATTGGCTTGGTCATTAAGTACAAAATTGGCTCTGTCACTAAGGGGTTAAAGCAATTTAATAACTTGAGAATATTAAATGGTGTCACATCAAATACCAATGTTTATTACACCAAAGGTAAGATTTTTATAGGGGCTAAGCTCCATATTTTACCAAATGGTTAATTGAAGTAATGGTT
This sequence comes from Ranitomeya variabilis, assembly GCF_051348905.1. Lineage (NCBI taxonomy): Eukaryota > Metazoa > Chordata > Amphibia > Anura > Dendrobatidae > Ranitomeya > Ranitomeya variabilis. The sequence goes on from NC_135233.1 coordinate 163,791,391, forward strand.
TTGAAGTGACAGACTCCCTTTATTTTACTTATTATGAAATTTCATCTTGTGTGAGAAAATGATACTATAAAGTGCAAAATAGAAAACACACTGACAGAAGTGTCCTAATAAAAGTCGTTCATCGTGACATCTGAGATGTTTAAAATCTCATGAGGCTTTTAGTTGTTAAAGAGACAGCTTCCTCTAGAAGCTACATGTTCCCTTGTATATCAGGTAAAAGAACTGCAAATAGAAATCATTATTCCCTTCACAAGTGCCTCTTGTAATGACGTCACTTACAAGAACAAAGGTTGTTTTCACTGCCAGGAGGGACAGATGATAACAGATTTGTGTGGTGCATATCATATATCAGTTAACTGTATCTTTGCCAATGTTGGCAGTGTTACATTATGGACTAAAGGTACCTTCACACGAAACGACATTATAACGATATCGCTAGCAATCCGTGACGTTGCAGCGTCCTCGCTAGCGATATCGTTTCGTTTGACACGCAGCAGCGATCAGGATCCTGCTGTGATGTCGCTGGTCGCTGAATAAAGTCCAGAACTTTATTTGGTCGTCCGATCGCTGTGTATCGTTGTGTTTGAAAGCAAAAGCAACGATACCAGCGATATTTTACACTGGTAACCAGGGTAAACATCGGGTTACTAAGCGCAGGGCCGCGCTTAGTTACCCGATGTTTACCCTGGTTACTAGCGTAAAATGTAAAAAAAACAAACAGCACATACTCACATTGCGTCCCCTGCAGTCTGCTTCCTCCTCTGACTCAGCGCCGCAAAGTGAAAGTGAAAGCAGCACAGCGGTGACGTCACCGCTCTGCTCTCACTGTACGGCGCTCAGTCAGTCAGGAAGTGGACACAGGGGGACGTGAATGTAAGTATGTGCTGTTTGTTTTTTTTAGATTTTACGCTGGTAACCAGGGTAAACATCGGGTTACTAAGCGCGGCCCTGCGCTTAGTTACCCGATGTTTACCATGGTTACCAGGGGACCTCGGCATAGTTGATCGCTGGAGAGCGGTCTGTGTGACAGCTCTCCAGCGACCAAACAGCGACGCTGCAGCGATCGACATCGTTGTCGCTATCGCTGCAGCGTCGCTTCGTGTGAAGGTACCTTTAGGTTACAAAAAGCTTGAGTTTAATTTTTGTGTTAATTTAACAAATGAAAAACAAAGTTCATCAGCTGTATTGTCCCTCAAATATAGATCATGTTACAAAAACCCTTAACCCATTACTTGCCAAATTAGCCATTTTCATTTTTTTTGTTTAATAACAAATTTTTAATGATTTGGGTCTTAATGAATCAGAAACATAAATTTTTTCAAGTACGGATTTTTCAGAAAAGGTCGTCCCAATATTCAATTAAAAATGACAATTACATGATTTCCTATTTGTAAAACATTCATTTTACAAACACAACACAAAAAATTAGACCTAATTATAAAATTTATAAAATCTTAGTTGCTAGAAGCTAAAGATTAGGCGTCCTAAAAAAAGGACATTGGTAGATAATGGGTTAAATCATGATTAGCATGCCTTAACTGTAACAAGAAACTTTAGCACTTCGGTGATAAATTGTCCATTTATTCGGACTCCCATGACAGCACCACGAGAGAGGGGATCCACCCTTCCAGAACAGGAAACATGCAGATAAAAAAGGGCGGCACCTCTCCCACGCATCTGTTGGTTTCCTGTTCCTGATGGGACTGGTTCCTACAGATGCATACAGGATAATAGGATCACAGTCCCAGCCGGTCGACTCAGGTAGCGGGGGGGGTCTCCTACCTCGACCGTTGCGGACTCCTGGAAGTGCCACAGTGGTCCTCGATGGATGGCACGGTAGTGAGCGAGCATCAGGGAGTTGAGGTCCGAAGGATTGCTGTCTCTGGAAGGATCCAGCACTGAGGTAAGTATTCTCCTAGGCTCCCTGCAGCTCCAGCAGTGCGGGGTCTCTGTGTTTCCTGGGTCCAGTTGTGTTTATTGGTGCGGAGCGTGTGCGGCTCTCTTCCATCCCTTCCAGAGCTGTCTCTGGTGCGCTCAGCGCCGTCAGTCGCCGGGTGACATCGGGGGCAGGGCCAGCATGCGCTTCTGGGTCACCAGCGCCGGCTCCCTTCTGCGTATGCACGGAGGGTTTCTGACGCTGGAAACATGGTGGCCTCCATGCGAAGGGACCGGAGCCCTGATTTCGGTTCCTCTGGGACTAAAAAGCACTTGCAGAAGCGGGGGGTGCCAGGGAGGGGCGTGGCATCACCTGCTGACCCGAATGTTAGAGGGGGAGGTATATATGGCTGACAGGCTGGGGATCCATGCTTCTGGACCATTTTTCCTATCAATGGATGATGAGCAGCTGCACCCTCTGTAGCCCATAGAAGCTGCAGTCCTGCATGCTACAGACAAGCCTCAGGCCCAACTGAAAATCCGGGATGGCCAGTTGAGTGACCGATCCAGCCGCAGGAGTTCTTCCAGGTGACAAACAGCGACATCGGCTGAGAAATTCCCTCCTCTTATTCCGGTACCTATTTTTGCAGACATTGGTAAGTGATCTTTCTCGGCTTCTTCACCCGAGTAAGACTCGGGCCGCTTCTGTCTGCCCCTAGACTGTGCGAATAAACTTGTAAAGGCAGTCAGGGGAACAATGGAGATAGTGGAACCCAGGCCTGAAATGTCCATGCAGGACATCATGTTTAAGGGATTGGATCAAAGGAAACGTAGATCCTTTCCCTTGAATGAGAAGATTCAAGGTCTTATTCTCCGTGAATGGAAAAGGCCAGAAAATAGGGGCTCCTTACCTTCTGCCCTCAAGTGGAGATACCCCTTTGATGACCCGGATGTTACTCTCTGGAATAAAGCCCCTAAATTAGACCCAGCAGTCTCCAAGGCATAAAAAAAATCTTCCCTGCTCTTTGAGGATATGGACCTTAAACATCCCCTAGATAGAAAGGCGGACATCTTTCTTAAAGGAACTTGGGAGATGTCGGCCGGATCTCTGAGACCAGCAGTGGCATCCACTTGAGTGGCCAGATCTATGATGGTCTGGCTGGACCAACTTGAGTCTCAGCTAAAAGAAGGAACGCCTCAGGAGACGATTCTCGGTGCCCTTCCAACAATTCCAACAATTCAAGGGGCCACTGATTTTCTATTGGATGCCTCAATTGATTCAGTCAGGATGGCGGGAAGGGCAGCGGGTCTCTCCAACGCGGTCCGCAGAGTGCTGTGGTTAAGATGCTGGCCAGGCGATATCCAAGCAAGATCTAAGCTCTGTGCCATCCCATGTGAAGGGGAATATCTTTTTGGCTCAGTCCTGGACAAGTTACTGGATAAAGCAGGGGATGAGAAAAAGAGATTTCCCAACCTATCATCCTCCTCTTAATGATGTCCTTTCAGCAGGAGAAAATTCGGTCAGAGAAGACCGACAAGGGATCACTCCAAGTGGGATGACAAGAAGAAGAGAGTTACTGGCTTCATGTTCAGGCGTTCATCACAAGAACGAAAAAAAAAAACCTCACTGACTAGCGGCTCCCATAGGAGGTAGATTGTCGGCTTTTTATCCAGCCTGGTCTCGTATCACCAACAGCAGTTGGGTGCAGGGCGTGATATCCGACTTGAGTTCCTTTCGGCCCCAGGGTATAAATTCAAGATGACTCCTGTCCGTCCCTCTCAGATAGAACAGTCTGACTTAGAGTCTGAGGTTGTCAAATTGTGCCATAAAAGGGTCCCGGTGGAGGTTCTGGAATCTGAAGAGGTAGAGGTTTTTACTCTCCCCTGTTCTTGGTTCGGAAACCGGACAAGTCTTACAGGACCATCATCAATCTTCGGTCCCTCAATAGGTTTCTGGTAGCTTGACCCTTTAAAATGGAAACAGTTGGCTCAGCAATAAAAATGTTGTTTCAAAACTGTTTTATGATGGTTTTAGATTTAAAAGACGTGTATTACCATATACCCATTCATTCAGATTATCAACGCTTCTTGAGAGTAGCTGTTTCCGTAGATGGCATAGTCCGGCATTTCCAGTATACAGCTCTCCCCTTTGGCCTTTCAGTAGTACCACAAGTCTTCACGAAGTCTTCTGAAGTTATGGCCCATCTTCAAGAGTCAGACATCTTGATTATCCCATACTTAGATGACTTCTTAATTTTTGGCAATTTGGCAGATCATTGTCTTTCCCAGTTAGATAGGTCTATATCCATTCTAGAACACTTGGGTTGGATGATAAACTCTGAAATATCCTGGATAAAACCCTTGAGGGTCCAGCAATTTCTCGGCCTCGTTTTAGATTCAGAAAATCAAGAATGTCGTCTGCCAACTGATAAAATTATTCACATCTGTCATCAGGTTTTGCGGGCAGTAAATAAACCCTCCATGACCCTAAGGCAGGCCATGTCCCTATTAGGTCACCTAACATCTTGTATTCTGGCCTTCAAATGGGCTCAATTTCACATAAGAGCCCTCCAGAAAGATGTTTTATTTAATGATAGAGCCCTGCAAGGGCCCCTACAGGGGAGAATAACATTAGGTCCGTCTGCCTTAAGATGGTGGCTTAACAAGAAAAACTTGTCCTCAGGAGTTCCCTGGGAGAATCGCATATCCCGTATAGTAACTACAGATGCCAGTCCCTCGGGATGGGGTGCCTATATGGCAGATATTGTGGTGTAGGGACAATGGGATCCCCAAGTAGAAAGCTCATGTAACCTGAAGGAACTATCGGCAGTCGAGCTGTCAATTAAAAAACTCCTAGTATACCTGCAGGGTCACCATGTCAGAATTCTCTCGGATAACTAGGTGACAGTAGCCTATATCAACCACCAAGGTGGGACCCGATCTGAGGCTCTGATGGAAGTAGCAGAATGCCTTTTCCAGACAGCAGAAAGACATTTTCTATCTTTGACAGCGCTTCACATAAGAGGAAAAGACAATACCACAGCAGATTTTCTAAGCAGCAACATGCTGAGGCAGGGAGAGTGGTGTCTGAATGGAGCTATCTTCAGCCAGATTGCCCACATGTGGGGTCAGCCGGACATAGACCTTTTCGCCACCAGGAAGAACAGAAAAGTAAAACAATTCTGTTCTCTGAATCCGAGGGAAAAACACCTTCTGGTGGACGCCTTCCTACAAAAGTGGGATTTCAATCTGGCCTACACTACCCCCCCCTGTTGTCGCTGTTGCCTCTGGTAGTAAGAAACATCAGAGAAGACAGAGCACGGATTATACTAACTGCCCCATCCTGGCCCAGGAGGGCTTGGTTTTTATGGCTGAGGACAATGTCATTCTGCGATCCCTGGGTACTTCCAGATCTTTCAGATCTTCTCATCCAGGGTCCAGTCAATCACCCACGGGTAGCAGTGCTCCACCTGACGGCGTGGAGTTTGAAAGGGCATTATTAAGGGATAGAGGATTCTCCCCCAATCGAATAGACACCTTTCTGAAAAGTAGAAAATCATTTACAACCAAAATCTATGCTAGAACCTGGAGTCGATTTCTAGCCACTTATGACCTTAAAACCAAAGAGGGGGTACCTATAGGGCAGATTCTCGAATTCTTACAGAAGGGTCTTGAATTAGGTCTGGCTACTAGTACCCTGAAAGTGCAGGTTTCGGCCCTTGGTGCCTTATTTAATTGTGATATCGCGAAAAATTACTGGATATCCAGATTTATTAAAGCAGCTGGCAGATCTAGGCCCATACACTGGGTAAGGTGCGTTCCATGGGACTTGAACTTATTCCTTACGGCTATGACGGAGGCTCTGTTTGAACCATGGTATCTGCCTCAATTAAGATTCTATCCCTCAAGGTAACTTTTTTGGTAGCTATTACATCAGCACAAAGAATAAGCGATATTCAAGCATTCTCTAGAATTCCTCCTTGCACGCAGATTTTGGACGACAGGGTAGTATTTAGGCCAGACCCGGCCTGCTTGCCCAAGGTTGCCTCAGACTTCCACAGGACACCAGATATGTAAAGCGGCTACGTGGTCATCTCCTTGCACCTTTTGTAACCACTATAGGCTAGACATGGGTGCTTCCCCTGAGCTGCAAGCTGTTGTCCCTCCCTAAGCTTGTTTTACATTTCTGTAATTCTCTGGTGGTGTTGTCATGGGAGTCCAAATAAAGCATTAAGTTACTTACCAGTAACTGCATTTTTCAGAGGCCCATGACAGCACCTTTAGTTCCCTCCCTTAAAGTATGGGTGCGCACTTCTTCCACTTATAAGTTTTCACATGGGTGAATTGTTAAAGTTGTATATATTTTATGTGCCATTAACCATGGAGGTCCTCTCAAGCTCTGTAATCCAACTGATGCATGGGAGAGGTGCCGCCCTTTTGGATCAGTAATTTTCCTGATCCTGAAGGGCTAATCCCCTCTCTCGTGATGCGGTCATGGGCCTCTGAAAAATGCCATTACCGGTAAGCAACTTAATGCTTTTTGAATAACCCTCTGTCTGCAGTATCAGAATTGATAATTTGTGGTTTGCTGGTGTCTGTCATCTGGAACACCCCTCTTATTCCAAGAACAGGCCTCTAAAGTTCCATGTTGGAATGGAGCAGCAGCTATGCATGCGCTCCACAAGTTTATTCATTGTCTATGAGAATACCAGAAATGGCTCAATACAGCAATCTATTATCTCCATCACTCTAATAGACAATAAGCCTTCAAGCTCTTCACATTAGCGACCTGCAACTGGAAGCTGACTGCACTTCCAATATGCACAGAAGGAGCAGCAATACAGTTCTTTGAGCATAGACGATCATTGTTGTTGGCAGGGCTGGTCCTGTTTACACAGGATAATGTCTTGCTGAAAATGATTATTTTGGGGCAAGCTTAAAAATAATTTCATAAAAATGCTTCCAGATAATGGGGCAGTATAAATGCACCCTTGTTGAAAACCTTTCCTTAGATTCATAGTGCACAAACCATGGGTAACATGAATGAGCCTCATTGCAGCCAAGTATGTTTTATTATGAAACACTGTAACAATACAGAGAAAATGCAGTTTGAAAAGCTAGCCAGGGACTATAGAGAGAGACCTGACCAGTCTGACATCCCTGGTTCTCCCACCTGGCTCTTCAGCTTATCGACGGGTCGCTCCCATGATTATACTGGCCGTCTGCACTCCTGACATGAGCGTGACAGCATGTATTTCTATGCAGCTGTCACGCTCATGTCAGGAGAGCAGATGGCTAGTCTGAGGATTGCAATGCTATCCTCAGTCCCTATCCTCGGTCATACGGCAGTCTGTCTCAGTGACTCCGACTGGGAGAGGTGTGTGGTATTGTGCACAGGGGAAGGGGTGAATATTCATTTTCATATGTTTCACTTGCCGGCACAAGACAATAAATTTGTCTGGAGCTTACAGCAACACAATGGGACCACAGAGAAAAAAAATTACATAATATGAAAGGGCTGCCCAATCACTATTTCAGGATACTATTCCTATACTACTAATAATTTACCTGGCAGATTCTCTTTAAGAAAAAAATGGATCATGATAATTTGTGCTCTGCTCATTTTAGTGTGAAAGATGCTTATCTTTGTCACACAGTAAAGTAAACTTCTCATTTTGTCATGAAATGATAGTATTTAGTTTAACTGCACAGTATAATACAAGTTGCTTTTCTTACCTGTCTGGAGACCAGCTTATTTACAGTTGGAACAAACCAACAAGTATGAAAACAGGAATATTGTATTATTTTCATAAAGTCATACAAAATAAAAAAAATAATTTCCAAAAAACTTCCTAAAATATTATCAGCCTGATTATAGTGTAAGGAGATGGACATATTGCTCTGTTTTCCCTTGAAGACTTCAGTGTTGTGTATTATGTCATGCGTGATCAGGGGTGGATTAAGGGTAGCCAGGGCCCGGGCTGTTCAGACACTGTGGGCCCCCGGTCATGACGGGGTCATGTGACGGGGTCATGCGTGTCATGTTACAAAGATTTTCTAAGCCGCCACCATAACATGGTAGCCACTTTTGACCGGGTCCTGCTCTACTGTAACCTATTAAATTTTTGTTAAAATACGCAATATAATTTAGGTATATTTTGATTTATTTTTCAATTTTTAAAATGACCAATAATATCACATACAAGGAACAAATACCACCGCACCATGACCAGACCACATATTACAACCACAGTGATCGAATAATATCACGTACAAGGAACAAATACTGCTACACCATGTCAAGACCACATATTATCACCACATGGTGACCAAATAGCACATACAAGGGACAAATACCGCAACACCATTTCCAGAGCACATGTTACCACCACATAGTGACTGAATACTATAATACTGATCAGTAATTAAAAAAACCCCCACAATACTATCACCATTAGTGCCATTATTCACAGGAAATCTGTACTTAGTATGCAATGTCTGTGTAGAGGATATACAGTGATCACTGGTGACATTATACACAGGACCTCTGTATATAGTATACAGTGTATAGTGTCAGTGTATAGGTAACACTGACTCGCCAGTGACGTCTCTAGGTGAAGTCCTTCATCTTTCATCCAGCACAGACCGCCATCATTTCTTCCAGCCAGGGCTCGTTTCTGCAGGAAATAACACAGTTATCTAGAGCTTCGCTTGCAGAACACATTACTTAATTTTTCTCAACTTCTACATTACACCACATGAAGAAAAAAAGGCGACATAGTGTCACTCTGCACAGTAACAGGACCGCCCCCCCCCCATTTAAAACAGTATACTCAAAAAATAAAATAAATACATCACTGCAGTAATAATATCCCTTAAGTAGCCCCTATGGTAATAATATTCCCCATCCTGGCCCCGTGTATCTCATTCCTGGCTCCAGCCATATGTTCTCGCATCCTGCCCTCATGAGTATCCATTCTACTCCATATGATCTCCCCATCCTGCCCCATGATCCAATCCTGCCCCATGTCTTTCATTCTGCCCCGTGTCTCCAATCATGCCCGTATCTACATTCTGCCCATGCCTCCAGTCCTGCCCCCAGTGTGTCCAGCATATTGCCCCCAGTGTGTCCAGCAATCTGCCCCAGTGTTTCCAGCATATTGCCCCCAGTGTGTCCAGCAATCTGCCCCAGTGTCTCCAGCATATTGCCCCCAGTGTGTCCAGCATATTACCCCCAGTGAGTCCAGCAATCTGCCCCAGTGTCTCCAGCATATTGCCCCCAGTGTGTCCAGCATATTACCCCCAGTGTGTCCAGCAATCTGCCCCAGTGTCTCCAGCATATTGCCCCCAGTGTGTCCAGTATTGCCCCCAGACAGTGTGTCCAGCAATATGCCCCAGTGTGTCCAGCATTGTCCCCAGTGTGTCCAGCAATCTGCCTCAGTGTGTCCAGCATATTACCCCCAGTGTGTCCAGCAATCTGCCCCAGTGTGTCCAGCATTGCCCCCAGACAGTGTGTCCAGCAATCTGCCCCAGTGTGTCCAGCATATTAACCCCAGTGTGTCCAGCAATCTGCCCCAGTGTGTCCAGCATATTGCCCAAGTGTGTCCAGCAATCTGCCCCAGTGTCTGACTCCAGCATATTGCCCCCAGTGTGTCCAGCAATCTGCCCCAGTGTGTCCAGCATCGCCCCCTGACAGTGTGTCCAGCAATCTGCCCCAGTGTGTCCAGCATTGCCCCCAGACTGTGTGTCCAACAATCTGCCCCAGTGTGTCCAGCATTGCCCCCAGACAGTATGTCCAGCAATCTGCCCCAGTGTGTCCAGCATATTACCCCCAGTGTGTCCAGCATATTACCCCCAGTGTGTCCAGCAATCTGCCCCAATATGTCCAGCAATCTGCCCCAGTGTGTCCAGCAATCTGCCCCAGTGTGTCCAGCAATCTGCCCCAGTGTGTCCAGCATTGCCCCCAGTGTGTCCAGCAATCTGCCCCAGTGTGTCCAGCATTGCCCCCAGACAGTGTGTCCAGCAATCTGCCCCAGTGTGTCCAGCATATTGCCCACAGACAGTGTCCAGCATTCTGGCCCGCCCGGGCCCCCCGGATTGCCGTTAGCAAAAAAAAAACCAAAACAAAAACCGAGTTCTCCTCACCTGACCTGTGCGCTCCAGCGGCGAGCTCCCTCCAGCAGCGCGCACTCGCCAGCGACTGACAATGACGTCAGATGCCGGCGACGTGTGCGCTGCGCCTGCGGCCGACTTCAGCTGCCAGCCTCCAATTGGCTGGCGGCTGTTGTCAACTATTGACGTGCGGGCGCATGCCCGCACATCAATAGGTGAAACTGCCGCAGCGCTGGTAGGGGCCCGGTGAGCAGATGAGACGGGGCCTGATGCGGGCCCCCTCTCTGCCCACCGAGCCCATACACCAGTCAGGGCAGTAATGCCCTGATGGCAGTGGGCAATCTGAGCAGTAGCCCAGGGCCCCCCCACACCACTGGGCCCTGGGCTACCACCCAGATTGACCCTATTATAATCCGCCCATGTGCGTGATTGTGATGGTGATGTGAATTGTGACTTGATGAATTGTAATGTTTTGTACTGTACTGTGAGGTAGTTGTGTTCTGCCCAGCAACAGAGAGAGTAGAGTAGGAGAGTTAAGTGTTTGGACTAGCCCAGAGGAGGGGCTATGTCGCAGGATCAGAGAGGCCTTCCTGGTAGTGAGTCCGCCGGGGCCTAGCTTGTAGCTAGAGCAGACCTCTGATCTGATTACTCAGCAGAATCGCATGCAGTGGGTGTCTCTGTGGCAAGAGAGGAACTACCGGACCAGATAGTAATAGCCTGAGAAGCAAGTAGCAGTCCAGAATTGAGACAAAGAGACTTAAAGAAAGAATATATGGGCCTGGAGCAGGAAGTCTAGCATGACGGTTCAGAGTCTTCAGTTCAGGAGGTAAGAGAAGGCAAAAGTAAAGGGAAGCAAGAAAAAGAGAATATATATATATATATATATATATATATATATATATATATATATATATATATACATATAGCATTGTAGTTACTAAGGGTCTATAGTAAAGAAAGACGGAGAAATTAAAGGACACGTTGCTACAGGATGGAGTCTATGACTCTTGTGGACTGGCCTTTAGAAATGCTATTGAGAAGTTGTATCAACATACCCCACCCTGTGGGATCCTCATTAGTCATTTGGGAACTGAAAGTACCTGTGAGAGGCTGTAATGTTACACTACGACCCATGCAGTCCACAAAGAGGAAAACGGAAGTCTCCAAGATAGTGGGTTGGACTGTGCAAAGAGTAGAGGAAGTAACCGAGGATGATAGAGTGTTTCCATCAAAGAAGTTGTGCACAACTTTTCCCAAAGAGAGGATATCAAGAATTATAACAATGAAGGAAACTCAAAATATCAATACCACACAAAAACCCTGATTGGGTAGGAAAAACCACCAGAAAAGGGTCAAGACTAGAGTATATTAACCAAAATATTATCAATTTATTATTATTAAAATTACACAAAATTGCAACAATACAGAGTAGCACTACTAAAGCAGGTTACATAGGAATTTTGTGGACCAAAAAAAAGCATAATTTACAAATAAAAGATTATTTTAGTGTAAAATGCAATGATTGTGTTGTAAATTGCCATATTCCTATTAGTCCCATAAGGGGTCAAAACTCCAAGCGGAGAGGGAACATGGACAGTGATTACTCTCCAAGATGAACAGTTATTACTCCCTAGAATAAAGTGCAACAGTGCATATTAGTGCTGGTATTTGGGGAGGGTGTCCATGATTATAAAACAAGTGCCAGCGCTGTAACTTGGTATGCCACAAAATTTAAGTCCAGGCCTGCCGCGTCTACGCACGTTTCGCCCGTTTTGCCTGTCTGGCAATGGTAACTTCCTCATTTTCAGTATTGCATTACCTTAGCATGTCATCATAGGGATGCTAGCACCCCTAATAAATTGTTTTTTCAAAGACTAGCTATTACAGACATCTTCAGATGTCAGGCATTTTGCCTTTAGAACCTTCTAGAGAAATAAGTACTATCTAGTTCCAAGGAGCTACACTGGAATTCTAATAATGTTAGTTTAGTAATGGCCCTGCTTAGTGCACTGAGTAGAGCTATGGCAATGTCAGACTAGGCTTGGAGTTCATACATGAGGTCAAATGAAAATATTGGGGCTGTAATAATTTTTTAGGGCTGTGATAATTTTTCGGACCTGAAAGTACACTTGTTTCCGCCTAAACCTAACTGAGCAGGGCTAAGACAAATTCCATTTGAGATAATAGTTGATCTTTGTGTGGAAAACTAACAGGTCATCTTGGTATAACTGGCACACTGTGGTTTTTTTTGTCATTACATAAGCTATTACTGAAATAATGAATTAATTTAGGGATGCAGTGATCATATTGACACCACATCTATTTCACAAAATTTTATACTATTGGTGAAGAAAAATAAATTTTTACCATTAAAATGTTGTTTTAGCCCCAAGTTTTTCATTTTTCTAAAGGCTAATAGGAAAAAATGGACATGTTGGTTGTTAAAAATTCTCCTGAGTCCGCCAATACCCCACATGTAAATGTGAAATACTGTTCAGGCACAGTGCAAAGTTCAGAAAGGAAGGAGCGTCATATTATAGTGCAGATATTACTGTTATGGTTTGCGGGGGCCATGAGCCCTTGGGAGAACCCCTTTGGTGCTGGAACAGCAGTACTCCTTATAACTGACCCCACGTTACAAACTACACATCTTGATGAATTAATCTATGGTTGCAGTGATCATATTGACACCAGAGGTGTGTCACAGAATTTTATACCATAGAGCAGTAAAGAAAAAATATTTAAATTTTTACCCAAAAAATTGTTTTAGCCCCAGGTTCACAAAGAGAAACGGGTAAAAATGGCACCAAAATTTGTTCCACGATTCCTGCTGAATGTAGAAATACCACATATATGGCAGTACAGTACTGTTTAGCCATACGTAATGGATGGAGCACTATTTGCCTACTGGAGCGCAGATATTCCTAGAATAGTTTGCGGACTCCATATACAGAGCCCCTAAGTGCTAGAAAAGCAGAATTCCCCCTTCAAGTGACCCCATTTTGGAAATTATACCTATTTGGGAATTTATCTACAGATGTAGTGACAATTTTGACTCCTTTGAGTTTTCTAGAAACAAGAAGCAGTGGATGTTACTGATTAAACTGCAAACTGCCCAGTAAGTTGTAGTGACCAGTACGTCCTAGTGACCAGTACGTTATGCCCAGCTCATGCTTCTGGAGACACACACCTGTAAATTTGTCGGTCTCTCATCACTACAGAATTGTCAAACATGTGGACACTAAATGTGATTTAGACACACTGGGGCTTAGAACTGAGAGGGGCATTTGGATTTGGGAGCTTAGAATTCGCTGGATTTCTTTTGCAGTGTAAGGAGCCATAGTGCTTTTTCAGAGCCTTTGTACTACCAGTAACATGGAAACCCCCTGTATTTCCATTGACAGGTGACAGACCTGATTGGGGACTTGCTATTTTTGTGTATTGAGTTGAAGCTTTTATTGGAAGATTTTACATAACGTTTGGGATCACATTTATCTGGCGCTCTACGCTGAGCAGCAGAGTTACTCTGGACTCCATCTGGCATCTGTTCAGTGGTTTCCTTTTCAGAAGTGCACAAAGCTGTAGCAAACTGCACTTTTATGTACGCCTAAAAAGTCAGACAGTGCCTGATCCCAGGCCAAACAGCATCCACAGTAACTCAATCTGCCTTATTATAGGGAATCTTGGGCCAGAGGTTCCATATGAATCTGTCACGATTCAGGTTTGGATTTGTGGGATCTCTGATTCCACTATTATATACTGTATGTACCGTATCTCTTTTTTCCTTTCAGACCAGCAAAGATTAATGCCAGTTTTCCTTGCTGGCAGCTGCGGTGCTGCTGGTCAGCTGATGTGGGTGGTGACCACTAGCACCGTCCTTTAAATAGTCACCTGACACATCAGCTGACTGTTGGTGATTCTATGTAGACCAGCATTGCAGCTGCAGCTCTGTGGTGTCAGCGCTGAATCTGCTTCTTCTGTGGATTTCAGGGTCCTGTTTCCATATACTCTGCAGTGTGGAGCTTGACAGCAGAGTCTGGAGCTAAGTTTTTGAGAATTTACCTTTTCTGTCTCATGCTTGTTACTATCCCCTGTTTGTACTATCTGAAGTGGTGAGGCTAGCGCCCTTGATGGCCAGTGCACTAGCCAGGGCATTGAGAGGTGACAGCTAAGGACGAGGTATGTGATGGAGAGGGGGGAAGGACCCGCTTAGGGTGTTAGGGGAGTGCAGGGACAGGCTCAGGTTGCAGCTTTGGAGGTGTCCTGTTATCATCTGGTGGCCTAGGAGCAGCATGGACGAGCTCTGGAGTAGGTGGCCTCTATACTGACCGCAGACCCTGAACTTAACACCGCAACTATAAGTAACCGTGGGATGTTCCTGTCACTCCCTCGACACCTCGTCACAGCCGGAGGACTAATTACCCCTAAAGAAAAAAACAGGAAAACTATCTTGCCTCAGAGAAAATCCCCAAAGGAAAAACAGCCCCCCACAAATATTGACTGTGAGAGGAGAGGGAAATTACAAACGCAGACTGAAAACAGAATTTAGCAAAGGAGGCCACGCTACCTAGAAAGAAAAGACAGGACAGAGTACTGTGCGGTCAGTATTAAAATACTACAAAAATCCACCACAGAGAATACAAAAATCTCCACACCTAAAGGCATGGAGGGTAACTCTGCGACTCCAGAGCTTCCAGCTTGGCTGAATAAATCCTTACACAGACAAAGCTGGACAAGAAAAAACATAGCAATTCACTGAACTATAAAGTCCACCGCATGTGGACTGCAAAAACAAAGCCAGGACTGTTATGGACCTGGTGGTCAGGAGCACCCGAAATGACCTGATGGTTAAAATGGTAAACCTGGGACAAGCTCTGAGGAAGTGGTAACTCTACTGACCGCAATCCCTAATCCTATCACACACACTAGAAATAGCCGTGGGGCGTACCTAACTCTCCCTAGACGCCTCTTCACAGCCTAAGAGCTAACTACCCCTAAAGATAGAAATAGCAGCCTACCTAGCCTCAGAGAAATTCCCCAAAGTAAAGGTAGCCCCCACAAATATTGACTGTGAGTTAAGAGGGAAGAAACAAACACAGGAATGAAACAGATTTTAGCAAAGGAGGCCGAATCTTCACTAGATAGACAGAGGATAGGAAAGGGAACTATGCGGTCAGTATTAAAAACTACAAAAACCACGCAGAGTGTGCAAAAAGACCTCCACACCAACTCACGGTGTGGAGGTGCAGCTCTGCACCCCCAGAGCTTCCAGCTAGCAAGGAAATATCATAATAGCAAGCTGGGCTAGAAACATAGCATGTACTGAGAAATATATTCAAAAACCAATGAACAGCAAATGGACAAGCAAGGACTTAGCTTCTGCTGGAGTAGACAGGTCATCAGAGAAATCCAAGAGAGATCTGAACCAGTACTGAGACATTGACAGCTGGCATGAACTAACGACCTGGGCAGAGTTAAATAGGGAAGCCAGCAGCAGCAATAAACGAGGGCAGCTGAGAAAGCCAACCTCAAAGATCAGCAGTTCCACTCAAAGCCACCAGAGGGTGTCCAAGAACAGAACTCACCAAAGTACCATTCACGACCACAGGAGGGAGCCCGAGAACGGAATTCACAACACAGGACTTATCTTTGATGATTTGGACAATCCAGCAGGAGAAACCAAGCAGAGATGTGAATCCTCCAGAAAAACAATGGACAACTGGCACTCACTAAAGGGTGAAGCCAGACTAAATAGCCCCGTCCAAAGTGGAAGCACCCGATGACTGCTGTGAAGGACAAACAGCAGCACTACCACTTATAACCACCGGAGGGAGCCCAAGAGCAGAACCCAGAACAGAATTCACAACAGTACCCCCCCCTTGAGGAGGGGTCACCGAACCCTCACCAGAGCCCCCAGGCCGATCCGGACGAGCCAAATGGAAGGCACGAACCAAATCGTCAGCATGAACATCGGAGGCAACAACCCAAGAATTATCCTCCTGGCCATAACCCTTCCACTTGACAAGATACTGAAGCCTCCGTCTTGAAAAACGAGAATCCAAGATCTTCTCCACAACATACTCCAACTCCCCATCAATCAACACCGGGGCAGGAGGATCAACAGAGGGAACCACGGGCACCACGTATTTCCGCAACAAAGATCTATGAAAAACATTATGGATGGAAAAAGAGGCTGGAAGGGCCAAACGAAAAGACACTGGATTGATAATCTCAGAAATCCTATAAGGACCAATAAACCGAGGCTTGAACTTCGGGGAATAAACCTTCATAGGAACATGACGAGAAGTCAACCAGACCAAATCCCCAACCCGAAGCCGGGAACCCACACGCCGATGACGGTTGGCAAAACGCTGAGCCTCCTCCTGAGACAACACCAAATTGTCCACAACATGAGCCCAAATCTGCTGCAACCTGTCAACCACAGAGTCCACCCCAGGACAATCAGAAGACTCAACCTGCCCTGAAGAAAAACGAGGATGAAACCCAGAATTACAAAAGAATGGTGAAACCAAGGTAGCCGAACTAGCCCGATTATTAAGGGCAAACTCGGCCAATGGCAAGAAAGCCACCCAATCATCCTGATCAGCAGACACAAAGCATCTCAAATACGTTTCCAAAGTCTGGTTAGTTCGCTCGGTTTGGCCGTTTGTCTGAGGATGAAATGCGGAAGAAAAAGACAAATCAATGCCCAGCTTAGCACAAAAGGACCGCCAAAACCTAGAAACAAACTGGGAACCTCTATCGGACACAATATTCTCCGGAATGCCATGCAAATGAACCACATGCTGAAAAAACAACGGAACCAACTCAGAAGAGGAAGGCAATTTAGGCAAAGGTACCAAATGAACCATCTTAGAAAACCGGTCACAGACCACCCAGATAACAGACATCCTCTGGGAAACAGGAAGATCCGAAATAAAATCCATAGAAATATGCGTCCAAGGCCTCTCAGGGACCGGCAAAGGCAAAAGCAACCCACTGGCGCAGGAGCAGCAAGGTTTGGCCCGCGCACAAGTCCCACAGGACTGCACAAAAGAACGCACATCCCGTGACAAAGAAGGCCACCAAAAGGACCTACTAACCAAATCTCTGGTACCAAAAATCCCAGGATGGCCAGCCAACACAGAACAGTGAACCTCAGAAATCACTTTACTAGTCCATCTGTCAGGAACAAACAGTTTCCCCGCTGGACAGCGATCAGGTTTATCAGCCTGAAACTCCTGAAGAACCCGTCGCAAATCAGGGGAGATGGCAGAAAGACTCACCCCCTCCTTCAGAATACCAACCGGCTCAAGAATCCCAGGGGAATCAGGCAAAAAACTCCTAGAGAGGGCATCAGCCTTAACATTCTTAGAACCTGGAAGATACGAGACAACAAAATCAAAACGGGAGAAAAACAGGGACCATCGGGCCTGTCTAGGATTCAGCCGTTTGAATAATATTAGCTGGACTCTATTATTAACGAAGGGACCAAAAATATTTAGGTTAATCAGCAGGTTCCCAGATATAGTTAAAACGTAACCTTTATTAGTTAAAACCTAAAAAAGTGCAGACATATAGTGCCAACAAAGTGCTAGGTGCAAACAGAAAACACAAAAGACTCAATTAAAAAATGTCACCGCCAGAGGATTTATATCCAATTGCCTTATAGTGCCCAATATATCACACGCGACACCTTTGGATAAATCACTAAATCAGAGAGCCAGTCTCCATGTTCCGTGCGCACAACACTTTACTAAACCTCATCTGCCCTCAGTCAGAGGTACCGGCCAAGTATTTGCGCAATTATGAAAGGGATGAAAAGATGACCTCTTTTTAAATTTAGTTACGGTCACATTCCCTATATCACCCCTATTGGCGGTGGCAAAACAGCTGCAGTTTGCTCATAAAGGGAAAAAAAAAAAAAAAAACACCTTGCAGAATTTGCATCAGTAAGTACCCAATATCATGGCGTACAACCTTTCACGTGCAATATCTCATATAGTCAAGCGGTTTTAATACTCATCTGCCTTCTCATAATCATGCAGTTCGAGTATTCATGTGGACTTTCTCGGCGGCTTATGCATCTGCATTCCTCCTTTTATGTCCACTTAGATGAACAGTGCCTCCCAACGCGTTTCATCGTTCGGAATCTTCAGGGGATTATGTCACCTTCATATATCAACTGAGCATATCGCTACTGCGACAATCATTCTGCCCAATTTATGCATACTGCTCACCGGCGTTTTCAAAATCATACTTCCGGACGCCGGGAATCCATTTCTGGTCTGTGTGTGCACCATAGAGTACGGCTCCTGGATCCCTTCTGGGTATCCGCACGTCGGCACATTGTGCCGTAACGTCATGTCCGGTGGGCGGCCACATTAGCCTTTGTCACGCCCCTTCTATAGTGATATGTATCGAGCGCACTTTGCTCCATTAATATAAGCGGGCGGCTAACGGACATAGATAACATATACCGTGGCCGTCCACTCTGATGGGCGGACCCTTCCACCTTTGTGCCGCCCCCCCTGTATATGCAGTGTGTGACAACCACACCGCATCTTGCAGAACAAAGCACAAGGAGGCGTATAACTCTTCAGCCTCCTGCCTTTGATTCAAATAATAAGGGGGAGGAGAAATTTGCCTCCCGAGCCATATGAAGGGCATGTGCAGATAAAGTAGCCACTTAAAAAACAAATGAATAATACCCCATGCATTGAGGATTAGAGCTACAGAAATGGGTGTAATAGCTCACTCAGAAGATTATGTACACACCTTTAGAAATTCAATTTCAGCATATAATAAGGAATTGAATAAAAAATGCAGTACAAAAAAACGTAGTACAGAAAAAAAGTAAATGACACAGCGGACCTTCTGTGGTAAGAAAGATAGGATAGGGTGCAACTACCGGGTCCCCTACAACGCCCTATCTGGACTTACTCCTACCTGTCGCGGAGGTTGGCACCCTTTTCCTACGCCGTGGCGCCCCCACTCAACGGCGGCTGCCCCTATTCTCAATGCACCCTGTTAATCCCTATCTCTACAGGAAGGAAGAGAAGCTTAGTTGGTCATTCAAACCGCATGGTGCCGTTGTTTGGAGGCGAAATATCCATTTGCTCTCTCTCTGTAGAATACTCCTATCCCAATCACCTCCTCTCTGGGACTGGTACACTCTATCAATCCCCATAAAGTTGACCATCTTTAGATTACCCTGATGTACTCTATTAATATGGTTTGCGACCGGGGTGTCTCTCTTATTGATAGTATCCCTATGGTGTTCCCCGACTCTTCTTCGGAATTCTCTCATTGTCTTGCCTACATATTCCACCCCGCATTCACACGTCATCTTGTATATAACCCCTCTCGTTTTGCAGTTTATAAAGTGATTGATGCGGAAGGTTCTTCCTGTTACATTACTCATAAAGTCCCTACCCTGTCGTATAGCCTGACAGTATTTGCAATTCCCGCATCTATAACATCCCTTAACCCGGTTATCCAACCAGGTGGGTTGAATCTGAGGGGAGGGGGGGGGGGTGGGTAAAATGGCTGTGGACTACCCTGTCCTTTATGGAGCGGCCTTTTCTAAATGTGATTTGTGGGGCTGATGTAAGGACTCCTTTAAGGTCTCCGTCCATTTGCAGGATCGGCCAGTGTCTTTTAATTATCTCACGTAAGTCTCTTGCCCCATTAGTGTATCTGGTGATCAGTCTGACATTATCTCCTTCCTTCTTTATTGTAGGGGTTAGGAGATCTTTTCTTTCCTTTGTGAGGGATGACTTGTATGCCTCGTTCAGGATTTTATTAGGGTACCCCCGTTCTAAGAAACGACCCCTCAAATCATCAGCCTGTTTTCAATATACAGCATTGTCAGAGCAGTTCCTCCGTACTCGCAGGTACTGGCCTTTGGGGATACCTCTCTTAAGTGACGTTGGGTGATTTGATTCCCATCTCAACAGGGAATTAGACGCCGTTGGTTTTCTGAATGTACTTGTAGTCAATTGACCGTCTCTTCCCCTTTCAATTAAGACGTCCAAAAAAGGTAATTTTTTAGGACCAATCTCAAAGGTAAAGGACAGGCCCAAGTCATTCCGATTCAGATCTGCTACAAAAGACGTAAAACTGATCTCGTTACCCTTCCAGATAACAAACACATCATCAATGTAGCGTAGCCACATTATGACGTTACTCTCAGCCAATGGGGTATCGCCAAAAACGATATTCTCCTCCCACCAGCCCAGGAGCAGATTTGCATACGAGGGGGCACAAGGGCTCCCCATCGCAGTGCCCCTTAGCTGGTGGAAGTACCTCCCATCGTACAGGAAGTAGTTTCTGGTGAGACAAAATTCCAAAGCCCGTTTTAGAAAATGATTGTGTTCAGCATATTGCCGTCCTCTCATACTCAGGTAATAGTCCACAGCCATGATACCTTTGCTGTGTGGGATTGAAGAGTAGAGTGCCTCTACATCTATGGAACACAACAACATGTCCTCATCCAAATACACATTTTCCAATTTCAAAAGAAGATCCGCTGTGTCACGTACATATGAACTCAGTGAAATAACAAATGGTCTCAAAATCCGATCAACATAGAGGCCTAAATTTTGAGTAAGGCTCCCGATCCCCGAAACTATAGGTCTTCCTTTTAATGGGTTAAGACTAGTGTTGAGCGATACCGTCCGATACTTGAAAGTATCGGTATCGGAAAGTATCGGCCGATACCGGCAAAGTATCGGATCCAATCCGATACCGATACCCGATACCAATACAAGTCAATGGGACTCAAGTATCGGACGGTATTCCTGATGGTTCCCAGGGTCTGAAGGAGAGGAAACTCTCCTTCAGGCCCTGGGATCCATATAAATGTGTAAAAGAAAGAATTAAAATAAAAAATATCGCTATACTCACCTCTCCGACGCAGCCTGGACCTCAGCGAGGGAACCGGCAGCGTTGTTTGTTTAAAATTCGCGCTTTTACTTGGTTACGTGAAGTCCCGGCTTGTGATTGGTCAGGGCGGCCATGTTGCCGGGACGCGGACCAATCACAGCAAGCCGTGACGAAATTACGTCACGGCTTGCTGTGATTGGTCCGCGTCCCGGCAACATGGCCGCCATTAACCAATCACAAGCCGGGACGTCACGGGAGGCTGGACACGCGCCCATTTTAAAAAGCGCGCGTGTCCAGCCTCCAGTGACGTCCCGGCTTATGATTGGTCACGGCGCCATGTTGCCGGGACGCGGACCAATCACAGCAAGCCGTGACGAAATTACGTCACGGCTTGCTGTGATTGGTCCGCGTCCCGGCAACATGGCCGCCATTAACCAATCACAAGCCGTGACGTCACGGGAGGCTGGACACGCGCGCTTTTTAAAATGGGCGCGTGTCCAGCCTCCCGTGACGTCCCGGCTTGTGATTGGTTGCGCCGCGGTCAACCAATCACAAGCCGGGAGGCTGGACACGCGCGCATTTTAAAATTTTAAAATGGGCGCGTGTCCAGCCTCCCGGCTTGTGATTGGTTGATCGCGGCGCAACCAATCACAAGCCGGGACGTCACGGGAGGCTGGACACGCGCCCATTTTAAAATGCGCGCGTGTCCAGCCTCCCGTGACGTCACGGCTTGTGATTGGTTGCGTCTCCCATGTGACTGCGACGCAACCAATCACAAAGCCGGGACGTAATTTTAAAATCCTTAAGGACCTGAAATTACGTCACGGCTTGCTGTGATTGGTTGCGTCTCCCATGTGACTGCGACGCAACCAATCACAATGCCGGAACGTAATTTTAAAATCCTGAAGAACCTGAAATTACGTCACGGCTTGCTGTGATTGGTTGCGTCCCGGTCACATGGGCGGCACGCAACCAATCACAAGCCGGGACTCACGTAAAGGAAAGAAAAGCGCGAATTTTAAACAAAGAACGCTGCCGCTTCCCTCGGTAATTTGCAGGCTGCGTCGGAGAGGTGAGTATAGCAATATTTTTTATTTTAATTCTCTCTTTTACACATTTTTACATTAATGTTGTTTCGATACCGATACCCGATATCACAAAAATATCGGATCTCGGTATCGGAATTCCGATACAGCAAGTATCGGCCGATACCCGATACTTGCAGTATCGGAATGCTCAACACTAGTTAAGACCCTTATGTATTTTCGGTAAACAGTAAAACATAGCTGTTACCGGATGTACGGGGATCAGGAAGTCCTTTTCATTTACATCAATTAGTTTTTTATTAAAGGCCTCTATTACCAAATCTTTCAATTGTCTTAAATACATCATGGTGGGGTCAGTTTTCAGTACCTCATAGCCCATCTCTTTCTGGAGCAGGGAGTGACATAGGGTCCTATATTGTGTGACATCCATAATGACCACATTACCCCCTTTGTCAGAGGGTTTTATGACCCTTTCATGGTCTCTTTCTAGTTCACATAGACCCTCCATCTCCCTTTTAGTAAGGTTATGTGAACACCTCCTCTGTTTTTTAGACTCAAGTTCCATCAGGTCCTGGGTTACCACATTTAGGAATACATCAATGGGACCTAGATCCCCGGTGATTGGGGGCATCCGTTTACTTTTGTTTTTTAGGTCTGTAAAAGGTCCTTCCCCCAAATCGTTGGGGTCAATATCTCCTAAGTGAAACAAGAATCTAACGTCCCTAAGGAGGTCTTCATCTATACCTAACTCGGTGCAGCGTTTTTTATCTTCGCTAATGAAAAATTTTCTCCATTTAAGCCGTCTAACAAACAGGTTGAGGTCCTTAACTGCTTCAAAGCTTTCGTAATCCGTAGTGGGAACGAAGGACAGGCCTTTACTCAGAACCGCCATTTGTTCTTCACTCAAGGGTTTAGAGGACAGATTAATAATGTTATTTCCTACATGGGGTTTCGGGGATTGTACCGGTTCCTCAGGGGATAGCTGAGGTCTAAAAAACGGTCTCCTTGAGGTGAACCCCTATTAGCCCCTCTTCCACCTCGTGTACCTCCTCTCCCCCTTGATTTCCCTCTAGGGTTTTTATACCTAACCTCGGAGTCAGAAAACTCTGCTTCCAAGGATGATAAATCGGTCTCTTGAGGTCTGGATTGTTTGGGGTTAATAACCAAGTTTCGATTATGATAAGCCTTATTTTCCCGAAAATCTTGTAAATCCCTTACGAAGAATTTGTGTTTCTTCTCTTTTAGATGAAATTGAAACTTCTCAATAGTATATTGTAAACCCTTCTCTTTTGTGCTAAAATCTGGCTCGGCAGAGAATTTTTTTGTAATTTCTATCTGCTCCCTCAGATCCTCGTTAAGCTTTGTCAGCATTGACCTCTCCTCTTCCAGGAGTAATTTCATTAGCTTGAGTGAGCTATCAGTAACCTCTTTCTCCCACTTATTTAGGAGTTCTATATTTTTATATCTATACCCTGGTGCAATAGGAATTCTCAGATGTCTCGGTACAATTCCTGCCTTGATGTAATTATCGAGACTCTGCACCTCCCACCATGATGTAATTTGTTCTTTATAGAGTTTCGTCAGCTCCTTAAATGCTGAGTTGAAAGATGGTGTGTACTTCTTTTGAGTGAAGGCACCCTCTAAAAAACGCTCTTGGCCTCGTTAACCCATGCGTTGGTATCTAAACCTGTGGCTAGAAAACCTGCCATGCCCGATGTCAGAATAATATTAGCTGGACTCTATTATTAACGAAGGGACCAAAAATGCTTAGGTTAATCAGCAGGTTCCCAGATATAGTTAAAACATAACCTTTATTAGTTAAAACCTAAAAAAGTGCAGACATATAGTGCCAACAAAGTGCTAGGTGCAAACAGAAAACACTAAAGACTCAATTCTTTTGAAATTGGAAAATGTGTATTTGGATGAGGACATGTTGTTGTGTTCCATAGATGTAGAGGCACTCTACTCTTCAATCCCACACAGCAAAGGTATCATGGCTGTGGACTATTACCTGAGTATGAGAGGACGGCAATATGCTGAACACAATCATTTTCTAAAACGGGCTTTGGAATTTTGTCTCACCAGAAACTACTTCCTGTACGATGGGAGGTACTTCCACCAGCTCAGGGGCACTGCGATGGGGAGCCCTTGTGCCCCATCGTATGCAAATCTGCTCCTGGGCTGGTGGGAGGAGAATATCATTTTTGGCGATACCCCATTGGCTGAGAGTAACGTCATAATGTGGCTACGCTACATTGATGACGTGTTTGTTATCTGGAAGGGTAACGAGATCAGTTTTACGTCTTTTGTAGCAGATCTGAATCGGAATGACTTGGGCCTGTCCTTTACCTTTGAGATTGGTCCTAAAAAATTACCTTTTTTGGACGTCTTAATTGAAAGGGGAAGAGACGGTCAATTGACTACAAGTACATTCAGAAAACCAACGGCGTCTAATTCCCTGTTGAGATGGGAATTAAATCACCCAACGTCACTTAAGAGAGGTATCCCCAAAGGCCAGTACCTGCGAGTACGGAGGAACTGCTCTGACAATGCTGTATATCGAAAACAGGCTGATGATTTGAGGGGTCGTTTCTTAGAACGGGGGTACCCTAATAAAATCCTGAACGAGGCATACAAGTCATCCCTCACAAAGGAAAGAAAAGATCTCCTAACCCCTACAATAAAGAAGGAAGGAGATAACAATGTCAGACTGATCACCAGATACACTAATGGGGCAAGAGACTTACGTGAGATAATTAAAAGACACTGGCCGATCCTGCAAATGGACGGAGACCTTAAAGGAGTCCTTACATCAGCCCCACAAATCACATTTAGAAAAGGCCGCTCCATAAAGGACAGGGTAGTCCACAGCCATTTCCCCCCCCCCCCTCCCCTCAGATTCAACCCACCTGGTTGGATAACCGGGTTAAGGGATGTTATAGATGCGGGAATTGCAAATACTGTCAGGCTATACGACAGGGTAGGGACTTTATGAGTAATGTAACAGGAAGAACCTTCCGCATCAATCACTTTATAAACTGCAAAACGAGAGGGGTTATATACAAGATGACGTGTGAATGCGGGGTGGAATATGTAGGCAAGACAATGAGAGAATTCCGAAGAAGAGTCAGGGAACACCATAGGGATACTATCAATAAGAGAGACACCCCGGTCGCAAACCATATTAATAGAGTACATCAGGGTAATCTAAAGATGGTCAACTTTATGGGGATTGATAGAGTGTACCAGTCCCAGAGAGGAGGTGATTGGGATAAGAGTATTCTACAGAGAGAGAGCAAATGGATATTTTGCCTCCAAACAACGGCACCATGCGGTTTGAATGACCAACTAAGCTTCTCTTCCTTCCTGTAGAGATAGGGATTAACAGGGTGCATTGAGAATAGGGGCAGCCGCCGTTGAGTGGGGGCACCACGGCGTAGGAAAAGGGTGCCAACCTCCGCGACAGGTAGGAGTAAGTCCAGATAGGGCGTTGTAGGGGACCCGGTAGTTGCACCCTATCCTATCTTTCTTACCACAGAAGGTCCGCTGTGTCATTTACTTTTTTTCTGTACTACATGTTTTTTTGTACTGCATTTTTTATTCAATTCCTTATTATATGCTGAAATTGAATTTCTAAAGGTGTGTACATAATCTTCTGAGTGAGCTATTACACCCTTTTCTGTAGCTCTAATCCTCAATGCATGGGGTATTATTCATTTGTTTTTTAAGTGGCTACTTTATCTACACATGCCCTTCATATGGCTCGTGAGGCAAATTTCTCCTCCCCCTTATTATTTGAATCAAAGGCAGGAGGCTGAAGAGTTACACGCCTCCTTGTGCTTTGTTCTGCAAGATGCAGTGTGGTTGTCACACACTGCATATACAGGGGGGGGCGGCACAAAGGTGGAAGGGTCCGCCCATCAGAGTGGACGGCCACGGTATATGTTATCTATGTCCGTTAGCCGCCCGCTTATATTAATGGAGCAAAGTGCGCTCGATACATATCACTATAGAAGGGGCGTGACAAAGGCTAATGTGGCCGCCCACCGGACATGACGTTACGGCACAATGTGCCGACGTGCGGATACCCAGAAGGGATCCAGGAGCCGTATTCTATGGTGCACACACAGACCGGAAATGGATTCCCGGCGTCCGGAAGTATGATTTTGAAAACGCCGGTGAGCAGTATGCATAAATTGGGCAGAATGATTGTCGCAGTAGCGATATGCTCAGTTGATATATGAAGGTGACATAATCCCCTGAAGATTCCGAACGATGAAACGCGTTGGGAGGCACTGTTCATCTAAGTGGACATAAAAGGAGGAATGCGGATGCATAAGCCGCCGAGAAAGTCCACATGAATACTCGAACTGCATGATTATGAGAAGGCAGATGAGTATTAAAACCGCTTGACTATATGAGATATTGCACGTGAAAGGTTGTACGCCATGATATTGGGTACTTACTGATGCAAATTCTGCAAGGTGTTTGTTTTTTTTTTTTTTTTTTAATTTATGAGCAAACTGCAGCTGTTTTGCCACCGCCAATAGGGGTGATATAGGGAATGTGACCATAACTAAATTTAAAAAGAGGTCATCTTTTCATCCCTTTCATAATTGCGCAAATACTTGGCCGGTACCTCTGACTGAGGGCAGATGAGGTTTAGTAAAGTGTTGTGCGCACGGAACATGGAGACTGGCTCTCTGATTTAGTGATTTATCCAAAGGTGTCGCGTGTGATATATTGGGCACTATAAGGCAATTGGATATAAATCCTCTGGCAGTGACATTTTTTAATTGAGTCTTTTGTGTTTTCTGTTTGCACCTAGCACTTTGTTGGCACTATATGTCTGCACTTTTTTAGGTTTTAACTAATAAAGGTTACGTTTTAACTATATCTGGGAACCTGCTGATTCAGCCGTTTGGCAGACTCGAGGTAAATCATATTCTTATGATCGGTCAAGACCACAATACGGTGCTTGGCCCCCTCAAGCCAATGTCACCACTCCTCAAATGCCCACTTCATAGCCAACAACTCATGATTGCCGACATCATAATTGCATTCCGCAGGCGAAAACTTTCGAGAAAAGAAGGCACACGGTTTCATCAAGGAACCATCAGAGTTCCTCTGAGACAAAACGGCCCCTGCCCCAATCTCAGAAGCATCAACCTCAACCTGAAAAGGAAGAGAAACATCCAGCTGACGCAACACAGGGGCAGAGTAAATTTGCGCTTAAGCTCCTGAAAGGCAGAAACAGCCTCAGAGGACCAATTAGCTACATCAGCGCCCTTCCTCGTCAAATCGGTCAGGGGTTTAACCACACTGGAGAAGTTGGCAATGAAACGGCGATAAAAATTAGCAAAGCCCAAAAATTTCTGAAGGCTCTTCACGGATGTGGGCTGGATCCAATCATGAATGGCCTGAACCTTAACCGGATCCAATTCTATAGATGATGGAGAAAAAATGAAGCCCAAAAAAGAAACCTTCTGTACTCCAAAGAGGCACTTAGACCCCTTCACAAACAAGGCATTATCATGAAGGACCTGAAATACCATCCTGACTTGTTTCACATGAGACTCCCAATCATCTGAAAAAATCAAAATATCATCCAAATAAACAATCATGAATTTATCAAGATAATTCCGAAAAATATCATGCATGAAGGACTGAAACACAGAAGGGGCATTAGAGAGTCCGAATGGCATCACAAGATATTCAAAATGGCCCTCGGGCGTATTAAACGCAGTTTTCCATTCGTCACCCTGCTTAATACGAACAAGATTATATGCCCCTCGAAGGTCAATCTTAGTAAACCAACTAGCCCCCTTAATCCTGGCAAACAAATCAGAAAGCAAAGGCAAAGGGTATTGGAATTTGACCGTGATCTTATTCAAGAGGCGATAATCAATACAGGGTCTCAAGGAGCCATCCTTCTTGGCAACAAAAAAAAAACCTGCTCCCAATGGAGAAGAAGATGGCCGAATATGCCCCTTCTCCAAAGACTCCTTTACATAGCTCCGCATGGCGGCATGTTCAGGCACAAACAGGTTGAAAAGTCGGCCCTTAGGAAACTTAGAGCCTGGAATCAAGTCAATAGCACAATCACAGTCCCTATGCGGTGGAAGGGAACTGGACTTGGGCTCATCGAAAACATCCTGGAAATCTGACAGAAACTCAGGAATTTCAGAAGAGGGGGAGGAGGAAATTGACATCAGAGGAACGTCATCATGAACCCCCTGACAACCCCAACTAGTCACAGACATAGATTTCCAATCCAACACCGGATTATGTACCTGTAACCATGGAAACCAGAGCACAATAGCATCATGCAAATTATGCAACACCAGGAAACGACAATCTTCCTGATGGGCTGGCGCCATGCACATGGTTAACTGTGTCCAAAACTGAGGTTTATTTTTAGCCAATGGTGTAGCATCAATGCCCGTGAAAGGGATAGGACTCTGCAAAGGCTGTAAGGGAAAACCACAACGTCTGGCAAATTCTAAGTCCATCAAATTTAAAGCGGCGCCTGAATCCACAAATGCCATGACAGAGAATGACGATAATGAGCAGATCAGGGTCACAGATAACAGAAATTTAGGTTGTACAGTACTGATGGTAACGGAATTAGCGATTCTCTTGGCACACTTAGGGCAATCAGAAATAACATGAGCAGAATCGCCGCAGTAAAAGCACAACCTATTCTGACGTCTGAATCCTTGGCGTTCAGCTCTAGACACAATCCTATCACACTGCATAGGCTCAGGACTCCGCTCGGAAGACAATGCCATAGTGTGCACAACTCTGCGCTCACGCAAGCGCCGATCAATTTGAATGGCCAGAGACATAGAATCACTCAGACCTGCAGGCGTGGGGAAGCCCACCAAAACATCTTTAACAGATTCAGAAAGACCCTTTCTGAAAATTGCCGCCAAAGCATCCTCATTCCACTTAGTAAGCACAGACCATTTTCTAAATTTCTGGCAATATGATTCTGCCGCTTCTTGACCCTGACACAGGGCCAACAAGGTTTTCTCAGCATGATCCACAGAATTAGGTTCATCATACAATAACCCAAGCGCCTGAAAAAAGGTGTCTACATTAAGCAAGGCCGGATTCCCAGATTCCAGGGAAAATGCCCAATCCTGCGGGTCGCCACGCAACAGAGAAATGACAATTTTTACCTGTTGGATGGGATCACCAGAGGAACGGGGCTTCAGAGCAAAAAACAGTTTACAGTTATTTTTAAAGCTCAAAAATTTGGACCTGTCCCCAAAAAACAGATCGGGGGTAGGAATTCTAGGCTCTAAAACAGGAGTCTGCACGATATAATCAGAAATACCCTGTACTCTAGCAGCAAGTTGATCCACCCGAGAAGCAAGTCCCTGAACATCCATGTCAGCGCCTAACTCTTGAGCCACTCAGAGGTGAAGAGGGAAAAAAAAACACAAGAGTACAGAAAAAAAAAAAATGGCTCAGCACTTTCTTTCCCTTCTTTTGAGATGCGGTTAACTCATTGTTGGCCAGTTGTACTGTTATGATCTGGTGGCCTAGGAGCAGCATGGACGAGCTCTGGAGTAGGTGGCCTCTATACTGACCGCAGACCTTGAACTTAACACCTCAACTATAAGTAGCCGTGGGATGTTCCTGTCACTCCCTCGACCCCTCGTCACAGCTGGAGGACTAATTACCCCTAAAGAAAGAAACAGGAAAACTATCTTGCCTCAGAGAAAATCCCCAAGGAAAGACAGCCCCCCACAAATATTGACTGTGAGAGGAGAGGGAAATTACAAACGCAGACTGAAAACAGAATTTAGCAAAGGAGGCCACGCTACCTAGAAAGAAAAGACAGGACAGAGTACTGTGCAGTCAGTATTAAAATTCTACAAAAATCCACCACAGAGAATACAAAAATCTCCACACCTAACTAAAGGCATGGAGGGTAACTCTGCGACTCCAGAGCTTCCAGCTTGGCTGAATAAATCCTTACACAGACAAAGCTGGACAAGAAAAAACATAGCAATTCACTGAACTATAAAGTCCACCGCATGTGGACTGCAAAAACAAAGCCAGGACTTATCTTTGATGATTTGGACAATCCAGCAGGAGAAACCAAGCAGAGATGTGAATCCTCCAGAAAAACAATGGACAACTGGCACTCACTAAAGGGTGAAGCCAGACTAAATAGCCCCGCCCAAAGTGGAAGCACCTGATGACTGCTGTGAAGGACAAACAGCAGCACTACCACTTATAACCACCGGAGGGAGCCCAAGAGCAGAACCCACAACAGAATTCACCACAGTGTCCCATCCCTCATTCCCTATTGTTAGGGCCTTCCTCTCCCCTTTACCATCCCGTTGTGTGTGTGTTGTGCCGTCTGCTGGACCAACCCCTGTTGGGTTTTGAAATTATCACCAACTGTACCATTCTTCCAGTGAAGCTATACCGCAAGCAGAGGCTCTTGCTTGCTTGATCCAGACAATCATGGATGAGTTAACAGAGCTGTGGTCTCAGGTGGTACAGCAGCTTCAGCAGGTGTCTGGGTTCATGGTCTCAGCTCATGTCTTGGCTCAAACAGAACCCAAGATTCCCTCCTTGACAGGTTCTCTGGAGGGAGAGATACATTTTTGGTCTTTAAGGATGCCTGTAAGTTATATTTCATGCTTCACCCTCATTCTCCAGGGAGTAAGGAACAGTGTCATGTCGGACGCTGTTCAGACCAGGTCGTTCGACAGACAGCGGTAATTCTGCTTTTGACCACTATTTGCTCATTGGCATCGGCTAGATTTTATCTAGCTGTTCCGGGGTTAATTTACCTGATCCTCGGATTGGAAGCTGGGCCATGCCCATTGCCTTTAAATAGTTCTCCTGATCATTGGGCGTCGCCGATTATAGCTTCTGTTTTGTCCGTTGTTATCTTGGTCTGGAGTGGAGAGCTGGTTGTTGGAGATTCGTTGCTGGTGGTGTATTTTCCTTTGTCTTATTTACTCCTTCCTATATTTGTATTTATTTTTCCCTGCACATTTATAGTGTATTCCTGAGTGACTGCGGCATGGTGTATATTTTCCTTTATCCTTGTCTGTGCTAACTGTGGGTATTGGTGTATTACCTCTTCACTGGGTGGTGGGCGAAGGTTTCAGCCTAGGGTTGAAACAGGAGACAGGGTGAGGTTCGAGGCCTGGACATGCACACCATCAGTGTAAACTCCAGGTAGAGGGTCAGTCAGGATTTCCCTAGTCTGAGGGAAATTGCAGGGGCCCGGGTTATTAGCTCTCGCTCACCTAGTCTTCCCGTGACATTATAATCGGCCCAACAACAAAAGAAAAAAAAAATGGTTTCTTTTTTTTGTGTGTTTTGTCATGGATCCCATGACTTCCATAACCCGCCAGTTGGAGGCGCTGTCCCTACAGGTCACAGAGTTGAGGGGGGCAGTACAGCAACAGGGACTAGCAGTATCTAATGTGCAAGCTGGAGCGACAGGAAGAGTTGCTGAGCCTAAATTCCCTTTGCCTGAAAAATTTGTAAATTTGTTTCTTTTCGTGAAGCTTGCAAACTATATTTCCGTATGCGCCCGATCTCCTCGGGTAATGAGGCTCAGCGTGTGGGCCTAGTGTTGTCATTGTTAAGCGGGGATCCCCAAGCATGGGCATTTTCTTTGCCATCTGATTCTGCTGCATTTGACTCTGTGGAGAGTTTTTTTTCCTCTCTTGGAAAAATCTACGATGAACCTGACAGAATGGCTCTAGCAGAATCTAAGATACGCACTATTCGCCAGGGGGAGCGAGTTGCAGAGGATTACTGTTCTGAATTTCGTCGCTGGGCGATCGTTACACAATGGAATGATCCAGCATTGCGAAGTCAGTTTATTCATGGGGTTTCTGGAAGGGTTAAAAAAGCCCTTCTGATGTACGAGACTCCTGCTTCTCTAGATTCCGCTATGAGTCTGGTTGTCCGCATTGATCGCCGTTTGCGTCAGGGGGAGCATGAGACACCGCCTATGGTAGAGGGTTTAGGTTCACGTGAGGTTGCTGCAGGTGAGCCCACGGAGCCTATGCAAATCGCAGGGGTGTCACATGTGAAGCGTCGAGCCCCTGAGCTCAGGAAGCAGGGAGCCTGCTTTTACTGTGGTAAAACTGGTCATTTTATTAACATCTGTCCTCTGCTGTCTAAGAAAAATGCAACGGCGGAAAAGTTCTAAGCTCAGAGGGTGTGGAGGAGACCAATCTGAGCTTATGTATTTCCTCCATGGTGGTTTCGCAATGCATGCTCCCTGCTAAGGTTTTTATCGCTGGCAGTGAGCTGCCAATTACTGTTTTTGTGGATAGTGGTTCAGCCACAAATCTCATTGATGAGGAGTTTGCGCGCTCAGCAGGTTTTAGGATTGAAAAACTGTCTCATCCTATCCGCGTGGTCACCATCAATGCTGCTCCTCTCTCTCAGGGGGAGATTACTGAATTTGTGTCTGAGGTGAAACTCCACATTGGGGTTCTACACTCTGAGCGGGTTACATGTAGGGTGCTCAGGAATCTTCCTGCTCAGTTGGTTTTGGGTTTTCCTTGGTTGTCTATGCACAACCCGGTAATTGACTGGAAAACTCAGGACATAATTCAGTGGAGCGAGTTCTGCCAGGAGAATTGCCTGGCCACATGTGTGGCTGCGGTGACTTCAAGCGTTCCGGAGTCACTTCTGGATTTTGTGGATGTGTTCTCTGAGAAGGGTTGTTCAGAGTTGCCGCCACATCGTCCATATGACTGTTCTTTCAGGTTTAAACCAGGGGCCAAGTTGCCTAAAGCAAGGATGTTTAACATCTCTGGTCCGGAGAGACAAGCGTTAAAAGATTATTGCTGAAAGCTTGAGCAAAGGGCACATCAGGCCGTCATCCTCGCCGGTGGCAGCAGGGTTCTTCTTCGTGAAGAAGAAAGATGGCGGATTACGCCCGTGTTTGGATTTCAGGGAGTTGAACCAGATTACGGTTCGTGATCTATACCCTATGCCACTGATACCAGATTTGGTCAACCAGGTGGCAGGTGCTAAGTGGTTTACCAAGCTTGACCTCAGGGGGGCGTACAACCTCATAAGAGTCCGTCAAGGTGATGAGTGGAAGACGGCTTTTAATACCCCTGAGGGTCATTTGGAAAATTTGGTGATGCCTTTTGGGTTGACTAACGCCCCTGCAGTGTTCCAACATTTCATCAATGATGTGTTCTCGCATGTTTTGGGGAAATTCGTTATCGTGTACCTAGATGACATCCTCATATATTCTTGCAACCGTGATGCTCATTGAAATCATGTCAGGCAGGTGTTACAGCTTCTCAGAGAGAATAAGCAGTATGCTAAACTTGAGAAATGTGTATTTTCTGTTCAAGAGTTGCCTTTCTTGGGTTATATTGTGTCTGCTTCTGGTTTTAAAATGGACGCCGCTAAGGTGCAAGCGGTGCTGCATTGGGAACGTCCTGATAACCTGAAAGCACTTCAGCGGTTCCTTGGGTTTTCTAACTACTATAGGAAATTTATCAAGGATTTTTCCATCATTGCTAAACCGCTAACTGACATGACTAAAAAAGGTACCAATTTCTCCATTTGGCCTGAGGCTGCTGTGCGCACATTTGAATTTCTTAAGAACAGTTTTGTTTCAGCCCCCATTCTTGTGCAGCCAGACGTATCAAAACCCTTTGTTGTGGAAGTCGATGCATCTGAGGTTGGTGTGGGGGCGGTACTATCTCAAGGCTCATCTTTGAGTGGTTTGCGTCCGTGCGCCTATTTCTCCAAGAAACTGTCGTCCGCCGAACGTAACTACGATATCGGCAACAGGGAGTTGTTGGCAATCAAGTTGGCCTTTGAGGAATGGCGACACTTCTTGGAGGGGTCGGTACATCAGGTTACTGTTATTACCGATCATAAGAATCTGCTGTATTTGGAGTCAGCCAAGCGTCTGTCCCCCAGGCAGGCTCGCTGGGCATTGTTTTTCACGCGGTTCAATTTTGTTGTCACTTACAGACCGGGGTCTAAAAACACTAAGGCGGATGCTCTGTCCAGGTGTTTTCCGGGGGGTGAACCTCGTGAAGATCCAGTACCCATCCTCCAAAAGGGTGTTGTGGTTTCGGCTCTCACTACCGAGGTTGAGGCTGAGATTGCCGAGGCTCAGGAGGAGGTACCATCTGAGCTTCCCATCAACAAATCTTTTGTACCGCTTCATCTCCGCTTAAAGGTTTTGGCGGAGCATCATGATGCTGTCCTGGCTGGCCACCCAGGGGTTAGAGGTACCTTGGAGTTGGTGTCACGTCGGTTTTGGTGGCCCAAGATCCGACAGGACGTGGTCTCATACGTGTCAGCTTGTACCACGTGCGCTAGGGCTAAGACGCCCCGCTCCCGTCCTGTTGGCACACTACTTCCTCTTGAGGTACCTAGTAAGCCATGGACGGAAATCTCCATGGATTTCATCATTGATTTGCCCTCATCAGCTGGGAACACGGTCATCTTGGTGATTGTTGATCGGTTTTCTAAAATGTCGCACTTTGTGTCTTTGCCTTCGTTGCCTAACGCTAAGACTCTGGCTCAGGTATTTGTGCAGGAGGTGGTCAGACTTCATGGGGTTCCGTCTGACATTGTGTCTGATAGGGGGTCTCAGTTTGTGGCAAAATTTTGGAAAGCATTTTGCTCACGGCTGTGGATCAAGTTGTCTCATTCTTCGGCGTTCCATCCTCAGTCAAATGGTCAGACTGAGCGTATGAACCAAAATTTGGAACAGTACCTACGCTGCTTTGTCTCTGATAACCAGGAGGAGTGGTCTACCTTTCTTCCTTTGGCTGACTTTGCCATCAATAATCACCGCCAGGAGTCGTCTGGGGAGTCTCCGTTTTTTTGTGTTTACGGGCTACATCCTCAATTTTGTACCTTGAGTCAGAGGGGCTCTTCCGGCGTTCCGGAGGAGGATCAGTTAGGAGCACAATTGCCATCAGTCTGGAGGAGAGTTAAACAGCACCTGTTGAGTGTGGGTGCTAGGTACAAATGTGTGGCTGACAGTAGGCGTGTGCCAGGTCCGGACCCGAGTGTGGATGACTGGGTGTGGTTATCCACAAAAAACATAAGACTCAAAATACCGTCCCTTAAATTGGGTCCACGGTTTATTGGTCCATTTAGGGTCACCGCCGTCATTATCCCAGCAGCGTACCGTTTGGAGCTCCCTACGGTGTATAAGATACACAACGTGTTCCACAGATCTCTTCAAAAGAAGGTGGTGGGTTCTGTGGACGCGGCGCCTATGCCACCTCCAGTCTTGGTGGATGGTAATTTGGAGTTTGAAGTCTCCAAGGTGGTTGACTCTCGTGTAGTGTGTCGCACTTTACAGTACTTGGTACACTGGCGTGGTTATGGGCCTGAGGAGAGGTCCTGGGTACCAGCCTCGGATATTCATGCGGATCGGCTGGTCAGGTTTTTTCATCGTCGCCATCCAGACAAGCCGGGTCCTATAAGCCGTGAGGGCCCTGGGGTCCCTCGTAGAAGGCGGGGTACTGTCATGTCGGA
This sequence comes from Ranitomeya variabilis, assembly GCF_051348905.1. Taxonomy (NCBI): domain Eukaryota; kingdom Metazoa; phylum Chordata; class Amphibia; order Anura; family Dendrobatidae; genus Ranitomeya; species Ranitomeya variabilis. Next base: position 163,826,835 of record NC_135233.1, read on the forward strand.
CGCTGTTCAGACCAGGTCGTTCGACAGACAGCGGTAATTCCGCTTTTGACCACTATTTGCTCATTGGCGTCGGCTAGATTTTATCTAGCTGTTCTGGGGTTATTTTACCTGATCCTCGGATTGGAAGCTGGGCCATGCCCATTGCCTTTAAATAGTTCTCCTGATCATTGGGCGTCGCCGATTATAGCTTCTGTCTTGTGCATTGTTATCTCGGTCTGGAGTGGAGAGCTGGTTGTTGGAGATTCGTTGCTGGTGGTGTATTTTCCTTTGTCTTATTTACTCCTTCCTATATTTGTATTTATTTTGCCCTGCACATTTATAGTGTATTCCTGAGTGACTGCGGCGTGGTTTATATTTTCCTTTATCCTTGTCTGTGCTAACTGTGGGTATTGGTGTATTAACTCTTCACTGGGTGGTGGGTGGAGGTTTCAGCCTAGGGTTGAAACAGGAGACAGGGTGAGGTTTGAGGCCTGGACATGCACACCATCAGTGTAAACTCCAGGTAGAGGGTCAGTCAGGATTTCCCTAGTCTGAGGGAAATTGCAGGGGCCCGGGTTATTAGCTCTCGCTCACCTAGTCTTCCCGTGACAAACAGAGTGTGGGGATTATAGTCTCCCTTCTCAAGGGTGATCCTCAATCCTGGGCCTTCTCCCTGCCAACCGATTCACCATCTTTGTGGTCGGTGGACAAGTTTTTTGCGGCATTGGCCCTGGTGTATGGGGATCCTGGAGGCGTCTCCCTGGCTAAGTCTCGAATCTGTAAGATCAAGCCGGAAGGCCGGCCGGCTTAAGAGTACTGCTCAGAGTTTCGGAGATGGGCCACTGACATTCAGTGGAATGACCCTGCTCTTAGGAGCCATTTTTGTCAGGGTCTGTCAGCTAGGCTACAGGATACTCTGGTGCAGTATGCTACTACTGGGTCCTTGGAGGCTGCCATGGCCCTTGCAATCTGGGTGGATAGATGCCTCAAGGAGAGATATATACCAAATCAACCCCCTGTTGTTCTTTTTAGGGAGGAGGACACACTGGTGCAGACGGACGAACCTATGCAGGTGGAAGGAGTTTCTGCTCAAACTGGGTTGCCTGTCTTTCACCGTGGGACAGGGCATGTTTCTACTGTGACCTTTCGAATCATTACATTAATGTCTGCCCATCCCGTGCCAAAGTTGGTACTGCATCACCAAAGCCACGTTCCCCTGGTCGTGTGGAGGGAGGCGATCAGGGTGTGTACATTTCCTCCACCTTCAAGTCTCAGTTTTCCATTTCTGTTGAAATGGTGGTTGGTGGGGAGACTGTGACGGTACCGGTTCTTGTGAACAGTGTAACTAGAGTCAATCTCGTGGATTCTCGCTTTGTCCAGACTCATGGTCTGATTGGTAGGACGCTGGCGAGACCCATTTCCATTAATGAGATTGACTCCGCCCGTCTTCAAGTCATAGACAATATTAATCTGCATATAGGAACTCTTCATGAAGAGTCCCTGTCATGCTATGTCTTGGAGGGTATGCCTATTCCCATCATCTTAGGCTTTCCCTGGCTGAAGAGACACAATCCGGTCATTGATTGGTGGTCTGGGGAAGTAGTGAGTTGAGACCAGTCTTGTAAAAACTGTTGCCTGGGAGTATGGTCTCTGCAGTCCTTCTTGAATCTACCCCTTCTTCTCTGATGGGGGCAGCTAAGGTGTTACCTGGGAATAGGGGCAAGATTCAACCCTCACCACTAGTAAAACCTGAGTCTCAGGGTCCTCTCAGGGGGGTGGATCAGGGGCGTTCCCTCTAAATATAATGATGGTAGGAGTTTGGTGACACAGGGGGATGCCTCTGCTGTCTGTTCCTCAGGGAGATTATCGTCTGTTGGCAAACGCACGCATGGAAATAAACATTCAGGTCTGGACCTATTTGTGAATGAGTACGTGTGGGTGTCTACTAAAGACATCAAGTGGAAGTACGCATCTGGGACCTGGAGTTCTAGGGTGATCGGGCCACATCGGGTGTCAGCCTTTCTCAGCCCTAGGATCTTCCAGATGGAGTTACCTCCAGTAATGCAGGTACAGAACGTATTCCACAGGTCTTCGCTCTGGAGATTTGTGACGCCTCCAGAGTCTAGAGTTATTTCCATCACCATCGGGCTGCATTTGCTGTATACCCGAGACATCCTCACCATACGTCATTTCCGGTGAGGTCCAGTGTTGAGGATCCTGAGGCCCCTTGTTGAAAGGGGGGTACTGTCACAATTCAGGTTTGGATTAGTGGGAGCTCTGGTTCCAATATTATTTAAATGTAGCTTTTTTCCTTTCAGGCCAGCAAGGGTTAATGTCAGTTTTCTTTGCTGGCAGCTGTAGTGTTGCTGGTCAGCTGAGGTGGGTGGTGACCACTCCCACCATCCCTTAAATAGTCACCTGATGCATCAGTTGACTATTGGTAATTTTTTTTTCTATGTAGACCAGCCTTACAGTTACAGCTCTCTGGTGCAGCACTGAATCTGCTTCTTCTGTGGATTACGGGGTCCTGTTTCCATATCCTCTGCAGTGTGGAGTTTGGCAGCGGAGTCTGGAGCTAAGTTTTGTGCATTTACCTTGTCTGTCTCATGCTTGTCACTATTCCCTGTGTTTGTACTATCTTCTGCAGTGGTGAGGCTAGCGCCCTTTCTGGCCAATGCACTATCCAGAGCATTATTAGGTGGCAGCTAGGGACCAGGTACGTGATGGCGGCAGGGGGAGGACACACTTAAGGCATTAGGGAACTGCAGGGACAGGCTCAGGTTGGAGCTCAGGAGGTGTCCCATCCCTTGTTCCCTATTGTTTGGGCCTTCCTCTCCCCTTTACCATCCTGTTGTGTGTGTGTTGTGCCGTACGCTGGACCGAACTCTGTTAGGTCATAACAGAATCACATATTTCAGAGATTTACATGGAAACCCCGATGGAAGTGCTCAGTGCAGAGCGCAGGATAAATGTGAGCCTTACTGCGATCTTTGGAAAACAGAATGAAAAAAAAATCAACAGCAGGTGAAGCATTGGTTTTATTTATTTTTTTACGCCGTTCCTCATGCTGTATAAGTGATACAACTTTATTCTTTGAGTCAGTGAGATTACAGCGATACCTGATTTACTGTATATTTGATTTTTATGTTTGGCTGCTGTCACACACTAAAAAATGCTTTTTATTGCAAAAACTAGCATCACCATATTTTGATAGTTATAATTTTTCCATATAGATAGTCATGTGATTTGGGGACGACTTGTTTTTTTGCGGGATGAGTTGACGTTTTTATTGCTACCATTTTCGATCACAAATCCTTCTTTGATTGCTTTCTATTCTGATTTTTGGGAATCAGAATGAACAAAAGCCAGCAATTCAGGAATTGTTTATGCAGTTCCGCATGTGGTAAAATTGATAAGGCAGATTTATTTTTTGGGTCAGTACGATTACAGCGATTATACATTTATATATTTTTACACAATAAAAATAGTTTTATAGAAAAAATAATTTTTGTATTGCTTCATTCTGATAGCTATAATTTTTATATTTTTTTCCGCTAATGGAGCCATATTGCGGATTTTTTTTCTGCAGGACAACATGATGTTTTCAGTGATACCATTTTTATTTACATTCGTTTTTTTGTTTCAATAATTTTTATTGAAGGGTTTTTACATAAATTGGAAGGGAAAATTATAAAAATGTCATAACATATGATACAGTAGTAGTACAATAATATATGTTATAATAATAGTACATTAATACAGTACAGTAATAGAATACAATGAGTTAGGTTTAATAATAAAATATACAATTGTCAATTTTAAATAAACCAAGTAGTTTATGAAAAATAGTATATTACTTAAGGAAAGAGGGAATGAGAGAAGAGGGAAAGGAAGGAGGAGTTGTTTTTGAATGCAAGAGCTAGTTCAAATGTATTGTGGTTAGAAATTTTTTCCATTACGTCTTTTATAGTGGGGATACCAGTAACTTTCCATTTAGCACTTATTAGTAATTTAACAACAGAGAAAATGTGTAAGGAAATCTGTTTAATTCCTTTAGGGATGAGGTCTGACAATAAAGACAATCGGGGGAGCATTTGAATTCTGTGTTTCCCCATTTTACAGAGTAATGGATTTATTTCTTTCCATAAAATCTTAATTTTCGGGTAAGACTAGAATATGTGGAGAATATTGCTTTTGTTTCCACAGTTCCTCCAGAAGAGATCTGAGTATTCTGTGTAGATCTCTTTAAGTCTGACTGGTGTTAAGTGCCATCTTGAAACAATCATGAAAAATTTTTTGTGTATATTTGCATTGACTAAGAATTTGTATGTATGTTTGGATGCTTATTCCCACTGTTCTGCTGGAATTTTTTTGTTTAAGTCTGCTTCCCATTTATCTATTTTCTTGGATTTTGAGAATTCGAGATCCGGGGTAAAGAATGTATATACAGTACAGACCAAAAGTTTGGACACACCTTCTCATTTAAAGATTTTTCTGTATTTTCATGACTATGAAAATTGTACATTCTCACTGAAGGCATCAAAACTACGAATTAACACATGTGGAATTATATACTTAACAAAAAAGTGTGAAACAACTGAAAATATGTCTTATATTCTAGGTTCTTCAAAGTAGCCACCTTTTGCTTTGATGGCTTCTTTGCACACTCTTGGCATTCTCTTGATGAGCTTCAAGAGGTAGTCACCGGGAGTGGTCTTCCAACAATCTTGAAGGAGTTCCCAGAGATGCTTAGCACTTGTTGGCCCTTTTGCCTTCACTCTGCGGTCCAGCTCACCCCAAACCATCTTGATTGGGTTCAGGTCTGGTGACTGTGGAGGCCAGGTCATCTGGTGTAGCACCCCATCACTCTCCTTCTTGGTCAAATAGCCCTTACACAGCCTGGAAGTGTGTTTGGGGTCATTGTCCTGTTGAAAAATAAATGATGGTCCAACTAAACGCAAACCGGATGGAATAGCATGCCGCTGCAAGATGCTGTGGTAGCCATGCTGGTTCAGTATGCCTTCAATTTTGAATAAATGCCCAACAGTGTCACCAGCAAAGCTCCCCCACACCATCACACCTCCTCCTCCATGCTTCACGGTGGGAACCAGGCATGTAGAGTCCATCCGTTCACCTTTTCTGCGTCGCACAAAGACACTGTGGTTGGAACCAAAGATCTCAAATTTGGACTCATCAGACCAAAGCACAGATTTCCAGTGGTCTAATGTCCATTCCTTGTGTTCTTTAGCCCAAACAAGTCTCTTCTGCTTGTTGACTGTCCTTAGCAGTGGTTTCCTAGCAGCTATTTTACCATGAAGACCTGCTGCACAAAGTCTCCTCTTAACAGTTTTTGTAGAGATGTGTCTGCTGCTAGAACTCTGTGTGGCATTGACCTGGTCTCTAATCTGAGCTGCTGTTAACCTGCGATTTCTGAGGCTGGTGACTCGGATAAACTTATCCTCAGAAGCAGAGGTGACTCTGGAGCGGTCCTCATGTGAGCCAGTTTCTATGCAGCACTTGATCATTTTAGCCACTGCACTTGGGGACACTTTCAAAGTTTTCCCAATTTTTCGGACTGACTGACCTTCATTTCTTAAAGTAATGATGGCCACTTGTTTTTCTTTACTTAGCTGCTTTTTTCTTGCCATAATACAAATTCTAACAGTCTATTCAGTAGGACTATCAGCTGTGTATCCACCAGACTTCTGCACAACACAACTGATGGTCCCAACCCCATTTATAAGGCAAGAAATCCCACTTATTAAACCTGACAGGGCGCACCTGTGAAGTGAAAACCATTCCCTGTGACTACCTCTTGAAGCTCATCAAGAGAATGCCAAGAGTGTGCAAAGCAGTCTTCAAAGCAAAAGGTGGCTACTTTGAAGAACCTAGAATATAAGACATATTTTAAGTTGTTTCACACTTTTTTGTTAAGTATATAATTCCACATGTGTTAATTCATAGTTTTGATGCCTTCAGTGTGAATGTACAATTTTCATAGTCATGAAAATACAGAAAAATCTTTAAATGAGAAGGTGTGTCCAAACTTTTGGTCTGTACTGTATGTTTTTTTGTGTTCCTGATTGAGTCATGGTTAGATTTCAGAAAGACACATTTTAAGGGACTCAGAAAGAGAATCGAAGGGATCCAATGGCTGGATATCCTTAAGGACAAAAATGTCCAGGAAGGTTGGGAAATCTTGAAAAATTAGATTCTCAAAGCACAATCATTAACAATTCCAAAAAGAGGGAAGAATACAAAGCATTTAAGGAAACCAGGATGGATGAACACAGAACTTAAACACAAAAAAAAAGGAAGAAAGAAATGTTTATCAAATGGAAAGAAGAAGGCATATCTAAAGAAGAATATAATGTTGTCTGCAGAACCTGCAGGGCACGAATCAGATTATCTAAAGCTGACAATGAATTAAGGCTTGCAAGAGACGTCAAAAGCAGTAAAAAAGAATTTTGGGGATATGTCAAAAGTAAAAGAAAAGTCAAAGATGCTATGGGATTTTTACAGGATGAAAATAATGAAATGGTAAGAAAGGATGTTGAGAAGGTCGAACTTTTAAATTCCTATTTTGCATCTGTTTTCTCTCAGAAAGGAAATGTAACATCAACTGATCTTCACTGTCCTCCTATTAAAGGTGTAGAAGAATCCAGGATATCTATAAACAGAAAGATAGTGTGGAAACACTTAGCTAACATAAATGGATTCAAGTCGCCAGGTCCAGATGAATTACACCGCGTCAGGCGGGGAGTCTGTGCAGCCTAAGTGACATCAGCAAGGTGACATTAACCCCTTATTACCCCATATGCCATTGCATCCAATGGGAAGAGCGAGGCTAAGTGCCAGAGTAGGCGCATCTTACAGATGCAACTTTTCTGGGGTGGCTGGGGGCAGATTTTTGTAGCCGGGGGGGCAATAACCATGATCCCTCTCTAGGCTATTAATATCTGCCCTTAGTCGCTGGCTTTCCCTCTCTGGCAGAGAAAATTGCGCGAGAGCCCACGACAGTTTGTTCTGTGAATTAATCCTTTAATTTAACACCTACAGCTCAAAAATTTTACACACACACACTACTAACATTATTAGTGAGGGACATATAAAAATCTAACGGATATGCAATGGTTTACTGTATGTAAACCATGTTTCATATCCTGTCGGGTTCTGTATTGATTTAGCAAAAGCCGACAAATGAATTACTGCCTATTCTGCTATCTAGCTCTGTATGAAACATAAAGATATATATATGTGTCTCATTGACATATATAGATATACATACACAGTATATAGACTGTATATATGTTTTCACGAATATATGAGGCCATGGATCCATTATATGTCCATTTTGCAAGCCGGCGAGAATATCTCGCCATACGGATGTCACACGTATGTCACACGGATGCTTACATGCGAGAAAATCGCATCCTCGCACTGCACACGGATGACATACAGATCACTGTTCAGGGAACATTTCTGCGATTCTCGTCTGTGTAAAACGGACTGCTTTTTTATATGTTGTGTGTGACTCCAGCCTTAAGGCCAGCATTTCTTTGTTCACTTATGTTATATTAAACTGTGTTTTATATTTTCTGGGGAACAAGTTAAGCCACCAATCTTGGGAAAAATTCTGAGGTGCTCCCATGCTATGGTAGGCAGGGCCGGACTGGGACTAAAATTCAGCCCTGGCATTTGAAGTCACACAGGCCCACTTGTCACATGGTGACTGTATAATATCTTTGTACACTTGTAGGTTACAAGAAGCGAGGGGAGTGTAACACGACTATATAACATATAATTACAGCTGTATCCAGCATTACAGCTCAGCCCCCATAGAATGTAATACAGCACAGCCCCCATAGAATGTAATACAGCCAGCCCCCATAGAATGTAATACAACACAGCCCCCATAGAATGTAATGCTGCACAGCCCCCATAGAATGTAATGCTGCACAGCCCCCACAGAATGTAATGCAGCACAGCCCCCATAGAATGTAATGCAGCACAGCCCCATAGAATGTAATACAGCCAGCCCCCATAGAATGTAATACAGCACAGCCCCCATAGAATGTAATACAGCACAGCCCCCATAGACTATAATACAGCACAGCCCCATAGAATGTAATGCTGCACAGCCCCCATAGAATGTAATGCTGCACAGCCCCCACAGAATGTAATGCAGCACAGCCCCCATAGAATGTAATGCAGCACAGCCCCATAGAATGTAATACAGCCAGCCCCCATAGAATATAATACAGCCAGCCCCCATAGAATGTAATGCAGCACAGCCCCCATAGAATGTAATGCTGCACAGCCCCCACAGAATGTAATGCAGCCAGCCCCCATAGAATGTAATACAGCCAGCCCCCATAGACTATAATACAGCACAGCCCCATAGAATGTAATGCTGCACAGCCCCCATAGAATGTAATACAGCACAGTCCCCATAGAATGTAATACAGCCAGCCCCCATAGACTATAATACAGCACAGCCCCATAGAATGTAATGCTGCACAGCCCCCATAGAATGTAATGCAGCACAGCCCCATAGAATATAATGCAGCAGAGGCCCATAGAATGGAATGCAGCACAGGCCCATAGAATATAATGCAGCACAGGCCCATAGAATATAATGCAGCACAGGCCCATAGAATGGAATGCAGCACAGGCCCATAGAATGGAATGCAGCACAGGCCCATAGATTACAATGCAGCACAGGCCCATAGAATATAATGCAGCACAGCCCCATAGAATATAATGCAGCAGAGGCCCATTAGAATGGAATGCAGCACAGGCCCATAGAATGGAATGCAGCACAGGCCCATAGAATACAATGCAGCACAGGCCCATAGAATATAATGCAGCACAGCCCCATAGAATATAATGCAGCAGAGGCCCATAGAATGGAATGCAGCACAGGCCCATAGAATGGAATGCAGCACAGGCCCATCTATATATATAATTGTCTAAGGGTTTTTCCGTCTGTCTGTCTGTCTGTCTGTCTTTCTGTCTGTCTGCCTGTCCTGGAAATCCCGCGTCTCTGATTGGTTGAGGCCGCCAGGCCTCGACCAATCAGAGACGGGCACAGCATGGCGACGATGATGTCATAAAGGTTGCCTCGACCAATCAGCGACGGGCACAGTCTGCCGCCAGGCCTCGACCAATCAGCGACGGGCACAGTATCGACATGCATATTCTAGAATACCCGATGCGTTAGAATTGGGCCACAATCTAGTAGAATATAATGCAGCAAAGGCCCATAGAATATAATGCAGCACAGCCCCATAGAATATAATGCAGCAGAGGCCCATAGAATGGAATGCAGCACAGGCCCATAGAATGGAATGCAGCCAGCCCCATAGAATATAATGCAGCAGAGGCCCATAGAATGGAATGCAGCACAGCCCCATAGAATATAATGCAGCAGAGGCCCATAGAATGGAATGCAGCACAGCCCCCCCCCCAATAGCTCCACAATCCAGTCATCACTCATTGATAAAAAAAACCAAAACACTCTACTCACCTTTCCTCCTGCCCCGCGCTGCTCTGGTCTCACTCTCAGCAGTCGAAGTCTGCCCGCCCGGTCACACAGCAGGTGCGCGATGATATGACGTCATCGCGCACCCGCAGTGTCAGCGGCAGGCAGAGCGGGGAATGATGGGAGAGGGGGCGTCAGCAGACGCTCTCTCCTCCATCATTGCATTCAACTGTACCGGTATAGTTGAATGCGGGGCCGGGAGTGCGCCGACAGCGGGGAGAGTGTGCCGACAGCGGCACACTTGAGCGGCCCACTACTGCCACCGGCCCTTCTGGCATTTGCCAGAACTGCCCGATGGCTACCATTTTACCCTACGTGATGCTCCTGCTGCACGGTCACTCTTTTCAGAAGGCGGCATCCATCAGTAGTTCCTGGGTTGCACTCACTAGCTTTTTCCCTACAATAACTGCAGTTTGCAGATCATAAACCTGCTTTCTGCACACAGTTATCCTCCTTTGGCTGTCAGATAGAAATTGTGGTGACAATAACGCACTTCTCTGCCCGGATGCTGGTTTCAGAGACTGGACAGTTTGCTACAGAGCCAGAACGAAAGCCTTCACAAATGCACTACTGTAAATGCCATGAATGTTGTATTCCTGCATGATCAAGTCATCAGAGGAAGTAGGAAGAACTAAACCTGGCTATTTCTAAGAATATTTTAATATAACCTCTGCTTTAATAAGAAACTTTTTTTTATGAACAGCATGTTATGGATCTGAACCGGGTACTTTCAATATACACAGGACGTTTGACCTGATCTCCTCCAAAATTATCACCACCAAAACAATGCAGGTCAATGTCCACACAAAGCGTTTTACATGTATGTCCAGTGAAGTTGAAAACATATTTTTTTCACTCTAGCAGAACAAAAAATACCTTCAATAACATCCTAAATTTGCTTTACTTACTACCTTCCACATTTGTTAATGATGTCCTAGTGAATGATTGTTTCACTGATGCAGCCATATACAGTACATTTTTTTTCTTAATTGACCAGTACAGTCATTCACACTGGCTGTACAGGTTATATGACATTGGTCGAAGGACAAATGTTTTTTCTGAGAAAGTTCTTTCAAAGAAAGATTCTTGGTAGGCAAAAGATCTTTCACGACTGTCAGAGGAAAATTCCAAACAATGAAGGTATGTCACTGGTCAGCGAAAACAATCACTCGTGGCAAAAATGTTACATGACATACGTATGCTAGGATGGAAATACTCTAATATCATGGTGTGTATGGCCAACCGAAATGTAACTAGAAAGAAAACCCCCAAAATCTGTGTAAGCAAAAAGGCACAAGTACCGTATATACTCGAGTATAAGCTGAGATTTTCTGCCCATTTTTTTGGGCTGAAAGTCCCCCTCTCGGCTTATACTCGAGTCATACCCAGGGGTCGGCAGGGGAGGGGGAGCGGGGGCTGCCTAATTATACTCACCTGCTCCCGGCGCGGTCCCTGCAGATCCCTGGCTCCCCTGCACCCCAGCTTTTTCCTGTACTGAGCGGTCCCATGGTACCACTCATTACAGTAATGAATATGCGGCTCCACCTCCCATAGGAGTGGCGCCGCATATTCATTACTGTAATGAGCGGTAACGGTGAACGCTCAATACAGGAAGAACCTGCGGCGCTGGGGAAGCAGGGACTGCACAGCGCCAGGAGCAGGTGAGTATAACTGGGAGGGGTGCGCTGCACAATATTCACCTGCTCCCCGTTCCGGTGCCGCTCCGTCTTCAGCGTCTTCTGCAGTGACGCTCAGGTCAGAGGGCGCGGTGACATGGTTAGTGCGCACCCTCTGCCTGAACGTCAGTGCAGAAGACGCTGAAGATGGAGCGGCACCGGAACGAAGTCAGGTGAATATTGAAAGTGCCGGGGGCCTGAGTGACGGAGAGGTGAGTATGTGATTTTTTTTGGGGGGGCAAGTGTCTGTATGGAGCATCTTATGGGGCCATAGCGTTTGTGCAGCACTATATGGGGCAAGTGTCTGTATGGGGCCATATTCAACATTTGTGCAGCACTATATGGGGCAATGGTCTGTATGGGGCCATAATCAACGTTTGTGCAGCATTATATGGGATGGAGGGATGGGACAAAGAGCTGATCTATATGTTCATATTCCTGAAACAAAGATGATCAAAGGATGGGGAGCATATGGATGGGGAACAGTCTGAAAAATGGGGAGCATAGGGCACAAACTATATGGAGGGAGCAGTCTGTGAAATGGGGAGCATAGGGAGCAGCCTATATGGAGGGGAAGCAGTCTGTGAAATAGGGAGCAGCCTATATGGAGGGGGGGCAGTCTGTGAAATGGGGAGCATATGGATGGGGAACAGTTCAAGAAATGCGGAGCATAGGGAGCAGCCTATATTGAGGGGGATCAGTCTGTGAAATGGGGATCAGTCTGTGAAATGGGGAGAGTATGGATGGGGAACAGTCTGAGAAATGGGGAGCATAGAGAGCAGCCTATATGGAGGGGGAGCAGTCTGTGAAATGGGGAACAGACTGTGAAATGTGGAGCAGTCTATATGGAGGATCAATAACAAAAAAACTGACTGGCATATCCAAACTAGTCTGAATAGGTGCATACCAGGAGCAGCTACCTCCATATACAATATACAAAAAAAGGTTGCGCTCTATTGTTCTAAAGCATGACAATGGGAAATATATGAAATATGAATAGCAATATGGCTTTTGAATATTAGGAAAAAATGAATGAGACGCTTTGCACAAAATTTGACCAAATAATTTTGTGCAAAGCATCTCATTCATTTTTCATGCAACCTTTTTTTTATATTGTATATGGAGGTAGCTCCTCCAGGTATGCACCTATTCAGACTAGTTTGGATGTGCCAGTCAGTCTTTTTGTTATTTCTATGTTAGCTTACTGACCGAGCACTCCGCCCTTCACCATGTGATGATTTTAATTACAGCAGGTTCCTATCTAACCATAAATGTAGGCTTTACTGAGAGAGGTGTCCACATTCACCCAGGAATTCAGACATCAGCCTTAGGCCGGGGTCACACTTGTAAGTTCAATGCAAGAAACTCACGCATCAGATCCCGGCACTGCCACCGGCACTCGGGACTGGAGTGTGTGGCTGCATGTATTTCTATGCAGCTGAACGCTCCATTCCCGAGTGCCAGCGGCAGTGCCGGGGCTTGATGCAAGAGACTCGCGTGAGTTTCTTGCATTGAACTCGCAAGTGTGACCCCGGCCTTAGAGAGGTATTCACATTGGATAGGGACCAACCAGACTTATGGGATCACCTTGACATTGGTTGATGGGCAGACATTATTTGGCTGAATTTTGTGCAAAGCGTCTCATTCTTTTCCTAATATTCAAAAGCTGTATTGCTATTCATATTTCATTATGTAAACAAAAGACAGCAGCGCTTACCGAAATGGGACAGCGGGCACCAGATCGGACCCAATGTACAGAACCCCCGACGCGCGTTTCGCCTTTTCCGGTGGTCTTGCTTTCTCAAGGGGAAGACACTTCCCATTTCAGTAAGCGCTGCTGTCTTTTGTTTACATAATGCTGTGGGACATGCTTTACCCACGAGCCTGACTACTAATTGACTTTTTGGCAACTTTGCACCTTCTAAGAATAGACACTTTATATGGGCAGCTCGCACCGGTGGTTATCCACATGTTCCATCCTTATGCACCTTAGTGTTTATTCTGTGTACACTGTATGCACCTTATTTGCTTGTATAATAAAATATTACCTTTTATAGTACCTATAGACTCCTGTTGTACTCCTTGTTCTAATGAAAAAAAAAGACATGTCTGTGGGTATTTCACATGAACACATTGAACATATAAGATTACTTGTGACTGGGTAAGAGAGAAAGTAACTATAACTATGGAAGAGAGAAGCTAATTATAAATGAGGGAGAGATTAACTAAGTAAAACAGTGGAAGTGAGAGGGACACCTCCATATCCACTTAAGTAGGGTCCTCCTGCTGTAAACAGGGAATTACATCAGGGAGATTTGTTCTGCCTCTCAAATTTCCCTGATGTAATTACCTGTTCAATTCAGGAGGTCCCTACTTCAGTATGCTTTCCCTGGCATAAGCTACCTCTCATCAAAGCACTGATCGCAGACCTTTTGGAGCCAGTGGTTAGTGATTAATATTAGGGTTTGTATGGATCCGATATTTATGAGAAATACATTTTTGGCGTCATAGTGAAGGGATGCACATAACGCCTTTATTCACATCACCGTAAGGCCATTCTATCCCCTCCAACTTATATTGGTCCAATGGATGGTGCTATCCATGCCATATGGCATAGACACATAAAATCGCGATAAAACACATGATGATAATATCTACCACCTAGGACCTCAAGGTGCAAAGGTATACTGTAAATTGGGTATCTCATAAAATTCTAAAGGACCTAACACATCCAACAACCAGCCCCCATATGAGCTCACCAAGGGGAGGTATGTGGGTGTAACCTTGATCAAATAAAAAGCAGAATTTGGTAAGAGCTTTGCTAAGCTCTGAGCCATTTCCGTGACACAGGTTTAGTCATTTTCGTTTGTTATCCCTTTTATTGTATGCAATTGTATATACTGTATTGTTTTGTTCCCATTTTATATTATCTTTGCATATTTTTGATAAACACCGCCAATCTTTCTGGATTAAATATTTAAAATTTAATAGCTCTGTTCCTCTTAAGCCTTATGCCACCTGTAATGGGTGTTCAATTGGCCTGTATAAACAATGGATGGGTTCAGGAAGTGGTCTTTTTTTCATCGTGGAGTGACAGTACTGGGTATATTAATATATTCCATGTGTTGGAATTGGAGGTGTATATATCATACGTTCACTGGGGGTTCCCCAATAACTGGCCTAGTAGTGGAAGCAGCCACGGCCTCGTCCACCACTAGTTAGTCAACTGTGTAATTGTCCTGACAATTGGAGGCAGCAGAGTTGCATTCCCCTGACAAACTGTTTTTTTGGAAAAAATATGTATGTTGTCACTTAAAGGAGCACTATGGCTATATAGCACACTGAAATGGATTAGTGGTGAACAAATCTTTTATTAAACCACTACGCGTTTCGGCAGTGAACTGCTACCTTCCTTAGGTGGTTTCAACTGTTTTTTCTCATGCTGCGCTCTTAAATGTTTATTGTCTTACCCCAAACCCGGAGACACACACCGCCCCAGGTTGCAACCCGTGGGACTATTGCACCTCCCGTCGGCCACTTGAACGCCACATAAAACATATAACTATGCGAGACATGAATACTGTATATAAACCGCTCGGTACATATTACCTGACTTCTACTGCCGTTCCCCTGCTTCGTGGCACGCTAGACCTCAGCTACCCCAGGGGTAACAATACCTAGCAAGCCAGTAAAATCCTGTGGTTCACCGATCACAGGGAAGTTGCAGGACATATGGGCTTTTTATGCCTAGTGGTTCTGCTTTGAGTATCCAGGAGTGGGCAATTGCCTTATATAGGTGAGAAATATAGATTTCCTCTGGTTTTGGATACATGGGGCTTTATAGTAACATTTATTTGGGAATAGTACACGCTTGCACCTTTTTGTGGTATGGCCTGTTCAGCCACTATTTTTGCACTGCCACTTTAAAATTTGGAGCATTTATTGTGAATAACAAAAGGATTGCCTTTAACAATTAAAGAAATTGCTGTAACATTGATTAATATATGTACAGTTGAAAAAGTAACTGGTTTTGCCTGTATATCTGCGGTTTTCTCTGCTGGCCCCTATAATGTGATTTTGCTCTGATTTTGAGGCAATGATTTTAATTGTGTGTATTGTTTGTGTCAATAAAGGGTTTTCTTAAATTAACAAAACGCTTCATGACCGAGTACAGTTTAATAACTTTACAGTCAGTATGTTTATAATAATTTTGGAGTGTTGCCCATCTTTAGCTTAAAGGAAATGGGCTGGTGCGTTGTGCTTATCATATATATATATATGTATATATATATATATATATATATATTTATATATATATATATATATATATATATATATATATACATACATATATACACTGCTCAAAAAAATAAAGGGAACACTTAAACAACAGAATATAACTCCAAGTAAATCAAACTTCTGTGAAATCAAACTGTCCACTTAGGAAGCAACACCGTTTCACAATCAATTTCACATGCTGTTGTGCAAATGGAATAAACAACAGATGGAAATTATTGGCAATTATCAAGACACACTCAATAAAGGAGTGGTTCTGCAGGTGGGGACCACACACCACATCTCATTACTGATGCTTTCTGGCTGATGATTTGGTCACTTTTGAATCTTCGTTGTGCTTTCACACTTGTGGTAGCATGAGACGGACTCTACAACCCACACAAGTGGCTCAGGTAGTGTTGCTCATCCAGGATGGCACATCAATGCGAGCTGTGGCAAGAAGGTTTGCTGTGTCTGTCAGCGTAGTGTCCAGAGCCTGGAGGCGCTACCAGGAGACAGGCCAGTACACCAGGAGGCGTGGAGGGGGCCGTAGGAGCACAACAACCCAGCAGCAGGACCTCTACCTCAGCCTATGTGCAAGGAAGAACAGGAGGAGCACTGCCAGAGCCCTGCAAAATGACCTCCAGCAGGCCACAAATGTGCATGTGTCTGCACAAACGGTTAGAAACCAACTCCATGAGGATGATCTGAGTGCCCAACGTCCACAGATGGGGGTTGTGCTCACCGCCCAACACCATTCAGGACTCTTGGCATTTGCCACAGAACACCAGGATTGGCAAATTCACCACTGGCGCCCTGTGCTCTTCACAGATGAAAGCAGGTTCACACTGAGCACATGTGACAGACGTGACAGAGTCTGGAGACACTGTGGAGAGCGATTTGCTGCCTGCAACATCCTTCAGCATGACCAGTTTGGCAGTGGGTCAGTAATGGTGTGAGGTGATATTTCTTTGGAGGGCTGCACAGCCCTCCATGTGCTTGCCAGAGGTAGCCTGACTGCCATTAGGTACCGAGATGAGATCCTCAGACCCCTTGTGAGACCATATGCTGGTGTGGTTGGCCCTGGGTTCCTCCTAATGCAGGACAATGCCAGACCTCATGTGGCTGGAGTGTGTCAGCAGTTCTTGCAAGATGAAGGCATTAAAGCTATGGACTGGCCCGCCCATTCCCCAGACCTGAATCCGATTGAACACATCTGGGACATCATGTTTTGCACTATCCACCAACCACACGTGGCACCACAGACTGTCCAGGAGTTGGCGGATGCTTAAGTCCAGGTCTGGGAGGAGATCCCTCAGGAGACCATCCCTCACCTCATCAGGAGCATGCCCAGGGATTGTAAGGAGGTCATATAGGCACGTGGAGGCCACATGCACTACTGAGCATCATTTCCTTGTCTTGAGGCAATGCCACTGAAGTTGGATCAGCCTGTAACTTAATTTTCCACTTTGATTTTGAGCATCATTCCAACTCCAGACCTCTGTGGGATATTAGTTGTGATTTACGTTAATCATTTTTAGGTATTATTGTTCTCAACACATTCCACTATGTAATGAATAAAGATTTACAACTGGAATATTTTATTCAGTGATATCTAGGATGTGGGATTTTAGTGTTCCCTTTATTTTTTGGAGCAGTGTGTGTATATATATACAGTGGGGCAAAAAAGTATTTAGTCAGTCAGCAATAGTGCAAGTTCCACCACTTAAAAAGATGAGAGGCGTCTGTAATTTACATCATAGGTAGACCTCAACTATGGGAGACAAACTGAGAAAAAAAAATCCAGAAAATCACATTGTCTGTTTTTTTAGCATTTTATTTGCATATTATGGTGGAAAATAAGTATTTGGTCAGAAACAAAATTTCATCTCAATACTTTGTAATATATCCTTCGTTGGCAATGACAGAGGTCAAACGTTTTCTGTAAGTCTTCACAAGGTTGCCACACACTGTTGTTGGTATGTTGGCCCATTCCTCCATGCAGATCTCCTCTAGAGCAGTGATGTTTTTGGCTTTTCGCTTGGCAACACGGACTTTCAACTCTCTCCAAAGGTTTTCTATAGGGTTGAGATCTGGAGACTGGCTAGGCCACTCCAGGACCTTGAAATGCTTCTTACGAAGCCACTCCTTCGTTGCCCTGGCGGTGTGCTTTGGATCATTGTCATGTTGAAAGACCCAGCCACGTTTCATCTTCAATGCCCTTGCTGATGGAAGGAGGTTTGCACTCAAAATCTCACGATACATGGCCCCATTCATTCTTTCATGTACCCGGATCAGTCGTCCTGGCCCCTTTGCAGAGAAACAGCCCCAAAGCATGATGTTTCCACCACCATGCTTTACAGTAGGTATGGTGTTTGATGGATGCAACTCAGTATTCTTTTTCCTCCAAACACGACAAGTTGTGTTTCTACCAAACAGTTCCAGTTTGGTTTCATCAGACCATAGGACATTCTCCCAAAACTCCTCTGGATCATCCAAATGCTCTCTAGCAAACTTCAGACGGGCCCGGACATGTACTGGCTTAAGCAGTGGGACACGTCTGGCACTGCAGGATCTGAGTCCATGGTGGCGTAGTGTGTTACTTATGGTAGGCCTTGTTACATTGGTCCCAGCTCTCTGCAGTTCATTCACTAGGTCCCCCCGCGTGGTTCTGGGATTTTTGCTCACCGTTCTTGTGATCATTTTGACCCCACGGGGTGGGATTTTGCGTGGAGCCCCAGATCGAGGGAGATTATCAGTGGTCTTGAATGTGTTCCATTTTCTAATTATTGCTCCCACTGTTGATTTCTTCACTCCAAGCTGGTTGGCTATTGCAGATTCAGTCTTCCCAGCCTGGTGCAGGGCTACAATTTTGTTTCTGGTGTCCTTTGACAGCTCTTTGGTCTTCACCATAGTGGAGTTTGGAGTCAGACTGTTTGAGGGTGTGCACAGGTGTCTTTTTATACTGATAACAAGTTTAAACAGGTGCCATTACTACAGGTAATGAGTGGAGGAAAGAGGAGACTCTTAAAGAAGAAGTTACAGGTCTGTGAGAGCCAGAAATCTTGATTGTTTGTTTCTGACCAAATACTTATTTTCCACCATAATATGCAAATAAAATGCTAAAAAAACAGACAATGTGATTTTCTGGATTTTTTTTTCTCAGTTTGTCTCCCATAGTTGAGGTCTACCTATGATGTAAATTACAGACGCCTCTCATCTTTTTAAGTGGTGGAACTTGCACTATTGCTGACTGACTAAATACTTTTTTGCCCCACTGTATATATATATATATATATATATATATATATATATATATATATATATATATATATATATATATATATACACATTATATATATATATATATATTTATATATATATACAGCCACACATATACATACATGTATATATATTACGTAGACTCCTTTTTTATGTATATTACTATCCCTTATTACACAGTACCCCCTCTTGTTATGTACAACACCATCCCTTACATATCGGATTATATAGAGCCCTGTCTTTATTACATACTGTCCTCTCTTGTTAGAGATATAACGCAATGACAGCTGATGGAGCATGGGAAAGATTCTTTTCTAGTGGAGGAGCTGATGGACTAGCTGTCTGGTCACCAGCTCCTTCATCAGCAGTGATTTTATATCTAACAAGAGAGGGGACTATGTAATAAAAGAGGGCACTGTGAATAACAAAAATAACAAGAATATACTATGTAAGAGACCATGCTGTACATAACAGCAGTGGAAGCTATATAATAAGGGATGGCACCATATATAACTAGAGATGATGGTACGTAATAAGGGACGATGTTATACATAATAAAAGAGGAAACTATGTAACAAAGGACTGTCTTATACATAATAAGTGAGCACACTATACACTATGAGACTGTGCTATACATAATAAGGCTACATTGCTGTATCCATGTGCAGTGTCGGTATGCTGCAAGCTTTTACAGACACATTGATCATGTCTTACTCTGATCCTCAAAATCGGATCAGAACAGAACAATCCCTGACCCTCATAAATCTCATTCTCAGAGCCGTGATTTTCATGCATGTGCGAATGGACCTATAAATCTCTATGAGACCATGTGCCATCCAATAAAAAAAATCTGGAAGCACACAGACATTTCACACAAATGTGAGAATGTAGACTGAGATTTTACAAAAAACATCACTCCATGTCACACAGAACAGACACAGAATAATAGTTACATCCAGGCACTTACTGCTGACGTCTCGTCTGATTAGAGCCACTTTCTCCTGCTTCTTCTCCATCTGGTCAGACCTTTAAGTCGACATCTCCCAGCCGCGACTCGTCTTGTCATGATGATCGTCGCAGGCCTGAAAACAACAAGGTCACATATATTGTATACATATTTGTCTCGTACAGATATGCACCTCACCATTAATATACTATTAGCCACACACCATTACAAATATAAAGGGATGAGCAGCACTGTGCCCCCACTAACTATAATCTCTGACTCCCAATAATATAAATTAATCAGTCTGTGACTCTCCCCAATTACCTGTATGTCTATGTGCACACGGAATACACCATGTTCCAAATTATTATGCAAATTGGATTGAAGTGTCATAAAGATTTAATTGTTTTGTTTTTCAAATAAACTCATGGATGGTATTGTGTCTCAGGGCTCAATGGATCACTGAAATCAATCTTAAACACGTGATAATTAGTTTTCCAGGTGATTCTAATTAAAGGAAAACTACTTAAAAATGATGATCCACATTATTAAGCAGGCCACAGGTTTCAAGTTACATGGGAAAGAAAAAGGATCTCTCTGCTGCCGAAAAGCATCAAATAGTGCAATGCCTTGGACAAGGGATGAAAACATTAGATATTTCCCGAGAACTTAAGCGTGATCATCGTACTGTTAAGAGATTTGTGGCTGAATCTGAGCACAGATATGTTTGTGCTGATAAAGGCATAATGAGGAAAGTTTCTGCCTGGCTAGTTCATCGGATTAAGAGAGCAGCTGTTAAAAAGCCTTTACAAACCAGCAAACAGGTATTTGAAGCTGCTGGTGCCTCTGGAGTCCCTCGAACCTCAAGGTGTAGGCTCCTTCAAAGGCTTGCTGTGGTGCATAAACCTACTATTCGTCCACCCATAAACAGTGTTCACAAGCAGAAACAGTTGCAGTGGGCCCAGACATACATGAAGACTAATTTTCAAAAAGTCTTATTTACTGATGAGTGTCGAGCAACCCTGGATGGTCCAGATGGATGGAGTAGTGGATGGTTGGTGGATGGCCACCATGTCCCAACAAGACTGCAACGTCAGCAAGGAGGTGGAGCAGTCATGTTTTGGGCCGGAATCATGGGGAAACAGCTGGTAGGGCTGGTAAGGTTCCTGAAGGTGTGAAAAGGACCTCTGCAAAGTATATAGAGTTTCTGACTGACAATTTCTTCCATGGTATAAAAAGTAGTAACATGCCAGTGGGCCAGTTTTATTGGTCGGGTCGTGTATGTGTACTTTTATTGTTTTTTTTTTATTTAGATAAAGAAATTTATTTATTGGAACAATATTTTTTTTCTTTATTTAGGAATTTATTTTTTACACATGCAAATATATATATTTTTTACTTTATAACATTGCCATCACTATATATTATCAGATCGCTGATCTGATACTTTGCAGTGCACTGTGTCAGATCAGCGATCTTACAGGCAGTGCAGGAGGCTTGCTGGCGCCTGCTCTGAGCAGGCGCTTGCAAGCCACCTCCCTGCAGGACCCAGAAGAAGCCCCGCGGCCATTTTGGATCCGGGGCATGCAGGGAGGAGGAGGTAGGAGACCCTCTGATTAACATGATCACATCACGTTGTTCCGAGGATCACAGGGAAGCATGCTGTTTGATCGCAGTGTTCCGGGGGTTAATGTGCCGGGAGCAGTCCGTTGCCCCCTCATGGCACATAGTGCCGGATGTCGGCTGTAATAATCAGCTGATACTCTGCGGCGATCTGCCACGCTCCCACATGAGCGCGGCCGATCGACTATGACGCACTATCCCGTCACTGGGAATTAAGTCCCAGGTCACCTCGATGGGATAGTACTTCATATGGGATTAAGGGGTTAAAATATTTCAAATGTTTAGAAGTTCTACTGTGCCTAATAATTTGGAACAGTGCATTTTGAGTATTTATTCATTTTGGAGATTATACTGTTATCATTGGGAAGTTTCTTCAATAAAATTCGATGTATACTCTAATGGGTGATGACTTTTATTAGACTGACTGTCATTTGCACCGACCATTTAGGAAAATCCGAGAAAAATGTCATTTGCATAATAATTTGGAACATTGTGTATATGCAAGGTTTTACAGTACAAGAATAGTGAATGAGATCCCTGAAGTCTCTTGAACACACTGCTAAATTTTTCATTGCAGATTTGAAGCAGATTAAAATCTGCATAATGTCAATTCTTGCAGCACATTTCACCCCTACTAATGGGGAAAAACCACCATCATTGTTTTTTCCACCGCCACCATCATTGCCTTCTCCTCCACCATACCCATCATTGCCCTTTCTACCACCTACATCATTGCCCTCTCCACCACACACACACACACACCACTCACCTCTCTACACGTTAAACACACACACATCTCCACCACCTACACACAGCGCCGCTGTTGTATTTCAGACAGGAAGTGCCAGGCAGGAAGCAGGATGGATTCCTGCAGCTCTGCTCTGCTGCCATTTTCTCCTGCAGGCAGTGGAGCTGCAGGGATCGTTCCCTCCGCACATGAGGGCAATCTGGCCAGGGCCCCCCTGGAGCCTCGGGGCCAGATAAACAGGCCAGATTGCCCTAAGCGTTAGCTGTCCTGTAGGGGCCCCCCTCCACCTCCAGGCCCGGGTGCAGTCGCAGCGTCTGCACATGCGGTATGTCCGCCCCTGACCCATGCATAGTATGTTGTCACAGCTCTTCCCACCATAACTCAAGTTATATATATATATATATATATATATATATATATATATATATATATATGTAAAGCTTATATGCATCCAATCCTTCTTCCCTGTACACCACAGCCTCAGTGTCCTATTCTAGCTTGTATAACAGTCTCTTGCGGGTCACAGACCTGAGACAGCCTGCCGGCGAGAGTAGTGTTGCAGAGCAATGGCTCTCTGCTTCACTACAACTACGGTATCGATGTCCTGAGAGCGCAGTGTTAAAAGTTGATGCCAGATGGCCAGTCTGGTCATAGTCCAGGCATTTGGCAAATTCTCAAACCTGTATGGCTCTGATTCTTGGTAAGAATTCTGTTGGTCTATATGGCCACTTTATGATTTTTTATGAGTCATTCAGACCCCTGGAGTATTTAAATGACATCAATTAATTCACTCAAACCACTGGACAATTCTAAGCTAAAAGCATTGCTGGAAATATTTTCTGCAGGGAAGATCCAGTGTTTAATATTTTAGCATTCTGCACTTAATATAATTCTAGTAATGTCAAAGGTTTAACAGGAATGGACAATGAAGGGTTACACAGTCAAAGTAATACTCAAGCATGAAGCTGACATTTAAATCCTCTGCATGCTGGCATGGATTTTCCAGATGTTGGCATGTCACAGACAGGCCTGGTCTCAGAAGCCTTCGTTTTTCCAAAGCAAAAGTTAGAAAAAATAAAAGTAAGGATAATATTTCATGTTGCCCCAACTTGCTGAATCAGCAGCCTTCTCAGAGAATGGTATAATTCCAGTACTAACCCTTTCATCGACCATTCACATCATATTATACAGGTTTTTTTTACAGCCTGTATCCATAATTTGTGCGTTTATATATGTAATGATTTTTTTAGACATTAAATCAGCCATGCGGAATATTTTTGCAAGTATTGCTGATTTTATGCATTATTCCTTTTCTTTTTGTATAAGTTGAAAGAAGGTGAACTCATTCATTGCATTTTTGGGTACTCCTATTGTGTTTTGCTTTCAGTGTCTGAACTTTCCAGGACATTTCCTGTTTTTAATGAAGTTCCAGCAATCGTTGTACAGTTCTACACTTGAACTCCCATACATGTTTATAAGTGTATCAGCAGCTAACATTATGATATTATGCTGTTTTTATATTTTGTGCTGAATTAATTATATTAAAACACATTGTAAATTTCAATACAAAACTATCTAATGACCTTTTCATAGCTTATTGGAATCACAGTATGGAAGATGTGTAAATACAAGGCAAATATAAGTCCTCTGAACAAATATTATCCTAAACATTCTCATGCACCAAATAAACTAATAACATAGGATATACACTATACAATGGCATGTAAAACTTTGGGCACCCCTGGTCAAAATTACTCTTATTGTGAACAGTTAAGCAAGTTGAAGATGAAATGATCTCTAAAGGCCAAAAGTTAAAGATGACCCATTTCCTTTGTGTGTGTGTTTTTTTTTAAATGATAAAAAAATGTCATTTTTTTCATTTTAAAAATTACAAAAAAAGGAAAATAGGCCAATGCAAAGGTTTGCGCACCCTTGGAGGAGATTTGTGTGCTCAAATAACTTTGACCAAGGTTTCACACCTTAATTAGCCCGTTAGGGTTATATATTGTTTACGATCATTATTAGGAAAGGCCAGGTGATGTAAATTTCCCAGCTTTATATAAACCAGCCTTCTGTAACCTTGTGCCAAAAAAACAACAGCCATGGGTTCTTCTAAGCAGCTGTCTAGCAGCACAAAGCAAGAAAAGGCTATAATAAGATAGAAAAGCGTTTTCAAGTTGCCCTTGTCTCAGATTAAAATGTAATTAAGAAATGGCAATTAACAGGAACAATGGAATTCATGATAAGGTCTGGAAGACCAAGCAAAATTTCAGTGAGAGCTGCTTGTAGGATTGCTAGAAAGGCAAATTGGAACCCCTGCTTGACTACAAAAGACCTTCAGAAAGATTTAGCAGACTCTGAAGTCGTGAGAGACACGTGAACAAATATGGCCTTCATGGGAGAGTCATCAGAAGAAAACCTCTCATGTGTCCTCACCATAAAATGCATCGCCAGAAGTATGCAAAAATACATCTGAACAAGCCTGATGCATTTTGGAAACAAGTCCTGTGGAATGGTGAGGTTAAAATAGAACTCCTAGGCCACAATGAACAAAGGTATGTGTGTAGAAAATAAAGGGACAGAATATCAGAAAAAGAACATCTCATCAACCATTAAACATGGGGGGGATCAATCATGCTTTGGGGTTGTGTTGCAGCCAACACAGGGGAACATTTCACGGGTAGACGGAAGAATGGGATTCAATGAAATTTCAACAAATTCTTGATGCAAACATAACACCATCTGTAAAAAAGCTGAAGGTGAAAAGAGGGTTACTTCTACAAATGGATAATGATCCTAAACACACATCAAAATCCACAATAGACTACCTCAAAATGTGCAAGCTGAAGGTTTTACAATGGCCCTCACAGTCCCCTGATCTGAACATCATTGAAAATTTGTGGCTAGACCTCAAAATATCACTGCACGCAAGATGACCCAGGAATCTCACAGAACTGGAAGAATTGTTTTAAAGAAGAATAGATGAAAATCCCTCAAACAAAACAAAAATGTAAAATCTGATTATTTGTTTTTATATATACCGTATATATTTTTTTGCCTAAAAATACAAAGGAAATGTGTCATCTTTAATTGTAAGCATTTTAGAGATCATGTCATCTTCAACTTGCTTAAATGTTCATAATAACTAATTTTGACCCAGGGTGCCCAAACTTTTACATGACACTATGTGCACTGTGCTGAAAAAAAAAAAAAATTCATTATTTTGCCATTTATAAAATTGGACAATATAAATGACCAATGTTATACGCACTCTCTTTAAGGGTTTAATATTAAACTAAATTTACTGTTAGGCATTTTAAAATAAGAAACAGAGACATACCTTCCAGCACCCCTAGCGCTACAAGAGTCAAGAGTGAGAGAAGAGGTTGCATTGACAATCCCACACTGGGCAGCACTTTGAGCACATTTTATAAGTGGTCATAAACTTGTAAATAACTCATAAAAGAATAAAGTTACGTTAAAACCAAGCATACCGTTGTTTTTCTTGTAAAATTCTCAATAAGTTTGATGTCTCATGACCCTCTTCCCATTGGAAAAAATAAAGTTGGATCAAAAATTGCCAACTTCAAAATGGTGCCATGGTCACCACCCATCTTGAAAAGTTTTCCCCTCCCATATACTAATGTGTCACAAACAGGAGGTTGATATCACCAAGCATTCCCATTTTATTTGTGTATCCATATAAATGGCCCACCCTGTATAAGAATATAAAAAAACACCGATACCTATTGCTCCTGAATCTTCCCTCACAACCATATTGAATTGTATTTATATAACTTTTTCACATGTCAATATATTTCTATGCATTAATTAGAGATAGGGACTGGAGACCTTCTCTTACATACATAAGATTTTTTTATTTATATATATTATTATATATATATTATTTATATATAATGTCTGTGTTAACTGATTGGTCCTGAATAGATGTCCATGTATGGGATACCAGGTCTCCAGTATGATTTAGACCAGAAATCCGGCTCAATATGCTTGTATCAGTGTTTCTGCTTCCAGGCGCTTAATGTGAATAGCACATGCGCAGTTTAATACTCTGATTCCCTTTTTACAAATGGTGATATCGGCAATAGGACGCTACTGCGCATGCATGGAAGTTGTTCCTGGTTGGTGAGGAGATGTCATGCGCATTAGGTGTTGGTTAAACACCGAGTTCAGCGTGTTACTGATTCCTGAGATGGGGAGAGTCATTATGATTAATAGAGCACACAGGTGTGTCTATATGTAATTAAATGTTCCTACCGCTGTATGTACACTATATGCACTATTGAATGCACTATATGCTCTTTATATGTACATCTGTATGATATACAGTACTTATTACATATTGTCACAATCAATTGAATATCATGTATGTTTTATGAGATGTTCTTTAATTGTTTATACTTCACATATTAAGTATGTAAATGTATACACATATAAAAGGTGAACACTGCCACTTGTTTGTTGCTTGAGAAAGGCTCACAGCCCTGAGCCGAAACATCGCCATTTTGGGAAATTAAGTAACCACAATTTGTTCACCTTGGACTTGTGTGCTGCCTTCTTTTTTTGTCTTTGTATTTTAACTAGTTTTTTTTGCATCTTTGTTGTATGTGTATACCTTTTTAAAGCAATTTATAATATAAGATACGTTTTATGAG
This sequence comes from Ranitomeya variabilis, assembly GCF_051348905.1. Taxonomy (NCBI): domain Eukaryota; kingdom Metazoa; phylum Chordata; class Amphibia; order Anura; family Dendrobatidae; genus Ranitomeya; species Ranitomeya variabilis. Next base: position 163,853,584 of record NC_135233.1, read on the forward strand.
TTTTTTTAATCGATGGTGTATATAATTGGACCCTATAATGATATATAGTATTGTGGTCAGTGTCTCTTTATCTGGTAATAATTCTGGAACGCATCCACATATCGCAGTATTTATGAGATTGTTTTTTTCATGAAATGTTGAACTTTATGTCAGTGTTAAATTTAGGTCTATATGTTTTACGTTGATTTGTGAAAATATAGTAATTTTTCTAGAAAATTTATGAAAACTTTTGAACTTTACTTTTTGCATAGTCATATGCACCCCATTAGGCTTTGGAACCCACATACTGGATGGGCGCATGAAAATGCACTTCACAATATGCATTTTGTACTCCTGTACTCCTTGGTTTTACACATTGACAGGAAGGCGAGCCCTGCTGCATAGTCATATGCACCCCATTAGGCCTTGGAACCCACATAGTGGATGGGCCCAGGAAAATCCACTTCACAATATGCATTTTGTACTCCCGTACTCCTTTGTTTTACACATGGGCAGGAAGGTGAGCCCTGCTGCACAGTCAGTCATATGCACCCCATTATGCCTTGGAACCCACATACTGGATGGGCCCATGAAAATCCACTCGTATTTTTTAATGGAATTATGGTTTCCTCTTTGCAGAATTATTTACAGGGGAATTTGGCAATAGTGATTGCCATGTTTTTAACACTAAAGTTCAGATACGGCTTTAAAAAAAGCTAATCCTTGCAATACAAAGCAATTTCATTGCAAACTACAAAATTCAAGGAATATTAAGAATGAATAGTGTGAGTGCGTACATTTTTGTATATGTTAACAATAACATACAAAGATTAATAAGTACATATAAGGATTGCATAAATATACTGATTACGCATATATGAAGATTAACATCATACAGTCTACTTAAATCATCACCAAAAGGCTTTTAAATATCATCCATCTGGAATATACGAGAAGCAAAACCAAGACCGAGAACCCCTGGGAGATTACATACACTGCATGAGCATCCCCAGTTATGCAGGTATCAGCATACTAACATATACAGGTACCCCAGTTTTGGCATCTGTCTTAGTCATGTTTCTCTGGTCTTATATAGTGATTTACACTATGTAGTAACTCTAGTTTCACCCAGACCTTCAAGTGGCCACTTTTCAAGGTTGGATGAAACTGAGATATCACGGACTCATAAGATGAAGGGCCATAAACCCCTAGAAAATAAAAGCCACAAGAATTTAGATCAAACCACCACAGGCAGAGTTTCAGTAAACCTTATTGTTTTACAATGACAAACAGCAGACATATAGGGGCTTCGAACTGTTTGTGAAGTGAGTAAACAAACATTTATCAAGATTGTGTCACTATGAGCATTGTCTGTCACATCTGTAAATGTTTTACAAGACATGCAGCTATGTGATTATCTGAATGCATTCAGTGTACAGTATTTCAATCTTGTTTATAAATCGCCATTTGTATATTCGCCATTTGTGCATTTGAGGCAGCCAAAGTTATGGCTCTCAAGGAGAGAAACTAATATAGTGGATAAAGCTATATTTTAATGAACTACTGAGCCAAACTAACAGCAATGCTTTATCAAACTTATATGAAGTGTATTGTGTCCAATTTGAGCAACCAGGCAACACAAAAAGGAGCTTTTCCAGTGAGCTCTTTAACCCCTTAGTGACAGAGCCAATTTGGTACTTAATGACTGAGCCAATTTTTACAATTCTGACCACTGTCACTTTAAGAGGTTATAACTCTGGAACGCTTTATCGGATCCCGCTGATTCTGAGATTGTTTTTTTGTGACATATTGTACTTCAAGTTAGTGGTAACATTTCTTTGATATTACTTGCGATTATTTATAAAAAAAACAGAAATATGGCGACAATTTTTAAAATTTTGCAATTTTCAAACTTTGTATTTTTATGCCCTTAAATCAGAGAGATATGTCATGAAAAATGGTTAATAAATAACATTTCCCACATGTCTACTTTACATCAGCACAATTTTGGAAACAACATTTTTTTTTCTTAGGGAGTTATAAGGGTTAAAAGTTGACCAGCAATTTCTCATTTTTACAACACCATGTTTTTTTTAGGGACCACATCACCTTTGAAGTCATTTTGAGGGGTCTATATGATAGAAAATAACCAAGTGTGACACCATTCTAAAAACTGCACCCCTCAAGCTGCTCAAAACCACATTCAAGAAGTTTATTAACCCTTTACGTACTTCACAGGAACTGAAACAATGTGGAAGAAAAAATTAACATTTAACTTTTTTTGCAAACATTTTACTTCAGAACCATTTTTTTAAATTTCCACAAGTGTAAAAACAGAAATTTAACCACAAATTTTGTTGTGCAATTTCTCCTGAGTACGCCGATACCCCATATGTGGAGGTAAACTACTGTTTGGGCGCACCGCAGAGCTTGGAAGAGAAGGAGTGCCGTTTGACTGTTTCAATGCAGAATTGGCTGGAATTGAGATCGGACGCCATGTCGCGTTTGGAGAGCCCCTGATGTGCCTAAACAGTGGAAACCCCCCACAAGTGACACCATTTTGGAAACTAGACCCCTTAAGGAACTTAACTAGATGTGTGGTGAGCACTTTGAACCCCCAAGTGCTTCACAGAAGTTTATAATGTAGAGCCGTGAAAATAAAAAATCGCATTTGTTTTCACAAAAATGATATTTTCGCCCACAAATTCTTATTTTCACAAGGGTAACAGGAGAAATTAGACCACAAAAGTTGTTGTGCAATTTCTCCTGAGTACGTCGATACCCCATATGTGGAGGTAAACCACTGTTTGGGCGCACCGCAGAGCTTGGAAGTGAAGGAGCACCGTTTGACTTTTTCAATGCAGAATTGGCTGGAATTGAGATCGGATGCCATGTCGCGTTTGGAGAGCCCCTGATGTGCCTAAACTGTGGAAACCCCCCACAAGTGATACCATTTTGGAAACTAGACCCCTTAAGGAACTAATCTAGATGTGTGATGAGCACTTTGAACCCCCAAGTGCTTCACAGAAGTTTATAACGTAGAGCCGTGAAAATAAAAAATCACATTTTTTCTACAAAAATGATTTTTTGCCCCCAAATTTTTATTTTATCAAGAGTAACAGGAGAAAATGGACCCAAGAAGTTGTTGTACAATTTGTCCTGAGTACGCCGACACCCCATATGTGGGGGTAAACCACTGTTTGGGCGCATGGTTGAGCTCGGAAGCAAAGGAGCGCCATTTGACTTTTCAATGCAAAATTGACTGGAATTGAGATCGGACGCCATGTCGCGTTTGGAGAGCCCCTGATGTGCCTAAACAGTAGAAACCCCCCAAAAGTGACCCCATTTTGGAAACTAGACCCCCCATGGAACTTATATAGATGTGTAGTGAGAACTTTGAATGCCCAAGTGTATCACAGAAGTTTATAATGCAGAGTCGTGAAAATAAAAAATATATTTTTTTTAACCAAAAAGATTTTTTAGCCCCCAAGTTTTTATTTTCACAAGGGTAACAAGAGAAATTGGACCCCAAAAGTTGTTGTCCAATTTGTCCTGAGTATGCTGGTACCCAATATGTGGGGATAAACCACTGTTTGGGCACACGGCAGAGCTCGGAAGGGAAGGAGCGCCATTTTGGAATGCAGGCTTTTGATAGAATGGTCTGCGGGCGTTATGTTGCGTTTGCAGAGCCACTGATGTACCTAAACAGTAGAAACCCCCCACAAGTGACCCCATTTTGGAAACTAGACCCTCCAAGGAACTTATCTAGATATGTGGTGAGAACGTTGAATGCCCAGGTGCTTCACAGAAGTTTATAATGCAGAGTAGTGAAAATAGAAAATATTTTTTTTTCCCACAAAAAAGATTTTTAGCCCCCAAGTTTTTATTTTCACAAGGATAACAGGAAAAATTGGACCCCAAAAGTTGTTGTCCAATTTATCCCGAGTACGCTGATGCCCCATATGTGGGGGTAAACCACTGTTTGGGCGCACGGCAGAGTTCAGAAGGGAGGGATCACCATTTGACTTTTTTAGCGCAAAATTGGCTGTCGTGTTTGGAGACCCCCTGATGTACCTAAACAGTGGAAACCCCCCAATTCTAACTCCAACCCTAACTCCAACACACCCCTAATCCTAATCTCAACATGATCCATAATCCTAATCACAACCCTAACGATAATCACAACCCTAACCCCAAAACAGCCCTAATCTCAACCCTAACCATAACCCTAATCAAAACCCTAAATCCAACACACCCCTAACCCTAATCTCAACCCTAACCTCAAACCTAACCCTAATCCCAATACACCCCTAACCCTAATCCCAACCCTAACCTTAACCCTAATCCCAACCCTAACCCTAATCCCAACCCTAATCCCAAACGTAACCCTAATCCCAACCCTAATCCCAAACGTAACCCTAATCCCAACCCTAATCCCAAACGTAACCCTAATACCAACCCTAATCCAAACTCTAACCCTAATCCCAACTCTAACCCTAACTTTAGCCCCAACCCTAACCCTAACTTTAGCCCCAACCCTAACCATAACTTTAGCCCCAACCCTAACCCTAACCCTAATTTTAGCCCCAACCCTAGCCCTAACCCTAACTTTAGCCCCAACCCTAACCCTAAATTTAACCCTAACCCTAGCCCTAACTTTAGCCCCAACCCTAACCCTAAGGCTACTTTCACACTTGCGTCGTGTGGCATCCGTCGCAATCCGTCGTTTTGGACAAAAAACGGATCCTGCAAATGTGCCCACAGGATGCCTTTTTTGCCCATAGACTTGTATTACCGACGAATAGCCACACGTCGCGTCCATCGTGCACTGGATCCGTTGTGTTTTGGCGGACCGTCGTCACAAAAAAAAGTTCCTTTTTTTTGTACGTCGCGTCTGCCATTTCCACGCATGCGTGGCCATAACTCTGCCCCCTCCTCCCCATGACATAGACTGGGCAGCGGATGCGTTGAAAAACTGCATCCGCTGCCCACATTGTGCACAATTTTCACAACGTGCGTCGGTACGTCGGGCCAACGCATTGCGACCGCCCCGTACCGACGCAAGTGTGAAAGAAGCCTAAGGCTACTTTCACACTAGCGTCGTACTCGGCCCATCGCAGTGTGTCGGGCCGACATACCGACGCTAGCGTTGTAAGCGCCGCACAACGGGTGCAGCGGATGCTGTTTTTTCAACGCATCCGCTGCCCCATTGTGAGGTGCGGGGAGGCGGGGGCGGAGTTCCGGCCGCGCATGCGCGGTCGGAAATGGCGGACACGTTGCACAAAAAAAGTTACATGTAGCGTTTTTTTGTGCTGACGGTCCGCCAAAGCACGATGCATCCGTCGCATGACAGATGCGACGTGTGGCAATCCGTCGCAATGTGTCGCTAATGCAAGTCAATGGAGAAAAAACGCATCCTGCAAGCACTTTTGCAGGATGCGTTTTTTCTCCAACGACGCATTGCGATGGAAGCCAAAAAACGCTAGTGTGAAAGTAGCCTAACCCTAGCCCTAACCCTAAATTTAGCCCCAACCCTAACCCTAAATTTAGCCCCAACCCTAACCCTAGCCCTAACCCTAGCCCTAGCCCTAACCCTAACCCTAATTTTAGCCCCAACTCGTCTCTCCTGCCGGCCGGCAGATGGCAGCAGATGGCGGACGCACTGCGCATGCGCCCGCCATTTTCTTTGCCGAGGAAGAAGCCGGCCGGCAAGAGGAGACGCAGGAGGACCCGGGGACACCGGGTGAGTATGATAGGGTCCCCGAATCCCCCTATTTCTCTGTCCTCTGATGTGCGATCACATCAGAGGACAGAGAATTACAGATCGCTTTTTTTTTTTTGTTTTTGCGGTCGCCGGTAAACAGTTAATTACCGGCGATCGCAAAACAGGGGTCGGTAAAAACCGACCCCGATCATGTTCGGGTGCCGGGCGGCGGGCGCACTGCGCATGCGCCCGCCATTTTTTCCCAGAAAAAAGATGGCGGCGCCCATCGGGAGCCACGAGGAGCACCGGGGGAGATAGGTGAGTATTGGGGGGCTATTGGGGGCCATCGGGGACACTATTTCTCTGTCCTCCGATGTGCGATCACATCGGAGGACAGAGAAATTAAATGGCAAATCGCGTTTTTTTTTTGTTGCGACCGCCGGTAAACGGTTAATTACCCGCGATCGCAACTCGGAGGTTGGTAAAAACCCCCCGAATCATGTTCTCTGGGGTCTCGGCTACCCTCGGCAACCGAGACCCCAGAGAAAATCCGACTCTGGGGGGCACTATTCACTTTTTCCACAGCGCCGTTAATTAACGGCGCTGTGGTTTAAGTACCCTTAGCGGCCGCCGTTAAAAGGTGTATCGGCGGTCGTTAAGTGGTTAAGGTACACAAATGTGAAGTGTTTGCCATCTAGGATGTGGTTTCACCAATGGGGGGTACCTTTTTCAAAAATATACTATTGCCATCACAGCCCCCCTTGCCCAAACTTCACGGGCCTATAACAGTACAAAGCATGTTCACCCTGGTCATGTCGTCGGAGATAAGGAAGAGACATTGCAGGAGACAGTTAAGAATTAGGGCCAATGCAGTGGTGTGGGTCTCTGAGACTTGCAATGCAGTGCACGATCTGCCAAACAATTCCCCAATGGGGGTACCTTTTTTAAAAATACACTAGTGCCATCGCATGCCCCTAGCCCAAACTTCAACGGCCTATAACAGTACTGAGCACGTTCACCCTGGTGATCTAGTGGCAGGTACATTTTAGATTGCAGGAGACCGAGTTAAGAAGTCGGCCCAATGGAATGTCATGCCCAATTTCCCAATGTGGGGTCCATTTTTAAAAAAAATAGGAGTACCATCACAGCCCCCTTGCCCAAAATGCACCATACAGAGCACGTTAACCCTGGTGATCTAGTGGCAGTTAAAGGACACATTGCAGGAGACAGAATGAACAAGTAGGCCCAATGTAATGTCATGCCCAATTCCCCAATGTGGGGTCCATTTTTAAAAAAATAAGAGTGCCATCACAGCCCCCTTGCTCAAAATTCACTGGACTACAAAAGTACAGAGCACGTTCACCCTGGTGATCTACTGGCAGGTACAGGACAGATTGCAGGAGACAGAGTTAAGAAGTAGGCTAAATGTAATGTCATGCCCAATTCCCCAATGTAAAATCCTTTTTTTTTTAAAAAAATAAGAGTGCTATCACAGCCCCCTTGGCCAACATGCACCCTACAGAGCATGTTCACCCTGGTGATCTACTGGCAGGTACAGGACAGATTGCAGGAGACAGAGTTAAGAAGTAGGTCCAATGTAATGTCATGCCCAATTCGCCAATGTAAAATCCTTTTTTTTGAAATAAAAGAGTGCCATCACAGCCCTCTTGGCCAACATGCACCGTACAGGGCACGCTCACCCTGGTGATCTAGTGGCAGGTACATTTTAGATTGCAGGAGACTGAGTTAAGAAGTCGGCCCAATGTAATGTAATGCCCAATTCCCCAATGTAAAATCCTTTTTTTTTTTAAATAAAAGAGTGCCATCACAGCCCCCTTGGCCAACATGCACCGTACAGAGCACGTTCACCCTGGTGATCTACTGGCAGGTACAGGACAGATTGCAGGAGACAGAGTTAAGAAGTAGACCCAATGTAATGTCATGCCCAATTCCCCAATGTAAAATCCTTTTTTAAAAAAAATAAAAGAGTGCATCACAGCCCCCTTGCCCAAAATTCACTGGACTATTAAAGTACAGAGCACGTTCACCCTGGTGATCTACTGGCAGGTACAGGACAGATTGCAGGAGACAGAGTTAAGAAGTAGGCTAAATGTAATGTCATGCCCAATTCCGCAATGTAAAATCCTTTTTTTTTTTTAAATAAAAGAGTGCCATCACAGCCCCCTTGGCCAACATGCACCGTACAGAGCACGTTCACCCTGGTGATCTACTGGCAGGTACAGGACAGATTGCAGGAGACAGAGTTAAGAAGTAGACCCAATGTAATGTCATGCCCAATTCCCCAATGTAAAATCCTTTTTTAAAAAAAATAAAAGAGTGCATCACAGCCCCCTTGCCCAAAATTCACTGGACTATTAAAGTACAGAGCACGTTCACCCTGGTGATCTACTGGCAGGTACAGGACAGATTGCAGGAGACAGAGTTAAGAAGTAGGCTAAATGTAATGTCATGCCCAATTCCGCAATGTAAAATCCTTTTTTTTTTTAAATAAAAGAGTGCCATCACAGCCCTCTTGGCCAAAATGCACCGTGCAGAGCACGTTCACCCAGGTGACCTAATGGCAGGTATATTTTAGATTGCAGGAGACCGAGTTAAGAAGTCGGCCCAATGTAATGTCATGCCCAATTCCCCAGTGTAAAATCCTTTTTTTTTTAAAATAAAAGAGTGAAATCACAGCCCCCTTGGCCAACATGCACCGTACAGAGCACGTTCGCCCTGGTGATCTACTGGCAGGTATAGGACAGATTGCAGGAGACAGAGTTAAGTAGGCCCAATGTAATGTCATGCCCAATTCCCCAATGTGTTGTCCTTTTTTTAAAAAATAAAAGAGTGCCATCACAGCACCCTTGGCCAGAATGCACCGTACAGACCACGTTCATCCTGGTGATATAGTGGTTCTGGATGAGAAGGATGAGGATAAGGAGGAGGATAAGAACAAATAGACCAAATCTGGAAGCATATACCCATGTGTGTTTGTGAAGAGGTGCATGAGAATACACTTCCCCAAAAGAGAGAATGTATTTGAGGCTATGTTTCGCTGTTTTCACTTGGTGGTGTACAGAAGTCTTTCCCAATCCAGGCCTTGTTCATTTTTATAAGAGCCAGCCTGTCAACATTTTCAGTTGACAGGCGGATGCGCTTATCTGTTCTATTTCCATCAGCGGCACTAAAAACCCTCTCTGACAGAACGCTAGCAGCAGGGCAGGCCAGGATCTCCAAGGCGTAGAGAACCAGTTCATGCCAAGTGTCCAGCTTGGATACCCAATAATTAAACGGCACAGAGGAATCACGGGGGACGTTTGTATGATCTGCAAGGTACTCCCTCACCATCCTCCCAAACATTGCAATTTTTGTGACAGCACCCCTTGCCTCTGTGCCGCCACGATGGGAGGGTCTGAGAAAACTGTCCTAGAACTTGGCCATTGTTCCCCTGCCTGAGCTGGATTGTACTTCTGTCTCTCTCGCTTGGAGTCCTTCGTTGTACAACAAACTCTGACGTCTGCTGCCAGCGTTCTCACATGGGAATTTTCTAAGTAATTCCGCTACAAGGGTCCTGTGGTACTGCAACATTTTAATACACCTCTCTGCCTCAGGCAGAAGAGATTGAAAGTTCTCCTTGTAGCGTGGGTCTAGAAGTGTCACCAACCAGTAATGAGTGTCACCCAAAATTTTGATAATCCAAGGGTCACGTGAAATGCAGCGCAACATAAAGTCAGCTATGCGTGCCAGACAGCTAACAGGTAAGATTTCCGTGTCCTCACCAACAGGACAACTGACCATGCTGTCCTCCTCCTCCTCATCCTTATCCTCCTCCTCCCTGTCCTCAGGTCATCCCTGCTGAACAGAAGCTAATACAGATGTGTTTGTAGTGCCGTCTATAGCGCATGAAAGTAGCTCCTACTCTTCCTCCTCCTCCTCATTGCCTACCAATCCACGTTGAGAAGACATGAGGCTGGGCTGAGTGTAATCCCCCTGTATGTTTCCTTGCTCCATGTCCTCGTGCTCCGCCTGCAATGCATCCCCTTTAATTGTGAGCAGAGAGTTTTTCAGAATGCTTAGAAGCGGGATGGTGATGCTAATTATGGTGTCATCGCCGCTCACCATCTTGGTGCAGTCTTCAAAGTTTTGGAGGATGTTACATATGTCTGACATCCATGTCCACTCCTGAGGTCTTATGTGTGGAGTCTGACCTGAAATTTGACGGCCTTGTTGATGTTGGTAGTCAACAACGGCCCTCTTCTGCTCACAAATCCTTTCCAACATATGCAACATAGAGTTCCAGCGCGTGGGGACATCACACAACAGTCGGTGAGCTGGAAGCTGAAAACGCTGCTGAAGCATGGCAATGGCAGCTGAAGCTGACTTTCTAAAATGGGCAGATAGATGGCGTACTTTCACTAGCAGTCCCGGCAGCTCCGGGTAGCTTTTCAGAAAATGGGCCAACATGGGCCAAGCAAGGCACGTGTGTGAGCTCACCTTGCCTCAGAGCTGCCACCAGGTTACAGCCATTGTCACACACGACCATGCCTGGCTGTAGGTTTAGCGGTGTCATAAAAAACATCTGACTGCTCTTTCAGCGCTGTCCACAACTCTTCTGCATTGTGCATTTTTTCACCTATGCAGATTAGTTTCAGCTCAGCCTATTGCCACTTGGCTGAGGCAGTGCTGCAGTGCTTCCAGCTTCTGACTGATGTGTTGATTTGAGATGGAGGATGAAGAGGAGGAGGTGCAGGAGCTGTAGACTGTGGGGGCAACCCTGATTGATGTAGGGCCAGCAATCCTCGGCATGGGGAGGATGTGTTCCATCCCAAGGTCCGACTGGGTCCCGGCTTCCACTATGTTAACCCAGTGTGCCGTCATTGAGATCTACCGTCCCTGCCCACAAGCACTTGTCCATGTGTCCGTGGTTAAGTGGACTTTCTCGGTAACAGAACTGTTGAGGGCACGGGTAATGTTGTGGGACACATGCTGGTATAATGTCGGTACGGCACACTGGGAGAAATAGTGGCGACTGGGGACCGAGTACCTTGGGATGGCCGCCACCATCAGGTTGCGGAAAGCTTCCGTCTCAACAAGCCTAAAAGGCAGCATTTCTAGTGCAAGCAGAAGAGAAATATTAGAATTGAGGACTGTGGCCTGTGGGGCGTTGGCTGGGTATTTCCGCTCGCGTTTTAAAGACTGGGTTATAGACAACTGAACGCTGTGCTGGGACAAGGACATGGACGCGCTTGCTGATGGTGCTGCTTGACTGTGGGCCACAACAGATGCAGGGCTACAGGCATCTTCACATGCACGGTGTACTGGGGATTGGCTTCTACGCAAAACAGTGGAAGAAGCAGTGGTGTGACCAGCAGGCAGTGGTCCTGGAGCCTGGGGTTCGGCCCACAAAGTCGGGTGCTTTGCTTGCATGTGCCTGATCATGCTGGTGGTGGTCAGGCTGGTTGTTTTGCTACCCCTGCTGATGAGGGCATGGCAGGTGCTGCAAATGGCCTGTTTGTGGTTATCGGCAGAGTCTTTAAAAAATAGCCAGACTCGAGATGATCTCACAAGTGGAATGGCAACTTCACTCATGTTGGTGTTACGGGGAACGGATGCACGCCTTCTGTCTGTGGCCGCCACACTGCTTCTTCCTGCCTGTTGGGGGATATGCCTCCTTCCCCATTTGTGCTGCTGTCCTCGCTATGCATGTCCTCCTTCCAGGTTGGGTCAGTCACTATGTCATCCACCACCTCGCCTTCCACATCCGCACCCTGCTCCTTCTCCTGACTTTCTGGCAATTGTGTCTCATCATCGTCCACCTCTTGTGACACTTTCCCACCATCGCCTTCGTGTGACCTGGGCTGGTCAAAGCTTTGGGCAGCTCTACATGCGATCTCATCTTTCCCCACTTCAGGTTGACCGGCAGAGATTTGAAGTCCTGTGCTCCTATTGACAAGAAAAAATGGGGATAACCTCGCTAGATTCAGCGTCCGGTATTGTTGTTAAGTGGGACGTCCACACAGAGTGCTCCAATATGTAATGATCAGCACAACTACATTAGGATTTCTTTGCGTTGGACACCCCGTGGGTTCGCAGCCACTCAGCCGCCTCCTCCAGATCAGTAAAAAATACCATCATGCCATCATGAACAACGCGCAGATGAGCTGGATACATCATGGAGTATATAACATTTTGGTCTCTGAGTTGCTTCTTTATATCCATAAACCGTGCCTGCTGTTTCTGGAGTTCCATTGAGAAATCCGGGAAGATTGAAATAGTAGTAGCATTGTGGAATTTAATAGGGCTCTTCTGCCTTGCCAGGCGCAGGATAGTGTCTCTGTCTTTGCAATTGAGAAGACGTGCCAAGAAGGGTCTCGGCGAAGCTCCAGGGGGGAGGGGTCTCGTAGGAACTCTATGGGCTCTCTCCACGGAGAAAGTTGAGGAAAATTCGCCTCCCAGAGAGGTCTTGAGCCATTCCTCCAGAAATTCTTCAGGACGTTGACCCTCGGAGCGTACCGGCAGACCAATAATTCGGATATTATTCCGACGTAGTCTATTCTCCAGGTCATCCGCTTTTTGTTTCCAGGCATTTATGGAGCCAGCCACCTTTGTCAGTTTAGCCTCCATGGGAGGGATGGTGTCCTCCACTTGTGACACTCTTGTCTCCACCTCTGCGATACGTCCACCCATGGTTGCATATTATGTCTCAGGCGGCCAACCTCAGTGTGCACGTTCTCTATTTTTTTCAGTAAGAGAAGATCTGGTCAAAGAAATGGCCTGCATTAGTTATTCAGAGGCCTGCTTGAGGGTCAGTTCTTTCTGTTCACCCTCCTCATTGTCCGACAGGCGGCCTTTCCGCGGAGGCTGTGCAGGAGTATTTCTAAGAGTACGCCCACCATCCGAGTGGTCCTCTGGCAAATTTTTTCAGTTTGTCAGCAGCTCCTGAACTCTTTGAGTGCTGCATGACTAACAGAGGTGAGGGATAACCAGATGACCAGAATAATAAAAGAGACAGCTCCACTCACAAAAAATGATAGAGTAATACGGATCCCGTATACAGAGCCCAGCAGGCAGCGCAGGATGAGCAGGATAATTATAGTAGCAATAGAGTTCACTATACGCAGCAATGCCCAGTCCAGGTCAAACTTTGTGCACCAGGGTGAGGAGAGGAGAGCCCGCAGCCCCCGCAGAGAAAGCAGCCAGGAGGGGAGCCAATCCCTCCAAGTCTCTAGCACTGATAGGGATAGGTGACTGCCGAATAGAGGGAGCATGGGGCCCAATATCTCAGGGCACACTCTGACTGTCCCCGCAATGTGGACCAGGATACGTGCACACCTCCCAGACAGCGCGGTAAGGATGGCGTTTAGCGCCGCGTCTCTTCCTGATAAGGCGCGCGCTTATGGAGTGACCGCTACCTCCCGCCGACACCACCGACTAGCTCCCTCCAACCCCCGGTGCACCCAGGTCCAACCACGCTCCGCAAAGCCTCTCAGGCTCAGAAGGGTCTCAGTGGTAATGGAGGCCGGCGCCGCTCTGTATTTCCTGAGCACGGGCGTATGGAAAATGGCCGCCGCCTCGTGTGTGCCTCACCGCTCCCACAGGCCTCCCAGGATCGCCGCTCCTCTTCCAGCTCCGGAACACTCCCTGCAGCAGCCACTCACCCTCCGGGGTCCAAGAGGGTCTCCAGATTGTGAGTAACCCACACTGGAAGGGGTTTAGGTGCCAGGATATAATCAGGATAGCAGGAGCTCTCCCTGGGTGCGTCCTCTCGCTCCTGTTACATAGCCACGCCCCATTGTTCTTGTCTCTTTGCTGAGTATAAATCCATTTATGTAAAACGCACCCACTCTGGGTTATTTTTTAATCACATGCCTTAGAGGTCTAAATGTATATATGAATGTGACTTGAAGGCAGATTTTATTTTCCCCGGAGGGGGAATATACCATATATACTCGTGTATAAGCCGAGTTTTTCAGCACTTTTTTTGTGCTGAAAACGCCCCCCTCGGCTTATATATGAGTCATTGTCCCAGAAAGACGGCGGGGGAGCAGTGGAGCAGCAGGTGACAGAGGAAGGAGTTGGTGGCTGCATCTAAACCCTGTGTCCGTTGCTAAAGAAAAATCAATATTCACTGCGCTGGCAATGAATATTAATTTCTTTTATAACACGCACAGTTACAGCTGCAGCCGCCAGCTTCCAGCAGCAGCAGGGCTAGCACGGGTGCCCACTCATTAAGGTAATGAATATACACCTCTCTCCACTCCCATAGGCATGGAGTGAATATTCATTACCTTATTGAGTGGAGACACGTGACCGCTCGGTCGGAAGAGCTGCTGGAAGCCGGAATGACAAGGATGGGGAGCCATGCATACAAAGATGGGGATGGTGAGCCATGCATACAAGGACAGGGATGGGAGCTATGACAGAAGGACAGGGAAGGGGAGCCATGCATACAAGGATGGGGAGCCATGCATACAAGGACGAGGATGGGGAGCCATGCATTCAAGGACGAGGATGGGGAGCCATGCATACAAGGACGGGGATGGGGAACCATGCATACAAGGACGGGGATGGGGAACCATGCATACCATACCAGGATAAGGGATGAGGGGACAAAGCATACCTGGCTTATACTTGAGTCAATAAGTTTTCCCAGTTTTTTGTGGCTAAATTAAGTGCTTGGGTTGACTTATACACGAATATATACGGTAAGTTTGTATCAACTACTTCAATAGGGCTGATGAAACGATCAGGTCCCTATTCTTTCACTTGCTGCTATTCAGTTTCACTAGCTTAGATACCGTCATATGGTCCACCTCCAGCAGGTTTGATGCAGGTTGTTATACAGCTTTAAAAGGATTCTATAGAGGTCTTGTTCTTCACTCTCCCATTCTGCATCAGCTGCATGTGGTACACATTTTGTTTCTATATACATAGAAGTTTATTTCTAAACTGAATCATTTGATACAAGTGGATGTGATCAGGGACCTGTGTATATTTGAATATATTTTTTGATGTTTATGAATCCACAGACCATAAACCTAAGGTGGCTGTTGGTGTGTATCTGACACATTTACGTTATCCGTGACCGCCCCATACACTGAGCTAAGACTCTATTTCTAGTATAGAAAGGGAAGGGTCGGGTACAAGGGGTCTATATGGATGGTGGTATCTTGCTACATCGTTGTACATTCTGCATTATTTTTTGGCACATTTGCACTTTAAATGTATTGTCTATTGAGAGTTTTATGAGTAACTCAATAAAGGTTAATTTTTAATCAGCCCCAAGCTGCTATTAACTATTGGATATTTTTTGGGGGGTTCGGTAATACTCCTTTCTTTCTATATCTGGAGTTTGAGGGGCCTATATATTGGAAATTCCCCAAAGGTGATGCCATTTTACAAAACACACCCCTATAATACTCTAAAACTGCTGTCAGGAAATTTTTTAGCCTTTCAGGTGCATTAAAGGGAACCTGTCACCTGAATTTGGTGGGACCGGTTTTCGGTCATATGGGCGGGGTTATCGGGTGTTTGATTCACCCTTTCCTTACCCGCTGGCTGCAATATTGGATTGAAGTTCATTCTCTGTCCTCCGCAGTACACACCTGCACAAGGCAATCTTGCGGGCAAAGCTGAAAAGCATTAGTGCGCATGCGCCGGCGCACTATGTCCCGGAAGTATTTCGCTATATTCCTAGGGTTTCTAGGCACCCGGGGAAAGAATTCATTCTGGCGCATCCCCCCCCACACTGGACATATGCGATTTTCACACTTAGTCATGTACCGACGAGCTCCTCTCCTTAATGCTCTCAATGATCAGTGAAAAACAGAGAAGCAGGAAGAGAAGCTCATTGTCACAGGACCACAAGTATGAAAGTCGCATATGAGTGAAGTGTCCATGTGACGACTACTGGAACCTGCAGAGCTGAATCCTGACATTGCAGACTTCTGAATTCTCACAACTAATGCACTGCACACATTTAGGATTCTCCCTGGCCGGTGGACAGTCATGTCAGCACAAGCATGCGATTTGTATACCTCTGGCCACATTCCGACTAGATGTGCCCGGCCTCGCTCAGTTCATTATCATTGAGTGTGGCCACAGTCACAAAGAATAACTTCAGACTCATTACAAACATAAATATAAACATGAGAGTTAGTTAGCCTCACACATAACATTTACATCGAGGCACCTTATAGATGACGTCGTCTCTGGAGCCGTTCTCCTTCTTTTCTTCATCTTGTCCAGATCCCATGATGCGTTTTCTCATCCACAGCCGTCGCTGCAGACTTCCATCTTCTCCGCTCTTTTGCAGAAAATCTCCACATGATGCCCTTAACCCCTTAACGACCGCCGATACGCCTTTTAACGGCGACCGCTAAGGGTACTTAAACCACAGCGCCGTTAATTAACGGCGCTGTGGAAAAAGTGAATAGCGCCCCCCAGAGTCGGATTTTCTCTGGGGTCTCGGTTACCGGGGGTAGCCGAGACCCCAGAGAACATGATTCGGGGTTTTTTTACCGACCCCTGAGTTGCGATCGCTGGTAATTAACCGTTTACCGGCGATCGCAAAAAACAAAACAAAACGCAATTTGCCATTTAATTTCTCTGTCCTCCGATGTGATCGCACATCGGAGAACAGAGAAATGGGGTCCCCGGTCGCCCCCGATGCCCCCCCCCCCGATACTCACCTGTCTCCCCCGGTGCTCCTCGTGGTTCCCCATGGGCGCCGCCATCTTAAAAATGGCGGGCGCACGCGCAGTGCGCCCGCCAGCCGGCACCTGGGAGATCTTTGGGGTCTCGGCTGCTGGGGGTAGCCGAGACCCCAAAGAACATGATCGGGGTCGGTTTTTACCGACCCCTGTTTTGAGATTGCCGGTATGTTTACCGGCGACCGCAAAAAAAAAAAAAAAAAAAGTGATAATTAAAAAAGTGTAATTCTCTGTTCTCTGATGTGATCGCACATCAGAGGACAGAGAAATAGGGGGATTCGGGGACCCTATCATACTTACCGGTGTCCCTGGGTCCTCCTGTGTCTTCTCCTGCCGGCCGGCTTCTTCCTATAGAAAGAAAATGGCGGGCGCATGCACAGTGCGCCCGCTCTCTGCTGGGGCTAAAGTTAGGGCTATAGTTAGAGTTGGGGCTAAAGTTAGGACTAGGGTTACGGCTAAAGTTAGGGTTAGGGTTGGGATTAGGGTTTGGATTAGGGTTGGCATTAGGGTTACGTTTGGGATTACGGTTAGGTTTGGGATTAGGGTTAAGGGTAGGGTTGGGATTAGGGGTGTATTGGGATTAGGGTTAGGTTTGAGGTTAGGGTTGAGATTAGGATTAGGGGTGTGTTGGATTTAGGGTTCTGATTAGGGTTATGGTTGTTTTGAGGTTAGGGTTGCGATTATCCTTAGGGTTGTGATTAGGATTATGGATCGGGTTGGCATTAGGGTTAGGCCTCTTTCACACTTCAGTCTTTTGGCATCAGTCTGAAACGGCCATTTTCATCAAATAGCGGATCCGCCATTTTTTTTGGCGGTTCCGCTATTTTCCCATAGACATGCATTAGCGACGGATTGTGGCGGATGGTCGTCCGTTCCATCCACCATGTGACGGATCCGTCGAGATTTGGCGGACGTCATCTAGACATTGACGGCCATTGTAACGTTTTTTGTCTGCGCCGAAATGGCGGTTCGCGACGGATCCGTCGCATTCGTCATTCCATAGAATGGCCGCCTATGGGCGACGGATCCGTTGTTACCGTCATTTCGGCGGATCCGTCGCCCCAATCCGCTTTTTCAATTGCGCATGCTCCAAAAAGTAGATACTTTTCCCAGACAACCCCCAAGTAACGGATCCGTCCAAAAAACGGATCCGTTAATACCGTTTTCTCAACAATTGTGATGGATCCGTCACTATGTCGGAGCTGACTGACGCCAAACAACTGAAGTGTGAAAGAAGCCTTAGGGGTGTGTTGGGGTTAGGGTTGGAGTTAGATTTGGGGGGTTTCCACTGTTTAGGTACATCAGGGTGTCTCTAAACGCCACAGCCAATTTTGCGCTCAAAAAGTCAAATGGTGCTCCCTCCCTTCCGAGCTCTGACGTGCACCCAAACAGTGGTTTACCCCCACATATGGGGCATCAGCGTACTCGGGATAAATTGGACAACAATTTTTGGGGTCCAATTTCTCCTGTTACCCTTGTGAAAATAAAAACTTGGGGGCTAAAAAAAATTTTTTGTGGAAAACTTTTTTTTATTTTATTTTCACAACTCTGCATTATAAACGTCTGTGAAGCACTTGGGCATTCAAAGTTCTCACCACACATCTAGATAAGTTCCTTGGGGGCTCTAGTTTCCAAAATGGGGTCACTTGTGGGGGGATTCTACTGTTTAGGTACATCAGGGTCTCTGCAAACGCAACATAATGCCCGCAGACCATTCTATCAAAGTCCGCATTCCAAAATGGGGTTCCTTCCCTTCCGAGCTCTGCCATGCGCTCAAACAGTGGTCCCCACCACACATGGGGTATCAGCACAAATTGGACAACAACTTTTGGGGTCCAATTTCTCTTGTTACCCTTGTCAAAATAAAAATTTGGGGGCTCAAAAATCTTTTTTGTGGAAAAAAAATTTTATTTTTATTTTCACGACTCTGCATTATAAACTTCTGTGAAGCACTTGGGCATTCAAAGTTCTCACCACACATCTAGATAAGTTCCCTGGGGGTTTTAGTTCCAAAATGGGGTCACTTGTGGGGGGTTTCTACTGTTTAGGCACATCAGGGGCTCTGCAAATTCAACATAACGCCCGCAGACCATTCTATCAAAGTCTGCATTCCAAAACGGCGCTCCTTCCCTTCCGAGCTCTGCCGTGCACCCAAACAGTGGTTTACCCCAACATATGGGGTATCAGCCTACTCAGCATAAATTGCACAATAAATTTTGGGGTCCAATTTCTCCTGTTACCCTTGAGAAAATAAAAAATTGCAGGCTAAAAAATCATTTTTGAGGAAAAAAAAAGGATTTTTTATTTTCACGGCTCTACTTTATATAAATTTCTGTGAAGAACTTGGGGGTTTAAAGTGCTCACTGCACATCTAGATAAGTTCCTTAAGTGGTCTAGTTTCCAAAATGGGGTCACTTGTGGGGTGTTTCTACTGTTTAGGCACATCAGGGGCTCTCCAAACGCAACATGGTGTCCGATCTCAATTCCAGCCAATTCTACATTGAAAAAGTAAAACGGCACTCCTTCTCTTCCAAGCTCTGCGGTGCGCCCAAACAGTGGTTTACCCCCACATATGGGGTATCGCCACACTCAGGAGAAATTGCACAACAACTTTTGTGGTCTAATTTCTCCTGTTACCCTTGTCAAAATAAAAATTTGGGGGCAAAAAGATCATTTTTGAAAAAAAAATGCGACTTTTTATTTTCACGGCTCTACGCTATAACCTTCCGTGAAGCACCTGGGGGTTTAAAGTGCTCACCACACATCTAGATAAGTTCCTTAAGGGGTCTAGTTTCCAAAATGGTGTCACTTGTGGGGGGATTCCACTTTTTAGGCACATCAGGGGCTCTCCAAACGCGACATGGCGTCCGATCTCAATTCCAGCCAATTCTACATCGAAAAAGTAAAACGGCACTCATTCTCTTCCAAGCTCTGCAGTGCGCCCAAACAGTGGTTTACCCCCACATATGAGGTATCGATGTACTCAGGAGAAATTGCACAACAACTTTTGTGGTCTAATTTCTCCTGTTACCCTTGTGAAAATAAATATTTTGGGGAAAAAGATCATTTTTGTAGAAAAAATGCGATTTTTTATTTTCACGGCTCTACGTTATAAACTTCTGAGAAGCACCTGGGGGTTTAAAGTGCTCACCACACATCTAGTTAAGTTCCTTAAGGGGTCTAGTTTCCAAAATGGGGTCACTTGTGGGGGGCTTCTACTGTTTAGGCACATCAGGGGCTCTCCAAATGCGACATGGCGTCCAATCTCAATTCCAGCCAATTCTACATTGAAAAAGTAAAACGGCACTACTTCTCTTCCAAGCTCTACGGTGCGCCCAAACAGTGGTTTACCCCCACATATGGGGTATCAACATACTCAGGAGAAATTGCACAACAACTTTTGTGGTCTAATTTCTCCTGTTACCCTTGTGAAAATAAGAATTTGTGGGCGAAAAGATCATTTTTGTGTAAACAAATGCGATTTTTTATTTTCACAGCTCTACTTTATAAACTTCTGTGAAGCACTTGGGGGCTCAAAGTGCTCACCACACATCTAGTTAAGTTCCTTAAGGGGTCTAGTTTCCAAAATGGGGTCACTTGTGGGGGGTTTCCACTGTTTAGGCACATCAGGGGCTCTCTAAACGTGACATGGCATCCGATCTCAATTCCAGCCAATTCTGCATTGAAAAAGTCAAACGGCGCTCCTTCTCTTCCAAGCTCTGCGGTGCGCCCAAACAGTGGTTTACCCCCACATATGGGGTATCGGCGTATTCAGGAGAAATTGCACAACAACATTTATGGTTAAATTTCTGTTTTTACGCTTGTGAAAATAAAAAAAAATGGTTCTGAAGCAAAATGTTTGCAAAAAAAAGTTAAATGTTCATTTTTGCCTTCCACATTGTTTCAGTTCGTGTGAAGCACGTAAAGGGTTAATAAACTTCTTGAATGTGGTTTTGAGCACCTTGAGGGGTGCAGTTTTTAGAATGGTGTCACACTTGGTTATTTTCTATCATATTGACCCCTCAAAATGACTTCAAATGTGATGTGGTCCCTAAAAAAAAAATGGTGTTGTAAAAATGAGAAATTGCTGGTCAACTTTTAACCCTTATAACTCCCTAACAAAAAAAAATTGTGGTTCCAAAATTGTGCTGATGTAAAGTAGACATGTGGGAAATGTTATTTATTAACTATTTTTTGTGACATATCTCTCTGATTTAAGGGCATAAAAATCCAAATTTAGAAAATTGCTAAATTTTTAATTTTTTTGCCATATTTCCATTTTTTTCATAAATAATCGCAAGTAATATCGAAGAAATGTTACCACTAACATGAAGTACAATATGTCACGAAAAAACTATCTCAGAATCAGCAGGATCCGTTGAAGCGTTCCAGAGTTATAACCTCATAAAGTGACAGTGGTCAGAATTGTAAAAATTGGCCTGGTCATTAAGTACCAAATTGGCTCTGTCACTAAGGGATTAAAGATACGAGTGTCATTAAAATGCTCCTGAATAAAAAATTGCCCCTCACTATATTGTCTGCACAAAATATGACCCCACACACTGTCCCTCTTATGGTATATGCTCTTCACACTGACCTCTCCTTTCCATACCGGCCCCCTCTTCACACTGTCCTCTCATACTATGTCCCCCCTATAGGGCCCAGTATTTATACTGTACTCTATCATCACACTCCCCCTCCTTGGTATACTGCCCCCTCCTGGCTGTGCCCTCACACTGTCCCTCCATGCTACACGCCCACTATTCAGTTTCTATTCTGTGTCCACTCACTTTTGTCCCCCCATACTGTCTCCTCACACTATTCCCCTCCCTCCTCATACTGTGCCCTCATTCTCCCATATTGTTTGCTCATACATGCCCCCCATTCCCTCATACTATTTTCTCATATATGCCCCCAATTCCCCCGTACTGTTTCCTCATACATGCCCCCAATTCCCCCATACTGTTTCCTCATACATGCACCCCATTCCCCAATACTGTTTCCTCATACATGTCCCCCATTCCCCAATACTGTTTCCTCATACATGCCCCCCCTTCCCCTATAGTGTTTCCTCATACATGCCCCCATTCCCCCATACTGTTTCCTCATACATGCCCCCCATTCCCCGTACTGTTTCCTCATACATGCCCCCAATTCCCCCATACTGTTTCCTCATACATGCGCCCCATTCCCCAATACTGTTTCCTTGTACATGCCCTCATTCCCCAATACTGTTTCCTCATATATGCCCCAATTCCCCCATATTGTTTCCTCATACATGCCCTCCATTCTCCTGTACTGTTTCCTCATATATGCCCCCCATCTCCCCTTTTGCTCTTCATTTTGTGTCCTCAAATCTCCCCCACACATTAAATCCCCCATCCCCACTCCAAATCTCACCCCACACATAATAAATTCCCCCATCCCCAAATTCTCCCCACACATAATAAATCCCCTATCCCCACTCAAATTGTCCACACACATATTATTGTCCTCTACCCCACCCCATCATTGCTCTCTTCACCACCTCCATCTTTGCCTTCTCCGTCACGCCCATCATTGCCCATTTCACCACCTCCAGCATTTCCTCCCCGCAATCCCATCATTGCCCTTTCCACCACATCCATCGTTTCCTCCTCCCCCACCATCCCCATCCTTGCCCATTCTGCCACTTCCATCATTTCCTCCTCCCCCACCATCCCCATCCTTGCCCATTACACCACTTCCATAATTTCCTCCTTCCCCACCATCCCCATCCTTGCCCATTCCACCACTTCCATAATTTCTTCCTACCCCACCATCCCCATCCTTGCCCATTCCACCACTTCCATCATTTCCTCCTCCCCCACCATCCCCATCCTTGCCCATTCTGCCACTTCCATCATTTCCTCCTCCCCCACCATCCCCATCCTTGCCCATTACACCACTTCCATAATTTCCTCCTCCCCCACCATCCCCATCCTTGCCCATTCCACCACTTCCATCATTTCCTCCTCCCCACCATCCCCATCCTTGCCCATTCCACCACTTCCATCATTTCCTCCTCCCCCACCATCCTCATCCTTGCCCATTCCACCACTTCCATCATTTCCTCCTCCACCACCATCCCCATCATTGCTCTCTCCCTGTCAGCCCCATCATTGCCCTCTCCTCCCCTACCATCCCCATCATTGCCCTCTCCCGGTCAGCCCCATCATTGCCCTCTCCTCCCCCACCATCCCCATCATTGCCCACTCCACGTCAGCCCCATCACTGCCATCTCCTCCCAACCATCCCCATCATTGCGCTCTCCCCGTCAGCCCCATCATTGCCCTCTCCTCCCCCTACACACACACTCCATTTACTTCTCTGCACATTCCCCTGTAGCGTGCCACACACACACACACGCACGCACGCACACACACACACCCCTCTCACCTCTCCTCGCGCTCTGCCGCAGCATTTCCATCACCTTCCTCTGACACAGCCGGCCGCTGAATGATGACATCATCCAGCGGTGCGTCTGTGTGAGAGGAAGCGCGGGCAGGAAGCAGGAAGACAGATCGCTGCAACTCCGCTGCTATTTTCTCTTGTAGGCAGCGGAGCTGCAGGGATTTCTCCCTGCCCGCCGCAGCTACCCTGCAGGGGCCCCCCTCCATCTCTGCACATGTTGGGAGTCTGCGCTCTGCAGCTTCTCTGTACCGGCTGTCAGCTTGACAGTCAGCACAGAGAACAGCTGACTCCCAGACCGGGGCGGCAGAATGCAGCCGCCGGGGAAGACACTGCGGACCGCCACATTAGGCGGCCCGACTGCGCCCCCTGCCGGCTGGCCCGGGGCACATGCACCGACTGCTCCCCCCTAGATAGGCCACGGGATGGACCACATAATTCCCAATTTCTTCTGAGCATGTTGGCACCATGGGAAGTGATATGGCACCCCCGCTCCACGTCATCTGTCTCTTAATGACCCTCCACAGGAGTCCCTATCAAAAGCCACCACCAGAACACCTAAAATTAAAGTGCTGTTAGTGCAAATAATTGATCTGTATGTGCTCTTGTTATAGCCTAGAGGTCAATATATGATGAAGAATAAACCTTTCAAAGGTATAAGAGAATCAATTGGATGCTCTACCAACAAGATATCTGATAATAATGTGCGGAAAAAGATATCAGAAAATTACGGATCAGGAGAATACCATATAGCTTCTCCGATAATACAAATCATTTTTCACACAGACGTGTGGAATTCTAATGACTTTTCCTATCCAATTCTATGTGATATTTCCCTAATCAGATAACAATAGTATATCTATAAGCACTGTATACTTAGAGCATGACATTCATATGCAATACTAAATACCACGTATGTGAACAATACCAATACAAAAGACCTCTTTATGTAGGGTATAAACTGGGCTTTGGACATATAAAACTATAAGTGAACAGCTTAAATATTGTGCTGCAGCATGTAATAAAGCACACAGCATGCAGAGCTATATTCAAAAAGTTTTCATCTTGTGCTATAGCGAATATTAGAGCACAGTACTTTGTTTTTAGAGCACAGCAAAGAAATCATATACAGATCGTTTATATATTGTGCTGCGACAGATATTAAACCCTGCTGTTCTGTTAGGTCAAAAATGACCGTTTTTGAAATTCTATAATGTTATAAAAATTCAGCGTGTGATTCTGAGACTTGAGGCTCCCTGACTTTTCGTCATTAGGGGGGTACTCTCTGTGGGAATTTTTTTTTTTTTAATTTTTGTTTACTTTATTTGGTACAACACAAGTGTATGTGAAATCTAAACAGAACAGCAGGGTTAAAGCACAATACGTTGTTTGTAGAGCACAGCAAAGGAAACAGATATAGATAGTTTACACATTGTGCTGCAGCAGGTATTTAGAGCACAATACGTTGTTTATAGAGAACAGCAAAAGAAACAGGCCGTAGTTATAGACCATTGCATACTAAGTGCAACCCAGATAATACCGACTGCACACTAATAAAGAAAGCCATAGGCCCATTCCTGAAAACACTGGCCAATTGCAGGACCAACAGCATAGGTGTATAGTGAGCAAAAATGAACGAATGAAGTTACATTTATCTTGGCGGGTTAATACCCCAACCCAACGCGTTTCCCCCCTGTTGTAGGTCCAAAGGGGTTCATCAGGGGATTGCAAGCAATGAGCAGAAGGCAGCTATACATGATAGAGCGCTAAATTAAAATAATGTAAAAAATAAAACAAGAGAAATTTCTCAAAATGAAACTGGGAGTGAAAACAAGGGCCAGGAACAATAACAGAAGGGCAATAAATGGCTTACAAACACTGTTTCTTAATAGGAGCTGGTGATATAAAGAGCCACTTCAACTAGTATCCATAGTCAGAGAATATAATGTAGCCTCCCTCATGGAATATAATGCAGCCCCCCTCATAGAATATAATGTAGCCCCCTCATAGAATAGAATGCAGCCCCCTCATAGGGTATAATGCAGCACCCCACAAAATATAATAAACCACCTCAGAAGGTATAATGCAGCCCCCCATAGAATATAGTGTAGCACTCTCTTAGGGTTTAATGCAGCCCCTCCACAGAATATAATTTAGCCCTTCAGAGTATAATGCAACCCTCTCTTAAGGTATAATGCAGCCCCCCATAGAATATACTGTTGCCCCCTCATAGGACATAATGCAGCCCCCTCATATAGTATGATGTAGCCCCCCAGAATATAATGTAGCCCCCTGTTAAAATAATGTAAAAAATAAAACAAGAGAAATTTCTCAAAATGAAACTGGGAGTAAAAACAAGGACCAGGAAGAATAACGGAAGGGCAATAAATGGCTTACAAACACTCAGGGCCGTATTTGCCATTAGGCACTGGAGGGCAGGTGCCTGGGGCGGCAGCATGCTGGGGGGCGGCACCCGAGCAAGGTGTTTGTTTTTTTTTATTTTTTATTTTAGTTCGGGTTCTTAGTCTGGGGTCGGCTCGCCCACCCACCTCGGCTCGCCCACCCACCTCGGCTCAGTCAGTCTTCAGAGCGGAGATGTTGCAGGGACGAGTCATGTGACCTGCCTGTGTCACGTGGTTCCTAGTTCTCCTCAACACCTAGCAGGAGCTGCTCCGGTTCACTGCAGATGCAGCCAGGCTCCCTGCTCTGCCGAGTGACCTCCAGCAGGTCAGTGCTGTGTGTCCGGTCTGGCTCCTCAGTCTGCTGCAGCTGGTGTGGGGGAAGGGGGGCGGACTGCACAACTTGTTTTACTTATTAGAATGGGAGGCAGACTTTGTGCTGGGAGTTTTAGAAGCTACAGGAGGGATATGCAGCCCCCAGTCTCTGTGGCAGGGGTTACTTACTAGCTAATAGCTGTGCAGCTTGAGTGGAACTACAGGTCCCAGCACACACTGCAGAGCCGCAGCTTAGTGGATGGTGCAAATCGGCTCCGTGCATTAGAAACCTAGTGAGAAGCCTATGGTCTTACTAAATGTAACACATAATTACTGCACAATGTGACTGATCTCCAGGTGTCAAGACTTGTGCAAAATTGTTACTAGGAGACCGGACAGCGGCGGCATCAGTATGGATGTAGCGGAGCTGAGGCGGCATCAGTATGGATGTAGCAGAGCAGAGGCGGCATCAGTATGGATGTAGCGGAGCTGAGGCGGCATCAGTATGGATGTAGCAGAGCAGAGGCGGCATCAGTATGGAAGTAGCGGAGCAGAGGCGGCATCAGTATGGATGTAGCGGAGCAGAGGCGGCATCAGTATGGATGTAGCGGAGCAGAGGCGGCATCAGTATGGATGTGGCAGAGCAGAGGTGGCATCAGTATGGATGTAGCAGAGCAGAGGCGGCATCAGTATGGATGTAGCAGAGCAGAGGCGGCATCAGTATGGATGTAGCAGAGCTGAGGCGGCATCAGTATGGATGTAGCAGAGCAGAGGCGGCATCAGTATGGATGTAGTGGAGCAGAGGCGGCATCAGTATGGATGTAGCGGAGCAGAGGCGGCATCAGTATGGATGTGGCAGAGCAGAGGCGGCATCAGTATGGATGTAGCGGAGCAGAGGCGGCATCAGTATGGATGTAGCGGAGCAGAGGCGGCATCAGTATGGATGTAGCGGAGAAGAGGCGGCATCAGTATGGATGTAGCAGAACAGAGGCGGCATCAGTATGGATGTAGCAGAGCTGAGGCGGCATCAGTATGGATGTAGCAGAGCAGAGGCGGCATCAGTATGGAAGTAGCGGAGCAGAGGCGGCATCAGTATGTTGTGGCAGAACAGAGGCGGCATCAGTATGGATGTAGCGGAGCAGAGGCGGCATCAGTATGGATGTGGCAGAACAGAGGCGGCATCAGTATGGATGTAGCGGAGCAGAGGCGGCATCAGTATGGATGTAGCGGAGCAGAGGCGGCATCAGTATGGATGTAGCAGAGCAGAGGTGGCATCAGTATGGATGTGGCAGAGCAGAGGCGGCATCAGTATGGATGTAGCGGAGCAGAGGCGGCATCAGTATGGATGTGGCAGAACAGAGGCAGCATCAGTATGGATGTAGCGGAGCAGAGGCGGCATCAGTATGGATGTAGCGGAGCAGAGGCGGCATCAGTATGGATGTAGCAGAGCAGAGGTGGCATCAGTATGGATGTGGCAGAGCAGAGGCGGCATCAGTATGGATGTAGCGGAGCAGAGGCGGCATCAGCATGGATGTAGCGGAGCAGAGGCGGCATCAGCATGGATGTGGCGGAGCAGAGGCAGCATCAGTATGGATGTAGCGGAGCAGAGGCGGCATCAGTATGGATGTAGCGGAGCAGAGGCGGCATCAGTATGGATGTGGCAGAACAGAGGCGGCATCAGTATGGATGTAGCAGAACAGAGGTGGCATCAGTATGGATGTGGCAGAACAGAGGCGGCATCAGTATGGATGTAGCAGAACAGAGGTGGCATCAGTATGGATGTGGCAGAACAGAGGCGGCATCAGTATGGATGTAGCGGAGCAGAGGCGGCATCAGTATGGATGTAGCGGAGCAGAGGCGGCATCAGTATGGATGTAGCGGAGCAGAGGCGGCATCAGTATGGATGTAGCGGAGCAGAGGCGGCATCAGTATGGACGTAGCGGAGCAGAGGCGGCATCAGTATGGATGTAGTGGAGCAGAGGCGGCATCAGTATGGATGTAGCGGAGCAGAGGCGGCATCAGTATGGATGTAGCGGAGCAGAGGCGGCATCAGTATGGATGTAGCGGAGCAGAGGCGGCATCAGTATGGATGTAGCGGAGCAGAAGCTGCATCAGTATGGATGTAGCGGAGCAGAGGCGGCATCAGTATGGATGTAGCGGAGCAGAGGCAGCATCAGTATGGATGTAGCGGAGCAGAGGCGGCATCAGTATGGATGTAGCAGAGCAGAGGCGGCATCAGTATGGATGTAGCAGAGCAGAGGCGGCATCAGTATGGATGTAGCGGAGCTGAGGCGGCATCAGTATGGATGTACGGAGCAGAGGCGGCATCAGTATGGACGTAGCAGAGCTGAGGGAGTCGTGTGTTATCTGGGGGAATCGTACTATTGTGGTTTCTTATATACCACATTTATTGGGCATCAGACGCCTCTGCTCACATTACGTCTTGTACTAATGTCCCATCATGCTCCTCTGTGATGTTCTGACATAACCCCGGAGGCTGCTGGTCTAATACACAGCACATACAGGGCAGCATGACCGCTTCAGCTCTGCTACATCTGATGGTTTACAGTTATGTGCAGCTATCCGCCTCTGATGTGTCCCATCTCCCCCCTCTAAAAGAGGACGGGGCTCAGCAGTTAGTGGAACTACAAGTCTAAGAATCTCCTTTATCAACACAATGGGACTTGTTTGATTATATTAACCCCTTCATGACTGGAGCTTTTTTCGTTTTCCACTCCCCTTCTTCCCAAAGCGATAACTTTTTTACTTTTCCGTCAATATGGCCATGTGAGGGCTTATTTTTTGTGGGACGAGTTGTACATTTGAAAGACACCATTGGTTTTACCATATTGTGTACTCGAAAATGGGAAAAAAAGTCCATGTGCAGTGAAATTGCAAAAGTGCTATCTCACCAAGAATTTGCGCCATTTTCCGAGACCCGTAGCGTCTCCATTTTTCATGATCTGGGGTCGGGTGAGGGCTTATTTTTTGCATGCCGAGCTGACGTTTTTAGTGATACCACATTTGTGCAGATACAATCTTTTTATCGCCCATTATGGCATTTTAATGCGCGGCAACCAGAAAAAGTAATTCTAGTGTTTTGATTTTTTTTTTCCGCTATGCTGTTTAGTGATCGGGTTAATTCATTTTTTTTTTTTTTGATAGATCGGGTGATTCTGAACACAGCGTTACCAAATATGTGTAAGTTTGATTTTTATTTTGATTTGGGTGAAAGGGGGTGATTTAAACTTTTATGTTTTTTTTATTTTTAATTTTTAAACACTTTTTTTTTTTTTTAACTTTTGACATACTTCAGTAGCCTCCATGGGAGGCTAGAAGCTGGCATAGTCTGATCAGCTCTGCTGCATAAAGGTGATGCATAGATCGCTCCTATGTAGTAGAATTACAGCATTGCTATGAGCGCTGACCACACGGTGGCACTTATAGCAATCCAGCATCAACAACCATAGAGGTCTCGAGGATACCTGAGGTTGTTATGGCAACGCAGCGCTGACCCCCGATCACGTGATGGGGTCAGCGCTGCAAGTATTTACGGCTGCGTGACGGAAGCTCTAGTTAAATGACCACTGTCAGCACGAAAAAAAAATAAAAATAGAGAGCTACATGGGCACATACAGAGATTTGGCCTCATTCATTCCCTATGGGACTTGCGGACATGTGCAGCACTTGCGGTTTTGCACTTTTGGTGAGACAAAAAAATACCGCTAGCAGCGTTTTTTTTTCATTGCTGCAAGTACCGCATTTGCAGGATCACAGCAAAACTGCAAGTGCCGCACATGTCTGCAAGTCCCATAGGGAATGAATGAGGCTGAACGCAGTGTTACCGTAAGTGATCCGTTATGCGGCAGATGCGGAAAAACTGCCGGATCTGCCGCAAATGGCAAAAATCGCTGATGTGAAAGTAGCGTAAGTCACTGCCGACAGTCTCTGCATTAGTCATACTCACCAATGGGGGAGGCAGCACGAAAAGTGCCTAGGGCAGCATAAACTCTAAATACGGCCCTGCAAACACTGTTTCTTATTAGGAGCTAGTGATGGAAAGAGCCGCTTTAACTAGTATCCATACTCAATAAAGTGCATTCTGCTTTTAATGTGTAAACCAAAAATTAAATGCTGACTTCTAACCAAGATTCTAACACAGTGTGCAAGTATTAATAATATTCATGTGGTATATACATGCCTTTTAATGAACAGTTATCAACAATTCAATACGATCATAGTACTTACATACAGCGTCGGACTGGAACACCTTGGGTCCACCAGAGAAAATCATTCTTGGGGTCCATTATGTAGCTACATAGAAATAAATATAAAACCACCAACTGTGTGGTAAAACACGCTAATATCAGGGTATAATATAAGACAGTACATGTCCTCATTATGTAGCAGGGGGTGGGGTAGCCCCCTCCTGGAATATAATGTAGCCTCCCTCATGGAATATAATGCAGCCCCCCTCATAGAATATAATGTTGCCCCCTCATAGAATAGAATGCAGCCCCCTCATAGAGTATAATGCAGCACCCCACAAAATATAATAAACCACCTCAGAAGGTATAATGCAGCCCTCCATAGAATATAATGTAGCACCCTCTTAAGGTATAATGCAGCCCCTCCACAGAATATAATATAGCCCTTCAGACTATAATGCAACTCTTTCTTAAGGTATAATGCAGCCCCCCATAGAATATACTGTTGCCCCCTCATAGGACATAATGCAGCCCCCCTCGTATAGTATGATGTAGCCCCCAGAATATAATGTAGCCCCCTGTTAAAATGTAATGTAAAAAATAAAACAAGAGAAATTTCTCAAAATGAAACTGGGAGTATCAATATTCAATAAAGTGCATTCTGCTTTTAATGTGTAAACCAATATTAAATGCAGAGTTCTAACCAAGATCCTAACACAGTGTGCAAGTATTAATAATATCCATGTGGTATAGACATGCCTTTTAATGACCAGTTATCAACAATTCAAGACGATCCTAGTACTTACATAAATGTTTGTCCTGGCCCAGGGCACCCCTCAGTTACTCAGGGGTATAATAATAATAATAATCTTTATTTTTATATAGCGCTAACATATTCCGCAGCGCTTTACAGTTTTGCACACATTATCGTCGCTGTCCCTGTTGGGGCTCACAATCTAAATTCCCTATCAGTATGTCTTTGGAATGTGGGAGGAAACCAGAGTACCCGGAGGAAACCCACGCAAAAAGGGTGAGAACATACAAACTCTTTGCAGATATGCATGTTTGTTATTATAATATTTGCACTTTCTTTGGTATTATTATAATGTGTATTGAATAATAACATATATGTTTGAGCACTTTTTATATTCAATATTATACACCAGTTATTGCACATGTACTGATGCGGTATCGATCCGTTTCTTTGGGTCTCCCTTCCGTTCCTTTATTTGCAGCCCTCGGGCTTATATAGTGAAGTCTGTGACTTGCATTTTACTGATGAGCGGTGTTCATTGCAGCTTTAGATGTGCGGACTTCACTCTGCATTACCGCAGTAGGTATATTCTCTGTTGTACGCCAGACCGTTCATACGCGCATGCGCTCCACGCCAGGCAGGAAGTCCCCGCATCTTCGGCTTCATTTGTCCGAGAGCGCATGTCTGTGACGTCAGCAGGGGATTTCCCCCCTGACGTGCGCTCCCGGTGAATGCTGGGGATTGGGAACCACTTCCTGCCGTGGTTGTGGTGCGCGTGCGCACTCTAAAGATGCTGGTCTATGGGCGCTACTATAAAACGCCAATTTCAGGGCAATTACGCTATTCCCTCTTTGAAAAAGCTACGCGAAACGCGCGTCAGGGGGTCTCCAGAGTCCCAGGCACCGGTCACCTCACCATGGGTAAGAAATTTTGCATCTGAGATATATCATATGGCTCCTTTACTTATTTTCACATGGTGGACACTTGTCCATATGGGAACCAGCACTATTTGATATTATTACGTGCTAATACGGATGCTTATCCTTACATGTTTACACCATGGTGATATACATAATTGTGTGCCTGTGACGAGGATGTTCTTGTACTACGGTCTCCTTTTCTATTTATTGGTTTTTATATTTTTCTATAATAAAATATTGATCTTATGACAAAATCCGTATAGAACTCCTTTTTCTTTCTAATCAATGATTATCCGGAGTACAGGTCCTTCTCAAAAAATTAGCATATAGTGTTAAATTTCATTATTTACCATAATATAATGATTACAATTAAACTTTCATATATTATAGATTCATTATCCACCAACTGAAATTTGTCAGGTCTTTTATTGTTTTAATACTGATGATTTTGGCCTACAACTCCTGATAACCCAAAAAACCTGTCTCAATAAATTAGCATATTTCACCTGTCCAATCAAATAAAAGTGTTTTTTAATAACAAACAAAAAAACCATCAAATAATAATGTTCAGTTATGCACTCAATACTTGGTCGGGAATCCTTTGGCAGAAATGACTGCTTCAATGCGGCGTGGCATGGAGGCAATTAGCCTGTGACACTGCTGAGATGTTATGGAGGCCCAGGATGCTTCAATAGCGGCCTTAAGCTCATCCAGAGTGTTGGGTCTTGCGTCTCTCAACTTTCTCTTCACAATATCCCACAGATTCTCTATGGGGTTCAGGTCAGGAGAGTTGGCAGGCCAATTGAGCACAGTAATACCATGGTCAGTAAACCATTTACCAGTGGTTTTGGCACTGTGAGCAGGTGCCAGGTCGTGCTGAAAAATGAAATCTTCATCTCCATAAAGCATTTCAGCCGATGGAAGCATGAAGTGCTCCAAAATCTCCTGATAGCTAGTTGCATTGACCCTGCCCTTGATGAAACACAGTGGACCAACACCAGCAGCTGACATGGCACCCCACACCATCACTGACTGTGGGTACTTGACACTGGACTTCAGGCATTTTGGCATTTCCTTCTCCCCAGTCTTCCTCCAGACTCTGGCACCTTGATTTCCGAATGACATGCAAAATTTGCTTTCATCAGAAAAAAGTACTTGGGACCACTTAGCAACAGTCCAGTGCTGCTTCTCTGTAGCCCAGGTCAGGCGCTTCTGCCGCTGTTTATGGTTCAAAAGTGGCTTTACCTGGGGAATGCGGCACCTGTAGCCCATTTCCTGCACACCAGACTCAGTCCACTGCTTCCTCAGGTTCCCCAAGGTCTGGAATTGGTCCTTCTCCACAATCTTCCTCAGGGTCCGGTCACCTCTTCTCGTTGTACAGCATTTTCTGCCACATTGTTTCCTTCCAACAGACTTACCATTGAGGTGCCTTGATACAGCACTCTGGGAACAGCCTATTTGTTGAGAAATTTCTTTCTGGGTCTTACCCTCTTGCTTGAGGGTGTCAATGATGGCCTTCTTGACATCTGTCAGGTCGCTAGTCTTACCCATGATGGGGGTTTTGAGTAATGAACCAGGCAGGGAGTTTTTAAAAGCCTCAGGTATCTTTTGCATGTGTTTAGAGTTAATTAGTTGATTCAGAAGATTAGGGTAATAGGTTGTTTAGAGAACCTTTTCTTGATATGCTAATTTATTGAGACAGGTTTTTTGGGTTATCAGGAGTTGTAGGCCAAAATCATCAGTATTAAAACAATAAAAGACCTGACAAATTTCAGTTGGTGGATAATGAATCTATAATATATGAAAGTTTAATTGTAATCATTACATTATGGTAAATAATGAAATTTAACACTATATGCTAATTTTTTGAGAAGGACCTGTATACGTTACTGTCCTTGTATATACATGGGTATAGTTAAACATCTCTTTACCACTGCACACGGAGTGTTTGGGATCCATGTTATTTCTGCAGGTGTGTTTTCATTGCAAACTCTTTGCAGATGTTGTCCTTAGTGGGGCTTGAACCCAGGACTCCAGCGCTGCAAGGCTGCTGTGCTATCCACTGCTCCACCGTGCTGAGGAGTGCCCTGGGCCCGGACAAACATTTATGTAAGCAGGGTCGGACTGGCCCACCGGAGAACCAGAGGATTCTCCGGTGGGCCCAGGCACTGACACCTGCTGGCATACTGGCCAGCAGCTGCCATGGGCCCCCAGCCAGTGGCATGTCCCTAATAGCGGCACATGGGCCCCTGAATCAGGGGGGCCTGCCCGGTGCCAGGGGAGCAGCAGCTGGAGACAGGAGCCTGTCCCCACTGCTAAAGAGAAATGAATATTCATGCTGCCCCACGCCCCCATGGCTGTGGAAAGGAGAGAATACCCATTTCACTTTAATAGTGGGCAGTGTTAGTTGCAGGCTGAGGCTAACACTGCCCGAAGGTAAAGCCAATGTGGCTGCATTGGGGCTCCGGAGGTGGGCACCTGCAGGGTGGCTAACACTGAGGGCAACTGGCAGGCAGGGAGTGATCCCTGCAGCTTGGCAGCAGAGTGGAGCTGCAGGAATCCGATGCCGTCCTGCTTCCTGCCCGGCACTTCCTGTCTGACACAGTGCAGCTGGATGACGTCATCATTCAGGCTGTTTCAGAGAGAAAGCTACCGGCGATGAAGATGCTGTTGGGATGGGCTGTGGGTAACGTGCGGAGAGGTGAGTGGTTCTGTGTGTCTGTCTGTGTGTGTGTGTGTATGTGGTGCGGTGTGTGTGTGAGAGAGTGGTGTGGTGCTGTGTGTATTGGACATTGGCAATGAAGTGGGTGATGAAGAGAGCAGTGACGGGGTGGTGGGAGAGAAGGCAATGTTGGTGGTGGAAAGGATGATGGGGTGGTGGGGGAGGAGGCATTGTTAGTGGTGGTGGAAAGGACGATGGGGTGGTGGGAGAGAAGGCAATGTTGGTAGTGGTGGAAAGGACAATGAGGGTGGTGGGAGAGAAGGCAATGTTGGTGGCAGGAGAAAGGACGATGGGGTGATGGGAGAGAAGGCAATGTTGGTGGTGGGGGAGAAAGCAATGATGGAGTTGGTGGAAATGGGCAATGATGGGGTGGTGGGGAGAAGGCAATGGTGGTGGTGGTGGAAAGGACGATGGGGTGGTGGGAGAGAAGGAAATGGTGGTGGTGGTTGAAAGGACGATGGGGTGGTGGGAGAGAAGGCAATGTTGGTGGTGGGGAAAATGACAATGGGGTGGTGGGAGAGAAGGAAATGTTGTTGGTGGGGGAGGAGGCAAGGATGGCGGTGGTGGAATGGGCAATGATGGGGTGGTGGGGAGAAGGCAATGATGGTAATGGTGGAAAGGACAATGGTGGAGGTGGTGGAATGGGCAATGATGGGGGTGGTGGGGAAGAAAGCAATGATGAAGGTGGTGGAAAGGGCAATGATAGGGGAGGTGGGTGAGAAGGCAATGATGGAGGTGGTGATTAGGACAATGATGGGGTGGAGGGGGAGAACAATGATGGATGTGGAGGGGGGCTGCATTATACCCTATGAAGGGGGCTGGATTATACCCTATGAGAGGGGCTGTGTTATACTTTGAGGTTGCTACATTATATTCTGTGGGGGGGCTGCAATATATTCTGTGTGGGGGCTGCATTATTCTCTCAGGGGGCTACATCATACTATAAGAGGGGGGCTGCATTATGTCCTATGAGGGGGCAACAGTATATTCTATGGGGGCTGCATTTTACCTTAAGAGAGGGTTGCATTATACTCTGAAGGGCTACATTATATTCTGTGGAGGGGCTGCATTATAACCTAAGAGGGTGCTACATTATATTCTATGGGGGGGCTGCATTATACCGTCTGAGGTGGTTGCATTATATTTTGTGGGGTGCTGCATTATACCCTATGAGGGGGGTTGCACAATATTGTATGAGAGGGCTGCATTCTATTTCCCTTCTGTTATTGCTCCTGGCCCTTGTTTTTACTCCTAGCATAATTTTGAGAAATTTTTCTTGTTTTAATTTTTACATTATTTTAATTTCTAATTGAATAAATTATATATTTTACATAATTTTATTGTCTATGCCTCTTTATCCCTGTTACATGCATATGGGATTTTGTTGATTACCATGTCTAATTTGCAGGGGCCCTTGGGTACCAAAACAGCAGAAACCCCCACAAGTGACTTCGTTTTGAAAACTAGACCCATTAAGGAATTCATTTATGGGTGTGATGAACGGTTTAAACACATAGATGCTCCACAAAACTTTTTAAAATGGGATTATGAAAATGAAAATTATATTTTTTCAGCTAAAATGTTATTTTAGCCCCAAATTTGAAATTTTCACAATGGATAGAAAATGGACCTCATAATTGGTAGCACAATTTTCCTGATTGTGACGATACCCCATATATGGTTGTTATTTGGGCACTTGGTAGTGCTGGGAAAGGAAAACGCACTATTTTATTTTTGGAGTAAATTTGTCTGAATAGGTTGAGAATGCAATGTCGCATTTGCAGAGCCCCTGACACGCCAAAACAACAGAAACCCCCATAAATGACCCCATTTTGGAAACTAAACCCCTCAAGGAATTCATCTAAGTGTGTACTCAGCATTTTTTACCTAGATATTGATTCACAAATCTTTTATGAATACAAAAAAATTACTTTTTTTCCACTAAAATACTGTTTTGCCCCAAATTTATAATTTTCCCAAGGGGTAATAGGAGAAAATGGACCTCATAATTTGTTATGCAATTTCACCCGAACACAGTGATACCCCATATATGGTCAAAAACTAATGTTTAGACACATGGCAAAACTTGGGAAGCAAAGAGCGCTATTTAATTTTTGGATTGCAAATTTGGACACAGTGTTGCATTTTCAGAGCACCTGAGGGGCCCCAAAAAGTAGAAACACCCATGTGACCCCATTTGTCAAACTAAACTTCATAAGGAATTAATCTATTAAATTTTTTTTCTGTTAAAATTTTACTGTAGCCTCAAAGTTTTAATTCACACAAGCGGAAATAAGAGAAAATGGACAGGAAAATGTGTTATGCAATTTTTACCAAACATGGCATTACCGCATATATGGTTGCACACTACCGTTTGAGCTCATGCCACGGATCGGATTGGAAGGAGCACTGCTTGGCTTTTAGAACGCATATTCTATTTGAACAGATTGTGGGTGCCATTAGCCAAACCACTGAGGAGCGAGATCAGCAGAAATCCCCCAAACAAGTGGTCCCATACTAGAAACTTCACTGTTTAAGGGGTGTAGTGAGTATTTTGAACCCATAAGTGTCTCACAGAATTTTGTGACATTGGGATGTGGAAATATAATAATTTAGTGGTAAAAATGAATTTTTTTTATTGGCTGCAAATTTGTCAGTTACACATTGGTTAATATGTGAAATTGGACCATACAATTTATTGCTCAACACCGTGTCTGCCAATTGAGATTCTGGTTTGGCTTTTATTCTAGGTCATGTGGCAAGGCTCGGTAAGGGGTTGATATTGACTTTTAGGGTTGCAACTTCCAATAGTTGGCAGTATGAAGAATTGAGTTCTTAGCTTCCTCCATACAATAATTTGCCAAAACTGGTATTCAAGCTCTGGATCTGTTGGTGCCCGATATACAAATTACCAACTTATTTCAATAAGATATCGGGGTAGAGGGGGTGGTTACAGTAAAGGCTTTTTTGTAATATGGTCAAAAGTGTCCCATATATTTTTCTAGATATTACATGAAAAATTGCAGTCATATACCAAACACAGAGACAGTGAATACTATGGACCTGTAGTTTTTTTTTAACTCATTGCTATGTTAAGAACATTTTCATATTACTTCCTCTTGCACAATGCCTCTTATACACACGATAGCAAGTAATGTACTTTACAACAGAAAACAACTTCTAATTATATGCTATTTGCAAACCTATAATTTTCATGTTATAGTTGGAAAAAGAGGAAAATGTCAACGAATAAAACAAACACTACAACCTGAACAACAGTGTAGAAATGTTTTGAATTGTATTGATTGTATATTTTATGTGCCCCAAAATTGCGTACTTTTTGTTATATTCCAAAATTACTATTCATCATAAAACAAAAATATTTGTCTTGTTAACATAGAACAAATAGAAAATACTTATATGACATCTCATGTCATATAAGGAAATGACGATGACTGTTTGTTTAATGCAGGGTTTATAAGAATGTATCATTCATGCTTAGGTATAAAAAAAAATTTCAGGAGAATGTTTCCTGTTAAAAGTATCATTAAGGATACGGCAGACATCCTCTCCTCAACCTGAAGTGGTTACTTCCAAGGAACAATAGGTTGTATTCATGTAACAAGCAAGCGAAGATGAGATGTAATACTATTTTTTAGTCTTTAAGGTTAATTGTATCTTTTAAAGGGCTCGTCTACAACAATTTATGTATTGAAACTGGATCCATGGGGTATTAAATAAAAAAGAAAATATATTTATCTTTCAATCCCAGATAGTCTTTGACTTCCTCCTCCAGCCACAGATGTTATGTGACACTAAAGCTTTCAAATTTTGTCCAAGTCTGAAGAAACAATCTCTGTCACCAGCTCAGTTGGAATGTAAAGGCTACCGCTGATCAGTGGTCATTGATTGGCTGAAACAGTCACTTGACTTTCCCTGCCAGATGAGGACACCTGGAGACCAAAGGGGGCACAGGTAGTCGTGTTGTGGAATATTCAGCTCCTTTGGATATGTTTTTTTAAAAATATCGTCATAGGACAATTTTAATTATAAATAATGTTGTGAACAGCTTCTTTAACTGAATTGCCAAATCACTGGTAACTAAAACTACTTGAGTCAATGGTCATCCTTCTCTTGATCAATACATTGCCTGTTATGATCCGGTGACCTTGGAGCCGCATGAGAGACTTTCTCAGGAGTAGGTGGAACCTGTACTGACCGCAAACCCTAAACTAACACCGCAACTAGAAGTAGCCGTGGGATGTACCTAACACGTCCTAGACACCTCGACACAGCCGGAGGACTAAATACCCCTATAGATGGAAATGGGAATTCTATCTTGCCTCAGAGCAGAACCCAAAAGGATAGGCAGCCCCCCACAAATATTGACTGTGAGTATAAGAGGAAAGACACACGCAGGCAGAAAAACAGGATTTAGCAAAAGAGGCACTTCTAGCTAAATAGAAAAGGATAGGACAGAATACTAAGCGGTCAGTATTAAAATCCTAAAAATATCCACAGCAGATAATACAAATATTCTACATCTAACTAAAGACATAGAAAGTATATCTGCATCTCCTGAGAATCCAGCATGACTGAAAAATCCAAACAAGTCTAAGCTGGACAAAAACACAATGAATTGCACTGAATTGCCAAGCACACTGCAAGTGTGCACAGAGACAAAAAAACAGACACTTATCTTTAGCTGAATTGGCAGCAGGGCATGAGGAACCAGAGAGAGATGCAATCCCTCCAAGTACAATGGACAACTGGCCAGGACTCATGGATCCTGCAAACCTAAATACCTAGTAAAGCTGCAATCAGCAGAAACACCTGCCCTGGATTACAACCCCAAGACAACTGCACTACCACCAACAACCACCGGAGAGAGCCCAAGAGCAGAATTCACAACAATTGCCACCCAACAAAACCCAGCACACAGTTGTCAAATGGTGGTGCAGGTCACTCTTCATGTCACTACCGGGAGCATAGTATGCCTTGGCTACATCACAACTGCTGGGGTGAGCTTAGCCTCTCCTACTTCATCCTGAACCCTACGGATCTTTGTGGCTGCCCAGACCAATAATTGGGAACCTTCGTACAGTCAGACAAATAGGCAATACACCAAACAGTATCTGACTAGCTTACAATAGTTCTCATACTAATATTCTGAAATGTTATCACCAGTCCTCAACAACAGATATTTATATCCAGAAACATCTACGACATGCTTGTGCCACAGTAAACTTTTCTGTGTGCGTAATGTGGAATAAGGCTATTTCTGCCCATTATATGACACTTTCACCAGTTTTTCTCTCTGTCAGCTCTATCTCTTCATTTGCAATGGACTCTGAGCTGGTGGAAGACGACTAATTGCAAAGATTATTCCCATACACAGAATAGCACACAGAGATGGATTCCTACTCTTCATTACATTTTTAGCTTACTAATAGAAACTTGCATGAGAGAATCTATGGCAGTGTGAGCGAGCCCTTACTGAGAAGCTCAGCACAGTCTTTCTGGGTCTCCTCTGCCTGTTTTCCCTCCATAGAGTATAATAGAAAGTGTAACCTGACACCTCAGTGAGATGACAGTACATCTTGTCTGAGCAAGACAGAGCTGAGCTGTTTTTTTACAAGTGAATGAAAAGTCCAGGAGGGAGGGGAGGGAAAGAAGCAGGTCATAAGTGGGGAATGTGTCAGACTTCTCTGATCAGGTATATTAGAAAGTTTCTTATAGTCATCTGTACTATTGATTTATGCAAAGTTTGTTGAAAGTACAGTTGCCATTTAATTAAGTACATTTGTCTACATAACTAAACACAATGATAAGATGCAAAGCAGACTTTCTACTGTTAGCATAGACTAGGTTACATACGGATACAATTCAGCATCAACACTTTACCAGTACAGTGACTTTGGATTAAACTCTGCAACTGTTCTGTGACCTTTGGGTAGCACTTGCTCATCTTACACTTGGCAATCCCCTTTATATGCCCTCAGTGACTAACTCTAGTGTGGCATGTACGGACAGCAATCCCAGGCAAAAAAACATCTGTATTTTTTTTTTAATAAAGTATGACACATGCAGTATCCAAAACTGGACTTCCAAAGTGTTCAAAATTGCAGTAAATTATAGAGTACAAACAGTAAAGCTAAAATAGCAGCTGCACTGTAGAGTAAACATTCTACTGTTTTTCTGGTTGACGGTATTTTGGTTAGTCTCATTGGTAAAGCAGTAATTGCTCACAGGTAGTACAAAAGCCTTGATGTATGAGGTAAGGCTGCAATTTCCCGAGCAAATGATGTACCACAGAGCATAAAACTAACATTAGGTTAGGAAGGTAATCTTATTTGGAGAATTACATGTCAAAAGGGAACGTTTAGCTAAAAGAGGATCAAAATCTATATTCAACAGTATGAGTTCAGCCTTATAACATTTACCAAGACATTCTCCCATCCTTTCGTATTTTATGCATTTGCTTTTCAAAGCAATTATTACTTTCAATGAAAGAGGGCAGGCTCTAAGTTAGGTAGTTTATTGTTAAAGGCAAGGCTGTATTCATAGTTAGTGCTGCCCTAGGCACCGAGGTCTCCTTTTACTGGGACTACCCTGTGCATTTTGGGAGAATTGGCAAGTATAGTATCAATTTAAAGGGGCTTTCCACCACTGGGATGACCTCTTCTCAATCAATATGTTTCCGCATATAAAATAATAACACCTTTACTCACCTCTGGTGGCAGTGCCATTCCTGTGACAATGGCACCTGGTCTCCCAGGGGTTGCATGACATTATGTCACGTGACCTCTGCAGCCAATCAGTGGCCTCACTTTGGACATAACTGACCCCCAGAGCTTTCACTTCTTCCGGGTGTCTGTTTAGTCCAAAGGAAGGGACCATTGATTTTTATGTCACGTTAGCCCTGCAGCCAATCAGTGGCCTCTTCCTTTTCACTTCCTTTGGACTAAACGGACACCTGGAAGAAGTGAAAGCTCTGAGGGTCAGTTATGTCCAAAGTGAGAGGAAAGTGGCCACTGATTGGCTGCAGGGGTCATGTGACATAATGTCGCGCAACCCTAGTCCATGCCCTCATTATCTTGCGCCTTGACTACTGCAGCCTCCTGCTCTGTGGCCTCCCCTCGAACACTCTCGCACCCCTCCAATCTATTCTAAACTCTGCTGTCCGACTAATCCACCTGTCCCCCCGCTATTCCCCGGCCTCTCCCCTGTCAATCCCTTCACTGGCTCCCCATTGCCCAGAGACTCCATTACAAAACCTTAACCATAACATACAAAGCCATCCACAACCTGTCTCCTCCATACATCTGTGATCTCGTCTCCCGGTACTTACCTGCACGCAACCTCTGATCCTCACAAGATCTCCTTCTCTACTCTCCTCTTCCCACATTCGCATACAAGATTTCTCTTGCGCATCACCCCTACTCTGGAATTCTTTACCACAACATATCAGACTCTCGCCTACCATCGAAACCTTCAAAAAGAACCTGAAGACCTACCTCTTCTGACAAGCCTACAACCTTCAGTAACCAATGATCGTCCAAGCCACCACACGACCAGCTCTGCCCTCACCTACTGTATCCTCACCCAACCCTTGTAGATTGTGAACCCTCGCGGGCAGGGTCCTCTCTCCTCATGTACCAGTCCTGTCTTGTATTGATTAAGATTATTGTACTTGTTTTTACTCTGTATACCCCTCCTCACATGTAAAGCGCCATGGAATAAATGGCGCTATAATAATAAATAATAATAACCCCTGGGAGACCTGATGCCAATGTCACAGAATGGCACTGCCACCAGTGATGAGTCTAGGGGTTATTATTTTATATGGGGAAAACATATTAATTGAGAAGAGTTTCAGTAGTGGAAAACCCTTTTAGTGGGGTCATCTCAGATTTCATTTTATCAGAAAGAAAGGAATGATATGAATATCTTATGAAATACATGTGAATTATCTTCCTAACCCAACCCCACCAATACAGAGGTTCCTGCTGGCCATCGCTAACTTTGTTGCAGTGATCATGTGCAATAGAGATGAACAAAAAGATATGCAGGACCCTGGTCCAGTGACCATGTTGGTGGTCTGTTATCACCAGACTAGAGTCCTGTGATCCTCTTCCTACCTGTTGGCATTCCCAGCACCTATTCTGATTAGTAGGCCTGGCACAGCGTCATGTGTACGTTGCGCTGGAACAATGCCGTCACCTATTAATCAGAAAAGGTGTTGAGGATTCCTTCAGGTAGGAAAGGGATTGCAAGGCTCTGGTCCAACTGCTATGTACTACAGGTGTGGCATCTGGGCCAGGATTGTGTAAAGCATCTTACTCTAACATATCATACATCCACTTGTCCACTGATGCCAATCACTGGCCTCAGGAGTGAGGCTTGCACGTACGATTGGCTGCAGTGGTCATGTGGATGTGTGGTTTCTTTGCGAGAATAGTAGTGCTAGAATGGCAGGAATTAAGAAGATAAGTATTGAGCTTGTATTGTTTTTTTTGTTTTAAACGTTTTCCTGCTAATTTTGTGTGTGTATTTTTTTATTAACAATGGGCTACCTCCGGCGTTATTGTGAATGGCCGGTACGTGTGTCACAGAGGAAGTTACTCTGCGCTGCAAGCCTGAAGTAAGGTTGTTCTGGGACCTGTAGTCCCACAAGTAATTGTGTTGTTTTAGAGGGAGGCTGGCAGGGGTAGTTTGAGAGCTGGGCGGGTCAAACTAGTCACACACACACCACCCATCTATGGGAGTGGTTAAAGCTTGATAATGTGAACAGGGTGTGGGACACATGATTCCTGGGTATGGACCTGAATGGTTTGGCTGGAAGGTCCTGTGGGAGGAAAGGCCTGAGTGTTGGGAGGTCCAGAGTGTGGACCGGATCCCTGAAGAGCACCTGGTGAGGCCGTGATCTTGAGTGGCCTGGGTGTTGGGAGGTCCAGAGTGTGGACTGGCTCCCTGAAGAGCACGTGTGAGGCTGTGATCCTGAGAGGCCTGAGTGTTGGGAGATATAGTGTTGACCGGATCCCTGAAGAGCACCTGGTGAGGCCATGATCCTGAGTGGCCTGGGTGTTGGGAGGTCCTGAGTGTGGGCTGGATCCCTGAAGAGCACGTGTGAGGCCGTGATCCTGAGAGGCCTGAGTGTTGGGAGGTATAGAGTGTTGACCGGATCCCTGAAGAGCACATGGTGAGGCCGTGGTCCTGAGTGGCCTCTGTGTTGGGAGGTCCTGTGAGTGGACCAGATCCCTGAAGAGCACGAGGTGAGGCCAAGGACCTGCAGAGCCAGTGATGGTTACTGATTTGGGGAAGCTACTGTCCTTCGGTGGGTCTGGAACCGACTGGTGTATGCCTGTCAGGCAAGTTGGTGATCTTCGTGAGGCAGCTTTCCCAGGGAGAGAGGACTGACAAGGAGTCAGCAGGTGGAGCAGGAGCTCCCGTAAGGTACGTCCACAGACTGTTGGTGCTTATTATGTTCTATGAACTGTGTGGTCAGAGGAGGACCAGCATGTTTAGTTGCCGCAGACTAATGATGTGAGGGGTTTACCGAAACGTGTGTTGGGGCGGAGGCTCATTCCCGGGATCTAGCAACTATCCTTGACAGGTAAATGATCGTTATTTTTACATGCGTTAATGCCGATGTGTGGGTGATTGTTTTGGTAATTATCCACAGGGGTGCTGCCTGTCATAGGTTATTGTAGTGAATAAGTTCAGTTTCCCATATACCCCTCTATGTCAACAGACTATGATTAGGTTATTATTTATTATTTATAGAACTGAACAATAGAGATGT
Organism: Ranitomeya variabilis; assembly: GCF_051348905.1. Classification (NCBI taxonomy): domain Eukaryota; kingdom Metazoa; phylum Chordata; class Amphibia; order Anura; family Dendrobatidae; genus Ranitomeya; species Ranitomeya variabilis. The sequence goes on from NC_135233.1 coordinate 163,897,534, forward strand.
CTGCAAATTGGAGATGTGGGATCTGTTATTATTAGGAATTATAGGTTGCATTTGATTCCCTGGGCATGTGCCTCCTGCACAGCATTCTTTTAGACACGGCTCTTTTTGTCACTCTGTTCATCTGTGGTTGATGTTTTTAATAATAAAGTTATATACTTCTTTGATACCATTTTTCAACCTAGTATCATCTTTTTTCAGTAGTTGCATTCTTCAGTATAGCTGGGAGAATCGATCTCCCTGCACTGCCACCCGGCTGTTAAGGGGCCCCTGAGCAGGAGGGGGTCCCTGTGCCAGCAGTTGGTCCCCCATCATCGCAAGTTCAACTATATCAGCTGGATGCCGATACAATTGACCACATTGATGAGAGTGGGAGCGTTACGCTCCCTCTCCCATCATCCCCCTCTTAGTGTCTAATGTCCCTGACGCAGACACTGACAGCGGGGGTGATAACATCACTACTCGGTGCCTAATGTCTGGAGATGTGCGGGGGCTCAGAACAGCTGAGGAACCAAGAGGAGAGGTGAGTATTGGATGTATTTATTTTTTCTGGGGGTGCATTATACTATAGAGTCTGCCTATGGGGGCTACATTATTCTATAGCATCTGCCTATGGGGGCTGCATTATACTATAGAGTCTGCCTATGGGGCTACATTATACTATAGAGTCTGTCTATGGGGGGCTGCATTATACTATAGAGTCTGTCTATAGGGGCTGCATTATGCTATAGTGTCTGCCTATAGGGAGCTGCATTATACTTTATACAGTCTGCCTATGGGGGGGCTGCATTTTACTATACAGTCTGCCTATGGGGGCTGCATTATACTATAGAGTCTGCCTATGGGTGCTGCATTAAACTATAGAGTCTGCCTATGAGGGGCTGCATTCTATTATAGAGTCTGTCTATAGGGGCTTCATTATACTATAGAGTCTGTCTATGGGGGGTACATTATACTATAGAGTCTGCCTATGGGTGGGTGTCTGCATTGTACTGTAGAGTCTTCCTATGAGGGGCTGCATTATACTATATACAGTCTGCCTATGGGAGCTGCATTATACCATAGAGTCTGCCTATGGGGGTCTGCATTATACTATAGAGTCTGCCTATGGGGGTTTGCATTATACTATAGAGTCTGACCATGGGACGGTGTATTATACTAGAGTCTGCCTATGGGGGTCTGCATTATACTATATACAGTCTGCCTATGGGGGTCTGCATTATACTATAGAGTCTACTATGGTGGGCTGCAATATATTATAGAGTCTGCTTATGAGGGTTGCATTATACTATAGAGTCTGCCCATAGGGGCTGCATCTCTATATTGGCGAGACCTCCCAACCGATACGGGACCGCATTAGTAAACACAAGTCCACAATAAGATGCAAGAACACATTATTACCATTACCCCACCATTTCATTAACGCAGGACATTCCATACCCCAACTCAAGTTCCAAGTAATAGAACATGTCCCAGTACCCCGACGGGGGGGCAACCGCATCCAAACCCTCAAAAGAAGAGAGGCCTTTTGGATACATGAGTTGGAAACCATGACACCCAGAGGCCTCAACAGGGATTATGATCTCCTGGCCTTCCTATAATGTTCCTGTATAAACATTTGTTGTTGACCTGTTTATTTGTTGTATATATGTATATATTATGTTTTCCCTTGCATTGTATTAACATATGGCTTTGTTTTACAGAGTCATCAATATTGAATGTGACGGCACGAAAATGTTCACATCCCGTTCCTCCTTCCCTCTGGATCCCTATCTCGAACCAATGGTCTCTAACTTAGTATTGTACTCAAAATCCCTCTCCCCTTTCTTTCTCATGCCTCCACCTACATTTCAGGTTATGTACACAGGACTGAATGTAACTGTACACAGCCATTATCACATTCACCATTCCGATCCACCCGGCAGCTCCTCCCACATTCAGCAAGCCCCACTGCCGGCCCCTGTGTGACGTAAGATGGAGGTGGAACGCACCTCCATCATTATTCCATAGCGCTGACACGCACAGCGTCGCCGGCATTCACAGTGCGTCACTTCCGGTGACGCACTTCCGGCTCCACGCTATCCGGTGGTCCCGCCCCTCAACCATATATTGGCGCGCTACAGCATGGCACCACACCACAGAACCAGCGGCGGATACCGCGTTCCACATCCGGAGCCCTGCCTCTCCCGGTAAGACCCACCATTAGTGTCAGCACCCCACTTAGGGAGGCGTTACTATCTATTCACTTTTTTAACCGTACACTTCCCCTTTTTTCAGACAAGGGAGTCCAAAACTTGGGTCCAGCTTTTGGATCCACGCTGTTTACTATTATACAGGGTACGTACCCCACCACCTCCTTGGTTCATTATATGTACTTCTCAAGTTACCTTATACATATTTTCGGTTCCTTCACAGTTGTTTACTCCTGAAGAGGACACATAACGTATCACTATATCCACGATATCTACTAGTCTAACCAACTTGCTCTTTTGGTCAGTATCACTATCTTTGGGACTATTTTGGTCCGGATAAATAAGTCCTCATAGATTATTGTATATTCCTTTATTAGATCCATTCCATTACCTAGACCTAAAGGTGATACATCCCCGGATACTGTCCTTCATCGCTGTATCCTCTCCCATGTTTATACATAGGTCAGTTCCATATTCAATATTTGACCACACATCTCAGGGACCGCACCTGTCTAAATAGATATATTTTTGCCTTAGGATCCATAATTAGGACCTCATTCTGTTCTTAAAGCCACACACGAATAGTGTCTCTAAGAGACCAGGTATGATTATTTTCTCATCTCTTCCGTTTTCTTTCTGTCCTACTTCCCCAATCCCTTTCCCATCCATCACCATAGATGCACATTATATACATGAGTCTCCTCGTGCTATGTGATTTTTTATTTCGTCATTTACTTTATAATTTTGTACATACTTTATTGCTTTGTTTTCTAATATCACTGCAGTACACTGAAGAAGGTCAATATGTGTGACCGAGTAAAAAAGGCAGCACACTGCAGCGCTAAGACATGCAAACATGAAACATGAAAGCTGAACTGCAATACTGCACTAGAAATATGAAAAATGAGAGCGTTTAGCGCATAAAAATGGCCAATTTTATGTGTACCTGATAGCCCCTTTACGGCATCTCTCGTATATCAGGTCCTACGCTTGCCTACCTCGCTGAGAATAAACGTCTCCATGTGAATGGGTACCTGTGAAAACCTCTTCCTAGACTCATATTCTCTCTCTCTGTGGAGGGGTACCGGACCTGCTGCGATTAAAACACCTGGGCTAGAAGGCGGAGTGCTCAGTCAGAAGGCTAAATAATATATTTGAAAAAACTGACCGTCACATCCATACATAGACTAAGTGTGAACAGGTGCTGAACCTAGAGTAACCAACTCATATATAGTCAAGTAAAAAAGGCAGCACACTGCAGCGCTAAGACATGCAAACATGAAACATGAAAGCTGAACTGCAATACTGCACTAGAAATATGAAAAATGAGAGCGTTTAGCGCATAAAAATGGCCAATTTTATGTGTACCTGATAGCCCCTTTACGGCATCTCTCGTATATCAGGTCCTACGCTTGCCTACCTCGCTGAGAATAAACGTCTCCATGTGAATGGGTACCTGTGAAAACCTCTTCCTAGACTCATATTCTCTCTCTCTGTGGAGGGGTACCGGACCTGCTGCGATTAAAACACCTGGGCTAGAAGGCGGAGTGCTCAGTCAGAAGGCTAAATAATATATTTGAAAAAACTGACCGTCACATCCATACATAGACTAAGTGTGAACAGGTGCTGAACCTAGAGTAACCAACTCATATATAGTCAAGTAAAAAAGGCAGCACACTGCAGCGCTAAGACATGCAAACATGAAACATGAAAGCTGAACTGCAATACTGCACTAGAAATATGAAAAATGAGAGCGTTTAGCGCATAAAAATGGCCAATTTTATGTGTACCTGATAGCCCCTTTACGGCATCTCTCGTATATCAGGTCCTACGCTTGCCTACCTCGCTGAGAATAAACGTCTCCATGTGAATGGGTACCTGTGAAAACCTCTTCCTAGACTCATATTCTCTCTCTCTGTGGAGGGGTACCGGACCTGCTGCGATTAAAACACCTGGGCTAGAAGGCGGAGTGCTCAGTCAGAAGGCTAAATAATATATTTGAAAAAACTGACCGTCACATCCATACATAGACTAAGTGTGAACAGGTGCTGAACCTAGAGTAACCAACTCATATATAGTCAAGTAAAAAAGGCAGCACACTGCAGCGCTAAGACATGCAAACATGAAACATGAAAGCTGAACTGCAATACTGCACTAGAAATATGAAAAATGATGTGTGACCGAAACGTCTGTACAAGTGGCTGCCATTAAAAAATTCATATCACTGCAAGTTGAGTGCCAAAGTTTATTTCATATAATGCATCATGCTATAGAGTCTGCCTATGGGGGTCTGCATTATGCTATAGAGTCTACCTATGGGGGCTGCATTACACTATAAAGTCTGCCTATGGATTTGCATAATACTATAAAGTCTGTTTACGGGGGCTGCATTATACTATAGAATCTGCCTGTGGGGGCTGCATTATACTATAGTCTGCCTGTGGGGGCTGCATTACAGTATAGAGTCTGCCTATGGGGGTCTGTATTATACTATAGAGTCTACCTATGGGGGCTGCATTATACTATATACAGTCTGCCTATGGGGGCTGCATTATACTATAGAGTCTGCCTATGGGGGCTGCATTATACTATTGAGTCTGCCTATGGGGGCTGCATTATACTATTGAGTCTGCCTATGGGAGCTGCATTATACTATAGAGTCTGCCTATAGGGGCTGCCTATGGGGGTCTGCATTATACTATGGAGTCTGCCTATGGGGGCTGCATTATACTATATACAGTCAGCCTATTGGGGGCTGCATTATACTATAGAGTCTGCCTATGGGGGCTGCATTATACTATAGTCTGCCTATGGGGGCTGCATTACAGTATAGAGTCTGCCTATGGGGGTCTGTATTATACTATAGAGTCTACCTATGGGGGCTGCATTATACTATATACAGTCTGCCTATGGGGGCTGCATTATACTATAGAGTCTGCCTATGGGAGCTGCATTATACTATAGAGTCTGCCTATATGGGCTGCCTATGGGGGTCTGCATTATACTATGGAGTCTGCCTATGGGGGCTGCATTATACTATATACAGTCAGCCTATTGGGGGCTGCATTATACTATAGAGTCTGCCTATGGGGGCTGCATTATACTATAAAGTCTGCCTATGAGGGGCTGCATTATACTATAGAGTCTGCCTATAGGGGGTGCATTATACTTTAGAGTCTGCCTATGAGGACTGCATTATACTATATAGAATGTGCCTATGGGGGTGCATTATGCAATAGAGAGTATGATTATGATGGTGCATTATACTATAGAGTCGGTCTATGGGGGTCTGCATTATACTATAATGTCTGCCTATGGGGGCTGCATCATACTATATACAGTCTGCCTATGGTGGGCTGCCTTATACTATAGAGTCTGCCTATGGGGGTCTGCATTATACTATAATGTCTGCCTATGGAGAGCTGCATTATACTATATACAGTCTGCCAATGGTGGGCTGCAGTATAGTATAGAGTCTGCCTATGGGGGCTGCATTATAGTGTAGAGTCTGCCTATGGGGGTGCACTATACTATAGAGTCTGCCTATGGGGGTCTGCATTATACTATAGATTCTGCCTATGGGGGGCTGCATTATACTATAGGGTCTGCCTATAAGGAGTGCATTATACTCTAGTGTCTGCCCATGGGCGGACATAGCGCCGGTTCAACCGGTGCGGCTGCACCAGGGCCCGGAGGCCTTGGGGGGCCCCAGCAGGCAGGGCCGGTGTTAGAGGCAGGCAGCTGCCTAGGGCCCCTGCTCGCCCCAGGAGCCCCCAGCTAGTGGCAAATCACACAGCCGCTATGGGGCCCCTGTGAGGCAGGGGAGCCCACCTGCAGCCAGCGCCGACTCCCTCACCGCATTGAACTATACAGGTGTCTGCCGGTACAGTTCAAAGCAATGACGGAGGAGAGAGCGTCAGCAGACGCTCCCTCTCCCATCATTCCCGGCTCTGCCTCTGACATGCGTGCACTCACTGTGTGCCAGGCTGTGCAGCGCAGCCGCTGAGACAGAAGCAGGGAGCAGCGTGGGCACCAGGAGAGGTGAGGTGTGTTTTTTTTTCTTAACTATAACAGTGAGTACTGGACTGTGGGGCCATTCTATGGGTGGGGAAGATGCAAGTTGTGCTTTATACAACATGAGCTGTGCTGTTGTGAACTCTGTTTTCGGGCTCCCTCTTGTGGTCACTGGTGGTATGGTGTGACTTTTGCTTTGGTCTCCCCCTGGTGGCTTTGTTTGTTATCCTGCTGGTCTCTGGCTATCAGCTGGTTCGTTATCCTCTGGGAGGTTCCTATATAGCTCTGTTTTACTTCCACTTGTTGCCGGCTGTCGATGTAATCAGTGCTACTCAGATTCCTTCTGACTACCTTGCTCCCAGTCCATCCAGGACAAGCTAAGTTTTGTTTGCTCATTTTTTGATCAGCAGTGTTTATCATGTTTTCTTGTCCAGCTTGCTAAAATGTGATTCCCTCGCTTGCTGGATGCTCTAGTGGACTGAGTTTCTCCCCACACACCATTAGTTGGTGCGTGGGTTCTTGAAATCTCAGGATGGATATTTTGTAAGGGTTTTTTATTGATCGCATAGACCCCTGCTCTATTTTCTGCTTTCTAGTACTAGTGGGCCTCTTTTGCTGAATCTGATTTCATCCCTACGTATGTGCCTTCTTCTTACTTCACCGTTAATATTTGTTGGGGGCTTCTATATCTTTGGGGATTATTTCTCTGGAGGCAAGCGAGGTCTTTCTTTCTCTTTAGGGGTAGCTAGTTCCTCAGGCTGGCTTGAGACGTCTAGGAATTTTTTAGGCACGTTCACCGGCTACCTCTAGTTGTTTTGGATAGGTTCAGATTTGCGATCAGTCCAGTTACCATCTCCCTAGAGCTTGTTCTTAGTTTATTCACTTGCTGGTCTATTCATGATCCTCAGCCACTAAGGATCATAACAGTACAGCCGGCCCGTAAAGTGTTAATTGCATGGCAGAAGCAGGAGAAAAGAAGCCTTGAGATTTTTTTTTTTTTTTGCCGTGTGTCTAGCTGCTGTGGCTAGCTTCTCTCCTCCTCTTAATCTTGGTGTGGCTCTGAGTTCAGCTGCTGACATGGATGTCCAGAGCTTGGCTTCCAGTCTGGATCATCTTGCTGCTAGGGTTCAAAGTATTCAGGATATTGTTGTTCACAGTCCTATGTCAGAGCCTAGAATACCTATTCCGGAGTTGTTTTCTGGAGATAGATCTAGGTTCCTGAATTTTAGGAACAATTGTAAGTTGTTTCTTTCTTTGAAACCTCGTTCCTCTGGTGATGCCGTTCAGCAAGTTAAGATTATCATTTCCTTTTTGCGTGGTGACCCCCAAGATTGGGCCTTCGCATTGGCGCCAGGGGATCCTGCATTGCTTAGTGTAGATGCGTTTTTTCTAGCCCTTGGATTGCTCTATGAGGAACCTAATCTTGAGGACCAGGCTGAAAAAACGTTATTGGCCCTCTCGCAGGGGCAAGATGAAGCAGAGGTGTACTGCCAGAAATTTCGGAAATGGTCGGTGCTTACTCAGTGGAATGAGTGTGCCCTGGCTGCAAATTTCAGAGAAGGTCTTTCTGAAGCCATTAAGAATGTCATGGTGGGGTTCCCTATGCCTGCAGGTCTGAATGAGTCAATGACTCTGGCCATTCAGATTGATCGGCGTTTGCGGGAGCGCAAACCTGTGCACCATTTGGCGGTGTCTTCTGAACAGACACCTGAATCTATGCAATGTGACAGAATTCTGACCAGAAGTGAACGGCAAAATTATAGACGGCAAAATGGGTTGTGCTTTTACTGTGGTGACTCAGCTCATGTTATCTCAGCATGCTCTAAGCGCAAAAAAAAGGTTGATAAATCTGTCACCATTGGTACTTTACAGCCTAAGTTCATTTTGTCTGTTACCCTGATTTGTTCCCTGTCATCTTACCCGGTTAATGCTTTTGTAGATTCAGGTGCCGCCCTGAGTCTGATGGATTGGTCATTTGCCAGGCGCTGTGGTTTTGATTTGGAGCCTTTAAAATTCCCTATTCCACTAAGGGGAATTGATTCTAAACCATTGGCTACGAATAGACCTCAGTACTGGACACAAGTGACCATGTGCATGACTCCTGTTCATCAGGAGGTGATTCGCTTTCTTGTACTGCATAATTTGCATGATGTCGTCGTGTTGGGTCTACCATGGTTGCAGACTCATAATCCAGTCCTGGATTGGAAAGCTATGTCGGTGTCAAGTTGGGGTTGTCAGGGAATTCATGGTGACGCTCCTGTGGTGTCAATTGCTTTGTCCACTCCTTCTGAAGTCCCTACGTTTTTGTCAGACTACCAGGATGTATTTGAGGAGCCCAAACTCAATTCTCTACCTCCTCATAGGGACTGTGATTGTGCTATAAATTTAATTCCTGGTAGTAAGTTTCCTAAGGGACGACTTTTCAATTTATCTGTGCCGGAGCATGCTGCCATGCGGAGTTATATAAAGGAGTCTTTAGAGAAGGGACATATTCGCCCGTCATTATCCCATCTTGGTGCAGGATTCTTTTTTTGTGGCTAAAAAGGATGGTTCCCTGAGACCCTGTATTGATTATCGCCTTTTGAATAAAATCACGGTCAAATTTCAGTATCCTTTGCCATTGTTAACTGATTTGTTTGCTCGCATTAGGGGGTCTAGTTGGTTCACCAAGATAGATCTTCGTGGTGCGTATAACCTTGTGCGTATAAAACAGGGTGATGAATGGAAAACTGCATTTAATACGCCTGAAGGCCATTTTGAGTACTTGGTGATGCCTTTTGGACTTTCTAATGCTCCTTCAGTCTTTCAGTCCTTTATGCATGACATCTTCCATGAATATCTGGATAAGTTTATGATTGTGTATCTGGATGATATTCTGTTTTGTTCGGATGATTGGGATTCTCATGTTAAGCAGGTCAGGATGGTCTTTCAGGTCCTACGTGACAATGCTTTATTTGTGAAGGGCTCAAAATGTCTTTTTGGAGTCCAGAAGATTTCTTTTTTGGGTTTCATTTTTTCTCCTTCTACTATTGAGATGGACCCAGTCAAGGTTCAGGCTATTCATGACTGGACGCAGCCTACATCTGTTAAGAGTCTTCAGAAGTTCTTGGGTTTTGCTAATTTTTACTGTCGCTTCATAGCTAATTTTTCTGGCGTTGTTAAGCCTTTGACGGATTTGACCAAGAAGGGTTCTGATGTGACTAATTGGTCTTCTGCGGCTGTGGAGGCCTTTCGGGAGCTGAAGCGTCGATTTTCTTCGGCTCCGGTCTTATGTCAGCCAGATGTCTCACTTCCCTTCCAGGTGGAAGTTGATGCTTCCGAGATTGGAGCGGGGGCTGTTTTGTCACAGAGAAGCCCCGATGGCTCTGTGATGAAGCCATGTGCTTTATTTTCAAGAAAGTTTTCGCCTGCCGAGCGGAATTATGATGTCGGTAATCGGGAGCTGTTGGCTATGAAGTGGGCATTTGAGGAGTGGCTACATTGGCTCGAGGGAGCTAAACATCGTGTGGTGGTCTTGACTGACCACAAGAATTTGATTTATCTCGAGTCGGCCAAGCGGCTGAATCCCAGACAGGCTCGTTGGTCGTTGTTTTTCTCTGGTTTTGATTTCGTGGTCTCGTACCTGCCGGGTTCGAAGAATGTGAAGGCTGATGCTCTTTCTAGGAGTTTTGTGCCTGACTCTCCTGGAGATTCAGAGCTGGCTGGTATCCTTAGAGAAGGGGTGATTTTGTCTGTCATCTCCCCAGATTTGCGACGTGTGCTGCAAGAGTTTCAGGCGGATAGACCTGACCGCTGTCCACCGGAGAGACTGTTTGTCCCGGATAGATGGACCAACAGAGTCATCTCTGAGGTTCATTCTTCGGTGTTGGCGGGCCATCCTGGAATATTTGGTACCAGAGACTTGGTGGCCAGGTCTTTTTGGTGGCCTTCCTTGTCGCGGGATGTGCGTTCCTTTGTGCAGTCTTGTGGAATTTGTGCTCGGGCGAAGCCTTGCTGTTCTCGTGCCAGTGGTTTGCTGTTACCTTTGCCTGTCCCGAAGAGGCCTTGGACGCACATTTCCATGGATTTTATTTCAGATCTGCCTGTCTCTCAGAGAATGTCTGTCATCTGGGTGGTGTGTGATCGTTTTTCTAAGATGGTCCATTTGGTGCCCTTGCCTAAGTTGCCTTCCTCCTCCGAGTTGGTTCCACTGTTTTTTCAAAATGTGGTTCGTTTGCACGGGATTCCTGAGAACATTGTTTCTGACAGAGGATCCCAGTTTGTGTCTAGATTTTGGCGGACCTTTTGTGCTAAGTTGGGCATTGAATTGTCTTTTTCGTCGGCCTTCCATCCTCAGACGAATGGCCAAACCGAGCGAACTAATCAGACCTTGGAGACTTATTTAAGATGTTTTGTTTCTGCTGACCAGGACGACTGGGTTACTTTTTTACCGTTGGCCGAGTTTGCCCTTAATAATCGGGCTAGTTCTGCTACTTTGGTTTCTCCTTTTTTTTGTAATTCGGGGTTTCATCCTCGTTTTTCCTCGGGTCAGGTGGAGCCCTCTGACTGTCCTGGAGTGGATGTTGTGGTGGATAGGTTGCATCAGATTTGGAATCATGTGGTGGACAATTTGAAGTTGTCACAAGAGAAGGCTCAGCTCTTTGCCAACCGCCGTCGCTGTGTGGGTCCCCGACTTCGCGTTGGGGACTTGGTGTGGTTGTCTTCTCGCTTCGTTCCTATGAAGGTCTCCTCTCCTAAGTTCAAGCCTCGGTTTATCGGTCCTTATAAGATTCTGGAAGTCCTTGGCCCTGTGTCATTCCGTCTGGACCTCCCGGCATAATTTGCTATTCATAATGTGTTCCATCGCTCGTTGTTGCGGAGGTATGTGGTACCTGTGGTTCCTCCGGTTGAGCCTCCTGCCCCGGCGCTGGTTGAAGGAGAATTGGAATACATGTTGGAGAAGATCTTGGATTCTCGTGTTTCTAGACGGAGGCTCCAGTATTTGGTCAAGTGGAAGGGCTATGGTCAGGAGGATAATTCTTGGGTTGTCGCCTCTGATGTTCATGCGGCCGATTTGGTTCGTGCCTTCCATGTGGCTCATCCTGATCGCCCTGGGGGTTTTCATGAGGGTTCGGTGACCCCTCCTTAAGGGGGGGGTACTGTTGTGAACTCTGTTTTCGGGCTCCCTCTTGTGGTCACTGGTGGTATGGTGTGACTTTTGCTTTAGGCTCCCCCTGGTGGCTTTGTTTGTTATCCTGCTGGTCTCTGGCTATCAGCTGGTTCGTTATCCTCTGGGAGGTTCCTATATAGCTCTGTTTTACTTCCACTTGTTGCCGGCTGTCGATGTAATCAGTGCTACTCAGATTCCTTCTGACTACCTTGCTCCCAGTCCATCCAGGACAAGCTAAGTTTTGTTTGCTCATTTTTTGATCAGCAGTGTTTATCATGTTTTCTTGTCCAGCTTGCTAAAATGTGATTCCCTCGCTTGCTGGATGCTCTAGTGGACTGAGTCTCCCCACACACCATTAGTTGGTGCGTGGGTTCTTGAAATCTCAGGATGGATATTTTGTAAGGGTTTTTTATTGATCGCATAGACCCCTGCTCTATTTTCTGCTTTCTAGTACTAGTGGGCCTCTTTTGCTGAATCTGATTTCATCCCTACGTATGTGCCTTCTTCTTACTTCACCGTTAATATTTGTTGGGGGCTTCTATATCTTTGGGGATTATTTCTCTGGAGGCAAGCGAGGTCTTTCTTTCTCTTTAGGGGTAGCTAGTTCCTCAGGCTGGCTTGAGACGTCTAGGAATTTTTTAGGCACGTTCACCGGCTACCTCTAGTTGTTTTGGATAGGTTCAGATTTGCGATCAGTCCAGTTACCATCTCCCTAGAGCTTGTTCTTAGTTTATTCACTTGCTGGTCTATTCGTGATCCTCAGCCACTAAGGATCATAACACTGTGCCATATACAACGCGGGCTGTGCTATATAGAATGTGGGCTGTGCTATATACAACACGGGCTGTGCTATATACAACACGGGCTGTGCTATATACAATGCGGGCTGTGCTATATACAACGGAGGCTGTGCTATATATATAACGCGAGCTGTGCTATATACAACACGGGCTGTGCTATAAACAATGCGGGCTGTGCTATATACAGTACAATGCGGGTTGGGCTATATTCAACGTTGGCTGAGCTATATACGACATGTGCTGTGCTATATACAATGCGGGCTGTGCTATATAGAGCGTGGGCTGTGCTATATACAACGTGAGCTGTACTATATACAACGCGAGCTGTGGTATATACAACGTGGGCTGTGCTATATACTACGCGGACAGTGCTGTATACTACGGGGGCTGTGCTGTATACTACGCGGACTGTGTTATATACTATGCGGGCTGTGCTGTATATTATGCTGGCTGTGCTGTATTCTATGTGGGCTGTGCGGTATACTATGCAGGCTGTGCTGTATACTATGTGGGCTGTGCTGTATACTATGCGGGCTGTGCTGTATACTATGCGGGCTGTGCTGTATACTTCACAGGCTGTGCTGTATACTATGTGGCTGGGCTGTATACTATGCAGGCTGTGCTATATACTATGCGAGCTGTGTTGTATACTATGCGGGCTGTGATATATACTATGCTGGCTGTGTTGTATACTATGCGGGCTGTGCTGTATACTATGCGGGCTAGTTATATACTATGCGGGTTGTGCTATATACTATGCAGGCTGTTATATACTTTGCGGGGTGTATTATATTCTATGGTGGAGGCTGTGTTATATACTATGTGCCTGTGTTATATACTATTGGGGGTATATTCTATTCTATGGGAGAGGCTGTGTTATATACTATGGGGCATACATTATATTCTATGGGGGAGGCTGTGTTACATATGGGGGGCGGCATTATATTCTATGGGGGGCTACATTATATACTATGGGTAGATGGGCTGTATTATATTCTATGGGGGGCTACATTATATTCTATGGGGGGCTGTATTAGATTTTATGAGGGAGGATTGCATCATACTCTTTGATGGGGCTACATTATATTCTATGGGAAGGTGGGCTGTATTCTATTCTATTCGGGGCTACATTATATTCCATGGGGGGCTGTATTATATTTATATTCTAGGGATGATTACATCATACTTTATGAGGGGGCTGCTGTTGTGAATTTGGTTTTTGGGCTCCCCCGGTGGTCACTGGTGGTACTGGATTTGTGTGCTTCACTTTCTCTGTTCACCTGTTTCCATCAGGATATGGGAGTATCCTATTTAGCCTTGCTGCTCAGTCATTCTAGTGCCGGCCATCAATGTAACCAGAGCCTTTCTGTTGCATGTTCCAGCTCCTAGTCTTCTGATCAGCTAAGTTGGACTCTTAGTCCTAAGTTTGTTTTGTATTTTTGTTCCAGTTCACAGTTGTGTTATTTTTCTGTAGCTGGAAGCTCTTGTGGACTGAAATTGCCACTCTGGTGTCATGAGTTGACACATGAGTCTTAAAGTAATTTCAGGATGGTATTTTAGAGAGGGTTTTCAGCTGACCGTGAAGTCCCCTTTTGTATTTTCCTACTATCTAGTAAGCGGACCTCGCTTTGCTGAACCTACCTTCATACTACGTATGTCTTTTCCTCTGAATTCACCGTCAATATTTGCGGGGGGCTTCTGTCTCCTTTTTGGGGGAATTTCTCTAGAGGTAAGCCAGGTCTGTTTTTCCTCTATTAGGGTTAGTTAGTCCTCCGGCTGGCGCTGGGCGTCTAGGGGCAACGTAGGTACGCCACCCGGCCACTATTAGTTGTGTGGTAGGTTTAGCTCACGGTCAGCTCGAGATTCCATCACCCAAGAGCTAGTCCTTATTTATGTTTTTCTGACGTTCTCTTGCCATTGGGAACCATGACAGTATGGCCGGCCAAGTGTTAAAACTGTTGGCAGAAGAAAGGAGAGAAAAAGAAGTCTGCAGATTTTTTTTTTTTTTTCTGAGTTTGCTTTATAGTTGACTCAGTTGCATTTCTGCTCTAATTGCAGCCTTTGTCTCTCTCTCCTTCTAATACTTGAATGGCTCTGATTCCACCTGATTAAAATGGATCCTCAGAGTTTGGCTGCAGGTTTGAATGATCTTGCTACGAAGGTTCAAAATTTACAGGATTTTGTTATTCATGCTCCTATATCTGAACCTAGAATTCCTTTACCAGAATTTTTCTCCGGGGATAGATCTCGTTTTCTGAATTTCAGATATAATTGTAAATTGTTTCTTTCTCTGAGATCTCGCTCCGCTGGAGATCCCGCACAGCAGGTTAGGATTGTAATTTCCTTGCTGCGGGGTGACCCTCAAGACTGGGCATTTGCATTGGCGCCAGGGGATCCTGCGTTGCTCAATGTGGATGCGTTTTTTCTGGCTTTGGGGTTGCTTTATGAGGAACCTAATTTAGAGATTCAGGCTGAAAAAGCCTTGATGGCCCTATCTCAAGGGCAAGATGAAGCTGAAATATACTGCCAAAAATTTCGTAAATGGTCTGTGCTTACTCAGTGGAATGAGTGCGCCCTGGCGGCGAATTTCAGAGAGGGTCTCTCTGATGCCATTAAAGATGTTATGGTGGGGTTCCCTGCGCCTACAGGTCTGAATGAGTCCATGACAATGGCTATTCAGATTGATCGGCGTTTGCGGGAGCGTAAACCTGTGCACCATTTGGCGGTGTCTTCTGAGAAGGCGCCAGAGAATATGCAATGTGATAGAATTCTGTCCAGAAGCGAACGGCAGAATTTTAGGCGAAAAAATGGGTTGTGCTTCTATTGTGGTGATTCAACTCATGTTATATCAGCATGCTCTAAACGTACAAAAAAGGTTGATAAGTCTATTTCAATTGGCACTTTACAGTCTAAGTTTATTCTATCTGTGACCTTGATTTGTTCATTATCGTCAATTACCGCAGATGCCTATGTCGACTCTGGCGCCGCTTTGAGTCTTATGGATTGGTCCTTTGCCAGGCGCTGTGGGTTTGATTTAGAGCCTCTGGAAGTTCCTATACCTCTGAAGGGTATTGACTCTACGCCATTGGCTAGTAATAAACCACAATACTGGACACAAGTGACTATGCGTATGAATCCAGACCAACAGGAGATGATTCGCTTCCTTGTGTTGTACAATCTACATGATGTTTTGGTGCTTGGATTGCCATGGTTACAATCTCATAACCCAGTCCTTGACTGGAAAGCAATGTCTGTGTTAAGCTGGGGATGTCAGGGGGCTCATGGGGACGTACCTTTGGTTTCCATTTCGTCATCTATTCCCTCTGAGATTCCGGAATTTTTATCTGATTATCGTGATGTTTTTGAGGAGCCTAAGCTTGGTTCACTACCTCCTCACAGAGATTGCGATTGTACCATAGATCTGATTCCGGGAAGTAAATTTCCAAAGGGTCGTTTATTTAATCTATCTGTACCTGAACATGCTGCTATGCGAGAATATATTAAGGAGTCCCTGGAAAAGGGACATATTCGTCCTTCTTCATCTCCCTTAGGAGCCGGTTTTTTCTTTGTATCTAAAAAAGATGGCTCTTTGAGGCCGTGTATTGATTATCGACTCTTGAATAAAATTACAGTCAAATATCAGTATCCTCTGCCACTGCTGACTGATTTGTTTGCTCGAATAAAGGGGGCTAAGTGGTTCTCTAAGATTGATCTCCGTGGGGCGTATAATTTAGTGCGAATTAAGCAGGGGGATGAGTGGAAAACCGCATTTAATACGCCCGAGGGCCATTTTGAGTATTTAGTAATGCCTTTTGGTCTTTCAAATGCCCCTTCAGTCTTTCAGTCCTTTATGCATAACATTTTCCGTGAATATTTGGATAAATTTATGATTGTGTATCTGGATGATATTTTGATTTTTTCGGATGACTGGGACTCTCATGTCCAACAGGTCAGGAGGGTTTTTCAGGTTTTGCGGTCTAATTCCTTGTGTGTGAAGGGTTCTAAGTGTATTTTTGGGGTTCAAAAGATTTCTTTTTTGGGGTACATTTTTTCCCCCTCTTCCATTGAGATGGATCCTGTCAAGGTTCAGGCTATTTGTGATTGGACGCAACCTACTTCTCTTAAGAGCCTACAGAAATTTTTGGGCTTTGCTAATTTTTATCGTCGATTTATAACTGGTTTTTCTGATGTTGCTAGACCTTTGACTGATTTGACTAAAAAGGGTGCTGATGTTGCTGATTGGTCTCCTGCTGCTGTGGAGGCCTTTCGGGAGCTTAAGCGCCGCTTTTCTTCCGCCCCTGTGTTGCGTCAGCCTGATGTTACTCTTCCTTTTCAGGTTGAGGTCGACGCTTCCGAGATCGGAGCTGGGGCAGTTTTGTCGCAGAAAAGTTCCGACTGCTCCGTGATGAGACCTTGTGCGTTCTTTTCTCGAAAATTTTCGCCCGCCGAGCGAAATTATGATATTGGTAATCGGGAGCTTTTGGCTATGAAGTGGGCTTTTGAGGAGTGGCGTCATTGGCTCGAGGGGGCTAGACATCAGGTGGTGGTATTGACCGATCACAAGAATTTGATTTATCTTGAGTCTGCCAGGCGCCTGAATCCTAGACAGGCGCGCTGGTCGTTGTTTTTCTCTCGGTTTAATTTTGTGGTCTCATATCTACCAGGTTCTAAAAATGTGAAGGCGGATGCCCTTTCTAGGAGTTTTGAGCCTGATTCCCCTGGTGATTCTGAACCTACAGGTATCCTTAAGGATGGAGTGATATTATCTGCTGTTTCCCCAGACCTGCGACGGGCTTTGCAGGAGTTTCAGGCGGATAGACCTGATCGTTGCCCGCCTGGTAGACTGTTTGTTCCTGATGATTGGACCAGTAGAGTCATCTCGGAGGTTCATTCTTCTGCGTTGGCAGGTCATCCTGGAATCTTTGGTACCAGGGATTTGGTGGCTAGGTCCTTCTGGTGGCCTTCCCTGTCTCGAGATGTACGAGTTTTTGTGCAGTCTTGTGATGTTTGTGCTCGGGCCAAGCCTTGTTGTTCTCGGGCTAGTGGATTGTTGTTATCCTTGCCTATTCCGAAGAGGCCTTGGACTCACATCTCTATGGATTTTATTTCTGATCTCCCTGTTTCTCAGAAAATGTCTGTCATCTGGGTGGTGTGTGACCGTTTTTCTAAGATGGTTCATTTGGTACCCTTGCCTAAGTTGCCTTCCTCATCCGAGTTGGTTCCTCTGTTTTTTCAAAATGTGGTTCGCTTGCATGGTATTCCGGAGAATATCGTTTCTGACAGGGGGACCCAGTTCGTGTCTAGATTTTGGCGGGCGTTCTGTGCTAGGATGGGCATTGATTTGTCTTTTTCGTCTGCGTTCCATCCTCAGACTAATGGCCAGACCGAGCGAACTAATCAGACCTTGGAGACTTATTTGAGGTGTTTTGTGTCTGCGGATCAGGATGACTGGGTTGCCTTTTTGCCGTTGGCAGAGTTTGCCCTCAATAATCGGGCTAGTTCTGCCACTTTGGTTTCTCCTTTCTTTTGCAATTCGGGGTTTCATCCTCGTTTTTCTTCCGGTCAGGTGGAGTCTTCGGATTGTCCTGGAGTGGATACTGTGGTGGATAGGTTGCATAGGATTTGGGGACAGGTGGTGGACAATTTGAAGTTGTCCCAGGAGAAGACTCAGCGTTTTGCCAACCGCCGTCATCGTGTTGGTCCTCGTCTTCGTGTTGGGGACTTGGTGTGGTTGTCTTCTCGTTTTGTCCCTATGAGGGTTTCTTCTCCTAAGTTTAAGCCTCGGTTCATCGGCCCGTATAAGATTTTGGAGATTCTTAACCCTGTGTCCTTTCGATTAGACCTCCCTGCATCTTTTTCTATCCATAATGTCTTCCATCGGTCATTATTGCGCAGGTATGAGGTACCGGTTGTGCCTTCCGTTGAGCCTCCGGCTCCGGTGTTGGTTGAGGGTGAATTGGAGTACGTTGTGGAGAAGATCTTGGACTCCCGTGTTTCCAGACGGAAACTTCAGTATCTGGTCAAGTGGAAGGGCTACGGTCAGGAGGATAATTCTTGGGTGACAGCCTCTGATGTTCATGCCTCTGATTTGGTCCGTGCCTTTCATAGGGCTCATCCTGATCGCCCTGGTGGTTCTTGTGAGGGTTCGGTGCCCCCTCCTTGAGGGGGGGGGTACTGTTGTGAATTTGTTTTTTGGGCTCCCCCGGTGGTCACTGGTGGTACTGGATTTGTGTGCTTCACTTTCTCTGTTCACCTGTTTCCATCAGGATATGGGAGTATCCTATTTAGCCTTGCTGCTCAGTCATTCTAGTGCCGGCCATCAATGTAACCAGAGCCTTTCTGTTGCATGTTCCAGCTCCTAGTCTTCTGATCAGCTAAGTTGGACTCTTAGTCCTAAGTTTGTTTTGTATTTTTGTTCCAGTTCACAGTTGTGTTATTTTTCTGTAGCTGGAAGCTCTTGTGGACTGAAATTGCCACTCCGGTGTCATGAGTTGACACATGAGTCTTAAAGTAATTTCAGGATGGTATTTTAGAGAGGGTTTTCAGCTGACCGTGAAGTCCCCTTTTGTATTTTCCTACTATCTAGTAAGCGGACCTCGCTTTGCTGAACCTACCTTCATACTACGTATGTCTTTTCCTCTGAATTCACCGTCAATATTTGTGGGGGGCTTCTGTCTCCTTTTTGGGGGAATTTCTCTAGAGGTAAGCCAGGTCTGTTTTTCCTCTATTAGGGTTAGTTAGTCCTCCGGCTGGCGCTGGGCGTCTAGGGGCAACGTAGGTACGCCACCCCGCCACTATTAGTTGTGTGGTAGGTTTAGCTCACGGTCAGCTCGAGATTCCATCACCCAAGAGCTAGTCCTTATTTATGTTTTTCTGACGTTCTCTTGCCATTGGGAACCATGACAGGCTGCATTCATTTCTATGGGGGGTTACATTATACTCTGTGGGGTGGCTGAATGATACTATATGTGGGCTGCATTATACTGTATCGAGGACTATGGGGAATACATTATAGTATATGAAGAACTATGGGGTGCATTATACTATAGAAAGTGAATTGTGCTACATGGATGACTATGGCAGTGCATTATACTATATAGAACACTATGAAGAGTGTATTATACTATGTGGAGGACTATGGGAAGTGTATAATACTATATGGAGGACTGGGGAGTGTATTATACTATATGGAGGACTATGGGGCATATTATATTATATGGAGGACTATGGGTGGTGCATTTTATAATATGGAGGACTGTGGTGCACATTATAATACATGGGGTGTATTATACTAAACAAGCAAAATGCTGCCTATTTATCGAGTGATTGGATTGTTTATGCCAAAACAGAAATAATTGTTCTCAGCAGCACATCGCTGTTGTAAACTGTAGAGGTGCTGCTGATAACATGATACTGTATGGTGATCTGTTAGTGATCTATTAGTGATCATTCTGTCTCCGTCATTCTTTCTCAAACGGTGGAAAGAGACCGGGAAACAAGCGTTGAACGATTTCAATATTGTCGATCACACTTGTTTAGCAGCCTGAGATCAGCGCGTGTAAATACAACTGAAATGCTTCTGTGTGATGTGCAATATGTCAGCATTTGGGGCCCCATTTTAAACTTTGCCTAGGGCCCCACTTTGCCTAAAACCAGCCCTGCCTGCAGGGCGGCTAATAATGAGGGCAATCTGGCCAGTTTATCCGTCCCCGAGGCTCTGGGGGACCCCTGGCCAGATTGCCCTCATGTGCGGCAGGCAGGGAGCAATCCCTGCAGCTCCGCTGCCTGCAAGTGAAAAAGGCAGCGGAGCGGAGCTGCAGGGAATGGATCCATCCTGCTTCCTGTCAGCGCTTCCTGTCACACAGCCGCACTGTGTGAGACAGGAAGCTGCCGGCGATGGTGGGGCTTCAGAATACCGTGCATAGGGGTGAGGTGAAGTGTGTGTGTACAGAGAGGTGAGTGGTGCTGTGTGTGTCTGTGTGTGTAGGTGGAGGAGAGGGCAATAATGGGGCAGAAGGCAATGATTGGGTTGACTGAAAGGGCAATGATGGGGTACTGGGGCAGAAGGCAATGATTGGGTTGACAGAGAGGGCAATGATGGGTTTGATGGGGCAGAAGGCAATGATTGGGTTGACAGAGAGGGCAATGATGGGGGTGATGGGGCTGAAGGCAATGATTGGGTTGACGGAGAGGGCAATGATAGGGGTGGTGGGGAGGAGGAAATTATGGAGGTGGTGGAAAGGATAATGATGGGGTGGTGGGGAGGAGGAAATGATGGAGGTGGTGGAGTGGGCAATAATGGGATGGTGGGGAGAAAGCAATAATGGAGGTGGTGAAGAGGGAAATCATGGGGGTTGGGGAGAGGGCAATAATGGGATGCGGGGGATTTATAATGGATTTAAGAACAGAAGAGGTGGAGGAAGACATTATTATCGATTATTATGTCTAACACAGTCCCTTAGTATAAAGTGTACTCACTTATGTATAGCACAGTCCCTTAGCTTTGTCACCTTAAAAGGAGGGGGGCCCAGACACATTTCCTGCGGAGGGGCCCCAAGCTGTCTGTGTCCGCCCCTGAGTCTGCCTATGGGGGTTGCATTATACTATATAGAATGTGCCTATGGGGGGTGCATTATACAATAGAGAGTATGCCTATGATGGTGCATTATACTATAAAGTCTGCCTATGGGGGCTGCATTATACTATATAGAGTCTGCCTACGGGGATTGTGTTATACTACAGAGCAGTGGCGGCGAATCTATGGCACGGTTGCCAGAGGGGGAACGTATAGCAGGACTATTGCCACCACCACTCTTCTCAGCCCCCTCACCATCTCTCTCATCACTAGCACTGTGGCCACACTTCTCAGCATGTGTGCCGTCCCATCAGATCATGCATCCTCCCAGCAGTCTGCACAGGAGGAAGCGCAGGAGAGTGGCCGCACTAGTGCCCACAGGTAGGATTGTGATATATGAAGAGACCAGATCAGCATTGGAACAGGCAGAAGTGAGTACTTACCGCATATACTCATGTATAAGCTGAGTTTTTCAGCACTTTTTTTGTGCTGAAAATGCCCTCCTCGACTTATACACGAGCTTTGTCCCAGAAGACGGCGGGGGAGGGGGAGCGGTGGAGCAGCGGGTCACATGAGGCAGGAGCCGGCAGCTGAGGCTAAAGCCTGTGCCCGCTGCTAAAGAGAAATTAATTTTCACTGCACTGGCAGTGAATATTCATTTCTGTTATAGCGCGCACAGTGTCAGCAGGAGTCACCATCATCGTGCAGCTGCCGGGCTATCACAGGTGCCCACTCATTAAGGTAATGAATATTCAACTCTTCTCCACTCCCATAGGTGGGGGGCCATTATACTGTGGGGGCCATTATACTGTATGGAGGACTATGTGGAGCCATTATACTCTATGGAGATCTATGTGGAGCCATTGTACTGTCGCCTCCTGAAGAAGCGGTCTGTGAAACGCGCGTAGAGGCAGAGGGACGCCGAGGTATTGCCACACTACAGCACTTTGGTAAAGTACCATATTTATTTTTCATTAAGCCTCCAGTTATTAGAACTTTGTAATTACTAGTCCAAACATCCTTTTCAGGCGCACATTATTCCACATGCCTTAGTTGGTTTGGTGCTTAAATAGTCTAATTGATAGACATTGGTCACAATACTAACAACATAGGCCATTGTGACGCTTCTTTGGATTTTTATATACGGTAGTGAATTACCTTGCTATTTAGCTTGATACTTTATAAGAGAGGTTCATTATAGAAATATATTAGGTATTACAGCACTGTAGGCTTATGGTGGCTTCCTTACGGCTATGTAGTCCCTCTTTTAATGGAATCTGCACTTGTCTATTTATTTGTTGATTGATTCAGATGTTTATCTGGTTTTAACTTCTTGTGTTTAATAAACTATATTTTATTCAAATATATCACCTGTTTTGGAGTCTAATATTTAATAGATTTTCCAAAAAAAAGTGACACAAATATCAAGGTTGGCCTGAAACTTTCTGTAAGGTTTTAACTTTGGCCCTCTATGTATTTGAGTTTGATGTCCCTGCCTTAAAGGGCATGTTCTCATCATGATAAAGTGTTACAATTGCAAAGAGGTTGTAAAAACAAACAACTTTGCAATTTTACTTTTGATTAAATATCCTCTCCATTCTCAAGAACAGACCTTCACTACAATTGGTGGCTAGTATCTTGGGTTTGGAGTTCAGCGCTTACAAGCTCTTTGATATTGACTCTATAGCGCGCTAATGTACGAGTTGTCGTTCTATTCTAAAACCTCAGCATTCAAGGTACTTTGTGAAAAATAAGTGGGTTTTGGATTGCAGTTTGAGCACTCGGTCTCTAAAAGGTTCGCGATCACTGCTATAGAGTCTGCCTATGGGGGGGTGCATTATACTACATAGAGTCTGCCTATGGGGAGTGCATTATATTATGACGAGTCTGCCTATGGTGAGTGCATTATACTATATGGAGGCCTATGAGCTGTACATTATACTATATGGAGGCCTATGGGGAGTGAATTATACTTGAGGACTATCTGGTGAATTATACTATATGCAGGCTATCTAGGAGGCCATCAAACAATGTGCAGATTACAGTGACCGGGCCATCAAACAGTTTGGGGGATACTAAAGGGTCAGTATATATATATATATATAGTGAGGGGCCATTATACTGTGTATAAGAGAGAATCATACTGTGTATAGGGGAGATATACAGAGGGGAGACTCGGGACATTATTAAATGTAAAGTGGGTACTTATTGTTATAGCGGAACTCAGGTTACTGTGACTATTAAAGGGGCACACAGAGAACATTATTACTTTCTAGGGGACAAAATGTGGGCACTGTTTACTAGGGCACTTGAACGGCATTACTAAATTCTAGAGGGTTGCTTTAGAATTTAGAGCGCACAGGGAACCACACAGCAGTGGCAATAATAGGGACACATACGGCAGCAGCATCTCTGCATTGGAGTATCAGCAGAATGAGGAGTTTGTGCAGGCTGGGAATAGTCCCTTTGGGGACAGTGCTGAAAATATGAGACGTGAAATGTGTCTTTGTTGCAATCTCTGCAGACAAGTTCTGGCTGGAAGAAGTTGTCTTGTTGGTCTGGGCCAAATGGCAAAGACATGTAAAGTGAACAATTCCACCAGAAAGAGCGTCCTCTGTAAGTCAACATCTATAACTGTGCTGTAATCACTTATATATTCCTTAAGACTGGTATCTCCCACTGACCATATGGTGGCAATATCAATGTTGGTCTTTATATAGAGTTTAACTGGTCTGTAGGAGCGAGAACTCTTAATGGTTGGAAGAGGATCAAATACTTATTTCTCACTTCAAAATGGAAATAAATTTATATAATGTGATTTTCTGGATTTTATTTTGGATATTCTATCTCTCAATGTTAGAATTAACCTACCCTGAAAATTATAAACTGTTCATGTCATTGTCAGTGGGCAAAATTACAAAATCAGCAAGGGATCAAATACTTATCCCCCCCCCTGTATATGCCCTCCGTCCTTTATCCTGGACCCCATCCTGATATATATCCCTCATCCTAGTATATGTGCCTTATCCTGGGCCTCATCCTGATATATATACAGTACAGACCAAAAGTTTGGACACACCTTCTCATTTAACCCATTCACCCCAAAGCCTGTTTTCACCTAAGTGACACGGCCAATTTTTTGAATTCTGACCACTGTCACTTTATGAGGTCATAACTCTAAAACGCTTCAACGGATCCTGGTGATTCTGACATAGTTTTCTCGTGACATATTGTACTTCATGATAGTGGTAAAACTTCTTCGATATGACTTGCATTTATTTGTGAAAAAAACAAAAATTTGTCGAAAATTATGAAAATTTAGCAATTTTCAAACTTTTAGTTTTTATGCCCTTAAATTAGAGAGTTATATCTCATAATATAGTTAATAAACAACATTTCCCACATGTCTGCTTTACATGAGCACAATTTTGGAAACATAATTTTTTTTTGTTAGGGAGTTATAAGGGTTAAAAGTTGACCAGCGATTTCTCATTTTTGCAAGAAAATTTGCAAAACCATTTTTTTACGGACCACCTCACACTTGAAGTGACTTTGAGGGGTCTATATGACAGAAAATGCCCAAAAGTGACACCATTCTAAAAACTGCACCCCTCAAGGTACTCAAAACCATATTCAAAAAGTTTATTAACCCTTCAGGTGCTTCACAGGAATTTTTGTAATGTTTAAAAAAAATTGAACATTCAACTTTTTTTTCACAAAATTTTTACTTCAGATCCAATTTGTTTTATTTTACCAAGGGTAACAGGAGAAATTGGACCAAAAAAGTCGTTGTACAATTTGTCCTGAGTACGCCGATACCCCACATGTTGGGGTAAACCATTGATTGGGCACATGGCAGAGCTCGGACGGGAAGGAGCGACATTTGACTTTTCAATGCAAGATTTGCTGGAATTGAGATCGGAACCCATGTCGCAATTGGAGAGCCCCTGATGTGCCTAAACAGTGGAAACCCCCACAAGTGACACCATTTTGGAAAGTAGACCCTCTAAGGAACTAATCTAGATGTGTGGTGAGCACTTTGAACCTCCAAGTGCTTCACAGAAGTTTATAATGTAGAGCCGTAAAAAAAAAATCATATTAATTTTCACAAAAAATGATCTTTTTGCCCCAAATTTTTTATTTTCCCAAGGGTAACAGGATAAATTGGACCTCAAAGGTTGTTGTGCAATTTGTCCTGAGTACGCTGATACTTCATATATGGGGATAAACCACTGTTTGGGCGCATGGCAGAGCTCGGAAGGGAAGGAGCGCCATTTGACTTTTCAATGCAAAATTGGCTGGAATTGAGATCGGAACCCATGTCGTGTTTGGAGAGCCCCTGACGTGCCTAAACAGTGGAAACCCCCACAAGTGACACCATTTTGGAAAGAAGACCCCCTAAGGAACTTAACTAGATGTGTGGTGAGCACTTTTAACCCCCAATTGTTTCACTAAAGTTTAGAATGTAGCGCTGTGAAAATTAAAAAATCATTTTTTCTTTCCACAAAATGATGTTTTAGCCCGCAATTTTTTTTTACCAAGGGTAACAGGAGAAATTGGACCACAAAAGTTATTGTCCAATTTGTCCTGAGTACGCTGATACCCCATACATTGGGGGGAACCACTGTTTGGGCGCACGGCAGAGCTCGGAAGGGAAGGAGCGCCGTTTGAATTGCAGACTTAGATGGATTGGTCTGCAGGTGTCATGTTGCATTTGCAGAGCCCCTGATGTACCTAAACAGTAGAAACCCCCCACAAGTGACCACATATTGGAAACTAGACCCCCCGAGGAACTTATCTAGATGTGTTGTGAGAACTTTGAACCAACTAGTGTTTCACTACAGTTTATCACGCAGAGCCGCGAAAATAAAAAATATTTTTTTTCCACGAAAATGATATTTTAGCCCCCACGTTTTTATTTTCCCAAGAGTAACAGGAGAAATTGGACAACAAAAGTTGTTGTCCAATTTGTCCTGAGTACGCTGATACCCCATATATGGGGGGAACCACTGTTTGGGCGCACAGCAGAGCTCGGAAGGGAAGGAGCGCCGTTTGAATTGCAGACTTAGATGGATTGGTCTGCAGGTGTCATGTTGCATTTGCAAAGCCCCTGATGTACCCAAACAGTAGAAACCCCCCACAAGTGACACCATATTGGAAACTAGACCCCCCAGGGAACTTATCTAGATGTGTTTTCACGCAGAGCCGCGAAAATAATTTTTTTTTTTTCTACGAAAATGATATTTTAGTCCCCACGTTTTTATTTTCCCAAGGGTAACAGGACAAATTGGACCCCAAAAGTTGTTGTCCAACTTGTCCTGAGAACGCTGATACCCCATATGTTGGGGGGAACCACTGTTTGGGCGCACAGGAGAACTCGGAAGGGAGGAGCACTGTTTTAGTTTTTCAAAGCAGAATTGGCTGGAATTGAGATCGGACGCCATGTCGCGTTTGGAGAGCCCCTGATGTGCCTAAACAGTGAAAACTCCCCAATTCTAACTGAAACCCTAACCCCAACCCTAACCCCAGCCCTATCCCTAGCCCTAACCCCAACCCTAGCCCTAACCCTAGTCCTAACCCTAGCGCTACTTTCACACTAGCGTTTTTTTGCATACGTCGCAATGCGTCGTTTTGGCGAAAAAACGCATCCTGCAAAGTCATCTGCAGGATGCGTTTTTTCCCCATAGACTAACATTAGCGACGCATTGCGACGTATTGACACACGTCGCAACCGTCGTGCGACGGTTGCGTCGTGTTGTGGCGGACCGCCGGCAGCAAAAAACGTTACATGTAACTTTTTTTGTGCCGACGGTCCACCATTTCCGACCGTGCATGCGCGGCTGGAACTCCGCCCCCACCTCCCCGCACCTCACAATGGGGCAGCGGATGCATGGAAAAACAGCATCCGCTGCCCCCGTTGTGCGGCGCTTGCACAGCATGCGTCGGTACATCGGGCCGACGCAGCACGACGGCCCCGTACCGACGCTAGTGTGAAAGTAGCCTAACGGGAAAATGAAAATAAATATATTTTTTAAAATGTTCTTATTTTTCCCTATCTAAGGGGGTGATGAAGGGGGATTTGATTTACTTTTATAGCGGGTTTTTTAGCGGATTTTTATGGTTGGCAGCCATCACACACTAAAAGACGCTTTTTATTGCAAAAAATAGTTTTTGCATCACCACATTTTGAGAGCTATAATTTTTCCATATTTTGGTCCACAGAGTCATGTGAGATCTTGTTTTTTGCGGGACGAGTTGACGTTTTTATTGGTACCAGTTTCGGGCACATGACATTTTTTGATCGCTTTTTATTCCGATTTTTGGGAGGCGGAATGAACAAAAACCAGCAATTCCTGAAATTCTTTTAGGGGGGGGGCGTTTATACCGTTCCGCGTTTGGTAAAAAAGATAAAGCAGTTTTATTCTTCGGGTCAGTACGATTACAGCGATATCTCATTTATGTAATTTTTTTATGTTTTGGCGCCTTTACACAATAAAAACTATTTTATATAAAAAAATAATTGTTTTTGCATCGCTTTATTCTGAGAGCTATAACTTTTTTATTTTTCTGCTTATGATGCTGTATGGCAGCTTTTTTTTTGCAGGACAAGATGACGTTTTCAGCGGTACCATGGTTATTTATATCCGTCTTTTTGATCGCGTGTTATTCCACTGTTTGTTTGGTGGTATGAGAATAAAGAGTTGTTTTTTGCCTCGTTTTTTTTTTTTTTATTATGGTGTTCACTGAAGGGGTTAACTAGTGATATAGTTTTATAGGTGGGGTCGTTACCGACGCGGCGATACCAAATATGTGTACTTTTATTGTGTGATTTTTTTTATTTAGATAAAGAAATGTATTTATGGGAATATTTTTTTTTTTTTTCTTTATTTAGGAATTTTTTTTTTATTTTTTTTTTACACATGTGGAAATTTTTTTTTTAACTTTTTTACTTTGTCCCAGGGGGGGACATCACAGATCGGTGATCTGACAGTGTGCACAGCACTCTGTCAGATCACCGATCTGACAGACAAGGGCAGAGGCTTGCCGGCGCCTGCTATTAGGAACTCTCTGCAGGCGCCGGCAAGCTAGGGCATCTCATGACCCGGAAGGAGTTCCGCGGCCATCTTGGATCCAGGGACTCCTTCCAGGTCACCGGAGCAGCGCGATCTCATCGCGCTGCTCCGGTGGGAGAGCGCAGGGAGCCCCCGTCCCTGCGCGATCCCCCTCTAGGCCGCTGTCACTATTGACAGCGGCATCAGAGGGGTTAAATGCCCGCGATCGGCGATAGCGCCGATCGTGGGCATTGCTGCGGGGTGTCAGCTGTCATATACAGCTGACACCCGCACCCGTACTGCGGCTGGCACTAATGCAGTGCCGGCAGCGCAGTACTAGTACGGCGCATGTCGGGAAGGGGTTAAAGATTTTTCTGTATTTTCATGATTATGAAACAACTGAAAATATGTCTTATATTCTAGGTTCTTCAAAGTAGCCACCTTTTGCTTTGATGACTGCTTTGCACACTCTTGGCATTCTCTTGATGAGCTTCAAGAGGTAGTCACCAGGAATGGTCTTTCAACAATCTTGAAGGAGTTCCCAGAGATTCTTAGCGCTTGTTGGCCCTTTTGCCTTCACTCTGCAGTCCAGCTCACCCCAAACTATCTCGATTGGGTTCAGGTCTGGTGACTGTGCAGTTTAGGTCATCTGGCGTAGCACCCAATCACTCTTCTTCTTGGTCAAATAGCCCTTACAATTTTCATAGTCACAAAAACACAGAAATATCTTTAAATGATAAGGTGTGTCCAAACTTTTGGTCTGTACTGTATATATATATATATATATATATATATATATATATATATACCGTATTTTTCGGACTACAAGACGCACTTTTTCCCCCCAAAAAAGGGGGGAAAATAGGGGGTGCGTCTAATAGTCGTAACGCAGGCTTACCGCGGCGGCAGAGGTGCGGCGGCAGAGGTGCGGCGGCAGAGGTGCGGGGACGAGGAGGCGCAGTGAGCGGGGACCCTTTCACCGGTGAGGTGATGCAGCAGCCCGGTAAGCAGCAGAGCCGGGAGAATCCTGTTGTTATCGGTGGCGGCGGCCATCTTCCTGAGGCCGCGCGTGCGCAGATGGAGTGCTCTGCTTCCCGGGGCTTCAGGAAAATGGCCGCGGGAGGCCGCGCGTGCGCAGATGGAGATCGCGGTGGCCATTTTTCTGAAGCCGAGTCTGGAGATTTAGATCTTGGCTTCAGGAAAATGGCCGCCGCGATCTCCATCTGCGCACACGTGGCCTCCCGCGGCCATTTTCCTGAAGCCCCGGGAACAGAGCACTTCATCTTTGCACGCGCGGCCTCAGGAAGATGGCTGCCACCACCGATAACAACAGGATTCACCCGGCTCTGCTGCTTACCGGGCTGCTGCATCACCTCACCGGTGAAAGGGACCCCTCTCACGCCATACCTCTCACTGCGCCTCCTCATCCCCGCACCTCTGCCGGTAACCACTGCTGCAACCCTCCCATGGACTCCAGGCCGTGGCGTCGCCCACCTAAGCAGGAAGGGACCCTGCTCAGGTGCACACCGTACCGTATCACCTCACCTCTGCCGACACCATGCCTCCTGTGACCCTGCTCTGCCACCGCCAGCCCTCAGGTAAGATTCTGTAAATTCGGACAATAAGACGGACCCCCATCTTATAAAAAATCTTTTTTTCTGCAATTTTCACCCCAAATTTGGGGTGCGTCTTATGGACCGTTGCGTCTTATAGTCCGAAAAATACGGGATATATATATATATATATATATATATATATATATATATATATATATATATATATATACTCAAAAAAAAGGAAAAGCAGCACAAAATAATTGAAAAAAAGTGGACTTTAATGCCTGAACGGCGTGGCAACGTTTCGGATGTGTTATCCTTTGTCAAGCAATGAATACAAGGGTGAGACCACATTTTATATCCAACACAAACATATCTCATTAACAAATCATTAAATATAATAAAGTCAATAGTATTAAACAGTGTTATTGTGCATCATCAGTGTAACAGTGCAATTGTGCAAGTTACTCAGCCCATCAAACCACAACTATTGACGGGTATTATGAATACCATACTGCGTGAAAATAATTAAAAATAGCTTAATAGCCAATTGTTATTAAAAACAAATCAGGTGTCCTTACTAACGATATTATAATCCGAGTACACTTACATACACAGCTCAGTAATGGCAGCCATGATCACGGCGTTCCCACGTGCCTACTGCACATGTCCGTGACATCACAGTCAGGGACCCACAATGCTTTGCCCTGCAGCTGCTCAGAGCCATCCGAGGACCATGGCGCCATATTAGCTAGGGGCAGCTTTGCCCACACGGAGGACAGGACCACATAACTATTGCAATAGCAATATAAAAAATACAATAGCGATCCTAGTAACCCCGAACTCTGCATTACTCAGGAATTATTGTACAGAATATGAAAAACATAAAAAATATATAAAAAAATAAAATATATATAAAAATAAAAAAATTATGTACAAAATTAAACTACTCCATACACGGTCATATATATAAGAATAGTCTTCTCTACTCGGGAACATACTCGATGTGCCGCCGTATTTAAAGGGACCCAGACATAAGTCTGTAATACGTCACCAAGGTCCAGGAAGCCCCCCTTATTAAAGTAAATTAAGACAATCTTAGAGAATGCTGTACATAAACAAATTATTGATCAGGATTTATATGATTTTCTGACCATTAAATTTCCAGTGACACCGGTAATATACACGCTACCAAAGATCCACAAATCTCTCGTGCACCCCCCGGGTAGACCAATAGTGTCAGGATGTGGCTCTATTTTTTCAAATATTGGGATTTTTCTGGATAAAATCCTTAACCCAATTGCTGGTTGCGCGGAATCATTTGTTAGAGACACCACTGATTTTTTAGAAAAAATAAGTGGGATTGAGGTGTTTGGCGAAGTGGTTTTGGCATCGTTTGATGTCACTTCGCTATATACCTCGATTGACCATGCTCGGGGGCTCGCCGCAGTTAATAAAAAGTTACTAACTACCCACTATTCTAGTGAGGCCAGGGGTTTTGTAATACAGCTGTTGGAACTAGTGTTGACTAGAAATTATTTTTTATTTGGAGACATTTTTTATTTGCAATTACGCGGGACTGCCATGGGCGCGAACATGGCACCCGCGTATGCAAATATAGTTATGAGTGTCATCGAGGAGGACTTCGTCTATGTGTCCCACCACTTCGGCCAAGTGGCCGAGTGGTGGAGGTACATAGACGATGTCTTCCTTGTATGGATGGGTACAACAGAGTCCTTACTTAAATTTCATGACTACCTGAATACAATTGATGAAACAATTAAATTCACCCTTGTACACTCTTGTACTAACATACAATTTTTGGATGTTAATGTTCAAATTGAGAATGGTAAATTTACTACTCAATTGTTTACAAAAGCCACAGATAGAAATGATTTATTGCTTTTCAATAGTCAACACCCCAGAAAAACTAAAGAGTCAATCCTGTACAGTCAGCTTTTGCGGGTCAAAAGAATTGAAAGTAACGAAGATTCTTTAAAAAAATCTATGGAAGGGACATGTGGGAAATTCTCTGAAAGAGGGTATCCAAAAAAATTGTTGCAAATACAGAAGAATAAGGTTGATATATTACCGAGAAATGAACTACTACAGAAAAAACCTAAATAGAAGGAATTTGATCGTATTCCTTTTGTAACGTCGTATTGTGTGGAGAGTGGCAAAATTGCTGACATTATATGCAAACATTGGGGAATGCTTTATAAATGTTCTCCCGAAGTGAAGGAGTTCTCTAAACCACCAATTTTCTCATATAAACGTAGTCGAACTATTGCGTCTACTCTGGTGAAGTCTGATATAGGGTCATTTAAAAAACAGGGTCAGGCCACACTTACTGGCAACAGTAGGAAAGGTTGTTTTCCATGCTTGTCCTGTATTAATTCTAATTTGATGCTCAAGGGGTCTAATTTCTTCCATCCAATCACGAATGAGGAATATAGGATACAGCATTATTTGACATGCGACAGAATTTGTTGTATATTTACTCCAGTGTCCTTGTTCCTTATGGTATGTCGGTGAAACTACGTGTGATTTCAAGACTAGAATCAATCAACACTGACATACCATAAGGAAGAAACGTTTGGATCTACCAGTGTCTAAGCATTTCACGGAGAAGTGTCATACTGAAAAACAACTGCGGTTCCGTATTATTGATATGGTACCGGTTCAGAGAAGGGGAGGTGACCGAATACGGTTACTTAAAAAGAAAGAGTTGGAATGGATAAAAAAACTGAATACTTTAAAACCTTATGGTCTTAATGTGGATTTCAAACTTAATTCAATTATGTAAATGTGATAGTGGTTATATTCTCTCCTAAGTGCATATTTTATATATATTTTTTATGTTTTAAAAGAAACTTATGGAGTTATTTGTCCTTTTTCAGGTGTCCTATCTTACATACCGAGACACTATATTGTGGCTACGACTTTGAGCAATGGACGATGGACCCATACTGACTATTCTATAATGTGGATTTTTTGCTTTCCTTTTTCCTTGATCTCTGCATCTCTCTTGATATTTTGATTATTTTGGATATATAATTATAGAGAATAAAAGCTTGAATTTATAAACATAGTAAACCCCCCTGCTTTGGTCATTTTGTCTTTTATGTCTCTCTAGGGATGTTGAAAATGTAGCCAAAGATTGGGTCATGTGCGTCATATTGTAGGGGTTTGGAGAAACACGGGGGGTACCCGCCCCCAAAGGTCTCCGTTTCCCTACTCAGGGTCAGGATGCCCCTCTTTAATAAGGGGGGCTTCCTGGACCGTGGTGACGTATTACAGACTTATGTCTGGGTCCCTTTAAATACGGCGGCACATCGAGTATGTTCCCGAGTAGAGAAGACTATTCTTATATATATGACCGTGTATGGAGTAGTTTAATTTTGTACATAATTTTTTTATTTTTATATATATTTTATTTTTTTATATATTTTTAATGTTTTTCATATTCTGTACAATAATTCCTGAGTAATGCAGAGTTCGGGGTTACTAGGATCGCTATTGTATTTTTTATATTGCTATTGCAATAGTTATGTAGTCCTGTCCTCCGTGTGGGCAAAGCAGCCCCTAGCTAATATGGCGCCATGGTCCTCGGATGGCTCTGAGCAGCTGCAGGGCAGAGCATTGTGGGTCCCTGACTGTGATGTCACGGACATGTGCAGTAGGCACGTGGGAATGCCGTGATCATGGCTGCCATTACTGAGCTGTGTATGTAAGTGTACTCGGATTATAATATCGTTAGTAAGGACACCTGATTTGTTTTTAATAACAATTGGCTATTAAGCTATTTTTAATTATTTTCACGCAGTATGGTATTCATAATACCCGTCAATAGTTGTGGTTTGATGGGCTGAGTAACTTGCACAATTGCACTGTTACACTGATGATGCACAATAACACTGTTTAATACTATTGACTTTATTATATTTAATGATTTGTTAATGAGATATGTTTGTGTTGGATATAAAATGTGGTCTCACCCTTGTATTCATTGCTTGACAAAGGATAACACATCCGAAACGTTGCCACGCCGTTCAGGCATTAAAGTCCACTTTTTTTCAATTATTTTGTGCTGCTTTTCCTTTTTTTTGAGTTTATTACTTTTTGACCATTGGATTGCTGGTCGGAAGAGCTCTGCATGCCTTGTAAGGTAGTAATTTGATGCTGTTCCAATTTTTTCACTATATATATATATGTGGTATATATATAAGTTTTTGGCAAAAAAACCACATGTGTCTTCCTCCAGGTCCAAATGAGTACTGAATCAAGACCGCAAATGTAGTATAGGGAAGGGGAGAGAAAAAAAAAAGCCCATATGAGTTACTGGGTGTCACAGGTGTGTATAGAGAATTCCAATAGATTTGATTTAACCCGGTTAACCCCATAGCCAACAGTAACCCCTTGTGGTATTGATCCTTCCCCAAGGATTTCAACAACATGAAATAAACGAACGTTTAAAATCCACATTAAATACAAATTAAAATCAAGCTTATTTATAGGATACAAAAAAAAGATGCATATTAAATATTCAGATGTTCACAGCACAAAACAGAAAAAAAGGGGGTAATAGTGGAATAATTTCATATTAAGTAAATTACTGTGACTCTTTCCCAGAGCCCATTCGATTGTCAGGAATATTAGCAGAGACTCTTTACTTAAACATAAATGTAAGAAAAATAAAACTGATAACAATATTATTACATTCACCACGGGGTACAGTCCACAATTTAACCAGATCACTGAAATCATACGGAAGTACATACCTATTTTGCACTACCATTGGACTGATCGCTGAAAAAACAAAAAGTTACTTTTTCTTCAGTTTTTTGTGCTGTTTTCCTTTTTTATTTCTATTTTCAAGCCATTTTATCATTGGTTGGGAAAGCTTTGCACGACACTTAAGGTAATATCAGATGCTGTTCCAATTTTTTCTCTTTCTATCTATCTATCTATCTATCTATCTATCTATCTATCTATCTATCTATCTATATATACAGTGCCTTGCGAAAGTATTCTGCTCCCTGGAACTTTTCAACCTTTTCCCACATATCATGCTTCAAACACAAAGATACCAAATGTAAATTTTTGGTGAAGAATCAACAAGTGGAACACAATTGTGAAGTTGAATGAAATTTATTGGTTATTTTAAATTTTTGTGGAAATTCAAAAACGGAAAACTGGGGCGTGCAATATTATTCGGCCCCTTTACTTTCAGTGCAGCAAACTCATTCCAGAAGTTCATTGTGGATCTCTGAATGATCCAATGTTGTCCTAAATGCCTAATGATGATAAATATAATCCACCTGTGTGTGATCAAGTCTCCGTATAAATGCACCTGCTCTTTGATAGTCTCAGGGTTGTTTGAAGCACAGAGAGCATCATGAAGACCAAGGAACACAACAGGCAGGTCCGTGATACTGTTGTGAAGAGGTTTAAAGCTGGATTTGGATACAAAATGATTTCCAAAACTTTAAACATCCCAAGGAGCACTGTGCAAGCGATCATATTGAATGGAAGGAGTATCATACCACTGCAAATCTAACAAGACCCGGCCGTCCCTCTAAACTTTCATCTCAAACAAAGAAAAGACTGATCAGAGATGCAGCCAAGAGGCCCATGATCACTCTGGATGAACTGCAGAGATCTACAGCTGAGGTGGGACAGTCTGTCCATAGGACAACAATCAGTCGAACAATGCACAAATCTGGCCTTTATGGAAGAGTGACCAGAAGAAAGCCATTTCTCAAAGATATCCATAAAAAGTGTTGTTTAAAGTTTGCAACAAGCCACCTGGGAGACACACCAAACACATGGAAGAAGGTGCTCTGGTCAGATGAAACCAAAATTGAACTTTTTGGCAACAATGCCAAACGATATTAAAACCTACAAGAGAAAAAAGTAAGAAAAAACCCTGATGTAACTAAGTAAAAAAAGCAAAAGTGCATTTAAATAACAGAGTTTTTAGTAATACTGCTTCTTGATCAAAAAATAGCATAAAAGCCATCCCACCGCATCAAGGTAACTCTGATCGGGACAGTCCTACACTCTGTGTTATTTAAATGCACTTTTGCTTTTTTTACTTAGTTATATCAGGGTTTTTGCTTACTTTTTTCTCCTGTAGGTTTTAATGTTTTGTGGCCCTTGTGAACATGCACTTAACCTCTGCATGTGTACAAACTCAGGTGAAGCTCAATTTTTGTGTTTTTTTTTCTTTGTATTGTTGCATTCTGTGCAAGCCGGGGTGTGGCCTCTCTGTCTCTGAGCTAGAAATTATATATAAGGGTACCGTCACACAGTGCAATTTTGATCGCTAAGACGGTACGATTCGTGACGTTCTAGCGATATCGTTACGATATCGCAGTGTCTGACACGCAGCAGCGATCAGGGATCCTGCTGAGAATCGTACGTCGTAGCAGATCGTTTGGAACTTTCTTTCGTCGCTTGATCACCCGCTGACATCGCTGGATCGTTGTGTGTGACAGCGATCCAGCAATGTGTTCGCTGGTAACCAGGGTAAACATCGGGTAACTAAGCGCAGGGCCGCGCTTAGTAACCCGATGTTTACCGTGGTTACCAGCGTAAAAGTAAAAAAAAAAAAACCGTACATGCTCACCATCTGATGTCCGTCCGGTCCCTTGCCGTCCGCTTCCCGCTCTGACTGTCTGCCGGCCGGAAAGTGAGAGCAGATCACAGCGGTGACGTCACCGCTGCACTCTGCTCTCACTGTACGGCCGGATCTGTCAGAGCAGGAAGCGGACGGCAAGGGACCGGACGGACATCAGATGGTGAGCATGTACGGTTTGTTTTTTTTTACTTTTACGCTGGTAACCACGGTAAACATCGGGTTACTAAGCGCGGCCCTGCGCTTAGTAACCCGATGTTTACCCTGGTTACCTGGGGACTTCGGCATCGCTCCAGCGCCGTGATTGCAACGTGTGACCGCAGTCTACGACGCTGGAGCGATAATCATACGATCGCTGCGACGTCACGGATCGTGCCGTCGTAGCGATCAAAATTGCACTGTGTGACGGTACCCTAAGGCTTCCCCAGTCTGGTGTTTCACTGGTTGGGCCCAGTCCTTTTGTCTGCCCATTCACACTGAGGTCAACATTGACACATGGTAAGGTTTTAATATTAGACAGTGTAGGACTGTCCCGATCAGAGTTACCTTGACGCGGTGGGATGGCTTTTGTGCTATGTTTTTATCAAAAAAACAGTATTACTAAAAACTCTGTGTTATTTAAATGCACCTTTGCTTTTTTTACTTAGTTACATCAGGGTTTTTGCTTACTTTTTTCTCTTGTAGGTTTTAATGTTTTGTGGCCAATGTGAACATGCGTTTAACCTCTGCATGTTTACCAACTCAAGTTAAGCTCAATTTTTGTGTTTTTTTTTTAATGCCAAACGATATGTTTGGCGTAAAGGCAAAACAGCTCATCACCCTGAACACACCATCCCCACTGTCAAACATGGTGGTGGCAGCATCATGGTTTGGGCCTGCTTTTCTTCAGCCAAATACAGGACCATTCTTGAAGAAAACCTGTTGGAGTTTGCAAAAGACCTGAGACTGGGACGGAGATTTGTCTTCCAACAAGACAATGATTCCAAACATAAAGCTAACTCTACAATAGAATGGTTCATAAATAATTGTATCCAGGTGTTAGAATGGCCAAGTCAAAGTCCTGACCTTAATCCAATTAAGAATCTGTGGAAAGAGCTGAAAACTGCTGTTCATAAACGATCTCCATCAAACCTTACTGAGCTCGAGCTGTTTGACAAGGAAGAATGGGCAAGAATTTCAGTCTCTCGATGTACAAAACTGATAGAGTCATACCCCAAGCGACTTGCAGCTGTAATCACAGCAAAAGGTGGCGCAACAAAGTATTAAGTTAAAGAGGCCGAATAATATTGCACGTCCCACTTTTCAATTTTTGAATTTGCACACAAGTTTAAAATAACCAATAAATTTCGTTCAACTTCACAATTGTGTTCCACTTGTTGTTTATTCTTCACCAAAAATTTATATTTAGTATCTTTATGTTTGAAGCATGATATGTGGGAGAAGGTTGAAAAGTTCCAGGAAGCCGAATACTTTCGCAAGGCACTGTATATATAGATTTAGTTAAAAACAACAAAAAAATCCATGCGGGGGCTTCTTTAATAGGATTTCTAAAAAGTACGCATGTCCCTGGCAGGAGATATAATATTGTGCATGGACTGCTGCATTTCAATAAAGTTCTTAATGATACAGGATCACAAAATGTTATCTCTAGGCAATTCAATTACATAAAGCTATGTAGTTATTAAGACAAAACGTCTATGGCATTCATACTTTATTATTTTTCACTCATTTGTTCCAAATAAAGGAAAAAGACCCCTTGCAAAGAATCCACCAGTTTAAGTTCATGGCAGGGGAAAACATTCTTTCCTGACTCCATAAGTGACAATGAGATTAATTCTCTGTATCAATCAACCTTATCCATAAGATCTAATAGTAATAAGTAGAGATATATTTTTAAAGGGTCTCCAAATCCTTTTTAAATTAACTGAAATCAACTCAAAAGCCATACTGTGACTTGTTGTCTGTGGTCGGTATATATTAACAAAACCAGAGTATAATGCTGTATCCACGCTCCATGTTTACGCACCTACATAGCTTCTATTACCTTAAAAAAAAAATCTGTAAAAAGTAATTTTATATTTTAGTGAATGTAATTTTTGAAATCTACTATAAACTTGCAGCTAAGCTTAGCTGCTTCCATGACCTGCTACATGATGCCCTCCACCATAGCTGGCTGCTTTGGGTTGTATTTTTGGATATTTAAAATATCATGTGATGCCACATTTTACTAGAGTAATTTTTTGAAAACTGCAGCCATGATGCTGTAACTTTTTGCCATTTAGACACAATGTTTAAGTAAGGCAGTGGCGGTCCAAGCATTGAAGGGAAACTATTATCAGAACATGACATTTTATACATCAGGTTTTTGCATTACTAGTATTTTTAAAATATTTTTTATCAATTTTTTTCATATCTCACTATGCATTAAAGCTAAAAATAGAAATAGTGCAATTTTCACACTGGCAAAGGAGCCTATTTTAGAGTCTAATTTCGTGTTGTTTCAGG
This sequence comes from Ranitomeya variabilis, assembly GCF_051348905.1. Lineage (NCBI taxonomy): Eukaryota > Metazoa > Chordata > Amphibia > Anura > Dendrobatidae > Ranitomeya > Ranitomeya variabilis. Next base: position 163,936,014 of record NC_135233.1, read on the forward strand.
AAACAACAAATGTACATGGCCACAATAGTTAGATGACAGCCCTGTCTTTTGTATTAAAGTCACAACAAAGACAAGGCCACTGTACTAGTCAGCGTGCAGAGTCTGCGTCAGACAGGAGGCGGCATTTTGCTGCTCTCCTCCTGTGCTGTGGTCTGCCTCATCACTGAAGCGGCACTGACTCCCAGTAGGCACCTTCATGTTACGGGGCCTGGGGCGACGGCCCCCTCTGCCTCCCCAGTAGCTGCGCTACTGCTTCTTATACAAAGAATGTTTCCTTGTGACTGACCCTTTTAGAGACACACCAATACCCATTCTCTAATACCTTACTGAAACATTGTCTTGATTTAATGAAGATATCGCATGTGCTTCAATCCTTTTTCATTTGTATCCATTATACTGCTGGTCTACAGTTGGGTCAGCATGCGCAAGTATTGGTCGGAGTTCCTCAATTACATGGTGAGTCTCACATACACTAAGGGAGTGGTCATGCACCAATGCTACAGAAAGATAGTGGTCTGTGGTTATTTCATTCTGCATTATAATATGATCGCATCTCTATTCTACCCCTTTATAGTAGAGTTTGGAACATTTAATGCCGAACTTTTTTTTTTATGGCATGAACATAAACGTCTCAATTAATTTTAATACTACTCTGTAGATCATTGCAAAAATCCCATCAAGCAGTAATATAAAAGACACATAAAAGCCATCACTAAGCTGCCTCACCATATTGACTTTTAGCAACTCCAACGAAAACTGGAGTTTGTAAGTATTATTTATTCCCACAAACACCAAGGACAGAAGCTACTGCAACATTTGTACCTCACGTAACTATCAGCGGGTTATCTAAGTTGGCAAATTGTTGTAAATGGTCAATTCTGCATTTCAGTATCTCTTAATCTGGAGGAAGTATGTGGTTTCTTACTTGTCTGTAGTGATAGTAAATGCTGCATTACCAAAGTTTCAGAATTTGATTTGTAACTTGCAGACCTTCATCAAGATTTTACAAATGCCGAGAAATGTTGAACTTCATGGACCTAGGTCATTTTCCAACCCATGTAACTATATGTGAAAATAATAATAAAAATATAAATATATATATATTTAAATATGCACTGTGCAGTCTTCCATTCTAGATATTAAATCTTGAGGACCAAGGCTACAGTGCCTTATTGTTATGTATATCACAGACCCACTATGTGCAGAAAAAGATATCTATCACAGTGAAAATATTGTTCAATGTAATTAAATTGTGGATACTGTAATTCATATTGACCGCATTCATTTCTTGGTTGTTATATCTTGTGTTCTTGGAGGTTTCTTTAGACATATCAGCCAAATCATTAAAATGACCTGCCTGATATTGACTTGTCATTTCTGACTTGCCTATTAAGGCTATCATCTTGTATGACAATGAGACAATAGCATAGGATAAAATATGCCACCGGGAGGAAATTAACTTGATTTTTTATGACAGCCTCAGGCTTTCAGTCATAGAGGCGTGGTTGGCTCAGCTTCAGTCACTAGTAAATAGTAAGTGGTGACTGTAACCACGCCCCGACACTGACTAACAGCTGGCTCAGCAGTGCATTAGTACAGAGCCAGCTGTCAGTCAGTGCCGGGGCATGGAGCCACCGCTCGCCTCTAATGACTGAAACATGTTGGCTGCCAGGAGGAGAAAAGTTAATTTTCTCCCAGTAGCAGGGCTTTCAGTGAAGTAGCCAGGCAGCATTGGAAAGTTATTAACCTACAATTTAACCCCATATCCACGGGTTAATAACATTTTGGGACATGCCAGGTTACCTTTAAATCGTTTGTGCCAAAACTGCAACTTTTCACCTATCGATATGATAGGCAATACGTTGCTAATCACTGGGGGTCCCACTGTTCGGACACTGACTGATCACACAAAAGGAGTCAAACATGTGCACTGCAGCTTCATTAACAGTCTGTGGGATAGCCAAGTAAATAGCCAAGTAAAGAAATATCTATCAGTCCTCTATACTTTGAACACATGCTCATGCTTGACCAATACAGGTACTTTGCTGTTCACAAGGTTTTTAAGAACTATTTCCTTTTAAAGTTTGAAAGAACCATCAAGTTCAAAATCCTTCATGTTCAGCCTATAACTTAGCATACTGCTCTAGAAGAAGGGAAAATGCCCTTTGAGACAGATGCTAATTATTAAAGGGAAAAACATTTATAGCAATCAGATTAGTTCCTTGGATCAATGTCTCATTGCAGAAACTAGTACACATAACCTGTAATATTATGTTTTTCAAAAAAGGCATCAAGACCGTTCTTGAACTTGTTTACTGAACCAACCATCACAACAAGATGTGGAATAATCTGTACTGTTGATTTATATATTTGCAGAATATAGGATGGGGGAGCCAGGGCTGCAGTCATGGCCGATAGCAATCCCTTTATCACTTTCTGGCCTTCCCCCTTCATACAAACATGTGTACCTTTCTGAGTACAAAAAAAGAAGAATGTCCAGCTCCACCAAATCCGTGAAGATAACATTTCTTTATTCACAAACTTGTAGCATAGAGGATACAAACATCCGCACAAACCATGTGGGTGTGAATCTCAACGCGTTTCTGGAGATTAAGCTCCCTTAATCATGACATGATTAAGGGAGATTCTGCCCCCTGGATACTACTGCTGGACCCACTCTTCTTAGAAGAACGTTGTTGGGCACGAAGTGACCTGGGCTAGCTACCCCTCTGCGAGCTGTGCGGGCGCCCAGGCCCCAACTGAAACTATCAGGAAGTTTCCTACACCTTATCCCACCGTGCCCCTCCTATCTTAACTATTTCCTAACCTAAATCCCTAGCTGCCTCTGTGCTATGGGAGTAACCCTAAAATGCCCCCATGTAGTGACCGACCTGGGACATAGCACTTTCCCTAGTAACAACAGTAATAATACAGTTCAGCAAATGCACATAAATACACGTTATACATTTTACTAATAAATTTAAATTTAGACTCTTAAAGGCAATACACCTAGGGTGTAGCAACACCTGTACGCAACCATGGTAATACACTTTAAATGTGTAGCAGTACCATACATAAATAACAGTGCATTTACTAGAAGGGGTTGGAGAGAAAAAGGAACAATATACAGTAAATACCACATCCCCTACAATAGTATAAGAAGATCGCCCCTAATCCTGTTCTTTTCCTTGGTCACTCTTCTCTGCCCCTGCTTTATTTCTGCTGCATCCTTCTTTTACAATGAAGCCCAGTTTTGTACACATTATTCTGTGTAGCCATACTAGTGATTTATTTAGAGGAAAAAGTTGAAAATGAAATTATCTCTAAAAGGGCAAACGTTAAAGATGACACATTTCCTTTGTATATTAGGTATAAAAAAAATTGTCATTTTTTTATATTTTAAAAATTACAAAAAGGAAAATGCAAAAGTTTAGAGATTATTGTGCTCAGATAACTATGACCAAGGTTTTAACCTGTTAGGGTTATGGCACGATAACTATCATTGTTAAGAAAGACCAGGTGATGCTAATTTCCCGGTTTTATACAAATCCAGCCTCCTCTAACCTTGTGCCAAAAAACAGCAGCCATGGATTCTTCTAAGCAGCTACCCAGCACTCTGAAAATGAAAATGATGGAGGCCCACAAAGCAGGAGAAGGCTACAAGAATATAGCAAAATGTTTTCAAGTTTCCCTTTTCTCAGTTCGAAATTAAATAAAAAAAATGGCAGCTAACAGGAACTATGAAGGTCAAGATAAGGTTTTGAAGACCAAGCAAAATTTCAGTGAGAGCTGCTCGTAAGATTGCTAGGGAGGCAAATCAGAATCCCCACTTGACTGTCAAAGACCTTCAGAAAGATTTATCAGACTCTGGAGTTGTGGTACATTATTATTATTATTTATTATTATTATAGCGCCATTTATTCCATGGCGCTTTACATGTGAGGAGGGGTATACATAGTAAAACAAGTACAATAATCCTAAACAATACAAGTCACGACTGGTACAGTAGAAGAGAGGACCCTGCCCGCGAGGGCTCACAATCTACAAGGGTTGGGTGAGGATACAGTAGGTGAGGGTAGAGCTGGTCGTGCAGCGGTTTGGTCGATTGGTGGTTACTGCAGGTTGTAGGCTTGTCAGAAGAGGTAGGTCTTTAGGTTCTTTTTGAAGGTTTCGATGGTAGGCGAGAGTTCCAGAGTAGGGGGATGCGCAAGAGAAATCTTGTATGCGATTGTGGGAAGAGGAGATAAGAGGGGAGTAGAGAAGGAGATCTTGTGAGGATCGGAGGTTGCGTGCAGGTAAGCACAGGGAGACGAGATCACAGATTTATGGAGGAAACAGGTTGTGGATGGCTTTGTATGTTATGGTTAGGGTTTTGTACTGGAGGCTCTGTGCAATGGGGAGCCAGTGAAGGGATTGACAGAGGGGAGATGCCGGGGAATAGCAGGGGGACAGGTGGATTAGTCGGGCAGCAGAGTTTAGAATAGATTGGAGAGGAGCGAGAGTGTTCGAGGGGAGGCCACAGAGCAGGAGGTTGCAGTAGTGAAGGTGGGAGATGATGAGGGCATGGACTAGGGTTTTTGCAGATTCTTGGTTTAGGAATGTACGGATCCGTGAAATATTTTTGAAGTCGGCAGGAAGTGGAAAAGGCTTGGATATGTGGTTTGAAGGAGAGATCAGTGTCAAGGATTACCCCGAGGCAGTGAGCTTGTGGGACTGGGGAGAGTGGGCAGCCGTTTACTGTAATGAATAGGTCCGTTGGGGGGGTCACGTGAGATGGGGAAAGATGATGAATTCTGTTTTGTCCATGTTAAGTTTCAGAAATCTAGCAGAGAAGAAGGATGAAATAGCGGACAGACATTGAGGGATTCTGGTTTGTAGGGTGGTGATATCTGGTCCAGAGATTTAGATCTGTGTATCATCAGCATAGAGGTGATACTAAAAGCTGTGAGACTCTATGAGCTGTCCCAGGCCGAAGGTGTAAATGGAGAAGGGCAGGGGCCGTAGGAGGATGGGTCAAGAGAGGGCTTTTTGAGGATAGGTGTGATTGAGGCATGTTTAATCTACTGTTCAGAGACACCTGCACAAATACGGTGGATCAATCATACTTTGGGGTTGTGTTGCAGCCAGTGGCACAGGGAACATTTCGTGGGTAGAGGGAAGAATGGATTCAATGAAATTTCAAAAATTCTGATAAACATAACACCATCTGTAAAAAAGCTGAAGTTGAAACGAGGATGGCTTCTACAAATGTATAATGATCCTAAACACAAGTCAAAATCCACAATAGACTACCTCAAAAGGTGCAAGTTGAAGGTTTTACTATGGCCCTCACAGTCCCCTGATCTGAGCATCACTGAAAATCTGTGGCTAGACCTCAAAATAGCAGTGCAAACAAGACAAGCCAGGAATCTCACAAAACAGGAAGAATTTTCCAAGGAAGAATGGTTAAGTCTAGGCCTACAGTTTACATAAATCCTTCTGTAATATTCAATTATCCTCCTCTGAGTAGATTACCTTGCAGAGCTCAGTATCATCTGCAAATATTAAAATTCTACGTTGTATATCCTCTACAAAGTCATTAAAAAATTTATTAAATAGAAGATGTCCCAATACTGACTCCTAACATTCAATCCCTTAGTGACCGAGCCAATTTTGACCTTAATGACCAAGCCAAATTTTACAATTTTGACCACTGTCGCTTTATGAGGATATAGCTCTGGAACGCTTCAATGGATCCCACTGATTCTGAGACTGTTTTGTTCATGACATATTGTACTTCATGTTAGTGGCAAAATTTCTTTGATATGACTTGCATTTATGAAAAAAATGGAAATTTGGCAAAAATGTTGAAAATGTTTGCAATTTTCAAACTTTTAATTTTTGTGCCCTTAAATCAGAGAGTTATGTCACAGAAAAGAGTTAATAAATAACATTTCCCACATGTCTTCTTTACATCAGCACAATTTTGGAAACATAATTTTCCTGTTAGGACGTTATAAGGGTTAAAAATTGACCAGCAATTTCTAATTTTTCCATCAAAATTTACAAAAACATTTTTTAGAGACCACATCACATTTTACGTGATTTTAAGGAGGTCAATAGAAAATACCCAAAAGTGACATCATTTTAAAAAATGAACCCCTCAAGGTGCTCAAAACCACATTCAAAAAGTTTATTTACCCTCTAGGTGTTTCACAAGAGCTAAAGCAATGTGGAAGGAAAAAAATTAACATTTAACTTTTTTCACAATTTACTTTAGAAACAAACTTTCTTTGTTGTGCAATTTCTCCTGAGTATGCCGATACCCCATGTGTGGGGGAAATCCACTGCTTGGGCGCATGGGAGGGATCAGAAGGGAGGGAGCACCGTTTGACATTTTGAACGCAAAATAGTCTGGAATCGATGGCGGGCACAATGTTGTGTTTGGCGAGCCCTGATGTGCCTAAACAGTGGAAACCCCCACAAGTGACCCCATTTTGTAAACCACACCCCTCAAGGATTATAGAGGGGTATAGTGAGCATTTTTAACCCACAGGTACGTCACAGAATTTGATAACATTAGGTCGTCATGTTGAATATGTCAATAGTGTTGAGCACAAGTGCTTACCACGCCAGTTTGCATCAGGCGCTTGGGTATATACTGAATATCGTGGGTGTTTGAGTGACATGCTCGAGTTCCTGCCCCACATGTGGCTGTTAGATACCCCAAAACATGCAGGGATCTGCGATACTTGGTGCACCTCTGAGCACTCGATGCAAACTCGAGTAGCAAGCACTTGCGCTCAACACTAGCCATCATATGTCATCATTTTTTTTAAAAAAATATTCTAACTCCAGCCCTAACACAGGCCTAACCCCAACACACTCCTAACCCTAAGGCTAGGTTCACATTGCGTTAGTGGGTGGTCGCTAACGGACAGCGTTGCACGGCGAAAATGTCGCAATTAACGCCGTGCAACGGGTCCGTTAGCGCACCCATTGACAGCAATGTAAATTTCGCCTGCAGCGCATCGCTAGCGCGTGCGATGTGCCGTTCTTTTGTAGCGCGCCTCGGACGCTGCTTGCAGCGTCCGCGGCGCACCCAAGGTCCGTTCCCCGCTCTCGCAGATCGGGGATCTGTGAGAGCGGGGATTTTAGCGCGACCCCTAAACGCGGCCCCTACAAATACATTGTGTTAGCGCAATCCACTAGCGCTAGCGCTAAACGGATTGCCCTAACGCAATGTGAACCTAGCCTAATCCCAACCCTAACAACAACTCTAATGACATCTCTAACCCCAACACAACCCTAACCTCAACCCTAACACAACCCCAACCCCAACACAACCCTAACCCCAAACCTAACACAATCCTACCCCCAACCCTAACACAAACCTAGCCACAGCCCTAACCCCAACCTTAACCCTAACCCTAACTGCAAAGAATGGACAAAAAAATGTTTTTATTATTTTTATCTAGCTCAGGAAGGGACAAAGGGGGTTTGATTTGCTATTTTTTTATTTTGATCACTGTGATAGGGTCTATCACAGTGATCAAAATGAACCAATAGAAAAAATGTCCTATTGTTGCCGGGTACGGGCCAGCAGACCTCAGCAGGCACACTGCGCATGCGCCTGCCATTTTCTTCCAGAAAGATGACGTGGAGGGTTGGGGGACAGAGCAGGAGGGCCCAGGAATGGCGGAGGAAGTGGGGGTGACTCAGGGGACCCCATTTTTCTCTCCTCTGATATGCTAGATCATATCAGAGGAGAGAGAAATTAATTGAAAATCTGACATTTTTTGTGACAGGAAAACTGTAAAAAATGGCCCATGTCATGTTCTCCAGGGTCTCAGCTACCCCCATGGTATATGCACATATACCATGCCAGTTGTCTTCATTTCATGACCTCCTTACCAACTTGATTGCCTTTAAACTCTTCTCTATTGGACCTATAAAGTTTACGGTCTCTCAATATACAGACACAGTTATTTATCTGTTGAGGCTACAACTATAAGTCATTCTCTTTGTACATCCTATAGAGATATTAATTATCTTATGCAAGGGAGCTTATAACAAACTTAGAGATAACGTGTTGGGAACATTGAGCATATCCCTGCACGGCTCTCTGTTATTTAGACATGCAGCATTATATATTTATAAATCTATACATTGCACTTATGAACTTTATTTTGGTGTTGCTAGTGGCTTGCTTAGGGAGTCCTTTTTGAGGGTCATTTCGTATATGAAGGGTGTCAACTTCCACAGTTAGGAAGGGCCATTTAGGATAATACACTCTATCTTTTCTAGATCTTTCCTAGACCTTTCCTATTTGTAACTTACTTGGTATTTTTTCAAATATATACCTGTTTTAATTTTTAAAGGGGTTCTTTTCTTTGGAGTTTTTCTCATATTAAGACCCTACAATATTGTTCTAGTTTTTGATCAATATGAAAATGACACCTGATACCAGATAAAAAGGTGAGAAGTTGACTCAAACTTTGCATTGTGGGTCTGTGTGTGCCACACTAATCATGGAGAACAGAAAGAGGAGAACTATCTGAAGCCTTGAGAAACCAAATTGTTGAATAATATCAACAATCTCGAGGTTACAAGTTCATCTCTAGAGATCCTGATGTTCCTTTATCCACAGTGTGCAACATAATCAAGAAGTTTGCAACCCATGGCACTGCAGCTAATCTCTCTGGATGTGGACGGCAACAAAAATTGATTAAAGGTTGCAGGATAAGGCCCCGTCACACATAGCGAGATCGCTAGCGAGATCGCTGCTGAGTCACAAGTTTTGTGACGCAACAGCGACCTCAGTAGCGATCTCGCTATGTGTGACACGTACCAGCGACCAGGCCCCTGCTGTGAGATCGCTGGTCGTGTCGGAATGGCCTGGACCTTTTTTTGGTCGTTGAGGTCCCGCTGACATCGCTGAATCGGTGTGTGTGACACCGATCCAGCGATGTCTTCACTGGTAACCAGGGTAAACATCGGGTTACTAAGCGCAGGGCCGCGCTTAGTAACCTGATGTTTACCCTGGTTACCAGCGTAAATGTAAAAAAAACTAAACAGTACATACTCACCATCTGATGTCCGTCAGGTCCCTTGCCGTCTGCTTCCTGCTCTGACTGAGTGCCGCCGTACAGTGAGAGCAGAGCGCAGCGGTGACGTCACTGCTGTGCTCTCACTGTACGGCGGCACTCAGTCAGAGCAGGAAGCAGACGGCAAGGGACCTGACGGACATCAGATTGTGAGTATGTACTGTTTTTTTTTTTTTACATTTACGCTGGTAACCAGGGTAAACATCGGGTTACTAAGCGCGGCCCTGCGCTTAGTAACCCGATGTTTACCCTGGTTACCCGGGTGCTGCAGGGGGACTTCGGCATCGTTGAAGACAGTTTCAACGATGCCGAAGTCGTTCCCCTGATCGTTGGTCGCTGGAGAGAGCTGTCTGTGTGACACCTCCTCAGCGACCACACAACGACTTACCAACGATCACGGCCAGGTCGTATCGCTGGTCGTGATCGTTGGTAAATCGCTATGTGTGACGGGGCCTATAGTCTGGATGGTGGATAAGCAGCCCCAATCAAGCTCCAAAGAAATTCAAGCTGTCTTGTAGGCTCAGGGTGCATCCCTGTCAGAGGTCACATGAGGTCTAAAGAAAGTAAAGGGTTAAGTTACCCAGTATGCAGCATATGAAGAGGGCAAGCCTCCTGAGTCCAGGACCTGGTAGAATGGTAACCATGGCCCACGTGTATCGCCCCAGCAAGTAGGGCTTCCTTTAACCCTTTACTTTCTTTAGACCTCATGGGACCTCTTTGCCCACCACATAGATGCCTTTGGTTTTCCCTATAGCTACCGGTTTGGGGCTGGATATTTTGGACCTTTTTTTTTTATATGGTGTCCTGTTTTTGACTGTGTGTGGCAGCCCATATTTGTCTTCATCCAGGGCTGTATTACAATTGCCTCATGAGCCAACAGGTTTAGATTAGGTATTGTTCATGCATATTGTTGTACATTGGGCATTGCATTATTTATCCTGAGTGGATATGGATCTGTTTTTGGTTATAATTGTTTTAATTTATTCTATGGTGTGCCAATAAACACTTTTTCAATATTAGTATTTATAATGATTTGTGTGGTGTGCATAAATTGCAGTAGTGCTTTTCTCTCTTAGTCCCATGTTTCATTTACTACTGACTTTGCACCCCTAGTTCTTTGCATTGGTATATATAGTTGTGCGCCTGGCTTTTCTTTATTAAGCACATTGATCGATCTGATTTTGCTTGTCAAGTGGAAACCATATGCACAGCCCCACTTACTATACAACCGCTACTTTTCTGTATACAGACAAATCCGTATAGTAGACTAACTATTGTGTTCGGCATAAAAATATATATCTCTGGAAAAAAGAGACAAATGGAGTCCATATTTGCAGTCTCTGGATTCCTTCTGTTTCGTTCTGTTCATTGACTCTGTTGGGGATTTGTCTGAATCAGTTTTTCTGACCTTCAAACATAGGCCCCTGATAAAGACAACAGAGGAGAAAAAAATAGTGAAAAACTAGCCTAGCAATTGGCTCACGTAGGAAATCAAGAGAAAAGCCGTGTACCGTGAGGGTGAAGATGCAACTATATAAGGAAAGCCATTATTTCTTGCTTGAGGGCATGTAATGTTTTGAAGGCGATACTTCGAGCACCAGCATGCTGATTACCAGTATAACTGTAGCTTTGAGCATTGTTACAATGCTGCCAGAATTCTTTTGGCAGCACATATATAAAGATGTTATAGGGCTAATTTGGACGTTCAGTCAGTAATTAAGTGATTGCCTGAATGAGCATTTGTATGAACATTCATTGCCCACTGTAGATTTGTCAGGTGATCAAACGAAAAACAAGAAAATGCCTGTTTGTCATTGATCAATTTCCTTTATATCACACAGACAGCACTAGCACCAATGTTATTCAATTGGGAAGTTCACATGAGCACTTTCTTTTTAAAATACCAAATCTAAACTTGCAAAAAAACACACTAATGTCTTTCATATCTCAGATGAGACTCACCTATTTAAGGCTATGACCCCATTTTATCAAAGTGACTGTGAAAGAATTCTGGCATAAATCGCTTTGAAAAGTTACGTCTTTGCGCAATGCAGAGTTGAGCAAAACTTTTTTGACTTTTATCGTTTTCACGCCAGTTTCGCATGGCTCCTCCAAAATGTGAGGAGCTGGGGTGGGACAAGGGCACGATGGGGCGTGACATCGTAGCTTATCTAATTCATGATACATTGGGACATTCCTTACACAAGAATTCATACTGGAGTAAAATTTGTGGAGAGGCACACTGTGGCACGCACAACTTGTCCTAAGTGCCTAAATGATTAGGAGGCATGTGCCTCTTAAACGGAATCTGTCAGCAGGTTTTGTAGTATAATCTGGGGAAAGCATCAGGTAGAGGTTAAAACACAGATTGAAATGATGTGTCACATGTTGTGCTGTTGTTTACTTACAATGAAGGTTTTATCACCTGATGATTTTCACTGCCTGGACTACAGCAGCGTGTGCCTGCTAGTCCAACTACTATACTTGGGTGACCCTAGCTAAACAATAAGTGCTATCAACAATAATAAATGTATGGTAGGAAGGAAGCATTGCGTCAGCCTTTGTGCTAGGAGGAACAGGAGGAGCACTGCCAGAGCCCTGCAAAATGACCTCCAGCAGGCCACAAATGTGCATGTGTCCGCACAAACGGTTAGGAACCGACTCCATGAGGATGGTCTGAGTGCCCGATGTCCACAGATGGGGGTGGTGCACACAGCCCAACACCATGCATTATGCTTGGCATTTGCCACAGAACACCAGGATTGGCGAATTCGCCACTGGCGCCCCTGTGCTCTTCACAGATGAAAGTAGGTTCACACTGAGCACATGTGACAGAGTCTGGAGATGCCGTGGAAAGCGGTCTGCTGCCTGCAACATCCTTCAGCATGACCGGTTTGGCAGTGGGTCAGTAATGGTGTGGGGTGGCATTTCTTTGGAGTGCCGCATAGCCCTCCATGTGCTCGCCAGAGGTAGCCTGACTGACATAAGGTATCGAGATGAGATCCTTAGACCCCTTGTGAGACCATATGCTGGTGCGGTTGGCAGGACAATGCCAGACCTCATGTAGCTGGAGTGTGTCAGTAGTTCCTGCAAAATGAAGGCATTGAAGCTACGGACTGGCCCGCCCGTTCCCCGGACCTGAATCTGATTGAACACTTCTGGGACATCATGTCTCGCACCATCCATCAACGTCACGTTGCACCACAGACTGACCAGGAGTTGGCGGATGCTTTAGTCCAGGTCTGGGAGGAGATCCCTCAGGAGACCATCCGCCTCCTCATCAGTAGCATGCCCAGGTGTTGTAGGGAGGTCATACAGGCACGTGGAACCACACACTACTGAGCATCATTTCCTTGTCTTGAGGCATTGCCACTGAAGTTGGATCAGCCTGTAACTTCATTTTCCACTTTGATTTTGAGCATCATTCCAACTACAGACCTCCCTGGGATATTAGTTGTGATTTACATTGATCATTTTTAGGTTTTATTGTTCTCAACACATTCCACTATGTAATAAATAAAGATTTCCAACTGGAATATTTCATTCAGTGATATCTAGGATGCAGGATTTTAGTGTTCCTTTTTTTTTTTTTTGAGCAGTGTATATATACACCAATTCTATGTGTATATATGTAATCTATCCTTTATATTATAACCCGTCAGTGTGTTTTTATATTAACCGCATAAAAATGCTGGTGTAATAATTATAGGGGATAACTCAGGAGACTCTTTGCATGGAACAAGACAACTACAGGACACAGTTTTATAAGTGGTAAAGTCTATATTATAACACGGTGATTCAAACAGGTGCAGAGAGAAACTCAAGTCCACAACACTTGGTGTAAATATTAAATGCAGCTTTGCAGTCTATAGGAAACTTCAGAGGAAAATGCAATCACGCAGAAAGTCTATGAAGCACAATTATTCTTGAGGATACTTGACACAAATAAGTCCTTGTTTTAGTCCAAACACAGATAGATATGCTTATAAGGCAGTTCAAATAATATCTTAGCTCAACCAGGGAGGCCTGGGTAAAAGTCTCAGGTTTTTGCAGAGCAGTAACAGCTTACATGTCCAGCAAATGCAGATGGAAGTAAACACGAGCAGCAGATGAAGGAGGATTACTGGAAACTGGTGTATGCAGCAGGAACTCAGAGCAGAGTAGCAGGATCACCACACAGGTTCACAGGAGCAGGTATATAGCCAGGGAGTCACCAGAGTCAGGAGCTGGATGCAAGGCAGAATACTCTAGCACAGACTGAAGGCTGGGGTGGAGTTTTATAGCAGGAAGACACAGTGCTCATGAGACCAAAGACGCCATCTTGGAAAAGGGCAGTAATGCACAAAAGGTAAATAAAAAATGTTCAGAGTCCTGACAGCTAGCTTTTCAAAGGACACCGGTGCGTAAAAATCGCATCCATTTTCTATCGCACCCATTGACTTCTATTGTGGGATGCAATCCATTTTCTGATTACATTCGCAGCATGCTGCGATTGTTTTCCAGCCTCATCGTGATCTGATCCGAGCTGGAAAAAAAAAACGCAGATGACAACACAATCATAAATTAACATTGGTCCGAATTCAATCCGATTTTTTAATTGGATTGATTTCGTCCGATTTCATCGCAAGTGCGCATGAGCCCTTAGGCAAGTTTCACACTGCATCTCAGGCTCCTTTGCTGTCTGTGTCAGGATTTCCTTAGAAGCACAAAAAAGACAAAACAAGAAAAAAAAGACAGAGCCATGGAATATAATGAGAGAAACAAATCTAAAGTCTGAAACGTTGGACTCCATTTGAACCTTTTTCCAGTGGAGTTCATCTTTTAAGACACAACAGAACAGTAGACTGTTCAGCTATATAAGGAAGGCTATCATTTCTTGCTTGAGGGCATGTAATGTTTTTAAGATGATACTACTTCGAGCACCATCCTGTTGATTACCAGAATAACCGGAGCTCCCAGCGTTGTTATAATGTTGCCAGAATTCTTTTGGCAGCAAATACATAAAGATGTTACTTGGCTTATTTGGTAGTTCAGTCATTAAATAGGTGATTAGCTCTCTTTGTTGGCTGATTGAAAATGGCAGGTTGCCTTGATGAGTTATAATTTTATTCATTTTGTTAAATGTAGCCAAAGAGTCATCCCTAAAATTAGTAATTCTATTACATGTAAAATCAAACAGATTAATGTCTCATCATCAGTGATATACGCGCTGATTCACACATGACAAACAAAAATTGCAATAGACACACGAGTTAAATTAATTAATTGAACTGATAAGAAAGACACTCAAACTAGGATTGACAACCTATAATGTACACATTGAGCACTACTGTAGGACAATGAGGAAATGTTCACACAAACTTCCCAAAATTATGGGTTTTTTGTTTGAAGATTTTTTAACTAGAAAAATCCCTGTCGAAAAACTGTGAGCATATCACTAGGGTATGTTTACACAGAGTATTTTTATGTCTATTTTGAAGCTG